>NC_090440.1:1283855122-1286355122 GCF_031143425.1 Pleurodeles waltl
TGTCCCTAGTCTCAGAGTTAACAGAAAGAAGTCGCTCCTGTTCCCCTTGGAGTCCCTTTGTGGAGTTCCTTCTGCTGATCTCCCTAGAGCAGGCCTTCAGTGGGAGGTTGAGAGTTTCTGGTACTTGGGTATTTGGGTCACTCACTTTAAGGCTGCACATGATAAACATAATGTGGAGTGAGTAGTGTCTGGCCTGGAATGCTCAGGCTCCTTTTGGAACAGGTTGCCTCTCTCTGTGATGGACGGGGCGGTGGTGGTTAAAATGGTGTTCTTGCCACAGTGCCTATACTTGGTTCAGAACTCTTTGTTTACGCTGGCTACCCGGCTCTTTCGTCGTTTGGATAGTCTGTTGATCTCTCTGGTGTGGGCCGGGCAGCGCAGTAGGGGGGTGCTGCTGCTGCTGCAGAATGACCTTGAAGGGGAGGGTTGGCAATACCTAATATCAGACATTACTATTACGCAGCACATTTGCAATATGCTGCCAAGTGGATGACAGATACTTATAACTGGGAGAAGAGGCTGTATGCAGGATTGTGCAACGGGCAGTCATTAGTGCACATACTGATGTCGGGGTAGGTCTGACCCTGTTGCGCCCTACTTGATCAGGACTACCGCCAGGGTTTGGGAGCAGATAGTTAAGCATGTACTCAGATGAGCCCCTTTTGACAGGGAATTGAAGTTGTGGGACTTGGCCCCATTTTGGGATATGGAGAAGCTAATGTTGGTCGAGGCGGGAGGTTATGAGGTGGCAGGGGACCTCTACGCTAATGGAGAGTTCCTCTCTTTTACTGATGCTCAAGATACATTTGATCTGGGTCCTAGACAATTTCTACAATACGTGAAAATTGAGAGTGTAGCACGTGAGATTTGGAGTGGTTTTCCAGGCGCCTCTAAAGCCTCATTGGTGATGAACGGTCTGATTAACTGGGGCAAGGGTACTGGCCGTAAATTTTCTGTTTGAGAGGAAACCTCTGATAATGAAGCCACTCTCAGTGTGGATGAAGTGCCTGTTTTAGAGGAGGACACTGATGTGCCGATACTGCAGCAGCCTGGGGCTGAAAAACTTCCCACTGGAAGATCTGAACTCCGAGTTGCCGCAAACATCATGCAGACCACGTTGCCTGCCTTTCCTAGAGTCGTAGAGTGTAGAGGGATGACTGAAAACTCTTTGGCTATTAATTTCTTTGAGTTGTTTATGGATGATGTATTTTTGAGTGAGATAGTTGAGCAGACTAATTTGTATGCTGATCAATATTTGAAGGACAACAGACTTGGCCCCACTCTAGAGCTACCGGTGGACTCCCACAAATCTGGAAGTCCTGAAGACGTTCTTGTGTTTAACCTTTTTGATGGGCTTGATAAGGAAACTGTCACTGTCTTCACATTGGTCTACGAGTCCCTTCATGGCAACGGCCATATTTACTGCAATCATGAGTCATGATCGGTATTTGCTTCTGACTCAAATGCTGCATTTTGTTGATAATGCTTTAGCACTGCCACAAGGATACACTGGTTATGACCCTCTTTTTAAAATTCAGCCTGTCCTTGATCACTTTGTAGATCGATTTTCAGAAATCTACGTTCCAGGGAAAGAAATAGCTGTGGACAAGTTTTTGGTCTTGTTCAAGGACTGTTTGGTTTTTAGGAAGTACATTGCAAGCAAGAAAGAATATGTTATGGAATTAAGATGTATATGCTGTCTGAGAGTAGTACAGGATATGTCTATAATTTTCGGGGTCTACACTGGTAGGGAGTCCACCACTGACCCCCCTGATCATCTGTTCATTTTGGAGTTAGTGAGAACAGTTTGTGGGAACTTGTTAGAAGGCTATTTAACAAAGGTCACCATTTGTACCTAGATAACTTCTACACTGGTTTGCAATTGTTCAGGGAATTGTTCAAAGTGGACACTGTTGGTTGTGGCACAGTCCGCTCTAACCATAATGGCTATCCAAAGATTCTTGTGGGTAAAAAACGTGAGAGGGGACAGTGCAGTGCCTTGTGTAAAGATGAACTGCCAGCTGTGAAATTTACAAGACAGCATGGGTGCCTACATGCTGAATACTCTCCATGATGAAAATACCTTGCCTGTGACTGTTTGGGGTTAGGTTGCTGAAGTGTGCAAACCTGTGTGCATTTTAGACTACAATAAGCACATGGGTGGTGTAGATAGAGTAGATCAGAAGTTGGAACCTTACACTGCTGTTCGTAAGGCTTAGATATGGTATATTCCATTTAGCAAACTTTAATGCTTTTGTTGTGTGCAAGGATTGTTCTCCAGAGTCATCGATTATTTTTGTTCAGTTTTAGGAATCTGTGATAGGCAGCCTTATTGTAGTGAAAAGACAAGTGTTCCTAGAGGGGCAGTGATGGAGGATGTGGCTCGATTGAAAGATCACCACTTTCCTGATAACATTCCTCCCACGCCCAAAAAAGCCAATCCCTTTAAGGGATGCAGTGTCTGTATGCGAAGAGGCATGCGGAAGAAGAGTATGAACTGCCCTGATTATCCTTCAAAACCTGGGCTATGTATGCCCGCTTGTTTTCGACAGTAGCACACAAAAAAAAACTTTTGGGGAGCACCCGTGAGCGTTGCCTGCTCTGTATGGTTTTAGATTTTTTTGTTCAGTTTCACAATTGGCATTAGTGCGATGCATTGAGTTAGAGCTGTTGTGTTTGTAGTTTTAGATTTACCTACAGTTGTTTTGTGTTTAATTTTTTTGTTTAAAAATGTGATGGTGGTGTGTGCGGACTAGCGCTTGGCTGGTGGTATGTGTGAAATAGGGCATGGCTGGAGGTGGGCATGGGCTGGTGCATGGCTGGCGGTGTGATGAGCTAGTTCTTGGCTGGCGGTGTGAGTGAGCTGGCGTTTAGCTGGTGGTGTATGAGCTAGTGATTGGCTGGCAGTGTATGTGAGCTTGCTCTTGGCTGGTGGTGTGTGAGTAGTGACTTGCTGCTGGTCACTACAACACACTCTTAGCCAAACACCAGTCTACACACTCTGTCAGCTGATGTCATTTCTGTGTCAGGCATGTGGGCACATGAAAGTGATGGGCCCTTGAATAGAGCTGTATGTTGAAGTGAGTGTTATAATGTGAATGGCCCTCGGCTGGTGGTGTGAATGAGCTTGTGGTTGTAACATCTGAAAGGAGAATAGCCTGAAAAGTGGTTGGTGCCTTGTCGTGGCTTTACAATTCATGAGCTGTGAGTCATTGGTTCCGTTTATGACCTATCAGTTATTAACAGAGCAAATCATTTTTGTGAAATCTCTTGTTAATAAAATTGTACCTATTGAACCATCACTCACCTTCATGCCAAATCCAACCAGTATGTATGTTCTCACCAAGAAAACCTGCTCGGCTGTTATCAGGCGTCAAAGCACACCCCTGAGAGGCTGATCCCACACAGAAATGTGAGAAAGATTTGATTTTTGTAGCCAAATGTGAGGTTTGCAGGGGACTATGGGTATGAAAATGTTGGGGGATCCTTGCAAGCCACAACTCCCTTAACTCCCCCAGGTGTCTAGTTTTCAGAAATGTCTGGGTCTGGTAGGTTTTCCTAGCTGCCTGCCAAGCCCGGACCAAAAACGCAGGTGCTCCCTTGGCCCACCCACACATGTAAGGTAGCATTTTTATCAGGAGACTTGGGGAAATGCTGGGTGGAAGTAAGTTTGTGGTTCCCCTCAGATTCTAGAACTTGTACAGGCTTGCAGGATTCCCTAAGTGCCAGCTGAGATAGAGCACAAAGCCCAATGCTCCCTCTTTCAGTGGAAAAATGTGATGTGTCCATGTTGTGTTTTAGGACATTTCCTGTCATGGGCACTAGGCCTACCCACAAAAGTTAGGTAACATTTTTATCGGGAAACTTTGGGGGATTACTGTGTAGAAAGACGTTTGTGGCTCCCCTCAGATTCCAGAACTTTGCATCACCAAAATGTGAGGAAAATGTGTTTTTAGACACTTTTTGAGGTTTGCAAAGGATTCTGGGGTAAAAAAAATTGGTAAGAGGCACACAAGTCACTCCATCCTGGATTCCCCTAGGTGTCTAGTTTTCAAAAATGTACAGTTTTGCTAGGTTTCTCTACGTGCCGACTGAGCTGCAACCCAAAATCCACAGCTAGGCAATGCATCCGTTTACAGTTGAAAAAAGTGACGTGCCCACATTGCATTATGGGGCATTTCCTGTAGTGGGCACTTGGCCTACCCACATAAATAAAATACCATTTTTATTGGGAGACTTGGAGGAATACAGAATAGCAGAGCAAGTGTTTTTAACCCCTTGGTTGCCCAGGACATAACAGTTACGTCCAGATAGGGGCCCACGGGGGAAGCGCTAGTGCTCCCCCTGGGGGCCTGGCACCCCCTCCCCTGGGCACCCCTGTTACCCTTGTGGCGTCTAATGATGTCAGCACGCGATTGCGCGCTAACCTCATCAAAGGCCTGACCCTCCGCGCTGGAAGCTCAGCTTCCTGCGCCAATCGGAGGAGAAATGCTTTTGCATTTCTCCTCCGATCACTGGAGGGGCCGAGAAAGGCACCAAAGGAAAGGAAAGGCATTTCCTTTCCTTGAATGTCTTTCTCAGCATTTCTGCTGCCTCATCGCGATGCGATTGGGCAGTAGAAATGCCCACTAGACACCATGGATTATTTTATTTTTTTCTGATTCCATAAGGGGAGCGGCCCCTTGGGCAAGGGCCGCTCCTCTGGGGGGCAATTTATTTTTAGGCCATTTCTTCCCCCACAGGGACAGATCGGCCTATTATAATTAGGCCGATCTGCCCCCAAGGGGGCAGAAACCACTAGACACCAGGGACACATTTTTTTTTGTTTCTTTTTTTTATGTATGTGGGGAGCGACCCCTTAGGCAAAGATCACCCCCTTGGGGCCAAATAAAATTTTAGGCCATTTCTGCCCCTATTGGGGGCGGACCGGCCTATTTTTATTAGGCCAATCTGCTGCCCCAAAAGGGGCAGGAAACCACTAGACACCAGGGAATTTTGTTTTTTTATTTATGTTTGTACATAAGGGGAGTGGCCCCTTGGGCAAGGGCCGCTCCCCAGGGGGGCAAATTGTATTTAGGCCATTTTTGCCCCTCTTTGGGCCAGATAGGCCTATTTTTATTGGGCCAATCTGCCACCAAGGGGGGCAGAAACCACTAGTTTTTTGTCAGTTTCACATGAGGGGAGTGACCCTTTAGGCAAGGGTCGCTCCTCTGGGGGAGGCAAATTTGTCGTAGGCCATTTCTACCCCCCCCTTTGGGGCAGATAGGCCTATTATAATTAGGCTGATCTGCCCCCCACGGGGGGGGAGAAAACCCTAGACACCAGGGATTTTTTTTTTGTTTATTTAATTTTTTTATATGTGGGGAGCAACTCCTTAGGCAAGGGTCACTCCCCCAGTGGCAAAATTGTCTTTAGGTCAATCTTCCCCCAAGGGGGGCAGAAACCACTAGACGCCAGGGATTTTATTTTTTTGCATCAATTTCATGCAAGGGGAGCGATCCCTTAGGCAAGGGTTGTTCCCCTGGGGGGGGGAACTCATTTTAGGCCATTTCTGCCCCCTTTGGAGGTAGATCAGACTATTTTTATTAGGCCGATCTGCCCCCAAGGGGGGCAGAAACAACTAGGCACCAGGGATTTCTTTTTTTTCGCCAATTTCACGCAAGGGGAGCAACCCCTTAGGCAAGGGTCGCTCCCCTGGGGGGGGCAAATTTATTTTAGGCCATTTCTGCTCCCCTTGGGGGCAGATCGGCCTATTTCTTTTAGGCCGATCTGCCCTCAGGGGGGGAGAAACCACTTAGGCACCAGGGATTGGGGTGTGTGTATGTGTGTGCTTTGTTGGGGAGGCAGCCCCTTGGGCAAGGGTCGCTCCCCATGGGGGCACATTACTGTTGGCCATAGGGCAGATCGGCCTATTTTTGGAAGGCCCATCTGCCCCCAAGGGGGGCAGAAAGCCCACCAGAGACCAGGGAAGATTTGTTTTCCAAAATAAGAGGTTGGGGGAATGGCCATACCCCCACCCCAAATAAATGGGGACAAAGTTGTTCTGCCTACTAGTGGGCAGATGGGGCAATTACCCCCGATCCACACCCCGGGGTGCAGAAAGTCTACCAGATGCCAGGGAATTAAAAAAAAAAAAGAAATTGTGTGGCGGTGCCTACCAACAATTATGGGCCTGGTTATTCCCCCAACCCACTGAAGGGGGTAACAATCTTTCAGCTCTCCCCCGCACACTAAAACATCTTATCCCACGGCAAGCAAGAGGACATTTGATTATTTTGGGTTTTGGTTTTACATTTGGGCCATGAGAGCTTTGCCAACTCTCAAAATCGTCCCACTTGGAATGGTGAGGGCTGCACTTTTTGGGCTTTGAGACGCTGCCATGTAGACAAATCCACAAGACCTAGACACAACTGAAAACTAAACATCTGGGTGATTCCAGGGTGGTGTGCCTCACATGCACCACGCACCATTTTCTTACCCACAATGCCCTGCAAACCTTCAACTTTGCTTGAAATCACACATTTTTGTGATGGAACCTTCTGGAATCTGCAAGAATCCTCAAAATTCTTACCACCCAGCATTGTCTCATCTATACCGATAAAAATTCTGCTGCACTTGTCAGACTAAAAATGTTCTTTCAAACTACCCTTTTGGACCCACTTTGGTTCCCTCTCAATTTCTACATCTTTTTGGCTCTCACCTGTCACAGGCACTTGGCCCACCTACACAAGTGAGGTATCATTTTTATCGGGACACTGAGGGGAACGTTGGGTGGTAGGAAATTTGTTCTGGTGCAGTGATCCCACACAGCAATGTGGGACAAATCAGATTTTTTTAGCTAAATTTGAGGTTTGCTGAGGATTCTGAGTAAGAAAACATTGGGAGATCCACGCAAGTCACACCTCCCTGGACTCACTCTGGTGGCTAGTTTTCAGAAATCTCTGGGTTTGGTAGATGTCCCTAGATGGCTGCTGAGCTCAGGAACAAAAATGCAGGTGCCCTCCCCTGCAAAAACAGGTAGTTTTGTATTTGATAATTTTGATGTGTCCAGATAGTGTTTTTGGACATTTCCCTTCAAGGCACTAGGCCTACCCACACAAGTGAGGTGCCATTTGTATCAAGGGACTTGGGGGAACTGTGGGTGTAAGGAAATTTGTGGCTCCTCTCAGATTCCTGAAGTCTCTGTCACTGAAATGTGTTGAAAAAGTGTTTTTTGGGCCAAAATTTGAGGTTTGCAAAGGATTCTAGGTAACAGAACCTGGTGAGAACCCTACAAGTCACACCATCCTAGATTCCCTTAGGTAACTAGTTTTCAAAAATGCACAGGTTTGGTAGGTTTCCCTAGGTGCCGGCTGAGCTAGAGGCCAAAATCCACAGCTAGGCACTTTGCAAAAAAGAGGTATGTTTTCTTTGGGTGAATGTGATGTGTCCACGTTGAGTTTTGGAGCATTTCCTGTCGCGGGTGCTAGGCCTACCCACACAAGTAAGGTACTATTTTGTATTGGGAGACTTGAGTGAAAGCTGGGTGGAAGGAACTTTGTGGCTCCTCTCAGATTCCAGAACTTTCTGTCACCGAAAAATAAGGAAAAGTGTTTTTTTGGCCACATTTTGAGGTTTGCAAAGGATTCTGGGTAACAGAACCTGGTGAGAGCCTGACAAGTCACCCCATCTCGGATTTCCCTAGGTGTCTAGTTTTAAAAAATTCACAGGTTTGGTAGGTTTCCCTAGGTGCCGGCTGAGCTAGAGGCCAAAATCCACAGCTAGGCACTTTTAAAAAAACAGGTCTGTTTTCTTTGGTAGAATGTGAAGTGTCAACGTTGTGTTTTGGGGCATGTCCTGTCGCAGGCGCTAGGCCTACCCACACAAGTGAGGTACCATTTTTATCGGGAGACATGGGGGAATGCTGTGTGGAATGAACTTTGTGGCTCATCTCAGATTCCTGAACTTTCTGTCACTGAAATGTGAGGAAAAACTGTTTTTTGGTCAAATTTCAAGGTTTGCAAAGGTTTCTGGGTAACAGAACCTGGGCGAGCCCCACAAGTCACCCCATCTTGGATTCCTCTAGGTATCTAGTTTTAAAAAATGCACAGGTTTGGTAGGTTTCCCTAGGTGCCGACAGAGCTAGCGGCCAAAATCTACAGCTAGGAACTTTGCAAAAAACACGTTGGATTTCAATGTAAAAATGTGATGTGTCCATGTTGCATTTCCTGTCGCCAGCATTAGGCCTACCCACACAAGTGAGCTATTATTATTATTGGGAGACTTGGGGAAACACAGAATAGCAAAACAAGTGTTATGGTCCCTTGTTTTTCTCTACATTTTTTCCTTCCAAATGTAAGACAGTGTGTAAAAAAGACAACTATTTGAAAAATGCCCTGTAATTCACATGCTAGTATGAGCACCCCGGAATTCAGAGATGTGCAAATAACCACTGCTTCTCAACACCTTATCTTGTGTCCATTTTGGAAATACAAAGGTTTATTTGATACCTATTTTTCACTCTTTATATTTCAGCAAATGAATTGCTGTATACCCGGTATAAAATGAAAACCCATTGTAGTGTGAAGCTCATTTATTGGCTCTGGGTACCTAGGGTTCTTGATGAACCTACAAACCCTATACATCCCCACAACCAGAAGAGTGCAGCAGACATAACAGTATATTGCTTTAAAAAATCTGACATTGCAGGAAAAAGTTACAAAGTAAAATGTTGAGGAAATTGTCTGTTTTTTTCACCTCAATTTCAATATTATTTTATTTCAGCTGTTATTTTTCTGTTGGAAAACCTTGTAGGATCTACACAAATTACCCCTTTCGGAGTTCAGAATTTTGTCTACTTTTCAGAAGTGTTTAGCTTTCTGGGATCTAACATTGGTTTCACACCGATTTCTGTCACTATCTGAAAGGCGGCTGAAAGCACAAAAAATAGTAATAATGGGGAGGTCCCAGTAAAATGCCAAAATAATGTTGAAAAATCGGGTTTTCTAATTCAAGTCTGCCTGTTCCTGAAAGCTGGGAAGCTGGTGATTTTAGCACCGCAAACACTTTGTTGATGCCATTTTCAGGGGAAAATCACAAGCCTTCTTCTGCAGCCCTTTTTTCCCATGTTTTAGAAAACAACAAACTTTTTGCTATATTTTGGCTAATTTCTTGATCTCCTCCAGGGGAACCCACAAAGTCTGGGTACCTGAAGAATCCCTAGGATGTTGGAAAAAAAGGACCCAAATTTGGAGTGGGTAGCTTTTGTGGACAAAAGGTTACGAGGGCCTAAGCGCGAACTGCCCCAAATAGCCAAAAAAGGGCCTGGCACCTGAGAGGAAAAGGACTGGCAGCAAAGGGGTTAACAATTGTCTTTTTCTGTATTTGTGCCTTCCAAATTTAAGACAGTGTGTAAGAAAGAAGTCATTTTGAGAAATGTCCTGTAACTCACAGGCTAGTATGGGTACCCCCTAATTCAGAGATGTGCAAATAACAACTACTTCTAAACTTCCTAACTTGTGCCCATTTTGGAAATACATAGGTTTCCTTCAGACCTATTTTTCATTCTTTGTATTTCACCAAATGAATAGCTGTATATACGGTACACAATGGAACCCCATTGCAAGATTCAGCTCATTTATTGGCTTAAGTTTCCTTGGGTTCTTGAACCTACAAGCCCTATGTATCCCCACAACCATAATGGTCCAGCGGACATAACAATAGATTGCTTTTGAAAACCTGCCACAGATGGAAAAAGTTGCAGATGAAAATGTAGACAGAAATGGTTGTTTGTCATTTTTTTTTATTTCAACTGTTACTCTACATAGGAAGACCTTGAAGGATCTCCACAAATGACCCCTTGCTGAATTCAGAATTTTGTCTGTACTTTTCAGAAATCTATAGCTTCCTGGTATCCACCATTGGTTTCACACCCATTTCTGTCACTAACTGGAAGGAGGTTGAAATCACAAAAAATAGGAAAAATGGGGTATGTCACAGTAACATGCCAAAACAGTGTTGAAAAATTTGGTATTCTGATTCTAGTCTGCCTGTTCCTAAAAGCTGGGAAGATGGTGATTTTATCACTGTAAACCCTTCATTGATGCCATTTGCAGGGGAAAAACAGACGCTTTCTTCTGCAGTAGTTTTTTCCAATTTGTCTAAAAAAAAAACAAATTTAATTGTATTTTAGCTCATTTCTTGGTCACCACCAAGGGAATTTTCAAACCCTGGGTACCTTTAGAATCCCCAGGTTATTGGAAGAAAGGACATACATTTGGTGTGGATAGCTTATGTGGACAAAAAGTTATGGGGCCTAAGCGTGAACTACCCCAAACACCCCAAAAAAGGCTTAGCAAAGGAGGGGGAAAAGGCTTAGCAGCAAAGGGGTTAAGGGTTGTTTTAAAAGCGCTGATGGAAGTGGAGGACTTACGTTTATGACATAGTGTAGTCCAGTGCAGGAACACCCGTAGGGAATGGTTCAAAACCGTGTTTGGGAAATTGGGATCCACAATGGTGGTGACCTGCAGGGAAGCTGGAAGCAGAGTGATCAGTTAAAGACCTGGGGATAGAAAATATTGTTGAGAAAAAAGGGTGTCAGGTGATGAGAGATTTGAAGACCCAGACTAGATTTTTTTAGAGGGCACTGTTGAAAGTTTGCCAGATTTGTGGCAAAGGCTGACTGACAGGTTGATCATGGGGAATTAAGTGGCCTGCAGGAGGCAAAATGGAGGATTTTATCAAGGGTTTGGAAGGTGTAATGAAAAAGTCTATTTTGATGATTACAGGAGGAGGTGGGGGACAGATCTCATGTGCAAGAATTAAATTTAAGGGATCTGCAGCAGTAGTCGGAGCTCAGTGCAGACCGATGAATTCACTGTCAGTGTGGACTGCTAGTTTGCAGCTGCATTGCAGGGGTATGAGGACATCTTTTTTATTTTTATAACTCTATTTTATTGAGTTTATAATATAGAACAACAAAAAGATAGAAGCAGTGCAGTGCATTTCAGTGCAAGATACCACAATAACTATGTTTCCCCCAACCAGAGAGAGATTACATATATAGACAAAAATATGGAGTAAATCCAATCATTGCATCAGTAGATACCCCCATTCTGCCCAACCCAAGGACCTCCCATTTAACCAATTCGTTCACATATAATAACTACCAGTGTTACAAGATCACCACAGTTGGTTGTCACCTTTTATGAACAAGATACCATTTATTAATGAGCCCTCCTCATCAGTACTCCAGTCAGAGCTGGACTCCCCTACCCCCGTGAAGCATTCCAATAGTGTACCCCAGACCATTATGTCCATCAGTGCCCCCTCCTCCCTATGTGTCCCCCTCATGTATTGCTCTTCAGCAACACCCCATTCCAGTACATCCCGGACCCAATAAAGAATGACTGGGCTTCATTTACTCATCCAGCCTATAGCCACCCTACGCTTAGCCAGCACCAAAGCAAGCTGTGCAAATCTATATGGGACGTGCCTTCCCCGTGGTCTCTGCAGTACATCTAATAAACAAGTAAGAGGTGTCGTTGTGAGGCCCAGACCGCTGACCCCGTCTATCTTTTGAACCACCACCCACCAAAATCGCTGCAACCTTCCTGCAGGATCAAGCCAAGTGAAGAAAGGAGGCACCTATCTCCCCACATCTAGTACACCTGGTCTCTCTTGTCGGGTCAATCTTTTTAAGATGACCAGGTGTAAAATATACACGATGAACAAAGTTAAAATGCAATAATTTCAATCGGTTGTTACAAGAAACGCAGCGCACCAGTGACAGCGCCACCTCCCAGTCCGCATCCTCTAATGGATCCTCCAGATCTCAATCCCAGGCCCTATGTGCCACACACTCCACCCCTGATTGATCCCCCATAGTGCTTTATAAAACAGGGTAATCAAGTGGGACTCCTCACCCCAATTTATCAGCCCATTCAACACCTATGAAATCGGGTCCACCGGAAATCGAGACCAGATTTCTCAAGCCACGCTCTCCATCTTGGCATACTGCAAGAACTGACCAGTGCTCAATACCAACGTAGTTTGCACCTCCTGAAAAGAGATAAACTCCCCGTTGGGATATAAGTCACCCACCACTAGGCAGCCTCCTACTCTCCAAGCTTCCATTGACATTAGGGTATCCATATTCCTAAAGGGGGCTAAGCTCAAAATTTTCAGTTCCCTATCATATGGGGTGCGGCGAAGCACTTTCGGAACAGCTTGCTCCCAGATCCTTGCAGTAGATTTGACCAGATAGGGGACTGCCCGTTATCAATACATGCACCAACCCCTCTCCTCCCAATATGTCTACAAATAGTCGCTTCTCCCACTTATCCGACTGAGTCATCCTCTTTGCAGCATGTTGTAATTGTGCAGTATAATAATAGTGTTGAACATTAGGGATTGCCGAGCCTCCGTCTTCCATGTCCCTCTGCAGCGTAGATAACGCCACCTTGCTACAATGCCCAACCCAAACCAACAAAATCAGCAAACTATCCAGACGATTGAAAAGCCCAGCTTCTAACGGAAACAAGGAATTCTGCACAAGATAAAGACACCACGGCAAGAACAACATCTTGTCTACAGCCACCCTCTCCATCACTGAGAGAAGCAGCTTATTCCAGAACGAAACAGAGCGCTCCAGACCAGTCTTCGCCCGCTCTACATTGTGTGTCACATGCGCTGCCACTGTATGAGTGACCCATATACCCAGGTATCTAAAACTTTCGAGCTCACACCTGAGCCCCACCACCAGCAAATCCTCCAACGGGGCACCACATAATGAGCCTATAGGAAATAGGAGCGACTTCTTCCTATTCACCTGAAGACCAGATATAGCCCTGAATTCTTCCAGCAACTGTAACAACAAAGGCACTGAAGCATGTGGCTCTCGAAGGTATATCAACGCATCAATAGCATATAGGGGGACAATATGAGTAACCTGTCCCACCTGAACGCCCTAGGATGCCAATGCCTCACGAAGCTAGACAGCCAGGGGTTCCACCGCTAAGGTAAAAAGAAGTGGTGACAGTGGGCAGCCCTGCCTGGTCCCCCTGCCAATCGCCCAGGATTCCGAAAGCTCTCTGCCTACCCGAACGCGTGCAGTGGGAGCAGTGTACAACAAACGAACTCAAGCACAAAAACTGGGGCCAAATCCCATTCCCTGCAGCACCGCTAGCTAGTAGCCCCACTCCACTGTATCAAAGGCCTTCTCTAGGTCCAATGACACCAACACCATTTTGTCCTCTGCCTCAATGCTTTCATGCAAAACATGTGCCAAACGACATACGTTGCAAGTGGTACAAAGACCAGGAATAAAACCACATTGAGCATCATGTGCCCAACCCCGAATCACTCCACGTAGCAGAGTAGCCAAAAATGTTACACAAAATCTTGACATCACTATTGAGCATAGTGAGCGGGTGATATAAGGAGGAGTCATCAGGATCCCCACCACGGTTAAGCATTAAGCAGACGATGCCTTGACGTCTGGTCTCTGGAAGAATACCCCGCTCCCGGGCTTCCTCAAACACCGCCAACATTCTCTCTCTCAAATGAAGACAAAATGTTTGGTACAGCTCAATCGGGAATCCAACCCCACCAGGCAATTTAGATTTCAACAATGCCTCCGCCGCCGCACTCACTTCCTCAACTGTTATCTCTGCCTCTAGACTTTCCATACTCTCCAGCTCCAGTCATGGAACTCGCATCCGCTGCAAAAACTCTTCGAAGCCAACTTCTAGGACTGACGCACCAGCACTGGACACAGCCGACAAATGCTCCACCAAAACCCAAAGGATATCCCTCCAATTGGTAACCTGCACACCTTCAGCATTTCTAATGCGCAGAATGGGAGAAGATTCAACTTCCAGCTTGAGGACCCACGCCAGTAACTTAACAGACTTGTCTCCCTCCCTGTGGAGGCGCTGTCTATACGATCTAAGTGTGACTTTATCTAGCGTGTCCCAGCAGCTACTGACCTTCTTATACAGTTGGAGCTGCTCTTGTTCAACCTCCCTGATTATTGGCATCTGGTGCTGCAACACCGCCAGGCACCCTCCCATTCAGTAAGTTTCTGTTCCATTTGTTTGCGCACCCCACAGGCGGTGTCAAGACAAACTCCCATTAGTATGGCCTTCATGGCTTCCCACTAAAATCCCCTAGAGTTGGTCGTACCCCAGTTTAGGTCCACGTAGTCCTTAAGGGCCACCGCCATTTTATCATGACAGCCAACATCCGTCAGAAAATTCGTAGGCATTTGCCAACTGCGTGTCACTTTGGAATCAGATACCCACAGCACTTGCATCAATAACAGTGCATGATCTGACAAAAACCTCCCCAAATGCTTGATATCCATCACCTGTGAACAAGTCAGTCCACCCAGGAGGAAACAGTCCAGCCTACTATATGTATTGTGCGTATTAGAATGACAAGTATGTTCCCTACTCTCCGGATGAAGTTCCCTACATCCATCCCAGAGCCCTAAATTGTGCATAACGTCTGTGAGGGATCTCGTCATTAATGGTTTAGTGCCCAATTTAGATGGATAATGATCCTTCTCACTATCCATTATGCAGTGTGAGAAAACAGTGCTGATTGCAGAGGCTCCCTACCTTTTTGCTCCCATTTTCCACTTTTTGCTGGTGTTTTCCTGACTCTGATGGTGCCCTGGGTACTGCTAACCTGTCCCTGGGCCTGTGCTCTGTGTAAAATCAGTATGCAAATTAGGCTAATTATAATTGGCTAAGTCAACCTACCTATAAGTCCCTAGTGTATGGTAGGGCATGTAGGTTTAGGGACCCAAGCATAGGTAGTGCACCCATAGGTGCACTGCTGAGGTGCCCAGTGTCATTTTAAAGGCAGGCCTGCCTTGCTGGCTGCTTTTAAATTTAAGTTATATGCAAATTCGACTTTGGAATTAAAAGTAGGTCCAAAGTCTTAAACTACCTTATTCTTACATATAAGTCACCCCTAAGCTATGCCCTATGTGCCCCTAGGGCTGGGTGCCATGTAATTATAAGCAGGGACCTTATGAACATAGTTTTATAAGCCCTGGTGAGGTCAAAACAGCCACATTTGTTTTTCCCTCATTGTAGTGGATGGCCTTCATAAGCTAGAATGGGGAGACTTTATTTTAATTTTAAAAGTCCCCTTAAGTAACTGATACAAGAAGTTTGGTATCAAATTAATTGTTATAATAAATCCCACAACTTCCAGTTGTTGGATTAAATATAACTTGTTCAGGTAAAGAGTTTTAAACTTTACCTGAAAAGATGCCATCTTCAGCCCTGCAGTGTGTTTGCTGTTGTGCTCTGATTGGCCAGCCTCTGGCAGCCTGGCCAGGCTGCCTTGATGAGGTGTGAAGTGGCCTGGCTTCACACAAAGAGATGTGCCTGTGGGAGGAGATCTCCCCTCAGCAGATGGTGAGGCAGGAAGGGGGAGGGCTGCCAAACTGGTCTTCAAAGGCAGAGAAGGGCATTTGGAGCAACCCAGCAACACCCCTGCATCCTGCAAACCCAGACAATTAGGTGCCCCCTTGATTAGATTAGAAGAGGGCAGGAGAGGGGTGTGTTTAGGATTTTTAGCCACACCAGTGGGTGGGCTCAGCCAGATGTAACCTCCAAAAATCACTTTCAGCCATGATGGATTTTTGAGGAATGTTTCTCCCTGGTATTGATTTTTGCCACACTTCCCAGGAAGTGGTAATCACAGGAGGATGGACGTGCACCTGATTGTAGAACCAGGACCCCCCTGTTTTTCACCCAGGAGCAGGGATAAAACTGGCAGACCTGCACCCACACCTCAGATCCCTATCAGATTCCAACAAGAAAGAACTACAGGAGAAGAAGGACTGCCCTGCTGGACCCCTGACCTGCACCTGGACACTGAACTCTGGAGGACTGCACTAGCTGCACACTTGGGCTTCACCACTAAAAGGACTTTGCCTGTCTTCTACTGCTTCAAGAAGGGACACCCTGTTTGCTACAGGTACAAAGGAGCTGCCCAGAGTCCCCTGCATCAAGTCCTGCAAGCAGAGCCCAGCTGACCAGCGTCCAGTGGTCATTTGAGGATTCTGACCAGGTGCATTTTGGGAATTGTAGTCCCAACTCCCAAGGAGCAACTCAGAGCTTCTGGAACCTTGGATCAAGTTGTGGACACTTCAAGGGCACAAAAAGGACCTCTGGAAGAAGATCCAGAAGTTTGGAGACATTAGAAGCAAATCAATAAGTTGAAGAGGTGCATTGTGGGAGTTGCAGTCCCAGACCCCAAGAGGCACACCAGAGCCTCTGAACCCTTCGCTGGTGCTGGGGACCACTTTCCTGAATCAAACACTTCTGAAAGTAAGTGTGACAGTGTTACCTCGTGGGTGGCCTGAACTCTGGACTTTGTTTCTTTCCAGTGTGTCTTTTTTTAACCCTCTGAGAGCTAGTTGCTTCTATGCGCTAGAAAACATTAATTCTTTAAGAATTCATATCTCCGGTTCCCCTTATCTGATTTTATCTGTTGTGGTGTCATTTTAAAGATAAAAATATAATCTATTTTTATAAATTGATTTTGGATTTTTAAACTGTTTCCTGTGTTTTATTTAATTACTGTTTTGTGATATTTGAATGTTTTACACTTTGGGGGTCATTACAACATTGGCGTTAAAAGCCGCTTACCGCCGTGCAGAAGACCGCCAACACACCACCGCGTATTTCCTCCATGGTCATTATGAATCGGAATCCGCCAAAATTTAGACACCCACACAAATCTGCCACACCAAAGGTCAGTGATAAACTGGTGAAAACAAAACCTCCACCGTCACGCCAACAGAAATACGCCCACACTATCACGACCCACGAATCCACGTGGCGGTCTTTCAACTGCAGTATTCCATTGGCGGTACACACCGCCGCACTCAAAATACACACACATTTACAAAACACAACCACATTGGACAATTCAAAATACACACACCTGATACACATACACACACTACTCCCACACACCCAATACAATATAAAACACACACACACATCACCCACAAACCCCTACAACCAAAAATTCCGAAAGAAGCACAGAGAGAGACACCACAATCTACAAACAAGCATCCACAGGCACTCAACACCATCACTCACACAACATCCAAGCACCTCACACAACAAACCACTAAATATTACCCCACACATCACAACACACACCAACCCACACATCACCCACACCACCCCATGGCACAGCAAAGACACCCCAGGTTCTCTGAGGAGGAGCTCAGGGTCATGGTGGAGGAAATCATCTGGGTAGAGCACAGCTATTCGGATCACAGGTGCAGCACACCTCCATAGCTAGGAAGATGGAGCTATGGCGAAGTATTGTGGACAGGGTCAACGCAGTGGGAGAGCACCAAAGAAATAGGGATGCCATCAGGAAAAGGTGGAACGACCTATGGGGGAAGGTGCTTTCCGTGGTCTCAAGACACCACCTTGCGGTACAGAGGACTGGTGGCAGACCCCCACCTCCTCCCCCACAACTAACAACATGGGAGGAGCAAGTCTTGGCTATTCTGCATCCTGAGGGCCTCGCAGGAGTAGCTGGAGGAATGGACTCTGGTAAGTCAAATCTTTACTATTACATCCCCCACCCTACCTGCATGCCATCACATCCCCCACCCTCGCCCTCACCCCCATCACTCCAACTCCTCACAAATGTCCCAATACCACAAACCACCCATCCCAACACCAAGCCCTGCATGCAACAACAAAGCATGGACACCCATCACCAATGCATGGCCACTGCACATACCCATACAACCCCCTAAACCATCACCACACAAGGTCCTACACAGGAATGCAAGAACTGCGGTACACGGTCACCCACCCATTCCACACCATGGCACACACAGATGCAATAATCATGCTTTTACACCCCTGCAGGACCCCTACCCAACGTCACTGCACAGGAGGGTCCAGATATGTCCACACCACCAACAGAAGAGGCCCACAGTGATGACAGGAGCTCTGTCCAACTGGATCTAGACAACCAGCCCGGCCCATCTGGGACCTCGGGACAGTCAGTTACCCTCACACAGCCACAGGCCACCACAGAGCTTCCCCCCTCTGGAAACACCAGCACAGCACCCACACAGCGGGCCCATACCTCTGTCCCCAGGACATGTCAATCAGCAGTGTGTCCACCACTACAGGGAACCCAGGCTAACCCACAACCCCAACAACAACAGGGACCTGGGGAAAGTGGCAGTGGGCACACCGTTCAGGGGACAGAGGCCCAGGGCAACAGGGGAACTGGGAGGGCTGCTGTGCGACAGAGGGAGGACAGGCCCAGGGAACCCACTCTCCATGGGGCCCTCTCCAACATCATGGGAGCTACCATCATTCCCAGGAGACGATGGCAATGGTACTGGCCAAGTTTCAGGAGACCCAGCAGCTGCTGGAGGAACAGTATTTGGGCTTGAGGGAGGAACTCATATCTATCAATTCCACCCTGGGCACCATTGTAGGGGTGCTGAAGGAAGTCCTCAACACCAGGAGGGACACTGTGGCACAACAAGGGGCCCCTGACACTAGCCTGGGCGACGAAATGCCCACCACCTCCGCTGGTGCTAGTGGACAGGAGGCCCCGCCACAGGACTACCACACCACCACCACACCCCCTGCAGAGGGAAAACCACCCCGCAAACGGTCCCTGAGATCCAGGACAAAGACAGAGAACGATGCCAAGACCCCCGCCAAGAAATGAGACCACCCTGAATGTCAACCTTTTGTCCCACCTTGCCACCCTGTCCATCCTCAAACTGCCCCAGCTCCACTTCCTATGCCCCTTTGGACAATGCACCTGTGAGACTAATAGACTGGACTCTGTCATGGACATTACTCCACCATCACCCCTCACCATTTTACGACCCCATCCAATATTGAGCACTTAAATAAACACCCTTAAAGCACAAAACAATCTGGAGTCTGTCTTTGATTTCGAAAATGTGTATTAGCAATTACAGTGACAAAATACTCTTTCAATTGTAATATCAACATCCCTATGTCACACAGCTCTAGTCCATGAGGAAACAAAGCAGATTCGCATCTGTGAAATCGTAAGGGAAAGTGACAACTCAGTGACCATACACTGGGTGAAAAGGACAGGCAGTAGAGAGGTAGTAGTGTTAAAGTACATGCAGTAGGCAGGTTTGTCTTCTTACCTGTGTCTCACTGGAAGTATTGCAGGATCACAGAGTTCCTGTTGTCTATGTCCTCTTCTTCTGCTTCCTCGTCTTCGCTGTCCACAGGCTCTACAGCTGCCAAAACACCACCATCTGGACCATCCTCCTGCTGAAAAGGCACCTGACGTCGCAAAGCCAAGTTGTGAAGCATACAGCAGGCCACGATGATCTGGCACACCTTCTTTGGTGAGAAGAATAGGGAACCACCTGTCATATGGAGGCACCGGAACCTGGCCTTCAGGAGGCCGAAGGTCCTCTCTATAATCATCCTAGTTCGCCCAGGGGCCTCGTTGTAGCGTTCCTCTGCCCTTGTCCTGGGATGCCTCACTGGGGTCAGTAGCCATGACAGGTTGGGGTAACCAGAGTCACCTGCAAATGGCGAGGGACAACTGTTAGACACACACTAACTCTTAGGGATATCCCCAGACCCAGACAACTATTCCCACTGATTTGGTTCCAGGTGCTCAGCTAATAGCCACACCCGGTGCCTCTGTAGTTGCCCCATCACATAAGGGATGCTGCTATTCCGCAGGATGTAAGCGTCATGCAATGAGCCAGGAAATTTGGCATTCACATGGGAGATGTACTGGTCTGCCACACACACCATCAGCACATTCATTGAATGGTAACTCTTCCGGTTTCTGTACACCTGTTCACTCCTGCGGGGGGGGACAAGGCCACATGTGTCCCATCAATGACACCTATGATGTTAGGGATATGTCCCAGGGCATAGAAGTCACCTTTCACTGTAGGCAAATCCTCCACCTGAGGGAAAACGATGTAGCTCCGCATGTGTTTCAGCAGGGCAGACAACACTCTGGACAACACGTTGGAAAACATAGGCTGGGACATCCCTGATGCTATGGCCACTGTAGTTTGAAAAGACCCACTTGCAAGGAAATGGAGTACTGACAGCACCTGCACTTGAGGGGGGATTCCTGTGGGATGGCGGATAGCTGACATCAGGTCTGGCTCCAACTGGGCACACAGTTCCAGGATTGTGGCATGATCAAGCCTGTAGGTGATGATCACATGTCTTTCTTCCATTGTCGACAGGTCCACCAGCTGTCTGTACACCGGAGGATGTCGCCATCTCCTCACCTGCCCCAGCGGACGTGCTCTATGGAGAACAGCGGGCAGAGAGTCAACAAACTCAGAGGTATGTAAACACAGCTTACTCAGAAAACTATTCATAACCCGAAATTTGCCTGTATGAGTGTTGAGCTAAGGCCTAGGTATGTTTGACGCACTTAAAAATAAAGCCATGTGGGCCCCTGAAATGGCGGCTGCCTGACCTGTAAAGTGGGACAGTGGGATGTGAGGTAACTGAGCTGGCGTTGTACACCATCGCAGTAGGCGTTCAAAGACCGTGGCGCAATTCTGCATTGGTTAACATTGGACCCTATGGGTCCCAGGAGCCAATGACGATGTACACCGGCGGTGATGGTGCGCACCGCCGCGGAAGTGACCGCAATTTTCTATCTGTTCATTCTCTCGATACCTGATCTTCGACAGGAGAGGACCTACACTGCAAGTGCTGCTGTGACCTCCATCTGGAAGAGACAATGGCTCGTGCGTCTGGGGAAAGGGCCCCTGCCTTCAGCACGGAGGAGTTGGAGAAACTCATGGATGGGGTCCTCCTCAGTACACGCTACTCTACGGTCCTCCAGACAAACAGGTAAGTACATTGTGAGCATGCTGTATGGGCAATGCCTGTGTGGAGTGGTGTGGATGAAAGATAGGGGGGGAGAATGATGCGTCGGTGAGTGCATGTGCGTCACAGCAAGGGTAGGGATGCGGGCCAATGACTGTGACAGTGCAGTTGGTAATGACTTCTCTTTTTCCCCTGTACAATTCCTGTAGATCAGCGCCCACCAGAAGAAGGATATTTGGCGTGCCATCGCCAAGGATGTCCGGACCCTGGGGGTCTACCACAGACGGAGCACCCACTGCTGGAACAGATGGGTGGACATTCGCCGCTGGAGCAAGAAGACGGCGGAGGCCCAGCTGGGGTTGGCCCCCAACGTGGGAGGGGTGCCCGTCGCACCATGACCCCCCTGATGTTCAGGATCCTGGCGGTGGCGTTCCCAGAGTTGGATGGGTGCTTGAGGTCTTCACAGCAGCCACAAGGGGGTGAGTACACTCTCATTCTGCTCCTGGGACCCATGGTGTCCAATGTTAACCAATGCAGGATTGCGCGGTGGTCTTCGACCGCCTACCGCGACGGTGTACAACGCCAGCGCAG
The DNA here is from genome assembly GCF_031143425.1 of Pleurodeles waltl. NCBI lineage: Eukaryota > Metazoa > Chordata > Amphibia > Caudata > Salamandridae > Pleurodeles > Pleurodeles waltl. The sequence goes on from NC_090440.1 coordinate 1,283,876,569, forward strand.
TTACCTGATATCCCATTGTCCCACTTTACAGGTCAGGCAGACGCCATTTCATGGGCCCACATGCCATTATTTTGGACTGCGTCACACATATCTAGGCCTTGCCTAAACACTCATACAGGCATATGTCGATTTGCTAATAATTCAGAGTAAGCTGTGTTTACGTACCTTAGAGTTGGTTTACTCTCTGCTCGCTGTTCTCCTCCATAGGCTTCGTCCGCTGGGGCATGTGAGGAGATGGTGGCATCCTCCGCTGTACAGACCGCTGGTGGACCTGTCGACAATGGAGCAGCGACATGTGATCATCACCTACAGACTTGATCGTGCCACAATCCAGGAACTGTGTGCCCAGTTGGAGCCAGACCTGATGTCAGCTATCCGCCATCTCACAGGAATCCCCCCTCAAGTGCAGGTGCTGTCAGTACTCCATTGCCTAGCAAGTGGGTCATTTCAAACTACAGTGGCCATTGCATCAGGGATGTCCCAGCCTATGTTTTCCAACGTGTTGTCCAGAGTGTTGTCTGCCCTGCTGAAACACATGCGGAGCTACATCGTTTTCCCTCAGGTGGAGGATTTGCCTACAATGAAAGGTGATTTCTATGCCCTGGGACATATCCCCAACATCATAGGTGCCATTGATGGGACACATGTGGCCTTGGTCCCCCTCGCAGGAGTGAACAGGTGTACAGAAATCGGAAGAGTTACCATTCGATGAATGTGCAGATGGTGTGTTTGGCAGACCAGTACATCTCCCATGTGAATGTCAAATTCCCTGGCTCAGTGAATGACGCTTACATTTTGAGAAATAGCAGCATCCCTTATGTGATGGGGCAACTCCAGAGGCACCGTGTGTGGCTATTAGGTGAGGACATGGACCCAATACAGTGTGAATAGGTGTCTGGGTCTGGGGATGCCCCTATGAGTTACTGTGTGTCTAACAGTTATCCCTCGCCATTTGCAGGTGACTCTGGTTACCCCAACCTGTCATGGCTACTGACCCAGTGAGGAATCCCAGGACAGGGCAGAGGAACGCTACAATGAGGCCCATGGGTGAACTAGGTGGATTATAGAGAGGACCTTGGGCCTCCTGAAGGCCAGGGTCCACTGCCTCCATATGACAGGTGGTTCCGTATTCTTCTCACCAAAGAAGGTGTGCCAGATCATCGTGGCCTGCTGTATGCTTCACAACTTGGATTTGCGACGGCAGGTGCCATTTCTGCAGGAGGATGGTCCAGATGGAGGTGTTGTGGCAGCTGTGGAGCCTGTGGACAGTGAAGACGAGGAAGCAGAAGAAGAGGACATAGACAACAGGAACAAGGTGATCCTGCAATACTTCCAGTGAGACACAGGTCAGAAGACAACACAGTCTGCTACATCTGATTTAATTCTACTACCTCTCATCTGTCTGTCATTTTCACCCAGTGTATGGTCACTGAGTTGTCACTTTTCCTTACGATTTCACAGATGTGGGTCCTACTTTGTGACATCTGCTTTGTTTGCGCATGGACTAGAGCTGTGTGACATAGGTATGTTGATATTACATTTGATATAGCATTTTGCCACTGTTATTGCAAATACACATTTTCGAAAGCACAGACTGACTCCAGATTGTTTTTTGATTTAAGGGTGTTTATTTAAGTGCTCAATAGTGGAGGGGGTTGTAAAATGGTCAGGGGTGATGGTGGAGGAATGACCATGGCAGAGTCCAGTCTATTAGTCTTACAGGTGCATTGTCCAAAGGGGCATAGGAAGTGGAACTGGGGCAGTTTAAGTATGGACAGGGTGACAAAGTGGGACAGAAGGATGACAATCAGGGTGGTCTCATTTCTTGGCGGGGGTCTGGCATTGTTCTCTGTCTTTGTCCTGGATCTCAGCGACCGTTTGCAGGGTGGTTCTCCATCTGCAGGGGGTGGGGTGCTGGTGTGGTGGTCCTGTGGCGGTGCCTCCTGTCCACTAGCGCCGACGGAGGTGGTGGGCAGTTCATCGTCCAGACTAGTGTCAGGGGCCCCTTGCTGGCCACAGTGTCCCTCCTGGTGTTGACGAGTTCCTTCAGCACCCCTACAATGGTGCCCAGGGTGGAATTGATGGACTTGAGTTCCTCCCTGAAGCCCAAATACTGTTCCTCCTGCAGCCGCTGAGTCTCCTGAAACTTGGCCAGTACCATTGCCATTGTCTCCTGGGAATGGTGGTAGGCTCCCATGATGTTGGAGAGGGCCTCGTGGAGACTGTCGCACAGCAGCCCTCCCAGTTCCCCTGTGTTCCTGGGCCTCTGTCCCCTGAACCGTGTGCCCACTACCACTGCCCCCAGGTCCCTGGTGTTGTTGGGTAGGTGGGTTAGCCTGGGTTCCCTGTAGTGGTGGACACACTGCTGATTGACGTGTCCTGGGGACAGAGCTATGGGCCCGTTGGGTGGGTGCTGCGCTGGTGTTTCCAGAGGGGTCAAGGTCTGTAGTGGCCAGTGCCAGTGTGAGGGGAACCGACTGTCCTGAGGTCCCCGATGGGCCGGGCTGGTCATGTAGATCCAGTTGGATAGAGCTGCTGCCATCACTGTGGGCCTCTTCTGTGGGTGGAGTGGACATATCTGGACCCTCCTGTCCAGTGAAGTTGGGTAGGGGTCCTGCAGGGGTGTAAAGGCATGATTATTGCATCTGTGTGTGCCATGGTGTGCAATGGGTGGGTGACTGTGTACCCCAGTGCTTGCATTCCTGTGTAGGACCTTGTGTGATAATGGTTTAGGGGGGTATATGGGTATGTGTAGTGGCCATGCATTGGTGATGGGTGTCCATGGTTTGGTGTTACATGCAGGGCTTGGGTTTGGGATGTGTGGTTTGTGATATTGGGACATACGTGAGGAGTTGGAGTGATGGGGGTGAGGGCGAGGGTGGGGGTATGTGATAGCATGCAGGTGGGTGGGGGATGTAATAGTTAAGATTTTACTTACCCGAGTCCATTCCTCCAGCTACTCCTGTGAGGTCCTCAGAATGCAGTATAGCCAAGACCTGCTCCTCCCATGTTGTTAGTTGTGGGGGAAGAGGTGGGGGTCCGCCGCCAGTCCTCTGAACCACAATGTGGTGCCTTGAGACCACAGAACGCTCCTTCCCCCGTAGGACTTTTCCACCTCTTCCTGATGTCATCCCTAGTTCTTGGGTGCTGTCCCAGTGCGTTGACCCTGTCCACGATTCTTCGCCATAGCTCCATCTTCCTAGCTATGGTGGTGTGCTGCACCTGTAATCCGAATAGCTGTGGTTCTACCCGGATGATTTCCTCCACCATGACCCTGAGCTCCTCCTCCGAGAACCTGGGGTGTCTTTGCGGTGCCATGGGGTGGTGTGGGTGATGTGTGGGGTGCTGTGTGTTGTGATGTGTGTGGTGATATTAAGATGTGTGTTGTGTGAGGTGTGTGGATGTTGTGTGAGTGATTGTGTGGAGTGCCTGTGGATGCTAGTTTGTAGATGGTGGTGTCTCTCTCTGGCCCTCAGTCGCAATTGTTGACGTAAGGGTTTGTGGGTGATGTCGGTGTGTGTTTTATATTGTATTGGGTGTGTGGGAGTGGTGTGTGTATGTGTATCAGGTGTGTGTATTTCGAAATCTCCAATGTGGTTGTGTTTTCTATATGTGTGTGTATTTTGAGCACGGCGGTGTGTATCGCCAATGGAATACCGCGGTTGAAAGACCGCTGCGTGGATTCGTGATTCGTGCTAGTGTGGCCGTATTCCTGTTGGCGTGACAGTGGAGGTTTTGTTATCGCCAGTTTATCACTGACCTTTGGTGTGGCGGACTTGTGTGGGTGTCTGTATTTTGGCGGATTCCGAGCTGTGGGTCATAATGACCATGGCGGAATTCAACGGCCGCGGCGGTGTGTTGGCGGTCTTCTGCATGGTGGAAAGTGGCTTTTACCGCCAATGTTGTAATGACCGCCATAGTCTCGGAAAATCATTTGTCCCCCTCTTTCGTATTATACAGATGCATGAAGTGCCCCTTCAAATCCATATCCAGATTATCCCCGGTGCCTACTTCAATGTGAGGCGAGTGCCCCAGGCCTAATCGCAGGACTCCCGTGAGTCCCTAAGAGCAGCATCTACTTACAACCAACAAGATCAAGTGTCAACAGAGAGCATTTCCACTGCCCTATCATATGGTTCAATAAGTTCGATGGCCAGCTCAGAATCCACCACAGCCATAGTACCATCCTGTTGGATTTCAATTCTGCTGTCAGAGTTGTCATCCCCCTGCATGGAGACCTGCTTCTGGCCCTTCCCACGCCTCCTCCAGTCTGTTCCATCCACATCAGAAGTACGAGCCATCTCAAATCCAGACCACCCAGATCAGACCGTGCCAACTTTGTTGCACAGCTCGAGACCTCCTCAGGATGTTAAAAAAAATGCGACTTGCCTCCGGAGATCATCTTCAGACGCACAGGATACAGTAACATGCATCTGATGTTCATGGCACAAAGCTTGGCCTTCACCTCCAAAAAACCCTTTCTAGAGATCTGGACCTTGTTTGTAAAGTCCGGGTAAATGGAGATTTTGCAATTCTCAAATACAGCCCTATCGGTTTCACAAGCAGTCCGCAGGATACAGTCCCTATCTTTGTAGTTCAAGAGGCGTGCAATTATGGCCCTTGGAGGTGCTCCCGTCCTGGGAGAAGCAACCAGTGCCCTATGTGCACGCTCCACCACAAACACCTTGGATAACCCCTCAGGTTGCAATACATCTCTGATCCATCACTCAACTAAACCTTCCACAGTGGAGCCCTCCGCCCGTTCAGGAAACCCAAGGAGGCGTACGTTGTTCTATCAGGAACTTGTGCCATCTGTTTGCGCAAGGTGCCTTCCTCTGCAAGTCCACAATAGACCCCCTCAGCCACCTTGACCTTATCAGAGACTTTGCGGAGGTCCGTTCAAAGAAGGTGCACCTCCACAGCCACCGTTTCTCTCTTCCCCTCTAGGGCCACTCTTGCGCCTCGAATAGCAGCTAAAAGTTCAACGTGCGAAGGTTCCTCTGCAGTAGCTGGCACGCTGCTATGCGCCACCCAGTGTTGACTTGTACCTAGCTGTTCTTTTGGATTTACGAGCACTTTTTTGGCTCGATTAATGTGGGGTTGTGACGGTGGTCACATCCATATACTTTGTTGTTATAAATCACTTTTATAGGCCCACGTGGCTATATTTTGTGAACCTTCATGTTTTGCAGTTTAAGATTAATTGTTCTGACTCAACCTTCTGGTCATAACCTCTGAATTTGTGTCTGATAAATGTCTTGATTACTAGATTATGATGTCCTCTTTATAATTTGTCTGTCTTCTCACTATGTGTCCATTTTCGATGTATATTTAGGGATAGCTTCAAGTTATTACTTTCCCTGATGAGGCCCTACATATAAATTATGAGGGTAAGCAGTGTGATATACGTTCTTGATTTATCCGTACTATTACACATCTGTTTGTTAAGCACATGGCACTTCTGGTATTTTTCACGAGTGGTTGTGGTGTTCCAACAAACAATGAGCACGAGTTATGTTTAATATTAATGATGTGCTTCGATCTCTTTTTTTTCTTCTATTTCCTATAGGCTCTGTTCTCCCTAAATAAGGGTTTTCCAAATATCTAAAGGATTAGGTACGTTTATTAAGGTCCTGACGAATCGCACTAAGATCATTTTTGACTACCATTTAGCGAGAAACATGTTGACCTGTGATGTAGAGTAGCACAGGGGACCCTGTGTCTACTTGCTTCATTTATACTACTCCCCAATGTGAGAGTCAGTAATTGCTATTAATAATAATTTCTCTTTTTATGGGGAGCGTAGACATTATTTTACCATTTCCCTATTTATTGTTTTTAACCTTGTCAGAGGTATCTACACCAAATTAAAGACGTATTTATTTTCTACCTCTAGACAATTTTAACCACTACTATACCAATCCTCCACACTTCTTTTTGACCGGTTGTGCATTTCTCCTTAAACAAGATCTCCGGCAAAGAGCCCCCTCGTGGGGCCCGTCAGGCATTGCAGCGCCAGCCTGACGAGGAGCACAGCCCTATGATGAAGCATGTCACCGTAAGGTGAGTGAGGGCTTGTGCTTTAAAAGAAATAACTTTTTCTTTTCTGTGGTATGTAGAACCTATTGGTCTATGAAGAACCTTTCTTTTTGGAATCGTGTGTGCAATTTTGATGTGCATTATATTGGGAACTTCACACACGGGACCAGGAGTCTTTTCTCCGAATATCCCTTTCTTTTGCCCCTCCTTTGTTGGTTTTTGACGACCAAGTTCTCTCCAGGCCCTCCCATTCGAGTCTGGCACTGCGACAACGGGGTAGGTGTAGTATATTGTTGCATAGTGTTTCCTTGCAAGGGTGTGGTTTGCCGATGCTGCCCCATTTCACCATCAACTTAGAAAGAATAGGATGTATCACCACTGTACCTGACTCAGATGGGCAAAGATGAAGTTCTGTTAATCTGCAACAGCCATCAAATAATGCAGACCAATTGCCCGGCCCATAATATCCACAACTAGGGGCCGCTTTAATGTCCAGGTAGCCGTGCCGCCAACCCAAACCTCATACGGGTCAGGTGTGCTTAGTGCATGCCTCGTCGTAGGTCCCAAAGACTTACACACATTAACGCTGCTTCAATGCCGCAGAAAACACTCCATTGGTTCAGAGCAGACACATACCAATGCCCCAAATGGCAGCCTCCATCATCTTGCCGCAGGAAAACACTGTATTCCACTAGGTTACCTCATGCCACTCCTCCGCATCCCAAAAAAAGCTGTGCGCTGTTGTGCACCCTGGCCTCCGCTCCTCACCATCTGCAGGTAATGCCCCCAAGCCCCGACCTCGGGCTGATCATTCATGCAGGTGGAAATATGTCAGGCCCCTGCCAAAATCACACACAGCAGGCCGCGCCGGGAAACCACGGCCCCCCCAGCTTCAAGCTCCAGGCTCGCGCATGCCGGGGGGGCGAGTAGGCACACGAGCCCCCCCCCCGGGAGAACCAGTCCCCAACACAGTGTCCGGTCAGGGAGGAGAGCCCGACCAAGACGGCCGTGACAAGGCCCCTCCCAAACTGCGCATGGCCACGCTCCTCGCCGAGCAGTCCCGACCTCCGCATGCCATCCGATAATGGGCCCACCAGTGTCCAAAATCAGGGTGCGGACCCACCGCGTAAGTTAGAGCACTGTCTCTCTCTGTTGGGGAGTGCCTCACAGCTTAGGCACCCCAGGATGCCTGCAGGATCGAGCCGGGACTGCGGAGCGCACTAGAGACACGTCCCGCCGGCCATCTTGCTTAGCCACGCCTCCATATGATGACATCTTAGGGGAAATTAGATGGTTATTGTTGGAACCCCTTTCGGAAGAAACCATGGCACCGAGGGGATACTGGACCCAACTGTGGTGGTTGGGGCCTTTTCCTCCTGATGTTCCGATGTAATTGCTACATCTCCAACAGGAGGTAAAACCTTCCTCTATATCTTCATCTTGGCTCCTTTATGAACACATCTCTCAGGGGACTACAATTCTTCCCTTCCTTCAGAGACCAGACCCTCTAGTCTGCTCTGTCATTACAACTCTGACCAGCAGCAAGGCTTTCCTCAAGCTCAGACCGAGAGCTCCAGATTGATTTTTGACAGGAGCCAGTGACCTCTGAGCCATTATTCTAGGTGAACATCTATTTAGAGACCTCTAATTTCTGATGAGTACTCATTCAAAAGAATCATAATGCTCAAAATTGTTTTGCATTTTTACTGTTTGCCCAAATCAGTTTCTGAATTTGCCCTCTCCTAGCCTCACCCTTAGTAATATCTATATTCTTGTCCCTGATCTGCAGTCTCTTTATACTGAATTTTTAAAAAGGTCAGTGAGCCTGTAGGCCTCACTCCAGTAACATGGGGTGAAAAGGTCCTGTTCACTAGTACTGATCACTACCCATATGCTGTCACCACCACACATGTGCAGCTTAATTGTTGGTGAAGGCGGTAGCCTTCCAATACTATGAGGGTAGCGTTTTGGTCTCCCCTCTCGGTCCAACAAGGCGGCTCTCAGTGAGACAGGCCTACATCATGAAGCAAACATTTGATCCGTGTTTGCCTATGACAACAAATCAGCATTAGTCATCCAGACAACAGTATAAATGGGCCCTCAGGGCAGCAGAAGTACACATCTTTTACTATACAAATGACACTTCCGTCTCAAAAGATATATTGTTACTAAGAGTATCATTCTTTCATTATATTCCTCAGCAAACTCCCTCATGTCTTTACTTAAACTGCACATATACTCCTGTTTAGTTTTATTAGTGCTATGGTTAAACTGTGAATCTGTATTCAGACTATATTTCACACCAAATTTAGCATCTTCAGAAATAGGAAGGTTTTCCAGCAACATATTGAAATCCGACAGATATGGAGATAGAAACTCATGCTTATTAAATATACTAACAGACACATTGCAGGGTAATCCATAAGAACCTGGAAGCTGTAAATAGACCATTCCTTCACCTGCAGAAGAAGGGAGAGAAGTAAGCCCTAAGCGATACCCAATTCCTATTACATGTACATAGTCAATCAATCAATCAATCAAAAAATTTATAAAGCGCGCTATGTACCCGTTAGGGTTTCAAGGCGCTGAGGGGAGGGGGGGGGGGGGGCAGCTGAGTCACCCAAGAGTCTAGTATATATTTTCATTAAGTCCACTAACTTTGTGCCAATGTATTAGATCCAACTCCGACATGTACTGCAATAAATTCATCACAATAAAACAACGAAAACTATTAATATCATTATCAAGGAGATCGAGCTAACAATTTTACAGCATTTGCCATTTCTCTTGAGATGAAAAACAAAAATACATTTGAGAATTCAAAAATCAGAAAAAACTCTTTGTTCAAAACAATAATAATAAAACATATTTTTTTAATTTTTTTAAAGTAGTAATCAAAAATCAAAATTGACACTTCTCAGCCCTCTTGTTCAGTTCGTATAGTTGGTATTCTCAAACTTTTTTATTTAATCTGGATTCTTTTGCAACATTCAATCTATATTCCACCACTGTCAGATTTGCAAGAGTTCAAGGATGCTCTTCTTCTTGCTCTTTTTCTCTTTGTATTACTCTTCTTCTTCAGACACAGATACCAGATATGCCCAATCAGGTGAAGTATATTTCCTGCTTGGAATTATCTTTATTGTTTGTCTTTTAGCAACTGGTAACTCACTCTCATTATTGTTTGAGTCGATATCAATTACTTTGGATTCTTCCTTGAATTACTATAACCTTTCATTCTGCTAGGATGATTCTTCTGCTGCCCGTGAATTTGCAATAGCTCTTCACTCTGACCCTTGAATTTAAACTGGCCACTGGTACAGGATTCACTAGGATCTTCACCTTCACTTTCTTTCATTTAGCAAATTCACCAGTTTAAAGATTTTTCCTCACATTCCCCTTTGGATCTACGATGCAAACTTGAGCTTGGCTCTGTGAATCAGTGGTTGTTGCTACCACTTATTTATCCACCATCTTCACTCTTCCTGTGTGAGCAGCATGGATCCACTGCAGGACTCTGGCACACTTCATAGCAGTGTTGGTCACAAGCATGACTTGGAATTGGAATCTCCACTGTTCTTTGACACTTTTGTGAATAGGCTCACGAGAACCCGATCCCCAGGTTTAAGGGATGGCACTGAACATCCTTGGTCAATGCTGTTGCCAAATTAACCTCATCCGCTAGACCTTTGCAGAAATCTAATATGATAAGCCATTGAAACAAATGTAGCTGAAGGAACATATGCCAATCTCCTTGCTCCGCTCATTAGTACATTATGGGGGGGAGATCTCTCATTAGTACATCAGACCTGCCAACCTTGATTTTTTTTTTTTACTATGTGAGGAGGGGGTGGGGCATTGAAGGGGGCAGAATTTAGTGCCGAGCATAGCCCAAGGCACACTTAAATTGACTGCCTCCCTGCACACAACCCCCCATACTAGCACCTCTCCCCCCATTTTCTGCCCTGCCAACAACAAAAACAAAAATGCTGAGGTTGCAGCCAATGTCCTTGGGGGTTTCACAACTCACAATGGATATCGACTGTATAGAACCTCAAAACAATTAGATGGAAATCTGTTCTCTGCACAGGTTTCCAGCTAATTGTTTGCACACCGTGTGATATCAGCTCCTCACCGGGTGACCGTGTGAAGGGAGTAAATATCGTGAGACACACTGTGGCGCCGTGTGACTTGACAGATCTAGTACATTATTTGGGGATAGATCTGTATTTTTATCTGGGTTGCTTCTTATACACATCTGAATGAGAGGAAGAACATCTGAGCACTTCAGACTACTGGATGCACACACCTTGCCAGCTTACTTTTATTGCTCTCACTTATCTCTACGCAACACCAGATGACTGAGGCTGATAACTACAATAGAACCTTTGACCAATCTGGAATATGTACTAATCAATTTAAAAATTTAATTCTTAAAACAAGAGCCACGATCCGTCACAATAGATTTCGACAGGCCAAAATGAGGTACTAACTCCCTCAACAAAAGCTTATCAGCTGTCATGCTGTCTAATCTCTTGTAGGATAGGCTCAACCCATTTAGAGAATAAGCAGATAACCACAAAAATGTACTTACAACCATTGTAAAACGGCACCTTTTAAAATCTGCTGAAAGACATATTATTGGGCACTATGGTTTGCAAATGTGGTTCATAAGAACCATAGTGCCCTTTCCCTTCTGTACAACTTCTGAATTTGACCAATACTTCTCAAAATTCTGGTCATACTATCCCTCCCTTCATGTGACTGATAATGCAACTGTATGGCCCTGGCATTCAACACTGAGTTTGGGAAGACATATTTATTCCTAGGAGTCATTCACACATCTTGCAAATTCTTTTTAAAACCCAACATTTCCATTTTGCACCTTAATTTCTCATCTTCTGGCACTTCCTCCTGAAGATTAACCAATTCACTCAAGGAAGTCTGTTTTGGATCCAATAAGAAACAAATTAAATTTTCTGTGCAAATCTCCACTAATTTGAATCTGTCTCTTGAATTATAATTTGCTCATTCGACCTCACAGTTTCAGTCTCAAGTGCACAGTATTTCACAACCTGATCTAGACAATTATTTCCAAGAGTGATCATATCTCTTCTAGCGTTATAGCCAGTACACTTGACCACTGCAATTTCTTTTGGCAGTTGTATTGCTTCCAACAATTGAAAAATATGGGGCCATATTTATACTCTGCTTGCGCCAAATGTGCGTCAAAACTTTTAACGCACATTCGGTGCAAACCCTGCCCCATATTTACACTTTGACGCCCGACCCCGCGGACGTCAAAATCCCACCATGTGCGTGATTTATTGGAAGGGGGAACCTGCCTTGCGTTAATGATATGCAAGGTAGGCGTTTCCGTCCAAAAAATGACTTTAAGGCGTGTGCGCCTTATTTATACTCTGGCGTCATTTTGACGCACAGGAGGGGGTGGGCCTTAAAAAACGGAGCACAGATTGATGGGTGCCAATTTTTAACGCCTGGGTCAGGGCAGGCGTTAAGGGACCTCTGGGCTCGGAAGGAGCCCAGAGTTGCCCCCCCCCAGCTCCCAGGGACACCCCCTGCCACCCTTGCCCACTCCAGGAGGACACCCAAGGATGGAGGGACCCATCCCAGGGAAGTTGATGTAAGTTGGGTTAAGTATTTTTTTTCGTTTTTTTTAAATGGCATAGGGGGGCCAGATTTGAACCCCCCTACATGCCACAATGCCCAATGACCATGCCCAGGGGACAGAAGTCCCCTGGGCATGGCCATTGGGCAAGGAGGCATGACTCCTGTCTTTGCTAAGACAGGAGTCATGTCAATGGAGGTTGGGCATCAAAACAAATGGCGCAAGTCCGATTTGAGGCCTGACTTTTGCCTCAGACCTGACGTGCACCATTTTTTGATGCACAACCCCCACTTTCCCATACACCGGCGCTGTCTGGTGTGAGTCTTTTTTTTTACGCAGCCAGTCCGCAGCGCCGGCTAACGTCATTCCATAAATAAGGCGCCCGCATGGCGCGTTGGAATGGTGTTAGCCGGCGGTAAAAATTTTGACGCACAACTGCGTTGGCACAGTTGTGCGTCAAAAAGTATAAATATGGCCCATAGTAACCATTCCTGATGGGGGTTCCAGAGGATGTCATAAAACCCCTTTGTTACCACAATTGTCCAAAATCATGGACTACTTCAAAACCATACTAGCTGTCTGTACAGATCATCACATTCAAATGTTCTGCAAAACAAATAGGTCTTGTCAGTGTAATTAACTCTGCCACTTGTGATGAAGTTACATCAGGGAGGTATGATGCTTCAAGAATTTCAGAAACAGAACACACTGCACTTACGGCTACGGCTGACCCGAGCGACCTGAAAAACTTCCGCCCCATCTCTTTTCTGCCTTTCACAGCCAAGGTAATAGAGAAGACCGTCAACAAACAGCTGACCACCTTCCTGGAAAACAACAACCTGCTCGACCCTTCACAAACCGGATTCCGAACCAACCACAGCACGGAAACCGCCCTCATCTCAGTCACTGACGACATCAGAACCCTGATGGACAACGGTGAAACAGTCGCCCTCATTCTCCTCGCCCTCTCGGCTGCCTTCGACACCGTCTGTCACCGCACCCTAATCACCCGCCTCCGCTCCACCGGGATCCAAGGCCAGGCCCTGGACTGGATCGCCTCCTTCCTCTCAAACCGTTCCCAAAGAGTTTACCTCCCTCCGTTTCGCTCAGAACCCACCGAGATCATCTGCGGCATACCCCAAGGCTCATCACTCAGCCCGACACTCTTCAATGTCTACATGAGCCCCCTCGCCAACATCGTTCGCAAGCACGACATCATCATCACCTCCTACGCCGACGACACCCAACTTATACTCTCCCTCACCAAGGACCCCGCCAGCGCCAAGACCAACCTACAAGAGGGTATGAAGGACGTCGCAGATTGGATGAGGCTCAGCCGCCTAAAGCTGAACTCTGAAAAAACAGAAGTCCTCATCCTCGGAAACACCCCGTCCGCCTGGGACGACTCCTGGTGGCCCACGGCCCTCGGTACCGCACCGACCCCCACAGACCACACCCGCAACCTCGGCTTCATCTTGGACCCTCTTCTCACCATGACCAAGCAAGTCAACGCCGTGTCCTCCGCCTGCTTCCTCACCCTCCGCATGCTCCGCAAGATCTTCCGCTGGATCCCCGCCGACACTAGAAAAACCGTGACCCACGCCCTCGTCACGAGCCGCCTGGACTATGGCAACACCCTCTACACCGGGACCACAGCCAAACTCCAAAATCCCCTGCAACGCATTCAAAACGCATCAGCACACCTCATCCTCGACGTACCCCGCAACAGCCACATCTCCGCACACCTGAGACACCTGCATTGGCTCCCAGTCAGCAAAAGGATCACCTTTCGACTTCTCACCCACGCACACAAAGCCCTCCACCACAAGGGACCGGAATACCTCAACCGACGCCTCAGCTTCTACGTCCCCACCCGCCTCATCCGTTCCTCTGGCCTCGCACTAGCTGCCGTCCCTCGCATCCGCCGCTCCACGGCGGGTGGGAGATCTTTCTCCTTCCTGGCGGCCAAGACCTGGAACTCCCTCCCCACCAGCCTCAGAACCACCCAGGACCACTCCGCTTTCCGGAGACTCCTAAAAACCTGGCTATTCGAGCAGCAGTAACCCCCCCCTTTCCCCTAGCGCCTTGAGACCCGCACGGGTGAGTAGCGCGCTTTATAAATGCTAATGATTTGATTTGATTTGATTTGCACTAGCAATTTTCAATGTTGCACAATGGTCTCTCAAACAAGAACCATCTACAAACCGAATCAGCAATTTCAATAATACATTTCCTGATTTCTGATATTGGCTTAGAACATAACTGTGTGACATTGATGCAAACATTCTCAGGTTCATCATCGTCCTTATAACTCCTGTCTGGGTTTTCATCATTGGCTGACCCAGAAAGCAGCATTGCTGGATTCAGAAAATGACACCTCCTTATAAAGATGTTCTCAGCTGCCAGTATGACTTGTTCATATCTAGTCAGATGACTGTTTGTCACGTGCTGAGTCTGGGTACAGGTAAGCAAAATCTCAACTCAGAATGGAACAAACACAATTAGCATATGTCCCATTATAATTCAATCATTTTGGTCAACTGCAATGCAATGAGCTGCAGTCACATTCAGACAAACAGGAAGATCTAAGGCCATTGGATTCAACACAGCTGGTAGATAGGCAATTGGCCTCATGGCCACATCATGTTTCTGGGTGACAACAAACAGAGCAAACCCACTCGCCACTCTCATGACAGAACAGATAAAACTCCATATTGTAATCAGGTATTCCAAGGGCGGATCCTTAACATGATTTTTCCTTCAACACTCGCAAGGCCTCTACACAATCACCATCAAATGGTTCTGGGTCTCTGGTATCACTGTGACTTATTAAAGGCTGTGCAATCAAGGAAAAGTTTAAAATACAACGGTTTGGTAGCCAACAATTCCCAGGAAACATCCCCACCTCTCTTATTTAAAGGGCCCATCTTCAGAATTCTAGAAGCACATTCTTTTGAGACTTTCCTTGTTCCTTCTTCAGTCTGATGACTAAGATAAACCATTTTGGTTTTAGGTTACTGCATATTTTCTGGGAAACTTTTGTAACTATTATCCGCTAGATCATGCAGTAGTGCAATAGTATCAAGTTTATAATCTTTGTTTGTCTTAGATGCCACCAATGTGTCATATATGTATTGCACCAGGACCTCTCCAAATCTTTCTTTAGGATCTGACAAAAAATTTAGGGACTTTCAGTATACCCCTGTGGGATTCAACACCAAACAAAAACTTTTTTTTGGAACTAAAATGTGAAAATAAATTGACTATCCTACTGCAAAGAAATGGAGAAGAACGTTTGGCATAAGTCAATGGCTGTATACCATTCTTCATCCGTTACAACCCGGAACCAAATTACAGCAGGATTTGGTACCACTGGACAACATGAAGTCAGTATTTGATTTTTTTTCAATGATACTTCACTATTCTCCATTTATTATGTTTTTTAATGCCCATTGCAAGGAATCGCAAGGAATACCAAGCACTTCCCGGAAAATATTGTGGTCTATCATGTTTTCAATAACAGTCTTCGTTCTTTCTTCTGCCTCTTTTGAAAGTCCATATTGTATAATTCTAGGGAAAACTGCATTTGGTTTTACATTAATCTTGACAAGCTTAGCACTTCTTATCAATACTATCGCTTTTCCTGTGGAATCCCATACCTCTTATTTGACAGCATGCCTTAAATCAGAGTCAAATCATATTCAGTAAGATGTGGTTGTTACTGAACTCTTGAGTCTTGTGATTTAATTTTTTAACACTGATTCTTCATCTTGGGTTCTGATTGCAACACCATTGGGTGTACAATAAATCATGGAGTTTATTTTGCAAAGCAGGTTTCTGCCCAACAAATTGACAACATTCTAATCACGCAATATGAACAGATGATTGTTCTCCATTATTTCTATTTTAACAGGGTCATCTGACGAAACATGGTTAGCAATCTCTTTATTGCTAATAACTACAATTGGACTTCTCTTCTTGAGGGGGATAGGTTTCAAAGCTCCACAGAACAAACTGTAGAGAACGTAGCTCCTGTGTCTATCAAAAAGGGCACAGGATGGCCATTCACTTCACCAACAATATAAGGGCTACTTGTCTACCTCCAGGACTGCACCAAGTAAGCAATCCTCCTCCCCTCTCATGCATCATCATTGAAAATTAGTCACTGAAGAAAACTGAGGAAAATAATTAATCACAATCAGTGGAGTATGTTGGTATCATGGATTGTATGACATTTTGTGTATCATGTTTTGCTGCATCACCAGAGCTGTGGACATATTCATATGGAACTACCCTTGATTTTCTATATTCTCCTCAGAAGCTACTGACTGTGCCTGCCCTGATATGCATTCCATTACATCAGGGGAGCTAAATCATTCTGAATTTAATGTGGATTTTGCCTACATTCCACTTCCTTTCTCAGTTGTACCACAGAAATGACAAGCAGTTCACTTCTTTAGCAAATCAATATTTGAATTCACGCCAGAATTATTCATAACTCCTCTTCTATGACCTTGCATCTGTACCATCTAATTCCACATGCTCACACCTTGCATCAGATGCGCTCCATTCCTTCCAGAATTGTCAGGCGACACAAACCCCACGTCAGAATGTATCATCTAATTTCTGCTATTTCTCTGAAATGTATTCATCTGGGCGACCATCAGCTTCTCTTTGATCCTTTTGCTTCACGTCAAACCAATCACTACTGAACTTGGCATACATCCTTGTCTTCTCATACCCTCAGTCCCCCAACACATCACACTCTGCTGAATACGCAAATTAAGCTCAGTATGCAAACTCATAGCAAAGGCAGATACAAAATCACGAGCACCATCTCTCTCAAGATTTTTGACTCCACTGTGTTTCTTAAAAATCTGCATACACCTCTCATAGTAAGCATGACTTACTCCTTTTGCTTTTGTGTAGATCTCAAGAACTTTGCCCAAACAATTTCTTTCTCCTGCCCCTTCATTTTCAAATGTTCTATCACTTCTATGTATTAATCAGCAACTCCCTCAGATGGAGCATTATTAGCCACAACTCTAGCTGGTTCCTCAGTTGACCAAGCAGCATCAACCTTATATTCAGTCCATAAATCACTACGAATAACAATTGCAAACAATGTGTCCAATTCAGTCTAAAGCATTTGTGAAATTGTCGTCAATCTAGGAAACTCACTTCTCAGGTTCCTCCCTCAATTTTGGAATTTTTTTTGTAAAAGCATAAAGATCACTTCTCGCCCAAGGCACATGTACATAGTTTCCTCCAAGTACCTCCTCAAAGAAAAAGTCTGAAACTGCCTTTAACTCAGGATCCCTAAAGGATGCCTTTACACCGTATTGCAAGTTCCATTATATCCTATGGAACTTGTAAAACGGCAGGCAGGATATCCGTCACGTTGTGATGGAGTAATCCCCGCCACCAAACTCGTAATGAGGCCCTTCATCTTTGAAAATTTTTATCTTTGCTTGTGTAAGTTGGATTTTTGTCATGTTGGTCTTGATTTAATCAGATAAATATTGGCTATTTTTCTAAACTGGTGTGGAGTACTTTTATGGTGTTTTCACTGTGTTACTGTTTGTGTGTGTGTGTGTACAAATACTTTACATATTGCCCCTGAGATAAGCCTGACTGCTTGTGCCAAGCTACCAAGGTGGTGAGCAGGAGTTATCTTAGTTGTGTGACTTTGTTTCCCTGACTAGAGTGAGAGTCCCTACTTGGACAGGGTGCAAATTACTGCCAACAAGAGACCCCATTTCTATCAGTCAGCATAAGTCTTTGCCATAAAGGCTCTTAGCAAATAGGGCATACAGAATAAGTGCAAGATCAAAACAATTTTGAGTCCCAAATGAGCAGCAAAATCAATAGAGGCACAGACAGTATCCCTAATAGAATCAGAAACTCTTCTGGCTCACCCCCAAAATCAGAGGTTTACGTAGGAAATCTTCTAGAAAGTACAGATTCAAACCTATCATCTTATTAGCAAATCAGAACACAGTTTTATTAAATGTCATATTGCCATCTAAGCCCTATCCCACTACGTTAATATTCTTTCTGCCCACTCTGTGCTAATGTCATTCAAAGATGGTAAGCCAAACTAGATACATGAACAAACTATTATAAATGAATAAGGCACAGTGAACTGTGGAAGACCATTGGAAAATGATGCCTATTAGGAGCCTGCAAGAAAGGTTTCATTCAGTACGGCAAGAACAAAGTCAATGGAAATAATCAACATGACTGAGCCTAACTGCGTGCTGCAGAAATAATGAATAGAGTAAAGTACAGGAGGAGGAAGATATCCATTTTGACAAAGATTGCAGATGAACCTAAATTGAGGCCTGGTTAAAATGAGTCAGGAAAACCTACTTCTACACGTCATACGAAATTTGTTTCAAAGGCAGTGGCATAATTTCCTTGTGTACATGTATACTCAAGAGGAAAATTACATTCTGCTAATTTTTTAATGATGCACAAAAATATATCACTGCTAAAAAATCTTTAACAGTTGTAACAGGCTTGTTGTTCACGTCAGAATAATGATCAAAGTTATTTATTTTAATTGAGCCACTTCCACCCACATGAATGATCAGCTATGTTGTGATGAAGCTGCTGATCTCAGATGAATCTTGCATTCCGCTCA
This sequence comes from Pleurodeles waltl, assembly GCF_031143425.1. NCBI lineage: Eukaryota > Metazoa > Chordata > Amphibia > Caudata > Salamandridae > Pleurodeles > Pleurodeles waltl. Next base: position 1,283,894,883 of record NC_090440.1, read on the forward strand.
ACATTCACCACCTTTACTTTCATCAGGAATGGGTTCCTTTGTACTGAGTAAGAAGACAACTTGTTCCATCAAAGCATAGGTGTCTGGAGCTCCACTCCAGGTCTCATATCATTTGGCATTCTCAGTTCTAACTTCAAAAACAAGCACTGGCAAAGTCAATAGGTCTCATCAAGAGCTATTTTGGCTTTGCCAATGTGACCTCTGTTCAGCATAGCTAAATGATAGTGGTGTAGAGGAGATTGGTGTGGGGTAGAGTTTTGTAGAGTAGAGTGGCAAAAAGTGGAGTAGAGAGTTGTAGAGTGGAGTGGTGCACAGTGTTGTGGTGTGGCGTCGAGTAGAGAGTTGTGGAGTGGTGTAGAGTGGAGAAGAGTGTCATGGAGTATCATATAGTGAAGTGTTGTAGAGTAGCGTGTTTTAGAGTGGAGTATTGAAAAGAGGAGTATAATATAATGGAGTGATGCAGAGTTGATTGTCGTAGAGTAGAGTTTATTGTCGAGGAGTTAAGTAGAGTGTTATGGATTCAAGTGGAGTAGAGTGCCATAGAGCGGAGTGTCGTGGAGTAGAGTGAAGTAAAGTGGACTAGCGTGGAGTAGAGTGGTGTAAAGTGGAGTGGAGTAGAGTGGAGTGATGTAGGTTATTGTGGAGTGGTGTAGCGTGGGGTGGTATAGAGTTGAGTGGCATAGAGTGGAGGGGCATAGAGTGGAGGGGCATAGAGTGGAGGGGAGTAGAGTGGAGTAGAGTAGGGTAGAGTGTTGTAGAATGAGTGTTGTAGACTGGGATGGTATAGGGTGGCATAGACTAGAATGGTGTGGAGTGGAGTAGTGGAGTAGAGTTGAGTAGTGCAGTAGAGTGAAGTAGTGTGTCGTACAGTGGAGTGGAGTGGAGTGGTGTAGGGTGGAGTAAAGTGGCTTGAGGGAGATGAATAGAATGGAATATATTATCACTGAATATCATAGAGCGGAGTAACATAGAGTGGGGTAGGGTATAGTAAAGTGGAGTAGAGTTTCATAGACTGGAGTGTCCAAAGGATGGGGAAGATTAGTGTGGTGTAGATTGGAGTGGTGTAGAGTGGAGTGGAGTTGAGTGGCAGAGGACAGAGCAGAGTGGAGTGGCAGAGAGTGGAGTTGAGTATAATAGGCCTACGGTGGTATAGAGTGGAGTTGAGTGCGGTAGAGTGAAAGGGTATTGAATGGAGTGGTGTAGAGTGCAGAAGAGTGTCGTAGAGTGGAGTGGGGTGTGGTATAGTGGAGTGCAGTTGCAAAGATTGGTGGAGTGGAGTGGCAAAGAGTGGACTGGAGTGTTGTAGAGTGAAGTGGTGTACGGTGCCATAGATTGGAGTGTTGTAGAGTGGAGTAGAGTAGTGTGGTGTAGAGTGGAGTGGCGTAGAGTGAAGTGGCTTAGAATGGAGTTGAGTGGCATAGAGTGGAGTATAGTGCAGTGACATAGGCGGTCATTCTGACCGCGGCGGTCGGCGGTCGCCGCCCGCCAAGCGGTTCCCGCCGAAAGACCGCACTGTGGTCAAAAGACCGCGGCGGTCATTCCGGCTTTCCCGCTGGGCCGGCGGGCGACCGCCAGAAGACCGCCGGACGGCCCAGCGGGACAGCCCCTTCAACAATGAAGCCGGCTCGGAATGGAGCCGGCGGAGTTGAAGGGGTGCGACGGGTGCAGTGGCACCCGTCGCGATTTTCACTGTCTGCTAAGCAGACAGTGAAAATCTTTGTGGGCCCTGTTAGGGGGCCCCTGCACTGCCCATGCCAGTGGCATGGGCAGTGCAGGGGCCCCTAGGGGCCCCACGGCACCCGTTCCCGCCATCCTGGGTCTGGCGGTGGACACCGCCAGAAACAGGCTGGCGGGAAGGGGGTCGGAATCCCCATGGCGGTGCTGCAAGCAGCGCCGCCATGGCGGTTTCCCTGGGCCAGCGGGAAACCGACGGGAAACCGCCGGCTCCCCTTTTCCGACCGCGGCTTTACCGCCGCGGTCAGAATGGCCCAGGAAGCACCGCCAGCCTGTTGGCGGTGCTTCCGCCGCACTCCGCCATGGCGGTTATGGACCGCCAAGGTCAGAATGACCCCCATAGTGTGGAGTAAAGTATTGTAAGTGTACGGTGTTGGAACGCATAGTGGCATAGAGTTGAGTAGGGTATCATAGAGTGGAGTGGAATAGAGTAGAGTATGCATGGTGTGATAGTGCACTGCCCTTACAGAGAGCACATTTTCAATTAAAATTACCATTACATTTGCACTGACACACAGTATTTTTGCTAGAACTATACAAAGCACAAACAAGAATGTGTGGTAATTGCATCACCTAGTCTATTGATTTGTATTGATCATATTAAAGTATCTGTTTCTACAGATCAGAATTACAAAACATGTGCTTCATTTGGGCTTTCATTATTCTGATACATTCGGAAATATTTGCACAGCTCATTTACAGAAATTTACATTTTGTTGTGTGCTTGAAAAAACAAAAACATTTTCTTTCCCACCTTCGGATTGTCAGATGAAGCTTCTCACTTTGAAGACAGAGAAAGAAAAGTAAACACCAAGCTCACTCAGAAGACAGAGCTTGAAATTTGGCCTCTGTTTTTGAACACACAGCAAATGTGAGAAGATAACACATTTACAGAAAGCAAGTACGTGTGTAATAATACAGTAAACAGGTTGATCTCCATGGGAGGGACAAAGGCATGGTGGACAGCCTAAACCAAACACAGCAGCAAAAAGAAAGCAAGCAAATGTGAGTTACAAACCACAAAGACAATGGTAATCAACGGACAAAATTCATTCTTAGGGCAGCTTTTAGAATGTCACTAAGAGGTCTAAAGCAAACCAGAGAGCTGTGCTGTCTGGTAGGCTTCCACCTAAAAAGTACAGATAATTTCAGGCCTTAAAAGTGTAGTTTCTGAATCTACGCATTGATGTTTCTCCCTCATATTGCTCTTCTCTTTGTTTACCTGAGGTAGGTCTTGCCACATCAGCTTTATGATTTCACACAGAACATTATCAGTTTTCAGAGAATATTCTGATGTTTCGTTGGAGTCACAACACGTTAGTTTGAAAATGAACTTCGCAAGGATCAATATGAAATGTGTAAAGCCAGAGAGTCTGAGAAACATGTTACAGCTAGAGTAGCTAAAACAACACTGACATCTAGTGTTCAATATTGGTCATTACACTGAGGGGAAACTATTAAATCATTTTAGTACACTGTCGATTTTATTATTAAAAGCTGGAGTAGAAGCAGCGATTAGAGTATTATTGTTACTATGAATAATATAAAATATTGGGGGGAAAAAATACAATCGTAATAATAAGAAAAAGAATCACAACCGCAAACGTGTATCTAGCATAAATCATTGAAAGGATTATCTCTTGCTACTTAAAATGTACTCTTACTGTCGTAAATAAAATAAATTAATAAAGCCTCTCACTGTGCTAAATCATTGTGAATGGCAGGAGTCCGCAGAAGGTACTGCTGGAATTTGCGCAACTCAGAGGTTTTTCTGTCAGAATGTATAGGTAAATCTACTGAACTTATATTGACAGGCACCAGAGCCCAGAAACACATAGCAAATTATCGCTTTGTGTGGCGAGCTCTGATGTCAGCAAAACATGGACCACAAATCATAGACTCTATTGGACTCTCTGATTTTGAAAGAACTGTAGCAGACATAGACTTTTTCTCTGCAGGTATTGCTTTTCTACTGACACACACACGCACAGATATACATATTCAATGAAAAAAGCAAAGGTTACAGGGACGTTATAGATAGCAAATAGAATTTAAAAAAAAACAGAAAATCACTTTAAAAACAAACGTTATGGGGGCGTTATAGTTAGGTTTTGAACTTACACAAAACCATAGAAATTCAGCTGTTATAGTTATGATTAACTCAAGTAACTATAACTCGGGCCCTAATGTGACTGTAACTCACACCCCCTCCATGCACAGTTTTCTCATCAATAATTTTACTGCAAATGTTGAGGTGATATTATCAATGATGGCATAATAGATGTAATGACTGATGTAATACGTGGGGCAATTAGCAGTACATGGCGAGAGTGTGAGTTATAGTTACCATAGAGCAGTTGCCAGTAGGTAGTCATAGTTAGGACTTAGACAACAAGTTTTTTGTTTTGCCAATAACTTTGGTGTTGTTTGATGAATCTTCACAAAGTTTTCAAAACTTTTATGGTAATTACTTCAGCTGCGGTCTTGAAAGTTTTGTGGTGCTCCATCAAGCAGGGGCAAACAAAAAGATGGGGATCTCAAAACGCCTTTTCTCCATACATAGGGATTTTGAACATAACTACAGCCGAACCGCTATGCGGAATTACACCAAGTATGGCTGAAATCTAGATCTTGGTCCAGAAAGTTCTCTTATTGCGATTTGGTTTTAATCCATTCAGTAGTTTGGGCATTACTAAGAAAATAGAAATTTGATATCTAGGATCTTCCACAGATCTGACAGATCTCTTACTGAGATCTGATGGGTTACCAACACTTCAACCAGGAGGTGTTGGTTGCCATCTTGGGACTTGGATTCAGCTGAGTCAGAAAAAAAGTAAAATAAGAAGAGATGGGGGCAGGGTAAGAATACTTTGACCCCTATGTCTGGTGATGGGGTCCCCTGGGAACCCAGCAGAGCTAAAAAGCATTTTTGGTAATTCTTGCTGTGAAAATCACAGAGGACCAGAGAATCTCTGCATTTTTAAAAAAAATAAAGTGTGGTTTCCTGCACTTGTTTAAACATCACCCCAGATGGGCCAGGTTCTGAATGTATACTAAAATGATAATAATGGAAAGGGGACCCACGCAGTCCCCTCTCATGGTTGGTTTTTGGTCCTGGGAACCACCACCTCCCCGGACAGGCCAATGTTCATTGAGGTGGAGATGGGTCGAGTTCCCCCCCTGCCAAGGCCATTCACGGCCTTTGGGAGCATCACATCCCCAGGCCCCTCAAGTTGATTTATAGATAAGCAATGTTTCAGGATCCATGCCCACATGGTTTGGTCATTGAAAGGTAATCCCTGCCATTTTTTACTAATAAATCAAGACTACAATTAGGAACTGGATGAGATCTAGCTGAGTGGAGATTTGAGCTACAGATGCCTGGTATCTAAAAAAGACTTTTGATCCATCTTAACAGATATATTGCCTCCATACCATCAGGTATGACAATTTCCTTGTACTGGGAGAAATCAGCTTCCATTATGAACACATCTCCCTCCTTTCCTTACCTCTCTTGGCTTTGGGGTATTTGAGTCTCCTCTTGTTCCTTGGAGTCCTTAATGCCTGGAAAGCCCCTTGTGATGAAAGTGTCACATATGAACAGACATAACAACATAACATCCCATAACATATGAATCAACTAATGCCTTTGCTCTGCATCACAGCATGAATATGTATTCAGAATACCATATGCTTGTGGTACATTGGGAATCTCTACAGCTAAAGAGGCTACACTTTCTTCGTTAAAAAACTTTCATGACCAATTGTAAGAAAATGGGTTGTTTGCAGATGCCCCCAACTTTTTGACCCCCATTTAGACTACTTAATGCTGTTGTTTTTGATCTGAAGGTGCACTGAGGCCTGCTGATTAGACCCCAGTGCCATTGCCCCTTCCTTTAAATTGTACTGTGAATAGTAAACCCAACTGGCAAGGAGCAAGGACTTTACCACCCCTGTAGGGCCCTAGTACGTGATACCAGTGGTACCCAGGACAGGGATGGTAAAGGGGTCACCAGAGTTGCAGCACTGATTGTGCCACCTAGCTGACCCAAGTAAAAGCAAAATCTGCTGAGCTGCCATGTCAGCCTGCACAAGCAGCTTGTCGGCCTGAGTGTGACTCTGCAAACAGAGTCCATTCACTGCCCATAGAACAGGTCAGTCATCCCTAAGGTAGGCCTCCTAAAGCACAGAAGGCAGGGTGCACTGTGTTGTGAGTGTGGACAGATATACGCAAGCATATTTAACCCGGTGATAGCATTTAAAACTTAATGCTACCACAAGTGGCCAGTGGTCCATAGGATAACATGGGCTGGCACCCGGGCAAACCCAGATGTCCAGTTCCATGATGACCCAACGAATTTCCCCCATGTTTGATTTCAAACACCATACGTTTTAAAGCTGAACATGTATCTCATGCCCAGAGATAGGCAGAATGTACCCTGGTGAATCCTCAGATGAAGCCCACCAAGTTGCTAGCTTTCTCTTGCCTTGGTGGGCTCTCCTGAGTCGTTTGCCACCAAGACAAGACTCTGCCCCATACTGGTTGTGCTAGCACTTCCCCCACGATTGAGACAAAGGACCTGGCCAGGGAGGAGGTCAGACCTCGGCCCTCCCAGGATGGCTAGTGTTTACAGTGATCAAGGACGTGAATCTCAAAGGCTTTCATCGCCCTTGATATGGAATCCCTTGTCCCCCCACTGGAGGACAAAGCCCTTCCCGCCCTGTCCAGGCAGGAAAATTAGTTATTCAGGAGGCGTACACCTTCAAGAGCCTAGCCACACCTTTAGGAGGGCTAGGAGGTCTGTGCAGCCAAGGAACGTTTCTACCATGTTGACAAACCTTGGAATTAGGGGGTTCTGGGTAGAAAAATGACATACTCCCAAAGAAAGTCGTCACATCAGGGGTGGACTATTCCCAGGTGCCAGTAGCCCTTTGGCAACTGTCTCCCACACCATAGGATTTAAGGGACTCCTCTGGCACCAGACTTCATTTCCGACTTTGAATCCAAGAAGTGGCACAGAGAAGACGCTGTCACAGTCAACAGGACTTTGGACTCCGCCACAATGCAAAGAGAGGACACTTAAGTGCCCTGAGGAGACCATATACTGGAACTGTTCAACCTGTGCCTGTGGCAAAAGCTCATTGTCCCCAGCAAGAGGGACTCCAGTGGATGCCAGAAGCTGAAGCAGCCTCTCCTGACTGGTGGAACCAGTCACCTGTACCTTGCAGAAGAATCATTGTGTTGTGTCACAAGAAGAGCAACCCGTTCGACCTCTTTTGAGAGAGCCCAAAGAAAATTGGTGACCTTCACCATGGGAGTTGTAGTGAGGCTCACATCAAGTTTCAAGCCACTACACCACTCATGTCGACCTCCAGCCTATGAAGTACCCTGGATTACTTTTGCCACTGCCAGGGCTTGTTGGTCACCAGCCCGGTAACTTACCCATCCTCGGGCATTACCAACTCCAGAGCAATTCCCATCGATAGTGGCCAATATTGGCAATGGCCCCACTGCTGAGGTCCTACATCCTGAAGAAGGCGACTTCGACTAAGGGGCAAAGCATCTGTGGAACAACCCTCCCGTGATTGACAGCTGCAAGGCCATGTCTGCACCCAGAGCTGCCAGACGTGGTGGCAGAGTGCCAGTTGTGGGGTCCAAGCCCTTCGACCACAAAGGACTCTATTCTCAAAGGTAGAGTGCAACTTAATCTCCAAGTGTGGTTTTGCAGAGTGCTGCATCTTTCATTGACAGCACTCGCAGTTCCTGGTCTTTTCAAAGGACAGCAAGGCTACCTCTGCACCCAGACTCCCTGGGCAAGGTAAAAAGGTATTGTCTATAGAAACGTGGTCTAGAGACCCCTCAGACCTTAACTCTAAGTGGGATTCACAGAACTCATGCCGCAAGTGACCGACTGTGCACTGTGCTTTCCCCCATTGGCTTCAATGGTATTTGTTTGACAACTAAAAGTGAATCTATTTTTAAATTATTTAAAAATTCACAACACAGGTTGTATGTAAGAATCAAGGTTCGTTTTGGTGTCTAAATTAGATTAAAAATCTGCTTTATTATTGTAAATTGGTTGCAAATTTCTTTAGAGTCTTGTCAATTATTTATAATTGATATTGGTATAATGAAATGCTTTGCACATGTTCCTCTAAATAGCCTGATTGTTCTATGCCACTCTACCAGGACTGAGCTAAGGTTTACTGGTGTGAAACCGAGGTCCACGTCTGCATAATGTGTTAGTATTACATGGTAGGACCCCCCCAGCAATACCACATAATACTGCCACCTTGCTACACCAGTTGATTCAAATTCTTTAAGAATTTAACTAAAAGATAACATGGAATAGCTACAAAAAGCGAAATTAATTGCGGTATCATTGTCATACATCATAGATCACAACTAATGCCAAATGCTTGTAGTCTAATTAAAAGCGCCGGTCTAAAATATACACCCTACCATCATGTTGATTTATAGCTAAGCAATGTTTCAGGATCAATGCCCTCATGGTTTGGACAGGAAAAGGAAATCCTTGTCATTTGTGACTAATAAATCAAGGCTAAAATTTGGAAGAGGATGAGATCTAACTGGATTTCAAAAAGGTTATTACTGTCGCAGTGGACAGAACTTGATAAAGAACTGAAGGTGACTGTGGACAAAGCACACACATATATCTGGAGTTCACTCTGAGGGCCGGAGAATAACGACTTAATAGCCACCTGAGCAAGAACTGGGAAGAAGTGTAAACAATGAGAAGGGATGTACAAAACTCAGATAGTGCAAAAGAACGGGCAACAATATGTAAAGCAGCCAAGTGCAAATGTATGTTTTGGTGGACGAATAAAGGCTATGGGTAAGGCCTTATTCATGTGATTTAAAAAACAAAAACAGTTAAACAGTTTTCTTTTGTGTTCTTTACCTTGCACCAAGTGTTCAAGATGATTTGTAGAATTAATTATAAAAAAGTTGGGCACATCTTTCATATAAAACTTGTCCCAATGATTTATATCTACGTGTTGAAATGAACGAAATGGCAGTACATTCCAAGCTCACTCGATATATTTGTTTTTATTTTTGTCAACTGAACCAGTGTGTCATTATTCTGTTGCCGCTTAACATTTGCAGTGACTCATTTGCTTTTCTGGTAAAATACACTTTTCTCTGACCCTCGAATACAAAACGTTCTCCAGAATACCTCGAGGAAATAACATGCATTACGAACCAGGCTCATGTTTAACGGTTCTTAAAATATATGTGGACTCTTCAGTGGATCTTTCTCTCTCTGTCACTCCAACACACCATCCTTGCTATAAAAGCTTTTACGAGCGCTGCTCATGTTCTCAATGAATATCCATGGTAACACAACCAGTGCGTGGTGGGAATGGTACCAGCCTCTGCTGGCCAGTGTCTGATGTTGACGACGTAAACTGCACTCAGAGAACTGAGGGTATAGAGACGACTCGCACTGGGACTCAGTGGATTATTGGGAATCTGTACAACACTCACTAGCTTGTCCGTCGTTGATTTCTACAAAGGTTTCTCTCTCACAGACCTCATTGGATCTGGTGAGCTCGATCATTGATTTCTGGACCCTCAGTGTGGGTTATTATTCTATCTTGCTGTCTGCCCGAGAAAGGCGTGTTACATTTAAATAAGAGGTACTAGTGTCGGCTACGTAAAATGTGCCTCTAGGCAGTCGTTCATTCTCACAGTTAAATAGTCTTTTTTTCAGACAACCCACGTCCCAGCAGAAACAGATGACTTTGTTGGAGATTCGTCCACTATGATTTTCCGTTGTGCAGGATTCCCAGGTCACCTGGCCACCATTTTTGGGAAAAAAAAACGTCTACAAACTGCAAGGTTTATCAGATTTCGGGATGAAAGCAGTAGTTAGGAATATAATTTTCAATTTTCGGATGCCTAAAAGCTGCCCGACATAAATTAGTTATTATGTTTCCTGAAACACCAATTGCTTTGAGGCGCAATAATTCATGTTTTCATCAGGCTCTCAGTAACTGTGTTCCCAAAAGAGTTATGTTGTTCGTGTGGAAGCTGTCAGATATCGACTAGCCAAGGATAGGATTTGTTTGCTAATTTTACTTCATTGTAATTTAAGAAAAAATTAAAAAAAACCGTAAAGTGATTTTCGTATCCTAATCTGCAGCCCGTACTACATTCAAATTAAATTAATCGAGGTTAATGAAGGACGTTCCCACTTCGTTCAAAATAGCTCCAGAAAAGTAATGCAGCTGTTGTTTTGACAATTAATATTGTCCTTCTCATCTTCACTAACGGATTTTCATATTAACTTAACTTTGGCAAAGGATGATAATATCTATGTTATATGTAGCAAACGAGAGAACACTTCTGCGGTTTCTGTGCTTTGTAAAAAAAACAAAGGCCCTGATTACAAGTATAGGTGCAATGTATCGCACTTGGTAAATAACATTTCCTGTGATGCATCCCATGTAATTTATTTTAGAGAAAATCATATAACATGTTTACATGTACTACAGTCTGTTTTCTGCAACCCATTAAGCTATGCGTCTGGATGTTGGCGAACATTAAATTCATATGTCACTTTGCAAAAACAAAGCTAAAAAGACTGCATGTAGGAGGCTGGCCTGGCTTGTAGTGAGTACCAAGGGGTACTTACACCTTGCACCAGGTCCAGGTATCCCTTATTAGTGTAGAGGGGTGTCTAGCAGCTTAGGCTGATAGAAAAGGTAGCTTAGCAGAGCAGCTTAGGCTGAACTAGGAGACGAGTGAAGCTCCTACAGTACCAATAGTGTCATATGCACAATATCATAAGAAAACACAATACACAGATATACTAAAAATAAAGGTACTTTGGGCCATATTTATACTTTTCGACGCAGTTGTGCGTCAAAAAATGTAACGCCGTCAAAATAAATGACACACACCAGGCAGCGCCGGCGTAGGGGAAAATGGAGCTTGGGCGTCAAAAAATGGGGCAAGTCAGGCTGAGGCAAAATTATCGCCTCAACCCGATTTGCGCCATTTTTTTTTGACGCCCAGACGCCATTAACATGACTCCTGTCTTAGCAAAGACAGGAGTCATGCCCCCTTGCCCAATGGCCATGCCCAGGGGACTTTTGTCCCCTGGGCATGGTCATTGGGCATAGTGGTATGTAGGGGGGCCCAAATCAGGCCCCCCTATGCCACAAAAAAAAAAATAATACTTACCAGCACTTACCTTAATGTCCCAGGGGTGGGTCCCTCCATCCTTGGGCGTCCTCCTGGGGTGGGCAAGGGTGGCAGGGGGTGTCCCTGGGGGCATGGGAGGGCACCTGTGGGCTCCTTCCGAGCCCACAGGTCCCTTAACGCCTGCCCTGAGCAGGTGTTAAAAAATGATGCTAACGCGGGTAGACGTCATTTTTTTTGACCCGCCCACTCCCGTGCGTCATTTTTGCATGGGAGTGTAAATAAGGCGCACAGGCCTGGGGGTCATTTTTTAGACGGGAACGCCTACCTTGCATATCATTAACGCAAGGTAGGTGTCCACGCTAAAAAATGACGCCTAAGTATAAATATGGAGTTCGTTTTGCGTCGAATTTGCGTAAAAAAAAACGACGCAAATCCGGCGCAAACAGAGTATAAATATGGCCCTTTATTTTTATGACAATATGCCAAAGTATCTCAGTGAGTACCCTCAGTATGAGGATAGCAAATATACGCAAGATATATGTACACAATACCAAAATATGCAGTAATAGCAATAGAAAACAGCGCAAACAATGTATAGTCACAATAGAATGCAATGGGGGCACATAGGGATAGGGGATAGGGGCAACACAAACCATATACTCTAGAAGTGGAATGCGAACCACGAATGGACCCCAAACATATGTGACCTTGTAGAGGGTCGCTAAGACTGTAAGAAAACAGTGAGGGTTAGAAAAATAGCCCACCCCAAGACTCTGAAAAGTGGGTGCAAAGTGCACCTAAGTTCCCCAAAGAGCACAGAAGTCTTGATAGGGGAATTCTGCAAGGAAGACCAACACCAGCAATGCAACAACAATGGATTTCCTGACGAGAGTACCTGTGAAACAAGGGGACCAAGTCCAAAAGTCACGATCAAGTCGAGAGTGGGCAGATGCCCAGGAAATGCCAGCTGTGGGTGCAAAGAAGCTGCCACTGGATGGTAGAAGCTGTGGATTCTGCAAGAACGACAAGGGCTAGATACTTCCCCTTTGGAGGATGGATGTCCCACTTCGTGAAGAGCCGTGCAGAGGCATTTCCGTGCGGAAAGACCGCAAACAAGCCTTGCTAGCTGCAAGGGTTGCAGTTAGGGTTTTTGGATGCTGCTGTGGCCCAGAAGGGACCAGGATGTCACCAATTGCGTGAGGAGACAGAGGGGGCGTCCAGCAAGAAAGAGAGCCCACTCAGAAGCAAGCAGCACCCGCAAAAGTGCCAGAACAGGCACTACAAAGAAGAGTGAACCGGAGCTCACCCGAAGTCACAAAGGAAGGTCCCACGACGCCGGAGGACAACTCAGGAGGTCGTGCACTGCAGGTTAGAGTGCCGGGGACCCAGGCTTGGCTGTGCACAAAGGAAATCCTGGAAGAGTGCACAGGAGCCGGAGCAGCTGCAAAACACGCGTTTCCCAGCAATGCAGTCTAGCGTGGGGAGGCAAGGACTTACCTCCACCAAACTTGGACTGAAGAGTCACTGGACTGTGGGAGTCACTTGGACAGAGTTGCTGAGTTCAAGGGACCTCGCTCGTTGTGCTGAGAGGAGACCCAGAGGACCGGTGATGCAGTTCTTTGGTGCCTGTGGTTTGCAGGGGGAAGATTCCGTTGACCCACGGGAGATTTCTTCAGAGCTTCTAGTGCAGAGAGGAGGCAGACTACCCCCACAGAATGCACCACCAGGAAAACAGTCGAGACGGCGGTAGATTCAGCGTTACAAGGTCGCAGTAGCCGTCTTTGCTACTTTGTTGCAGTTTTGCAGGCTTCCAGCCCGGTCAGCAGTCGATTCCTTGGCAGAAGGTGAAGAGAGAGATGCAGAGGAACTCTGATGAGCTCTTGCATTCGTTATCCAAAGAATTCCCTAAAGCAGAGACCCTAAATAGCCAGAAAAGGAGGTTTGGCTACTTAGGTGAGAGGATAGGCTAGCAACACCTGAAGGAGCCTATCAGAAGGAGTCTCTGACGTCACCTGCTGGCACTGGCCACTCAGAGTAGTCCAGTGTGCCAGCAGCACCTCTGTTTCCAAGATGGCAGAGGTCTGGAGCACACTGGAGGAGCTCTGGGCACCTCCCAGGGGAGGTGCAGGTCAGGGGAGTGGTCACTCCCCTTTCCTTTGTCCAGTTTTGCGCCAGAGCAGGGCTGGGGGATCCCTGAACCGGTGTAGACTGGCTTATGCAGAAATGGGCACCATCTGTGCCCATGAAAGCATTTCCAGAGGCTGGGGGAGGCTACTCCTCCCCAGCCCTAACACCTTTTTCCAAAGGGAGAGGGTGTAACACCCTCTCTCTGATGAAGTCCTTTGTTCTGCCTTCCTGGGCCAAGCCTGGCTGGACCCCAGGAGGGCAGAAACCTGTCTGAGGTGTTGGCAGCAGCAGCAGCTGCAGTGAAACCCCGGGAAAGGTAGTTTTGCAGTACCCGGGCCTGTGCTAGAGACTCTGGCGGGATCACGGAATTGTCTCCCCAATGCCAGAATATTATTGGGGTGACAATTCCATGATCTTAGACATGTTACATGGCCATGTTCGAAGTTACCAATGTGACGCTATACATATGTCGTGACATATGTATAGTGCACGTGTGTAATGGTGTCCCCGCACTCACAGAGTACGGGAATTTGCCCTGAACAATGTGGGAGCACCTTGGCTAGTGCCAGGGTGCCCACACACTAAGGGGGTGATTCTGACCCCGGCGGTCTTAGACCGCCGGGGCCAGGGTGGGCGGGAGCACCGCCGACAGGCCGGCGGTGCCCCGCAGGGCATTCTGACCGCGGCGGTAAAGCCGCGGTCAGACCGGCAACACTGGCGGTCTCCCGCCAGTGTGCCGCCGCCCGTATGAATCCTCCAAGGCGGCGCAGCTTGCTGCGCCGCCGAGGGGATTCCGACCCCCCCTACCGCCATCCAGTTCCCGGCGGTCCGCCCGCCGGGAACCGGATGGCGGTAGGGGGGGTCGCGGGGCCCCTGGGGGCCCCTGCAGTGCCCATGCCACTGGCATGGGCACTGCAGGGGCCCCTGTAAGAGGGCCCCTACGAGTATTTCACTGTCTGCTTGGCAGACAGTGAAATACGCGACGGGTGCAACAGCGCCCGTCGCACCTTCCCACTCCGCCGGCTCGATTACGAGCCGGCTTCATCGTGGGAAGGACGGTTTCCCCTGGGCTGGCGGGTGGCCTTTTGGAGGCCGCCCGCCAGCCCAGGGGAAACCTTAAAATACCCACCGCGGTCTTCCGACCGCGGTACGGTATTTTGGCGGCTCCCGCCGGGCGCGCGGTGACCGCGCCCAGCGGGAGTCAGAATGACCCCCTAAGTAACTTAGCACCCAACCTTTACCAGGTAAAGGTTAGACATATAGGTGACTTATAAGTTACTTAAGTGCAGTGGTAAATGGCTGTGAAATAACGTGGACGTTATTTCACTCAGGCTGCAATGGCAGGCCTGTGTAAGAATTGTCAGAGCTCCCTATGGGTGGCAAAAGAAATGCTGCAGCCCATAAGGATCTCCTGGAACCCCAATACCCTGGGTACCTCAGTACTATATACTGGGGAATTATAAGGGTGTTCCAGTATGCCAATGTACATTGGTGAAATTGGTCACTAGCCTGTTAGTGACAATTTGGAAAGAAATGAGAGAGCATAACCACTGAGGTTCTGGTTAGCAGAGCCTCAGTGAGACAGTTAGGCACCACACAGGGAACACATACATATAGGTTACAAACTTATGAGCAATGGGGTCCTGACTAGCAGGGTCCCAGTGACACATAACAAACATACTGAAAACATAGGGTTTTCACTATGAGCACTGGGCCCTGGCTACCAGGATCCCAGTGAGACAGTGAAAACACCCTGACATACACTCACAAACAGGCCAAAAGTGGGGGTAACAAGGCTAGAAAGAGGCTACTTTCTCACACAACCCCCCCCCCCCCCCAAACGAAGGACAATAAGGCTAACCTTGGCCAGTTGAGACTTTATTGTCTAAGTGGTGATAAGTAGAGAGTAGCTCTGCAATAGACTGGTTACTCCCTTTATCATCCACTATATGGTTACCTCCCTGTGGGGATGTAAACCACCCTGTTTGAAGTTTTTTAGCTAAGCAACAATGTGAAGATATATTTTCAGAGTTTCTATCAGTAAGTTTTAGTTTAGAGCAGTGGAAATTGTCCACTGAACCTATTTCTAGTGATGAGAATGCCAGACAGGGATGCTGTCTCAGTAAAGCCATAGCTGGGCAAAAACTTTGTCCATATGGCTGTAAGAGAGAACAGGGATGCTGTTTCTCTTTAGTTGGAGCAGGGCAGGGATGCTGTCCTATGAGCTCCACACTAGGGCAGGGATGCTGTCCTAAGTGTTGTGAGGCAGTGCAGGGTTTCTGCACTAAAGTTTCTCTGGGAGGGTTGGAGGGATGCTCCATGTTAACTAAAATGGTGCTCTATTTGTCACCAATGTTAGTTATCCCACAGAGAGGTACTTCCACCTCAGGGAGTACAGCTATGCCAGCTGATGATTCCCTTGGAACAGGTGCCACCCCAGGAGAGGTTTCTCCCACCACAGGAATGGTATCCTGAATGGCAGGGTGGTTAGGGGATACAGTGATACCCCTTTTACCTGTTGTTGGAGAGGGATCCTGAGTTTTCAGGCCTTCTCTCCTTTGCTTTTTCATTTCAGTAGAAATGAGAGGGAACAATTCCTCAGGGATACCCAGCATGGCTGCATGGGTATAAAACTCTACATCAGCCCAACCTGAGGCCTCTAGGTCATTACCTAAGAGACAATCTACAGGTAAGCTAGGTGATACTACCACCTGCTTAGGGCCAGTAACTCCACCCCAACTAAGCTGAACTATAGCTAAGGGAAGAAACTTAGTGGAGTTATGGACATTAATGATCTTATACTGTTGTCCAATGATGTATTGTTCAGGAGCCACAAGGTTTTCAGTTACCAAAGTGATACTGGCACATGTGTCCCTGTAGGCCTGGGCCTCAACACCATTTATTGAAAGTGTCTGCCTGTACTTATCCATTGTAAGGGGACAAGCAGCCAGTGTGGCAAGGCCAATGCCACTAGGTGTGACAGAAACTGTCTTGGGACTGACTACCCCAGTTTCTATGATGGACCCATAAGTGAATACAACTACACCTTTAACTTGACTGTTGCCAGCAGTCCCACCACTAGTACCACTACTGCTAGGGGCACTAGAGCTTGATGTATTAGTGGTGGTAGGCTCAGGAGGTTTACCTGGACAGGACTTATCCCCTGGCCTATGGCCTCTGTTTTTACACACAAAGCACCAAGGCTTTTTAATGTGTGTGGGTTGAGAAGAAGAGGAAGAATTTGTTTTATCCCTACCCCCTGAAGAGTGTTTAAGATTTGAAGAAGGATCTTTCTTCTTGCCATCCTTGTCACGTATGTCCTGTATGAACTTTTCTGTTCACTCTTGTTCTGACCCATTTGTCTGCCTTCTTTCCCAATTCTTGGGGAGAGGTCAGATCTGAGTCCGCTAGATACTGGTGTAACAAATCAGACACACAATTATTAAGAAGATGCTCTTTCAGGATTAAGTTATACAGGCTTTCATAGTCAGAAACTTTACTGCCATGTAACCACCCCTCCAAGGCCTTCACTGAATGGTCAACAAAGTCTACCCAGTCTTGTGAAGACTCCTTTTTGGTTTCTCTGAACTTGATCCTGTACTGTTCATTGGTTAAGCCATAACCATCAAGGAGTACATTCTTACGAACTTTAAAATCATTGGCATCACTTTCCTTAACAGTAAGGAGCCTATCCCTACCCTTTCCACTGAAAGATAGCCATAGGATAGCAGCCCACTGCCTTTGAGGGACCCCCTGTACATTACAGGCCATCTCAAGTGCAGCAAACCACTTGTTAATGTCATCCCCCTCCTTGTAAGGGGGAACTATATTGTGCAGATTCCTAGAATCATTCTCTTTTACAGGATTACTATCTGTAATACTGCTGCTGCCACCATGGGGTCCAAACCCCAACCTCTGCCTTTCTTTTTCTAAGTCAAATGCTTGTCTATCTAAATTCAGCTGTTGCTTCTTGAGCTTCAGCCTGGATTCTTCCACTCTCAATCTATTGAGCTCCCTTTCTAACATTCTGTCTTAAGGGAGGGTGGGTTGGGCATGCTTTGACACAGAAGAATGGTGAGAATGAACAGAGGGAGACCTGTCCCTAACAGATGGCACTCTAACAACCTGGCCTAAAGGAGTAACCTCTCTACTATGATGAGAACTCACATCAGTACCAGCCCTGCTAGGTGGTCTGCTAATGGGCAGGTTGGGAAGGTTCCCTTCCAAATCTTTTACTGGGGGTGCCCCAGAATCAGAGTGGGAACCATCAGCTAATCTCTCACCAGAAGTGCCAACTAAGGTCTTATCTTGTTCAATGAGCATATTAACTAACAGTTGTCTTGAGGGATTCTTCCCTACCCCTAAACCTCTATCTATGCAGAGACTCCTTGCTTCTTTCCAGCTAAGGTTGTCATAAGCTATGCTGGCCAGATCAAGAGTTTGGCCTGTACCAGACATGATAGACAAGAGTTTAAGGGACAGAAAAAGAAAGAAAAAGTTTCAGAACTTTTTAAAGAACAGAAAAAAAACTTTTAAAACTTTTTAAGAACTTTTTGAAAGTTTTAGAGGTACTTTTCAGCACTTAGCAAAAGAGTAAGAGAAGAAAAGCAAAACTTTTTGGTTAGGTGTACATACACTGAACTTGTTTTGTATATTTTTCTCTTATGAAAAGTACAAAATGACAAAGTGGTAAGTAGGTGCAAGTACTTATCCCACCGCTGCACAACCAATGTAGGAGGCTGGCCTGGCTTGTAGTGAGTACCAAGGGGTACTTACACCTTGCACCAGGTCCAGGTATCCCTTATTAGTGTAGAGGGGTGTCTAGCAGCTTAGGCTGATAGAAAAGGTAGCTTAGCAGAGCAGCTTAGGCTGAACTAGGAGACGAGTGAAGCTCCTACAGTACCACTAGTGTCATATGCATAATATCATAAGAAAACACAATACACAGATATACTAAATGTGAGAAAACAGGGCTGATTGCAGAGGCCCCATAACTTTTTGCCCCCATTTTCCACTTTTTGCTGGTGTTTTCCTGACTTTAAAGGTGCCCTGGGTACTGCTAACCAGTCCCAGGGCCTGTGCTCTGTGTAAAATGGATATGCAAATTAGGCTAATTATAAGTGGCTAGGTTAACCTACCTATAAGTCCCTAGTATATGGTAGGGCATGTAGGTTTAGGGACCACAGCATAGGTGGTGCACACCTAGGTGCATTGCTGAGGTGCCCAGTGTCATTTTAAAAGCAAGCCTGCCTTGCTGGCTGCTTTTAAATTAAAGTTATATGCAAATTCGACTTTGGAATTAAAGGTACTTCCAAAGTCTTAAACTACCTTATTTTTACATATAAGTCACCCCTAAGGTGTGCCCTATGTGCCCCTAGGGCTGGGTGCCATGTAACTATAAGCAGGGACTTTATAAAAATAGATTTATCAGCCCTGGTGAGGTAAAAACAGCCAAATTTGTTTTTCCCTCATTGAAGTAAATGGCCTTCATAGGCTAGAATGGGCAGACTTTATTTTAAATTTTAAAGTCTCCTTAAATGTTGCATACCAAGAATTTGGTATCAAATTAATTGTTGTAATAAATCCTACAACTTCCAGTTGTTGGATTTAATATAACTAGTTCAGGTAAAAAGTTTAGACTTTACCTAAAAAGTTGCCAATTTCAGCTCTGCATTGTTTTTGCTGCTGTGCTCTGATTGGCCAGCCTGCAGCAGCTTCTGCCAGGCTACTTTGATGAGGTGTGAAGTGGCCTGGCTTCACACAAAGGAATGTGCATGGAGGAGAGAATCTTCCCTCAGCAGATGGTGAGGCAGGAAGGGGGAGGGCTGCCAAACTGGTCTTCAAAGGCAGAGAAGGACATTTGCAGCACCCAGCAACACCCCCACATCCTGCAACCCCAGACAGCTAGGTGCCCCCTTGATTAGATTAGGAGAGGGCAGGAGAGGGGTGTGTTTATGATTTTTAGCCACACCAGTGGGTGGGCTCAGCCAGATGTAACCTCCAAAAATCAGATTCATCCATGTTGGATTTTTAGAGACTGTTGCCTTCTGGGATGGATTTTTGCCACACTTCCCAGGAAGTGGTCATCACAGGGGGACGACCCTGTCCCTGATTGGAGAACCAGGGCCCCCCTGCTTTTCACCCAGGAGCAAGGATAAAACTGGCAGACCTGCACCCACACCTCAGATCCCCACCAAATTTCAAGAAGAAAGAACTTAAGGAGAAGAAGGACTGCCCTGCTGGACCCCTGGCCTGCACCTGGAACCTGCACTCAGAAGGACTGCACCAGCTGCACACTTGGGCTTCACCACAAGAAGGACTTTGCCTGGCTTCAACTGGTTCAAGGAGGGACTCCCTGTTTGCTACATGTGAAAAATTGCTAACCAGAGTCCCCTGCACCAACTCCTGAAGAAAGCGACCAGCTGACCACTGTCCAGTGGCCAAAAAGGAGTTTGCGCCAGGTGCATTCTGGGAGTTGAAGTCCGCACCACCCAAGGACCATCACAGAACTTCTGGACCCTTGGGGTGAGCTGTGGACCCCAAAAGAACCTTAAAAGAACATCTGGGTGAAGCCCCAGAAGTTTGGAAAAGATTTGAGAATTTTTGGAAAAAAGCTCCAGAGAGGGACCGACCCGCCGCGGAAATTCTAGCCGGCTTGCCTCAACCGCGACCCGGCCTGACTTCGTGGTTCGTCCCGGTAAAGAAAAACATCCAAAAAAGAGACTAAGGGGGTTATTCTAACTTTGTAGGAGGTGTTAATCCGTCCCAAAAGTGACGGAAAAGTGACGGATTTACCACCAGCCGTATTACGAGTCCATTATATCCTATGGAACTCGTAATACGGCTGGTGGTATATCCGTCACTTTACCGTCACTTTTGGGACGGATTAACACTCCTCCAAAGTTAGAATAACCCCCTAAGTCCGAAGGTAAAAAGTTGACCGGGACCTCCCAGCCATCGTATCCGAGAAGGGCTCCATGGACGTCGGATCAAGATCCAGGTTTACCCCGGTCGAAGGATTTTCATCTCGAAAAAACGACTAAGTCCGAAGGTAAAAGTCTCCACCGAGGAAACCCACATCGTGTATCCGGACAAGGGCTCCAGGAGGTCGGATTCAACTGGCAGGTTCATCCCGGAGAAGAAAAACTTCAAAATAAAGACTAAGGGGGTTATTCTAACTTTGGAGGAGTGTTAATCCGTCCCAAAAGTGACGGTAAAGTGACGGATATACCACCAGCCGTATTACGAGTTCCATAGGATATAATGGACTCGTAATACGGCTGGTGGTATATCCGTCACTTTACCGTCACTTTTGGGACGGATTAACACCTCCTCCAAAGTTAGAATAACCCCCTAAGTCAGAAGGTAACTTTTTAACCGAGGCCTCCCGCGACCTGTAGCCGAGCAGGGCTCCATCGCGGTCGGCCTGAAACTTTGACTTTGCCCCGGTCCTGGTGCAACCAGATGACCCGATTGGCGCTTTTTGTTTCTAAGCGCTAGAAAAATAGTAATTCTTTAAAAATTCATATCTCCGGTTCCCCTGAACCGATTTTAATCGTTTTTGTGTCATTTTAAAGATAAAAATATAAACTATTTTGATAAATTGGTTTTGGATTTTTAAACTGTTTCCTGTGTTTTATTTAATTACTGTTTTGTGATATTTGAATGCTTTACACTTTGGCCCTCATTCTGACCCTGGCGGTCGGTGATAAAGCGGCGGCCAACCCGCCAACAGGCCGGCGGTCCAAAATATGCAATTCTGACCCTGGTGGGAACCGCCAACACAGCCTGCCGCATTAACACTCCGCCCGCCACGGCGTAACAAACAAACAGCGCGGCGGTCCCCGCCAACAGCCAGGCGGCAGACAATGTACCGCCCACACTATCACGACCCACCAATCCGCCACCTTTTCCGGGGCGGGAGCACCGCCGATAAAAACACGGCGGAAACAGACTACGAACGGGAAAACGCTCACCTCCACATACACCACGCGAGATTCCGGCAGTATGGAACCTGAGTTGCAGGTCATCCCCGCACTCCTATACCTGCTCCTGTACCAGGAGCACGCCCGGCGGCGCGGAAGACATCGGTGAGTACTGCACCTACGACACAGGGGAGGGAAAAGATTCCCGGCACACACCCACCCACCCACACCCACTACAACACACACATCAATGCATTCCCACAGATCACTGTCACAACCCACAAACCCCCCCCTTCCGAAATAATGCAAAGACCAAAAGAAGAGATCTCAAACGGGCAGATATATTGAAAAATGGACAGCAGTAATCCAAATAAATAAATAAACTATGTACAAAATATATACAGCTACTAAATGTAGTCCAACCACTGTCCGTGGACCACAGGGGTCCTGAGCAAAGGGGCAAGGCCCAGTCCCACGACAAGAACTCCACGGAGAGAACACTGCAGGGGCATCAGAAAGAAAAAAGGACAGGCACCTCAGGGGGAAGGGAAGGGGGGGCACCTCAGCCACTTGAGTACACCACGCCAGATCCACTAGGGGACTCCATGACCACTGGCCCATCCTGGGGAGAGCAAAGCCACAGTCCAAACAGTCCATACAGTGGGTGGCCTGCCCACTGGGCCATCCTGGGGAAAGCCAAGCCACAGTCCAAACAGTCCATACAGTGGGTGGCCTGCCCACTGGGCCATCCTGGGGAGAGCCAAGCCACAGTCCAAACAGTCCATACAGTGGGTGGCCTGCCCACTGGGCCATCCTGGGGAGAGCAAAGCCACAGTCCAAACAGTCCATACAGTGGGTGGCCTGCCCACTGGGCCATCCTGGGGAGAGCAAAGCCACAGTCCAAACAGTCCATACAGTGGGTGGCCTGCCCACTGGGCCATCCTGGGGAGAGCAAAGCCACAGTCCATACAGTCCATACAGTGGGTGGCCTGCCCACTGGGCCATCCTGGGGAGAGCAAAGCCACAGTCCAAACAGTCCATAACAGACTCCACTGCCACTGGAGGAGGCATGTTGGCCAGAGGACATCCTGCAGCCCTGCCCGAGACAGATCCTGCCCTGCCACGTCTGCCAAAGGGCCAGCGGTTCCTGCCTGGAAGGGCCCAGTTCAGCGGTTCTTGCCTTGAAGGGCCCAGTTCAGCGGTTCTTGCCTTGAAGGGCCCAGTTCAGCGGTTCTTGAGACGGTGGTCCCCAGCGGAGCGGTGCTGGAGACAGCGGGGCCCAGTTCAGCGGTTCTTGAGACGGCGGGCCCCAGCGGAGCGGTGCTGGAGACGGCGGGGCCCAGTTCAGCGGTTCTTGCCTTGAAGGGCCCAGTTCAGCGGTTCTTGAGACGGCGGTCCCCAGCGGAGCGGTGCTGGAGACGGCGGCCATTCTATGGCCAACTGCTCATTGCCTGGTGGTGCCCTCCTGGGCAGCGGGGATGGTGCTCCTTCAATGCCCACCTGGGCTGTGGGTGGTGGGGCCCTCCTGGCCAGCTGGGCTGGGTCCTCCCTGGGCAGCGGCTATGGGGGTGGTGGGCTCTCCCGGGGCAGCTGTGCCGGTTCCTCCCGGGGCAGCGGCTATGGGGGTTGCGGGCTCCTCCTGGGCAGCTGTGACGGGTCCTCCATGGGCAGCAGGCCTGCTGCCTGACTTCTCCGCCTTGCTGCCCTTGCCCTCCTTAGTCGGGAGTCTGTGGCCCTTTCCTCCCTTTGGAGTTGTGGCTGTTGACGGTGGCTGGCTAGTGTCCTGGGGGGATATCGAATCCGGGCTCCGGCGGCGGCCCTTCCGCCTTCTGCTCCTCTTCCCAGGGGGTGGGCTGGCTGTCCCCTTGCTGCTGGGCGAAGATCCAGACCTGCGGGCTGGTGGGCTCCAATACCCCTGCACCCTTGTCAAGGGGGCTGCAGGGCTGGTGGTGGCTGAGGTGCTCTTTTTACCCCGACGAGAAGGAGGGGGGGGGCTCAGGGTCAGGAAAGAAGGTAGCAGTAGAGAGATAGATTTTCTTGGGACAATGGAGAGTGGTAGGTACAGTGGGTATGGGAGTGGAGGGAGAGGATGTGGTTGTAGGCGAGACAAGTTTGCTGTCTTTGGGTGCAGGTGCAGGAGCGGGAGGCTGTCGTGAGGTGGATGGCTGTTGGGTGGGTGGCTGCGTTTGTTTGGTGTGGAAGAGGGGGTGACAGACACAGTGGGAGAGGACACAGGGGACGTGTAAATGGCAGTGGGGGTGGTGACTGCACGTGTGCGGACTGGAGTGGAGGGTATGCTGGTGATGGAAACACTGGCTGATGGTGAGGTGAATGAAGGTGTGAGTGTAGACGTCACAGGGAGGGAGGAGGGAGACGAGGAGGTGGGGGTCACAGAGGTGGTAGTGACTGTTGGCATGTCTGCATCGGAATGTTGCTTGTGTGAATGTCTGCATGATCTGTGGTGCTTATGTTTGGATGAGCTGCTCTTGGGTGTTGAGGTGTGTGCAGGCTGGTCTGATGGTGTGGGTGGGACAGGCAGAGGAACAGGAGACTGGGAGGAGGGAGTTAGTAGAGGGAGGCAGGAGACAGGGACAATGGCTGCCGTCAGTGCTGAGGCCAGAGCCTGGAACGATCGCTGATGGGCAGCCTGACCCGAATGAATGCCCTCCAGGTACGCATTGCTGCGATGAACCTCCCTCTCCACCCCCTGGATGGCATTCAAAAGGGTAGTCTGCCCAACAATGAGCGTTCGGAGGAGGTCAATGACCTCCTCACTGAGGGCAGCGGGGGTAACAGGGGCAGGGCCTGAGGTGCCTGGGGCGAAGGAGATGCCCGGCTTCCTGGCAGAGCGGGCACGGGGCGAACGCTGAGGGGCTGCTGGGAGGGCGGAGATGGTGCGCTGGGTGGCGGCTGTACCTGTAATGGCGGGGGGCACGGATGGTGCCACCCCCGCAAGGGAGCTCCCTTCCGAGGACGTGTCCGTGTCGCTGCAGGGTCCAGTCGTCCCCGTTGTGGAGCTCCCCTCGCTCTCCGTCTCACTGGTCCAGTCAGACTCTGTGGCATGGCCCTCCTGGGCCATGTGAGATGCAGCTCCCTCCTGCCCCGATGCCACTTCTCCTCCGCCTGATGATGCTGATGCACACAAGCACAGAAAGACAAACAAAAAGGGGGGGGGAGAGAGAAATAAAGAGATTTTGAGTACATGGATCACCGGTACAGTTAGCGGACATGACAGACACAGATGCCCCCTGCACTAAGTTGCGCACTTGGGGTCCGCTACGCATTCCGTGGAACATGCCCTACACGCCTAGAGTTGACAACTGCACCCATGGATGACACGGCCCAGGGATGGCTGTACTGACACACTACTGAGGGTGGTGGCTGGGGACACAGGGGCTTACGGGGGTGCCCAGCCTACAGATATCGCCCTGGCCTAGGGGGACCCACAGCCCTCCTCCCCCACCCAGACACCTCCACTGCGCGACAACAGAGTAGATGATGCTTGTACTCACCCCCTTGTGTCTGCTGTGCTGCCCTCACGCGCCCATCCAAATCAGGGTAGGCCACCGCCAGGATCCAGAACATCAGGGGGGTCAGTTGACGGCAGGCACCCCGCCTACGTTGGGAGGCCATCCCCAGCAGAGACTTGGCGGTCTTCTTGGTCCCGCGGCGGATGTCCTCCCACCTCTTGCGGCAGTGGGTGCCCCGTCGATGGTGGACCCCCAGGGTCCGGACTTCCTTGGCGATGGCACGCCAAATCCCGATCTTCTCATGGGCGCAGACCTATGTGACACGTACAGGGAGGGAGAAATACCACGTTCAAGTTTGTCTGCATTTTCGTTGCCAGTGGCCCAACGCCCCCCATCCCCGCCAGGCCCCCCGCCAGGCCCCCCGCCAGGCCCAACATGCCCCCCATCCCCGCCAGGCCCCCCGCCAGGCCCCCCGCCAGCCGGAACATGCCCCCCATCCCCGCCAGGCCCCCCGCCAGGCCCCCCGCCAGGCCCCCCGCCAGGCCCAACATGCCCCCCATCCCCGCCAGGCCCCCCGCCAGGCCCAACATGCCCCCCATCCCCACCAGGCCCCCCGCCAGCCCCAACATGCCCCCCATCCCCACCAGGCCCCCCCGCCAGGCCCCCCGCCAGGCCCAACATGCCCCCCATCCCCGCCAGGCCCCCCGCCAGGCCCAACATGCCCCCCATCCCCGCCAGGCCCCCCGCCAGGCCCCCAAGCCAGCCAGTGGCCCCAAATCCATATTGAATTAAACTCACTTGTTGGTCTGGAGGACCGTAGAGTAGCGCATACTGGGGGAGGACCCCATCCACAAGTTTCTCCAACTCATCTCCAGTGAAGGCAGGGGCCCTTTCCCCAGTCGCAGCAGCCATTGTCCCTTCCAGACCGAGGTCACAGCAACACTTGCAGTATAGGTCCTCTCCTGTGAAAGTTCAAGTCGCAAGTGGATAAGTAGATAGGAAATGGCGGTCACGTCCGCGGCGGTGCGTACCACGGTGGGGCGTACCGCCACCGCCGGCGCCCTTCGCCATTGGCTCCTGAAACCCATAGGCTTCAATGTTAACCAATGCGGCTTCGCGCCGCGGTCTTCGCCCGCCGACCGCCGCGGTGTGCCACGCCAGCGCATTGACCTCACATCCCATTGTCACACTTCACAGGTCAGGCAGCCGCCATTTCGAGGGTCCACATGGCTCAATTTCAACTGCGTCACACAGGCCTAGGCCTTGCATAGCCACTCAGACACGCCATTCACTGCATAGAGAATCGTTTACTGTGCAAGCTGTGAGTACGTACCTGTGGGTTGCTTGACTCTGTGCTCCATGTTGTCCTTCCTAGGCACCGTCCGCTGGGTTTGGCGAGGAGACGGATGAATCCTCGCGTGTACCGACCGCTGGTGGACCTGTCGACAATGGAAGAACGCCACATTATCCTGACCTACCGGCTTGACAGTGCCACTATACATGAACTGTGTGCCCAGCTGGAGCCCGACCTGATGTCCCCCATCCGCCAACCCACAGGGATTCCCCCTCTGGTGCAGGTCCTGTCAGTACTCCATTTCCTGGCAAGTGGGTCATTTCAGACAACAGTGGGAATTGCTTCTGGGATGTCTCAGCCCATGTTTTCGAAGGTGTTATCCAGAGTGTTGTCTGCCCTGATGAAATATGTGAGGAGCTACATCATTTTCCCTGAGGTGGGCGAATTGGCTACAGTGAAGGGTGATTTCTACGCCCTTGGACATATTCCCAACGTCATTGGTGCCATTGATGGGACCCATGTGGCTTTGGTTCCCCCAAGAGACAGGGAGCAGGTGTACAGGAACAGAAAAAGTTACCATTCCATGAACATCCAGGTGGTGTGTTTGGCTGACCAGTACATCTCGCATGTAAATGCCAAGTTCCCTGGGTCAGTGCATGACGCCTACATCCTGAGGAATAGCAGCATCCCTTACGTGATGGAACAGCTAGAGAGACACCGTGTATGGCTATTGGGGGACTCTGGGTACCCCAACCTGTCGTGGCTACTGACCCCAGTAAGGAATCCCCGGACCAGGGCAGAGGAACGGTACAATGAGGCCCATGGGCGTACTAGGAGGGTGATCGAACGCACCTTAGGCCTCCTAAAGGCCAGGTTTAGGTGCCTGCATATGACAGGTGGATCCCTAATGTACTCACCTAAGAAGGTGTGTCACATCATCGTGGCCTGCTGCATGCTTCACAACCTGGCTTTGCGCCGCCAGGTGCCTTTCCTGCAGGAGGATGGTCGAGACGGTGGTGTAGTGGCAGCTGTGGAACCTGTGGAGAGTGACGAGGACGAAGACGACGGGGCTGAAACAGACAACAGGGACAGAATCATTGAACAGTACTTCCAATAGGACACAGGTAACAATTCAAACATAATTTAGTGAATGTGAACTACTCTCCTGCATCTCTGCTGCCTGTCTATTTGCCCCAGTGTATGATGACTGAGTTGTGGCTTTTCCCTCCGTATTTCAGATCTAGGGTCCCCACTACGAGTCCTGTGCTTCGTTTCCCCATGGACTACAGCTTTGTGGCAGCTGTTTGTTGACTTCACTATGTACAAGGACATATTTGCACTGTCATGTCAATTACAATATTTTGAAATCACAGCCAGACTCCAGATGGTTTTGTGCAAAATAGGTGTTTATTTCAGTGCTCAAAATGGGATGGGTGGTTTCAAGTGGGTGGGGGCTATGGTGAAGGAATGTCCATGGCAGAGTCCAGAGTAACAGTCACACAGGTGCATTGTCCAGAGGCCTGTGGAGAGATGGAGCATGGGCAGTTCAAGGATGGACAGGGTGACAATGTGGGACAGTGGGATGACATCAGGTGGTATTCTTTGCTGGCGGGGGTCTTGACATCCTACTCTGTCTTCTTGCGAGATCTCAGGGCCCTCTTGCGGGGTGGTTCTTCTCCTGCAGGAGGTGGGGGTCTGGTGGGCTGCTGTTGTGCGGGGGCCTCCTGACCACTAGCGCCGGCGGAGGTGGTTGGCTGTTCTTGGTCCAGGCTAGTGGCAGGGGCCCTTTGTTGTTGTTGAGTGTCCGTCCTGGTGTTGATGAGGTCCTGCAGCAGCCCGACCATGGTAACCAGGGTGGAGGTGAGGGCTCTGATGTCCTCCCTGTACCCCCGATAGTGTTCCTCCTGCAGTACCTGGATCTCCTGGAACCGGGCCAGTACCGTCGCCATCGTCTCCTGGGAGCGGTTGTATGCTCCCATGATGGTGGTGAGGGCCTCGTGGAGAGTGGGTTCCCTGGGCCCGTCCCCCCCCTGTCGCACAGCTGCCCTCCGAGTTGCCCTGTTTCCCTGGGCCTCTGCCCTCTGGCCGGTGTGCCCACTACCACTGCCCCCAGGTCCCTGTTGTTGTTGGGGTGGTGGGTTATCCTGGGTGCCCTGTAGTGGTAGACACACCGCAGATTGACGCGCCCTGGAGACAGAGGCATGGGCCCGCTGGGTGGGAGCTGTGCTGGTGTTCCCAGAGGGGTTTGGGTCTGTAGTGGCCTGTGGCTGTCTGAGGGGAACCGACTGTCCAGAGGTCCCCGATGGTCCCGGCTGGTCATCGGTGTCCAGGTCGACAGAGCTGCTGTCATCGCTGACGGCCTCTTGGGTGGGGGGTGTGGAGAATTCTGGGCCCTCCGTGGCGGTGTGTTGGCGGTCGGGTCCTGCAGGGGTATAGAGGTATGGTTATAGTTTCAATGTGTGCCATATGGGTGTATCTGTGGGTTCCCGTGTCCCCAAGTGCTGGCATTCGTGTGTGGGGGCTTTGGTGAGGGTGGCTTGTGGGGGGGATGTGTATATGCATTGGGCATGCTTTGGTGATGGGTGTCCATGCTCAGTGGACGCATGCAGGCCTAGGTTTTGGGATGTGTGGGTTGTGATGGTGAGACATTGGCAGGGAATAGGTGTGCTGGGGGTGGGGGTGAGGATGGTGGTGGGGGTGAGGATGGTGGTGGGGGTGAGGATGGGGGTGGGGGTGAGGGTGGGGTTCGAGGATGGGGGTGAGGGTTGGGGTATGATTTGGCATGCAGGTGGGGGGGGAGCAGTAGTGAAGCTTCAACTTACCAGTGTCCATTCCTCCGCCGACTCCTGCGAGGCCGTCAGGATGCAGGATGTTCAAGACTTCCTCCTCCCATGTTGTAAATTGTGGGGGTTGAGGTGGGGGTCCTCCGCCAGTCTTCTGCACGGCGATGTTGTGCCTGGATACCATGGAACGCACCTTCCCCCGTAGGTCGTTCCATCGCTTCCTGATGTCTTCCCGATTTCTGGGGTGCTGTCCCACAGCGTTGACCCTGTCGACAATCCTCTGCCATAGCTCCGTCCTCCGGGCAATGCTGGTGTATTGGACCTGTGTGCCGAAGAGCTGGGGCTCTACCCGAACGATTTCCTCCACCATGACCCTGAGTTCTTCGTCTGAGAAGCGGGGCTGTCTTTGGGGTGCCATGGAGTGGTGTGTATGATGTGTGGGGTGGAGTATGTGTAGTTAAGTGTGTTGAGTGTGGTGGTGTGTGTTGTTTTGTGTGTGGATATTGTGTGGGTGATGGTGTAGTGTGCCTCTGTGTGATGGTATTCTGTGATCGCTGATGTGTCTCTCAGTGCTTCTTTCTGAATTTTTTGTTGTAGGGGTTTGTGGGTGATGTGGGTGTGTGTTTTATATTGTATTGTGTGTGTGGGAGTGGTGTGTGTATGTGTATCAGGTGTGTGGAATTCAAATCGGCCAATGTGGCTGAGTTTTGTTCGTTTGTGTGTATTCTGACCGCGGCGGTGTGTACCGCCAATGGAAAACCGCGTTTGAATGACCGCCGCGTGGATTCGTGGGTCGTAATGGCATGGGCGTATTTCTGTTGGCGTGACGGTGGAGGTTTGGTCACCTCCACTTTTCCGCCGACCGCTGGTCTGGCGGTCTGTTGTGGCTGTCGGATTTTCGGAGGTTTGGCTGCTGCGGGTCAGAATGACCGTGGCGGGTTACCGCGACCGCGGCGGAATTATGGAGTATTTCTGACCGGCGGTAGGCGCCTTTTACCGCCGAGGTCAGAATGACCACCTTTGTCTCCTAAGTTAAGCCTTGACGCTTGTTGCCAAGCTACCAAGGGTTGAGCTGGGATTAATTTACTGAGACCTAACTGTACCTAGGTGGAGGTTAGTGGCTTGTTGCTAGGTGTAGGTACCTACCTGCCCTACCAATAACCCATTTTCCAACATAATTGGAAGCAGCGACGGGATCCTGTACTTGTGTTCAATATCACGTTACAGTTTTAGGTAAAACAAATTAAAAATCCTTTAAATTGTCCTAGTGCAAAAAAATTTTTTAATTTTTAATTTGGATTAATTTCAATTATTGAATTTTTGTAATTTTTCTAAATTCTTGTTTCCAATTTTTGCAAAAAGTTTTTGTTGACACAAAACTAGGGAACCATGGAGCTTGATCTGGCTAGCCTACCCACACTGACAGTAGTCCAGCTTAGGGGGTTGTGTATTGAAAGAGGGTTGCCTGCAACCACTGATCTCAGGAAGCAAATCCTGATCACATCCCTGACAGCATGGGCTGAGGCCCAAGAGGTAGAGTCAGAAGAAGCTCCAGAGGAGGGAGAAAGAAGGGAGGATGCAAGCTCTAACCACTCAGGGGAGGGAAGGCATCTGAGCCTAAGTGAGGATGAGGAAGAACGGTCCTCAGTAAACACAGTCACTAGGGGCAGATCCAAAGCTAGTGGTGGGAAGGGGGTCCTTTCAGGAGGAGAGAACCCATCCATCAGAGAAAGAGAGCTGGAGGCCCAGCTAGCATACATAGCTTTGGAAGCAGAGGAGCTGGCCCTAGAAAAGAAAAAGTGGGCATACAAAGAGAAAAGAGATGGAAGCAGCGA
Organism: Pleurodeles waltl; assembly: GCF_031143425.1. Lineage (NCBI taxonomy): Eukaryota > Metazoa > Chordata > Amphibia > Caudata > Salamandridae > Pleurodeles > Pleurodeles waltl. The sequence goes on from NC_090440.1 coordinate 1,283,925,223, forward strand.
TAAAGAAGCTGAGGTGTCCATGGGTGGGGGAGTTTGTCCCATATTACCCAAGGGGGTGGTTCCTGCTTTTGTAGAGGGGGATGACATAGATAAGTGGCTGGGGGCCTTTGAGAGGGCACTCCAAATGAGAAGGGTTAGGCCTCAATACTGGGGTTCCCTTTTGTGGGAGTTGGTCCCCAACTCAGGGAGGGATAGGCTTCTGACCTTAAGGGGGGAGGAGGCAGATTCATACCCTAGTATGAAGAGGTGCTTAGCCAAGAAGTTTGGTCTGACCCCAGAGCAATGTAGAATGAAGTTCAGGGACACCCAGAAGGTCAGTACCCAGTCTTGGGTTGACTTTGTGGACATTTCACTAAAGGCACTAGAGGGCTGGATTATTGGTAACAAAGTAGATACTTATGAGGGGTTATACAATCTGATCATGAGAGAGCACATCTTGACCAATTGTACCCAAGAAAGGTTACGCCAGCATCTAGTGGACTCTAAGCAGACCAACCCTAGAGAGCTAGGGGAGGCAGCTGATGAGTGGTTGAGAACCAGGGTGGTTGTCAAGTCCCAGGGGGGAGACTCCAAGAAGGGGGGGACAGGTCCCCAAAAACCTAAGGAAGGAGGTGGTAAGCCCACCACAGAGACTCCCTCTGTACCCCAGAACCCTAAGAAGGAGGAGAGTAAATCCCACTCCCACTCTGACAAACAGAGACAGGGAGACCCAGGGTTAAAAAAACTCTTGGACAGTAGGGCTTGCTTTGACTGTCAGCAGACAGGTCACTTCAGAGGAGATGCAGCCTGTCCAAGGAAGGTGGTTAGCACTGGGCTGTCCAGTGTAGCCATAGAGGAGGATTCCTCAGATGATGAAGTCCTCCTAGCATTGTGCTGGGAGACAGGACCAGATGGTAAGCTGGTGATCCCTGAGGGTGGGAGTAGGCACTTCCACCAAATTCAAGTGAATGGGATCCCTACCACTGGCCTGAGGGACACCTGTGCCAGTCACACTATAGTGAGTGACCGGTTAGTGACGCCAGACATGTATGTCCCAGGAAAGACAAAGAAAGTCAGGATAGCCACAGGGGAGGTCACCTCCAAACCTGTAGCCATAGTGCCCCTAGAGAGGGAGGGTTTCCTTGACTGGATTAGGGTGGTAGTCAGTGCTGACCTCCCCCTAGATTGTATCCTGGGCAATGACCTCCCAGAGGTGAGTCTGGTCACAGATGGGGTGGTCGCCCAGGGCGCCCCCCCAACCCAAAGTCCTGGGGAGTCAGTCCCTACAGTTAGGAGACAGGGGTCCCCAAGAAAAGGAAAGAAGAAAAGGAAGGGTAGGCAGCTCTTAAAGAGAGTTCCAGGGAGCCAAGGGCCTTCTGCCCCAGTAGGGGGGGAGCCCAGAGTTGGCACTGGTGAGGCCTCACCTGACCCCAAGGAAGTCCTGAGTAGTCAGGCAGCTGTCCAGATGCAAGGTGTTGCCCCTGCACTGACAGAAGGGAGAGTGGAAGGAGGGTGTCTGCCACAGGAGGTGGTAGCCCCCCACTCTAGACAGCAAGAGGGGTGCCAGGACCCCAAAGATGCCCCTAAAGCAGCTCAGCCACCTGTCAGTGGAGAGCTTAGGGCGTGGTTCTGGGTACTGACAGCTGTCAGTAGCCTCTGCTGGGTGCTAGCCTTCCTGGCAGCACTGTACTTGGCCTGGGAGGCAGACCCCAGGGCCAATAGCAAAGTAGGCCCCCTGACCCTATTGGTCATGGTGGGGTTGCTCAAGTGTTGGGTGACCTCTTTGGGTAAGCTAGGTGTTGCCCTAGCAAAGTTTGGAGTAGGGGAGGTGGGCACCTCACTACCCAAGTTGGCAGGGAGAAAGGAGGAAGACCCCCCTAGAGGAAAGTTTCAGTTTGTGTTGGGTCCTTTTACTGTTGGGATGGCTTCACTACCCATAGGGAGTGACCCTGACAGGAGGATATAAGGCAGAGTAGGCCCTGCAAAGGGACAGCCAGTTTTCTTCACTGTCTTCCTCGCCTAACAAGCCAGGAAGACTCTCCCAGGGTTGGGCTGAGTCTCCTGGGCGTGTGGGCTGGGGGGGGGGGGTTGTGTGAGAAAACAGGGCTGATTGCAGAGGCCCCATAACTTTTTGCCCCCATTTTCCACTTTTTGCTGGTGTTTTCCTGACTTTAAAGGTGCCCTGGGTACTGCTAACCAGTCCCAGGGCCTGTGCTCTGTGTAAAATGGATATGCAAATTAGGCTAATTATAAGTGGCTAAGTTAACCTACCTATAAGTCCCTAGTATATGGTAGGGCATGTAGGTTTAGGGACCACAGCATAGGTGGTGCACACCTAGGTGCATTGCTGAGGTGCCCAGTGTCATTTTAAAAGCAAGCCTGCCTTGCTGGCTGCTTTTAAATTAAAGTTATATGCAAATTCGACTTTGGAATTAAAGGTACTTCCAAAGTCTTAAACTACCTTATTTTTACATATAAGTCACCCCTAAGGTGTGCCCTATGTGCCCCTAGGGCTGGGTGCCATGTAACTATAAGCAGGGACTTTATAAAAATAGATTTATCAGCCCTGGTGAGGTAAAAACAGCCAAATTAGTTTTTCCCTCATTGAAGTAAATGGCCTTCATAGGCTAGAATGGGCAGACTTTATTTTAAATTTTAAAGTCTCCTTAAATGTTGCATACCAAGAATTTGGTATCAAATTAATTGTTGTAATAAATCCTACAACTTCCAGTTGTTGGATTTAATATAACTAGTTCAGGTAAAAAGTTTAGACTTTACCTAAAAAGTTGCCAATTTCAGCTCTGCATTGTTTTTGCTGCTGTGCTCTGATTGGCCAGCCTGCAGCAGCTTCTGCCAGGCTACTTTGATGAGGTGTGAAGTGGCCTGGCTTCACACAAAGGAATGTGCTTGGGGGAGAGAATCTCCCCTCAGCAGATGGTGAGGCAGGAAGGGGGAGGGCTGCCAAACTGGTCTTCAAAGGCAGAGAAGGACATTTGCAGCACCCAGCAACACCCCCACATCCTGCAACCCCAGACAGCTAGGTGCCCCCTTGATTAGATTAGGAGAGGGCAGGAGAGGGGTGTGTTTATGATTTTTAGCCACACCAGTGGGTGGGCTCAGCCAGATGTAACCTCCAAAAATCAGATTCATCCATGTTGGATTTTTAGAGACTGTTGCCTTCTGGGATGGATTTTTGCCACACTTCCCAGGAAGTGGTCATCACAGGGGGACGACCCTGTCCCTGATTGGAGAACCAGGGCCCCCCTGCTTTTCACCCAGGAGCAAGGATAAAACTGGCAGACCTGCACCCACACCTCAGATCCCCACCAAATTTCAAGAAGAAAGAACTTAAGGAGAAGAAGGACTGCCCTGCTGGACCCCTGGCCTGCACCTGGAACCTGCACTCAGAAGGACTGCACCAGCTGCACACTTGGGCTTCACCACAAGAAGGACTTTGCCTGGCTTCAACTGGTTCAAGGAGGGACTCCCTGTTTGCTACAGGTGAAAAATTGCTAACCAGAGTCCCCTGCACCAACTCCTGAAGAAAGCGACCAGCTGACCACTGTCCAGTGGCCAAAAAGGAGTTTGCGCCAGGTGCATTCTGGGAGTTGAAGTCCGCACCCCCCAAGGACCATCACAGAACTTCTGGACCCTTGGGGTGAGCTGTGGACCCCAAAAGAACCTTAAAAGAACATCTGGGTGAAGCCCCAGAAGTTTGGAAAAGATTTGAGAATTTTTGGAAAAAAGCTCCAGAGAGGGACCGATCCGCCGCGGAAATTCTAGCCGGCTTGCCTCAACCGCGACCCGGCCTGACTTCGTGGTTCGTCCCGGTAAAGAAAAACATCCAAAAAAGAGACTAAGGTGGTCATTCTGACCTCGGCGGTAAAAGGCACCTACCGCCGGTCAGAAATCCTCCATAATCCCGCCGCGGTCGCGGAAACCCGCCACGGTCATTCTGACCCGCAGCAGCCAAACCTCCGAAAATCCGACAGCCACAACAGACCGCCAGACCAGCGGTCGGCGGAAAAGTGGAGGTGACAAAACCTCCACCGTCACGCCAACAGAAATACGCCCATGCCATTACGACCCACGAATCCACGCGGCGGTCTTTCAAACGCGGTTTTCCATTGGCGGGACACACCGCCGCGGTCAGAATACACACAAACGAACAAAACTCAGCCACATTGGCCGATTTGAATTCCACACACCTGATACACATACACACACCACTCCCACACACACAATACAATATAAAACACACACCCACATCACCCACAAACCCCTACGACCAAAAATTCAGAAAGAAGGCCAGAGCGAGACACCACCATCCACAAACTAGCAGCCACAGCCACTCAACACCATCACCCACACAATATCCACACACAAAACAACACACACCACCACACTCAACACACTTAACTACACATACTCCACCCCACACATCATACACACCACCCCATGGCACCCCAAAGACACCCCCGCTTCTCAGACGAAGAACTCAGGGTCATGGTGGAGGAAATCGTTCGGGTAGAGCCCCAGCTGTTCGGCACACAGATCCAATACACCAGCATTGCCCGGAGGACGGAGCTATGGCAGAGGATTGTCGACAGGGTCAACGCTGTGGGACAGCACCCCAGAAATCGGGAAGACATCAGGAAGCGATGGAACGACCTACGGGGGAAGGTGCGTTACATGGTATCCAGGCACAACATCGCCGTGCAGAAGACTGGCGGAGGACCCCCACCTCAACCCCCACAATTTACAACATGGGAGGAGGAAGTCTTGAACATCCTGCATCCTGACGGCCTCGCAGGAGTCGGCGGAGGAATGGATACTGGTAAGTTGAAGCTTCACTACTGCTTCCCCCCCACCTGCATGCCAAATCATACCCCAACCCTCACCCCCATCCTCGAACCCCACCCTCACCCCTACCCCCATCCTCACCCCCACCCTCACCCCCACCACCATCCTCACCCCCACCACCATCCTCACCCCCACCCCCAGCACACCTATTCCCTGCCAATGTCTCACCATCACAACCCACACATCCCAAAACCTAGGCCTGCATGCGTCCACTAAGCATGGACACCCATCACCAAAGCATGCCCAATGCATATACACATCCCCCCCACAAGCCACCCTCACCAAAGCCCCCACACACGAATGCCAGCACTTGGGGACACGGGAACCCACAGATACACCCATATGCCACACATTGAAACTATAACCATACCTCTATACCCCTGCAGGACCCGACCGTCAACACACCGCCGCGGAGGGCCCAGAATTCTCCACACCCCCCACCCAAGAGGCCGTCAGCGATGACAGCAGCTCTGTCGACCTGGACACTGATGACCAGCCCGGACCATCGGGGACCTCTGGACAGTCGGTTCCCCTCACACAGGCACAGGCCACTACAGACCCAAACCCCTCTGGGAACACCAGCACAGCTCCCACCCAGCGGGCCCATGCCTCTGTCTCCAGGGCGCGTCAATCTGCGGTGTGTCTACCACTACAGGGCACCCAGGATAACCCACCACCCCAACAACAACAGGGACCTGGGGGCAGTGGTAGTGGGCACACCGGCCAGGGGGCAGAGGCCCAGGAAAACAGGGCAACTCGGAGGGCAGCTGTGCGACAGGGGGGGGACGGGCCCAGGGAACCCACTCTCCACGAGGCCCTCACCACCATCATGGGAGCATACAACCGCTCCCAGGAGACGATGGCGACGGTACTGGCCCGGTTCCAGGAGATCCAGGTACTGCAGGAGGAACACTATCGGGGGTACAGGGAGGACATCAGAGCCCTCACCTCCACCCTGGTTACCATGGTAGGGCTGCTGCAGGACCTCATCAACACCAGGACGGACACTCAACAACAACAAAGGGCCCCTGCCACTAGCCTGGACCAAGAACAGCCAACCACCTCCGCCGGCGCTAGTGGACAGGAGGCCCCCGCACAACAGCAGCCCACCAGACCCCCACCTCCTGCAGGAGAAGAACCACCCCGCAAGAGGGCCCTGAGATCTCGCAAGAAGACAGAGTAGGATGTCAAGACCCCCGCCAGCAAAGGATACCACCTGATGTCATCCCACTGTCCCACATTGTCACCCTGTCCATCCTTGAACTGCCCATGCTCCATCTCTCCACAGGCCTCTGGACAATGCACCTGTGTGACTGTTACTCTGGACTCTGCCATGGACATTCCTTCACCATAGCCCCCACCCACTTGAAACCACCCATCCCATTTTGAGCACTGAAATAAACACCTATTTTGCACAAAACCATCTGGAGTCTGGCTGTGATTTCAAAATATTGTAATTGACATGACAGTGCAAATATGTCCTTGCACATAGTGAAGTCAACAAACAGCTGCCACAAAGCTGTAGTCCATGGGGAAACGAAGCACAGGACTCGTAGTGGGGACCCCAGATCTGAAATAGGGAGGGAAAAGCCACAACTCAGTCAGCATACACTGGGGCAAATAGACAGGCAGCAGAGATGCAGGAGAGTAGTTCAGATTTACTAAATTATCTTTGAATTGTTACCTGTGTCCTATTGGAAGTACTGTTCAATGATTCTGTCCCTGTTGTCTGTTTCAGCCCCGTCATCTTCCTCCTCGTCACTCTCCACAGGTTCCACCGCTGCCACAACACCACCGTCTCGACCATCCTCCTGCAGGAAAGGCACCTGGCGGCGCGAAGCCAGGTTGTGAAGCATGCAGCAGGCCACGATGATGTGACACACCTTCTTAGGTGAGTACATTAGGGATCCACCTGTCATATGCAGGCACCTAAACCTGGCCTTTAGGAGGCCAAAGGTGCGTTCGATCACCCTCCTAGTACGCCCATGGGCCTCATTGTACCGTTCCTCTGCCCTGGTCCGGGGATTCCTTACTGGGGTCAGTAGCCACGACAGGTTGGGGTACCCAGAGTCCCCCAATAGCCATACACGGTGTCTCTCTAGCTGTTCCATCACGTAAGGGATGCTGCTATTCCTCAGGATGTAGGCGTCATGCACTGACCCTGGGAATTTGGCATTTACATGCGAGATGTACTGGTCAGCCAAACACACCACCTGGATGTTCATGGAATGGTAACTTTTTCTGTTCCTGTACACCTGCTCCCTGTCTCTTGGGGGAACCAAAGCCACATGGGTCCCATCAATGGCACCAATGACGTTGGGAATATGTCCAAGGGTGTAGAAATCACCCTTCACTGTAGCCAATTCGCCCACCTCAGGGAAAATGATGTAGCTCCTCACGTATTTCATCAGGGCAGACAACACTCTGGATAACACCTTCGAAAACATGGGCTGAGACATCCCAGAAGCAATTCCCACTGTTGTCTGAAATGACCCACTTGCCAAGAAATGGAGTACTGACAGGACCTGCACCAGAGGGGGAATCCCTGTGGGTTGGCGGATGGGGGACATCAGGTCGGGCTCCAGCTGGGCACACAGTTCATGTATAGTGGCACGGTCAAGACGGTAGGTCAGGATAAGGTGGCGTTCTTCCATTGTCGACAGGTCCACCAGCGGTCGGTACACGCGAGGATTCATCCGTCTCCTCGCCAAACCCAGCGGACGGTGCCTAGGAAGGACAACATGGAGCACACAGTTAAGCAACCCACAGGTACGTACTCACAGCTAGCACAGTAAACGATTCTCTATGCAGTGAATGGCGTGTCTGAGTGGCTATGCAAGGCCTAGGCCTGTGTGACGCAGTTGAAATTGAGCCATGTGGACCCTCGAAATGGCGGCTGCCTGACCTGTGAAGTGTGACAATGGGATGTGAGGTCAATGCGCTGGCGTGGCACACCGCGGCGGACAGCGGTCGAAGACCGCGGCGCGAAGCCGCATTGGTTAACATTGAAGCCTATGGGTTTCAGGAGCCAATGGCGAAGGGCGCCGGCGGTGGCGGTACGCACCGCCGCGGTACGCACCGCCGCGGACGTGACCGCCATTTTCTATCTACTTATCCACTTGCGACTTGAACTTTCACAGGAGAGGACCTATACTGCAAGTGTTGCTGTGACCTCGGTCTGGAAGGGACAATGGCTGCTGCGACTGGGGAAAGGGCCCCTGCCTTCACTGGAGATGAGTTGGAGAAACTTGTGGATGGGGTCCTCCCCCAGTATGCGCTACTCTACGGTCCTCCAGACCAACAAGTGAGTTTAATTCAATATGGATTTGGGGCCACTAGCTGGCTTGGGGGCCTGGCGGGGGGCCTGGCGGGGATGGGGGGGCATGTTGGGCCTGGCGGGGGCATGGCGGGGGGCCTGGCGGGGATGGGGGGCATGTTGGGGCTGGCGGGGGGCATGGCGGGGGGCCTGGCGGGGATGGGGGGCATGTTGGGGCTGGCGGGGGGCATGGCGGGGGGCCTGGCGGGGATGGGGGGCATGTTGGGCCTGGCGGGGGGCCTGGCGGGGATGGGGGGGCATGTTGGGCCTGGCGGGGGGCATGGCGGGGGGCCTGGCGGGGATGGGGGGCATGTTGGGGCTGGCGGGGGGCATGGCAGGGGGCCTGGCGGGGATGGGGGGCATGTTGGGGCTGGCGGGGGGCATGGCGGGGGGCCTGGCGGGGATGGGGGGCATGTTGGGCCTGGCGGGGGGCATGGCGGGGGGCCTGGCGGGGATGGGGGGCATGTTGGGGCTGGCAGGGGGCATGGCGGGGGGCCTGGCGGGGATGGGGGGCGTTGGGCCACTGGCAACGAAAATGCAGACAAACTTGAACGTGGTATTTCTCCCTCCCTGTACGTGTCACATAGGTCCGCGCCCATGAGAAGATCGGGATTTGGCGTGCCATCGCCAAGGAAGTCCGGACCCTGGGGGTCCACCATCGACGGGGCACCCACTGCCGCAAGAGGTGGGAGGACATCCGCCGCGGGACCAAGAAGACCGCTGAGTCTCTGCTGGGGATGGCCTCCCAACGTAGGCGGGGTGCCTGCCGTCAACTGACCCCCCTGACGTTCCGGATCCTGGCGGTGGCCTACCCTGATTTGGATGGGCGCGTGAGGGCAGCACAGCAGACACAAGGGGGTGAGTCCAAGCATTATCTACTCTGTTGTCGCGCAGTGGAGGTGTCTGGGTGGGGGAGGAGGGCTGTGGGTCCCCCTAGGCCAGGGCGATATCTGTAGGCTGGGCACCCCCGTAAGCCCCTGTGTCCCCAGCCACCACCCTCAGTAGTGTGTCAGTACAGCCATCCCTGGGCCGTGTCATCCATGTGTGCAGTTGTCAACTCTAGGCGTGTAGGGCATGTTCCACGGAATGCGTAGCGGACCCCAAGTGCGCAACTTAGTGCAGGGGGCATCTGTGTCTGTCATGTCCGCTAACTGTACCGGAGATCCATGTACTCAATATCCCTTTATTTCTCTCTCCCCCCCCCTTTTTGTTTGTCTTTCTGTGCTTGTGTGCATCAGCATCATCAGGCGGAGGAGAAGTGGCATCGGGGCAGGAGGGAGCTGCATCTCACATGGCCCAGGAGGGCCATGCCACAGAGTCTGACTGGACCAGTGAGACGGAGGGCGAGGGGAGCTCCACAACGGGGACGACTGGACCCTGCAGCGACACGGACACGTCCTCGGAAGGGAGCTCCCTTGCGGGGGTGGCACCATCCGTGCCCCCCGCCATTACAGGTACAGCCGCCACCCAGCGCACCATCTCCGCCCTCCCAGCAGCCCCTCAGCGTTCGCCCCGTGCCCGCTCTGCCAGGAAGCCGGGCATCTCCTTCGCCCCAGGCACCTCAGGCCCTGCCCCTGTTACCCCCGCTGCCCTCAGTGCGGAGCTCATTGACCTCGTGAGGACGCTCATTGTTGGGCAGACTACCCTTTTGAATGCCATCCAGGGGGTGGAGAGGGAGGTTCATTGCAGCAATGCGTACCTGGAGGGCATTCATTCGGGTCAGGCTGCCCATCAGCGATCGTTCCAGGCTCTGGCCTCAGCACTGACGGCAGCCATTGTCCCTGTCTCCTGCCTCCCTCTACTAACTCCCTCCTCCCAGTCTCCTGTTCCTCTGCCTGTCCCACCCACACCATCAGACCAGCCTGCACACACCTCAACACCCAAGAGAAGCTCATCCAAACATAAGCACCACAGATCACGCAGACATTCACACACGCAACATTCCGATGCAGACATGCCAACAGTCACTACCACCTCTGTGACCCCCACCTCCTCGTATCCCTCCTCCCTCCCTGTGACGTCTACACTCACACCTCCATTCACCTCACCATCAGCCAGTGTTTCCATCACCAGCACACCCTCCAGTCCAGTCCGCACACGTGCAGTCACCACCCCCACTGCCATTTACACGTCCCCTGTGTCCTCTCCCACTGTGTCTGTCACCCCCTCTTCCACACCGCACAAACGCAGCCACCCACCCACCCAACAGCCATCCACCTCACGACAGCCTATCCCTCCTGCACCTGCACCCAAAGACAGCAAACGTGACTCACCTACAACCATATCCTCTCCCTCCACTCCCATTCCCACTGTACCTACCACTCTCCATTGTCCCAAGAAACTCTTCCTCGCCACTGCTAACTTCTTTCCTGACCCTGAGCCCCCCCCTCCTTCTCGTCAGGGTAAGAAGAGCACCTCAGCCACCACCAGCCCTGCAGCCCCCTTGACAAGGGTGCAGGGGTATTGGAGCCCACCAGCCCGCATGTCTGGATCTTCGCCCAGCAGCAAGGGGACAGCCAGCCCACCCCCTGGGAAGAGGAGCAGAAGGCGGAAGGGGCGCCGCAGGAGCCCGGCTTCTACATCCCCCCCGGACACCACCCAGACACAGTCACCAGCCACAGCTCCAAAGGGAGGAAAGGGCCACAGACTCCCGACTAAGGAGGGCAAGGGCAGCAAGTCGGAGAGGTCAGGCTGCAGGCCTGCTGCCCAGGAGGAGCCCACCACCCCCATAGCCGCTGGCCAGGGAGGACCCAGCCCAGCTGGCCAGGAGGGCCCCACCACCCACAGCCCAGGTGGGCATTGAAGGAGCACCATCCCCGCTGCCCAGGAGGGCACCACCAGGCAATGAGCAGTTGGCCATAGACCGGCCGCCGTCTCAAGAACCGCTGAACTGGGCCCCGCCGTCTCAAGAACCGCTGAACTGGGCCCCGCCGTATCAAGCACCGCTGAACTGTGCCCCGCCGTCTCAAGAACCGCTGAACTGGGCCCCGCCGTCTCAAGCACCGCTGAACTGGGCCCCGCCGTCTCAAGCACCGCTGATCTGGGCCCCGCCGTCTCAAGCACCGCTGAACTGGGCCCCGCCGTCTCAAGAACTGCTGAACTGGGCCCCGCCGTCTCAAGCACCGCTGAACTGGGCCCGCCGTCTCAAGAACCGCTGAACTGGGCCCCGCCGTCTCAAGCACCGCTGAACTGGGCCCCGCCGTCTCAAGCACCGCTGAACTGGGCCCCGCCGTCTCAAGCACCGCTGAACTGGGCCCCGCCGTCTCCAGCACAGCTCCGCTGGGGACCGCCGTCTCAAGAACCGCTGAACTGGGCTCCGCCGTCTCCAGCACCGCTCCGCTGGGGACCGCCGTCTCAAGAACCGCTGAACTGGGCCCCGCCGTCTCAAGCACCGCTGAACTGGGCCCCGCCGTCTCAAGCACCGCTGAACTGGGCCCCGCCGTCTCAAGCACCGCTGAACTGGGCCCCGCCGTCTCAAGCACCGCTGAACTGGGCCCCGCCGTCTCAAGAACCGCTGAACTGGGCCCCGCCGTCTCAAGCACCGCTGAACTGGGCCCCGCCGTCTCAAGAACCGCTGAACTGGGCCCGCCGTCTCAAGCACCGCTCCGCTGGGGACCGCCGTCTCAAGAACCGCTGAACTGGGCCCTTCAAGGTAAGACCCGCTGAACTGGGCCCTTCAAGGCAAGAAGCGCTGAACTGGGCCCTTCAAGGCAAGAAGCGCTGAACTGGGCCCTTCAAGGCAAGAACCGCTGGCCCTTTGGCAGACGTGGCAGGGCAGGATCTGTCTCGGGCAGGGCTGCAGGATGTCCTCTGGCCAACATGCCTCCTCCAGTGGCAGTGGAGTCTGTTATGGACTGTTTGGACTGTGGCTTTGCTCTCCCCAGGATGGCCCAGTGGGCAGGCCACCCACTGTATGGACTGTATGGACTGTGGCTTTGCTCTCCCCAGGATGGCCCAGTGGGCAGGCCACCCACTGTATGGACTGTATGGACTGTGGCTTTGCTCTCCCCAGGATGGCCCAGTGGGCAGGCCACCCACTGTATGGACTGTATGGACTGTGGCTTTGCTCTCCCCAGGATGGGCCAGTGGTCATGGAGTCCCCTCGTGGATCTGGCGTCGTGTACTCAAGTGGCTGAGGTGCCCCCCCTTCCCTTCCCCCTGAGGTGCCAGTCCTATTTTCTTTCTGATGCCCCTGCAGTGTTCTCTCCGTGGAGTTCTTGTTGTGGGACTGGGCCTTGCCCCTTTGCACAGGACCCCTGTGGTCCACGGACAGTGGTTGGACTACATTTAGTAGCTGTATATATTTTGTACATAGTTTATTTATTTATTGGGATTACTGGTGTCCATATTTCAATATATCTGCCCGTTTATGATCTCTTCTTTTGGTCTTTGCATTATTTCGGAGGGGGGGGTTTGTGGGTTGTGACAGTGATCTGTGGGAATGCATTGATGTGTGTGTTGTAGTGGGTGTGGGTGGGTGGGTGTGTGCCGGTACTCTTTTCCCTCCCCTGTGTCGTAGGTGCAGTACTCACCGATGTCTTCCGCGCCGCCGGGCGTGCTCCTGGTACAGGAGCAGGTATAGGAGTGCGGGGATGACCTGCAACTCGGGTTCCATACTGCCGGAATCTCGCGTGGAGTGCGTAGAGGTGAGCGTTTTCCCGTTCGTAGTCTGTTTCCGCCGTGTTTTTATCGGCGGTGCTCCCGCCCCGGAAAAGGTGGCGGATTGGTGGGTCGTGATAGGGTGGGCGGTACATTGTCTGCCGCCTGGCTGTTGGCGGGGACCGCTGCGCTGTTTGTTTGTTCCGCCGTGGCGGGCGGAGTGTTAATGCGGCGGGCTGTGTTGGCGGTTCCCGCCAGGGTCAGAATTGCATATTTTGGACCGCCGGCCTGTTGGCGGCTTGGCCGCCGCATTATCACCGACCGCCAGGGTCAGAATGAGGGCCTAAGTCCGAAGGTAAAAAGTTGACCGGGACCTCCCAGCCATCGTATCCGAGAAGGGCTCCATGGACTTCGGATCAAGATCCAGGTTTACCCCGGTCGAAGGATTTTCATCTCGAAAAAACGACTAAGTCCGAAGGTAAAAGTCTCCACCGAGGAAACCCACATCGCGTATCCGGACAAGGGCTCCAGGAGGTCGGATTCAACTGGCAGGTTCGTCCCGGAGAAGAAAAACTTCAAAATAAAGACTAAGGCCCTCATTCTGATTCTGGCGGGCGGCGGAGGCCGCCCGCCAGAATTCAGCCCTCCATAATACCGCTCCGCGGTCAAAAGACCGCGGAGGGTATTATGAGTTTTTCCCTGGGCTGGCGGGCGTTCTCCAAAAGACTGCCCGCCAGCCCAGGGAAAAACTCCCTTCCCACGAGGATGCCGGCTCGTAATCGAGCCGGCGGAGTGGGAAGGTGCGACGGGTGCTGTTGCACCCGTCGCGTATTTCACTGTCTGCAAGGCAGACAATGAAATACATTTTGGGGCCCTCTTACGGGGGCCCTTGCAGTGCCCATGCCGTTGGCATGGGCACTGCAGGGGCCCCCAGGGGCCCCGCGACTCCCCCTCCCGCCATCCGGTTCCCGGCGGGAGAACCGCCAGGAACTGGATGGCGGGAGGGGGAGTCGGAATCCCCATGGGGGCAGCGGGAAACCAGCGGGAGACCGCCGGTTTCCCTTCTCTGACCACGGCTAAGCCGCCGCGGTCAGAATGCCCCGCGGGGCACCGCCCGCCTGTCGGCGGTGCCTCCCCGTCCAGCGGCCCTGGCGGTTACAAACCGCCAGGGTCGTAATGAGGGCCTAAGTCAGAAGGTAACTTTTTAACCGAGGCCTCCCGCGACCTGTAGCCGAGCAGGGCTCCATCGCGGTCGGCCTGAAACTTTGACTTTGCCCCGGTCCTGGTGCAACCAGATGACCCGATTGGCGCTTTTTGTTTCTAAGCGCTAGAAAAATAGTAATTCTTTAAAAATTCATATCTCCGGTTCCCCTGAACCGATTTTAATCGTTTTTGTGTCATTTTAAAGATAAAAATATAAACTATTTTTATAAATTGGTTTTGGATTTTTAAACTGTTTCCTGTGTTTTATTTAATTACTGTTTTGTGATATTTGAATGCTTTACACTTTGTCTCCTAAGTTAAGCATTGACGCTCGTTGCCAAGCTACCAAGGGTTGAGCTGGGATTAATTTACTGAGACCTAACTGTACCTAGGTGGAGGTTAGTGGCTTGTTGCTAGGTGTAGGTACCTACCTGCCCTACCAATAACCCATTTTCCAACACTAAAAATAAAGGTACTTTATTTTTATGACAATATGCCAAAGTATCTCAGTGAGTACCCTCAGTATGAGGATAGCAAATATACACAAGATATATGTACACAATACCAAAATATGCAGTAATAGCAATATAAAACAGTACAAACAATGTATAGTCACAATAGAATGCAATGGGGGCACATAGGGATAGGGTCAACACAAACCATATACTCTAGAAGTGGAATGCGAACCACGAATGGACCCCAAACCTATGTGACCTTGTAGAGGGTCGCTGAGACTGTAAGAAAACAGTGAGGGTTAGAAAAATAGCCCACCCCAAGACCCTGAAAAGTGGGTGCAAAGTGCACCTAAGTTCCCCAAAAAGCACAGAAGTCATCATAGGGGGTTTCTGCAAGGAAGACCAACACCAGCAAAGCAACAACAGGGGATTTCCGGACCTGAGTACCTGTGAAACAAGGGGACCAAGTCCAAGAGTCGCGACAATGTCGAGAGTGGGCAGATGCCCAGGAAATGCCAGCTGAGGGTGCAAAGAAGCTGCCACCGGATGGTAGAAGCTGTGGATTCTGGAAGAACGAAGAGGGCTAGAAACGTCCCCTTTGTAGGATGGATGTCCCACGTCGTGAAGAAGCTTGCAGAGGTGTTCCCACGCAGAAAGACAGCAAACAAGCCTTGCTAGCTACAAGGGTCGCAGTTAGGGCTTTTGGATGCTGCTGTGGCCCAGGAGGGACCAGTATGTCGCCACTTGGATGAGGAGACAGAGGGGGCGCCCAGCAAATCAGGAGTGAACCGGAGTCCACCCGAAGTCACAAAAGGGAGTCCCACGACGCCGGAGGACAACTCAGAAGGTTGTGCACTGCAGGTTAGAGTGTCGGGGACCCAGGCTTGGCTGTGCACGAAGGAAATCCTGGAAGAGTGCACAGGAGCCGGAGCAGCTGCAAATCACGCAGTACCCAGCAATGCAGTCTAGCGTGGGGAGGCAAGGACTTACCTCCACCAAACTTGGACTGAAGAGTCACTGGACTGTGGGAGTCACTTGGACAGAGTTGCTGAGTTCCAGGGACCACGCTCGTTGTGCTGAGAGGGGACCCAGAGGACCAGTGATGCAGTCTTTTGTTGCCTGCGGTTGTAGGGGGAAGATTCCGTCATCCCACAGGAGATTTCTTCAGAGCTCCTGGTGCAAGAAGGAGGCAGGCTACCCCCAGAGCATGCACCACCAGGAAACAGTCGAGAAGGCGGCAGGAGAAGCGATACAAGGTTGCAGTAGTCATCTTTGCTATTTTGTTGCGGTTTTGCAGGCATCCTGAGCAGTCAGTGGTCAATCCTTTGGCAGAAGGTGAAGAGAGAGATGCAGAGGAACTCTGGCGAGCTCTTGCATTCGGTATCTGAAGAATTCCCCAAAGCAGAGACCCTAAATAGCCAGAAAAGGAGGTTTGGCTACCTAGGAAGGAGGATAGGCTAGTAACACAGGTAAGAGCCTATCAGAAGGAGTCTCTGACGTCACCTGCTGGCCCTGGCCACTCAGAGCAGTCCAGTGTGCCAGCACACCTCTGAATCCAAGATGACAGAGGTCTGGGGCACGCTGGAGGAGCTCTGGGCACCTCCCCCTGGGAGGTGCAGGTCAGGGGAGAGGTCACTCCCCTTTCCTTGGTCCAGTTTCGCGCCAGAGCAGGGTTGGGGGATCCCTGAACTGGTTTAGACTGGCTTATGCAGAGATGGGCACCATCTGTGCCCATCAAAGCATTTCCAGAGGCTGGGGGAGGCTACTCCTCCCCAGCCCAGACACCTTTTTCCAAAGGGAGAGGGTGTAACACCCTCTCTCTGAGGAAGTCCATTGTTCTGCCTTCCTGGGCCAGGCCTGGCTGGACCCCAGGAGGGCAGAAACCTGTCTGAGGGGTTGGCAGCAGCAGCAGCTGCAGTGAAACCCCGTGAAAGGCAGTTTGGCAGTACCCGGGTCTGTGCTAGAGACTCGGGGGATCATGGAATTGTCTCCCCAATGCCAGAATGGCATTGGGGTGACAATTCCATGATCTTAGACATGTTACATGGCCATGTTTGGAGTTACCATTGTGACGCTATACATAGGTAGTGACCTATGTATAGTGCAACCGTGTAATGGTGTCCCCGCACTCACAAAGTCCGGGGAATTTGCCCTGAACGATGTGGGGGCACCTTGGCTAGTGCCAGGGTGCCCACACACTAGGTACTGACTGTCCGTGTAAACATTCACATTAACGGAGTCATTCTGACCTCGGCGGTAAAAGGCGCTTACCGCCGGTCAGAAGACCGCCATAACACCGCTGCGGTCGCGGTAAACCGCCACGTACATTCTGACCCGCTACTTGAAAACCTCCAAAACCTCCAAAAACCCGACATCCACAATAGTCCGCCACACCAAAGGTCAGCGAAAAAATGGCGATGACCAAACCTCCACCGTCACGCCAACACAAATACGCCCATGCCATTCCGACCCACAAATCCACGCGGCGGTCTTTCAACCGCGGTAGTCTATTGGCGGTACACACCGCCGCGGTCACAATACACACACCCTTACAAAACACAACCACATTGGACAATTTGAAATACACACACCTGATACACATACACACACCACTCCCACACACCCAATACAATATAAAACACACACCCACATCACCCACAAACCCCTACGACCACATTTGCGAATTAAGGACAGAGAGAGACAGCACTGCTTAGAGTAGACCATCACACAGAGGCAAATCACAAAATCACCCACACAATTACCACGCATAAAACACCATACACCACCACACACATCACACTCTACAACACATACAACATCCTTCACCTCATCCACACCACCCCATGGCACCCCAAAGACACCCCAGGTTCTCTGACGCAGAACTCAGGGTCATGGTGGAGGAAATAGTTTGTGTAGAGCCCCAGCTCTTCGGGGCACAGGTGCAGCACACCACAATTGCTAGGAAGATGGAGCTATGGCAAAGGATAGTGGACAGGGTCAACGCGGTGGGACAGCATCCACGCAATCGGGATGACATCAGGAAGCGCTGGAACGACCAACGGGGGAAGGTGCGTTCCATGGTATCAAGGCACAACATTGCGGTGCAGAAGACTGGCGGTGGACCCCCACCTACTCCCCCAGAATTTACAGCATGGGAGGAGGAAGTCTTGCACATCCTGCATCCTGAGGGCCTCGCAGGAGTAGGCGGAGGAATGGACTCTGGTAAGTCAAATCTTAACTACTTCTTCCCACCCCCACCCCACCTGCATGCCAGCACATACCCCCACCCCCACCCCCACCACAACAACTCCTTGCAAATGGCTCACCATCACAACCCACCCATACCAACACCAAGCCCTGCATGCGACCACAAACCATGGACACCCATCACCAAAGCATGCCCACTGCACACACACATCACCCCCACAAGCCACCCTCACAAAAGCCCCCACAAGGGAATGCCTGCACTTGGGAACACGGCCACCCACCCATCACACGAAATGCCACACACAGAAGCTATAACCATACCCTTATACCCCTGCAGGACCCGAACGCCACCACACCGCCACGGAGGGTACAGAGATGTCCATCCCACCCCCAGAAGAGGCCCCCAGCGATGACAGCAGCTCTGTCTCTCTGGACCCAGATGACCAGCCCGGCCCATCGGGGATCTCTGGACAGTCGGTTCCCCACAGACAGCCACAGGCTACACCAGACCTAACCCCCTCTGGGAACACCAGCACAGCTCCCACCCAGCGGGCCCATGCCTCTGTCTCCAGGACACGTCAATCAGCGGTGTGTCCGCCACAACAGGGCACCCAGGTTGACCCACCACCCCAACAACCACAGGGACCTGGGGGCAGTGGTAGTGGGCACAAGGTCCAGGGGACAGAGGCCCAGGGAAACAGAGGAACTGGGAGGGCTGCTGCGCGACAGGGGGGGGACAGGCCCAGGGAACCCACTCTCCAAGAGGCCCTCTCCTCCATCATGGTAGCATATCACCACTCCCAGAAGACGATGGCGACGGTACTGGCCAGGTTCCAGGAGATCCAGGCACAGCAGGAGGAACTGTACATGGGGTTCAGAGAGGAACTGAGGAACATTGGTTCCGCAATGGGGACCATCGTCGTGGCCCTTAACCAGATAGTCACCACATTGCGGGACCATGTGGCACCCCAAAGGGCCCCTGTCACTAACCCAGACCAGGAACAGCCTACCACCTCCGCCGGCGCTAGTGGACAGGAGACCCCACACAACAACAGGCCACCAGAACACCACCTCCTGCTGAAGAAGAACCACCCCGCAAGCAGAACCTGAGATCTCACAAGAAGACAGAGTAGGATGCCAAGACCCCTGCCAGCATAAGATACCCCCTGATGTCATCCCACGGTCCCACATTGTCACCCTGTCCAACCTTTAACTGCCCCTGCTCCACCTTCCACAGGCATATGGACAATGCACCTGTGAGACTGAGAACTGGACTCTGCCATGGACATTACTCCACCCCCACCCATCACCGTTTTACAATCATGTACCAATATCTAGCACTTGAAATAAATCACTTATTGCACTTAAAATATCAGGAGTCTGCTTGTATTCTTAACAAATGTCTTACACATAACGGTGCAATATTTTTCAGTTACACTGTGATGACAACATACCAATGTCAATAAGCTTTAGTCCATGGGCAAACAAAGCTGAAGTCCCGCAGTGGGTCATACAGCTCTGAAAAGGGAAGGGAAAGTCACAAATCAGTTAACAGGAACTGGGGGGAAACACAGACAGTAGAGAGCCAGGAGGCCTTAAGTAAATGTAAAATGGCGTGGGTGATTCTTACCTGTGTGCTACTGAAAATACTGTTGTATCACTGTATCCCTGTTGTCTGTGTCGTCCCCGTCGTCTTCCTCCTCTTCACTCTCCACAGGCTCCACAGCTGCTACAACACCACCATCTGGACCATCCTCCTGCAGGAAAGACACCTGGCGTCGCAAAGCAAGATTGTGAAGCATACAGCAGGCCACGATAATATGGCACACCTTCTTTGGTGAGTACATTAGGGATCCACCTGTCATATGCAGGCACCTAAACCTGGCCTTCAGGAGCCCGAAGGTCCTTTCTATTATCCTCCTAGCTCGCCCATGGGCCTCATTGTAGCGTTCCTCTGCCCTGGTCCGGGGATTCCTCACTGGGGTCAGTAGCCACGACAGGTTGGGGTAACCAGAGTCACCTAATAGCCACACACGGTGTCTCTGTAGCTGTTCCATCACATAAGGGATGCTGCTATTTCGCATGACATACGCGTCATGCACTGACCCAGGGAACTTAGCATTTACATGAGAGATGTACTGGTCAGCCAAACAGACCACCTGGACATTCATCGAATGATAACTTTTTCTGTTCCTGTACACCTGCTCACTTTCTTTGGGGGGGACCAAAGCCACATGGGTCCCATCAATGGCACCAATGATGTTGGGGATATGTCCAAGGGCATAGAAATCACCCTTCACTGTAGCCAAATCTCCCACCTCAGGGAAAACAATGTAGCTCCGCATGTATTTCATCAGGGCAGACAACACTCTGGACAAAACCTTAGAAAACATAGGCTGAGACATCCCTGATGACATGGCCACTGTTGTCTGAAAAGACCCACTTGCCAAAAAATGGACTACTGACAGAACCTGCACCAGAGGGGGAATCCCTGTGGGTTGGCGGATGGGGGACATCAGGTCTGGCTCCAGCTGGGCACACAGTTCATGTATAGTGGCACGGTCAAGTCTGTATCTAAGTATGATATGTCGTTCTTCCATTGTCGACAGGTCCACCAGCGGTCGGTACACAGGAGGATTCGTCCTTCTCCTCGCAAGTCCCAGCGGACGGTGCCTAGGAAGGACAACATGGAGCACAGAGTCAAGCAACCCACAGGTTCGTACACACAGCTTGCACAGTAAACGAATCGTTATGCATTGAAAGGCTAGTATGAGTGGCAATGCAAAGCCTAGGCCCGTGTGACGCAGTATAAATTATGCCATGTGGGCCCTCGAAATGGCGGCTGCCTGACCTGTGAAGGGTGACAGTGGGATGTGAGGTCAATGCGCTGGCGTGGCACACCATGGTGGTAGGCGGTCGAAGACCGCGGTGCTAAGCCGCATTGGTTAACATGGAACCCTATGGGTTTCAGTAGCCAATGACGATGTGCGCCGGCGGTCGCGGTACGCACCGCAGCGGTACGCACCGCCGCGGGTGTGACCGCCATTTTCTATCTGATTAATCACTCGAGACCTGATCATCCACAGGAGAGGACCTATACTGCAAGTGCTGCTGTGACCTCGGTCTGGGAGATACAATGGCTGCTGCGACTGGGGAAAGGGCCCCTGCCTTCACTTCAGAAGAATTGGAGAAACTTGTTGATGGGGTCCTCCCCCAGTATGCGCTACTCTACGTTCCTCCAGACCAACAGGTTAGTACACAGGGTGCACGTTGAATGGGCTATGCCTGTGTTGAGTGGGGTGGATGTAAGATGGTGGGGAGGTGAGTGAATGAGGAGTGCAACAGATGAGAGCATGTGCCACATGGCAAGGTTGGGGAGGGGGGCCACTCACATTGACCAGGCAGAAAAGTGATGATATTTCCTTTCCCACCCTGTACATGTCACATAGGTCAGCGCCCATCAGAAGATCGATATTTGGCGTGCCATCGCCAAGGACGTCCGTGCCCTGGGGGTCCACAACAGACGGGGCACCCACTGCCGCAAGAGGTGGGAGGACATCCGCCACGGGACCAGAAAGACCGCCGAGTCTCTGCTGGGGATGGCCTCCCAACGTAGGAGGGGTGCCAGCCGCCAATTGACCCCCCTGATGTCCCGGATCCTGGCGGTGGCCTACCCCGATTTGGATGGGCGCGTGAGGACATCACAGAAGACACAAGGGGGTGAGTAGCAGCACATTCAGCTATATTTACGCGCAGTGGAGGTGTCTGGGTGGGGGAGGAGGGCTGTGGGTATCCCTAGGCCAGGGCGTATTCTGTAGGCTAGGCCCCTTCGTTAGGCATGGCCCTGTGCCCCCGCCCCACACCTCTGTAGGGTGCCAAGTACAGCTATCCATGGTCCGGCCTCACCCATGTGTGCATTTGTCGTCCATAGACCTGTAGGCCTAGTCACAATAACTGAGTAGTGTACCCCGATTGCGCGGCCTAGTGCTGAGGGCTTCTGTTTCTGTCCTCTCCGCCAACGGTGTTGCCAATGCATGCACTCAACCTGTCTTCATTTCCCCCCCCCCCATTTTCTTTGTCTTCCTGTTCATGTGTGCATTAGCATCATCAGGCGGAGGAGAAGTGGCATCGGCGCACGAGGGAGCTGCATCTCACATGGCCCCGGAGGGCCATGCAACAGACTCCGAGTACACCAGTGAGACGGAGGGCGAGGGGAGCTCCACAACGGGGACCCGTGGAGACGTCAGCGACACCGACACGTCCTCGGAAGGGAGCTCCCTTGCGGTGGCGGCAACATCCGTGCCCACCGCCACAACAGGTACAGCCGCCACCCAGCACACCAGCCCCGCCCTCCCAGCAGCCCCTCAGCCTTCGCTCCGTGCCCACTCGGCCAGGAAGCCGGCCATCTCCTTCGCCCCAGGCACCTCAGGCCCTGCCCCTGTTACCCCTGCTGCCCTCAGTGAGGAGGTCATTGACCTCCTGAGGACCATCATTGTTGGGCAGTCTACCCTTTTGAATGCCATCCAGGGTGTAGAAAGGGAGGTGCATCGGAGCAATGCATACCTGGAGGGCATTCATTCGGGTCAGGCTGCCCATCAGCGATCGTTCAACGCTCTGGCCTCAGCACTGACGGCAGCCATTGTCCCTGTCTCCAGCCTCCCTCTTCTAACTCCCTCCACCCAGTCCCAGTCTCCTGTTCCTCTGCCTATCCAATCCACACCATCAGACCAGCCTGCACACACATCAACACCCAAGGGCAGCTCATCCAGACATAAGCACCACAGATCACACAAGCATTCACCCAAGCAACATCCAGATGCAGACATGCCAACAGTCACTACCACCTCTGTGTCCCCCACCTCCTCGTCTCCCTCCTCCCTCCCTGTGACGTCTCCACTCACACCTGCATGCACACCACCATCAGCCAGTACTTCCATCACCAGCACACCCTCCAGTACAGTCCGCACACGTGCAGTCACCACCCCCACTGCCATTTACACGTCCCCTGTGTGCTCTCCCAGTGTGTCTGTCACCCCCTCTTCCAAACCACACAAACGCAGGCAGCCACCCACCCAACAGCCATCCACCTCACGACAGCCTCCAGCACAAGCACCTGCACCCAAAGACAGCACACTTGACTCTCCTACAACCACATCCTCTTCCTCCACTCCCATAACCACTACACCTACCCGTCCCTGTCTTTCAAAATTGCTTTTCCTTTCCAACCTTGACCTCTTTCCAACCACTGACCCACCCCCTCCATCTGGTAAGAGTCCAAAGAGCACCTCAGCCACCACCAGCCCTGCATCTACTATGACCATAGTGCAGGGCTATTGGAGTCCCCCAGCTCCTAGGGCAGGAACATCGGCCAGCAGCAAGGGGACAGCCAGCCCACCCCCTGGGAAGAGGACCAAAAAAACAAAGGGCCGGCGCGACAAGCCTGAGACGGCTGCCACCAAGGACAGTAGCCTTGCCCCGTCACCTGCCACATCATCAAAGGGAGGCAAGGGCCACAGAGCTTCAGCGAAGGAGGGCAAGGGCAGCAGGGCGGAGAAGTCAGGCAGCAGGCGAGCTGCCCAGGAGGGCCCCACCAGCCCCATTCCGGGTGTAACGGACGACACCCACGGCCCCAGGACTCCATCACAGGAGGGCCCCGCTACCGCAAGGTCGGATGGCGACTGAGCAGGAGGTATTGGCCAGGTCTGGCTCCCTACAAACACAGGACAGGCACTGCTGAACAGGGCCCCGCCGTGAGAAGCACCGCTGAACAGGGGCCGCCGTGAGAAGCACCGCTGAACAGGGCCCCGTCGTGAGAAGCACCGCTGAACAGGGCCCCGCCGTAAAAAGCACCGCTGAACAGGGCCCGCCGTGAGAAGCACCGCTGAACAGGGCCCCGCCGTGAGAAGCACCGCTGAACATGGCCCCGCCGTGAGGAGCACCGCTGAACAGGGCCCCGCCGTGAGGAGCACTGCTGAACAGGGGCCGCCGTGACAAGAACCGCTGAACAGGGCCCCTCCGTGAGGAGCACCGCTGAACAGGGCCCCGCCGTGAGAAGCACCGCTGAACAGGGGCCGCCGTGAGAAGCACCGCTGAACAGGGCCCCGCCGTGAGAAGCACCGCTGAACAGGGGCCGCCGTGACAAGAACCGCTGAACAGGGCCCCGCCGTGAGAAGCATTTCTGAACAGGGCCCCGCCGTCAGGGCCCCGCCGTGAGGAGCACCGCTGAACAGGGCCCCGCCGTGAGAAGCACCTCTGAACAGGGGCCGCCGTGAGAAGCACCGCTGAACAGGGGCCGCCGTGACAAGAACCGCTGAACAGGGCCCCGCCGTGAGGAGCACCGCTGAACAGGGCCCCGCCGTGAGAAGCACCGCTGAACAGGGCCCCGCCGTGAGAAGCACCGCTGAACAGGGGCGGCCGTGACAAGAACCGCTGAACAGGGCCCTGCCGTGAGGAGCACCGCTGAACAGGGCCCCGCCGTGAGAAGCACAGCTGAACAGGGGCCGCCGTGAGAAGCACCGCTGAACAGGGGCCGCCGTCTAAAGCACCGCTCCGCTGGGCCCTTCCTGTCAAGCACCGCTCCGCTGGGCCCTTCATCTCAAGCACCGCTCCGCTGGGCCCTTCATCTCAAGCACCGCTCCGCTGGGCCCTGCCATCTCAAGCACCGCTCCTCTGGGCCCTTCCTGTCAAGCACCGCTCCGCTGGGCCCTTCCTGTCAAGCACCGCTCTGCTGGGCCCTTCCTGTCAAGCACCGCTCCGCTGGGCCCCGCCGTCTCAAGCACCACTCCGCTGGGCCGCGCTGTCTCAAGCACCGCTCCGCTGGGCCCTTCATCTCAAGCACCGCTCCGCTGGGCCCCGCCGTCTCAAGCACCGCTCCGCTGGGCCCTTCCTGTCAAGCACCGCTCCGCTGGGCCCTTCCTGTCATGCACCGCTCCGCTGGGCCCTTCCTGTCAAGCACCGCTCCGTTGGGCCCTTCATCTCAAGCACCTCTCCGCTGGGCCCTTCATCTCAAGCACCGCTCGCTGGGCCCCGCCGTCTCAAGCACCGCTCCGCTGGGCCCTTCCTGTCAAGCACCGCTCCGCTGTGCCCTTCCTGTCAAGCACCGCTCCGCTGGGCCCTTCATCTCAAGCATCGCTCCGCTGGGCCCTTCATCTCAAGCACTGCTCCGCTGGGCCCCGTCGTCTCAAGCACCGCTCCGCTGGGCCCTTCCTGTCAAGCACCGCTCCGCTGTGCCCTTCCTGTCAAGCACCGCTCCGCTGGGCCCTTCATCTCAAGCACCGCTCCGCTGGGCCCCGCCGTCTCAAGCACCGCTCCGCTGGGCCTTTCATCTCAAGCACCGCTCCGCTGGGCCCTTCATCTCAAGCACCGCTCTGCTGGGCCCCGCCGTCTCAAGCATCGCTCCGCTGGGCCCTTCCTGTCAAGCACCGCTCCGCTGGGCCCTTCATCTCAAGCACCGCTCCGCTGGGCCCTTCATCTCAAGCACCACTCCGCTGGGCCCCGCCGTCTCAAACACCGCTCCGCTGGGCCCTTCCTGTCAAGCACCTCTCCGCTGGGCCCTTCCTGTCAAGCACCGCTCCGCTGGGCCCTTCCTGTCAAGCACCGCTCCGCTGGGCCCCGCCGTCTCAAGCACCGCTTCGCTGGGCCCCGCCGTCTCAAGCACCGCTGGCCCATTGACAGTGCGGGTTCTGTGTCCAGCAGGGCTTCACGAAGCACTCTGGGCACCATGCCTCCTCCATTACCAGTGGAGTCGGTAATCCATCTGATGGACTGTGGCTTGCACTCCCCAGGATGGTACAGTGGGCAACCCTCCCACTGTAGAGACTTGTGAGACTGTGGCTTTGCTCTCCCCAGGATGGAACAGTGGGCAACCCTCCCACTGTAGAGACTTGTGAGACTGTGGCTTTGCACTCCCCAGGATGGAACAGTGGGCAATCCACCTACTGTAGAGACTTGTGAGACTGTGGCTTTGCACTCCCCAGGATGGTACAGTGGGCATGGAGGCCCCTCGTGGATCTGGCGTCGTGGACTCATGTGGCTGAGGTGCCCCCCCTTCCCTTCCCCCTGAGGTGCCTGTAGTTTTCTCATCTGATGCCCCAGCAGTGTTCTCTCCAATGGTATCTGGTCTCCTGTGTGGGCTTTGCCCATGTGTTTGTGCACATTGGCCCACGGACTATGGAACTTTGACTAAATGTGCAGGACTTATTGCCTATGTATATATTTTTCACTACGTTCATTCTTTATTTTGTATCTTTCATATTGCATATTTCTAATAACTTCAATAGAGCTATTATGTACATAAATTTTATACTTCATTTTAATTATGTCTTTGCATTATTCCGGGAGGTTTGGGGGGTGTCACTCTGACTTGTTGCTCTGCATTGGGGTGTGGGTATTTGGGGTGGGGGGGTGGGTGTGTCGCGTATGTGTGTGCCCGTAACCTTTTCTCCTCCCCCCTCCCCTGTGTCGTAAGTGCAGTACTCACCGTTGTTGTCTGCGCCGGCGTTCGTACTAGTGGTAGATGAGCAAGTAGACAATAGCCGGTAGGATGTTTAATTCGGGTTCCATGCTGTCCTCCTTCCTTGTGGAGTGTGTATAGGTGAGCGTTTTCCCGTTCGTAGTCTGTTTCCGCCGTGTTTTTATCGGCGGGGCTCCCGCCCCGGAAAAGGTGGCGGATTGGTGAGTTGTGATAGGGTGGGCGGTACATTGTCTGCCGCCTGCCTGTTGGCGGTGACCGCCACGCTGTTTGTCTGTCCCGCCGTGGCGGTCAGAGTGTTAAAGTGGCGGGTTGTGTTGGCGGTTCCCGCCAGGGTCAGAATTCCATTTTTTGGACCGTCTGCCTGTTGGCGGGTTGGCCGCCGCTTTATCACCGACCGCCAGGGTTGGATCACCCCCTAAGTCCTTTACTTAACTCACAGGCTCGTGTTAGAGCTATTAATTCTGTGGCCTGAGCAGAGTTATGTGGTATTCTAGCTGTTTCAACTACAGTGGTAGCTGTGGTAACTGTATAGGCTGCAGAGGTAGTGCCATTGGGTAGCTTGATGCATGAGCCATCTACGTATAATATGCCATCAGGGTCTTTCAGTGGAGTGTCCTGTAAGTCCACTCTCCCTTTTGTTTCATCCTCCGTCCGGAGAATGCAGTCATGTATGTCATCATAAGAATCTTCAGTTTTTTCAGTAATTGGCAATAAAGTGGCAGGATTGAGCGTGTTGCACCTTTTTAATGTTATATGACTAGCTAAAAGTGTCAGTTCATAAGTAGTTAATCGTGCATTAGTAAGATGCTGTGTTTTTGTTTTGTTTAATAGTGTGTCAACAGTGTGTGGGACCAACAGGGTGAGGGGTGAATCCATGACTATCCCGGCCGACTGGAGCACTGCGACCGCTGCAGCGGCTACTGCCCGTAGACAGCTCGGGAGTGCACGGGCCACTGGATCCAGTAGGGCCGCAAAATAAGCACAGGGGCGTTGTTTGCCGCCATGCTCTTGGGCTAATAGTGAACATCCATTTCTTTCGCTCACATATAACTGAAAATCTTTACGATAATCAGGCGTACCCAGTACAGGTGCTGTGCAGAGTGTATTTTTCAATTCATCAAAACCAAACTGAAAATCGTCATTCCATTCAATTGTTTCAGGACAATCTTTGTGGGTGAGATGCAAAAACGGTTTTATCAAAAGAGAATAATTAGGAATCCATTGACGACAGAAGGAGGTAATACCTATATAGGCCCTAACCTCTCTCTGTGTCCTTGGAACCGGTATGTCTCGTATAGCTTGTATTCTCTCAGCCGTCAACGTACGTCCCTCCTTAGACAGGAGGTGTCCTAGATATATAACCTCCTGTCTACAATACTGCAATTTGGAGAGGGAGACCTTATGGTGATGGTGTGCAAGATGTTTCAATAAGGCTACAGTATCTGTTTTACAATTTTGTTCTGAAGTGGATGCTATTAAAAGGTCATCCACATATTGAACCAGCGTTGAGGAGCTAGGAAAAACAAGGGTATCCAATTGACCCTTGAGGGCCTGGCTAAAAATGCTAGGCGATTCAGTATAGCCTTGTGGAGCGTGACAGAACCGGAAACTGCGACCACCCAGTGAAAACCCAAAGATGTATCTGCTGTCTGGATGAATGGGAATGCTAAAGAATGCATTTTTAAGATCGATAACAGAGAACCAAGTAGCGGAGGCAGGTATCATTGTTAATAATGTCGTAATGTCAGGAACAACAGGGAACTGGGGTATTACAATCTTATTGACCACCAGTAAATCAATAACAAATCGAAGTCCTGGAGACGTGGTGCCATCAGATAATTTTTTATGAACAGGAAGAACAGGACTGTTACAATCATTACCACACGTTTTTTCAATGACACCCAAATCAATCAACTGGTTCACAATATTTTTGAGTTGTTGTTCAATGTGTTGGGATAATTTGTATTGGGGAAGACGAGGTAATTTGGCATTGGCTTTCAAGCGTATGACATACGGTGGTATGTCCAGACATCCAACATCGTCCTTATGTGTGGCCCATAAAATGTCTGGCAAATCTCGAAGTTCGGGTGGAAGTGGTTTTGACAAAAATTGTGACGGGGAAATATTTGGACCTAAAGTGACATGAACTCCATCCGGAGAGCAATAAATGGTGGCGTACAATTTCTTTAATAGGTCCAAACCCAATAAATTCTCACTACAGGCCGAAGTGAGAATGAGAGGAGAGCTAATGGTGTAAGGACCTATAGCAACATGCAGCGGCTGGGAGACGGGGTTAGTCACCGGAACACCAGAAAAACCAATAGAGACGTTAATATTGCCAGACAGAGGGACCCCTTGGACCTCTTCCTGTTTAACAGAACTTTTGGTGGCCCCAGTATCTACCAAAAAATCATGTGGAGTACCATCTAATTGTACCTCAATGTGAGGGCCATTCTGCCTAACAGGAATAGAAACTGGTCGCACCCCCCTCTGTCGAAGGCTGTCCTAGTCAAAGGAGGACCCCTGACCTTCATACGCATCATAGTCGTCATTAAAATATTGACGCTGGGATGAAGCATCAAAATAATTTGGGCGGGGGTACTGTGGGACCGTGAAGTGGCCTGCTGGCGGGGTCTGTCTGCAGGACCAGACCTACCACGTGGTCTGTAGTCCTGTTGCGGTGGGGGCATGGGGCGGCCTGTGGAGTAGTCCTTATTGGGGCAGTCATTCTTCCAGTGGCCCTCCTGCTTGCAATAGGTGCACTGATTGTAGGAGAGGGAAGAACGGGGAGGGCGTTGGGACTGCCTTCTGTCATTGGGAGGTCCTTGTGACCTTCATCTTGACTGCTGTTGACGGGGTTGAGGGTAGACCTGCTGAAATAACACCTTCGTTTTCAACTCCTTCGTTTTTTTCTTGTTCTTCTATCTCCCTGTTCTCATAATATTGGGCCATTGTCAGTATTCCAGTGGCAGTAGAGACTGGCCACGTACTTTCACACAATTTCAATTTTCCCTTTATGTCTGGTAATAAATTGTCCACGAATTTGTCAACAAAGAGACTTATCCCCCCTTCAGTAGTCATGTCTTGGCCGCTGTAATCAGAAAAGACACCCTCAAACCTTGTATAAAAGTCTGAAACACCCTTGTCCTTTTTCTGTTTACAGGCGGCCAATTTATCCCAATTTATCCTGTGTGGTGCAAGTATGGTCTTCATTAAATCCAAAATACGCAGTGGGAGAGCAAAAATAAGTGGGTCTGGTTTTGCTCCCCCAACCCTGTCCCTTTCTGCTGCTTGCAATTGGTCCCATGTGCCCCCTAGTTCAGCATGGTCGTGCCTCCGTACTTTTGACCATACTTCCTGCGGGACTACTGGTGCCATTAACATGTCAATATGGGACAACTTCATAGTACAGTATTCAAGAATTTGTTGCAGTTCTTTATAATATCCTGCAGGATTCTTACGGGGGTCAGGTAAGGCGGCTTTTAGGGTATATGTTTCAGATCTTTTCCATGGGGTGTGTACCCACATTTGTTGAAAATGCCCTGCGGTAATAACTTGGCCAGCGTTATCCATCACTGGCTCTCACCAAACCGGCGGAACCTCTCTCATGGGAAACATGGATGCCCTTATAGAAGGGCTACATGTCCACAGGCGGTCCCTATATATGAGAAGAGTAACAACATAATCATGTAGACCAGAACCAAACGGCAGTCCAGTAGAGGCGCGTTTTCGGAGGTCCACCAGTCCCGCAGGAGCTGAGGAACCATCATCCTCATATTCTTGTATTATAATGTTGCACATAAGGGTAGCTGCATGTAACTGAACTAAACTATCCCATTGTTTCATAGTGTGGACAATGTCCCTGACCCCATAGTCATTCCAATTAGTCATCCACCTCCGTGTCATTTTTTCAATGACATCTTCTTCTTGTGAATTAGAGAACAAGTGACCACGGAGGGTGCGCTTTCGCGGGGTCATGGGACGGGGGGTGTATGTGTGGTGTCTAAACAGTAGTCAGGGGTGGGCCAAACGGGGGCCAGTCGAGGGGTGGTACAGTCGGGTGGGGTGTATCCTCTATAGGTCTGGTGACAGGAGGGGTGGTGGTGTGTGGCGGAGCACTCGCCTGAGATCCAACCGGGGGTGGCACAATAGGGTCACCTGGTGCAGGTTGAGGATGTAGTGTAGGATATATTGGTGGAGTATATAACGGGGGTTTATCTAACATATCATTTAAAAGGGGGTCTTCCTCTTGTGGCTTATCCACAACTGTCCTGGAAGGGTAACACTTATCAGTTTGTAAGTGAAGCCTTCGGTCATGTTAAAAAAATTCTGTTGATGTTCAGCTACGTCAGAGTCATATACCTTTTCAGTCACCATCCTGGTCTTATGTCTCTGTAATTCTTTCTCTGCCTTCCTACGCCTTTGGTCTGCTTCTTTCTGCCAAGTCCGTAGTGAATCAAGCATCCCTGGTCTACTTTTTGTCACAAACAAATGTTCCTGTAAATAGTCTAATTTATCTTTATCAAATGTCCCGTGAATAGGCCATTGTAAATCAGAACTACCTTTGGTTCTTTTTCTCCATATATCAGACCATATAATCGGACCTATGCCATATTTAACATATATATCATGATTCGGAGTCCCGGCCAGAGGAGCGGGGCATGTTTCCTCCAGGCGGGAGTCCGTACTGCAAAGACAACACAATTTCCTAGAACAACTGAACGCTGGCATTCTTCCAGTATTTAAAAAAAAAAATTCTTACACTAGTGGTTTGAATACACCAAATGAGTGCCAAATATGCCCTTTGCTTCCTATATACTTAAATGACAACTGAGGTCAGTCTTACCACTGACGACGATCTTTGCAAAGAGCGATAGAAACCGTACAATACTCACAGACCTATTTTTAGACAGGAATCTTTCAATTCCCGTCCTTACCTGACACTTTTGTTATAGTCCGACAGTTGGGGACTCCAGTAGTTCACGGAAAACAGAGACCCGAATTCAGACAGCGCCAGGAGAAGTCAAACCGGCTGGAAGACACACAGTGGAGATCCGCAGGTCCACGACAGAGAACGAAGCTCAGAATCTGGTGTGGGGTGCCTCCCTTGGAAGTCCAATCGTGAGTCCTCTGCCACCTGGTCGGTACCCTGGATGCCTGACTCAGGTCCCTGTTCGGGCGCCAACTGAGGAACCAGGAAAGATAGAATCCCCACCCGGGGTCTCCTTCCGAGCGGTGGAGGGACACCCTAGTCCTCAGGGTCCGTTTAGCAGAGAGTACAGAAATCAAGCGGAGTCACCAAATGTAGGAATAAAGAGAAGTTTATTACATGGATTATAGCTCGAGCTAAAACAGAGTCCCAGGACAGTCAAGTGACTATCCTACGGAGGCTGCCCCTTCACTCTGGGGCACCCAACCTTATATACACACAAAACTGCTTAGTCAGAGGACAACTCCACCCCAGGCGTATTCAAGGTCCTCTGCGGCCTTCAGAATATTTCAGGGATACACATGTGGTGGGAGAAGGTACAGATGCAGCTGGCAGGAGGTGGCAACGACCTGTACGAACCTGTTCTGGCAGTTACTGATTAAGCACAAAAATTTTCAGAACTACGGTTAGAACAAGTGAATTACATCGATAAGCAGATTGCAGCCCAAGGCTGTGAACACAAGGTCAATCATCAAAGTTCAGGAGGTTTGTCGAGCACATGGCAACATAATAAAGATAAACAGATGCCTTGCAGCTATGGTGTATGATTAAGTTTATGTACATTTTCTCACACATGCAGTGCCTGCCAGCTGATTGAGGTCCTGGGATCCACCACTGGCACAGTGTTTGGCAAGGACAAATCACAATGGCCTGACACCCCAGGTCCAATCAAACTGTTGCCATGAGCTGGCAAGCACATCTATCTTGTAGGTGGCCACACTGTTTCAACATTGGAAGTAGCTGCCCCGCTACCACTGACTGCATGGCATTACCCACTCCTGTGATGCCAATCCTGCCCAGATAGACTCTACCCATAGTGGACAGCATTGTACCAAGCACCCACGCCACAGCTACCCAATGGTGTCCACCCAGAGCCACTCTGGCAACACTTGTATCAAGTGAAAATAGGTACTTACCCCCATGTGGATGCTGTGCTGCCCTAAAGTGTCCATCCACCTCAGGGTAGGCCACCGCCAATATGCGGGCCTTTAGGGAGGTCAGGATCTGACAGGCAACAATCCCTCATTGGGAGGACCTCCCCAGCTGGGCTTCCATGGTCTTCCGGGCCCAGCATCTCAGGTCCTCCCACCGCTTTCTGCAGAGAGTGCTCCACCGGGCATGGACCCCCAGGGTCCGCACTTGCTTGGCGATGGCATGCCAAATCCCATTCTTCGAATGAGTGCTGATCTGCATGGGAGACACAGACAGAAGGACACAGTCATGTAGAGTCGTATCCCTGGGACAGCAGTGGACAACACACATCACACTTCCACACCCACACGTCATCACCCAACGTAGCCTTAGGCCTCTCGGCCATGTCCAAGCTCCAGATACACTGCCACCTACCAAGGCCCCTATCACCATGCGCACAACTCATATGCAGGACAATGAAATTGGGCTCACCTGCAGCTCTGGTGCCCCATACACATGTCCATACAAGGGCAGGAGCCCGTCCACGAGCCGCTCAAACTCTTCCTGGGTGAAGGCTGGGGCCCTGTCTCCTGCAAGACGTGGCGTCTTGGCCACCAGAGTCAGCACATAGCAGCACACGCAGTGGAGGTATTCATTGCACAAGGTTCAGGAGTCAAGTGAGCATGAGCACATAAAATGGCTGTCACGGCCACTGTGGACATCACCGTCATCGCCGGCGGCTATCACCA
This sequence comes from Pleurodeles waltl, assembly GCF_031143425.1. NCBI lineage: Eukaryota > Metazoa > Chordata > Amphibia > Caudata > Salamandridae > Pleurodeles > Pleurodeles waltl. The sequence goes on from NC_090440.1 coordinate 1,283,958,188, forward strand.
TTGGCTTCTGCCTCCCAGAGGCAACAGTGTTAACCAATGGTTGTGACTGCCTACCTCCATGACGTGTTACGCCGGCGGGATGAACTCACTTCCACTTGTCATATGCATGGAGGACAGGCGGCTACCATTTTACATGTCCAATGTGTGTTGTGGGTGAAATGTTAGTGCGTAATGGGTGACATTTGGTGACCTGTGGCCACATCAACACCGTCTATACAGTCTATGATGCACAACATAAAACCCACTCTCTCCTGTTCTCACGTACAATGAAAGGTTGAGGATGAGGAATGCACCGGTGTACAGGCCCCTAATTGACCTTGCCAGCCTAGAGGAGCGTCACGTCATCCACACCTATCGCCTGAACCGTGAGACCATCTTGGAACTGGTGGCCCAGCTGGAGCCGGATCTGTTACCTGCCATTCGCCATCCCAGTGCCATCCCTCCCACAGTGCAGGTGTTGTCAGTCCTCCACCACCTTGCCTCAGGCTCCTTCCAGGTCATAGTGGGCCTGGAGGCAGGGATGTCACAGCCCATGTTTAGCAACATCTTGAGGGATGTACTATGTGCTCTGATCAAACCTGGGCAGCTACATCCGGTTCCCCCAACATGCAGAATTGCCCACTGTCAAGGCTGCGTTCTACGGAGTGGCACACGTCACTCATGTTATTGGGGCCATTGATGGCACCCACATTGGCCTGGTGCCACCCAGGAGGATTGAACAGGTCCATAGAAACCACTAAAACTTTAATTTGGTTAACATGCAGGTGGTGTGCCTTGCAGACCAATGCATCTCCCAGGTGACAACCAGGTTCCCAGGGTCTGTGCTTGATTTCTTCATCCTGCATAACAGCAGCGTCCCACACATCATGGCACCACTTACAAGGAACTGGGCCTGGCTCATTGGTATGTACCCCTGCATATGTGTGCCCCTCAGCTCTCTGCACTATTGTGTCCCTACCCTATAACCCTCCCGGTCTTGACATGCCTCTTGCCTATGTGCACACAGGTGACTCTAGCTACCCCCATGTGCCATGACTCCTGACACCCGTGAGGCATCCATCTACAGATGCAGAGGACCGTTACAATGAGGCCCACGGTCATACCAGACGGGTCATTGAGAGGCACTTTGCTCCTGCTAAAGGCCAGATTCCAGTGTCTGCATATCTCCAGGGGTGCCCTGCTCTACAACCCACAGAAGGTGTGCCAGATCATTGTGGCCTGCTGCATGCTGCACAATCTGGATCTGAGGCGTCACATCCCATTGCTGGATGCAGAGAAGGGGGTAGCTGTACCAGTGGCTGATGAAGGGGACATGGGGAGTGAAGAAGAGGAGGATGAGGAGGATACAGCTGACTCGAGGGCAGAGCTGATTCGACAGTACTTCGACAGAGATGCGGGTATGTGTCCTCGATGACTGTCTGCATTGTCCCTGCAACCACCTGTTGTCTGTGACCATTGATGGTATTGGTTTAAACTCTGGGTGGGTTGGGGGGGTGTCACATGTGCCCATGACTAAGTTAGTCACGGTGTGCAGGTCAGGCCTAGAGTCAGGCAGCTGTTGTGCTGGTGCACTAGTGCCATCAACGTGTATGTCCAATGTTCTCTGAGCTGCCAGTCCAAGTGCTATGTGTGTGCCACACAGGGTTGTTGCATCTGTGCAGCATCTATCCTAGGAGTCAACATCGGGTGGCAGTGCTACATTGTTGTTGGTGGCAGTGGGTATGGGGTCAGGTCTGGCACTGGGAGCTGCGAGGGTGGTACCATTGGGTTGGTACTTGTTGTTTTTGTGTGTTGGTACTGGCCATATGGTTGTGGACTTGACTGCCATATCTGCCTTGTATACCTGTTCCTACAGTGCATTTGTATTGAGTTAGCATCTGTGACTCCTACAGTGATTGTTGTCCCACTCTTGCTCTACTTTCAGGATATTGTAGTGGTGTACTCTGGTCCCTCCCTGACCTGTTGCCTAACTTGACACATAGCTCCAGCCACTGGCTGCTCCATGATCGACCTCCCTGCATTTTGCTCCCCCTCTGTCACCCTCCCATGTATGTCGTGGGTGATGGTTTGCCAGATGATTTGTATTGGCAGTTCCATTTGTACTCATGACAAAAAAAGATGTAGACAGTAACTGTGCTCAATGGTGTTTATCTTAGTCACACACAAGGGAGAATGTTGAGGAGAGGGTCACTTACTGGCGGTGGTCTTGGCATCATGTAAGGCTGGATGTCTAGTTGGACATCCTCGCTTGCGTGTGGGTTCCTCAGCTACAGGGATAGGCGTTGCTGGAGTCCTGTGGGTCCTGTGGTGGGGTCTCTGTACCACTAGCTGCTACTGAAGTGGAGGGCTCTGATGGGATGTGGCCAGTCAGAGGGGCTTGCTGGTGGGTGGTGGACTCACGCATGATGGTGCTCAGGTCCTTGAGCACCCCTGCTCTAGAGGCCATGGTGCCATTGTGGGCCCATGGCCTTCTGATGGTATTCCCCCTGCAGCCTCTGAGTCTCCTGCACGGTAGAGAGGATCTGGGCCACTGTGTCCTGGGTCTGCTGGTGTACACCCAGGACTTGTTTGAGAGCCCACTGGGCAGGCAGTTGGTGTGGCTGCCTGAGCCTTGGACCACAGTTCCCCTCCCACTTCCCCTGGCCCCCTGTGCCCCGTCACAGTGTGCCCAATCCCAGTAGCAGCAAGGTCTTCATTGTCTGCGGTGTGTGCCCTTGACTCTGGCTCCTGTATTATGGGGCACACCTCTGATTGTGAGGTCCCTGGGGCACGGGTTTGGGGTTCAGGGGCTGGCTGTGGGGATGTTGCCACATGGGTGGAGGCGTCCGGTGTGTCCAGGGTGGATCTGTTCAGTGGCCCCAGATTGCCCAGACAAGTCACCCCCACCCAGACATCCAGTGGGGCCTTCATCCTGGGGAGGGCTGTCTGAGCCTTGCATCCTCTGCAGGATGGCAGTGGCAGGGGTACTTGTGGATGGAAACATTAGAGATTAGTTGTGTAACTGTAGTTATCATGTCCCTGTTGTGATGCAGGAAGTGGCTTGACCTTCTTCCCAGTAACGGCAATGATAGCTGCTGCACTGCAGACATTGATTTGGTGTAGGGGTTTGTGGCATGGTTTCCATGTGGTATGGGAGGTTGTGAATGGTGGTTGGCATTGCTGTCATTGCCATGTGTTGGGACAAAGTTGTGACAGCCAGTTGGTGTGGGCTGTGGTATGGTTGTCCATGCAGATGTTACACTGTGCAGTGGGTCTGTGGTGTGTTGCTGTGTAGGTTGTGCAGGAATGTGGAAGCTGTGGTATTCCACATTGTGGTTGTCATCCGTGCATTAGGAGTAAGTGAGTTGGGATGGTGGGAGTGGGGTGGTGTGGCATGCAGAGTAGGGGTGTGGATTATTTGCGATGGGTGCAGTGGGGTGTGTTGCAGTAGGTTGCAGGGTGGAGGGTGGTGGGGATGCATGCAGGGCAGGGTTTGTTGGTGCTTGGGGGGTATTGTCGACTTACCAGAGTCGAGCCCTCCGCTGATGCCAGTCAGGCCCTTGGGTTGCATGATGTCCAGGACCTTCTCCTCCCAGGATGTCAAGTCAAGGGGAGGAGGTGGGAGCCCACCGCCAGTCTGGATGATGGTGATCTGATGCCTGGATGCCATGGCACGGACCTTCCCCCTGAGGTCGATCCACCTCTTCCTGATTCCCTCCCTTGTGCATGGGTAGGTGCCAACTGCGCTGACCCTGTCGACGATCCTCTGCCATAACTCTGTTTTCCTGCATACCCATGTTTGCTGTACCTGGACTCCCATGAGCTATGGCTCTACTCTGATGATCTCGTCCACCATGACCTGCAACTCATTGTCGGTAAACCTTGGGTGCTTCTGGTGTGGAATATTTTGGGGTGGGTATGTGGTGTGTGTTTCGGGTGCAGTGCAGGTGTGTGTTGATTTGGGGGTGTTTGACTGTGGGTGTTGGTGTGCTATGCTAGTAATGTGTACAATGTGTGCAATGTGATTGTCTTTGTTGTGTTCGGGGTGTGCTTCGTGTACAGTGTGTCTGCTCGTATTTGTCGCTAGGGATTGTGGGTGTGTGTGGGTGTGTTATATGGTGGTGTGTGCAGATGTGCGTGGTGTGTGTATGAGTTTTAGCTGTGGGATATTCGAACTGGCCAATGTGGGGTTGGCTACTTTTGGCAGTGCTTTTTTGTACCACCGCAGTTGTGATGCTATTGTGTTTGACCAATGACTTTGTGTTTCACCACTGCGCATATTAGTTGCTCAATGTTCACCAGTAGCACATTATGGGCCTGATTACAACTTTGGAGGACAGTGTTAATCCGTCCCAAATGTGACGGATATACCACCTACCGTATTACGAGTCCATTATATCCTGTGGAACTTGTAATACGGTGGGCAGGATATCCGTCACATTTGGGACGGATTAACACCGTCCTCCAAAGTTGTAATCAGGTCCTATATGTTTTGTTCAGTTTAGCTGCCTATTGGCTTTAACATCGAGTTAGACATTACTTTCAGTATTCAGTTTAGCTGCCTATTGGCTTTGACATGTCATTAGACATTACATTCTGTATTCAGTTTAGCTGCCTATTGGCTTTGACATGACATTAGGCATTACATTTGATATTTAGGTTAGCTGCCTATTGGCTTTAACGTGGGGTTAGACATTGCAGTTGAGACATTGCAGATGAGCTGTGTTTTTTCCAAGCTGCGTTTTTCCACATGGTAGACCAAGCAGTGTTCTTCACACCAGACTTTAGCTGATAAGAGCATGTAGATTTTGTGTTTACCTCGCAATCCAGTCTGAGAAAGAGTGAGCTCGGGAGAATTGGCCACTCTCCAAGTTTCTTCGGTTCTCACACTGACTTTGCTTTTAAGGATGATGCTGGACTACAGCAGGGGTAGATTGAATCTGCTTGACTTCAGACAGGAACAGAGACGTCAGTTGCCTGTCTCCCGTTTGGGTAGAAAATCTCTTTCTCACAGTTGACCGGAGTCAGCAACTTGCAGACCCCAGAAAGATGAAGCTGAGCTACAGGTCCTACGGTGATGAATTTGGACTTTTATGCTTTGCTTTGAAGTTATGCTATTATATAATCACATGTATTTGCTGTGTACATTGCAACTGAGAAGTACTTTGATATATTTTGCTTTCATTGCTGCGACCACTTTTGAACATGTGCTTCCAATCTACTAATTACGTCTCTCAGAAACCTTGCGGTGAAGTCATAATAACAATAAATGTCTTCTTTAAACTCAGAAGTGCATTCCAGAGAGGTTCTGTAAGCTCGGTTATGAGATAAGAGCAGGAAAGCAGAACAGTGGTGGGTTGGCCTGGTGGTGTTGGTTTTGTGTCTGTTTTTGGGCGGTTTGTGTTTTGTGACTCATAATCTGACGGTCACTATACCGCTAGGACTGGCATGATGGTGGCGCCATTTTTCATGGTGGTCCTGCCCGAAAACCGCCAAACTCGTAATGAGGGCTTAAGTGTTAGCAGGATGGGCAATCCTTCCAGGATGTGTGGGGTGGAGCTATCCCTTGCTCCACTTACATTTCAAAGGAGCTTTGTCAGCATACTCACAAAGGAATTCACACTAGTCTTTGTCATCTCAGACACCTTGAGGTCTGGCCAGGGAGGAGGGAAATTCCAGAACCATCTGTGAAGGAAAAACTCCAGAAGCTTCTACCACTTCAAAGCTGACACCAGGTACAAGAATAGGACTCTCAGACCTAGACCCTGCCTGAAGTGTGTCCTATCCTCCAAATGCTGCCCACACAGTCAAGGACCCTTGGAAGTGGTGCTTAAGGTGTTCAAACAGCCTGAAACCAAAAACCTGGGATTAAAATTTTAAAAAATTAAAATGTGTCCTGAGAGCTGAGAGGAGAGCAGTTCCTACCTGCTTGTGGTCCACTCAAGGCGTATCGCCGGTTGACATGACTTTTGAGGTAGCTCCTGCTATGTTCTGCTTTGCAGCAGCAAATCCTGTTCAGCGGCTCCTTGCAGAAGGGGTATCCAGCCTCGTGAAGCCCTCTGCTACAGGCTGTGGCTTCATCTCACTGGATATTTGTGACTTCCATACTAAGTCATAACGTAAAATTCTTCACTGCAATTTCATCCAGTGGCTCACTGATGACAATATCTCCTCCACAGACACCGGCGGGTGCCTTACCCCACTGAACTTTACCTTCTCTACCTAAGTACGATGGTAAGCAGAGACCAAACCCAATCCACCTTGTGTATCCACACCGCACTCCATCATGGTTGGCCATATCTTATTTAACCAGATGAAAAATACATACAGATACCTCTTTGAAGCATAAATGTATTAGGTAAGGGTATTTAATTAAAATGTCTAATTATATGAACAGAAATGTGAATTATTAGTCAAGTAGATTGGAATTTTATTTTTCTTATTATACAGATTTGGAATAATGTTTGAGCTGCTGTACTTAAGTTATCTTGATAAGGAGACAGACTGTAACACATTTGTGAGTGTTTGGAGTAATTTGTTAGGCTTAATTAGTGACCTATTGTGCATCACAAACAAATGTATATACCTATGTTTATTAATACGAATAGTTTTAGTAAAATTATTTGTGTCTTCCAGTAACTTGTGCTATGGTTAGTTATGCATTTGACCAAATAAGAAAATAGAGTTCAAACTGAGTTCTGCACGCTGATATAATTTTGTATGAGGAGGATGCCAATATGAAATTTGTGTCTAATTTGTAGTAAGCTGTGCAATGAATATATCATATACATATGGTGCTTGTTTTTTTTTTTATATTAAGGGGCACATGACCTTGTGGCGTCTTATTTTTGTTTTGTTACTATCAATGTCAAGGGATTTTATTGGTAGCAGAGCTTTAGTAAATGTGATTTTAACAGTTTGTTTACTATGTTTTATTTATTTTTGTCAGCCCTGAAGAAGTCCCGATGTATATGGGATGATCCACACTGCATGTATTCATATTTCACATTATCTGAAGAAAATAATGAATATCATCTTGGTTACAACCAAGTCTGTGGAAACCTTTTTCATTATGGAAGGACTCAATTAGAATTAGTTTACTACTTGCAGGGTGCCTTTCTCATAATTCTGAGTTTTGCTTCTGGCCATAACGTTTGACTCTACCTGGTCCCACATGACTAGATGTCCACGGTTGGTACTTTGATGTTTTAGACACTTGTTTTGACTAAAATTTTCAAACATTCATAACTCCAGTTCTACTGATTGGGTTTTTGTTGTTTTAGTGTCAATTTACTTCATTTTCACTCCATTTTTCTAAATTTGTGTGGGATTTTTCTTGTGTTGCGTTTAAGGGCTTCATAAATATTTTGCCTCTAAGTTAAGCCTGACTGCTTTTGTGTCAAGCTACCAGATGGTAAGCACTTGTTAATTTACTGACCTTTTGTGGTTCAATCTGACTGATATGGTGGCTTTTACTTGAGCAGGATTCTCACCCTTAAACAAAAACCCAATTTCTAATGGAGTGGGATCCAGTACTTGTGTTTGTACTGTACCTTCAGTGATTGGTGTAACACTAAAACCCAACATAAACATTTTGATACCAGATTTATCACTTTTTAAATTTTCCTTAGTTTTTGATTTGGCTTTTTGTCTCCTTTTCCAAATTAAAATTTATCTTACCACTTTTTACTACAATGGAGCTGGGCCTGATCAAGTTGGACAACCGCTGCAAGCCTGAACTGCAGAGTCTCTGCAAAGAGAGTGGGCAGAATGCAGGAAAAAGGCCACAAAAGTGGAACTCCAGGTAGTCTTCCATGCCTATGAGGTGGTCAAGAGCCTGCAGTCCACCCTTTAAGAGCAGAAGGTTGACAACCTTGAAGAGGAGGAAGTGGACTTAGCAGAAGAGGAGGGCATGGCCATAGACTGTGAGCTGCAGCTCCATGTAGAAGAGGAAGACAACTTGCCTACAGAAGAGAAGCCCCATGCCGGGGGTGGGAGCAGTGTGTCTGCATCACAACCTGTCCCCTGAGGAGGACAGGAATGCTGAAATGGAGTTCAGGCTGTAGATGGCCAAACTAAAAATGTAAGAGGCAGCTGCCCCGACAGTCCTAGAGGGGAGGTAGCTGGCTCTGGAGGAAAGGAGAATGGCTCATGAGAAGTGTCTGAAAGAGCTAGATCTTAAAGTTAAATAAGCAGCAGAATCCAGCAGTAGTGCAATAAGGCACTAAGTGATTGGGTGAGGGGCAATAAACATGGGTGATTTTAATAAGCTGTATAATCTTATTTTGAGAGAGCACTTGCTCAGTTCTTGCTTTGCAGGGTTGTGCCAACACATGATTGACCCCAGGAAGTTTGCAAAGGAGGCAGGCCTCTGGGTCTGCACCAGAGTGTCCAGAAGGGCATCTAGGGGGAGTCCCAAAAGGGTGGTCAGGGGCCTTACTAGAAGAAAGACTGGTGAGATAATAATAAAAGTACAAACCTTTTTCACAGCCCCCCAAAAGGCTCACAGGGGAAGGAAACCCAGCCCCAAACTGACTGGAAGAAAAATGGGGTTGTTGATAAGAAAACAGGAACATTTGTTCCAAAGTGCTATGAGTGCTACAAGTATGGGCACAATAAGGGAGATGCCAAGTATACCAAAAGGGCACAGCCCCCACTTCCCCACTGGTGGGCAGACCCAAGGGTTCACCAGTGTAACACTTCTGGAGGAGATTGTCCCAGTTAGTGTGGAGGAGAGAGCAGAGTTTTCCTAGTGTTCCTGGGTACCAAGGAGATGCTACCCAAAGCACACATGCCTTCTAATACAAAAGTTTCCAAGTATAGACACCCTGCCAACATCAAAGGGCAGAGGGTGGAGGCTCAGAGGAACATAGTAGTCAGGATGACTATTGTAATATGGAATCTGGTGTCCTCAGCGCAGGTAATCTCCAATACAGTCCAGCACAGTTGTGGTAGCAGACAACCATTAGAATCACTACCCAGTGATTCTGGTTCTCTTTGAGTTGGGGAGTCGCAGGTTCTCTAAAAGTAGCTGTGAGCTCTACAATGCCATGGGGCTTAAATCAGGCCTGGAGATATTAGGGTTTCCTGAGTAGTGTGCCTGTCGATTAGGTCCCTGGCAGAAGAGGGGCAAGAGACAGGGGAAACAAGCCTCTGAAACTCCTGTGGGCCAGGTTGAAGGAGCACAGAAGGATGGTGCCCTGGAGCCTACTGGGAGGACATTTGATCCCTGGGAGATTTGCCTGAGCTTGCTGGATGGCAGGCTGAGGGTGGGTCTATCAGGGAGGATTTATGTGGAGCCCAGAAAGAGTGGCCAAGAGGGCTTGAGGTTACAAGCTGAGGCCCACACAGCTGATGACACCTCTGGAGATCACCTGATCTATTGGGAGAATGACAAATACAAATTGAGCATAAGGTTTCTGAGCCTCGGCTAACTATTATTTTCATGGTCGTACCCCAGTGCTACAGCATTTCTCTACTGGGTGTTGCTTATGATGTAGCCCTGACAGTACATCTGGGGCAGGACAAGACCTTTGCCAGGCGTTTCACACACTTCTATTGGGCACAGAGCAGCTCACATGCATTCAGTAAGTCATGTCCCACCTGCCAGACCAGGAGAAGTCAGGGAAAAAGCTAAATTCTTCCATGATTGCCTTGCCTGTCATTGGCATCCCCTTTGAAAGGGTTGGTATCAGCATTGTTGGGTCTTTGAGCCCCAAGACTGCCCTGGGGCAACAAGCGTACCCTAGTGTTAGTGGCCCATGCCTTTCTGTGAGTACACCTCCAGTGGCGAGTGGCCTGATGGGAGAGTTTAACCTGGGTGGGGTTCCTCAAAGAGGTGGTGTATGACGGGGTGCCACCATCATGCCTGCATACATTAAGTATGTGTGGGCTAACCTATAAGTTCTCTACTCCCTATGACCCTTAAATCTCAGAGGGCCACTTGCAGTTCAGGGTGATACCCTCTGGCTTAGAGAGTCTCCGACCATCTTCCAGAGGCTGGTCAACAGGGTCCTAGCTGGAAATTAGGTATTCTGTGCCACCTGCTTAGAAAACATAACTGTCTTCAGCTCTAGCTAGGAGGTACTCCTGTACTACCTCCAGAAGGCGGATTCAGGCCCTGCAGTAGGAGGGCTATCAAGGCCAGTAAGGGACTGATAGGGTAGGGTTCCGTAGTGTGTCTGGGCCTCATGGTGAGTGGGGACAACGTGCAGCTTCTCTGGTCCAAGATGGAAACTATCCTTGCCTAGCAACACCTAAAACACAGACTTCTCTCTTGGGCCTCACAGAATGTTATAGGAGCTTTGTCAAGGGGTATAGCACCACTGCAGCTCCCTTAATAGACCTGGCTTTTAAAAAGCATCCCTGGAAGGTGATCTGGAGAAAGGACTGCCAGAAAGCCTTTAATACCCTTAAGAAAGTCATGTGTACAGCACCTATACTCAAGGCTCATGACTTCTCTAAGAAGTTTATTGTGCAGACAGTCTCTTCAGAGCATAGCATAGGGGCTCTCTTAGCACAGTTAAATGAGAAGGGCCTAGACCAACCTCTAGCCTTCATTAGTCGGAGATTACTGCCCTGGGATCAGAGGTGAGGTGCTATGAAAGGGAGGCCTTTGCTGTGGTCTGTGCATGGGAGAAGCTGAGACCATACATGTTTGGGACTCACTTCTGGGATCAGATGGACCACATGCCCCTTAGATGCCTCATGCAAATGAGGGGCGACAATCCCAAGTGGTTTAGGTGGTCGGTCTCCCTACAGGGAATGGACTTTACAGTGGAAAACCATCATGGGTCACAACACACCTATGCTGATGGCCTATCCAGGTTCTTCCACCTCAGTGATTGGAACTCCCAAACCCAGGCATAAACCTTCCTTTTGAAGACATATGTGTCACCCCTAGGGTAGGCCCTAAACATCCCTAGGGAAGGCTGCAATGCATTTAAAAAGTAGGTAATGGTCTTTTAAGTTTTACATGTCATGACAGTGAAAAGCTTCTACATTTGTTTTCCACTATTGCAAGGCCTACCTCTCCCATAGTATAACATTGGGGATACCTTGTTACATTTATTAAGGATAACTTTCAAATGGGAACAGGTAGACAGTTCCCTTTGGTGTCTTTAGAATTGTAATGAAAAATCCTCTTTTATGATAAAGTCCGATTTCAAAAGAAAATTTTGAAAATGTCACTTTTAGATAGTTGCAAAAACAACAGATGATGGATGGAATGCAGAGCAAATCAAACATTCACTCCCAGTCACAAATCTGGGTTTAATCCATCAGTTTTATTTGCTTGACATGCCACTCCAGATTGGACACCCAGCCATATGCAAATCAGTTTTGATCTTGTTTCCCATGGGAACAGTCCAGCCTGAACTACCAGGCCAAGTCCTCCCTGGACCAAAAACAAGCATCTCTGGACCAGTTTCAGGGTATCACTCTTCATCAGCCAGGCTAGCTTGAATCTGATGGCATAGCAAGCACATGACCTACGTCTGGGCATACCCTTCTCACTTGGGGCGACAAATTAAAAAACAACAGATGATAGACGGAATGCAGAGCAAATTAAGCATTCACCCCCTGTCACAGATATGTTTCAGGGTATCATCCTTCATCAGCAAGGATAAGGTGATACCCTGAAATCGGTTCCAGGATGCTTGTTTCCAGTCCAGGGAGTACTTGGCCTGGCAGTTCGGGCTGGACTGTTCCCATGAGGAACAGGGTCAAGAGTGATTTGCATATGGCTGGGTCCAAACTAGAGTGGCATGGTGAGCAAAAGAATTATGGATTCAACCTAGATCTGTGACTGGGGTTGAGTGTTGGCATTGTTCAGCACTTCGTCCATCATCTTTTTGTTTTGCTAAAGTTGCCTAAGTGGGAAGGGTATGCACAGACGTGGGTCCCATGCTCACTGTACCACTGGGGTCAACCTAGCCTGGCTGATGAAGAGGGATACTCTGAATTTGGTCCCAGGGTGCTTGTTTCCAGCCCAGGAAGTACATGGCCTAGCAGTTTGGGCTGGAATGTTCCCGTGTGAAACAGGGTGAAGACTGATTTGCATATGGATGGTTCCAAACTGGGGTGGCATGGTGAGCAAAAGAAAGATGGGTTAAACCCAGATCTGTGACAGGGGTGAGTGTTTGCGTTGTTCAGCACTCTATCCATCATTCTTTTGTATTGTTAAAGTTGGCCTAAGTGGGAAGGGTATACCCAGATGTGGATCCTGTGCTCACTGTACTACTGGATTCAACGTAGCCGGGCTGATGAAGGGTGATACTCTGAAACCAGCCATAGGATGTTTATTTCCAGTCCAGGCAGGACTTGTCCTGGCAGTTCAGGCTTGACTGTTCCCATGAGGAACAGGGTCAAGACTGATTTGCACATGGCTGGGGCCAAATTGGGGTGGCATGGTAAGCAAAAGAACGATGGATTAAACCCAGATCTGTGACTGGGGATGAGTGTTTGCATTGTTCAGCATGCCGTCCATCATCCTTTTGTGTTGCTAATTTTAGATAGTTGGCATTTTCCCGCCTTAGCCATATAGTGCCTGCAGCCCATCTCTGGGTTACATGACTATGTGTAGTTGGCAATTGGTCCTTTTGTAGTCTTCCCAGGCAGCCACATACACTAGAGATCTTAGGTGTGCCTTGATGGGTCATCAGTGGCAGGTTGGTCGGTGGAGCTGGGCACACCCTCACTTACACCTCAGTAGGATGTGTCCTAAATTCACACAAAGGACTGCATACCCACTGTAGTTGGTCTGGAGCCAGGGCAGGGAAAGCAGGATACCTGAGCACTTCAGGGAAAATCCTCTAGAATCCTAAAAGGAGGCACCAGGTATAAATATTGGACCTCAGACACCAACTCTTCAGTACACTTCCGGACCTGTGGAAGACTTCCAGGAAGAAGGACTGCTGTGCTTCTGAAAGAACTGCTACTGTGCTGTATTGCTGCCCTGAAACACTGATGTCCTGCTTGCCTTGGATAGAAGAACTGGACCTGCAACATGTACCCAGGACCACCAGAGTGACTCCAATGGCTAGTCTATAGTAGTCAGCACCTGGTCTCTGCAACTATGAGTCTGGCAAGTGGTGCCACCTCCGTCCTGCACCCTTGGAAGTGGGCTGGAAGATGCTTTGCCAGCCCATCTATGGACTCAGCAGAATTGGTGCATTTCCTCTGCTGCGCGGTACAACCCCAAGCAGAACAAATTCATCACCTCTGCTGCGTGAACAACACCAGTGCAAGGACTTCACATTGCCCTTGCAGCCTGCACCCTTATCAGAAGTGCTGCTGGGTACGAATCCCTGATGCAACCCCTCGCATCATAAGCCTCTGATTGATGGTAACCTCTATGATGACGCACGACTCCACATTGCAAGTCCTGCAACTTCCTCAGAACCAGCCAGTGCACAAAGCATCCTTGATGCAGGACTTCAGATTAGAAGCACCATCATCGATGGCCTCTTTGATGACGATGATGAACCCGCACCACAGCCTTGCAGCTCCTCAGAATCAACGCTGAGTGACACATCTCAGACCAGGACCATCACCAGCTCGGTTGCATGATGCAATTTCGAAGGTGGACTTCTCAATGCTTGACAATAAGTATTTAAGGTTCTCTTGTTCAGGAGGCCTAACCGGGTCCTTGTAGCCACCTGTGGTCCATCATGGTTGGGCTAAATGTATTGCTTTGACCCGGTAAAGCATGACCAGATAACCACAATTGCCACTTTGTGCTTTTTGGTGCTATATTCACTTAAATCTTTATAACTACATAGCTCCAGTTCTACTGATTGGATGTTTGTCAGTTTGTTCTTGTTTCATTTAGTAAAATGTACTGTATTTTTTTTTAATTGGTGTGGAATTTTCCTCGTATTGTGTTTTCTCTTTAGTACTATTTGAAGTGCTGCATAAATACTTTACACATTGCCGCTGTTATTCCTGACTGCTCTGTGCCAAGCTACACGACGGTTAAGAAAAGGTAAAGTTGGAGTTTGCTTGTGACTTCACTCTGACAAGGAATATGGTTCAGGCTTCAGTGGGGTCTCACTTCCCTCAACCACTAATCAGATTTCTTGCTATCCAGCTCCTTTCTGACATGCTGTGACCACACATCACCCTTCATGAGTCCGGCAAGCAAAGGAAACAGAGATTATTATTGGCACTGTGCCCTTGCTGCTTCTTGCCATATGTGTGCTTGCTATACATCTGAGGTCTTCAAACTGTGGGACACGCCACCTGGGGGTCTGTGGCTGTATTCCCAATGGGAACAAATACCTCTGTATTCACTCGTAAATATAGTTAGACTAAAAGCACCATTGGCAAGTTTCCAGGCTGCCTTCATTTACTAGCAATGAAATGTTTAAAAAGAAATGTATGTAGGACTATAATTCTCAGTGTCACGTGGGCAGGGTCAGTGAGTGAGGAGACGAGATCATAGATGTGGCTAAAAAGAACAAAATATTCTGCACTTTGTTGTTTTCACTGTCAGTCAACTGCATATAAAATAACAGGTTCACACCTTAAAAGAAAAAACTGCAAATTTCACTAATGGATGGGCCCTCTACTCTTTTAAGCTATGAAAGCCCAGTTGGTTAAAGTGATCACTACATAGGTCCATGTGTGTGACCAAAGAGCGACAGAATTAAATCCTGATCAGTGCAGTGAGGAATTAATGACATTTATTTTTAATGCTATAAATTTTCAGCCTGTGACAAAAAAACAGCTGTAGAATTCATTATTTTGAAATTGTATTAAACAGTATAAAATAGGCTGCCAAGAAATGTAGGGGGTGATTCTGACCCCGGCGGTCTTAGACCGCCGGGGCCAGGGTCGGCGGGAGCACCGCCGACAGGCCGGCGGTGCCCCGCAGGGCATTCTGACCGCAGCGCTTTGGCCGCGGTCAGTGCAGGAAAACCGGCGGTTTGCCGCCATGAACAGGATGGCGGTAGGGGGGGTCGCGGGGCCCCTGGGGGCCCCTGCCGTGCCCATGCCAATGGCATGGGCACGGCAGGGGCCCCCGTAAGAG
Organism: Pleurodeles waltl; assembly: GCF_031143425.1. Classification (NCBI taxonomy): domain Eukaryota; kingdom Metazoa; phylum Chordata; class Amphibia; order Caudata; family Salamandridae; genus Pleurodeles; species Pleurodeles waltl. Next base: position 1,283,973,198 of record NC_090440.1, read on the forward strand.
GGCCCTGCAAAGTATTTCAGTGTCTGCCTTGCAGACACTGAAATACGCGACGGGTGCCACTGCACCTGTCGCACCTTCCCACTCCGCCGGCTCGATTACGAGCCGGCATCCTCGTGGGAAGGGAGTTTTTCCCTGGGCTGGCGGGCGGTCTTTTGGAGACCGCCCGCCAGCCCAGGGAAAAACTCATAATACCCTCCGCGGTCTTCTGACCGCGGAGCGGTATAATGGAGGGCGGAATTCTGGCGGGCGGCCTCCGCCGCCCGCCAGAATCAGAATCACCCCCGTAGTGTTTAAGATAAAACAATTACTCTAAAAATATATTATTTTGTAATAAGTAATCAGACTGTGGGGGTCATTACAACCCTGGCCGACGGTGTTAAAGGTGCGGTAATACCGCAAACAGGCCGGTGGACAAAAAAAGGGAATCATGACCGTGGCGGAAACTGCCAACATAGACAGCCACTTTAACACTCCGACCGCCACGGCGGTACAGACAAGCAGCGCGGCGGTCACCGCCAACAGACAGGCGACAGACAATGTACCGCCCACAGTATCACAACCCGCCAATCCGCCACCATTTCCGGGGCGTATTCACCGTGGATAAAAACACGGCGGAAACAGCTTTTGCAATGGGAAAACGCTCACCTTCTACACATCCCACGAGGAAGGAGGACACCATGGAGCCGGAATTACAAATCCTACCTGCCCTTGTCTTCCTGCTCTTTTACGAACACCAGCAACGGCGGCGGCGAAGACAACGGTGAGTACTGCACCTACGACATATGGGAGGGGGGAGGTAAAAGTCAGGGGGACACACACGCAACACCCCCACCCCCACCCTCACCCTCGCACATTACAACACACACATCAATGCATTTCAAAACATCACAGTAACAACCCACAACCCCCCCGGAAGAATGCAAAGACCAAAGGAAATCAGTTAAAAAATTGTAATGTATCAAAATAGAGTTACCAAATATATACAGATATATATATATATATATATATACACATTCAAAAGTATATACATTACGAGAAGTAGTACAGGTATGCACATATCAATGTCCGTGCACCACTGGTCCAAAAATGCATGGGCGAGGCCCACAATAGATACCTGTCCACAAACGGAGAGAACACTGCTGGGGCATCAGATAGAAATACAACAGGCACCTCAGGGGGAATGGAGGGGGGGGCACCTCAGCCGGATTACAGCACCACGCCAGATCCACGACGGGGCTCCACGCCCATTGATGTATCCTGGGGAGTGCAAAGCCACAGTCTCTCAAGTCCATACAGTTGGTGGTTTGCCCACTGTTCCATCCTGGGGAGTGCAAAGCCACAGTCTCTCAAGTCTGTACAGTGGGTGGTTTGCCCACTGTTCCATCCTGGGGAGTGCAAAGCCACAGTCTCTCAAGTCTCTACAGTGGGTGGTTTGCCCACTGTTACATCCTGGGGAGTGCAAAGCCACAGTCTCTCAAGTCTCTACAGTGGGTGGTTTGCCCACTGTTCCATCCTGGGGAGTGCAAAGCCACAGTCTCTCAAGTGGATAACAGTCCCCACTGGTTCTGGAGAGGGAATGGTGCCCACACTGCATTAGGCTCCCCATGACGGTTCCTGTTCCGTCACAGTCCCAGCTGTACATGGGAAAACGATGCTTGATGTGGCAGTGTTTCCTTGTTCAGCGGTGCTTTGCCATGGCGGTCTGTGCCCTGTTCAGCGGTTCTCTGCCCTGTTCAGCGGTGCTTTGCCCTGTTCAGCGGTCTTCACCATGGCGGTGATTTCCTTGTTCAGCGGTGCTTTGCCATGGCGGTCTCTGACCTGTTCAGCGGTTCTCTGCCCTGTTCAGCGGTGCTTTGCCCTGTTCAGCGGTCTTCACCATGGCGGTGATTTCCTTGTTCAGCGGTGCTTTGCCATGGCGGTCTCTGACCTGTGCATTGGTGTGTGGCATGACGGTCCCTCATTGCCCAGCGGGGCTGTGGCAGCCGGGGCCCTCCTGGGCACTGACTCCAGCGGTGGTCTTCTGACCAGTGACGATACTCCTGCCCTCCTGGGCACTGACTCCGGCGGTGATCTCCTGACCAGTGACGATACTCCTGCCCTCCTGGGCACTGACTCCGACGGTGGTCTCCTGACCAGTGACAATACTCCTGCCCTCCTGGGCACTGACTCCGGCGGTGGTCTCCTGACCAGTGACGACACTCCTGCCCTCCTGGACAATGACTCCGGCACAATGACTCCGGCGGTGGTCTCCCGACCAGTGACGATACTCCTGCCCTCCTGGGCATTGACTCCGGCAGTGGTCTCCTGACCAGTGACGACGGTGCTGGCGGTGGCGTCCCGGCCGCCGGGAAGGATGGCGCCCTTCTCCGCCGTGCTGCTCTCACCAGACTGTGCAGACTTCTTCTGGCACTTCACCACCTTTGGAGGAGTAACAGCTGACTCTGCAATCCCCCTGGTACCCTTGTGAGCAGTTTTGCCGCCAGGAGTCTTCACCCTGTCCCTTTCCAACTTGAGATGCTTTACAGGGGGTGGACTGGCAGTGCTTTGGCTCCGTGTCACACTGCCTGCCCTGGTGGCCGGTGCACTCCACACACCTGTAACACGCACCACTGGTACTGGAGTCTTTTTGGCTGAGGCGCGACTACGGGACTTATGAATTGGAGGGGTGGGGATGGGGGCAAAGAGGTCAACGTTGCTAAGGGAGAGTTTCTGACGAACACTGGGATGGGTAGCTGGAGGGGGTCTGGGAGTGGAGGAAGAGTAGGTGGTTGTAGGAGGTGTCACTTTAGGTGTTTTGGGTGCAGGTGCAGGTACTGGAGGCTGTCGTGAGGTGGATGGATGTTGGTTGTGTGGGTGCCCGCGTTTGTGTACTTTGGCAGGGGGCGTCACAGACATACTGGGAGAGGACACAGGGGACGTGTAAATGGTAGTGGGGTGGTGAGTGCAGGTGAGCGGGGTGTGGTGCTGGGTGTTCTGGTGCGAGTCCTAGTGCCTGTAGATGTAGTGCATGCAGGTGAGAGTGTAGACAACACTGGGAGGGAGGAGGGAGATGACGAGGAGGGGGACACAGTGGAGGCAGTGGATGTTGGTGTGTGTGTATGTGGGTGATGCTTGTGTGAGTGCCTGTGGGATGTGTGGTGCCTATGTTTGCCTGAGCTACTTTTGTGTGTTGAGGTGTATGCATTCTTGTCTGATGGTGTGCTTGGGATGGGCTGGGGTACAGGGGATTGGGTCTGGGTGGAGGAAGTTGGAGGGGGGAGGCTAGACACAGGGACAATGGCTGCCATCAGTGCTGAGGCCAGAGATTGCAGGGTTCGATGATGGGCAGCCTGACCAGAATGAATGCCCTCCAGGAATGCATTAGTGTGTTGCAACTCCCTTTCTACACCCTGGATGGCATTCACAATGGTAGACTGCCCAACAGTGAGTGACCTGAGGAGGTCAATGGCCTCCTCACTGAGGGCAGCAGGGGTGACAGGGGCAGGGCCTGAGGTGCTTGGGGCGAAGGTGATGCCCACCCTCCTGGGTGAGCGGGCACGGGGCGAACGCTGAGGGGCTGCTGGGAGGGCGGTGCTGGTAGGGGAGGAGGCGGCTGTACCTGTAGAAGTGTGGGGAACAGATGGTGCCGCCACCACAAAGGAGCTCCCATCGGCGAACGAGTCCGTTTCGCTGGTTGGTGATCCAGTGACCGACATGTAGCTCCCCTTGCCCTCCATCCCACTGGTGCATTCTGAGTCCATGGCGTGGCCCTCCATGGCCATGTGGGATGCAGCTCCCTCGTGCTCCGGTGCCACTGTACCTCCACCTGATGATGCTGATGCACAAAAGAACAGGAAGAGCAGAAAAAGGGGGGGGGACGACAGAAGAAAGACAGGTTGAGTGCATGGCTTACCACTACCGTTGGCGGACAATACAGACACAGCAGCTCCCTGCACTACGCCCTGCTCTTGCCCTCTACAGATGCAATTCCTGGGATATGGCCTACATCGCTATGGTGGACATCTGCACACATGGATGCCACAGGGGCATGTATACCTGTACTTGGCACTCTCCTGCGGTGGGGTGGAGTGGCACATGGCCTGCATTACGGAGGGGCCTAGCCTATGGAAGTCGCCCTGGCCTAGGGGAACCCACAGCCCTCCTCCCATACCCAGACCCCTCAACTGCGCGCAAAGTCCCCAGAATGAGGGTGTACTCACCCCCTTGTGTCTGCTGTGATGCCCTCAAGCGCCCATCCAACTCAGGGTATGCCACTGCCAGGATCCGGAACATCAGGGGGGTCATGGGGCGAAGGGCACCCCTCCCACGTTGGGAGGCCATCCCCAGCTGAGACTCCGCCGTCTTCTTGCTCCAGCGGTGAATGTCCTCCCATCTGTTCCGGTAGTGGTTGCCCCGTCTCTGGTGGACCCCAGGGTCCGGACGTCCTTGTCAATGGCACACCAAATGTCCTTCTTCTGGTGGGCGCTGACCTACATGACATGCACAGGGGAAGAAGAGAAGTAATTTGCAAGAGCACCATTGAAGTGAGTGGCCCAAATCCCTGCCCTTGCCATGTGGCACATTCATTCACAATCCTTCATGTTCACTGCACTCTGCCCCCTTCCCTCTTACAACCAGCCCTCTCCACACAGGTATAGCCCATACAACGTGCTCCCTGTGTACTTAGCCCATACAACGTGCTCCCTGTGTACTTACCTGTTGGTCTGGAGGACCGTAGAGTAGCTTGTACTGGGGGAGGACCCCGTCCACTAGCTTCTCCAACTCCTGAGCAGTGAAGGCAGGGGCCCTTTCCCCAGACGCAGCAGCCATTGTCTCTTCCAGACCGAGGTCACAGCAGCACTTGCAGTGTAGGTCTTCTCCTGTCGAAGATCAGGTATCGAGTGATTGAACAGATAGAAAATGGCGGTGACGTCCGCGGCGGTGCATATCATCACCTCCGGCGCACTTCATCATTGGCTCCTGGGACCCATAGGGTCCAATGTTAACCAATGCAGCATTGCGCTGCGGTCTTCGACCGCCTACCGCAACGGTGTACAACGCCAGCGCAGTTACCTCACATCCCATTGTTCCAGTTTAGAGGTCAGGCAGCCGCCATTTCAGGGGCCCACATGGCTTCATTTACAACTGCGTCACACATACCTAGGCCTACACTCGACACACATACAGGAAGATTTTTGTCTTTGGTGTCATGTTCTGTGTATCTGTGGGCACATACCTGGGATTTTGTTGACTCTGTGGTCGCTGTTGTCCTTCCTAGGCACCGTCAGCTGGGACATTTGAGAAGATGGCGGAATCCTCCGGTGTACCGACCGCTGGTGGACCTGTTTACAATAGAGGAGCGACATTTACTCATCCCCTACATGTTTGACCATGCCACTATCCAGGAACTATATACCCAGTTGAAGCCAGACCTGTTGTCACCAATCCGCCATCCCACAGGAATCCCCCCTGATGTGCAGGTGCTGTCAGTGCTCCATTTCCTTCCAAGTGGGTCTTTTCAGACAACAGTGGCCATGGCATCAGGGATGTGCCAGCCTATGTTTTCAAACGTGTTGTCCAGAGTGTTGTCTGCCCTGCTGAAACACGTAAGGAGCTACATCGTTTTCCCTCAGGTGGAGGATTTGGCTACAGTGAAAGGTGACTTCTATGCCCTTGGACATATCCCCAACATCATAGGTGCTATTGATAGGACCCATGTAGCTCTGGTCCCCCCCCCCACAGGAGTGAACAGGTGTACAGGAACAGGAAGAGTTATCATTCGATGAATGTACAGATGGTATGTTTGGCAGACCAGTACATCTAGCAGGTAAATGCTATGTTCCCTGGCTCAGTGCATGACGCCTACATCCTGCGCAATAGCAGCATCCCTTATATGATGGGTCAACTCCAGAGGCACCGGGTGTGGCTATTGGGGGACTCTGGTTACCCCAACCTGTCCTGGCTATTGACCCCAGTGAGGAATCCCAGGACCAGGGCAGAGGAACGCTACAATGAGGCCCATGGGCGGACTAGGAGGGTGATTGAACGCACCTTCGGCCTCCTGAAGGCCAGGTTCAGGTGCCTCCATATGACAGGTGGTTCCCTATTCTACTCACCGAAGAAGGTGTGCCAGATCATCATCGCCTGCTCGATTCTTCACAATCTTGCTTTGCGACGCCAGGTGCCTTTTCTGCAGGAGGATGGTCCAGATGACGGTGTTGTGACAGCTGTGGAGCCTGTGGACAGTGATGAGGAGGACGCTGAGGAAGAAGACATAGACAACAGGGAGTCAGTCATACAGCAATATTTCCAGTGACACACAGGTGAGAACAGTTTTCTTTTAACCATTACATTCACTTTCACACTTCTACCTCTATCCTGTCCGTCATTTCATAGCAGTATTTGGTCACTGAGTTGTACCTTTCCATTACGGTTTCACAGGTGTGGTTAGCAACGTGTGTCATCTGCTTGCATCCTTCAAGGACTTGTGATGTGTGACATAGGTATGTTGGCTTTACAATTGGAAACGCATGTTGACACTGTCATTGATTATACATATTTAGCAAATCACAGACTTACTCCAGATTGTTTTGTGGTTCAAGGGTGTTTATTTAAGTGCTCAAAAATGGAGGGGGGTAGTAATATGGTGATGGGGGATGGTGGAGGAATGTCCATGGCAGAGTCCAGTCCATTTGTCACACAGGTGCACTGCCCATCTGGGCATAGGAAGTGGAGCTGGGGCAGTTTCAGGATGGACAGGGTAACAAAGTGGCACAGTGGGAGGACAATCAGGGTGGTCTCATTTTGTGGCGGGTGTCTTGCCTTCTTGCTCTGTCCTGTTCCTGGATCTCAGGGACCGCTTGCGGGGTGGTTGTCCGTCTGCAGGGGGTGGGGTGCTGGTGTGGTGGTCCTGTGGCGGGGTGTCCTGTCCACTAGCGCCGGGGGAGGTGGTGGGCAGTTCATCGTCCATGCTAGTGTCAGGGGCCCCTTGGAGTGCCACAGTGTCCCTCATGGTTTTTTGTATGTCCTTCAGCACCCCTACGATGGTGCCCAGGGCAGAGCTGATGGTTCTGAGCTCTTCCCTGAACCCCAAATACTGCTCCTCCTGCAGGCGCTGGGTCTCCAGAAACTTGGCCAGAACCGTCGCCATCGTCTCCTGGGAGTGGTGGTATGCTCCCATGATGGAGGAGAGGGCCTCGTGGAAAGTGGGTTCCCTTGGCCTGTCCGCCCCCTGTCGCACAGCAGCCCTCCCAGTTCCCCTGTGTTCCTGTGCCTCCATCCCCTGGACCGTGTGCCCACTACCACTGCCTCCAGGTCCCTGTTGTTGTTGGGGTGGTGGGTTATCCTGGGTTCCCTGTAGTGGTGGACACACCGCTGATTGGCGTGTCCTGGGTAGGGAGGTATGGGCCCGCTGAGTGGGTGCTGTGCTGGGGTTACCAGAGGGTGGAAGGTCAGTGTTGGGCTGTGCCTGTGCAAGGGGAACCGACTGTCCCGAGGCCCACGATGGTCCGGGCTGGTCATCAAGATCCAGTAGGGCAGAGCTGCTGTCGTCACTGTGGGCCTCTTCTGTGGGTGGAGTGGAGTTGTCTGGACCCTCCGGTGTGGTGACGTTCCGTAGTGGTCCTGCAGGGATATAAGAGCATGATTATTGCATGTGTGTGTGTAATGGTGTGCAATGGGTGGGTGTTTGTGTTCCCCAGTGCAAGCATTCCTTTTTGTGGGTTTGTGTGATGATGGTTAGGGGGTTGTTATGGGTATGTGCAGTGAGCATGCTTTGGTGAGGGGTGACCATGCTTTGTTTTTGCATGTGGGGCTTAGTGTTGGGATGGGTGGTTTGTGTTATGAGTACATTAGTGAGGAGTTGGAATGAAAGGGGAGGGGGTGAGGGTGGGGGTGTGTGATAGCATGCAGGTAGGGTGGGGGATATGATAGTTGAGATTTAACTTACCAGTGTCCATTCCTCCACCGACTCCTCCGAGGCCCTCTGAATGCATGATGGTCAAGACTTGCTCCTCCCATGTTGTTAGTTGTGGGGGTGGAGGTGGGGGTCCGCCACCAGTCCGCTGTACCGTGATGTTGTGCCTGGAGACCACTGAATGCACCTTCCCCTGTAGGTCGTTCCACTTCTTCCTGATGTCCTCCCGATTTCTTGGATGCTGTCCCACAGCGTTGACCCTGTCCACGATTCTTTGCCATAGCTCCATCTTCCTGGCTACGGATGTGTGCTGCACCTGTGCTCCAAATAGCTTGGGCTCTACCCCTAGGATTTCCTCCACCATGACCCTGAGCTCCTCCTCGGAAAACCGGGGGTGTCTTTGGCGTGACATGGGGTGGTGTGGGTGATGTAAGTGTTGATGTGTGTGTTGATGTGTAGTGGTGTGTGGTGTTTTGTGCGTGTAATGTTGTATGGGTGATGATGTTGTGTGCCTCTGTGTGGTGGGGTTCTCAGTTGCTGTGCTCCGTGTGTATCTGACCTTCATCCGTGAATTGTGGTCGTAGGGGTTTGTGGGTGATGTGGGTGTGTGTTTTATATTGTGTTTGGTATGTGGGAGTGGTGTTTGTATGTGTATCAGGTGTGTGTATTTGGAATTGTCCAATGTGGCAGTGTTTTGGAGATGTGTGTGTATTTTGAGCGCGGCGGTGTGTACCTCCAATGGAATATCGCAGTTGAAAGACTCGTGGATTCGTGGGTCGTGACAGCATGGGCGTGTTTCTGTTGGCGTGACGGTGGAAGTTTTGTTTTTGACAGTTTATCACTGACCTTTGGTGTGGCGGTGTTGTGTGGGTGTCTGAATTTCGGCAGATTCCGAGATGTGGGTCATAATAGCTGTGGCGGAATTCCGCGGCCGCTGCGGTGTTTTGGCGGTCTTCTGTACGGCGGTAAGCGCCTTTTACTGCCAATGTTGTAATGAGGGCCTGTATCTAGTGCAAGCATTTTTTTTAAATGTCCATTAAAATAACACACTACAGACCACCTTTATTTTAACTCTCAAAAAGAATAACTATTTCTCACCATGAAGCTTCAAGTGTCTCCCTCAATTAAAGTCTATACTGGCTCCAAAGTTGCTATAGTATTTGCTGCTTAACCAATTACACACACTTACATTTCTTTCAGGTAGCAGGAACCCTGGTGAGAAGACATTTCTTCTTTAACTCTTTATCCCTCCCTCTACTTCACATCACGGTTGAGCCCCTCTACCTTCCTCCGCTATCAGTGGCTTAAGGGTCATTTACTTTGGAAGCATTATGGCCCAGGTCATCTTTGCTGCACATGGAGCAAGGCCCAAGCATCAGGGTGTGTGTGGGGGGTGGGTCTAGTTGTATTTTTTTCACAAAGCATCAGAAAGTGAGCTTTGGTCATATGGCCAATGGGTGATGGCCTTGGGAATTTGCAGAGTAGTCAGTCTGTTTCCAGAGCTATAGGTATCAATGGTGCTGCAGTTGCATAATTACAGCAGTTTTACTGTCCGTCCTTACTTGCATAAGGAGACCAGAGCATACTTGTTCAGTGTTGTTTTGGGCCTTGGGGCCTTGGCCAAGGGAGGGGAAAACAGAAGAAGAGGAAGCACCTTGGTTTGCACATCAGAGAGATGGGTGTGAGAGGGATGGCTGAGACACCCTGCTTTATAATGCAGTAGTTAGCATTAGTAAAGCAAGTGCAGTGGCTCTGAGGGCTAAGGGTCTGAGGGGCCACTGCATCAAAATATGAATGCCTTACTTTCAAAAGGGGTTATGGGTTCTCTTTTTCCTTGCTAGCATTACGGCAGAGGGCACCATAGCAGCAAAATAGTGGACCTCATTTCTTTTCGGAAAGGGACAGAGAGCCTGTTTCAAGATTGAAGTGATGGTCTAGCATGGTGTCAAAGGAGTAATAGAAGAAGAGGAAATAGCCTCTATCTCAGGGCTGCAGCTGTCTTTAGTGCAGCAGCTGCACTGGGGCCCAGGAATGTAAGGGACTCACAGCACCCTAATTATGGGGAGTAGAGTGTTTGGTCAGCTCTCTTGTGTTTAATGCATACGTTATTTTTTAAATCTTACATTTAGTGTGGATTATGAGCTACAGAAAAGCACTGCTGAAATGATCTCATAATCACCCCCCCCCCCACTTGCAATCAGTCATACCCCTCCAAATCCCCAAACAGTTGCCATAAGGGGTGGAAAAGAGGCCCGACTTCAAAACATCTTACTTAGGGGGTGCTCAGTACTAAAAGGTTTGAAGACCTCTGCTATAGACAGACATTGAGACCTTCCATGTTTGAGTTTTGACAGTGACAGTTCTGCAGAATTTGAAAAGCATTGTGCTTGCGCTTTGTATGTGTGTGTGTTTTGTGCGCAAATGCGTGCATGCGCATTCACTGATTTTTAACAAAAGAACGATTGTGAAGCAAATGCAAATGGAAGCCTGGGCTGTTACCTAATAATTTGCATTTTCAAATCTACACCCGCAGTTTTTCTGAGTAACTCCATTTACAGGGGATGTTAGTCATTCTAACCGGTGTTATAAGTATTTATGTGAACACTCAAACACTTGCTGAGATTATTATTCTCTAAGATCACATGGCAAACAAGGATAAGTGATGTACTGTGTATTTTTAGAGAGAGAGCGCTTCGTAACAGATACTAAGCCATTTGTACCATTTTTTTAAATACGAAGTTCAGTTTTCTCCTTTATAAGTCCTTTATTGCCATCAAGGTATATACATCCAACCCTGGCAGATCACAGTCAGCAACTGTCAATGCCTTCCATCTTTTTCACATTCCCTATTCTAATTCCATGTCATGTTGCTAAGCAGACACTAGGACTCTCAGCAGTTTAATACAACTTAATACAACAATTTTCCAAAAGGGAAAAGGTATTTTAAGAATGCAGTACTTTTATTTAAATGAAGTATTAGCACAGCGTGGCTGTCTTTAATAGCTTTGCAGAAAGAAACGTAATATATATATATATATATATATATATATATATATATATATATATATATATTCATGTACAGTGAAAATATTATATTATATTTACCCTGCAACATAATAAATAGACAAACACTATTTTTTACAAATATTACTTGTAGTTTGGACTGGGAATCATAAAATGATGTATCCAGGGTGATTTGTTTTTCATTATTGTCCTGAAAAAACCCTGTTTTTCCCTGTGCAGCTCTTGGCCTAAACTGTGGCATGTTCCAAGCTCTCTTCTCCCATAAAGGGCCCAGGTGGGATGCTCAGGCCAAAACCCATCCCAATGCCGCCTCCCTCACAATGATTCCCTGATACTCAATTTGAGCCCTACAAGGCAACAGACTGTGTTGCTAGTGCCTAATCTGAGGTGATGCTGGCAGGTGAAGCTCACACCCTCATGCACTAATTTTTACTGTCACTTATCTTTCCTCAACAAACTTTGATCCAGATCCTCAGAGAAAAACACAAAAGGGGGAAAAATAAGGAAGATAAAGACTGCAAAGACAATGAAAAAGGGCAAAAGCAGGGATAAAAATAACCTTCAAAGGTGAAATGAAGAGACAGGGAGTGTCTAGTGGTGGATTAAAGAGGCATGAGGTAGAATCAAGACCATGCAGCCTCTGCATTTGCCACCCTAACCTTTGATGGCTTCAGCATGTTTTTCTGAGCTAAGGTTTGGGCCCTTGCACTTATTCTTTTACAAATTTAGCACTGTTGAGAACAATATGTTATTAGAATAGAATATGTACCTGTACCAAGAAATTTAACAGCAGATTTATTATCCTACGCGACGGTTGCTAAACAAGACAATGTGTTAGATATTACAGAGGATGTTGCCTTGGCTGTAACTACTGATGGTTTAGTTCTGAGCCAGTGGAAGACGCCTTGAAAGAAGACAAAACATGAAAAAGAATTCAAAGTAGGACACAACACACTTGACCACAGAGGAAAAACAAGTCAGAAGGTAATCCCTTTATGGAAATTAAGATAGAATTAAGTATCACAGATGGCAGACTGTAGAGGAAGGAGAAGATTGTTCCACTCTGTGGGGACAAGAAAGTCCCTCACATGGTAATGGGCGTGCGGCCCTGAGATAAGTGCCACAACTGCCGTGAATGCCTCATCTGTAATGATGTCTGGATTCCTAATGCTGATTTTTGTTTTCATTGACCAACATGGATTATGCATGTGAGCAATAAACAAGGTCTGTCTCATGGATTGCTGTCCTTTTGGACCAGAACGGGTTACCAAAGCACTACTGTCTTTGCTAGGAGTTAAGCAGCACAAGCATGGTGGTGGCAACGTGGCAGCTCCTGATCAATAGGAGTGAACATATTGTTTTTACCTGTCTCACTAAAGTGAAGCCTGCAGGTCCACTCATTTAAAGTTTCTCTGATGAGTGCTTAATTCACCTTTGACCTACATATTTATGGTGTGGAGTGCTACGCAGTGTGTATATGTGTGGTACACATATGGGTGTATGTATGCCTGTGAATGGTACAATGCATGCAGGATGTAGAGCTTTACAGTGCATGTGGCTCTATGCATATGCAGCTGTATGTGTGCCTATGAAGGGCACAATTCATGGAAGATTCTGGGTTCCATTATGGAAGACCCAGGGCTGACTGGATGAACATGAGGAGAGGAGTTACAACAATCCAGACAGGTTTGTGTATTGCTGCATTCCTGTAAGCTGGGTGGGACACACAGGAGGAAGTGAGAGCCAGGATCTTTAGTACACTTCAGAGGGAGCTCTTTGACTCAGAGAGAGCTCACAAGGAAAGGCTCTAAGCACATCCTAGGAAGGAGATGATGATTATAAGAGAATCATAAAGAGTAGGGTTGAGGCTGGTAGAAAAGCGTTTGATACACATATCACTGTGGCTGATATCCAGGTAGGAAACTTTATTCACTCTCATGGTCAGTAGTGTGGAGCTATCAGATTTTGAGCTGCTCGTACTGTGACAGATGGCTTTCCAGAGGAAGGGCAGCGCAGTGGAGAGGGCACTTCAAAACGAACCAGACCCCCAACATAAACTTCAAAGACCAAGCCTCTAAATAGTGTTTGGTGTCTGGAAATTAACTATAAAAAGGGGTTCTCCAGCCCCCTAAAATTGTCATCTGTCAAGCAGGTAGTCATGCTCTGCAAGAAGGAAAAGCTCTGCAAGATTTATGCCTGTGACAAGGACTTGGGGCCAAGGCCTGATAGTCTCCCAGCTGGGTGAGGGGACATAACCCAGGGAATCCAAGACCACCTGGCCTTGGAGCCTGGAGCACTAGCGCCTGCATGCTTGCCAATACCAGCTTGCCTTATAAGAGAGAGGAGAGCACAGTGGGGGATCCTGGAGATTCTATCCCAGTAGTGAGGTGTGAGGAGATGGCTGCTGCACTGATTGGGTCATTGCCTGTTTGCAAGGAAATGTTGGTGACCCCTGTATGCCAGAGGAGGGCTACCGTAAAGTGAGCTGCAACTGTGCTGCACGGATCGGGTCACTGATGGTGCTCAGGTACCAAGCTGATGACCCTGTATGCTAGGTGAAGCTACCAAGAAAATTACTACTGGGCGATGGGGATGTAACCCGCATGCAGAGGAGGAATGTGAAGCTGTATGCCAGGGCAGCTACTGGGACCAGGCAAGGAGTACAGTCTGGTCAAGACCATCATCGGAGGAAGGACACTGATGTGGTGACCTGCGGGAACCCAGACAAGACTTAGGGCAATTACCAGGTGTGTAACACTCCCAAACCCCTACCAGGGGAGAGAATACCAAGAATCCTACCAGTGTTGGAGGAGCATAAAGAACCCATCATTTGCCGCTGATACAGAACCGAATATGAGGACCTTAAAGACACCCAACTGCAGTCCTTCCAGACCATACATGTTAAAGACTTAGTGGAGGCAGCTGCTGAAGCTTCAGCACATGTGGGCGGGGTGTGCCCAGAGACTCCTGTGGCTCAAAGCCCGAGGAGAACATGCCTGCCAGATAGCACTTCAGCTCTGGAACACTTTTGACTTTTCTAAAAAGTTGGAGTGGGTCTCCTGAGACTCAGACTAGTAGTGGGGCTTAACCTGAATGTCACCTATAGTGAATAGGAAATACATATTACTGCTATGAGAGGGAAGTGGGAGTCAGAGACCCACCTATGAACCACTAGGGCCTCGAACTCAGGAGACTCTGTGTATTGCTTGTGAATGTCTTATTTTATTTTGTATTCGTATATAAATACTCACTTTTTCATAAAGGCAAGTATTTGAACTGACAGTCACTAATTGCTGCTGCTTAACATATTTTAAGTTGTGAGTCTGTGTTCATCCCTCTGCGTCCACCTCCCCCCCAAGAAACCTTGGACTGCTCAACCCATGCCACCCCTGAGAGTCAAGTGCTGAAGATGTACTTGTGCCAGTTGCTCAGAGTCCATAGTAGGCAGTGGCATAGCTATAATTGGCAGAGAAGATGCTTTGGCACCAGAGCCCGGAGCCCTGAGGGGCTTATTGAATCCTGATAAGTGCTCTATTTTACTACTCCAACAGCAGTCACAGGGGGCATGTGCCTTGCTTGCACCAGGGTCTATGGCATTTCTTCTGTATTACTGATAGGAAGATGGGCCCTGGGACATCAGAAGGAGAAGACCTCAACCCCTATGGTTAGGCCCAGTAGCTTCTGCTTGCCCCGTGGCCATCTGAATGAGTTTCTGATGTACCTAAAAACCTGTGGGAGAAGACCCAGGATGAGGGCACCTGGAGAAAGGCATAACACAGTCTTTAGTGAGATCACAATACCGGTGGCTTGATCTAAATTATGTGATATAGAACAAAGTAAAGAATTGTTTTATCTGTAAAGAAATCGGCTAATGTCAAAGTTGATATGTCATCTTTCACTTTCTCTAGTAGATGCTCCCACCTGGAAACAACCTTTCACTACATATAATTAGACAGGATATCTGGGTTATGCCTGGATGGTAGGAGGTAGCTGATTACCACTTCCAGTAGGTCCTTACAAGAGTACTGCACATCATCACTACTTCCATCCTAAAAGAGTTTCTTAGAAAGACATTAATTGATAAGGGCATTCTAGGAGGGTGTAGGTGTCAAGCTGCAGATAGTGGACACGTGAGCCTGCATCTCCATGCCGACCCTTTCTTTATCCTGAGACATCAGGCAGTGGGAGGCTTCCTTGACCCTGCTGATGCTGGGTCACAGGTGTGGCATAGTGAGGATAATGTGTGCCCACTAATGAACCTTTTACTGCTGTGCTTGAGGCTGGCCAGGGCCGTTTCAGAGGCCCTGATGTGCAACATGGTGACTGCAGCCTGAGGTTGCGGCTGCTGATGTCTTTAATTACCTTATTGGGTGAGGAGCCTGTGGGAGCATGACTGCCCATAGGTAGCCCCTGGATATTGCAGAGGGGAGCGAGTGCCGAACAAGCTGGGCCAGTGGGTGAAGGAGACCACATGGGCAGATGGCCTTTGTCTCTGTAAGAGGTGCAAGAACACAGTGTAGTGAAACGGTGGTGTGACAGGGGCCTAACTGGATGCCACAACCATCCTCTATGGATATGTGCAGGGCCTGGGGGGAATGTTTGACAACAAGGTGGGCACTCCAGCTGAATGGAGCGAGCCTTCAGTGGGCTGTGGGCCCTATAGACGAAGCTTCGGAAACTGTGGTGCCATCCCTGTATAGGCCAGGCGAACCCCCACTGGACTGGTGGAGAGACTGTGGTGGGCCGAGGCATGGTGTCGGCATTGCAGAAAAGGGGGGAAGAAAAGACCTGAAGGCCTCACCCCATGTCAACGGAGCAGCTGGGAGACTCAGCCTGATTCCTGCGACCCTCGGTGGGGTCCCGTTGGAGGTCAATGAGGCCCAGTTGACTGCTGAATAAAAGCCTCACCACCAAGACCTGGAGAGAAGTGAATACTGCGCTCACTGTATGTTGTCCAAAGTGATGCTCCCCCGGAGGAATGTTGGAGGTTAGAGGGGGCAGAGACAGACTGAGATTTGGGCCTCCCTTGGATGGTGACCATTCCTCTAACTCATCTTACCCACTTTGTGATGGCTGGAGGGAGCATTGCTGGCAGGGAATGGGGGCCCTCTTTGACATTAGCCCCAGACTGGGGCATTCGGAATGGCCCGAACTAAGCTGGAATACTGACTTAGCCCCTGAGTGTGGCCATAGCTCCTGAGATTGGTTGTGTTAAGGGCACGAGATTCAGGGATTGCCGCCCCACCCCCCAAAAAAGGGACATCTTCTTCCCATGGGGCAGTATGGAGGAGCTCTGGCCGGGACTGGACCAACCAGACTGGACCAATGAAAGTGCGTGATGGCGCCCTTCTATCTCACCAACTTTCCAATGGTGCACTCCCTCCTCCCAACCATGGAACTGTGGTATTACCAAGCCATGGATGACCGAATGTAGAGGCAGCAAATGGACCCTGCCTGGACTCAGTGTGGGCCTCTCCATGAAAGACTATCAAACAATTGCCTACAACATTACATGGCGTTGCTCCCCTTGCCCTGGGGCAACTGTCTCTAAAACCTTATGCCACTGGGTGAATCAACGGACACTATACTTTGAACCTGAGCAACCTCGGAGTGGGTGACATCGCAGTCTCCCCGCCAAGTGAGTAATACTCTTGAAGATCTCATGTCGTTAGTGTTTGATATGGACAGGGGAGATATGAAACTGCTCCTTCTTCCACAGAACTAACTCCCAGCTCATTAGTCTACACAAGGAGATATACCCCACTTGACCCTGGGACTGATTGCCTTGATCATTCTGGTGGGTCCACTAGAGCAAGCCTGACGGGGAAACCAAGGGCCAAACAGGCTGGTTGCACCGCATGACTTGGGGGAACAATCCCAAGCCCGGCTTGTGGACTCCGTAGAACCCGGACCCCCGACAGACCCTATTCATGTCCAACTGGACAGAATACTTGCCACCATTGCAGACACCAAAGCAACCCTCCAACAAGATATTGACATGGTGTCCGTAAGCCTGGGCCTACTGTAGGCTGACCACCACAAATTGGCAGACATAGTTAAGAAGGTTGAAACCTCAGTAGGGAAACTGAGACCAGAAAGCCAAAAACTAAGATGCTAGATGGTGGAACTGACTGATATAGTGCAGACCATTGAGCGCCAAGCTGAAGATGAGGAGGGATGCAATAATATCCACGTGGTGGGACTCCTTGAGGGTATGGAGAGGAACAATATGGTGACCTTGCTTGAAGGCTGGCTCCAGACAGATGTCGTCCGAAACAACCTGTCTCTCTTCTTCACGTTAGAACCCACACACAGAGTACCAGCACGCCTACCAGCACTGGGATCCTCCTCACCTTCTGGTGGCTAGGTTGCTCCACTACAACGACAGGGATGTAATCCTGCTTCATGGTAGCCAATAGAAAGGTGTCAGTGTTCC
Source organism: Pleurodeles waltl (assembly GCF_031143425.1). NCBI lineage: Eukaryota > Metazoa > Chordata > Amphibia > Caudata > Salamandridae > Pleurodeles > Pleurodeles waltl. The sequence goes on from NC_090440.1 coordinate 1,283,990,552, forward strand.
TGGATTTCACCACTACGTACAGGCCAAGAGGACCTCCTTTCTGGAAGTCAAGAAGACCCTCAGCCACAAAGGACTACAGTACTCCCTCATGTTCCCTGCAAAGCTCAAGATCATGATAGATGGCACCATGCACTTCTGGGAAGATCCCGGCACAGGATGGGACTAGTTAGATGCTTACAAAACTGGATCGGCCCTCCCGACGGCTTGCCCTAAACCCAGTGCTCCTCTATGCAGGGCGAGGAGATACTCCGGTGGAGCTTCCTGTGGCAAGTCATTGAAAAGACCATCTCCAATTCAGACTGAGAAAGACCGAACTGTCGCCCTAAAGGCAGTGGCTGAGATTGCCAGGACACAAAGGTCGAACTCAGAAATTGGTACCTCATCCGAACATAAATCCATATTTTTGGGGTCAGAGTCTTCCCAGGTAGATGGTACTGACCTACCTGGGTGGACTCCCTGTGTCAATGTGAATTATTTTCTTAATTATTTGGTAACAGAGATATTTGTCTTTTTGTTTATACCCCTGTTTATCTCACCAGATCTGTTGTTAACCTGGCAACAGGCCTGCGTGATCCCATGAAGCCCGTTCTCTAGTTGGGATGGTAAGCTCTCCTGCATATTACTAGCATGGGTTGCTACCATCCACTTTATCACTTTGTGTTGCACAGTTTGTCACTATTACATTATTGTCTTGATCGAATTGGTTAGTCTTTCATTATGACGATCGATTGTTGATGAAGAAGCTATGCAATTTTAACCTCTTCACTTCATGCCCTTAGGGTGACTGATAGGAACAGCCAGTCTGGGTTAAAGTGAACTCGAGTAAGTGACTGATGACGTCTTGACTGTGAGCGTCAGAGTGCAGGAGTCTATATATTTTTTGTTTTTCTTATTGGAGAAGTCTAATGATATTGTAGGACCTGAAGAAGCGTCATAGGATCCATGTGGACCAAAAGAGACGCGAAACATGTCGATCGCATATTGAGGAACGTCTGACAATTACCGACTTCCTCTACATTCTATCATTGTTTCCAGTGAGTGTTTGAGCATTAGCTCTATTTCACTCCCTTGTTATTTTTTAATCTTGGCCATCACCCAACATCAAAGAATAAATGAATATTTAGTGAGGGTTCTGAGCCAATTTTATTCTTCATTTTGGTTTTTCTCCTTTTTCTTCGGACCCATATTTGGTTCCGCGGCATCATCGACAACAAAAGATCTCTGGCAAAGAGCCCCCCTTCGGGGGTTGCCCGTCAGACATTGCAGCACCGGTCTGACGAGGAGCTGTCCGATGATGAAGCATGACACCTAATATGGTGTGTGAGGACTCTTGCTCCTATTGATCAGGACTCCCTAGTATTCTTTCCATTTATCTCTCTTGGAACAGTGTATTGTATTATACTAATAGATTCTCTGGAGGGTATACACTGGACCATTAAGCCTCCGATCCCTTTTCTCTTTTAAAGTTATTTATTTACTTCCTTGTTAATATAGCCGTCCTATAAGTGTCCCTGATATCATATTATTGACTGGACGCAATTACGCGACTCGCATAATTAGCTTTCGATTCTGTTCCTGCTCTGTCCATTAAAAGCGAGTCAAATATGCCAGTCAATCTTCTCGCTGTTATTTCAAATATATATTAGAACAATGGTTATGAAATAAATGTGTGATGTAATTAATGGAATAATTGCAGTATGGATATATATGTGTTGTAAGCATAGGTACCATTATATAAGTTGATGTGATGACTAGAAGAAGCAATAAGAAGTTGTTTCCCTTTTCTTTTAAATGGTGTTTTTATCCTTGCATGTATATATTTGCTGTTTATAGATTGAAGATTCTTTGTACATGGTCTTTCTTCATTGTTACACATTTTAAAAGTGCACTTTTGGCTATACAGGCCTTCCTTCAGGAGCCTTGCAAAAAGATATAATAAATGACTTCTTCAGATTAAGGGGTGCATTCCAGAGAATCTTTTCGACTCCTTTCAGTGTGTGTATTTTGACTCAGTCAGCAGTAAAGCAAAACAGTGGGCCAGGACTGAGGAGATGGTGCTGCCTAGGGAGGAGGCCCGGGGGTACGGAGAAGCCCAATACCGTGACTGTGGGCGGAGGTCTTAGAGGCTTGGCACCACCCAGATGAAGAGTTAGCGTGAGATCCTGATGGACATGGGGACCCAACCAAGGGGCAAGGAGCTGACTCTGCCCGAGACACTAATGAAAGCGAGGACACATCTTGAGCAAGGGAGGACACAGAGCTACTACTATCTTCTTCTGGTTGATGGAATGGTGCCACTCGATTGGCCCCTTACCCCAGGGCTCCGGTTTGTCGATTCTGGCACAAGAGAACTCCTTGTGGACCATGCGGTGATCAAAGGACCACCATCTCCTACACCCCCTTCTTATTAACATTTTTCAATTTCCCTAAACTAGGAGAACTGAGCGATCCCTGGATCAGTTTGATTGTTTTAGTTCCCTTAAAGTTCCACACATACCAGATGCTACAGATCTTTTCTTACTGTCTTTTATGGCTTTGAATCTTATTTTAAACAACGGCTTAAATGAAGGCATTCCAAATGCATTCATAATTGACAATGGAGTACAATTCACCTCCGAAAAAAATGAAAACAATGAACAAATTCTACAAAGAATTGTTCATAATCCATCTTAAGACAGACCTTTACTGCCCGATGGCAAATGGCTTAGTAGAAAGGGTGAATAGATTTATTAATGAATGTTTACAACTTGTGAGGGTGAATGGAGCCAGGCAAGAAAAGAAATTCAAGAAAGTATGTGGGCTACAGTACCGTGCTAAGTTCCATCACAAGAATGTTACATTTGCGTTCCTGAAAAGAAGGAATGCCAGCACTGTTTTCAGCATGTTTAGAATTAAGTGGCAAGACGGACTTAGACAGAGCATCTACCAAGGAGAGATGTGAGAGAAACAAAAAAAGATAGATACAATTGAGGTCAAGATTTAAAATATATGAATTTCAAAGGAAAACTTGTGACTCAAACAATATATCTGCTTCAAAATGAGATTGTCTGTTCGTATTAAAATTGTGCAAGTTAAACAGAATGTGGTGACTTAAGAAAATGGACAAACATGGAGCACGAACCAACTGAGCCGATCCTTTCCTTCAGCAACGTGTCCGTTCCTCTGCCACCCAGCCAAGGACACAACCAGTGCGCCAACAGTATTAGAAGAATGCCTACAAGGTACCCTGATTATTTGGTGAAATTGTTTTTACTGCCATTATTTTTCGCCTCATATTTTGGTATTTTACTATCTTACTATCTTTATAGTGTATTCTACTTTATACTCATTACTACTATGCTTTTTGTTCATTAGTCCAGGGAGAGATGAGTCGTTATGTTACCCAGCCAATTACTTGGCTTGATCCTTCCTTCTTCACCTGTTCTCCCTTCCTCCCAGTGGTTCCTGCCCCCCTCCCATTGGTTTACCTTTTTCCTTATAGGGTAAGGGATTCCATTCTCCTCATGATAAAACCAACTGTTGTTAAGTAGACCCTGGATATATTTTTGTAACCAATAAAAGTAGTTACTTATCATCAACACGCAAAATGCATGAGTCTTTGTTACATTTATCTCCTCAAATTGTTCCCCACGCAGGTCTCAGCCAAGGAAGTCTCGAATTTGCCTTACAGATCAGCACAACTCCACTTTTCTAGGTATTAGAACAGTTCATCGTCTAGTTAGGGTGCATGCAGCAGTGGCTGTTACATCGATCTGGACTCAGTCCTGTTCAGATTTCTCCTCTCACCTTGTGCTGCACAGCTTCTTCAGACGTTAAAATAACTACAGGGACATGGCCCTGTTTGGGTCATTTCTTGTTCATCCAAGCATTTTAATCCAGGGCTTTAACAATGGGCCATAATAAAAGCATATCACATCACTCACTGACCGGTGTTGGCGGTTCCTTCATTTTTCATGGCTACCAATAGTAGCACGTGCAAGACACTAAGGGGCACATATATACTCTGTCTGCGCCGAATGTGCGTCCAAAATGTTGACGCGCATTCAGCGCAAACTTTGCCCCATATTTACCCAATGACGCCCGACCCCACGAACGGCAAAATCCCTCCGTCTGCGTCATTTTCTGGATGGGGAAACCGCCTTGCGTTAATGACATGCAAGGTAGGCGTTCCCATCCAAAAAATGACTTTAAAGCCTGTGTGCCTTATTTATACTCCAGTGTCATTTTGATGCACAGGAGGGGGCGGGCCTTAAAAAACGGCGCACAGCCTGATGTCTGCTGTTTTTTAACGCCTGGATGAGGGCAGGTGTTAAGGGACCTGTGTGCTCACTTCCATGGTCTCTGACCATGGAAGCGCTCCAGAGGTGCCCTTCCCTGCCCCCAGGGACACCCTCTGCCACCCTCGCCCACCCCTGGAGGACACCCATGGATGGGGGGACCCATCCCAGGGAAGCACAGGTAATTAGAGGTAAGTTTAATGTTTTTATTTTTTTTAAGTGGCATGGGGGGGCCTAACTTGGGCCCCCCACATGCCAATGTGCCCAATGGCCATGCCCAGGGGACAGACGTCTCCTGGGCATGGCCAATGGGCAAGGGGGCATGAATCCTGTCTTTGCTAAGACAGGAGCCATTTCGATGGGGGTTGTGCGTCCAAAAATGGCGCAGGTCCGGTTTGAGCAATGATTTTTGACTCAAACCTGACTTGCACCATTTTTTGACGCACAACCCCCATTTTTCCCTACGCCGGCGCTGCCTGGTTTGAGTCATTTTTTTTTTACTCTGACCAGCCCACCGCGCCGGCTAACGTCAATCCTTAAATAATGTGAATGCCTGGTGCGTAGGAATGGCGTTAGCCAGCTGTACATTTTTTAATGCAAACCAGCGCAGGCGCTGGTTCGTGTCAAAAAGTATAAATATGGGCCTAAATTGTCCAAGGGATGGGCATTGACATGTCAGAAACCAGTCATCATCAAAGAAACGTTATTTGGTTTGTAAAAAGCCATCAAAGTATACAAAACAACACAGATTAAAATAACACACTTTAAAACAGTCTCTGTGCTGAGTGTAATTACAAGTATTCTCGCAATGCCTTGTGAGGTGTGACTCACTGCAGTGGTTTGAGACATACAAATAAACAATTGGTTATAGTAAGAGCAGTTTTTGATAAAATGCACACAACGCATAAAAGAACAATTATATAAGAAAATTATCAATATTCTTTGACCTCAATATATCACTAGTGTGCCTTCAACAGTATGAAGTGCACCATGCATTGGAAAAACTAGCACGTGAAAGTCAGAAATGAAGGGGCATATTTATAAACCCCTAGCTCCGCCTTAGCATAATTTTTTTATGCTAAGGCGGAGCTAACCAGTTCCCCATGCTGCACCACTTTGTAAACCCTTCGCCACATTATACTTGCGCCAGGTATAATGTATGCAAGGGGAGTGTTACCCCACAGGGAGGCTAAAAATATGGTGCAATGAAATTTACAAGGTTTCACTGTGCCATTCTAGCTCCATTTTTTAACGCCTGGCCAGGGCGCCAGTTCCTTGTAAATATGCCCCTAAGCAGTGCTTAATTTGTGCTCGTTGTTTCCGGTGCTGTGCACCGGCACTTCTTTTTGAGGCCGCAGCTTATTCTTCTGCCTCAAGAATTTGCTGCAAGCAAAAGACACATATGGGAAAGGCGGAGGAAAGGAAAAACCAAAAAGCTTCACAGTGCGAAGAAGCAGAAAGTTGCAGCGAGCTGAAGGGGCAGGGAGTGGCTGATAATGGATTGAAGAGGCCCGAGATGGCTTCAGGATTACACTGCCTCAGTATTCCCTGTTCCCACATTTAATTGCAGCAGCCACATGTTTAACAGGAGGGCTTTGAGCACTGGCAGCTTTTTATCTACAAATTAAGCACTGCCCCTAAGAACTTAAGTTCTAATCAGTCATCCTATCTAATGGTCTAATAAAATGTGATGTGAATTTAAATTAGGTCATCAGGCATACAGAGGTATCATGAGGGCTTATATACTTCAGCACTAATGGAACATAGTTTTTAATAGTTTAAAGCAATTGTTTAATAAAAAGCGTTTTACTGCAAAAACAATTGGGCCTGATGTGTCAGTCTTTAAGATTCTATATACCAACGAGATAGCGTGTCAATTTTAGGTTCAATCATGCTCTGGCGTGACTACATTCTGCGGGGATAACGATAATCATTGTAGAAATACAGGATGACTGTGTGTTCCTCAGTTTCTGGAGACATGCCGCATGCAGGACAATCGTCTGAAACCTGATTTCTGGTCCAGTTACTAAAAGTCCTTAGCTGTAAGCAACCCAAGCGAATCGCACATACAAGCTTTTCTTAAAGGTGGAGAGATCACATTTAGGAAGGGTTCAAAATTAGGACCTGGCTTAAAACTCAGGATCTGATTGTTTAAGCGTCCTAAGGTTGCACTTGTAGCATATTGGTCATTCACAAATTCCCAGTACTTGACTTTTGGGACAGCTACCTCGACTATGCATGTTTCCGCAGGGTGGTCCGACAGTCTAGCCAACCCAAGTGTACTATACAAAGTGTGCTTTGGCCAGGGTCTTTTTGTAGAACTATTCATCTTCCACAATTCCTCCAATGCCTCTCGATAATTGATTAGTTCAGGTGTACCACTAAAAATCAAAAACGTACCTAATAAGTTCTGGTGGCCAATAAGAGTCTTCAAGATGAGTAAGGAATCATCAGCAAAGAGCAAGATCGTTAATTTCTTCCCATTCAGGACGGGGGCGTCATTCCTGCAGTCTGTAAGTTCTTTGACCACATTGTTTATGTGCAGAGTAAACAGAGTAGGTGTCAGGATGCACCCCTGGCTTACCCCACATTGGATACAAAATTTTGCTAGTTAATTCTCCCGGTTCCCCTCAATGAACCTGGGCATAATTGTCTTTGTGCAGTCTGGCTATCAAATTTACCAGGTTTGCAGGGGGTCTCATTTCTGCCTTAACTTTCCACAAATTCTTCCGTGGTACAAGATCAAACACTGCTCTTAAGTCAACGAATACTACATACAAGGTATGGTTATTGGTTATTGAGCAGCACATATTTCCAGTAAAGTGAAGACTTAATCACAATTACTAATTTGGCATGAACACCTGCTTGGAGAGATGCCAAAATCCGACTAGCACCCACCTCAGCTTGCAGCTGGTCAAGTACCTGTCTAGCAAAGATATTTTCAATTTAACTATTAGGCTTATATGCCTATAGTTAGAAGGACTAGAGGTGTTTCCTTTCTTGTATACTGCAATTATCTCCGCCCCCTGATTGCATTTATTAAAATATGAATGTATGGGGCCCTGATTAAGGGCTCTAATTTATGCAAATCTCCAGATATATGGTCCGAGCTGTGGGCTTTTGCTGCTGTTAAGTGATTAATGGCCAAACGAGTGTCTTCTAGGCTAAGAACGAAGTCAATATTGTGTTAGCCAGTGTCATGCCAGAGGTTAAGGCACAAGACTTCAGCACGCAAAGCAGGTCAGTGGCAGTTTTGTGGTTGGCTTATAGTTTGAAGAAATGTTCTGTGGCTGGATACAATATCATGCTGTACCGATGCTATCTAAAATGCTTTTTAAAATTCTATTTCCTAACTATAACATCCCTGTAACCTCTATGTTTTTGTCAAGGCAAAGTAATTTTAATTACTTCACATTAATACAGCCACTGCCGTGCACAACCTTCAGCTCTTCATGGCGCAGGTTGGGTGCAGGGCCTGGCCACAAGCAAGACACTTTAGTCTACCCCCTATATGCACCTAACTCTGTGCCATGCATGGCCTAAGGCCACATGTGCCACGGTTTCCTGCAGGGCATGGCCTACTCCCAGGCCCTGAAGACGACCTCATATAAGTACCTAACCCTGCCCTGCAAAAGAGGGAGATCACCTTTCGGTATGTATCGTAAATGTTTGAAGTTGAAAGGAAATTAAAGCAACAAAACACTAACACACAAAGACTGGAACCCTCAACCTTCACTGTGAGGGTCAGAGACCATAACAACTAGGCAACAGGTGACTCCTTACTGCGCAGTCTCCAGACATATCTATGACATTCGACCCAAAGATTTTGATGAGAAAAAGACATCAATGTTCCATCACTGGGAATGTTTAACGTTCAACACTCTTAATTGAACAGACAAAGTGCCACAAGATACCAAGATTTGAACCTTAAACCTACTGTGTGACTGTCCAATAGCTTTACCATGAGGCTGGAAGTGATTCTGTTCTTTTTGCATCAAAATGTAACTATAACATTCAAACAAACATCTTGCTAGTTTGAAACTTTGAAATCATTGTATGGAGAAACGATTGCAATAACAATCTCTATCTCCATCCCATTATGGGAAGAAAGAAAGAGAGAGAGATAGTGACATGACCGCAGGGAGAGGCTGAAGGCCCTCGCAGTCCCAGGTGGTTCCCCGACTCCTGGGGGAGCCAGCACTGCTCCCACAAGCAAGGAGCTGCTAGAAAGGCAGTTCCCGGTGTTCAGGAGCAATGCTTTTATCTCTTTTCCTGCCCACATGATAGTGGGAAAAGAAACAGATGAATACTTCACTCCCAACAAGCAGGAGAAATTTTCACACTCCTGCTTGCTGTGAGCAAAATTGCTGTTTGCTTTTGCTTGGTTGGAGCTGCCACAGCCCCTACCAAGCAAACAGTTATCTCTCGAGGGTGAGCACCTCGGAAGATAGCAAGATCGTCTCTTGGGATTGGCGGTGCCTAGGGCCATTAATGGCTTCAGGAGAGGTGCTCTGTGCCCCCTCTCCTTTAGCTGGCAAAGTTAGCCACAGGGGTGGTGGTTTCCAGGGCTCTATATGGCCTGGGATTGGGGGCTTCACTCTTGAGAAAGTGTAAATGTCCCCACGGAGGTGGTGGTTCCCGAGGCATGGAAGGATCCGTGCAGCCCCCTACACTCATTTTCATTTATCCCCAGGGAGGTGGTGGTCTCCTGGACTTCACACAGCTCCAGCAGGGGGGTACAGTTGACCCCCTTCAAAACCATTATTAACCACAGGGGATGTGGTGGCCCTTGGGGCTCATTTGAGCCCTAAGGGGGGGTTCCGGTGTGCCCCCTCCTTTTCTATTAGACAATTGGGTATACCCCTGGGTCTTGGGCCACTTGGGGGCTTTCTTTAAAAACAAGCGCAGGAGCCCACGCTTGGTTTTTGAAAATAATTTTGTTGTGAATTATCCACAAATTTTCAGCAAAAATATTTTTTAAATGCTTTTTTGTCTTGGCAGGTTCTCTGAGGGACCCCAGCATGAAGGCTAGGAGGTCAGGGTATTTATGTCCTGCTCCCTTTTCTTTATTTTTGTTATGTTTTTGTTTGGGACTCAGCTGAGTCTGTGTCCCAAAATGGCTGCCAACACTTCCTGGTTGAAGTGTTGGCAGCCAATCAGATCTTAGCACAAGATCTCGAAAGGGTTTGCAGAGCCTTCGCATCTCTCTCTCGCTCTCTCTCTATATATATATATATATAAATTTGGATTTTCTTTAAAATCTCGAAAACTACAGAACAGATTTACACCAACTAACAAGAAGCTTGCTTTCTGGACCAAGAGATACCTTTCTGCCAAATTTGCTGTACTTCTGTCCTCCTGCAATTCAAGCACTCTGCTTTTTAGCCCTCTCCTTTTTCTCGGGCCCCCGTTTAACAGATCTCCCCAAAACTTTCCATGTACAAGACCCAAAAAAAGACACTTTTTTGAAATATTTTATGAGGATTTGTTCAACGGTGGTGAAGATATAGCCAAGTCAAAAAATGATTTTTCTATGGAAACTAGGTCCTAACTGTAACTACCTACTTGTGACCACTAGTGGGTAATATATATATATATGCACTCCAGGAGAGTTTATTACTTTATCCAAAGAATATGAAACAACACCACCAACGCGTTTCAACCTCTCGGTCTTGTTCACAGTTCGCAAAAAACACCTTCCCATGAGTCTCTATTTATATTTTAGTTACCTGCTACCAACAAAGTGCATTATGGAACATGTGGTCTCACTAAAAACCAGAAATGTAATAGTCACCAGAACGTATCTGCAATCCAAGGCCATCATTTTAAATCACCCAATTTAACTTAATATTGATACGAAGTGTCAAAAAAGCTCAATAACAATAATATTTTTTTTCATATACAAAAACACACAGAGGGAATGTTTTGAATAATTGTTAGAGTCCGATTGAGTGTGGAGGACATTAGATAGTCATCATATATAATACAGTCCATTGGGAGGAAGTACTGTTGTTCTGATAGAGTGGAGCTTATTTTCCTGATATTTATATATCTAGTGCATGTACTCAGTATAGTTTACAGGTTCATTCTCGACCTGTAACACATGTATCTTTCTACCTCTATATGTATGAAGGCATATATAAATGTAGTATTCTCAGTGCTGTGTGCTTATATGCCCCATATCTATAGCTTTAACATTATTTTACAATCTAGTCTCCATTATACCTACTCATAACCAATGAATCCCTATTTCTTTTGATTTTAATACACTCTATATCTATTCCCTTTGCGACCTCCTCCAGATTTCAATCAAAACTTATATGGCAACATGAATCATTCTAATATCTTTTACTCATAAGTGATAATGGAGTTCTTCGTCACCACTCTCGGGCCTTTGTTTTAAGCTGCATGATTAATCTTGATTCTAAACGTCTCAACCTCAGCTCCCGGTCCCCTCCTCTCTCATTGTTGTAGTTTAGTCTGTAAAGTTTGTCCAGTTATTATCTTTATGTGTATATAAATGTTTTGCCGTAGCATAATTTATATCTTTGTTCTGCACAGCTCTAATGTGTTCTAATATCTGTTTCTTTAAGGGATATATTGTGCTCCCCACGTAACGTAACCCACAGTCACATTCAATTATATATACACTACGTGGGTGGTGTTACAGGTAATTCTCTTGGTGATTCTTATTGGGTTGCCTCTAGAGTCTGGATACTCTCTTTTATTCACTCCTATCCGACAGTCCTTACATTTTAACCAACATGAGAAGCCGATTGTCTGAGTTTGTAGCCAATTCAGGGTTTTTGTCAATTGAAAGTGGCTGTTCACCAAGAGATCTTGTTAAGATGATACTTTCTTATATGTCACCATATGTCTTTCTCCAACAAGTTTCCCTATATCGGGATCTTTTCTTATGATGTCCCAATAATGATTAAGTAAATTCAGAATCAGATGATTTTCCTTGCTGAATGCCATGACCATTCTAATGATGGAGCTTTTATCCTCCAACACAGTGTGGATTTGTTTAATATTTCTTCTCTCGTTCTGGATCTCACTTTTCCCTCTCCTAGATTTATATCTCTTGGTTTATATTTTCTCAGAGTAAATCTTTGCTGAGTTTCTCTAAATTTTTAGTTCCATTTCTTGTTCTGTAGAACAGTTGCGTTTCATCCTAATGAATTCTACGTATGCTATGCTTTTCCTCAAAGATGTCGGGTGGAAGCTGTCACCATGTAATATACTGTTAGTTGAAGTGGCTTTTCGATGTAAGGTGGTTTCAATCTTGTTATTTTCAATATATACTTGGACGTCCAAAAACTGAACGGATTGAGAGCTAACATTATGAGTCAATTGTAAGCCCACCTCATTCTTATTCAAAAGTTCAAGATATTGTACAAACTCCTTCTCCGTTCCATTCCAAATGATGAATAAATCATCAATATACTTCAGCCACAAGATGGCTTTCTTTGCAAATTCCTCATTCTCTTCACTCCATACCACATGTTTTTCCCACCATCCCATCATCAAATTTGCATGGCTAGGCATAAAGGAAACTCCCATTGCTGCCCAACAGACTTGAGCATATATCTGATGGTTAAAGAGAAAAATATTATTCCTCAAACACAAATCAATCATCTTCATCAACATTTTCGAGTGTTTCAGATATTTAATATCCCGCTGTTGTAAAAAGTAATGTACTGCTATCAATCCTATTTCATGCTTGATTGATGTATACAGGGATACCACATCTATGATTGCTAGTTTCTCCTGGAGTGCAACAAATCAATTGTTTAACAATTGTTTGGCTTGGAGATTGTGGAGGAATGGTCCTTTCCTCACGTACGCACCCGTGAATTTGTGCGCCATAAGGTGGACCGGTTGATGGAGGATATATATATATATATATATATATATATATATATATATATATATATATACATACACTTAAAAAAATGAAGATTACAGGGACCGCATACAAAACCACAGAAAGTCACCAGTTATAGTTAGAGTTACCTCGAGTAACTATAATTCCTGCCCTAAGGTAACTATAACTCGTGCTCCCGCCATGCACAGTTTTGTCATCAAATATTTTACTACAAATAGTACATTGATATTATCAATAATGTTATCAAAGAAGTCATGAGTGCTGTAATTTGTGCACTAATTAGCAGCGCATGGCAAGGGCGTGAGTAATAGTTACCTTAGGGCACGAGTTATTGTTACTTCCAATAACTAACTATAACTGGTGACTTTCTATGGTTTTGTACATTTAAAATGTAGCCTCCTTGTATCCTTTGCTTTTTAAGTGAATTTCTATGTTTTTAAAATTCTATTTCCTAACTATATAGTCTATGTAACCTTTGTTTTTTCAGTGAATTTCATAGATTTTTTGAACGTATACTAATTTTCATTACTATGGGCTAATCCAACCACCGCTGGACACTGCCTTTGACCGTGCTTGGCAGCGGTTGGCCACAGGGCCAACCCCCTACAAACACCCTACCTTGCAATGTGCACGGCCTTCACCCATGCGCAGCAAAGGTTGCCCGCAAGAACTGGCCTGCAGCCAGACCCTGCGGTCAACCCCCTAACCACCCAACACTGTGTTGTGCATGGCCCTTTGGACCTGCACGGTGGGAGTTGGCTGCGGCCTCTGGGTGTGAGAATAGGTGTGAAAGGGTGTATCGGGGTGAGAGTGGCTGTGAGAGTGTAAGTCTGGGTGTGAGAGTGTGTGCATCAGTGTTTTAGTGTGTGCATCAGTATGTGCGTGGGTCAGTGAGTGGGTGCTGGAGGCTGACAGTGGGTGGGTGTGTGAGAGTCTGAGTGAGTCTGTGAGTAGGTGTGTAACTATCTGAGTGGGTCTGTTAGTGGTTGTGTGGAGGTTTGACTGGGACTGTGAGTGGATGCATGCAGGTCTGTGAGTAGGTGCTTGAGTGTATGAGTGGGTCTGTGAGTGGGTACATAAGTGTCTGAGTGGGTCTGTGAGTGGGAGAAATTGACTTAGAATGAGATATTTCTGCACAATTTTAATAAAATAATGTATCTGTCATTTTTAAAAATTAAAATAATTTGTACTTAAAAAAAAAAAAGAGGAAAATGAGTCCGACTGGACTCAAACCCTGAATGCTCAGCTCGAGAGGTCTGCGGCCTTCACACTGAGCTATTGCTTTCTTTTTTTCACTTTTTTACCCCTTTGTGGACTATTTGGAACTTCCAGGGAGCCCTCATGGGCCGCGTGGTCTCTACATATTTATGTATTTATTTTGTTTTAATTATCTATGAAAATGCCCTTTATGGGCTATCTGGCACCCCGGGGTAAGCCTCAAGGCTTACCTCCCGGTGCCATTGCTTCAGCAAGGAAGGAGCTTCTTTTAACAGCAGCTCCCTGCTTGCTGAAGCATTTCATCTCTGTTCCCTGCTTTACAGATCCTGCTGTCAAAAAGTGGACCATTTGCTGTGGCTTGGCTGCAGCTTCAAAGCTGCAGCCCTGCTACAGAAAACAGCTATGTCCCAGGGGTGGGCACCCTAGGACATAGCAGAAGCTGACCCTTGGGGTGGCAGTCCCCAGGGCCATCAGTGGCACCAAGAGGGGGTCACATGGACAACCTCCATTCTGCACATAGCCCTGGCAAGGTGGTGAGCCCTGGGTCTAGATGGGGGTCCAAAATAGACCCCCTTTTCATTATTTAGTGTGTGCCCTGCTCATAATTCATTGTAGCACCAGGCAGGTGGCGGTCCCCGGGGCTATGGTGGAGGCCATTGGCCATTTTTGGCCCCTAGAGGTGGCAGTCCCCAGAGTGTGTGGGGGCCTGCAGCCCCCTGCTCATAATTCATCATAGCCCTGGGGAGGTGGTGATCCCCGGGGCTGTGGGGGGAGGACATCAGGTCTCCCCCATTTTGTAAAAGCATTTTTGCCCCGGGGTGCTGTTCCCTGGGGCATGGGGGACCGTGTGCCCCCACTTATACTTTATTATTCCTTTGGGGAGGCGGTGGTCCCCGGGGCTGTGGGGGGACCAGGAGTCCCCCCCTATTTAAAAAAAATAGTGCCTCCCAGGACTTGGCTCACACCGGGGGCTGATTTAAAAATACGAGCAGGAACATGCGCTTGTTTATTTTTTAATGGGGGGAATTCATGACCCCGTTGCGATTCTGTGTTAAAAAGTATTTTTAAATGCTTTTTAGCTCTGGGGGGGCACCAGAGCGAAGGGGTCAGGATATTCATACGCTGGCCCCTTTTGTATTTTTAATTGTTTTTTATTGTGACTTCGCTCACGCCAAGTCTCAAGATATCTGCAACACTCCCTGGATTGAAGTGCTGACAGCCAATCACATCTCAGCACGCGATTGGGAGGGACTGCAAATCCTTAACGTCCCTAGATACACAAATTTGGATTTGCTTGAATTTCTCCAAAACTACTGAACGGATTTACACCAAATAACAAAAAGGGACCTTTCTAGCCCAAGAGCTACCTTTCCGCCTAATTTGGTGTATTTTCGTCCAGTGGTTTTTGATATTGCAATTTTTCCTACAGGAATTAACATTGGAAACGCTCTAAATTTCACCTCCCTTTTATCTCAGCCCCTGCTTGATGGCCCAACCTGAAACCAGACAGCAACTCACATGACTCACATTTTTTTTGGGAACATGTCATGAAGATTCTTCAAGTGACACCAGAGATATAGACAAGCAAAAAAACAGCTTTTTTAAAATAGAAACTAGGTCCTAATTATAACTACCTAGTGGTGGCCCCCACTAAGTAATATATGTGCGTGTATATATATATATATATATATATATATATATATATATACACATGGCAAAGGCGAGAGTTATAGTTACCTTAGTGTGTGAGTTATAGTTACTTGAGTTAACAATAACTATAATTTCTGAATTTCTATGGGTTTGTGTGAGTAAATTCAGAATATAGCTGTAACATCCCTGTAACCTTTGGGTTTTCTTCAGTGACTTTCTATGCTTTTTTTAACATGCACACATATTGATATAACCAGCGCAGTGCACGCCCTTTGGCTGTGCATGGCAGGGGTTGGCCGCAGGGTTTAGCCTATGGCCAAGCCCAGTCGCCAACCCTCCTGCATGCACCCAAACACACGCTGCGCATGGCCTTTGGCAGCGCGCAGCATGAGATTGGATGGAGTGGATGATCCGTGGATCCACGACTGGATGAAAAAATAATTGGGCAATTTTTAGACCATGAGTGGCCCTCCTCTACATGTCCTATGGGGTCAGGATCCGGATCAGTGGAGGATCCGCGTCCATATATATCTATTTATTTTAAACTCTAATATCTCAGAAAAGTACTAAACGGATTTACACCAAATCACAAAAAGCAGGCTTTCTGGACAAAGAGCTAGCTTTCTCCTAAATTGGATGTAATTCCTTCCAGTGATTCAGGCTGTAGTTGTGTTCAAAATCTCTATGGGAAAACACGTGTGTAAAATGCGTTTTGGGACCCCTCCTTTTTCTCAGTCCCCACTTGACGGATCACCTCGATACTCTCAAGACAGCAGCTGAACCAATTGTTGTATTGGTTTTGAAAGTTTCGTGAAGATTCCTCAAGCGGCGCTAAAGTTATTGGCAAAACAACAAACGCTCTTCCTATGGAAACTAGGTCCTAACTATAACTACCAACTGGCAACTGTAAGTAGGTTATATATATCTATGTATATTTGTATATATAAATGTACATATATCCCCCATCCCCCAGGGCCTGGCGTATAAAGTTTTTTTCTTTGAGGTGGGGGGCCGCATGCCCCCCTGGCCAATTTTGGGCATAGGGACACCATCCCCCGGGCCCATCCATACTATATCTTTTTTGGGGAGGGGGGGTATGCGGCCCCCTCCCCGGTCCGATCTCATCCCCGGGGACCCCATCCCTGGGGGCCTGGTCATCTGTCCTGGGTGCCTAACATGGCACTCAGTATGGAATAGGACCGTGGGTGGAGGTTCAAGGCCCCTGCGGTCCCAGCCAGTTTTTCGCCTCTTGAGGTAGCGGGCATTGCAGTCACCGACAGGAAGCTGATAAACATGCGGCTCCCTGTCTGTGAGAGAAACTGTTTTCTCTGTTTCTCTGCCCACGTATCTCCAGGCATGGAAACAGAGGCTCATTGAGGCAGGTCACAAGCCCCTCCTCAACATTTCATATTTCCCCCAGGGAGATTATTAAGTATATCTCTTTCTACTCACTGTAAAGAGAAAGAGATGCTATCTTAAATAAACAGAATTACATGCCGCCTCATTGCGCGCTACTGCGCCTTCCAAATACGAGGTTACCTCTTGTAACCAAATGTCAACAAAATAGTAACGTACCTTCTAGTAATGCATCGTCAGGCCACCTCAAATCTGCATTTCCCGTTGATGACAAAGTGTTGAGCGATCTTCCAAACGCGAGTACGCGAAAGGAAGGTCTTGTCACTAGTGTGTGTATTTATATTTGATTCATCACGGACATTAACAACGGACATCCCGTCTCCCTCCATTGCATTAGTCTAAATAGAAAGAGGACTGTTGTCCCCTTAAAAAAACATGATGTAACACAGACTAGTAAACAGAAATAAAGGACTAAACTACTCATATTTATCAAGGCAAGTATCAATTATGTTCATCGATATTTTTGATTGTAATATCCTATTTTAATATTCAAACTTATGATTGCGTTTTAGTGGTCCAAATCTAATTTCTAAGATATCATATTCATTTGAGTTTTTACTATTTGAGTTATTTATTTTATTTAACAATAATAGACCGTATTGTAGGCAAAGTTTTAAAGCAATCAAATCTATATGTTTGATATATAACCTAATTAGTGTTCACATAATATATAATGGTTTCCTGATATAAAAACCGCACTTGTCCGTGCACGTGATTCACTATTATTCAGTACATAACTCATTTCATTGTCTTAATCCCCTAAAAATATTCAAGTTCATAGTCAGAATTCAAGCCACGTTCTACTGCCATTAATCTCATAATCTAACACGATTCCCTCCTTCTCAAAACAAGTTCTCTATTCCCTCCTCTTGGATCTATTTTAACATGGTCAAATCCAAAGAACTTGAATTCTTTTTGTGTATTCTGCATATCACACTCTTTCATATGTACAGCAATAGAAAATCTGTCATCATTCTGTTTAATAGCTCTCCAATCCTTACTTTCAATGGGCGGATGGTGCTCCCTACGTAAAAACGATTGCAGTTACATAACAACATGCAAACGACATAACTTGTGTTACAATTTATAAATGTTTGCATTGGATACCTCTTATTGCCTCCCATTACAGCAAAATCTCTTTGTCCCTGACATGCCCATCTACAAACATTACAATTACCGCATTTAAAAAATCCTTTGTGTTCCTGGTCTAACCAGCTAATATTGATGTACTGTCTTGGATAACTAGGGCATAATATGTTGCTAAGAGTCTGACCTTTACGGTAAACAACAGGAGGCCTAGTTATTTTCCGAATTCTGCGTACTGAATCATCAACAATTTTATTTTGATAACCTCTGCTTATAAACCTTTTTCTTATTTCATCTATGCATGACTCAAAATGCTCACCCAAACTACAGTTTCTCTTTGCTCAAATCATTTCTCCAAATGGTATTGCTCTTATTTGGCTCACTGGGTGAGCACTCGTAGCGTGTAACAATGAATTACATGACGTTGATTTCCTATACAGTCTACTCTCTATTTAATTCTCCTTTATGAATAATTCTACATCTAAAAATTCAATGTTGGTATCACTATAATGGTATGTAAATCTCATATTGACAGCATTGCTATTCAAGTAGTCGCAGAATGAGTGTAAACTCGCTAGAGTCCCTGTCCAAAGTAAAAGACAATCGTCTATATATCTCCCCCAGTAGAGGATATGTGTATGCCATTCTGCCGCTCCAGGTCCCCATAGCCAGGTTTCCTCAAACCACCCAATGAATACATTTGCATATGATGGGGAAAATTTAGACCCCATAGCAGCACCTTGTTTTTGCTGAAACCATTCATCTTTGAAAAGAAAACAATTATGTTTCAGAATTATATCCATCATCTCAATTAGCATCTTTGTATGTTCTGATAAACTTGCTGATCTTTTGCCTAATGTATGTGTTATGGCTTGTAATCCAGACTCATGTCTAATGTCTGTATATAGAGCCTCCACATCCAGAGTCACCATATATGTATTGGGTTCCCATAGTATATCATTCAGCATCCCCAAAAGATGTTTTGTATCTCTAATAAACAAAAGCATATTACATACAAAGGGCTGCAAAAATACATCAACAAATTCTGATAGTCTTTCAATAGGACCTCCAATTCCGGATACAATAGGTCTCCCCAGTGGAAAAGCAAGATTCTGATGTATTTTTGGCAGAGTAAATATACATGGAAATCTCAGACTATTTACTTGTAGGTATTTGTATTCATCCATATCTATAATAATACCTTTCTCAAACCAAACACGAAGTCTTTGATCAAGTTAGTTAAATGATATGTGGGATTTGTTTTCACTTTCTCATAATACATCTCATTATTTAATTGCCTGTAAATTTCGTTCTCATATTCATGTCTATTTAAGACTACTACATTTCTCCCCTTGTCTGCCCTTTTAATTATTATGCTATTATCTGTCCGGAGGGATTTTAGTGCCTGATATTGTCTATAATCTAAATTGTAATTTTTCACACGTTTTTTGTCTAATAAGAATTTGCTATTCAAATCCTCGTTTACTAGTTTATAGAATACTTCTATGTTGTTATCTATGGAAACCCTCGGTATCCAAGTTGATTTTGGTTTCAAACCACTACTTATATGAGTATCTGGAACAATGTTCAGGTACTTTAGGACTCTAGACATAATAGCAGGAGACTCTTCTTGATCCGTAATCAATAGAATTGCCGCTGTAGCCCTAATGTCTTGTATAGAGAGTGTACTAAAACTCTAGTTGATTGTTGGCTTGTTCCAACATCAGAGTTTGTCAAATTCAATTCAAAGTGTTTCTTCAACTTTAACTTCCTCACAAACTTAAAGAAATCTATCTTAGATTGACAAATGTCTCCTTGACTTTTGGGGCAAATCCTTTATTTAGAAGGCTACATTCTTCTTTAGTTAAGCGTTTATCTGACTTGTTTATGACAATATTAGTAAGAATAGAATCTGTATTTATATCTTCCTGTGCCACAATCTTGTCTTCACACCTGTATCCTTTTCTGGTGTGTTTTAAGATAGCGTCTCTTTCTCTTTACGTGAGGAGAAAGAGTTATACTTAATAATAATATCTAGCACTAGACACAAGTAACGTAGTGTAAGTATAGCAGCGGACACAGATAATATATACTGTGCAGCATGCTCTAGCAATAACGTAGGAGAAAGTGTTTGAATCTCAATTTCTTTTGATTTATTTATGTCTACTAATACACTTGATTTAGGTTGGGATATAAGGATGTAAACGGAGTACACTACACTGGGTAAAACTAATACTTTTCATTTATTTGTATTTTGATTAGATGGACACACATTGGTGTTTCTGATATGGGGTGCGCCACTCGTTGGTGCACGTGAGTTTGTTTATATAGAAATCACTAATATTTAAATATGACTAATTACTCATTAATAAAGGGGATTAGCTACTATAATAGACCATCAATTAATTTAATAAGATTTCCACCACATAGTAGATAATTGTATATCACTGGGTGTTTTAAAGAAAAAGAAAATTACAAATATTGTGGATTTATTAGGAATTGGAATTTACAAGTGAGATTTTGAATACAAAACTAATTGGATATTGTATGTTATTAACAGTTGAGAGAAGCCCTGACAAAGTCTGTGGGGAGATATTTACCTAGATGAAGCACGTGTTGGCTTGGCTGTAGCTGTTAAAATGAAATAATAAAGAAGATGATGAACATTCCAAGTGGAACTATAGACTTTGAATTTGGTTTTTATTAATTTTATTATATGGACTTGAGTGCTTCCGTTGGTAAACATGTGCTAGTAAGCTTTCTTGCAAACTCCAGTGTCCTCATATCACCAGGCACTGAGAGATAAGATGGTTGTAAAGCATGTTGCAGGGTCTTTGAGCCGCAGGTGCCTCACACTGCTCCTGGGCATGCAAATCCAGATTGCCCTTATGTGTAGGAAACAATCATCTTATGCATCATGCAATTTCTCCTTACAGAGGGCACTATTCATTCTCCTCAAGATCTCCATGCATACTGCATGTAAACACGAACATACACTTGTACGGAGGGAACTGTACACACTCATTGTGGGAAACAAATAATGGGACACAAAGCAGGCTGCATGTGGGAGTTATTGTAAACTCTTCAATAGGGAAAGGTAAAAAGGCCTGATTCTCTGTTATACATTATCAACTGCCACCAACCGTCAGACTCCTCATAGCTTGGAAATGGGCAGCGATGAGGCTACACTATGGGAGGAGGCACCCTTTGCTATACCGCCTGCCCAACAGAAGTGTGAGCTCTGCTTCGGGGTCGAGACCACTGTGAAGAATACAAAGTGTGAGCTGGGAAAAGTCAAACATGCAAAATGGTCAGTTTTCAGCGCCATGCAAGGACTTTCATTCCTATGTTCAGGAACTGCGTAAGTCGTTTTAGAAAAAAGGGGGTCGATTGAGCTGGATATCTTCCAGATACGGAAGTTCCTATTCATAGACAAGGTGTCCCCTCTTGGAGTGTGTTACTTATAAATACCAACTTCAAGGCATATATCAAACTAAGTTCTAAGAATGGAAGGGGCTGCAAATTAAATGTCAAAGTTCAATTATAAGGGGAAGCATACATTTAATCACCCTCCTAGCACCAGTCTCATTTATTATAATTTAGTGGATCTTAGGGTTTGGCTATCTCTGGTTGATTTTATCATTGTACCTTGTCTATATAGCGATCACATTGCCCTGAGCCTGGATGTTGACCTCTCTGCTCTAGGTATGGAGACATGCTTTGGGGATCCATTGGACCCCAGGGTACAGGTGACCAGTAATAATTGTAGACTGAAGTGGGCCTCCATGAAGAACTTGGCAGAGCAGATGGGTAGAATCTATGTGAAAGTGGTTGCCTGCCTGGTGATCTTGCTAAATTGAGAGGTAGAATCGGCAGCGATGCAGCCCAATATGTGATTTGTCAAATCCATAACAAGCTGTTTGATGGTCTTACATGCTCTTCTATGTGGATTCCAAAATAACCCATACCATATGCCTGGCCGAATCATGATACAATAGAGCACACAAGAATGCCAGATCTGCCATTTTTTCTGCTATCAAAGCCCAGGAAATTAAAGTACAGGGGGAGTTGTATTAGAATACCATTAGAAAGGCCAAAAAGATTGGGGAATTGAGCGATGGGTAACATGTTGATTGCAGTTAAAGAAAGGGACCACCGTGGTTTTTGGAATTTGGTCTTGTCAGGTTGCAGGGGAGGGTGTCTGCTCAGCAATGTCAAATATTTCTGCTGCACACTGGGTAGCTCATTTTTCCTCCCTGTATTCTCTGTTAGAAGTTACCACCGACAGTCTGCCAGGGTTGTTGGCTGATAACTGTGTGTTAGAAGAGGATACCTATATGAACTCCATTAAACCTAACCCAATTATCCTAGAGGAAGTAAATTAGCGGCCAATAAATCCCCTGGATTGGATGAAATTCCAGGGGACCTCTTTAGAAGTGAACTAGGTGTCTGGGGTCCATATTGTTT
Source organism: Pleurodeles waltl (assembly GCF_031143425.1). Classification (NCBI taxonomy): domain Eukaryota; kingdom Metazoa; phylum Chordata; class Amphibia; order Caudata; family Salamandridae; genus Pleurodeles; species Pleurodeles waltl. The sequence continues at coordinate 1,284,012,554 of NC_090440.1, forward strand.
TACTAATTTTCAATAACATCCTGAAAGGAGCACTAATACCCTCATCCTGGGGTGGTGCCAAACACATTGCCATATATAAAAGGGGCTCTCCAGTGGACCCTCACAATTACAGACCTATCAGTCTTATCAACTGATCCCAAAAACAATTTTGTTCTATACTTTTTGATAGACAACATGCCAGGGTGGGCGAGCAGAACATTTTAACACCACTGCAAGCTGATTTCTGAGAGGGTGTCAGCACACTAGAACAAGTCTTCAATTTCCAACTAATTTTTTGGAAAACTGTGGTCTTAGGTGGTAGCATCCTTTACATTGCCTTTTTGTTACCTACTGTTGGCATTTGACATGACCTCTTGCCTGAAATTGTGGCAGGTTTTGCCCAATACGGGCCTTCCGGCCGACCTCTTGGCTGTTTTTGTTAGTTTACATTCTAGCAATTTGTGTAGGTCCTGAGTGGATTGGCGTGGAAATTGATGGATCATTTTCCTGCGGAGCGGGGGGTAAGGCGACGATGTGTCCTCGCACCAACGCTTTTTACATTGTTTGTCAACTACCTAGTCTCCTATTTGGATGAGTGTGATGGAGATGCACCTAAGCTAGTAGGCATCAAGGCCTCTGCTTTGATAATTGATGATGATAAACTCCTATTATCTAAATCCCCTGTGGGTCTGCAGAAATTAAATTGTCATTTGAGGGCTTTTGTGCGCAGGAAGGCCTTGTGATAAATGCTGATAAAATTAAATTTATGATTCTAAATCCTGGTCACTCTACGCACCCTAACCCCTAACTCGCTGAAGTCCCCTTGGAGTGGGTTAAGGTTTTAGATTATTTAGAGATGACCCTTACTGAGGATATGGATTGGAGCCTCTATTTAGAGAAGCGGAGACTCAAGCTTGTGCAAAATAGTGGGCACTATTCACCAAATTTCTCTGGCAATTAAAATTTTTCAAATGCAGGCTTTGGGGTCTGACATGTATGGGTCTGAACTTTGGGGACACAAAAGCGTACCCAATCTACAAGTTGCAGAGAATTGTTTCCTGCATCAGTGTCTAGGGCTCCCTGCTAGCTCGCCACTAATTCCACTCTGGTTTGACCTGGGTTTGAGGACCATCTCTGAGCGGGTGAGGCTTAGGCCCATACTATATTGGAGACGGATTTGGGCTATCCCTGAGTTATCATCCTATCAAACAGGGCTCCGTGAAGTATTGGGTCTGTCTAGGTCAAGTAATATACCCTGGTTTAGATTTTCAAAGGAAACCTTAATCAAGATAGGTTGTGGAGAAATGTGGGATGACATGGAGGCTGCTTGGTCTCTGTGAAGCCCTGGTTAAAAAAAGATATCTGGAGTTTAAATCAGCTCAGATGCTGACAAGCCCATCTCTGGGTAGTCTGACAGATACTGTCCTCCAAATTAAGGGAATGTAAAACTTTGAACATAACCTTGATGAAATTGAGCCCCCATTAGCTCAGAAAGAGTATGTTCAGTTCAGACATGGGACTCTGCCAATAGCCCACTTTAATGATAACTGGCACATAATAATGGTGATTATGAGTGTATTTGCCCTTCTTGTGGAGTTGGACATGTGTTGTTCTTCTGTCCAGCCTACATACGTCTTATGCAGGAAAATATGGATCCTCCCTGCTTGATGGCTTCTTAGTATTAGAGAACATAAAAATGCCCTTCGTATCTTAAGGTTTGATGCCTCTCAAAGTTTGGTATTTGCTGAATCCCATCTTTTATTATTAATGTGGTGGATTAGGCAAGTGGTATGTTTGCAATTGGACTTCTGACATTTTTAAGTCTTTGTTTTAGGCATTAGAAAATGTTTTACCCTTCGGGTTTTATAATCGAATGATTAGAACTATGCATTTTAAAAATGTATTTTTACCAATGATAAATGCAATCATGTTACAATCATTCATGAATAAGTTGCTTTGGGTCTATCCTGAGATACCTAGCTTGCTTGGTTAAGATTACGGAGCTCGGCTTTAGGGATCTGATTGCACTATTCTAATTTTTGATTGTTGAAATGTTTATATTTATGCCGTGTATTAATACTGCTATGTTTCTGTTTTCACTTTTATGGTCTTCTGACCGAAATAAAGTTTTGATAATGATGATGATGAATTAATCATGCAATTCCTGGATATGCATCCTAATTTCTCTTTTGAAAAATACTCAAAATCAAAATCAAATCAAATCAGGGTTTATAGAGCACAACCCCTCACCCGTAATGGTATCCAGGCGGTAAGGGGTTTGTCCTCTGCGCTTCAGTTGAAGAGCCAGGTTTTAAGGTCCCTCCTGAATTGAGGTATCGATGGTGACTACCTAGGGTGCAGGGGCAGCGTGTTCCAGATCTTTGCTGTGAGATAGGCAAAGGATCTTCCACACGCCAAGGTCTTCTGTATGCAGGGTACAGTGAGCAGTGCTTGTTGAGCAGAGCCGAGCGGTCTGGTGGGGGAGTAGAAGGTGATGCAGTGGTTGAGATAGGAGGGTCCTAGGTCATGGAGGGCCTTGTATGCGTGGATGAGGAGTTTGAAATTAATTATTTTCTCAATAGGAAGCCAGTGGAGGTCTCTAAGGTGACTAGTGATGTGTTTGTGGCGGGGATTGTTCAGGATGAGTCTGGCAGAGGCGTTTTGAATGTGATGGAGTTTCTTCAGGTTTTTCTGGGTGGTACCAGCATAGAGGGCATCGCCAAAGTACAGTCTGCTGGTAACCAGGGCATGAGTGATAGTTTTGCGGCAGTCCTTTGGGATCCATTTGTAGATCGTCCGGAGAAGTCAGAGCATGTGAAAGCAGGAGGATGCAACAGAGTTGACTTGGTGGGTCATGGTGAGCGATGAGTCCAGGATGAAGACAAGGTTGCGTGCGTGGTAGGGGCGGGAGGGGTGCAGAGGGTGAATGGCTGGTGGTCGTCCCAGTCTGATGTGGCTGGTCCCAGGATGAGGATCTCAGTCTTGTCAGAGTTGAGCTTGAGGCAGCTGTCCTTCATCCAGGCTGCGACAGCTTTCATCCCGTTGTGGAAATTCTTCTTGGCACTAGTGGGGTTTTTGGTCAGTGAGATGATCAGCTGAGAATCATCTGCATAGGAGACAATGTTCAGCCTGTTGTTCCTAATGATGGATGCGAGCGGGACCATGTAGAAGTTGAAGAGTGTGGGGCTTAGGGGGGAACCCTGTGGAGCTCTGCAGCTGATCTCCGTAGGTTCTGACAGGTAAGGCAGGAGTCTGACTCTATTTCAGACAGGAAGAAGCGTATCCAATGTAGGGCCTTTCCTCGGATGCCAGCTTTGTGGAATCTGGAGCAGAGTGTGTTGTGTCACGCCCACTCATCTGAAAACCAGACTGTCTGCAGGGGCAATGAATGTTTTCCCGGCCTCCTGAGGCACCTCTTGGTGCTGCTGATTGCACCAGGCGCCCAGGCAGGTGCCCCAAAAGGGAAGGGGATTTGGAAAAAGAGAGAAAAAAACACTGCACTCCTTTTCACCAGGTCCAGCCGGGTGTGGTTCTTCAGGTTTTACAGGTTATGGAGAACTGTCAGTGAAGCCCCTGGAAGCTGCCTTTCTGGGATGAATTACGGTATTGATGAAGCTATGTGCTATTAGGAGACTGTTTCACATCATTCAATAAATGATGCACTGGGCTCATTAAACAGCATGCAAAAAGGCATACACTGATCTCATTAATTTTGTTTAATTTGGTTATCACAGCACATTCACCTGGTAATATCAGCAACTTGGCCCTCTCTCTCTTCTCATGGATTATGCACAAAAGGTGACAAAATCTGAATGTCTCTAAACAAATTAGGAAGTTCTGCAAGTCTCTTTCATAGATCTGCACTTTCACATTAGGTTTTCTATGGTAAAACTACAACATAAAACGAGTTACAATACAAAAAGCAAGAAAACTCACATATAGAGTATTCCTAGCACTGAATTGCATAATCAGTATTAACATAAAATGAATTGCAATACCAAAAGCAAATAAACTCACACATAGAGTAATCCTAGCACTGAATTGTGTAATCACTATTAGTGAAAAAAATAAACAAGTGGATAGTGAAATTGTGTCACAGTTCTCAGTTACAAAACGAAAGTTGTCAAGGCTGCGCTGAATCTGTTATTCAACCCTCATCAAGGCCCCCACTCATAAATCATGTCGGTGTCCTTAGAAGAGACCTTTCAAAGTCTCAAGAAGGCTAGAGTGCAATCAGTCTCACTTTTCAGCTGTCATAAAAAAAACAAGGCAACCATAATAACATTCTACACAAACAGATTCCAGACAGCATGCTCCACTTAGCTGACAGAAGTGTGTTCTTTCCAGAGTTCTCTGCTAAGGATCTTTGCTGCGTTGAGGGCAGCGGGTGGGGCTTGGAGGGAATTCCAGAGTGCAGAGGGCTTTCCTTGCCAGACAGGAAGAAAGCCAAGCAGAGTCATGTGCACAGCAAGAGTATTTATAGCCAGCATGACTAATGCTTTTGAAAACACCAGGCAGCTGCTCCCTGGAGACCTTGGGGGCGTGGTGGTTGCCTGACAACCAATAAACAAGTGAACCTGACACATTTAGAAGCAGGAGGACTTGACACAGTCACATGTGCTCAACAAGCATTCGTGAAAACAACTATGTAGTGCAAGGCTTTTCTGGTGACTCTGATGAGGTGTGCTAGAATTTGGTGTCAGCTTTGAAGGCCTCAGAGTCTTCCAGAACCTTGCTGTTCCTCCATCTTTTCTCTAGCTGTCTGCAGGTGTGCCTGGAGTCCTGGAGTGCGGGTGAGAACCAGCTCTTTAGGTGGTATTTAGCTGAGGTCTTACAGAGAGGTGATAGGGTGTTGGTGCATTTGGAGATCCATTAGTGGATGTTCTGTGCTGAGATGCTGGCATCTGCGGAGAGGGGTGGCGAAGACTTGCTGAGGGTGTTGGAGAGCTGTTCCTTGATGATTTGGTTCCATTTTCTGCTTGGGGCTCAGAGCGTGCGGAGGTGGAAGGCTGGTGAGGTAATGGTGAAATGGATGCAGTGGTGGTCAGTCCAGTGAAGCGTGGAGGTGTTGTCGACAGTGATGTTGTTGCTGGTGGAAAAGATGGAATCGAGTGTGTGTCCAGCGATGTGTGTTGGTGAGGTGACCAGTTGCTTTAGTCCCATTGTGGTGAGGATGTCGAGCAGGGAAGAGGTGTTAGTGTTGTGGCCATTTTCAATGTGGTATATGGTATATGAGATCGCCGATGAGGAAGTAGTTTGAGGAGGCGAGAGCACGAGGAAAAATGATGTTGACGATGGAGTCACTGAAGGTTGGTCGAGGGCCGGGAGGCCTGTAGATGAGGGTGCAGTAGAAGTTTGGCTTGGAGGGATGGCGTGTATCTGGAGGAACTCCATGAGGTGGGAGTGTTCTTCTGCATTGGTTGTCAGGAGGAGGGAGGATCTGTGTACGATGGCCAGGCCGACGCCTGGGCTAGAAGGCCGGTCTTTGCTGAGCAGTTTGTAGGCAGTGGGGATGGCGATGACGATGTCCGGTGCAGATACTGGGTTTGTCTATGTTTCGGTGCGAAAGGCGATGTACGGGCGGGTGGAGTCTAGTAGGTCACAGAGTTCTCTGGAGTCTTTGTTGAGGGAGCGAATGTTGAGGTGGATGCAGCTGAGGCGTTCAGGGTTGGTGTTCAATGGCTTAGTGGGAGGAGGGTACGGTGTTTGGTGTAGGGTGAGGGTGCGGTGGCAGTAGAGGCAGGAGAATGGTCCATGGGTGTCTCTGGGTGATGCGAGATGGGAGGTAGGGGAATGTCCTGTGTTCATCACATGAAGGGTCTCTGCGTTGTAGCGATGGAAGGTTGGCGAACCAGGGTTTGGGGCGCTGGGTGCAGTCCAGGTCGGATGGGTGCAGACGGGCTTGCTTTTGGCACGCCAGCGGCGCGGCTGCACACTGGGCTCAATAAGAAGGGGAGGGAGGCAGGGTCCGGTCACCTGGGAGCTAGGAGGGTGGGAAAGCGCTTTTGCAGGGAAGAAGGGAGCAGGGCACTGGGGCAGCAGCGCGGGGAATGGAACGGGAAATGTGGGGAGAATGAAAGGTTGAAGGAGAGAGAGAGAGACAAGAAAGAAAAAATGACTGAAAAAGAAAGGTGACTGAAAAATAGGCAAACATAAGAGACAGCAAGAGACTTAGGCCTAGATTTAAGAGGGCCTATTGACACATCAACGTCATTTTTTGACAGAAAAATAAGCCAAATTATTAAGAGACAGCAAGATACTTACATGCAGATGACCACTAGGCCATCTGCATGCGGGCGGAGGTGGGCCTCGAACTGAGAGTCAGGCAGGCTCTCAGTTCAAAACACATCAGAGACAGAAGCAGCAGCAACAGGTGGAGCTGTGTAGAGGAGAGCGAGCATATGCTGACTAGGAGGTCAAAGGAGTCACCCTCTCAGTGCTCACCGGCCACCCTTAAGAAGGGGAGGGAGGTGGGAGTCCGGTCGCAGGGAGGGGGGAGTGAGGCCGCAGGGGTAGCAGCAGTGGGGAATGGAACACTGGAAATGTAGGCAGAGTGAAAGGCTGAAAGAGAGTGAAAGAGACAAGAAAGAAAGACAAGAAAATATAAAGATGACTAAAAAATAAGCAAAAGTAAAAGAGAGCAAGATACTTAGGCCTAGATTTAAGAGGGCCTAGAGCCAGCTAACGACACATCAATGTTATTTTTTGACAGAAATAAGCAAAAGTAATAAGAGACAGCAAGATACTTACATGCAGAGGGCCACTAGGCCACAAGGGATGAGACGCAACCGGGATCCTGCGGGTTGAGGTGGGCCTCGAAACGAGAGGCAGGTTCTCAGTTCAAAATGCGGCAGAGACAGCAGCAGCAGCAACAGGTGGAGCTGTGCAGAGGAGAGGGAGCAGACACTGTCCAGGAGGGTGGGAAAATGCTTTGCAGGGAGAGAGGGTGGGCGGGGACACAGGGGCAGCAGCAGCGGGGCATGGAACACGGGAAACGTGGGGAGAGTGAAAGTCTGAAGGAGAGAGAAAGAGACAAGAAAGAAAGAAAAGAAAAAATAAAGATGACAGAAAAATAAGCAAAAGTAAAAAGAGGCAGCAAGATTGTTACAGATGGCACTAGGCCACCAGAGATGAGGTGCAGGTGGAAGCCTGCGGGTGGAGGTAGGCCTCGAACTGAGAGTCAAGCAGGCTTTCAGTTTGAAATGTCACAGAGGAAGCAGCAACGCTACGCAGAGGAGAGCTAGCAGACACTGACCAGGAGGCAAGAGGAGTCTCCCTCTCAGTCTCTGTCAACTGTCTTTAAGAAGTGGAGGGAGGCAGGAGGTCCGGTCAGCTGGGAAGTCGGGAAAGCACTTTGCAGCAAAGGAGGGGGGGGGCGGACCGCAGGGTCAGCAGCAGCGGGTAATGGAACGCAGGAAACACCGATAGAGTGAAAGGCCGAAGGAGAGAGAACGAGACAAGAAAGAAAGAAAAGAAAAAATAGACATGACAGAAAAATAAGTAAAATTAGTAAGAAGAGACAGCAAGATACTTAAGCCCACATTTAAGAGGGCCTAGCCTGGTGGTGCACACCTGGTGGCGTTAGGGGGGGCAGCTAAAAAAGTGGTACTGCAGTAGGTGCAGCGCCACTTTTCATAAATCCGCCCCTTACATGCAGATGGCCACTGGGCCACCAGGGATGAGGCAGAGGCCGGAGCCTGCGGGCCTCGAACTGAGAGGCATGCAGGCTCTCAGTTCGAAATGCTGCACAGGTACCAGCAACAGGTGGGGCTGTGCAGATAAGAGCAAGCAAATGCTGACCAGGAGGTCAGAGGAGTTTCCAGGTTGGTATATTGTGCGATAAGAACACCTGGACCCTGTTTATGTGTTGGGTGGTTGATTCCGACACGTGCAAAAACCCATGTTTGTGCACAGGTTCGAATTACAAATTGAGTGTTATTTAAAGCATTTGATATTTATTGGCTGATTAAATACCTCAACCTTCGTTAAATTCTGCAGGTCAAACCTGCTGAAATTTAACACGGAAAAACGATACGGTAATTGCCGTAGCATGTGGATTTTATTGCGTAATACGCTCAAATCCGCATGTTATCGCCCAGAAACTCGCAATATGTGCAATTTATCGCACCGGAAAAATAACGAACTGTCGGATGTCAAGCAATTTGACAGCAGAATGTACGTTAGACACTTCCAAATCTTTGTGCTAAGGAGCAGAAGATCTGAATAATAAACTGAGTTTAAAAGTATTGGTATACAACATATTGCACCAAATATTGTTCACAAAGTTATAATTGTTTAGTTCAATTGCTCATCACCTTAATGTGTTTTTTTCTTGGCGGTTAATCCATTTCAAATTCCTTACTTATAAATTCAGAATTTTAGGTTAGTAGTATTGTAACTGGACACTAGAGGGCATAGTGGGATCGTACAACCATGACTTTAAAGCAGTCTTTTGAGGCACTTCTAAAGCAGGAGCGCTAGTTAACTAGAATTTTCGGTGGTTACCGCCGTACATACACAGTGGCACATTAGCCCATCGCGTTTTTGTGTAATCTATTACGTTTTTGCACTATGTCTTGTTTTTGGGTGATAACGAACAAAGAATGCACCAATATCCCAATTGGGCAAGGGTCCAATATGAACTACCAACGATGTTTTTCAAATAAACCTATCCCAGTGAGCAATAACATAAGAAAGTCCGCTGTGACTCGAGTCATATGGGGGAGGGAGAGCTCTAACAGTATTAACTCATCCTCTCCAGTAGAGTCGCGTCCAGGCACGCTCCTTCATGACAGCATGTGTAAAACACTTATTCCTGGTTCACCCGACAGAACCACCGCACTGAAGATCCCATTGTCGAGGAGCAGTTTAGTCAAGAATGCCGTTGCCAAATCTAGCTGTGAAAACATATGAAGTCGTCAGGCGGGTTAACTTTCAGCTTTGCAACAAAACCCACCGATGTAGAAAGTCCCCTCATAACCAATTCTAGTTTAATCCACAACATCTCTTTATTCTCTAAAGAGGCAGGATGCAAGGCAGGGAAAGTCAGCAAACTCTCTTTGTTTTACTTACTTACTTACCCACAGAACAGGGTTTCTTAAGTCAGGGGATGACCAGACCACCATCGCTATGCTACCTGCAGTGTCCAAATGGACATATAAATGATGCAAACACTCCCTATGGGCAGCCCTGACACCCATCCCACATGGCTCAAGTACTGGCATCACCATCCAGGTGACCCTGCTAATGAAAATGACCAGGCGCAGGTACCTTGCAATGAAGCGTCCCACCGAAGTGAAGGGCGCAACCTATTCCCCTGGGAGTCTTTGCGCAACAGGGGAGGCCAAGGACAGGATAGATGGTTTGGTGGGCAGAGTTTTAGGGGGAGTTAAGGAAGACAGGAGATGTGAAATTATTATCTTCCTGATTCGACACAGCACCACAGCGGTGGGAGGAAAACAGTTTGTCATGGGCTGCGGCCTAGTTATTGGAGTGAACACTACAGGCTGAATTTACGGCAGAAGCACAGGTTGTGGCAGTGCAAAGTCCTTTGCGCACGCTGGGCACGGTGGGACACACTGACCTGCTCAGGCCTGGCGTCTTGGAGGAGGCATGGGTGGGGATGTGTTGGCTGCGTGCATGGGATCATGCAGTGTCACTGCCGCGGTCGAGGCCTGTTCACCGCCAATAGTCAAGGAATCTGGTAAGCGGGATGGGGTAGGGAGGGCCCAGAGGTTATTGCAGGCAGCATAGGGAGCAAAGAAGCCAGCGGGGCGGTGTCAGAGCCTCCCTGCACCTGTTGGACAGGCATGTAGGATGGGCCCTTAGATTAAACTAAGAAGGTGGCAACTGGGGGGCATTTAGTAATGCCATAAATCAGTGGCGTAACAAAACTTGAGGGGGCCCCCCTGCAATGTACCTGGGGGGTTCCCTTCTCCATGGACCCAGTCAGGGGACTGCCGCCTGTGCACAGGGTACAGTGCTGAGGGGTACGGTGCTGAGGGGGCCTCCGGGAGTTCGAGGCTGTCCCGGCACGTTGGGGGCTGGGGTAGGCCATGACCCCAGCACACATGGAGGATGAGGGGACAGATAGGCAGCAGGTTTGGTTTTCTGATGATGCAGACAGGCTGCTGGGACCTAACTATTTGGATAATGAAACACAGCACTGGCCTAAGGGGATGCATGGAGGTCCTGCTAGTAAATGGCAGCACATTGAATTGAGGCCTGGATTAAGGAACGAAGGAGGGTAATCGAAGAAACAGAATAGTGCTGGCAAGGGCTGTGTAAAGACATGGTAGCGATTGTGGGACACAGTTCTCAAGTGGGGAGAACGAAAGGTGAGGCAGCTACAGGAGAGGTGGGGACAAGGTCAGGTCCTCACACTAGTGGGGGACGTTGGATATGAGTACCATAAAAGGGTTCCTGGAGTTATGCTGAAGCAGCAGCTCATGCAGGTTGAGGGTCCAGTGGTGCTGTGGACCCACCTGGTTGGTGTAGCCAGGTGGCGGTAAATCTGACAAGGCAGGCAAGTTAGGCCGACAGACTGCGGGAAGTACCAATGGTGCGCATGACGGCCCCTAGACATTGGTCTGAAGGCAAAGGGGGGTCAAATATTACAACGTCAGAGCTGTATCATCCACAATAAGAGACGTCTGTGTCTATGGCACATGGGGGCAAAAGTTCAGAGTGGGTCATGCATGATGGGCACACAGAGGGAAATTAATTGGAGCTGGATTATGATGAAGTGAGTGATGAATGGTAAGAAGGTGACCTGCATGATGAAGGGGAGGTGAGCACGCCTGTGGCGTGGGATGTCAGGAGAGGTGTGGCAACAGAGAGGGCTTTGGGTGTTTTTCAGAAGTCAAGAGCAGGCGATGGAGGCACCACTGGTCACAGAATGGAGGATCGAAGTAGACAACGCAAAGACAAACCAGACCCTGGACCAGCACTATCAGGTAAGAAGGAATGGTGGTCTACGTTGGATGTACAGAGTGGTGCGGTTACGGGAAAAGCACATAAATTAGTGGGAGTAAGGGAAGGGGTGATTGAGGATACTAGCGCAAACAAAGAATTTGCAGAAGGAGGTAAGAAAGTTTGTGACCAATCTAGTGGTAAAGGGTCTGTAGACACAGGAATCCAGGCAGACTCAGGTCGGGGAAAGATGTGAAGGCAGAAGATAACAAGGACCGTGGAGGGCATAGAAAATTGTTTCCCTACATGGGCCTGGCAATGCCAATTGGGTCTCATGTATCGGAGAAGAAAAAGAACCATATCTAGAAGCATGAAAATGTGGATGTTTTCAAACTTTTCCATAGGGATATTCAAGCTAAACAGGGGTCCAAAGAGGAGGAGTGGGAGCTGGTGTGGTGCCCAAGGGTCCCCATTACTATGAAGAACTGGACTTCAGCTTTTCTGATATATGCTGGCCTATATTTTGAGAAATATGTGGACATAGCTATTGCAATATTTAAGAACATGGACATTATAAGGAAAGCACAAATGCATTTTGAGGGTTATAGGTGGCTCAGTTGGAGTAAGTTTGACCTGGAACCTCGAAAAACCTTGGGACGTTGTTGACTCAGAACTCTGGATGCAGTGGATGTCGGCCACGCAATCCACGGCCTTGATCCATACAGCGAGTAGCCTTCCGATTATGTATAAGACCTTTCACTTGCTTTGTAAGGAGCAGGTATTGTGTCTAAACCAGCAGGTAACACTGCAGAGGCCTGCTGGAATTTCAACAAAGGGCTCCGCTCTAGACAGCCCTGTAAGTTTAAGCTCACTGTTCAAAAGGTGGGGGGAAGTATCCATTCAGGCAGTGGTTTATGTTGGCCAGCCCTTCAGAACAATTGAGGGTATCTAAAGGGAGGAGGCATCAAGCCTATCCTGGAGCAAAGGGCTCATACACCAATTAAGATAATGTATGTGAGGAAAAGAAAGTGATGCTTAATTGGGTGAGAGCATGAGGATGAGGAGTGACACACAGGAGTTAACAGTTAAAGGTGTTCTACCATTTCTCCCTTTTTTACCTTAGGGTGTGTGGACAGTCCAGGGAGACATAAGGAAGTGACCTTGATGGTGGGTCATTCGTTCATTCACTGGCCTGCTAAGTATGTAGAACGACAGCTATATTAATGGAACCTGGGATTGCAGAGCAGCAGGCATGAGGTGCTCTGGTGGGGGGAAAAGAGGGATGAGATGGGGCAACCTTTTGACTTGGTTGGCGACACTGGTGCCTAAGTGAGGATGCCCAGATACACTGTTCATACACATGAAAGAGAATGATGTAGCACAGTTTTCTGGCTTGACTTTACTGCAGCACATGCAATTGGACCTATTGTTGCTGAAACAGAAGTTGTAAGGGAGTTGTTTTGTATGGACGGAATTTGTGCTGTGGCGGTAATGGTGGAGGGTCATTAAACATGTGTCCATAGACAAGGCCAGGGGAAAGCTCAACAGGGTAATGCAGGTGTTTTGTTTGGCAAGGGACATCAAGGTGGTGGCTTGTTTCGTTCTGACGGTGTGCATCTATCGAATCTGGGCAATGCTTACTATATGCAAGAAATAAGGGATTTGATTACCACACTGTGGTATGAGAAGATTTGATGCAGTGAAAGGTGAAGGATTGCATTGCAGTATTGCAGTACGATGATGAGTGGGGCAATAAAACACACTCTGAGGTTTTCCTGGGTGGCGGAAGTTGGTGGAGTGGAGAGTCAAATGCAGCCGGATCCACCACTTGGTGAGGGTAGGAAGGGAGCAGAGGTGAAGGATGAATGCAGTGAGAGATGTTTGGGACAAATTAAGGAGGCTTCACTGGAGGATATATGGGGAAAGGAAGTGAGAAAGAGATTCCGAATAGAAAGGGTGAGAGAGTGAAAGGTCTAAAGGAAATGTGAGCAAGATGATGTGCTTTAGTGAAACCTGGGGGTCGAGGGAGAATGGTGGGTTGAAAAGTAGGAGTTACATTTAAGTTGAGTCCAATGTTATTTTAACAATGTTAATATTTTTCAATGATGTGCAATCCTACCCTAATTAAATTACCTTTTACACTTAACTCTGTTTATTGGTGTATGATTGTTTCACAATAAAGGGTCACAGGGTAAGTGAAGGGTGCAGCTTAGTCTTCCCCTGGGAGTATTCATGCAACAAGGGAGGCCAAGAAAAGGATAGGTGGTTTGGTGGGCAGGGGCAAGGTTTCAGGGGGGGTTATAAGGGTCAGGAGAGGTGAAATCAGCCTCTTCCTGACTTGACACAGCACCACCGGGGTTGGGGTAAAAAGTATGTACACCCACCCACCCTACAAGCTCATGATTTTTGGGGGTGAGTTATATCTTGATGTTTTGCAATTGTAGGACAGGTTGTAGGGTTGGCAATGGAAATTGGGGGGTGGAGAGTCAGATGTGGGCAGATCCACCCCTGGGGGGGGAGAAAGGAAGCACAGGTGAAGGATGAATGGAGTGAGGGATGTTTAGGACTGATTAAGGTTGCTTCACTGGAGGATGTATGGGAAAAGGAAGTGAGAAAGAGATTGGGAATGGAAAGGGTGATAGAGTGAAAGGAGTAAAGGAAGAGTGTAAGCAAGATAGTGTGCTGGAGTGAAAGCTTGGAGTCAAGGGAGAATCGTGTGTTGAAAAAGGGAAGTTACATTTAAGTTGTGTTTAATGTTATCATAGCAATGTTAATATGTTTCAACGATATGCAATCCTGTCGTATTTAAATGGCTTTTTACACTTTACTTTGCGTGTTGGCATATGATTGATTCACGATTAGCGTCCATGTAGTTCTTTATCTCAGCATGTGGTCCTAGTGCCCACAACCTTACACCACCCATCACCCAGATCTGTGCTTCCTTCCCTCTTGTTGGAAATGTGTACGTTTTATTTCCTAAATCCCCAGGTCCCACCAGTTGTAGTGCCAAGAGGCCCTCCACCACTGCTGTCAGCTTGGTCTGTAGCATCCCGGGAGTTATTTCTGGGAACTTTAGGTACTTGCAATAGGCTAGCCCTTCTCACACAGTCCAATATCTCCCTTCTCTACTCGGGTTTCACTATGGCGTCAATAGCAACTTGCTTGAATTTCTGGGCCTCTCCCAGGTCAATGGCAATCTCAGCAAAGTGTCCTCCAACATTGCCCTGCCTTCCATAGACCTCAACACCTGTTCATCTGCTTGACAGAGCTTCTAGTTTTCCGTCTAGTACAGCAGTGCCAACTGATGACATTTTTTCCCCTAGTCAGCATAGAGGGCATTAACAGAGCGTAATGGCACCTGCTCATCCCCTAGTCAGCTGGATGTCATCCAAGTGCTCCTTGGCAGGGTCTTTCTCGCCACATTAACATGCAACCCCTTCCGGTTAAAAAGCCCTCTTTCCTCTTCTTTTTACCTGCCAGAGTGCCTCGATGTGTCACTCCAGGGGAGGAAACCAGTGGAACAGAGAACACACCAAAATTCTCAGCCGGGGTCTTTCTATCTCTCACCAATCTGAACAGCACCGGATCTGGCCAATGGTTATCACCTAAGTTTCCTTAGAAGAGGTCTGGTGTCCAACAGGTCCTTTAACATGGTCCTTACTGTCCCTGATGGTCTGTCCCCCCAGTTCTCGCGGATCACAGCAGTCTCCCAAATTAAGGGCAGATTTATCATTACTGACACAATGCTGCAATGTGCGGCATTGCGTCAGAATGAATTGCGTTGTGGGAGAATCCTACACTATGGATATGCTGTACGTACGATACGGTGCACCATGGTGCAGGACTCCGAGATGCATCACGCATTGTGATGCAAAGTAGTTGATTATGGCACAACTACTACCTACATAACACAAAGTAGAATTGTCTGTCACAAAACACTTTTACCTGCATCAAATCAGTATTGTATCACCCAGGAGTGCATTGTGTCGCTGTAACACTTAAAAACAGCAAACAGAGCAATGCAATTGTTATTATCACACCCCATCCCCAAAGTCTACAACGAAGGAAGGAGCCTCAGGAACCCAGGAGGGAAACAACCCTAACCCAGAATACATGCTATAACCCAAAGAATAGGAAGATGAAGTCTAGATTCTCACAGGAGGAAAACCAAATACTTGTCAGTGAGGTGGCTAAGAATGAACTTCTATGATGTGTCACCTTGAAATCACCAATAGCAAAGAAGCATGCTCTACGGTAATCTATAGTAGACAAGAAAACCTGTAGTGGCGTGTAAGAAGAGGTGACATGACTGCAAATACAGTACAAAGGAAAAACTGGCCAGGAACCTCAAGGCAACCATGAGGCCTGGAGGAGGTCGTAATGTCCAGGAGGATGTGGACCCACTGGAGGAGCAGGTGGCATCCCTCATTCCAACAGAGTTGGTAGCCAGAGTGGAAGGTCAAGACAGTGCTGACATAGAGGACGAGCAAGATGTACAGGGTAAGTGAAAGCAAGGGGTGTAATGTCACAGAGAAGTGTACAATGAATAATTGTCTAATAAGGAACAGATAAATGGAATTACCATCTGATTTCTGGGAGACCAAACTAGTGGCACATGCATCATTTTTTTAGCCTTGCCCTTGTGCCATGCAAGGAGATTAAAGTGAAAGGCAAAACATGAATCTGTAACATCAAGCAAGACAGGGTCACCTTGCATGGCCCAGAGTTGCATCAAATACCTTGGGGCATATTTATTAATCTTTCAAGCAGCGCAATGCAGCAAGCCACCTTGCTGTGCTGCTCTGTGTAAAAGGGAAAGGGAAGAAAAGCACTATATTTAACATTATACAGTGCATTCCTGTCCTTTCCTAGCACTGTTTTGTTATTTGCAGCCTAGCACCAACTCAGGCACCCTTGCATCATGTTTCAAGTTTGTTTGCACTGATATTTTATTTGTGCAGGAAGGGTCACCTTCCTACACAAAAACAATCTTGCAAGGTGTATACCACTTTCCATGTGTGGGAAACACATATGCTTCACCATGGAATGCTTCTTTGCTGCAGAGTAATGCAAGGTGGCTATTTGCGCTGCCTTGCCTTACCTAAATTTATTAAGCCACACTGAGTGAAGCAAGGTGGCCTTGCATTGCTTGATAAATCTCAGATTTTGCATCACCCCTGTGTCCCCTTGCAAGGCGCAAGGATGATGCAGAACCTTGATAAATATTTCCCTACAGTAATACAAGCCCGCAGAAACTGCTCCTTTGAATTATTGTGCAGCAGGTAGGTGTGCCATGGGTGGAGCTTGGGTGTTCCCCCGCATCAACCCATGGATTATGACACATACCCAGATTTTCATAAAAAGGAAGACCTGGGAAAGCTTCAGAATAGTATGCCACCCTACCAGAGGTACTATGATGAGAAATCTCAACATTATTCCTTGTTGTTAAGTCTTTTGAAGTGTGCTGCATTCTGCAGCACACATAGAAAGAGGAAAATGCTTTTTGCTTTTTGTAATAGTTTTTGTGCAGGAAGGTTTCCCTACATGCCCCAAGCACAAGCCTCCCTACAACGCAGGGTCCCTTGCACCATCACTCAAGGGTGACTGGTTTGAGGCTGGACAGGCAAAAGTGCACTAGAAAAAGACAGGATTGTGATGTAAAATGGGAAATATGGCACATACAAGACCTTTCCATTTCATGCATTGCAGCAAGGTGGCTTGCTGTCTAGTGTTGTGTGCATATTTGATAAATATAACTCCTAGGATGCTATATTCACAAATAGCATGCAAGATGGTGCAGCAAGGTAGTATGATGTGTTGTGGTGCTTGAAAGGTGGAGGGTAGGAATGTGGGTTCTTTAACAACATATGGTGCATTACAACTCACGGCTAGCCTGGGGCACAAATTGATGACTAGAAGAGCAAATGCAGGCACCCTTTCAACATAGAGCAAGGGTGTCTGCATTGGCACCAGGCAGCACATTCCTGCCCTTTCTGTTTCAGGCAGGGATGCACAGCAAAGTGGCTTGCTGCATTGTGTTGCGTGAAAATGTCTAAAATATACCTCCTACTGAATGATGAGGGTGTGAGATCAATGTACATGTATTGACATGTGAAAAGTCACAATAATACAACATGAGCATATTTACTTATAGAAACATATGTTTTTCCAAGCCTGGTGTACTTGAAAGTGAAGAAAAATAATGTCAGAATGTAACAGATCAATTATGTCATATTCAATCATGCAATATTTGTAAGATATCCCTATTTCTTTCCAGAGGGAAAAACAACATCTTCTGAATATCTGCCCCTCTGTGATGATCGACCTGTTGATGACAGCCTTCTGCCCCCTATGGATGAAGACACCTTTCAATGGTTGTATGTCGGAATGTCGCCTGCCGAAACAATGAGTGACTGAACAACGAGGTCGGAACACCGACCTCGTTGTTACGACTAATGGCTTCACCACGAATGCCTAACAATATTTCGTTGTAAAGGCATTCCTGGTAAAGGCATTAGTAATAGGCACCCATTGATCCTGCATGCGTCACCCTGACCCCCCACCCCGCCCCAAAACTTAAAACGCCCACCCCCAACCCCACGCCAAAACCTAAAACCCCGACCCCGCCCCAAAACCTAAAACGTCCCGTCCCCAACCCCACGCCAAAACCTAAAACACCCCGCCTCCCCAACCCTACCCCAAAACCTAAAACCCCCCGACCCCCCACCCCACCTCAAAACCTAAAACGCCCGCCTCCACCCCAAAACCTAAAACCCCCGACCCCCCGCCCCGCCCCAAAACCTAAAACCCCCGACCCCCCACCCGCCCCAAAACCTAAAACGCCCCGCCCCCCAACCCTACCCCAAAACCTAAAACCCCCGACCCCACCCCAAAACCTAAAACACCCCGACCCCGAACCCCACCCCAAAACCTAAAACCCCGACCCCCCACCCCACCCCAAAACCTAAAACGCCCGCTCTGCAACCACACCCCAAAACCTAAAACCCCCCAGACCCCCCCACCCTGCCCCAAAACCTAAAACGCTCCACCCCCAACCCCACCACAAAACCTAAAACCCCGACCCTCCACCATGCCCCAAAACCTAAAACCTCCCAACCCCCCACCCTGCCCCAAAACCTAAAATCCCCCGCCCCCCCACTTACCTGAGTCGTCGCCTCGTCATGCACGTCGTCCTCCTCAGCTGGCTCCCTTGTTTGTGCCTTAACCGCGCATGTTCGTTGTTAAGGACATGCGTGGTTTATGCACAAAATAACGAAGTCGTGGTTAAAGAAAGTGTTGTTCTGCTTTCGTTAACCAGGACTTCGTTATTAAAGAGTCGGCGTAGAGGACGTTTCCCCCTTTCAACAACTCCTGGACTTAATTGAAACATCTCATCCAGTTTCGGCAAGAGAAGACAGTGTTGTTGGGTCTCCAGATGAACCAACTCATACTGGACATGGACCATCAACATATCATATTGCAAGTGAGGACTCTGAGGACTTCCAAGCCATAATTCACTGGAGAGTGGTAAGAGTCAAACAGCAAAAGGTTGATAAAGTCAGGTTGGGGTTCGAGAATGTAGTGGCTCTCTAGAAGGAGTAAGTAGGTGTCTCAGCTCCAATAAGGGTTGTCAAAAGCTATTTTGGACACCTACTCTTGACTCCATGGGATTGATGTTTCCTTCGCTGACATCGCTGGTGTCATGATGCAGAAGGACCAACAACACCAGCCTTCAAGACCTGACATCAGTGATATTTTTAGCCAGCTGGGAGCCATCAATTCCTCCATCCAGTGATTAGAAAGTGGACTTGAAGCTTTAGGTATTTGTTTGGAGGCTAAGATGGATTCCTTCATGGCATCAACAAGTACCCCCAATAGCAACGTTGTAGCTGTGTAGTCCAGCCAGCAAGCCTTTGCCAGGGACTACCATGCTGCCTTACTGGCATTCATAAATGTCACTGTGAAATTGAGAATTACATCTACTGTCTCTGATGTTTGTGATTCAGAAGCAAGTACCATCTCTCATCTGCCTCTTATTCCAATGCCACAACATCCAGTGGAAGCAGAACACTCATCAGAAGACAAACATATACAGTTCCCCAGTTTCTGAATCAGAAATTCCCTATAAGCATTTGTGAAAGCCCCTTGCCACCTTCTTTGCAACCCACTACTGCACTCTGTTTTTGTGCAATATTTGATATTGTCTGACTGTTCCCATCAAATGGCATCAATATTTGCTAATAGCAATTTGTTCCTCACCACTTTTCATAAGTAGCACATGTAAATGAGAAGAACGGTTTCTAGCTTCATGTATTGGTAATCACTACACATTGGTATTTGGCACTATGGCCCTCATTCCAACCCTGGCGGTCTCTGACCGCCAGGGCGGAGGGCAGCGGAAGCACCGCCAACAGGCTGGCGGTGTTTCCAGGGCTATTCTGACCGCAGCGGTAAAGCCGCGGTCAGAAAAGGGGAACCGGCGGTTTCCCGCCGGTTTTCCCCTGGCCCAGGGAATCCTCCATGGCGGCGCGGCTTGCAGTGCCGCCATGGGGATTCCGACCCCCTTCCCGCCAGCCTGTTTCTGGCGGTTTTCACCGCCAGAACCAGGATGGCGGGAACGGGTGTCGTGGGGCCCCTGGGGGCCCCTGCACTGCCCATGCCACTGGCATGGGCAGTGCAGGGGCCCGCTAACAGGGCCCCATACAGATTTTCACTGTCTACTTTGCAGACAGTGAAAATCGCGACGGGTGCTACTGCACCCGTCGCACCCCTGCAACTCCGCCGGCTCCATTCGGAGCCGGCTTCCTCGTTGCAGGGGCTTTCCCGCTGGGCCGGCGGGCGATCATCTGGCGATCGCCCGCCGGCCCAGCGGGAAAGTCAAAATGATCCCCGCGGTCTATTGACCGCGGTGCGGTCTTTCGGCGGTTTCCGCCCGGCGGGCGGTGCCCACCGCCCGCCGGGCTCAGAATGAGCCCCTATGTGATGATTTGCTGAAGGTTTACCTATCACATGATGAAATGTGAGAATCTGAACCTGGTTTAAAAAAAACACTTTTGAAATCCCATGACCAGATTTGTACGGTCTAATCTCTAAAGCCTTCATACATACCATAAAAAAACACATTTTGTTTTTATTTATTTAAAGCAGAAATGAACTACAGTGAATATCATATGCAGTCTCTGAATGAGCAACTACTAGAATGAAATCAATTGCAGTGGTAGATTGAGCAATGTGTGGTACCTCTGTAGAACATCAGACTATATCTACAAGCAACCTCATCTTGATAGAAACACAGTGAGATGACTTAAAAGTTCCCAAAAACTTACCACTTCTAAACAGGTTGTGTGGTGTATATGACCCCAACACACTGTTCCAGTGGTCCATATCTATGCTACAAAGTACTTACCTCAACATAATTACATAAGTTGTATACCTCAGCTCATACAAATGTTTCTCATCAATACATCAATACATGACTCAGGATGGTTGAACCAATACTAGCCAGATACTCCTGCTCATATTTATCTTAGGTATGCATTGCACTTGCAACACACAAGGGGGCACAAGGGCAACAGAATACCTTGAATGGCATTTACCAAGCCATGCAAGGCCACCTGGCATGGCCCTGTGGGTCTTGGTAAATGTAGAGTAACGTAATAGAGGGCAAAATAGCAATACAGGGCAAAATAGCAGTCTTGGTTACTCTGCCCTAGAGAGACATTACATGTGTTGAGCATGAGTGTACCAACACATCTACACAATAATTTAGTTGCACTCACAGATTTGGCATTAGAGGTAGACCAGAAAGCCTGTAAAAATGCTACACCTCCCTAGGGGAGGGCTAGTGAGGAGATATCAGTTTAAATCTCCTAGATTTGTCCTCTTTCAATGTGTGCTACACTATGTAGAACACTTAAAAAGAAGTAAAGGCCTATGATGGTTGATTTTGGCCAGGAAGGTGTCCCTTCTTGCACAAATATTACACCATGTTACAGCACAGGCCCACTTGCACCATGGTGCAAGGGTGATCATGTTAGCGCTAGGCAGCTGTTTGAGTGCCAGCGCAGGCAGATAGCAGGAATCTACTTTGTCATGTAAAATAT
The DNA here is from genome assembly GCF_031143425.1 of Pleurodeles waltl. Taxonomy (NCBI): domain Eukaryota; kingdom Metazoa; phylum Chordata; class Amphibia; order Caudata; family Salamandridae; genus Pleurodeles; species Pleurodeles waltl. The sequence continues at coordinate 1,284,033,547 of NC_090440.1, forward strand.
GTATCATATCTGGCCTCTTCCTTTCACACAGTGCACCTGTGTTGAGCTCTGTGTAAAATTTAAAACTTAGCCCCAATAACAGTGTTAAAAGTATGGACGCGTGTGCATTCATATCTTGAATGTGAGGAAGACCTACAGTTGCCAAGAGAAGCCTGATGCTGCAACATTTTGGTACAATATACTTTGGATTATTTTAACATCACTCAATAACAGGAAGTTAAAGCAAAAAAAATAAAAATCACTTAGACAACTATGTACATATAACAGATATAGGGCCTCATTATGACCCTGGCGGTAGAGAACCGCCAGGGCCAACGGGGGCGGGAGCACCGCCGACAGGCCGGCGGTGCTCCCTTGGTCATTCTGACCGCGGCGCTTTGGCCGCGGTCAGAAAGGGAAAACCGGCGGTCTCCCGCCGGTTTTCCACTGCCCCTAAGAATCCTCCAAGGCGGCGCAGCTCGCTGCGCCGCCGAGGGGATTCTGACAATCCTTACCGCCATCCTGTTCCTGGCGGCTCGCCCGGCAGGAACAGGATGGCGGTAAGGATTGTCGTGGGGCCCCTGGGGGCCCCTGCAGTGCCCATGCCAATGGCATGGGCACTGCAGGGGCCCCCGTAAGAGGGCCCCGCTAGTATTTCACTGTCTGCGTAGCAGACAGTGAAATACGCGACGGGTGCAGTAGCACCCGTCGCACCTTCCCACACCGCCGGCTCGATTACGAGCCGGCTTCATGGTGGGAAGGGAGTTTTTCCCTGGGCTGGCGGGCGGTCTTTTGGAGACCGCCCGCCAGCCCAGGGAAAAACTCATAATACCCTCCGCGGTCTTTTGACCGCGGAGCGGTATTATGGAGGGCTGAATTCTGGCGGGCGGCCTCCGCCGCCCGCCAGAATCAGAATGAGGGCCATAGTATACAACTACAACCTAACCCGACGTAATCTACACTAACAATTATTAAATCTATCATATCTTACCTTATCTGCCACGTAAGCTGTCTTGATAAACATTAAGCCCCACCCTCTTAATACACATAAGTCAATACAATAAAAACATAAACTATATCCTAAGCGTGTACTACATACACATATAAGCTTAAACAAATATATATTTTTGTAGATTATTTTAAGGTTTTTATATTTTATTTGTTTTTGTTTTATAAAACACAAAACTTTCATCCCCCACCCACTAAACACCTTTCCCATTTGAAAAACTTACACTAATACCTACCTAAAGTTATCTTATTAAATGATATCTAACCTACACTACCCCAAACCCTACACTATACGCTGACTAACTCCTAATACTTGAAATACAAAGTATTTGAGTAGAAATGTTGATCAAGGTCTCCTGGCATTTTTTTTTCTCTTGCCATTTTGGACGGTCACCTGTCCTTCCTTTCCATTGAATTCTCTAGTCCTTGTACTAAGTTGAACACATCATGTCCTTTCCTCTTGTCCACTGTTTGTCCTGGCTACTATATACTTGATGGTCAGGGGTGGGCTGTGTGCTGCTTGGTGCCTGACTGGTCACTTGAGTGGTGGAAGTTGCCAGTGTTGTGTGTTTGGCCTGGGACCTTGTAGAGACAGCCCAAGTTCCTGCTGCCCTTTCAAATTCTCATATATGCCCCATTGTCCTGAATCCATGGGCTACATTCTTGATGTGCCCATATCTTGTCCTTCTCAAGGCAACAGTTCTGGCCATATCAGCAGACAAATGAGCTAAGGAGGAAAATGTACATCATATTAGGCCAAGTTTTGTATGGACATTTCTTATTTACATAATGTACTGTTGTGAGTCCATTTTAGTCTTGTCGAGCACATTTATTTTAGCTTAGCTGAAGCCTGAGGCCTGTGCTCTTGTACCTTGATACACTATTCTGTTTTCATTTATTAATTTTATTCCGTTTTAGAGTGGTCTGCTTTTCAGCGGTGATGTTTAATTTTTGTTATCACTTGTCATTTTTATAATTTGCTATGCATGACATTTTCCACTGTGTTCCTTGCCCTAGGGTTGACAAGAACAGAATGAGAATAGTACAAGAAAATGTTTGGTATTGCCGCCTCAAGACTGTGTAAACAATCTACCCCTTAAGCACATGTTCATGCCAATCCTAATTTGTAGAATAAAACATGTTTAGCTATATAAACATCATGAGGACCAAGGGTAGTTAGAGGGGTTGTTCTGGCCAAGAATTTCCATCTATGCTGAACGCTACTTTGCAGATGACCTCAGCTTTGTCTTTACAACCAGATCAGGAGACGGAGGGCATACCTTTGTGCCAAGGTAACAGAGGTGGGTGCATCTCTCATGCACTCTGAACTGACAGATTGGGCCAACACTGCCTTGCTTTTTCTATAGGCTAGAGATTAGGTATTGGGTAGGAATCATTTATCCATGTTTATTGCAAAATGTTAGGTTTGTTAATCTTCACATCACTGATATTCACAATCCTAATTCTGCTATGTCACATTATCCTCATTATTCTAGCTCATGTATTTTATCGTAGATTTCAGTCTTTCCAATAAATCTATTGAAAACCACCCTGCATTTTCTGCCCGTGTGTGTTTATGAGACTTGTTGCTAATGAGAGAAAAGGGTATGACTTGTTCATCGTGACTCCCCTGAATAGTCCCTAGAGTGTCATGCACTAGACTGCCACAAATCACCCTCACCCTTTGTGTCTGGATGAGGTACTGCTAGCAAATCAATAGGGTTGGGCCAACAGTTGCCAAACCACTGTAGGAGAGACTCAGTCAACTACATTCGTTGGTGCTGCTGCCCCCAGTCTACCAGTCTTCTGGAATCACAAGAGTCACATCACATGGTGCCACCAACGATGGTTAGGCACTAATTGTATAGGAGTACCTCTGTCTCACACACATAGAAGGCACCCTAAGCACATTATATAGAGATGTCCGGGGAATTAGGGAAAATCCCCCTCAGCTGAATAGGGAATACCTATCTAGACTATAGGTTGTTCAAGCTTGAACCTTAAAAGGATTTCCCGCATTGGTGTTCCCATCTCTGACACCTACTGTTAACATGGCTCAACCAGTAAATATTAGGGAAAACTGTAGACAATGTCACACAGTTTCTTTTAGCTAATGGCTTAACAAATGAGGGCGGAGATGTTAAATTCGTAGTTGAAGCTCATGACGCATACAAAACCGAAATGTTTTTTCTTGGGTCACCTTTCCTGAAGTAAATACAGACTCAAACACATTTCACACATTCAGAATTGCAAACGTACCACAATACTACAGAGCATACCAATATTTATAAATACCTCTGACTTCTCAAGAACACTATAATTGGTTCAATGGCACCCTCCCCCCTATAGTACAACCTGTTAGATTAGGTCCTTTAAGTAATGATGGACCAACGTGGGCAACATTTGCCATATATACACCACATCACAATGTACAGGTTATGCAAATAGCTGATGTACGCACATTATATAAGGAGCTACTTGCAATATATACGATTAATACAATTCATGATGCAGACTTTAAATACCACCCCAGTTAGGGCTCCTCCAGCTATTTACCAACTGGCCATTACAGGAATAAATCCACAAACAGTTTACTCCATTATGGGTAAAGCACCCATTGAGTGGGAGAAAATTCCATTCTGGAGTTCTCAAAAAACAAATCAGCTGGAAGCAGTATTTCTCCATATGGGACCCGAAGATGAACATATAATTCTCACAATATGCTTGCCATTTGGAATTGTTCACTAAATAGAGGGCTGTGTCACTTGGGGCTCAGTCTTCACTACAATTTATACCACCACACATTGTACACTGGCACTTGCAAATTTACCAGAAGTTTTAAAACAAATACAAAATGAACGTGGTGAGCTCTGGCCCTAGATTTGGGGATGAAACTGATGTGCAGCTTTGACACAGTGCCCGCAATTATTTTAAGTAACATTTAAGGGGAAGCAACAGCACTGTCGATTCGCCAGCAGCTCTGTGTGATTCCTGAACAGGAGCATGAGCCACCGAAGATTATTTCTGAGACCTACACTAGTATAGGTTGGGATAATCTGGGGGCCAGCCAAGACAAAACCACAAATTCAAAGTACCTCCACCAAGGAAAGTACTAAACAAGCACAACAGGGTTCTAAAAAACACTGCGATAAACAAAAAGAGAAAAAAGACAGAAGAAGTCAAAGAGGACAATTTCCGCAGCCGGACACCTCAGAAAGAAGATATAATCTAAGGAATAGAGAAACTATAAAACATTCCTGACAGATTCCAATATACTGACACACACACTCATCTCATTGTTTTCGGGACAGACCAGATAAACAGAGTGACAGAGTGGGACAGTCAGAACATCAAGGTGACTATGTGAAGATGAAAAAGGACTCACAACATTCCTCAGAAACATACATTAAAAAGGAGGACATCGCTCCTTAACAAAAACCCCAATTTAAAAAGAAAAAGGTATCTGCAATTACAGTCAAAGATGAAACTCATATTGAGAATGTTGTTGAAGAACAGGACATGGGTGGTGACTCTGTTAGACAGCGCGGCACAGGTCACAATATTTCACCAAAATCTTATAGCTCTTCTGGATGTGACAGCAAGTTTCTTGAAGTCGAGACAGCTGACAGGTGTGTCTCCCCACCCGATAGGGTTTACAGACTAAGGGGGTCATTACAGGCAGACTGCCGAGGTTGCGGGAGCCAGAATACCGCCAGTGCTGGCGGTATGGCTGGCTCCGTATTTTGAGTTTTCCGCTGGGCCAGCGGACGGTAACAGAGTTACCGTCCGCTGGCCCAGCGGAAAAGGCACATCAACATTGCCGCCGGCTCGTAATTGAGCCGGCGGCAATGCTGATGTGCAGCGGGTGCAGTAGCACCCGTCGCACATTTCACTGCCCAAAACTCGGGCAGTGAAATGCGCGACGGGGCTCTGCCTGGGGGCCCCTGCACTGCCCATGCCAAGTGCATGGGCAGAGCAGGGGCCCCCAGGGGCCCCCTGAGTCCCCTTACCGCCAGCCTCTTCCTGGCAGTGCAAACCGCCAGAAACAGGCTGGCGGTAGGGGAGTCATAATCCCCAGGGCAGCACTGCTTGCAGCGCTGCCCTGGTGGATTATCACCCCCGGGGCTAAAATGGCGGAATACCGCCGGCCCCGGCGGTGCGACCGCGGTGGTACCGCCGCAGTCAAAATATGGGTTTTCGTACCGCCAGCCTGTTGGCGGTACAAACGCCACTTTAAACCTGGCGGTCACCGACCGCCAGGGTTGTAATGACCCCCTAAATATCCAAATTGAGGGGGACAGAGAACGCACCATTTAAGTTGTTTTTTTGGAATAATTGACACTAAATTTTTAGATATGATTGGCAGAAAAAGATTGCCTATCTGCAAGCTCCTACAAGGGAAAGATGTCATTTTGCCTTGTTTCTCAGTCCTAGTTCCTGATGTTGTAAAGGAAGTCTACGATGCTGATTGGGCTTTGTCGCAGGCTCCTGTGCTGTATCAGAAACACATATCACAGGATAAAGTTTCCCCTTACCATGCAATACCTATAAGGTCAACACCACAACCTCAATATCCCATTAAACATGAAGCAAAAGCTTGAATGAGAGAAATTCTCTCCCAACTTGAGTACCAGGGGGCTATAGAACCCTGTGTCTTGGCAATGAATATTGTGTTATTCCCCATTGCTAAACCAGACCATTCATACAAAATAGTCTTAGATTGCAAACATTTGAACAGTCATACATGCACATATGCAATACAAAATGCACACAGTACACCACTAATAAACAATAAAGTGGCGAAAAAATACAAAACAACACTGGATATCTCCAATGGTTTCTTCTGCTAAAATCTAGGGATCCAAGTGCTTTTAGCGCACTTGGCTCACAGCAGCACTTTTTGCAGTATGCCTCAAGACAATAAGAACAGCCCAGGGTTTTTTTTCAGCCCAGGTAACATCAATATTACACGATATCAACCATGAGGTTTTGTCTTATGTGGATGACATCTATCCCACAGATGACAACCTCAATATACATTTAGCCAAGGTACACTAGATCATACTTGGCTTTGCTGCCCAGGGCTATAAGTTCAACTTCAAGAAAATGAGAACTGCCATTCTCATTGTCCTATTTTTGGTATACGAGTTATCAGATGAAGGCAAGGGCCTTGCCCCACACTTTCCAGAGAAATGTGCTCAGTTACAAATTCCAAACACCATTAAGAAACTACAGTCACTGCTGGGTTCCATTAACTTTGGCAGAACATACATACCTGATTATGCACATAAAACCCCTTTATGATCTAACTCATCCAGATTTTTCAAGTAAACACTGGGCAGCAGACCACACACACATTATCAGAGAAATGCAGCAGGACATGTTAGAAACAAAACATTTACACACACGAAACAAAAAACAAACTTAGTCATCAGAATAATTGCTGTTACTACTGGGTACACCTATGTTACATTTAATGAGGGTGACACAGTACCCATAACATACAAATCACATTTTCATTCCAATGCAGAACGTTTTGCACTAACAAAGAAAAGTTTGACTTCTGTACAGACGGCTGCATTAAGGAGGGAACACTTGCCCAAAGGAAACGCATTATTGTTGTTACCCAGGTACCAGCCCTTGAGGATGTCACCAAAGCCATCGTTCCAAACGCTAAAGCATTACATCCACAATGGATTTAATGAACAACCTCTCTGTCTGCTACTGATGTTGATTACATCTTTGACCCAAAATGTCAGACCCAAGGATTCCTCCAATAGGAACAGGAATACCCCACACCTACTAATATACTACCGCTTGATCAATATCAAACTATCATTTGATGGCTCAGCACAACCAGCCATAGGTACCAAACATCAATACACAGCCACTTGTGCAATCACAAGTGGGGTGAAGAGATGGTACTTTCCACTCTCAGAATACCTATACGCAGATCCTAAGGGACTGCACCACACAGCTAGCGGTGCTTAGAGCTCTTGTTTTGGCACTGGAACATACGGATCCTGAGCATCCATCACTGATTGTGTGTGATTTGTACTTTTGTGTCCAGTCTTATAATGATTATTTTCAACATTAGTGTCTGAATGGGTTCAGAGATTCCAAAGGGAACAAAATCAAACATAAAAATGTGTGGGGGAGGGTAGATGATCTTAGGGATAGACTAGCAGAAGCTCATGTAGGTCATACATTGGGCCATCAATGCATAGTAGTAGACATTGTAGAAAACACTGGCTGATGAAACCACCCGATCTGCAGTAGCTAAGGCTTCAGTTATTGCAATAATTAATTCTCATATGTGGTTGGGTGATGAGACACTGGCTGCTGTGAAATCCTCAGCTGATGGTAAGCCTCTATTAAAAGCATACCGTCAAAGTATTCCTACCATCTTATTGCCCAAACATTGCATTTGCAACAATTCCAGGGCTGGAGATTGTGGGATCCCAAACGAAGCCCAGAGATCACATTGCATCAAAGCAGTGCATGAGGGTGAGGCATCTGTCCATGCGGGTGTGGCAGCCACAATGACTCTATTGCAAAATTGCTTTTGGTGTCCAGGTCTATATAAACAGAATAAGCAGTATGTCCTTTCTTGTGACATTTGACAGCAAATGAAGGGGTCAACTATTTAACGACCACCGCAGAAATCCCTCTTAAATTCAGTCAGACTATTACAATGCTCAATCAATCAATCAATCAATCTGTTTTTATAAAGTGCAGCTGCTCGCCCATGAGGGTCTCAAGGCGCTGGTGGTGGTGGGTCTGGGCCTTGTTCGAAGAGCCATGTCTTGAGGTGCTTTCTGACGATGGTGAGCAATGGGCTTTGTCTGAGGTGTGTGGGCAGGTTGTTCCAGCTCTTGGCTGCGAGGCAGGCAAAAGATCTTCCTCCTGCGGTAATTTTCTGGATGTGTGGGGTGGTGGCTAGCGCCTGCTCGGTGAATCAAAGTGTTTGGTGGTGTTGTGGAAAGAGATGCAATGATTCAGTTAGGCCAGTCTGATGTTGTGAAGGGCCTTGTAGGTGAGTAGTTTGAAGTTAAGTTGCTTCTCCACTGAGAGCCAGTGGAGGGTCCTCAGGTGTTGGGAGATATCTTCCTGGTGGGGGAGGTTCAGGAAGAGTCTGGCGGCAGTGTTTTGGATGAGTTGTAGTTTCCTGATGTTCTTTGTTGTGGTGCTGGGGTAGAGTGTGTTGCCGTAGTCAAGCTTGCTTGTGACTAAGGCGTGGGTGACTGTTTTGCGGAAGTCTACCGGAGTCCATTTGAAGATTTTGCAGAGTTGCCGCAGGGTGTGCCAGCAGGATGAGGTGACTGCGTTTACCTGTCGGGTCATTGATTGGGAAGAGTTGAAGATGATTGCTAGGTTGTGGGCGTGGTCAGTCGGGGTGGGCGGGGTGCTGAGTGATGAGGACCACCAGGAGTCATCCCAGGCTGAAATGGAGTTTCCGAAGATGATGAGGTCGGTCTTGTGTGAGTTGAGCTTGAGGCAGCTCTCTCTCATACAGACGGCAACGGCTTCCATTCCAGTATGAAAGTTCCTCTTAGCTTTGTCCGGGTCTTCAGTGAGGGATATGATGAGGTGTGTGTCATTGGTGTATGACACAATGTTCATTACGTGGCCTTAGACTACGGCTGCAAGTGGGGCCATGTAGATGTTGAAGAGCAATGGTCTCAGGGAGGATCCCTGTGAGACTCCGCAGCTGACTTCTGTGGGTTTGGATATGAAGGGTGGGAGCCTGACACTCTGTGTTCTTTAAGAGAGGAAGGAGTGAATCCGTTGCTTTTCTGCGGATTTCTGCGTCGTGGAGTCTTGTGCTTAAGGTGCAGTGGGAGACCGTGTCGCTGGCTGCTGAGAGGATGAGGAGTATAAGTGGTGTGGTGTGGCTGTAGTCGAGGATTGTGCTGATGTCAGCATAGGTTGCAAGAAAAGCTGTCTCTGTGCTGTGGTTGCTGCGGAATCCAGACTGAGATGCATCCAGAAAGTTGTTGTCTTCGAGGAATTGTCGCAGCTGTGAGTTGATGGCTTTTTCTAGTATTTTGGCCAGGAAGGGAAGAAGCAAGATGGGTCGGAAGTTCTTGAGCTCTGATGGGTCAGCCGTGGGTTTCTTCAGGAGGAGGCAGACTTCGGCATGATTCCAATCTTTGGGGAAGGTGGCTGTGTTGATAGAGCAGTTCAGCATCTTGCGGAGTTTGGAGGCAATGGATGCGCTGGCTCTTTTGTAGATGTGGTGAGGACAGGGGTCTGTGGGAGCTCCGGAGTGAATACTGTTCATGATACTTTCAGCCTCTTCTGTGGTCAGAGTGGACCAGCTCTGGATGGTTTGAGTGGGTTCTGGGGAGCTGGGTCGGTTGTAGGTTCTGATGACGGACAAGTTCGCATATCCTCATAAATATCCTTAATCTTGAGGTGGAAAAAAGTGGCCTAATTGTCGCAGAGGTTTTGCTATGGGGGGATGTTGGTGGCTTCGGAGCGGGATTGGTGAATTCGTTGATTACCGTGAAGAGTTCTCTTGTGTTGTGCAGTGAGGTGTTGATGCGTTCACAGAGTGCAGCTTTTTTTGTGTTCTTGATGCGTTGGTGGTGGGTGGCAGTGGCAGCTCTGAAGTAAGCGAGGTCTTTGCTGGTTTTGCTGTTTCTCAATTTCTTCTCTAGGCACCTGCAGGTGCGCTTCGACTCTTATTGTTTGTGGTGAACCAGCTGGCTTTTTTTGGGATGCGCTTGACCAAAGTTGATCGGAGGGGAGCTAAGGAGTTGGCGCATTCGGTGATCCAGGGTTGAGGTTGCGTGCTGCGTTGTTGGTGTCTTCAGTGGGAGGCAAGGGTGATTTGGTAAGGGTCGTGGTGTTTGCTCATCGGTTGTTTTGTTCCATTTCTAGTTGGGGGGCCCTGGTGACACAGAGGTGATGATGGGTGTGGTGATGGCAAAGTGTAGGCAGTGATGGTCCGTCCAGTCCGGGGTGTTGTTTATGGTAATCCAGTTGCTTGAGGTGAACATGGGTGTGTTCTGTGGCGTGCGTGGGTGTGGTGATCAGTTGTCTGAGGCCAAGGGTGGGGAGATTGTTGAGTAGGGAAGTAGTGTTTCGGTCATTGCAGTCCTCAAGGTGGAAATTCAAGTCACCAAGTAGGAAGTAGTCGGTGGACGGCAGAGCTTGAGGAGTGGCGATGTCTACAATGGCGTTGATGAATGCTGGGCGGGGACCGGTCAGTTTGTAGATCAGGGTGCCGCGGAGGTAGGAGCTGTGAGTGGTATGGATCAGTAAGTGAAGGTGTTCCATTGTGGGGCAGTGTTCTGCCGTGTTGACTGTGATGTGAAGTGAAGACTTGTGTATGATGGTGAGCCCTCTGCCCAGATGGGAGGGCCGGTCCTTCCTTAAGATGTTGTAGCCGTTCGGGATTGCGATGGTGATGTCTGGTCCGGAAGTAGGATTGGTCCAGGTCTCAGTTAGGAATGCGATGTCTGGACCGGCAGAGTGGATCAGGTCCCAAAGTTCAGTGGTGTGCTTATGGAGGAAGTGTATGTACAGAAGGAGGCTGTTGATGAGGTTTTGGTAGGCATCGGTGGTTTCAGGTTTGGGGTGGTCCGGCTCTTTGTTGTGGCTGAAGCTGAGGTTGCAGTTCCGGCAGGAAAGAGGTCCATGGGTGTCCTTCGGAGATGCAGTGCAGGTGGTGCTGAGGCATCTGGTGTTAAGGCGGGGGAGGGCCTCAAACTGAGAATCAGGTTGGCTGTCCTTTCGATCCCAGGGCAGAGGCAGCAGCAGCAGCAGTAAGAGCTGGGTAGAGCAACAGACGCTGACCAGGAGGTCAGAGGAGTTGCCCTCTCTCAGCGCTGCGGCCGCCATTAAGAAGGGGAGGAAGACTGGGGGTCTGGTCAGGTGGGAGGGCAGGAAAAGCATTTTGCAGGGGAGGGGCGGGGTCACAGGGGCAGCAGCAGCACGGGAGGGGGGACAGAAGGGACAGAAAAGAGGAGAGGAGATAGAGAAAAGGAAAATAAGTAGAAAAACTAAGTGAAGCAGAGGTAAAAGGCAGGGGCAGAAAGCAGGAGTAACGTGAGAACAGAGAGAGACAGAAGATACTTACTTGTAGATGGCCAGTAGGCCACCAGGGATAAGGCACAGGCAGGAGCCTGAGGGTGGAGGAGGGCCTCAAACTGAGAGTCAGGCAGGCTCTCAGTTTAATCCCAGGGCAGAGGCTGTAGCAGGAGGAGCTGGCGAGGGCAACAGATGCTGACCAGGAGGTCAGAGGTGTTCAGAGCACTGTGACCCCTTACAACCTGATGGTGCATCCAAGTACATCTTAGTTGCTGTTGACTCATGTTCTAGGTTCCTGTGGGTATGGCCACAGTGGTCAGCTGATGCTCTTACTGTTATTAAAGATTTGCAAGTCTTTACCGGGACATATGCTGTTGCAGCATTCCATTCAGACCAGGGCCCTGCCTTTGTCTCTAGGGCATTCAGGGACACCAGGGGGCGATGGGTGTCAGCTCCATTATTCCTCTCTTTATAATCCTGAGGGTAATAGCATTGTGGAGCGGAGGAACCGAGACATAAATCAATCCTTAAAAGCAAGAGTATTAGGTTCAGGCCAAAGCTGGCTTCTTCACCTATATGGGGTCCAGAGAGCACTAAATAATCTGCCCAGAAGGTCCTTGGGAGGATGCACCGGTTATGAGGTTCTATTTGGTACACCTATTTACATCCCATATCTTTATAGACCTGGCGCTGTGGTAGCAGACACACGTTTGACATAAATGAAAGTGTCACTATTTTACAGGAGCTACAACAGTTTTGTGATGAGAATTCATCCGCCTATGCCGCCACCTTGGAAATTAGGGATTGTCCAACAATATCGACAGGCTGAATTCCTAAAGTTCGGGGATCTAGTTTGAGAAAAGATTGCTGTGAAAAAGGAGTTTGTCCCATCTTACAGAGCACTGGATCCATTCTTGGAAATACATGATACCAGAACTGTCATTCTACCACCGTTGCTTGGTATCAAAGAGAGCAAATTTGTTTTAATTGACAATGTCAAATTACACTATGTAGCCGATCCTGCACAATAGACCGAGGTGACCGTTGGGTAGTTCCTGTTCTCCTCTCACTGCCCAACCGGATACACCTCTACAAGCTGTAAACAATGCTTCTGCTAGTACTAATTCTACAAGTCCCTCATCGAGCATGGGGAGGGTGGAGAATGATCTTTTGTTAATACCTGTTACTACTTCCTTGACAAGAAATGTCCAAGGTGTGGAACTATAGTACTCCAATTTAATGCTGACAGATGCCATTGTCTATTATGAACCACCAGTAGGTCCATCCACCAGCTCTGCACCAGCTCCTGTGTCTGCACAGATGGCTTCGCTATTTCATTGACATTGACGATTTTTCTTCAAACTCATCTGCTACTGAGACTCTATCAAAGACATGTAAGCTGTACATGTCGCTTAAAAACAATTACTTGATTTATCCATGGTGTTATCTGTGGATACTGTTGACATTGCTTGCCTTTCTGCTCTGGAGTGGTTTTGTCATTGTTTTCTTTCTTTTAATGAATGGTCACTATCTTCCTGAGCGCTCTGCCGTCGAGCTGGTGGATGAGTTTTTAACACCCTACTTCTCTTCCTGTTATGTCCGAACAGACTTGTTTGTGAACATTTCAGCAGTGCCTATACCAGATGAGATTGTTTGGGATAAACTACCTTTTGACATATATAGTCCTACTGAGAACACCCAATTCCTTATGTGTTTAAAATTTCTATGAATTATATTTTTACACCTGGTGTTGTTTCTGATGACTGGGATGTTAAGAAAGTTGCTTCTATGCATCCTGAGCTTGAATACTACACTGTATTTGAAAATGAAGATGTTTATATGAACACAGCGAATTATAGGGAAATGTTTTGCTATCATCACTACGGACATTACTTTCTGCAACAAGCTAATACCCCAAGATCGTTTTTTAATTACATACAATAGGAGCATTGTCTGACTACACCAGTGGGGAGTTCTAAAACATATATACAAAAGCTTGCATATTTTAGTGGGCATGATCTTAATAAGGCTGAATCCTATTATCACAAATTAGCACAATCTAAATTAAGGAAAGTATTATTAATGGGCACCAAATTAATATAGTCAAATTCCATTGTTTCCCGACTTGCTGTTGAAGGCTATGGGTATTTTAAAAATATAGTTGAATTGAAGGGACAAATACCCTCACAATGTTTATAAGACCGGCTGAGAGCTATTGTTTTGTAGCAATCTTTGATTCAATATGCTAGCCTCCCTACATTGATGCAGCCTCTACAGCATCAGTCCTAACAGGACATTGTCACTCTATTCTACATAGATCTGACATGGACACCTCTGATAGAGGGTCAGACACTCCTAACACAGGATATCAATACCTATGCAACAGATATGTTGTAATAGTGAGGGAATGACTGGTCAAAGGAGACATTTTCATAACCCTGCACTGCCACATGCTTAGATGTCAATTTGTTTTTAGGTTGTAATCAAGATACACCTAAAGTTGGGACAAAACTGCCACATTTCCTGCATCAATCAGTTGTGCAATGATTGCAATGTGATGGCTAACTTGGTGACACTGTGCCTAATGTCTATGCAAAGTGTAGTTTAATATGACAGGCCGGTTCTGTTTTAGTTATACCATCTTATATTTCAAGTTGAGTAAATGTGAAATACTTACCAACACCTATATTGACGCTTTATCCACATTAACAGGACTTCTTGTTTGTTACACAATGGCCCTCATTATGAGTTTGGCGGTATTTACCACTGACTGCCGTGCTGGTGGCCACCTAAAGACCACCGTGGAGGCGGTAAACTTACCTTTGTATAACGAGTAAAAAAAAATAAGAAACTGCCAGAAAACAGGCACCTTACCAATACCACCAGGCCGAACGATGGCTGCAAAGAGGCAGCTCGGCAACCAACACACCAGCAACAAAGCACCATCTAAATTATGACTCACAAATCAGCACAGCGGTCCTTCAACTACAGTCTTCCATTGACAGAAGGAAAGACATGCCACTGCTAACGTGTGATTGTAAAACACAAAATGAATATCCACTATGGATAACTAACTGACTGTCAATGCCACATCCGCAGAAGCAGGTGAATACTACAACCACCCAGCTGAATCACAGTCAAAACCCGCAGGACACATAATAAAATGTACGTTCTCTCCACAGGTACATCTGCTAATGCCAGCTGCCAGGAGATGCCAGGAATTGCCCCAGCAGAAGAAGGCCCCAGTGATGACAGTCCATAGGGATGTCTGGATCTGGATGATCACCCTGGCCCATCGGGATCCTCTGGTCAGTCACCCTGCAGAAGTCCAACCCAGCCCACCACACAGACCCCCACAACTCAGCCACCACCTACAGCTGTGACCCAATGCCCCCAAACCAGTGTCTCCAGGCCATCTACAGTCTACCCACCTGTACAGGGACTGGAGTCACCACCAATTACCAGGCAAGACGATGAAGGCCCTGGCGCAAGTGGGAGTAGGCGCACTGTGCCGGGTACACAGGCACAGGGAGCCAGGGCCAGTGGGAGGGCATCTGTGGGGCAAAAGTGGGGGGCAAACTAGGGAAGCGACTGACCAGGAGGCCATCATTCATGTCCTGGGGACATACAACCACTCCCAGGACAGGATGGGCCAGATACCGGCCACTTTGCAGGAGAACCAGAGGCTGCAGAGGGAACACCATCAGGAGGCCATGGAGCAACGGCAGGCCCACAATGCCACCATGGCCTCCATCAAAGGGGTGCTACAGGACATGACAACAGTCCTACATGAGTTCTCCACCCGCCTGCAGGTCCCTTCCACTAGCCAGGATACACCCCAGCCCTCTACATCTGTTGCTGCTAGTGGAATGGTGGCCCTGCCAGAGGAGTCACAGGCCACCAGCACCCCTCCCTCTGTAGCCCAGGAACCCCCACACAAACGTGGCCGGCGAGCCAGACATCCCTCAGAGACTGGAGCCAAGACCAAACCCACCACCAGGAAATTACCCTCTCATGAACTGTCTCCCTTGTGTGCCACTGGGACACCTTGTTGACTTTCTACTGTCATTGCTCCATTTTCATATGCCCTCATGGACCCTGCACCTGTGCTACCAAAAGCTTTGGACACTAAACTGACTATTTCGATCACCATCTGCCCAATCCTTTGCACTTCCCCATCCCTTTTTTTAACCACCAATTGAACACTGTGAAATCACTGCTGATGTATTTGTGCTTTCTTCATTCTGCATGCATTTTCAGAACAACTTTTTCTTTGTCAGTATTTGAAAATTAGGTTTTTATTGGCTAGCCTGATAGTATGCAGAGATGTATTTGTCCAAATATGAAGAAGTGGGTTTCCAACACTGTCAGCAAGGATGTCAAATTCCTCCATCAACAAGGCATAGGAAAGGGAATTCTACCTTAACAAAGACCTGTGAGTATCAGAAAAGTACCTCACATTAAAATACATTTTTCTCTAATGACATGTACCTGCTTTGTTAGCAAAGTAAAACATGATTGTCAGAGTAAATTTACATCTTCACTTACATGTATTTCCTAGGTGCAATCCGCACTTCACACAACACTGTAACTCTACACTGCAGCTTTGCAGAAATGTACACCTGCACCACCCAAAATGTGAGGGACTCCAGGTGTGGTTGCTGGTAATAAGGATATGTTGAGGGCAAAACAGTGACTGCAAAACAGGGCCACATTCTTCCTTCCACTCAGCATGTACAAACAGTTCACAGATTAGAAGGCATTGAATTAAAGTGTGGCATACATAACTTGTGTGTGAATAATTCTTTGAGGAGTACTCAAACACATGAAGCAGTAAAGATCCAGTGACTGTAGAAACATTCTTCCGCGCATACACTGCACTGCCCTGACCAATGAGTGTCATGTCAGAATAGAGAAGAAACATATGAATGTAAAGGTGGTGAAAACACAGGGCAAATTGTACCTTATACTCATTGGAAGTAGAGATGAATGAGCTGAGTTCTGGAGTTAACATCATCCTCCTCCACTTCTTCATCGCTGTCCTCTGACCCCACTGCTTCCACCGGTGGATTAGATCCTCCCTCCTCTTCCAGTAATGGAACATGCCTTCTCAGTGCCAAATTGTGCAGTATGCAACAGGCCATGAGGATCTCACAAACCTTGTTTGGGGAGTAGCACAGGGACCCGCCAGATATATGCAGGCACTGGAATCTTGCCTTCAGTAATCCAAATGTCCTCTTGATGACTCTTGTCTTGCCAAGTGCCTCATTGTGGCGATTGTCATCCTCTGTCCTGGGATATCTCACTGGGGCAACGCCAGGATAGGTTAGGATAATCAGAATCACCTGGGAATAGTGGACAAACATAGCACACATCACCATTGTGCAGAGAGTAAAGAGAATGAAAGGCAGGTTGCCATTTACTTTCATATGACATCATACTCACCTACGAACCAGGCTCTCTCTCTTTGTAGCTGTGCCATCATGTGTAGGACACTGCTTTTCCTTAATATGTAGGAATCAAGCATAGATCCTGGTTATTTGGCAGTCACTTGGGAGATATACTGGTCTGCAAGACACACCACCTGCACATTTATTGAGTGATAACTTTTCCTATTCCTTTACACTTGTTCATTTACCCTGGGAGGATTTTAGGGAATATGGATGCCATCTATGGCCCCAATGACATGAGGAATGTGTGCAATGGCATATCAATCAGATTTCATAGTGGGCAAATTAGCCCTTTGGAGAAATTTTATGTAGCTGTGGAGGTGTTTCAACAAGGCAGTGAGAACATCCCTTAAGATATTGCTGAACATTGGCTATGACACACCTGCTGGCAAGTCCACTGTCACCTGAAGTGACCCACTGGCCAAAAAATGTAGCACAGATAGTACCTGTACAGTTGAAAGGAATAGCACAGGGATTACGTAGAGCTGGTTGTAGATTTGGCTCCAGTTGGGCACACAGTTCACAAATTGTCATCTGGTTCAGACGGTAGGTCAGTAAAATGTGGCATTCCTCCATGGTTGCCAGGTCAACTAGGGACCAGTACACTAGTGCATTCCTTGGTCTCCATGTGGGTTGATTTCTACGGAAGGCAAAATCACATTTGTCACCATCACAACACATACTGAATGATGTATTGGCACACACAACTGCAGTATTTTAGTCTTCAAATAATGGAAGTGTTGTTGAAAGTGTACATTGTGACAATCTATGAGTGATGATAGTGTGATTCAACATATATATGCATCCAACTAGTGCCACATATCACATATAGCATGTATTGCTTTGTTTGACTGATGTACCAATGAATCACATTACAATACTAAAGCATGGACGGTGTGTACATAGTGTAGTTAGACGACGTTTGTTGTTAAAATGGCAGTCGCCTGTCCTACGTGCAGGGGGCAGATGGAAGTGGCATCAGTTTGCTGGCGTTATTCATCATGGCGTTAGACGGTCTGTAGCGCTGTGCAACTCCTCATTGGTTAACATTGGTGTCTATGGGGAACAGGGACCAATGATGATCACCACCAGCGGTGACGGTACCCACTGCTGTGATCGTCACCCCCATTTTATGTTCCCCTTGCCACTTGGCTCCTGAACTTTAACACAACAACTGTGTGCTGCTGTGTCCTGCACATGGTTGCAACGATGGCACATGTGCCAGGAGATAGGACCCCAGTCTTCACACAGGAGGAGCTCACCAAGCTTGTGGATGGGGTCCGACCCCTGTATGTGAAGTTGTGTGGGCAACCAGAGGAGCAGGTGAGTGGATTAGAAGACTACCTGAAATGAGAGCGATTGCTGTAGGTGCATGTGTGTGTGAATGTTGGACGACCAAACAAATAGGAGTAGTGTGATAGGCTATATATGCACTTGTAGCAAATATGATGGAATGTGTGCTGGAATACTGTCAGTAAGATTGTACCGTCTATCAGCATGTGGGTGGTAAGTCTACATAAATGTGTCTTCCTCTGTGTCTCCATGCAGGTTAGCTCCCATCAGAAGAAGGGTCTGTGGGGAGCTATTGCAAAGGAAGTGTGGACCCTGGGGGTCCATTGCTGGCAGAGCACCCACTGCAGGAAACAGTGGGAGGGCCTGAGATGCTGGGCCCCTGCCAGCACTGCCTCCCAGGGAGGGAGGGGTGCATGTCGGACTCTGACCCCCCCTAATGGTCCGTATACTGGTGGTGGCCAACCCAAAGTTGGATGGGCCCTTGAAAGCAGCAGCAGCTACAAGAGGGTGAGTACTCACACTGTTCTTACTGCCAAATATAGAGAGTAGGTTGTAGGTGATGGTGAGATGGTATGCTGTTTCAGAGACTCTTAGATGTCATGGTATGCAGGTGGTCAGCTTGATGTCCGTGGTTAGTTACTTTGCTGTGTAGGTGGTATGTGTACCCAGGTAATTACTTCATTGGGTAGAGCTGTCATGCAAGTGTTGTCCCTGTTCTTTTGTAAAGTAAAGTAGTGATAGCCCTTTCATCTGAGCATTAAATGGAGTCCTCATTTGGCAAAGCAGGATATGTCCATATAATTATGAAGTGCAGCATTGTCAGTGTAGTGAACTCCAATGAGGCAGGTATAATCCCTACCTATGCCACATTTCTGTTCTCAGTAGACTTAAGTGAGGTCAGGTGGTAAGCTTCAGTGTACTGCATGTGTGTCTTACAGAAGATTTTGTTAGTTACTAACATCCTGCTCCATTTCTTTCTCCCCCTCCCTCCCTTTCCTCTTCTGGCCTTGTGTGCATCAGCATCATCAGGTGAAGGAGTAGAGGCACCGGCAAGTGGGGATGCTGCAGCCCACCGGACCTAGGAGGCAGAGTTCATTGAGGCCGAGGGGACCATTAGGTTGGAGGGAGAGGGAAGCATCACAGGGGAGCCTACTACAAGTGCAACATCAGACTCTGATTCTTTCTCTGATGGCAGCATCTTCCACCACCCCGTACCAGCAACACCCTCCCAGTAGCTCCCCACTGAGTTGCCTATGCCCACCCACCCAGGAGGGTGGGCGTCTCCTTCGCCACCTGCAGCTCTGCCCTCACCCCAGTCAGCCCTGCTCCCTTCAATGAGGAGGCTATTGACCTCCTGAGATCCATCTATGTGGGGCAGACAACCATTATGAATGCCATCCAGGGCCTGGCATCTAAGATGCAACAACCCAATGCCTACCTGGAAGCCATTCATGGTGCTTTGTCTGGCCTACAGAGATCGTTTCAGGCTCTGGCCTCCTCTTTGATGACAGCCAGTGTCCCTAGTACCAACGTCCCCCCTCCAACCACCTCTGCCCCATTCAGCACCCCTCACACATCCCATGTACACAATCCGACCAGCATGCACCCAGTTCAACATATAAGGCACACAAGGACAAACACAGGCACCACAAATCACACCACAGGCATGGACACACTCAACATTCACCTGCAAACACTACAACAGCCACTTCCTCCACTGTGTCCCCCACCACCTCCTCCCTCACAGAGATCTCACCACTCACACCTGCCAGCACTGCATCCTCACTCCCAGGTCCTGCCCCCATTGCACTTTTGCCCACAGTCACCACAACAGCAGTCACCCAGACATGCACCCCAGTCACCACACCAGCACTCACCACAACGACCATTACAGATACGTGCAACAGACACACCAGACCTGCAGACACCACCCCAACATACATTCACATGACCTCTTTGTCTTTTCCCACCCTTTCTTCCCCCTCTCCCAAAAAACATAAACGCCCCCACTCAGCCACCCAACATTCATCCACCTCACACAAGCAGACTAAGCACACACCTGCATCCAAGTCCAGCAACCCTACAAGTCCTACGACCACTCCCTCTACCTCCTCCCCCAAACCTGTTTCCACAGCCCCTCCACATGCTCCTAAAAAAACATTTCCTTTCCCATATGAACCTGTTCAAACCTACTGGCCCATCCTATCTTGTACCAAACATTCCCTTGGCATCCCCAAAACCAGTCCCTCCACTTCTGTGACCTCCCAGGACATCTCTTCTGGTTCCCATGTTCCTTCCCGAGCCAAAAAGAAGACTGTGAAGAAGCCAGATCCCACCCCACCCCCATCTAAGCCCACCCCCATCCACATCAAAGTCCAAACCACAACCTCCTCCCAAGCCTAAGGCCAAGCCCCCCAGTGGCACATTTTGACACCCTTAGACACATAGTTGAACATTTGTTACAATGGTTCCCTTAGTTGGCATAGGGTGGTAGTCAGATCAGACCATCCCCTTAATTGCCTCCTTGGAAATTACCTCCTAGAGGTCCCCAGTGCCTTACCTCACCCAAGGACTCTAGAGGTGCTGAACTTACAGGTAGGAAAGTTGGCCCCAGAAAAAAGGCAGGAAAAACAAGAGTAGGACAGGTAAGCCACTTGTAAAAAAAGGTTCCAGTAGACCAAGGGGAGTCTTCTCCAATAAGGAAGAACTACATAGTTGGCACTGGTAAGGCTTTACCTGCCCCACAAGAAGTCCTGACAAGTCAGGTAGCTGTTAAGCAGGAGGTTGTGACACCTTAGCTGAAAGAACAGAGTATGGAATGAGAGTGGCTGAATATGGGGCAGCCCCCAGTCAGAAAAGGCTGAATGACCCCAAGGAAGAGAGAAAAAGGAGAGAAAATCCAGAGTCAGTTAAAGTCATGTTTAGGATGGGTCCTGTCAGATATGAGGTTGGTGAGATTCCCAGAGGGAATGACAATCTCAGGAGGATGTAAGGAATAGTAAGTCCTCAACCTTTTGCCCCTTTTTGGACTACGAGCTGCTGGTTTTCAACTTTGAGAGTGCACTGAGGCCTGCTGTCCAGACCTCAGTGCCAGTGTGTTTTCCCTTTTCAAAAATATATGTTAACTTGGATATCCCCAATTGGCATGTGCCGAGTTACTTGTAGGGCCCTAGTATATGGTACGCAGGTACCATTAGCATGAAAGGATGGGTGTCTACACAAGAGCTGCAGCACTGGTTGTGCCACTCTGTGTGTGACAAATTGAAAATATGACTTTGAGCCAATGCAGACTGAAAAGGCTGTGCATGCACTGCACACCCAACATTTCCATTACCATTGATGTAAAAGTCACCTCAAGTCCCTTATTCATATATGTAAGTCTCCTCTAAAGCAGGCCTATGTAGCCCTATGGTGGCAAGGAGCTGTATATTGTTAAGCTAGACATATATTTTTGATATGTCTGTGCAGCAAAGCCCTAAACTGTTGGTGTTTGCTGAGGATGGTTGAGTAGCCTTATAATGTAATTGCAGAGTTTACAGTTGGCATTCCAATGCATCTAACTTCTGACAGAACCTACCTAACCATATAATATAAGGTATCAAATTAAAGGGGACATCAAATGTGACTCAATGGTGCAGTCAACATTTATGCCCCCTTTGAAGCGAAAGTAGCCCTACTTTGACCCAGATAGTCCAGTGACTTCACAGAGAAACAGGCACAGAGACAGGTTTCTGCCCACCTGAGGTGACAATAAATGACTCCCAGGCTAGGAACAAAGGCTGTTGCAACACTTGAGGGGTGACCCGACCCACAGGATAGACTGCAAAGGGTCTTAGCCTGAAAGGCAGTCATCAAACTGTGATAGTGCCACTGAAGGGACACTGTGAACATATTCTGGTGCAGGAAGCTGTCTGTTGCCCCTAGACCAGGGTGGGAGAGGGCCAAAGGAGGGAAAAACTGTTTTAAAACGAGGTGTCCATGGGTGTACTGCCCATGGTAGCCACACCCCCAGAAGTGGTCTACCAAGGTCTTCACATTCAAAGAAGACCTCAGCCATGTTGGTTGTGGCATGTAAATTGCATTCTGGGAGAGCCAGATGCCACACATCACCGGGACTGTGTCACCAGGTAGGAGGGGACCTACTAGCCCATTGGATAGCCACCATGTTGTCCACTTGGGGCACTTTACTGAGATATAATGGACACCCCTGGCACCCTAGAAGTTATACTAGCTGAATTTAGACCAAGGACAAGAAGAAGACCACTCTGCATCCCTTTGAAGCGTCCAGAGACGGGCAGTATTCTTTTCATCCATTTTAGCTAAAGACATTGTTTTGGGAAACCTGTAAATTATGTGGAAAAGTATATCGCAAATGCAGTAAATACATTATTATGCATTAAACTCTGCTGCGACAGAAACACAAAACTCCATTAGCCCTCACCACCATAATAATTTAGCAACAGTTTATTCATGAAATGTAAACAAAACCTTAACGTTCTAATTTCAATCAGTGCCCATTGTTAGTTGCACCTTCAAGGAAGTGTTATGTCAGGAGAAATACCCCTAATTTTAAATAACATACCTAGCTGGATAGCAGTGAGAGAGCGTAGTTTAAACATTACCTATTTTTAGATGTGAAATGCTTATATTAACAACGCTGCATTAGTAATATTATTCATTGAAACGTATTTTGAACGTGGAGAATTATCACATGCATAAACTAATGTCGACTGTAAGAAATAATTGCTTATAATTTTGATTAATTGAATATGTTAACACGTACGATGATTGCATTTATTAGAATCCATAAGCTTAAGTTAGCGTGAGTCGAAAACTAGCTGTGTAGCTCTCATATTAAAGCATATTTTTCTGTTTCTCCAGTGCGCTGACTTGCAAAAGGCCATGACCCAGCATTTGTTCTTTTCTCCGCTTATTGTATCATTGACCGTTATATTCTCATCCGCATGCTAGTTGCTTTAGGATAAAGTTGTACGCTTTGCAACAAAATATGGACACTTTCAAGGACACTGAACCACGGAAAAGAGAACTCTTGACCCGAAGAACGTGCCAGAAAATGAAGTAACCCCGGATGTGCCACCTACGAAAAACGTCAATTATGAAGATCAATCAAAAAGTTGCGAATTATCGTAAATGACAAATGCATTACTTAATGTATAATTTGATAGGTTACAGATAGTGGGGTGTAGTGACTATCCAATAGAATTTTGGGGGAATGTATTATGAAAAAGGGATAAAAACCCATGACACAAGAGACTCGAGAGCATTAGGTAGGGAATGATATCGATTGCATCCAGAAACTCTGTCACTCTATTTGGTGACTGGAGACTTAGACAAAACCATCCTCACCCATAGACTGCCCCATTGCATTTTCCTCCTTATGAGGGAAGTGTCCCCTGCCCTTAGACTAGATAGACTGACGGCGATCTAACTGATGTCCTGAAGACGAAGACTGATCCTCTATGCTGACCTATTCCGAGGAGGGTAATTATGTTGTTGCTATTGAAATTCATTTATTTGCCTTTTCTTTCTAGGTACCAACTGCTATGTATTTTTGATTAGAGACCTTAGTCAGATGTTTTCCAAATTGATGTTCTAAATTGTTTTGCATGAAGTCCAACATGCTGATGCTAATTGTGGTTAGATGAGGCATTTCATCTTGACTGACGTAACTGACGTGACTGACGCGGTGCTATGCTGAACTAAACATATATGAGGTTTTATGCGTTTAGATTTGTTTATCTTCATATTACTATCTTATGTTTGTGATCTTTGCATTATTACCACATTGTGACTATGCTCTTTTGCTTCTTGGTTTGGAGATTAATACATTTGCTATTAGATTGTAATCAATAGGGAATAAAATTCACAAAACTACAATAACGTGTGGTTATTCATGACTGAAAGGTCATGGTTGCGCCGAAGGTTTAACTAATGTCTAAAGTGAAATATATTGTGGTGATATATGTTGACAATATTATTGATATATTGCTTGATATATTGATCAGTTATCTCGTCTTACGGTGTCTCACCACTGGGTCCAAAGATTCATCGGCCTAAAACGAGTCCTGATGTGTATAAATTAACATAAAAGGACGCGTTAACAGCAGCATAGCACTGTACAGGGGCAAGTATAAGCCTCAGTGAGAATACATAGGTTGGCAGATGACAGAAAAGGTAGGGCTAATGGAAGGGGTGAGAAGTCAGGTAGTTTATTTTCTTCCTGAAGTGTCAGATGATTGCTGGTCTTCTGATGTCACAGGGGATATTATTCCAGATCTGAGGGGAATAGACTAAGAAAGCTAATTTTCTTGTTTTCTCCTTCATGCAGTTTAGTCTCTAAACTGACAATATCAGAGCTCCTTGTCTGGCTCTGACCTCCAGATATTGTTGGTTTGTTAGTTAGGTAAACAGAGATTATAATGTAGACAGCCTTGTAAGTGATGCAGCTGATTTTGAAGATTCAGTATACATCCTTTCATGCAAGGGTGATGTGATCCGATTCAGACCCTTCTACATGAAGGACGCCTTTCAAAGGAAGTTTCTTTCTTCTTACCTCCAGCTCTTTCTACCTCACTCTATAACCTTACGTATGTATCTACTTCTCTTTTGCTCCCTACTGCTGTATCATTCTTTCTGGTTACCTCACCTTTCTTTTTTTACCATCTATCTCCCAGTGCGCCTTTTGCCTTATGCCTCTCCCTACACCACCCAACACTTTATCTCATCTGTTCTTTAGCACCTTTCCTTCTCTACTTTGTCTCTCATGCTGTACAATTCTGTTTACTTGCCAGTCCTCCTGTCTCCTGCCCCCTCACATTCTCTTGCTTAAATAAATAGGTGACCACTGCCTAATCAAAGAAGGATATACACATAGACACAGAAAAATGATATTAGGGATAATGTAAGTGAAAAGAACAAAAGCGAAACTCATCAGGTTTCATCCCAATATTTTGATTTTTACTGCTGCAATGAGAATGCCAGTTACAGAGGTGGATATCCTTGAGATTATAAGTATGCAGCAATTAAAGAAAAATGTCAAGCTCAACGTGCAGATAGCTTATTCAATATTATGCATTTGTCTACCAAACTTCCACCTAATCACCAGTTGCGGGTCACGGGAGTTACGAGGGTCTGGACAGCGAGGAGGGAAAATTATTAATATTAAAATATAAAAAATAAAAAACGTACCTGCATGCCACGCTGCCACTCCTTCGTGTCCTCAGTAGGCAGCACAGGCTCCCAGCCTGCCCTGCGGCCATTCCTGATGCTGCTCAGAGCAGCGTTGGGATTGGCTGGGAGTGCCCAGCCAGGGCGCTCCCAGGCAGACTGGGAGCCTGTGCCTGCTCTTTCCAACCTCCGAACACAGTGCTGGGCTGGGCGCATGTGTGTTTGGCCGGCCCAAGACAGCCGGACAAACACACACACACACTGAGGGGAGTAAACCGTGCACTCCCCTCGTCCCTGTCCTCCCCAATGCCCCACCCCTTTAACAACGAAAGAAAAATAAACCTAATTTATTATCCTTTCGTTGTTAATGGATTTGCAGTGCTGCTGCTGTCGGGGTGGAGGTGGGAGGGGCGGTTGACACTCCTCTGCCAAAGCTGCTAATCACCCTTAAACTGTCTTTTCTATAATGGGAGGGACAGGGTGGTTAGCAACTGAATTCTACTTAAATTGTTACAAGGTCCATGTGCAAAATGAAACTGCTTCATCCGTGGTTGTCAAGGACTACCTGGCTGGCAAAGGTTAAGGAACTCTGGTTTTCTTATAATTTTACGTGACCCTGTTTCTCAAAGCTTAATGTATAATTCAATATTATATGGCATCTTGAAGGTTGACTTACATGAAAATGGATAACACATTTAAAGATTGTTCAGAACAGGCGACACCCAAAAACTGTTTTCCCCTGGGCCCCAAAAATCCTTAAGGAGGCATTGCTTCAACCTCATTATATTCATACAGTGTCACTCCCTACCTTGCACCCTGCCAACTATTTTCAGTCAGTGACCATTTACCCTAACTAGCGCAAATAGTGGATGGGCCAGAACACTTAGAGGCAGAGCAGAGCCTGAGAAAACTGGCTCATATTCAAAAAGTCACCAGCAAATAAAGGATATTGCAAATATAATTTATTTCTCCACATAAGAATATTATTTTCTCAATTGACCAATAAAGCAGACAATTGGGCCAAGCCATCATTTGCTCGCCCATCTTCACTCAACAGCCAGACACGGCTATCAGCCTGTATCTGAGGTTGAGTGAAACAGTGGTTTATATTAAATCATAGAGTTCAGTACAGAGAGGAAGCCATTACAGCTCGTTTTCAGCGCCCATATTGGCAACCATCCCAGTGTCCACATCTCATTGCATCAACTCACAAAAAACAGGACTTTCCCTCAAATCACCATAAGGCTAGAAAGCCATGAAATTCATGTTAAGGTACTACCTTTACTTAAAACCCCAACCGCACAATGCTTAGTCAACCTTAACGCAAATCCTTGTTACTACCTAAGAAAGATTGAATAAAATACATGATTTAATTGTTTTTAACTATAAAACACACTGATAACCTGGCCTTTTTGATAGAGGGAGATTAGTGAAAAAACAGATAAAAACAATCAGTGACAAGCTAGCAGGTAAACAGTTCAATAACTGAATTCTGAAACGTCTAATAGAAAACAGGATTTCATACCCTGTGGAAAGGAAGATTATGTTCCTGTGCTACACCTCCAACAGAAGGGAGTTTGCCCAAGTTAGGGAGCTAAAACAGGAAGAAACATCCTCCTTTACACACCTTTCTGTCTCTATTAGCCATCAGTATTTGTGCATTATTAGAATACAGCACACGGGGTAGATGTGTTAGTGCCATGGAGATTTCAGATTTTCATTGCTTACTATATGCAGTACAGAGCCTCAAATAGTACCCTTTGTTGGTGGTCAATGTAGAGGCTGAGGAGCGCCTGAAATATGAATGACTTTTCTTAGATTAAATACTGTTTCAAAAGCCACATTCTGCATTCTTTGCGACTTAGACAGCAGATGTACAGGCAGGCCCAGGCACAGACTGTTACATTAGTCAAGCTTAGATAGAACACTTGCTGCAATGACAGGACTGTGCATCTCGATCAGAAGAATGGCCATGATCTTCTCATCAGGAAGGGACCACCACTGCTCTGACCTGATGCTGCAGCATGGTCTCCTGGTCAAGAGCACGTCATGGCACTTCACCTTTTCCACTGGTCTTCTTGGGCAAACATACAATTAGGCAATGGCTAGTATTCCAATGAACATAATGTTTCCCTGTAACAAGCAGCTCTGCCTTACTTGAATTAAATTTTGGATAATGATGGCGCATTCACTGTTTGATGGCTGTCAGACACGCTGTAACACTGGCAGTAGAGGAAGGATTCAAAATTTCTAATCAGAGGGGACAAATGTTGGACATAGTTATTAAATCAAACTGGAGAAAGGGGTGAACCATCAGGAACACCACACTACACATCCAATTCAGTGGATCTAAAAGGTGAAAGGACTAAGGATTTACATCTTCTTGTCAGGAAAAAATAGACTAGTCTAGCACCATGCCTCTTAATGCCATCCTGTGCAGCTGATGCAACAAAAGTTCATGATTGAAAGTGTCAAAGTGGTAGAGTGATCCATAGGATCCCACTCGCCATGTCACCATCATCCACGATTCCTTTAGCAATTGTGATACCCCCACCTTCCAATGACCAGAGGCCAACGCGGAGGCAAGCCTGGTGTTTAATAGTTCAGTGAGAGTGGCATACAGAGAGCTTGCTAATCCTAAAATGAGTTTCAGAGAACAACTGACTGCATATCGGTTTGTAAAAGCTTGTATGATGGTGAGACTAAGGTCTTGGAGTCACAGTGTAGCATACTGATAAATAGAAACTGTGTGGGTGCATGATAGTAATGGTTTACGATTGTGTGTGTGTGTATGATGGTAGGTGTGAGCATAAGTTATTGTTGGTGTTTGAATGTATGATGGTGGCTGTGTTGGTGTATGATGGCACCTTTATGGGTGTGTGATGTTGGCTTTGTGGGAATTTCATTGCAAGATTATGAAAGTATGTTGGAGTATAATAATACAGGTGTGTGGTTAACTATGGGAATATACTGGTGGTTCTGTGGACATATAATGGTCATATATGATGTTGGCTGAATAGTGGTATTATCAAGGATCTGTTATCAGATATTCATTCGATGGACTGATGAAGGTAGATGTTATCGAATATTGATTTTGTTAAGGGAAATTTAGCAACACAAAGGATAATGGCCTGAGTGCTGAACAATGCAAACACTCACCCCTAGTCACTGATCTGGGTCCCTTGCTCACTGTGACACTGGATTCAAGCTAGCTTGGCTGATGAAGGGTGATACCCTAAAACCGGTCCCAGGATCTCATTTCTGGTCCAGGGAGGACCTGGCCTGGCAGTTCAGGCTGGACTGTTACCAGGAAGAACAGGGTTAAGACTGATTTGGATATGGCTGGGTCCAAACTGGGGTGGCATGGTGGGCAGAAGAATGATGGATTAAACCCAGAACTGTGACTGTGGCTTTTTGAAAAGTTTAAACACTCCGTCCATCATCTTTTTGTGTGGCTAAAGTTGCCATAAGTGGGAAGGGTATGCCCAGTCATGGGTCCCTTGCTCACTGTGCCCCTGGGTTCAAGCTAGCTTTGCTGATGAAGTGTGATACCCTGAAACCAAAACCAGAATGCTTCTTTACGGTCCAGGGAGGACCTGGGCTGGCAGTTTGGGCTGGACTGCTCCAAGAGGGAACATAGTTAATACTGATTTGCATATGGCTGGGTCCAAACAGGGGTGGCATGATGAGCAGAAGAATGATGGATTCAACCCAGATCTGTGACTGGGGATGAGGGTTTGAAAAGTTTCAACACTCCGTCCATCATCCTTTTGTGTTGCTAAGTTGCCATAAGTGGGGAGGGTATGCCCAGACGTGGGTCCTTTGCTCACTGTGCTACTGGATTCAAGCTAGCTCGGCTGATGAGGGGTGATACTCTGAAACTCGACCCAGGATGCTTGCTTCCAGTCCAGGGAGGACCTGGCCTGGCAGTTCAGGCTGGTCTGTTCCCAGGGGGAACAGGGTTAAGACTGATTTGCATACAGCTGGATCCAAAGTGGGGTGGCATGGTGAGCAGAAGAATGGTGGATTAAACCCAGATCTGTGACTGGGGGTGAGTGTCCATCATCCTTTTGTGTTGCTAATATTGGTTTTGTTGACATGTATGTGTAATGTTAATTTCAGCTTTGCATTAAGGGTGATTATGTTTTACATGGTGGAGGCATGAGTTATCATTGGCTCAACTAACTGTACCTGGTCAATTTCAGGTGGAGTTTGGTTTTATTTTGTAACTATATTTTCACATGAATATATCCATTACCATATCACAGTTAAAACTGGACTCCCTCCTTGTGCCCAGTAATCCACAATCATCTTGTTTTATTCTGGCCTTATATCTTTCTTATGACAGGACATTTCTTCCTGGGGTGGTCTGTAAATGTCCAGAGGAACAGCAACGGAGAGACTCCGTAGAGGAACAGCAAAGCTTGGGCCACTTGAAGAACTAGCTGAGCTGTGAGCTCTCAGACTTGCCCAATAAGACGGATGGTGTGCCTGACGGTTGATCCTCCTTTTGAACCCTAGATGGTCAGGGGTTAAAACCAGCCTTTGCAGCCCAACCAGAGAGGTGGAATGCTCATGTGCTGCGGGGCCAGGGTGGTTAAACTCCTTTGACAGGAAGGTGGAGGTGCTATGGAGGAATAGAGCATGATGGAATCTCACAAAGGACCTGTAATATTTCATCCAAGTGCCAGAGGAAGGGAAGTGCAGCAGAGAGAGCTCCTAACTTTGTGTGTTCAGAAGAGTCCACCTTGTCTGCCTGACTGTTCATGCTTGCTACCCTTCCTGCCAAGTAGACAGTCACCTGCCATGGTAGGGGCAGTAGGTTGGATAGACTGACTGGACACATAAAGATGCAGAGCCAATACCCCTGCTGATGTAGATCCAGTGAGACAGGCTGGTGATCGGGACTGCCTGCTGAAAGACCTTATAATGATAGTGCAAGGCCCAGGGCAGGTTTTAGAGTACTACAAGCTACAATTGTGAAAGAAGGAATGATGAGAGATCGTGATCCAGTAATTGTGGAGAGACTCCAACTGTAGTTATTATTATTATGATATCTGGTACGTAAGAGGGTTGGTCCTTCACAACCCTGAATGTTTAAGTTTCCCCCTTGGTTGTAACCTCATCCCTCTCATCCATCAATGCCATGCTACTAGAAGGTCTTCGAGGGCCTTTTATCATTAGGAGGGACTTAAAAGGGATGATGCATTGGTAACTAGATGCACCAAAAGGGACCCTAATTAAACTCCGTTATTTTCTTTGATTTTGCAATATCTCTGGGCCTGACTGATATATGGCAAACTCTCCATCCCACAACGAGAACCTATTTCTTATATTAAAATGTACAAAGCGCTTCCTCCAGGCTTGGTTTCTTCTTTCTTACCCTAGGAGATGCTCAGCTTGTCTGGGAGGTCAATATCCTTCCCCGGGGTATCTCTGATCACTCCACTGTCATTATGACACTGGGGAGTTTGGAATATAACAAAGAGAATTAACGCTTGATATTCGGTAGATGATG
The DNA here is from genome assembly GCF_031143425.1 of Pleurodeles waltl. Lineage (NCBI taxonomy): Eukaryota > Metazoa > Chordata > Amphibia > Caudata > Salamandridae > Pleurodeles > Pleurodeles waltl. Next base: position 1,284,064,021 of record NC_090440.1, read on the forward strand.
AGTTTTCTGCACACCTGCCTAAAGACTCTGAGTCCTACTTACTTAATTATATAAGTTCTGTTGAATCCCCGAACACTTTTTAGGGTGCCTTCAAGACTTTCTCGTGGGCATACTATAGGCTACATCTTCCAGATTAAGAAAGGTAAAAGGCATGTTATGGCACTCCTGGAGCCTTGCCCCTCACCCTTAAAACTGAATACAGGTGATCAGAGTAACATGCGGATCTATTTGCCACAGGGCGTTAGATAATCGAGCTGAAGTGTTAGCTATTTATGGAGTCCAAAGAGTTCTGGTTTTCTTTTCAGAACCAAGTCTCTGAGCTCGGAGACTAGGCTGAGAAGCCTCTATATTGGCTCATTAAATGCAATGACCCTTCGAGGCATGTAGGTGACGTCAGAGACCGATCAAAGCAGCAAGATGTAGCCAAAGTGTTCACCGCCTTCTACATTGATAATTGTGGTCAGTCTGATGTCTTGAAAAGCAGAGGTCTGGTATCAGTACTAGATTATATTTCAATCCCAAACATGTCTAATTCTGAGAGAGACTTTGGACATAGAGATGTCAGAGATAGAGGTAAGTGAGGTAATTCCACAACTTTCTCTCAGCAGTATCCCTCCACCCAACGTTTTCCCAGCAGCATTATTCAGTCGTCTCTTCTCCAAATTCCCTCTCACTTAGCTAATATTTTCCGTCTGGCAGCCGAGAAGGGATTCTTTCTCTTTGATCTGAGGGAAACAGTCATAACTGACCTGTTGAAAATGAGTAAGGCAGCTGACCAATGCTTATGTCGGTCTATGTCACTAATGAACATGAAACCAAATATTCTAGCTAAGCTATTGGCCTGTTTATTACATTGTCATGCATTTCTACAGGCAGATCATCACACATGTATGCCAGGCATGTCTACCGGGCATAACTTCAGATTCCCCAATAATACCCTGGTGTCACTTTTAAAAGGACCCCTATATATTTTCAAGGTAGACTTCGAAAACACATTCCCCTCTGTTGGATGGTATTACGTGTTTGCGTCCTCACTAGTTTGGTCTTTGGCCCACGGTTCCAGCTGCGACGCTGCTTTATACACAACCTATAGCGAGAGTACTAGTGAATGGGATAGTATCAACGGCTCTCAGAGTGGAAGCAGCACCTGTCAGGGATGTTCACTTCCTCCATTGCAATTCAGCCCTTTACTCAGTTGTTGTGCAGAGATGATTTGACCTTTTTGAGTCAGCATTGTGTCTCGGGTTATGGAGATTCTAGACCATGTTGGATGTGTTGATGGATTGAGAACCAGCTGGTCTAAATCAAACATTTGTATGCTTAAGGGCTCCGATGAGGAGGTGACATGGGCTCTCGAGTTGAAGGTTGAGTGGACTGGATTCAAATTCTTACGGGATTATGCAAACGATATGATGTTGCAATATTTGCCAAATAACACTTTCCCACTTGTTAAAGTCCTTACAAAGAGATTTGGCATACGGTGCCCACTTCCCTTGTCAGTAATGGAGTGAGTTGCAATACCGAAAATGATATATATATATTTTTTAAATGTCTTTTATTGCTTTTCACAACAATACAATGATTAATACAAAATTATCAAGATTACCCAACTGAGCCTTAATACCCAAACCTCCCCCCTTTACATGCATCCCGTCCAACCATAGTTCATGTTTCATACTCATAACATTTCCAATATGACAGTTCTGTCCCTCACATGTATTATTGTTTATGTATTTAAATGTTAGAGGTGTCTTCCGTTTCGGAGTCTAATGTTGTGCTTGAATCCTCTAATCCTGGATTATCTGGGTGTTTCAAACAATCTAGTATTGCATCCCATTGTTTTGCAGTGTCCTTGGACTTATTTCCCTGCGCTGCTTCTAAGTGTAGTGTAGTTCCCTCCGCTTCTGCCCATTTTATAGTTGTGTCTAACCATCTTGGTATTTGAGGGCCCCTTACATCTTTCCAGTGGGACGTATTTTCCCTTTTGGCCAGGAGTAAAGCCAGATCAATACATTAATTAGTAGTTTTTTTTGCTGAAGGGTGAGGGAAGTCTCCCAAAAGCGCTATTAAAGGGGAGGATGTCAAGCTTCTTTCCGTGATTATCGATAGTTGCTTAAATATTTCTTCCCAATATGATTTTACCTGTGGGCAATTCCATAGCATATGCTCTAGTCCTGCTGCTGGTTCTGAGCATCTAGGGCAATCTCCCCCTCCTGTGTTAAACATCTTTGCAATTTATTGTGGAGTTAGATAGGCTCTATGATATATATAGAGGTTAATTAATTTAAAACGGGCATTTCTGGATACGGGATATATATGGGTGGTAATCCTAAACCACTGTTGTTCGTCTATGGTGATGCCCAGTTCTGACTGCCATTTTAGTCTAAGCTTGTTCAAAGGTGTGTATGTACTTTTGTGTAGTGTTTGATAAATTGCTGAGATCGCCCCTCTTTGCTCTCCTAGTGAGCAAATGAGCTTATATCCTTCGTGTACAGGAGGTTCTATTGAGCCCTTTTTCCATGTCTTTTGTATCATTCTAGTAATCGCGTTATGTATAATAAACATTCCTGAAGGAACATTAAATCGTTCTTGTAGTTCTGCAAAAGTGCGTAATCTTCTGTTACTAAACCAGTATCCCAGCACAGTTATACCAGGGTCTGCTAGTTTTTTTTATCCCTGCTAGTACCGAGTTCCCTGCCACGTGTTTCAAACATATTAGTGGTACTTCTGGGGCATAGGGGACTGTTGTTCGTGTGCGTCTCAGAATCTGCTCCCAGTTTATTCTTATAGAATTCCATTCCAACGATAGTTGCTGACGTTTCCCCCTAGGGTTCAGTATGATATTAAGGATGTCATCTGATGAACTACTTAGGGTGTTTTGTGATTCCTGGAGTGCTTAGAGATTACCAATTAATCTAGCTAACCATTGTAACTGACCTGCCCAGTAGTATATTTGAGTGTCTGGTGTAGCTAATCCTCCGTCTGCGGTGGGTCTTTGAAGAGTATGTAACGCAATTCTGTGTCTACCAGCACCCCAAATAAAACTAGCGATCATGGAGTTAATATCTTTAAACACTGATCTCGGGACAATCAGGGGCAGTACAGAAAAATAATACAGCATTCTTGGTAATACTATCATTTTAAGTAACGCTACTCTTCCCGTGACCGTCAGAGGCAATGTTTCCCAAAAACGTGAATTTGATCTAAGCTTCCGAAAGCTCGATGTACATTCCCCTCTATCAAATCTTCTAATTTGTGATATATATTTACTCCTAGGTATTTAAATGTAATGGGTGTCCATGGCAGCCCCGGTGTATCATTGATCTTTGGGGATCCCTCGATCAACGGGAAGATAGCAGATTTCTGCCAGTTAATCCGGAGACCCGAGGCCCCCCTGAAACTCTCCTTTATGTTCATTGCCCCTGATAAGTCAGACTCTAGGTTTTGGAGGAAGGGCAACATATCGTCTGCGTAGAGTGCAATGTGGTGAGTCTGCTGTCCCATCAGTATACCCCCAAAGTACATGGCAGATCCGGCCATCTAGGCCAGCTGTTCCACAGCTAATGAGAACAGTAGTTGAGACAAGGGACACCCCTGCCTTAGTGCCCCTACCAGTTTGGAACAAATTTGATATAGTGATGCCCGTTCGGATCCTCGATGTGGGGTTTGTATAGAACAGTTGTGTCCAATGGACGAAGCCTTGTACTATGCCCAACTTCAGGAGAACCTTCTCCAAATAGTCCCATCTAAGGCTATTCCGAAAATGATATTGTTGCAGACATGCTGTACGTTCTTCAGAATCATCAATTTCCCACTGCTCCCTGTTTTGGGTTCCATTTTTAGGGTGGGATCTGTCACATAACCATGGCCAAACGTATTAAAACGCCTTACAATGGTGGCCGGGGATTCGTATATGTCTTGTTTGTTGGGACAGGAATGTCTACTGCATGAAAAATAGGTGTGTACTTCTGCCCTAAGTGCCTGACTACATGTGAAACTGGAATCCTGATTTACATTTCTGCCCAGTCAGCAAGCTACTCTAACATGTATGCTAAGGACTAGGCCTGTTCATGGTAACACCAAAGTTCAGAACCAATTCTATGACCTATGAGGATGCTACAGAGCATATCCTCTGTTGCGACATGGGACTATGTGTTTTTTACATACTGCAGTGGTGGCAGCTTACTGAACTTTGAAGTTTAACAGTTCTGGGCAAATATTTTTGACTCTCTAGCAAGAGAGTAGCCTACCGGCTCACTGATGGAAATTCCACTGGGATATGACAGCCAGAACCCTGAGCTGATATGTATTGTATGTGTCAAGTGTAGGTGTGCTCAGTGGATGCATGGCACGTGTTATAGCAAAACTACATGTGTAGTGTAAATATGATTCTTTTGACCAGTGGGATCTATTTTGGTTGATGCTTGGTTTAACATGGCACAAGAGGTAGGGTCGATCAGTATGCCCAGAGAGTGGGGCTGTATAGGTGTTTTGCCTGCACTCCTGTGATTGGAAAGTGGAAACACAGACACAAGAAGGATGGAGATAGGGCTACCCTTACATATCCTCTGAGAACATTTTAGCAAGGGATTGCTGATTAGATTTGTTGAGCTCTGCCATATGGAGGAAGTAGGGTAGGACGGGGGACAGCGGATTCTGTTGTTAAGGTTGAAGACATTTCTAGACAGGCCTTTTCAACTTGTGTCTGTCTTTGATTACCTCTTCAGGAATGCTGATGATAGCCAGATACTGAGATTATAGCTTTGTTTTGGATAATCCTGCTTGAAGCCAGCATCATCACTACCTACTGTTTGATTCATTAACATACACAAAGGCTGTGTCTACATTTGAAAAGAAACCTCTCCAAACTGGTATCAGAGTCTTAGGCAGTGGATCTAAATCTATTGTCTGGAAAATGAGTATAAAAGTGTGATCCAATGAACCTACTTTGCTCCATTTCTAAGTTCTTCTTGACCAAGGAAGAGAGTGTGCAGCATAGTATTTGAAGAGCTACACTGTTACCAGGGCTGATGTTGGCATACTAACCAGTCTTGCAAAGGTGAAGGAAAAATGCTTGAAGTCTGCACAACTTAGGAGAGAAACTGTGGGGCTGCCTAGAACATAGAAGACCTCCTGCCTGCTCAGAGAAGGTAGGAGAGTGCTTTACACCACAGGAGGCAAGACTGGCCAGAAGGAGTTGCCTAGCCATCTTCCTGGTGTAAGGAACTCCCAGAAGCTGCTAACGTGTGTGTGGCAGTATGCCAGATGCTGACCCAGGGTGAGAGAGGGTCCCCTGACCTCCAAACATAGTTTATTTGGTGGACTACATGAAGCAACATTGGCCTTCGTTATCAGTGTGCCACTCCACATATCTTCCATGACCTGAGGGGCCTTCCTGCAACCTGTGGGTACAGATATCATTGCCACTGAAGTTAAGGACTTCCCCGATGCCTCAGAGGCTGCAAATGCCAAGGAGGAATGACAGCCTGCTGTGCTACTACTTTGACGTGAATTTAGAAGCAGTGCTTTACCTTGTTCCCTACCGGAGTCCTTTGAGAGCAAAGAGCATGGGAAGACCACCACAACACTGAGCAGTGTTTCAGCTAGGCAGGTAAAACGAGGCAGTATCTGAAAGACTGTGGGAAAGTATTTTGTCTTTCAACTGTGTAGGTAAACCCTGCCAGTGTGGCACCCAAACCTTTAGCAGTATTCGAGAACAAGAAAACCTACAGGTCCCCCACATTTGTCCACTGATTGTACAACCATAATAGTGCACTCAAACCTGAACTGATTCTCTATAAGGAATTGTTCTTCATAAATGGGTGGGCGCTACTGCCATCGTTGGATAGCACTATGATAGGGCATGGTTCGCTCCCTTTAATCAGAACCCTGGGTGTGTACTGGCACTATACACATTGGTTACCGCTCTTAGACCTTTGAAGGAAACTGTAATTGAGCCCTATTACATTGTACTGTATCACATTTTGTTGGGGGTATTAAAGTACTTTTCAAAAGGAAAGCACTGGGCTGGACAGAATCTAATTCTGCCTGATGGCTGATTGTTGAGTTCTGAGTTCTTGCTCACCACAATACCTTCCTGAGAAGCCCTTGAATGCTCCTTCTGACAGTTTTGAAAGTCATGTAAAGGAAGGATGTACTGGGCCCAGTTTGTACAGCCATAGTAGGATGAACCCCAGGATGCCAGTGCTAAAGGACCTCCAACTACTATGGTTGTGGCCTAGTAACTTATGTCTGTCCTGTGGCCGTGGGAACTGAGTCTGACACTATTGGGCTTCTCTATTATTTATCATTAATTATTTAATTTATGGGCCTTGCCATGACCCAACCTATGGCACTGAGGATTAGGTATTAGGCTGCTGCTCTCTCCTTCAGTACATTTATGCGGGCATGGTTCCACCTGGAGCTCCTCCGACTACTAAGATTGTTCTGGAAATCTGGCACACATTTGTGCGTGTCAATAAATCTACTGGCAGGTTAACTGACAAAACTGCCCCTGGATTTGGGCTTAGTTTGCTCAGGATGCTGCATTCAAGGGTTTTTCAGGGTGTAGGTGATCAGCATTTCCCAGCTTAAGTGTTTACTTTTTTATTCCAGGCACCAGGCTTCTTTGGAGTTACAACTAGATTTTGACCTCTACAAATCCCTGTTCTACTGCCTGCTACAGCTACATCATGCTTTGTGTCCTTTTCTAAAGAAGTCAGGAAATTGCTAACTTCAATTTATTGGAAGACAAACTCATGAACAGAGACTTGGTAGCCCAAAAGATATCCAAACGTTCTCAATTAGTAGTCATTATACTCTATATACTTTCTTGGTCCTACAACAAGCTTGGGAGGCAGCTGTGGTTTATGTGAGAGCAGAGGACTGTCAGGATGCCCTCACAGCCCCACGGAGGAGGTTATGTTAACCATGTATTGCCTGATTCAGTTAAACATTAAAAAAGTAAGAAAGGATTTACTACAGCTGTGAAAGACTATGGAATATTTGTTGAGATTTTTGCCCCACTTTGTCTAAGATACCACTCTTCCAAAATCACCTTTTTTATTGTCCTGTCATACAGTCCTTCCTAGAGGAGGTTTCTGAGGCTCGTTCAAAGGGGCTTGTTTGGCTGGTTGTGTCTTCATCCAAAAAGGCACTGCTGCATATCAGTCAATACATGAACGCACTGGTTCATCTCAGACTGGGTGCTGGCAGAAAGGGCTATTGCCTATCTTTGGAGTTTTACCGCTGAAATTAATAATGATTATTCATGTATTCTGAGTGTTGAATTTTCATAGAAATATATTAACTTAGAAAAACATAATGCATGCATTTGAAGGTGCACCCACCTGAGTGACCACCAATGTTCACGAAGTGTACTTATTATTAGCTTATTAATATGAAATGTTGAGCTTATGTTTGATTAATGTAGTAATATGTCATATTAAGGGTTATGTATTATGTATTAACTTTATTAATTGTAGGCCTTAACTTAGCGAGGTCTTGGGCCTAGATGCATGGCCTTATGTCAAGCTGCATTTTCTTATTCTACTTATAAAATGTCTGCTTAAAGAATTAAATTGTGATTTTCCACTGTGCTGACCAAGTGCTCACAGCCAAAAGTCTTTCTCATGAGATCTGCTTGCTAGAAGATGATGACCAATTAGGACATGGGAAGTAGTTTTAGGAAATCTAACTTAGCCTGACTGTATTGAGAGGAAGACACCATTTGCCCATTTTCCATTTGCCATACAGCCATTATTTTCTTGACTGTCTTGAGGAGAGACGTGCTTATCCCTATTGCTTAAAGAGACTTTGATTTTCTGAACTTTGATGCCGAACCTGATGCCTTGCTAACCGAACTGATGTCCTATTGACAAAGACTGTCACAGCTTGCTGAACAATATTGAGGACAGGTATACTATGTTACTGATTGTGATGTCTATTTGCTTTTGTTTCTAGGCACCAACCGCTAATTGTGATAGAGCCATAGCTAGATATTGTGTCCAAATTTGTGTTGACTAACTTGTTTTGCATTTAGTCCAAACATGGTATTCTAGTCTGATGTTAGCTAGGGTTCTCACTAAATTATGTTTGCTGTATGTAATAACAGTTGATGTCTTTTCTTTTCTGGATTCTAAATGTATGTTTTATCGTTTGTGCAGTTATTCTCGCTATTAATTTGTACTGTAACCTTAGGATGTGTAGTAGCTCAAGCTTTGATTAGATTGCGATTCTTTCGCTGGTTTGGTTAGCCAGTGTTGTTTCTTTATGTTTATCATTTGATTTTGAGACTAAATTACCTGACATTAACTTTGTTAATATAGGGAAATAAACATTCTAACTTTTACATAAAGGTGTGTTTATTCATGGCTGCAAGGTCATGGTGTGTGGAGATTACTGACTCCTATTGATTATTGATGTCATTGATTGGTATGTTATTGATTTGTATTGGTAGGGGGTTCATGGTAGAAAAAACTCAAAGTGCAGTCAAAAGGTCCTTCGGCCTATTCGCGTCTTCCTTGTAAGTTTATTTAATAAGGTCTGATGCGCTAACTGAGATGGTAGCAGGAGTGGTAATGATTCTTGAACCCTTCTTGCTGCCCCATTGAGTGGGTAGAATAGCGACATCAGCAGATGCCTCTATCATGAGAAATCTATTTATGAGGCAAGAGGTTGCCCAGAACAATGGCCAGATAAGGGAACTCTGGCAATTACGCTTTCATTTAGTCTGAAATGCTAATGGCCTCTGTGTTTTAGTCTAGTTTTGAAATTACTGTATATTTCTCAATATTTAGTTTTGCCTGCTAAATTAAACTTTTCAGAATGTATTATATATATGATTGATAAGAATATGGATCATTTGCTGATGTCAGATATTGTGTATTCCTGCTAAGTTGTTTTATACAATCAGTGCATAACAGGGGTGCAAGTTATGATGAGATACCTGAACCATATGTGACATGTTTCAGTGTTTTTAGGTTTTATTTTTTTAACTGTAATTGCACTTTAACTGTAGTTTTAGTTGTGAATTTCCAAGGTTTTTTTTAACGTTTGCTATGGCGTTATCGGCAAAGCTAACAATGCCTTCACTTTAACCTTTGTTTTTTCAGTGAATTCCTGGGATTTTATGATCATATTCCGCATGGAGCTGTTTTTGAACCTCACCTCTGTTTAGGTCTAACCTCCTGCAACACACAATGGCCCTCATTACAACCCTGGCGGTCGGTGTTAAAGTGGCGGTAATACCGCCAACAGGCCGGCGGTAAAAAAAATGAGATCACGACCATTGCGGAAACTGCCAACATAGACAGCCACTTTAACACTCTGACTGCCACGGCGGTAGAAACAAACACTGCAGCGGTAACCGCCAACAGACAGGTGGAAGACAAGGTTCCGCCCACTGTATTACAAGAGGCCTATCCGCCACCTTTTCCGGGGCGGTACCAACACCATCAAAAGCACGGTGGAAACAGTACTTGGAAGGGAAACCACTCACCTTTCAACACCCAACGAGGAACGAGGACACCATGGAGCCCGAGTTACAGGTCCTGCCCATGTTGCTTTACCTCCTCTTATATCAGGAGCAGCCAAGACGCCGGCAACAACCACGGTGAGAATGGCACCTAGCACAAAGGGGAGGGAAGGAGGGAAAAGAGAGTGACACACACACGCAACACGCAACACCCCTACCCTCACCCACAACACCATACACACAAATACATGCAGCAACATTACATATACACCCCGTCACCCCCTGGAAGAACACAAGGACAAAATGAAATGATTGTAACAAGTGTATTCATTGAAAAGCCAGATGGGCCAAATTAAAATATCAGTATATACAAATATGTACACCAACTACACAAGTCTGGATATTAATGAAATCATTGTCCGTGGACCAGTGGCCAAAGCCCGCACAAGATACCTGACTTGAAATGGAGAGAACACTGCAGGGGCATCAGATCGAAAATAAAGAGGCACCTCAGGGGGTGGGGGACACCTCAGCCGGATGAACGGACAACGCCACTGCTCCACGAGGAGGCTCCATGCCCACAGGTTGGTCCAGGGGAGTGCAAAGCCACAGTCTCTCAAGTCTCTCCAGTGGGTGGTTTGCCCGCTGCTTTATCCCGGGGAGTGCAAAGCCACAATCTCTCAGGTCTCTCCAGTGGGTGGTTTACCCACTGCTTTATCCTGGGGAGTGCAAAGTCACAGTCTCTCAAGTCTCTCCAGTGGGTGTTTTGCCCACAGCTTTATCCTGGGGAGTGCAAAGCCACAGTCTCTCAAGTGGATATGATTCTCCACTGGTTCTGGAGGGGCCATTGTGCCCAGAGTGCTTCATCCTGCCAAGGATCAGGTGAGTGGATGTGATTCTCCACTGGTTCCGGAGGGGGCATTATGCCCAGAGTGCTTCATCCTGCCAAGGATTGGGGTAGTCAATGCTTTTCTCCACTGGTTCTGGAGGGGGCATTGTGCCGCCCAGAGTGCTTCATCCTGCCAAGGGTCAGGTGTGTGGATATGATTCTCCACCGGTTCTGGAGGGGGCATTGTGCCCAGAGTGCTTCATCCTGCCAAGGATCAGGTGAGTGGATGTGATTCTCCACTGGTGAGTGGATGTGATTCTCCACTGGTTCTGGAGGGGGGCATTGTGTCCAGAGTGCTTCATCCTGCCAAGGATCAGGTGAGTGGATGTGATTCTCTACTGCTTCTGGAGGGAGCATTGTGCCCAGAGTGCTTCATCCTGCCAAGGACTGGGGGAGTGGATCTGATTCTCCACTGGTTCTGGAGGGGGCATTGTGCCCAGAGTGCTTCATCCTGCCAAGGACTGGGGTAGTGGATCTGATTATCCACTGGTTCTGAAGGGGGCATTGTGCCCAGAGTGCTTCATCCTGCCAAGGATCAGGTGAGTGGATGTGATTCTACACTGGTTCTGGAGGGCGCATTGTGCCCAGAGTGCTGCATCCTGCCAAGTATCAGGTGAGTGGATGTGATTCTCCACTGGTTCTGGAGGGGGCATTGTGCCCAGAGTGCTTCATCCTGCCAAGGACTGGGGTAGTGGATCTGATTCTCCACTGGTTCTGGAGGGGGCATTGTGCCCAGAGTGCCTCATCCTGCCAAGGATCAGGTGAGTGGATGTTATTCTCTACTGGTTCTGGAGGGGGCTTTGTACCCAGAGTGTTTCACATACAGTGTGGCAGGTCCCATTCCCTCACCTGGGTGTGTGTGCCACAAGATTGCCTGGGAACAGGTAGCATGATACTCCATGGAGGTAGAGACACACTCCACCCTACTGTGACTTCTCCTGCCACCTGCAGGTACAAACAGTGCTGGGTGTCGTGCCTCATGTACGCTGTGCAGGGTCCAGGATGTCTCCTGCAGCCTCGGACGGCTGCCCACTGGGGATGATGCTGGGGACTGTTGCTGAGGCAGCAGACATGCAGGTGGTGGTGCAGGTGGCGGTGCAGGTGGCGGTGCAGGTGGCAGTGCAGGTGGCTGTGCATGTGGCAGTGCAGGTGGCAGTGTCCACTACCGTACAGGTTGATGTTCTGGTTGACAGAAGGGGTGACTCTGGTCCCTCAGCTGGACCCTCCGTGCCCTGTCCTGACTTGCCCTTCGCCTTGTGTCCCTTCCCCACCTTTGATGTCGCTGCTCGTCCCTTGGCACTGTCCCCTTCTGACTTGGTGGTTGGTGCGGCTTCTCCCTCCAGCATGTGGGCACCTTCTTCACCTTGGCAGGTGGCGGGATTTGCTGATCCTTGGCCTCTCTAGGTGGCACACTGGCAGCCCTGATGGGTGCCTCCTGCAATATGACTTGACTTGCTGAGACCACTGTGCTGGATGATTTGGTGGCTGAGGTGCTGGGCTGGGACCTGGACAGCCTGGCCCTAGGGGAAGGACGGGGGAGGAAGTGCAGGGAAGAGGTCAATGTTAGCCAGGAAGAGTTTCTTAGACACACTGGGACGGGAAGATGGAGGGTGTTTGGGAGTGGAGGAAGACGTAGTGGTTGTAGGAGGTGTACGTCTGCTGAATTTGGGTGAAGGTGCATGGGCTGGAGGCTGTTGTGAGGTGGATGGCTGTTGGGTGGGTGTGTGCCTGCGTTTGTGTAGTTTAGTATGAGGGCTCACAGACACACTGGAAGAGGACACAGGGGATGTGTGCATGGTAGTGGGGGTGGTGATTGCACATGAGCGGTGTGTGGTGATGGCTGTGCTGGTGATGGAGGTAGTGGATGAAGATGTAGTGCATGCAGGTGTGAGTGGAGACGAGACAGGGAGGAAGGAGGAGGACGTGGAGGAGGGGGACACAGTGGAGGCAGTGGATGTTGGTGTGTCTGCATGGGGATGGTGCTTGTGTGAGTGCCTGTCGGATGTGTGGTGCTTATGTTTGCCATGTCCACTCTTGTGTGTTGATGAGTGTGCATGCTGGTCTGATGGTGTGCTTGGGATAGGCTGAGGTACAGGGGATTGGGTCTGGGTGGAGGAAGTCGGAGGGGGGAGGCTGGACACAGGGACAATGGCTGCCATCAGTGCTGAGGCCAGAGCCTGAAATGCTCTCTTTTGGGCTGCCACGCCACAATGAATGCCCTCCAGGTATGCATTTGTATGCTGTAAATGCCTCTCAACACCCTGAATGGCATTCAAAATGGTTGATTGCCCAACAGTGAGGGATCACAGGAGGTCAATAGCTTCCTCACTGAGGGCAGCAGTGCTGACTGGGGCAGGGCCTGAGGTGCCTGGGGCAAAGGAGATGGCCACCCTCCTGGGTGAGCGGGCACAGGAAACTCGATGAGGGGCTGCTGGGAGGGCGATGCTGGTAGGGGGGGTGGCAGCTGTACCTGTTGATACGGTAGGCACAGAGGTGCCCGCCCCTGCAAGGGAGCTCCCATCAGAGGAGGGGTCGCTGTCGCTGGTGTCTCCTCCTGTCCCAGTCGTGGAGCTCCCTTCGCCCTCCATCCCACTGGTGCCTTCTGACTCTGTTACTTCACCCTCCAGGGCCATGTGGGTTGCAGCTCCCTCCTGCTCCGGTGCCAATGCTCATCCGCCAGATGATGCTAATGCACACAAGTACAGGGTGACAAAACAAAAAGGGGGGAAAGACAGAGGAGACACATGGTCAATGCCTGCAACACCACTACAGTTGGTGGACACAACACACAGGGAGCAGCCCTATGCACTAAGCCATGCACTAACAGGGCAGGGGAAAAGCACATGCCCATGGGGGACCCTGTCTAGACCCATTTTGTGCACAGCTGGAACCCATGGGAGCCTGACTAGGTGTAGAGGGCAAATACCACCTTTGGGGTTGGAGTGGGAATGAGCCTGCAAATCAATGGATCTACCTTTGCACGTCTGCCCTGGCCTAGGGGAACCCACAGCCCACCTCCCCCACCCAACACCTCGTCAAGGGTGCATAGTTAGCTGAATGAGAGTGTAGTCACCCCCTTGTGGCTGCTGTGATGCCCTCAAGCACCCATCCAACTCAGGATATGTTACCGCCAGGATCCGGTACATCAGGGGGGTCATGGTGCAACGGGCACCCCTTCCACGTTGGGAGGCCATCCCACGGCTGGGCCTCTGCTGTCTTCTTGCTCCAGCGGTGCAGGTCCTTTTCCGGCAGTGGGTTCTCCATCTATGGTAGACCCCCAGGGTCCACACTCACTTGGCGATGGCACGCTAAATACCCTTCTTTCGGTGGGTGCTGACCTAGAGGAATAGTGAAGTTAAAAAGGATGTTACTTTCCTGTACAGTTCTTCTCACACGTTGGACCCAAACCTCCCACCCTGTGTTAGGGTTTGTGCACAGCAAAGAGCATGTCCCCTCTCACTGCACTAGTGGGTTCTGTAATAGCTCCCTTTTAAACTTACTATTCAAACCCTTTCTTGTTATCTCACCTTCCCCCCCCCCCCCCCTTAGGCTTCTGTGTATGTTGTTTAATGTGCTGTTTTGTTTACACATTGGGCCTTGCTTTTACCAAGGCTTCTTTAAAACACTCCTCCCTAGGCCATGTGTTAATTCAACTCATTTGCATAATAACTGAAACTCTGCACACCTTTCAAGAACATGTGCAGCATGTGAGGACCACACCCAGCCCTTCAAACCACACCCAGCTCTGCTCACCTTTCAAGAACATGTGCAGCATGTGAGGACCACACCCAGCCCTTCAAACCACACCCAGCTCTTCGAACCACACCCAGCCCTGTCTATAAAAGGCAGCCCCCGAGCCTCACCCAGTGCTTGTGCTCGTCTACCTCCCGCTTACCTGAGAACAGATCCCTCGCGCTGGCACTCCTGCTCTCTACAGACTTTCATTGGCTTCAATGGGCGCAGCTGCTGGCTCTTCCTTCTTCTGGTTTCCGGTTCCTCCTTGCCTCAGCCTCGCTCCTACAAACAACCTGCAAAAGAGAAAGAAGACAAGGTTAGACTGATCAGTATCTCTTGCCAGCAACAAGTAAGTGCAAAACTTTTTATTACCTGAAGGAACTTTGACAACAATTTCTGGATTCGTGTGTGGACGGTTTGAAGCAAGATACCTTCCACGAACATTGTGATTCAGGCTCTTTGTTGCAAGAATACCTTGCGGAGCTTTATGAAACAAACATTGTTTTTTTTTTTATGGAACTTTTAAGAATCGAACAGTGGAAACCATTAACAGCAAGGCAAACAGTAAATCAAGGACTTGCACAAATTACATGCTGTATTTTGATGTAAAAGTACAGTATTTGTTTTCTAAAAGATTCTGGAGATATGGGAAAAGTGAGTCTGCTATTGGGAATTTAGGCTTTAGTTATATTAAGATGAATGTTTGATATTGGTAATTCTGATAACGGTATTTGTTTAATGTTTTAGAAGCTTTACAGTAATAGAAAGCACATCCCAGAGCAGTAACACATTCCAAACCTGGAAACTAGAGACCAGGATCCAAGAGGTACATTTAGAAGAGAATTTCTAATAAATAAAGGGATAGTCAGGAACCCATTTAGGAATAGGTTGCACTTATCTGTTCTTTGTTTATGTTTCATTAGGCACCAGTTTCTACAGAAGTCAGAAAGGGACGCAGATTTGTGCAGCACTTCAACAGTGGAAACGCAAGAACGGTGTTGTCTCTTTTTTATTTTATCCACTTCCCCCCTACCCTTGAGCTTCTGTTCTTAGTGCACTGTGTTAAAAACTAGTGTGCTGGAACAAGCAGTTTCAGGGTGGGGTCGGATTGTCTTCAACCTCCATCAGAACTGAACAAGAACTCAGGTGAGCTGGGCTTTGACACCCTGTCCCATAGAAACATACACTGACCATCCTCACATGCTGGCCTGTCCCCTCCCCGTCTCTTCCATCCACGACACTCCATACAATCATGTCCCATCCACCATGCACACGGTTCACTCACCTGTTTGTCTGGAGGACCGTAGAGTAGCGTGTACTGGGGGAGGACCCCATCCACCAGTTTCTCCAACTCCTCCACAGTGAAGGCAGGGGCCCTTTCCCCAGACACTGTAGCCATTGTCGCTTCCAGGCGCAGGTCACAGCAGCACTTGCAGTGTAGGTCCTCTCCTGTTGAAGGTCAGGTATCAAGTGAGAGAACAGATAGAAAATGGCGGTCACGTCCGTGGTGGTGCATTCCGTCACCACCGGCATACATCGTCATTGGCTCCTGGAACCCATAGGGCCCAATGATAACCAATGCTGAATTGCGCAGCGGTCTTCGACCGCCTACTGCGACGCTGCACAACACCAGCGCAGTTACCTCATTTCCCCTTGTCCCACCTTACAGGTCCGGCAGCCGCCATTTCAGGGGGCCACATGGCAGGCCAACTAACTGCATCACACCTATTTAGGCCAGGAATACAGACAGACAAAGGCACATAGAGATAATTTAACAATTGTGCTAAACAGCCTTGTGAAACCTATGTGGCATATGACCTTCTGCTCACCCTTCTCCTCCATAGGGCACGTCCGCTGGGGCAGGTGATGAGTTGGCGGCATCCTCCTGTGTACAGACCCCTGGTGGACCTGTTGACAATGGAAGACAGACACATCCTTATCACTTACAGACTTGATCATGCAACAATCCAGGAACTGTGTGCCCAGTTGGAGCCAGACCTGATGTCAGCTATCTGCCATCCCACAGGAATTCCCCCTCTAGTGCAGGTCCTGTCAGTGCTCCATTTCCTGGCAAGTGGGTCTTTTCAAACAACAGTAGCCATGGCATCAGGGATGTCACAGCCAATGTTCTCTAACGTGTTGTCCAGAGTGTTATCTGCCCTGCCGAAACACATGCGCAGCTACATCGTTTTTCCTCAGGTGGGGGATCTGCCCACAGTAAAAGGTGACTTTTATGCCCTGGGACATATCCCCAACATTATTTGTGCCATTGATGGTACACATGTGGCATTTGTCCCCCCCCCGCAGGAATGAACAGGTGTACAGAAACCGAAAAAGCTACCATTCTATGAATGTGCAGATGGTGTGTTTGGCAGACCAGTACATCTCCCATGTGAATTCCAAGTATCCAGGCTTTGTGCATGACGCTTACATTTTGAGGAATAGCAGCATCCTTTATGTAATGGGGAACTCCAGAGGCACCGTGTGTGGCTAATAGGTGAGCCCAAGGTCCCCACACAGTTTAATTAGGTGTCTGGGTATGGGAGATTCCCTAATGTTTGGAGGATGTCTAACAGTTGTCCCTCGATATTTACAGGTGACTCTGGTTACCCCAACCTGTCATGGCTACTGACCCCAGTGAGGAATCCCAGGACAAGGGCAGAGGAACGCTACAATGAGGCACATGGGTGAACTAGGAGGATAATAAAGCGCACCTTCGGCCTCCTGAAGGCTAGATTCCCGTGCCTCCATCTGACAGGTGGATCCCTATACTACTCACCGAAGAAGGTGTGCCAGATCATTGTGGCATGCTATATGTTGCACAACCTGGCTTTGCGACGCCAGGTGACGTTTCTGCAGGAGGATGGGCCTGATGGTGATCTTGTGGCAGCTGTGGAGCCTGTGGACAGTGAAGAAGAGGAGGCAGGATAAGAAGATTTAGACAACCGTAACAACATCACCATCCAATACTTCCAGTGAGACACAGGTAAGAGGATGGAACTGCTTCCTACATCTCATACTATTGTAGGACCTAGCATAAATCTGCCTTTTTACCTCTGTGTATGGACTCTGACATGTCACTTTGGCTTTCCATTTCACAGATCTGGGTACCACTTTGTGCCCTCTGCTACGTTTACTGCTGGCCAACTACTGTGTGACATTGGTATGTGAACATGTACATTGACATTGCTATATTTCTGAGAGGTTGCAATTACACATTTGTGAAAGTACAGACTGACTCCTGATTGATTTGTGATTCAAGGGTGTTTATTTCTGTGCTAATAAGTGGAGGGAGGTGTGCAGTGGGCTGAGGTGATGGTGGAGGAATGTCCATGGTGGAGTGCAGTCTCTTGGTCTCACAGGTGCATTGTCCATGGGTGCATAGGAAGGGGAGCAATGGCAGTTTAAGGTGGACAGGGTGACAAAGTGGGACAGAAGGGTGACATTCAGGAGGGTCTTATTTCCTGGCGGGGTCTTGGCAATGTTTTATGTCTTTTTCCTAGATCTCAGGGACAGTTTGCAGGGTGGTTCTCCTTCGGCAGGTGGTGGGGTGCTGGTGACCTGTTGTTCCTGTGGTGGTGCCTCCTGTCCACAAGCGCCGGCGGGAGTGGAGGGCTGTTCATCGTCCAGGCTAGTGTCAGGGGCCCGTTTGTGTGCCACTGTGTCCTTCATGGTGTTAGCCATGTCTGCCTGCACCCCTGCAATGGTGACCAGGGTGGTGTTAATGGACTTCAAGTCCTCCCTGATCCCAAGGTAGTGTTCCTCCTGCAGCCCCTGGGTCTCCTGAAACTTGGCCAGTACAATGCCCATGGTCTCCTGGGAATGGTGGTATGCTCCCATGATGTTGGAGAGTGCCTCGTGGAGGGTCGGTTCCCTGGGCCTGTCCTCCCCTGTCGCACAGCAGTCCTCCCAGCTTCCCTGTTGTCCTGTGCCTCTGTCCCCTGAAACATGTGCCCACTGCCACTGACCCCAGGTCCCTGATTGTCTTGGGTTGGTGGGGTTGCCTGGGTTCCCTGTAGTGCTGGACGCACTGCTGATTGACGTGACCTGGGGACAGAGGGATGGGCCCGCTGGGTGGGTGCTGTGGTGGTGTTTCCTGAGGGGACTGTGGTGGCTTGTGACAGTTGCAGGGGAACCGACTGTCCAGAGGTCCCTGATGGGCCTGGCTGGTCATCTTGATCCAGACGTGCAGAACTGCTGTCATTACTGTGGGCCTCTTCTGTGGAAGGACTGGATATGTCTGGCACCTCCTGTCCGGTGACGTTGGGTATGGGTTCTGTTGGGGTGTAAATGCTTAGTTTTAGTATCTGTGTGTGCCATCTTCTTCACTGGGTGAGGCACCCTCTTCTCCTGTTCTTGCATTATTGTGTTTGCCCTTTTGTGATAGTTGGTTTGGGGTCTGTGTGGGTATCTGTACTGGACATGCTTGGGTGATGGGGTCCATGCATAGGTGTTGCATGCAGGGCCTTAGTATTGGGATGGCTGGGTTGTGATAGTGGGGCATATGTGAGGTGGTGGAGTGATGGGGGTGTGGGTGAGGGTGGGGGTATGTGATGGCATGCAGGTGGGGTGGGGGGATATGGTAAATAAAATATGACTTACCAGAGTCCAGTCCTCCTGCTACTCCTGCGAGGCCCTCAGGATGCAGTATTGCCAAGACTTGCTCCTCCCATGTTGTTAGTTGTGGGGGATGAGGTGGGGGTCCACCGCCAATTCTCTGTACAGTAATCTGGTGTCTGGATACTACTGAACACACCTTCCCCCGTAGGTCGTTCCGCCTCTTCCTGGTGTCATCCCGTGTTCTTGGATGCTGTCCTTCTGCGTTGACCCTGTCGAAGATTCTCTGCCATAGCTCCATCTTCCTAGCAATGGAGGTGTGCTGCACCTGTGATCCGAAAAGCTGTGGCTCTACCGGATGATTTCCTCCACCATGACCCTGAGCTCCTTCTCAGAAAACCTGGGGTGTCTTTGAGGTGCCATGATGTTGTGTGTGTGATGTGTGAGGTGCTGTTTGTTGTGCTATGTGATGTGTTGTGTTGGGGTGTGTTGTGTGAGGTGCGTGGATGTTGTATAAGTGATGGTGTTGTGTGCCTGTGGATGCTGGTGTTGTGTTTGCCACTCTCTCTCTCAGCTTTTTCAAAAACATGTTGTTGTAAGGGTTTGTGGGTATTGTGGGTGTGTGTTTTATAGTGTTGTGAGTGTGTGGGTGTGGTGTGTGTATGTGTATCAGGTGTGTGTATTTCGAATTGTCCAATGTGGTTGTGTTTTGTAAATGTGTGTGTATTTTGAGCGGGCGGTGTGTGCTGCCAATGGATTACCGCGGTTGAAAGACCTCTGCGTTGATTCGTAGGCCGTGATAGTGTGGGCGTATTTTGTTGGCGTGACGGTGTAGGTTTTGATATCGTCAGTTTATCACTGACCTTTGGTGTGGCGGACTTGTGTGGGTGTCTGTATTGTGGTGGATTCCAAGAGGTGGGTCGTAACACCTGTAGCGTAATTCCACCGCCGCCACGGTGTGTTGGCGGCCTTCAGCACGGCGGTAAGTGGGATTTACCGCCAGGGTTGTAATGAGGGCCATTATGTCCCATCTGTCTCTCTGCAGGAGGCTGACCCTCAAAGCCCGTGCATAACAAGGGTATCCACTCACCCCTTTCATGCACTCCTTATGACTTACTAATGTCACCACTTATGATATGGAAAATTATATCATTGATTATTTTACTGATGACATCTGAGATTACGTAATTGATCACATCACCAATAACATCATTGATGACATCATCTATAAAAGAGCTATTGACCTTAGACTATGAACCATAAACAAAAAAAATAGGGAAAAAGGGGCTAAAGATTGACTGCGTAGAAATGGTGGCAGGGAGTAGCCTATATCCAGACCTGGTGGTCAGTTGCCTCTATGCATGCCTGAAATCTGTACAAAGTGGCTGTTGACTATCAACATAATGAATGGGTGCTGTGTCCATCCACAAACCCAGCTCTGCAGTTCACTCTGCTGTGCAGGGCTGAAAGCTGTGTGCAGCAGGGTTTGAACACTAATGAATGTTCTGATGCAGGCGATGCCTGAAAGCTAGGGTTTATGACAAACCACCGAGGGTGACCCATAAACACCTAAATGGGTCTGGGTGAAACCTTATTGCCAAACAACATGGATCCCTTAGGAACCAATTAGCCCTGCATTTTGCTTCACATCATACCACAACGTACAGCATAGGCCCCAACTCCCACAAACAATCCTTTATTCTATATCCAAAATGTATTAATTACTTCTCTATATACAAAATTTACAATCCCCTTTCTTAACAACAAAAAAGAAGGACAGAAAAAGAGTGCAATTGGATCAAGTGTTTGTGAATATTAGAAAAGAGAAGGAATAATCAGTCTCCCACAGTATAATTCAAAAGATAGGATTAAAAATTATATATAACAGCCTTTTGGTTGTTCCTTTTATCACATTGAATCACTATACTATTTTGAATAGGATTCAATCTTCAATTTTACTCCTTCTAAAGAAAAAAAACAAATCCAGGCAGAAGCATCACCATCGACGTTTCGACCCCCTCTAGCTCTTGGGCCCACTCCTGGCTCCACAACGGGTCTTCCTCAGGACTAAACGACAAGGGACAACCATATAACTCCATATTGAAGTACCACATCCATCTTCATCAATCTTATGCAGCCACGGAGCCAGGAGTGGGCCCAGGAGCTAGATGGGGTTGAAATGTAGACGATGATGCTTGATAGAAACACGATTGAGGAGAGAGTTTTACAAATACCTTGACATCTTATTCGATAACAGAGGCTGTTCTAAACCCCACAAGGAGGAATTTAAAGGAAAGAGTTCCGCCCTTGCGGCAGGGCTTTCTGTAGTGTTTAGGAACCTGAAGTGACACAAATTTAGTCCAATTTTGGAAATTGCCAGAGCCCAAGTAGCACCCACCCTGGCATACAGTTCAGAGGCCCTACGGGGGTGGATGCAACAACCTTGGACACAACTGTAATATGCATGTACAGCTCCCCGGCTTTACATCAGCAGCCCAGATCAGGCTAGAGTTTGTGCTTGTAAAACAGTTCCTTGTGAGGCCAGCAGCATTTGCTCTTTTTTTGTCATAAGCTCAAACTCGCCGTGGTATACATATTAAACCACTGTATATGGGAGGACAACACGAATAGGCCCTACTCACTTGCAAGTGACTACCTTGAAGAAGTTTTGACCTTGGTTCTCACTTCTAATGGTTGGTGACACTGCTATGTACCAAGCCTCAGATCCGCAAGACTGGCATGATTATCTCTGAACCAATTTTGGTGGGCAGGGGAACCTGCCAGGGCTCTTCCCTTTCCCCATTGTTATTTTCACTGGCAATTGAGCCCTTGGCAGCGGAGCTCCATTGATTGGGGGGGTGGGGCCTGGAGCATCCCGCTAGGATATGGACTGCTTATTGTTTCCCTCTATGTGGATGATCTCCTTCTGTATTTTGGAGACATTTTCATTGTTCCGAACGAAGTCGCTGGTATACTACAACGATTTGCCACTCTATCTGGATTGCAGGTGAACTGGGCAAAATCATGCTTATTTCCCTTTACACCTGACCTACCGGACCTGGGCCTTCAGCTCTCTGGTGCACTTGTTCCTTGACAGCCCAGGACGTTTCAATACCTGGGTGTGAATAGAACTACTCAATGGTGGATTTGCACAATGGGAATCTTAAGCGAGCAGTCACATCTATTCGTGCCCAGATGAAACTTTGGCAAACACTGCTGCTATCGGTGATGGGAAGAGTGGCGCATCTGAAAATGGTGGTCCTCCCACAGATGCTATATAACTTTTCCAATTTATCTTTATAAATTTCAGCTAAATTCTTCAAGGAACTGGAACCCAGTATCAGGGAATTCATCTGGAACAAGGGCAACTGGCTGGATCAGGGCGGCCTAGATGCACAGAAGCACCATTATTTAGCCTCCTAACTACAATGGGTGCCAGGTGGCTTTCTGGATTGCAGTTGTCAGACACGGCCACAGTCCTGAGGCCCTGGACGTTGCCTAATGTGTCCCACTTGTTTCACCCAATCACATTTATGGGGACACCAGACTCCCTATTGTTGGGAGTGGCGTACCACTGCTACCATAGGAGCCTTCACCACACACGCATGGTGACCCCTTATGCACCAGCACTGGCTCTACTGGGCACGCCTAGAAATGCCTTGCTCATGTCTATGGCAGACCTAGAAGCTTGGCATGCAGTCAGGTTACATACACTAGGAGATCTGTATAATGACGGCATGCTAACCCCATTTGCCATGCTAGCAGAAGTTTACTGGCTTTCCCCTGGGCAGTTTTTATTGTACAACTCCTTGATAGCAACATTATCCCACCACTGCAGAGACCGCTCTGCTGAACCACCGATGCATCTAGTGGTACAATATCTGCAGGTCATGTGATCGGGTAGACACCTGGGCCCATATTGATCTTTTTGATGCAAAACTGCGCCGATGCAGTTTTGCGTCAGAAATATTACCGCCGGCTAACGCCACTTCTTTGCGCCGTGCAGGCATCAAATTTATAAAAATTATTTTTTACTCAAACCAATGCATCACGTCGTAAAGGAAAATGACTGTGAGCCGGTTTACGATGTCGCAAACCGGATATGCGCCGTTTTTTTACACAATTGCGTCAAAAAGCGGCGCAAACACAGCAAAATGTGCTACAGAGAGCCAAAATGGATCCCAGATGCTTGCCCAGACCCCAGGAAGATGACAACAGACCAGGAACCAGCCAGGAGGACCCACACAAGGCCCAGGACAGGGAGAAGAAGAAAAGAAAGTGTTGCTTCAGTGCAGAGGAGCAGGAAATTCTGGTGAAAGAGATGACGGAACACCAGCACCAACTCTTTGTCACCTCAAAGTTGCTAATCAGTAGGAGAGAGGCAATATGGCAACAAATTATAGACAAGATTAACCGTGTGGCAGAAGTACGCAGAACAGTCATCGGGTGCAAGAAACATTGGCATGACTGCAAGCGCAGGACCAAGGAAAAGATGGCCAGGAACAGGAAGACAGCACTGCAGACTGGAGGTGGGAGTCCAGCACACCAGGAGGCCCTGGACCACATGGAGGAGATGGTGGCAGCCGTCCTCCCTGAGGAGATCGTCACAGGGATTTAAGGATAGGACAGCACAGACTACCAGGAGACAACACAGATGCAGGGTAAGTCACATGGGGAATTAAAATGCACTAATGTCATCTGCAATAGGGAGGGTGGACATACCCACTACACAATGCATGTAAGTCATGATATTCAGGGAGTGGCATGGGTAAAGGGGCACGGCACAGGGGCATGGCCCATTCAGAGGAAACCTTGGGCACACCACTACACAACACCAACAACCTTTGAATGGGGGTATGCCGCCATGCCAGGGATGTTGCAAAGGTAAAGCCAAGCCAGGAGGGAAGGGCACAACATCAAACTGGCATCCCGTCACATGTCAGCCACTATACTCCCTACATTAACTAGGGCCCAATTAACAACCTCTGGCCATACCTACAAGTGGAATGTAACATTGACAACAGTTGCCACTACCACCTCCGCTGTGTGTGCAGGTCAAGTAGCTAATGGCAGTAACGTCCCTATGGATCAAACACACCCAAACTAGAGGGTTCAGGATGACAATGTTATCAATCCCCTGAAATCAATACAAATGTTCCAATCCTGTCAAATGTGATTGTCCAAAGTTGCTACAAACATCAGCCATAGTCAGAAACATTAGGAGGTATACAGCACTAATGCCATACCCATACTGCATATGTCAGGGCCCACCCTGTGCTTGGGTCACATTAGCTCCAATGACACCATTCAAAATCCCAAATGTTATGTTATGTTATGTTACTCAATTTATGGAGCACATGGCTACCCTCGGGTTTCACAGCACTACTAAACCCTAACCACAGAGGGGATAAGAGTGATACGCAACAAGAAAGGAATAAAAACAACTGGACCTAGAATAACCAAGTTTTCAAGGCCTATCGAAATTCCAGTTCTTGCTCCATCAGCCGAAGATTAAGAGGCAGCGAGTTCCTCAATTTGGCTCCTAAAAACATCAGAGAGGACCCACCCAATCTTGCTTTCTTTATTTTCGGTACGGTTACTAAAGCAAGAGTAGTGGATCTTAAATCTCTATTCGGCCTATAAAATGTGGCCAAGTTCCTAAGGAGCATAGGTCCTCTATCATGCAAAGACCTGTGGATATGATATAGAGCCTTAAATTTGATCCGCTGTACAACAGACAACCAGTGCAAGGAGGCCAATCCTGCTTTCAAAGAAGACCTTCTCGGGATGTTCAGTAATAAATGAGCTGCACCATTTTGAACTCTTTGTAATTTCTTTTTAATATATACTGGGGAACCTAGGAAAAGGCCATTCCCGTAGTCTAGCCTTGAAAGAATAACAGCTTGCACAATGAGTCTTCTAGCCAGTGCTGGAAGAATAACAAAGATCTTCCTAAGAAGTCGCAGTAAGGCAAAGCAAGTAGTAGATATGTTCGTAGCCTGCAGGTCTAGCGTCAGAAGGGGATCCAGACTGATCCCCAGGCTCTTAACATGCTTTTTGGGAGGAGGGAACTCACTAAGTGCCGAAGGACAGGTGCGAGAAATTCCAGGCTTTGGTTCAGGGCCCAGTATCATGACTTCCGTCTTCTCCTCATTTAGTTGCAATTTACTCTGAGTCATCCAGCTTGAGACCGCTTGCATACAAGTAAGGAAAGCGGCTCCTTCTGAGGTCTCATTAGCAGAAAAGGAAACCACCAGTTGGGTGTCATCAGCATAGGACACTAATGCTAACCCAAATGATTCCACCAAAGAGGCCAAGGGAGCCATATAAATGTTAAACAGTGTCGGACTAAGGGCAGAGCCCTGAGGTACACCACACCTGCACTGTAGTTTGTTTGATAGGAACGATCGATCTAGGACCTGAAAGGACCTGTCCTGTAGGAAGGAAGTAAACCAGGCAAGTGCCTGTTCCTTAATTCCGAGCTCCCTCATTCTCTGGATCAATAACTGGTGGACTACTGTGTCAAAAGCTGCGCTCAAGTCCAGCATAATAATCACTGTGGTGAGACCCTGGTCAACCCTCTTTCTAGCCTCTTCCGTAACTGCAATTAATGCAGTTTCCGTGCTGTGACCAGTTCTAAAGCCAGTCTGAGTGGGATGGAGCAACCTATTCTCTTCTAAAAAGGTAGAAAGTTGCCAATTGATGTATTTATCCAGAATTTTAGCAGGGGTGGGCAAAAGGGAAATGGGACTAAAATTCGTCAACACTGTCGGGTCAAGAGAAGGTTTTTTTAATAGCGGTTTCACTATTGCAGGCTTCCAAGAGCTATGTACTACTCCTTTGGAAAGAGAATCATTAAGTAAATGTGTCAGCATCGGAACAATAACTTCCGCCCCCTGCACAAATATATGAGGAGTGGCAGGGTCCAAGGGGGATCCTGATTTCAGGTCACTCAAGAAATTTAACACTTGAGTTTGTGAAAGAGGGTTAAGGTGAGAAAGACAGGCTGTATTAACACCATTAACAAACTCCTCCTCCTCAGCGAAGGACTTTTCTCCCCAAAAGTGGCATAGATGTCCAAAATGTTTTGGTGGAAAAATTCAGCTAATAAATTGCTGTGTTCTATGGAAGCCTCTAAAGGATTGTCTTTCACCGGCTTGTGTAGAATATCTTTTAATATTTGGAAAACTGCTTTGGGGGAACCTGCCGCTCTCTCAATTTTCTGCTGGTAGAAAACCCTCTGTGCCTCCTTAATTTCAGCATGATACCTTCTGATAGCCCCCTTATAAGCTTCCCTATCTGCTGGGACAAACAGCTTTCTCCAAGTTCTTTCTAACTTTTTACATTCCTTTTTTAGGAGAAGTAATGAGGGGGTAAACCAAGGGGCACTAGTTGTTCTACGCGGACCAGACTTTTTCTCAGGGGAAAAACTATGTCCAGACTTTCAGTGATCCAGTCACTGAAAGCTTCAACTTCAGATCCCCTCTTACTCATGA
The DNA here is from genome assembly GCF_031143425.1 of Pleurodeles waltl. Taxonomy (NCBI): domain Eukaryota; kingdom Metazoa; phylum Chordata; class Amphibia; order Caudata; family Salamandridae; genus Pleurodeles; species Pleurodeles waltl. The sequence goes on from NC_090440.1 coordinate 1,284,090,173, forward strand.
CACTGGACTTAAAAGATTCCAAAGTGACAAAAAAATTCTCTTCATCCAATTTATTCCACGATCTCCCGACCTGAACAACAGGCTTACTCCCACTCACTGTTGTACCCGTGGCTAATTCAATAGAAATAAAAAAATGTTGAGACCACGCTAGTGGGGTCGGAGACCTACATGTCAGGGCAGGAGTGTTACTAAACACTAAGGCCCTCATTCTGACCTTGGCGGTCGGCGGAGAGGCGGCGGTCGGACCGCGAACAGACCGGCGGTATTAAAAATGGCATTCTGACCGCGGCGGTCACCGCCGCGACCGACCGCCACTTCCCCACTCCGACAGCCACGGCGGTCATGACCGACGGGCTGGAGTCTGTGCACTCCGGTCCGGCGGTCGACCCAAGACCGCCAACGGTATCATGACCCTGCTTACCGCCGCGGTTTCTGGCGTTCGGGAACCGCCATGCGAACCATGGCGGTAGGCACTATCGGGGCCAGGGAATTCCTTCCCTGGCACTGATAGGGGTCTCCCCCACCCCCCACTGCCCCCCCGAGTCCTCCCCCCACACCCTCCACCCCCCTGCCACCCCCCAGAGGTGGTACGAACCCCCTCCCCACCCCCACCCCGACATGCACATACACGCACCCCGACATGCACACACCCCCAACATGCACATATACACACCCCCTACACACACACATACACAACGGGGACACATACCCGCACACATACATGCCGACATGCGCACCCGCCGAACTACACACATTGCCCATAGGCACAGCAGCACTCCCCGCCCGCATGCACGCACTCACACACCCCCTCTACACACTCACACGTACACCCCCATGCACGTACACATCACACAACACCCCCCCACCCCCTCCCCTCACGGACGATCAACTTACCTTGTGCGTTGGTCCTCCGGGAGGCGACGGGAGCCATAGGGACGGGACCGCCAACAGAAGACCGCCAACAGAAGACCGCCACACAGAAATGTGGGTCGTAATTCTGGGGGCGGTGTTCTGCTGGCGTGGCGGTGGAGGTTGACCAGTCTCCACTTTCCCGCCGACCGCCAGTGTGGCTGCTGGCGGTATTCCGGCGGAACGCTCCCAGCGGTCGGAATACGCGCAGCGGCATACCGCCGCGGTCGGCGGTCTTTACCGCGGCGGTAACTCGGCGGTCTTGCGAAAAGACCGCCAAGGTCAGAATGAGGGCCTAAGTCAATAGTATGACCCATTTCGTGGGAAAGGCCTTTAACAAGCTGGGTCAGGCCCATTGCTTCCATACCACCAAGTAGACGCCTTGAATCTCTTCGTTCCGGGATCTCACCATAAATATTAAAATCTCCTAAGATTGTAAGATTAGGTCTGGCACATATAAAATCTGCTGTACAGTCTAAGAGAGAGTCTAAAAACTTTTCCGAGGGGCGATAAATTAGGATCCCAGAGAAGGTATAACGAGGGTTAAGAGCTAGAGAAAAAAACATCCCTTCCCCCTCCACTAACTGAAGAGGCTGAAAGGTAAGGTTCAAACAGTCCCTATAAATGACTGCAATACCCCCTCCTCTTGCCATCCCTCTGTCTAATCTGGCAATTCGATACCCAATAGGTAATGCCAGGCTAATATCGGGATCAGAAGCATCATTCATCCATGTTTCAGTTAGAAAAAATGCTGTAGGAGAGACCTCAGTTAACAGTAAATTAATATCAAGTTTGTGGGCGACCAATGAGCGGCAGTTAGTGTAGAGCAAGGAGGTAAGAGGATTACCCCCTACCTCCAACTCAACCCCCCTGGGATTAAAAGTCCAGTGACAGGCAGGGCAGCGCCATGTATCTCTAGTACACTGTCTACATACAATACATTCCTTGTTCCCTGAGACTCTCAGGTCATGCAGTTCCTTTGAGGAATAACAGTAGATAGAACGGGCATCACTAACCTCTAAGGGAGAATCAAGGAAGCAGGCCCCCAGTGTCATGCTGCTCAGACAACAGCATTGAGGGGGAGGACATATGTCATCGGCTAGTGAAAGACACTCGCACAGTAAGAAGAGGAAATGGAACACTGCTAGTAAAATCAGTGCAATCCAATGTACCACACATTCCCCAACATCAGCAGTACACATTACCAATGCTGACATCCATATCGTGCCATAACAATGCTATACATAGTATATGCTAGATCTCAACAACATATAGGTGAATGTGAAAGATCAGAGACTGGGGCAGTTCCAGATTAAGTGTGGTGCTAGTGCCATCAGAACACCCACAGCCAGTGAAAGGCCTCACCATAAGAATGGAAGTAAACAGAGGGCTGAGTAGGACAATAGGGTGGCAATTCACTATTTGGCCTGAACCAACACCTAGAGGATGTGATGCTGACAGGCCCCCAAACTGACCACAACATATGTGACATGCAGGTGGGGCATAGGCCTGGGAGAATGCTAATATTAAAGACAGGAACAATGAACAGGTACCAAGATCACAATGTGAAGGCAGGCATGTCACGTTACAAATCCCACAACACAGACACAATAATTGTACCATATCTCGATGGCTCTCCTGAGGATATGCCTGTCCAGTACTACCCTGATGACATGGATGACGAGCTGACGAGCTGGCAAACATCAGCCAGCAGACCCTCCAAGATGTCCTTGGAACCCTCCAGACCCCACCTTCAGTCACAATAAGGAGCACAGAATTAGCAGCCATCACAGAGGACCCACCCACCACCCCAATTGTACGACCTGCCAGCTCCAACACAGGACTCTGACAACCCTGGCACCAGCTTTGAGCGAACTGTAGTTGGAGTACAGCTGGAGCTGGCCAAGGAGGTGTGGGTGGGGATGCAAAATATGGCAGCCAACCTAGAGGGGGTGCGTTTGTGCATGATGTCAACTGAAGAACTGGCAGCAGCTATGCAAGGGCGAACTACAATCTTGCAGGAACTTGAAAAAAGGTTGAAGGAAATCAGCACAGCTGTAATAGAGTTGACCCAACACCTACAACAACAATCCTGTCAGCACATGCACAAATGCAATATTGAACCAATCAGGGCCGACCTGCCTACCACCGTGATGTGGCTGCTATTCTTAAGAACCAGTAGCTCCTCCTTGCTGCAGTACTGCCCTTAAGAGTCCCACAGTTGGCAGCTACCGGGATGTCAGACCCCACGTCTTCAAACACTGAGGTGTGTGTTGCCCCTTCACAACCACCACCACCAAGGGCAGAGGAGACATCAGAAGATGATGACGTGGAACAGATCACCTTCACCCGTAAGAGAACCCGGTAGCACTAGTCCCTGCCACATGGCCACCTATTACCAAGTTCCTGCGCTTTGTAACATGCCAGTCATGCAACAACTGTACTGAAGCACTGTTCTTCAACCCACTGTTTATCTTGTCACCCTGCCCTGTGATTGTCTCTCACTACCTCATTGGCAAATCCTGTCCCTCTGCACTGTCTGACACTTCACCCCAGCATGTCCAATGACATGTCCTTTTGCACTTGTGTAGGATCACAATGGAAGATGTCACACTACTGGACTCACAATCATGGATAATGTACATATAGCACTATAGCACTTTTATATAAATAGCACTTACACAACAACTTTGTCTCTGTGTAATGTGACACATCAACCGTGATAGCCATCAGTGTTGTTTACCTCAGGTCAATGATTATTGATTGTCAATACACCTGACCTGAACGAATCGTGGCTGATAACTATGCACAGTGGTCTGGATTGTATCATCATCCATCTGCCCTCCCTGAGGGTTATTTCAGAGGAAAATATAAACTATACACCATAATGCTGTGTTGGACAGAATAGTGCTTCCTCAAGGGATGTCTAAGCCAGAAAATAGTGCCTTCAATTTTTTCTGAAAGTCAAAACTTACATATGTGACATTTGCCCCAATTATTAGCTGACACACACCATACAGCATGAATGGATGTGTATAAGTTTCCATAGAAATAAGTCTCCGGGCTGAACATTGTAACAAATGATAGGTGTGAGTTATGTATATCATACTACATGAGAGCATACTAGCACTCACCGTATAAGGATTCGCTTGGACATCAGGCTGCAGGCAGACCTAACAGTGTCCTCAATACCCAATCTGGTAGCAAAGTATGTGACATTGAAAACATACATCACAAAATAACCACACTTTTGTATCCATAGTAACCGTGAGTGGGGGGTGCAAAGGATGGCCTAATCTTAGCTAAGTAGCTTTGGTGTAGCTGCCAATGTAATAGCTCAGTTAGGATATGGTTGCAGCATGGGACACAAAAGCTAATACAAAAGAGACACTGTTCACTCATGCCAAGGCCCTGATCTACAAGCATTTGACACATACTGTAAAGGGTTACCTAGATATTTATTAAACAGTAAAAACAGAAGCTAAAACCAGGGGAAACACCTTACCTAAACTACTCTGACTACACATGACCCACAGCTGCCCCTAACTAACCTAAGCTAAACTTACTTATCACATTTAATGAAACAATCTAAACATCAACCCCCTACCCCCCTTATAAGATGGGACACATGGAGGACAACATATACTAACTTAAACTAATACTAACTTATACTAAACAAATATATATATATATATTTTTTTTCTTCTATTTTATATATATATATTTTTTTAAACACCCAAATCCCAACATCGTCCCCCACCCACCCACACACATAATAAAAAACAACTGTAAAAAGTATGATACCCCACCCCCCACCCACTACTACTAACTAAACTAACAGCCTATACTAACCTAACACTAAGCCCCCTAAACCCACTAATTTAAAGAACCAGGAAATAGGAGGGAGGGGAGGGGAGGGAATCATGGCTGAGTATAAGCCTACAAGTTGGCCCTCCGCAGGGTCTTTTTGATGGCACGCACCATACGATTCACTTGTGCCACCTCCTGCTGCAGCCTGGTCATTTCACACAACACACGGTCCAAGTTCCGTTGCATCTGGGTAAAAGCTGCAGGGTCTATGACTGCAGCAGGGGTGGTCTGGGTGCCAGTGGAGGAAGTATGGGCCCTTGTCGGTGCCATGTCTGTAGGAGGAGGTGCAGGTGGTGCTGTGACAGGTCCTGGAGTTGTGGATGTTGATGGTCTCTGCTAATGTTGGTGCCACCTGGGTGGTAGTGGTGGTGCTGGTGGTGGTGGCTGTGGTGGTCACAGAAGGGTCCCCTTGGGCAAATGCCCTCCACACTCCGGAGGCTCTTTCATGGTGATAACGCCTTGCCATGTTCCGGAACCCAGACTCCACATCCAGAATGTGGCGGTAACGCATTGCCCTGTGCTGAAACTCTTGAATCTGGATGGAGGTCATATTAGCAGCTTTTAAGACAAATAGAAAACCAAACATTAGGTACTTCATTGTGTGATATGGCTCCAGAAGTAAATCAGACAATACATCTAATGTACCTGAAACAGCCCATATCATCATACAGATCACTGATTGTCCCTGAGGCAGTAAATGCCAAGCCAGCCTACACATGTCCTATCAAACAGCACATCAAACCCCTAAAAGATGGGTAACAACTGGATTGACTTTGGCATCATTGTTCAGCCATTTGTCAGGTAAAAATCATGCTACAAATCCTCCACCACTGACAGGCCAACAAATTACTATGTTCTTGATGACAATCTAGGGCCACAACATCTGCGAGTTGTAAATGGAATTGCCAGGATAGAATGCAGTTGCTAATCATGAGTGGGTATCCTAGGTTTGGACAAGTGATTTACAGATTTAAATGTCTGTGTACTCAACTTGGATCATCAGTCCTAGGTACACTATTCACAACCCTATGCCTGTGCCTGGGGGGGGGGCGGAGGGAGGGTGGACAAGCAACAAATAATTTAAAAGAACAAGGACACTCCGGAAGCTTTGGAAAGCTGTACATGGTTTTGGCCAGCACACCACAGGTAAGGAGGAAGTCCAACTAGGATACACCCAAACGTTGGCCAATCCCATCAACACTTATCTTTGGAAATGCAGACCATTGTCAACATAAATTCCTACCAGTAACCCATGACTTACAACAAACAGATGGATGCAAACACACCTCTGGCCATGAGCTGCATGCACACCTAGGCCATTGTACTCAAGTGCCTCATACTCGTAGCACAACATGTGGAGCTACATGCTGCTAGGAAGTGAAACATACAGTCAAACATGTTCATTAGTGAATAGGGAAGCTGAAGTCTGTGGGTAAGACTTTGGCATCCCTATTCTGGAAGAATCAGGGTCTGATTGGCTGACTAAATCACTAATATGGTCCACTGCTACATTTTCTGATTTCAAGTTTTATCCACATAACTCATCCCTATTCACATTGCCGTGTCTACAGGACTGACCTACAGTCCCAAATTATGACAATACGATAAGGATTGGCCAACTCAAAGATGGGGAAAAAATTATACTCCACTCAAGAAACAAAACCTGTCATTGACCAGCGCATCACACCTTGCTATGTGTCCAACACACAGGAGTCAATCACACATCATCAGCAAACACAACACAGAACAGAAATATCAACAGTTACTGGAGATGTCTGGGTCCGAAAAATTGAGCCACCTCTCCAATAGTGTAGGGTGCAGGTCCACCTGTAAGGCATGGAAGGGAGAAATGTGCTCAATATCTGTGCACTGTACAACACTTCCAAATGCAAATACTATGTGTAATATTAACTCAGAAAGTCAAGCATCTCAGACATGATGATACTGCATCCTACATACCACTGCAAACATGTAGAGACCTGGGGACTCCAGTGAGTGAGACACACATATCTGCACACATGCAGTGGCCCTAACTATCATGTGGTGGCAAACATGCTCCTTCATTAGTTAGCAGACTAATTCATGGAGTGTATTCCCCTCATCATGTGTATCCATGAGAGACATGCAAAGCCACTTTCCGTGAGGACTGCAATACCAGTCATCCGGACATTGTGACTAAGACCAATTTAAGACACACATGTACAATGTACAGAGGGCCAGGGACAGTTGTTAGCCCTCAATTTGTATCTTTTTCTTCATTTGATGTGCCACAGCTATGGTAAGTTGCACCAACCATAGAGATATGAACCAGTATGCATTCCTTTTGCCATCCGTCCCTAATTTAAATGTTGCACTACAAACTCCAAATATTAGTCTAAGATGTTACCTGAGGTCAGATGTAACTTGTTACGTATGTGTCAGAATCCAGTTTAGACATGTATCCGAAAAAATTGAGGGACACATTATTTCTTGAAAAAATCTGGATTTCAAACATATGTTTCCTGATACACTCACAGACCATGCATGAAACATATGTTAGAGCCACATTGGCATCATCAATTGATGTGAAGCCAGCACTAATTTACAGGCTTCTGTTGTGTTTTGAAAGTTAGTCTAGCTGTTGCGTCAACAAATTACGGTAATGTGTAGGAAATATTGTATACCTCACAGGCAACTGTGGCCCATGTTTATACATTTTTTGCACCACATTTGTGCTGCTTTTTGATACAAAGTTGGCGCAAACTTACTAAATACAATTGTATTTTGTAAGTTTGTGCCACTCTTGCTTCAAAACATGTCGCAATTGCGGTGCTAACAAAGTAGAAATATGGCCCTGTATGTTTAACTAGCATTCCACATGTTCAAAAACATTGCCTGCAGCATATGAACAAATCAGCTACTGTCACTAGAGAGTATTTAAACATGCACATTACTCTGATTTGTACTCAACAACAGGGCCACCAATCACAATCCCCAGGTGGCCCAGCAGGTCTTGCTCCCTGGCAACAAGGTCAGCCCAGCGGTGCTTCAGCTGGTGATCATTGCGCGGTGTGTTGTAGATTCTCTGGAGATGGTACAACACCTTTGCCCACCGGAGCCTCCTTGCCTCTGTGTGATAGCCTTGTATCACATGACCACCTGCCTCTATCATTAAGGGTAGGAAGTGGCACACCAGCCAAATAAACCCACCCAGCTCCTCCTCTTTCATCCTGCCAAGACGAGGCCTACCCAACATGTTAGCACCAAAAAAAGGGAATAAAGGGGTACAGAGGAGAATAGAGGGAAAGTAGGACAGGGAAATGCAAAATAACTAAGAACACAGCCCAACTGTGCCCAAACTACCACTACCCACAACAGACTCCCAACACAACAAAGACATATGTTGACACCACAAATGACCAAAAAAACACTAAGACAGGATACCACAGACAGTTATGAAACACAAAAAGACAATTTAAAGACCACACTGGAGACAAATTCACAAAATGCACAGAGAGACAAGTCAAAACACAGCCACACAGTCAGGAAATATCACAGACTGCAAAGTGAAAGTGAAAGTACACCCACTGTACCAATTCTGTAAACAGGATATCCTATTACATCATTTCCTGCCTCAAAAGCGGTGCGTTTTTATTGTTATGCGTCAAAATTTTATGACGCTTACAGTCTGTGCGTCATTATTTTTTACGCACAGGCTTAGAAATTACCCTGCATCCATATTTTGAAATATGTTTCATACTTAACCAATTTCACGGGGTACAGTGTGGGAATTAACACTCAGGGCCAATGGATGTTTCATGGCAATGTGCGACAGAGATAGGCTGATTGCGCCCACATTGGGCATTACAGTGTATGGGCACATGTGACAGATCATACTACTGCGGACCATGATCTACTACTTGTTGTACCGGATTTGCACTCTTCACTGACGCAATAGATGGCCAAACGAGTGGGATACAATTAGGTATTACCCAGTTTGGGCATGTTTTGTGTCAAGAGAGGATAGCAAGGCGACCCAACTCAATATAGTAACTCAATGTCAGTGGGCCAATGTGTGTGATTTGGCTACTACTATTTTTGTTGTCCCACTGTGTAACCATCACAAGATGCATTTTTGCAAATCTGCTTGTATGCATGTGGAGTCAATGTGTCTAACCCTCAGATGCTATTCAGTGTGGAAATGAGAGAGGACATGTGTTAGTCATACACGTAGCAACAACTGCTGTGTGCACTTCCTAGGATTTTTGGAACATAAGCACCACCAATGTCAAAGCATGCACAGGATAGATAGCAGACGGTTGTTCATGGCAATGTTCCAAAACATAGCCATCACATGTCCTGGAATGTTGGCTACTACTTCCTAGGCACTTGTTTGTTTACCCACCATGAGTCAGGCATGGGATATTGCTATGTGGGTACTGTGTTTGTGACACCGAGTCTCAAATATAATACACAATTGTAATGCTACGCCACAGTTGGAGTCATATAAATGAGCCATGTCTCTCCTGTGGCAGTGGAGGACCAGCAGACCAAGCAGCACGTGTTCACATATTTCCAGTGGTAAAATGCACAGAGGTGTCTGGTTCATGCGTGTGGGTCAATGTTTAGCCTGTATCATTATTGGGGTCTATGTTGTCACAGTTACGTGCAGGTCTAGTCATGAGTCTGTGGAGCCATTTCCTGTATCTACAAAGTATCGTTCGCAGCTCAATAGAAGGAAAGCCAATGAGGAATTGAGAACACACATGGGGATGGTCGAGCTCCGTCACTGCAGACGTGTTATGAGGCTGTCAACAGGGCAACCTTGGTGTGCTGACAAAGTTAATATCTCAGGATTCTTATACCGGCAGGTGTCCTCACAACATTTGTACACAGGTTGGCCTCTAAAATTCCCACTGCATCTGGGAACATCAGTGCCTCTGTGCTGATTAATTTCACAGCTATTCGCCACGCAAGCCCCATCAATATGTTGGGAGCAATGTGAATCAGTGTGTGGACTGTCAGGGTCCTAACATGTGTAGACATTTCATGCATATTATCTGACGTTGTTTGTTGTGCTGGAGGCACCATACCCAATCCATGCATACAGCGATGGTACACTGTCACTATTTGTCACTCATGCATACATGAAACCCAGACAAGGGATAGGTCATGATTCGGCTATTTAGAAACAAGTTCCCCCCCCCCATGGTGCGATAAATAAACTGATTATGCCATACTATGTATTTGAGTATGCATTGTAGACCCACCTGACACAATACCCCAGGAGGAAAGTGAGGGTTGGGAAAGCAACTATGATACAATTGTAGCCACAAGGAACCTTTAGGGTAACGCAAAGACAGGAGCCAGTCAGGCTAACAGGATGCAGGGTCAATCAGGATCCAAACATTTAACAAGGTAAATACACAGTGGTCAGACTGAGACTGGTCAAAGGTGGAACAACACTGGGGAAACTGAAAACTGTGTTTCTCCTGTGTGTTGGAACGTAACACATTAACCCAAGGGCTGTGTTACACAGCTGATTTTTACGGCAATGCATAACAGTGTTATAGATAAAATGGCAGCTTCTATGCTGTTCCAGGCAGCTGCAATGGCAGTGCATGTTCAAATGGCTGCTCTCCATGGAGGTGCTCACAGTTGTGTGCAGCATCAGTCTCTCAAAAGTCCTGTAAGTGAGATTCGAGTTGAAAGGGCCAACAGTACCTTTCACATGGGAAGCAATGTACAGGTGATTACAGGTCCTATAGACTACAAGGCAGTGCATTATTTAACCTGACGTCCATAAAGACAGAAGTACAATGACTATGGCATACAATACTAAAGAGGGAAGCACACTGCATTAACATTGTGAGTCTGGGTGTGTGTAAAGGAGGGATTATCTGGGGACACATATTCCCATTCCAGGGACCTCTGAAGAAGGGTGGGCTGAGACAGGAAACAAGGGTGTGGCTGGACTTAGGACATGGGCTGCCATGTGCAGGGGATGTCATGTGAGCAATGCTAGTCATACCTTGGGAACTTGTGCTATCAATTTGCTGCTTATTAAAATATTGTCACACATAGACCTTGCAAAGAAAGGTGATGTAAGACTTTGTTGTAATAGCACATCCACTGCCTCATGTATGAGGCATTTTTTTCCCTTATTGACTGATGGTGTCTTAGTTGTGTGCCATATGCTGTGATGAACCATGTTGCCAACATGTATGTGTGAAATAGGTGTGGTCCTCTGCTATTGCCCTTCAAATGTGAAATGTACAGGATATATGTCATTTACAGTGTGTGTAAATGTGGCTGTAATTCATATGCATCAAAATAGATTTGGGTTTTCTGTGTCATAATCTGTATTTCAGCAATGCTCCATGAGGCTACTCTCTGATTCTGATAGTTAGAGATAATGTTATGCAAAAATGATTATCCAGACCATGATATAATGAATGGTATAGGTGTTTATTGACATATTTTAAGACAGTGGTGATGGATGAGTAGAGTTAAAGGAAATTTCGGACAATATGTTGTCTCCGACGTAATCCTGCAGCTGTGTTTGGATGGTCCCCCTCATGTTGATGGACAGCATCCTCCTCTTCCTCCTCTTCAGGCATTTGTGGGTCGGGTTCATATAGGGGAATGCTCCTTCTTACACATATGTTGTGCAGGATGGCACAGGTCAAAATTATTTTGCACACCATTTCTGGTGAGTATCGGAGGCTGCCTCGGGTGATGTTGAGGCACCTGAATCTTGACTTCAGGATGCCAAAGGTCCTCTCGACTATGGTGCGTGTCCTCCTATGTGCCTCATTATAGGCACGCTCTGCTGCAGTGCTTGGGTTTGCAAATGGGGTTAGGATCCATGGCTGGATCCCATACCCCTGATCAGCTGAAAGAGAAAATGAGTGAGAACATGTTGATGTACCTTGCACCATAAATATCACTTAGCATGGCAGTTGTTCTCTTGTGTTGTCTGTGACTCATCGGTGTTCGTGTTATTGTTTGGAATCCTAGGCTTCTAGGATGTACCATCAGCTTTGGTTTGTTTCCTTATCTGAACGGGTGTTTGGCTGTTGACCGGATGTCAGCACTATTTTTGTTGAGTTGCAGTACAGTGTGTACTCTCTTGCATTGTGTCATGTGAAAGAGGTGTCCCTGTGTCTTAACTGGGGGTGACATGATACTTCCATACACAGAATCAATTCCACAGAGGTGGTAACACGGTTGCATCTATATACCCTGGACATCCCATCCAATTTCACATATGCAATGGAATTATTCAACCACCAGTGAGACCCTTAGATTTGGCAAGGTGACAATGTGCAACACATCTCTGTACGTTGTCCGCACTGACGTGTTAACAATTGACTATGCACTAATTTCACATGTGTGACAAGTTCACTGCAGACCTATTTCTCTGCCCTTGCCAAGTCGATTCAGGTTGTAACGTGTACCTATACTACTGATCATGTTCTAGTTCAGATAGCTAACTTCGTTGTGAGCTTGTCATTTTGAGTTTCAGAAGGTCCGTATGCCTGTACATCTGTTGTGTGTGTGTTAATTTGTCACGATGCGTATGTGTAGGAATGTGCACTTTCAATATTGTTCCATCAAGATGTGTTCTTCGCACAGTCCACTTGTTTATTGGTAGTGGGCAATGTGAAAGCAGGAGTGATGTGAGATATTGGTATAGCCTCAATGATTGCATGTGACCTTCATTGTAGTCATCATCATGCTATGTGTGTCATGGTGTTTGACCTGCAGCAAAAAACATTACACACCCCTTACACAGTACGTATTGGTTGGAAGGGTGTTTGGTTGAGTGTTATTGATGTGATATTGAAAGATTAATCTTCCAAATTGTACTGCCAGTTGGGGCCATGTCTTTGTCACTGTGTTGTTTTAAATTGTTCCCTTGTGTCTGTGGAGTGGCATCTGTTGTTATTTGGAACTGTCATTTGTCTCTAGGTGTGTATCCCATTGGTTGAGGATATCAAAGATGCCTAGCGGTGTCACTACCTCATTGTCGTCCTGTCCACATGTCGATGCTGTAGTGTATGTGTTGTGTGTCCTAGAGGGTTGCTGTGCAGTGTGTATATAACTGGGTTTCGGTACTTACCAACAAATAGGCCATTTCCATATCGTCCATCCTGGAAGTGTTGATTGATGGTGCAGTGACGGAAGATGAATGAATCATGTACACTTCCAGGATACTTTGCCACGATGTTGGTGATCAATCCCCAGTGATTGACAATGGCCTGCACATTGATGGAGTGTGTGTGCTTCCTGCTGCAGTATAGATGTTTGGTTGCAGCAGGTGGCACAAGGCATACATGTGTGCAGTCAATGGCACCAAGGACGTGTGGGAAGCCATTAATTTGGTAAAACCCCTGTTTTGTCTCCTGCTGCTTCTGCTGTGTGTTGGGGAAGCTGATGTGGCAGGTGTAAGGGAGATGATAGCATCCAGTACCTTGGGTGGGAAGGTGGAGAATGATGGCTGTGAGATCCCAGCAACTAGGGCACCAGTGGTTTGAAAGGAGCCACTTGGCAACATGTGGAGTACAGCTAGCAGCTTGGTTTCTGGTGGAATGGTGTGGGGTGTCTGCAAGCTGGGTGCCAACTGTGGCTCAATGTTGCGCAGCAGCTGCTGAATGGCTTGCCAGTTGAGCCTGTACCTCTGAATGATGTCTTGTTGGTGGAGTCCCAGAAGGGTTGTCCTGGTGCGGAATATCCTCTCCTCCTTTCTGCATTGCCTTTGGGGTCCCTGCTGGTGCTGTGGAAGCTGCTGTTGTTGGTCCTGTGCTCTGCGTCTGTGTGCATGCTGGATGAAAAGCACCTCCATGTTTTCCTTTTGGAGCTCTGCTGTTCCTTCTGTGTGTTTTCATTAAGTACTGGTGTGTTTGCCCCATTTTAACTCCTGCCCTGCCCCAATCATTATTTTTTTACGCAAATCTGGCTGTGCATCATTTTCGGACTCCGCCTCCCGGGCGCGTGTCATTTTTGCACGGTAGCATAAATAAGGCGCACCGGAGTTTAAGTCATTTTTTGGACGGTAACGCCTATCTTGCATGTCATTAACGCAAGGCGGTTTCCCGCATCCAGAAAATGACGCACATGGCGAAATTTTGGCATTCGCGGGCTCTGGCTTCAAAGTGTAAATATGGTGCACAGTTTGCGCCGATTGTGCGTCAAAACATTTGATGCACATTTGGCGCAAACAGAGTATAAATGTGCCCGTGGTGCGTTAGCTTGCCATCTCTCTAAGGACCAACACAGCTCATGCATATGCCGCCCTACAGGCCAGTTGGGAGGGCGACTTAGCCAGACCCTACACAGACAAAGAATGGAACATAGTATTGAGGAGCACTCCTAACATACTGCGTGACGTGCAATTTCATCTTATCCATTTCTTTATATTACACAGAGCCTCTAGGTCACCACTAGGTAGTTATAGGTAGGACCACGGGTCCATTAAAAAATTGTTCTTTGACTTGCCTATATCTTTGACACAGTTTGATGAATCCTCATGACATTTTCCAAAAAAGAGTGTTGTGGTGATCCTTGGAAAGTTTCGGGGTGATCCGTCAAATGTGGGTCAAGAAAAAAGGTGCTCAAATACATTCTATTTCCCATATTATTTTGGGGTGAATCTGTTCAGTATGTTTAATGAGATATTAAATGGAAATCAAATTCATATATCGCTGGCCGTAAATATTTCGCAAGTACGCCTGCAAAAAGAAGTGATGCAATTGGTAGATTTCAACCTGACTACAACTCTGTGGCTGCCATTTTATTTCACGGGACACAGTCCCTGGGGGTGAAAAGCCAAATTGAAAGTAGCATAAGGGGTCAGCGTGAAGGTACCCTGACCCCAGGTGTGTGGTATAGGTGAGAATTATGGGTTTAAAATAATTTTGTGTCACCATAAGCGATATTCACGAAAATTCATGAATTTTTGTGAATTGTTGACGAATATGGAAACATTTCAAAGAAAAACCACAGACTCATTCATACACTAATTCATTCACTCATATATGCACTCAGAGACTCATGTGTCCACTTACACACCCATTCAGACTCACACACCCACTTTCAGACCCACTTAAACACTCATGCACCCATAAGGGTTTGGCTGTAAGGGTTAGCTGCAGGCCAGGCCTTGCGACCAACCCCGCCGTGCCCTAAGGTAACTATAACTCACGCCCTCACCATGAACTGCTAATTACCCCATATATTATAGCACTCATGACATCTTCCATGATGTCATTAAAATATGAATGAAACATTAGCGGTCAAGTTATTGAAACAAATTGCTTGGCGGGGGTGCAAGTTATAGATATCTTTTGGCACAAGTTATAGTTACTTGAAAGAGCTTTAGCTATAACTGCTGGATTTCAATGGTTTTGTGCGTGTAAATTCAGAACCTAACTATTACGTCCCAGTAACCTTTGTTTTTTTCAGTGCATTTCTATGTTTTTTAACATATAGTACTTTTCATTACTATATATTAGTCCAACCATGGCCGCGCATGGCCTTTGGCCGTGTGTGGCAGCAGTTGGCCTCAGGGCCTGGCAAAGGCCAACCTGCAGCCAGGCCCTGAGGCCAACCCCCTATAAGCATGCAACCTTGCACCCTACACAGCCTTCACCTGTGTGCATGAGAGTTTGCCTTCAAGACCTGGCCTGCAGCCAGACTATGCGGCCAACCCCCCTAACCACCCAATTCCATGCTGCTCACGGTCCTTTGTCCGTGCATGGTGGGAGTTGGCCGTGGCCTCTCTGGGTGTCAGAATAGGTGTGAGAGGGAGTGTCTGGGGGTGAGAGTGGCTGGCAGAGTGTCTGTCTGGGTGTGAGAGTGTGTACATCAGTGTTTTAGTGGGTGCGTCAGTGTGTGTGCAGGTCTGTTAGTGGTTTCATGACATTTTCAGTGGCTCTGCGAGTGGGTGCCTGAGGGTTTGCCTGAGACTGTGACAGGGTACATGAGGGACTGAGTGCATCTGTGAGTCAGTGCGTGAGTGTCTGAGTGGGTCTGTGAGTGGGTATGGAAGTGTCAGAGTGGGTGCGTGAGTGGGAGAAAGAGATTGAGAGAGAGAGAGGGAAAGAGAGTGAGATGGAGACAAAGAGGGGCATATTTACAAGGAGTTAGCGTCGCTGTTGCCCCATTCTTTCTGGTGCAACAGTGGCACAAACCCAACGCCATGTTTACAAAGTGGCTCTAGACATTTCCAGCTCCACTTTTACAAGGCTTGCATCATTGTTTAAGAGCGCCACCTCACCTTGTGTCATTTACCGACAATGATATGCAAGGTTGACTTTCCTTCTTAAAAGCGTCATATTTGCAAGCCTTCGAAAAAAGACGTGCACTAAGAAAAAATTATGCTAGCTCGCATTTGCATCGAAATTTTCATGCCTGGTCAGTAGTATATAAGGAGAACATTCACAAAACACTCTGGTAACCTACAGGACACAATGGGCCTGCTACTGCTCCAACTTGGAACCCACAGACGATGCCAGCGACGATGCCAGGCACCACCAGCACCCCCACATCACTCAACTTTCCCATCACAGCAACCAGAAAGGCAGTGCAGAAAGAGGGAGCACATATATCGGCAAAGAACAACAAATTTTGGGGTCCGAGAAGAAAATATCATACAATATTACCATTTGAGCAGGAGTCAATCATCCACCTGCTCCAAGAAATGCCACCCGCTATTACGGCAGGAGCAGGAAGGCAAACCAACATTCCACCCCTCACAAATTTCCTAGCTGTGCTGCACATGCTGGCCTCTGGGTCCTTCCAAGCAACTGCAGCATGACTAGGTGGACAATCCCAGCCCTCCTTCTTGGCATTCCTCCCTACTGTACTGGATACCATCATCCCCGTATTTCCCCGCCACATCCTCTTTCCCAACACCCAACAACTGTAGCAGGAGATCAAAGAAGTGTTCTACACCATCGCTTGGTTTCCTCACATTTTGGGTGCCATGGAATGCATGCATGTGCAACTTGTGCCTCTTGCTGCTACGGAACACCTGTACTGCAACAGGAAGCATACTCATTCAGTAAACGTGCAGGTGATGGTGGACCATCGGGTCTTTATACAAATGCCCTAGCAAAATATATTGGAAGCGTTCATGATGCCTTCATCTTCAGGCACTCTATCGTCAATCAATGTTTTGAGGGTGGATAATATGGAAATGGCCTGCTCATGGGTAAGCCAGCAGACACTACATAACACATATAACATATGAGATACATGGGCCAAACAATGCACACACCAACCTCTGCACACATTGATAGTCATAGATGACTGCTCATCAACACATATGCAACATGCATCCCTCCACACATCCAATGCACATCACCCACACTTAAGACCCTATGCACAAGACCCTGGCACCACTGGAGCATCACTTTTAGTGATCTGCTGGGGAAATGCCCACTCTGCATTTACAAGGAGGTTTCAAGACACTTTTTTTGTCTTAACGCTGCCTTGTAAATACTGCATATTTGCACACATCACTTAGGGGCATATTTACATACTCTTTGGGCTACCTTAGTGCTGCCTTAGTGTCATGTCTATGATGCTAAGATGCTGTTAAGGTGGTCATTCACCTATGTCATGTAACAAATTAGCGATATGCATGCACTGTGCCACTTTGCAAACTCTTGCGCCATATCATGGCTGCATCAGGCATTGTGTATGCAAGAAGGACATTCCGATGCAGGGATGCCTGACAAAATGGTGCAGTGAAATTCACAAGCTCTCACTGTGCAATTTTTTCCCTCAATTCAAATGCTTGCTCAGGGCAGGTTTAAAAGTGATGCCCCTGTCATAATCTATGGGTCTCCCAGACCTTTGCAGCACTATCATCACATTTGTTTACACTAGCCCAGCAAAGCACCATAACATCCTCAAACACTCTGACTCTGTTTTGGTAATGACAGCCATGTTGCACCAGATAGTAAATACCGTACAACCATGGTGTTGTCAGGAGGGACAAGGGGGATGCATGAAATCAGACTCATTGGAATCAATGCACCACTTCCTAATAATATGGCCCTAGCGTGGAAGGTGTTTGCAATGGGTGTTGCTGTGGGTGTTCCATCCTCAACACCTAATGCATTTTGGCACAGCCCCACATTACGGAAAAATCTTAACCTAATGCAGCATCTAATACGTACCATGGTGTAACCAGGAGAAATACCTGATTTCACAAACTTAGGCCCTCATAACAACCCTGGCGGTCGGTGTTAAAGCAGCGGTAATACCGCTAACAGGCCAGAGGTAAGAAAATAGGATCACGTCCCCTGCGGAAACCGACAACATAGACAGCCACTTTAACACTCCGACCGACCATGGCGGTAGCAACAAACACCGCAGCGGTCACCTCCAACAGACAGGTGGAAGACAATGTACCACCCACCCCATCACAACCTGCAAATTCCGCCAGCTTTTCTGGGGCGGTACCAACGCCATTAAAAGCACTGCGGAAACAGTGTTTAGAAGGGAAACCACTCACCTCTCGACACTCAACGAAGAACCAGGACGCCATGGAGCCCGAGTCAAAGGTACTGCCCATGATTGTCTACCCCCTCATTTACATTTACCAAGAATATGAAAGACGGCGGCGACGACCACAGTGAGTAGTGCACCTAGGGGACAGGGGAGGGGGGTAGGAAAACGAGAGTTATACACACATGCAACACGTAAAATCCCCACCCTCACCCACAACACCATACACACAAACACATGCAGCAACAGTACATGTACACCCCGTTACCCCCTGGAAGAACTCAAGGACAAAAGGAATAGAGTTAAATCAGTGTAATTATAGAAATAGGTAGATCTACATAACAATAATTAAAACAGTATCTACAAAAATATACAATATGCACATATGGCAGTACATTTTCCCTTCCAAATGTCCGAGGGCCATTGGGCCAAAAATCATGGGCCAAGCCCACACTTGACTCATGCCTCAATATAGAGAGAACACTGCAGGGGCATCAGGTCGAAAACACACAGGCACCTTAGGGGGACGGGGAAGGGGGGAGCATCTCAGCCGGAAGATGGAATAACGCCACTGCTCCTCGACGGGGTTCCATGCCCACTGCTTGGTCCTGGGGAGTGCAAAGCCACAGTCTCTCAAGTGGGTGCTTTGCCCACTGCTTGCTCCTGGGGAGTGCAGTGCCACAGTCTTTCAAGTGGGTGCTTTGCCCACCGCTTGGTCCTGGGGAGTGCAAAGCCACAGTCTCTCAAGTGGATGCCTTTCTCCACTGGTTCTGGAGGGGGCCTTGTGCCCAGTCTGCTTCATCCTGCCAAGGAGGGGGTGAGTGGATGCCTTTCTCCACTGGTTCTGGAGGCGGCCTTGTTTCCATTGTGCTTCATCCTGCCAAGGATTGGGTGAGTGGATACCTTTCTCCACTGGTTCTGGAGGAGGCCTTGTCCCCATTGTCCTTCATCCTGCCAAGGAGGGGGTGAGTGGATGCCTTTCTCCACTGGTTCTGGAGGGGGCCTTGTGTCCATTGTGCTTCATCTTGCCAAGGATTGGGTGAGTGTATGCCTTTCTCCACTGGTTCTGGAGGGGGCCTTGTGCCCATTGTGCTTCATCCTGCCAAGGAGGAGGTGAGTGGATGCCTTTCTCCACTGGTTCTGGAGGGGGCCTTGTGCCGAGTGATGCAGCACTTGGGTTGTGGCAGTTCGCATTCCGTCACCTGGGTGTCTGAAGCACGGGATTTCCAGGGACCAGGTTGCATGATAGTCCATGGAGGCAGGGCTAGACTCCATGCTGAGGCGCCTAAGGCTGCAAACTGGTGGTAGTGGCAGGGCTGGTGGGGGTGCTTGCGGCGGTGCTTGCAGCGTGGCTGCTGGCGGTGCTGGCTTTGCTGCAGGTGCCGGTGCTGCCAGTGGTGGAGGTAGGCCCCAGCCCTCCTGCTGCAGCCTCAGATGGCTGCCCACTGGTGATGCTGCAGCTGACAGTAGTGGTGGCATCGGCGGTGCAGGTGGCGGTGCTTGCGGTGGTGCCTGAGGCGGGGCTGGTGGTGGTGCTGGCCGTGATGCAGGTGGCGGGGCTGGCAGTTCTGCTGGTGGCCACCAGGCCTTCACCTGCAGCCTCCGACGGCTGAAGTGCCTTGGCTTGGGTTTTCTGCCCCTTTCTTACCTTGGCAGATGCTGTAGCGACCTTGTCTCTGGCAGCTGGAGTTTTGGAGGAGGCCTTGCTAGGTGGGTCGTGCTCCTTGCCCTTGCTGCATGTCGCCCCCTTCTTCACCTTGGCAGGTGGTGGAATGCTTTGGTCCTTTGCAGGGGTTGGTGGCACACTGGCTGGCCTGACGGGTGTCCCCTTTGAGCCTCTGGGAGCTGGAGGTTCCAAAGCGGACGGCGACTTGGTGGCTGAGGTGCTGGCTTCGTTTGGGACACCCCGGCCTGAGGGGAAGGATGGGGGGAGGGGCAGGGAACAGGTCAATGTTTGCCAGGAAAAGCTTTTTAGACACACTGGGGTGGGAAGAGGGAGAGGGTTTGGCAGTGGAGGAAGAGGGAGTGGTGGTAGGAGGTGTTTGTCTGGGGTGGGTGGGTGCTTGTATGTGTGTCCTTTGGGAGGTAGGGTCACAGACACACTGGGATAGGACACAGGGGGTGTGTGAATGAATCTAGGGGTGGTGACTGCCAGTGAGGGGTGAGTAGTGATGGGCGTGCTGGTGATGGAGGTAGTGGATGAGGATGTAGTGCATGCAGGTGTGAGTGGAGACGATACTGGGAGGGAGGTGGACGAGGAGGAGGAGGGGGATACAGTGGAGGCAGTGGATGTTGGTGTGTCTGCATGGGTATGGTGCTTGTGTGAGTGCCCCGGTGATTCTTGTTGTGCATGGAAGGTTTTGAGGTGGTTCATGAAGCAGAGGCTGAGAAAAAGGATGGGTCAAAAAAGCTGTGTTTTCCATTAGACCTTTGAACATGCCTACAGCCTGGGCGGAATTACATCAAATTTGGCAGAAAGCTAACTTTTGGTAGGCAGATTACGCTTTTGCTTATTTGGAGTAGATCCGTTCAATAGTTTTCGAGAAATTAAAGGAAATCCAAATTTGTATATATCTAGCTGCGATGACTTTGCGAATAATGACGATCTTATGCAGGGAAATGGAGAGCTCTGATTGGCTGCCAACACTTCAAACCAGAAAGGGTTGGCAGCCATCTTGGGTCTCGGCTTCAGATGAGTTCCACAAAAAAGTAAATAAAAAAAGACAAGGGCCCAGGGTAGAGTCACCCTGACCCCTCAACTCTGATGCTCGGGTCCCGAAGGGACCCCACCAGAGCAAAACAAATTTATATCTTTTTAATTTTTCCTGCAAATTTGCACCAATGTCACAAATTTGGGAAAAGTTAAAAAAAATAATAATAAACGCGGGATACCACGCTTGTTTTTTACAAGCCCCCAGGTGGGCCAGGTCCCGGGGCCATTTACATTTTTCATGTGGGGGCTCGGCCCCCCCACAGCCCGAGGTACCACCACCTCCCAGCGGCATCCCATCAAAATAATGCAGGGGCTGCGCGGTCCCCCTGCAGCCCCGGGGACCACCACCTCCATGGGGAACCTAATCAAAATAATGTGGGGGGGAGTGCAAGACCCCCTCTGCAGCCTCAGGGACTGACACCTCCTTGGCGCACAAAATAAAATGATGTGCGGAGTTTCCACCTGCCCCCACTGTCTCAGGGACCACCATTTCCCCGGGGCACTCATTTTATGGAATGTGGGGGGGCGTGCGACTCCTTCAAAGCCCCAGGGACCACCACCTCCTTGGGGCACTAATTGTAAAGAATGTGGGAGGATGCCTGGCCATCCCACAGCCCCAGGGACTGCCACCTCCCCAGGGCATGAAATAAAATGACGCGCACCCCCCGCAGCCCTGTGTACCACCACCTCCTGAGGGCTAATTTGAAAAACAAATAGGGGGTCCATTGAAGACCCCCGGTGACCACCAACTCCCCAGTACTTTTACATTGAAGGGTGGCAGCGGGCCCCTTCCCAAGGAGCTAATGATGGCCCTAGGGACCGCTACCACACAGGCCTGGCTTCTGCTATGCCCCGGGGTGCCCACCCCTGGGACATAGCTGTTTGCTGTAACTTGACAGTATCTGACAACAAGATGCAGGCAGGGAAACAGAGGAAACATTGCTCTCACAGAGAGGGAGCTGCTCTGTGACTACAATGGCAGCTTCCACAGGAGGTGGGGAGCCAGCTGGGACCGCAAGGCTTTCAGGTACCCCCCCCAGAGTCCCCCACTTTGTGACTTGGTGCCCTGGGCAGTATAGGAAAATACCCTCTTTTTGGCAAGTTATCCTCAATTTCTGGCTGATGTCAGTGTGTTTTTGACGGTGTTACAGGGATCCTGCTAAACAGGACCTTAGTGCTTATGGTTTATGGCCTACTTGTCAGTATGTGTCACTGTTTTCTAAATTGTCACTGGAGTCCTGCTTATCAGGACCCCAGTGCTCATGCTCTCTCTGTTTCCAAATTTGTCCTTACATACTGGTAATTCAGTATTTCACTCCAAATTGGCATACTGGTCCCTCCTTATAAGTCCCTAGCATATGGTACCTAGGTACCCAGGGGATTGGGGTTCCGGGGGATGACTATGGGCTGCAGCATTCCTTTTGCCTCCCAAAGGGAGCTCATGCAAAGGCTTCTACAGGACTGCCATTGCAGCCTGTGTGAAATAGTCCATGCACCATTTCACAGCCATTCTCACTGCACCAGGTCACTTATAAGTCACCTATATATCAGGTCTTCCAACCCTGAAGGCTGGGTGCAAAGTACCTGTATGTAAGGACACCCCTGCACTAGCAGAGGTGCCCCCGCATCATCGAGGTCCATTTTCCCGGACTTCGTGAGTGCGGGAATACCATTTTATGCGTGCACTGGACATAGGTCAATACTTGTGTCCAGCTTCACAATGGTAACCCCAAATATGGACATGTAAGGTGTCTAACAACTGGGAATTGTACCCCAATACTGATTCCATTATTGGTTGCACAATACCATGCACTCTGGGTGCTCCACAGTGGACCCCGAGTACTGCCATACCAACTTTCTGAGGTTTTCCAGACAGCCCCAGCTGCTGCCACCTCACAGACAGGTTTCTGCCCCCCTGTTGCTTGAGCAGCTCAAGCCCAGGATGGCAGAACAATGGATTTTCTTTGGGAGAGGGATGTTACACCCTCTCCCCTTGGAAATAGGTGTTACAGGCATGGGAGGGGGTAGCCTCCCAGAGCCTCTGGAAATGCTTTGAAGGGCACAGATGGTGCCCTCGTTGCATAATCCAGTCTACACCGGTTCAGAGACCCCACTCCCTCCTCTGGTGTCAAACTGGACAAAGGAAAGGGGAGGGACTACTCCCCTGTCCATCATCACCCCAGGGGTGGTGCCCAGAGCTCCTCCAGAGTGTCCCTGGGTTTTGCCATCTTGGATTCCAAGGCGGTGGGGCACTCTGGGAGCATCTGAGTGGCCAGTGCCAGCAGGTGACGTCAGAGACCCCTCCTGATAGGTGCTTACGTGGTTAGGTGACCAATCCCCCTTTCAGGGCTATTTAGGGTCTCTCCTCTGGGTGTTTCTTCAGATTCGGATTGCAAGACTCCAGCAGGAATCCTCTGCATCCTTTACTTCATCTTCTACTGAACAACTCTACAAAACTGCAACAAAGAAGCAAAGGTGACTTCTGCAACATTGTAATTTCAGCTCCTGCCAGCAACTGCAACAGTTTCCAGGTTGTGCATCCTCTGAGGACTGCCTGTCTTCAGCCTGCACCAGATGAACTGAAGGAATCTCCCGTGGAGTGACGGAGCCACTTCTCTGCTTCAGCAGGCACCTCGCTGAAGCGACGACTGGTGGCTTGGGTCCCCTCTGAACACGACAGGCGTGGATCCAACAACACAGGTGGTAGACTAACGTGACTCCGACAGTCCCAACATTCGGCTGTCCAACTTTGGTGGAGGTAAGAGCTTGCCTCCCCAGGCAAGACAGTACCGCTGTGTACCACGTGACTTGCAGTTGCCAAGGCTTGTGTACGGCCTTCCAAGAAGTTCTTCATGCACAGTTTATGCCCCCAGCACTCCATCGTGCAATGCACAGCTTCCTGAGTGGATCTCTGGTGGCGTAGGATCTTTTTGTGTCGTGCTGCGTGGGCCTCCATTTGCATCTTCTTTGTCCCTGTGCTGTGGGACTCCTGTGCACGCTGCCTGGTCTTCTGAGGGCTCTCTGAGTTGCTGAGAGCCCCCACTGCTTCCCCCTCATGGGTAGAGGCCACCAGGTCCCTCCTGGTCCCAGGCAATGCCATTCTCTGCTAACCGTGAGTTTTGCGTGTGCCACGGCTTGTTGTCGGAATCCAGCGACATAAACCAGACTGCATTCATCCATCCAGTGCGGGACATCTTCTGCACCAACCAGGAACACGCATCTGTCTTCTTTGGTGCAATACTCTCTTTGTTTTCTCACCAGTGGTTCTTCTTTTGCACCTTCTCCTGGGTTAGCAGGAGCTCCTATTCTCCCTGGACTCTTCACTGCTTCTTGGGCTTGGTCCCCTTGTCTTGCAGTCTCTTCTGGTTCTTGCATAATCTTCTATCACGACTTTGTGTGTGTTTCAGCAAACTTAGGGCATTTTTATACTTGTTTTGCGCTGAATTTGCGTCATTTTCTTTTTTACACAAATTCGGTCCATATTTATACTTTGGCGATAGACCCGTCTAGCACCAAATTTATGGAGTTAAATACATTGTTTGGACCTGGAAACCTACTTTGCGTCAATGAGATGCAAAGTAGGCTTTCTTGTGCAAAAAATGACTCTTTGGCCTTAGCACCATATTTATCCCTCCGTGCTAAAATCACGCACAGGGGAGGAAGGGTCAAATAATGGTGCAAAGCTAGGTCAGGGCTGGTGTTAGGGAACCTGTGAGCCTATTTCATGGTGGAACACAATGGAATGAGCCCACAGGTGCCCTCCCCAGGCCCCAGGGACACCCCCACCCACATCAGAGGGACAGCGGAGGATGGGGGACCCCACTCCCGGTAAGTATAGGTAAGTACAGGTAAGGATTTTTTATTACTTTTTAAGTGCCACTGAGGGCCCTGAAGTGGGACACCCTACATGGCACTGGGTGCAGTGGTCATCCCCTGGGGACCCTGGTCCCCTGTGCTTGTCATTGGGGTGGTGAGCATGACTCCTGTCTTTTCTAAGACAGGAGTCATGTGGTATGGATAGTTTTGCGTCAGAAAATGACGCTAGGCTGGTTAGAGTGATTTGTTTTCTTACTCTACCCTGCCTAATGTCATTTTCTGATGCAAAACTCCCTTCTTCCATACTGCCAGCTACACCCGGCTAACGTCATTTTCTTTGACCCTAGCCTCTCACTTGCACCATTCCATAAATATGGTCCCTGGTGGGTGCTGAGAAAGGGTGCAAGCCAGTGCTAAACCTTTTGATGCAAAATTGCATTGGTGCAGTTTTGCACCAAAAATTATAAATCAGGGCATTACTGTGATTTACTCCTGTTTTCCGGGGCTCTAGGGTAGGGCCTATTACTTACCTTTGGTGTTTTCTTACACTCCCAGTGCCCCTCTACACACTACACTTGCCTAGGTGGGAGACCGACTTTCGCATTCCACTATTTTTGTATATGGTTTGTGTTCCCCCTTGGCCCATTATAACCTATTGTGATTTTCACTATTTGCACTGTTTTCTGACTGTGTACTTACCTGTTTTTTGTTACTAGTGTAAATATTGTGTATAGTACTTACCTCCTAAGGGAGTACAGTCTCTAAGGTATTTTTGGCATTGTGTCACTAAAATAAAGTACCTTTATTTTTGTAACACTGAGTATTGTCTTTAATGTGTGTGAGTACTGTGTGACTTCAGTGGTATTGCAAGAGCTTTGCATGTCTCCTAGTTCAGCCTTGGCTGCTCTGCCCACAGCAACCTCTAGACAGCCTGGCTTTTAGACACTGACTACACTTCACTAATAAGGGATAACTGGACCTGGTATAAGGTGTAAGTATCTTTGGTACCCTCTACAAACAAGAACAGCCTCCTACAGGCGGGACCCTATGTCACATGGCTGGATCCAGGGGGATGGGGTCCCCAGAACCAAGATCAGAGTTGGAGAGGAGGGCAGCACGGCCCCCTCCCCAAAAATAGAAAATATTTAAGTTGGGCCTCAGGGGATGGGGTCCCCAGGGCCAGGATCAGCCTGTATAGGGAAGCCACGTTACCCCCCTCCCAAAAAAACAGAATTAAATATTTAGGCTGGGCCCCGGGGGATGGTGTCCCTGGGGCAAGATTGGCCTGGGGAGTGGGGTACACAGGCCCACCCCCTAAAAAAAAACAAAAATGAGGGCCGGGCCAGGGGGATGGGGTCCCCAGGGCTGAGATACATCTGGGGAGGGGGGCAGAGCCTGGGGAAGAGGAGTTGGGTGGTTATAGGGGTTGTCCACAGGCCAGGCCCGGCGGCCAACTCTTGCTGCGTATGGATGAAGGTCGTGCGCAGCATGGGGTTGGGTGGGTATGAAAATGACTTTACGTTAAAAAAAACATACAAATTCACTGAAAAAAACAAAGGTTACATGAACTGTATAGTTAGGAAATAAAATTTAAGAAAACATAGAAATTCAATTAAAAAAACAAAGATTACAGGAACGTTATAGTTAGTGTTGGACTTTTGGCCATACGCATGGTCATCCCTAGTCTTTTTGCCTCCTTCCTCCTGGTTTTTCTGACCTTTCGCTGTTGGCTCTAGGACTCTGAGCACTTTATCACTGCTGACCAGTGTTAAAGTGCAGGTGCTCTCCCATCTAAAGTTGGTATGATTGGCTTATACCTGATTGGCATATTTAATTTACCTATAAGTCCCTTGTACAGTGGTATCTCTATACCCAGGGCCGGTAAATTAAATACTACTAGTGGGCCTGCAGCGCTGCTTGCGCCACCCACTGAAGTAGACTTTCAAACCTGTCTCAGGCCTGCTAGCGCAGGGCCTGTGTGCGCAGATTTCTGCCACAGGGACCTGGCATCTAAATTTACTTGCCAGGCCCAGAACTCCCCTTTTACTACATGTAAGTCACCCCTAAAGTACGCCCTGTGGGCAGGGTGCCATGTATGTAGAAAGGCAGGACATGTGCCATATTGCATGGCCTGTCCTGGTAGTGACAAACAGCCTAACTTGGTGTCTCACTGCTGTGAGTGCTGCCTTCTCATAGGATTGCATTAGAAATGCCCTGCCTTATGTGTAGGGGTATTGTCTGATTTATGAGGGCTAGCGTAGGCGTGTTTGGTATGGTTGTGATGGTGATAATAAATACTGCTTACTGGTGTGGGTGTATTTTTTATTACTATCACAGAAATGCCACTTCTAGAAAGTGCGCATTTATCTGTGCTTATGATTCTGGTGTTTTGCAGCTTGACTCCAATCCACGTCTGGGCAGAGTGACAGTTGGGGCTTTGTGCATACTTTTCAGACAGCCTGTACACAGGGAGGGTGGAGGTGTCACTGAGGTGCATCTACATACTGAATAGTCTTCCTGGGCTGAGAGAAGGGAGAGGCGGGGCACACCTACATTTGTAAAGGCTGTGCCCTGGCCTCACACAATAGGGTCGTTAACCCCCCACTGATGTTTGGAGCCTGTGCTGAAAGGAGAGAGGGGGCACTCCCAGAACCAGTTGTAACTGGCTGGAACCTCCTCTCCCTACCACTGTAAAACACTGTAAGAACTGACTATAAGTACAGGGGAATTTTCCCCACAATTTGAACATTCTTGGAACTTGAAACTGGACACAGAACGCTGATGAATGGACTCACCAGGAAACCGCCATGGACTGCTGCTGCTGTGCTGACCTGTGACCTGCCTGGTCACTAGGAGGAACTGCCACCATCTGCACCCCCTGTGCTGGCCTGTAGCTGGACCCACCAGCTTTGTGTTTTTTCTGGTTTGGTTGTTCCCAGGGGCAGGGTGCTGTGGCCCCTGATCCCTGCAACGCTCGTTTAAACCTTTGCCCAGAATGCTTTGAAGGAGAACAAGGCATTCCTTCAGTTGCTGGGCTGTCGATGCACTATAGCGCTTGGAAAGCGCTTTTCTTTTCCAAAAAGAAATCACCGCCGCAGCCCGGGCTTTAAACTGTGCCCTAGCGCTTTGTGAAGCGCTTCTTCGTTGATGAAAATCACCGCCGCAGCCCGGGGAGATAAATGCTGTGAAGCGCGAGGATCGCGCTCCGCTCCGTGCCCCCGGGGCACGAGGAAACCACTTCGGAAATAACGAGGAGCAAGCCTGCTCCTAGCGGTGCCCCCGGGGTAGGGATCGCTCCGAGGAGCGCCCCCGGGGCACCGGCCGGCCCAACCTGGTGCCGGCGTTTGTTGTTGGAGCCGGAGGGAGAGGAGGACGCCTCTCCCTCTCCTGCTCCAGCCCCGAAGGGCTCTCCCCGACGTGTGCGGGCAGGGAGGCAGCCTCATCGGAGGCTCGCCCCCGCCGCCAGCTCTCTGGTGGGCCCCCTCGTGGGCCCAAGGCCAGCACAAAGGGGTCTCCCCTGCTGAAAGGGCCGACGGAGGCCCCGGGAGACCCCAGGAAGTTGCGGGCCCCCAGAGGGGCCCGCTCGCAGATCGGAGGGGGTGCGTGGCGCCCCCCTCCTTAACCCGAGGATTTCCCTGACTTGGGCCCCCCTTGGAGAGGGCCGGTGGAGGCCCGGGGGGCCCTCCAATGAACACGGGTCCCAGAAGGGGCCCGCCAAGGAAACAGAGAGGGTGCGTGCCGCCCCTCTCTATTTGCCAAGTTTAGGGAGGCCCCCGTTTTGCGCAGAAGAGCGCCGGGGGCCCCATGATTCGTTTTAGGCACTGGAAGTGCCTCTTCATCATTCCCAGGTACTTTTAAATGGACAAATATAATTACGATTTAAAGTTCTTTCTACAGACTTTATTAATTGTGGTATATTACCTACCTGTTCTATGATGCTTTTACATATGTGTGCACATGTTCCTTTTATGGGCATGACTTGCTAATATGTTTCCCTAACTTGCCATAGGTTTTCTAATGTTCCTACTATGGGCGTTTTATGATATTCTTATGACAAGTGTTCTAATGTGATAACGTGTTTCCTGACTACTGCTTATGTTGCAGAATACTGAGTAACCTGTGTGTTATGTGTGACTACTGCTAGTTTGCAGAGTAACTAATGTGTAACGTTCTGACAACTGCTAAGGTAGCAGGATAGTACTGTTATGTGATGTTGGTCTAATAATTACGTTGTGTACAATACAGTATATTTTCATATAATCTGGTGTTGTGTTTCCTTTGTGGTGGGGATATTGCGTCACATGTATGTGTGTGTTGTGCAAACGCTTTACGCATTGCCTCCGGGTTAAGCCTGACTGCTCGTGCCAAGCTACCAAGGGGGTGAGCAGGGGTTATCTTGGACGTGTAACTCCCTTGCCCTGACTAGAGTGGGTAAGTTCTGCCTGGCTGAGGTACATACCCTAGCCAACCAGAAACCCCATTTCTAACATTGGAAGTCAGCGGTGAGGATAGGACTTGCGCTTGCACAATACCATTGTGACTCATTATTTCACTACAAGGATTGCGTTTAGACCATCACATGTTTGGCTTCTCTTAACTTTCTCTCTTTGGTCATTTTTCCTGTTTTCAGTTCTCACGCTTGGGTATTGTGGTTGTCACAGTTGAGTTATTTGTACCTTTTCAAGATGGGGCTTACCTTTGATTTAGAGGACCTGCCGTTTTATACGCAGGGGGAATTAGAGGGGTTCTGTAGAGAGAGAGGGCTGCCTGTAGAAGGGGACCTCAGGAGATCTCTGAATTTCTTTGAAAGGTTTGTGACATTTACCCAGGGAGGGAGTGTGCTTAGGGGGTACCCAGAGGATCCTGAGTGTAGCGAGGGTTCCCAATGGGAGGGCTCCCAGACCTCATCCCTAGAGAGTGGTAGAGAGACTGATCAGGAGGGTGAGAATGACCGGTTGGGGACGCCAGTTGACAGGGAAGGCCCCAGTGATAGGGAGTCCCTTGCTGGGTCCAGTGTAAGAAGCAGGGCTACCTCTCATTCCTTGACGCCTGATGAGCTAAGAGATAGGCGGGAAGAGAGGGACCTGAAGTTGCAGTTAGCGCGCCTAGCTGTTGAGGAGAGAAGGGCTGAGGTAGAGAAGGCCTTAGTACAGGAGAGAATGGCAGAGGCAGAGAGGGCCTTTGCCAGAGAAAGACTCGCTCTAGAGCGCAGTCTGAAGGTTCTGGACTCACCAGCGCTGCAGGTGGAGTCCAGTGGTGGCAGCAATGTACAGTGCTGTAGCAAAGATGTTCCTCACATACCCATAGATCTGGTACCTAGGTTCCAAGAGGGGGGTGACATACGTCAGTGGTTAAAGGAATATGAGAGGGCTCTGGTAGAGCGCAGGATCCCTGAGAAGGATTGGGGAACTGGCCTAGGGAGTTTTATTCCTGAGGAGGGGAGGGATGCCCTACTGACTCTAGAAGAGAGTGACAGGGAGGGGTACTCCGCTGTGAAGAACGCACTGATTGTGAAGTATGGTTTTTCCCCTGAGGAATACAGAAAAAGGTTTAGGGGTGGTAAGAAACTGTCCCACCAGTCTTGGGAGGAGTTTGTGGAGGATTGCTGCATTGCACTAGATGGATGGGTGAAGGGTAGCACAGTAAACAATTTTGAAGGGCTGTTTAATCTGATTCTCAGAGAGCACCTGTTTCGTTGTTGTTTTTCAGAGTTACGCCAACACTTGTCAGTGTGTGAGCTCTCTGACTCCAGGGAGCTTGCAAAGGAGGCAGACTTCTGGTTGCGTACCAGAGGGTCTGGTGTGACATTAGGGGGTGTTCCTAATGAGAGTGGTCTAGGTGTTTCCCAACAAGGTGTGGTGGGAAAGGAATGGAGTGTCCCAGGTAGGTCCCAGTGGACTGGGATGGGTGAGGGACCCCATGTCCCGTCTCTGAGGAGAGGGAATGGGGCTGGGCTGAGGCCCAAGGTGCCCAAGATACCGTCCCAGGCCCCTGAAGGTTCCATGAGTGAACGCCAGGAGGTGAGCCTAACCTGTGCCGTAGGGCCAGCTGTTCAGAAGGATCCCATTTTGTCATTAGGATTTAGGCGGGTGGCTGGTGATAGCGTTCCGCCGGTCCTGGTGTCTGGTAGTCTCGCTCTACAGCGGAGGAGGCGGAAATCCAGACATAGGGTTGAGAGGGGGCTGCGGGCCCCAGTGGAGAACCTGGAGGGTCAGGGGTCAGCTCTGAGAGCAGAGCCCCCCAGGAATGACCTTGGTGAGACCATTTCTGGGCTGGGGGGAATCCAGACTCTGTCCGATGGGCAGAGGTCAGGAGACCTGCGCCAGCCAGACTCTTGTGTGGCCCTTGGGGAAAGTGTTTCCCTGGTGGGGGGTAGGTGTGCCCCCCAGGAAGTCCTGGTGCGCCAGGCAATGATTCAACCGCAGGGTGGTGACTCTGGGTTGGATGATCAGGTTCAGGGGGTAAACTCTGACCTGATGGGGAGTACGTGTGCTCCCAAGGAAGTCCTGGTGCGCCAGGCAGTGGTTCAACCGCAGGGTAGTGACTCTGGGTTGGATTGCCAGATTCAGGGGGTAAGCTCTGATCTGGTAGGGGGTAGGTGTGCTCCCAAGGAAGTCCTGGTTCGCTGGGCAATGGTCCAGTCTAAGGGTGTCGTCCCTGGACTAGATAGACAGGTTCAGGGGGTAAACTCTGACCTGGTTGGGGGGGCGGTTAGTGCGCTCACCTCCCCGTGTGAAACTTCTGGTGGCTTCTCCCGAGGTGGGGAGATGCAGGACTCTGGAAGTGGGGTTCAGGGAGGGGGCAGCCCGCCCTGGACCCCGGTGCAACCCAAGGGTGTCGTCCCTAGGTTGGGTGGTCAGTCGCCAGGTAGTGATCCTGGGCTGGCGAGAAAGTTGTGCAGGGCTGCTGTACCCAGCACCCTGGCAAGTGTGGATTCTGGTGATACCCCTCCTAGGAGAGGAGGGCGGGATCCTAGAAGGAGGGGTAGAGGGAGGAGAGCCTCGCCTCTAGCCCCTGTAGAACCTATGGGTGCGGACCCTAGGTTGGTGGATCAGTGGCAGGGTAGAGCCCCTGAACTGATCAGAAATGGAGTGGAGACAGGTTGCTTTGCACCTGGGGCTACCGCCCCCCACTCATTATGGTTTCAGAGACCAGAGGCTCCTAGATGGCCTGGGGCCTGGTTCTGGCCATTGGCAGCTAGAGAATCCCCATGGGTTGGTCTAGGATGCCTGGGACGCATTGACAGAGAGATCCCAGTGGAGTCAGGAAGGCGTAGAACTGGAACATGCCCCTGCTGTTGTGGGCCTGGGTCCTTGTTCTATCGCCCCAATCAGGAAAGTACATCAAGGTATTGATTGTTCTCCCCTGGATTTTGGCTGGTAGGGGGTTGTGTTGGACTTTTGGCCATACGCATGGTCATCCCTAGTCTTTTTGCCTCCTTCCTCCTGGTTTTTCTGACCTTTCGCTGTTGGCTCTAGGACTCTGAGCACTTTATCACTGCTGACCAGTGTTAAAGTGCAGGTGCTCTCCCATCTAAAGTTGGTATGATTGGCTTATACCTGATTGGCATATTTAATTTACCTATAAGTCCCTTGTACAGTGGTATCTCTATACCCAGGGCCGGTAAATTAAATACTACTAGTGGGCCTGCAGCGCTGCTTGCGCCACCCACTGAAGTAGACTTTCAAACCTGTCTCAGGCCTGCTAGCGCAGGGCCTGTGTGCGCAGATTTCTGCCACAGGGACCTGGCATCTAAATTTACTTGCCAGGCCCAGAACTCCCCTTTTACTACATGTAAGTCACCCCTAAAGTACGCCCTGTGGGCAGGGTGCCATGTATGTAGAAAGGCAGGACATGTGCCATATTGCATGGCCTGTCCTGGTAGTGACAAACAGCCTAACTTGGTGTCTCACTGCTGTGAGTGCTGCCTTCTCATAGGATTGCATTAGAAATGCCCTGCCTTATGTGTAGGGGTATTGTCTGATTTATGAGGGCTAGCGTAGGCGTGTTTGGTATGGTTGTGATGGTGATAATAAATACTGCTTACTGGTGTGGGTGTATTTTTTATTACTATCACAGAAATGCCACTTCTAGAAAGTGCGCATTTATCTGTGCTTATGATTCTGGTGTTTTGCAGCTTGACTCCAATCCACGTCTGGGCAGAGTGACAGTTGGGGCTTTGTGCATACTTTTCAGACAGCCTGTACACAGGGAGGGTGGAGGTGTCACTGAGGTGCATCTACATACTGAATAGTCTTCCTGGGCTGAGAGAAGGGAGAGGCGGGGCACACCTACATTTGTAAAGGCTGTGCCCTGGCCTCACACAATAGGGTCGTTAACCCCCCACTGATGTTTGGAGCCTGTGCTGAAAGGAGAGAGGGGGCACTCCCAGAACCAGTTGTAACTGGCTGGAACCTCCTCTCCCTACCACTGTAAAACACTGTAAGAACTGACTATAAGTACAGGGGAATTTTCCCCACAATTTGAACATTCTTGGAACTTGAAACTGGACACAGAACGCTGATGAATGGACTCACCAGGAAACCGCCATGGACTGCTGCTGCTGTGCTGACCTGTGACCTGCCTGGTCACTAGGAGGAACTGCCACCATCTGCACCCCCTGTGCTGGCCTGTAGCTGGACCCACCAGCTTTGTGTTTTTTCTGGTTTGGTTGTTCCCAGGGGCAGGGTGCTGTGGCCCCTGATCCCTGCAACGCTCGTTTAAACCTTTGCCCAGAATGCTTTGAAGGAGAACAAGGCATTCCTTCAGTTGCTGGGCTGTCGATGCACTATAGCGCTTGGAAAGCGCTTTTCTTTTCCAAAAAGAAATCACCGCCGCAGCCCGGGCTTTAAACCGTGCCCTAGCGCTTTGTGAAGCGCTTCTTCGTTGATGAAAATCACCGCCGCAGCCCGGGGAGATAAATGCTGTGAAGCGCGAGGATCGCGCTCCGCTCCGTGCCCCCGGGGCACGAGGAAACCACTTCGGAAATAACGAGGAGCAAGCCTGCTCCTAGCGGTGCCCCCGGGGTAGGGATCGCTCCGAGGAGCGCCCCCGGGGCACCGGCCGGCCCAACCTGGTGCCGGCGTTTGTTGTTGGAGCCGGAGGGAGAGGAGGACGCCTCTCCCTCTCCTGCTCCAGCCCCGAAGGGCTCTCCCCGACGTGTGCGGGCAGGGAGGCAGCCTCATCGGAGGCTCGCCCCCGCCGCCAGCTCTCTGGTGGGCCCCCTCGTGGGCCCAAGGCCAGCACAAAGGGGTCTCCCCTGCTGAAAGGGCCGACGGAGGCCCCGGGAGACCCCAGGAAGTTGCGGGCCCCCAGAGGGGCCCGCTCGCAGATCGGAGGGGGTGCGTGGCGCCCCCCTCCTTAACCCGAGGATTTCCCTGACTTGGGCCCCCCTTGGAGAGGGCCGGTGGAGGCCCGGGGGGCCCTCCAATGAACACGGGTCCCAGAAGGGGCCCGCCAAGGAAACAGAGAGGGTGCGTGCCGCCCCTCTCTATTTGCCAAGTTTAGGGAGGCCCCCGTTTTGCGCAGAAGAGCGCCGGGGGCCCCATGATTCGTTTTAGGCACTGGAAGTGCCTCTTCATCATTCCCAGGTACTTTTAAATGGACAAATATAATTACGATTTAAAGTTCTTTCTACAGACTTTATTAATTGTGGTATATTACCTACCTGTTCTATGATGCTTTTACATATGTGTGCACATGTTCCTTTTATGGGCATGACTTGCTAATATGTTTCCCTAACTTGCCATAGGTTTTCTAATGTTCCTACTATGGGCGTTTTATGATATTCTTATGACAAGTGTTCTAATGTGATAACGTGTTTCCTGACTACTGCTTATGTTGCAGAATACTGAGTAACCTGTGTGTTATGTGTGACTACTGCTAGTTTGCAGAGTAACTAATGTGTAACGTTCTGACAACTGCTAAGGTAGCAGGATAGTACTGTTATGTGATGTTGGTCTAATAATTACGTTGTGTACAATACAGTATATTTTCATATAATCTGGTGTTGTGTTTCCTTTGTGGTGGGGATATTGCGTCACATGTATGTGTGTGTTGTGCAAACGCTTTACGCATTGCCTCCGGGTTAAGCCTGACTGCTCGTGCCAAGCTACCAAGGGGGTGAGCAGGGGTTATCTTGGACGTGTAACTCCCTTGCCCTGACTAGAGTGGGTAAGTTCTGCCTGGCTGAGGTACATACCCTAGCCAACCAGAAACCCCATTTCTAACAGTTAGGCTCACATTAAACACATACAAACTTATGAAATTCAGCAGTTATATTTATCTGAGCTAACTTAACTTGCTCCCCTGTAATGCACTGCTTATAATCTCCCATATTGCATCACTCATGACATGGTCAGTGACATCACTGATGACATCTCAAATTACATCATTGATTACATCACTGATTACATCATCCAGTGGGTGTAAGTGGTTGTATAGATGTGTGAGTGAGTCTACGGGTAAGTGAATATCTTATTCTAAGTATGCCATTCTTCAAACCTTAAAAACTCCCTATCTCTCTCCCTCTCACTCTTTTCTAAAGCCATGCATCGCATTGGTTTAGGTGGTTATAGGGGTTGGTTCCAGGGCCTGACATCAATAATCGCACTTTTGCCAATACGTTTCACTGCAATTGAACTTCTGTTTCCTTTTGTGTGTCTGCTTTGCGCTCATGGCGGCCTTCGGCTCGCTTATGTGAAACTGTTTTACTTTTTGTTTTCAGTTTATGTGGCAAGAAAAGTCCGGTAAGGAGTTTACAACGCTAATAGCTCTAACTCGTTACTTATAAGTAGGAAAAACTGCATTTTTTCTTCGTGTAACACACACACATTTCACAAAAATGAAACATTAGTACTTGGAGTACTTTTCGCCGTTATATGCTTGAGAATATATCTATCTAATGTCAGACATTGTTAATAGTTCCCACAAAGTATTCTTCACATCAACCAGTCTTCCGCAGGCGAAAATGACGTGAAAAGGTAAGTGAAAGAGAAACCATTAGGCAAACTACACACAGCAAGACAAATGAGAACTACACAACGCTCTGCTTTTGCAATAAACCTTTGTTTTAGGTAGCCTTAAGGCAAACATTGCATTATTTTCCTAGTCTCATGCCTAAAATGTACTAATATTTTTTTTTCTTCAAAATCTCCCTCTTGTAGTATCCAGATACTAGTATGTATGCTGCCATAGACATTGCCAAAGACTTCTGAAATATAGCACATACTTAAAAGCAGTGATTAAAGCAAAAAGCATTATAATGTTGTCAGATAGCCCTATTACTGGAGGTTGTTTCTTCTCACCAGTCATCAATTATGGGGGGGGGGGGCGTAGTGTTTCATGCTTTCATAATTCTTTCAGCTCCCAATGTTTTCGAGCTTCTGATAATCTTACACGCTAACGGTGAAAAAAGAGGCGATGTACCAGGAGGAAGGTAAAAATAATTCTCTGTATGCAGGCTCAAAGCCTTTTCCTATCTTCACTCGCACATTGTGCATCTCATGTAAAGAGTTTCAGTGTAGGCTGAGAAGGAAAACTTGTAAGTTTTAGAACGCATCCATTAAAGGTTTTGATTCTCCCTGGCTTTTTAACCTCTCTTCACACTGTGAACTGGCCTAGTACTAGCAATTGCTTCAGACGTTTATTTTAGAGCTGCTGCGTTGTTTTTACAATAATCATTTTTGTGGACTTTAGCACCCTTTTAGGTCATTTGATTTGTACATAAATAAGGCTAGGGCAAGTTTGTGTCCTGTGCCCTAGGCCCACATATAGCAGAAAGGACGGGACAGACACATAATCAGATAGTGGATAACTGGCCCTGCACTCGGACCCTCTTTAGGGTCGAGCGCACTCAAGCGCTCTACCCTGTTGTAATCCATTTTTGGTATTTTAACCATGCGCAGCGCAGTTCAGTTTCGTTGTTTTGTGGGCTTGTCTTTTCAAATTCGCTTGTTAGGGTGGAGCGCCCGCAAGCACTCTACCCTGATGTAATCCATCTGTGGGATTTTAACCACGCCCATCGCACACCCATCACTTTAGTTGGTTCGTGGGCTTGCCTTTTAAAATTCGCTTGATTTCATTAGTGAAAGGCATGCATAGGTCATGCCTTTTCCAGTGTTTAGCCCAACTCAAGTGCACGCAGACTGCAGCGAGTTATTCCCCCACCCACCTCACAGTAAATGTAAATACAAATGTATATTTTGGACAGCCCGTGACTTCCACAAGGTCGCCTAATTTTAAGTGAAACTGGTTTACTTTTCATTTCCAATTTATGTGGAAAGAAAAGTCTCGTTATGAGTTTACAAGACTAATATCTTTAACTCGAGCAAATGCGAGACCTATTGCATTGCAAAAGCTTATTATCATTTGGCTTTACCAAAGTAGCAGCTTGCGTGGAAAAAATAATTGCTATGTAATAGGAGTTGAAACACTCTGTCAAAGGACAGTCCTGATTCCAGATTTATACGACCGACCGGATATTTCCTACAGGAAGCCGGCATAAAAAGAGGAAGTCTGCTGAATGTAGATATGATGATAGGAGAAGGGAAATGAAAAGAAGAAACTTTTGACTGTGCCAAGACTTGACCTAAAGGCAACCCTTTGACAAATGCCTCTACCGGTTCCTCTGCTTTCAGACAGGAAAGGGCGCCCTTAATTTGCTGCATCTTTTCCAGTCAATGAAAACAATTCGGCAGCTTTCTTCAGCCTCGCCACATATGGAGCTTCCAAAATACAGTGAAATTTGTCCATGCTTTGAGAGTTTTTCATTTGATGGCGCCAATTACCAGAACACGAACCACATCTCTATTTTAAAATGTCTTATTTGATATTAATAAACGCTTACATTTTGTACTATTCATTTATTGACGCGCGAGAGACAGAGAACTGAAGAGAGAAGTCAAGTTATTTAAGTATGCACAGAAAAGTTTTTCCAAAGTATGTTTAGGACAGTTGATGACATCGTATGACATCATATGTTTGACCCATTGTTGCACCCTTAGCCTTCAGAGGCCTCTTATTGCCTGTTGAAGAGAAGAACAAGGGGGTGGAAGTTATCTAAAATAACAGGGTTCTAAAAACTGTTCACTTTCTTTTCTGGTCATTGCCTTCTTGTACACTGAAAGCAGACGCAGCAGTGCCCAGAGCGAGTCACCCCTGGCGTCTCGTTGTTGTCCACTATGGTTTCATAGCAGGTGCAGTTTTTACTATCTTGTGAATGTGGGACTAAGAGAGGGAGCGATATTTGGGCGCCAGACATACAAAGAGGTAGGTTGGACTCCATTTTCTGCATAGATGTGGTCGACATAGACCAGGAACAAGACTTACCACAGTCTTGGTCAGCAGGGTTTACCCTTCACCCTGTTCATTTTACTAGTGAATGACCTTACTTACTTCCCTACTCACTGTGTCATCTCATAGCCTTGAAAAAGTCACCTGTTGTGATGAAACACGTGTTGGCAGTGTATATGGAACTATGCTCAACTGATTACTTGTCTGTATTTATGGATCAATACTCAACCAATCTCTTTTGATGCCCTTGGCTACTAATTAAAGGAATCCACTACAACCAACTCAACTGGAGGACATCTTTATTATGAACATTGTTTTGAGTACTGCGGCTTCTGTGCTAAAAGACATACAAACATGTTGGTTTTTTGATGTCATTGGTTCTCAGGAATAGCCAAGAAAGGAGGGTCAACACGTATCCTTAAATTATTAACAGTGACTACTAAAAATACTGAACAATCTTATGTACACTAAGGGCCTGATTTACAAACTGCATTTTGTAGGATGTAAAATAGTCCTATAATAGTATTATTTACATACCACCAAATGCAATTCCTAAAACAACAGCTGGTGATCTCTACTGTAGTGTCAGGCCCGTTACGTGACGTCTGAGACGTGGATGGTGAGTAAGGGCGACACACCGGCACTGACTGTGTCACATGCTGGTGCGCAGCTCAACTACTCAGCCACACCTCTGCACTTGTATTCCTTTTACGCATGGCATTGTTAGCGCGTCTGACCTTAATAAGTAAACTTGCAAGGGGACGCAAATAGGTCGATGAACCTTTTGACTCGCAATTAAGATGTTCTTACCATAGCTCCAGTGCGTGCAGATCGATAATAACCAATGCACAACATCAATAATCAACAATAATCGATAACAGTTATAATAGATTCAGTAATTGTCACGCACAATGACCTTTCACTCATGGATAACCACACCTTTTAGTCAAAGTTAGAATATTTATTTCCCTATATTAACAATGCTAAGGTCATCTAGATTAATCTCAAAATCAAATGAAACACATAAAGAAACAATACTGGCTGTTGGAGGCGGCAGAAGAAACGTAATATAATCAAAGCTTAAACTACAACACATTCTAAGGTTATGGTACAAATTCATAACAAAGTCAGCTGCGTCAGAGTGATTACACACATTCAAGTTCAGCAGAGAAATTCATCAAGCATTAGTGCTTATTAGCATCATTTCGTTAGTGAGGAGCCTTAACTAACACCAGATTAGCATCAGCATGTTGGGCTTCATGCAAAACAATTTATTAACACATATTTGGAAAAACATCTAACTATGGCTCCATAAAAACAGTGCAGTTGGTACCTAGAAAGGAAAAGCAAATATGCATAATAATCAATAGTCTAATTCCTAATACCTATCCTCAATGTGGATCAGCAAGCAGAGACAATCTTCGTCCTCAGGACATCAGTCAATCAGCAAGGCATCAGGATTCAGCATTAAAGTTCAGAAAACGCAAAGTCTTTAAGCATTAAAGTTAAGCACGTCTCTTGTCAGGACGCAAAATTGACAAGAATGAGCTATCCCTCTCCTGTGCAGTTCCGTTAAATTAAAACTACTGAAACTATTTCCCAAATCCCAATTGGTAACTTAATCGCATGTTCACACTTTGTCCAATAAAACTAAAACTTAAAATCAATGAATTCTACCATTACTCCGTTCACATGTCGTTGATTGGTTGTCCTGCAATGTCCTCATCATCCGGTTTATCAGGTAACAATATTGTTGCAGCTTCTACTTCAGTCAGTATCTCCATTATTCTCCTCCTGAGAAAGTCAGTCTCACACGCATTACACACAAAATGTTACATCAGCAAGAACAGCATCTTCTAGCAGTTGGTTCTCATGAGAACCTTTAGTTATGAACACATTTTAAACAATGCAAAATGGAAAATCACAGTTTAACTCTCTAGGACAGCCATTTATTAAACGTTAAGAAATACAGCTTTGACATGAGGCCTGGCAAGTAGGCCAAGACCTTTGCTAAGTTAAGGCCTACAATTAATAAAGCTAAACATAATGCATAACCCTTAATATGACAAACTACTACATTAGTCAAACATATATTCAACATTTCACAATATTAACTACTAGTAAGTACACTTTGTGAACATTGGCGGCCACTCATGGTAAACACATTTTCAAATGTGTGTATTATTTTTCTACGTTATTATATTTTCTATACACACCCCTTATTCAGAATACACGAACACTCATTAATAATTTTAATTAATACACCTGCGCTAGCAATCCCTCCTCTGACGACTAAATGTGTCATCACACTAACTACCACCCACAAATTTTTGCATCAGCTAAAATTCTGTCAATTCAATCCCTTCATACTTTTGTTCCCTTTTAGAATGTTCCCTGTACAATTTTTCCCTTTTCTTTTCTTCCTTCCTCTGATTATTTCTTTGACCTTTTCAATTGAATCCTTTTGCATAATTTATACAATCCCCCTATTCCAATCAGACAAACCACAACAATTAATATCCCCTGCAAGATTTTCAATAGTATTCCATTCCAAATGTTGCTGAGCCAATGTCCCACTGAAGCAAAACCTTTGCCAACCTTTTCCTAAATACCTGGTTCTTTCAGTTCTTTCAAATCAGCACTTTCATTAGTCAGATTAGTAATTAAGCTTCTAATTTCCTTACTATTATTATAAATATACAAACAACAATGCCTAGAATGAATCATTCTACAGACTTCACCATTCTTCGCTAAAAGAATGACTAAAGCAAGACGATTTTGAAAAGTCATAGCTCTATCAGCAGCTAACTCAGTATCTATCAAGAGTATGGCTCCTGAAAAATTTGTCAACATGTTATCCACATTAGTAGACAACGTTCAAATCTTCATCAAATTCAGAATGACTCCCACTGAAGGAATGACTGCTTCATATATATTTTCAACTTAGCTAGAAGAGGACTCCCTCCTCTGTCTCATATGATGTAATTTTGTCACTTTCAGAAACTACTTCAAATCATCCATTTGATAAATCTTTGGGAAAACTATCCCCAAATAACATGTCCTATACCATCTTCTTGGAAGACGGTAATAAGCATTAAGACCACAGATATAATATATTTCGGGAATCGCTGGGTCCTGTCCATTCAACATAAACGTCCATTTACTCTGAAACAAGAACACATGCCTACAGTCACTCGTTCCCACAAATAAAGTGTCAGTGTGTGATTTAGGCCTGTATATGCAAAGTTTCCCTATGTGTTGTGCATCTAAAGCTAATTTCCCTTGCATTTTAATTGCACTATAAGCATAATCATTCCTTTAAGTTCTTTTCTCTAAGCCTTTTTCTAACTTCTCCTTCAATGCCTTTATCCTGTCATCTGTGTGATCTAAGAATCTTTTCTCTAAAGGTGTAAGCAAGCATGTCAGATTATTCCTGTGTGCATAAGCTGTGCCAAACGTCAATGTAGGCTCAAAGAAACCTCTAACTATTACTATGTCATTATCCTTAGCTACTCTACTCCAATACCTAATTATAAGGACAAACAAAAACACCATGTCATAGTTTGAATAAAAGTACTGAATGGATTCCTGGTTATAAAATCTTTTTAGTAGCAGACTACAACTTATTCCATAGGTTAATGCAGGCTATGATATGTAACTCCTACCTCAAATGATGAAGGAATCTGTGTACACACATAACAATTCCTTGCATTCATTGTCACAACATACTCACTTAATAAGCGATAGAAGACATTAGAAGAAAGTTCTCCTTGTGCATTACTATCCCCAAGCAAATACTTCTCATGTAACCTAAACCTTTCTATTGCCGTTAGTGCAGTAGTTGTCTCAAAAGCAGAAGTATGGTTGGCTTCACTCTTATCAAGAACAGGCATACCCACAATCAACCCCCCAAACAATATCCCACACATAATCGCCAAACCAATACTCATATATTTACAGCGCCTTGTATTTCCACCTCGTTGGCTCATGCTACTCATGATCTGTAAAGAATCAGAAAGCAGAAGAAAATTTTAAAAACTGCAGCAAAAATCAAAAATACACAACTCTTCTTTCAGTGATTATTTACAGCTTTCAGTCTCACTTCCAGGATCCCTTGTCAAAATCGGTGAGCAGCTTGTCAAAATTAGGTTTCAAAAAGTCAAAATAGGTTATCAATGTCTCTTCAGGTTACTTTCAACAGTTTCTTTTCTCAAAAATGTCTCTCAGATTGCTTCAACAGTTCAGTTCATCAGCTTCCTTTAAGTGCCAAAATACTGACCCGGAATGTCTCTATCAAAATAAAAAGACAAAATTATTTCTGCCATTCACTTGTAGTTGCATACGCCTATTCAGGACCTGCATATCTTTGACTTGCTATTCTCTTTCTTTTCAACTTTCAATCACCATTTAATTCTCCTTCACTTAGATCCTTGTTGTATCTAGTTCTTCCTTTGTTGTTGCCTAAACAACC
This sequence comes from Pleurodeles waltl, assembly GCF_031143425.1. Lineage (NCBI taxonomy): Eukaryota > Metazoa > Chordata > Amphibia > Caudata > Salamandridae > Pleurodeles > Pleurodeles waltl. The sequence continues at coordinate 1,284,132,745 of NC_090440.1, forward strand.
GCTTCCTTTTCTCTTTCTATTTGCGACTCCAGACACTTATCTCCTTTCAGTGGACCTTTTGTCAGTGTTCTCTTCAGAGTCAAACTTGAATCTTCTTCTTGTTCTGCGCTGTTTTCTCTTGAAGGACCAGCAATCGCTTCAGAAGGAGCTAAATCACTGTGACTTCGATCTACCTCAGCTCCTTTCCCCTCTGAGTCTGGCAATTGCTCTGTTTGTCTTTCAAGATCGTCTGCTTCTGGGAAAACCCTACTCTGACTAGGCTCTCCTGCTGCCTCAGTTGAGATAGGTTCTCCGTCACTCTCCTGGAGGTCTTCTCCTTCGTCTCTTATAGGAGTGACTGAACCATCCTCAACGGGCTCAGATCTGATCTCAGTTCCTCGTTGTTCTCTTTCCAGCCCTGAGACTTGTTTCAATGTTGTTGGTACTCTTGACAACTCTTCTTCCTAATGGTCCAGTAGGGCACACCTCCTCTGATATGCAAGCAGGCTGTCCCCAAGGTGAGGACAAATCCACCCGTCTGACCCCAGGCATGTTTGCACATGGACAGGTGGGAAAATTAGTTAGTCAGGAGGTGTACACACACAGAAGGCTAGCCATACCTCTAGCTAGGGTAGCCTGGTCTGTACAGCAGAGAAAGACTTCTGCCATCTTGAAAAGTGGTAAAGTAGAGGGTTCTGTGTAGAAAGGGTGCCTCAACCCATTGGATTAGTGACTGGGACTAGTAGTGCATTGGCTACTTGCAATCACACCCGTAATGGCCCTAAATCTAGGATTTAAGGGGGAACCCCTGGCACCAGAACCTCAGATCTGCAACAACTTGCAAAAAAAGGAAAGAAGGAGTCACACATCAACAACAGCAGAAGCCTGCACAAACCAAAGGTGTGATACCTTGAACCTGTGGAAACCCTTCTAGAACTGGTCAACTGCAGCTCATCCTGTAACAAAGACCAATTCCCCCAGCCAGAGGGAACCTTTTGTGAGCCAAAGGCAAGACCAAACTACTTTGGACTAGTGGTATTATTCCCCTGAAAACCACAGGTAAAAAGCGCTTACCAGAACTAAAGAAGTGCTAGCCATCGAGCCCTCCAAAGATCACCTAGAAGCAGGCAGCCAAGAGCATTGTGGGAAGGGTAGCCCAGCTCTCCACCAAGTTACAGCCAGAGGTTGTTTTCTCCAGGACCGCAGGAAGGGGAGAGAATTTCTCCTCCACCTTACAACTGCCTAGGCTCCCTGGTGGGTAGTCCAGTCATCACTACCGACTCAACGCTGCAATCCAAGGGCACACTGCAACACTGGCATCTAATGTCACCAGTCACTCTGTTGTCGAGTTTTTACATCTGCTTCCTCACTCCCACTATCACAGTAGTAAAGCCAGCCACCACCGCTCCCATTCAGCACCAAGGATAGCCAAGCACACCACTGCACTCAAGACCCCAAACTAGTTGGAGTTGTTCTGCCTGATGAATCCTGGTCCAGAGGTCCACACAAGCTTCACCTCCAGTGGGCTCCCACAAACTCAACCTGCAAATGACTGAGTGTCACAAGTATAATTTTTCAGCACCCATGGCTCGTGCTTTCAGCACCAAGAACAGCAGCGACAACTCTGCACACAGGCCACAGAAGCTAGGTAAAATTGGTTTGACTATTGCAGCTTGGTCCTGGATCCTGCACAACATTAACTACCAGTGGGAACCTCTGAACTCACCCAGGAAGTGGCCAAATGTCACTAGTGATTTTCTCCATTGACAGCAATGGTAAACATTTCACAGCTTGAACTGTACTAAATAATGTTTTCACTTGATAATCCATAACTCCTGTTATACCTATCTGTGTTACATTGTTTCGGCAACTAAATTAATATAAAATCAGCTTTATTTTCATAAATTGGTGTTGTATTTCTTTCAAGTTGTGTCAATTACTTATCGTAGGTGTTGGTATTCTGAAATGCTTAACACATGTTCCTCTAGTAAAGCCTGGCTGCTCTTCGCCACAAAACCAGTACTGAGCTAAGGATTTATTTTTGTAAATCCAAGGACCAACTTTAGGGTATGGTGAGAGTACTACATGGTGAAGCCCAACCAGCATCAATGCATAATGCTCCGCTTTCCTACACCTAGCAGTGGTCCAATCTTGGATGCTGGAATTAAAATCAACGTCAGTATTTTATGGCTTTTGATCCCTACTTAAACAGGACTATATTGGTTAAAGTTTTTTCCTCACCCTTGATTCACCAAAAATCATATGCACTGACTTTTCAGCATTCAATTTGTAATTCGAAACTTTTCCGTACTCCTTGAAAACACCTTCAGAAGTACCGGTTTCTTCCCAGATCCACTACAGTTATCATCAGGTTATCAATGAATAATGAGATGATATGTGTCCTACCCCCACAAACAATCCTATCACCTCTGAATCCAATCTGACAGTTCGTTCAATGGCTGCATTAAACAGGAGTGGCCCATCTGAAATGGAAAAGCCTTATGGAGCACAATAATCACTCACATGTCTTATTTCGAGATGTAGAATTGAATTGAGACACAGATATATTTGTCCTAATACGTGACTACAACCCCTCTTCAGATGTGTTCCCTAAAACATCACAAAGGCCCTCATTCAGGTGTTGCAGCAGTGGGACAAACGCCATAAAGTAATTATCCTCCCACCCCACCAAACTCATGATTTCCCTACTCAGTTTAGAGTCGGGGGAACCACTGAGTTACCTTCAGCAGAGCCTCTGCTCAAGGTAATCTCAGAGCAGTCCAGTGGCAGTTGACCCACTGTATGAAGTTGGCTCTGTATATATTATCTCAAAGTGAGAGATAGTGTGCACAGAGTCCAAGGGTTCCCCTTAGAGGTTGATAGTGGCAAAATTAGATAACACTAATGCTCTATTTTGTGGTAGTGTGGTCGAGCAGTAGGCTTATCAGAGGGTAGTGTTCAGCATTTGTTGTACACACACAGCCAATACATGAGCAACACACACTCAAAGATTGAACTCCAGGCCAACCGTTTTTATATAAAAAAAAATATTTTCTTAATTTATTTTAGAACCACAAGATTCAAGATTTGAGTTAAGTACATAAAATGCAAGTTACTTCACACAGGTAAGTATAGAACTTTGATTTAAAACAGTAGTACACAAAGTTTAGGGTAAAATGGCAATAAGCTATTTTAAAAGTGGACGCTAAAAAAATCAACAGTTCCTGGGGGAGGTAAGTCTGGTTAGGTTTCTCAGGTAAGTAAAGCACTTACACAGTCAGTATCCTGGGCACAGGCAGCCCACCGTTGGGGATTCAAGGCAAACCCAAAACCACCGTACCAGCAACACAGGGCCAGACAGGTGCAGAGGTCAAAGGAGGGCACAAAACACATAGGCCCCTATGAAGAACAGGGGTGCTCCGGTTCCAGTCTGCTAGCAAGTAAGTACCTGCGTCCTCGGGGAGCAGACTAGGGTTTTTTTGTAGAGCACTGGGGGGGGACACAAACCAGCACACAAAACACACCCTCAGCGGCACAGGGGCGGCTGGGTGCAGAGTGGAAAGTAGACATCAGGTTTGCTATAGAAAGCAATGGAGGGACCCGGGGGTCACTTAGGTGATGCAGGCAGGGCACAGGGGGGCTTCTCGGGCCTGCCACCGACTGGGCTAGGGTGAGGGCCACTCTGGTCACTCCTGCACTGGAAGGTGGTTCCTCTTGGTCCTGGGGGCTGCGGGTGCAGTGCTTGGTCCAGGCGTTGGTTCCTTTGTTACCAGGCAGTCGCGGTCAGGGGGAGCCTCTGGATCCTTTCTGCAGGCGTCGCTGTGGGGGTGCAGGGGGGTCGACTCAGGGTACCCACATCGTTGTAGTAGCCTGGGAGTCCTCTCTGTGGTGTTGGTTCTCCTAAACTTGAGCCGGGGCATCGGGGGCAGAGTGTGAAGTCTCACACTTCCGGCGGGAAGAGAGAGTTCTTTGAAATTTGCATTAAAGTTGCAAAGTTGTTGCAGTCTTTGAACAGTGCCGCTGTTCTCAGGAGTTTCTTGGTCCTTCGGGTTCAGGGCAATCCTCTGAGTCCTCAGAGGTCACCGGTCCCTGTTGGATGCGCGCTGTGCAGGTTCTTTGAGTCTGGAGACAGGCCGTTAGGGCTGGGGCCAAGTCAGTTGGTATCTCCTTCTTCTCTGTGGGGCTTTCAGGTCAGCAGTCCTTCTTCTTTCTTCAGGTTGCAGGAATCTGATTTCCTGGATTCAGGGTTGCCCCTAAATACTAAATTTTGGGGTGTGTTTAGCTCTGGGAGGCAGTAGCCAATGGCTACTGTCCTAGAGGGTGGCTACACCCTCTTTGTGCCTCCTCCCTGAGGGGAGGGGGACACATCTCTATTCCTATTGGGAGAATCCTCCAATCTCAAGATGGAGGATTTCTAAAGGCCGGGGTCACCTCAGCTCAGGGCACCTGGGTGACTCCTTGTTTTCCTCATTATCTCCTCCAGCCTAGCCACCAAAAGTGGGGGAAGTGGCCGGAGGGGCAGGCATCTCCACTAGCTGGGATGCCCTCGGGTGCTGTAACAAAAAGGCATGAGCCTTTGAGGCTCACCGCCAGGTGTTACAGTTCCTGCAGGGGGGGGGGGGTGAGAAGCACCTCCACCCAGTACAAGCTTTGTTCCTGGCCAGAGTGACAAATGCACTCTCCCCATGTGGCCAGAAACTCGTCTGGTTGTGGCAGGCTGGCAGAAACTGGTCAGCCTAGCACTAGGAGTCGGACTGGTATACTAGGGCACCGCTAAGATGCGCTCTGGGTTTATTTTACAATAAACCCCACACTGGCATCAGTGTGCATTTATTGTGCTGAGAAGTTTGATACCAAACTACCCAGATTTCAGTGTAGCCATTATGGAACTGTACAGTTTGTAATTGACAGACTCACAGACCATATACTCTTTATGGCTACTCTGCACTTACAATGTCTAAGGTTTTGCTTAGACACTGTAGGGGCATAGTGCTCATGCACTTATGCCTTCACCTGTGGTATAGTGCACCCTGCATTAGGGCTGTATGGCCTGCTAGAGGGGTGACTTACCTATGCCACAGGCAGTGAGAGGTGGGCATGGCACTCTGAGGGGAGTGCCATGTCAACTTAGTCATTTTCTCCCCACCAGCACACACAAGCTGTGAGGCAGTGTGCATGTGCTGAGTGAGGGGTACCCAGGGTGGCATAAGACATGCTGCAGCCCTTAGAGACATTCCCTGTCAACAGGGCCCTTGGTACCAGGGGTGCCCTTTACAAGGGACTTATCTGTGTGCCAAGGCTGTGTCAATTGTGGGAACAAAGGTACAGTTTAGGGAAAGAACACTGGTGCTGGGGCCTGGTTAGCAGGGTCCCAGCACACTTTCAATCATAACTGGCATCACCCAAAGGTGAAAAGTCAGGGAGTAACCATGCCAAGGAAGGCATTTCCTTACACCCACCCTTTTCAGAGCATGGTCAGTGTCACTCATTTTGCCCTCCTGCATCTGTCATGGCACACACAGGCATGGACCTTTTTAATTGGCCTCTATTCTCGTGGAGAAAACTTCCTGCACATCTGAGGCATTTTTTTTCAGAGAAAACACACTTACAATTTGGGAGTTTGTTGTCTCTACAAAAACTCTTGCCAAAGGCAACCCATTGGTGATCATGCCAAAATCGCCACCAGCCAGGCCAAATCTCTAAATAGTATGAATGATTGTATGTCATGCTGCTGGAGGTCATGGCCTTTGCCCCTGTGGCGGACTGGTGGACCCTCCGCTGGGGTCTAAATAAGGCTGTAAGTGACTGCTTACAAGTTGTGCACAACAAAGTGAGCTGTTTTACCAGGTGTTTTGAAATGCCTGCTGCTGTGAGATTTCAACTTGGAAACGAAGCATAACATGCAGACAGAATAAATACATAGCATACACAGGGGCTTACAAGCCCCGTGGGGCAGGGCAGTGCAAGTGACCTTGCTGCGCTACCCTGTGCCACTGGGAAAGGGGAGAAATGTGCTGTATCGTGTATATGCTGTATCAGTCCTTTCCCCCTTCGTTGGTACAAAATGGAATGCCTAGCCCTGAAGGAAGCACCATTGCACCATGGTGCAAGGATGCCTGTGCTGCAGACACAATTGTTTCTGTGCAGGAAGAAACACCTTCCTGCAAAAATAGAATCTATGGAGGCTTTTTCCTCTTTCTAAGTGTGCTGCAGAATGCGGAAAAAATGAGGAGGAATTTCTCCCCCTTGCACATCCTCCTGGGGAGGCGTAAGATTTTGACTCATTTACAGGTTTACAGATTCTTGTAAATCTGAGAATGAGTCAAAACCCATGGGTGTTGCATGGGGAAACCCACTGCAAACACCCATGGAACGCCTCCCTGATGCAGTGTAAGTCAACGCAGCTACTTGTGCTGCATTTCCTTACACCATATCTACAAGGCCAAGAAAGGCAATGCAAAGTGGCTTGGTGTGGCCTTGTAGATATAGGCGTGCACAATGCACCACTGTTGCTTCACAAAAATTGACACTCTAGCGGCACATGGGACTTGAAAATAAGTCCCCCAATTCTCAGGGTCTGTCTTTTTTCTGAACCTTTTCTGTTGGGGAAAGGATGCAAGGTTGTGACAATTCTCACACAATTTGGAATCCTGATCCCCGTAAAAAAATCGGTTTAAATAGGAACTGTAAATGAGCCCAGCCCATGTTAGTCTACATTTCCCCTGTATATAAATATGCACTCTGTTTCTTTTGACTGGGGAATTTAATCCCCTAACATTCCAAGTTAGGAATTCTGTATTCTATTCAGCTTTCATCCTTTTCCCATGAGTCTCCTTCCTTCAATCCCCTCGCTACCTCATGATTTACATCCTGCTCCCTTCACCTCCTCACCATTAACACACCTCCTAATCCCCCACAACTAACTCCTTTGAACTATAAAATAAACTATGAAATCATAAACTACTTGTCCTCTGGCCTCATCCACTATTAAATTGAAAGCCTTTTCTCCTAAGGCCTGAATTTCTTTGCTAATTTGGCTCTTGCTGACCCCTGTGGTCATCACCCGTGGCCCCCACAAACGTTTAATCAATTAAACCAATTTACTGATCAATTCTCTTTCTGAGTCAGGCATTTTATCCAGGTCCACACTGTATGACCCATATTGCCATGTATTCTATACAAATTTGGCTTCAGAAGCACTCCAAACAACACCCTTGGTATCTTCTGATTGAGACTTCATTCTCTGTTTACTTCATTCTCACTGGGGCACTTCTTCTCAGTCTCTCTGTTGTTGCCAGGTAGGTAATCCTTTTTCCTTGTCCCTGCATCTTGCAAGGGGCAGGTAGATTTTTCGTTGTGCGCCTGCATATCCTGCGCCATCATCCCAACACTGACTGGAATTCAGTGGGTGTTGTAATTATCCACCCTGAACTGTATGCCACACAGGGAGGTTCGCCTAAATTTAACTTTCTTTTTCATCAGGGAGTCTACTAGTGGGCCAAAGCTGTTCATTTTTTCCAATGTTGATTGACCTACATCTTGCAGGAAGAGAAACTTGTCTCCATTAAATATCAAGGGACTTTTATACTTGGTTCTAGTATTATGGTAAGTCAAGAATTTCCATTCTAATTCCTACTGTTTCCCCTTCTTTGAGATTAAGCACTAGTGAAAAGAGGAGCATCTCATATCCCCCAAGATCCTTTCCTTTTGCATCTTCCCTAACATTTGAAATTCAAATGTTTTTCCTACTGCCCCTATTTTCAAGGTCCTCACAATCAAGTTGTAATATTCCTTATTTAGAGACCTTCTAGTTGAGTTTGTCCATTGATGCTGTGGATGTCTCGGAACCTGTTATTAACAACTTCTCCAATTCAAATACTCACTCTCCCATCCGTCAGACATCCTTTGGTAGGGTGCTTATTGCCTCACTGTATCTTTTCTTCACATCTTCCATCTCATGCCCATGTCTTCAATCCAGTCTTGTCTGAGTTCTTGTAATAAAAACTTGAAGTTGTTCTTCATGAGTTGAGTGTTGCCTTGTCTCACCTTCATCTCATCTGTAGCACTTCCATGCCTAGAATCTCACATCTTTGGGATGCACTTGATCTGATGGCTCAGCAATCTCTAATATTTTTACGCTCCTTTGATTTTGTCCTCACCATGTAGGATGATTCCCTTTCTGGATATCTTTGTCTGGCAGGTTCACTGCTTCTTTCACTTGCATCATTTGGAAATTGCCTCTAAAAATTCTGTTCAATCAGCCCTCTCCTTTGTTGCGTCAAAGTACCTGCAATTAGACTTTCTGCCATAGCTCCACATGTGCTTTTCATTTAACTTTCCGATTATAGGCGAGACGCATTTTGAAAGGTTTCCGTCAAGCCATTATTTCCAATTGTGGTCATACCAGGACTTCTCGCTTTCATGTGGAGTCCTCACTTTCACTCTATTAACTGTGGCACTCTGAGGCAACTACTTCCAATCTTTGCACAAGTTGACTGTTCCTTTACAATCATTCAGAGGCACCAGATGCACCAGCAGTTCCATGTTTCACAAACCAGTGAATTCTGACGAGCCCCTTTACATCCTCATGGGTTCTCCTGACCGTTGCCTGCATGTTCTCATAATATCAGGGACCTTTTCGCCCTAACTTCCTGGCAGGGTTTTCAGCTACTGCTATGAATTTCTTTGCCCGTTTGCCCGTTTTTGTGTATGGTGACCACTAAACCCTTTCACAAAATTAGGCCACTTCCGTCAATATCAGTGCTGCCAGGCTCACTGTTCTTAATTGCTTTGGTCTAGCACCATGATGGGCATGTTCACCATAGTGGGGACTGTTACTCCGGTATGTTACTGCTTACAACTAGCTTGCCTCTGCTTAGAATGACTACTTCTTGCTTCTCTGTCAGTCCGCCACCTTATTGTCTTATTAATGTGCCTCCTTGTATAAGGGAACGCCCAAGAGAGAAGCGGTGGCAAAGAGCTTCCATCCTTTGCTACTGCTATCCTCATGGTCCAGGCACCGCTTCCCTCTGGGATATATTTGATGGTGGTTTGTCTCAAGAACGACACACTCCTGCCTGTTAGTTTACTGAGTCCTACAATAAGGTATGCAAAAAGACAGTTTTTTGGGGAAATTTTATACACATGTAAAATTACGTGAAATTCACTTTTCTCATATCACAATTGAGTTTGAGGACGTTCCTTCAATACAATTCAAAACATTGAAGAGGGCACATGTTCGAGGAAAAAATTATGTCCTGACGTTTTTTAACATTTTCTGTTTTTCAAGCCAGATCCCAAAGCCTGAAAATTGCGAGACATTTTACATCCGTTAATTTGAAAAAACTTGAACTTTGCAAATTAAAAAAATTTGCAGATGTAAAAAAGATTTTGCTGTGGCCTATTCCTACATCACCGCACTGTCCTGCCACCTTCTGATTTTAATATGTTCCCTCACCCCAGCTATGTGGCCACCAAAGGATGGTTAGTAGTGCTTTAAAAAAATCCAAAATAAAATAATGTCTGTTCAGTTACATCATACAGATTGCATGTGAAAGAATTTCCACTGTTTTTATGGAGTCACATTTTGGCAGAAAATAACACCAAGATTTTTTGTACTATAAATGTGGTGGATTTTAACTCGCGCTGTTTGTGGCGGCAGGAGGCGGCATCCATTTCATTCAGGGCAGGAGCCCTTTAAACTTTCAGTAGCGCTCCCGCCTCGCGGGAAGCGCTGTTTGTGGCGGCAGGAGGCGGCATCCATTTCATTCAGGGCAGGAGCCCTTTAAACTTTCAGTAGCGCTCCCGCCTTGCGGGACGTGTGCGGGCCAAGGGCGGGCCCCTCCTGCGCCCGTCATCATCGGAAAGAGGCTCGGCTGGGCCACCCCTCTTTCGTTTACAGTAAGGAGTGACTGCCCAAAATCCATTTTAATTACCTGATACATATTTTGGAGTCTCTTTTTGCTTCTAGTGGACTTTTAAAAGCCTATTTAGTACCATCTTGTTTGTTGCCACGCTGCTGCATTGTTCTCAGTATTGTGAATATGGGCAGGAAAAAAGGAGCCCTATCTGGGCCTCGGGGGGCGGCAGTAGCAGACAGAGCTATGGTGCCACCACATTAGACTCCTTTCTTGCAAGAGCCGTTGGGGTTGTTACAAAAGAAATTGATTTGGCAGAGAGGAGGTTATCCATGGAATTGGAAGATTGGCACCAGGCCCCAACAGAAAATGGCCCTCGTGAGGCCGCGGCTGTGGAGGTGGACTATCTGGGGATAGGGCAAGGTGCTGGTATGGCTGATGCTGAGCCTGTTCAGGCTGAGCCAACAGAGTCAACAGAGGATCTGGGGTCCCATGGCCCTTCTAGAAGAAGTAAAAGACTTCTATTGTCTTCTCCCCCGGCCTGTCCTGTGGAAAATTGTAGCCCTCCCCCGAGGAAAAGAAAAGCCTTAAAAAAACTGATACCAAAGACTAAAACACCTCTCCTGGAGCTCCCTAAGGGTGGGAGCAGTGATTTTTCACCTTGTCAGCACTTGGGGCACGACACAACTAATATACTGACTAAATTTCGGGAGATTATTCAGGAGCTTTTGTCTCCCGTGGTGGCGAAATTGTCTGCCATAGAAAAAACAGTATCCCTGATTTGTGCGCAAGGAGGTCAAGGGAGCCAGGGTGTTGGTAGAAGTGGGGCTTTGACAAGGCATCCCTGTGCCAATAAGGAGTTGTCCTTCCCATAGGTAGCCGCAGGACTCTTGGGGCCCATGGAAAAATCATCTCACCTTTTGGTGAATCCGCTCAATAATGAGGGTCAGGATGCCTGTGCTGAAACTGCTTCGACTGCACCAACCCCTTTATCGAGGTCAGAGAGGCCAGTCTATATGTCTACCTGTAGTAGGCAGCCTGATACGGACTCTGTGGCAGCTGGGGGGGGTGGCCAACTGCTGTCTGGAAATGACAATCTGAACCAGCCAACGGCCAGGCCTTCCCCGGCTTGTTTGGATCTACCCCCTGCATGTGGCCCCTATGTTGTAGTGCTGACGAATGTGCCTGCTCTTGTTTATGGGACAACTGAGTCTACAAACCAACTCATAAATAAGGTTGGACATTGGCTGAGCAAAAATTGTGATTTTTCATGTAAGGACCTCAAGGATATCCTGTTTGCCAGAAGAATTGGGTGGGTCGGTCCTAAACATAAGATGGGGAAGGGTGACTGTATTATTATAAATGTCAGATATCCCGCCCTGACTAAAAGGCTTCTCTCTAGCCATTGCTCTCCGGTCCCTAGTGCAGGTTCTATGGGTATGGTTCCCTTGGGCTATTTCTATGATCACATGCAAGCATGTACTGGGGTCTCTTCTGGATCTGGTAGGAACCCCCCCTGGGTCAATTCAGCCTGCAGGCACATAGTAGAAGAACCAACAGCAACCTATCCCTGGAAGGGGTGGATTGACAATGCGCCAAGGCACTGGCTATACAAGAAGAGGTACCCCCACAGTGTAATCTTATCTCATGGAATATTGCTGGCTATGACACTAAGCTATCTGATCAAGCATGGGTTGGGTGTGTGGCTAACTATGATGTTATCATGCTTCAGGAAACTTGGTCGGCGGGACTGGCTGTGTGGGATGGGTATGACAGATATGCAATTCCAGCTGTACAGTCTCTTGGTGGTCGTTCGAAAGGTGGCCTGGTTACTCTAATTCGCCTCTCTAAGATAGTGGGTGCTTTCCAAATTAACTGTAACCATCAAGGTATATTGCTGGTATGGGTACTCTTCTCCAATCATTTTAATTTATTATTGATCAACTTTTATAATGCTGTGTGGGATATGGGGTGCCAAATTGGTGCCCTGTTCTCCATTCTTAAGATTATGCAATATAGAATGGAGAAGGTGGGATTGGAATTTCGTGCCATCATCTCTGGGGACTTTAATGCCAAGTTGGACCGGTCCAGCACTGTGGTTAATCCCTTCATCCGTGACTGCGAGGTCTATTCAGCGCTGGGTCCGCAGGACTCCAGAGGCAGAGATCTACTAAAGGAACTCGGGGAGATGGGCCTCTTGAATTTCTATGATATTGAAGCAGTAGGCACTCACCAACTTCCAACCTTTGTCGGAAGAGGGTCTGGATCCACCATCGACTATATTTTTGTGTCCCCTCCTATGAGAGACTTGGTGATTGGGGGTAAAGTGTTAGGCGAATGCTTTAGCGATCATAGTCCCCTTATATTGTCCTTTAAACTCCCTGGGGCGTTTTGCTTACTAGGACGAGGCAGGCCTGTAACGGTGGTGACAAAGGACCAGGGTAGGCGGCTTGGATGGAAGCAAGTAGACCACCAAAAAGTTGTGGGAAGGGTGGTGGGGATAACCTACAACTATTTATGGAAATACTCCTGACAGAAGCGCCAAATCCCATGACTGTTATAGATGCGATAACAGTAGTATATTCAGCAGTCAGAATGTGTCTCTTTGTAGTAGGCAACCACCCTAATAACCGTAAATGTGGCTGGTACGACAAAGCCTGCTATGATGCAAGGGCAAATTTAAAGATGGCTACCAAGACCCACCCTAGAGATTGGGTTCTCGTAAAAGAAGCGAGAATAAGGTATAAAAGGACCCTAAGGGATAGTAAGCTAAAATATAAAGATAAAGCCTGGGAAGAGTTAGAGCGTGCTACAGCTTTGAAAGACCCCGGCCTGTTTTGGAAGGTGGTGAATAGAGGTTCCTTTGAAACAGAAACCTCTGAGGGCCTTGGATGTAATATAGCCCCGGAGGCCTGGGTAACTCATTTCTCTAATATATTTGAGGGTTCCCCCCTAAGTAATACACAGGAGAGTGTGTATGATGTGGCTCCTAACCTAGCAATCAGATTCTCACTACAGGAGATTATTGATGCGATACAGAGTTGTGCGCATAATAAAGCTCCGGGCCCGGACTCGATCCCGATGGATCTGTATAAAACTAACCCTCAGTTATGGGCACCCATTCTCCTAAATGTTCTCAATGCAGCCGTAACTGTGGGCATCCCTGCCTCTTGGAGATTGGCATGCATAGTCCCAGTTTTTAAAAAGGGTGATCGTAATGATCCTAAATCTTATCGCCCTATTTCACTGTTGGATTCCTCTGTGAAGATTCTGGGACGGATTATCCTAGGGCGTCTGGAGGCCTGGATGATAGGAAATTATATTTTAAGTCGGGAACAGTATGGCTTCAGGGAAGGCCTCGGTACGCAAGAACAGTGTCTCAATTTACTGATGATAATCAACAAATACACGCAGGCCAGGAAAGGTACCCTTTATCTTGCTTTTATGGACCTCAGCTGTGCTTTTGATAAAGTGAACCGGTCCTTATTATGGGAGAGGCTAATTCAGTTAGGGTTGGACCCTATTATTGTAGAGCTTTTCCGATATCTCCATGCAGGGACAGTAGCAAATGTGAGGGTGGGCCCAAATGGGGAATGTTCGGAGGCATTCAAGCTTTCAAGGGGTGTGCGCCAGGGGTGTGTCTTGGCCCCTACCTTGTTCCTTCTATATACCAATGGACTGACAGATTTTCTGATGGAACACTGCAGGGATGTCCCGAAGGTGAAGGGTATTGATATCCCTGTGCTGACATACGCGGATGACGCGGTCCTTATGGCCCGCACGATGAATGGTCTCCGAGAATTAGTTAGAGCTTATGTCGTCTTTATATCAGCTTTGGGACTGGAGGTCAATTTTAAGAAGTCGCACTTATGGTTTGTGGTAAACCTATGAGTAGGGTAGGGGAGCTAAGGGTGGAGGATCAAGTTATTAGCAGAGTCCACGAGTTCCCATACTTAGGGGTCATTTTTTATGAGAAAGGATCTTGGAAACCCTGTATTGCTAGAAGGATTGTGTTTTTTCATGCAACTGTTGGTGCAACCTTTGACTTTGCGGCTAGGGTAGGTAGCAAACCGATCAAACCCCTGCTTGAAATCTATAGGCGGAAATGCCTACCTGTCCTTCTGTATGGTTCAGCAGTTTGGGGGTTTAGGGATACCCGAGCCCTAATGGTGGAAGAAAATCGTTTCTGTAGAAGGTTTCTGGGTGTTGGTCAAAATATTCCTGGATTTTGCCTCCACCTGGAACTGGACCTTGAGTATGTACAGGACACTACCCAGCTGGCTCCCCTTTTGTTATGGATTTCAGTTTGGAGTAACGAACATGCCTCCCTTAATAGGGATATCCTAAGGGATTGTTTGGCCTGCGACCATGTAAAACATATTCCCTGGCTATCGCACATAAGGAAGATAGCACATGACCTGGGGCGGCCTGAATTGTTTGATTATCCCGAAGACCTGACTAGCTACGATAAGAAATGGGTTAAGGATAACTTTCAGAGAATCCAGGAGACCAAGAGGGAGGGGGAGGCTCTAAGGAAAAAATCGATCAGGGAATTTACTATGCTAAAGATGTGGGTGGGTCCTGAGCAATATCTTTTAGAAATCAAGGATGTGAGGGAAAGGTCTCTCATAACTCGATTTCGCTTGGGGATCATTAGAAGTAATTTGTGCTTCCCCCTAGGTCAGTATGGGGAGAAATGTATTAGACCCTGCCCCTGTGATGGGGTGTCCCATCAGACTTTGATCCATTTTACACTATTCTGTGTCTTTTATGCACCATTTAGAACCCGATTCCTACTACCGCTCCTTAGGCCCAAGGGTTTTGTGCAACACCGTCCTGCTTTCATGTGGCTGCAAATGGCCTCCGATGTACTGGTATGGAAGGGCCTGGGATTATTCCTGAAGGGAGCTACCACTTGGCGCAAAAAAATAGAATGTTTAGAATGATCTCATTTATTTTTCTTCAGTTTTTATGAATGAGGTTTTTATCTTTTTTTTTATTTTTTATTTTTATATATATATATATATATATATATATATATATATATATATATATATATATATTTATATGTACATGTTTTTATGATGGGTGCTTTTATTATACATGGTTTTTATTGGTATTCTTATAATGTTTTGTTGATTATGTGTTGTAATGGATGAATTTTTTTATACCGAATAAAGCTTCTTCTTCTTCTTCTAACTCAGCTTTTTCAGTAGATATACTACAAATTCCTGGTGTAGATAGTGGTCTACCAATGTTACTTACAATGTGGATTTTTGCTTTGTTTTGAGGACCCCCAAAGTCCCTTATTACGAGTTTGTCAGATTTGGGTGCAAGAATGCCATGTGGCCAGAATCACACATTTTCGTCTGTGAACTGTATAGTTTTATTACTAAAACTCCGTATCTGTACAAATGTAATGATCATTTTAATTTAAAATGTGTTATCTGTAACAGCAGTGTGCTACCATACTATGAATACTCCACTCTAATCTGCACCACTCCACATCTCCGCACTCTACTCTGCACCACTCCACTTTACACCACTCTACACCACTGCACTCTGCGCCACTCCACTTAACACCGCTCTATACCACTGCACTCTGTGCCACTCCATCCTATGTCACTGCACTCTATGCACTTCAGACTATGCCGTTCTACTCTATGTAAATGCACTCTTCGCAGCTCTACTCTATATCCCTGAACTCTTTGCCACTGAACTGTACACCACTCCAGCCTAGGCCACACAAATCTACTCTGCGCAACTCCACTCTATGCCAATGCACTCTACTCCACTCTGTAACACTCAATTCTATGCTCCTGCACTCTATGCCAATCTACTATATACCACTTTAACCTACTTTGCACCACTGCACTCTATGCCACTGTACTCCACAAAACTTTATTCTACACCATGACACTATATGCCACTCTGCGCAACTGCACCTTACCATGTACCACTCCACTGTATGCCACTTCACTCTACTCTGAAACAATCTACTCTATGCCACTGTACTCTATGCCACTCTACTCCAATCTGCTCCACTCCACTCAATGCTACTTCACAGTACGCAACTTTACTCTTAGCCACTGCACTCTACACAAATGCACTCTACACAACTACATTCAACGTCACTGCACTCCATGCTCTGCACTCTACTCTGCATCACTGTACTCTATGCCACTGCTCTCTACTCCTGTCTACTCCACTCTACACCACTCAAATCTGATACTCTACTCTGTAACACTGTACTATCTGCCACTGAACTGTATGCCACTCTACTCTGCACTACTCCACTCTATGCACTGCACTCTATGGCACTATACTCTACTCTGCACCTCTCTATGCTACTCTATTCCGCACCACCATATGCCACTTGACTCTACTCTGCACATTGCCCTCTACATCACTCAGCTCTACGCCACCTCTCTTTGCAGCACTTTACTCTATGCCACTGCATGCCACTGCACTCTGGGCCCCTCTACTGTGCGCCACTGTACTCTGCACCACTCCACCACTCTGCCCCACGCTACTCTGCACTCAACTATGCACCACTCTACTCTATGCCACTGCATTCTAGGACGCTGCATTTTTGGATGCTGCATTCTATGATGCTGAATTGCACTCAAGCCAGTGCACTCTGCGCCACTATACTTTGCAGCACTATACGCTAATGTACTCTGCACCAGTCCACTCTACTCTATGGAACTCCAGTGTATACAACTTCAATGAACAACACTCTCTCTCACTCCACTCTACAACACACTTCCCCATTTGATTTTATGAAACTCCACACCACTCTCTTCTATGGAAGTATCTCTTAACCATGCTGAGCAGCAACCACGCTGATGAATAACATGGCTGAAACACATTGGAATAGCCAATAGCTCTTCCATAGACGAGACCTATTGGCTTTGCTAATCCTTGCCTTCAACCCAGTTTGCAACTTCGTTTTGGGAGCAGGGGTAATTTTATGCATGGACCTGTGGGCGGGGTCGGGTGACAAAGGGAGGTGGGGATAGTAGGAGAGGGAAGTGGAAGTGTTTTACTTTTGTTTTTCTTTTATGGGAAGCATTCCTGCGAGAGAAAAAAAAGCGCGGGGTGAGTTTTGGCTTCCTGCAGCCAATATTTCATACCGTTTTTCTGGCTGGAATTACCAGCTGCAAAATCGTGTTTGCTTCTCCAATGTTCGGTGAAACCAGGCGAGGAAAAAGCTAGCATAACATAATACTGCAAAATGAAATTAACGCATGCAAGCATGCGTTGATTTCACTCTGCATTTCTTGTACTCAGGACCTACGAACTTTATGAAGTCTTTAATAACTGTAGGTCTGGGTGGGTGGGGATAATTTCTATAATTTTCCAGAGTCACGGTAACTGAAATTTACAAGCTTTGACAGCAGCACTGATTTGCTGTGTCAAAGTGATTGTTGAGTCAATTGTGACTCGAGGCCTTTTGATACTCTGGTGGTTAGTGTACTGATTTGTTCTGGCTTGTCAGGCATTCTTGCAACTGCTGAGGCGTTCCTAGAGACTCGGAGATTCTTTTATATGAGTTTTGCATTTTTGCCTGTTACCACATCAGCAAAACTGCTTTTACTCTGTGCCTCTTTATATCCGATATCAAAGTATATGATTCCCCTCGAAGTATGGGAGGTGATTTTGCACTCCCAAAAATCCCAGTTCATAGATTTCTAGCCAACCTGAGAGCCGAAAAACAAATCCCGAATTAGAGTAGCATCTTTATGATATCCTGGTGTGCTAAAGGTATTACGTGTCAGCAAGGATATTTTTTCAATATTTTAGACAGAGACAAGTAGGTAATTAGCTCCCACTGTCCTTTCACCAATGGTCCTTCTGTGTGTATAGGAACCTACCATTGGGAATATCTGCTTTTTCCTCCAATTGTGTAGGAACCTGGACTCTGTTATGAGAATGTATAGAACCACAAAAGGTTAATTCCTCATCTCAAGTAGTCACATAACGCCACTCAAACATCACAGTCTTAATGTCCCTGTTCTTCGAGATAGTGAGGACATCCCCCAGGTCTCCATCGAGGAGGTGAGTGAACTCTCTCAGCACTTGAAGGTGCCCTAATCCTAGTGTAGAAAGTTCAAGTTCAGGGGTTAAGGCAGCAAGGCAAGAGTGCCTCCACCCATATTATTAATGTTATACGTAGCTATCAACCTCATCAAAGGATGGCCTGTGGTCCGAGTGTGTGAGTATTTATTGCCTTGATTTTCTCCTTGTAGGCTGTCAGTGTTTGCGGGGTTCTGTAAGAATATAGGCAGGGACTGAATGTCTCTCTGAAAAGCATTTAAACAGTGAGTTACTGGCATTAGACCACTAGGTATCCACATTCATGCCCTAGTGACTTAACAATAGAAAAAAAGATATTATCAAAGTACTCATAGAATGAGAAGCATCAGGAGCACATGCTTGTCTTTGCCCCAACAGCTGGAAAACAAGTGCATGAGATGTCTTCACTGAGGTGCCTTTATTACAGTGAAATATGTGAGATTGTTTGCAAATTAGAAGAAGTACAACTTCAACTGGGGCACCAGCGATGTTCATATTTGTCAGTGTTTCTATTGCAGTTTAGTTTCTGTTACATTTAGATCTCTGCCAAAATGGAAAAGTGTTTATTTAATTCACTCAAAGAGGACACATTTCACACACTAGGGCCCATATTTATAATTTTTTAGCGCTGCAGTTGCGCTGCTTTTTGATGCAAAAGTGGCGCAAACTTACAAAATGCAATTGTATTTTGTAACTTTGCGCCGCTTATGAGTAAAAAATTCACGTAAACGCAGCGCTAAAAAGTATAAATTTAGGCCTAGGTCTGTCCTAACATTTTTATGTGCAGAGAGCTCGCCTGTGGCCCTCTGCAGAGCCTCCACAGCCATAAACATACTAATAACTGGGTGCTTGTGAATACAAAGAAAAAAAGTAAACTTCTACAAAAGCATAAGTTTACCTTTGTGAATCAGGCCCTAATTTTTTAGCATTTAGGGCGAATATGCACAATATTAACAAAAAAGATCTAAGGAGGACCTTGTTTAAGCTACAGTCTGCTTACTTTGAAAGAACACTTTGAAAGTCAAAACCTAAAGATAGTTTTTGCCACTTTTTGAACTCCCATTGAGTATGATAGACACTGTGGGGCAGATTTATAGAAAGTGGCGCTGCACTGAGTGCAGCACCACTTTCCCTGCGCTCCTTAGCACCCCTCTACAACCAGCATGTGTGCGCCGTATTTAAAATATGGCGCAACATGGTGCTGGGTAGGGGGCAATAGTGTAATTATTTTAAGACACTATTGATGTACTCTGCAAAAGTAGTGCCAAAATATTGGTGCTACTCCTGCAGAGTACATAGGGGCCCATTCTAAAGAATGGAAGCCCCCTTTTAACGCCTGATCTTGAGCAGGCGTTAAAAGTGCTTTAATAAATGGTGCAAGGAAATCTCATTTTACTGGCTCACCTAACGGGGAAACGCCCCCTTTGCATACATTATGCCTGGTGCAGGCATAATGTAGCACAAAGGGTTACAGAGTGGCGCAATGCATGCATTTTGCCACTCTGCCAATATGACGCAGGGATTTTGGCCTCATTGGGCCACATTAACGTTAAAATAAATGACGTTCATGTGGCGCAAGGTGGCGCATTGGGCTATAAATATGCCCCTGTATTTTTTTAAACGATGCACCCAAATGGACTACAAACCTGAGGGTCCATATTCCTTTTGCTTTTTTTCTGTTCTCTATTATAATACTTATATGAGATATTCTTCTTCTCCTTCTTCTTCTTCTTCTTGTTAATAATAATAATATTTTATTATCATTATATATTTCATATTATGTCCAACACAAATGCATTTTCCAGACTGAGTGCTTCACAAAAGCCACTTATGTTCAAGAGTGTGTTTTGTGATCATATAACAAATACAACACTATAAAGAATTTTATTTTTTGAGGGATCCTGTGCCTGGCATCATTTTGTGAAATTGTTAAAAAACATAATAGCGCTGGATTCCTGCAATATTGAAAAGGAATACCAGGACAATAACTAACCTGTGCTTTCTATTAAGTGTTCTAATTGAGTTTTGGCTGTACGGGTAACAAATATGCTTCTAAAATATTTATTAGTCATCGATCCCCCAAACAATCTGAAATTGCCATATACTGTAAGTGTTAAAATGTTTATCTGTAGATATTTTGCCCTGTATCTCACTATTTTCATAGATAAGTGGACATAAACAGAGGGGTGATGAAGTCATTTTTCAAAGAATTTATACTTTGGAGAAGTAGGAAAGATAGTGTTAGGACTCAGTCTTCCCTAGATCATAAATTGATAACTTATCGACTTATATTGGACTTGTAGCACAGCAAATGAGCTTTGATAACAAACCAATGTTTGATACTTTCTTATATATTCAGTGTTAAAGCACTTTTGTTCACAGTGCCTCCCACATAAAGCTAGAAAATTGGGCAAGGTGTAAAAGATATGTGGGGTCTCTGAAAGGTTTGCATGTAGGGTTCTTTAGTAAAATGAATACTTACAGCTGCTGCAGAATGGGAAGAGTTTTGAAAGGCCTATCAATTGCTGAGAAAGGTTTGTCTAGACTATCAGACATCTTACTGCAAAAGACCACCTTCATATGTTGTATATCAACATCTCAACATCCTGCCAGTATTCTTTGTCCCATATGTTGTCTTTAGCGTGGACTTGAAGTGGCACAGTTTCTATGGAATTAAACAACAGCACTGGTGATAAATGGTATGCCTTATGTGTTCCCCTTTTAATATCATCCAGGACTGAGTTCTGCCCTTTTGCCTTAAATCACATCAGGCCGCCCTGTAGCTCTCCATAATCATTCCTAGATAAAGGTTTCCAAGAACTCTTACCTTGGTCTAATCATAGTTATACCTTGTCCACCCTGCCAAACACCTAATCAGAACAGGGAGAGGAGGCAAACACACTCCATCTTATTTCTGATGGCTATTCAACCACACTTTTCTTACTTTATCCTTGAAAACTAATTTAGTGACTTGGTGGGCAAACTAGTCACCCTGCAGAGATGTTATAGCAAAATCCATTGCTAAGTGTGTCAACATCTTTTGATAAAGATCAATGATGCATGGCATCTTCTACTCAAAATCTTCCAAATGGGAATGGTCATTATAAGTAACACTAATTACCTCTCCCTAAGGGTGAAAATCAAATTGCGGAGCATGGACATCTTTTAGGGGTTGCAGATGTGACCCCTGTCATGCCCGTTGTGAGCCCTGGCACTTCCCTTGCGACCCCTGCACTCCGTCACAAAGGCAATGCTTTTGCACAAACATCTTCATTTTATTTTCCCCAGTTCATTTGAAACCTAGCCTCTGTCTAAAGCAGAGCATGCTGTACACCAGAAACCTCCAATCTTTTCTGTAATAAGTGCTGTTTATGTTCAATAAAAATAATTCTGAGCTACTAACACTAAATTAGCAATGTTATAGTGATGACCAAATTCAACCAAGATTCCATTAGTGGCCACTGCATGCAGATTACTAGTAGAGACCACCTTAGTGCATCAGGGAAGGCCACCAGCAACAGTGTCAAAAAAGCTTAATAATTTCAATGTTGAATGCCTCTACGTGTCATAGAAACATTATATGTAATGTCCTCTGTCAACTAAGAAAGAACATCAGTAATAAAACTCCACAATGAAGCATGAATTACCATTTAAATTAAATGTAATTTGGGATTTATAAAGCACGTTCCTACTCAAAGAGCATCGAAGCGCTGGGAAGAAAGCACGTAGTAAAAAATAGACACAGGATAAGAAAAATAACAGAAATAATGAAGATAGAAAAACATCCAATAGAAGAAACTTAAACGAACTAAATCCAAAGACCCTGATCTTGATGTACCAAAAAATTCACGAGGAAAGAGCCAAGTTTCCACCATTTTCCTAAATTTCATATAGACTGATTCTTGCCTAAGATTCTGTGGGAGAGAGTTGCATCCTCTGGCTGCAGCTACTGTAAAAGCTTTGTCTCCCCATTTGGCTTTATGTGTGCGAGGGACCTGAGTCAAGTGAGCTTGGGAAGACCTCAAGCTTCTTTTAGGTACATGCAGGAGGAGTCTGGAAGTCAGGTATTGTGGTCCTATTCCATGAACTGCCTTAAAAGTAAGACAGAGCGACTTAAACTGAATACGCTGCGCCACTGGTAACCAATGTAATTTCCTAAGACTCTCTCTAACTGATATACATCGTGGGAGATTAAGAACCGCTCTGACAGCGGAATTCTGAACTAATTGGAGTCTTTTTATCAGCCCTTTATCCAGATTAAGGAACAGTGCATTACAGTAGAAAATAGATTTAATATAATTTTTCTGCAAACCTCAGATCATAATTTCTGAAAATACATTCACTATACTTTAAATACATCCTTTTCAATTTTGGAAACATAACTAATGAAACCAAACAAAGGCTCTTCATTTACTAGGCTGAGCCGCATAAATGGGATGTACTCACAGGCAGCTGGAGAGCTTCTGAAAGCTTCCAAGCTACTTGTTGGAGAACCCTGGTCTGCACAGGGTAAAGGTACATGTTTTAAGCTGAAACTGTTGCTATTTGTTCAGCTCTTAAATGTTATCTAGCAAAGAACAAACAAGGCCTCGATGACCCCTGATTTGACCTTTGCTGGCTCCTAGTGAAGCATTACACAACACCAGAAATTCTGGAATTGGAACTGTTTTATACTAGAAAGGTGGCAGCACATTAGCTATGAAAAGTTAGCCTGGTGCATGAGATCCATTCTTCTCCACCAGAGGCTCTGCTGAATTTTTTGTGGGTCTGGAAGAACAGCATACTGGCAAGCATGGAACTCTAACAGAAATCAGCTGAGAAGTTTGAGCTACCATCAGTACATGATATGAAAGCAGGAGGCGGATGGCAAGCAGCAGGTAGAAATGCATTTTCTTTGATTTATTGGTATGCGATTAGGACAAGAAAGCATTTTTCTGTATTTCTAGGTATCCATACTAAAGCATCTCATATGTAGGCATTTAAACATATCCATGTAGTGGTGAAGAAGCCCTGTGTTATGTGCAAGCTCTTCAGCCAGGTCTAACTTGTTACCCTATTGCAGTTTGCAAGTTGCTATTTTTGAACACATGCATACCATGCCTAAAGCTAAACTACAAGCCCTATAATGCAATGTGCTAAAAAGCTAAAGTTGTGTGAAAAATGTAACGCATGACATGAAGGTATGTGGCAGCTATGCCCTGGTCTCATTGCTTTTGAACTTCAAACTGATCAAATGATTGTTAAGCTGTATTCGTAATGTTTTGCCTTCAGTCACGTCCTCAGGACATCATGGACTGAACTGGCTCTGAATTACATCTCAAAACTGTTGTACAATATTTGTAAAATAATTACATTTCTACAAAATATTCTATGACTGGAGTTAGAGTACCAAATAAGTATTCTAGATTACGTTGTATAAAGTTGCGCCAGATCCACCCTCTGGCAGTAAGGTCACAGAGGCTGAGCTGTCAACTGGAACAAAGTTGTAAGGACAATGGAGAGCAAGCCTTTTCCTAGGCCCTGCCCCATGTCTGCTCACAGGGCAGCCTTTACTCAATGCAAGGTTGGCAGAGTGAGGTAGAGCCAAAGCTGGCAGTGGAACCAACCTCAAGTGGCCACCGGAGCACCAGGCTGGGGACAGGAGGTGGTACGTTTTGTATAAGAAATACTGTCACTTTGATGGCATGGTGCAAACATGGAGATATTTAGTTTTACAAATAATTGTTTTCAGATAGTTTAGTTCAATTGGATCAACAGAAGTGAACCTGGAACTCAATTGCCAGAATGAGTTAGGTTGATAAATTGAAATTTAGGACTAAAACAGCACATCTTTGGTGACATAGAGTCATCTTGTGATCTTATGAAACGGAAGTCTCAGAATGACTGCAGCCTCTTTTTGCCTTTTACTGAGTTAACCCTGACTGACTTCACCAGCTGTGCAGCAGTTACCCGCAAGACTCAGTGAGAAATGTGCAGTTAAAAAAGATGGGACGTACCATCAAAGTACAATTTATTCTGCCATTTATTAACATAGCTAAAAACTGCCTAAGGTGAAGTTTGATAAGTAAGGTGATGAGAATGTGCCCTAAATGACATTTTGTCACACTAGTCACTTATAATCTGCCAACCACAAAGAGGTGGATGGTGGTAAAAATGAGAATTATTCTTAAAACAATTTGAGACTTTGGCCATGTTTTAGAGTTTAGTACTCAGGGTACTCCATCTTAAACATGACAAATCACCCTGCCTTGATCTTCCCATCCTATTTTGAGTTGGACAGATGGTCAAGTTACTGCTGGCTCTGCCATAGGAAACCCAACTCCAGTGGCTCAATTGAGTAGAGAGGCCTGTAGGGTAAATGCATCAGATTGGCTGCCTGATTTAGAACAGGCTGTCTGATGTCCTTTTTTCTGTCCCTCACGGCCAAGTAAAACTTGATGATCATGAACAGAGAAATAAATAATAACCCCCACCCTGCTTCCGCCTAAAAGATGGCATCCACAAACCATGGCAGTGGCCCCTGCGAATGTACTTAGCTCACCGGTGAACTCAAAATATAGCGGTCTTCTGTCCATCAAGATGGCAGGTGTAAGGTCATCTACCACCCTGAGGGGCCGAGTAAAGACCACTGAGGGCTAAATGAGCCCCTTATTGGTGATGGTTACCACACAGTTCCCTAAGCACTGCCCTTATAAGAAGGTTATGCCCAAGACGCAGTTCAGGTAGGTATAATTGAAGTTACCAGGTGAATGTATGTTACTGCGAAAATTCATTTCCGGTTCTGGATTTTCATCAAGTAACTCAATGCATTCTAGAACCTGTAGTCATGTTTCACTATAATTGAGCTAATACATCTGATGACAGTCACATGTAAAGGACTGGCAAAGTTTTGCCCCGGCCCCCAGTTCTGCTAAAAGTGTAAAATAGGTTGCGATGGAGCAAATCGAGTAAAATATTCAATTGAGCGTCTTTCAGAAATTATATTGTCATTATTCTCCATTGCAGAAAAGGAAGCTTCCTCCTCGTTGTATTAACATCTTGGGACTTTGCCAGCCATAACAATATTAAGACCCTAAAACAGTGGTTCTCAACCTTTTGACCTCTGGGGACCCCCACTTTATAATTCGTTGAAACTGGGGACCCCCACTAAACCATTATTTGAATCCGCCCCCTACTGGGTCATTACTGGAAGCCAGAGACCCAGGCCTAAACATTTTTGATAATTTGAACCACAAGATAATACACAATAAATACAGAAACAAGCACGTCTTCAAACACATACACACATGCCAACACATTTTATTTAACTTGCAAACAAATAAAATAAAAAAGATAATTTTAATAGGAAGGTTAGATCTTTTCTAAATTCAATTGAAACTACACATCATCCACACTATATTCTGTTTGATGCACCTGCACTGTCCCCACGATTCAATCTGAGGATCCTAACTGAATTTTTAGCGCGTGTCATTTCATTACAGAATGTGATGGGCAATCATTGAGAGTGCTCCTCCCCAGCTACTGAAGAAAGGGGCTTCAGAGTGGGATTAGATGCATAGACCACAGGGTTTCTGCAGTGGATGCATAATGAGGACTTACAAACGCATATTAGTAGCAGGAGCATAATGAGATAGGAGATGTAGAGGCATTTCCTTAGGTACAAATCTCATCAACAGGTAGTGGCAGCATAAAAAATAAGGTATAAGGAGAAAAGAAAAGGCAAGGACAGAACGGATTGCTGTAGAAAATATAGACAGAGTAGTGTGCTGTGAATTGGAGATGAGGTCACAGAGCCTCCTCTACAGACAAGGAAAGCGGCAGTAGACATTGTAAGACACACTAAGGAAAGAATTATTAGCAGCAGAGTCTGGGAACTTGCAGAGGCTAAAGCATCTCAAACAGAACAAATCAGCACACATTTCTGCAGCTTACCCCATGATCTACAAAGGTTGGATAAAAATGTAATTCTACATAGATGCAGTTGAAGAGACACATAACCTTGTCCTTATCTCAAAACTAATACAGTCAAAGTAGGAGGTGATAACTTGTCTAGGAACTCGGAGTGTGTAAGAATTGAATCCGTACGTCCTAGCCACTTTGTGCGGACTGTGCCACAGTGCTTCAGTCCTGCAGCAGCTCGGTCCTGCAGCTTTGCATTGAAGAATGCCTCTCCAGAGTCTGGGGCTCAGCAGCATCCTTGATCGGTGCCATCTTGCCTTCCTCTGGCATGTATCAGGCTTAAAGAAAGCACTGCATATAAGACAATTGCTGACAAAGGCTTCCTAGAATTATGGAGCAGAGGTTTATTGATGATATTGACTTATATATGTACATGTGGTTTTATTTTTGAACTTTGTATCCCAATGCAACCGAACCTCTTCTTGAATGATGTCTTGTCCTGTTCCCACTACAAGAGGAGCTCCATTGAGAAGTCCAGTCACATCACCATTGTTCCAGAATCATTGCTCACCCTCTGGTCTCCTTGTATTCTCTACACTCTCTCCAGTTCCTTTTTCTACTTCCTGCTCTTCGCCCTGCTGCTTGGCCTGGCCAGCTAGAAGTTTTTTTCTGGTCGCTAGCTTTTTCTCCTTCTGGCTGTATTATTTTTTTGAGCATTCCTGGACTTTCTGTTTCAATTTGGCATCTGGTTCTACCTTGGGAGATAAGCAGCCATTTCTGCGAACTAAGAAGACTCTCTCAGCATTGCTAGAAGGCCGGTTCTTGACAGGGTGTGCAATACTAGTGGAAAAGGAAGTTGAAGTCATGGACCTGAAGTACTGGGATTCTGAGCTCAAGCAGAAAGAAAGAAGGAAATAGAAGGAAATAGTAGTTGGGTGGTCGAAAATAAAAAATGTATATCAAAGACCTAAGCTCTGGATCATGAAATGGAGCAATAGGGAATTGGGGACCGTCATTTTGATAGAACACAGTTATGCATAGAGACTATGGATTGGCTTGTTCCAGACTCAAATGTTTTGGTTGAGAGGAAAAAAAAAGGAGATTGGTAAAAAGCATCAGGGAAGGTTGGTGAAATCATGGGTGTAAAGTTGCACCTTCCTTGGATGCAATTGATGAGAACATGGTGATGGAACAAAAGAAAGATGATTGCAAATGATGACACTAGTTGAAGAAATAGAGGAATGGTCACAGAAGTACAGCAGCAGAGGGAAATTGAGGGTGGGCCAATGGTGACAGAGGGTAAGAAAAAAGAGTGGAAGGAGGTAAAGGGATGTATGTATTTTGACAGAGAGGAGCTGAAGTGAGAAGAGGAATGAGCACATGATACTAGAACAACTTGGAGGGTTGACTGAATAGCGAGAAACTGAAGGGATCCAGGCTGGGCACTGGCTGGTGAAAGGTCACATAATGTCACTTCTCGTGATATCACCAGGTCAAAAGATATCTCTTATCACTTTTGTTACCTCTGAAATTTTGATAAGATCCTTTGGTTTCTAAATGCTTTGTTACAGTGGGAATTCCAATTAAACATACCTAATTGTTTCATACCAAATCAATGCTTCTTTTACTCATGGGCTTTTATTTCTCTTACTTCTGTCATGAAGGGACTACCAATAACGTTTACAACTAGGTGTGCTCAAATTTTAATTCCAAAAGTGTAATTTGGTGTAATTAATATATGTTAATTTTTTTGTTTTAATTGAATTGTGTGCACAATTAGGCATTTTTGTTTGACATTTTTAAATCAAAATCAGTTTTTGAAAAAATCAACTTGTGGCTTTTGCTTTTCTGCAAAATAAGTGAAAAAATAAAATTGCGACACTTCTATTAGTGAAATGTATTGTTCCAGGTTTGTTTAAAAAATATTTAAATTGCAACATTTATGAATGTTTCCATGTATTCCAAACAACGGACTAACAACAGAACTGGAAAGATTAAATAGTGCTATGTAAGTCTAATTCCAGCACAAAAAATACCAAATAGGTTTAAACTTTATCCCCATGTCTCCTTCCCCTCCAAAAAAATGAACATGGTGAATTGGGCTCGTCAGGAGAATACCTCAATCAGTCAACGCGACAACGTGCATTGCAGTCAAACAATCAGGTCCTCTTAAAGTGATCACGTTAAGGAGGGGTGGTTTACCTTCGATTATATGACAATTATACAGGGAGCTAAATACTTTTTGCCCTTGGGTAGAAGATTATCTGAATGGAGAATAATTCCTACACTGTCGCCTTGCCATTACAGTAATTCATGCTCTGTTTATTAGTGAAATATGTGTTTGTAATGCTCTGAAGAGCTGTTTTACTTAAGCGTGGTCTCAATTGAGATTGTTTGTTTATCGGTGTTTTGCAAAATTCTGAGCCTATCCCAGAGGAATATTGGAACATATATCAACAGCTCTATTTTGTAGCTCAACCGAAAATCTGTTTGAATCCATGTCTTCGGTTATGGAACTGTTCCTTCTCCTTGTCATGGTGGCAAGGACCCCAAGCAACTAACTTTGTTGCTTAATGTTGCTTAATGAGCGTCCTAGCTTTATGTACGCTGTGCTTTATTACCCTAAAGCAGTAGTGAAAGACCAACTTAGACAGCAGGATTAAGTCAGTCAGTCACACAAGCTTTATTCGGTCTAATTAAACCATCAAAGCAATAACTTACAGCAGTAAAACCATGATCTATACATAATAAATATATAATAACAAAGTTTAAAAATAATACTGAGGAAAAAATGAGAGATCTGCGAATATACAAAAAGGTGTTGATGTAAATCTTCACATATGTCTCCCATCCTATATATGAGGAGGAATCGTCAAATTTTAGCTACCTTTGACTTCCTCGTCGATAATTTGATAGAAAATTCATTGGGTTAAAACTATCATGTGAACAGTAATTAAATAAAATAAGTTAAGATCAGGGTTCAATTAATAACAAATCACTATGATTTTTTAAGAAATGTGTACGTATATGCCATGCGGCCGCAAGGAACTTGCTGACCGCACAAGTTAGGAAGGGGGAGCAGTCTCTCAACATCAACCTTAGGGCATCTTTGCACGTTCTCAACCCCATATTCCTGCAAGCGGGATGGAGCCATTTCCGCCGGACAAGGCCATAGGCAGGACAAATAAACATAAAGTGCACTACAGTTTCTACAGAGC
Source organism: Pleurodeles waltl (assembly GCF_031143425.1). NCBI lineage: Eukaryota > Metazoa > Chordata > Amphibia > Caudata > Salamandridae > Pleurodeles > Pleurodeles waltl. The sequence goes on from NC_090440.1 coordinate 1,284,161,777, forward strand.
CGTTACAACTTGGGCATTGATCGGTTAGCGAAGTAGAGCACCATGAACTAGTAAAAGACTTCAGGGGGAGGCATCCATACCTAAACCGGATATACAAACTTTTGCTTAGTTGATCGGTAATCAAATCTAGAAAGGGTTCAAAGTGGGGAAACCACTTGTAATCGAGAAATTGGGACGTCAACCTGCCATATGAAGTGCATAACAGATACTTTTTCCTAACATGGGACTAGTAAACTGATTTTGAATGGTCCTTGTGAACCCTCCTTAAATTATTTGGCTGGCTCCAAATGTCACTAAGTCCCAGGGTGTGAAACCATTCCGAAATGTACTTAAACCAAGGGATAGAAAGTACGTTCGGTCTATCCAATAAATCTTGCAAGGACTCCTTATATATAACTAATTCAGGGGTGGTCCAGATAAGAACCCAAAAAGTTAGAGGCCTTGAGGCTATTACATCAGAAATGTGAGGGAACCCTAAGTCCAAAAACACTGGAACCAAGGGCGTTCTACGAGGACATGCCAGGAGCGATCTTACAAAGTTATTTTCCCCTACAGATAACTTACTAGTTTTGAAGCAACCCCAAACCTCTGCACCATAAACTGCAGCGCTCTGAGCCTTTGCTAAATAAATTTTAATAGCTGGGGAATCAACTTTCACAGTATTAGACTTTTGGAAACACAAAATTGCCCCTGACCTGTGTACTAAAAGAGCTAAACTTTTTCCTGCCTGGGCCTGCCAGTTCATGTCATTGCTGATTCTCACCCCTAGGTAATCGATAGAGCATACCTTGCTCAAGTTTTGTTTTACTGGAATTGAGCTCCAATCCATGGTCTGCACAAAACACACTGAACCTATCCAAGAGAACCTGAAGGCCAATAGGTGTGTTAGAGATCAAGAGGGAGTCATTAGCAAATAAGAGAATTGGAACTTTTAAGTTGTTCAATGAAGGGGCATCATTTTGACAATCAGTTACAACTTGCACCACCTCATTAATGAACAAGGAAAAAAGAGTAGGTGCCAGGACACAGCCCTGGCGTACCCCCCGCTTGATATTAATATGATCGGTGAGTTCCCCCTGACTACCCCATCTTACTCGAGCATAGGTGTTCTTGTGCAATCTTTGAATTAGGTGCACCAAATTCCTCGGGACACCAATTTTTTTAGGACTTCCCACAATTTCTCTCTTGGAACGAGATCGAAAGCGGACTTTTGGTCAACAAAAGCAACATACAAGTTTTGTTTGGCCAAAGTAACGTATTTCCAGAGTAGCAGGAAGAATCTAAAAACTTGGTCCATAGTGCTAATTCTTGAACGAAAACCAGCCTGGAGGGGGGATAGGACCTGGTTGGCTTGGACCCAGTCCATAAGCCTGTCTAGGACTTGCTTAGAGAAAATCTTTTGTAGATTGTCAATGAGACTAATTGGGCGGTAATTTACAGGCAGTCCCACATCTCCTTTTTAATAGATGGGGATAATTTCGGCCCGAGCCACGAATCCGGAATAGGGCCACCTGCTGCAATGGCATTCGATAATGTATTAATATACCACGCCCAAATAACGGGTTCTGACTTAAACAGGTCCCCCGGAATCTTGTCAGGACCAGGAGCCTTAGCGGATTTCAGAGAACTAATAGCTGCTGTGGTTTCGGCAATTGTGAAAACAATGTCCTCCGTAGGTCCTTCAATGAGAGGTCTGCGTTCAACGCCCCTATGGTCCTCATGGTCCTGCTGTATGGATGAAGCGTAGACCTCGGAGAAATGAGCCACCCATCTTTCGGGCAGGATATGGAGATTTAAAGCGACATTACCCTCTCTATGCCTATTGGTCAGCAACCTCCAAAAAGAGCCCTTGTCTCGATTTTTGACTACCTCAAGCAGCTTCTGCCAAATCTCAAATTCCCAATTTTTCTTCGCTAGATCCAGGGCCTTGGTGTAACTAAATCTAGCAGCCCTGATCTCCTCCTGTGAGTGCTTGTGGAGGGCCAATTAGAGATTGAGCCTCGCAAGGTCACAATCTTTGTTAAACCATTCTCTAGATCGGATGGTATCGAGAGTATAACTAAAAGTGGTTTCTTTATTGAAAAAATTCTGTAGGATGTTTGTCAATTCGACATGGATTTTCAAAATTGGAATACCACCGACCTCTTGCTCATCAAAACCAGAGAACAGCTGTAGAAAGGAAGAATACATTTGTTTGATCAGGAATGGATTAGATGTAACTTTTGGCCAACTGACGCGAGTTTGCCTAAGGTTCAGGCGAGGGATCGGAACATCGGTGGTCTCTAGATGTTGGTTTCTCCCAAAAGCTTTATTGAATAAAGTAAGACATAGGGGGTGGTGGTCGCTATCATAGCGGGGTTCCACCTTCATATCCAGAGTGTTTGACCAGAGCCTGATGTCGACCAAAAAATAATCAATAATGCTGGAAGAACACCCACGCTTAAAAGTGGGGGCACAATTTGGATCAGATCTAGTGCGACCATTACATTCTCTGAGTCCAAAACGTAAACAAAGGGAGATCATCTGCGTGGCAACACAAGAGCCGATGCTAGGAGTATCGTCCTTCATTTGGGGAATACCCCAAGATTCATCTTCTTCAGTTATCAAATTGCCTATAAGGTTCTTGAATACGAAGTAACAGTTTATATCGCCCCCTAACACTGGATAATTAGATGGATGCAAAAGTTCCATATACTCAGCTAGCTGAGCAAGTACCCTGGATTCCATGCTGCGGGGGACGGACCTTGCGTACACATTGACCATAATCACTGTAAAACCAGGCTGAAATATAAGTCGAACACCCAATAGATCTAACGAGTTAAGGGATAGTGCAGAATGATCTCACTGCAATTTCTTATTCACTAAAATCATAAGCCCACCCATGGGTCTACCAAAGCCTCCAGAGGCAGGTTGAGCTGCGACAAAATATGTCTTTTTCTCTATTCCAGCCACATTCCAAGACATAATGTTAAGTTCAGAAAGCACCCCCCGGAGAATACATACAGAGGCCAATTCCGCTGTCTCTACCGGATTTCAGAAAACTGGTCTGTGAATTGAAAGCCATAAGATTATCGACCATGGAGGTATCAAAAAGAAGAATTGAAATATAATCAAAATCTGAGTCTGGTTGGACATGTCTGCGTACCTCCCGAATATCAGAACGGATAACAGACAGACATTTCCTCTGTATGCGAATCCAATAAATAACTTTATTAGTGAGAGATTCGTGAGACTCTCTCTGACCAATAGACAACCTAGGGACCCCTGTCATGTATATGTATGCATCCTTTCTACTCTGATCATATCTCCCCTTTGAATCAGTCGCCTGAGTCAGTTTAGATTGACCTTGGCGTAAGACTCTGAGTGGACTTGCAGGCACCTGTGCACCCTTCCCGTCCTTGGCTTCCCTGGGCAAGGGATTTATACAGGGAAGACGCTGATCATTATTTTTTGAGGCAAGATTAAGCATACGGCCGGTATCAGTGGGGTTGTCGACGGGAAAGAGTAGACAACTCCCCTTTTTATTAGTTGCCATGCTCGTGGACTTCGCCCCCAACTTTAGGCATTTGGGGTAAGAAGTTAAGTTATCCCCAATATCTAATGTTGTCGACGGGAAAGAGTAGACAACTCCCCTTTTTATTTGTTGCCATGCTCGTGGACTTCGCCCCCAACTTTAGGCATTTGGGGTAAGAAGTTAAGTTATCCCCAATATCTAATGTTGCTAGCGCGTTGGACCCCCCGGTCAGCTCAGGGATGTGGACATTCGTGCTGGGCAATTTACAATTACAGATTACCTTCTGATCGGATGGTCCAGAAATTTTACCCAAAATTACCATTACCAAGAATTTTAAATCATCCAGCTTCTGGGAAACGATTTCCAGTTCAAGTGACCTTTTATGTTGGATTGGCCCATCCAATTTCTCTGTATCAGGTTCCGCTGGAATTAATCAGCAACCTAGGCTCTCACTAAAAATAGAAAGGGGTTGGAATCTGTTTGAACAGGGGATATCACTAGAGATTACAGTCTTGGAGCCTGAATGCAGAGAGTCCCTGGATTGGGTACATTCTACAACTTCAGCATTCGATGTATGCCTCATTGGTGGTGAAAAAATTGCAGCCTTGGATATGGGAGGCAGATGAAGGTCCACTTTTACAGACAAATGAGGAGTCCGCAGTTTTTTATTAAATAGATCCGGAATCTTCCTATGGGTCGAAGTGGCAGGAATGGGGGGAACAATGATAGATGGGCTCCTCAATATTGCCTCAACTTCCTCAAACAAGGAGTCAATAGTTTGAAATTGATTCCTAATGGGCTTAGGAGGGTCATCTGCTTTCCTGCTAGCTCGCTTCTTGAGCTTTTTAGCACCAGAATGTGGCGCAGGAACATCGTCTGCCTTCCGCTTACCCATTATTGACTGCGTGGTATCCAAAGCCAAAAACTAGGGCCCCCAAACAAAAATTAAAGAGGGATGGCCCGGCCCGGCCTCAGTCGGTCGCTGACGGGCGAAGGACGGGCCTGCCCTTGGCCCAGGCTTGGCCCGCGCGCGTCCCGCGCAGCAGCGTTGTGCGGTGCGCTTTGTAGCGCGCGCGAGTGTCCCCAGGTGAAGGGAGAGCACAGGGGTGCCTGGGACTTGAAGTCCCACCAGGCACAGTCAGAGGCAGCGGCAGCAGCGTTGCGCGGTGCGCTTTGTAGCGCCCGCGAGTGTCCCCAGGTGTAGGGAGAGCACATGGGTGCCTGGGACTTGGAGTCCCACCAGGCACAGTCAGAGGCAGCGGCAGCGGCGTTGCGCGGTGCGCTTTGTAGTGCCCGCAAGTGTCCCCAGGTGTAGGGAGAGCACAGGGGTGGCCTGGGACTTGGAGTCCCATCAGGCACAAAGGCAGCGGCGTTGCGTGGAGCGCTTTGTAGCGCCCGCGAGTGTCCCCAGGTGTAGGGAGAGCACAGGGGTGCCTGGGACTATAAGTCCCACCAGGCACAGTCTGAGGCAGCGGCGTTGTGCGGTGCACTTTGTAGCGCCCGCGAGTGTCCCCAGGTGTAGGGAGAGCACAGGGGTGCCTGGAACTTGAAGTCCCACCAGGCACAGTCAGAGGCAGCGGCAGCGGCGTTGCGCGGTGCGCTTTGTAGTGCCCGCGAGTGTCCCCAGGTGTAGGGAGAGCACAGGGGTGGCCTGGGACTTGGAGTCCCACCAGGCACAGTCAAAGGCAGCGGCAGCGGCGCTGCGTGGAGCGCTTTGTAGCGCCCGCGAGTGTCCCCAGGTGTAGGGAGAGCACAGGGGTGCCTGGGACTATAAGTCCCACCAGGCACAGTCAGAGGCAGCGGCGTTGTGCGGTGCGCTTTGTAGCGCCCGCGAGTGTCCCCAGGTGTAGGGAGAGCACAGGGGTGCCTGGGACTTGGAGTCAGAGCAGGATTAAGTACTTTTTTTGGGCATATAGGCCCTGATTTATACTTTTTGGTGCAAAACTGCACCAATGCAGTTCTGCACCAAAAAGTTTAGCACCAGCTTGCACCATTTCTGAGCACCAGCCAGGCACCATATTTATGGAATGGTGCATGCCGGTGAAAAGGGTAGGCTAGTGAAAAAAAAATGACGTTAGCCGGGTGGGGCTGGCGGTATGGAAGAAGGGGGGGTTTGCACCAAGAAATGACGTTAGGCAGGTTAGAGAAAAAAAAAATGACTCTAACCTGCCTAGCATCATTTTCTGATGCAAACCATCCATACCACATGACTCCTGTCTTACAAAAGGCAGGAGTCATGCCCACCACCCCACTGGCCAGCACAGGGGACTAGGGTCCTCTGGGCATGGCCGTTGCATCCAGTGCCATATAGGGGGTCCCACCTCAGGGTCCCCAATGGCACTTAAAAAAAACTACTTACCTGTACTTACCTATACTTACCTGGGATGGGGTCCCCCATCATCCGCTGTCCTCTGGTGTGGGTGGGGGTGACCCTGGGGCTTGGGGAGGGCACCTGTGGGATTATTCCATGGTGTCCCACCATCGAAATAGGCCCACAGGTCTCCTAACACCTGCCCTGACCCAGACGTTAAAAAATGGTGCAAAGCAAGCTTTGCACCAATATTTGACCCCTCATCCCCCCTGTGTGTGATTTTAGCATTTTAGCATGGAGGTTAAATATGGCGCTATGGCCATAGATTCATTTTTTGCATGGGAACGCCTACTTTGCATCTCATTGATGCAAAGTAGGTTCCACGTCCAAAAATGACTTTAACTCCATAAATTTGGTGCTAGACGGGTCTAGCGCCAAAGTATAAATACGGAGTTAGTTTTGCACTGAATTTGCTTAAAAAAATGACGCATATTCGGGGCAAAACAAGTATGAATAAGTCCCATAGTGTGATAAAAGGTAATTTAGGTAGATTTTTCAGAAGCATTTACTATTTAGCAATTTTGACAGTTTAACGTGCTGATGAAAAATGATTCAAGGGAAATTACGATTAACAGCAAAGACAATCAATTTCAAAGAAAATGTTTTTTCAGAACCGCGCTCAGAGGGCGTCTGAGGAAGGAGGAGATACTGCACCCAAGTGTGTGGGTTGCAGCCTTTTACTCATGTTGCTTTGGGGCCTGGCCCACTATGGGTCCTGAGCAACTGGGCCAAGTACCCCTTCAGCACATGACTCTCAGTGGTAGTGCTAACGCGTCCCGTCTTAGATAATTTACTTGTCTGGGCCTCGTTTTAGGCCAATGAATCTTTTGACCCTGATTGAAGACACCTTAGGACGAGACAACTAATCAGCATATAAATCACAAGGTCAATAATTTTCTCCTTATCCAATATGTCAAAGTAAACCAATCTAGATAAATGCATTAATAAAGTTTGATCACACCATGACCTTTCAACCATGAATAACCACACAAAATTAGTAAGATTTAAGTTATTTTATTCCCTATTGGTTACACTCTACGAGCAAGTTTATTAGTCTCAAAACCATAAAACACATTAGAACTGTCACAATATGGCAACTTGAATAAGATTTCATCAAAGCAAAGATCATGAACATTAGAACAAAGCACGACGTCAACATGGATTAATCTTAGCAGAGTATCATTAGCGCATTATTCAACAAAGCATTGATTCAGTCATTTGTCTATTTGCGTCCGCTTTAGTAAACTCCTTAACTAACCTCGAATTAGCATTATCAAGTTGGGCTTCATGCAAAACGATTTAGCAACACACATTTAGAAAACATCTATCTATGGTCTCTATTAAAGGTAGCAGTTATTACCTAGAAAGGAAAGGCAAACAGACAATTACAATTTCATCATCATATAGTTACCCTCCATAATGGGTCAGCATACAGAGTCAGTCTTCGTCCTCAGGACATCAGTTGACATCAGCCAGGGAACACAGCAAAGTTCAGCAAGACAGGCAATACAGGATACTTCCCTCATAAGGAGGAAAAGTATGAATCGGGCAAGACAAAGATAAGGATTGGTTGAAGAATCAAACAGCAAAATCAGAGTGACAAAGTGGCTAGGTGATAGCAAAAAGGCACGTAATGGCTGATTTCTCCTCGTGTCACAGGATTATATCAATCTTGTTGTACAGTCCCCTAATTTCCAATTGGGTAACATTTGGTGCATCATTATCTCCGTCCAATAATCAAGTAGTCACCTCATTAGAATTGTCACTTTAGAACAGTTCTCACGTAGTTTATTGGCTCCTGTAGTTGACGTCTCCAAAGGGTAGGATGTTAGGTACGAACTTCATTCTCTCAGGCTCAGTCAGTAGTTCCATTGTCTTTACCAGTTCCGGTGACCTTGTACGTGTTGCAAGTTTACACTGTTGCATTCAGCAAGAATGTCTCCTTGAGCAAGTTGAGTCTCATGAGAAAGAATTTACTACGGTTACACACATCTTCTAGTTTCTGGAAAAGTACGACTACATGTCCTTCAGCAAGTCAGCACATCGCACGTTAGAGAAACACATTTAATATGAGACCGGCAGCTAGGCCCCGACTCATGCTAACTAAGGCCTACTTATTAATTTTTTTTTTGGAACATCTTAACATATAATTCTTAATGCTAGTACAAAATCATACATTAGTACATTAATAATTCATCGTTAGTCAATTTAATTTACCATCGTATACATTGGTGGCCACTCCCCTTGGGAACATTTCAAACATGCATTTAGTAAAACACAGCAATACAATTTCTATGCAGCATCATTAGGCATTAATTGGCACACATTTCATGTTAATTTTGCTTATAATAACTACACTCCAACAATCCCTCCTCTGATGACACTTGTCATCAAACAAATCCATTCCTTAACAATCCTTTACCTTTTCAATTCCTTCATTTCGATTTCCTCTTTCTGCTTCGCCTTTTCATATCGTGGTCTGAACATTTTCTCCCTTTTTCTTTCTTCCCTCCTCGCTTTATGTTTTGCCCATTTTGCTTTACCTCTTTTGCAAATTTTGCTCAGTACCCATAGTCCAAATAAACAAGCCAAAACAATTACTATTCCCTGTATTAGTTTTCCCAAGAACCCATGCTAAAGACCACTAAACCAACTTCCCACATGCGCAAATCCTTCTCCAACCTTTTCCCCGACTCCTGGTTCTTTCAGTTCCTTCAAATCTGCACTATCTCTTGTTAGGTTATTAAGCATACTTCTAATCCCATTACTATTATCCGGTATGTAGGCACAACAGTGGCGCTCATTAAGCATCTTACAGACTCCGCCACTTTTCGCTAAAAGAATGTCTAAAGCAAGCCTATTTTGAAGAGTCATAGCCCTCTCCGCAGCAAGTTCGGTATCCATCAGGAGTATAGCCCCTGTGAAGTTTGTCAGCATGTTATCCACAATAGTAGACAACTTTTGAAACTTTATGGAGTTCAAAACAACTCCCACTGAAGGAATTATTGCCCCTACTACACCAGCAGCAGTTTCTCTCTTTTGTCTAGCACAAAGTAATCTGTCACTTTCGGAAATTTCTTTAAATCATCTAGTTGATAAATCTTTGGAAAAACTATTCCCAAATAACATGTCTCATACCATCCCTTTGGAAGACTGTAATAAGCACTAAGTCCACAAATGTAATAAACCCCTGGGATCGCTTGATCCATTCCATTCCATTCAGCATGAAAGTCCAGTTATTCTGAAACAAAAACACATGCTTACACTCACTCGTTTCCACAAACACATTGTCATAATATGACTTTGGTCGCGTTATGCAAAGCCTTCCTATATGTTTCGCATCTAAAGCTAGCTTCCCTTGTACCCTAACCCCATTATTACTATTACTAAGGAATGATCGTTGCTGCAAGCCCTTTTCTAATTTCCCCTTTAAAACCCTCCTTCTATCGTCTGTGTGATCTAGAAAGCTCTTTTCTACAGATGTAACCAAGCATGTCAAATTATTGCGGTGCGCATATGAAGCACTAATTGTCGTTGTAGGCTAAAAGAATCCCGTAATCAACTTTATAGCATAATACTTAGCTACACTATTCAAATCTTCTATGATAGGCACATAAGAGAACACTAAATCATAATTTGAATAAAAATATTGCACTTCTACTTGATTATAGAAACGCGTTAGTAGCAAACTACAACTATTCCTGTATGTTATTGGCAAGCTGTGATATGTAACTCCCTCTTGGACTGAAAGAGGAATTTGTGTACACACATAACAAGCCTTTGCATCCATAGTGTCAACATACTCACTCAGCAAGCGATAGAAAACATTAGTAGACAGCTCCCCTTTTGTATTAGTTTCATCATGCAAGTACTTTGTATCCTGCTCAAACCTATCCCACTGTGTTAGTGTAGCGGTCTCAGAAATTGTAGCACTGTTAGCTTCACTCTCATCCACCAAACGCATTTCCACAAACAAGGCTCTAATGAATATTACACACATAACACCCAAAGCAAAACCCAAATATTTACAACGCTTATTCCCTTCAACGTCATCTCCTGACCTAGATAAGATCTGTAAAGAATCAGAAAGTAAAGTACTACAAACGTAATCAAATAATAGGAGATGGTTAATAACTCTTTTTCTCCACAAAGCTTATGCAAAAGTCCTTTTCCAGCAAGTATTTACAGCTTTCTTATTCACTCCCAGGGTCTTTTGTCAATCCAGTTAGCAGCTTGTCACAATAGTTTTTTTTCTTTTCCAATGTCAATTCAGGTTAACAGTGTCACACCCGGTAATTTATCAGTCTCTTTTCTCAGGTATCCCTTTATTCAATTTCAGCTTCAGACAGTCTCTTTTATTTGTAGCCGACTTCAAGAACCATAATATTGAGCTGGAATCTCACGATCAAAACAAAATGCCAAGAACTCTTGTTGCCACTCAGCTGACGTTGCATAAGCCCATTCAGGACCTGCGTATCTTCTGTTGGCTATTCTCTTTCTTTTCAACTTGCGGTCACCCTGCAATTCTCCTTCACTCAGATCTTCCTCCCTTGTGGTATCGACCTCTTCCTCTATTGTTTCATTGATGACCACTTTCCCTTTTTCAGTTTGTGATTCTGGCCACTTATCACCTCTTAATGTTCTTTTTCCCTTCTGCTTTTCAGGTTGCTGTTCAATGCCCTCCACTTGTTCTATGGTGTTTTCTCTTGATGGATCTGCAAATGGCTGGGGAGGAGTCTGAACACTTTGACTTCCTTCGCCTTCTGGGTCTGTCAGGGGTTCAACTTCAAACCCGTAACCGTCTGCTTCTGGGAGAACCTCTCTTTGGGTCGGTCCTCCTGGTGCCTCAGTTGAGATAGGCTCACCGTCACCCGTCTGGATCTTGGTTGCTGTTTGAGTGACCAAGCCGTCCTCAAAGGGCTCTCCTCCAGTCTCAGTTCCCCTTTGATTACTCTCTGGCCCTGAGACTTCCTTTTCTGTAGCTGTTAGTTTCGACAACTCAATTTCCTCATCAGTTGGACATGTCACCTTCTTTGTGTGACTGGCATGGATCCAGTTTGGAATTCCCACGCATTTCACAGCAGTAGTAGTTGTCAGTATCACTTGATACGGCCCCTTCCAACGTGGCTCCAAACACGACTTCCTCACGTGTTTCTTGACAACAACCCAGTCACCGGCTTTCAGATTGTGACCTGGATCATTTATCGGTGGCAGTGTGGTTGCTTCCACCTGGTGAGAGAAAGAGCAGACCACGTCATCCAGACCCTTGCAGTAGTCCAACACCATATCATCCATGATATTCACAAGACCATTTGCAGGCACTGCGGGCAATCTCATAGCTCGGTCCATGAGAATTTCATGTTTTCTTGTTATGTGTATTTCTTATTGACATTAGCACTAAGGGCAATGCATCTGGCCATTTCAAATTGGTAGCTGCGCACATTTTTGCCATTCTCGACTTCAAGGTACCATTCCTCTGCTCCACTAGTCCTGAGGCTTCAGGACGGTAGCTACAATGCAACTTCTGTTCAATGTTCAGTGCGGCACACAAGAGCTTAACCACTTCATTGTTGAAGTGACTTCCTCTATCTGATTCTAAAGAGATCGGGAACCCGAAACGTGGTATTAATTCCCTAAGCAGCAACTTCGCTACTGTGAGACTGTCATTCCTACGTGTAGGGTAAGCTTCAATCCAATGACTAAAGATGCACACAATCACCAATACGTATCTCAGACCTCCACACACAGGCATCTCGATAAAATCCATCTGCATCCTGCTAAATGGACCTCCAGCTCTCCCAATGTGGCTCAAATTCACCACAGTCCCTTTCTCCTCATTCATCTGCTGACAGATGATGCAACTGCGACAGATTACTTCTGCAGCTTGTCTGAATTTTGGATTGAACCAATCAACTTTGACCAACCTGATCATGGCATCTCTCCCAATATGTGCTTGACCATGGTAAAACCTTGCAAACTGTCACAAGAGACTGTTTGTCAAAACCATTTCCCCCTCATCTGAAACCCACAAATCATCAGGTCTTTTTACACATTGTATTTTAAGCCAAGAACGTTTCTCTTCTCTGCTGGCACGTCCCTGCAACAATTTTAATTCTTCCATTGTGTCCACCACCCTCAATGCATAGCCTGTGTATGTCTCATTTTCGGTTTCAGGTAACAATTCCCATTGATCTTTGAACGATATACAGTTCAATGCACGAAAACTTGCGACTTGATCTGCATATCCGTTTCCCATTGACACAAAGGGGGTCATTCTGACTCTCGCCGGCCGCGGTAACTGCAGGGCCGGCGGGAGCCGCCGAATGACCGCACCGCCAGCCCAGCGGGAAAGCGCCTTCAACGAGGAAGCCGGCTCCGAATGGAGCCGGCGGAGTTGAAGGCGTGCGACGGGTGCAGTGGCACCCGTCGCGATTTTCAGTGTCTGCTATGCCATTGGCATGGGCACTGCAGGGGCCCCCAGGGGCCCCACGACACCCGTTGCCGCCAGCCAGGTTCTGGCGGCCAAAACCGCCAGAACCAGGCTGGCGGTAAGGGGGTCGGAATCCCCATGGCAGCGCTGCTTGCAGCGCCGCCATGGAGGATTCCCCAGGGCAGCGGGAAACCGGCGGGACACCGCCGGTTTTCCGTTTCTGACCGCGGCTGTACCGCCGCGGTCAGAATGCCTATGGGAGCACCGCCAGCCTGTTGGCGGTGCTCCCGCGGTCGTTGGCCCTGGCGGTCCATGACCGCCAGGGTCAGAATGACCCCCAAAGTCTTGTGATTTCACATGAGCACTGCATTTCACCATGGCAATTTCAAGAGGTAACTGAATCGCGTGCAACAACTCCTTAATTCTTTCACCATTTTCACTGGAGAACCAGAAGAGGTCATGAAACCCCTCTGTGACCATAGCTGGCCAAAATCATGGACAATTCCAAATTCATATCTGCTGTCAGTATAGATAGTCACTTTTAGTTTGTCACCGGCATGGCATGCCCTAGTGAGAGCAACCAATTCAGCCACTTGAGCAGAATACACTCTCTCGAGCCAAGATGCTTCCAGGATACCGGTGATTGTACACACAGCGTATCCGGCTATCAGTACTCCTACTGAGTCTCTCAGGCATGAGCCATCAACAAAGATAATGTATAATTTCCCTCCGATTGTGTATCTTTAATGTCAGGTCTCGGTTTGGTGCACAGTTCTGTTACCTCAAGACAATCATGTTCTACTTCCTCAGCGTCATCAACATCTGTATTATCATTAGGAAGCAAAGTTGCCGGGTTTAACACAGTACAGCGTTTCAATGATACATTAGGTGACCCCAATATAATCGTCTCGTATTTGGTCAGTCTAGCACTTTTCATGTGCTGTGTCTTGGTTCGGGTGAGTAGTATTTCGACTGAGTGTGGGACCATAACTGTTAAGGGATGTCCCATCACTATACCCTCACATTGAGTGAGGCTTTGACCAACTGCTGCAACTGCACGCAGACAACCCAGTAAGGCAGCTGCAACTGGGTCCAAAGTAGCTGAAAAATATGCTACCGGGCAGTTTGCAAAGAACAAGCATTACGTTCATGACAAAACAGTACAAAAGGCTTTGTGTAGTCAGGCATACCTAAAGCTGGAGCCCTGCACATGCACTTTCTCAGTTCAGTGAATGCCCTCATCTCTTTCTCAGACATAGTTAGGGTATCCGGGCCATCCTTAACCTCCTTGACAGTCAACTTCACCAAAGGCTTTGAGATAATTGAGAAGTTGGGAATCCACTGGCGGCAGTAGCCCACTATTCCCAAAAACATCCTAACGGCTCTCTTGGATGTCGGGGGACTCATCTGTAATATGGCTGTCACCCTTTCTTTGGATATTCTTCTCGACACCTTCTCAATCAGGTGGCCCAAGTACTTCACCTCTTTCTGATAGTACTGCAGCTTCTTTGGGGACACTTTATGTCCGTTCTTTCCCAAATGATTCAGTAAGGCAATAGTATCATACCTGCAGTCATCTTTTGTTCTGGATGCAATCAACAAATCATCAATGTACTGTACTAAAGTCGAATTAAAAGGCAGTTCCAATGGTTCCAAGTCCTTCTTCAATATCTGATTAAAGATGGAAGGCGATTCTGAAAACCTTTGAGGAATTCAACACCAACTGTAAACCTTGTCAAGGAATTTGAAACTGAAGAGAAATTGGCTGTCCTCATGAAGAGGCACAGAAAAGAACGCTTGAGACGGGTCCACGACTGTGAACCACTCTGCATCACATGAAACCTGGAACATGATCACGGCTGGATTTGGCACTATGGGGCAGCATTTTACCACTATCTCGTAAATTTTTCTCAGGTCTTGGCTAATTCGATCTTTCCCACAAGGCTTTCTCAATCCCATTATTGGTGAATTACATGGGCTGCTCATCACTTCTTTTAAGACCCCTTGCTTCACAAAGTCCGCAATTATCTGCGTCACCTGTATGAGGACATCTTGTGCCATGTGGTACTGCGGTACATGGGGAAACACAGCATTTGGCTTCACCTCACCTTGACTGGTTCTACTCCTTTTATCAGTCCCACTTCCTTTCCTGTCAAGTCCCACACTTTCTCTGTGACTGTTCCCTGTAATTCGGTTGGCAAATCGGTCACTGTGAACATCGGAAAAAAGCTTATCAAAGGGTACTCCTCATCTGTGGTCTCCGTCTCTGTATCTGAGATTTGACCATCGTCCCCTTCATCATCACTGTTTGTCTGCACCTCAATTCCTTCATTAGAACAGGTGATTGAACATCTTGTCTTGCACAGCAAGTCTCTCCCCAATAGAAACACAGGACTTGAATCACAGACTACAAACCTATGTAATCCCTGAAAGGTACCAATCTCGATTTGTAGTAAAACAAAGGTGCTCCAAAAAGGAGGAGGTCCAAGCCACAGACTTCTTGTGTAAAATGCCTTGTCTGTAAGTGTGGGAGCTTAAACAGGGGACGTGGACCCTAGTCCCCCAAAAAGAGATACACTGGTGAGAAAGAGGTAAGGTCCCACTAAATGAAGGAGATGATATCTGGTTGTCTTGCAATCTATGAAGTTCATAGAAGGAACTGCAAAGAGAGCCTTAATTGCTCTAAGTCAAATTTTGTTTTTATTTTGAAAAACACGTGACTCCCAGTTGAATTGCAAACAAAGTAGGTTCCACAAAGAAACAGAAGCTCAGCCAACACGTGTTTCGACCCACAGGCAAGTACGCCAGGGTTTTTTCAAGGCTAAAAAAGAAAAGCGACACGCGACTAGAGAGATAATTCAAATGTGAAATTGTGAAAGATAGTTGAGAAAGAAGAACCACACTGAAGTGGGAAAACCCAAAGTCCGTAAATCTAGTCGTGCCCATGCAAAACAGAGAATTTTATTCCAGAAAGAACTTTATTCTGGTGATTGGAGATCCAAAAAAAGGAGAAAGATTGAAGAGTTAAGAACAAATAGAGAAAGGGGAAACAATAATGTAACCATTGCAAGTTAGAAGGGGTATATTAAAAGTGAATGAAAAAGGAATCAAGAAATTGCAACAAACACCTAAAAGAAGATTATTGGAAGTGTGGCTGGAAAGAGAAGGAATAAACAGCATAGGGTGATCTTACAGCCTTAGTCATAATGATAATGCCTAAGAATAAAGAGAAGGTGAAACGATTTTAAATTGGTGCTCGTTAGTTCGTACGCAGATCAATAAAAGAGAAAAGAAACATAAATTAGGCTGGTAACAAAAAAACTAATAAATGCAACATACCATACTATGTCGACAAAATTCGTTTGCAAAAGATTTTTTACAGTTGTGTAAACACTATTTACATGAGAAGGTCTACAAAAAAGAATATTTAATAATCGACATTTAGCATGTTGATGCTAATGGAAGTACCATAAGTTATCCAAAATAAAATGCTAAGAGGCAAAGTCTAATTGCAAAGCAAATATTATAAAATTAACAAGAAAACATGAAATGTCCCTAATATAAATAGCCTCGCACGAGAAATTACTCAGCAAATTAGCGAAATTTAAGATATTAAGGAAACATATATTTAGCCATAGAAGGAAATCTAAAAGATGCTCCAAGGAGAAGATGAATAGCTAATGCATGTTGGAAATATTATTGAGGAATAAAAAAGGACTCAAAGCCAAACGCTATTATAAAATACATTTGGCCACGCTGAAATGCGCTGAAAGCGGACCCAAAGCTTACCGCAAAGGATAGGTCGCAGCCGGTCAAAAGTTCAAATAATCACATCCGTTGCCATTGTTTTGAACATGGGTGAACGCGCCGGCCCGACCGAGCGTCTTATATCCGTATGTTGAAGAAGGTAAGTGTCCTACCTCAATGTCGTTACAGAGGTGTAGTCACTGAAAAGGGACTAAGACTATCTAACAAGGACAGTGCCATCTTGAATTCCAAAAAACAAACAAAAGGAGGCAGCGCCATCTTAGAGCGGTGTCGCCTATATCAGAGGGATGTAATGATGACGATAATACTCCCTGATTTACGTTAACTAGAAACCTAGAGAAAAACATATAAAAGGCTGATATGCCTAGGTGGGCCATGTAAAAAGAAGTGGGATCAACACCTGATGTACACATAGTCGACCTTGTGAGAAAACCCCCCTTAACAATGCGAGAGGCAAAAAATGAGAACTAAGTAAAAACCAAGAGAAATTCAATAAAGGAACAGAAAAAATTAATCGAAAAAATAAGAAAGAATTTTTCCGGAAAAACATTTTTTTTCATAGACACCATATACCAATATGATTAAGAGACAAAATAAGGATAAAGGTAAGAACATTAGGCTACTAACTAAGAGCACCACATTTTTTTCTCCTAAAAATAGACAATAGGTGATCTTAGCTAGCACCGGTGATCACAAAAAAGAAAAGTGTACATGAGTGGCACTTTACATCAGCAAAAAGTGCCACTCATGGTCTTTATTGAGTCCATTATACACTGTGTCGTAGTGAATTATCATTCTGCTCTCCTCCTGGCGTAGTCGTACCAATAAGTTACCTCCTCTTGGGGACGCTGTGATTCTGCGAAGACCACTGAAAGTGAACTTACGTTCATGAGGATGAAATTCTGTAAAATGTTCTACTAATGGTGCCTTCATATCCAATTTCTGTATGTTACGATAGTGTTCTTGAATCCTAATTTTGAGTGGGCGAGAAGTACTGCCAATATAAGTTTGTTGACAAGGGCACCATATAGCATAGATCACATTGGGGCTTTCACAATTTATAAAGTCATTAATGTGACAAATTTGCTCATTCATGGTGATAGTTTTAGATTTAGAAAGGCCCAACTTACAAATAGAACATTTGCTGCAGGTATAGAAACCTTTTGGTTTCGGAGGGAGAAATGTAGTGGATGGTGTTGCCTGGAAAAAGGATGAACACAATTTAGCCCTAAGGTTGGGAGCCCGTCTAAAACCTATTTGTGGGAAATTAGAAATATGTTTGTTTATGGAAGGGTTGTTTTGTAGTAAGTACCAATGTTTTCGTAGATGTTTCCGAATGAGATGGTGACCATTATGAAACTCAGTAATGAACCGAATAGTAGAATTCTTGCTGGCCTGTTGAAATTGATTTAACAACTTGTTGCGGTCCATGCCTCTCAGTTTGTCCTTGATGGTTTGTAGTGATTTTAGATTATAACCCCTGGCTGTAAATCTCTCAGTCATTTGTATGGAAATAGTATCATAATCCAATGTATTGGAATAGTTCAATCTGACTCTCCTATACTCGCCTTGAGGAATGTTCCGGATGGTACTAGGGGAATGACAACTGGTAGCATGAAGAATTGAGTTGGCCGCTGTCTTTTTACAGAAAAACCTAGTCTGTAATTTATTATTTTCGATGAAAACAGGAGGTCAAGATATTCTACTGATGAATTTGAGATTTGATATGTAATATCAATTCCCCAGTTATTGGGTACTAATGTCTGTAAAAATTGGTTGAGGAGGTCTTTTTGACCTTGCCAGATTAGCAATATGTCATCAATGTAGCATCCCCAAAAAATGATATGATGTGTGAGATGCTCAGTTTTTTCGTTCCAAAGCCAGGAGTTTTCAACCGCTCCCATCAGTATGCACACATAAGGTGGTGCAAATTTTGCCCCCATCGCTGTCCCTTGGAGTTGCAGATAGAATTGGCCATCAAAAAGAAAGTAATTGTTTTCTAAGCAGAATTTCAACATTTCTAATATCATTGAGTTTCTTACCATGTACTGCACAGATTTGGTGGAAAGACATTTTCTTACAGCTTCTATGCCATCATTATGTTTAATGGAGGTGTAGAGGCTAACTACATCTACATCTATAAGGAAATAGTCAGGTTGGCAATCAATATTTTGTAATTTTTGTAAGATGTCTTTAGTATCACAAATAAAAGAGGGTAAATTGATCATAAAAGGTTGGAGCGCCTTATCAATTAAAATCCCAGTTTGGAACAAACCAAATTAATGCCTGATATTATTGGTCTTCCCTTGGGTGGGTGGCCTTGTTTGTGTATTTTTGGTAGAAGATACAATGTAGGGATGGTGGGAAACTGAAGATAAAGAGCTTTTTTTTCTTTGCTTGAGAGTGCTTGACGAGAGTGCCAATGCTCCAAAAGGTCAGACAATCTTTGTTGTATTTCCACTGTTGGGTTATAGGAAAGTTTTTTATAGCATGTTTTGTCCTGAGGATGTCAATAGGCTTCCTGCAAATAATCTTGGGTGTTGAGAATAACAATATTCTGACCTTTGACAGCCTCTTTGATGACAATTTGACTATTTTTACTCAGATGTAATAGAGCTAATGATTGCTGTCTGTTGATGTTAGAGGAAAGGTATTTACGTTTGTCACAGTAACAGTTGTATTCCCGGTCAAGGTCCTTCAAGACCGCAGTCGAAAATGAATCAATTGAATTACCTGCCGAGAGGATGGGGGTAAAAGTAGATTGCAGTCGTAAATCAGAAGGGTGATATTGATTGATGTCAAGGTCAAGTTCCTGTGCTAATGAGGAAAGAGGGAGATCAGGTTCATCAATGTTGGATAAATTCCGTAAAAGACCGATATCTTCAAGGTCTTGAACTGGGATGTCATGGGAGCTAGGAAGGGGAGATGGTAAAGGGGGGGGGAGTGAAAAAGTAGGAAAAAAAGATTTGAGTTTTAAATTGCGTATAAATTGAAAGAAGTCAATTTTTGTTTGTGTAATATTCCAATAGGGCAAAAAGAAAGTCCTTTATTCAAAATATATTGATCTTTTGAAGAAAGTTCATGGTCAGAAAGGTTAACTATCAGTTGTTCATCTAGTTTCATGGTCTTGTAGTTTTGCTGCGAGCTCTCGTTTGTATGCCTGAAGTACTTGGTACTTCCATTAAAGTATCTAGTGGTTTTGCTCGTATGCCTTTTAGAGTCCCCAGGCGGTAGTGCCTTGCCTCTTCGGAAAAATTTACTTGGAGTCTAGTTGATGGACCTCGTTCAGAATCATCAGAGGATTCAATTTCTGAAGACGGTACGGTGTCTGGACAAGTTTGTGTGTCCAAAGAGAGATTTGAGTCTTTAATGTTATCGTACTTTTTACTAAAGATGTATACTCTCCCATGTTGGTAGTCATAAAGATCCATTCTAAACTTGCGATTTTTCCTTTGAATAATGTCTTCCTCATAACGGTCAATTTTGCTGTTAAGAATAGCATAGTTTTTAGTTGTAATTTCGCCCCAGTTGGCTTCTTCGATACGTTGAGTGAGGCTGTCAACCTCTTGTCTATGTTTTTTATATTCTTCTTGGGATATTTCAATCAGTTGTTTGATCATGTTTGATGATGCTAGTTTGAGATTGGCTTCCCATTTTTGAAGATGCTCTTGTGATGTAGTGTCCATCAGTGGGAAGATTAAGATCCTAAGTCCATGAGGAATACGATCATTTTCCAAATATTTTTTGAGGGAGGTTACTTCCCACCATTTAGAAGTTTCCTTCTTAACAGGAACTTGACCTTAACATCAAGCAATATCACCCTTCTGATTTACGATCGCGATCTACTTTTACCCCCATCCTCCCGGCAGGTAATTCAATTGATTTATTTTCAACTGCGGTCTTGAAGGACCTTGACCGGGAATACAAACGTTACTGTGACAAACATAAATACCTTTCCTCTAACATCAACAGACAGCAATCATTAGCTCTCTTACATCTGAGTAAAAATAGTCAAATTGTCATCAAAGAGGCCGACAAAGGTGGGAATATTGTCATTCTCAACACCCAAGATTTTTTGCAGGAAGCCTATCGACATCTTCAAGACAAAACATGCTATAAAAACTTTCCTATAACCCAACTGTGGAAATCCAACAAAGATTGTCTGACCTTTTGGAGCATTGGTACTCTCGTCAAGCACTCTCAAGCAAAGAAGAAAATGCTCTTTATCTTCAGTTTCCCACCATCCCTACATTGTATCTTCTACCACAAATACACAAACAAGGCCACCCACCCAAGGGAAGACCAATAATATCAGGCATTAATTCGGTTTGTTCCAAACTGGGAACTTTAATTGATAAGGAGCTCCAGCCTTTTATGATCAATTTACCCTCTTTTATTTGTGATACTAAAGACATCTTACAAAAAATTACAAAATATTGATTGGCAACCTGACTATTTCCTTGTTACAATAGATGTAGTTAGCCTCTACACCTCCATTAAACATAGTGATGGCATAGAAGCTGTAAGAAAATGTCTTTCCACCAAATCTGTGCAGTGCATGGTAAGAAATGTTGAAATTCTGCTTAGAAAACAATTACTTTCGTTTTGACGGCCTTTTCTATCTGCAACTCCAAGGGACAGCGATGGGGGCAAAGTTTGCACCACCCTGTGCGTGCATCCTGATGGGAGCGGTTGAAAACTCCTGGCTTTGGAACGAAAAAAACGAGCATCTCACACATCAAATAATTGTTTGGGGACGCTACGTTGACGACATATTGCTAATCTAGCAAGGTCAAAAAGACCTCCTCAACCAATTTTTACAGACATTAATACCCAATAACTGGGGAATTGATATTACTATCAAATCTCAAATTCATCAGTAGAATATCTTGACCTCCTGATTTTCATCGAAGACAATAAATTACAGACTAGGTTTTCCCGCAAAAAGACAGCGGCCAACTCAATTCTTCACGCTACCAGTTGTCATTCCCCCAGTACCATCCGGAACATTCCTCAAGGTGAGTATAGGAGAGTCAGATTGAACTGTTCCAATACATTGGATTGTGATACTATTTCCATAAAAATGACTGAGAGATTTACAGCCAGGGGTTATAATCTAAAATCACTCCAAACCATCAAGGACATACTGAGAGGCATGGACCGCAACAAGTTGTTAAATCAATTTCAACAGGCCAGCAAGAATTCTACTAATCGACTCATTACTGAGTTTTATAATGGCCACCATCTCATTCGGAAACATCTACGAAAACATTGGTACTTACTACAAAACAACCCTTCCATAAACAAACATATTTCTAATTTCCCACAAATAGGTTTTAGACGGGCTCCCAACCTTAGGGCTAAATT
The DNA here is from genome assembly GCF_031143425.1 of Pleurodeles waltl. NCBI lineage: Eukaryota > Metazoa > Chordata > Amphibia > Caudata > Salamandridae > Pleurodeles > Pleurodeles waltl. The sequence continues at coordinate 1,284,183,227 of NC_090440.1, forward strand.
GTGTTCATCCTTTTTCCAGGCAACGCCATCCACTACATTTCTCCCTCCGAAACCAAAAGGTTTCTATACCTGCAGCAAATGTTCTATTTGTAAGTTGGGCCTTTCTAAATCTAAAACTATCACCATAAATGAGCAAATTTGTCACATTAATGACTTTATAAATTGTGAAAGCCCCAATGTGATCTATGTTATATGGTGCCCTTGTCAACAAACTTATATTGGCAGTACTTCTCGCCCACTCAAAATTAGGATTCAAGAACACTATCGTAACATACAGAAAGTGGATATGGAGGCACCATTAGTAGAACATTTTACAGAATTTCATCCTCATGAACGTACGTTCACTTTCAGCGGTCTTCGCAGAACCACAGCATCCCCAAGAGGAGGTAACTTATTGGAACGACTACGCCAGGAGGAGAGCAGAATGATAATTCACTACGACACAGTGTATAATGGACTCAATAAAGACGATGAGTGGCACTTTTGGCTGATGTAAAGTGCCACTCATGTACACTTTTCTTTTTTGTGATCACTGGTGCTAGCTAAGATCACCTATTGTCTATTTTTAGGAGAAAAAAATTTGGTGCTCTTAGTTAGTAGCCTAATGTTCTTACCTTTATCCTTATTTTGTCTCTTAATCATATTGGTATATGATGTCTATGAAAAAAATGTTTTTTCCTGAAAACATTCTTTCTTATTTTTTTGGTTAATTTTTTTCTGTTTCTTTATTGAATTTCTCTTGTTTTTTACTTAGTTCTCATTTTTTGCCTCTCGCATTGTTAAGGGGGGTTTTCTCACAAGGTTGACTATGTGTACATCAGGTGTTGATCCCACTTCTTTTTACATGGCCCACCTAGGCATATCAGCCTTTTATATGTTTTTCTCTAGGTTTCTAGTTAATGTAAATCAGGCAGTATTATCGTCATTATTACATCCCTCTGATATAGGCGACACCGCTCTAAGATGGAGCTGCCTCCTGCTATTTCTTTTTTGGAATTCAAGATGGCGCTGTCCTTGTTAGATAGTGTTAGTCCCTTTTCAGTGACTACACCTCTGTAACGACACTGAGGTAGGACATTTACCTTCTTCAACATACGGATATAAGACGCTCAGTCGGGCCGGCGCGTTCGCCCATGTTCAAAACAATGGCGACGGACGTGATTATTTGAACTTTTGACTGGCTGCGACCTATCCTTTGCGGTAAGCTTTGGGTCCGCTTTCAGCGCATTTCAGGGTGGCCACATGTATTTTATAATAGCGTTTGGCTTAGAGTCCTTTTTTATACCTCAATAATATTTCCAACATGCATTAGCTATTTATCTTCTCCTTGGAGCATCTTTTAGATTTCCTCCTATGGCTAAATATATGTTTCCTTAATACCTTACATTTTGCTAATTTGCTGAGTAATTTCTCGTGCGAGGCTATTTATATTAGGGACATTTCATGTTTTCTTGTTAATTTTATAATATTTGCTTTGCAATTAGACTTAGGGGGTTATTACAACTTTGGAGGAGGTATTAATCCGTCCCAAAAGTGACGGAAATACCACCAGCCGTATTACGAGTTCCATAGGATATAATGGACTCGTAATACGTCTGGTGGTATATCCGTCACTTTTCCGTCACTTTTGGGACGGATTAACACCTCCTCCAAAGTTGTAATAACCTCCTTAGCCTCTTAGCATTTTATTTTGGATAACTTATGGTACTTCCATTAGCATCAACATGCTAAATGTTGATTATTAAATATTCCTTTTTGTAGATCTTCTCATGTAAATAGTGTTTACACAACTGTAAAAAGTCTTTTGCAAAACGAATTTTGTCGACATAGTATGGTACAATGCATTTTTTTTTTTTTACCAGCCTAATTTATGTTTCTTTTCTCTTTTATTGATCTGCGTACGAACTAATGAGCACCAGTTTAAAATCGTTTCACCTTCTCTTTATTCTTCGACATTAGCATTACGACTATGGCTGTAAGATCACCCTATGCTGTTTATTCCTTCTCTTTCCAGTCGCACTTCCAATAATCTTCTTTTAGGTGTTTGTTGTAATTTCTTGATTCCTTTCTTATTCACTTTTAATATACCCCTTCTAACTTGCAATGGTTACATTATTGTTTCCCCTTTCTCTATTAGTTCTTAACTCTTCAATCTTTCTCCTTTTTTTGGATCACCAATCACCAGAATAAAGTTCTTTCTGGAATAAAATTCTCTGTTTTGCATGGGCACGACTATCTTTACGGACTTTGGGTTTTCCCACTTCAGTGTGGTTTTTCTTTCTCAACTATCTTTCACAATTTCAAATTTGAATTATCTCTCCAGTCGCATGTCGCTTTTCTTTTTCAGCCTTGAAAAAGCCCTGGCATACTTGCCTGTGGGGCGAAACACGTGTTGGCTGAGCTTCTGTTTCTTTGTGGAACCTACTTTGTTTGCAATTCAACTGGGAGTCACCTGTTTTTCAAAATAAATAAACAATTTGACTTAGAGCAATTAAGGCTCTCTTTGCAGTTCCTTCTATGAACTTCATCGATTGCAAGACAACCAGATATCATCTCATTCATTTAGTGGGACCTTACCTCTTTCTCACCACCAATTTTGATTTGGACCGGATCTGTAATTGGATTAGTCAGGAGCTGATTTGCTACTCCTACCACCTTTATAGTACGCCCTGAAAGCGGCAATTTCGGAACTTCTGCACTTCTGACTGTAGAGCGCGTAGCTCCTGTGTCAACCAGGAACGAAACCTTGTAACCCATCACCTTTCCCTGTACATAAGGGCCTCTCTTATCTACTTCTAGGGACGCTGCAAGTCTGCACTCCTCACTATCCGAACAGTCATCCGACCATTCATTGTTTATTCCATTCTCACCACGCAATGGGAACTGTTGTACTGCATTATTTTGACTCATTGTTTGACCTGTGACCTGTAGAGGAAGCATCACCTGTTGCCGTCCCATCGGAGCTACAGGCAACTGCATTTGCTGTCTAGGTACCACAGGAATCTGCTGTTGTATTTGCTGCACCTGCGCTGGTTGAAAACGTGGTATTTGCATTTGCTGCATGGGCTCGAGACCCTGCATCTGAACCATATTATTCAGGAAGTTCGGGTTTGAACCCCTTATTCTTGGACCCCTTGCATTTTGAAATGCACTGACATCACTGCTTTGTTGAACAACACCATCCTGCACCATCATTGAAATTCCTGCTTCCAGTGTCCCACGCCCTGACACGCATGGCATGGTGACATCTTTTTCATCCCTTGCACATCATTTTGAACCACAACAGTATTCAAGTCTGGACCATGGTTCACAAAACCTCCCCGACCTCTGCCTCTCGTTTGCGGCTGAAACATTCTGTTTCCTTGTGGTTGCTGCACCATCTGCTGTACTCCATTTCCCTGCATCCCTGCTTGAGCTGCCTTAATTTGCATCACCATCACCTTCTCTTTCAGCTTTCTTTGCTTCCACTCAATCTCATCACTACAGTATTTCATGTAATGCAACCCCTCATCATTCGGTTTCGTTTGCCAACAGATCAAATGTTTCTTAATCATCTGACTAATCTCTGGTCTTAATCCTTCAACAAACCTGAACACAAGATGATTCATGTCTTTTGGTTCTATGACCTCTGTGCCTCTACAGTGTTTGAACACCTTTAACAACCTCTCATAGTAAGCATGTATTGACTCTTTGCCTTCTTGTGCCGTTCGATCAATTTTCTGCCAATCAGTAACTTTCGGCGACACTTTCTGCTTCAAGAATTCAATCACTTTATAGTAGTGCTTCATCACCTCAGGAGACGATGCTCCTGTAGTTCTGTCCATTGGCGGTTCTGCTGTAGGCCAATCCACACTCCTCTTGCACTCAAGCCACAAATCAGCTGGAACTATAATCTCAAACAGTGTGTTCAAGTCTTCCCAGAGACATTTTGCAAGCTTCACAAACCCATCCGTTTGCTGACACCACTCTATCGGCTTTTACCTCAACCTGGGATAATCATTTGTGAACAACAAAATGTCACCTCTAGACCATGGTACATGAACTAGAACCCCTCCAGCTGTCTCTCTCATCGTAACATCTTTATTGTTCCCGTGTCTGGGCAGCTTTCGCCTGCTGCTGTTCCAGGCAGTCACTTTTCCTCTTATCTCTCTTCTTCCCCCATCTGCCTTCCTACTTCTCTTCTAATGCTCCCCAAACCTGCGCACTCTGTAGTATCTCTTTGAGGTGTGCCTCCATCCCAGTGGATCTGATATGATCAAAATCTTTAGGTTCGAAGTCTAACCTATAACTCCTCTTCATATGTTTAGTATTGTCTAAGTCTATGCCGTATTTGTCTGCCACGTTCGCTAACCTCTGGTGCACCTTACTCACTTCTTTGGTTATTTTTGGGCACAGATATCTTAATTCTACTTCAGTGTATGTATGATTCTAATCTGTTCATTCCCATGCTCCCTTCTACTAGCTCAGCTGCTTCCACTCCCAACCTCACCAAATTCAGCTATTCCTCTCTTTCTGATCGCTCTGCTGTCGCAGGAGTTGTCTGTGGACTGTTAAGCTTGTCATTCAATTGTTGCGCAGTTAAGCCTTGCAAAGAGATATCTCCAGCCTGCACCATCGGGGTTTGCGACGTGTTTGCACTCATTACCTGTGGGGTCAGTAGACCCAAACCCGCTTGTCACATGGTTTCTAACGGATCCCCAATCGGACTGAAGTCCAATAAGGACCTAGGGGCCAGATGTAGCAAGAATAAAATTTGCGAATCAGAAATTGCGAGTCGGTGCGACTCTCAATTTCCGATTCGCAAATTCGTATGCAAAATGGTGTCTCAGACACCTTCTGCGAATCGCAAGGGGGTCGCAAAGACCCACCTCATTAATATTAATGAGGTGGGTTGCAATTTGCGACCCCCTTGCGATTCCCTGCACTCACAGGGATGGTAGCCTGCTGGAGACAGCAGACCTCCATGTCTGTGACTGCTTTTTAAATAAAGCAGTTTTTTTTTGTATTGCAGCCCGTTTTCCTTAAAGAAAACGAGTTGCAATACAAAATTAAAAATGAAAAACATTTTGTGCGACATTCACAAAGGGGAAGGGGTCCCATGGGGACCCCTTCCCTTTTGCAAATGAGTTAGCACCCACTTCAAGTAGGTGCTAACGCGGTCACAAAGCAATTCTGCATCGCGGTGCGTGTCGTAAATAGGAAGGGAACACCCCTTCCTATTTGCGAGTCGCATTCCCATTTTGCGAGTCGGTACCGACTCGCAAAATGGGAATGTGCATCGCGATGGCCGTTTTGCATGGCTCAAACTGCGAAAATCGCAGTTTGCGCCATGCAAAACAGTTCGTACATCTGGCCCCTGATCTCTCCGCTGTCTGTTCCCCCGGTGTCATCCCTTGGGAGCTTCCTGTGAACCCTCCTCTTATCACCTCTGAGTCATTACTCCTTGGTCACACACACTAGGTTTTGCCTGCGCATATAGCGGTACTGCCGGACCAACGGTAATTGGCAAAGATATAGCAGCTGGCGTCTGACCATTTCCTAATCCCGATGGAGCATTGACTCCCATAGCTTCATTCATTATAGGTGCTGTAACTGATTGCGGTCCTGTGACCGAAGTATAATTCGGAACCACATGTTGCTGCGGCTGGGGCAGCAATTGTGGAGTTGGCTCAATCTGCACTAACTTTGATCTTGTGTATACTGGATCAGGCAGCACCATCAAACTCGTAGTCGTCTCTAATACTGGGACATCAAGGTAGAGCCTCTGAACTGGTGGTGGCTGCAACCATCTGCGTCTCGGGTGCAGTGGATACACTAGGACCATTCTGTATCGGAGCTGATGTGGTAGTATTATTTGTCTGTACTGTATTCGTGATCCCCTGATTCTGTGACGAACTTACAGGACCTGAGCTAGTACTCGGTCTGTTGTCATTCATGGCATATGGTGGTGGCTGATCATGTAACAACTGATTGAGAAACTCATCATCATCCGAATCGTCTGCATCTACCCAAGACTTCTGAGTCTCCCTTTGCTTGTTAGAGCCCTTGTCTGTTTTACAAGTGGCCTTTCTTCCCTGTGTTTCGGCCTCTTGGGTTATTGCCGGAAACATCCTAACTCCGTCTATTATTTCCCTTCTCCACACCCTGGTCTCACTATCCCACCTAGCCTCCGCTAGAGTCTTTTCTGCTTTCCTCATTCTCCTCTTGAATTTCTGTTGCCTCTGTCGCATGGCCATTAAATCCCAAATTGCTAACGCCTCAAACTGAGCTGGTCTCGGAGGCGGCTTTTGCTCATTTAACGCTTCCCGCAAATTCTCTAGAACCCCTATGTTAAAGGTTCCATTATCTGGAAACGCCAAACACCCATCTTTCTCTGTTAATTTGCACCATTGCTTTAGCCAAAGACATGGCGCGACTCCCTTCTCCCCCATTACAGCATAAGCCGGAGTATCCTCTGGCAGTGTAGGCTCCCCCACACTCCCTGTAATGTACGCATCGCCCCTCTAAGCACTCTTTAAAGCCTTGAAAAACTTCATTTTTGCATCTCTTATTTCGTTTATAACTGAATCAGGAAGTGACTTTAATTCCCAGAACACTCTTCGCCTACCTTCTCAACCAATTGCCTCTCACGGACGGTTGCCAATCCGTGCGCGACCCTTCTCACTAGCTGACCTATCCCAGCGCGGCTCCAATGACGTCACACTCACACACACTGCGGCTGACAAATGTGACAAATGTATGACTCTAAATCCACACAAAACTAATGCAATATATTGCGAGCACCTTTACAACAAACTCAAATTTGCCGGTTTACTACAGGAAGGGTAACACAAGTGCTTCAGAACTTTACAGAGATTTCACTTGAAGCCTCGGCCGCTACTCTCTCCTTCTCAGATCCCGCAAGCCGAATTCGACCCGCAAATTCTACTCTCGACTTGTCAATGGTTCGTCCTAGTGCACTTTAGAAATTACCAAATCTCCATTGAAGGTTTCACTCACACATTTTGACTCAAACTCGACTCGTCAACCACGCCCATTTGACCTATTAAACCGCGCAAAATTACAATATAAACCAAGTGTCTCATACACTTATCAATATACTCCGGAGTCTTAGACCACGCCGGGTCCGTACATCACCAACAACCACGTGGACAATTTTTTAGCACAAAGCGCCACACTCACATGAAGTTCGCCGACTTACCTACTCTCATACTGCGGAGTACGCCCACTCCTACTAAAACATTGGCTGGCCTAAATTCTCACAAACCTCACAATTCACCTGCGATATGCATAAGCTGAGCAAGCGCACATTCTACGTCACGCATACCTGTCACTAGAACGCCGAGAACATACCCAACTCACTTCGGCAAGCTCCGAGATTCCGGGAAAGTCATTTGGGACTTAGGTGCACATCATCTTTCCAATTTGCATTATTTCAAAAACACGTCTAAAACAATGGTCCCTCATCCTAGGGCCCCAAAGGGCCTTAACCGTCCTCTGCTACCAGAACTGCTAACGCGTCCCGTCTTAGATAATTTACTTGTCTGGGACTTGTTTTAGGCCAATGAATCTTTTGACCCTGATTGAAGACACCTTAGGACTAGACAACTAATCAGCACATAAATCACTAGGTCAATAATTTTCTCCTTATCAAATATGTCAAAGTAAACCAATCTAGATAAATGCATTAATAAAGTTTGATCACACCATGACCTTTCAACCATGAATAACCAAACAAAATTAGTAAGATTTAAGTTATTTTATTCCCTATTGGTTACACTCTACTAGCAAGTTTATTAGCCTCAAAACCATAAAACACATTAGCACTGTCACGATATGGCAACTCGAATAAGATTTCATCAAAGCAAAGATCATAAACATTAGAACAAAGCACGACGTCAACATGGATTAATCTTAGCAGAGTATCATTAGCGCATTATTCAACAAAGCATTGATTCAGTCATTTGTCTATTTGCGTCCGCTTTAGTGAACTCCTTAACTAACCTCGAATTAGCATTAGCATGTTGGGCTTCATGCAAAACGATTTAGCAATACAAATTTAGAAAACATCTAACTATGGTCTCTATCAAAGGTAGCAGTTGGTACCTAGAAAGGAAAGGCAAACAGACAATTACAATTTCATCATTATATAGTTACCCTCCGTAATGGGTCAGTATACAGAGTCAGGCTTCGTCCGCAGGACATCAGTTGATTCGCTATCAGCCAGGGAACACAGCAAAGTTCAGCAAGACAGGCAATACGGGATACTTCCCTCATATGGAGGAAAAGTATGAATTGGGCAAGACAAAGATAAGGATTGGTTGAAGAATCAAACAGCAAAATCAGAGTGACAAAGTGGATAGGTGATAGCAAAAAGGCATGTAATGGCTGATTTCTCCTTGTGTCACAGGATTATATCAATCTTGTTGTACAGTCCCCTAATTTCCAATTGGGTAACAATTGGTGCATCATTATCTCTGTTCAATAATCAGGTAGTAACCTCATTAGAATTGCCACTTTAGAACAGTTCTCACATAGTTTATTGGCTCCTGTAGTTGACATCTCCAACGGGTAGAATGTTAGGTACGAACTTTATTCTCTCATGCTCAGTCAGTAGTTCCATTGTCTTTACCAGTTCAGGCGACCTTGTACCTGTTGCAAGTTTACACTGTTGCATTCAGCAAGAATGTCTCCTTGAGCAAGTCGAGTCTCATGAGAAAGAATTTACTATGGTTACACCCATCTTCTAGTTTCTGAAAAAGTACGGCTACATGTCCTTCAGCAAGTCAGCACATCGCACGTTAGAGAAACACATTTAATATGAGACCGGCAGCTAGGCCCCGACTCATGCTAACTAAGGCCTAGTTATTAATTTTTTTTTTTTGCAACATCTCAACATATAACTCTTAATGCTAGTACAAAATCATACATCAGTACATTGATAATTCATCGTTGGTCAATTTAATTTACCATTGTATACATTGGTGGCCACTCCCCGTGGGCACATTTCAAACATGCGTTTAGTAAAACACAGCAATACAATTTCTATGCGGCATCATTAGGCATTAATTTGCAAATATTTCATGTTAATTTTGATTATAATAACTACACTCCAACAGTAGTGAGTGTTGAGCAGCCCATGTCTTCTAAGTGGGGGAGGCTGAACACAGGCTCACAACTCAAAATACAGGTAGCAGCAGAAATAAATTAATTTCCTGTCAAATACTTGCTTTTATGAAAAAAGGAGTATTTATATACAGGCGATATTCAGGTTAAGCATCACTAGTAGTCTGAGTCTCAGGAATCCCAAATCGACGCTTGATTAAAGCCAAAAGTGTTCCAGTGTAGCAGTATTATTTGATAACCAAGTTGTTCTGGGGCTGTCTGGCCCGAACATCAGTCTTACCCAAACTAGTAGGATTCACGGGACCTGAGTCTCTGAGCCCCTCTCCTTCGTGGGTACTGAAGCTACAGTGGCTGCCTTCGTTAAGCCTTTGGTAAGTCTTTCAAATGCCGCCAGAGGTCTGCAGTTGGATGTCCCTGAGTTCCTCACACAGTCCTAGAGCAACCAGGGGGTTCTCGATGCTACTCTGATGCATGTTAAGTTTCTCGGGCTTCTTCCCATGAGTAGGGAAGAGGGTGCGATGACCCTTGTTCTGTCACACGGCATAGGCTTACTCGGGTCAACACAGCAGCTGCCGCTCCCTGTCGAATATCTTGACAAAACCATGCTTCTTTTGCTTAGTCCCTTTGACCCCCATTGCATGTGGGGTCACAGTTCCTCCTCTACTCACAGTCTATGACCTGATTTGCATAGCAGCAAACTTCACGATGGCCCCACCTGTCATGCAGGGTCACCGACTTTATATCACACATGGGCTACAGCCTGTTCAGCATGCCAACAATCTTTACAGCAGCCCAACCCAAAACCATGCTTCTTTTGCTTAGTCCCTGTGACCCACATTGCATGCGGGGTCACAGTTCCTCCTCTACTCACAGTCTATGACCTGATTTGCAGAGCAGCAAACTTCACGACGGCCCCACCTGTCATGCAGGGTCACCGACTTTATATCACATATGGGCTACAGCCTGTTCAGCATGCCAACAATCTTTACAGCAGCCCAACCCAGTCTTTTGGATCGCCGACTTGGTACTGACACAGGCAATGACCTATTTGATGCAGCAGTGGTCATGACTCACTTCACAGTGGCCCTCCTCTGGCGTATGGGGGGTCACTCGTTCCATTCAATAGCACACATACACACAACACATGCATATAATATACACCCACTGTACAACACTGCATAATACCTGAATTCTGTCATTCACAGACACCCAGCACATGTATACCACACATACCCTGTGCAGCACTACACACAACACTGATGTAGGCCAAGGGTGAGTTAAGCACCCAGGAGCAGAACTGTAAATGAGTGAGTTTGTAGGCATCACTTCAGTTACAGAGGTAAAAAGGACTGGCTCAATCCTACTGATCACTACATAGTATGCTACTTCCGCCATGCTCATACCTCTTATTAGACCTGGCATCCTTAGGGTGGTATTACACCAGACTTTTTGCCTTTATCTTCTGTTTTGTTGCTGTATCTTTTGTTGGTCTTAGGACTCTGACCACTTCACCACTGCTAACCAGTGCTAAAATGCATGTGCTTTTCCCCTAAACATGGTAACATTGGTGTATCCACCACTGGCACATTTAGTTTACATGTAAGTCCCTTGTAAAGTGATATGCATTTGACTAGGACCTGTGTACTAAATGCTACTAGTAGGCCTGCAGAACAGATTGCGCCACCCACTTAAGTAGCCCTGTAAATATGTTTCAGGCTTGTCACTGCACGGCCTGTGTGTGCAGTCCCACTGCCACCCTGACTTGGCATTTAAAATCTCTAAACTCCCATTTTCTTACATACAAGTCACCGCTAGGGTAGGCTCAAGGTAGTTCATAGGGCAGGGTGCCATGTAAGTAAAAGGTAGCTAAATTACTTTTAAGTTTTTCATGTTCTGGTAATGAAAAACTCCCAAAATCATTTTTCATTACTGTGAGGCCTGCCCCTCTCCTAGACCAGCATTGGGAATTCCTTTAAAAACATTTGAGCTGTCATTCCTCATCTGATAGGAGTAGCTGCATCATGTTTAGTATCATTGGAATAGTAATGATAAATCCTCTTTACTAACAAAGTCGTATTTAATATTACTATTCTAGAAATGGCACTTTTAGATGGTGGCCATTTCTCAGCTCCCACTGCCCTGTGTGTCTACAGCATACTTCCAGTACCAATGGGAGCTGGCTTTCCTTCACCTGTACTGGAGTCAGGCACCTACTCCTAGTGTGGGGCCACCGGAGAAGAGACCGCTGGTGACTACAAGGCGTGCCGCTGTGAGCACTCAGAGGAGCCACACCCATGCCTCTAGCTCCGTGGAAGACTCCGGCATTGCCACCTGACTACCTGTACAACCTTTCCACACTGGGCACCTCCTGCATAATCTCTATGGAATCAGCACCGGATTGCCAATTATCCCCACCAGCCTTTGCGCAGCGTGGTCCCCTGCCCAGTGATTACAAAGTAAATCCCAAGGTACTGTGGGCATGGAAATGGGGTTACTTGCCTAAAATTCCTCTCTTGCCCTACTGAACCCAGGTGGTCCCCGCACTCAATCGGCGTTTCCCTCTGCCATTCTTTGGGCCCTGCAACAAATCATTAACAGCTGGTTGCTCTGCGAGGAAGAGCGTGGCTGGTCATAGTACCGGAACTGATACAAAGGAAGCATGCTCGCCCTCTCAGGATCTGAAAATGACACACACCCTCGGAGCACTGCTAGATTTCAGAACTGTTCAAGAGAACTACTCTATACCTCATAAAACGAGCCCCATGGATTGTTGTTAAACATATTGCTTTATTATATGAAAAGTTGAATATCTTGATTTCTACTGACTTTTGTCATTTTCCTCTTATTTAAATCAGATGAACTTCATCTATTTTCCTAAACCTGTGTGGAGGTTCTTTGTGGTGCTTCTAATGTGTTACTGTGTGTGTGTTGCACAAATATTTCACACATTGCCTTCTAAGTTAAGTCTGCCTGCTCTGTGCAAAGTTACCAGAGGGTGAGCACAGGTTAATTTGGGTTGTGTACTTGTCTTGCCTTGACTAGAATTGTGCCAACTTGAGACCCAATTTCTAGCACTGCTAAACTCCTGTCAAAGATAGTAGCCTTTCACAACTATGAAGGTAGTGCTTTGGGCGCCTCTCTTGGTCTAAAAGACCGCAATATGTGATACACACCTATGCCATGGTGCACACTCATGGTCGATGTCACCCATGACAACATAAATCAGCATTACGGATGCCGGCATCAGTACAGTTGGGGCAGTTAGAGAAGGGGGGCGTCCATTACCATGCAGAGGACTTTTCCATCCCAACAGGGTGACACTGCAGCTAGAGGGCCACTTACGCTTGATTAGCAGAGGGATCATGAAGGGTGAAGCACCTCGAAGAAGAATCACGCCCAGGGTCACTAACTTGTGTAAGTAAATGGGTTGTGCAATATTTATTTCAAATGTGGTATTAAAATACTTTATTTTCCGAAATGACAAACACGAGGCTGGACAATGGTACTATTGTGTCTATTTATTGAATCCTGACTGCTGAGCTCCCTGAGAAGCCAGTGACTGCTCACCCTTGCCTATAACAACACAATCAGCATTAGGGATGCAGACATCAGTTCAGCTGAGGCACTAAGTGTAGGGGTGTATGTTCATCACCATGCAAAGTACTTCTGTCCCAACAAGATCCATGCACAGTTGTTCATCAACAGCCACAAGAGCACCCCACTGAGAAGCCTACAGGGAAATGAGGGACAGTGAAGATAAGAAAAAATCTTATTGTGAACTTATGTGGAATCAGAGAAATATTCAACAGTTGTTGAAGTGTTGTCAGCTGTGACGATGTTGCTGATTTGTGCCACAGAAGCAGTACTGCTGTCTATGCCTTCTTGAACCACGTGTTCATCGCCAATTTGAACAAGCAGCTGCTAAGATATTATACTGGATCACCTACACTATTTTCCACGCCACTAAAAACTCATGTGAACTGAAAGATGCTGTCCCAAGACCCTATATTCATGTTCCCTGTTTTCACATATTCATGTTGACCCAGTGTGCCAGGTGAGTCAAGAGACAAGTTCCTTGCTCTGGTCCCATCTTGACACAGTATCCAACAGCATCCATACCTTCAGCAGACACATTGAGGTTCTCATAGGTTGTACACAGCATAGGTAAGTCTGGGGAGCCCAGAATTCCAGTTCCCGATTTAGCTGTAGACCCTACATTCGCACATACTACAAGGTGACCAGTTTAATGCTTGCTGACTATTGTTCCGTTTCCAGACAATTTTTATTTAATTTATTTTACTTTTTTCTATACTTTGAGATGATGCACAGCAAACAGACAGTAACCCCGCACACCAAGGGCAGATGGGCACAGACATGTAACCCTTCTAATACAAATCCCTCTGCCTGCACAAAGTCTGAACCACCCCACAAAGTGAGCAATATAGTTATTTCAATGAAGATCACCACGCTTTACATTTCTTAAGCATACACAACAATTAATACAATTAAAATGTGATTTAATTCACCACAATCACATTTGCCACTACAATGCAAACCACAACCGTGTGTTACATCACAAGACATTGTATCACATGCATATACCCCTTAGCACTATCTATCCCTGAATCCTAAACATCACTGGTACCCCTAGACCTGGACCCTAAAAATTACTTACTAACCCTTAGTACTACCCTTCCCTTAAACTTAACAACTCTTTGGTAACCCATAACACTTCTCATCCCTGAATTCAAAAAACTTTTTACTACCCCTTAATACTACCCATAACTGAACCCTAAAAACGACTTAATACCCCTCGGCACTACTTATCCCAGAACCCCAAAAATACCTCTTCAACCCTTAATGCTACCTTCCTTGAACCCTAAAAAGCCCTTTATACACCCTACCACTATCAATCCCTGAACCCTAAACACTCCTTACTACCCTTTAATGCTACCCACCTCTAAATCATAAAGTACCTTACTACCACATACACTACCATTCCGCGAATCATAAACCATAATTATTGCCTCCTAGCACTCCCCATCCCTGAACCAGAAAAATCACTTATTACCCAGTAAAACTCCCCAGCTCTAAGCCCTAAAAACTCCTTATTACTCTTATACCACTTACCCCTGAACCTGCAAAAATCCGGACACCTGTTCAGGACCACCCTTGAACGTTAAAACCTTTACTACTCTATAGTACTACCAATTCCTGACACCTAAAAACTGCTTACTACTCCTATCTAGTCCCCATCCCTGAAATATGAAAACCCTCTGCAACAGTTAAACCCTTAAATGTGTTGTAGTTCTCATGTGTTGTAACTTACCTTGCTGTAGCTGTAAATGCATTTATTAATTCCTTGTTGGCTTGAATGGTATTATACCAGTTCAAAATTATAATACTGTGCCTGGAGTGGTAAACGGCTATTATCATTTTTAATCTTGGTGTGGATGGCACTAGCTAATCTAATTCTTAACGACCTTGTTACAGAAATGGCAAAGGACTTTGTCACTTTTCTAGCTCTGCATGGATGGCACTACGCTAATCCCATGCTTAAAAACTCTACAAGAAAAACAGAGATGTGAGGTTAACATTGTTAGGGTGTCTGTGGTGCTGTAGGATGCTCCATATAAAAGAGCTGCTCTCCACCTAAGGCTTGAGAATTACCCAGACATCCCTACTTCCTTTTTCCATAAGTTACGAGTGAGTCTAAGGCTGAAAGGGTATTGCTTTGACCCACTCAAGTTCCACCTTCATAATGCACCCCAAAGCACAGCAATGCAAAGGAATATATGTGCTGAAAATAAAGGACCCTTCCACTCAAAATGCCTTTGGTGCTGGAAAACAAATAACAGTGTGTTGCTTTGTGTGAATTTTCATCACTTTGCAATGGTGCAATGCTTTAGTAAATCTGAGTCTTAAGATTTGTAAAAAGGACTTCTATGAATGCCGATTCTCCTATATTATGAATGGAGAATCTAGATTAGGGGTAGGCAGAACTGTCAGAATTTCACTCGGCAGAATTATGCAGAGTTATATAAAAACTCTGCAAGATTCCGTGGAATTTCGTGAGTGGGCGGAATTGGGCATGTCGCACTGCTTACGCTGATTTTTATTACCAAGAGCTTCTTCCGCGCTGTAAAATCATCACAAACGGCACCGCACCATGCACCAGAGGGCACTGCTTCTTTCTGCCACTCGAGTAAATTTTCTACTGGAACAAAAACGATCCAAAATCCAGTCACTGAAACCTACCAGATATCTTGAATTCCAATCCTCAACCAGATTTTCCTGATTACTAAAGTATTCTGCCCTGTTGATATTTTGTGTTCCAGACAAATACACCAGAGTCCCTTTTGATAACTCAGATGACTGAGGTGATCTGTTTCCTCCTAAATTATTTATGTAATTCATTGCCGACACATTCTTCGTTTGAATCAAAACTGATCCTCCCATCAACATTCCTTGGAAACCTTCAGATAATATAAACCCGCTCTCACTTTCAGGCAAGTTATATTTTGTGACTTCTCCAAACCTCACCATCAACCACCTCTCCCTAATTGGTCTAGATGAACATGCAATCTTGCATGTGTCTTCAGTATGAAAACTGGTGCATTTCCAAAGATTCTGAAGACATTTGATGCCTCCCAATTTTCTAACCACCAAAATAACTCCTCTGACAAACCCATGCCATAAATCACTCATCAAAGCCTCCACATTCATCATCTAAAGAGCTCAATAATGTAAAGGTGCAGGGAAAAATCAACTGAGTTGAAGAGCGTAGCAACTCTATCATGAGGATTACATTTCTCAAAGACAAATTCCTCTTTCACTAAGAGTTGTCTTATTTCTTTCCTTATATCCTGGCTTTTTCTTTGGTAATAAAAGTCTCATTCGAATGGTGTTAATTTTAAAACCTAGAAAGTCAGTCATCGTTGAAGGACTCATAATTTAGATTTCCTCATTGATAATAAAGCCTAAACTCTTCAGTAGACTCCTTGACCTGCTCAACTCATCTTTCACCTCCTCTACACTCTGAAACATTAAAAGAATATAATCCAAAAAGATAAACATGTTTACTCTTCTTTCTCCTATATATTCCACTTTAGATTGATCACCACTTCCATCTCCAGGCCTTCTCCTGTAGTGAAAATAGGGTGCCTAAGTATTTTCTGAATCTGTCTTCCACAGTCACTACTGTTCCTTTTTTTGCATCTGCTTGATCTCTCTACTTGCTTATTTTTATTTTATTTTAGTTGCAAATATCTTAATTCTTCCTCCTATAGTGGTATTTTCACAAACTCTATCTCAAATCCCTGTAAAGTTTATAGCACCTAAGGATCCTGAGCCTCATTCTGCCACATTTGCACAAAATCCTTCTGGCTTCACCCAACCTTTTGGGGGGAACCTCCGGAAAAAGTCACTGTACTCAACTTGGAGACCACCCGAACTTTATCCTATTCCCCCAGCAAATCTCCTGCTTATTGATCTTCCCCTTAGAGAAAATAAACCGTATGTGGCTTGGAAGCCGCTTCCTGTGCCTGTGCTGAATGAATGTAGGAAAAACATCAGTCTTTGGATTCAGTACTAATTAAATATATATCAGCATTAAATCAGTATTGTTAGACCTGACAGCCATTAGCGTGGTCTTCCCCCACACTGTTTCTCTTAGCAAGCCCTGTTTGCTGAAATTTGTTTTTGTTGGCCTTAGGACTTTGTTCGCTTCAATACTGCTAACCAGTGCTGCAGTACTTGTCCTCACTCCTTTTAACATGGCAAATTTGACTTACACCCAGTAGGCACATTTAATATGCGTATGTCTCTAGTAAAGTAGTTCCAAATGTACCCAGGGCCTGTAAATTAAATGCTACTAATGGGTCTGCAGCACTGATGGTGCAACACACTTAAGAAGCCCTTTAAACAGGTCTCGAGCCTGCCATTGCAGCTTGTGTGTGGTATTAAACTGCCAATTCGACCTTGCAAAATAACCCCTTTGCCAGGTCTAAAACTTCCCTTTTTAATAAAAAAAGGTTACCCCTAAGGTAGACTCTAAACAGCTGGTAGGGCAGGATGCAGTGTATTTAAACAGCTGAACGTGCACTGTTAAGTTTTTATATTAATTTTTCACTACCCCGAGGCCTACATTTCCCTTAGGATAACATTGGGTTACCTTATTACATTTAATATGTGCTAACTTTAGAATGGGAATGGTTAGAAATATCACGTTTGGTCTCACACAAATTGTAATTTAAAAGCCCCTTGAAAGGTAAAACCACAGTTCTTTTAGAAAGTTGCCATTTTCTTGTCCAAACCATTTGGTGCCTGCAGCCTGTGTCCTGGCTCATATGACTGTAAATAGTTGTCAGTTGGCCTTCGAGTATTCCTCCAAACAGTGAAACAAAGGGGGACTATGTGTTGCCAGGATAGGCCATTCTGCCAGGGTATGAGGGGCAGAGCTGTTCCCTGCTCCACTTACATTCAAAGGATCTGCTTCCAACACACTCACAAAGAACTTGACACCAGTACTTTATCACCCTAGAACAGTGGTCTCCAAACCTTTTAATGCCGTTCCCCCCCAGTTGAAAAATAAAAATTATTGCCCCCCCCTCAGAGTTTTTCACAATTATTTTATAAAATGGCAATGTTTAAACATGTCTAGACCTATTTAAACATTGCAGTTAAGTTTTGTTACCTTTTTAAACATGCAGTAACATGCTTCTACTTAAAACAAAGGCCTGTTATCTGTGTAATGCTTCTTTTGGCCAGAGTCTGGCACTCCCCTGGGATCACCTGAAATCACTTGAGGCCCCCCTAGACTTCTGACCTAGACCTTGTGAGAGCTGATTTTCTGTTAATAAAGAGTATTATTGCTTAAGCTAAGATTAGATGTTGGTTTCACTGTTTTTACCATCTTCTGTGCTAAATAAAGTATTGCTAGTGTTTACATGATCAAGCAGACAGTGTTCTTATGTACTGAATCATCTCCCCAGCATCATATTAAAACAATATATTGGCTTACCGGTAGAGCTAGGACTGTGAGACTGACTGAATGTCAATGCATTTCTATTCTGAGAGAATTCACAGATGTATTCTGTACTAAAACATTTCTTTCAGCTTGTTTCCTATTGGTCCTAAACCTGAGATCTGTGTATTGTGGAATGTATAAAAGTCTTTGGGCCTAATTACGATCTCGTGGATGGAATACTCTGCCACAAACGTGACTGATATCCCGTCCGCAGTATTACAAGTTCCATTATATCGTATGGAACTTGTAAAAGGGCCGACGGGATATCCGTCATGTTTGCGACGGAGTATCCCACCTGCCAAGGTCGTAATCAGGCCCTAGAAAAGTACATGGATTTCTGCAACTAGGGAGACAATTCCTTTTTATCCCTTGGAAGGAGAATCTTTGCTGGATTTTATTTAGAACTGTAGTGAGTTCTTTGTACTTATGATTTACATGCTTTGCTGCTAAACTTGCTCATGGCACCTTTATTGTAATCTGTCTCTTAATTCTCTTTATAAAGCATTGAAACATCAGTGGTCAGTGAGTCATTGTTATGAGAATGTTTCAGTCTGGTTTTATGGACTCCCCTAACTAGAAAGAGTAACAGTTGCAGTCGGGGAGCACCAAAGTCTGTATTGGGAGTATACTGCTCCTAGTCCTAGCCTTCGGTGTGCCCCATGAGTTAGAATTTGAAACCGATTTGTGCATTGACCGATCTGATAGCAGAGGTGACAGTTCTGAGTGATTGAAGCAGATCCATAAATTGATAAATCAATTGGATGTAGACCAGGTACATTACCTTTATGGTCCAGACCATGGATCTTCAAACATTTCTGTAGTGAGAGCTACTTCTGATCACTGAAAACCATGGTGAGCTACTGAAGGCTAAGCAGCTCACTCATTATTACCAGATGCCCCCCACACCCAGCTTCAGTGACTTTAGGCCAAGAGCCAGCTAGTATAGTTTGAACAAAATGCTTTGACTAGGGGCACTATGACAGGGCTGTCATGTTTGTCAGTGAGAGTATGGTCCTTGGGCATTTTTTAACATGGTTGCATATGAATGGGACATATGTGTACAGGTGACTGAGAGACTGTGTTGTATGTAGTTGTGGCACAGGACATACCTTTCTCCATTTGTGGCATTGTTACATGTATAACACAAACATACAATAATTTTTCTGAAATGGGAGAAATTTAAAGTGCAGAAAACTTTTCTGCACAAATGTTCAGAATATGGAACATTTTTCTGCACTTTGAATTTCTCCCACTTAAAGTAATTACTTAATTTTTCACTTATAAATATGGCATTGTGTTGCGAAAATTAAAATGAAGAGTTAACTTTATATGGATTCCATAAAACTCATCATTTAAATTTTCTCCTGTTTCCAAGTGTCACATCTACAAACACCAGGCATCCTGCTCCCAGTGGCCTGCAGACATAGTGCCATATTTATAACAGAAAAATACATTTGTTTAAATGGGATGAATTTTAAGTGAAGAAACATGATTCCTAAAACATTAAGAAATTAATTGGCTTAATTAAAATTGGAGAAAGACAGTAGGACTTAACGTTTCATAGAAAAAGTTTTCTTTACTTTAAATTTCTCCTTTTTTTAAAACTACTATTTTTCATTTATAAATATGTCACAGTGTCTACTGGGAGCAAAAGGCCTGCTTCTTGTAAATGTGACACTTTGAAATGGGAGAAAATTATAATGAAGAGCTAATCATCAAGGTAACACTTCATTTTAGTTTTCTCACATTGAAAAGCATTCATAAACATCATTTTGTTGTCACACTCTAATATTGAGCCAAGAAGGACTTTTATTTAAGAGTTAAGTACTTCAGTGCTTCACTTCTTTATCTCTGTGCCTCAGTCTGGCCCTTAAATCTGAATGAGCACTGTTCATTATCAGGCTCTGCTATCTGCAGCCTGATGATAATAACGTAAAGTAAACACAGCCTTACCATACGTTTAAAAGAAAAATGTGACCCCGTGCTTTGCTTCTTTAAACTCAAGGCAAATTATTCTGAAGGGGTCTGGGAGATACTGGTAGCAGTTGACGATAATTAAGGACAGTATTATGTGGCTCTGATTGTTGAATTTGTTTGAGTGATAATGATCGTGGTTTTGATGGAGTTTGAAAATTTTTGAAGAGAGGTACCACAAGTTAAATATTGAATTGATACATATGCCTGCTAGGAGAAGTATGCTGTAAGGCTCTATAAGGTACATTGAAGTAGAAACATAATCCACTCTTGTATGAATGTACTAACTAAGCTTGGTGGAGGTTTGCTCCTAGTGCAGGGAGGCAGATGCATCAAAAGTAGTATTCCTATAGAACAATTTTGTGAATTTGAAGCAGGCAAACGGAGAAAGGATGAAAAGGGGACCTAGAAGAAATTAAGCATTGCATCATTGCAGAGCCACACAGAGATTGGTTGGTTGAATCTGCAACTGTGCTGTCGTAGGGTGACCTTTAAAAGAGGTGTACTGAGATTGTTGGACACAAATACAGTGAATATTAGTGTGAGCGTAGTAAACATTTCATACCGGCATCACTTGTGACTATTGCTATACAGAGGAACTCCTTGTCAAAAAAGGAGAAGGGTGCAAACAAGGGAGAAAAGCTTCCTTCTGCAAGGGGAATGACAGTGAAGATAGGGTCATACATATAAACGTGGCTTAACCAATGGCACAAAAAAGACGCCCAAAGCTGAGGAGCTTCAATTCCCTCTAAGTGGAACTTTCAACATCCCTCAAATAGAAAGCATGAGGAGAAGAATGTACGAACTAAAACTTCAACCTAGACCTACAGAATTTGAAGTGCTAAATCTTTAGGAACAAATGGTGAGTGAAAAGAAAAGGAAGAAATTTAAGTTCAAGAGTCGTAGTAGGGCTAATTTGTGGAGAAGGGAGCAAGACAAGGAAAGGCAAAGAAAGTGGAGGGAGAAGGTATTGAGACGGTTGGGGCAGATCCTCTGTTAGAGAAGGAATAAAAGAAAAAAGGATAAATCAAAGAGAGAACCTCACACGGAAAGTGAGGAGGAAGATGCCCCCATAGAAAAGCTCTTTAGTGCCACAGCACCCTGATGTGATGCAACAGCTGCGGATGTACCAAGTGCAACTGAGCCTATGTGGCTGAAGACCGGAGTGACCACGGGATCCTCAGCAGAGGCTTCTTGCACCCCCAAGTTATACAGCATCACCTGTCCCATCCCCATTCAGGCCCACATGTCCGTCACAATGAGTACATTAAATTTGCCAAATGTCAATCTAGTTGAGACCTCAAGGGCAACCTGCCCTAAGTTTACCTTTTGATTCATCTCCATTGAAGGAAGCATGGCCATCATTGGACATAGTCAACAGAGGATTTATGGGTCATACAGTTAGCACAAACCTGCCGGCTGGCTCATTAGGTGCAGGTCAAACCAATCCATGAGTAAATCTATCGCAGTTAAAGACAAAGGCCCGTATTTATACTCCGTTTGGGCCGAATTAGCGTCGTTTTTTTCGACGCAAATTCGGCGCAAAACTAACGCCATATTTATACTTTGGCGTTAGACGCGTCTAGCGCCAAAGTATGGGCAAATAGCGTCATTTTTTTGCGTGAACGCCTTCCTTGCGTTAATGAGATGCAAGGAAGGCGTTCCTGTCTAAAAAAATGACGGCGACGCAAATGCGTCGTATTTATACTCCCGGGCAAAAATCACGCCCGGGAGTTGGCGGGTCAAAAAACCCCGCATTTGCGCCACTATTTAACGCCTGGGTCAGGGTAGGCGTTAAGGGGCCTGTGGGCTCAAAATGAGCCCACAGGTGCCCTCCCCTGCCCCCAGGGACCCCCCCTGCCACCCCTGCCCACCCCAGGAGGACACCCAAGGATTAAGGGACCCACCCCAGGGACATTCAGGTAAGTTCAGGTAAGTATAATTTTTTATATTTTTAATATTTTTTGGTGGCATAGGGGGGCCTTATTTGTGCCCCCCTACATGCCACTAAGCCCAATGACCATGCCCAGGGGACATAAGTCCCCTGGGCATGGCCATTGGGCAAGGGGGCATGACTCCTGTCTTTACTAAGACAGGAGTCATTTCAATGGCGTCTGGGCGTCGGAAAAAATGGCGCAAATCGGGTTGAGCCGATTTTTTTGCCTCAACCTGACTTGCCCCATTTTAAGACGCCCTAACGCCATTTTCCCCCTACGCCGGCGCTGCCTGGTCTACGTGGTTTTTTTCCACGCACACCAGGCAGCGCCGGTCTGCTAGCGCCGGCTAACGCCATTCCATAAAGACGGCGCCCGCATGGCGCTTCAGAATGGCGTTAGACGGCGCTAAATTTTTTGACGCTAAACTGCGTTAGCGCAGTTTAGCGTCAAAAAGTATAAATATGGGCCAAAATTTGAGGAATTGGGGACGGGAAATGTGGGTATGGATTACTTGGGATATTACAGGGAAAACAAGTTGTTTATATGTGTAAGGAAGCAGATAAGGTGGTGAAGGAGGCCCATGTCAAGATGGAGAAGTTGGCAGATGAATGTGGTATTGATATAACTCTGGAAGACCTGAATATACATCTAGAGGAGAACTTTAATATTGAAGCTATAACATTAATTGATTTTCTCCTGACATTAAATATGAAGTTAATAATTAAGTACCTACTCATAAGGCAGGGCTTCTGCTAGATCCAATATTTACTAATTTGCACATTGCACTAGCTGATATGCCTTTGTCTCTGACATGGTCTGATCATTTTACAGTCCCTTGCTCCTTTTCTCACTACTACACTGTCAAGCTAAGCAATCTACTTTTTCTAGTAGATACTGGACAAAGCGTAACATCACTAAAGGGAATGTGTTTTTGAAGGAAAACTCTCCTTCACTATGTAATTTTGTGGAAATAGATGCACCTCTAATTGACAATTGGTTAAGGATCTCCTTAGACATATGGGTACCCATGACTACTAAGAGGCATTGTAAGGTTTTACTTCTGGCACCCTAGTACAATGTTTCTGTCTATGAGGAGAAAAGCACTTGCAAAAAGTTAGAATGACTATGGCGTAAAACTTATAATTTGGAGAACAAGGCAATCTATATGAAGGCCTTAAAATCTTATCATAAAGCTTGTCGGGATGCTAAAGCGAATTATTTTGTGAATAAAATCACTGCGACACATAATTGTTCTAAAATATTATTTAAAGTGGTGTCATCTTTGTCAGATCAAACTAACTTGAATCCAGTCATTCCACTTTCCTGCATACATTGTGAGGATGTTGATGAGTTCTTTATCAAACATTAAGGCTACCTTCTCCAATACAACTTTGAGTCACTCCAGATGAGCATTCCTAGAGTTAAATTGATTTTGAGGAACTTCCAACCTTTGGATAGTTTATCGGATGATACTACTCTTTCCTCTATTAAATCAAGTTTCCCACCAGATCCATGTCCTCCAGACATTTTGGGTAACCTCTCCAAGAAAGGCCTGGATTAGATAGGTTTGCTATTGAACCAATCATTAACAGAAGGGATAGTCCCTGAAAGTTGGCCTTAGTTACGCCAATACTGAAAATGTCTAATACTGACCCTCTCATATGGTCTAATTTTAGACCAATATCCCTGCTACCTACGCTTGCTAAAGTGTTGGAAAAACATGTGAATGCTCTATTGACCAAACATATTGAACAGAATGGCCTTCTCTACCCATCGCAATACTCCAACCAGGTTACAGTACGGAGTCTGTGCTTCTTGGTGTGATGGAGTATTTAAGAAATTAACTGGATGAAGGTGGAGATGCTGCACTGCTTTTGTTAGATCTCAGTGCAGCATTTGACACAGTTAACCCTAATACGCTTCTGCACAGACTGGTAGGAAAGGGGATTCAGGATACTGCTTTAGATTGGATTAAATAATTCCTGGAAAAACGTGGGTGTTCTTTTTCTTACTTTTGACCAAAACTGTGGAATACCCTACCTGTTTCCTTGAGAGGGTTGTAAATCTCTCTTGGCATTCCGGAAATTGTTGAAAACCTGATTATTTCAATTATGAAATTCTCTTCAGTTAAATTGGTATATTGCTGTAATGCTGTAGGCCAAATTCACATCAAGAGCTGGGAAACCTTGTTGGAAGCCATGCACTGTACAAACCACATAATATAATAATAATAATAGTAATAGTAATAATAATAATAATAATAATAATAATAATAATAATAATAATAATAATAATAATAATACAAATAACAATAATAACAAGAATAAGAATGATAAAAATATAACTCAGCAAAATAAACTGCAGAGGAAAGCTAGGATGGATATGAGTGAGAAGGATTTGTGGATGCTGAAGTTGAGAGGGCTACAAACGCATGAAAGCAAGTTGATCAAAGCCATTAGAGAATAGAATGACACAGAAAAGCTTAGAGAGGTGTGGTTCAAGAATGAGAGAGTTCAAGTGAAGCAAAAAGGAAAGGAAGGTGAGGTGAGGTAGGAGCAGCTGGAGAGAGGTAAAAGAGTTCCCCTTATGAGAGATACAAGGAGGAGCGTATGTACACATCCCATGGTCTCGATCAGATCTTTTCCATTTTGCCAATTCCTTTCCAAAGCTTACAGAAAATCCTGATAAGTGGTACACTCAGATGGAGTAACTTGCGACTATCTACTTCACTGTTCGATGTCTTAGATGTGTTATTTTAGATAGTGGTCACAAAAGATCTGTGGGCAGAATGCACGCGAGCTGTTGAATGCCCTACAAAGGACCCATCAGGGGCACTAGAGACAAATGCTCTTTCATCCATTGTCAGAGCCAATTATGAGGAAGTCAAATGTTCCCTAAAGAGAGATTAATTGCCCTAAGATTTACCAAAGCTCTAGAGAACCCAAGGAATCAGTGAATGCTTATTTGGAGAGAGTTTACACCTTAAATAGAGCACATTGGGATGAATGACCCCTCAGGCAAAATGATGGGAGGTTTCTTTACACCTTAAAGAGAGCACAGTGGGATGAATGACCTTTTGGGCAAAACATGGGAGGTTTCTACCTTTGTTTGGATACAGACTAGGTTGGGAATCATCAAAATATCCAAGCTGTCCTCTGCTGGCAGAGCAAGTCTGTTGACGAGATTCTGCAGTATACAAATTATTGTAGTGAGACAATAAAGGCAACGTGGAAGAGGTTGAAGTAGAGGTTTATGACAGCCCAAACCCAGTTAGCACAGAACTCAGGGACAAAGGGACTTAGGAGCCTGCTCCAATGGTCCAAATTGGATCCCAGTTTTTGAATGGTAATGCAAGGAGTTTCTCCAAATTACAGAGGGAATGCCCAAGGAAGAGGAAGAGGTTGGTGAAGTATGGGCGGGACAAACATAAGTGCCCTAAAGAAAATTACCCAGTGCCACATTTGTAACAGGGTAGGGCATTGGAAGCAGGAGTGCAGGTACAGTCCAGACTGAATTGCAACAGAATTTCAAGGTATGACTTCAGCAGAACAGCAGCTTCTTGGAAGAATCACAGGATACTCCAAAATTCAACAATGCTGCAAAGGGACCCAGCACCCATGATGTTTGAAGTTTCCATAGATCAGGATCAATGTTGGTACATGAGGGGGAGGAGGAGTGTGTGCTTGGTGCAGTCCTAGAAGAGGATAGGAGTGGACTGTACATAGACGGAGAGGTTAATGAACATCCTGTATCTTTCCTAATAAGCACTGGAGCTACTCGTTCAATGGGCAGACCTGTTGAGGTCACCGACCTACTCCTCCTGGGAAAATAAATCCAAATTGTAGGCATAACAAATCTGCAGTGTACTAATGAAGTTACTGCCATAGTGGCAGTAAAAATAGGAGAGATTAGAGAGTAAAACCAGTTCGCTGTCTGTGATTCAAGTCCTGTAAATCTTCTAGGCTGAGACCTTCTCTGCGAACTCAATTGAGTTATATATTGCATGCAGGATGGAGCTGGAATTGAAAATCAAAGGGCTGATGCCAAGTTCAAGTTATAGTCACCAGAGCCTATTGTCAGGCTATATCCAGTCATCACTACTGAGGGTTTGTCAATAGACTTGAAGACAGTCAGGGAAGAGGTCTGGTATTTTATCAGAAAATAAATTGGATTTATCAAAGATGCCAAGCCCACAAAGATCCCCCTTCAACTAAGTGCTGTTTAGCCCCAAACTCGCCCATACAGGATGACCCCAGAAGCTACTGCCGGTATCACCACTCCCACTGACAGCATGATGGAGCAAGGGGGGGTTGTACAGAGACCCTGTAACACTCCAACTATGGCCTTACAGAACTCAAATAAAAAGTAGACGATCATTCAAGACTTCCAAAAGATTAACAAAATTGTAATTCCATCCTATCCTGTGGTTCTGAACCCTCTATGACTCGATTCCAAATCCCTCCAGAAGTAGAGTGGTTTACAGTTATTGATCTTTGCCACACATTCTTCTCAATCCCATTGCATGAAGAGAGGTAGTTTCTTTTCGCATTTTGGTTCCAAGATAAGACCCTTGTGGGGTGTCACCCTCCACAAGGGTACACAAAGAGCCCATACTATTTCAATTAGATTCTTAAAAAGAACCGAGAGTCCTTCCAGTTGCCATGTAGATTAACATTAATTCAAAACATAGACAATCTTTTGATTGCCTCAATGACTAAAGAAGCTTGCAAACAAGAGGCTATAGCTTTGCTGAACCAATTGGCTAAAAAGGCATAAGATCTCACCCAAGAGCCTTCAACACTGCCTGAGGGAAGTCCTATATATAGGACATCAAATAGCAGAAGGGGTGAGGCGAGTGTCCCACGCATGCATTGAAACAGTGTTTAAAATGAAGTTTCCAACTACTCAGAGAGAGGTGAGAACATTTTGGGGCATGGTTGGCTACTGTTGACAATGGATCCCTGGTGGCAAGAGCTTTGATAAGGCTGACGCACACTAATGTCAATGACCTGATACCAGGAGATGCCAAAAGCATGCAAGCCTTCCAGGAGCTCAAACATTTGCTTTGCAGCGCACCCACTCTTGGCATGCCAGACTATACAAAATACGTTACACTCAGCGAAACGGGCAGCACACGGCTGGGCCCGTCTTTCCTTTGGTGCCTACGTGCTAATATCCTCCGGCCTTGGATATAATCTGTCCCTACGTGTTCCAACTTATTGTTTCAATTTGATTCATTACACACTTCTGTGCAATTGAACTTTAAAAATACAAATAGCCTTTGTCCGACTGGATACTATTTGGCCCCGAAGAAGCCCTATGGTGAAAGGCGAAACGCGTTGGCTGTGTCTTTTTCATGTACTCCATGTCACAACAAGTTTTCTGGGCCAATAAAAGTCTTCGGAAAGAAATCAACAGAAGTCTTGTACCACCATTAACATAGGAGTTTTGGACTCTTTCTGTTTACTGTGTTCTATTTAGTGCCTTGGAGTGGTGCACCCCCTGTATGTTTTGTAAAGTTGTGCTCTTTTGTCATGAAAAAATGGGTATGCACTGTCTGTACTAACACAAGCCCAGGGAGATACCCATTGGATACTTTTCAGCTATTCGTGATCTGGAGGCCACATCAGTGCATGGTTGTCTCAAAGTGTTTGTAGCAGTTAGCCTTAGTATACAGAAAACTGTGACGGGTTATCCTTTGATTGTGATGGTGCTGCACTCTATTGACATCCTTATGACTAGTACCAGAACCAGCATTTGGCCAACCGCCGCCTAGCCCACTAGGAGAAAATAATCTTGGCAACAAAGAATGTTTTCACTCGGAGATGTAACACAGTAAACCCTGCTTCGTTACTACAACCCTAGAGGGAGATGATGAGAATGACTTCAACCATAACTGTGTCAGTGTAACTGAGTTGTGCACAAAACCAAGGCCCGGCATGCTGGATGTTTCCCTTTCTGAATCTGACCATACTCCCTTTGTTGATGGGTCATATCTAGAGACTACGGCTGCATCCTAAGAACTGCCTATGCTGTATGTATGTATGTTGAGTGGGGTAGAGAAAGCATCTTACTTGTGCCATTTAACCTCTCCGTAAGTAGATGAATTGATGACCCTTACCAGAGCCTGCTGTCCCTCAGAAGGCTCGCGAGTTACCATTTATACTGACAGCAAGTATGCATTTGGAGTTGAGCATGACTTCAGTCATTTGTGGTTGCAGCTGTGATTTCTGACTTCGGGTGGTAACCCCATCCAGAATGGTTTGTATGTTTCACATTTGATAAATGCTCTCCAATTGCCAAAGGAAACAGCTGCAGTGTGGGGTGCTGGAAATATGAGCTGCAGTGACTTTGTCACAAGAGGAAACTGCTTTGCGGTTAAAGTCACTCTGTCCTGCGCTCTTGAGTCCAGCACCTTTTATCTAGATAAACCAGGCGATACAGAGGGAAAGACTGTGCCAAACATGTTACTGAGTACTGTACATGAGTACTGTACATACATTCAGTGAGTTAAGGGTATTGCAAAACACTGCCTTGGAGATAGAAAATGCTAAGTGGGAAAAGATGGGTTGTGCAAAAGGTGACAGTGATATTTGGTTGTCAAATGAGGGAAAACCAGTTCTTCCTGATTCCCTTCTACCTGCAATGGTCAAACACATGCATGGTCCAACTCATGATGGAATGGCGTCTACTTTTCATTCTCACTGGTTTACTCCTTGTTTCAGAATGATGGCAGAGGACTTCTTCTAGCGATGTAAGATTCTCAGAAGCAAAATGTGGGCAAAGGAGTTGCAGTGCCCATGGGTCATACTGGAAAATATGATGGTCCATTTAAGCGCCTTCAGATTGACTTCATTGAAATTTCACAATGCAATCAGCTGAGGTATATCCTCATCATTGCGTGTCTATTTTCAAGGTGGGTCAAGGCTTATCACACTCGAGACAGCCTAACAGTTGCCAAGCATTTGTTTTGGGAGTTAATACTGCAGTTCGGGATACCAGTTCATCTTGAATTGGACAAGGAACTCACTTTAAGAGTGATGTCATGCAGTTGATATGTACAGCTCTAGGGATTGTCCAATGGTTTCACTGTAGCTACAGACCAAAAGCATCAGGATTTAATGGTACAATCAAAGCTAAACTAGCTGCAGCCTGCACCTCTACATTGCTTAAATAGCATGACACCCTTCTTTTAGTGCTCATGAGTTTCTAAAGTAGCCCTTGTAAGAGAACTGGACTGTCGCCACATGAGGTGTTGATGAGGAGAGCCATGCAAATACCCTCTGTACCAGCAGCTACCCTTCTGAAAATCA
The DNA here is from genome assembly GCF_031143425.1 of Pleurodeles waltl. Taxonomy (NCBI): domain Eukaryota; kingdom Metazoa; phylum Chordata; class Amphibia; order Caudata; family Salamandridae; genus Pleurodeles; species Pleurodeles waltl. The sequence goes on from NC_090440.1 coordinate 1,284,212,605, forward strand.
CAGATAATGTGGTCCTCGGGTACTGAAAGATTGGCTGACCTGGTGTGTTCTATCTCTCATCAGGTTGAAATCACTACTCCAGCATTCTGAGAATCCGCAGGGCATGACTTCAACCCTGGTGACTCAGTCCACATCAAGAAACACATCCACACATCCTGTCTGAAAGAGCAGTGCTGTGGACTCTACTAGGTGATCCTAGTCAACAAACCCTCCATTAAGTGTGCTGGTCTGCTAAATTTGATATACACCTCCTACACCAAGAGGGCAAGATACAAAAGGGAAGAAGCAGGGTCAACATTTGCCAGGTCATCTAGTCTCCCTAAGTTTGAGGTGTCTGAGACTACAAAGAAAATGAGGAACACCAGACTGGAGATACGTCATTCCCATTGGATGAGTAGTATACAGACCCAGACACTGATGGGGATGCTGTCATCCCGGCAACCACTGTGATACCAACAACTGGAATGAGGATGCGCATAGCCTGTGACAGTGAAAGTTCTTGAAAGACTGAGGCTAATCTACTGCAGCAACTTCCCGCGGGAGTGGATGTGGGGGCAGGACCAGGAGTCTCAATCTTATAAAATAAATTACCCACATCAGGACCACAGTTATCTTAAGTACTTCCAAGAAAGGTTGGCTAAGAGCTCCACCCACTAGGAAAAAACTGTTGCCGCCCAAGTCGAGACCAGAGATAATTAGAGAAGACAGTGAGCTAGATGAACAAGAAAAACTGGGCCAGATTGATATTCATGATGTAGACTTGGAGTTGAGCAATACCAAAAGACCGAAAAGAGATAAAAAAAGGCAAATTGAAAATACTCAGGTCCAAGCTGGAAGTACCTTGCAAGAAACAAGTTTGATGCAGATTACTGCCTGATTGACTCACACGAGCCTCTCTGAGATTAAAGATTTGCGGTGATGAAGGCCTCTTTACATTGACAACTGGCAAATGCCAATGGGTCAAATAGGAACTAGGGTAACGGCTCAAGGACGATAGCTCCTTTACGCCTCCAGCTGACATAGAATACAAATTATGGTAGATTTTGAGAGAGGGTAGAGACTGTAGGGTAATAACTAGAGGAATAATCCTTTATTAGGAATTTCCTTGATCTGATTTAAGCTAAACATGGTGTAGTCACGCTACAAAATTATGACTGTAAGTTTGGTAGTTGCCATTTTGCTTTTTGTGTTTGGATGGCTGTTGGATGTTTACTTGCTGAGAGGGGATGATTCTCATGTTTTAAACAATTTTATCTTCACCCAGGTAGCTAGCCTTCCTCACTCGAGAGTATGGTTTATCACCTCCAACAGCATGAGAGCATGTACAGTTATAACGTGTATGATCAGATGTTGTCTGAATATGTAAATGTCATGGAGGTGGAGGACTGTATTGCTTGCTCCTATCTTCCCTTTTGCACAGCTGACGGAGCAGCATACTTTCTCCTACCTTTGTCAAACTCATTCTATTGCTCTGTTTTTTACAATCTATTTTACCAGCTAAGTTCTATTAAATTGTTTTATTCTGAATTTACTGATTCTTTAGAGTGGCGATTGTCAGTGGGAAAAAATCTGTATTTGTGGGCTACTAAACACATGTCCCACGCTTACAAAGTCAAAATCAAGGGACCAGCCTGAGTATATGATGAAATTCTTTACCCCTGTGACTAACCTGAGCATTACTAAGCATAGCTTGCATTACACAACTTGCAAAATTAATCAAAATGAGACAGTGTTTGTGGATGAATTGAACTAAAGAATAAGAATAGACGATGAAAGACTATAAAGAAAGATGGGTGCAGAGCACATTTTTGGCAGGTGAAGGGAGATCTTAAAGGAACTGCTCCATAGATTAAGCATTGAAGTCACTAAGAATGCCTCACTATGCAAAATACAGCAGCCTGAGGGAAATGAGATAGCCAAGAAATTGAGATGGAGTGAGTGTTGTAGTGTCTTGCAAGTTTTATGGCAGAACCCTTTTGGCTCCGAACGGATTCTGCAGAAGTGTGATGTAGTTGTTAGAGTGGAATGCAAATAAAGCTTAGTTTAGAATGTTGAGGTTGCAGTTACACACAGAAAAATGAAGATGTGCAATATTAAGCTCTGTGTGTAGCATAGTCATTGGCGGGTACCCTGGCTGGGGAGGAGGCCACAGCTGGTGCCGAGATAGGGGATAAGCACCTTGAAGAATGATCATGCTCTCCAAGAGAGTTTACCATGGTCTCAGAAAACTGCTTGAGCATGCCACATTGTGTCGCTGTCGAAGTACGGAATCAAAGCTATACGTGCATGTGGAGTCAAAGCTCAGCTCCAGCCTCGGTAAAGCAGTTGAAGACAACAATAGCATTGTGAACAATCTACACGTCACTGGCCGAGAACCTGCTGGTCAGGCCAGACATACACGTACCGCTCTGTCATGCGAGATAATGTTGTACATTATACAGAGCACTGCTACAAAAGACAGTTACCTACAGATACAGAAAAGAAGCGCTATAAACTGCTGTAGTCAAATACTAACACAATACATGGAAGTGTTGGCTGACACAACAAGAAGGAAGCATACTGTCATTACACTTACCAGAGTCTTGAGAAGTGGGGCTTTACAACCTCAGCACTGGACAAGCAGACCCAAGAAGAAGCACAGGGTTGTGCTTACTGAGTTGTCCAATACCTGAAGCGACACACCACCAAAGCTGCCAGGTGGTGGATCAGAATAACCACAGAGGTCTCCAAAAGTTAAATGATCCAATGGAGACCAACAAGGAGGTCACAGTCCAAAAGACAGATCCAAGATGACCTGGCGGCCAATCAATGGCAGAGCCTCAGACATGACACAGATGACGTGGGTCCTAATGAACAGCAGACAGCATCTGAAAGTGCTCAGCCTCAATGTTAGCCATCCCCATATTTTGTTACTATGCTGCCACCTTCTAGAAACCACCACCACCTTTTGATACTGCCAAAAAGCAAAATATTGACGATAGATGGACTGTTTAGATAGAGACATTTGGTGATGTCATTGATGCACTTGAAGAGACTGATATCAGCAATATTATCAAGTATCTAAAAATTTGTGCTAATGATGTTGTGAAAGAAGTCATAAAGAAAATGACGAAAACAGACAAATAAGTCACATACCATCAGATTAAAGAAGTGTTGAATCTTAAATTCAATCCAGTACCAAGTATTGATTACGAAAGATGCATTTTCAGTCAAGAACACCAAAACGTTGGTGAAACCATTGATGAATGTGTGGAGAGACTCGATACACTCATCAAACACTATAAGTTCAATTAATTTAATGATGAAGAAGTTATGAAACCTTCAAGTTATTGATGGATGTTTGTCAGATTTATTCTGTCAACGAATGCTGAGAGAAACTCTTAGTCTAGAGTGAGTGTAATGGCTACCAGAGTTGAAGAGTGTGCTGAAAGCTAAGCTGCTGACATGGAGGCCGGAGGTGCCGCAAGTGAATCCGTCATGAGTGTGAAAAGTAGGCCAAATCAAAAGACTGAAGGACATAAAGTGATGTCTACACGTACAAAGAAGTTATGTTTTAGATGTGAATTTTCATTTCCACATGAAGATAAATGTCCTGCCCTTGGACAGCTATGTATAGGCTGTGGGAAAGGGAACCATTTTGTGAAGGTTTGTAAAGTGAAAGGAAAAGCAAGTGCATCATAGTGCGAAGGCAAAATGACGACCAGAACATTCTAGAAGCAATGCTTGACACAAGCCCAAGCGGCGACATCAGTTGAGGCAAATTGACACTAAAGAAGTTGAGCATCATCTAAATCATTGTCAAACAGTTCTCCCGCCTCAATATCAAGTGAAAGTGAGGAAGATGTTTGTGCCATGTCTATGATTACCTCAGAGAACCCGGTGCATGTTGGACTGGCCACATGGAAAATGTCAGTCAAGGAAAGGTCGACATGCCAAAGCACCAAAATCATACAAACACTGTCCAAAGATTAGATTGAAAATAAATGGTTGTTCGATATTTTTCATCATTGACAGTGGTGCATCAATAAACACAATGCTTGAAGAGAAATACACTGAACTATCTTGAAAACCAAAGTGTATGCAAGGGCTGCATTGATGCCCATAAAAAGTTGAGGTTCATTTGTAACAACAATGAAAACAAGAAAACGAAGATGCAGGCACCCATCCATGTGCTTCAAGGTACAGCATCTAGTGCCTATCAACTTAGTTTCAGCATGGCTGCAAGACAGATTTCTGTGAATTGCAACACGAATGCTCATCATGAAATAGTAATTCAATTTCTTTCATTATTTCTTGGTTTAGGAAATCTTAAGACCATGAAAGTAATGCTACATATTAATGAGGATATTTGTCATGTTGCTCAGAGACAGAAATAAATTGCTTTTCATTTACAAGAAGCTTTCGAAAAATAACTTGAATCATTGCTCATTATTGGGCATCCTACTGATCCAACACCATGGATTTCTCCCATAATGGTAGTGCTGCAAAAGACAGTGAAGGAGCTGTACCCATGTGCGTTGACATGCGTCTGGCACACAAGGCAATTGAACGAGAACAACATCCAGGTCCACACATTGCTGATATGATAAAGCAATTAAATGGTGCAAAGGTATTTTCTCGCCTTGATTTAAATAAAGCGTATCATCAGTTGGAACTCGAACAAAACTGCAGGTACATTACACCCTTTTCTATACATGATGGTCTGTTTTGATACAGAAGACTTAGCTTTGGTGTCATCGGTTGTAGTCCTCTTCCAAGATGCCATTGGACATATCATCCTGTTTGTCGTGAATGTGTTCAAATACAGTGATGACATATTAGTTTTCAGAGCTACACGAAGGAACACAATGGAGTTTTCACACAAGTATGTTGTTTACTTACTGATGAAGGTTTGACTTTGAATGTAAATAAGTGTGAGTTTTACAACACAAAGCTAAAATTCTTTGGCCATATCTTTTCTGATGGGGATAATACACCTGATCTGGCGACTCCTGATCCATACAAGATAGTTCTATGGTAGATTCATTTGTTGGCATGTTCAAGATACATACAGGACTTTGCCACTGTAAGTGCTCCATCACGAAAACCAGCGAAAAGAAATATTTAATTTCAGTGGTCACAAGAATGTGAGAGAAGTTTTAGGAGAATCAAACCAGCAATTGAAAATGCTGATGAAATGGAATACTTCAATCCGAAGCTTCATACAGAGGTTTTTGTTGGCACTAGCCAAGTCGGGTTAGGAACTATCCTTGCACAGCACAGTGGAAACCTAAATGCTCAAAAACATATTGTGGCATATGCCAGTAGATATTTGTCTCAAACAGAATGTGCTTACTCAGAACCCAAGAAAGAAAGTTTAGCCGTAGTATGGGTTTGTGAACATTTCCATGTATTCCTATACAGAAAGCCTTTTATTCTGGTAACTGATCCTCAAGCTTTCCTGAATATTGTTGGCAATCCAAAAGCTAAGACGCCTCCTCGCATTCAATAATGGGGAATAAAATTTCAAGAGTACAATTATACCATTGTGCATGGTCCAGGGAAGGATCAAAACCCTGCTGGTTACTTTTCCAGAAAGCCTACACAAGATCAAAGTACTTCATCCAAGACAACTGAAGCCTACATTAATTTATTTGTAAAAACAAATACACCAGCTGCTATCTCGTTAGCCCGGATTATCACTACCATGAGCCATGATAGTGACATGCTGAAGTTAAATGACTTAATTACACCAGTCATGGAAAGGACAGACTCGGTCTGTCACAAATGACGGTGAGTAACAAAAATTCAGAAATGTTGAAGATGAACTGTCCATAATTCAGAAGGGAGTTATACTGTAAGGGTTGGGAATCCTGATTCCAGAGAGTCTGTGACAGAAAATAATTTAAATGGCTGACAAAGGACATTGTGGTATTGTTGCCACAGAGAGAGCTCTCCGAGAGTGAGTTTGGTTTCTGTATTTAAATGAGAGGGCTGAAAAAGAACTCAAGGCCTGTCATCCATGCAACTGCCTGTCTACAAATGTTACTCAACATACTCTGAATATGTTGAAACTCCCTAAGCTTTCATGGGAGAGAATAGCCATAGATTTTTTCAGTCCACTCGGTCATGGACATCACCTGATGATGATTGTAGACGAATACTCATGTTTTACATTAGTCGAAGATCTCTCACCCGCAACTTACAAACAAGTCATTGAGGGGCTAGATAGCATCTTTATGACATAGGACGTTTCAGTCATTTTGAAGTCTGATTATGGCCCACCTTTTAACAGTTGAGAATTCAAAGAATTCCTGGAGCATCTGAATATAAAGCATCAAAAGACTACACCTCACTGAGCTTTTTATGAGTATGCTAAAGAAAGCAGTACAGTGTGCAACTCTTGAAAAAAATCCAGTTTGAAAACTGTATTAAATTCTACCCTATGGACTTATTGTTCAGCACCTCACTCGACCACAGACCAACGTCCTGTGACTTTGATGTTTGGTAGAGCAATGACAACCAGCTTACTTCAGTGGACCAACATTTGAGAAAGAAGTGAGAACACGATTCATACAAGGGACTTGGTTAGCAAGCAGAAAATGAAAGCCTATGCGGACAAGAGGCAACCTGCACGAGAGGCGATTTAGTGATAGCCCGACAGATGCAAAGAAGGAAATCGGATACTCCATATGATGTTGAACCTTCCCACTGTCTGTCTACTAAAGGGCACATCGGACTGTCCAGCGTTCTGGAAAGTCTGTTACCTGAGACTCTTCTCACTGTAGGCCTTTGATTCATCAGTCTTCAGATTGAGATGGTGAAGGGAACACTGAAACTGAGAACTCAGAGACTGCTGTTACCTCTTCACTGTCTTAAAAAATCCCCGACACTGGAGAAGACAGCTCCTAGCTTCTACTAACCAGATCAGGTTGACTGGTCAAATCACCAAAAAGGTTGATTGAGAAGATGTAGTTATACATGCTTATATATATATGTATACAGATTTTATAAATAATTGTAATTCTTTATTTAACAGAGGGATAAATGTAGTGTCTTTGTCTTGCACGTTTTATGACAGAACCCTTTTGACTCTGAACGGACTCTGTAGAAGGGTGACATAGTTGTTAGAGTGGAATGCAATGAAAGCTTGGTTTAGAATGTTGAGTTCACAGTTACACGCAGAAGAATAAAGACCTGTAATGTTGAGCTCTGTGTGTGGCGTAGTCATTGGCAGATGCCCTGGCTGGGGAGGACACTACAAGTGTGATTATAATTACTTAGCAAAAGGGAAAACTTTCTCTAATCTAGAAATTAGCATCTAGGACCTTTATTATATGTGTGGTAAATCCTCCTACTTCCAACTACCACAGAATTGGGAAGGCAGTGGTTATACCGCTTTAGTTTTTCCCAGGATCTCTCACACAAATGAACTAGATTTTCCTTTTGAGAAATATATTAGGGGAAGTAAGTGAAGTTATAAACAGATATTTAGTGATATTTTTAGAGCACTCAGGGGTAGGAATGAATGATGTTAAGATTGGAAAACTGTTCACATTAGTTGAGCGACTTACTTCTAATGCTGCAGACTCATTGACTTTGATTAACAAAGAATTGCTCGCAATAACAACCATGATTATGCAAAACTGACTTGCGTTGAATTCGAACCTCGCAAAGGAAGGCAGAGTTTGCAAAGTCATTCATGCTTGGGAATGTTGTGTATACATTCCTCATATAGATAAGCAGCTTGGCAACTATGCTACTAACATAAAAATCATAACACATGAACTAACTGTACTAAAAGAATCAGGTTCCTGGGAAGGATTAGGATCATTCTGTGAATCCATTGGTAAGGGTTTTGCTAAAATAAGAGAGCAGCTTGGTAGTGTAGGAGGAGGAATTTGTAAGTTGCTACTAACCCCTCTCTTAATCATACTAATTGAAGTAGCATTTGTGCTCATTTTATTGAAGTTCTGCAAAGTAATTTCACCACAGAAGAGGATGAATCGTGGCTATAAGACGCTGTCAGCAATGAGAGGAAGAAAGCAGAAAAGACTTGATGTCAAAGTTGAATTAATGAAAAGCAACTTTATGACATTCTGAAGTATCTTGTAGAGACCAAGCAGAAGAATCCAAAGTTGATGAATGTTGTGTTGTAATAAAGGATTTGAGTGATGATTAAAACCATGAGGGGGGGCCGTGAGAATTGATTTTCTGTCAGTAAAGAGTATTACAAACTGAACTTATGCTAACATTCGATTGTGGTTACCCTGTGCTGCTTCTTACCTCAACGTCACTATATACCACTTGATGACTAATACCATCTTCTGTGCTAAATAAAGTATTGCTAATGTGTACACGACCAAGCAGACAGTGTTCCTAGGATGTTTTCTCGTTGTACTGAATCAAAGATCCTTCTCACCATCCTAGGATCATTCTAAATCAATGTATCGGCTTAACAGTACAGCTCAGACTGTGAGACTGAGTCTCAATGTATTTCTATCCTGAGAGAATCCTCAAATGTTTTCTGTAGTAAAATGTTTCTTTCAGCTTGCTTCGTCTTGGTCCAAACATTGCGAACTATGAATTCCCACATAATGTATGAAAGTTTTTGTCTTAAGCCCTATAAAAGTATGTGGATTTCTACAAATAGGGAGACCCACTTTCTCCCTCTTAGAAGGTGAATCTATGCCAGATTTTATTTAGAACTGTATGGGTGCTTATTAATTATAATTTATAAGCTTTGCTGCTAACTTGCTCATGGCACCTTTATTGTATTCTTCCCATTCATTAGCTATATAAAGCACTGAAACAACACTCTTTGTCATTTTTATGACAATGTTTCTGCCTTGTTATATGGGTTCCCCTAACTAGAAAGCAATGGTGGTCCAGTTGAGAAGCACCAAAGTCCGTATCAGGAATAGACCACTCCCTGTCCTACATGCTGGTGCGACCCATAGGTTTGAACTGAAGAGTGAGTTAGAGCATGAGCAGGGAAGGACAGACAATTCCAAAGGCTGGAATCATGTATAAATATTGAACCCTTAGACCATTTTTTAGTTAACTTTGAAACTGTGATGGACCTCCAGTAGGACTGCCTTGTAGTTCAGAGGATTGCCCTGCTGCTACAAGAGGACTGCCCTTCTTTTTTAAGCTTGCCTTGTACACTCAGTGGACTACCCTGCTGCTTGAGGCCTGCCTTTCTGCTTGATCCAAGGACTAACAGAGACCTCCAGGTGCTAGTAAGCTGGCCTCTTGTTCTAAGCTACAGGGACACAAAATGCTCCAACAACCTTGAACGTGCACCTGGACCGTGTCTGAAGTGGGTCCTGCCCTCCAAGTGGGTCCCCACCAGTCCTGAAACCTTAAAAGTGGTGCTTAAGGTGCCTATTAGAAATGTTGTCTCTAGTTGGCAGTGGCTTGCACCCTGTCATAGTAGCTTTAGTCAGGGCAAGAGATTCACACAGGTAAGATAACCACTGCTTACCCACTTGGTAACTTGGCTCAAGCAGTTAGTCTTATCCAAGAGGCAATGTGTAAAGTATTTGTACATAAACACAGTACCACAGGGAAAACACCACAAATGTACTCCACACCAATTTAAAAAATAGCCAATATATCTGAATAAAACAAGACCAAAACAACAAACGCCCAACATATACAAGTAAACACGTTTTCGAAGATTAATTGCATTATAGTGCTCAGAAACACAATATCTCTGACTAGGTCTATCCCAGTGGCTTGAAGTAGTAGCTTACAACAGTCTAGCACTACCCGTAAGGGAGTACAGTCGGCTATGGAGTCATGTAGACCCCAGTTACAGTACCTTGGAAAATGATGAGGAAGCAAAGAGGTTGCATGGAGTCAGGAGGTGAGGCGTTGGTTCCTTATGGTTGCAAGGAGGTGATGCAGCATTGGTGGTGAGGCATCGGTTCCTTACGACAAGGTGGGGTCCATAAATCCAGCAGGTCAAGATACGAGCTGTCGACTTTGCGGGGTTGCATCACACTACAGGGCCACAGGTGCTGTGGTGGAGTCGGAGTTGGTTGCCACAGACGTCAGTCACACTGTACTCTGACCTCACACTGTGGTGGGACCTTGGAAGCGTTGCAGCGGCATCAGGTCTGCTTTGTAGGTCGCAGTTGTTGCACTCAGAGGGTACCACAGCTCTGATGCTCTGATTCAAGCAGGGGCGCGGGGTCAGAGTGTGGCAGCAGTTTCAAAGTTGTTCTAGAAATCGATGCACTAGCTACTTCCTTGTTGCAACACAATTCACAGCCAAGTGCAAAGGAACTGGATTTGGCACCACATGGCAAGTCAGGACTTTCAGCAAGAAAGCCCAAGTGCTGGCAGGTAAAGACTTTTAGGTCCCTGAGACTTCTTAACAGAAGGCAAGCTCAGTCCAAGCCCTTGGAAAACCTTTGGAAGCAGAATGTAGAAATCCAAGTCCAGTCCTTTCACTCCCAGGACAGAAGCAGCAGGCCAGCACAACAAAGCAACAGGCCGAGTAGCAGTCCCTCCTACACCATCCAGCTCTTCTTCCGGGCAGAATTTCCTAAGTCCGGAAGGATTCTAACTATGTGGTGTGAGAGGTCCAGTACTTATACCCATTTCTGTCTTTGAAGTAGTCAACCTTCAAAGAGAAGTCTTTGTAGTGCCCTGCACTGGCCTCAGACACACTACAGGGCTTCTCCCACCACTCTAGCTCAGGAAGACCCATAAAAATATGCAGGGCTCACCTCAGCTCTATTTGTGTGACTGCCAAGGAGAATGCACAAACAGCCCTACTGTCATCCTGACCTAAATGTGTATAGAGCAGACAGACAGTGGCATAGAATGGTTAAGCAAGAAAATGCCCACTTTCTAAAAGTTGCATTTTCAAACTCACAGTTCAAAAAACAACTTTACCGAAAAATGAATTTTTAAATTGTGTGTTCAGAGGCTCCAAACTCCAAATCTCTATCTGCTCCCAATGGGATGGAAAATTAAATTTATAAGATATTTCAAGGCAATCCAGATTTACCCTATGGGAGAGATAGGCTTTGTAATTGTGAAAAACGAATTTAGCAGTATTTCACTATCAATACATGTGAAGCACACCAGTACATGTCCTACCTTTTGAATACACTGCACCCTGCCCACAGGGATGCCCGGGGCCTAACTTATGAGTGACTTACATGTATTAAAAGGGAAGGTTTAGGCCTGGCAAGTGGGTGCACTTGCCAGGTTGAAATGGCAGTTCACTCACAGACACTGCAATGTCAGGCCAGAGCCATATTTACAAGGCTACCCATGTGGGTAGCTCAATAGGTTCTGCAGATCCACTGATAGCATTTGATATCCAGGCCCTGGGCACATACTGTGCACTGTACTAGGGACTTACCAGCTGAATAAATATGCCAATCATGGGGAAACCATTCACCAATACATTTTAGACAGAAAGCATATACACTTTATCACTCGTTAGTGGTGGTAAAGTGCTCAGAGTGCTAAAGCCAACAAAACAGGTCAGAAAAATTAGGAGGAAGCAGGCGAAAATTTGGAGGCTAACCATGTAAAAAGGGCCAGGTGCAACAGTGTCCAAACGACAAAAACTGAAATGTGGGACTTTACAATATTTTCCAACAGAAAGTGACCTGGGAACCGACAGGATACAAGGGTCTACCTGCTTTTTGATTCGCCCAAGGTTCCTGGCCTGTCCGCCTGACTTTGCTGGTGATCCCGCTATGTTCTTCTCTGTGGCAGCAAATCCTGTTAAGCAGCTCCTCTTCAGAAGGATACAGAACCTCGTGGAGCTCTTGTCGGTTACAGCCTGCAGCTTCGTTATCCTGGAGATTTTCAACTTCCAAAAAAATGACTAAGCCTGAAATCTTCACTGCAACTTCACCTTCAGACATTGCTGGCTCCCTTCCCCCCCTAAACTTTACCTTCTCAGATATTTCTCTTCAAAAAAACTTTTAAATCCAAAGGAAAGTGGAGACTGGAACCAATCCACTTCACGTATCCGAACTACACTCCATCATGGTGTTCCACATCTTTGCCACAGTCTTGCACGACTAGATGTCTGCGTTTGGTGCTTTGATCTTTTAGATGTAAGTTTTCACTCAGAACTTTAAAATATCACAACTCTTTTCTAATAATTTAATTTAGTTTGTTTTTGGGTCATTTTATTTATTAAAATGTTCTCTATTTTTCCAAATTGGTGTGGGATTTGTCCTGTGGTGTGTTTTCACTTCGTTACTGTTTGTGTGCTGCCTAAATACTTAACACCTTGCCCCTAAGTTAAGCCTGACTGCTTTTGTTAACTGAGGATTAAGCACATGTTAATTTGGTGACTTTTTATGGTTCACCCTCACAGGGACTGTGGTTGTTGCCTGGGGAGGGTTACTATCCACTTCATACAAAAACCCAATTTCCTATAAATATGCTATCACAGTTATGACCTTAAGATAAAATAGTCCATACTGTTTACAAAGAAACAGTGTTAATCACTTCTCCAAGTTTTGCTTTTGCTCTCTGTTACGTCACAGAAGCATCAGTTGCTTAGGTTTCCAAAATCCACTAGTAAAACACATCAGTCCCATATATATGGAAAACCTATTCTAAATCTGAATATGAGTTTTCTCTGTTTCAAGAAATGGCAAGCAGATCTACTTGGTAAGCAACACCTCTGATTGAAGACACGATCCTGCGTCACACCACCAGGAATATTTGAGAAGTAATTCTCCTGTTCTTCTGCTTCCTGATAACTGTGAGGAGTTTTGAAATGCTAGCACACACATCTGCGAGTCTCTCATGTCCTCATTCAATGTAGCCACTTCTTGCAAGGGGGGAAATTGTCTTGCTGCATTCATCAGTCAATTCTTCACTGTCTTCTCTATCAGAAAATTGCTTGAAAGACCTACTGCCTACATGCAGAACTTGATCTAAATGGTCTTACATGAATAATAACCATCCAGCCCTTAGCCTGCAAATAAGAATTTCTGTTTTGCTTCCTGACAAAATCATATCAATAGGTCAAGAAGAAAGCTGGGCTGTGGACGTTCTTCACCAGAGCCTAGGCTGAGGAGCACTGAGAGTAAAATATGGGGGACTAGACGTGTCTGTGGCATCCCAGAACACCTAGTTCTACCTGAGTTCTACCTGACCTCCTGGTAGAGAGAGGGAAAGTACAGATTCCATCAGGGTTGCGAGAAAAAAGCTTTCTTCCCTTGGCTAAAGGCATCCATCTCTTGTGCTTGAAAAATATCTGCTTCCAGGAAGAGTGCATGAATAAGGTAACAGTCAAAGCATGTTGGAGCCCTCCATAAGACACCCCAAATTCCTGTGTCATCATGGAGGTCTGTTGTTGAGTGTATGCCCATGCCACTGTGGTGTCAGAGGGGGTGTATGCTTGTGTGGTAGGCTTACCTGTGCCCCCTGCCGTCCATATCCAGTAATTGGAGCTCGCTCTCCAAGGTCAGAAGTGCTGATGTGGAGTGCTGCAGGTGCACATGCTTGTGCCTTCACTGCCTGCTTGTGCAATCCCCATGTTTGCCACCTATTCTGCACCCTCTGTGGATGGCTGCCCGGCGGAGAAAAAGAAAAGTGAGAGGTCTCCATAAATTTAATAAGAAAGTGAAATTACAGGCAGTGTCATCACTTAACCTTTCATCCTCTATGGTAATACTGAAGCACATTTAAAAAATATATAACGGTACTGGTCAACAGTAAAATGACTTAACCATAAATAAATGAAAGACTCTAATTAAAAATAGATAACTGTATCATATTTCTATATTTAGTGGAAATGTATTGCATTCATCTCACTAAATGAAAAAGATATCCTCATGCCATTTTACTGATAGATGGGCTAGGGTAAACACTTGTGAGGGAGGTAAATTCTGAGCAGTGACTGTAAAAAATCTAGATGAAGGTTCACAATTCAGGACAGAAATTCAGGAGAAAAGGTTAGTTTTAGAAACATATCTGAGTATGTCAAGCAGTGATGTAAAAGTAAGCTGACACAAAAGTCAAAGTAGGTTTATGTTCTTTGGTTCATAATACTGTGTGTATTGTGCAACTATGCATATGGTACTGAGCTTGTTTAAAGCATAAAAAACTAGCAAATATATTTACACCAAGCTGAAACAAGGGGCCAATGTCACATAATTATGCCCTGTTCCCATGAATGGTAGTTCCAGAAGCAGACCTCTGTTGAAGAACTTGGCCATATAGCTCATTGGCAGTAATATAAATAGAGGCAGAAACGGGGAACAATGTAGACTGGTGGGGAATGTGGTGAGTGTGTATGTCTGTCTGTATGTGTGTGTGCATCTGTTCTGCATGGTATACAAATAGAACCCTAACCTAGATTGACCCAACTGCATATGAAATTGTTATCCTGACTTTTTGTTCGCCTGCAAATCTACTAATCTAGCGTATGAGCTTTGACCTAAGCCTGTCCATGGAAAATGCCAAGGTGCAGAAACTGATTTATGACTTAGGGGGTCATTACAACCCTGGCGGACAGTGTTAAAGCGGCGGCAAGACCGCCATCAGGCTGGCGGTCTTTTTTTTAGTATTATGACCATGGCGGTTACCGCCATGGTCATCCGACGCTTCTCCGTTCCGCCCACCAGGGTGGAGACGACCGCTGGGCTGGAGACCTGGGTCTCCTGCCCGGCGGCCGTTACAATACCGCCGTAGGAACCGCCATGAAATCCATGGCGGTAAGCACTATCAGTGCCAGGGAATTCCTTCCCTGGCACTGATAGTGGTCTCCCCCATCCCCCACCCCCACCCCGACTCCCTCCCCTACACCCCTCACCACCCCTGCCACCCCCCAAAGGTGGCAGGGCCCCCCTCCCCACCCCGACCCACAACATCACAGAACTCACACACACATGATACGCACGCAGGCACCACCAACACACACACGCACACACACCGACATACATGCCTACATCCACACACACAGTCAGACACGCACACCCATGTACAGACATACACGCACACATACATACAGACATATCCGCACTCATTCCCAAAACATGCAACACCCCCACAAGCATACACGCACTCACACACCCCCTCTACATACACAGACGCACACCCCCATTCACGCACACAACACACAACACCCCCCACCCCCTCCCCTAACGGACGATTGACTGCCCTGTTCCGTCGATCCTCCGGGAGGGGATGGGAGCCATGTGGGCTGCTCCGCAGACACCACACCGCCAAGAGTACACCGCCGCGCCGAATCACAGGACGTGATTCGGGGGGCGGTGTTCTGTTGACGTGGCGGTGGAGGTGGAGCAACCTCCACTTCCCCGCCGCCCACCAGTATGGCTGTTGGCGGCTCTCCGTCGGAAAAAGGACGGGGAGCAGCCAACAGTCATAATACGCCGAGCGGCAAACCGCCACTACTGGCGGTCTTCCACACGGCGGTCCCTCGGCAGTCTTGTTACAAGACCGCCGAGGTTGTAATGACCCCCTTAGAGTGGTGCACCAAGTGTGTCATTCTCTCAGACAGTGGATCCACATCCCTTGTGCAGAAAAAGAGAATAAATGTGGGACCTAAATCACCCCACATTTTTCCAGTTCCAAGTTCTCTTTGAGGAGAAGTGTGGCACAATGGTTAGAGCTGCAGACCCTGGTGCAGAGAGCTGGTCTGGGACCAGGGTTCAATTCCCACCTTGGCAGGTCTTGGGCTATGTTCCCTTGGACCAGATAATTCTTTCCTCTGTGTCTAATCTAATTAATGGGTCCCACTCTGTAACTCTGGGCAATAGCTTGCTTAATCTCCACAACAGCACTTGGATGCTTGGCTTCACCCTGGGGCTGTCCAGGAGTGGGCACCTTACAGGGAAAAGCCAGGAGGAGTTCCACAGCGGTATGCATACAGCACCTTGAGACCCTAATAGGTGAGTAGTGTGCTATACAAGTGCAAAGTTTTTTGATCAAGGAAGGAAGCACTCCACAGAGCACTTAGGACCAGATGCAGCAACCGGTTTGCATTGCATTTTTCACTTGAAGTGGGTGGTAACTCATTCGCAAACAGGAAGGTGTCCCATGGGACCCCATCCCCTTTGTTAATGTCGCAAAAATATTTTTTCAGAGCAGGCAGTGGTCCAATGGACCACTGCCTACTTTGAAAAAATTTAACCAAATGGTTTCATTATTTTTTTGAATTGCAACTCGTTTTCCTTTAAGGAAAACGGGCTGCAATTAAAAAAAAAAAAAACTGCTTTATTAAATAAGCAGTCACAGACATGGAGGTCTGCTGTCTTCAGCAGGCCACCATCCCTGTGAATGCATGGACTCGCTATGGGGTCGCAAAATGTGACCCACCTCATTAATATTCATGAGGTGGGTCTTTGCGACCCCATAGCGAGTCGCAGAAGGTGTCGGAGACACCATTCTGCACACAATTTTGCGAGTTGCAAATTGCGAGTCGGTATGACTCGCAATTTGCAACTCGCAATTTTTTTTTGTTGCTACATCTGGCCTTTGAAGAGCTGCTGTGTGTCCAGGGCTGGTTTCTGCATTACAGCAAGCCTTCCAGAGGTGAGGGGACATCACCTGAATTCTGCAAAGTTTTGGAGAATCTGAAGGTCTTCTTAGCAGCTATAAATCGTGCCTGTCTGGCTGCCTGCTGAGAGAGAGGATAGTACATATTTTGCCACATCTAATGAAATATATAATCTATTACTAAGAATTAAGCTGTGTTATAAGAACCATACTTGAAAAGAACATGTATTGCAAGGACACTACTAATGGTCCCAAAATAAATTAACAGAGTAAAAAAATTGCATAAGATTGTTCATTGGATTCAATAAGTGTTGTAGTATTACCATACCACTAAGAGGCTCCGGGAATTGTCAGATGTTCACTTGGAGTGTATTACGAGAAGAGCACTCTGTGTATCTTAAGGCCTCCATGGCTTTCAAACATTCTCGCAGACTTCCCGGATCTCTTTAAGGTTTGTAGAAGTTTTATTTTACATTTTACTTTAAAGTCCAACCAAGGAATCGTTGATCTCCAAATAATAGAGCAAGCTGCAACTCAGGTAACACTGAGACTCAGCAGAGTGGTTAATACTACATTGTTCAAAATATATACGGTATGCACCTAGACTGTGTTCATCCCCATGCATTCATGCATCCATCCACCCAATCATCAATTCTCCCATACATCCATGTACCAACCATCTTTCAAATGATCCATCCATGCACCAACCAAGATTTATCTATCTTCTCAGCCACGGCAGCCATCTATCCATCAATCCGTTCATCTACATCGTCTCAATTCATTCACACATTCTCCATCCATCCATCCACCCAGCCATCTCAAACAAAAACAGAAACATAAAAATAATATTCTAACATGCTCAATATAAATGAACATTTACCATGTGAGTGAAAATCTTGGTGCCATTTACATGAGTTGAAAACAATAAAAAGGAAATTAAAATGGAAAAAACATAATAATAGAAGAAGGAAGAAAGCAGGGCATGCAACTGAAAAGAACTTTCAAGATCTGAACGGCTGAAAATGTATTTCTGTGCCTTTCGGTGGCAATTAACAATAGGGGTGAGGTTTTCACTTCACCACAATGCATTGGGCAAAGTGGGATGTCCTGGCCATTTTCCTCAAGGGCAAAGTTCTTCTCTTCACCTAACTACCCAGACATAATAAAATCTTCTCCCATCTTGTGACAAAGTAAAGACATAAATGTGTGTAGAGGTGTAAATGTGAAGGCATATTTCCTAGACAATGAAAAGTGGTGTCTGGCGTTAGGCATGTTTTGAGGTATTGTAGAGACATTTTCATCATTGGATGAATGCATTATGTCTCTGGATGACAGGGTGACTGTGTGTGTGTGCTGCGTGTCAATATTGGCATATAGGGGTTTTGGTTGGCAGCCAACCATTGGGAGGTCTGCCCTCTGGGCAGATTGGGAAGGTGGCGCAGCCCATGAACTGCCATTTTGTAGTTGGGCTATGTTTGTAGCCCAAGATAGCCCTGCCTATATATGGGAGACCTCTGTACCCTCTGCCACCATTTTGTGCCCAGGTGACCTGGTGGCTGTTTGGGCAGGAAGATAGTTGCAGAGTCAGTTGTTGATTGTGGTGCACAGGTTGTTGAGATTGTAGTGTCACTTGCAACAGGTGCTGGCAGGGTTCTCAAAAATTTTGCAGGACTTGTCAAAAGTTTGGTTGGCTTTGCCAGTTGGTGATCAGGTCCGAAGGGAGGGTAGGCAGATAGTCCAAGGTTCATTTTAGGATGTTTGGTTGCTTTGGGGTTCATACATGTAGTCATAGGCTGCAGGGGAAATGGAATGTTTCAAATGTTGAAATGCACTAAAGTTAAATGAGATAGCTGTGGGGTGGGTTTGTGGGCGGGTGGCATTAGGGGAGGGGTTGTGGACATTGGTTAGTTACATTTGATGTTTAGCGAGGTTTTGTTTTGTAAGGTGGTTTGCCAGGTAAACATTTGTGAATTGCACCTGTTTCATTAAAGCAGCCTTTTTCACACAACAGTATGGTCTGTGAATTGTTCTGTCCCCCTCTCTCCCAATAGCTACATGTCTGGAGCAAACTGGACAAAGAAATCATAGCTTACTTGCAGCCATAATTTCACACGGGGACAGTTTTCTCTCTATATAAAACCGATAAAGAAGTCCCCAGAAGCCAGCCATACACTCAAGAGGTGCTCATTAACCTATTTGCTGTTGTATATGGGCTACACGAACAGCTCATCATTCAAGGCCAGGCAAGACTGCTGCACAGACGTGCTAATTCCCTAAATGCAAATCTGACAAATAAACTGCAAAAGATCTTGCACTGTCTTTTTTTGTTGCTGTATTGAGCTCTCACTCCCCCATCGGGTGGTTCAGAGTGCCTGACTTTGAGAAGTGGATCAGTGCTGAAGTAACAGACATATGCTCACCATTGACAAATCAGTACTGTATAAGGGACATTAATAAAGTGTTACTATTACCTAATTTGTGGTTCTCAGTTTATCATCCTCAGAAGAATGGAAGGATGAGCCTGCATTTTTTTCACTACGGGGCTCCATCAGCTCAGGAGCCATCCTGGTAGGCATTTCCTGAATATTCTACTGGCTCTTCCCTGACTTACTGGCCATTTGTAGGTCGAAGTCTACCTGAAAGCATAGCTGTCTGCTTTGTTTCTGACATCTGGTGGGCATTCTGAAAACTTCCATGGGAATGGATTCTGCCCATTGCTGACCATTGGCTTTGTGGTCTGTAAATCACAGTTGCTTGGTTTCTATTTGCTGGCTTTATTTGCTGTAGACTGTGCAGCTTATGTTCGTCCCTCTGATAGAGATTCACTTGTTCACTGTATCCTTCTGAGTTCTTGTTTTCTGTAAACTGGCCTTTAAATATTGTCCTTATCATGTCACATTTGCTGTGCATTCAAAAACAGAGGTCAAGTATCAGGATCTGTCTTCCAGGGAGTCTGGTGTTTACTTTTCTTTCTCTGACTTCAGAGTGAGAGAACTTGTGTGACAATCTTGCTGTGAAAGGCTTTTTTCTAACACACTATAAAAATGAACTCTGCTATTATTTCAGAATATATGAGAATTGTGCAAATTAAGTTTATGTTTCTGTATTTCTGAAGTGTGGTGGAAACACATTTATGAATACGATCAAAACACAACAATACATTAGGTGATGACATTTCCACATTATCGTTTGTGCTCAGTAAAACTGCATGTTTGTGCAAATGTAATGGCCATTTCAATTGAAAATGTGTATGTAATAGAAGTGTACTACCACACCATGCATACTCCACACTACGCCAATCCCTCTACATCACTCCACTCTACACCACTCTACTCCATTATATGCCCCTCCACTCTATGCACACCCCTCCATTCTACAACATGACACTCCATTGTACAACAAGCCACTCCACTCTTCGACATGCCACTCCAACTCACTACATGCCATTCAATCCTCTGACACTCCATGTCACTCCACTGTACGACATACCACTCCATTCTGTTTCCCTCCAAGACACTCTACAACATGTTACACTCCTCTACTCCATGCCACTCCATTCTACACCACTCTACTCTACGCACCTCCACTCCACACTACTTGCCCCACTCCACTATACTCCGATCTACCACACTCCACTCTGGTCTACTCCACTCCACTCCAATCTACCCCACTCCAGTCTATCCCAACATACATCAGACTAATCTACCTCACTCCACTTCACTACCATCTACCCCATTCGTCTTAACTCCACCATAGTTCACTTCCGTCTACCCCACTCCAACCGACTCTACTCAAACCTACCCACTCCACTCTAATCTTTCCAAATCCACTGTACCCAATCCACCCCACTCCACTTCTTGTGGGCATTCTGAAAGCTTCTCTTGGAATGCATTCCGCCCATTTCTGACCATTTTCTTTGTGGTATGCAACTCCAATTTGCTTGTTTTTTATTTACTGACATGAATTGCTTTAGGCTATGCAGCTTACGTTTGTCTGTTTGGTAGAGCATCCCTTGTTTACTGTATCCTTCCTAGTGCTTGTTTTCTGTAAACCTGCTGTTTAGCAGTGCACTACCACCCCATGCATACTTCACAGTACACCACTCCACTCTACACAACTCCATTCTATGACACAACACTACACTCTACGACATGCGACTACACTTTACAACATGCCACTCGATTCTACGACACTCCATGTTACTCTACTCTGCTCTATGACATCACTCCACTCTCCTCCACTATTTTCCCCTCTGATCTACACCACTCTGTTTCATTCTACGACACGACACTCCACTCTATGCAAGCCACCCCACTCTGTGACATGTCACTCCATTCTCTGACACGCTAAGACACTCGATGACATGCCACACCTCGCCACTCCACTCTGTGCCACTCCTCTTCACTCAGCTCCACTCTTCATCACACTACTCCAGTGTTCTTAAAAATGTTTGATGTTGCGCCCCAGTGGAAAAAACAAATCATCGAGGCCCCTCCATCTGAATTATTCACATTGTATTAAACTGGTAATGTTTAAATATGTCTAGACGTATTTAAGAATTGCAGTAAAATTATGTTACTGCTTAAAAATGCATTCAAATACATTATACTAAACATACTATTCTGGTCATGCAGGCTTCACTAACTTGTAGAAGTATCCACAGTGTGATTATTAGGGGAGGGGATGGGGGTTTTGAAGAGTATTTGGAGTCCCTTCCCTTTTGAAACATGCTCCAAGCGTGGAAATAAGTTTCAAAACATGCTAATCATGGCACATTACAGAGCGGTTTAATACTGCTAATTGTTTCAGCTTATACAAAACCCTCTTATCAGCATAATGCTTCTTTTGGACAGAGTCTGGCTCCACCCTGGGATTTCTTGAGGCCCCCCTAGGGGGGCCCGCTCCCCAGTTTGAAGACCCATGCTCTACTCTATGCCCCTCCACTTTATGCCCTCCCACTCCACACCACTTACCCCATTTCCCTACACTCTAATGTACCCAAGTCTACCCTACTCCAATATACCTCACTCCAATCTACCCCAGTGTACCCCAGTCCAATCTACCTCAATCTACACCAGTCACTTCTCTAATGTCTACCCTACTCCAATCCAGACTATCCCACTCTACTCCAATCTACCACACTACAACCTGGCCATGTCTACCCCACTCCACTTCAGACGACCCCACTCCACTTAAATCTACCCCATTCACCCCACCCCAGTCTACCCCACCCCTCTCCAGTCTACCCGACTCCAAGCCAATCTATCCCAATCCACTCCAATTCACCCCACTCCACCCCACTCCAATCCACCCAACCTATCCCACTTCAATCCACCCCACCCACTTCAATATACCCCAGGCTACCCTACTGTACTCCACTCTAGCCTACCCCATTCCAATCTACCCCAATCCAATCTACCACATTCCAATCTACTCCACTCCACTTCTCACCAATCTACCCACATCCACTCCAGTCTACCCCAATCTACTCCACGCCCCTCCAGTCCACCCCTCTCCTTTCCCCTTCAATCTACCCCACTCAATCTAACCAACTCTTTTCACTCCACTCCACTCTACCCTACTCACTTTACCACAAGCTACCCCACTCCACTCTAACCTTCCGACTCTGTTCCAATCGACCCCAATCTACTCCAATCCACTCCCATCTACCCCATTCTACATCACTCCAATCTACCCACTTCCAACCTACTCGACCCCAATCTGCCCCACTCCACTCTACCCAATCTATCCACTTCATCCCGCTCCACTTCAGCCTACCCTGATCGACCCCACTCCGTCCATTCTAACCCAATCTACCCCACACCGCTCCAATATAGCCCACCCCACTCTATCCCAATCCACCCCATTCTGCTGCACTCTACCACATTCCAGTTCAACCCCAATCTACCCCACTACACTCCACCCCACTCCAGCCCACTTCAATCTACCCCACTACAATCTACCCCTCTCCATTTTAATCTACTACACACCACTACAATCTACTTCAGTCTACCCCAATTTACCCCACTCTACCATTCTCAAATCTATCCCATTCCAATCTACCCCACTCCAGTCTTCCCCACTCTACACCAATCTACCACACTCCACTTGAAACTACCCCAATCTACCCATTGCCATCCCAATCAACCACACCCCAATGCACCCAATGTACCTCATTTCACCCCAGTGTACCTATTCCCCTCCAATCTACCCCATTCCATTCCAGTCTACTTTACTCCACTCCAATCTACCCCCATCCAACCCACTTCAGTCTACCTCAATCTAGTGCACTCCAATCTACCCAGCTCAAAACTTCCCCATTCGACTGAAATCTACCCCAATCTACCCCACTCAAATCCACTCCACTCCAGTCCAATATACCCCACTACATGCCGCTCCACCCCAATCCACCCCGATCCAATCTATTCCACTCCAGTCTACTTCACTCCAATCTACCCCACTCCCCCACTCCAATCTAACCGACTGCAATCTGACCGCCTCCACCATGACCCACTCCACTCAATTGAACTCCAATCTACTCCATGCAACTCCAATCCACCCCACTCTACTACACTCCAATTCACTGAACTGTACCACACTCTAATCTATGCACTCTACTCCACTATAATCTACACCGATCTGCCCCACTCTATCCCATTCCACTTCTCCACACATCTACCTCATTCCACTCAACCCCAATCTACCCCACTCCAGCCAGCCCCACACCACCCCACTACCTTTTAGCTGTGCTAAACAGCTGCGACACTGGTGTACAACATGTCTAAAACACATTCCCAAAGCCAGTAGCTCTGGCAAAGGAGAGACCTATTGGCTTTGATAATGCTTGTAAGTGACAAGGTCCTAAAAAAGAATCAGTCAACAGTATGCCTTAGCTTCTCTCATTGTCTCTCCACTCAGATCTTCTTTCTTAGTCCTGTGATTCTCATTCTGGTATCATCCGATATCTTTTCTTTCTTCCCTCTCCATTTGTCTTGTCTCTTACCCACTCCTTTCCTTCTTAGGTCGTGTTAATGTCCCTTCATACTCTTTTGCCTAACTTGTTATTTTCCTTCATTGTTTTCCACACAACACAATATGACATGACATAGTCTTGCAACTTCTCCTGATGTTAAGTTTTTGCTCCGTGACTGATGTCTTGACCCATAGAAAGTGTGCTGGGTGAACAAGGCAGGTGGCCTTTGTCTCGGGCCCATTGACTTTTGGTAGGAGGAAAAATGGATGAGGTGCCAAAACTCTAGTGTTCAGATTTAGGATTAGAGTGAGCAGGATAGAGGGTCCCACGCCCCCATCTCAATCAGAGCAGCCAAGAGAAACTAATCACACTTTCGGCAGCTTTTTAATCCACTCAAGGCCTTGTTCGCCCGGGGATTTCTCCCGCTACGCGTTGATGTGAAAAATCCCACATCAATAGAGGACGCAGTTGCCCGCCTTTTATCGGTGTCTCTACAGATGGCAGTGTGGTCAGAGGGCTCATATCTTTTTTTTCCACTTTAGTCGCCCTTGCTCTAATTTATTGACCGTGTTCCTGCCAGCAAATCACCGTTTATCCCGTTATGAAAACACTTGCGGGAGCTGATAAAATATGCTGTTATCAGAGATGCCTTATGCACTGCTTGCAGCAGAGGCTGAAAGACTATTTTCTGTTCACAAACTCATTTGGCTTGGATCTCTACCAATGTGTTTGTCTTGCTCTGGTCTCTTGAACGGGCAAATGTGTAAATATGTGTGTGCATGCATGTATTTTTTTTGTCTGCGTTATTTTTCTACGTTAATTTTGTGGCAACACGAATAAACACCTTTTAAAAGAACAACATGAGCTGATTATTTTATTTATGCATACCTGTTGTTTCGAGAACAACGTTGCGTCAGGTATGTGGGACTCACAGGTTCGGCACAAAGAAATTGTCAAATGGTGGTTGCCAATGATGGGCAAAAGGCATAATGTTTGGGCACTGGGACATATTTGTCATCATTAGACTAAACCCAGGGCAATGAGAAACGTACAAAAAAGTTGAAAGGAAGAGAAAGTGAGCTGAAGGGAAGACAGTAGGACGATATCACATCAAGTGAGCACTGGGAGTGCTACGTTGAGACAGCGTCTGCCACATTTTGGGGCGTAGCATTGTCTGAGGGGGGCGTGGCAGGTGCTGCAGAACCGCCAAATGGCCTTGACAGATTTCAAATGGAGAAGTAACAATAAGAAGTGTTTATTTATTAGTCCTGAAGCATTTACTGTATATTTAAGAACAAACTGTCGCCTGACAGGCCACATTGTGTAACAAAGTGTTGCTAATTTTTTTAACATGGTTAACAATGCTTACTTTTCCTTTCTCTGACTGCGTGTTTCAGGTGTTTCAAGTGTTTTGCGATTTTAACTAGTGATACTCTTGCAGGGAAACGGGTGATAGTAGAAGGCCACATTAACCTAGAGTTTTTCTAACATATATATAATTAAATCCGTGTCCTTGTTTTACAAAGTACAACGTAAAACACACATATATATATATATATATATATATATATATATATATATATATATATATATGTATATATATATGTGTGTGTGTGTGTATATATATATATACACACACACACACACATATATATATATATATATATATATATATATATATATATATATATATATATATATATACCTCTCCAGCATGGAAAGTACAGTCAAGGCACTTAAGTCGCAATGTTGATGGCCAGCATCCACTCTTTGGAAGTTGTTAAAGCACCACTGAGTAGGCTGGGACAAGTTACACCTGCACTTACAGAGTTATGTAATGTATGTATGTTATGTAAATGAAAGGGGTTGTTGCAAAGAAGGCCAAGCTGGTGGACGCACTGTAGTGTGGTTCCCAGCCAGTGTACATTTTACCTGCTTTGCGCCATCGCATCCGCTTTCATCCTGTTTCCTGAGGCAGTGCAGAGTGGCGGGGAACGTCTGTTCATGAATGCGGGCCCTGGGAGTGCTCTTAAGGTACTGGTGCCAGCCATGAGGGTGGAGCTGGGAGTATTTATTTAACCCCCTCCATCATGGAAGATAGTGGCACACCGCCGAAAGAGCAGTGAAAAGGGCTGAAAATCCCACAAAAGGCCACTTGTGTGTTGAGCTGCTGAGTTATTGATTTCCAGGGATATTGAGAAGGATTGGGCAAAAAAAGTTGACACTGTGACGTTTTTGTGGTGGTGGCAGCGGTCAGGTAAGTGATAAACATTTTCTTTGACTAACTTGGGTGCTGTCGAAGCAGCAAGGAATATCTACATCAAATAGCCCCCAGCAAGTGGTCCAAGGAACAAGAAAGGGGAGGAAAGCAAGAGCCCAGTCAAACTCCCCCAGTGCAGCAATGGAGAGTAATGCTGAATGAGCAAGTGCATTGGACAGCTGCCGAGGGTTGGGGAACACACCCGGGGAGGACAGTGCTGGGCCTCAAAGGACATCACCCCTTGTGAAATCAATTAAGGAGTTTGTGAAGAAGCATTTTAGAGGTGTGCCGCCTAAAAAGGGAATGGAAAATATATCCTCTGCTCTGCCAAGCTCTTCCCCTTCGTTGTTAGATATGAACAGGACAGAGCCACCTATGTCCCGATCCCTCAAGGGGAAAGGTATAGCTGAGCTGAAGCGAAGATTATCCTCGTCACCTTGCTTGCAATGGAGGGGGTCTGGGTAAGTAAGCTTCCCAGAAGAAGATTCAGGGCAGTCGAGTCACGAAATTCTGGATTTGGATGAATCTGTCATTAGTGGAACACTACCAAAATCTCAGAAAGTCACAGGCTTCAGCATTGATTGTGAGCTTGGGAAATCTCCACTAAGTCCTATAAACCTGGGGAATGAAGACCTTCCTCCCACGTTATTATCTGACTTCGCTGTTGCTTCATGCTCCTCGTCATCAATGTTGGATGTTACGGTTCTAATGCAAAAAACGTTGCAGGGCATTTTTGAGACAGTGGTTTTGAACTCTGATACGCTGAAGTCACATAAGATGTGTTTGCAGTCTATTGCCTCAGAGTTAATACCGATAAATGGTTGTATGCCCAAGGTGGTGAGACCTGTTGAGGAGAGGGATGACCTATCAGGTCCGGGTGGGGTGGTAGGTGTCGGGCGTGAGGAGTATGAAACTGCTAAATCCATAGGTGATGCCCCAACTGTAGAGGGGCAGCCCTCGATATACATATCTAAATACCCAATGTGAATAAAAAGAAGGGGCAGCCGTTATGGCTATGGCTACTCCTTTGGCCTGGGACTCCTAATGATGAATAAACGTACAAAAAATGGAGAGCGGGGGAATATCTAGAGATGAGAAAAAGAAAGCCCAGGGTGCTAGGCGACAGTCTTCACCCGCTGTGGGAAGTTCAGAAAATAGTAAAGTTGAGGGCATAAGCAGTACCCTGGCCAAAGGTAGACTATCTACCCTGCAGCAGGTCAATTTAAAAATAAAATGCACATAAGCAAAATGTAGGTGTCCCCCTCCCTGGGCTCAGTGAGAAAATCCAGCTGGTAGAAGTGAGGAGGGGCAAGAAGCGAATAAAAAGGGTCAGTGGGGTCAGAAGGAGGTAACCTGTAAGGAGAGTAAAATTTCTTAAAGTGGAAAGTGAGCTATAGCTCCAGGGTGTGAAAATATCTGGGGAAATAACCATGTAACAGCCTGTAACCCAAAACCTGGGCTTTCTGAAATGCCATGAAGGCCGAGAGACTAAACAAGTTAAATGGGTCTGCAGAAGGATTATGACAGTTACAGACACATTAAGGAAGTAGTGAAGGCAGATTTCAAGTTATTTTGTCCAAGAGGAAGGATACAGATATGAGGACATCCTCGCTGATCAGAATAGGTATGATTGCCTGCATTGTAATGAGGCTGTGGGTGAATGGGCAAATCTAATCAATGTGGACTAAGTGCGGATTTCTCTGCACAGCATCAGCTTGTTCTCTTGGAACATCCATTGACTAAAAAATATAATGAGGTTGCAGATGGTTGGAGAAAAATATAAATCAGCATTCTACCCTGGCAGATAAATGGCTTTATAGGAGTCTATCTGAAAGCAGTAGAAAATGCTTTAGGTCGGCCCTCGGGGGGATTGCAAATGTTGGTATCTACCAAAATCTCCTCAAGTATATGGCAGGTTAAAACACGGTGCAACTGGATATTAGCCTGTGGTATTCAATTAGTGAATGTATGCAAGGGAAAGCAATGTATTATTGTTTTAAATGCATATATGCGTTTTCCCAAGTCTTCTGATAAAAATGGTACCTCACTTGTGTGGGTAGGTCTAGTGCCCGTGACAGTAAATGGCCCAAAACACAACGTAGACACATCACATTTTCCCAAAGACATCAGAGCTATTTTTTACAAAAGTGCTTAGCTGTGGATTTTGGCCTCTAGCACAGCCGCCACCTAGGGAAACCTACCAAACCTGTGCATGTTTGAAAACTAGACAACTAGGGGAATCCAGGATGGGGTGAATTGTGGGGCTCTCACCAAGTTCTGTTATCCAGAATCCACTACAAACCTCAAAATTTGGCAAAAAATACACTTTTCTATCACATTTCGGTGACAGAAAGTCCTGGAATCTGAGAGGAGCCACAAGATTCCTCCTCCTCCAAGTCTCCCGATAAAAATGGTACCTCACTTGTGGGGGTAGACCTAGTGCCCGCGACAGGAAATGCTCCAAAACACAACGTGGGCACATCACATTTTCCGAAATAAAACTGACCTGTTTTTTGCAAAGTGCCTAGCTGTGGATTTTGGCCTCTAGCTCGGCCGGCACCTAGGGAAACCTACCAAACCTGTGCATTTTTTAAAACTAGACACTCAGGGGAATCCAAGATGGGGTGCCTTGTGAGGCTCTCGCCAAGGTCTGTTACCCAGAATCCTCTGCAAACGTCAAAATGTGGCCAAAAAAACATTTTTTCATCACTTTTTGGTGACAGAAAGTTTTGGAATTTGAGAGGAGCCACAAATTTCCTCTTACCCAGCGTTCCCCCAGGTCTCCTGATAAAAATGGTACCTCACTTGTGAGAGTAGGTTAGTGCCCGCGACAGGAATGGATCACTCAAGCATGAGGGCTACTGTTCACCCTGGAGTGATCCATTCCTGATGCAGGTACTAGGCGCAGGCACACAAGTGGGGTTGTGTTTTTATAAGGACAAGTGGTAGGAATTTTGAGGATCCCTGCACATTCCTGTAGTTTCTGTGATGAAAAAGAAAGGATACATATAACCATATTTATACTTTTTTAGCGCCGCATTTGCGTCATTTTTTGGCGCAAAAACGGCGCAAATTTGCAAAATACAATTGTATTTTGTAAGTTTGCGCCGTTTTTGCGTCAAAAAAGTGGCGCATATGCAGCGCTAAAAAAGTATAAATATGGCCCATAGTGTTTTTAATCAACGTTTCACTTTTGCAGGGTATTCTGGGTAAGAAAACTTTGTGAAATCCAAACACGCCACACTTCCGTGGACTGCCTTGGGTGTGTAGTTTTCCGAAATGTCTGGGTTTGGTAGGTTTCTCTATATGTGTGCGGAGTCCAGGAGTCC
Source organism: Pleurodeles waltl (assembly GCF_031143425.1). Classification (NCBI taxonomy): domain Eukaryota; kingdom Metazoa; phylum Chordata; class Amphibia; order Caudata; family Salamandridae; genus Pleurodeles; species Pleurodeles waltl. The sequence goes on from NC_090440.1 coordinate 1,284,241,661, forward strand.
AGGACCCAATACTCATGTGACTGTCTTACAAAATGAGGCTGCTTTTTGGTAGGTAATTTTGATGTCTCCACAATCCGTTTTGGGTACTTCCCTGTTGTGGTCACTTGCCTAAGTGAGGCAGTTTTTCGCTTGAGACTTAGTGGAATGCTGTGTGGTGGAACATTTGTGTCTGCCTGCAGATCCCTGGACTTCTGCTCATTGAAATGCAAGGCAAATGTGTTTTTTAAGCACATTTTGTGATTTCAAGGGGATTCGGGGTGAAGGAAAACTGGTGGGAGCCACGCAAGTCCTGCACCCTTGGACTCCCCTGGTACTAGTTTGTTAAAGTTAACCCACCACTCACACTGGTTTGGTTTTTAGCACCTCCAGAAATTATGGTTTCAAAGCATGAATGAAGTATCTGAATGTTGAAACCAAGCCTTCTAAAGGTGGGCCATAAAGCCACGTCCAGGCACCAACCAGTTTATGGTCCATTCACACGCCATTCACGCACAACAAACAACCGTTTCATACCGCCGGCCACGGGCCCAATCCAACCAATCACTGCACTCACATTAACTTACCGCTGCCAGACAAGGGCCCATCACATTCACAGGCCACAGAACGGAATACGTTTGACTACATTTTACCACCTGTAAAGTAACCGCCTCCTTCTTCCTTAGCATTATCAAATGCATGCATAAGGAACCTTTACTAATGACTCCCATGACAGCCACCTGAGGCTCAGGAAGACATGTTTTTCATGCGCCTTTAATGCACTCACTGTGCTAAATCCAACTCCTTCCATTTTGTGGATGCAAGTTGGGGGTTTCCGAGTATGCCGTACAAATCGATTCCTCGAACTGAGTGAGCATATCTACCTTTGAAACTAAGGGAGACATACTGGGGAATTCTTGTGATGTTCCCTAAAGAGAAGATCATAGGCTATGAAAAAGGGTCATGTTTAGCACACAGGGGAGTCCATGAGAACATAGCATATGTCCCAGTCAACATTATGTGCAGTGCTGTGACTGTAATGCACTTTTCAACTGAACATCTACTAAGTTCTGATGGAGGATGAGCATGAAAAGCAGGTCAAACACTGACCTATACATGTCATTGTCCTTCAGTGCTGGGATGGCATCAATGGGTTTGAATCCATAAGTGTAGATGATGTACATCTGTACTACCTTTACTATCTGCCTTCTACCTGTGCAATATCCCTGTGAAGGCACACCTACCAAAAGCTTTCCTTACCCATTCATGTCTCTGTTATCATCAGAGTCCTGACTAATCCTGTATAATTGCCAAGTGAACCTATACTAGTTTGTGGATGCAAGTTGGGGGTGTCCAAGTATGACTTGGGAGGCCTATTCCTCAAAATGAGCGAGCATATCTACTGTTAAAACTAAGGCAGACATGCTGGTGAAGAAATCCTAAGCTCTCTAAAGTAAAAAGTCAAACAAATATCCTGTGGGACTCATTCACCAACACTTCTACTTTTGCTTTGAAAGTGAAGCTACAAATTGAGTTTGCACAATTTCAAACAAGTACAAATGTTGGTGAATATGTCCAACAGGACATTTGCTTGACTTATTACACTTTTGTTCTCGTTGGCAATCAAGGTGGTCCTTGTGTAGTATACATAACTTACCTAACAAGCACTTCAAAATTCAGTCATGCTTTTAACAATCTGCCACACAGGGTACTCCGTGACAAAGTGGCATGTGTTCTGTCCACCAGTAAATGCAAAATGGAGAATATAATGCACGTTAATTGAACAGAACACCTACCACATTCTGACGGTGGCTTTAGGTCTCAAGCAGGCCATAAGAAAGTCCATGATTTCCTGAAGTAGATGAAGTAAAATTCTGTGGCTCCTTGCCTAACGAAGCGGTGGCCCATGGACGTTCGGTATCCATGTACTGCCAGTGAAAGGATTACCCAATGGCAGCTCCACCTCAGTCGATTTCCCAGAACTTTGCTTTAGTATGATACAACGTAAAGCAAGTAGGGACACAGAGGCCTGATTGTGATGGGCACTGGGGACAGTATTCCCGACTCTCCTGCCACTTTCCATGCTTCGAGCACACTTTACAGCAACGACATGGACGATCCTTCTTGGGTGTTTTAGGAATGCGATCAGCAAAGTGTCGCTCCTGCAGCCTGGTCACATCCTCCAGAACATATGAGGTGGAGGCTGCTGCTGCTTCTGTAACAGCAGTGAGGCTTTCAATTACAGACAGCTGGAAAACAAGGAAAGTCATGAGTTTTTCTGTGGTTGTCTGATGGTAAACAACATACGCATTGTATGTTACCACCTGGATCAGGTGGGTAAACAGTTTCTTGTACCAAGTGCGAGTTTTACGACACACATTGTATGGTTGAAGAACCTGGTTGTTCTTGTCCACCCCTCCCATGTACTTATTGTAATCAAGTATACAGATGGGCTTGTGGACTTCGGCCATCTGACCCCAAACCGTAATGGGGGAATTGTAGTGAGCGGGAAACATCCTTTATGCCGACTTTTTTATAACGAAGTCCTGGTTAACGAAAGCAGAACAACGCTTTCTTTAACCACGACTTCGTTATTTTGTGCCTTAACCACGCATGTCCTGAACAACGAACATGCATGGTTAAGGTACAAACAAGGGAGTCGGCTGAGGAGGACGACGCAGATGAGGCGACGACGCAGGTAAGTGGGGGGTTTTAGGTTTTGGGGAGGGGGTGGGGGGTCGGGGTTTTAGGTTTTGGGGTGGGGTTGTGGGTGGGGCGTTTTTGGTTTTGGGGAGGGGGTGGGGGGTCGGGGGTTTTAGGTTTTGGGGTGGGGTGGGGGGGTGGGGCATTTTAGGCTTTGGGGAGGGGGTGGGGGGTCGGGGTTTTAGGTTTTGGGGTGGGGTTGGGGGGTTGGGGCGTTTTTGGTTTTGGGGAGGGGGTGGGGGGTCGGGGTTTTAGGTTTTGGGGTGGGGTTGGGGGGGTGGGGCGTTTTTGGTTTTGGGGAGGGGGTGGGGGGTCGGGGGTTTTAGGTTTTGGGGTGGGGTTGGGGGTGTTGGTGAGGTATGCAGGATCAATGGGTGCCTGTTACTAATGACTTTACCAGGAATGCCTTTACAACAAAATATCGTTGTTAAGGCATTCGTGGTAAAGGCATTCGTAGTAACAACGAGGTCGGTGTTCTGACCTCGTTGTTTAGGCACCCGTTGTTTTGTCAGTCGGCATTCCGTCGTACAACCGTAGTGAGCACATATACATCACGCCTATCCAAGAACTTGACTGCGAGCAGTTCGTTGGAACACAATGCAGTACTCTGGGATTTTTGGAGCTTCTTGCAAACAGGCTCCTGCAGGAATCCTTTGCCATTACAACAAACTGTACCACAGGCCACAGTGCCAGCTTTGTAGAGCTCACTGAACAGCTCTACTCCTGTATAGAAATTGTCCACATAAAGGTTATAACCTTTGTGAAGAAGTGGCTGGACAAGTTCCCATACAATCTTACCTGTGACCCCTAATGCGGAAGGGCAACCTACAGGGTTTAGGGTAGAGTCCTTCCCTGTATACACTCTCACACAGCATGTACAGCTTTAAGCCATAGCGAGCACTTTTGCTTGCAATGTATTGTCTGAAAAGCAGCCGTCCTTTGTACAGGATCAAGGACTCATCGACTGCTATATTCTTTCCAGGAGTATAGATCTCTGGAAACCTGGCAGACAAATGTTCCACAACAGGCCGAATTTTGAACAACCTGTCATGGTCTGGATGGTCTGGGGCAATGCGGCAGAATTGTTATTGAAATGCAGCATGCGCTGCAGTAGCAGGAAACGATCTCTGCTCATGTATGGTGTGAAGATGGGGGTTACCCAAACCGTGTGAGTCATCCAGTAGGACTGCAAGGTGGGTTTCTGCACTAACCCCATTTTGAGCATAAGGCCCAAAAATATGTTCAACTCTGCCAGCGAAGTGGGAGTCCACTGGCGTGCCCTAGAACGGGGCCCGAGAGTGCCTCCACGCTCCCTCAGAAATTGGTCTGCACGCAAATTTATTTGCTGCACAATTTCCTGAAGGAAGTCAACACCTAAAAATAGATGGACGTAGTCGACTAGCAAAAAGTTAGCTGTATCGACCTTACATCCAGCATCACCAGTAAAAGGTGGAATTTGGAGCTGAACTATACAGGGGGGCTGCAAAGAGAGCACTCTCTCTGTGCTTGTGGCCGCATGCACCTGCTCTCTGGGTTCATCTAACCCAATGTTGTCCCGCTGCACAGACTGTGCTTGCGAAGGGACAGCACGGCTGTCGTCATCGTCTCCTTCCAAATCACTGGAAGAGGTGTCGTTGGATGGGACTCCGCCGACTGAAATATCACTCCCAGATTCTGCCCCATTGTCCTCTTCCTCAGATGCTGTCTCAGTATCTGCTGTCTCAGTCTATGATCCTACATCAGAGCTGTCCTCTATAACCCGAGTTAAGGCTTGAGCAACAGTCATCAAACGAGACGCCATCTCTGCTACTGGCTAAACTGTCTCTAAAGTACTAGCCTACGTACAAGGCAGATAGAGTCACAAAATTGCTCGTGGGTATGTTTGATGTGTCCAATAGGAAATGTCATCACCTTACCTACGCTTCTTCATAATTCGGCAGATTCTCTGAAGACACTGAAAAAAACAAAAAAGACAGTATTACTTCACCTTACCACATACCCATCATCACAGCCTTTAGCGCTGGTGGCACCCACTGCGACAATAATTTTTGGTGCTCTGCCTCCCATGACCTCCTCTTCTAATTCCCTCAGTACCACCCAGCAAAAGTACCCCTCATATCCCCATAGTCCCCCTCGCACATACATTTCATTTGTTTTAAAGCGCAGGTAACGCTTGCCTTTACTTATCCACTCAGCTAAATACATATAAATGTATATCCTTTGCAGCGGACAATAAACCATCTGCGCTACTTTATGGCATCAAAACTGGCACTAGACAAAAGACAGATATATATATAATATATATTTTTTTAATTAAAAAAAAAATCCTCTGGTACATTGCACTGGAGGATTTTTTAGCCCCCTCCCTGGTGTCGGCCACTGGTCGTGACCCGCACCAAGGAGGTAGTGTGAGCGTCGGCCAGTATTAAAGTCTAAGGTCTACATAAACGTGTTTGGCTGACTGACTGAATGGAATTGACTTTGGTTCTCCCCACAAAGCGGAGCAAAGAGAACCAGGGGACTGGAAGGTGATGCCTCCCTCCCATGAACCTTCGCCCGTCACAATAAGACCAGGTTTTGGCATCTCGTGCAACCCATACCTTCCTATTTCTATCCAGTGTGGGCTGCCCCAGAGCTCCTCGCAATTGTTGCATGCAGATTTCTGTTGTGAACTTAGGTACAAGCTGCACTCCATCGGATAGACAGACGTTTAGTTCCGGACTGAGACGTGACACAGCAAATCAAGTAAAATAAAATATTTTGAGGCACGTTTGGCCCCTACAAGAATGAAGGAGAGTAGTAGATGTCCAGACCATGGAGGTTTATTGACAGATTAGCTAATTATAAACTAAACTCACTCAAATTAGTTGTAAATCATTAATGAATACATGAATGGCAGTCAGTATAATTCAAAGTGATTCAAATCGCACCTTCAAAGACAAACTATTTAAAGGTAAACCAAAGCAGACACAGTTTCCCATGAAGGGAAGTACCCTAATTTTCTAAACTAAAAAAGTTTGGTAGATTAAGAAGGAAGTTAGGCCTAAGGTGTCAGCATTAGAAAAGTCTCTAAGTGCAGAATCGAATGCACAGAAAAAAGGTTCTGTAAAGCCAGAAAGAAGGGGATTTGCCCAGGCGTCTAACTCTTTCAGGTGGAAGCAGGAAAAACATCTCCTCTAAGGAGAGTGGAGAGGGCATCTGAATTAACATACTCAACAATGCATAATTTAAATCATTTCTTCTACGGAAATGTACAACTCCCTTTGATTCCGATAAAGGGACCCAATTAGGACTGAACTTGTTGTGATAATAAAGTTTTCAGTCTTCTTCTTCAAGTCCCACTCAAATGGGTCTCTGCTGCCTGAACGTCAGTGGGATGTCAGCAGCAGGATGATACAATTCAGTCATGACGTTCCCACTTGCAGGTGCAAGGCTCATTGTGTTACAGCTTTACTCCTACAAAGGGAAAGAGTAAAAAATACATAACAAGCAGAGAAGCATTGCAACTAGATGTGATCCGTTTTAAATTGAGACCTACATTAACTATGGTCGACTAAAGGTGAATATCAAACAATGCATATGTATGTTTGCAGCAGATTGATTTAAATAAATGTGTGCAAAAACATTTAGAAATAAAATTGCATTTGATCCTTTTCTTTGCTGAGAGTGCCAGACCAGTTTGCCTCGAATATGTTGGACACTTTGGCCCATATTTATACTTTTTTAGCACCTAATTTGTGTCATTTCTTTAAGCAAAAGCGGCGCAACATACAAAATATAATTGTATTTTGTAAGTTTACGCTGCTTTTGCGTCAAACAATGACGCAAATTAGATGCTAAAAAAGTATAAATTTGGGCCTTAGCGACCTGTGCAGGAGAAGGTAGTGGACTGGGATTCTACGCCACCCTCCAGAGGCAACAGAGGTAACTTTACCCAAACTGCAGACCACAGTCTGTTTTCCCTAGGGCTCTTGAACACACTCACTGCAGCTCCACTGATTTATGACCAGGGCCAGTGCCTCCCTTTTCTTTTGCCCTAAAGATGGAAAGCCCCCCTTACAATATTGCAATGTTATTTCCACATGACGAGAACTGCGCGTCTCCTGTGTGTGGTTGTTGTTGATGGGCTGGCATACCCACCATCTAGGGTAGCCCATTGGGCTTTTCTGATATTCGTGGTCCAGTTCACTCCAGCCCTAAATCACAAGACAGGCAAGAGATTCAGTGAGGGAGCTCTCCCCATCCACCCTTAAAGCCATGGAGACTTGTTGTGGTCCAGCCTCAGGGAACAACTGATCCCTTGATTTTCCTTGCCCAACAGGTGCCAACTGTAGTATGCGGGTCAGACTTTGATTAGCTACAGCTCTTCCCTATACTACTGTATCTCTTCTCCTGCTACTAATGCCTTAATCAGTCAGCCAGTACTTACCACACAGACCACTCCACGACCAGCTCCAGTGGAGACCTTGAATGCCGTGGGCAGAATAAAGCCAACAAGACGATTACAAGACTACCATGGCTCCTTCGCAACAGACCCTCCTACAACTAGCCCAGACAAACTAAATGCTATCCTGGGAGCCATCGGCACAATGAGGGACTCTTATGAGTCAAAGATTGACATTGTCGTTATAGATGTCAGCTGTTTTAAACTCTGATTATAAAAGCTTGGAAAAATTCGAGTGAGCTGAATACTTTGAGTGTTACTTCAGATGATCTACCCGGATCAAAAGAGCTTTAACCTAACACGAAGTACATCAGTGGACATAAGACTTATAAGCTCCACTGGCCTGACCCCGCTCTGCCTCTCGGCCTCTCTGGTCCTCAACCTTGGGAAGTCCTTTGATGCCCTTGGGTGGCAGTACCTCTTCAAGGACCTCACAGAATTTGGCATCAGAGAGAATACATCATACACCTGCACCGTTTGGGCAAGCTGATCTAACCACCCTTTGCAATTCACAGAGGAGCTTGTCAAGGATGCCCCCTCTTCCCTTTGCTCTTCACACTTGCTATGGAGCCACTTGCCATCAAATTGAAATGATAGGGAGGAGTATGGGGTATCATCTTGGCCAACAGCCTGCATGTGGTATATTTATATGACAATTACATTTAGGGATTTCAGCAGGGACCATAGTGGGTTCGTATTCTCGAAGACTTTGGTGCAGCCTCTGGCCTACATGTCAACTGATGACAGTTGTATAAAATTCTGGCTCCTCCTTAAGGCAGTTGCAACTAGTTTGGACTTGGAAGGTGGCACCATCAGATGGAAGTGGGCCTCCTTCTCCTACTTAGGGAGCAGAATGTATCATGCTGAGCAGAACCTCCTTGTCGGAAACCTCAGTGGGCTATGATTGCTCTCAGAATCATGAAGCCATCTAGAAAATACTGCCACTGTCACTGGGAGGGTGCCATCTGCTCTCCAAGATGGTTATCCTACTTTGCCTCATATATTGCATTGCTAGCCTAATTTTAATTCTCACGAGGAAATTCTTTCACGACGTATATTCATTGCTTACAAAGGTAAATCGACAAAAGGGCCGGTGCAGAGTGACACTAACCAAATTGCACCTACCCATCCATAGGGTGCATGGGGGCTCTGAGTATTGAACACTTTTCCTAGCAGCTCAAATACAGTGGCTGTCTCTGGCTCTTGGGTCTCTTACCATGGAGACTTGCGCTGATAAAAGACATTGGTGTCCTGAGGAACCACACAGATAATTAGTTCTGGGCTTTCGACAAAACCAAAAGTGCCTTGCCTACTATATATAGCACTGAGCTGCTACACTGAAAGCCTATTAATTAGTAAGCTAATTCCCCCTTACACCTGACTATCCCTTTGCTTGGTCTTCCTAGACACTTGAGATATGTCAGTGTCTGTGACTTGAACCACTAGGTGGACGCTGGCATTTTAACCATGAGTGACCTATTCCAAGATGGGCAACTCCTTACCTTTAATTATCTCTGTGAGCAGCTTTCTGTACACAATGCTCAATTCCTAACCCATCATGTCCTCCCCCATGCTTTTAGGCCCCTGTGGCCATTGCTACTGCAGACCTTGAGAAACACTCCTTGGTTCCAATGTCTCCATGTGTTCAGTAAAGGCCTGAGGTACAGTAGCTCGCTATACAGGCCCTGCAGTACCACACTCCATACATTGTTGCAACCCCTGTGGGCTAAATGGGACTTTAAAATAGGGAGACTACTGCATGACCAAGAATGGGCCAGATTTATTACATACCCAGACGCTGTCTCAAGTAATGCAAAAAGCTGCAATTAACAAACCTTTTTCCCCAAGCTAACACTTGTCCACGCTGCAATACAGATTCTGCAGATTTCCAAAACATGCTATGGTCCTGCTACTTACTTTGTATTCTGCTGGTCGAAGGTAGTAAGTTACCTTGTCCTCATTACTGGATTGACCATCTCCAACAGGTGGCAAACCTGTCTCCAGGGAATGTAATGAAAAAGACTTCAACAAAACAGGTGCACAACCCACTTCTTTCTCCTTCGACGTCGCCATGCTTTTAGCCAAGCAAATAGTTACCATAAACTAAAAGTCAAAGGCTCCCCCCACACTCAGGGCATGGTGCCAAGTGCTATAAAATGGACTGAGGCCGATGGATAAGACCTGCATAGAGAAGCTGCTACAGGCCTACACAAATGCCCAATTGCTAGTGATTTAGACGCCATGTTATAAATCCTTAAGGGGTCACCAAAAGATGACACACTTCCTCCTTAGCGTTCTCTGGGGCATATTTAAGAAAAGGGGCACTGCACTGTGCGCAGTGCCACTTTTCTTGCACCCTTTACCATCCCCTACCGCCACCATATGTGTGCCGTATTTAAAATACTGCAGACAAAGGCACAGGGTAGAGGGCAATAGCGTCATTTTTCATGACGCTATTGATGTACTCTCCAGGAGTGGCGCCAAAATATTGGCACTACTCCTTCAGGGTACATAGGGGCCCATTATAAATAATGGAAGGCCCCATTTAACGCCTGCTCTGAGCAGGCGTTAAACGTGCCATACAAGATGATGCAACAAAATCTGTTAGATTTCCTTGAGCCATTTTTTCGCCCCCCCCCCCAACAGGGAACGCCATCTTTGCATACATTGTGCCTGGCATGCATTGTGCCACTTTATAAATGTGGCGCGAGGATTTTGGCCTCGGTGGGCAACATTAGTGTAAAAAAACATATGATGCTAATGTATCGCAAGGTGGCTTAAAAATATGCCCCTCTGTATCTTCTTTTGAGGTTCATCTGACCAAGGCCCCTGCAGTGACCGCCAGTTGTGGCTTGCGGGAGGGAAAAGGGGCCAGGCGGTGCAACACGTGGCAGGGGGAGGGGAGAACAACACAAAAAATATATAACAATAAAAAAAAGTAGCTTTTTTGCTGTGCCGCTCTGATCTGCTCAAGTCTTGCATTGCAGGCATAGGCTCCCAGCCTACCCTCCCCCAATCCTTAAGCTTCTTTCATCCTGCTTGCAGGATGAAAGCAGCATTAGGATTGGATGGATCGCTCAGCCAGGGCACTCTGGGGCAGAGTGGGAGCCTCTGCCTTCTCTTTCCAACACGGCAATGCCAGGTTGGAGAGAGCCTAGTGGGCATATATGTTTGGCCAACCCGAGATGGCCGGCCACACATACATGCGCACTGAGAGGGAGTGCTGTGCACTCTCCCTCTGTTCCTGTCACGCCCGTGGCCCCACCCCTTTTACAGTAAAAACATAATAAACATAGTTTATTATGTTTTTACTGTAAATCCTTTGCAGCTGCTGCTGCTTCCCCACCATAGCGGAGGAGCCGCCCCTGGTGAGCGCACCCCCACATAGACACAAGCTATCAAATTAACTGGTCCCTTAGTAACGCCCAATTACTTTCCTCTCTGGCACCAACTACATTGAAATTACAGCCCCCCTACCATCCCACACCAAGGCACGGTGCCTCACCCAGATGGCATCACTCCTAGCCACCCACTCATCTACCAGTAGTAACTTCTATTCACAAGAAGTGCTCAACCCTTATTGTTAACAGTCCCATTTACTTCCCGACCCCATTTGTTCTTCCTTGCTTAAGTTAAAGATAACAGCCACAACACTGTGCCCTTCTTTTTTCCTAAATGTATTATGGAGCCGATATAAACAACCTGAGTAAACAAATACCCTACTACCACTCTTCTTTTGTAGACACTCTCATTTTCTCTTATGCTTCGAAAAGCTGCTGTATTATTAAGCCATACCACTCCTTAATATGCAGTTGATACTCTGTACTCACCCCAGACTGGATGGTGACATGCACGTGAAGTTTATAAAAATGTCAATAAAGGTGGTTTGAAAAAAAAAGCTTGAGAAATGAAAGAATGTCTTGCCTAAAACTGTTCCATTTCAATTTTGATTACACTTAGGTAGATTTCCACAAGCTGTCTAACTTTAACAAGGTGATGACGCTAGTCAGCACGCCTACTCTGAAAACTGTTCCACACCACTGCTCACCAGACCCCCAAACTGCAAAGGCTCCATTCTGCCTTTTTTGTATGTGTTTAAAGGTGATTACTCTGTTGTTGGAGTCAACTTTCTTTTTAGCCCTTCTGTGTGTGTTATTCTGTCCAGCGGGCATATTAGTAGAGTGGCTTGATGAGCACAATAAAAAAACATGTCCCTCAGTGAATAGTTCAGCCATAGGAAGCATTGAATATAGTTATCATTTTCATAATAGTGCGAAGACTGGCAGCTGGGGGGTGCACAGAATGAGAAAGTGGTCAGAAATGAATTTGCATCCCCAGAGGATAGCTATCATGTTTATAATTGGTACAGTTGCATTAGGTCACACTGCTTGACTGTGAGGGGGACAACACATTTCTAAATCAGTGATTAATAAGTGCTGGGCAAACCCTCCAAGACTAGTTAAGCAGGTATTGATAAACAACCCAAATTTAATTAAATTACAATAATGCTGGTTTTGGATTGGTGAAGAGTTAAAGGACAACCCAACACAGGAATTGTTAAGTGTATCTAACAGCACACCTAGTGTTAGTTCTGACGAAGGCACTTGATTTGTTTTGGCGATGATGTGCTGAAGCATATAGACCACATGAACAACGTTTGTAAGCCTGGAGCCTTGGTTTTTGCTTTGCTCTTGTAACCAAGGCATCCTAAAAAAGGGCTATGAACCCACCAAGAACCTATTTTAAAACCCATGGTTTGATAACAGGTAATTGTTAGTCATCACCACCACCTGATGGAATGACTTAATAAGTTGAAAAGGAGGTCCAATTAATGTAAATAATGAGTAGCGGTGCAAGCCCCCCGCATTCTTCTTCTCCTCCCTATTGTTGCAGCCATATGAAAAGTACTAGTATGTGAACTATGGCAAGTACACCCTAGAACACATCTTGATGAGAACACAGTCACTCTGAACTCTGAACCTATTGGCTGCTTCAGATACAGGTGATAGAAGTTTGGAAGCAGGACAACTCTTGACTTCTCTTGATTGTTCCTTATATGAGTCGTTCGGGTCCACCCCAGGTCCTGGTCCCTGGGCCTTCCAAAGGTCAGAGAACCTCCCAGACAAAGTGGAAACAGGGAAAATTGTTGTGTGGTCAGTAATGATAGGCATATGGACCTAATCTGAGAGAAGATCCTAATGTTCTCTCGCACAGGAGTAGTCTCCAAATGATCCAGGATCCTGTTTAGGCAACCCAGGATAGTAAAAGAGGTCTTCCATTTGCCCAGCAGCAGGGCTGATGGTAGTTAAGTGGCACCCCACAAAATTGCCAACTTCCTATCCCATAGTCTTCCACACTATGGCGGTCATTCTGACCGCGGCGGACGGCGGTCGCCACCCGCCATGCGTTTACCGCCGAATGACCGCCCCGCGGTCAAAAGACTGCGGCGGTCATTCCAACTTTCCCGCTGGGCCGGCGGGCGACCGCCAAAAGGCCGCCCGCCGGCCCAGCGGGAAAGCCCCTGCAACGAGGAAGCCAGCTCCGAATGGAGCCGGCGGAGTTGCGGGGGTGCGACGGGTGCAGTGGCACCCGTCGCGATTTTCACTGTTTGCTAAGCAGACAGTGAAAATCTGTATGGGGCCCCGTGAGGGGGCCCCTGCACTGCCCATGCCAGTGGCATGGGCAGTGCAGGTGCCCCCAGGGGCCCCACGACACCCGTTCCCGCCATCCTGGTTCTGGCGGTGACAACCGCCAGAAACAGGCTGGCGGGAAGGGGGTCGGAATCTCCGTGGCGGTGCTGCAAGCAGCGCCGCCATGGCGGATTCCCTGGGCCAGGGGAAAACCGCCGGGAAACCGCTGGTTCCCCTTTTCTGACCGCGGCTTTACTGCCGCGGTCAGAATAGCCCAGGAAGCACCGCCAGCCTGTAGGCGGTGCTTCCGCTGTCCTCCGCCATGGCGGTCATGGACCGCCAGGGTCGGAATGACCCCCTATGTCCCCAAAGAGTCACTCCATTCTTTTGAGTGTTGGGGAGACCAGGCTCCTTAGATTAACAACTGCCAGTGGCTCATTATAGCCTGAGGGTCCACTTGTTCAACTCTTCAGCTACTGCTGTGCAGAGGGGCTCTTTGTTGGCTTCTGTGAAAGCCCACCCCTCTGAAGGGTCCAAAGGCATCATCCGCAATATATGATTTTTTACCGTCCAGGAGTTCTTTCCAGATACGCAATGGAATCTCAGAACTAACACTATGTATTGGTCAAGGGTCCAAGCCACAAACATGAATAAGCAAATTCTTGCCTCGAAGAGTGACAGCATTAAAGAATTTTAAACAATTCAGTTTCCGAGAGAGAGGGTCAGATCAGGACAGTGGACTGCCACTATATTATTTTCATTATAACGCATGACAGTAATGTTGGATTGACAACCTAGTCCTAACCAAAACATAGAAAAGTAGACATCTATGAGTGTAGTAGGTGATGATAATGGCTACTATGGTTAGGTACCTGATGTGGAGGTTAAAATGGTAATAATATTACCATAACTATCTCATGGTAGGCGATGTACTGGATTCAATGTAATTGTAGGTCATTATTACTGACCTCAATATAGTGGCATGCAACCGACCAGGAGTAAGAGTGGATATCTGTGTAAATACGATAAAAAGAAATGATGGCATTGGGCACATTCATGATGAAAAGATGTAGTAGAACTTATTAAAAGCATGCTTTGAATCAGCCATAGGCTCTATGGATGCTGCACTAGGATCCAGCCACATCAGTATTCTCAACTTGCAATGGCTTTGTGCTGCATACATATTAAACAACCACACTGACACACCAGCAACTGTATAAATAGGCCATGTCCAGCACAGTTCCTGTAAGGAAACAGGAAGCAGCTCAAGATATGACATCCTCGACTGATTTAGAAACCAGGAAATGTAGAGGGTGTATTTGCTGGCAGTGATTCATTCCAATATACATTTCGCCTTAGGGAAATTAGCTACCTCAAACAAAGCCAATAGGATCAGGGAGGCCAGGTGTTGATAATCCCCTAGCTCTTCGACAAACAATACCCTGAGAGATCATTAATTGTAGAGACGTCTTCAGAATGCCAAATAAATGTCCGGAGTCACGTCAAATAGATACTGCGGTTGTGCCAAGCTCCCAATTCAATATTGGTATATTTAATTTTAGCCATTCAAGCATGAATCGTTAATTTCGATAGTTTATATAAAATTCTTGCAGATCCACAAAAGTGTGCTTGCTGGCATATTTGAGACCACTTATCTCACAGCCATGATCAATAATCAATTCTAAGGCAATGAAATACTACTCAGCCACCCAGGGTGAACCATCGGGATCTAGGGGAGCAACATGTTGTCCACAAACACAAACAATGAGCTCAACTCCAAAGGTAGTGAGGATGCAATTATAATAGGGGTTACCAATATCCTATAACCTGCCCCAGGTGCACCAACTATTATCGAAAGATTCCATAAGTGTGTGCTTGCTGCCTGCGATATAGACGAGCATTGCAAAGCTGATAGATCTGAGTTTAACACAACTGCCTTTCTTAAACTTACTTTTTAGAAGAGTAAAAGTAAAAGAAGTAAAAGTACTGCAGACTAAATGTAGTATGCATTTTTGCAAATAAAAAACAACAAAAAAAAAGAGTAAGTTGCGAACTGAAATGCACTTATAAGTAGTAATGTAAAATGATCATGTGCAAATCACATGTATGCAGTATTATTCAGTGTATGAATTTTATGATAATCTAGTTAATTAACATTTCCATAGTTATTTTCCATTAATAGTGCGTATGTGAAATGCACATATAACCATGTATTTGAATGTGCATTAAAGTCTGTGTTAAGTTTACTGAAGTTAAGGCCTGAAATGGTTTTCTGTATTTAACCTTCAACGTGGAAGTTTTGCTCTTGCTGCATATTTCTTTATTTGCAGGTGCATCTGCACAAGCCTCCATTTGATGAAAAGCTTATTGTTAGTTGTAGATAAAGGGGTATGGGAAGACAAGTTGCCAAGGATGGTATGTGTTAACGAGGAGCTGTGAAGAAGAACCACCCTCCATATTCCTGAATATGAGAGTGATGCAAGGTCGTCCCAATACTTGGACCAAGTGATGGCAGTCTAATGAGAAGTTACCATTCACAATTATGTGCAGACCATGGAAAGGTACTGACAGTGACCTCACCTATCTGAGGTTGTGGGATAGGAGTGTTTTAGCCAGTTAGAGATTTAGGGGCATATTTATACTCTGTTTGCACCAAATTAGTGTCATTTTTTTTACTCTAATTCGGTGCAAAGCTAGCATCAAATTTATGGAGTTAAAGTCATTTTTTGGAAGTGGAAACCTACCTAGCCTTAATGAGATGCAAAGTAGGCGTTCCCAGACAAAAAATGACTCTGTGGCCTTAACGCCATATTTATATTCCCATGCAAAAATGGTGCATGGGAGGGAGGAGGGGTCAAAAAATGGTGCAAAGCTTGCTTTGCCCTGTTTTTTAACTCCTGGGTCAGGGCAGGCATTAGGGGACACCATGGAATAAGCCCACATGTGTCCTCCCCAGGCCCCAGGGGCACCCCTACTCACACCAGAGGAACTGCGGAGGATGGGGGACCCCATGCTAGCTAAGTACAGATAAGTACAGGTAAGTATTGCATTTTATTTTTTAAGGTGCCATAGGGGGGCCTGTAATGGGCCCCCACTCATGGCACAGGGTGCAATGGCCATGCCCAGGGGACCCTTGTCCCCTGTGCTGGCCATTGGGGTGGTGGGCATGACTCCTGCCTTTTCTAAGGCAGGAGTCATGTAGCATGGTAGGTTTAGCACCAGAAAATGACGCTAATCTGGTTAGAGTCATTTTTGTTTATTCTAACCTGCCTAAAGTTATTTTTTGGTGCTAAACCCCCCTCTTCTATACTGCCAGCCCCACCCGACTAAAGTAATTTTTTTTTACTCTAGCCTACCCTTTGCACCAGCTTGCACCAATCCATAAATCTGGTGCCCAGCTGGTGCACAGACATAGTGCAAGCCGGTGCTAAACTTTTTGGTGCAAAACTACTTTAGTGCATTTTTGCACCAAAAAGTATAAATAAGGGTCTTAGATTCCTTTTTCCCTTTGACTAGAACAGACTTTTATACATTTATGGAGCTACAGACCTCTGTTTTTCCAGTGTTTTGGCCGATGTGGCTTTATGCTATGCACGTCTCTCTTCCAGAATCTTCTACTGAAGTTTCCGTGGTGCTGACACTTTTAATTAATTCTCTGTTGCCTTAAACTAGAAAAAATCTTTTGGTTTCCTACAACTTATTAGAGTAGTTAGACTTCTATAGATTCCATGGTTAGACAGGGTAATTAAAGTTTAGATTCTGAGCACCAAATATTGTTTCTTATTTTCTGTAGTGCCTCCGCTGAGGTTCTAGTATGTCTCATGTTAGTGCGCTTTGACTTGATTTGACACTTTAACTCACCTATGATGTTTTTGAGACTCATTTACATAAGTCTGACTTTGAACTTGTAATAAACCTTTTGAACTTGGATGAACTCCGAGATTTAGGCGGTCATTCCGACCCTGGCGGTCATTGACCGCCAGGGCCGGGGACCGCGGGAGCACCACCAACAGGCTGGCGGTGCTCCCAAGGGCATTCAGACCGCGGCGGTACAGCCGCGGTCAGAAACGGAAAACCGGCGGTCTCCCGCCGGTTTTCCGCTGCCCTGAGGAATCCTCCATGGCGGCGCAGCTTGCTGCGCCGCCATGGGGATTCCGACCCCCTCACCGCCATCCTGTTCCTGGCGGTCGTGACCGCCAGGAACAGGATGGCGGTGAGGGGTGTCCTGGGGCCCCTGGGGGCCCCTAAAAGATTTTCAGTGTCTGCATTGCAGACACTGAAAATCGCGACGGGTGCTACTGCACCCGTCGCACCCTTCCCACTCCGCCGGCTCCATTCGGAGCCGGCTTCCTCGTGGGAAGGGGTTTCCCGCTGGGCTGGCTGGCGGCCTTCTGGCGGTCGCCCGCCAGCCCAGCGGGAAACACAGAATAACCGCGGTGGTCTTCTGACCGCGCAGCGGTATTCTGGCAGTTCCCGTTTGGCTGGCGGCGCCCGCCGCCAGCCAAAGTTGGAATCACCCCCTTAATGTTTGACCAAATGGATTGCACTGTAAAGTGATTAGAATGGTTTACTGTGTTTCTCCTCACCCCTCTAAACTTTCAAAAGATGAATCAGATTAAGAAAAGTAGTAAGAGTGCCAGATGCAGGATGAGGAGATATTCGCCCTCTGAACAGTGACACTCCGCAGAACCTCAAATCCTTCCTATCGTAGAGGCAGCAAGTATGCCTCCTGCACTGTGAAATGCAGTCAGCATTAACTCAAATCATTCTCTGTGCCCAATCCACTGAAAGGTACTGCAGATGCCATATGAAAGACTTCTCTCATGTCAATTTACCTCTACAACCTGCTACATGGCTAGGTAGCTCACTTGACAAAAGAGTGAATACACCCCGGAACTGGCATGCTGACTGTTGATCATGGATGTCGACGTCAAGAAGTAGCCTAGGGATTTAATATATCTGCTGAAAAGATCAGAGTAAAACCTGTGAGTCTAGTAAGTTAGTTTTGCATCTACAGGTGCTAACAGTCAAGTATTGAATTACCAATAAGTAATTGCAGAATTGCATTTTTGTTTACTAACTCATTCCATTCCATTCTCATTATGAGGAATATTGCAGTTGAAGGTAATTTGGAATACTGAGGGTCTCATTTTCAAGCCCTTTGCACCACCACTGCGTAATTTTTTGACACAACGGTGGCGCAAGAAGTGTTCTACACTGCTCCACATTCACAAACTGACACATCAGGCCCAATGCATCAGTTTGTAAAGCCTTGCTTCACATTATACATGCACCTGGTGTAAAGTATGCAACGTAGGTGTTCCCACTTGAAAAGCTACACAGAACTGATGCAGTGAAATTTACATTTCATTGTGTCATTCAGTGACATCACTGCGTCAGAATTTTACTGCCTGCTCAGAGCAGGCGTAAAACTGATGCAGTGCTTTTCCCAATGGGGCCTCCTGGCATTGCTGGAGTCGCGTCATTTTTTATGCCAGTCCAGCAATGCTTGAATTTAGCATCACAGAGGCATCAGAATTTCTGATGCATCTGTGAAAACGTGTGCCATGGAGCTCTGTCTTGTAAATACAGTACATCCATGGTGTTGGAATGGGATGCAGGGCAGTGCAAGAAATCTGAAACATCGAAGCCTATGCGTCAGATTCTTGTAAATGAGGCCCCTAATCTGGCAGTATTTCACAAATATTGAGGGGGTAGCCAATAAGGTTGATGTATAAATCTCTCCAATAGAGACTCCTTGGACCTCCGCCTATAAGGCAGACATCATCTGTTTGATCTACCTTCAACCCTCATTGGAAAAACACAGAGTTCTCGCTGTCTACGCTGTCACAATAGAAAACCTTATTTACCTGCAAAACTGCACAGGAGGTGTTAAACCTTCCCTAGTAGAACCAGAGCTAACAAACAATAAATCAACTCTTCTAGAGTTGTAAAAAGAGAAGAGATTCATCTTCAGGGACAGAAGAATCCAAAATGACCCGCATCAAAATCACCTCTCACTCTAAATGAAAATAAGAATGACCCTTGAAGGTAAAAGAAGGAACTAAAAACAGTCTAGCTGGAAAAAAGGGTTCAATTGGATGTCTCTTTAATGCGCCTAACACCAAACAAAAAAATAATCAAGACCTATTTTGTTTTTTGAAGGAGGTCTTGAATGAGAAAAACTCTTCGAAAGTAGGGAAACATAACTTTCTATGGGATCCCCACCTCCACCAGGATTCTCTAAATACCCTAGCTGTCCCAGATCAAATCCATCTTGACGAATAGAAAGTACATTTACTCCCTTACAGAAATTTGGTCTAATACCTTTGCTGAGCACATTTTTCTGAATGACTTTCAATAGTGAGCATAGGAACACAAAGAAGAATAGATCCTTTCTTGGAACTCTGCACTGTTACTGCAAGACATTTAACTAGACTATTTCTCTTACTATCTTACTAACTAACCTTTCAACCTCAAGGCATTTAAGCTTAATCAGCTTGATTTGGAGACAGGTTCAACAAAGGAAGAAAATGAAACAGTAGTACAACTCCTGACCCCTCCCTGTCTGACACAATGGAGGAAGGAAAGAGGAGCAGGCCAAAAAGGCATAACCATTATGACCCTTATATTATCCTTCTTAATTTTCATCAACACCCAGGATATCACAGTTATTGCCAAGTGTTCCCTTTCTATGCTTCTAGGAACAAACTTGGTGCATAAAATTCACCCCGTGGCAAAAATATCTATCTGATGAAACACCCACTTCTTTCACATTTCTTTAAAAACACTGCAGGGTTCAGACAAAGTACATGAGGAGAACGGAAAACAAACTCTGCTAAGCCTGTCTGCTACCACATTCTCTATTCCCTTGATATACACTGCCGAAAGAGATGGAAGATGTGACCCCACCTAGTAAAAATTAGCAAGTCCCCCTTGTTTATTGTAAATATGACTACAATATCATTTTGTGTGTCATAAGCCGGTCCAAACAGGTCTATTCCCCTTTAAGACCATGTTGTCCAGCCCGGACCTCACCCTCTGTGTCACTTGGGTGCCTTGGCAGCCTACCATGTTCAGGTTATACTACCAAAAAAGGGGTGTTACGTTAGGGTTAAGTGGGCGCTCGGGATCCTCTATCAGACCAGTTGGTGTTCAAAGATGAAAAAATGCCAACACATGGAAAACACCCAATCACCTCAAGGTCAAAGACCAAGTAACTGAGAAAACACAATGTGTGGCAACTCTCTCATCAATGAAAATTATTCACAAATGTAAAACAAAACACAATCCAGATTACAATAGGGTTTGAAAAAGCAAGTTAGACATTAAAGCAGCAATTGTGTTATCAACAATAGCTTCATCATAAACAAAGAATGGAATTGAATAACAATCGAAAGTTACAACAAATTATGTTGAATTAATATTTTAATGTTTTGATACAATTCTTGTAAATTAATAGCAAATTCTCTGCCTAAATTTATATTTGGGTACAATTATTGCAGATTGTTGAAAAAAAATCCTCTGCCAACACGTGTTTCGTCAGGGAAGTCTCCTTTGAAATCCCAAACGACTTCTTCAGGGCTACAATTATTAAACACAAAACAAAAAATGATAAGAACCAAAATGCTCCAAAAAGATCACTTAAATTGTGATAGGGGAACCCAGAAACACCTAGTGTCTCTGCCATAGCCAAACCAAAGAAATAAGTGCAAAAAAGAATATATGATGCATGCACCACGCTACAGTAATTTTTTCATGTACTCATCTAACAAAAACCCATAATGGTGATGTGTTAACTCTCGATCAATTTACAGAAAAAATCTCCAGAAAGAAAATCACCCTATACACTGCCCAGAAACCAAATTTCATATTGAAATATAGGAAGAAAGAAAAAACGAAATTTAACAAATACCTTCAGTTTGACCGATCTTTGAAATTTATGTTAGCCAGCTGTTATTATAACAGCGGTCATAGTTAATGCGATCTAACAGCAAAAATAAAAAAGAAGAAAGAAATAGAAAAAGGCCAAATGACCTATTTTAATTTGTTTGCCTCCAAATGCACCATAAAAGTACCAATGAATTATTGCCATATTGTGGTAATAATCAACGTAACAACAAAATACCTTCGTCCCAAGTCAGTGAGGAGAAAATGTAAATCCGTCTGTTTGAATCTGCTGAAACGAAGTCAAAAGAGAAAGAGTCTAAATAACACGTACATAACGTGTTGTTCAGGTATCTAGTGATCCGGGTATACCATTCATCCTTGGACCTTTTCAAGGGCAATCTCACCCAGACTGTCACATCACTCAGGTCTCAAATATCCTTCTGGCATATGTTACCTCTGTCAGAAGTGGGGGGGATTTTCCTTCTCAAAATGGAAGCACTCCCCAGACTCCTGTACTATTTCACAAATCTTCCCCTTAAGTCTCCCCACCCTTTTTTGCTCTCATTAGTGTCTCTTAAGGAGTTTATCTGGAAGAAATCTTGCTGCAGAACAGCCCTTTCAAAACATTCCCTACCGATTGACCAGGGAGGACTAGCAGTCTCTAATTTTTAACATTACTACCTTGCATTCCAATTTCAGTGGGTAGCTAAGTGGTTAGCAGGGTTGCAGTTGTCTGATACCACCACAACGTTACCTGCCTGGATCCACATCAGCATCCTCAAGCTGTTCTACCCTTGTTCCAAATTCCTGATCCCAGACCCCATCCTACTACAGGTGGCCACTCGTTGCTTCCACCATAGTCTCTTCCTAACACGTTCTTCTACCACCTACGTTCCAGCGATTCCCCTTCATGGCACACCACGGGGCACCGGCGTCATCTCCCTGCCAGAACTGACTGACTGGCATTCTGCTGGTATACATGGTGATATCTACCGCAATGGGTTTCTTTGCTCATTTGACACAATGGTCACGGAGCATGGTTTACCCCATTACTTTATAATTCCCTGATTGCAACACTGCAAAACAAATGGGGAGACCTGTCACAAGAGAAGTAGATACATCTCACTATGCACTATCTCAACGTTACGGGACCAGGCAGATGACTGATTCACTGTTTTTTAAAATTCCTTTGGCATGCACGCTGCAGCCTTGCTTGCTCCACTTCACCGATGGGAAGACGACCTCTCCGATCCATGCACAGGCAAGGTGAAGTCCATTTTGTTACAGGGCCCAATGTGCATTCCCTTTAACACCTGATTTAGACTTATCGAATGTTACATAGTTTATCAAGCCTACCCTACCCCATTTAACATTAACCTTTTTTTTAACCGCACTGATGCAGCATTCCCCCATTGTTCCTTGATTAATGCTGACCTGCTTCATATGCTAAGTCCTGTTCTCTCCTACATCATTACTGACAGGATATAATATTTGGCCCTCCTACCGGCATGGAACACACTGTAGCACAAACATGGGAAATATGCATTCTGCGGCTCTACCACAGGGCTAATCATTATAGAACCTTGTTAGACCTGGGTCTCTTGACTACTTAATGCCTCATCACCAGGAGGGCGAAAGCTCATGACTCTCCCACTCTTGAGGCTTGGATATCTTCCTTGAATTGTCACGTGGGCTCTCATTATTCTAATGAGACTACAAGATTTTGAGCGGCAGAATCGCCTGCGGCGTGGGCGACTAAGTCTGACCCGCTACAGGTGACACCTGTCGCTCCAATCCAGGTTCTGCTCCAACTAACTAGCAGTGCCTCATCTCCCCCCAAAGGCGGGATGATTGGGCAGCCGAGCGCATGACATAATTGATTTCTCAGGGAAATCGTGGTCAATCAGGTCTCATCTGTTTCTCTCAGTTACATTGGTCTCACACACACAATGACAAACAGAGGCAGTGTATGTTTCAATAAGATTTTAATACAGCGACTGCATCTTAGATAGCAAAACATGGGCTGCAAAAACCAGGACGATACAGCATGACAAGATTAAAAGAGTGACAAGGAGAGTAAAGCATAGAAATAATGCTACCATATTGCCACTAGAGTCAATAGACTAATTCCTACCTAGGCTATAATGGAGCACAGTGTGTTAAGCTCTAATTCTGCCCTTTAGGTTCCCCTGGGAAGACATCATCCCCCATACCTGAGCAAAGGCCTGAAGTCTGCATGTGGTTGTAGCGAAGTGTTCAACAATCAGCATACAGTTGTGGTTCTCTGGCTGGAATCTCCCTCTAACGTGTAAGGGACAGGGAAATACTGATGCAGCATGCCCCCATTGTTCCTTGATTAATGCTGACCTGCTTCATATGCTAAGTCCTGTTCTCTCCTACATCATTACTGACAGGATATAATATTTGGCCCTCCTACCGGCATGGAACACACTGTAGCACAAACATGGGAAATATGCATTCTGCGGCTCTACCACAGGGCTAATCATTATAGAACCTTGTTAGACCTGGGTCTCTTGACTACTTAATGCCTCATCACCAGGAGGGCGAAAGCTCATGACTCTCCCACTCTTGAGGCTTGGATATCTTCCTTGAATTGTCACGTGGGCTCTCATTATTCTAATGAGACTACTGGATTTTGAGCGGCAGAATCGCCTGCGGCGTGGGCGACTAAGTCTGACCCGCTAAAGGTGACACCTGTCGCTCCAATCCAGGTTCTGCTCCAACTAACTAGCAGTGCCTCATCTCCCCCCAAAGGCGGGATGATTGGGCAGCCGAGCGCATGACATAATTGATTTCTCAGGGAAATCGTGGTCACTCAGGTCTCATCTGTTTCTCTAAGTTACATTGGTCTCACACACACAATGACAAACAGAGGCAGTGTATGTTTCAATAAGATTTTAATATAGCGACTGCATCTTAGATAGCAAAACATGGGCTGCAAAAACCAGGACGATACAGCATGACAAGATTAAAAGAGTGACAAGGAGAGTAAAGCATAGAAATAATGCTACCATATTGCCACTAGAGTCAATAGACTAATTCCTACCTAGGCTATAATGGAGCACAGTGTGTTAAGCTCTAATTCTGCCCTTTAGGTTCCCCTGGGAAGACATCATCCCCCATACCTGAGCAAAGGCCTGAAGTCTGCATGTGGTTGTAGCGAAGTGTTCAACAATCAGCATACAGTTGTGGTTCTCTGGCTGGAATCTCCCTCTAACGTGTAAGGGACAGGGAAGTATTTTTATAATACAACAGCTGATGGTCTGAGAAAATGTCCCTACGTAAGGTTGTGTGTTTTCTATGAATGTCAGAGACAAAACTCTACACCACGTTCACTGGCAACCTATCTTACTGCAGCCTTGGAAGAAGCACAGAGTGAGCAAGAATGTGTTGTTTGAGCCAGAGCGGAAGGTGTGGTCTTGTGCAGGGGGTGACAACCTAGGCCTTTGCAAGTATCCCATGGCTGCTGGCTGGGATGCTATCCTGACAATCAATCAATCAATCAATCAAATAGTTTCTTAAGTGCACTACTCACCCGGTAGTGTCTCAAGGTGCTGGGGGGGGGGGTAGTGGCCGGTTACTGCTCGAAAAGCCATGTTTTTAGGTTCTTTCTGAATGTTAGTAGGTCTTGAGTCTTGCGTAGGTTGTGGGGAGGGAGTTCCAGGTCTTAGCGGCGAGGTGGGAGAAGGATCTGCTGCCGGAGGTGGTGCGTTGGATGCGTAGGACTGTGGCGAGGTCGGCGGAGTGGAGCTGGAGAGTAGGTATGTGGAAGTTTACTCGTTCGTTGAGGTTGGCTGGTCCAGTGTCATGGAGGGCCTTGTGAGCATGGACAAGGACCTTGAAAATTATCCTTTTGTTGATGGGCAACCAGTGTAGGGATCTGAGGTGGGTGGATAAGTGTTCGTGGCGAGGGAGGTTGAGGATGAGTCGTGCGGCTGCGTTCTGGGTTCGCTGGAGTTTTATTTGAAGTTTGGCTGTGGTCCTAGCATAGAGGGTGTTTCTGTAGTCCAGTCTGCTACTGATGAGGGCGTGGGTGACTGTTCTTCTTGTTTCTAGGGGTATCCATTTGAAAGCCTTGTGTAGCATGCGAAGGGTTTTGAAGCAGGAGGATGATATGGTGTTGATTTGCTGGGTCATGGAGAGGGATGAGTCCAGTATGATGCCAAGGTTGTGTGCGTGGGTGGTGGGTGCTGGGGGTGGTCTGAGGGTGGTGGGCCACCAGGAGTCATTCCATGCTGTCTTGTTGGGGCTGAAAATGATGATCTCTGTTTTGTTTGAGTTCAATTTGAGGTGGCTTGTTATCATCCATTTGGAGGTGTCGAGGAGTCCGGCGTGCAGGTTAATCTTGGTGGTGGCTGGTTCTTGGTGAGGGAGATGATGAGCTAGGTGTCATCAGTGTAAGAAATGATGGTGATGCCGTGGGGGCGGAGGATGTTGGTGAGAGGAGCCATGTAGATGTTGAAGAGGGTGGGGCTGAGGGAGGATCCTTGGGGGACCTCACAGATGATCTTGGTGGCTGTAGACCAGAAAGGAGGGAGGCAAACTGTTTGGGTTCTTTCGGAGAGGAAGGAGGTGAGCCAGTCCAGGGCCTTGTGGCGAATTCCGGCGTCGAACATGCATGCGCAAAGGGTTTGGTGGCATGCAGTGTCAAAAGCTGCAGAGAGGTCTAGTAGGATGAGGATGATGGTCTCGCCCTTGTCCACTCTGGTCCTGATGTCGTCTGTGCAGGTGATGAGGGCGGTCTCAGTACTGTGGCTCTTGCAGAATCCAGATTGGGAGGTGTTGAGTATGTTGTTTTCTTAAAGGAAGTGAAATAGTTGTACGTTGACTATCTTCTCGGCGACCTTTGCGGGGAAGGGGAGAAGAGAAATGGGTCGGTAGTTTGTGAGGTCTTCCGGGTCTGCTTTGTTTTTTTTTTAGAAGAGCATTGACTTCGGCGTGTTTCCAAATGTCTGGGAAGGTTGGGGTGGTAAGGAACTGTTGATGATGGCACGGAGCTCTGGACCGATGATTTGGCTGGCCTTGTTGAAAATGTGGTGGGGGCATGGGTCTGTTGGGTAGCATGAGTGGATGGAGTTCGTGGTTTTGCCGATTTCTTCATCGTTGGTCGGGGTCCAGGTGTTTAGTCGGTTGGTGCGGTAGGGTGTTGTGGTGTTGGTTGTGTCAGTGGTGGGTGCTGATGATGAGGGTGTTGTGAAGCTGTTGTGTATGTCTGCGATTTTGTGGTGAAAGTAGTTGGAGAGGGAGTGGCAGAGGTCTTGGGAGTGTGGGGGGTCGATGGTGCAGGATTTGGGTTTGGTGAGTTCTTTGAAGATGGCAAAGATTTCCTTGCTGTTGTGTGTGCTGTTGTCTATGGGTTCTTTGTAGAATGATCGTTTGGTGGTCCGGATGAGTTGGTGGTGTTTGCACATGGCTATTTTGAGGGCGGAGAAGTTGCTCATTGAGGGTTCTTGGTGCCAGGCTTTCTCAGTTTTTCGACATTCTCGTTTGGAAGATTGTAGTTCTGTGGTGAACCAGGGGGCAGTCTTGGTGGTGCAGGTGTTGTTGTTTGTTTTCAATGGGGCGAGGGAGTCTGCGCAGGTGTCTAGCAATCGTGTGAGGTTGTGTGCGGTGGTGTTAGGGTCATTGGTGATGGAGTTTGTGAGAGGTTGGAGAGCAGGTGTTCCTTGGAGATCTTGTTCCACTTGCGGTAGGGTGTGGTGAGTTGTTGGTGGTGGGTTTCATGAAGGAGAAGTGGACGCAGTGGTGGTCAGTCCAGTGGAGTTCGGTGGAGTGAGTGAATGTGATGTGGTTGCTGGAGGTGAAGATGGCGTCTAGCGTGTGTCCTGCTGAGTGGGTGGGTGACGTGACCAGTTGCTTGAGGCCGAGGTTTGTGAGGTTGTCCAGCAGGGCTGTGGGGTTGCAGTCGTGGGTGCTTTCCAGGTGAAAGCTGAGGTCACAAATGAGTATGTAGTCTGTGGAGGAGAGGGCGTGGGAGCTGATGGTATCGTCGATGGTGTCACAGAATGGGGGCGGGGTCCTGGTGGTCTGTAGATGTGGGTTTCTCTAAGGGTGGTGTTAGCGTTTATATGTATTTGAAAGTGTAGGTGTTCTGCGTTGTCTAGGGAGTCGTTGGTGTTGGTGGAGATTTTGATTGAGTTTTATTATATTATGGTGATACCTCCTTCTAGTTTGTTGGTGCGGTCTCTACAGGTGATTTTGTAACTCTCTGGGATGGCTATGGTGATGTTGGGTTCTGATGAGGGGTTCATCCATGTTTCAGTGAGGAAGGCGATGTCAGGGGAGTTTGTGGTGAGTAGGTCTCAAAGTTTGATGGCATGCTTGTGGACGGAGCAGGTGTTAAGGAGGATGCAGTTGAGGTGGTTGCGTGGTTTGGTGTTATTGCAGTGCCTGTTGGTGTTGCTGGTGTTGGTGTGAGTGCAGGAGAAGTGACAAGAGTGGCATGAGGAAGGTCCGTGTGTGTGTATGGGGTTGGCCTGGGCGCAGGCGGGATGCGACCCTGGGTTGAGAGCAAGGAGTTCAGTGGAGGAGTAGTGGTACTTTGTGGGATCGGAGGAGTGAGGACCAGGGGGACGGGCGCTGGGCGCGGTCCAGGTGCGGACGGGTGCAGATGGGCTTGCCTCTGGCACGCTTGCGGCGCGGCCACGCAGCGGCCGCCATTAAGTAGGGGAGGTGGAAGGGAGGAGCAGCTGGGAGGCGGAAGGGGGTGTCCAATGGGGGTGCGAGGGGGCGGGCTGCAGGAGACACAGCGGCTGGGCTCGACTAGGAAAAAAAGTGAAACAGGCACAAAATGGAGCGCAAAGCAAAGCGGGGCACAAAAGGGCAAAGTCAGGTACAAATACAAATTCTAAAAAACGAAAACTTAATGCCGAAAATGAAAAGCAATCTGTAGAAGGAAATAACAGACACGCCTACCACTAGGTACCAGGGATGAGGCGCAGGCGGGTTCCTGCGGGTGGTTGAGTGCCTCGAACTTTGTCGGTGGCAGTCACAGCAGGGACAGGGGCACGGGGGCAGGCTGGTGGAGCCGAAGTGTACTCCTGGCCCGAAGCAGGTCAGGGGGTCACACTAGGCTCCCCGCAGCGGCTGCCATTAAGAAGCGGAAGTAGGGGGGAGGAGCAGCTGGGAGGTGGGAGGGTGTGTCCAATGGAGGCGCGAGGAGGGTGGGGCCACAGGCGACGCAGCGGCTGGGAAAAAAAGTGAAACAGGCACAAAATGGAGCGCAAAACAAAGCGGGCCCCAAAGGGCACAGTCAGGTACAAAAACAAATTCTAAAAAACGAAGTGTACTCCTGGCCCGAAGCAGGTCAAAGGGTCACTCTAGGCTCAGACTTTCAAGAGTATTCTCACAACATTACTGACTCACCCAGGTAAGAGTAGATGGGTCGGAGGGAGGCCATGCATGCCCCAGACTTCAAATCCCCATCAAGCACATCTCTATCAGATCTATCCCTCAGCCACTTACACTGGCTTCATGATTGTATTCTTCCTGTCATATGTGTGACTTACAGATGTTCGGCATTTATGCCCCCAAGAGCTTGTGGTCTTGGTGGAAACATTCACATGTTTGGGGGGAGGGAGCTGGGTTGCCAGGTTACGCATGATTGTTTAATTCTAGTTCAGTTTGGATTTATTATCCCAATGGAGACATTCATCTTTATTTTCTGTGGCATACAGTGCCTCTTAATATTAACAACTTTTTGATGAGCTGTTGCCACTTACTCCTGTACACGTTTGTATTTGGATAGCCAAACTATATTTTCATTATATAAACCTCACTGCACGTGCTATCCACTGCCCACATGCTGGGTCTTATGTTTTGATCTATGTATCAAAACCTCGTCATGTTGTGATTTGCCATCCTATGTAACTTGCATCTCAACTCACAATTGTCACAGCTGTATCGCAGGGGGGGGGGGGGGGGGGACAAAAAACAGTATTGCTTGTCTGCTGCTTCCAGGTACTTCTGTTTGGAAGAGTGAGCCTTGCAGATAGAAGGCCAACTGCTGTCAATCTCTTTTTGGTCCACTGTGCTCCTCTTTCTTTCGACTCGCAATGTTGTGATGACCTTTGAATGAACAAAGTTAATTGATCTTCTTGCTTTCAGATTTGAAGGAATTAACCAGCACATTTAATCCATTCTGAACTGATTAGTCATTGAAAACGTCTCCCCTAGATCCATTGATGCTGGTTTCCATATTCCCAGCAGATGTTTAATAAAAAAATGTAATCCAGTTTATTGGAAAATTGACATTGTCACTACTGGAAATCCGCTTTTGTGAGAGACCTGCACAAAGGCCTGTTGAACTAGCCACGGTCAGTCATTTTCTTTCCACCGACCACAGTATCGGAGAGTAGTATCTACTGATAGTGCATCTTTTGTCTCCTAATATGTTTTCAGATGGACCAGTGAAGTTGGGTTTGATGTGTAAGGCATTTTAGATGGATAATTCAAAGGAACTCCCTATTGTCAGCATGCCATGTAACGTAATTGCACGGTCTCTCAGAAGAAGGTACAGCAAATACACATCCCTGAATGGCTTCAGCTCTGCTTTCCTTTCCTTCATCATGGTGCTCGTGGTCTCTTAGAAGTGAGAATAAAAGTAGTCAGTGGATTCCACAGTACCTTGCTTGGTATGGCTAAGAAGGAATTGCTTATATTTGAGGTTGGTTACCGGAGCAAGGATAAGATAGCGTCTAGAGCTGAAGTCAGCATGGCCATATTAACTGAGGGACCTGGACAGCTTGAATATGGCAAAGAAGTACTCATCTTTGACCTCATCTTTAACTTTAATAGGTTCAAAATATAATTCCAGTCAGGCCACCCAGAGCCCCATAAGGATGTTTGGCAGGATAGGTAGGTTACTATTTTAAATGAGGGGTAAGACAACCACGGTGCAGTTGAAGAGGACGTGGTCACAATGTCAAGCAGAAACTGCACATAAGTGCTACTTGGTGCAGGTGAATAACGTATGACGTCTTCCTTTAGGTTAATTTATTTCCCATGTAGCAGAGTAGAATGATAAACAGAAGGTGCCATCCAGAGAGACCACTGAAGTAAAAAGCAGTGTGCTGCTCCCTCTTTTTTTCCATACCCAGAAGCGGGAAGTCAACATGCTCCCTGTGGGAAAAGGTGGCGGGGGCAATGCCATTTGTTAGACTACAGCACTGATAGGAGTTGCAACACGCACACTCTGGGGCAGGAAAGACTAACTAACAGTGAGGTAATGAACGGAGAGTGTGGCCAATGAACTGAAGTAGGGAGCGGGCAAAGAGGGCGCACATCTCAATAGAACCAGCAAGGTGAAGAAATCTGAAATAGTTTCTGGAGAAGGATGGGCCAGTACATATGGCTGCACAGACGAGCCGCTTGGCAAAGTGGAGTGTCGGTCGGGCTCATGGCTCGTTAGGAGTGCTCTGTCTCCTCCAAAGACTTGCAATGGCGGACTGCAAGAACGCCCTGGACATGACTAACAGATCCTTAGTTTCGTTAACGTGGCATGGGGTATGCCACGTGGGAACAAAGTATTGTCTGGTAAGAGGCCATCAATGCCAAATATTTCAGTGACTACCTACGTGTATCATTGTAGTGACTGTGCCATTCATAGCAAGGATGTAATGTTTGGACTATTTCTAACATATAGGCAAACGGCCAGACATGACTCATGAAATCATGGTACAGTTGTTGCATGTCCTGAGGAGGGATTGTGAGGCCATTGAACAATTCAGCACCATAATCTTTGCAAATGACAGCATCGGATGCCTCAGCAAAGCCATCAACAAGCTATGCATTTCTACCACCACCACCTACTAGATGGGGAAAGGGAAAGATATCACACCAATCCGATGCAAACAATGGGTAAAGAGCACACAGAGTGGCCACCTCTGATGCATGCTGTGAATAATTTCACTAGTGTGGGTTAAGAAGGACATCTGGCCCTGTTGCTGTCACGAGAGGCACACAAATACCCTGAAACATGTACAGTTTTGACATTTGGCCACCACAGAGATATGTGCTCGAACCAATACTTCCAGCAGCCAATCACCATCCTTTTAATATCTTCTACATCTTCCCGACACTTCTCCCCTGAACGACGTCAGAGAAAGTCTACGAAATGTTCAACAGACAAGACCTTACCCCTGCAAAGAATGTCTCATGAGTCTACTAACTGTAGTGCACATTGTTCATGATCATCTGGTGTGCTATGTATCATTAGATGGGTAGTAGGAGTCTATTAATATTTAAATGGATGAGTGTAGAGGGTGCTCTGTGGTTGCCACAAAACTCTTACTGTGACATTTTCAAGGGGGATTGTATAGGTAGGAAGGATGGGGTAATAATTATAGAATATGAGCATAGTCCAAGTTTGGAAGTGGTTGAGAGTTGGGATAGGTATCATGTTATAATATCGAGTCTTAGTCCAGCTTTATTGTGTCTGGGCCTTTATTGAGTGGGTCAGACGCTGGCTTTGTTTTATGCTAATACATATTTTCTGCTGCAAAAGTCACTTTTCAACTGCGTTGTGTGAATGTGCTAATTTAGGAAATATTAAAGAGGTGTGCAAGAGGTCTCGAAATAATTTAGTAAAAGAGTGTCTCTCATGCCAACAGCATTTGCATCCTGCTGCTGTTGCCCTCCCTCTATATTTGGATGCAGCTCTTCCTCATCGCCATCTGGCCCTTCCTCTTCTTCCTCTTACATAGGCACTTGGGTCACCCCAAACAGATGTTGTGCAGCAAACACCAATGGAGGATGGTGTTGCACACCTTTTCAGATGCGTAGCCTAATGCATCCTTCAATTATTGCAGACACATGAACTGTGTCTTAAGTGGTTCGAAAAGATGCCGCATACTTAGCTTTTGTGATACATGCGTGCTGTTGGAGGCTGTCAGGATCACTGAGTGGGGGTTGAGAGATGTAAGTACTCACACCACTAGCTTTGTCCTTCTTTGGCGGTAGGTCTCGATGGTATATGGAATCCTGCTGTTAAGAAGGATCATGGCATTGTGAGCTTCTACTAGGAATCGGGCACAGCAGGGGATGAACATAAGCTCTGCATCACTCATCATCGGTGCATTGATGGTTTGTTGCTGTTTCTCATCCAGTAGATTCATTCTGTTGCAGGTGAAAGGCCTATGTGGATGCAGTTTATATCCTAATTTGATAACTCCCGCCCCACCCTCCGTCTCCCGTCCCATGGCATGGACTGTCCGAGGACTGATGGTTAAAATGATATGTTGAGGCACTAAGATCATAAGCGCACCCATTACCTATCTAAGAACCTCACAATACATTGGATAGGATACAATATACAATGAGTTACCAGGCTTTGGTCTCCGCTAGCTGCAAAGAAATGAAGGTCAATCAGCAGTTTAATGAAGGGATGGGGATTACTGCTGCCCTGATTGCAATATTTGTTTTCTTAGTACATCCCCAGTGAAACTGAGGAGGTGGCCGATGGTACCCAACTCCAGCATGTATGTCTTTGAAACTAGACTGGAGTCATGTCCAGTGAGTCTAGGCATGCCCAAGTTATTCTATGACCCCTTTCCTATGGCTTGCCTTGCCCATTCGGAACAGTGCCTCCCTTCCCCTTTTACCTGGATAGGTGCCTGCTACATATTTATTGCAGGGTCCGGCTGCGGGTTGAAAGTGTGACTATCATTGTGGCATGCTTTTTTAAAGACTTTGACTAACTAGATAGAGTCATCTGTGTGGTTTGTCTTCTTGATATGTGTTAGTGCCTGTTAATTTTTTTCCCTCAAAATTAAATATTTTTCTAATTTTCCCTTTTGTGGTTGTAAAATAGCACACTTTTGGTTGCATCTGAGCTCGTGCGTTTCATTTATTTGCTCTTTGGACATGTTTTACATTTGCCCTTCGGAGTGGGAGAAGTTCCTAATTCAACTAATTTCTCATGTGAAAATTGTTACCACGCCTCTCGTAATTTTGTATAGTGCTTATTCATGGCAGTTTTACTTTCTCGCTTGCGATTTAATGGGTTTATTTCAGAATGTAAATATTTCAGATGAGGTTTTCCCTTTCAGTTTTTTTCTGCATGCCAATGAGTCTCGTGCGATTTTACGGAAAAAAACTTGTAATTAGACGGAATGAAATTAACAGATAAAATCATTGTGTACTTTTACTCAGCCTCACTCGTAATTAAGGCACAAGAAACAAGCATTGGCAAAACCAATAAGTCTCGCCTATTGTTGAACTGTTACATTTAGCGATAGGTTGAGGGTGGGTAACGAGGCCGAGAGGGTGACGGTAGGTAAGGGGAGGGTTTGGCATGTAGGGGGTAGTTGAATAGAATAATTTGTGGCAGCAACAACACACAAAATACGTCAGCGAATTAACTTTATTTATCAGGAATATTTACAGAAGGACATTACAGAAACAACCCACTCTTCTCCAGGAACGTTCAGGGAGCAATGGATAGTTTTGCCTCATCACACAATGACGGTGTTTCCAGGCACACAGCAGAGGTAGGAGCTGGAAGTTTTTGCGTATAACGCAAGGATGCCTTTGAAAGTTGTGTTGAGGGAGATCGAAACAACTTGAGAGGCAGCGGCTCCTTCGCTCTGGCGAAGGAGCGGCGTCCCACTGGCTGTGCCAGAAGCAGACAAATAAAATGACAGATCGTTTCATCTGTCTGCTTCTGGCACAGCTAGCAGTGTGTTCAGTGTGAGGCATGGTTCGGCCTCGGGAGGTGGGAGGGGGGATGAGGGGAGAGTGCACCTAAGTGTGCATGCATGTTTGGCTGTCCGCCTCAGGCCGGCCAAACACACATGTGCACTTAGGTTTCGCCAGCCTGGCTGTGTTTAACAGCCGGGCTGAAGAAACTGCACAGGCTTGTGTCTGAGTGACAGTCAATGAAGATGGAGCGGAGAGGAAAAACAAGTTGGGGTGGGTGGAGGAATGTTAAAAAAAAGCGCTAAGACGAGGTCTACATTGACTGGCTCATGGCATTGTTTTTTTTTAAATAATAGTAACAGAATCACAGCATGAGCAGTGAATTTCCAGTGGAAGGACACTAATAAAGTTATTTTATCAGTGCTTGGTCCATGCGCCACTGTAAGACAGGAAAGTGACGCATGGCAAGCACTGTCCAATCTGAAGTGAGTAAAGAAGAGTGACAACGCTGTAAACAAATGTTAAGCAACGGGCTGGTTCCAGGCCCATGACAGAGCAAGTCTCACAAGCAAGAGTACATGCCCAAGCGCATGGTCACGCAGGCGAGACCTAAAAAAGTGCTGTCTTCTGTGCACGGAGCAATTGAAACAGCGCTTGGACAGCACTTGTGGGACGATCTGCATCCTTCCAGGTGGATTGGTCACACCATTATGAAAGTCCACACGCCCAAGGGTTGGAGTGCATGGTGCCCCTGCATGGATACAAACGTGTAACGTTTTGAAAGATCAGTATCTATGTAGGACTGTATTACTGAATATCAAGGCTACGAATATCAAGATACAAGAATAGCATGGACAAAATGTCAAAGACCAAAATCTCAAAAGGAAAGTGAATATAGAGGAAGTATGGATTTACTATTTCTAACTCCACATACAGATACCCTGAAGATATTTATGTTATACTGTAGGTGCATGAGCCGTCTTGTCTTCGGGCCCCGATGGGGTACGCGGTCCATTTTTCAGACCACTGGGCCCACAGCGGCCTCTTTTTACAACCGCAGCGCGGGTTGTTTCCTGCAGTGTGGTCGGAGGCCCTGTGTAGGAGGCTGGCCAGGTTTTTAGTGGGTACCTAAGGTATTTACACCTTATACCAGGTCCAGTTATCCCTTATTAGTGAAATGTAGTCAGTGTCTAGAAGCCAGGCTGTCTAGACGTATTTGTAGGCAGAGCAGCCAAGGCTGAACTAGGAGACATGCAAAGCTCTTGCAATACCATTGTAGTCACACAGTACTTGCACACAAGAAAGACAATACTCAGTGTTGCCAACAATAAAGGTACTTTATTTTAGTGACACAAGGTCAAAAATATCTTAGAGGCTATACTCCCTTAGGAGGTAAGTATTATACATAAAATATACACCAGTAACCAAAATCAGGTAAGTCAACAGTCATAAAATAGTAAAAATAGTGAAAATCACAATAGGCCTAGGGGGAACACAAACCATAAACTAAAATATTGGAATGTGAATGTTGGTTTCTCATCTAGGCAAGAGTAGTGTGTAGAGGGGCACTGCAAGTGTAAGAAAACACCAAAGGTAAGTAAAGTACTCCACCCCAGAGCCCAGGAAAGAAGGAGTAAAGTACAGCAAGTTTCCTCAGAACACACTAGAAGTTGTTAAAAGAATTATGCAAAAAACAAGCAAGACTGCAAGACACCAACAATGGATTCCTGGACCTGAAGACCTGCAGAGAGAGGAGACCAAGTCCAAGAACAACTGAAGAGTCCAGGAGTAACAGAGCCCCTGCTAACCCGGATAAAGGTGCAAAAGTGGATTCTCCTATTAGAAGAAAAAGTCAGAAATGCACCAAGGAAGACAGCTGGGGGTTCCTGCTTGGTGCAAGAGATGTCCCACGTCAAGTAGAAGAATGTAGGCTGGTTTTTGTCATTGGATTTCACCAACAAGCCTTGGCTAACGCAAAAGACTCACTTGGTGGGAAAAGGCGCTACCTGGGCTCAGGAGGGACCTGGGGGTCTCAACTTGGACTGAGGATACAGAGGGGGCTCTCAGCACTTCAGAGAGCCCTCAGAAGACCAGACAGCACCCACATGAGTTCCAAGACATGGGGACAAAGAAGTTGGAAATTGCGGTCATCTCAGCACTACACAAAGGGATCCCACACCTCCGGAGAACAACTCAGGGAGCTGAGCATCACAGGATAGAGTGCTGGGGACCTGGGCTACACTATGCACAAAGGATTCCTTGGAGAAGTGCACAGAGGCCTTAGGAGCTGCAAAACACACAGTGCACAGGGGTACTGTCTGGCACAGGGAAGCAAGCTCTTACCTCCACCACATTTGGACAGTTGGACCTTTGGACAGTCAGGGTCACTTTGGTCTATCACCTGTGTTCCAGGATCCATGCTCGTTGTCAGGAGAGTACCGGTCGTCGCTGCAGAGAGGTGCTTGCTGAAGCAGGGAAGTGACTTCATCACTCCACTGGAGATTCCTTTGGTCCTTCTGGTGCAGGATACAGACAGGCAGTCCTCAGAGCATGCATGTGCTGGAAACTGTTGCAGTTGCTGGCAGGAGCTGAAGTTAAAGAGATGCAGGAGCCTTCTTGGATACTTTGTTGCAGTTGTAGAGTTCCTGGAGCAGTTCTGCGGTTGATCCGATGGTAGAAGGTGAAGCAGAGGTCGCAGAGGATTCCTATTGGAGTCTTGCAATATGAATCTGAGGAAACACCCAGAGGAGAGACCCTAAAAAGCCCTAAGAGGGGGTTTGGCTACTTAACCAGGTATGGACCTATCAGGAGGGGTCTCTGACATCACCTGCTGGCACTGGCCACTCAGATGGTCCCAGAGTTCCCTGAACATTCTTAAAACAAGATGGAAGAACCCAGGGACACTCTGTTGGAGCTCTGGGCACCACCCCTGGGGTGGTGGTGGACCGGGGAGTGGTCACTCCCCTTTCCTTTGCCCAGTTTCATGCCAGAGCAGGGACTGTGGGTCCCTGAGCTGGCGTAGAATGGATTATGCAAGGAGGACACCATCTGTTCCCTTTAAAGCATTTCCAGAGGCTCTGGGTGGATACCCCTCCCATGCCTGTAACACCTATTTCCAAAGGGAGAGGGTGTAACACCCCCGTCCCAAAGGAAATGCTTTGTTCTGGCTTCCTGGGTAGGGTTGCCCAAGCCCCCTGGAGGGCAGAAGCCTGTCTGTGAGGTGGCAGAAGCTGGGGCTGTAGTGGAAACCTCAGAGAGCTGGTTTGGCAGTAATGGGGGTACATGGTGGAGCCCCCAGGGTGCATGGAATTGGACCCCCAATACCAGAATCAGATTGGGGGTACAATTTCCAGTTCCTAGATACATCACATGGCCATATTTGGAGTTACCATTGTGAAGCTACATATATGTATTGACCTATATGTAGTGCACACTTATAATGGCATCCCCACACTCACAAAGTCCGGAAGAATGGGCCTGGATGATGTGGCGGCATCTCTGCTAGTGCAGGGGTGCCTTCACACACAGGTACTATGCACCTAGCCTTCAAGGTCTGAAGGTTAGAACTATAGGTGAGTTATAAGTGACTTGGTGCAGTGAAAATGGCTGTGAAATAGTGCTTACGCTATTTCACTCAGGCTGCAATGGCAGTACTAAAGAAATGTTTGCATGATCTCCTTATGGTTGGCAAAAGAAATGCTGCAGCCCAGAGGGATCTCCTGGAACCCCAATGCCCTGGGTACCTAGGTACCATATACTAAGGACTTGTAAGGGGGGTCCAGTATGCCAATCTGGACTGAAATATGTAGTCACTAGATTATAGTGACAAATTTGGAAACAGAGAGAGCATAAACACTAGAGTTCTGATTAGCAGGACGCCAGTGACACAGTCAAGCAGACTGACAAAACAGTAAAACATACTGACATGTAGGCCACAAATCATAAGTACTGGGGTCCTGACTAGTAGGATCCTAGTGACACAGTCAAAACACACTGACAATCAGGCAGAAATTGGGGGTAACATGCCAAGAAAGATGGTACTTTCCTATACCCTGGGTTGGGTGTCAGGCCTCACCGAATTCAACGTGCGGCACAGATGATTGCCGTGGGGTGCCCGCATCCCCCACCCCCTCGGCCCTTTACTCACCTGGTGTCCTGATCTGGAAGTCTTCTTCCTCTTCTTTTTCTTCTGCTGCAGGTCCATGTTTTCTCCTTCCTATGATTATGTTCGCTTCCCTGCATGCACCAGTTTCCTTTTCCTTCCTTTCCAAAATGGTGCTTTTTTCCTGTTTTTTCCTATAGCTTCTTCCCAATTCAAGATGGCGTTCTTTCTTCTTTCTGCATGTCACTTCCTGTTCGTTACTATGTAAGGAGCCAGATTCTTGCTCTCCTTGCGTTGCAACACTTCCTTTGGTGGTGGTCCTCGCTCCGGCTTGCTATCCTTTCGGAGTCTGTTGTTCCTGCTTATTTTGCTGCATCCTGGTTAGTTCCAGCCCTTGAAGTCCTGGTATCCAGATGTGTTCCTTTTTCTGTTCCAGGGAGTTCCTGATAAAGATGTATTTTCCCCTTGGGGTTTTTCTTCTGGGACTCCTTCTGAAGGGCACGGACTACCATGCATTACCTTGTCAGCAGCACAGTGGCTACCAGAAGGGGTCGCCCCTATCTTGGCCAGACCAAAACATAAAAGAACTGAGGTCGCACTCCAGCTTCATCTGACCAGCGAAAGGCAGAATGTGACAATATATGTGTGTGTGTGTATACATATTTATAAATGAAACGTCTGCATACTGTATATGACCTGTAACCTCTGTCACCTCCGACCTCTTCTGGCAGCATTCTGCGATGGGCTCAAGCAGTCCCATCTATTTCTGCTCAATTGTCCTTCGAATAACAAAGAAACAGGTAGCAGACACATATCAACAGCTACATGATATCTTGATAGCGGGTCAGATGTGGTGTGGTTCAAATAAACACCCACATATTGTGCACTAAACAGCGAGAAAGGACAATTCATCTGCCCTGTTTATCAAACAAAGTAAAAGTGTCATCCATTATAAAGTGGTTCTGTTGACATAGTTCTCCATAATTGCAGTGATAAAAACATATTATATGACATGAACATATGAAAACAAGTTGCTTGATTATTTCAGCATATTTACAACAGATTAAGGGGCAGATGTTAGAAAAGCAGCGCTGCACCCAGTGCAAAACCACTTTACTTCTGCCCCTTGGTTCCCCATTACCCCCACCATGTGTGCGCCGTATTTAAAATATGGAGCACCTTGCCACAGGGTAGGGGGCAATAACGTTTGAATTTTCAAGTCTATTGATGTACTGCTCAGAGTTAGCGCCAACATTTTGGCACTAACCCTAATAGTACATAGGGCTCCATTGTAACCAATGGTGTGCCCCCTCTTAACACCTGCTCTGAGCAGGTGATAAAAATGCCAAAAAATGGCGCAAATAAATCTTTTCGATTTCTTTGCACCATTTTTTCGCCCCCCCCCAATGAGGGAACGCCCCCCTTGCATACATTATGCTTGGTTCAGGCATAATGTGATGCAAGGGGTTACAAAGTGGCACAATGCATGCATCCATCCAACCACTTGCCATACACAGCCTTTGGCTGTAAGGGCCTGGACTGTGGCCAGGCCCTGCAGCCAACCTTCTATAACCACACGCCACCCACAGCCTTCAGCTGTGCATGGCAGGGGTAGGCTGCCAAGCAACAGCAAACAGCTATCTCCTGTGGGTGGGCATCTCAGGAGTTAGCAGGAGTAGTCCCTGGGGGGTGGCAGTCCCCAGGGCCATATATGACTCCAAGAGGGGGGATGCAAGACTCCCCTCCTTTCAAAAAATGTAAATGGCCCTAGTAGGGTGGTGGTCCTTGGGGTTGGGGGGTCCACACAGACCTCCTTGTTAAATTTCATTGTAGCCCTTGTGAGGTGGTGGTCCCTGGGGCCCAGGGGGTGTGTGCGGTCCCCTATCCTCTTTTGTTATTTAGCCCCACTGAGGTGGTGGTCCCTGTGGCCGGGGTGGTCTGCTTGGCCCCTGTATATTCATAAAAGATAGCCTGGGGAGATGATGGTCCACAAATCCCAGGGTGTTCCACAAGGCTCTCCCATTCTTTTTATAAAAGTAGCCAAGGGGAGGTGGTGGTACACGTGCTTTTAAAAGCCCTAGGAGGGGCATTCCCCCTCCTTAATAATAATAACAATGCCCCCAGGACCCGGCCCACCTGTGAGCAAAATTAAAAGCAAGGATGGGAGGCTGTGCTTGCTTTTTTTTTAAATCACTGCAACATGCTTTTTTGCCATTGTAGGGTCCCAGGTACCCAGGCTAGGGGGTTAGGGTATTCCTACCCTGTCCCTTTTATTCCCTTCAGCGAAGTCCCTAAATGACTGCCAACATTTCTTGGCTGAAGTGTTGGCAGCCAATCAAATCTCAGCATGAGATCGGGACTATTTATGAAGTATTTGCACTTCCAGATGTACAAAAATGTAGATTTCTTTTAATAACTCAAAAACTACTGAACGGATTTACACAAAATAACAAAAATCATGATCTCTGGACCAAAAGCTACCTTTCTGCCAACTTTGGTGTAGGTCCGTCTGGCGGATCCGGCTGCAGGCGTCTCTAAAGAGTCTATGGGAATTAACATGGGAAAAACACTTTTTTTTACTCCCCCCGCTTTTTTCTGCCCCTGCTTTACATATCACCCAAAATTTTCTCTGCACAAGACCCAACTTGGCACTTTCTTTGGACACTTTTATGAACATTCACGAAATGGCACCAAAAATATAGCCAAGTCAAAATAAGTTTTTTTCTATGGAAACTAGGTCCTAATTATTACTACCTACTGGCGAACACCAGTAGGTTTTGTGTATATATATGACTTGAAATGATCCCGGTATAACCCAGCTTCTTCCACCACTCGGGGTCAGAGCAGGTCACCACTTGGCCCATGTCATGAAATTTGAAATTTGAAAAATGTTATGGGAAAAGAGGACATGACACAGTCTATAAAGACTTTTTTCGTTGAATCATAACAATTGGAAATGGGTAGGAATTTGATGAAGTAATAATTAACATTTTGATATTATTATGGAATATCTGTGATTTAATATTATAATTACTTTAATTAACAGTCAGTTCTCGCAAGTTATGACATATTTGACTTAATTGTTATTGTTAGTTATATTTTTTATTCTTAATTTTTTTGTTTTACCCCCACGTTTTATATTTAATGTAAATCTTTTGATGTTAGATTTATTATATATATATTTTTTTAGATAATTGACATTTTTAGGGCTAAGCCTAGGTATATTCTTAAGTATTTTCACCATGTTTATTTGTGGGTGTATTATGTTTCTTTAAATGGAATGGAGCACTGTGGGAAATAGGGGTATTATGAAGATCGTTTTGATCGAAACGCGCTGCCATTAAACTTTACTTTGCAACTACAACCTTGGACTGCGGTCTTTTCGGTGCCAGTGAGGAGTGGCATTCTCTTTGTCATATATATATACATATATATATATATATATATATATATATATATATATATATTTATATTCACTTAAAAACCAAAGGTTAAAGGTCCGTTATAGTTAGGCTCACACTTTAAACGTATAAAACTATAGAAATTCACATGTTATAGATAGAGTTATCTCAAATAACCATAACTCATGCCCTTAATATTCTATATACATTAACAGTAATAATACAATACATTAATATTATCAGTAATGTTATCAAAGATGTCATAATTGCCATAATTTTGTGGTAATTAGCAGTGCATGACAGGGGTGCGAGTTATAGTTACCTTAGGGCACAAGTTAAAGTTACTTGAGCATCTGGATACCCTATCGGGTGATTAGCCACGCTTTATAAATCCTAATCGATTGACTTGAGATGATTCTGACTATAACAAGCAATTTCTACGGTTTTGTACGTTTAAAATATGAGCCTAACTGTAACATCCCTTTAACCTTTTGCTGTTTAAGTTAATTTCTATGTTTTTTAATTCTATTTCATAACTAATATGTTCTTTTAACCTTTGTTGTTTTTAGTGAATTTCTATGTTTTCTTTAACGTAAAGTAAAGTAAATTTCATTATTATAAATTAATCCAACCACTGCTGCGCATGGCCTTCAGCCATGCATGGCGGCGGTTCCCCGCAGGGTCTGGCCTGTGGCCAAGTCATGCAACCAACCCCCTTTAACCATCCAACCTTGCACCACGCACGGCCTTTGGCCATGCACAGCCAGAACCGGCTCCCCTGCCTGGCTACTTTTGGCCCCAGGGACCCCATCACCTGGGACCTGGTCTTCTAATTTACTTTTTTTGGGAGGGAGACCACGCAGCCCCCTGCCCTGGCTGGTTTCGACCCTGGGGACGCCACCCCGAGCCCAGCATTAATATATTTTTTTGTTTTGGTGGCCCCCCCTTCGCAGGACCCCATCCACCCGGGCTTGGCCTTCTAAAAATGTTTTTATTGTGGCAAAGGGGGCCCATGCAGCACCCCTCCCCCAGCTGATTTTGGCCCTAGGCACCCCATTGTCCCAACTGGCTCCCTGCCTCCTGTGGGCACCTGTATTGTTGTCATAAAGAAGGAGCAGCTAAAGATGCAGCTCCCTCTCTGTAGGATCAATTGTTTTCTCTGTTTCTCTGTCTGCATCTTTGCAGTCAAGGAAACAGAGAAACAACCTTTGCTTTAAGCAAGTGAGAGTTGTTTGACATCTCTCACTTGTTGGAACTGGAGTGTTTGCTCTGACTTGGCGGGACCTGTCAAAGCTCCAGCCAAGTCACAGCAAACAAGCAATGTTCCAGGGTTTGGGCACCCCGGTATTTAG
Organism: Pleurodeles waltl; assembly: GCF_031143425.1. Lineage (NCBI taxonomy): Eukaryota > Metazoa > Chordata > Amphibia > Caudata > Salamandridae > Pleurodeles > Pleurodeles waltl. The sequence continues at coordinate 1,284,283,816 of NC_090440.1, forward strand.
CAGGAGCTGGCACTGAAGGGTGGCAGTCCCCAGGGCCATTATTGGCTCGTCGAGGGGGGCCACAAGGTGTCCCTCCAACGTAATCTAGCTCCAGGGAGGTGGTAGTTCCCAGGGCTGTGGGTGGGCCGCTAGGCCCCCGCACTCATAGTTTCATTGACCCTGGGGAGGTGGTGGTCCCCGGGGCTGCGGGGGCCGAGCAGCACCCCCACATTAAAAATGGCTCTGCCCCTGGCCCACCAAGGGGCTGCATTTAAACAAGCCTGCACTTTTTTATTCTTCATTTTTCGGTAGATCCACAGATCTGGTGCATCTCCCGCCGAAAATGTTTGAAAAAAAAGCTTTTTTGCTTTGGGGGCGGTCCCTCTGGGACCCCGGCACCAAAGCTAAGAGGTCAGAGTGTCCCTGCCCAATCCCTTTTCTTATTTTTTATCATTTTCCTGGTACTCAGCTGAAACTGAGTCCCAACATGGGACTGTGTAGGTGTATGAATAGCTGGCTTAATAATGTATGGGTGAGTGAGTTGTGTTAGTGACTGTGTGAGTGAGTGCATATGCGTCAGTAGTCTTATGGGTCTATGAATGAGTATGTGAGTAGTAGTGTGTGTGGATGTACAATTGTTTGCATCGTAGTATGAGTGGGTGTCTGAGCTTCTTTGTGGATAATGTCATCAAAACAAGACCACATGTGATGGTGGTAGGCACATTGCCAAGATTCTTAGAGGCACTTTGGTATGCTAGGGACAAATGTCTTACAAAAGAAGCACGAAATTCTATTTTTAAAATGGTCATTATTTGTGCTTACTTATAGTTCTAGAAACCAAGTGAACTTTCTTGCCAGTACACAGCCATTGCTATTAACAGTCAGATATCAATCCCATTTGTTTTGTGCACACGGATTGTATTTATGGTTATTCTATAATATTCTTGGTGCTTTGTAAAGTGATGTGTACTGTGTATTTCTACAGTGTTTTAATCGATCAATTGCTTATTCTTTTCTTTATCTAACTGTACGTTATGACCTTGGGGGAGTCCTGGATTTTATTCTTTTAATCTTATGATGGGTCTGGTTTTACTGTTTTTACCAAATTGCTTTTGTTTTCTTTTAGAAATGTATGAATTGTGTCGGTATGCTTTTATGGTATTGTTTTACCGAAATAAAGCTGAAATTGAATTGATAATGTCATCAGTGATGTATTTTGAGAGGTCATCAGTTATGTCATCAGTGATGTCACTGACCATGTCAGGACTGATGTAATAAGTGAGGTCATAAGCAGTGCATTATGGGGGTGCAAGTTGTAGTTAGCTGAGGTAACTATAACTACTGAACTTCACTGGTTTTAAGTGTGAAACTTGAGCCTAATTATAACGTCCCTACAACCTTTGTTTTTTCAGTGAACATACATATATATATATATATATATATATATATATATATATACACATATATGTGTGTGTATATGTTTATGAATATGTGTATATACATATGTATTTTATATATATATATATATATATATATATATATATATATATATATATCAACAAGGTACATATGAATGGAGGTAGATATAGAAAATATATGTTTATTTATCTTTCGATATTTTGGGTTTGATATTTTTTGGGGATAATTGTTACCTTGATATTTTAGCTTCGACATTCAGGGCATACCCTGTGCAGGACCACCATAGTCCTCAGTTTGGATGAGAGTTGTGCTCAAAATTATGTTCAGGTTTAACGTTAGCTAATAGAGGATAATAATGATGTCTCTAAGGGGAAAATGCAGCAACATTTACTCCCAACTCTTAATTAGCACAGCAGTAATTCAGTGCACCAGGCTAGAACTGAGCCCATTGGAATATACTAGTGACCCACAGCTTCAGTCTCACACCAGTGTAAGCTGCCACTTATGATGGCACGAAACAAGCCTTTCAAAACGAGACATTCCATTGTTAGTTGCCCCAGCTAATTAGGTGACAGGGTGGGGCCTTCTCAAATGCCAATCCCTAAAACGACTGTGTCACAACTGAGGGAGCCACCCAACAATCCACAGTGATCTGTGAGCCAAAGGTTCAAATACCGGCAAGATAGAATAAGCCTTCCATCCTTCCAAGATCAGTATGTTTTGTGCTATTAAATTGGGCAACAATAAATCTTGTAATTTAAAGGACTTAGAAACAGTAGACTTGCATTATGAATAGGTATTTAACTTAAGAACAATAAACAGATCATCTATCTGCCACCACTATAAGGCAGTATAAGATAGAACCTTGACTACTTTTTTTTATCTCATTCTATTGACATTTGTGCTTTCATGCCGCTATGTTTTTTGCTTTTTTTCCCTCTGAACTTTAATTCAGCCCTGTGTCCTCACACGTCCATTGTTCCTGAAATGTGTAGTGAGAGGATGCGGCCATGAGGGAAGTTAGGGGTTGAGAGGGGCTGTTTCGGTGGTGAGGGGGAAAATATGGTTGAAGTGGGTGGTGCTGTATACTGGATACAGGAGAAGAATGTAGGCCATCAGTGTAGTGTAGGATTAGTAGAGATGGGGGTCAAGTAGCTTCAGTACACTGACCTCTGCTCCATATGTTGAAAGTACCTGCCTTTCAGTAACCGTCAACCTCTACTGATCATGTGGACGTATTGCACAAATCAAGGCTGGACTGGGGTACCAAAAGCAGCCTTGGCAAAAATGCAAAAACTGACCCTACTCCCACTGTCTGCTTGCCCTAGCTCTCTTTCAGGACATCCATTCTCTCTCTCTCTCTCCCCCCTGTCTTTGAATACTTGCCTCTCTCTGCCCCCCTTTCTCTTCTGAGGCCTCCCCTTGCTTCCTGCAATTAACCTCAGGAAGCTGAGGAAAGTGACCGGGTGCCTGGAGAGGCCCTGAGCTTTGAAGACCAGCCTCCAAGGGCTCCAGCCCAGTGGCATAAGAAATTAGAGGGGGAGGGCTGCAAAGTACCTGGAGCGCCCCTCCCCAGACCCAGTCATGGGTCTGCTGCCACAGTGTATTGTGGTGAGGGGGAGCCCAGGGGCCCCCGCATTGCGGGGGCCTTTGTTACACCACTGCTTCAGCCCTCTGGGGAAATGCCCAGTGGAATAAAAGACTTGTCCGGCCATGGCAAGATTGCACTCTAATACCCAATATTTTAGTCTCCCTCATTGACAACACTAAGGCAAAACACTTTCTCTAAATATTCAAAAACAGTAGTTACAGTAGTGGATTTTCTTGTTCTCTAATAATTGGGAGCATTTCTATTCTCTTCTGCTTTTGTTAACACTGAAATTCTACTAATGAATATTCTTCTATTCTGAGTGTTGAATTTGCATAGAAAATGAATTAACATAGAGAAATAATGCACATTTTTGAACTTGCCTTTACATGAGAGGTCGCCAGTATTCACGAAGCGTACTTCTCAATAGCTCATTAATGTAAAATTGAGCATATGTTTGGAATAATGTAGTAGTATACCATAATAATAGCTATGTATTATGTATTAACTTTATTAATAATAGGCCTCAATTTAGCGAGGTCTTGGGCCTGGTTGCACGGCCTCATGTCAAGCTGCATTTCTTAAGCAAATTTTAAAATGTATGCTTAGAAAATTAAATTGTGACTTTTCCACTGCGTTGACCAAAGTAACTGAAATTCTTTCCTGTGGGAACTGCTTGCTACAATATGCTGTACTAGCTAGGGATACATTGTATAACTTAGTGTGTGTAAAGGTGACCTTTCCAGGAGAAGACAATGGATGCACTGACTGGAGTATAATTTGATGCAATATTGATACCTGATAAGCCCAACAACGGGAACAGGAGAAGATAAGCCAATCATCGACCTGTGAATCATGGACTAGTAAATTCTTAGATTTGGGGCTCTACTTTCATTGGACTAAACATAAACGTATGATTCTTTGACCATTGGTAACGTGGGAAGTAGTTTTAAGAAATCTAACTTAGCCGGACTGCACCGAGAGGAGAGAGGCCACTTTCCGAACTACATGAAGAGACTTATGCTTTTCCTGAACTTTAATGCTGAGTTCTGATGCCTTGCTGACCGAACCGATGTCCAATTGACGGAGACTGTCACAGCTTGCTGATCCATACTGAGGCAAGGTATAAGACGATGTTACTGATTGTTATGTCTATTTGCTTTTGTCCCTAGGTACCAACCACTTATTTTGATAGAGCCATAGTTAGATGTTTTTTCCAAATTTGTGTTGACTAAATTGTTTTGCATGAAGTTCAAACATGCTATTCTAATCTGAAGGTTAGTTAGGGTTCTCATTGATGATGCTCGCTACATGTAATAACAGTTGATGTCTCTTCTTTGCTGAATCTAAATGTATGCCATTTCATTTGTGCAGTTATTCTTGCTGTTGATTTGTACTGTAACCTTAGAATGTGTACTGCTCCAAGCTTTGATGAAATTGCGATTCTTTAGGAGATTTGGTCGGCCAGTATTGCTTCTTTATGCATACCATTTGATTTTGAGACTAAGGGCCATATGTACGAAAGCTTTTTCCCATAGATACAGAATGGGTAAAATCCTTTCGTACATCTGGCCCTAAGTTATGTGATATTAGCATTGTTAATATAGGGAAATAAACGTTCTAACTTTTACATAAAGGTGTGGTTATTCAGGCCGAGAGGTCATGGTATGTGGAAATTACTGACTCCTACTGATTATTGACGTTATTGATTTTTACTGCTATTGACTTGTATTGGTACAGGGTTATATGGTGGGAACTACTTGACGCGCAGTCAAAAGATCCATTGACCTACAAACGCATTCCCCTTATAAGCTAACCAAATAAGGTTAGGCACGCTAACACTTTTTAGGGCAAGTACTGACCAGCAACTACGTGCAGGAGGCACAAAGTATGGAAAGGATTTATAAAGTAAGAACAGCCATATGGGCTCCAGTAGAATAAGTCAAACATTTGTGACTTCCCTTTTAGCGGTTTTGTCTGGTCCCGCAGTGTTCCTAGGAGGGAAAGGCTTTGGATTTTATGTCTATGCTGTCACTGACTGCTTGTATCAGATTTCTAAGACACACACTATTATTCAATGTTGTTTGTCTTTGTATTTACAGATTCCAAGTCGGCCATGGGATTAGACAGAGCTGCATGCCGACCTCGGACCACAATGTAAACTCCTGATAAACTGATGCCAATTACTTACTGTTAGCTGCATCCTGTCAGTCCACAGTTCTAGCGAACAGAAGGAAATCTCTTCATTGGGATAGTGATGCAAAGGTGTTGCATCACCGGGGTACAGACAGGTGCAGAGCTGCTCACTTCATGAAAATTTGGTGAATAGAGTCTGGCTCTCACATACCTCCCACTAGCACCGTGGTACTCAAAGTACGGCCCGCGGGCCGCCAGCGGCCCCACGGACCTACCTTGGCTTCACGCGGACATGTTGGACAAACGCCATTTGATAATGGCCGCCGTACATAAACATAGAAGAGGGCAGCGGGAGCATGCGCAAAAGTGGCTTCTTTGCGCATGCTCCCGCGGCCCTCCTCTATGTTTACGTATGGCGGCCATTATCTTATAGCGTTTCCATGACGTCTCCACATCTGCCCCTATAAGCCCCCCCTCCCCCCCCCCACTCACGCTGTCACTTCAGTGCGGCCCTCGGCCGCAAACCATGTTGCAATTATGGCCCCTGAGAAAAAGTTTGTGAGTACCCATGCACTAGCCCCACTTGAGGACTCTCTGCTCCAACCGCAAGCGCAGTTGGGCAATCGTTTCCTCCCTTGGGCCCTGGCTGGGAGGAGCTGTCAAAGTTAACTTGTTAAACTGATCCCAGATGGAGACAGCCTGCAGGGTAGCGGTGGAAACGAAGATGCGCCCACCATGTCATTTCACAAGTTAGCCAAAAGATACATCTAATTTTAGGAATGAAGGTGTTTGATTTCACCCTGCAACGCAAAAGCGAAGAGAATGTGTGTGATGACACAGAACAATGAGAGACAGCAAAGGTCCTGCCACTAAGATGGAAACGGAAAATCCTAAACTATTCAAAGCACATAGTCGCCGATTTACTAAAGGTTTGGAATAGCACAAAGTGATGTAAAGTCACAGAAAGTTATACATTGATATTTACTTTCTATCACAAAAGGTATTTTGTGCTGGAAAAGTGCAATTTTTCATGTGCGAAGGGGCAGGAGCCTGGTTACCTCCGAAGGATCCATCCTACATACATGTGACTCGTGCTTTCCCTCAATGCTTGCCAACATCCTAAGATGTATTATTATTTCCACGCTTAATTTTATTTTAAATTCTAGAATCACGTAGCGTGCCACATATGTGTCCTAGGAGAAGGAACATTCATCCACAGACAACCAGGACACATGAAATATTAATCTCTAAATTGTATAGCAATTTTGGTTTTACAAGTTGTGACTCACCTGTAATTGCAATGCGTCAGTAAGCGGACACACCGCCACTTTTGATTTAATAGGAATGAGCAAACCTCTCCTGACACAATCTGCCCCCATAAATCAATGTCGACCGGTTCATACTCCTTCTACCAATCCACTGATATCATTGTCATTTCTTGTAAGAGACCTCGTGCTAAACAAATGGCTACCGTGTATGGTACAATTCCTGCCTTTATTGAAAGACGTTTTATTATAGCAACTGGCCACGAATAGTGAGATATTGTTTCCTTCCTATTTCATGTAAAGAGACACCTGAGGCAACTGATAGTTTTCTGAGCTCATTCCTTAGGAAAGGGCGCAGCTGTAAGGGCCTGTTCAGTTATCAGAGACAGTAAAATAAAATAAAAATGCATCCCTCACCAACTTACTCTTTATGGAAAAACATTTGTGCGTCTATTTTTCAGACGGTTGGTGGTGTACTCATGAAACCTATTCAAGAAGTCTCCTGGCTGAGTTGAAAAGATAGATTTAGCGAGCTGCAAATTTATTTAACATTGCAGCAATTTAGATGACGCAGTACCACTCAATGAGCAACCAGAATTCAGAAGTTGCAGTGAAAAATAGTACTTGATGTTAAATCTTTCACCTTTGATTAGCCTTCAACCCCACACCATTATCTAGGTAAAATAGAGTCCACCCACGAAAAACAAAAGTAATAATCGGTACATGGGTAGCCCTCCTTTTTTAGGTCCAGCGCGCAAGCACTCTGACATGTTGTAATCTATCTGTGGGCTTTTAACCATGCCCACCCAACGCCCGTCACTATCACTCTTTCATGGTCTTGCATTTTAAAAATCCTTTGTTATCATTGGTAAATGCTTTATGTTTGGCCCTCTTTAGGGCAGTTTTATTACTGCCTTGGCCACAGACCTTGTTACATGGATAATTGCATATTTGCTGATACATTTGACTGCAAGGTAACTTCTTTTTCCTTTTGTGTCTCTCCTTCACACTCATGGCGGCCGTGGCACTTTGAATTGGTTTGCTTATGTCAGCTGTTTTACTTTTCATTTTCAGTTTATGTGGCAAGAAAAGTCCAGTTAGGAATTTACAGCGCTAATAGCTCTAACTCCAGCAAATGTGAGACCAATCGCATTGCAAATGATTGTTTAGGGGTTAGCGGTGCTTACTCTAAGCCTGTGGAGCCCACTGCTACTCATTTTTGAGATAATCATTTTTGAGACCAGGAATCATGTTCATGACCAAGAGTAAGAGAGGGAAAAACAAACACTGGGTAAAAAAGGAGGGAAAGAAAAACGGTAAAACAGTAACAAAGGGAGAAAACAGGAATCTGCAATAGAGAAATAATTGACCAGGGTGTGTTTGGTAGTGAATAAAAGAGGGATGATGTGGATTCAAGACTATGGCCCTCATTATGACATTTGCGGTAAATCCCACTTACTGCCACACTGACTGCCGCCAACATACCGCCGCCGCAGTGGATATCTGTTCACCTTATTATGACACACACACCAATCCGTCACTATTCATCCACACACACAAATCCGCCACACCAAAGGTCACTGATAAACTGGGGGTATCAAAACCTACACCGTTACGCCAACATAACAACGCCCACCACATTATGACCCACAAATCACCATGGCGGACATTCAATGATGGTAAACCATTGGTGGTACATACTGCCGCGCTCAAAATACACACACTCAAACAAAACAACACCACATTGGACACTTCAAACACACACCTGACACCCATACACACACCACACCCACACACCCACACCACTATAAAACACACATCCACATTACCCACAACCCTTTACCATTACAAACCATCGGCACAAGACAGTCACCACAACCACAGACAAAACCAGAGCCACACACTTCCTACACCTACACATCACCCACGCACCCCACATCACACACCGTAACACATCACCTTACACACTCTCACCTACACAACTCACAGAACACTCATGGCACCACAAAGACACCCCATATTCTCAGAGGAGGAGATAAGGGTCATGTGGAGGAAATCATCAGGGTAGAGCCACAGCTATTTGGAGCACAGGTGCAGCAGATATCGATAGCTAGGAAGATGGAGCTATGGCGGAGAATCATGGACAGGGTCAACTCCGTGGGACAGCACCCAAGAACCAGGGATGACATCAGGAAGAGGTGGAATGACCTCCGGGGGAAGGTACATTCCATTGCAGCAAGACACCAACTTGCTGTACAGAGGACTGGCGGTGGACCTCCACCTCCTCCCCCACAACTAACAACATCGGAGGAGCAAGTCTTGGTAATCATGCATCCTGAGGGCCTGGCTAGAGTAGGAGTAGGACGGGACTCTGGTAACTCAACTCTATACTACTATCACCCCCCTACCTCTATGCCATCACATACCCCCACCCTTACTCCCATCACTCCGCCACTTCCCACACACCCCACCATCACATCTCACTCATTCCAATGCTAAGCCCTGCATGCTCTATCAATGCATGGACACCACTCACAGCCCTGCATGGACACTCAGCACTAAAGCATGCACACTATAGAGAACTAATCATCCCACCATACACCAACCTACACAAGTGAAAGGTGCCATGGCAAAGACCACCAAAGAGGGCAAGTCACGGATGCACAATATGTCAGACACAGAAACAATAACACAGCATTTACATCCCCACAGGTATCCCATCCAATGTCAGCGGAGAGGAGGTGCCAGCAATACCCAGTGCCCCCACAGAAGAGGCCCACAGTGATGACAGCAACTCTGGTCGCCTGGATCTGGATGACCAACCTGGCCCATCAGGGACCTCTGGAAACCACAGAGTCTCCCCCATCAGGAAACACCACAACAGCACCCACCCAGCGTACTCACACCTCTGTCCCCAGGACACGTCAATCAGCAGTGTGTCCACCTCTACAGGGACCCCAGGCCACACCTCATACCGAAGACAATCAGGGACCTGGGGTCAGTGGCAGTGGGCACAAGGTTCAGGGGACAGAGGCACAGGCCAGCAGGGAAACTGGGAGGAGTGCTCCGCCAGAGGGAGGACAGGCCCAGGGAACCGACTCTCCAGGGGGCACTTGAAGAGATCCTGGGAGCATACCAACATTCCCAGGACACGATGTGCCAGATCCTGGACAATGTGGAGGAGAATAGGCGGCTGAAGGAGGCACAGTCCCAGGGGATCAGGGAAGACTTGCAGGCCATCAACACCACCCTGGTCTCCGTAGCAGGGGGCTGGCAGACATGGCCAATATTATGAGGGAGACAGTCTCACAACAGCGGACCCCTGCCACTAGCCAGACATCTGAACTGCCTTCCACCTCCGCTGCTGCTAGAGGACAGAAGGCCCATCCATAGGACCAGCAGGCCACCAGCACCCCTCCTCCTGCAGAAGGAGAACCACCCTACAAATGTTTCCTGTGATCCAGGCAGAAGCCAGAGACTATTGCCAAGACCCCCGCCAGGAAATGAGACTCTCCTGATTGTCACCCTTGTGTCCCACTCTGTCACCCTGTCCACCTTGAACTGCAATTGCTCCCCTTCCTATGTCCCCATGGACAATTCACCTGTGCTACAGACTGGAACTCTACCCTGGAATTTCCTCCATCATCACCCCATCCCATTGTACTTGCCCCACAGTATCTTAGCACTTAAATAAACACCCTTGAAACAAATAGAAGTATGGTGTGTGTCACATTATTTAAGCATGTATACGCTTAACCATGTACAACATTGCAAATCAAATGTACAGTAAATGAGCACATATGAAAGACCTGTAGTTGGCTGCAGTGATCACACCAGGAGCTACTGTGAGGCACCAAAATCTGTAAAATGAATTGCCACAGGTTACAGTAAGTGGGCATAGAAGTGGGAAATAACAGCATGCCAGTGCCAAACAATTTCAAAATAATGACAATGAAATGTGAATTAACACTGTCTTACCTGTGTGTCATTGGAAGTACTGTCTGATCACTGCTGTTCTGTTGTCCTCATCCTCTGCCTCCTCATCCTCACTGTCCACAGGGTTCACTGCTGCCACACGGGCATCTCCAGACTCCTCCTCCTGTAGAAAAGGTACACAGAGTCTCAAGGCCATGGTTGTGCAACATGCAGCATGCCACTATTATCTGGCAGACTTTCTTGAGTGAGTAGCACAGGGATCCACCTGTCAGATGGAGGCACCGAAACGTGGCCTTCAGGAGGCCAAAAGTTCTTTCTATGATTCTTCTGGTTCGCCCATGTGCCTCATTATAACGTTCTTCTGCCCTTGCCCTGGCATTCCTCATAAGGGTCAGCAGCCATGATAGGTTGGGGTAACCAGAGTCACCTGCAAATACTGAGGGACAACATTTAGCCACAGACTATCCCATATGGCCCACACCATACACCAACATCTACTGGGTGGGAACCAGGGCTCACCTATTAGCCACACCCTGTGCCTCTGTAGTTGGGCCATCACATTTGGGATGCTGCTATTCCTCAGGACAAAGGCATCATGCACCAACCCAGGATACTTAGCTTTGACATGGGAGATGTACTGGTCCGCCAAGCACACCATCTGTACATTCATTGAGTGGAAACTCTTACGATTTCTGTACTCCTGTTCATTGCACCAATTATGTTTGGGACATGTCCCATTGCATAGAAGTCAGCCTTCACTGTGCCAAATCGTCCACCTGGGGAAATACAATGTAGTTGCACATGTGTTAAACCAGGGCAGACAACACTCTGGTCAGCACAATTGAGAACATTGGCTGTGACGTTCCTGCTGCCAAGCCCACTGTCATTTGGAAAGAACCAGTTGCCAGGAAATGAAGAACTGATAGAACTTGCACAAGAGGGGGGATCCCAGTTGGGTGACGGATAGCAGATATCAGGTCAGGCTCCAATTGGGCACACAGCTCTGTGGTAGTAGCCCTGCCAAGTCCAGGTGAGGATGATGTGCCTGTCCTCCATTGTTGCCAAGTCCACTAGGGATCTGTAGACGGGAGTATGTCTCCATCTCCTTTTAATCTGCAGTGGTAGCAATCTAAGAGACAAAAGAGTGAGGAGTTGGTTACAAACTGAGCAATGGGGCTACAACAGCACGATGCATGCTGTCAAATTGTAATGGGTCAGTGAGAATGGTCCTGTATGTTCAAAATTAAACAGTGACACAGTAATTATCCAGGGCCTGTCCCCCCTCTGAAATGGCATCCGCATGTCCTGTGTGGAGGGACAGGTGGAAGTGAGGTAATTCCGCTGACATTGTGCGCTGTTGCAGGAGGCAGTCGGGAACCGCCGTGCAACTCCTCATTGGTTATCATTGAGCCCTATGGGGTACAGTAGCAAATGTTGATGTACGCCGGCGGTGACGGTATGCACGACCGCGGACGTGACCCCCATTTTCTATCTGATTCCTCACTTGCTACCTGACCTTCAACAGGAGAGGACCTACACTGCATGTGCTGCTCTGACCTGTGTCTGGAACATACCATGGCCCGTGTGACTGGAGAAAGAGCCCCTGCCTTCACTTCGGTGGAGTTGGAGAGAGTGGTGGATGGAGTCCTACCCCAGTTCAGACTGCTGTATGGGCCTCCAGACCAACAGGTGAGTACACTGTGGGCACAATGCATGTGGCACGAATGCATGGAGTGGGGTGTGAAGCCATTGTGTAAGGAGGTGGGTGGATGTCCCCTGGGCAGTGTACAGGTTGTGTGCTGGGTCATGTGTGTGTAAATGGTGATAAAAGGGATATGGTGGGCCATAAGTGTAACAGGCAGGAATGTCTGACTAATACTATTTTCCTGTGTGTATTCCCTCTGCAGGTAAGCGCCCATCAAAAGTGTGGACCCTGGGGGTCCATGGCAGGCAGAGCACCCAGTGTCAGAAACGGTGGGAGGACCTGAGACGCTGGGCACTGAAGACGGCGGAGGCCCAGCTGGGGATGGCTTCCCAATGAGGAAGGGGTGCCCGTCGAACCCTGACCCCTCTGATGGCCCGCATACTGACAGTGGCCTACCCAGAGCTGGATAGGCGCGTGAGGGCATCACAGCAGCCACAAGGGGGTGAGTACAGTGCCCATCATTATGACTTACGCATGGTAGGGTGGTATCCGGGTGGGGGATGTGTCAGTGGGTGCCCCTAGGCCAGGCCTGACATTACAGCATGGGTCCCCTGGTGGCTAGGGTACAGAAGGTATAATCCTGCTACCTAGGTCGTAGGCATCTACTACTGGTCAAGGCTGCGTGGGTCCCAGTTGTGCTGGATTTGGCGGTGTGCCCTTCCCCATGCCTTGTTGGCTAGCAATATCACTGGTAGTGCAATGCATAGTGCGTAGGCCTGTACCCTGTGTGTGAGTGTGCTGTGTACGGCAATGGTGGTGTTGGTACAGCCATTGACCCAGTGTATTCTTTGTCTCTTCCCCCCCTTTTTGTTTTGTCACCTTATGTGCATTAGCATTATCTGGTGGAGGACCAGAGGCACTGTCGATGGAGGGAGCTGCATCCCACAGGACCCAGGAGGCGGAGTCCACCAACGGTGAGGGCACCAGTGGGACAGAGGGTGACGGGAGCACCACGGCAGAAACTGGAGGGGACAGTTCTGACACAGGTATCTCCTCCGATGGAAGCTCCCTGGTGCTGGCGGACACCTCTGTGGCCACCACATCTACAGGTACAGCCGCCACCCCAGTACCAGTACCACCCTCCCAACAGCCCCTCATCGAGTTGGCTGTGACTGCTCACCCAGGAGTGTGGGCATCTCCTTCACTCCAGGCACCTGAGGCCCTGCCCCAGTTAGCCCTGCTGCTCTGAGTGAGGAGGCTATTGACCTCCTGAGATCCATCTCTGTAGGGCAGTCAACCATTCTGAATGCCATGCAGGGCCTGGGAGCCCAGATGCAACAGACTAATGCATTCCTGGAGGGCATTCACACTGGCTTGGCGGCCCAACAGAGCTCAATCTAGGCTCTGGCCTCCTCTCTGATGACAGCCTTTGTCCCTGTTTCCACTCTCCCACTCCAACTTCCTCTTCCCAATCCCATTCCCCTCAACCACTCCCCCTTCCCCCACTCCCAAACCTTCTCCCACTTCCCACCCCAAAATCCCTCAAATGCTTTTCCTATCCACCATTGACCTCTTCCCAACCCCTCCCCCCCGTCCTGCACGTCCGACCAGGGTGACAAAAACCCAGCGAAGCACCTCAGCCACCCAGTCCACGGGCCCAGCAGTCACCACACCCACTCATGGTGGGAAAGGATCCAGGGCACATGTCCTGAGGGTGAAGGAGCCTGCACCAGGCAGCCCCAAGGGTATGGAGCCTGCCCCAGCTGCTGCCAGGAAGAGCAAGGAGCCTGCCCCAGCTGCTGCCAGGAAGGCCAAGGAACCAGCACCAGCAGGCAGGAAGGGAAAGGGGTCTGGGGCAGGAACTCTGACAGAGCCCCCACCACCAACCATGGTTGTGCAGCCATCAGAGGCTGCAGGAGATGGGCTGGAGCTTCCCCCCACCAGCAGCAGCATCACCACCACCAGTGGGCAGCCATCCGAGGCTGCAGGGGATGGGCTGGAGCTTCCCCCCACCAGCAGCAGAAGCACTACCACCACCAGTGGGCAGCCATCCAAGGCTGCAGGGGATGTGCTGGAGCCTCCCTACACCAGTGGCTGCAGCAGCACCACTTCCACCACTGAGCACCCGTCAGCGCCGGTGGACGATATGTAGTCCTGCCTCCATGGGCTGCTGTACAGCCTGCCCCCTGCAAATCCTGTGGGTATGACACCCACCTTGCACTCCCCAGAATCAAGAGCACAGGGCACGATGCCCCCTTCAGAACCATTGGGTAAGACACCCACCAACCCCAGCCTCCCCAGGATCAAGAGCACAGGGCACAATGCCCCCTCCAGAACCAGTGGGTAAGACACCAACTCAAGAGACTGTGGCCTTGCACTCCCCAGGACGAAGCACAGAGCATGTTGCCCCCTCCAAAGCATGTGGGCAAGTCACCCACTTGAGAGACTGTGGCCTTCCACTCCCCAGGACCAAGCACAGGGCATGTTGCCCCCTCCAGAGCATGTGGGCAAGTCACCCACTTGAGAGACTGTGGCCTTGCACTCCCCAGGATCAAGCATGGGGCATGTTGCCCCCTCCAGAACCAGTGGTGTTGTTCCATCTCCCGGCTGAGATGCCCCCCATCCCCTGTCTGTCAGAGTACCTTGATTTAATTTCCTCAGGAACAGAAGATAAATCCTCAGACCCAACCCAGACTACTCGCAACGAAATTGAATCTCCCTATTGAACACTCTGGAAGGGGAAAGGGGAATGGGATTCAGAGAGACTGCCTCAGAGATGATGTTTCGTCAAATTCTCAGTCTGCTACTTCACGTCTTGTCTGACTGGATAACAGCACCTGAAATATCACATTCACAATAACTAGGGACACAATATTAATTGTTACTATGCTTTCAGATTAATTTACAATTAATTATTTCTGACTTTCAATATTATACTCACTCATCCTGAGCTCCCTGAGGTTTTGCTTCTCTCTGTATATGCAAATGTTTGTTATGGATATTCTCACGAAGAGTTGTCTGCTGCTTGACTCTTATGATAAGATTTTCAGTTCTGAATACGTTTTCTTAATGCGTTTTTACTACTCTGTTATATATATATATATATATATATATATATATATATATATATAGTTAATTGTTATTTTGTTGTTGCATAGTTGAGGTAATGAATCCTCTGAACTGTCTTGAATTATTGTTGTTGTCACAAAGTAGCTTTCGTGCTGGATATAAACAATGCGTGTTGAACTTCCAAATGAAGTCTTCTTATGTTCGTTGTTATATATATCTGTGACTAGATTAGCGGTTTGTCGTTTAAATATCTAAATGTTCTTCACATGTTTCTTGACTGTCCTTTTCAACAAAAGATTCTTTAACACACCCGGAGATTTTTTGAATCAGTTAATGCCTTTTCTCAATGAGCTATTAATATCTGCAGATAAATCGTTATCTGTAAAACTGCATGCAGAGTCTAGTTTTTTTCCTCATAACACCTTTACCTCAGAAGACGTGCGCTCTCTCTGCACATCTGGTTCCTGTCAAATCACAGTTGAAGTGTGAAGCTCTCAAGCGGTGTGCACGTATCCTAGCAACTAACTGAATGCAACACTAGAACTACAAATTACTCTTCGGGTTTCTCGTCGGTCATCTTGGATTCCTTACTTTGGCCTTTCTTTTGTAAATAATGCAACACAACTTGGTAAGCCTTCTTCCAACTAGGACATCTCTGTCTCCACTGAGGATAATTATTTGCCTGCGTTCTCAGTGCTTTTCTCAGACTTTTCATTGTTACTGCGTGGCAGGTTTGAAGGGTCGGGACACCATCCCCCTGAGGTGCCTGCCTATTTACCAACTGATGCTCCTGCAGTGTTCTCTCCGTGTTGATGCAGGCGACAAGTGGGGCTTTGGACATTTGGCCTGTGCATGGGGAAGAAATGCAGCTCGGGCTCCATGGCGGTGTGGTTGTTCCCCGTGTCTCCAATGGTGAGTCCTTTCACTTCTGAGCTCAGCTTCCGCCAGGCTTTTGATGTCGTTGGTACCGCCCTGAAAAAGTTGGCGGATTGGCATGTCTTAATACGGTGGGTGAAACATTGACTTCAGCCTGGCTGTAGGCGGCCATCACCATGGTGCCTGTTGTTTCCACCCTGGCGGTCGTGTGGTGAAGTGGCTGTCTATATGAGATCTTTCCGCCATGCTCATAATTTGGCGGTACTTATCGCCAGCCTGTTGGTGGTATTACCACCACTTTTGCACCAACCGCCAGAGTTGTAATGAGGGCCTATGCATTTGGCAGGTCAACATTTAATACATCGACCGAGGGCTTCTGAGCAGCAGAACAGAGCATTGAGCATGGCAGTTATTCATTACAAATTATTTTACAGATTGAGCACTGAGTTCCATATTGTTTGCAGAGCCATTGTCACAGGTTAAAAGTAAGTCTGTTTGGCTGTAATGATCCACCCCTGACGTAATGTCATGGGCTGACAAATTGTGTTGTATTAATATGTTGAAATCTTCCATTTTGTGTTTTAGTGAAGGGGTAATATTTTAAAGCTGCACACACTAAGTTGCTTCTTGGATTAGTAATGTATCCAATTGTTACTGTCTAGTACCTCTTCCAGGGAGTTGTACAGGGATTGGACTGACTATATAAGCACCCACATTCAAAGTACATGACTAGACACCCTTTAGGATCGGTGTTGTAGGCCATGTGACCCTGTGAGGTAGTTATTTCTTTGGAGTACTGTCTAGAACAGTGGTTCCCAACCTGTGGTCGGGGGACCCCTGGGGGTCCACAAAGTCTCCTAAGGGGGTCCGCAACTGCTTAGAAAATTATATAAAATTAACCAATTAAGTCCCCAGCTTTCAGTAATGATTCAGTGGGGGATCCCCAGATTTCATTAATTATTCAGTGGGGGTCCCCTGGTTCCAGTAATGATAAAGTGGGGGTGCACAGAAGTCAAAAGGTTGGGAACCACTGGTCTAGAATTTAAAAAAAAAAAAAAACATCTTGCCACTGATGGTTTGTATTAACAACTTGAAGAGAGGATATAATAAATGAGAGTACTCAGGTTAGACATAAAAGAGCCTACATATGCTACAAAGAATTGGCAGATTCTCCTGCCTGTGCCTTCCACGACCTGTAAGTTGGAGAAAAGATTTTGATCCTCAAAACAAAGCTGTGGGAGGTGAATTTACACCGACTGTCTTGCCTGAAAGCCTTGAGGATTGTATATGGCACCTGTGTATTTGTCCTTTAGCACGAGTCCATAACTTACCTTTACCAGTGTCTCACTGCACCTGCTTACAAGTAGAAGGTGATAGGCGCTCAGATATTTGTTTTATTTTAATTTTTTGACAGTTGTGTATAGCGTGGACCACCCTAGCTGATGTCAGAGTACTTTTAATTATGGTAAGGTTTGATTCTACGAACATAAAAACAGACTCATCATTCAATCATGCAAATGTCCTGTCATTCTAATGTTTCATTAGAACAGTGGTTCCCAACCTGTGGTCCGGGGACCCCTGGGGGTCCGCGAAGCCTCCTTAGGGGGTCCGCGGCTGCTTAAAAATTAAATAATATTAACAGATTAGGTCCCCAGCTTTCAGTAATGACTCAGTAGGGGGTCCCGGATTCCAATATTGATTCAGTGGAGATCCCCAGGTTCCAGTAAAGCTAAAGTAGGGGTCCACAGTAGTCAAAAGGTTGGGAACCACTGCATTAGAACACTTCTGTTGGTCCACCTATGATTAAGATGGATCACAGATACATGTAAGATTTACAAGCAAGTGACACAGTTATTAAGTTGTATTATAAGGCCTTGAAAGACACTACTTTGTTCTGTGATTACAAAGATACCACTACCTTACCCTACCACTGTATCAACAGTATGTATATAATATAATTTGTTGCAGGAGTCACATCAACCTTAACCCTGCATCTTCGGCCTAACTTTGACCATAACCTAAACCGAAGCCTAATTCACAGTCTAAGAATAAACTTAAAACTACCCCCACCATGACCCTAAAATAATGCTAAACCTTACGTTATCCCTAAGCATAAGCTTTCCTGAAGTCCTAAACTGTTGTGATCAAAGACAACATTCCTCACACAATGTCATTGTCAGACCTTTATTTCACCAGAGGAAATCGAAGATACCGCCAGCGCCAGGCAGAGCCAGCAACCAAACTGCCTTGTTTGACATCCTAGAATGTACACATGTATTAATTGCACATCTCAAGAACATGCCCCACCCGTCATCGGCAGCATAACCCCCAAGTACATCATAATACATCCCCCTCCTTCCCAACAAAACAAAAGACCCTTACGTGAAAGTGTTTAAAACTGAAAGCAAATTAAGACACGGACAGGCAAACGACCGAAAAAATGGAAAGGACAAACATGAGAAAAACAACCGCCCCCAAACACCAACCCCAAGATACTTAACCTCATTAACTACAGCAACTGAAATCACAACTGAGGATAACTTCCTCCCTCATTACCCCAAACATGATCTCCCAAATATGTGGGAGGTCTCCTCCTTGACCTCCTCTCTCTTTGAACATGAATCCTTATGTAGTCTAAGAGTCCCTAGTGTCACAAAGGTCATCGGAATGTGACAGTTTCTGCTTATGTTAATCATAGTTTTAATGGTTAAACAGAAAGCTGCACTGACACGCATTTTAAAGTGTGCACTTGCTTGTATTTCAGAGTTTGACTTAGGTGGTGTTTGAAGCAAATCACAATTTAGAGGAATTAAACTTATGTTATAATGTAATTTACACTTTAGACTAACAGTGCATATAGAAACAATATTAAATTTCTAATGATCAGTAAATGATTAATGATTTTAACAATATGTGCAAAAGTGAGAGAAATGCAATTCTTTGTTATATTTGATGTAATGCAGTAACTATGCTTTTCCATCTGAAATGAAATGTATTACCCATATTAATGAACTATTATTAATGCTGAATTTATAAGTTTGCATATTTCATGTGATTTACTAAAACAACTTAATAAGTGCATTTTATATTTCTCTTGCATTACCATGAGTGAGGCCTGCTGAAGCTTGTAATTTGTGACTGTGCTAGAAATGCTGATTCAATTCCTAACGTGAATTTCTTTTTAAGCTATGTTTTCATGACTGCTTTATATTAATGTTAGTTTGACTAAATCTATTTCGATGTCTTGGGCAACCGTTGGGGATTATATATCTTTATAATGTGGTTTTGTGCATTGTCTACATGATGTTGAGCTTGTGTTTGTAATAAATCTTTTAACTTTATTGTGATTGGAGTTTTCTTTCTGTGTCTACATTGGTGATGATGTTTGAATTTATTGGGGTTGTATTGAAATTTTGTTGATGGTTCTACCACACCACTTACTGGGTCCAAGATTAACCCACCTTGATGAGCATTGATTGCTACGAAGGATGATAATACTACAACAAGCCTAACAGTGTCAGCATCACCCCTCTCAGAAACTATAGTACACCTACTCCTTATCTCCCATGAGGAGCGATGCTGAGTAATTTTCTCCACCATCAATTTTCTCCTCCACCTCACCATGTTGAAATAATGCCACTCTTCTCAGATTCCAAGTTTGTCCATTCACCAATTTCCTCCAACTGCTCTCACTTTATAAGGCGCCCTGAATTTCGATAAGCCTTTACCTTATCCAAGTTAGGTTTCCACAAGTCCCAAAACCAGGTTTAACTTTCCTCTGTCCCAAACATTAATGAAACGTTTTTGCTGGTTCCCCACACTCACATCATTGGAAGAACCCTCACACATCCATGAAGTCACTAACTTAGTGCCTGGCTGGCCACCACTCACCATTTCGAATGGGGATTTACTTGTGCTGGTATTAGCAATAGTGCGGTATGCCCTCAGCATGTCTTTAACAGAATCTTGTAAAGACAACCGTGCACTACAAGCCATTTGCATTGTGCCCTTCATCAACCTGTTAATCCTTTCCACCAGACCATTTCCCTGGGAATTGTACAAAGATGTACATACATACGCCACACTAAATAAAAACCTAAGCCTTGTTTTCTCCAGCAGGCTTCTGCTCAATTGCTAAATCAGCACCTTTCCATGAACGTTGCTGTAATTGTAGAGTGATGCCCTGCCTTGGCATTCATTAAAGTGAGGAAGACCTTAAACTGTCTCATTAACCCTCGCCTGACCTGCCTATAAACACTATAACCTGGAGCAGCATGGCAACAAAGGCGCCTGTCACACTAGCATGCCACAGGTAGAACGAAAAGCCCCTCTTAGGTATGTTATTAAAGGATACACAAAGCCAGGGGCAGAATATGTTGCATCTTGCAAAAATTGCCCTGGCTGTCCATGCTTATATACATCTCCATCCAAACAGCCTAATGAAGTCTTCGATTCATGCCAACGTGATGACGTTTTCCCAACACGATTCAACGTGTTTATGGTGTTTCTTCTTAGGAAATACATTGCTTACTTTTCTGCTTGATGCACAATACCTCATACACGCAATTATGCATGGACGTCAATTAGGAGTAGCCTGGAGTTGCTGCTGCCAGGCCAGGCCTCCGCTCTGTCTTGATACCCTGCTCTCTGAGATCCTAGAGTCAGCTGAGGGAACAGTGCAAAAACATGGCTTCAGGAGTCCTGTTTACTTGCTGCATTTTCATCTGATCCCACTGGCCCTTTGCCCCTCAGAAGGAAATGGATAGATGTTGAGCAGCGACGAGTGGGACATGGGCTCACCCAAGTGATGTCTTTGGTGATCAAAACAGTTCATGGGATACCAGCGAACCTGAATTCGCGCAGTATCACATTTATTCTCGTAGGTGAATAAGTGTCATGGAGAATGGACTGGCACACCACCCCATGGATTCATTTCAGCAGAATTCCTTGATAAATATGTGAGGGAGTGTCTTCAGATAGTCTGCGTTACCCATGCCCAGTGTTGTTCCTATGGTTGGACTCATAGACCAGTGTGGCGTGGCCGTGGAAGCAGCAAAGCAGAACAATCTCTACTGCTCACAGTTCTATTCTTTATTTATTGGAAGAGAGGGGGCTAGTGACTGGTGGTATCTGGATTAGGGAGCATTCCCTTGCACTGCAATCCCTGATAATGATATATGAGACTACTGCCCCTCTCGATTCGATCAACCTGACCACCACGCTGGATGTCACTATTGCCAAAACCTTAAATCTCAATGAATACTCCTTACTTACAATACATATGTTCAAATAACGTAAATGACTCACAGTGTTGCCCGCCTGATTTTCCCTTGATGTAGGAGACAGTCTACACCGCAGAGGAAAAATATCACAGCGCTGTCATTTGTCATTTAAATGAACAGATGTGTAAGTATTCAAAGGGGGGAAACTTCATCACTCCAACGAAAGGAGGACCTCTTATATTTACGGTAAATCATTTGCACGAGGGATCTTAGACATTGTTAAAATTATCTAAAAGAAAGTGATGAAAAGGGAGCGTGCATTTTCATTTTTTGAAATCCGAAAGAAACTGAAGGAGATGGTAAGAACAACGGATGGGAACAGAGTATTTGCAGACAGTTTCGGCAGTTTAATAGCGAATGGGTTGGAAGGAAAGGAAATGTTTGAAAGAGAAATACGAGAACAAAAAAAACCTGTAAGAACTCCAAAGGAGAAAAAGTTATCCAAAAGCTTTGAATGGTAGTTTATGCGGAGCATTGTCTCTTTTGCTCAATGTATTTATTTTCCCGTCATATTCCTTATACCTATGTAGTCTTGTAATGGAAATGTACATGGGAAAAGTGTGCGGTGCTTTCCCACCACCCCTTGTCTCCATGGCTTATCCAGCCTAGAATGTATTGCACAATGTAAATGTGAGAAGCCTATGAACCTGAGCTGATCAGAGCTGGGTGTAATGAGGTCCTCGCTGCATACTAAATAAATCTCACGGTTCAGTGTAACTGACGTCTGTCAGATAGAGTTTACACTTCAACACTGCACCAATCCGAGGTCGTATATATGTGCACGTGCAGGCTTCCAAGTTTGATTGTGAAGGTGTTAACGTAGAAGTTTTAATGAAACTATTAATGATTATTCATGTATCCTCAGTATTTATTAATTGTTCATTAATATGAAATGTTGAGCTTATGTTTGATTAATGTAGTAAAATGTCAGGGTTATGCATTATGTATTAGCGTTATTAATCGAGGTCTTGGCCTAGTTGCACAGCCTCATGTCAAGCTGCATTGCTTAGGCGTTTTATAAAATGGATGCCTAGAGAATTAGATTGTGATTTTCCACTGTGCTGACCAAATGCTGGTAGCTAAAAGTCTTTCTCATTAGAACCTCTTGCTAGGAGATGATGTACTAGCTAACTTTACCTAAAGGTGTGGGTATTCATGACTGCAAAGTCATGATGTGTGACGATTACTGACTTCTATTGATTACTATTGTTATTGATTATTGATCTGCATGTACAGGATATATGGTGGGAAAACCTCGATACGAGTCAAAAAGTTAATCGACCTATTCGCATCTGCATGTAAGTTTACTTATTAAGGTCCGACGCGCTAACAAAGTGACGATAAGAGTTGCCTGCACTGCCATCTTGTAAACTGCAGTTTGGCCTCAAAGGCTCAAGTGTTTGGTCCGCCCTTGGCTGCTTCATCACTCTTCCTTGCTCCACACAGAGGCAAGGACTCTTTCAGTTGCTATATCACAGCAAACCAATACTTTATGGCAAACCTACAGAATAACTATTGTTAAGCCTGAATTGTGCTTTAACACCTGCCGTGATGCAACACTTTCATCTCTGAATCACAATCTCTGTACAAAGTGGAACAAAGACTTATTTCTCTGTGGTTGACTCAGTGGCGGCTTCTCCGCTATGACGGTGGAGCGTAGTCCCCCCACCAGCAGCAGCCGATGCACACCTTTAACAACGAAATAATAATAAACGATGTTTATTATTGTTTAGTTGTTAATGGGACAGGGCAATGAGGAATGACGGGGACGAGGGGAGTGCATTGTGCACTCCTCTCAGTGCGCATGTGTGTTTGGCTGGCCGTCTCAGGCTTTCTCCAGCCCTGCACTGTGTTGCCGGGCTGGGGAGAGCAGGCAAAGGCTCCCAGTCTGCCTGGGAACGCCCTGGCTGGATGTTCTGGGCAATCCTAACACTGCTTTCATGCAGCATTAGGATTGGCCGCAGGGCAATCTGGGAGCCTGTACCTCCTGTGCGCAGGAAGAACGAGCGGTGGCGCAGCAGCAGCGAGGCAGGTACGTTTTTATTTTTACTATTTAAAAAAATTGTTATTATCCCCCCTCACTCTCCTGCCACGCACCACCCGCCCCTATTAACCCACACGAGCTGCGACTGGGTCGACTATTTGTGCACAGTGGTGTGTGTGGAATGGAACAGGGGAAAAGTTTACGAATTGGGCAACAGCACCCGACTTGGATTTGAGCGTAGCCTGGGTAAACACAGTTGCCCTTGGCTTGCCCATTGGTGCCCCTGACATTGCGGTTTCTACACCTGGTCTCAGAAGGGATGAAGGAAGTGGCAAGAATAGAAGGTAAACTGGGAAGTGAGATCCCTGTTTCTTTTCTGTAGCTTTCACATGGTACTGTTTGCTTAGACCCTCAGCAGCAAGCAGGAGGCTGATGAAGGTCTAGTAGTGGGACAGAGGCCAACTGTCTGATGCCACCAGGAGTCTGCCAGAGTTGGACTGAGACAAAAAATAGGTCCAGGGTCATGGAGTGGCATAGTGTGTCATGGAGTTGATTGGTGTAGAGTGGCATATAGTGTCATAGAGTGGAGTGTCACAGATTGGAGTGGAGTGTTTTGGATTAGAGTAAAGTGTTGTGGGGTAGAGTGAAGTAGAGTGGTGTAGAGTGGCATAGATTGGAGGGGTATAGAATTGAGAGGCATATAGTTGAGGGGCATAGAGTAAAGGGAATGGAGGGGCATAATGTGGATTAGAGGGGCATAGAGAGGAGTAGAGTGTTGTGGAAGGGCGTAGAGTGTCATAGCATGGAGTGGAGTAAGGTGTCATAGAGTGGAGTTAAGTGTTGTAGACTAGAGTAGAGTGGAGCGGCATAGAGTGGCATGGTGTATTGTGTCATGGAGGGTCATAGACTGTCATGGAGTGGCACAGAATGGCGTAGAGTGAAGTGGAGTAGAGTGTTGCGGAGTGGAGTAGAGTGGAGTAAAGTGGTGTGTCGTAGAATGAAGGTGCATAGAGTGGTGGGGCATAGAGTAGAATGGCATGGAGTTGAGCAGAGTGTTTAGAGTGAAGTGGAGTGGTGGAGAGTGGCATAGAGTGGAGGGGGGTGTCAGAGTGTAGATGATAGAGTGGAGTATACATTGTATTATAGCTTACTTCTATTACAGACAACATGTTTTCATTTGAAATGACCATTACATGTGCACAGACATACAGTTTTGCTGTTAAAACGATACGGTGCAACATACAATAGTTTGTGGAAATGGCATCAAAAAGTATTTTGATTTATTTTGATCTTATTAAAAATTTTGTTTCCTCCTCACTTCAGATGTTGCAAAAAAAATTGCTTCATTTGTGCTCTGCAAATTCTGATATATTTACACAATTAATTTACACACGTCTTATGGCCTTCCCTCTCACATGGTTACCCAGCAGAATTTTCAGCAGAATTTTCAGTAATAACTCTCACTTTGAAGTCAGAGAAGGAAAAGTAAACACCAAGCTCCATCGGAAGACAGACCCTGACATTTGACCTATGCCTTTGAATGCACAGCAAATGTGACAAGATAAGAACAAAATTTAAAGGTCTGTTTACAGAATGTGAGTACTCATAGAAGGATACAAGGACCCTGATAAACAGGCTATGCTCTATGGAATGGGCTAACTCAAGCAGGACGACCTAAAACAAATAAAGTCAGTAAATAGAAAGCAAGCAAATGTGAGTTACAAACCACAAAGCCAATCTGGAGCAATCTGAGGAATGCATTTCCAGTAAAGCTTTCCAAGTGTATCCAAGATGTCTTGAGCAATCCAGACAGGTGTACTGTTTGGTAGGCTTTGACCCAAAAACGGCTCTTAACCTAACATGTCCGACTAGCCAGCCGGGCACTGCCTGATTGGCCATTAGGCCAGTCCAACCCTGAAGACAAAGCCTGAGTGATTTATGTTACACCTTGCGTTTCCATCCATGCCCATTTATATTGGTGTTTCTGAGTAGAATTATAAAACAAAAATGTTGACTTTTGCCAGCTGGGTGTGTATTTCAGATCGGGTATTCCCTTTTCCATCCTTTTCCCTCAGCCACAAATCAATTATGGTTAGTCAGAGGTAACAGCTCTTATGCTTGACTTGCTCTTTGAAACGTCTGGAGCTGCACTTGGTACCACTGACCCTGGGGTCATGAAGGAAGAAGCACGATGAGAAGGCCCTCTATACTTTCTGTAGTTTCCACTTGGTGCCCTTTCATAAGGCCCTTGGTAACAGAGCAGAGGCAGGTGAGGTGAGTAGGGAGGCAGAATGTGTCAATCCTCTGATGGCTTCTGAGATCAAAAAGTTTGAGTACGTATGTATCTTGATACGCCAGCTGTGGTTGGAATCTTGATGAATCAATGTAACAATGCAGTGTTGTCTTACAATTGTGGGGCCCAAAGCAGGACATATTTTAGGGCTACCTGTTTGCAACAACTTTGAATTTTATTACTCACTTTTGTTCTAATTGTATGTCGTATGAAGCAAAAAAATATTCGGAAATGGGTTTCACACAAAAAGCAGTTTAAATATGTATTTCCAAGGACCCATAATATCTTTACAATTACATTGGGCAAAAAAATACAGAGTTAGAGGTAGACAGACAGAAGAAAAGAAATTCAGGGGCATATTTATACTCTGTTTGCGCCGGAATTGCGTCGTTTTTTTTTACGCAATTCCGACGCAAAACTAACTCCATATTTATACTTTGGCGTTAGACGCGTCTAGCGCCAAAGTCCATGGAGTTTGCGTAATTTTTTAGCGTGGGCACCTACTTTGCGTTAATGATATGCAAGGTAGGCGTTCCCGTCTAAAAAATTGACTCCGAGGCATGTGTGCCGTATTTACACTCCCGGGCAAAATTCACGCCCGGGAGTGGGCGGGTCAAAAAAAATAACGTCCAGCCGCTTTTGCGCCGTTTTTTAGCGCCTGGTCAGCGCAGGCGTTAAGGGACCTGTGGGCTCGGAAGGAGCCCAGAGGTGCCCTCCCATGCCCCCAGGGACACCCCCTGCCACCCTTGCCCACCCCAGGAGGACACCCAAGGCTGGAGGGACCCATCCCAGGGACATTAAGGTAAGTTCAGGTAAGTATTTTTTAAAAATTCTTTTGTGGCATAGGGGGGCCTGATCTGTGCCCCCCTACATGCCACTATGCCCAATGACCATGCCCAGGGGACACAAGTCCCCTGGGCATGGCCATTGGGCACTGGGGCATGACTCCTGTCTTTGCTAAGACAGGAGTCATTTTAATGGGGGTTGGGAGTCGAAACAAATGGCGCAAATCGGGTTGAGGCGAAAAATTTGCCTCAGCCTGACTTGCCCCATTTTTTGGCGCCCAAGCTCCATATCCCCCTACGCCGGCGCTGCTTGGTGTACGTCATTTTTTTTCACGCACACCAGGCAGCGCCGGCGGCTAACGCCGGCTAACGTCATTGAATAAATACGGCGCCCGCATGGCGCTTCAGAATGGCGTTAGCCGGCGCTAATTTTTTTGACGCAAAACTGTGTTAGCGCAGTTTTGCGTCAAAAAGTATAAATATGGCCCTCAGATACAGAAATAAATAGAGGTGAGCTAGAGAGAGATAAAGTTTACTTTCCCAGGGGCCCCTTGGAATGTGGGGGACCTAGACAATTGCCCACTTTGCCCATGTCTTAACATGACTACCATACCTTTGTCACAATTTAGCAAAACATATGACAACCAAACATCTAGGATCTAGTTTTACCCCATATTAGCCTTCACAACTTTGAAGGCGTGATCCTAGCTGTGTTAGGCCCTGACTTTTTTGGCCAGTGTCCGTCGCTCCGTCCTACGTGGCCACTGCTGCTGCTACTGCTGCTGTCTCTTTACTGAGCCTCCCAGTCTGTGTTCAAGGCCTCCTCCACCCGCAGGCACCCGCTTGCGCCTCATCTCTGGTGGCCTTGTGGCCATCTGTGTCTGTCTGTTTTTTGTCTTTCATCTTTCTCTACTTTTGTCTGTTTTTACTCCTGTTTACTCCTGTTTTATCTCTGTCTCTCTTGATTTTTTATTTTACCCTTTTTTCACTCCCCTGCACCTCCCTCCCTACCGCTGCTGGCTCCACCTCCCGCCTCCCAGCTGACCAATTTCCCCCCTCCCTCCCCTTCTTAAGGATGACCTCTGCGCAGCGGCGCTGAAGGTGCGCCAAAGGCAAGCCTGTCTGCAGCTGTCTGTATCTGGACTGTGCCCAGCGCCATGAACCCTGGATAGTGCACCACCCACTGATGCGACACTGGGACCCTCCACGCACTGAACCCTGGACATCGGAGCACCTGCCACCCTACTTCACCCAGGGACACCCATGGATTTTGTTTCTGCCGCCACTGTCAGTTCACTCACTCTGCATGCTAAACACCAGACCACACAGAACCAGAGTCGCCTCCAGACCACCTCAAGTGCCTACTCCTCAATGTCTGCTCCCTGCACAAACATGCCGTGGAGATTTGGGACCTGATAGACACAACCTGCCCGGACATCACTTTCCTCACCAAGACATGGACTAAAACGTCATTTGGACCAGACATCGCCATTGCCATCCTAGCAACTACAAGCCTCTCTGCAAAGATCGTCCAACCAGACCAGGAGGTGGCATGGCCATTGCCCACAAGAACACCCTCAGACTGATGATCAACACACAGGAATTCACCTGCCTCATGGAGCTCCTCCACTTCTAAGTGCACACCACCCTGAAGACTACCCCCCGCGGCACCCTCATCTATAGATCATCTGGACCATGTCTATCGATGTGATCATCGACATCATAGCCTCCCATGCACTTGCCTCCAAAAACGACTTTTTCCTTGGTGACCTTAACTTCCATTTCAACAACATCAGCGACCACAACACCTCATCACTACTCAAGAACTTTGACACAATTGGGCTCAAGCAACTGGTCACCTCACCAATGGACACTGCCAGACACACCTTCAACCCTATTTTTTACACCAGCAGCAATGTCATCATCGTCAACTCAACCCTGCTACACTGGACCGACCACCACTGCATCCACGTTTCCATCTCCACACCCACAGCGCACACTCACACAGTGCGCCCCTCCTACAGAAAATGGAACCGAACATCGATTGAGCAACTCATCAACACCCTCAGCAACCCACCACCCCTCGACACAACAGATGTCAACATCTCAGGACGCAACCTCCACAAATAGATTACAAACTGCGCCAACACCCTAGCTTCCCTCCAGACGACCACAGGGAAACACGACTCCAAGAAAGCCAGCTCGTTCACCCCCACACTCCAGGAATCAAAGTTCTCATGCAGGAGGCTGGGGAAGAAGTGGAGGGACAGCAAATTCCCGGAAGACCTTGCAATGTTAAAATCCACCACTAGATCCCGCCATGCCCTCATCAGGTCTACCAGAAAAAATGCTCTGCATCATACACAACACTAAAGAACTCTTTAATGTTATTAAAGAATTCACCAAACCACAAGCCGAGACCACCCACACCCCTCCATCTCAGGATCTTTGCGACAGACTTGCCACCTTCTTCCATCAAAATATCAAAGACATCTATGACAGCTTTGGACCCCTAGACTCGCTGAACTCACCAACAACACCCCTGCCAGGACTCTCCGAACCCCGAAGACTCTTGCACACCTTGACCCCCCCTCATGATGGACAAGACCCACACAATCATGAGCAGCATCCACTACGGAGCCCCTGCCGCCCTCCGCCCCACTACATCTTCAAAAAGGCCAGTACCTCAATTGCGCCTGAACTTTGCAAGACTATCAACTGCTCCCTAGAGTCAGCAACCTACCCAGGAGACTGGAAGCATGCTGAGATCCGATTGCTCCTGCAGAAACCCACAGCTGACCCAAAGAATCTCAAAACCTACTGCCCCATCTCGCTGCTGCTCTTCCCAACTAAGGTCACAGAAAAAGCAATCAACAATGAGCTACGCCAACACATTGAGGACAACAACATCCTGGACGTCTCCCAATCAGGATTCAGAAATAACCACAGCACCGAAAACGCTCTGCTCGCCGCCACAGACAACATCCGCTCCATCCTTGATGGTGGACATACAGCAGCCCTTAGACTACTTGATCTTTCAGCCACCTTCTATACAGTATCCCACCCCACCCTATGCGCTAGACTCCACGCAGCTTGCTTACGCTGTAAGGCGCTTCAATATATACACTCCTTCCTTACAGGAAGAACACAGAAAGTCAGACTCCAGGCACACAGGTCAGAACCTACATCAGCTGTGGAGTACCCCAAGGATCTGGTATGAACATCTTCTCCTATGCAGATGACACCCAGATGATCATCTCCCTGACCCAGAACTCCCCAACATCCGAGAACAATTTCAGAGATGGGATGGAAGCAGTCGCCACCTGGATGAGGGGGAGCTGCATTAAGCTGAACTCCGACAAAACTGAGATCCTCATCATGGGGCCTTACTCCTCAGCCTAGGACGACTCCTGGTGGCCCTCAGCACTCGGCAGGCCCCCCACCCCCACAGACCACACATGTCACCTTGGGGTCATCCTCGACTCAACGCTCACCGTGACCGCACAGGTCAACTCCATCGCCTCCACCTGCTTCCACACCCTCCGACTCCTACAAAAGCTCTTCAGATGGATACCAACTGACTGCCGAAAAACTGTGACACACGCACCAATCATGAGCTGACTTGACTACGGCACTGCCCTCTATGCCGGAACTGCCAGGAAGAACATGAGCAATACGGCAATGCCCTCTATGCCGGAACTGCCAAGAAGAACATGAGAAAGCTGCAACAAATTCAGAATGCCGCCTCCAGACTCGTCCTAAACATTCCCTGTCGAGAGCACATCACAGAACACCTGAAAAACAATGGCTCACCGTCGAGAAGAGGATCAACTTTAAACTCCTCATGCACGCCTACAGAGCCATCCACAACAGCGAACCCAGCTACCTCAACCACTGCATCACCTGTCGCTCCCCTTTCAGACCTCTCCGTTCGTCTCAGCAGTCACTCACCAACGTACCCAGCATAAAGAAGTCCTCGGCTGGAGGAAGATCTTTCACATACCTAGCAGCAAAAGGTTGGAGCACCTTACCCCTTCATCACAGATAGTCGCCATCACCGCCTCAGTTCAGGAAGGACCTCAAGACCTGGCTCTTCAACTGATCTCTGAGGACACAACCCTCAGCGCCTTGAGACCCTATGGGTGAGTAGTTCACTTTAAAAACATTTAATTGATTGATTGTGGAAATACGTCCCGTCCTTGACAGGTGACAGAGGCCAACTTCCATTTTAGAGTGAACCTTGGTATTGTTTCATTTAAAAACCCCAACCTGTAAGTTATCAGACTTTAGGAATCACTGTTTTGCTGTTGGTAGATAGTAGGTGAAAAGGGAATAAATTCCTGTACAAAGGGCTGGTTCTGAAGCAGCATCAGTGACACAACCGTCAATAACATAACAAAACATAACTTAACATAACATAACATAACATTGGAGACATAGTCCGGACCTACGTGCGCTTTCCCCGAACAGTTTTAAAGGACTTTCTATGAAACACTTGCATTCAACTTCCATTACTAATACGGAGGTTAGAATCTCTCAAAACAAAAAGCATCTCCATGATTGGGGGTATAAAATAGTATGCAAGTGTTAAGAATAATAGAAATATTCTTTCCTTTACATCTGTGCTATCCTTTCACAATATATATCAGTGCTTATTTTTGTATGTCAATGTGAGAAACTCGGCATTCCCTGAGGACACCCAACATAATCTATCATATGCTGCATAATTTCCATACTATACCAACAAATATTTTGGCTAAAAATTATTTCTGGCTCAAAGAGGTGAAATTTAAGAGGTGCAACCCGAGGAAGAACCTTCATGAAAGCTAACTGGTTACATTCAGCTGTTGATTGCTGTAACTAGTCATTTAAAGAGGTGACATTCTTGTTTGTGTGATATAAGCATCCCAATTTTATGGTTTGGGGAAAGGATTTTGCGGGCAGCAGGAAACAGAAACATTACCTACTTAAGTGTAATTCAGACAAGGTGGAAAGAAAGATTCCCTTTGTCGTGAAATTATTGTTTCATTATTTAGCCAAATACATTTTTATTTCATTGAAAATGTTTTTTAAATAGAGGCCCTTCTGGCAAAAGAATCTCAAACATGTTCCATCTCTTTTTAAAGTTCCAGTGTCGAGTGTTCTGCTGAAGTGTCTTGAATCCCAAAGTAGGTCCTTCTCCACATGTGATACACATGTGAACTGCAATAAAGAGTTCAGCATGACTATTTTTAATAGAATGGCATTCTTCCAGAGTCTCTACAATGTGAAGTCTGAGAAACTCTGAAACTGAAGCCACATTTTAGAAGATAAATGGAATGTGGCAAAAAAACGGAGGTAACTCTTCTACTGCAAATAGTGGTTCCGATTCACAAAGGTAAACGTAGACCAAAAGTCTAAGGGCCAGATGTATGAAAGCATTTTGCATTTGCAAACGGTGCGATTGCCCATTTGCGAATGCAAAATGCCATTTCAGAATGTATGAAATACATTCTGAGCGCAATTTTAAGGAATCGCTAAAATAGCGATTCCTTAAAATTGCGACCCTGTTTAGAGAGTCGCAAATTGCGACTCTCTAAATTAGAAATCGCAAATAAGGATTCCTTATTTGATATTCCTTAGCACATGTATGACGCAATTGGTAACCATGTGCAAAATGTAAAAATGCATTTAAAATGCATTTTTAAATTGTACATGTAAAGCACACATGCCCTTTTGGCATGTGTGCACCTTACATGTCCCAAAAACAAATTTTGGGGTGCAGCAGAGGGGGCCTTAGGCCCCCAGCACCCTGGGGTTTTGCATTTCCAAAATTGCGATTTCTGGTTCAGAAATCGCAATTTTGGAACTGCAAAAAAATAGCAGATATGGGCCAACAGGCCCATAGGTGAGAATGGGGCCAGTATCGCAATTTGCAAATCGGTAATAGCGTTTGCGTTTTTTAAGAAATCGCTATTACCGATTCGCAAATGTGATACATGGCACTTTGCGAGTCGGAAATAGCGATTTCTTAAAAATCGCTATTTCCGAATCGCAAATGGCCTTGATGATACATCTGGCCCTAAGTTTAGACCAAAAGTCTAAATTGAGATCAAGGGCCGTATTTATACTTTATGACGCAAAACTGCGCTAACGCAGTTTTGCGTCAAAAAAATTAGCGCCGGCTAACGCCATTCTGAAGCGCCATGCGGGCGCCGTATTTATTGAATGGCGTTAGCCGGCGCTAGCAGACCGGCGCTGCCTGGTGTGCGTGGAAAAAAACCACGTACACCAGACAGCGCCGGCGTAGGGGGAAAATGGCGTATGGGCGTCTTAAAATGGGGCAAGTCAGGTTGCGTCGAAAAAATCGTCGTAACCCGACTTGCGCCATTTTTTTTCGACGCCCATCCCCCATCAACATGACTCCTATCATTGTAAAGATAGGAGTCATGCCCCCTTGCCCAATGGCCATGCCCAGGGGACTTATGTCAACTGGGCATGGTCATTGGGCATAGTGGCATGTAGGGGGGCACAAATCAGGCCCCCCTATGCCACAAAAAATAAAAAATAAAATACTTACCTGAACTTACCTTAATGTCCATGGGATGGGTCCCTCCGTCCTTGGGTGTCCTCCTGGGGTGGGCAAGGGTGGCAGGGGGGGTCCCTGGGGGCAGGGGAGGGCACTCTGGGCTCATTTTGAGCCCACTTGTCCCTTAACGCCATCCCTGACCCAGGCGTTAAAAAGCGGCGCAAATGCGCCGTTTTTGGCCACGCCCACTCCCGGGCGTCTCTTTTGCCCGGGAGTATAAATACCACGTAAAGGCCTGGGAGTCATTTTTTAAGACGGGAACGCCTCCCTTGCATATCATTAACGCAAGGAAGGGGTTCACGCTAAAAAATGACGCACACTCCGGGCACTTTGGCGCCCGAAGCGTCTAACGCCAGAGTATAAATATGGCGTTAGTTGGCGTTAGTTCTGCGTCGAATTTGCGTCGAAAAAAACGACGCAAATTCGGCGCAACCAGAGTATAAATATGGCCCCAAGAGTCTAAACTTAGACCAAAGTGTAATTTTACTACCTGTAAAGTTAGACTTTAGGTCTAAACTTAGACTTTTGGTCTAAACTTAGACTTGTTGTCTGAGTTTACCTTTGTTAATCAGGCCCAGTTTGTACATGTATGCTTTTCCCATTTAAGTGTTGAATTTACTTTACGCGATCTATTTCCTCTGGGAGTTTGAAAGGCAGTTTGAAAGAGGTTTATGTGCTGTGTTTCAAGCCAAAATGATTCCGGTTGTGATTAGTATCTTGAATAGAATTTGCTTAATGTGTAGAATTTTAATTTGCAGAAACGTGCATTTTATAATAAAGAAATCACTTTTTTGTCAGCGTATTAAACTATCAAAATAACAAGACGATAATTATCTACCCCATCTCCTGTGCCCTCCTGGCCCATTCTCTTACCTGGAGCTAAAAAGAATAGGGGGCACGGGAGAGAGACTTTATATTTGGTCATCTACACACCAACAGTGCTGCAATGGTCGGGCTAGGCCAGGTAATTTGATCTAGCAACTTCAACTCGACCTGAGGTTAGGAGAGTGGGCTCTCTGAAAATGCCAGGTTGGGTTATATGTTCCTTAGCCCCTTCAATGTCTCAGTGACATATATACGCCATTGAAATAAAGTTGCCAGGATGGATTTATGGTGCATCTACGTCATTTCTTTTAATCTGCCCTGTGTGTCACGTTTTTGTTTTGTTTCCCGAGATGCTAGTTCCCCGCAACTGATGGTGGTTCCTAGGGGTGCTGGGAGAGAGTTTACTGGTGTCTTTTCCTTTCCGGGCACTGGCAAACTCCTGAATGAGGCAGCCCGGTACTGACTTCCAGGCCGCAGTCACATTGTTCTTCGGTGAGGTCACTGGGGACACCAAGTACATTTATATTTTTCAGTTGCTTTGGGACAACCAGTATGTGCTGTTTCTCTGCATTGATTGTATTTAGTGATTCGGTGGCTACTTAAAAATCAAATATACGAATGAGTCCTAAGCGAACTATTGTTTCTTATAGCAATTTAGAGATCTGCACAAATTTTAAATACTTGATTATACAGACCACATTGACTCACACTTATTTAGTATTCACGGACTCCAGCCATTCAGGCCAACATTTCCTTGGATTGGTTTGCAAGATTTATGTTTGTCTATTTGAGAAATGCGACAAACTATTGACCAGCTTTGTTAAAATAAGAAAATATGTTAACATTTTTCATTACATCATCAGGATGAAGTGAGGTATTTCTGCATGGGTTTACAC
This sequence comes from Pleurodeles waltl, assembly GCF_031143425.1. Classification (NCBI taxonomy): domain Eukaryota; kingdom Metazoa; phylum Chordata; class Amphibia; order Caudata; family Salamandridae; genus Pleurodeles; species Pleurodeles waltl. Next base: position 1,284,318,362 of record NC_090440.1, read on the forward strand.
CAATACATAGCCCAGAATGTGCCAAGCCAAAAATCCCCAAATTGGCTGTATGGGTGTACAAAGAGGTCAAAGGGGTACATGTTTTTAAATAACCCAACTTTACTTTTTTTTAAAAACAATAAGCTCCAGCACAGTGGTGCACAAACACCCTGGCAGTGAGAGGGTTGAGGATATATGCTGGCCCCAGAAGCCTGGCTGTGCAAGGAATTATGCTTTTTCCTTTTTCTTTGATTAACAACCAGTCCCAGGTGAGTATTGTGGGGTGCAGGGCTCTCTCCCTGGTATCATACAGGGAACAGGAGGCATATTGGGTGCCTGTACATCTAGGCAGGACCTGGATTGTAGAAGAATCCCGGAAGAATGCTGCTAAGGGTCCCAGGTCATTCTCACAGCCTTGCAGCACCATGGTTGAATAATTACCACTTGCCTGACAACTATGAACTGAGTTAAGATTGATGAGTGAAGCCTCGCTGTGGGGCTGTCTGGATATCTACTCCTAGCCTTATATCCTACAACAAGACATGAAAAGAAAGATGAGAGTCCTGGGCCTGAAGTCTTTTTGGGTCAGAGTGACAGCTTCTCATTCTGTGGAGGCATACAGAGTGATCCTGTATTATGATATTTTACGCTGTTATCAAGCTGAGCAGATGGAAGTTTGGCTATGACCTGGATGCAAGCGTATGTTTTTATATTGAAATAAAAAGTCCTCTTGCAGAACTCTCCTTCGGTCACATTATGCATTCCTTCACTACATCAGGTTTGGCTGGTGGGACATCTCACCTTCTATCATGCCTCGGGAGAGACTATCACAGAAGCTTGGGACTTTGGTCTGATCTACTGAATGGACTTTGTGGATGCTTCCCCAGATTCTGTAATGGTTCCCACAGCCTCGGGCCCTGCTTGGTGAGTTATGCTTAATCATAACTTAAACGCCTGGATACTCTATTGGGTTATTAGCTGCGCTTTATAAATCCTTATTGATTGATTGATGAATCATAAGGCTCTGCACTGTTTCTTCAAGAAAGTGCATTTCAAAATGTACAGCATGTAATGCATCATTCCACTGCTCCCTCAGGGAAATGGTTGATAGCTGTTGATCTTAAAGGTTCCAATTTACATCTCCCTGTATATCTAGCCGACCAGTGACTGAAAAATCTAGGTGCTGTGATGCCATTGGCAGTTCTACATGTTTTCCTTCAGTCTGAAATATTTGCTGAATCTATACGCCAATGTGTTTGCTCAATTAGTGGCTCTTACCTACACTGAAAAGATTCAGCTACACCCTTACCTGGAGGGGTGGCTGGCTCACTCTTCTTCTTTGGTTTGTTCTTCGCCTACAGGGTCAATTGGTCTTCATCCACACTGACAACACAGTATCTAAGTTCCATGTGAAGGATAATTGTGGCAGTCTCTTTGGATGTGACTTTCCTGGCAGTCCAGATTGGGAGTTGGGCAGAGAACCACCTATGAGCTTTATCAGCTTCTCATATGCAACACGTTTGATATTCTTTTGCCAGAAGGGCCTCTGTTTAAAAAACATTTTCAATGAAATAAAAATGTATTTGGCTAAATAATGAAACAATAATTTCACGACAAAGGGAATCATTCTTTCCACCTTGTCTGAATTACTTTTAAGTAGGTCATGTTTCTGTTTCCTGCTGCCCGCAAAATCCTTTCCCCAAACCATAAAATTGGGATGCTTATATCACACAAACAAGAATGTCGCCTCTTTAAATGACTAGTTGCAGCAATCAACAGCTGCAGGTAACCAGTTAGCTTTCATGAAGGTTCTTCCTCGGGCTGCACCTCTTAAATTTGAGCTCTTTGAGCCAGAAATAATTTTCAAGGAGTAGATAATGTAAGGGCAGATAACTTAAACAGCTTTGTTCCTCGATCCCACATCTTCATCCTAGCATACCCATCTTTTCCGAGGTGTCCATGTGTTCCGAGTCTTGAGTGTACATGGGGTCAGGTGCAATACTTTGGTGGAGGGGGTCACATTTCTAATTCTAACTCAAATCTAACGAACATTGAGGAAAGAACATGTATGTGGGGTGTTTCATTCCCTATACACAATTGATATAATTCACACTGAAAGAATAATTACAAAATATTGAAGAATGTTAATTTTTTTTAAAGTAGAATTATTTTACAAAAGTATAATTTAATGAACAATGTCATAAAATAATTACAATGCAATTATAAAAATCACAATCACAATCCTATTAAAATAAATAGTACACCTGAATCACCCATAAACTACACACGCATAAAAAAATCCCTTTATCATTAAAATAAGTATTTTCAAAAACATTATTATTTCAAAATTTAACAAATGTAGATATTATCAACCAACCCATTAAAACAATAAAATATTTTCAAAAACATATATAATAAAACTTGACAGATAAAAATGTATAAAAGAATGTAAATATTTACTTACTATTAAATATTTAACATAATTAATACATTGATCAATTAATATCAATCATATACATATTTTATTTTAAAACATACCAACACAATATTCTGATAAAGCCCACAAGCCCAACCTAAATGTTAATACAGAAATGAATCAACACTTAAACAAAGTATATGAAATAAACTCAACAAAGTATACGATTAACTTTAAATAATATATAATTGATAAAAAAACTCCTCCTACCCAATACCCCATTAAACCCCACAACCCTAACTTAAAACGTAATACAAACATACAACATGTAATAAATAATAAAACAGACAAATAAAATGTAAAATGTATTTAAAAAAATCAACAAATTATTAAATTAACAATAACAAATAAACATTTAATTAAAACTATACCAACCCAACACCCCAATAAACCCAACAATCCAAAACACAATGGAATATGTAATTGAAACCATTATTTACACATTTAAAAACAGTAACAATAAACATATAAAACACAAAGAATACATTAATTGACATTATTCATATATTTTAAAAACACTACCCACTCAGCCTGCCAATAAACTCAACAGCCTGAAAACTACAATTATATTAATATTTATTTTAAAAAAGATATAATTTCTCATTAACACATTGAGTAAAATAAAAATATAAAACAATAAAATAAAACTCATGATATTAAAGTAAACAATATTTTAAACTTCAATATGATAGTTAAATAGTTAATAAAAACAACATCCTCAATATTTTATCCCACGATATGTTTGTAATCACAGTAGTTTTGTAACAAGGATATTATGGTCAGATGATACTTTTGAGTCAATATCTCGCAAGGTTTGGAATTTGGGGCCATATGTATGAAAACTGGAGCTTGCGAATCGCAAATAGCAATTTTTAAGAAATCGCTATTTCCGAGTCGCAATTGGCCATGTAACAAAATTGCGATTCGGAAATAGCGATTTCTTAAACATCGCTATTTGTGGTTTGCGAGGCCCATTTACCGAATCGCAATTTGCATTATCGCAAATTGTAATTTTTTTGCGATTAGGTAAAAAATCACAAATTGCGAGAACGTTCGAGAATGCAGACCTGGAGGAGCCTGATGACATCACCAGCAGGAAATGAGTCATCCCAGGCAGTTTCAGGTGCCACACCCAAACCAGCATCCTGAGAGAGAGCAGCCTAGCCACACAGAGCAGCATTCAGAAGGAGCAAGAACATCTGAGCCAGGATGGACACCCCAGGCCAAGCACATGAGAAGGCTGAAAGGAAGCGCAAGCTGAAATTCAGCGAACAGGAGCTTGAGGTTCTAACTGAGGAGGTGGTGAGGAGCCATGACCGCCTGTTTGGAAAAAGCTCACTCCAGGTGCCTGAGAGTGAAAAGAGGAGATTATGTCTGGACATACAGTCCAAAATCTGCGCCATTGGAGTGGCACAGCGCTCCATCGAAGAGATAAAAAAAAGGTGGTACGACCTGCGTACAAAGGAGAGGGTGGCAAGGAGACTTGCGGAGGCCAGGGGTACAGGTGGCGGACCACCAACAAAGGCACCATCAACACCATTGGAGGACCTAGTGGAGTCCACACTCCTCCCTGAAGCTGTGACTGGGGTCACAGACATCAACACCTCTGGCACACCGAGTACCAGCCAAGGTAGGCGCAATATTGTATATGTATATGCACAAAAGGCCCTTAGGAATTAGCATGTAATGTGAAACAGTGTGTGAAGTAGTCCAGTCCACATTTTAGAAGTAGCACAACAATGCATTATGGGAGTGGCAGTCCACAAACTAGAACTGAGAGTAGCACAACAATGTAATTAAGTATAGTAACACCCAAAGTAACACAACACCGTGTAGAGCAGTACCTGTACCTTTATTGCCATTGTCTGACAGATAATGTAACATACAGAACTGACATGCTGCATATTGTTGTTGCAGGTGGGCCAGGCCCAGCAGCCACACTATCTACATGTGTAGGAGAGACAGACACCCATCAGCCCTCAGATTCCAACACCAGTGGGTCCCTCCACATGTCGACTGTCCGACGCAGGCCCAGGGCCCTGCCATTGCCAGAGTTCAGCAACGACTCTGATGAGCAGCAGGAAGGGCCAAGCACACCATCAGCACCAGACAGGCGCAGCCAGATTCCGGAGGGCAGGGGTCAGGCAACCACAGCACCACGCAGGATTGCGATGGAGTCCCGGGCACAACAGCATGAGACAGGTGAGGGTCCCTCCTTATTCGAGGGCCTTGAAGCTGCTATGTTGCAGCAGCAGCATCTGCAAAATAAGCAGATCCTTAGTTTAGACCGAAACCTGCGCAAACACAACCGCAACATGATGGGCCTGCATCGCAACTGGACGCACTCAATGGTAATATTGTACAGCTGCGTGAAGGACAGGTGCAGGCTTCACAGGACACCAGGGCCCATATTTATAATTTTACCGCCGGCTAACGCCATTCCAATGCACCATGTGGGCGCCTTATTAATGGAATGACGTTACCCGGCGCAGCGGACTGGTGTGCGTCAAAAAAAATTACTCACACCAGGCAGCGCCGGCGTATGGGAAAATGGGGGTTGTGCATCAAAAAACGGTGCAAGTCAGGTCTGAGGCAAAATTCAGACCTCAAACCGGATTTTCGCCATTTTTTTTTACGCCCAACCTCCATTGACATGACTCCTGTCTTAGCAAAGACAGGAGTCATGCCCCCTTGCCCAATGGCCATGCCCAGGGGACTTATGTCCCCTGGGCATGGTCATTGAGCATAGTGGCATGTAGGGGGGCCCAAATCAGTCCCCCCTATGCCACAAAAAAAATCGGAAAAAAATACTTACCCGAACTTACCTTTCCTTCCCTGGGATGGGTCCCTCCATCCTTGGGTGTCTTCCTGGGGTGGGCAAGGGTGGCAGGGGGTGTCCCTGGGGGAAGGGGAGGGCACCTCTGGGCTCCTTCCGAGCCCACAGGTCCCTTAACGCCTGCCCTGACCCAGGCGTTAAAAAACGGCGCCCATCAGGCTGTGCGCCGTTTCTTAAGGCCTACCCCCTCCTGTGCGTCAAAATTACGTCAGAGTATAAATAAGGGGCACAGGCCTTAACGTCATTTTTTGGAAGGGAACGCCTACCTTGCATATAATTAACGCAAGGCTGGTTCCCCCTTCCAAAAAATGACGCACATGGTGGAATTTTTACGCCCGCGGGGTCAGACGTCAAAGTATAAATATGGGGCAGGGTTTGCGCCGATTGTGCGTCAAAAAGTTTGACGCACATTCGGCGCAAACAGAGTATAAATATGCCCCAGGGACCTTACAAGTGCTGTCCGTGACCTCTGCCAGGAGCTGCGCCATGAGAGGGAGAGCCGGCGCAGACAGGAGCGCAGATTCCGGACAATGTTTGGCAGCTACTGCCGGTCCTCTAACAGGATGGCAAATTCTACTGCATTGATCGCCCGTCGCGCAGTGGCTGCACAAGTGGAGGCTGCACATAGCAGCAGGGACATTGTCCAGGGACTTGTTCAGATCACAAATGTGATAGAACACATCATGGGACAAAGATCAGCCACTCCAAGTGAGGTAGCACTGGGGGACACTGAGGACAGTTCCAGCGTCAGCAGTGTTGCCGTACCAGCAGCAGACACCAGACGGCGCAGTGCCAGGCACAGCACTGCCACTGAAGGCTGGCAATAGAGGTGCTAGTGACGTAACTGGGCACACGAGTGGTGTGCGTGGGAGAAAAAAATGACTCTTGCTGCCATTAGACTGCTGTTGCCACTATGAGGAAATAGTGTATTACTCTGGTCATTAGTTGTTTTGCGTTTGTCACATCACCTGTTTCATTTATTACTCACTCATACATTACCTGACGTAAGGTAATACATTTATATCACTACAGGTACAGTTGTCAGTGGATTTGTGTCATTCATACTCACGTCTGAAATGGTTGTGTATGATGTCGGCATGCCTCTGCCTTCCCTCTGCTGCACTGGTCCTGTCTGCTGGCTTTAGAGGTGGTATGGGATCGTCATCCTCATCTGATTCAGTGTCACTGATTTCTACAGGTATGCCCCTGGTTGTAGCTATATTGTGCAAGATTGCACAAGTAGCCATTATTCTACATGTTGTCTCTGGACTGTACTGTAGTGCCCCTCCACTTTTGTGGAGGCACCGGAAGCGACTCTTCAGCAGTCTAAATGTGCGCTCCACCACGTTGCGGGTTGCCCTGTGTGCTGCATTGTATCTCCGTTCAGCTGGTGTTGTAGGATTGAGGTAGGGCGTCATCATGTAGGTGCGCACTGCGTAGTTACTGTCTCCTGGAAGGAACAGAGGGTATAATGAGTAAGTGAGCCATCTGACATCACAACGGCATCAATGCGCCAGTGTGCAGAGGGACAATACCTAGTAGATATCCTTCACCGAAATCCCCAGCTAGCAGTCTTGTGTGAATGCCGCTGTGGCGAAAGATGTACAAATCATGTGTGCTCCCTGGGTACCTGTCCACGAGATCAGTTATGATATAGGAGGCATTGCATATCACCTGAATATTCATGGAATGTTGGTATTTACGGTTTTGGTACACATACTCTGTGGTTGATGGTGGACATATTGCCACATGTGTGCCATCTATGGCACCTAGGACGTGGGGGAACTGTAACTCTAGTTTTGTCTGCTGTATTTCCTGTGGGGTGTGGGGGAATCTGATGTACTGTTGTAGTTTGCTCAGCATGGCGTTGATGAAAGGAATAAAAAATCTGGAGAGGGTACTCTGTGATACCCCTCCAGCTGCTGCTATGACCCCTTGATAGCTCCCTGAGGCGAGTATGTGTAGGGAGCATAATACCTGCACATGGGTGGGTATGCTATGACTCCTATGTGTTGCGTGCTGCAGTATGGGTTGTAGCTCAGCTATCAGGTCAAGTATCATGGCTGAGTTCAACCTATACCTCTCATATATTTCCTTCTCTGTCAGGTCAAAAAGTGTAATGCGCACTCTGAAAATGCGCTCCTGTCTCCTCCTCCCTCTCCTCAAACCTGCCATGATCCTCATCCTCCTCGCCATTTCGTAGAGTGCAGCCATTGATGGAAAGAGTCTGAGGCATTCTTGGCCTCTTTATATAGGATGCACCTGGTTACCACCTGGTTTCAGTTCATGGTATTTTGCATGTGCAAAATGGCATTCTGCGAAAAATCGCAATTTGAGATTTTTTTATGCATCTCTTTGCGATTTGGATTTTGCGAATCGCATTTTGCGCTTCGCAATTTCCTACTGGAAATACCGAATCGCAAAATGCGACTCGCAAAACCAGCTCGCAACGCAAAAAATCGCAAAAATTATGATTTCTTATTTTTGGTCTGCGAATGGTTTTCATGCATCGCAGACCACGCTTTTGCACTCGCAAACGGCCAAATTTTGCGATTCACACAGTTTGCGAGTGCAAAAACTTTTCATACATCTGGCCCTTGGCTCCTGTTGGGTTTTAATCTCTGTCTCCCCCCTCTTGCATCAGTTGTTCCTGCTTGGGACTTACACCTGTATTCTCGGCCCTACTACTTTCTCCCTTCGTGGCATAGGTCACCCTAAAACTGATCTTTTTGGTGGCTACATATGCAGAAAAAGACAGCCACCCACCTCATATACTAAGGAGCCCGGGGTAACAAATGAAAAAAATCTAATAATGCCCCACCACTAAAAACAGGAACTCCTGTAGTATGATAAGGGCTGAAATAATGCACAATACACAAAATTCACAAAAACGTTTTTGTAAAAAGGTATCACAATAGCAAAAAATCACAGTGATATTTGTTTTTAACAGGAGTTACTGTTTTGGGGATGTTATTATACTTCCTGGTGACAATCAGATCGGGCTCCAGATTGGAAAATTGGGGTCATTGTTGTCTATTTGGTTTTCCTATTTTTCGGTCTTCCACAAGAGATTCGCATTGCGACTAGCGCCAGGGTTTAATCTTAAATTAGTGTCTTCATTCCATCGGGCAAGGGAAATTATTATTCCTTTTTAAACTTCCCCTTTTCTGCTGAGGAAGTGGTTTGACATGTCATAGGTATGACTTAAGCCATGTAGGACTGAGTGAAGTTGCGGTGAGTTCATTGCACTTATACATGTATTGTTCATAAACGCTACAAGCCGTACAACCGTACAAAGTACTGAAATGGAGTTAAACCCTACACGTTTATTTTACGAAATGTTAATATATAGAAAACATAAAACTGAGTGCAATTCAAAATACAAGCTAAATAATTGACAGATTCATCACTTAACAGTTAAAATTACTCCATATTAATGTGTTCCCATTATATTGTACTGTCCCTGCTCTTTAAAATGCTTTGCAACCGCATTAACACATGAAACTACCCTAGATAAAATCAATGGATTGTCATTGTTCAAGCACCTCATTAATTGCTTCCTGGCATGTGGTATCATCCACTGTAAAAAGAGAAAAAACCTTTCTGTTTTTTATTCTGGCTCGTATGAATTAGACGTATGTCAGTTTTTCGCATACAGCACGTCATAAGCTACATTTCAATTCTGCCTTGTCATGCACAAGAATATGGCCATGATTGCGGGTTGGACAGTATTTCGGGCCCCTGCACACACCGGAATTCTAATATTTATTACAAGACCAGAGGCGAGTATTATGCAGTCTTCTCTTGCTTTAATTTAAACAGCAGCCAAGAACAAAAACTACATTTCCCAAGAACAGTAAAAAACCACAAAGTGACATCACAATGGGAACATCCCATAGGATGTCGAATCCAGCTATTAATACATTGGCTGCGAACAAGTCCTCTTTTCTTGCTGCTCGCAGTCAAGATAAGTACTCCAATTCTTCTTTCAAATTTTCTTACATGTACATCTATTGTATTTATTTGTTACTGATAGGTGTTTTTACAGTTTTTTTAATCTGTATTCCAGCTGTGCTTGCGCGCCATTTCTCTGTGCTTAATCCCTTCTGCGTCTACCAACGGTAGTTTTTAGCCGTCGTAGATGCGTGCAGCCGGAACTTCACATTTGCCTCATGTGTGGCAGTGTTTCTCTTCTATTCCTTCCCGTGCCTTGATTCGGCCGTATTGCCGAGACACAGAACCTCTTTCCCTGAGGGCAACTCCCCTGGGAGGGGTTATCTTTTCCTGTTACCACCTCCTTGGCTCGCAGTAGGCTTTTCCCTTCAGTTTCTTCACGCCCACCCCTTAAGGCCACTCCCTGACTTCACAAGCTGATTTTTTAACCCTTTATTAGCCAGAACAAGTTAACTACTCCAGTTTTTTCAGCTCAGTTGGTTTGCTTTATTGTGCCTGTGTATTTTTTCTTCCTTCAGTATGTCTGAAGAAGAAGACTCCCAATTTTTTAAGGAAACCTTAAAGTCCTTTATTAAGGATTCTGTTCAACAGGCAGTTTCCATCTCAACGTTGGACATATCCAAATATTTAGAAGCCTCCTTTTCCAAAAATATTTCTGCTACTGATATGCCTTCTAAGAAAGGCAAGAAATGTGCGGCCACCCTTCCCGGGCCTTCAAAAGGTGTTTCTGTTTCTTTTGGTCCTCCCACCCTAGAGGTTTCTAAATTGGGAACCCCTTCCTCCCCTCTCCACATTACCCACTTAAGAGATACTGATGACGATGATGACTCTCTTAGTTATGCAGATGATATGGATGGATCTTCAGATCCATATCTTTATGGTCCTTCAGAGAAAAGGCGCAGAATTTCTCCTATTGACGGTGGTGCCACTCACCCTGTGTCTCATGTCTTGGTAGACCACTCTGGTGAACCCATGTTTGACCCTTTCTTCATGGTTCATCCTAACTCTAAGGAATGGTATCCTGCTGACCATGTTGCAGACTAAGGCGGTCATTCTGACCGCGGCGGGCGGCGGTCGCCGCCCGCCATGCGGTTACCGCTGAATGACCGCAGCGGCCATTCCAACTTTACCGCTGGGCGGGCTGGCGACCGCCAAAAGGCCGCCCGCCTTCCCAGCGGGAAAGCCCCTGCAACGAGGAAGCCGGCATCGAATGGAGCCGGCGGAGTTGCAGGGGTGCGACGGGTGCAGTGGCACCCGTCGCGATTTTCACTGTCTGCAAAGCAGACAGTGAAAATCTGTATGGGGCCCTGTTAGGGGGCCCCTGCACTGCCCATGCTAGTGGCATGGGCAGTGCAGGGGCCCCCAGGGGCCCCACGAAACCCGTTTCCGCCATCCTGGTTCTGTCGGTGGAAACCGCCAGAAACAGGCTGGCGGGAAGGGGGTCGGAATCCCCATGGTGGCGCTGCAAGCAGCACCGCCATGGAGGATTCCCTGGGCCAGGGCAAAACCGGCGGGAAACCGCTGGTTCCCCTTTTCTGACCGCGGCTTTACCGCCGCGGTCAGAATAGCCCAGGAAGCACCGCCAGCCTGTTGGCGGTGCTTCCGCTGCCCTCCGCCCTGGCGGTCATAGACCGCCAGGGTTGGAATGAAGGCCTAAGTCCCTCATTATGATCACGGCGGTTTACATCGCCTTGTTCATTCTGGCGGTCTTTCAAGTGACCGCCAGCCTCCCTGGAACCCTGCCGGCCGTATTATGAACAGTCGACTGGGCCGGCGGGTGGAAACCTCGTTTCCGCCCGCAGGCCCAGCAGAATGGCTGGCCAGTACATTGCCGGCGGCTCCACATGGAGCCGCCATCAGTGCCACAGTGCGGTGGGTGCAGCTGCACCCGCCACGCATATCACTGCCCGTAAATCGGGCAGTGACCTGCGCGATGGGGCATGGCACTGGGGCCCCTGCACTCCCCATGATAAGTGCATGAGCAGTGCAGGGGCCCCCAGGGAGGCCCCAGAGCACCCGTTCCGCCAGCCTTTACCTGGTAGGAAAAACCGCCAGGGAAAGGCTGGTGGAAATGGGATCATTATCCGACGGGGCAGCAGTGCTGCCCTGTCGGATAATGATACTGTCCAAAATGGATCATTCTCCAATAGACCCTGTGGTTCTTTCCAATTGGGCGCAACGCGCTATTTGTCTGCTATGGAATGCGAACACCCAATTCTCTATTGAAAGGAGGAAGATTCTCCTTCTAAAGATCGACCCCAAACTGGCGTCTTTGGCCTCCAAAGATGAGGGCCCTTCGGCTAAAGGTTTGTTATTTGGAGACTCCTTCATCAAGGAACTGGGCAAGTACGTCTCCACTTTTGCCACCCTGGACAAAGCTCATCTTTCTATTAAAAATATTTTTTTGCAACAGGTTTTCGCCAGGGCCGACAAAGGCAGGAGTCGCTCTGCCGGCCGCTCCCTCAGAGGTCAGTATGCCAACCGAGACTCCTACAACCAGCAGAACCAGCTTGATACCTACACAGGATACAAGCCAAGTTTCTAACCCTATCGCTCAAGAGGTTATCAAAGCAGAGGTTATGCCAACAAAGGAGAGCAGATTTCCGGTAAGTGTTTCCAATTCGGGCCTTCCTCCAGAAGGAGGCAGACTGGCTTTGTTTCTAGATTCATGGTTGTTTCTCACGTCAGATCCCTGGATAATTCAATAATTTCAGAATTACCTCTTAGAGTTTTATCAACCCCCAAGTCAGTCCCTTTTCCCTCTTCCCCTTGTCTTTTCTCAAGAGCAAAACCAACTTATCCACAACGAGATCCAGTCCCTCCTCGCCAAACAAGACATTGAACAAGTTCTGTTCGACTCTTCAGGTTTCCTCAGTACCATTTTCTTGGTCCAAAAGAAAAACCAGAAGTTTCGACTAGTTCTGAACCTAAAAAAGTTCAACAATTTTGTAATCTATCAATATTTCAAGATGGAGACCTTCCTCCATCTTAGGGATATTTTACTACAAAATGACTTGCTGGTCAGATTAGACCTTCAAGATGCTTACCTCAAAGTACCTATTCATCCCTCACACAGAAAATGTCCTCAATTTCAATGGCAAAACTCTTTTTACCAATTCAAGGTTCTTCCTTTTGGGCTCTCTTCGGCCCCTTGGTGTTTCACCAAGATTCTCAAGCCTGTAGCGGCCTTCCTCTGATCTCACGGTATCCGTCTGATTCTTTACCTAGATGATTTTCTCCTGATGGCACAAGACATTGACCTTCTCCTTGTTCAGTAACATGTTTGTCAGGATCTTCTACTCAAATTGGGATTCCTCATCAACTTTCAGAAATCAGCCATCGTTCCAACTCAAAAACTGGAACTCCTTGGTTTTCTCATAGACACTACTCTTACAATTCTTCAATCTTTGTCTCTTCCTCACATTTACCTCAGAACTCTAGCTTGTCTAGTGGGGCTTCTCCCTTCTGCTATTCAAGCTATTTTCTCAGGTCCTCTGCACTATCGTGCCCTCCAACATCTGAAGATACGCCATCTTCACAAGGGCTTTGCCTATTCTGATCCACTTGTTCTAGACTCCGAGTCCAAAGAGGAACTTCTGTGGTGGCTGACTCACCTAGATGCCTGGAACTGGAGAACTATCTTCTCTGCCTCCTCAGATCTTGTATTAGAATCTGATGCAAGTCAGACTGGTTGGGGCGCAAGATGTGGTCAGTTCTCGACTGAAGGCGCATGGTCTCTGAAGGAGTCCTTCTTGCACATAAACAGTTTAGAGATGCTTGCGGGTTCCTTTGCCATCCGCTCCTTTACAAAGGACAGGGTAAGTTGCACCATTCGTCTCAGGATGGACAACTTAACTGCCGTCAGATACATCAACCATCTAGGAGGCACCAGGTCCAAGATTTTATCTACCCTGGCAAAGCATCTCTGTGAATATTGTCTTCCTCGACAAATCTCAGTCAGAGCAGTTTACCTCAATACAGTTGCAGACTGGTACTCCAGTCATCCTCACAATTCCAGTTATTGGCAGTTGCACCCTCCAGTGTTCAATCATCGTATTTCCATCTTTGGCAACATATCCATAGACCTTTTTGCTTCTCGTCTCAATTCCCACCTTCCTTCTTTTTTCAGTTGGAGGCCGGATCTGCAGGCTCTTGCCATGGATGCTTTCCTTCAGATTTGGACATCATCTCTTCTTTACGCTTTTCCTCCCTTCCTTCTGATTCCTTGAATCCTTTCACAAGCGCGGCAACAGCAATCCACACTAGTTCTCATAACCCCATTTTGGCAGGCTCAGCCTTGGTATCCAACTCTATTGGAATTAACAAATGACCGTCCGGTCTGGCTTCTTCGTTTCCCCAACCTGCTCTTAGATCCCCAGGGTCGACAACACCACATGGTCCTCGACAACTCCTTGTTCCTCATTGTTTGGAGGATTTCGGGTCATCCTGGGGAACCCCAGGAATTTCGGAGGATGCTCTCAAACTCATCTAACAGTTCAGGGCTCCTGGTACCTCCAAGGCTTACAAATCTGCATGGGCCATTTGGTGTAGCTGGTGTATGGACAGGAATTCAGATCCCTTTTCAGCTGATGTAATGTTGGTTGTGAACTTCCTTGCTTCCTTGGCCTCCCAGGGTAAGGCCTATCGCACTATCAACACTTACAGATCAGCCATTTCAGCTGAACATCATAGAGTCAATGGTAGACCGAATGGTAAACATCCTCTCATCTGTCATTTTTTAAAGGGAGTAAGATGTGTTTTTCTTCCATCCCCTAAATATAATGTAATGTGGGATGTTAATTTAGTGCTGAGATTTTTTACGGCCTGGCCGAATAATGATTTGCTTTCTCTTAACACCAAGGCTAGGAAAATCTCAATTCTGTAGTATGTACTGCACTCTGTAATTACCAGGTGTGCTAAATCTCGGTAAAACCTTCCGGAATTCAACAGGAGAAGATCGTGTATTTACTGTAACTTGCAGATTTTGGTGCAGTAAACACAAAAATCGAAATGTTATTCCCCAAAAACTCGGAATATGTGCAATTTGCTGTGCCTGATTAATTCTGAAGTTGAGTGAGTCTAATTTCATCGGATATAATAAATAGCACCTACTCCCCTGACAAATTCATTTTCAAGGCCTATAGCTCTCAAACTCGATGATGAGGATTAGAAGAAAGCAAATTTGAATTATTCCAGGGCCAGGGGCTCTTAAGATCAAGTTGTGTCAAAGCTGATTTTAAGTACTTGACCACTTGTTTGTGCTAACTGGCTATCTGTGGTAGATATCTATAGGCAATATCGTTTAAGGGCGCTGCTGTTGCCATCCACAAGCTTAGGCAATGTTTTATGTGTAGCCATGTGTGCGCTGGTCTTGTTTTAGATGTCTCACTTACTGCCTCACTTGACTCAAGCTTTTCCGGACATTAAGGGGGTTATTACAACATTGGCCGTAAATGCTGCTTACCGCCGTGCAGAAGACCGGCAACACACCGCTGCGGAATTCCACCACAGCTATTACGACCCACAGCCTGGAATCCACCAAAATCCAGACACCCACACAAGTCCGCCACACCAAAGGTCAGTGATAAACTGGCGATAACAAAACCGACACCGTCACGCCAACAGCAATACGCCCACACTATCACAACCCACGAATCCACGCGGCGGTCTTTCAACTGCGGTATTCCATTGGTGGTACACACCGCCACGGTCAAAATACACACACATTTACAAAACACTACCACATTGAACAATTCGAAATACACACACCTGATACACATACACACACCACTCCCACACATCCAATACTATATAAAACACACACCCACATCACCCACAAACCCTTACGACCACAATTGTGCCTGAAGGCCAGAGAGAGACACCACCATCTACAAATTAGAATCCACAGGCACTCACCTCCATCACTCACACAACATCCACGCACAAAACACCACACACCCCTAAACATCACCCCACACATCACAACACACACCACCCCACACATCACCCACACCACCCCATGGCACTGCAAAGACACCCCATGTTTTCTGAGGGGGAGCTCAGGGTCATGGTGGAGGAAATCATCCGGGTAGAGCCACAGCTATTCGGATCACAGGTGCAGCACAGCACCATAGCTAGGAAGATGGAGCTATGGCGCAGAATCGTGGACAGGGTCAACGCAGTGGGACAGCACCCAAGAACAAGGGATGACATCAGGAAGAGGTGGAACAACCTACGGGGGAAGGTACGTTCCGTGGTCTCAAGACACCAGATTGCAGTTCAGAGGACTGGCAGCGGACCCCCACCTTCTCCCCCACAACTAACAACATGGGAGGAGCAGGTCTTGGCTATACTGCATCCTGAGGGCCTCGCAGGAGTAGTTGGAGGAGTGGACTCTGGTAAGGCAAATCTTTAAATACTGGGTTGTTTCCGGGAGGTGATCTCCGAGGGTAGGTCCCACAATAGGACCAGTGCACTAATATTGTCACCCTGAGTCCTAGAGACGCCTTACCCATGGAACCTGTTCTCGAGTAGGGGGTGGGTACCTGTATTACCAGTTAACTAAAGTAAGTGACCGGTTTTCATATATTTCTCAAGAGGTTTACTTACCCAGTCATGTAGGTCCTGATGAAGAGTCAGTGGATCTGGATAGACCGATAGACACGAAACATGTCGACCATTTTATAGAGGTTTCCTTTAATTAATTTTTTTAGGACACTCTAGCACATTTATTGACTTTTGAAAGGAATATGAGAATAATCCTCAATTTTACTTTCAAAATTGCTTTTAACCTTGGTCTTCATCCTTGTTATACTAGACCGATTAAATGATGAAGTTTATGGATGAATAACCAATTTTAGAACCTCTTTCACTTCTTTTTTGCTTGGTGTGGTGACTTGCGGCACCCTTATTTTGCACTGTTGAACCTTCCAGTCACTATCTCATAAATTCGGCTGAGAGCCCCCACTATGGGGTGCCCACTAGGCATTGCAGTGCCGGCCTAGTGAGGAGCTATTCCCGATGATGATACCAGTCATCCAGAGTGATGCTTGAGGGCTCTTGCTCCTGAGATTTCAGGTCTCCCCTGTTTTCATCTTCTTCTTTTTCTTTCTACATTTTGTGCCTTTGGAACAGTGTACCTTTATATAATCACTATCACAGGGAGATTGTAGCCTGGACCAGAAATACTCCAGGTCCCTCTTTTTGTGTTAGCAAATCTTTAAATACTTCATCCACCACCCTACCTGCATGCTATCACATACCCCCACCCTCGCCCTCACCCCCATCACTCCAACTCCTCACACATGTCCCACTATCACAAACCACACATCCCAACACCAAGCCCTGCATGCAACAACTAAGCATGGACACCCATCACCAATGCATGGCCACTGCACATACCCACACACACCCCTAAACATTTAGCACACAAGGTCCTACACAAGAATGCAAGCACTGTGGTACAGGGTCACCCACCCATTGCACACCATGGCACACAGATGCAATAATCATGCCTTTAACCCCTGCAGGACCCCTACCCAACGTCACCGGACAGGAGGTTCCAGACATGTCCACTCCACCCACAGAAGAGGCCCACAGTGATGACAGCAGCTCTGTCCAACTGGATCTAGATGACCAGAGCAGCCCATCTGGGACCTCGGGACAGTTGGTTCCCCTCACACTGAACAAGCCACAACAGAGCCTCCCCCCTCTGGAAACACCAGCACAGCACCCACCCAGCAGGCCCATACCTCTGTCCCCAGGACACGTCAAGCAGCAGTGTGTCCACCACTAGAGAGAACCCAGGCTAACCCACCACCCCAACAACACCAGGGACCTGGGGGCAGTGGGCACACGGTTCAGGGGACAGAGGCACAGGAACACAGGGGAACTGGGAGGGCTTCTGTGCTACAGGGGGAGGACAGGCCCAGGGAACCCACTCTCCACGAGGCCCTCTCTAACATCATGGGAGCCTACCACCATTCCCAGGAGACGATGGCAATGGTACTGGCCACATTTCAGGAGACCCTGCGGCTGCAGGAGGAACAGTATTTGGGGTTCAGGGAGGAACTCAAATCCATCAATACCACCCTGGGCACCATTGTAGGGGTGCTGAAGGAACTCGTCAACACCAGGAGGGACACTGTGGCACAACAAGGGGCCCCTGACACTAGCCTGGACGATGAAATGCCCACCACCTCCACCGGCGCTAGTGGACAGGAGGCACCACCACAGGACCACGACACCAGCACCCCACCCCCTGCAGATGGAGAACCACCATGCAATCGGTCCCTGAGATCGAGGACAAAGACAGAGAACAATGCCAAGACCCCGCCAAAAGATGAGACCACCCTGATTGTCATCCTTCTGTCCCACTTCGTCACCCTGTCCATCCTTAAACTTCCCCAGCTCCACTTCCTATGCCCCTTTGGACAATGCACCTGTGAGACTAATAGACTGGACTCTGCCATGGACATTCCTCCACCATCACCCCTGACCATTTTACAACCCCCTCCACTATTTAGCACTTTAATAAACACCCTTAAATCACAAATCTATCTGGAGTCAGTCTGTGCTTTCGAAAATGTGTATTTGCAATAACTGTATAAAACTGCTATATGCATTGTATTGTCAACATACCTATGTCACACAGCTCTAGTCTATGAGGAAACAAAGCAGATGTCACACAGTGGGACCCACATATGTGAAATTGAAAGGGAAAGTGACAACTCAGGGTCCAGGCACTGGGTGAAAGTGACAGACAGATGAGAGGTAGAACAAGGGTATCACATGTAGCAGCAGTGATGTCTTCTTACCTGTGTCTCACTGGAAGTATTGATGAATTACCGTGTTTCTGGTGTTGATATCCTCTTCTTCTGCTTCCTCGCCTTCACTGTCCACAGGCTCCACAGCTGCCACAAGACCTCCTTCTGGACCATCCTCCTGCAGAAAAGGCACCTGTTGTCGCAAAGCCAAGTTGTGCAGCATACAGCAGGCCACGATGATCTGGCACACCTTCTTTGGTGAGTAGTAAAGGGAACCACCTGTCATATGGAGGCACCGGAACCTGGCCTTCAGGAGGCCGAATGTCCTCTCTATAACCCTCCTAGTTCACCCTTGGGCCTCATTGTAGCATTCCTCTGCCCTTGTTCTGGGATTCCTCACTGGAGTCAGTAGCCATGACAGGTTGGGGTAACCAGAGACACCTGCAAATGTCGAGGGAAATCTGTTAGACACAGACTAACTCTTAGGGATATCCCCAGACCCAGACACCTAATCACACTGTATAGGGTCCATGTCCTCACCTAATAGCCACACAC
Source organism: Pleurodeles waltl (assembly GCF_031143425.1). Lineage (NCBI taxonomy): Eukaryota > Metazoa > Chordata > Amphibia > Caudata > Salamandridae > Pleurodeles > Pleurodeles waltl. The sequence continues at coordinate 1,284,336,927 of NC_090440.1, forward strand.
AGTGCCTCTGGAGTTGCCTCATCACATAAGGGATGCTGCTATTCCTCAGAATGTATTCCTCAGAATGTGACGCATTTAAAATCAATGCCATGTGGCCCCCTGAAATGGTGGCTGCCTGACCTGTAATGTGGACAAGGGGAAATGAGGTAACTGTGCTGGCATTGTACACTGTCGCGGTAGGCGGTCAAAGACTGCGGTGCAATCCTGCATTGTTTAACATTAGACCCTATGGGTTCCAGGAGCCAATGACGATGTACACCGGCGGTGACGGTACGCACCGCCACGGACGTGACCGCCATTTTCTCTCTGTTCACTCACTTGATTCCTGATCTTCGACAGAAGAGGACCTACACTGCAAGTGCTGCTGTGACCTCAGTCTGGAAGAGACAATGGCTCATGTGTCTGGGGAAAGAGCCCCTGCCTTCAGCACGGAGGAGATGGAGAAACTAGTGGATGGGGTCCTACCCCGGTACACTCTACTCTACGGTCCTCCAGACAAACAGGTAAGTACACTGTGAGCATGCTGTATGGGCAATGCCTGTGTAGAGTGGTGTGGATGGAAGAAGGGGGGAGAATGAGGTGTGCATGAAACAACGGTGAGTGGATGTGCGTCATGGCAAGGGTAGGGATGCGGGCCAATGACTGTGATGGTGCGGATGGTTATATCTTCTCCTTTTCCCCTGTACTATTCCTGTAGGTCAGCGCCCACCAGCAGCCCAACAGCGAGCTTTTCAGACTCTGGCCTCAGCACTGATGGCAGCCATTGTCCCTGTGTCCAGCCTCCCCCCTCTAACTTCCTCCACCCAGCTCCAATCCCCTGTACCTCAGCCTATCCCAAGCACGCCATCAGACCAGCATGCACACAAGGGAAGCTCTGGCAAACATAAGCACCACACATCCCAAAGGCACTCACACAAGCATCATACCCATGCACACATACCAACATCCACTGCCTCCACTGTGCCCCCCTCCTCCTTGTCTCCCTCCTACCTCCCTGTCTCGTCTCCACTCACAGCTGCATGCACTACATCTTCAGCCACTACGTCCATCACCAGCACACTCATCAACACACCCCGCTCCCGTGCACTCACCACCCACACTACCATTCAAACATCCCCTGTGTCCTCTCCCAGTGTGTCTGTGAGCCCACCTCCCAAACTACACAAAAGCAGGCACACACCCACCCAACATCCATCCACCTCACGACAGCCTCCAGCCCATGCACCTTCTCCCAAAGTCAGCAAACGTACACCTCCTACAACCACTACCGCTTCCTCCACTCCCGAACCCCCTCCATCTACCCGTCCCAGTGTGTCCCAAAAACTTTTCCTGTCCAACCTTAACCTCTTCCCCTCACCTCCCCCACCCCTTCAGTCCCCTAGGGCCCACCTTTCCAGGTCCCAACCCAGCACCTCAGCCACTACATCACCAGGAACAGTGGTGCCAGCAGTAACCGGCTTCTGGAGTGCGCCAAGCAGCAGGGCAGCCAGTGTGCCTAGGATCCAGACCACGGAAAGTCCCCTACCTCAGAAGCATAAAAAGTTGGCCACTGCCCGGTGGGAGAAAGGCAACACATCTGGCACCAAAGGCTCTCCCAGGAGTACAGTTGGGAGTGGGAAGACAGTTGCGCCACCATCCAAGGTGGGGAAGTGGCACAGAAATAAAGGCAAGTTGCCGCAAACCTGCACGGTGGACAAGACCGCCACCAGCACAGCTTCAAAGGACACTGCCACCACCAGCACCGCTGCCAAGGACACCGCCGCCACAAGCACCGCTTCACAGGACACTGCCGCCACCAGCACCGCTTCACAGGACACCGCCTTAACAGGACCCCACCCAACCAGCACCGCTGCCAAGGACACCGCTGCCAATGACACCGCCCCCACCAGCACCGCTGCCAAGGACACCGCCGCCACCAGCACCGCTGCCAAGGACACCGCCTACACCAGCACCGCTTCACAGGACACCTCCGCCAACAGCACCGCTTCACAGGACACCGCCGCCCCCAGCACCGCTGCCAAGGACACCCCCGCCACCAGCACCGCTTCACAGGACACTGCCGCCACCAGCACTGCTGCAAAGGACACCGCCGCCACCAGCACCGCATCCAAGGGCACTGCCCCCACCAGCACCGCTTCACAGGACACTGCCTTCACAGGACACCGCCGCTGCCAAGGACACCGCCGCCACCAGCACCGCTGCCAAGGACACCGCCTACACCAGCATCGCTTCACAAGACACCTCCGCCACCAGCACCGCTTCACAGGACACCGCCGCCACCAGCATCGCTGCCAAGAACACCGCCTCCACCAGCACCGCTCCTCAGGACACCGCCGCCAAGGATACCGCCGCCACCAGCACCACTTCACAGGACACCACCAGCACCGCAGGCCAATGAGCGCAGAAAGCTCCGACTCTACTGAGTCCGCTACGAGCAGGTCGTAGCACTCTGGGCACAAAGCCCCCTCCAGAACCAGTGGAGAAAGACATCCACTACCTCTGTCCTTGGCAGGATGAAGCACTCTGGGCACAAAGCCCCCTCCAGAACCAGTGGAGTATCACATCCATTACCTCTGTCCTTGGCAGGATGAAGCACTTTGGGCACAAAGCCCCCTCCAGAACCAGTGGAGACTGTTATCCACTTGAGAGACTGTGGCTTTGCACTCCCCAGGATACAGAAATGGGCAACACACCCACTGAAAAAACTTGTGAGACTGTGGCTTTGCACTCCCCAGGATAAAGCAGTGGGCAACCCACCCACTGGAGAGACTTGTGAGACTGTGGCTTTGCACTCCCCAGGATAAAGCAGTGGGCAACCTACCCACTGAAAAGACTTGTGAGACTGTGGCTTTGCACTCCCCTGGATAAAGCAGTGGGCAACACACCCACTGGAGAGACTTGTGAGACTGTGGCTTTGCACACCCCAGGATGCAGCAGTGGGTAACCCACCCACTGAAAAGACTTGTGAGACTGTGGCTTTGAACTCCCCAGGATTAAGCAGTGGGCAACCCACCCACTGAAAAGACTTGTGAGACTGTGGCTTTCCACTCCCCAGGATACAGCAGTGGGCATGGAGCCCCCTTGTGGATCTGGCGTCGTGCACTCATCCGGCTGAAGTGCCCCCCTTCCCTTCCCCCTGAGGTGCCTGTTGTATTTCTATCTGATGCCCCTGCAGTGTTCCCTCCGTTTTGATCAGGTATTGAGTGTGGACCTCGCCCATGCATTTTGGGCCCAGTGGTCCACGGACTTTAATGGTGCAATACCTGGACTTGTATTATTGGGGTATATATTTGTTTGTAGTGAATGTATATTTTTGAGTACTGGATTTTAATAGATTACAAATGTTCAAATAATTTCCCTTTGTCTTTGCATTCTTCCGGGGGGGTTGGGGAGTGTAACTGTAATGTATCAATATATATTAGTGTGTGTGTTGTAGTGGGTGAGGGTGGGGGTGTGGGTGGGGGTGTTGCGTGTGTGTGTCACTCTTTTTTCCCTCCCCTCCCCCCTGTGTGGTAGGTGCAGTACTCACTGTGGTCGTCACCGCAGGCGTTCGTGCTCCTGGCAGAGGAACAGGAAGACAAAGGCAGGGAGAATCAGGAGTTCCGGTTCCACGGCATCCTGGTTCCTCGTGGGGTGTGTAGAGGTGAGCGTTTTCCCTTCCAATTCCTGTTTCCGCCGTGTTTTTGTTTGCAGTGAATCCACCCTAGAAAAGGTGGCAGTTTGGCCTGTTGTAATACTGTGGGCGGTACATTGTCTTCCGCCTGTCTGTTGGCGGTTACCTCCACGGTGTTTGTTTGTACCGCCGTGGCGGTCAGAGTGTTAAAGTGGCTGTCTATGTTGGCGGTCGTGATTCCATTTATTTTACCGCCGCTTTAACACCGACCGCCACGGTTGTAATGACCACCTAAATGTGTTCTTGCAAATATTGCATTGTTCTTTGTCCAAACAAATGAAGGAAAAAAAAGTGTCTTTAATGACCTTCATTATTGAAACAGCTTTTGAAATCTATAGTTTTGTGTACGGTCGGTCGTCATAAGTCATTATTTAGTGTAGAACCTTTTGTTTTCAGCTTGGCTAAATGGTGGCTTAATGACATAAGGCCTGGAATGGCTGGAATGTACCAACTCCCTGCCAATATGCCAGCTGGCATTATCTTTGTGTGCTTTAGAAAAAACGAGGACCTTCCATATATTGCTTTTTAAAACCAGCCCTGTTGTAAATGTCTTAGGCATCCAAAGATCTGTATAGTCCAATATGTGTGCCCTGTCTGACGAAATGGCAAAAGTTTATTATCAGTGAACTACTTTTCTAGGTCCACCAATAGCAATTATGCGTAGCCTTGGCGGCAACATCTAAGAGTGAAATCAGCCGGCAATTAGTAGGGTCTTTAATACACCTTTCTTAAAAATCAGATGGAGAATAGGGCCCCTTCAAGGTTCAGAAATGAACACTAAAGTGCTGCATAGAACAATGGAATTGCAGCTTTGAAATTGCTCTTAAACACGGACCGTTTGGGCCTGGCACCCTATCAAGTTAAAAATGTGGGCACTTTAGAAACCTAAAACTCGTGATACCTCAAAATCTTACCCGGATTAAATTCCACAATTCAGTAAATTCGAGTTAAATACCAACTTTGGGAGGCATCATCAGTGGAGGCTGGTGACCTTTAAAAAGTGGTGTGGTGTAATTCTTGGCTCGATTTCCAATGAGCTTCTTCTCGAAGGGTTCTCTCATACCTGCTTGCACAAAATTTACTCTTTCAATCTGACTCACTCAGTTTGCACTCATTCGCACTCATTCTGAACTACTTAGTCTTATTGTGACTTGCTCAGTCTTACACACTGTAACACTCAGTTACACTCACTGTCGATCTCCCTCCTTCACTCACATTCACTCTCACAAATACTCACGCTGTCACTCATTCTCACTCACTCTGACTCACTCCTTCACTGACTGTGTCTTACTTTAACTCACACACAAAGTCATAGAGACATGCTCATGGTGGTGGGAGTTCACCAGCCATGAATAATCTCTCTGATCATTGGTGCGGGTACTTTCAAGCACCTGTCAGCAATCAGACAATGTCACTATCTCTCTGAGTTTTTTGCTGGCCCTGAAGCAGATCTGCATTTTATTTTTACTATAACAAGAGTGAATAATTGTTTACTCTTAATATAATAAAAATAGACCAGGAAGCAAGGGGGTGCAGTGTAGCTGTGGGGCCCATAAAGGAGCTGCCACTGGCTCAGGGGCACCTATGCATCAAATTCGAGGGCCCAGCATCTGATGCAATAAATATTGCATCTGATAAAATTAGAGACCCCTGTGTTCAGAAATTATTGGGAGTCATAATTATTGCCTACTCTGAGTTATACCTCGAAAATTGGGCATAACATGCACATTTTGGTACTTTAGACCTAATCCAGGCCAGTCAGATGATGACCTTTACTGACATCACTAACATTAGAAGAGAGAGAGAGAGAGAGCAAGTATTGGTGTGTGTCCGTCCATCCTGCAGCAAGGCAAGGGATGTTTTGTTTACAAATCAACCAAAGGATCCCATTTGAGTGAGTCAGTGTCTTCCCAGCCCACCTCTACAGGGTATGATGAAATAGTCTTTACCTACATAGCATAAACTGCCTGGAAAAAGAATCAACAGTATGTTGTCCTCAAACATGAGAGCAAATGATATAACATCTTGATAAATGTATTTTCACAAGTTCATTCACTGTGAATTTTACCTAAGATAGATATGTAATTACACAGGATCTTAGTGGCCGATAGGACATGAGCTGTTGGTTAAGGGGCCTCTGGAGCTTTTTATTAGCCTGACGCATGCGCAGTTCAAAGGGTCAGCTGTGGGATGCTCTGCTGTAACTGTACAGCTTGGTATCCAGTAACAAAGCGAGGAGGAATGGGCGCTGAAGCGCTGCCACCCGCAACTGTCCATCGCAACAGAAATGGATCTTTTGGAGATTTGAGCAAGGAGACCAGACAGCACAGCGCAGTCTTTGTCTAAATCCCACAAGAACTGAAAAAAACGGATTTCTGGAAAGGGAAAAAAAGGATGTCTAATTGCCAATACACTGTTCCCAGCAAAGAGTCCGGGATAGGAGAGAGACTTCTACTGCTTGATGTCTCTTCAGTGCACAAGGCAATAGCAAATGGCCTTTAAATGAGCAGCTGGGTGCCCATGTTTCATGACATCTCAATGATTACCACAATATACTCGCACTGACCCATTTCAGGACTTGACAGAGCGTCACTGGACATACCATTACGTGCTGAGCCTTGCCAGCAAGTTAATAAGCCTGGGGTGTTGCAGTGAATGGCGGATGGTGTAGTTTTCAATTAGAGATAAGGCACAAATTCACATTTGTGATTCATACATGCAAATGCTCTTTTCAGCACCTAACTCACCTTAATTTGTTTTGTATATTTGTTGCTTAGTATTTTTTTGTTATTGGTACTGTTCTATATCTTGGATAGTGGCACTGGTTGTATTACCAACATCCTCATTCTTTTGTATCTGGTGAAAGTGGCCAGTGATTGGGTTGCTTCCTTTTCGATCGTCGTACGAATGACATTCTTGAGTGATTTATGTCAGAACAGTAAAACATGTGTAAAAAGTAGTGCAAGCAAAATTGTGTTTATTTCATCAACTTTCTAGAATGCTGACGTGAAAGCACTGAACAGTGAATGATATGATACAAAAAGAAGAGGCAAAAGGAAACTGTATCAGGATTATTCTGAATGTGAATCAGAAGCAAGGAGGCGCTTGTTAGCAGTAGTGTAACAATAATGCAATGGGCCTTAGTTCAAGCAAGGAAAGGCCCCTTTGACAGCAGTTGTGATAGTAAAATACAGTGATTGTCAGGGTTCAGTGATGCCCTGAGGATCCTGGTGCCATTGTACCTGCTGCACCAATGATACCTATGCCCCAGCTTGCTAGAAGGAGGCAAAGAAATGTAAAGAAGCAAAGCAGATATAGAGGCCGGGAGTGCTTATGGGCAAGGCCTGAGGAAGACAGAAAGCAAAAGTGAGCAATGGTAGAATGAGTGCGGAGCACCCAAATGATAAAATAGTATTTTTCCTGGGCCTCCAAAAAATGTTGTAAAGTAATACATAGAAAACAAAAAGAGGCAAATGAGCGTAATGGAAGCCAGCATAGAGAAGAACAAGATGGAGAAATGGAAGTGCTTTCTAGGTAGGTAAAGACTAATGCACAATTAAAAGTAGGATGCAGGAGTACTTAGGGACATATTTATACTTTTTAAGCGCCGCATTTGCGTCATTTTTTGACGCAAAAGCGGTGCAAACTTGCAAAATACAATTGTATTTTGTAAGTTTGCGCCGATTTTGCGTCAAAAAGCGGCGCAAATGCGGCGCTAAAAAAGTATAAATATGGGCCTTAGAGCCCAAGAAAGAGGAAAGAGTGTTAGCTTGGGCAATACAGTAGAAGGGTGGAGATAAGCATCTTGGCAGAGGGAAAGTTAATAAACACCTATGTCAGTGCCTGAGTGGGGGCGTTGGTTTAAACTTGATTCGTCGCATCCTGCAGATCTCCATATAAATCTGATCAGCCCCAGTTCTAGAGTGAAAGGCCAGCCAGTCAGCCACTTCCTGGAGATTTTCCATACCTCTCTTTCCTTGCAGGGAGAGGAATTGGTATGCTTGTGAAGAGAGGGCTTCTAAATCATCCTGTATCATGCAGCCACACGTGCACAGGTCAGGGCTTATGACAACTTATAGCAGAGGCATTAAATGCTTCACCATGTTTCCACTTCAAGCATGACTCTTTTAGCAGCAAAATGCAGACCCTTATTTGTACACTTACCTCTTAGACCACTAGAGCAATTGTTGTCTGCAGCTGGTTCCTTACTTCTCTTGGACCTCTGATGCAGCAAACAAGCTGAGATAAGGAGCACTCTGAAGGGACAGGCTCAGGTGCAGCCCCATAATGTTTTATTTCAAAGTGAAACCAAATGCAGCAATAAACATGTGTTATTTAAGGGAGATCACCTCCATACACCCCGTCTCTCTGTGATGACCAACTATATCCTTGTCCTCATTGGCTGGACCTGCACCAGCCATTGAAGTGAATGGAGTGTTGCTAACTCTTCCCAGAGCCTTTGTATGTGCACTCCAAAAGCAACAGGATCAATGACATTCTAATTCAACACTCCCTCTCATATATTGCCACTGCTGTAGCTTGCGCCTGAAGGACGAAGACAGATGGCACTTGCCCAGTAGGACATCTGCAAAGTTCATTACTGTTCACCCAAGAGATTCAGCACATTGTCTCAGAGCAGTAATTTCTTTTCGGCTGCTCCGTGTTTTTTCCTGTTCTTGCCTCTCCCCCGAGGGTGGCAGGGAAATGCCCCTTGTGCCCATTCAAACCACTCGCCCCTGGCCATTATGTCCCTGAGTTAAGGCACCTCCAAACACATACAAAATAATACAAATGCATTTGATTAAATAAAAGGGCCACTCAATAACTGAGTTCTAGATCTGCAGAAAAGTTTAAAGATTTATTACAAACTTCAAATAAGGTGATACTGAGGTGATACCATGAAGCCTTTCAGCGAATAGGTCATTTGAGAGAAAAGCAAAATCCAAAATTATTCTAAGTTCCACGTATGTAGCAAAATTGGTAAAAGAACAGCACCCCTAATAGAACAGGAAAGTCTTCTGTCTCACCCCCAACATCGAGGATTTTTTTTTATTTTTCACGTATGAAATTAACAAAATTGCCGATTCATCGTGGTGTGACTGGAAATGTTACATATGTAGCAAATCAGAACACAATCTCCTAAAATGTCATATTTATTTAGCCCCTAAGCACTAACCCACTACATGCATAATTAGTCTGCCGCTCTATGCTAATGCCCTCCGGAGATGGTAAAATAAGCTAGATACATGAACAATAGTGTGTTATATAAATGAATGGGGCCTGGTGATCTAGGAGAAGGACCTTTGTAAAAAAAAAAACTCTTAGAGAACCAGAGGGTAAGCAGGGCTACTGGACCCAACCATGGGCGTTTATTCCTGTTACTCCTGTTGTCATGGGGCGTGTCTTACTATGGATTCTGATTAACTGAGCCAAGTACCCCTTCTGCACTTGACTCTGAGGTTAGCGTGGTCCGATCAGTCTAAGGCACCTCAGGAAAGGAGGTGTGGATACAGGATAGTGAACACAGGTTCACAACTCAAAATGCGTGTATTAGCTGCAATAAATCATTGTCCAGCCAAATAATCACTTTTATGAAAAACAGAGAAGAATTTTATTTTCTCACGCTATTCACACAAAGGAAAAATATGACATTCACAGACAGTCAAATAATTCCCCTTGAGAGCGGGTCTCTAGTATTTCTTTGATGATTCCCTGTATCACTCTCTTTTTGCGTTAGTGATAGTGGTTATTCCCCATTTACTATTGGTAACATCCAGGGCATGCCCCAGTAGCAGTCTGAGTCTCAAGAGTCAACTTTGAATCTAAATTAAATTTAATATTGTCTGGGCTGCAGCACCACTAGCAGCAAGTTCCCACTGAGCTGACAAGCCTGAGAAGTCTTACAAGCACTGGAAGGAGTAAAGAGTCTGGAGTTCCTGAGTATGCCCTGTCCACTCTCAACTGCTGCATCTGAGTTCAGGTGAGTCAACCGCATGTGGCCCAGGTGGCTAAGCCCAGCAGGTGCAGAATCTCTCACTCACGACTGCACTCTTGAAGTGATGTGAGGCTCTCTGCTACTCCTCCTGCTGGGTAAGTGCCCGTTTTCTCTCCTGGTGGGGTTGCTTGCAAAAATACTTTCTTGGGTTCCTCATCTTTTTAAAGGTGCGGTGGTGCTCCCAAGGGGTACTCACTTCTCTGGTGGGCAGTGGCGGATCAGGTTGCAGTAGTTGAGGCTCATGGTGACACCCTCTGGCATATGGGGTTGCCGCATCTCCCAGCACACCAGCTTTTGACCGATCAGCACAGTGAAATCCTTCACTACAGCCGCTCCTGGAATAAGGGGTCACCATCTGCTTCTGTACGAGGGTATGGCCATTAATGCATGGCAGGATGTTCCACTGTGGTCCCTTCTGGCATACAGGGTCACCGTCCACAACCACAGAAGGCTACTGCTCTTTTACACAGCAGTCTTTTCCATGGGGCCCCTCCTGGCATACAGGATCACTCACTGTGCACAAGGCACAGTCTCCGCCCCACCAGCACAACCCACAGCTCAAGTCACACCGGCCCATTTCCTGGCCTATGGAGGTCACCAACTTTGTCCTGCACACTTGCACATAGGCAACAACCAGATTGGCGCAGCAGCTGTTTCCTCACACCTCATACAAGGAGGCACTCAACAGGGCTCCCCAGTGGAACCCGCTCCTGCCAATGCTCTCCTCTTCCTTACAGGACACACTGCTCTTGGCAAGCAGGCAGGCACTTGTGCTCCAGGACAGGTGGTCTTCAATTCTCTGAGTAATGTCACCTCACCCAGCAGGGAGACTAGCAGGCCTTGGCCCCCAGTCCTGGTCACAGGCAGGCTTCTTGTAGAGCTTATACTCCTCACACAGCTGTCTGAAAGCTTGTCAGCTGTCCATTTTTGGGGTCTCAAACTCCCCTTCTTATTGTCCATTTCCAGACACCAAGTGTGATTTAGGATCTTAGTCTTTGACATTTTATGTTGGCATCCTACTACTTATGACGTGCCCAATCCTCTACTCCCTCTTTCTCTTGAAAAGCAGTCAGTCACTGCAGGATTGTCTCCAATGCTGATAGTTCAACAACACAGAGCTCACACCTGAATGTCAGCCAAAGTGATATGTGCATCAAAAGATTATCTCAACGCCCCCAGCTGTACTCCTTCCTTGTGACTTCTCACTGAATTACAGAGCACCCTTGAAGTGTACCTGGGAAGCATGGCTTGCCCCTCCCTAGTGTGTATCCCATCCAGCTAATAGGAATGCAGCAATACACAAATCTGCCAGGGAGTAGGGGATGTCTATACCTCCTCTGAATGCACCATGCATACCTGAGTCTCCCAAAATGGAACCCAGGGCCCTCTATGGATTGTGCCATCAACAGGCACACATACACCCAGTGTATATATACAGCCTACATGCATTGCACAGTACTGTATCCTCCATGTATTGCATCTCTCATTGTCACACATTCATCCAGCATATGCATTTATCATGCACACACTGCCCAGCACTGTATCTTTTATTTACGGAATCACTCATTAGTACACACACATCCAGCATATGCGTTTAAAATGCATGCACTGTACCCTTCATATACTGTACCACTCACAGGTACACATACCCCAGGCTCCTTCATTTTTCCTGCATAGACTGCACAGTACTACATCCTTCAGATTTAATACCACTAACACGCACATATATAGCTAGCACATGTATACTCTAGGAACCAAACTGCCCTGTACTGTATTATCCCTGCATTGTACCTTTCCCATCAAACATAGAGCCAGTGCAGATACATCACTTCTGTAGTACACAACAACACCAAACTGATGGAGACAAAGGGTGAGTTAAGCGCACAGCAGCAGAACTTAAAATATGAGTGGGCCGGTAGACCTTAATCCAGTGACAGAGGTTGAAAAGGGTCTGTTCACTTCTACTGATCACTACACAGTATGCTGCCACCATCACACTTGTGCTGCTGCTTAACTCCTGATGAAGGTGGTAGCCTTCCACCATTGTGAAGAGAATGCTTTAAGCGCCTGTGCAGGTCCAACAAGACTGCAATCCCTTGGACAAGCCTAGGTTATGGTGCACACAAATAATCTGTATTTGCCTATGATAATAAAAAACAGCATCAGTGATTCAGATATCAGTACAGATGGACACTTAGGGGCTCATTCCAACTCTGGCGGGCGGCGGTAGCTGCCCGCCAGGCGGGAACCGGCATTTGGCCGCCATGCGGCCAAAATACCGCTGCCCCCATTCCAACATTCCCGCTGGGCCGGCGGGAATGGGGGCCGCAACACAGGAGCCGGCTCCGAATGGAGCCGGCGGTGTTGCGGCGGTGCGACGGGTGCAGTTGCACCCGTCGCGCTTTTCACTGTCTGCTAGGCAGACAGTGAAAAGCTTCATGGGGCCCTGTTAGGGGGGCCCTGCACTGCCCATGCCAGTGGCATGGGCAGTGCAGGGGCCCCAGGACACCCCTTACCGCCAGCCTCTTCCTGGCGGTGAAAACCGCCAGAAACAGGCTGGCGGTACGGGGTCAGAATCCCCTGGGCAGCGCTGCTTGCAGCGCTGCCCTGGCGGATTCCCCAAGCCGGGGCAAAAACGGCGGATGACCGGCGGCCCCGGCAATCCGACCGCGGCTTTACCGCCGCGGTCGGAATAGGGATTGAAGCACCGCCAGCCTGTTGGCGGTGCTTCCGTCATTCGTGGCCCTGGCGGTCTTGAACCGCCAGGGTCAGAATGACCCCCCTTAGTGAGGGGGTACATGTCTATAACCATTTAGAGGGCTTTTCCATCCCAAAAACCTTGACGTAATAGTTGAAGGTTTGTGATTGAACCAGGGAAAGTTCAACATAAACAATGACCGTGGGAATAAATAGATGAAATCTTGCATGACTGTGTGCTGCAGAAATAAATAAGCAAGAGATGGATGGGGAAATTGCTACTGAGGAATCCATTTTGAATAAAAAGACTGATTGGCTTTAATTGAGGCATGGTCAACAAGAATTAGAAAAAAAATGCATTTCTACGCAACATTGGATTTTTTTTCTATGACAATGGTACTATAACAGTGTGTTTATATATATAATTGAGTGTGAAACGGTATTCTGCAAATTATTAATGATGCCCAAATATATAAATGCACAAAATCTTCTACACATGCCGCTACACATTTGTGGTTTATTTTGGAATTGATCTTCAACGATTGTGTCCAGTAGAGGCTGGCGTCTCACAACTAGATTTGTTCCAAAACAGTTTCAGATTTGGGCCTAAATACAGTCGGTCAATGTGCTGTACCCATCTTTCATGACTCGCACAGTCAGTCTTATTTGCGACGATAACTTTAGCAAATCTATTTTAAAAAGCCCAGAATTTACAATCATCATTTTCCAAATAAGGGTCATTATTTCCAGTCATTTGTCTTTGATGAATTCTTGCTTAGTGATCCACATGGCTTTTTTATATTTCGTTTTTATTTCTCTTATTCTTGACATGCAATCTATCAAGAGTGATATTTGCAATAGGAAGTGATCACTTTCTTCCCCTGGAGAAACCATCAGATCCGATTTCAAGTCAAACAAATTCCCATTATTAGTTTAGGTGTCTTTCAGAATGGGTGTAGGGCTTCTGATTCCTTCTTGAGTTGCTGTTCAAGATAGTGGTCTAACTTGCCATTATGTCTAGTGCTGTGAATGGACAGTCTACTCGTGGGACGGTTACCTCATTGGCAGATGCCAGCGGTGTCTACCACCAGGACATCTATCATCAGTGCTTAATTTGTGCTTGTTGTTTCCGGTGCGGGACACCAACACTTAATTTTGAGGGCCAGCACTTATTTTCCTGCCTCAAACAGTTACTGTGGGCAAAAGGCACATGAGGGAATGACGGGGGAAGAGGAGAACGAAAAAGCGCCACAATGGGAGAAAGCAGAAAGCTACAGAGTGAGCTGAAGGGGCACGGGGTGGCTGTAAATAGATTAAAGAGGTCTGAGATGGTTTAAGGATTAGGCTACCTCTGATTTCCATGTTTGCACATTTAGGGGCATATTTATACTCCGTTTTGGCCGAATGTGCGTCAAAAATGTTGACGCATATTCAGCGCAAACCGTGCACCATACTTAAACTTTGATGCCTGAGCCCGCGGACGTCAAAATTCCACAGTGTGCGTCATTTTCTGGATGTGGGACACCGCCTTGAGTTAATGACATGCAAGGTAGGCGTTCCAGTCCAAAAAATGACTCAAACACCCGTGCGCCTTATTTATGCTACTGCACAAAAATCCCACACGGCCAGGAGGTGGAGTCGGAAAATGACGCACATCCCGATTTTTGTAAAAAATTAACGCCTGGGTCAGGGCAGGCTTTAAAATGGGGCAAACACACCTGTATTTAATGAAAACACACAGAAGCAACAGCAGAATTCCAAAAGGAAGACATGGAGGTGCTTCTCATCCAGCGTGCACGCAGAGCACAGAACCAGCAATAGCAGCTTCCACAACACCAGCAGGGACCCCAAAGGCAACGCAGAAGGCAGGAGAGGATATTCCGCACCAGGACAACCCTTCATGGCCTCAGGGAACATGACATCATCCAGAGGTACAGGTTGAACTGGCAAGCCATTCAGCAGCTGCTGCGCAACATTGAGCCACAGTTGGCACCCAGCTTGCAGACACCCAGCACCATCCCACCAGAAACCAAGCTGCTAGCTGTACTACACATGTTGGCAAGTGGCTCCTTTCAAACCACGGGCGTCCTGGTTGCTGGGATCTCACAGCCATCATTCTCCACCTTCCTGCCCAAGGTACTGGATGCCATCATCTCACTCACACCCCGCCACATCTGCTTCCCCAACACACAGCAGAAGCAGCAGGAGACAAAACAGGGGTTTTACCTCATTAGTGGATTCCTACACGTCCTTGGTCAAATTGACTGCACACATTTATGCATTGTACCACCTGCTGCAACTGAACATCTATACCGCAACAGGAAGCACACACACTCCATCAATGTGCAGTCCATTGTGAATCACCAGGGAATGATCACCAATATCGTGGCAAAGTATTCTGGGAGTGTACATGATTCATTCATCTTCTGTCACTGCACCATCAATCAACAATTCCAGGATGGACGATATGGAAATGGACTACTTGTTGGTAAGTACAGAAACCTACTTATGTACACACTGCACAGCAACCCTCTAGGACACACAACACATACACCACGACATCGACATGTGGACAGGAACACACTGAGGTTGTGACACCGATAGGCATGTTTGATATCCTCACCCAATGGGAGACACACCTAGGGACAAATTACCGTTCCAAATAACAACTGATGCCACTCCACAGACACAAGGGGAAAATGTAAAACAACACAATGACAAACACATGGCCCCAACTGGCATTACATCTCCGAATTAAACTTCAATAACACATCAATAGCACTCAACCAAACACCCTTCAAATCAATACGTACTGTGTAAGGGGTGTGGAATGTTTGTTGCTGCAGGTCAAACACCATGACACACATAGCATTATGATGACTACAATAAAAGTCACGTGCAATCATTGAGGCCGTTCCAATATCTCACATCACTCCTGCTCTCACATTGCCCACTACCAAGAGGCAAGTGGACTGAGCAAAGAACACATCTTGATGGGACAGTTTTGAAAGTGCACATTTCTACACATACGCATTGTGACAAATTAACACACACACAACAGATGTACTGCCATACGGACCTTCTGAAACTCAAAATGACAACCTCACAACCAAGTTAGCCAGCCGAACTAGACCATGTGCAGTAATCTAGGTAGACATTACAACCTGAGTCAACTTGGCAAGGGCAGAGAAATAGGTCTGCAGTGAACTTGTCACACATATGAAATTAGTGTACAGTGAAATGTTAACCCGTCAGTGATCACAAGCTCTAAGGGTCTCACTGATGGTTAAATTAATCTATTGCATATGTCAAAATGTATGGGATGTCCAGGGTACATAAATGCAAACGTGTTACCACCACTGTTGATTTGATTCTGTGTATGGAACTCTCATCTCCCCCACAGTGAAGACACAGGGACACCTGTATCACAAGTCACAATGCAAGGGAGTACACACTGTACTGCAACTCTCAAAATATACTGCTGACATCCGGTCAATGCTGATGGTACATCCTAGAAGCCTAGGAATCGACACAATAACACAAACACAAATGAGTCACAGACAACACAAGAGAACTACTGCCATGCAAGGTAATATTAATGGGGCAGGCTACATCAACATGATCTCAATCATTTTCTCTTTCAGCTGATCAGGGGTATGGGATCCAGCCATGGATTATGACCCCATTTCCCAACTCAGCACTGCAGCAGAGCGTGCCTATAATGAGGCACATAGGAGGACACGCACCATAGTCGAGAGGACCTTTGGCATCCTGAAGTCAAGATTCAGGTGCCCCGACATCACTGGAGGCAGCCTCCTATACTCACCGGAAATGGCCTGCAAGATCATTTTGACCTGTGCCATCCTGCACAACATATGTGTACGAAGGAACATTCCCCTATTAGAACCAGAGCCACAAATGCCTGAAGAGGAGGAAGAGGAGGATGTTGGCTATCAACATGAGGGGGGCCAACCAAACACAGCTGCAGGATTGCGTAGGTGCCAACATATTGTCAACAATTTCTTTTGACTCAACTCACCATCACCACTGTAACATATGTAAATGGACACCTATAATAATCACCATATCATGGTCTGGGTAATCATTTTTGCATAACATTATCTCTAACTATCAGAATAAGAGTGTAGCCTCATGGAGCATTGCTGATATACCGATCAGGACACAGAAATTTCCAAAGCAATTGTGATGCATATGAATCAACAGTCACATTCACACACTGTAAATGACATATATCCTGTACATTTCACATTTGAAGGGCAATAGCAGAGGACCACACCTATTTCACACATACATGATGGCAACATGGTTCATTGCAGCATATGGCACACAAATAAGACACCATCAGTCAATAATGGAACAAAAAGCATCAGACATGAGGCAGTGGATGTGCTATTGCATTAGTAACAGGAATGTATGACCAGACCCTTGACAGCAGTAACTGTTACATCACCTATCTTTGCAAGGACTATGTGTGACTAGAATTCCATATAAGCAGCAAATAGATAGCACAAGTGCCACAGCTATGACAAGCATTGCGCACATGACACCCCATGTACATGTCAGCCCATGTCCTAAGTCCTGACACACCCATGTTCCCGGTCTCACCCCATGGTAATATGTGTACCCAGATAATCCCTCCTCTACACACTCCCAGACTCACAATGTTAATACAGTGTGCTTCCCCCTTTAGTATGGTATGCCATAGTCATTGTACTTCTGTCTGCATGGGCGTCAGGTTAATTAATGCACTGGCTTGTAGTCTCTAAGCCCTGTTATCACCTGTAGATTGCTTCCCATGTGAAAGGTACTGTTGGCCATTTGAACTTGAATCTCACCTACAGGACTTGTGAGAGACTGATGCTGCACACACCTGTGAGCACCTCCATGCAGACGAGCCATTTGAACATGCAGTGCCCTTGCAGATGCTTGAACAGCAAAGAAGCTGCCATTTTATTGATAACTGTGTTATACATTGCTGTGTAACTCAGCTGTGTAACACAGGCCTTGGGTTAATGTGTCACCTTCCAAAACACAGGACAAACACAGTTTTCCATTCCAACTGTCTTGTTCCTCCTCTGACCAGTCTCAGTCAGCCCACTGAGTATTTACCGTGTGAAATGTCTGGATCCTGATTGACCTTGCATTCTGTTAGCCTGACTGGCTACTGTCTGTGCATTACCCTAAAGGTTCCTTGTGGCTACATTTGTATCATAGTTGCTTTCCCAACCCTCACATTCCTCCTGGGGTATTTTATGAGGTGGGTCTACAATGCATACTCAAATACATTGTATAGCATAGTCTGTTTATTTATCATACCATTGTTGGGAACTTGTCTCCAAGTACCCAAATCATGGCCTATCCCTTGTCTGGGTCTCATGTATGCATGAGTGACAAATTGTGACAGTGTACCATGGCCGTAAACAGGGATTGGGTATGGGGCCTCCAGCAGAACTAGCAACGTCAGATAATGTGCATGAAATGTCCACACATGTTAGAACCCTAACAGTCCACATGCTGATTCACATTGCTCACAACATATTGATGGGCCATGCGTGGTGAATAGCTGCGAGAATAATCAGCACAGAGGTTATGATGTTCCCAGATGCAGTGGGAATTTTAGAGGCCAACCTGTGTACATATGTTGTGATGACACCTGCCGGTACAAGAATCCTGAGATATTATCTTACTCAGCACACCAAGGTTGCCCTGTTGACAGTCGCATAACACGTCTGCAGTGACAGGATAGGACCATCCCCATGTGGGTTCTCAAATCCTCATTGGCTTTACTTCCATTGATCTCCGAAGGATACTTAGTAGATACAGGAATAGCCGCCACAGACTCATGACTAGACCTGGACGTAACTGTGACAACATAGACCCCTAAAAATATACAGGATAAACATTGGCCCACACACATGAACCAGACACCTCTGTGCATTTGATCACTGGAAGTATGTGGCCACGTGCTGCTTGGTCTGCTGGTCCTCCACTGCCACAGGAGAGTTGTGGCTCAGTTATATGACCTCAACTGTGGCGTGACATTACAAATGTGGTTTATCTTTGGCTCTCCGTGTCACAAACACAGTACCCACTTAGTATGTACACGTGCCTGACTCATGGCGGGTTCACCAACAAGTGCCTAGGAAGTAGTATCCAACATTCCAGGAAATGTGATGGCCAAGTTTTGGACCATTGACATGAACAACCGCCTGCTATCTATCCAGTGCATGCTTTGTCATTTGTGGTGTTTATGTTACCCAAAAACTAGAAAGTGCACACAGCAGTTGTTGCTACATGTATGACTAACACATGTCCTCTCTCATTTCCACACTGACTTGCATCTGAGGGTTGGACACATTGACTCCACATGCATACAAGCATATTTGCTATAATGCATCTTATGATGGTCACACAGTGGGTCAACAACAATATTAGTAGCCAAAGCACACACATTGACCCATAGGCATTGAGTAATTGTACTTATGTGCGTCACCTTTCTATCCTCTCCTGATGCCAAACATGCCCAATTTGTGCAATACATATATGTAGCCCACACGTTTGGCCATCTATTGCGTCAGTCAAGAGTGAAAATCCTGTACATCAAGTAGCGGATCATGGTCCACAGTAGTATGATGTGTCACATGTGCCCATACACCGTCATGCCCAAAGTGGGTGCAATCAGCCTATCTCAGTATTGTCACAACTGTAATGTACCATTAAAATGATAAAATGATCCAAATCCAGTTAATGACTGAAATTTTGCCGCATACGCATAAACAAATGACGCACCTGCGTCTAAAAATTACGCTTATGCCCGAAATATGACGCATAATGCCCTGAAACAACCATTGGCCCTGAGCGGTATTTTCCACACTGTACCCCCGGAAATTGGTTAAGTTTGAAACAATTTTGAAACATATGGATGCGGGGTTAAATCTACTCCTGTGCGTCAATAAAAAATGACACGCAGACTGTAATCGTCATAATATTTTGACGTATGACAATAAAAACTCACCACATTTTAGGCAGGAAGTGATGTAATAGGATATCCTATTTACAGAATAGGTACAGTGGGTGTACTTTCACTTTCACTTTGCAGTCTGTGATATATCCTGACTGTGTGGCTGTGTCTCGATTTGTCTCTGTGCATTTAGTGATTTTGTCTCCAGTGTGGTCTTTTAATTGTCTTTTTGTATATAATAACTGTCTGTGGTATCCAGTCTGAGGGGGTCATTCCGACTTTGGCGGGCGGCGGAGGCCGCCCGCCAAAGTAACCCCGTCGGAAGACCGCTCCGTGGTCAACAGACCGCGACGGTCATTCCGACTTTCCCGCTGGGCCGGCGGGCGACCGCCAGAAGGCCGCCCGCCGGCCCAGCGGGAAAGCCCCTTCAACAATGAAGCCGGCTCCGAATGGAGCCTGCGGAGTTGAAGGGGTGCGACGGGTGCAGTGGCACCCGTCGCGATTTTTAGTGTCTGCAAGACAGACACTGAAAATCTTAATGGGGTCCTGTTAGGGGGCCCCTGCACTGCCCATGCCGGGGCCAGTGGCATGGGCAGTGCAGGGGCCCCCAGGGGCCCCACGACACCCGTTCCCGCCATCCTGTTCCTGGCGGTTGTTACCGCCAGGAACAGGATGGCGGGAAGGGGGTCGGAATCCCCAAGGCGGCGCTGCAAGCAGCGCCGCCATGAAGGATTCCCTTGGGCAGGGGTAAACCGGCGGGAAACCGCCGGTTGCCCTTTTCTGACCGCAGGTTTACCGCCGCGGTCAGAATTGCCCATGTAGCACCGCCAGCCTGTCGGCGGTGCTACCTCCGGCCTCGCCAGGGTCGGAATGAGGCCCTGAGTGTTTTTTTGGTCAGTTGTGTTGTCAACAATTGTCTTTGTTGTGTTGGGAGTCTGTTGTGGGTAGTTTGGGTATAGTTGGGCTGTGTTTGTAGTTTTCTTTAATTGTTCCTGACCTACTTTCCCCCTATTCTCCTTTGTTCCCCTTGATCCCCTATTTCTTTTTTGTACCGTTATGTTGGGCAGGCCTCGTCTTTGTCAGGATGGGAGAGGAGGAGCTGGGTGGGTTCATTTGGCTGGTGTGCCATTTCCTACCCCTGATGATTGAGGCAGGTGGTCATGTGATCCAAGGGTATCACACAGAGGCAAGAATGCTCCGGTGGGCAAAGGTGTTGCATCATCTGCAGAGGATATACAACACACCACGAAACGACCACCAGCTGACGCACCGCTGGGCTGACCTTGTATCCAGGAAGCAAGATCTGCTGGACCACCTGCGGATTGTGATTGGTGGCCCTGTTGGTGAGTACAAATCATGTTAATGTGCACGTTTAAATGCTCTGTAGTGACATCAGCTGATTTTTACAATATTGTTGAGCATGTGGAATGCTAGTGAAACATACAGGGCCATACTTCTACTTTGTTAGCACCACAATTGCAAGCTGTTTGAAAGCAAGAGCTCCGCAAAATTACTAAATACATTTGTATTTAGTAAGCTTGCGCCGCCTTTGTGTCAAACAGCAACACAAATCTGGTGCAAAATATGTGTAGATATAGGCCACAGTTGCCTGTGAGGTATAGAAATTTCCGACACATTACCGTCATTTGTTGACGCAACAGCTAGACTAACTTTATAAACACAACGGGAGCCTGAAAATTAGTGCAGGCTTCACGTCAATTGATGATAACAATGTGGGGCAAACATATGTTTCATGTGTGTTCGGTGAGTGTGTCAGGAAACCGATCATGGAAATCCCGAAAATATTTGGAATTATTGTGCCCCTCGATTCTTTTCGGATACATGTCTGATCTGGATTTGGACACATACGTAACAAGTTCTAGCTGCGCTCAGCTAACATCTTAGACTGTTATTTGGAGTTTGTAGTGCCACATTTAAATTAGGGATGGCAGGCAAAAGGTATGCACATGGGTTCATATCTCTATGGTTGGTGCAACTCATCAAAGCTGTGCCACATCAAATAAAGAAACTGATACAAATTGAGGGCTAACAACTGTCCCTGGCCCTCCGTACATTGTACCTGTGTGTCATAAATAGGTCATAGTCACAATGGCTGGTTGACTGGTAATGCAGTCCTCACAGAAAGTGTCTTTGGATGTCTCTCATAGGTACACAGGATGAGACGAATACACTCCATGATTTTGTCTGCTCACTAATGAAGGAGCATGTTTGCCACCACATGATAGTTAGGGCCACTGCATGTGTGCAGATATGTGTGTATCACTCACTGGAGTCCCTGGGTCTGTACATGTTTGCCGTGGTATGTAGGATGCAGTATCATCATGTTTTAGAGGCTTTACTTTCTGATTTAATCTTACACATAGTATTTGTCTTTTCAATTGTTGTACAGTGCACAGACATTGAGCATGTTTCTCCCTTCCATGCCTTACAGGTGGACCGGCACCCTACACTATTGGCGAGGTGGCTCGATTTGAGGACCCAGACATCTCCAGTAAGTGTTCATATTTATGTTTTATGTGTTGTGTTTGCTGGTGATGTGTGATGGACTCCTGTGTGATAGACACATAGCAAGGTGTGATGCGCTGGCAAATCATTTATTTTGTTCCATGAGTGGAATATCATTTTATCACCATCTTTGAGTTGGCCAATCCTTATTGTATTGTCATATTTTGGTATTCTAGGTCAGTCCTGTAGGCACGGCAATGTGAATAGGGATAAGTCATGTGGATAAAACGTGATTCAGAAAAAGTAGCAGTGGACCATATTAGTGAAATAGTCAGCCAGTCAGACCCGAATTCTCCCAGAATAGGGATGCCAAAGTCTTACCCACAGACTTCTGCTTCCCTATTCACTAATGAACATGTTGAACTGTATGTTGAACTTCCTAGCAGCATGTAGCTCCACATGTAGTGCTACGAGTATGTGGCACTTGAGTACAATGGCCTAGTTGTGCATGCAACTCATGGCCAGAGGTGTTCTTGCATCTCTCTGTTTGTTGTAAGTCATGGCTTACTGGTAGTAAATGATGTGGACAAAGGTCTGCATTTCCAAACATAAGTGTTGATGGGATTGTCCAAGGGTTGGCTGTCTCCTATTGGGAGATCCTCCTTACCTGTGGTGTGTGTGCTGGGCCAAACCCATGTCCAGCTTTCCTAAGCTTCCTGGATGCCCTTGTTACTAGAAATTATTAGTTGATTGTCCACCCACCCCCCCCTCAGACACAGGCGTAGGGTTGTGAATAGTGTACCTAGGAGTGATGATACAAGTTTGGTACACAGACATGTAAATCAGTAAATCACTTGTCTGAACCTATTATACCCACTCATGATTAGCACATGCTTTCTATACTAGCAAGTCCATTTACAACTTGCAGATCTTGTGGCCCTAGATTGCCATACAGTACATAGACATTTGTTGCCCTGGCAGTGATGGAGGACATGCAGCATGATTTTTAGCTGACAACTGGCAGAACTATGATGCCAAAATCATGCCAGTTGTTACCCGTCTTGTAGGGTTTGGATGTGCTATGTGTGATAGGACCTTTGTAGGCTGGCTTGCCATTTACTTCCTCAGGGACAATCAATGATCTGTATGATGATATGTGCTGTTACAAGTACATTAGATGTATTGTCTGATTTACTTCTTCTGCCATTTCACACAATGCAGTTCCTAATGTTTGATTTTCTATTTGTCTTAACAGCTGCAAATATGACTCCCATCCAGGTTAGGGAGTTTCAACGGCGGGCAATGCGATACCACAACATACTTGGTGTAGAGTCTGGGTACTGCAACATGGCCCGAAGATATCGCCATGAACGAACCTCCGGAACTTGGAGGGCATTTGCACAAGGGGGCCCTTCTGTGTCTACCACAGCCACAACCAGCAGCACCACCACTACCACCCAGGTGGCACCAATAGCAGCTGGGACCTTTGCGGGACCATCAACTGCAACTGCTCCAGGACCAGTCACAGCACCACCTGCACAGCAGCCTACAGCCATTGCAACAACACAGGCCCATACTTCCTCGGCTGGCACCCAGACCACCCCTGCTGCAGCCATTGACGCTGCTGCTTTTGCTCAGATGCAAAGGAACTTGGACCGTGTCCTACGTAAGATGACCAGACTGAAGCAGGAGGTGGCACAGGTCAACCGGCGGGTGTGTTCCATAAAGAAGACCCTGAGGAGGGCCAACCTGTAGGCATCTAGATGGACATGATTCCCTCCCCTCCCTCCTCTTTCCTGGTTCTTACACTTTGTGGGTTTAGGGGGCTTAGTGTTAGGTTAGTATAGGCTGTTAGTTTAGTTAGTGGTAGTGGGTGGGGGTTTTCAAATATTTCTACTGTTTATTAATATGTGTGTGGGTGGGTGAGTGGGGGGCAATGTTGGGGTTGTTGTGCTTAAACAAAAAAAAAATACAAACATATATATATTTGTTTAGTATAGGATAGTATGTGTTAAGTTAGTATCTGTTGTCCTCCATGTGTCCCGTCTTTTAATGGGGGTGGGGGATTGATGTTTAGATGGTTTCGTTCAATGTGATAAGTATGTTTAGCTTAGGTTAGTTAGGGACAGTTGTGGGTAATGAGTAGTTAGAGTAGATTAGGTTAGGTAAGGTGTTTCCCCTAGTTTTCACTTCTGTTTTTACTGTTTAATAAATATCTCGGTAACCCTTTACAGTATGTGTCAAGTGCTTGTGGATCAGGGCCTTGGCATGAGTGAACAGTGTCTCTTTTGTATTAGAATTTGTGTCCTATGCTACAACCATATCCCAACTGACTTTCACATTGGCAGCTACCCCAAAGCTACTTAGCTAAGATTCGGCCATTCATTGCAACCACCACTCACGGTTACTATGGATCCCAAAGTGTGGTTATTTCATGATGTATGTTTTCAATGTCACATACTGTGCTTCCAGATTTAGTTTTGGGGACACTGTGTTAAGTCTGACTGCAGTCTGATGTCCAAGGAAATCTTTATAAGGTGAGTGGTAGTATGCTCTCTTGTAGTATAGTGTACATAACTCACATAGATCATTTGTTACAATGTTCAGCATGGTTACTTATTTGGATGTTAACTCATACACCTCCATTCATGTAGTTTGGTGTGTGTTAGCTTAAATTTGTGGCAAATGTCACATACGTTAGTTTTGCATTAAAGCAACAATTTGAAGGGACTATTTTCTGGCTTAGACATCCCTTGAGGAAGCGTTATTCTGTCCAACACAGCATTATGGTGCATAGTTTCTATTTTCCTCAGAAATAATCCTCAGGAAGGGCAGATGATGGTACAATCCAGGCCACTGTGCATAGTTATCAGCCCACAATATTTCAGGACAGTTGTATTTACAATCTATAATAATTGACAGGAGGCAAACTTCACTGATCTACCGCACGGTTGATGTGTCACATTACACAGAGACAAAATAGTTGTGTACGTGCTATTTATTGAAAAGTGCTGTAGTGCTATATGTACATTGTCCATGATTGTGAGTCCATTATAATGACATCTTCCATTGTGAGCCTATACAAGTGCAAAAAGACATGTGATTGGACATGCTGTGGAGAAGTGTCAGACAGTGCAGAGGGTCAGGATTTGCCAATGAGTTAGTGAGAGACAATCACAGGGCAGGCTGACAAGATAAACAGTGGGTTGCAGAACAGTACTTGAGTACAGTTGGTGCAAGACTGGCATGTTACAAAGCACAGGACCTTGGTAATAGGTGGCCATGTGGCAGGGACTAGTGCTACCGGGTACTCTTACGTGTGAAGGTGATCTGTTCCTGGTCTTCATCTTCTGATGTGTGTGTTGCCTCCTCTGCCCTTGGTGGTGGTGGTTGTGAAGGGGCAACACAAACCTCAGTGTGTGTAGACGTGGAGTCAGACATTCCGGTAGCTGCTAACTGTGGGGGTCTTAAGGGCAGTACTGCAGCAAGGAGGGTCTGCTGGTTCTTAAGAATAGCAACCACATCACGGTGGTAGGCAGCCAGGTCGGCCCTGAGGGGTTCAATGTTGCATTCGTGCACGCATTGACAGGATTGCTGTTGTAAGTATTGGGTCAACTGTATTATGGCTGTGCTGATTTCCTTCAGCCTTTTTTCTACTTCCTGCAAGATAGTTGTTCGCCCTTGCATAGCTGCTGCCTGTTCTTCAGTTGGCATCATGCATGAACGCACCCCCTCTAGGCTGGCTGCCATAGTTTGCATCCCCGCCCGCACCTCCTTGGCCAGCTCCTGCTGTACTTCAACGACAGTTCTCTCAAAGCTGGTGCCAGTGTCACCAGAGTCCTCAGCTGTGTTGGAGCTGGAAGGTTGTACAATACGGGTTGTGGGTGGGTCCTCTGTGATGGCTGTTAGTACTGTGCTCTTCCTTGTGACCGAAGGTGGGGTCTGGAGGGTTTCAAGGACCTCTTGGAGGGTCTGCCGGCTGATGTTTGTCAGCTTGTCATCCATGTCATCAGGGTAGTCCTGGACAGGCATATCCGCAGGAGATCCATCGTCCTCTGCAATGAAATACGGTACAATTAGTGTGTCTGTGTTGTGGCATTTGTAATGTGACATGCCTACCTTGTGATTATTTTCACATTGTGATCTTGGTTCCTGTTCATTGTTCCTGTCTTTCAGATTGGCATTCTCCCAGGCCTATGCCCCACCTGCATGTCACATGTATTGTGGTCAGTTTGTGGACTTGTCAGCATCATATCCTCTAGGTGTTGGTTCTGGCCAAATAGTGAATTGCCACCTTCTTGTCCTACACAACCCTCTGTCTACTTTCATTCTCATGGTGAGGCCTTTCACTGGATGTGGGTGCTCTGATGGCACTAGTACCACACTTAACAATCTGGACCTGCCCCAGTCTTTGATCTTTCACCTCCACCTACATGTAGTTGAAATGTAGCATATACTATGTATAGCATTGTTATGGCACAATATGGATGTCAGCATTGGTAATGTGTACTGCTGATGTTGGGGAATGTGTGGTACACTGGATTGCCCTGATAGTCGTAGCAGTGTCCTATTTCCTCCTCTGAATGTGCACATGTATTTCTGTGACCGCCACCTCAATGTTGTTGTCTGAGCAGTATGACATTTGGGATGTTTCATTGTGACCCAGGCACAGGGTGGACCCTGACATATGCAGCATGGGTATGACATTAGTGCTGTGTACCTCCTAATGTTGATGACATTGGCTGATGTTTGTGGTAACTATGGACATTCACATTTGACAGGACTGGAACATTTGTCTTGTTTCAGGGGATTGTTAACGTTGTCATCCTGAACCCTCTAATTTGGGTGTTTTAGATCCATGGGGACTTTACTGCCATTAGCTACTTGACCTGCACACACAGCGGAGGTGGTAATGGCAACTGTTGTCAATGTTACATTCCACTTGTAGGTATGGCCAGAGGTTGTTAATTGGGCCCTAGTTAATGTAGGGAGTATAGTGGCTGACGTGTGACGGGATGCCAGTTTGACGTTGTGCCCTTCCCTCCTGGCCTGGCTTTACCTTTGCAACAGCCTTGGCATGGCAGCATATCCCCATGCAAAGGTTGTTGGTGTTGTGTAGTGGTGTGCCCAAGGTTTCCTCTGAACGGGTCATGTCCCCGTGCCGTGCCCCTTTACCCATGACACTCCCTGAATATCATGACTTACATGCATTGTGTAGTGGGTATGTCCACCCTCCCTGTTGCAGATGACATTAGTGCATTTTAATTCCCCATGCAACTTACCCTGCATCTGTGTTGTCTCCTGGTAGTCTGCGCTGTCCTGTCCTTGAATCCCTGTGACGATCTCCTCAGGGATGACGGCTGCCACCATCTCCTCCATATGGTCCAGGGCCACCTGGTGTGCTGGACTCCCACCTCCAGTCTGCAATGCTGCCTTCCTGTTCCTGGCCATATTTTCCTTGGTCCTGCGCTTGCAGTCATGCCAGCGTTTCTTGCACTTGATGACTGTTATGCGTATTTCTGCCACACTGTTAATCTTGTCAACAATTTGTTGCCATATTGCCTCTCTCCTACTGATTGGCAACTTTGAGGTGACAAACAGTTGGTGCTGATGTTCCGTCACCTCTTTCACCAGAATTTCCTGCTCCTCTGCACTGAAGCAACACTTTCTTTTCTTCTTCTCCGTGTCCTGGGTCTTGTGTGGGTCCTCCTGGCCGGTTCCTGGTCTGTTGTCATCTTCCTGGGGTCTGTGCAATCATCTGGGATCCATTTTGGCTCTCCTCTGCAAAAATTGCTGTATTTGCGGTGAGTTTTGATGCAATTGCGTCAAAAAACGTTGCATATCCGGTATGCGGTGTTGTAAAACGGCTCACAGTCATTTCCACTGTGTTAACATCGTTTTCCTTTACGACGTGACGCTGTGGTGTGCATCCAAGAAAATGACTCACACATGTGGTTTGCGCCGCCGTGCGTCAAAGTATAAATTTGACGCCCGCACGGCGCAAAGAAATGGCATTAGCTGGCGGTAATATATATGGGCCTTAACTGCAGCAGCCGCGTGTTTCAGGTGAGAGCTTTGAGCACTGGCACGTTCTTATTTACAAATGAAGCACTGTCTATCAGGCTGTATCTTGGGAAGCTCATTCTCACTTTGCTTCCGACTATGTTTTGGATATTGGGTACCATCATTATTTTGGCCCTGGGTCTAGACTGCTTCCAGCTTTTCTTCCTGAAAGAGCCACTTCTGAAATAGTGCGTTCTATATTAAATTAGGTGTGTTGCTTTACCCTGGAGCGTTGTGTTTTGGTTGCTGTTTTGCTACTCTGGTATATTTTTTATTCTATGAACATGGAGGCTTGAGGTGGTAATCCTCATTACTCCGGTTACCTATTCTCGTCCCATGCATATATCCCGGCCCACACATCATTTCTTTGTTGCAACCTCGATTCCCTGTTCTTGGGGATGACAGGACGCCTGTGACTGCAGATAAGAGGCTGTACTGGAAGGGGAACACGACATTCTTTTAATTTAAGCTATGGTATGTGGCACCTGGGAGGAGATGGGATCACTTCATTTAGTGAGAACTGAGGCGAGGAAGTATAACCGGAGAAATTAAGGTTACCAGAAAGTATTTGGCACGTGTTTTAATGCAAAGCGGGGGCTAAGGTCCTGCCTCTGGATTCGAGTTTCCCTCGTGGATGACAGAATGCAAGCTTTTCACACTCAAGGAAACATAAATAGATCTTAATCTCTCTGACACAGCATAAGGTGAAAGGATTCCGGTGTGGTGCCTCAAGCAACAGACGGCTTATTTACTAGGTTTTGGCAAAAACATGTCAATCCCAGGTGTTTGTTTTAGAGTTGGGTATTTATGTGGCGGCTTGACAGGCTACTCTCGGGTAAAACCTCGCACAAAGAAACACAAGAACCAACAAT
Source organism: Pleurodeles waltl (assembly GCF_031143425.1). Lineage (NCBI taxonomy): Eukaryota > Metazoa > Chordata > Amphibia > Caudata > Salamandridae > Pleurodeles > Pleurodeles waltl. The sequence goes on from NC_090440.1 coordinate 1,284,365,675, forward strand.
TATCCAACGTTTTCCCTGCACCACGTGACTGTCACCATCATGCAACAGAATAATTCTGAGACCCACAAGTGCCCACAGGCCATGTCCGCTCAATGAAGCCCTACAATTCACTGACTGCGCGCCCTTCTTCATTTCTATCAAACCTTTCGCTTTGGAGCCTGTTTTGTTGAACAAACATTTTGGTTTGTACAGTATTTCATTTTTGTAAATGTTTTTGAATAAATATCTTGACTGTCATATGTATAACTGAATAGTGCCAGACATCAAGTGAGTGACCCCTCAAAGTGGAGGCAATGCAGAAATTGAAAATCTCTGCAGGATAAAACTGTCTCTTCACTCTTCAGTCTCAGCTACACTGGGGCTCCCAGATCAGGGATGAGATTAAGAGTAGGGTAAGGTGGTGTTAGCGCGTCAGACCTTAAAAAGTAAACTTACAAGGAGACGTGAATTGGACGATGGACCTTTTGACTGCGCTTTGAGTTTTTCCCACCATGTAACCCCGCACCAATACAGATCAATAACAATAACAATCAGTGACACCAATAATCAATAGGAGTCAGTAACACACCATGACCACTTAGCCATGAATAACCACACATTTATGTAAAAGTTAGAATGTTTATTTCCCTAAATTAACAATGCTAATGTCATGTAACTTAGTCTAAAAATCAAATGATAAACATACAGAAACAACACTGGCTGACCAAAGCGGCGAAAGATTTGCAATCTAATCAAAGTTTGAACTTCTACACATTCTAAAGTTACAGTACAAATTAATAGCAAATACAAATACAAATTAATAGCAAGAATAACTGTACACATTAAATAACATACATAAAAGACATCAAATATTATTACATGTAGCAAGCTTCATCAGTGAGTACCCTAACTAACATCAGATTAGAATGGCATGTTTGGACTTCATGCAAAAGAATTTAGTGAACACAAATTTGGAAAAAACATCTAACTATGGCCCTATCAAAGTAGCGGTTGGTACCTAGAAACAAAAGCAAATAGACATGATAATCAGTAACGTCGTATACCTGTCCTCAATATGGTTCAGCATACTGTGACAGTCTTCGTCAATAGGACATCAGTTCGGTCAGCAAGGTATCAGGTTGCAGCATCAAAGTTCAGAAAAAAACAAAGTCTCTTCAAGCAGTTCGGAAAAGAATAGCTAAAGTCTCAAAAAGAATGGGGAGAATGGCACATCTCTCTTCAGGCAACTGGGAAAAGAATAGCTTAACTCTTAAGAAGAATGGGAAGAATGGCACATTTTCTCTTGGTGCAGTCCAGCTAAGTCAGATTTGCCAAAACTACTTCCAACATCCTAATTGGTCAGGGAATCGCATGTTTGCATTTAGTCTAATGAAAATAAAACCCTCAATCATTGCTTTTACAAATACATGGTTCACATGTCGATGATTGGCTCCTCGTCGCCTGTTCCCATTGCTTGGCTTGTCAGGTATCAGTATTGTTGCAGCTTATACTTCAGCCAGTGCATCCATTGTCTTCTCCTGGGAAGGTCAGTCGTACACACATTACATTAAACAATGTTTCACAAGCAAGTACATCATCTTCTAGCAAGCAGTTCTCATGACAAAGACTTTTAGCTACGAGCACTTGGTCAGCACAGTGGAAAATCACCATTGAATTCTCTAAACATCCATCTTATAAGTCGCTTAAGAAGTGCAGTTTGACATGAGGACGTGCAACTAGGCCAAGACCTTGGTAAATTAAGGCCTACGATTAATGAAGCTAATACATAATGCATGACCTTTAATATGACATATTATTGCATTAATAAAACAAAAGCTCAACATTTCATATTAATTAGCCATTAATAAGTACACTTCGTATAAATTGGTGGCCACTTTGGTAGTCACACTTTCAAGTGTGTGCATTATTTTTCTCTACGTTAATTCCTTTTCTATGCAAATTCAACACTCGAAATACATGAATTACCATTAGTTAATTCAACGTTAACAATCCCTCCTCTAATGACTAAGGCGATCATTCCAAGTCTGGCGGGCGGCAGTAGCCGCCCGCCAGGCGGGATCCGCCATTTGGCCGCTACGCGGCCAAAAGACCGCTGCCGGCATTCCAACCTTCCCGCTGGGCCGGAGGGCGCTAACCATGTTAGCGCCCGCTGGGCCGGAGGGCGCTAACCATGTTAGTGCCCGCTGGCCCAGCGGGAAGGAGGCCTGCAACACAGAAGCCGGCTCCGAATGGAGCCGGCGGTGTTGCGGCTGTGCGACGGGTGCAGTTGCACCTGTTGCGCTTTTCACTGTCTGCTAGGCAGACAGTGAAAAGCCGGCCGGGGCCCTGTTCGGGGGCCCCTGCACTGCCCATGCCAGTGGCATGGGCGGTGCAGGGGCCCCCAGGGGCCCCAAGACACCCGTTACCACCAGCCTCTTCCTGGCGGTGACAACCGCCAGAAACAGGCTGGCGGTAAGGGGGTCAGAATCCCCATGGCAGCGCTGCTTGCAGCGCTGCCATGGCGGATTCGCCCAGCCGGGGCAAAAACGGCGGGAAACCGCCGGCCCCAGTTTTCTGACCGCAGCTTTACCGCCACGGTCAGAATGGGCTATGAAGTACCGCCAGCCTGTTGGCGGTGCTTCCGTCATCCGCGACCCTGGCGGTCATAGACCGCCAGGGTCAGAATGACCCCCTAAATGTGTTATCACGCTAAATCTTCCCACATAAAATTTTCCCTTTCTTTTGGCTTAAAACTCTGTCATCTCTATCCCTTCAAATCCTTGTTTCCTTTTCAAATTTTGCCTAAACAAATTTTCTCTTTTCATTTCTCCCCTCCTCTGATAATTTTTTGTTTTCTTAAATTTGATCCTTTTACACAATTTACATATTCCCCATGCTACAATTATGCGAACCACAATAATCAGTATCTCTTGTATTACTTTCAAAAGTATCCCTTTCCCAATGTTGCTGAGCCGATTTCCCACTGAAGCAAACTCTTTGCCAACTTTCTCCCAAACACCTGGTTCTTTCAATTCTTTCAAATCAGTACTTTCATTAGTCAGATTGGTGAGTAAGCTTCTAATTTCTTTACTATTATCCGGAATAAATGAGCAGCAATGCCTAGAATTAAACATTTTGCAAACTCCGCCATCCTTTGCTAAAAATGTCTAATACAAGGCGTTTCTGAAGACTCATAGCTCTTTCTGCAGCTAATTCTGTATCCATCAGGATCATAGCTCCTGAAAGATTTGTCAACATGTTATCCACAATAGTAGACAACTTTCTAATCTTTATAGAATTCAGAACAACAACTACTAAAGGAATCGTTTCCCCAAATATATCTCCCTGTACTAGAAGGAGACTCTCTCTTTTCTCTAATGTGATGTAATTCTGTCACTTTCAGAAACCTTTTAAGGTCATCAAGTTAAAATATCTTTAGGAAGACTATCCCCAAATAGCATGTACCATACAATTCTCTTGGAAGGAGGTAATAAGAATTAGGTCCACAAATGTAATATATGCCAGGAATTGCTGGATCCTGTCCATTCAACATAAATGTCCATTTACTCAGAAACAAAACCACATATCTACATTCACTTGTTCCCACAAATAAAGTGTCAGTATAAGATTTAGGCCAATATACAAAAAGCTTTTCTACGTGTTGTGCATCTAAAGCTAATTTCCCTTGTGTTCTCACTTCACTAAAAGCATAATAATTTCTAAAAGTTCTTTTCTCTAAGCCTTTTTCTAGCTTCTCCTTTAATGCCTTTCTTCTGTCACCTGTGTGATCTAAGAAGCTATTTTCTAATGATGTAAGCATGCATGTCAAATTGTTCCTGTGTGCATAAGCTGTGACAAAAGCTAATGTAGTTTCAAAGAAACCTCTCACTAATACTATGTCATTGTCCTTAGCTACTCTACTCAGGTATCTAATTATGGGGACAAACAAAAACACCACTTTGTGGTTGGGGTAGAAATATTGAACATACTCTTGGTTATAGAATCTTGTTAGTAATAGACTACAACTTATTCTGTAAGTAAGGGGCAAACTATGATAGGTAACTCCTTCTTCGACTGATGAAGGAATCTGTGTACACAAAACAATTCTTCACATCCATTATCTAAACATACTCATGTGATAGAAGACATTAGAAGAATGTTCCCTTTGTGTATTACCTACATGCAAATATTTCTCATCTGACCTAAACTTCTGTATTTCTGTCAATGCAGTAGTTGTAGCTCGAGCTGAAGTACGGTTGGCTTTACTCTTGTTAAGAAAAGTCATACCCACAATCAAGTTCAAGTTCTTTTATTTAATTGCCTGATTGCTTAAAATCATTGCAAAAAAAGAGAAAAAAACGCAGTATAAATATGAGAGAGATAAAAGATGCATATGTATATGGAGTATAGCACAAACAGACAATCGTCCCTATAAAGTTCTATGGAAGTAAAAGTTGTTAAAAGTTGTTAATGGAACTTTGCCTGAGTGCAAATCGACTCTGTACAGAAGTCCAGAAGAGAATTAAAGCTAAAACCCATGTTAATGTATTTGGTTTAAAAATGAAATAAAATGACACAGTATTTAAAAAAACAAATCTAGATACATGTCAGATGATTATTCAACTTTGCTTGAAGTAGCATGGTGAACTTCCCAGATGTGGCTAGGTCCACTGGTTCCTTTAGAAAGAACACCATTGATCTAGCCTCAGTACAGGTTCCTATGCCATGGCGACGAAAGAGAGGTCTTAATAAAGTGCTTCGTGTGTCCTGCAGAGATGGGCAGTAACTTAGTAGATGAATAAAAGACTCCGATTTGTAGTTGCAGAGCCTGCAGCCTTTTATATTGGCTAAGGAAGTCCATTTCAGATTTAGCTCCTTTGTCCTTAAGCCCAGAAGTATTGCAAAGGCAATTTGCGACATGCAAGCTTTCCTGATGGTACTTTTGAGGTATAATTGTGGAGCCAAGTATTGAGTGGTATTTATATACGACTGCGCCAGCGCTGCCTGCTCTGGAGAGCTGTTCAATTTTCCCAGGTGTGTTACTTGAGAGAGAGTTTTTATCTGTCTTCTCGGTGTGGGTTTAATGTTGATATGTAACTGTGCTAATTTAATCAATGTTGCCTGGTCAAGTAGTAGTTTGTTTAGAGCTGTTTCGAGATATTGTGACCAGGGATTTGTTTTTGTTTAAAAAATAAAATGCAGAGCTGATTACAAGGTGTTGGGAGTCACATAACTATCTTGAGATAGTATTCCAGGAAGCCCCGTCAGAGCCCATTGTTGGCCTTCTAATTTTATCAGATGGCTTCGGTTGTAGTGCGGCAATTTGAATACTTGTATACATTTTGACCTGAAGTTGGTCAGCCAGAATTGAGAATTTGCCTGGAAAGGCTTCATGACCATAGTTCAAAGCTGGCAGGAAGTCTACTTTGATAGTTTGAAGCATTAAGCCTGCCGAAGAGCTGGCTATTAGTTTGTTTAGCTGACACATTTTTGTTGTTATAAAGGCGGTCTTTGTGTTCAAATGCATGAGTTGGGCTTTTGGCATTCCCTTGGCTGTTAGTCGAACGCCTAAGTAGTTATACATATCCGAGGTGCTGATGATAAGTGGCCCCATATTCCAGCGTAGGTGCAGATGTCTCAATGACCTGCTGAATATAACCACTTTAGTTTTTGTGGCATTCGCCTTCATTTTGTTTGTCATGTTATAACTGTGTAGGGCTGTTAGAGCTTTTTGTTGGCCGGCTTTGGAGTGGTCCAACAAGACAATGTCGTCAGCATATTGAAGCAAGGTCAGTTTTACATTTCCAATTTTTGGAGGAATCAGGTTTGCTTGTATCAGCGCCTGTGACATATCTGCTGTGTTTAGAATAAATAGTAGCGGAGCTAGAACACATCCTTGTTTAAGCCCTTTATCGGTGGGAACCTACTTGCTGATGGTGGAGTTCAACAGCTTTACCCTTACCCAAGTGGATGTATATAATACAATTATTGCACTTAATAGCCTGTTTGGGATGCCCCAGTTTCTTAACTTGCTCGATAGTAAATTCCTGTCTACTGAATCGAACGCTGCTGTGTAATCAACAAAGCAGGCAAACAGTGGTAGTGATTTTTTGGCAACGGCCTCTTGAGCTAAGTAGGAGAGGGCAATTATGTTATCCTTGGTTGCGGAATTTGCTCTGAAGCCGGTTTGGTTTAATGGCACTATTTCCTTAGCCTCTGCCCATTTTTGTAGTTCTTCTAAGACTGTTGAGGCAAAGCCTTTTGCCTCAACATCCAAGAGACTAATAATACGGTAATAGCTAGGTCCTGTCTGTCTCCTTTTTTAAAAATTGGGTGGAGTATAGAGCCTCTCCAGCTATTTGGAACCTCCTGTGAGTCAAGGCAGGATCAGTAGAGGGCTGAGAGAACTGGAGACCTTAGCTCATGGTTGCCTTTGAGGATTGTTGTAGGGATTCCGTTCGGGCCTGGGGCCCCAGACGACCTCATTTTCCCCAGAATGACAGCGATTTCACTTGGCGAGGGATCAAAGATTATGGCCGATTCGGATTCGTATGTGTCCAGGATGTCCTTATGTTGTTCCAGAAGAGATAGAACGTCTGCATATAATTTTGTGACATGTTTTATGCATGTGACTTCATTTACTGAGTTAAATCGTAGTTCGCTCTGACCCATTTTATTTTTGATATAGTGGCATACGTCACCATGATTATGTTTTCTAGTCAGGAAGAGCATGTAGACGGGCACCTTTTCTGAAAAAATTGCATTTTAATGACCAAATCAGTTGCTTGTGTTGTTTTGTGTATGTTTGTAATTTTAGTGTTAGTTCTTTTTTTGTCACTGGATCTCGAGCTTTGGCTTGTAGTCTTCTCAATCTGCCCAGTTTCAATTTGCTTTCCCCTATGGAGAGGTACGAGAGGGACTTTATGGGTTGCCGTTGTGATAAATGAGTAGAGCACGCTATTTTTAAAAGGCTTTTGATGATTTCGGGCCAGTTAGCTCGGAGTGAGTCGCCCGAGAAAGACACTAGAGTCGTTAAAACTGGACCAAGAGGTGTAAGCTTGTCGTGCCGGAGGACCCCATTTTATTCGTCTAATTATTTGTGACTCTTCGTCTCCCTGTGAATGACCTATGGGCATGTATTGCTCCATGCGCCTTAGATTTGTTTCAAAGCAAGATATAAGTGGGGGGTGATCACTGGCATTTAGTTGTAAAATTGCAAAAGATGCCAGTTGATTTATGGCTTCCACAGTAATTAAGATATAATCTAAAGTGCTCTTGCCCTGGAAGGTTATGGGAAACGATTGTGCAAAAGAACTTGCTTTTTGTGAATGCTGAATTGAATTGAGGCCATACACGTTGAAAAAACATTGAAGTTGTTTGGTGGCCTGGCACATCGGGTGGACGTGACTATCGGTTGTTCCTCAAAATCTAAGGTTAAAGTCCCCACATATTATGATGTTGTAGGTTATATGGTCACAGAGAATTTTGTCCAGGGTGTCCATGAGTTGAGCTGTGCCTTCTGTTCTTGCTTGACCAAAGGTATTAAAGTAAAGGTTAATTATAAGAATTTTTGACCAAATTCTGTTCAATATGGGAGCTTCTACTCTTATTATTTGTAGGAATTGATTATGATTGGGTACTGTACTGACTTTCAAGTCAAGGTTGACATTTACATAGATCGATAGGCCACCAGAGGGTCTTCCAAAGATGTTTCCTTTTATTGCTAATTGTTGTTTTTTGTAGTAACCTGGGATGGCCAGTGAGAAGGTTAGCCAGGTTTCTTGGAGGCACAGAATATCTGCATTGATCAATAGTTGTTGTGCAAAATTATAGTTTAAAAGACGCTTCAGACCTGCAACATTCCAGGAGATAATTGTCAAATGATGTTCCCTGTGCAAGGGTCGACTATTGTATGCTGCTGGTATATTCTGTTGGAAGTGGTTGTACTCCCGTTTGTGCACATTTTGTCCCCCTGTATCAGAGACACCTTATTGTGTAGGTCGTTGGATTATCACAAGTGCAGAATACAGAGAGTTTAGTGAACCGCTCATCTGTCTTAATATGACTTGTTCCTTTTAAAATGCTATGGGTGCTTGTTTTTTGGAGCTGGGTTTCACTAGATATTTTTAAGGGGTGAGGATATCTGTGATGGTCCATCAGCTCCACCTTTATACCCCATTCTGTGAGAGGCCCTTTGTTTTTCAGCACCATTTCCGCCAATACCATAGGTCTTAAAGTCATAATGGTGGATTCTCGATGGGTGCTGTACTCAGGGATCACCTTAAATGCTATTCTTTCAATGTCGTCCGACACTACAATGATTGTCTCAGGTAGTACCTTAAACATTCTTAAGAGATTTGATTGATCCCCCACTATTGAGCGATAAATATGAGACGCCCATGGACACTGCCATCCCAGCCAAGACCTGGGTGGACTATTTAAAAAAAAGTTCACCATAGAGACAAATACCCAATCAGAAATGCTAAATTGTCTAAAACCTGCAGGAAATGATCAACTAAATTTGGCTTTTAGTTATATTATAAGCGTGGATGACGTTAAACAATCAATTCAAGATAGTCCATCTGAGAAAGCCCCGGGTCCAGACAGAATTACTGCTGACTTATATAAAGCACTTCCGGATTTCTGGGGCCCACTGCTAACCAACGTCATGAGATCAGCTGTGGTGGGCCCTCTAGTAGACTCTTGGAAAGAAGCGATCATCGTCCCGATTTTCAAGAAGGGAGATAGGGCAGACCCCCTGTGCTATCGCCCAATCTCTTTACTGGACAGTTCAGTCAAAATTTTAGGCCGAGTCATTTTAAATAAGCTAGAAGAATGGGCAACTGATACTCACTCCCTCTCAGAAATACAATTTGGCTTCCGCCCAGGGGTGGGCACAGTCGAACAAACTCTTAATTTGACACTTATAGTCCAGAAATATACTAAAGCCAAAAGGGGCTGTATACACCTAGCATTTATGGATCTCTCCTGCGCCTTCGATACAGTCAGCAGGAAGAAATTGTGGAAGGTAATGCTGGGTATGGGCGTGGACAAAGACATAGTTATATTACTTAGTAAACTTCATGCCTGCACAGAGGCTCGGGTCCGTTACTCCCGGGAGGGAGGCCTGACAGAGAAATTCCCCTCACAAAAAGGGGTCAGACAGGGATGTGTTCTTGCTCCTTTCCTCTTTCTTTTATATATAAATGGGCTGGAAAAATGTATTTGCGAATTAGGGAAGGATTCCGCAGTTATCAATAACTCTCCAATTCCTGTACTTTTATATGCAGATGATGCAGTACTAATTTCAAGGACAGCAAATGGCCTCCAGATTTTAATACCTTTATGAGGAACCTTGGTCTTAAAATTAACAGAACTAAGTCATTTGTTATGAAGTGCCGTCCTAAATTAGTAAAAACAATTTTTTTAACTTTAAATGGGCATGAGATACTTAAGGTCCCACATTTTACGTATCTGGGGGTCCCTATTGATGTTGATTTTAACTGAAAGTTTTTAGTCAATATACGCTCAATACAATTTCAAAAAACCATTGAAGCTGTTTTTAGGTTTGCAAGAAGTCTTCGGCATAAACCTGTTAAGGAAATGATGACTGTCTTCACTTCTAAATGCCTCTCTGTCGCGACATTTGGAGCTGGGGTCTGGGGGCTTGCAGAACGTACAGGGCTCCAGACTATAGAAAATACATTTCTAAGAAGACTACTATCAGTCCCCCAATCTACATCAGTAAAGTTCTGTCATAAAGAAGTAGGTTTGAGATACATATCTAGCTATATAAAACTTCAACCTCTTATATTGTGGGTAAAAATCTGGACTAAGCCTGAAGCGCTTCTATGTAGAAAGGTGATACAGGACTGTTTCCTTCTGTCACGATCTCTAGATATACCTTGGCTTAGATATGTTTATCTTTCTCTCCTGTCATTAGGATTAGGAGATTTTTTCCTCAAACCAGATACTCTAACAAGACAGGACATTAAGAAGGTTAAAGATATATTCTGGCAGAAAAATCAGGACATGGACCCAGCCTCTAGTTCAATGAGACTATGGACAAGTTATAAGACACAACAACCTCAACCAAAGCTGTATCTGACCATCACTAATCATGAGCGACAAAGGTTTTTACTCACAAGACTACGTCTAAACACCTTACACTACCTGGTAGCATTCCCAGTTGCTGGAACCTGGTTTAAGAACCTCCCTCCTTGTCACTGCAATGGAAAGACATCTCAAAGTACATTACATGTTATGCTTTTTTGCACTTTGTATACTGCTCCAAGAAAAAGATTTTTACGTCCGCTATTTCAGTCTAACAGTATTAGAACTAGCCAACTTGCTTACTCCCACTTACATGATCTGGGAAATATGGACATAATCCAGGCTGTGCTAAATTTTATACATGCTGCCATTGGTGTTCGGAAAATGTATTAACAACGCTTTTAGAATTTTTTTATGACTGTGAAATCTGTATGTTATTTATATATTTTATGTCTTTTATGGTCTTTTTGTACCGAATAAAGTAAACTAAAGAAAGAAAGATTGATTCAGAATATCATGGTCGCCTTCAGAGCTTTATTGGAATGTGAAGACTAGCTTGGCAGTACAAGCCATATTCGTTGGTTCCATTGCTCTCTCAGTGTCTTTTAGCACTCTAGGATTCTTCCTAATCCAGATATCTGGTGGAGGTGACTCGGGTAATGGTGTCGGAGGCCCGAGCACTTCTGTGATGTTTTGTAAAAGGCCTACGCTGACCTCTGCCGGAGCACCCAGTTTATTTTCTATTAAATTATATGCTTGCTGTACCATGAGGGCAAACTTGGGACAGATTCAGTTGCTATATCAGCATGGGGTTCAGTGGATTCTTTACTAGTTCTCATCTTTTTGTGTACACCAGCTTGGGCAAGTGTCGGCGAGTGTTGACTGTCAGGTCGTTGTCAGTGTTTCAGCGTTTCATTGGTCTTTCTATCTGCCTTCCTGGGCTTAAAGATGGGTAGGTGTTTATCTCATCAGGGATAGCACCAAGTGTTTGATTCTTTGCAGCACCTGGAGTGAGTCTGTTTTCTTTTTATTCTTGGATTTTTTTTTGACTTTTTCTTGCACTCTTTGATTGTTGTGTTGGCAGGGCTGGGGCGCTGATGTTTGGTGGGTCGTTTGGTGCTGCTTTACTCTTCTGTATTTCTGCAACTTGGTGGGATGGAATAAGTAAATGTTCTGGATTGTTCGTGAATTCAATGGGATTCTGTTCCCAGACCTTTGAGTTTATAGTCAAGTTGGCCCACTCAGGCAGAGAAAACATGTACATGCTGGAATTTATATGATTCTGATCTGACAGTGGGGCTGGATTTGCTTGTCTAGCCAGCACGTTGTCTGGAATGTACTCCTTAACGTAATTTATACTTTGCAGGGCTAATTTCCATTCGGAGATCATGATGGTCAAAACTTCTGGTAGGGATGACAGTTTTGCCACTAGAGGCTTGCAAGCACATGTCGCCGTTAAGTATCAGTGTGTTGCTCTTTTTGCTCCAGAGCTGATAGCTTAATTTCTAGTTTGTTGATAGAAGTGGCCATTCCGTGTTTCAAATCCGATTGCATTTCTAATTTGTCTGATTGCCAGGTGAGAGCGTTAATTGTTGCTGTCAGAGTTGAATTGATTGATGTCATTAAATTGGCCTCATCAATGCAGGATTGAGTTGTAGTAGAAGTTACCATCTTCTGGGCTTCCTAAGAGTTAGATAGATTTAGATTGTGATGTTGTTGTTGGAAACGGTGCCGGCCACTGTGCCTTCTAGCACCAGAAGCAAACTGTCTGGATTCTGACATAGTTTCAGGAACGTGTTCCTGCAACAGCTGTTCTAGTTGTCCCCTGATGTAGTGAGGGGTAGCTTCTTCTGCATAGGAACTGTCTATGTGCATTGCAGAGAGGTAGGCGTCAGCGGAATCACAGTCCTGATTGTCAAAGGCAGATTCAATACGAGTCTCACCTGTGGGGCTAGTCTGGGTAGTATGAAGGGTGTAAAAGGCATTGCCATTACCATATTTGGACCAGTCTCCTTGATTTGTAATTAGTTTAATTAATACATTATCTGTAGTACTGTTTATTGATGATATTTCTATAATTGTGTCGTCCCTATGCTGGATCGATCCGTTCGCCGTGCCTTGCTTTGGAGTTTTCTTAAGGTTTGAATTGTCCACTATGGAGGGGTGTTCTATTCGTGATGAAATTCATGCTTGTGCTTTTTTTTTAAAAGTCCAAAACTGATTTTTGGGTGGTCCCTTTTACTCGCCTGCCCTGAGTTGGCATAGTTTAGGTTATGAACTTTTTTGGCTGAGGTCGATCACTATTGGATAGTGGGCAGGTTTTTGGGTCTCTACCTATTACTCCGGCTGTCTTTCCAACTGTATCTCCGGCTGACTCTCCAGTTAAATTTTTGTTGTAATTGAGTTGATGCCCTTGTTGAAGTTGTTGGGGCAAAAAGAGGTCAAGTGGTTGCTGAATCATTCCAGGCGTAGAGCTAATGTTGTAATGAGGGCGTGATCCTGCCCGCGTTGGCTCTTTTCGCTTCCCTTGATGTACGATTTACGATGCTCTTTCCTGCTCAGAGGTTGGGAGGCAGGTGTTTCTAGCACACCTTGCTACCGCTACTGCTTTGATGAGTCGGCGGAAAGGCAATAAGTGAGAGATTTTCCATGCATGCAGGTATAGATATGGGCCTGGTTGCTTTGATTTGGACTTAGGCCTTGGATGAGCTAGTCTCTGAGTTGGACTCTGTTTTGGACTCCTTTGACTCTTTGGGTTCTTTAAATCCTTAAGGCTCATTAGATTCCTTGTGGTGTCCTGAGCGTAGCACAGGCTAGGCATGATTGCATGGGGCTTGGCGGCTAAAGTTGTTAGAGCTCAATGCTGGCAGAGCATTGATGCTTTTTGGTCCTTTGGACCTTTGGACCTTTGGTAGAGTTTGACGGGGTTTACTAGGGGATCTGACCCTGATTTAGCAGCTTTGGCACTGTTTTATTTTTAGTTGTTTCCTTTTTCCCTTTGGTGCGTTTGTGGCTCTTTGAGCGTGGTTCACCGGATCTCCTGCACGCTGCACTAGCTGGGCTTCTTCCGCAGGTTTCTGAGGCCGTCTACAAACTCTAAACTCAATCCACAAACCTCAGTCATTCAATCCTTTCAGTCCTTTAGAGCTCCCCACACCTAATCCTGTACTCTGCTGCCCCTTCTGCTTACCTTCCGTTTGCCTTGTGCCTCACCCTCACTTATTGTTGCCCCCCCCCTCGGGGAAGGGTGCATGTAAGGCAGAATAGTGCACTTGCTAATTCTTAGTGGGAGATCTTGTTGCTCTGGGTTGGTTATGGAAACTAGCGGGAGCTCGTAGATGCTTGTGTCAATATTTTAAAAACAGAACGCAGACTACACATCAACAAGACTGCACAAACGCGGCAGCACAACAGTCAGCAGCTCGTAGGTGGAAGCTCATGCATGCTTGTGGGTACCTGGAACAGTGCCTTGGTCGCTGCTGCTGAGGGCTTCAAAGGCGGGGAGGGATGCTTGTTGACCGTCCCACAGCGTTACTCCGTCTGAGATCTGCCTGAACACCAGCTGCAACCGGTCTGCGTCTGAATCTGGCTCTGGGGTGTTGGCTCGGTCAGTTGTCAGGGGGGTACACTTCTTCAGGCCTGTTGGGTTTTTAAATTTTTTTGCCCCCCCTTCTCTCGCCTCTCACACCTCGTGCTCCCACCTCTTAATCTGCACTCCTGGGCCACCCGTGGAGAGCCCCATGGCAACCACCGTTCTCCCCTGCCTGAAGATCCATGAGCAGAGGGCTGAGGTCGAGGCTGAGGGGTCAGGGGCCGAGGAGCCGAGGGGCCGAGGTGAGAGATTCAGGAAATTTCTCAGCGCTCCAAGACTCGAGTCCCGCTTTACAAGCCGGCGACGAACGAGGAGCGCTGAGACCACACCCACTGCTGCTTGCACTCATGCCTTCAACCAGTAAAGCACAACTCCAATCAATGAATGGTTGAATACAGTTTCACATTCTTTTCTGCGAAAGAAGACTTCAGTTTCCTCACTCACACATCTTTCCCATTGGTCTGGTCAGGTGTGTCCTCACATTTCCATGTCTTGATAAACCCTTCACATAGGGACCTTTCTGATCTACTTCTAAAGACGCTGCAAGCACATATTCCTCCTCATCCGAACTCTTGCTCACCCAATCATCGTTTATTCTATTCTCCCTGTGTAACGGGAATTGGTGTACTGTGTTATTACTTTGGTTAAACTTCTGATTTGTGACCTGTTGAGGAAGCATCTCCTGCTGCTGTTCCATTGGGGCTTGAGGTATTGGAATTTGCTGTACCATTGAAACCTGCTGTTGCATTGGATGCAACTGTGCAATCTGAACACGTGGCCTTTGTACCTGATGCATGGGTTGAAAATTTTGCATTTGATTCACATTATTGTGAAAATTTGGATTATGACCTCTCATTCTCGGTCCTCTCATGTTTTGGAACAAATTGATGTCACTTGTTTGCTGAATGACACCTTCCTGTACCATCATCGGACACTCCCTCTTCCAATGTCCGATCGCTGTGCAAGCGTAAAAAGGCAACAATTTCTTCATTCTCTATACATCATTCTGAACCACCAGACTACTCAAGTCAGGACCACGGTTTACATTGCCAGTTCCTCCACGACCTCTATGTCTCATCTCATTTTGAAATACCACATTTCCCTGCTGCTGCTGTTGCTGCTATGGAAAACTTCCCTGCATGCCTGTTTTTGCCGCTTTAATCAGCATCGCCATCACCTTTTCTTTCATCTTTCTCTTCAACTCAATCTTGTCACTACAGTACTTTGCATACTGCAACACCTCATCACAGCTTTGCTTGCCAACAATCCAAATGGCTCTTAATCATCTGGCTAATTTCAGGTCTTAATCCTTCCACAAATCTGAAGACAAAATTAATCATGTATTTCAGCTCAATTGTCTCCGTACCATTGCAATGTTTAAACACCTGCAACAATCTCTCATAATACACATGTATTGCCAGTCAATGTTTTGGGGCAAAATTTTCATTTTCAAAAATTCAGTCACTTTGTAATAATATTTCAGCACCTCAGGAGATGGCGCACATGTAGTCTGATCTCTCTCTGGTTCTTTTTTTGGGCAATCTATAATCCTCTTGCTCTCCATCCACAAATCAGCTGGAATGACTATCTCTGATAGGGTGTTCACGTCTTCCCACAGACACTTTGCAAGTTTCATAAACCTGTCTGTCTGCTAGTACCATTCTACTGGCTTCTCCCTCAGCCTGGGATAGTCATTTGTAAAAGACAGAGGTGGTCATTACAACATCGGCGGTAAAAGCTGCTTACCGGAGTGCAGAAGACCGCCAACACACTGCCGCGGAATTCCGCCACAGCTATTATGACCTACAGTACGGAATCCGCCAAAATCTAGACACCCACACAAGTCCGCCACACCAATGGTCAGTGATAAACTGCCGAAAATAAATCCTCCACCGTCACGGCAACAGAAATAGGCCAACACTATCACGACACACGAATCCACGCGGCGGTCTTTCAACCACGGTATTCCATTGGCGGTACACACCGCTGCGCTCAAAATACACACACATTTACAAAACACTGCCACATTGGACAATTCCCTATACACACACCTGATACACATACACACACCACTTCCACACACCCATTACAATATAAAACACACACCCACATCACCAACAAACCCCTACGACCAAAAATTCAGAAAGAAGGCCAGAGAGAGACAGCACCAGCAAGAACAACAGCAGCCACAGGCACACAACACCATCACCCACAGAACTTCCACGCACCTCACACAACACACCACTACATATCAGCACACTTATCACCACACACATCACCTATACCACCCCATGGCACGGCAAAGTCACCCCAGGTTCTCGGAGGAGGAGCTCAGGGTCATGGTGGAAGAAATCGCCCGGGTAGAGCCACAGCTATTCGGATCACAGGTGCAGCACACCTCCATTGCAAGGAAGATGGAGCTATGGCGTAGAATAGTCGACAGGGTCAACGCAGTGGGACAGCACCCAAGAAATCAAGAGGACATCAGGAAGAGGTGGAACGACCTACGGGGGAAGGTGCGTTCCGTGGTCTCAAGACACCACCTGGCGGTTCAGCGGACTGGCGGCGGACCCCCACCTCCTCCCCCACAACTAACAACATGGGAGGAGCAGGTCTTGGCGATTCTGCATCCTGAGGTCCTCGCAGGAGTAGGTGGAGGAATGGGCTCTGGTAAGATAAATCTTAACTATTACATCCCCCACCCTACCTGCATGCCAGCACATACCCCCACCCTCACCCTCACCCCCAGCACTCCAACTCCTCACATATGTCCCAACATTACAAACCACCCATCTCAACACCAAGCCCTGCATGCAACAACAAAGCATGGACACCCATCACTAAAGCATGCCCACTGCACATACCCATACACCCCCCTGAACCATCATCACACAAGGTCCCACACAGGAATGCAAGCGCTGGGGTACGCGGTCACCCACCCATTGCACAACATGACACACACAGATGTAATAACCATCCTTTTATACCCCTGCAGGACCCCTACCCAACGTCACCGGACAGGAGGGTCCACACATGTCCACACCACCAAGAGAAGAGGCCCACAGTGATGACAGCAGCTCTGTCCAACTGGATCTAGATGACCAGCCGGGACCATCGGGGACTTCAGGACAGCCGGTTCCCCTCACCTAGTCACAGGCCACCACAGACCTTCCCCCCTCTGGAAACACCAGCACAGCACCCACCCAGCTGGCCCATACCTCCGTCCCCAGGACACGTCAATCAGTAGTGTGTCCACCACTACAGGGAACCCAGGCTAACCCACCACCCCAACAACAACAGGGACCTGGGGGCAGTGGCAGTGGGCACACAGTCCAGGGGACGGAGGCCCAGGAACACAGGGAAACTGGGAGGGCTGCTGTGCGACAGGGGGCGGACAGTCCAAGGGAACCCACTCTCCACGAGGCCCTCTCCTCCATCATGGGAGCCTACCACCACTCCCAGGAGACAATGGCAACGGTACTGGCCAAGTTTCAGGAGACCCAGCGCCTGCAGGAGGAACAGTATATGGGCTTCAGGGAGGAACTCAGAACCATCAGCTCCACCTTGGGCACCATCATAGGGGTGCTAAAGGAACTCGTGAACACCAGGAGGGACACTGTGGCACCACAAGGGGCCCCTGACACTAGCATGGACGATGAACTGCCCACCACCTTTGCTGGCGCTAGTGGACAGGACGCCCCGCCACAGGACCACCACACCAGCACCCCACCCCCTGCAGAGGGAGAACCATCTGACAAAAACAGAGCACGATGCCAAAACCCCCGCCAAGAAATGAGACCACCCTGATTGTCATCCTACTGTCCCACTTTGTCACCCTGTCCATACTCAAACTGCCCCAGCTCCACTTCCTATGCCCATTAGGGCAATGCACCTGTGAGACTAATAGACTGGACTCTGCCATGGACATTCCTCCACCATCACCCCTCACCATGTCACTACCCCCACCAATATTGAGCACTTAAATAAACACCCTTAAAGCACAAAACAATCGGGAGTATGTCTGTGATTTCGAAATAGTGTATTAGGAATTACAGTGACAAAAAGTTCTTTCAATTGTAATGTCAACATACCTATGTCACACAGCTCTAGTCCATGAGTAATCTAAGCAGATGTCACACAGTGGGACCCATATCTGTGAAATCGTAAGGGAAAGTGACAACTCAGTGACCATACACTGGGCGAAAACGACAGACAGTAGAGAGGTTGTAGTGTTAAAGTACATGTAGTAGTCAGGTTTGTATTCTTACCTGTGTCTCACTGGAAATATTGCTGGATCACTGAGTCCCTGTTGTTCATGTCTTCTTCCTTTGCTTCCTTGTCTTCACTGTCCACAGGCTCCACAGCTGCCACAACACCGCCATCTGGACCATCCTCCTGCAGAAAAGGCACCTGTTGTTGCAAAGCCAAGTTGTGAAGCATATAGCAGGCCACGATAATCTGGTGAGTAGAATAGGGATCCGCCTGTCATATGGAGGTACCTGAACCTCGCCTTCAGGAGGCCGAAGGTCCGCTCGATCACCCTCCTAGTTCACCCATGGGCCTCATTGTAGCATTCCTCTCCCCTTGTCCTGGGATTCCTCACTGGGGTCAGTAGCCATGACAGGTTGGGGTAGCCAGAGTCACCTGCAAATGGCGAGGGACAACTGTTAGACACACACTAACCTGTAGGGATATCCCCAGACCCAGAAAACCATTGTCTTGCTTCCAGGTGCTCACCTAATAGCCACACATGGTGCTTCTGGAGTTGACCCATCACATAAGGGATGCTGCTATTACGCAGGATGTAGGCGTCATGCACTGAGCCAGGGAACATGGCATTCACATGGGAGATGTACTGATCTGCCAAACATACAATCTGTATATTCATTGAATGATAACTCTTCTGGTTTCTGTACACCTGTTCACTCCTGTGGCGGGGGACCAAAGCCACATGGGCGCCCATCAATGGCACCTATGATGTTGGGGATATGTCCCAGGGCATAGAAATCACCTTTCACTGTAGGCAAATCCTCCACCTGAGGGAAAACGATGTAGTTCCGCATGTGTTTCAGAAGGGCAGACAACACTCTGGACAACACGTTGGAAAACATAGGCTGGGACATCCCTGATGCTATGGCCACTGTTGTTTGAAATGACCCACTTGCAAGAAAATGGAGCACTGACAGCACCTGCACTTGTACTGACAGGACCTGCACTAGAGGGGGGAGTCCTGTGGGATGGCAGATAGCTGACATCAGGTCTGGCTTCAACAAGGCACACAGTTCATGGATTGTTGCACGATCAAGTCTGTAGGTGATTATTATGTGTCTCTCTTCCATTGTCGACAGGTCCACCAGCGGTCTGTACACCGGAGGATGCCGCCATCTCATCACCTGCCCCAGCAGACGTGCCCTATGGACGAGAACAGCGAGCAGAGAGTCAGCCAACACTGAGGTATCACAAAATGTAATTTGCACACATTTATTAATCCGCAATGTGCCTGTAACTGTGTGTATTCAAGGCCTACATTGGTATGGCGCAGTTAAAATTAATGCCATGTGGCCCCCTGAAATGGCTGCTGCCTGACCTGTAAGGTGGGACAAGGGGATATGAGGTAACTGCGCTGGCATTGTACACCGTTGTGGTGGGCGGTCGAAGACCGCGGCGCAATCCAGCATTAGTTAACATGGGACCCTATTGGTCCGAGGAGCCAATGATGATGTACGCCGGCAGTGACGGTACGCACAGCAGCGGACGTGACCGCAATTTTCTGTCTGTTCACTCACTTGATACCTGACCTTTAACAGGAGAGGACCGACACTGCAAGTGCTGCTGTGACCTGTGTCTGGAAGCGACGATGGCTCATGTGTCTGGGGAAGGGGCCCCTGCCTTCACTTCGGAGGAGTTTGAGAAACTAGTGGATGGGGTCCTCACCCAGTACACACAACTGTACGGTCCTCCAGACAAACAGGTGAGTACACTGTGAGCATGCTGCATGGGCAATGCCTGTTTGAAGTGGTGTGGATGGAAGATAAATGGGGGGAGGGGTTGAGGCCTGCATGTGCGGACGGTGAGTGTATGTGCGTCAGGGCAAGGGTGGGAATGTGGGTCAATGAGTATGACGGTCCGGATGGGTAATGATTTTCCTTTCCTCCTGTACTATTCCTCCAGGTCAGCGCCCACCAGAAGAAGTCTATTTGGCGTGCCATTGCCAAGGACGTCCGGACCCTGGGGGTCCACCACAGATGGAGCACCCACTTTCGTGAAAGATGGGAGGACCTGTGCCGCTGGTGCAAGAAGACGGCGGAGGTCCAGCTGAGGATGGCCTCCCAATGTGGGAGGGGTGCCCGTCGCACCATGACCCCCCTGATGTTCCGGATCCTGGCGTTGGCGTATCCGGAGTTGGATGGGCGCTTGAGGGCATCACAGCAGCCACAAGGGGGTAAGTACACTCTCATTCAGCTGATTCTGCGCGCATTATGAGATGTCTGGGTGGGGGAGGTGGGCAGTGGGTTCCCCTAGGCCAGGGCGATCTTGGTAGGCGAGGTTCTATGTGAGGCAGGCTCTGTGGCACCCCAACCCCACTAGTGGTTAGTGCCATCTAAGTTCCTGTGACTTCCAGGTGTGCAGCAATCGGGCTTAGGCCTTGTACCCCATGGGCATGTGATTAATCTAGGAACTATAAGTGCATGGCGTAGTGCAGAGGGCTGCTGTGTCTGTTGTGTCTGCCAACGGTAGTGGTGTTGCATGCACTGAACATGTCTTTCTCCTGTCTCCCCCCCCTTTTTGTGGTCTCCCTGTTCTTGTGTGCAATAGCATCATCAGGCAGAGGAGCATTGGCACCGGAGCAGGAGGGAGCTGCATCCCACTTGGCCCTGGAGGGGGAAACAACGGAGTCTGAAGCCACCAGTGGGACGGAGGGCGAGAGGAGCCCCACGGCGGGGACAGGAGCAGAGAACAGCTACAGCGACTCCTCCTATGATGGGAGCTCCCTTGCGGTGGCGGGCACCTCTGTGTCCACCGCATCAACAGGTACAGCCGCCACCCCCCCTATCAGCACCATCCTCCCAGCAGCCCCTCAGCGTGTGTCCTGTGCCCGCTTCACCCCAGGCACCTCAGGCCCTGCCCCAGTCAGTCCTGCTGCCCTCAGTGACGAGCCTATTGACCTCCTGAGATCCCTCACTGTTGGGCAGTCTACCATTCTGAATGGCATCCAGGGTGTTGAGAGGCAGTTGCAACAAACAAATGCATACCTGGAGGGCATTCATTTTGGCCAGGCAGCCCAACAGAGAGCATTTCAGGCTCTGGCCTCAGTACTGATTGCAGCCATTGTCCCTGTGTCCAGCCCCCCCTCCAACTTCCTCCACCCAGCCCCAATCCCCTGTACCTCAGCCTATCCCAAGCACACCATCAGACCATGATGCACACATATCAACATACAAGAGTGGCTCAGGCAAACATAAGCACCACACATCTCACAGGCACTCACACAAGCATCATACCCATGCACACATACCAACATCCACTGCCTCCACTGTGTCCCCCTCCTCCACGTCTCCCTCCTCCCTCCCAGTCTCGTCTCCACTCACACCTGCATGCACCACATCCTCAGCCACTGCCTGCATGCACCACATCCTCAGCCACTGCCTCCATCACCAGCACGCCCATCACCACACACCGCTCACGTGCACTCACCCCCCCACTACCATTCACACATCCCCAGTGTCCTCTACCAGTGTGTCTGTGAGCCCTCCTCCCAAAGTACACAAACGCAAGCACACACCCACTGAACAGCCATCCACCTCACAACAGCCTCCAGCCCATGCACCTTCACCCAAATTCAGCAGACGTACACCTCCTACAACCACTACCTCTACCTCCACTCCCAACCCCCCTCCATCTACCCGTCCCAGTGTGTCTAGAAAACTTTTCCTGGCTAACATTGACCTCTTCCCTACACCTCCCTCCCCCGTCCTTCCCCATAGGGCCAGGCTTTCCAGGTTCCAGTCGAGCACCTCAGCCACCACATCTCCAGGCACAGTGGTGCCAGCAACTGTGGGGTCATGGAGTGCGCCAACCATCAGGGCTGCCAGTGTACCACGGTGCGAGGGCAAGGACATTCCGCCACCTGCCAAGGTGAAAAAGGTGCCCACATCCCGGAGGGAGAAGCCGAAAACACCTGCCACCAAGGGGTCAGGGAAAACAAAAGGGGATAGTGGCAAGACAGCCGCGCCACCATCAAAGGTGGGGAAAGGCCAAAAACTGAAGGGCAGGTCAGGAGAGGGCATGGTGGCACCGACTGAGGGACCAGTGCCACCATGATCCCGCAGACCCCGCAGCCAGCACCACCGCCACAGACCCCGCTGCCACAGACCCCGCAGCTAGCACCGTAGCCACAGACCCCACCGCCAGCACCGCCGCCACAGACCCCCCTGCCAGCACTGCCGCCACAGACCCCGCCGCAAGCGCTGCTGCGACTGACACCGCCGCATGCACCTCCAGCGGCCCAGCGATGTCCTCATACAGTGGCACCACCACAGACATGGCTACAATCCCCAGTGGTCAGTCGTCCGAGGCTGGTGGTGAGTTCCAGGACCCTGGGCAGCTTCCATGAAGCATCACTGTCATCACAGTTGTCTCTGCATATGGAATGCGGAGCCGCAGCAGTGTGGGGTATGTCTCTGCCTCCATGGCGTATCATGCTACCTGTACCTCGGCAATCTTGTGGCACACACAACCAGGCGAGTGTATTGTTCCGGCCACACTGCACGTAGAGCACTCTAGGCACCAAGCTTCCTCCAGAACCAGTGGAGAGATACATCCACTACCTCAGTCCTTGGCAGGATGAAGCACTCTGGGCACCATGCCCCCTCCAGAACAAGGGGAGAGATACATCCACTACCTCAGTCCTTGGCAGGATGAAGCACTCTGGGCACCATGCCCTCTCCGGAACCAATGGAGAGATACATCCACTACCTCAGTCCTTGGCAGGATGAAGCATTCTGGGCACCATGCCCCCTCCAGAACCAGGGGAGAGATACATCCACTACCTCAGTCCTTGGCAGGATGAAGCACTCTGGGCACCATGCCCCCTCCCGAACCAGTGGATACTGTTATCCACTAGAGAGACTGTGGCTTTGCACTCCCCAGGATGCAGCAGTGGGCAACCCACCCACTGGAAAGACTTGAGAGACTGCGGCTTTGCACTCCCCAGGACCAAACTGTGGGCATGGAGCCCCCTTTTGGAGCAGTGGCGTCGGGCGTTCATCAGGCTGAGGTGCCCCCCCTCCCCCAGAGGGGCCTGCATATTTTCTATGTGATGCCCCTCCAGTGTTCTCTCCGTTGTGGCCCACGGACAATGATTGGTGCACTATCCGGACTTATGTATTTGGTGTACATAATTGTATATACTGGATTTAACATTTTGATAATTATATTTCACATGATTACATTCGTTCAAATCATTTCCTTTTGTCCTTTCGTTCTTCCAGAGGGGTGGAGTGGTGTATATGTAATGTTGCAGCATGTGTTTGTGTGTATGGTGTTGTGGGTGAGGGTGGGGGTGGGGTTGTTGCGTGTGTGTGTGTAACTCTCTTCCCCCCCCTGTATTGTGGGTGCAGTTCTCACCATGGTCGTTGCCGCCGTCGCTGGAGCTCCTGATAGAGGAGCAGGAAGACCATCTCCATCAGTATCTGCAATTCGGGCTCTATGGCGTCCTGCTTCCTTGTGGGGTGTGGAGAGGTGAGTGTTTCCCTTCTGTGTACTGTTTCCGCTGTGTTTTTATTTGTGTTGGTTGCGCCCCGGAAAAGGTGGTGGATAGGCCTGTTGTGACATGGTGGGCGGTACATTGTCTCCCGCCTGTCTGTCAGCAGTGTCCGCCGTGCTGTTTGTTTGTACCGCTGTGTCGGTCGGAGTGTTAAAGTGGCTGTCTATGTTGGCGGTTTCCGCCACTGTCGTAATCCAATTTTTATTTTCGCCGGCCTGTTGGCGGTCTTACCGCCGCTTTAACACCGACCGCCAGGGTTGTAATGAGGGCCAAAGTCTCTTCAAGCAGTTCGGAAAAGAATAGCTAAAGTCTCAAAAAGAATGGGGAGAGTAGCACATCTCTTCTCGGTGCAGTCCGGGTAAGTCAGATTTCCCAAAACTACTTCACACATTCTAATTG
This sequence comes from Pleurodeles waltl, assembly GCF_031143425.1. Lineage (NCBI taxonomy): Eukaryota > Metazoa > Chordata > Amphibia > Caudata > Salamandridae > Pleurodeles > Pleurodeles waltl. The sequence goes on from NC_090440.1 coordinate 1,284,389,464, forward strand.
GTCAGGGAATTCCATGTTTGCATTTAGTCCAATTAAATTAAAACCCTCAATCTATGCGTTTACAAATACATGGTTCGCATGTCGATGATTGGCTCTTTGTCTCCTGTTCCCATCGCTTGGCTTGTCAGGTAGCAATATTGTTGCAGCTTATACTCCAGTCAGTGCATCCATTGTCTTCTCCTGGGAAGGTCAGTCTTACACACATTACATTAAACAATGTTTCTCCAACAAGTACATCATCTTCTAGCAAGCAGTTCTCATGAGAAAGACTTTTAGCTACAAGCACTTGGTCAGCACAGTGGAAAATCACAATTGAATTCTCTAAACATCCATTTTATAAATCGCTTAAGATGTGCAGCTTAACATGAAGCTGTGCAACTAGGCCAAGACCTTGGTATTTTAAGGCCTACGATTAATGAAGCTAATACATAATGCATGACCCTTAATATGACATATTACTGCATCAATAAAACAAAAGCTCAACATTTCATATTAATAAGCCATTAATAAGTATACTTTGTGAACATTGATGGCCACTTTGGTAGTCGCACTTTCAAGTGCGTGCATCATTTTTCTCTACGTTAATTCATTTTCTATGCAAATTCAGCACTCGGAATACATGAATAATCATTAGTGAACTCAGTGCTAACAGTGGCCGGATGACTCCATGCATCAGGGCCTCCATGTGCTAGTCCAGGGGGTTTAGCCTAACGACCTGTATTCTGGAAATTGTCTCTGTTCACTTTAGTCAATTCAACAGTTAATCCAAGTGTCGTAATCCACTTGAACATAATGTGTAAAAGAAATCCCCACAACGCAAATATTGTGTCCCAGGTGTGCCAAATTTGCAAAACTGTGTACAGACCTATGTTTACAGTGTGTGTACAAATTACTGTATTTACAAAGGCTAAATCTTATGCCTTATTCACAAAACCAGGAACTTTGGAATTAACACTGAAATATGTGTTTTTTTTCCACAAGTAATTCCTGCCATAGTAGTGGACTTTACGTGAAAACTGATTTTTTTCTCATTGCCAAAGGCGACAGTGCACTAGTAATATGGCGGACAGAATATCTGCCACTTTTGTAACAGAGTATCCCATCCTCCAAACTCTAAATACGACCCATTGTTCTTCAGTGAACTATATTTTATTCTTGGGGCTACCTTCAATAGTTCTCCATTAAATCTCATTTGGAAGAATAGAACCAGCTTTTCATGAGCTACTCCAATAAAGATTAGTACTTAAAACTGACACCTCTTTCTTGGTCAGTGGTGGGTATTAACTCTACATAAATTCGTGATTGATTGGCTGACTGATGGCACTAGGTTCACATCAGCCATCAGTCTCACATCATCCAAAGTACATGCTGATGCTGCTTGCGTCAAGGACTTCAATTTATTCATCAAATATTTGGCAATGTAAAATAGCGATTTGTTTGTCTGATTTTGTTGGTAGCAGTGCAATTACAGCTGCATGAGATTGTCCATGTGCAAAGAATCTTTTCAGCATTTTAGGCCCAGAAAATGTAAAAAAGATTAAAAACATCGTGATATTTTTGTGTTAGCTCATGCAGATACCTCAAGGCCTGTTTCTAAACTCTTCACTTTTTCCTTTTCCCGCATGTAGGTCACGGAATCATGGCACCAACAGCATACATGTTTAGGTCAGATGGTCGCCCTAGGGACCCAGCTCTCAAGAATGCCATTTATTTACCACAGCTCAGCGGTTAAAACAACAAGCAATGGAAATCACTATTAGTGACATAGTTACTCTTGAGTTCAGCTCTTTGACTTGCACTTTATCTCCCATTGCGCGAAACCGTTTTGCATTTTACCAAAAGGTATTGAGCCCATGTACGGCTTTTTACATGTAAATATTGAAATATTGAAAAAATAGCCCTTTGTGTGCTTTGAAAGGATTTCTAGTTTAATTATAGTAAGCGCAAAATTCACTCATCCTAAGCTGCATTCCAGTTTTCAGTTGAAATAATGCCAATTTCATACCTCTAAACAGTTCTGAAAAGCAGAGGGAAATTCTGATTGGTAGTCAGGGTCACTGGTCGTTACCAGAAGGATCACAGGATGAGCAGCTTCTAACCCTGGGATACAGAAATGACATACGCAAAGGTGAATGGTATGTAATGAGTGCATTAATGTAGGCATGGGTACACAACCACAGTAACGAGTGGACTTGAAGATCCATAGACCTCATCGAAATCTACTAGGATTAATTAATTAATTAATCCTAATTTGTTGTGCTGTGGGTAGGATGAGAATAGTGTTAATACGGTCTGCCTGCAAGCATGAGAAACGTGTTACTAAAGTAGCAGAGGCCCAAAAAAGATTGTGTAGTACTTTAAACAGGTGCATAATAAAATCAAATATGACTTTAATTCACCTCACCAAACTACCATTCCCCATTCCATGACACTAAGAAAAGGTTTTTTTATTATTACTTAAGATTTTTTATGAGCGACAATAACACATAGGGGCAGATTTTAAAAAAGTGGTGCTGCGTCCAATGCAGTGCCACTTTTCTTGAGCCTCTTAGCGCCCCCCTAACTCCACCCTGTGTGCGCCATATTTAACATATGGCGCACCATGACGGTAGTATGGAAACTAGTGTCAACATTTTTGACACTAGTTTGGTGCTTTGCAGGATTAGCATCAAAAACATTGATGCTAATCCTGCAAAACACATTGAGACCCCTTATAAATAATGGTGTGCCTCCTCTTAACGTCTGGCCAGGCGTTAAAAATGCAGCAAAGAAATCCTTTAGATTTCTTTGTGCCATTTTTGCGGCTCCTCCTAATGGGGGAACGCCCCCGTTGTATAAATTATACCTGCCACAGGCATTGCGGTACTTTGTAAATCTGGCACAGGGATTTTGGCCTTGTTGGGACACATTAATGTGAAAAAAAACGCTAATGTGGCACAAAGAGGTGCTAGGCCTTCTTAAATCTGGGGCATAGTCTAGTAATAAAAACTAGTACATGGCTGATAAAGTCATAAGGGCAGGCTATACATGCAATAGACAAATCTAGCTGACTCGCGAGTGCAAGATGTATGCTGAAGAGTGGCGCTCTAGTGAAATAGTTGCCCATATGTGCGTGTCTTCAACGGTCCTTCACTTTCTGAAGCGTGGAATTAATGCTTTCAGTAAGTTTGTATTTTCAAAATGATCTGAAGAATTGTATTTGGACAGGATTGGGGGAGCGATAGCTGTCTTCACAGGGTCAGGCTTCTGCAAAACCTCATAGAAGTGTGAAATTAGTAAACCGATGAGCAGATAAGAAGATGACATGACTGACAGTTTCTTTTTGTAAGTTGAGAGGTTCAAAGATTAGTTGGAGGTTGTGGTATTTTTTTATCCCCTGTCGTTTAGTTTGACATGCTGCAAAGTTCTTGGGCGTGACCCTTCTTTTTATATTTCTAGATGATTAGCTCATGATATATGTGCCAGATGTGCATGTCCTATCACCACAATAAGTTATTTCTATGTTTAAGCAGACTTGAAGCTTTGTTTTCTGTCAGTGCATTAAAATATTGCATAACTGCTATTTTACCCGCACATCATATTTTTACAGTGTGTTATTCGTGCACTTCTTTGACTTAGCTGACAGGTCAGTGGCATATTGGGGCTGCCCAGGCTCTATTGCAAGTAAGAACAAGCATTTGCAATGCAATAGGTCTTGCATTTTCTTGAGTTAGAGCTATTGGCATTGTAAATTTATTACCGGACTTTTCTTGCAACATAAATTGGTCAAACCTGCCTCATAATGTCTTCTTTTCCTGCCATATATTTTCAGTGGCCCAGCATGTAACTAAAGAACTCCCATTTACCTTCTTTCTACATCTTAAAACATATACCATTATCATATAAATCCTTATCAGAAATAATGTTTTGGCATTTCAGTGTAATGCTCAAAACACAATAACAAACCTATCATTTGGGACAGGTTGGTGGGGAAAAAAGGAAAGAGGGAGTTGGTATTAAAGATGGAGAGGACAATTGGCGTAGTAACGTGTCAAGGGCCCTGGAGTATGAAAGGTAAATGGTTGACTGCAATTTCAGTAGCAAAATACAGCAGTAATTAGTGTTGAGTGAGGTCCATAGGTCTCTGTCTCTGTGCTTCTCAGGAGAGAAAACGGATGGAGCAGGAAAAGAGAAGCGAAAGGAATACAATAGACAAAAGGAAGAAAGAGAAGGGGTTGCAAAGAAATAAAAGAAGGAAGAGAAAGAAAGAACAAGAAAATGAAAACACAACTAAGAGAAGAGATAGAGCAAACGTGAGAGTCAAAAGAAAAAAGGGAATGAAGCTAGCGAACAAAAGATAAAGAGGAAGAAATTATGAAAGAAGTGTGAAAAGAGAGAAAAAAATAAACATTAAAGAAAAAGGGAGATGGTGAGAGAAACAAGCAGCGAAAGAACCAGGGCATGTATGTACTGACACATTTCCCACAGACACAGGATTGGAAAACCACTTTGACACTTCAGGTCATGACAAGTAACCTGTGGTTTGCACGTACAGACGGGAAAAAGAGGGATTTATAGTAAATTGTGAATTGACAGATAAAGATAAGAAAATCTCCAGAGAAACGAAGGAAGAAACAGCAAAAGAACGATTATCGAGTCAAAGGAAAGAGCAAATAAAAAAGACAAAGAAAGAATGAAGGGAAGAGAACAAATTGTGAAAGGATGAACACCCGATGAAGAAAAAAGAGAGTAATGAAGCAAGGAAAGAAATAACCAAGTTTTTGCAAGTTTGAAAGAGGAGGTAGCAAGAGGAAGATGGAACTAAAAAAAGAGAGAGCACTAGAAATAAACACTTGAAGGACAGAGCAAAACTGTTAACGTTTGGATTTTTTAAGCGCTGGAAAGAGAAAAGTGGGGAGAAAGAAAACATTGAGAGTTAACAGAGAAAAGGAAAGAACGGAGTGAGATAGGTGAAACAGACTTTCACCAATTAGAAGATGACAGCTAAGAATATATTTAATGGCTCCCCCAAGTACTCAAACAGACGTCAGAATGTGGAACAGCAGGGGGCACTGCAGAACCCCAGGAGGTGCATTAGCAGAATTGTAAGTTAACCCCAATACAGCAATATTGAGGCGCTCCAGAACAGCATTGGAGGTAGAAACAGAGCTGTGTCCCGGGCCAGTGCTCGAATAACAGAAAGGCAGCAGGTGAGGAATGAGAAACAGAGCGCTGTGTAATTCTTGGTACTGGGATAGTAATCGGCACACAAGTTCAGAAGTGAGGTATGTTGATGGAGCCATGTGGAGAACCTAGTATTGACATGCCAGTGTTGCTAAGTGTTAGCCTGGAGGTGCCCTTGTGAAACTGGAAGTGGGGCCAAGTATGGAAGTGGAATTGTCTCTGAAGCACAGACGCGAGGAGTCCTGAAGGGCATGTGTGTAAGCCTTAGTACTGAGAAGAAATGTGCACTGAATGTTAGAATTGAAGGATTCTGGCAGAGCTGTGGTGGTTCCATCAACAGTGGCTTTGGATGTTAGATTTAGGGTGCACTGGCTGAGCTATGTTTTGCTCTTTTGGGTCCAGTATTGGTTTGGCAGTGAGACTGAATATTAGAATTGAGCTGCTATAATGGAACTGTATGTGAAAGGGTTCCCAGTATAGGAAAGGAAGAGACCTCACGGGGGTAGAACTGAGGTGTGATAACGCGTCCCTTTCTAGATAATTTATTTAGTCTGGGACTCATTTTAGGCCAATGAATCTTTTGACCCTGATTGAAGACACCTTAGAACGAGGCAATTAATCAACATGCCAATCAATAAATCAATAACGTCAACAATATTTTCATTAAGAAATCGATTCAACTCAGATAGTGACATTGGTAAGAATCGAAAACCCCCATGACCTTTCAGTCGTGAATAACCACACGGATTTGGTATGATTTGTGATATTTATTCCCTATTGATTACACCTCTACGAGTATGTTTATTAGTCTCAATACCAGAAAACACATCAACACGGTAATAATATGGCAACTCGAATGAGACTTCATCAATGCAAAGATCATAAACATTAAAACAAAGCACAACGTCAACATGGGTTAATCTTAGCAGAGTTTCAATAGCGCATTATTCAACAAAGCATAGATTCAGTCAATTGTCTATTTGCGTCCGTTTAGTGAACTCCTTAACTAACCTCGAATTAGCATTGGCATGTTGGGCTTCATGCAAAACAATTTAGCAACACAAATTTAGAAAACCTCTAACTATGGTCTCTATCAAAAAGAAGCAGTTGGTACCTAGAAAGAAAAGGCAAACAGACAATTACAATTTCATCATCATATAGTTACCCTCCGTAATGAGTCAGCATACAGAGTCAGTCTTCGTCCTCAGGACATCAGTTGATTCGCCATCAGCCAGGAAACACAGCAAAGTTCAGCAAGACGGGCAATAAGGGACACTTCCCTCATAAGGAGGAAAAAGTATGAACCGGGCAAGGCAAAGTAAGGATGGTTCAAAGAATCAAACAGCAAAGTCAGAGTGTCAAAGTGGCTGGGTAATGGCGAAAAGGCACATAACGGCTGATTTCTCCTTGTGTCCAAGAATTATATCGATCTTGTTGCACAGTGCCCCAATTTCCAATTGGGCAAGTTTTGGGTGCACCATTATCTCCATCCAATGGTTTACTTGTCGCCTCATTAAGATTGTCACATTAGAACAGTTCTCACATAGTTTATTGGCTTCTGTAATTAACGTCTCCAACGGGTAGAATGTCAGGTACAATTTCATGTTCTCGCAGTCCTCTCACAGTCCCAGTCAGTAGTTCCATTGTCTGTACCAGTTCAGGCGACCTTGTACCTGTTGCAACTTTACACTGTTGCATTCGGCAAGAATGTCTCCTTGAGCAAGTCGAGTCTCATGAGAAAGAATTTACTACGGTTACACACATCTTCTAGCTTCTGGAAAGGTAAGGCTACATGCCCTTCAGCAAGGCAGCACATTGCACGTTAGAAAAACACATTTAATATGAAACTGGGCAGCTAGGCCCCCGACTCATGCTAACTAAGGCCTAGTGATTAATTAGCAAAACCTTAATATATAACTCTTAATACTAATACAAAATCATACATTAGTACATTAATATTTCATTACTAGTCAGTTTCCTTTATCATCGTATACATTGGTAGCCACTCCCCGTGGGCACATTTCAAGCACACGTTTAGTAAAAGCGCATTAATACATTTTCTATGCGGCATCATTATGCATTAATTAGTAAACATTTCATGTTCATTTTGACTATAAAACTACACTCCAACAATCCCTCCTCTGATGACACTTGTCATCACACAAATCCACTCTAACTTTTCCTTCATTTGTTCATTTCCCTCATTTCAATTTCTTCTTTTCGTTTTGCCTTTTCATATTTTGCTCTGAACATTTTCTCCCTTTTCTTGTCTTCCCTCCTCTCTTTATGTTTTGCCCATTTTGTTTTAACTCTTTTACTGCATTTACTTAATAACCATAGTCCGAATTAGCAAGCCAAGATAATTACTATTCCCTGTATTAATTTTCCTAAAAACCCATGCCAAAGACCACTAAACCAGCTTCCCACACGTGCAAATCCTTCTCCAACCTTTTCCCAGACTCCTGGTTATTTCAGTTCCTTTAAATCTGCACTATCTCTTGTTAGGTTAGTAAGCAAACTTCTAATCTCATTACTATTATCCAGAATATAAGCACAACAGTAGCGCTCATTACGCATCTTACAGACTCCGCCACTTTTCGCTAAAAGAATGTCTAAAGCAAGCTTGTTTTGAAGTGTCATAACCCTCTCTGCAGCAAGTTCAGTATCCATCAGGAGTATAGCCCCTGTGAAGTTTGTCAGCATGTTATCCACAATAGTAGACAACTATTGAATATTTACGGAGTTCAAAAGAACTCCCACTGAAGGAATTATTGCTCCAAATATGTCTCCTACTGTGCCAGCAGCAGTTTCTCTCTTTTGTCTAGAACAAAGCAATTCTGCCACTTTCCAAAATTTATTTAAATCGTCTAGTTGATAGATCTTTGGAAAAACTATTCCCAAGTAACATGTCCCATACCATCCCTTAGGAAGACGGTAAGAAGCACTAAGTCCTCAAATATAGTAGACCCCTGGGATCGCTTGATCCATTCTATTTAGCATGAATGTCCATTTATTCTGAAACAAAAACACATGCTTACACTCACTCGTTCCCACAAACACATTGTCATAGTATGATTTTGGTCGCGTAATGCAAAGCCTACCTACATGTTTCAAATCTAAAGCTAGCTTCCCTTGTTCCCTAACCCCATTATTGCTATTACTAAGGAATGTTCGTTGCTGCAAGCCCTTTTCTAATTTCCCCTTTAAAACCCTTCTTCTATCTTCAGTGTGATGTAAAAAACTATTTTCTACAGGTGTAAGCAAGCATGTCAAATTATTACAATGCACATATGATGTACTAATTGTCATTCTAGGCTCGAAGAAACCCTTAACCAGCTTTATGGCATAATATTTAGCTACACTATTCAAATCTTCTATGATAGGTACATACGAGAACACTAAATCATAATTTGAATAAAAATATTGCACTTCTTCTTGATTATAAAAACGCGTTAGTAGCAGACTACAACTGATCCCGTACGTTAATGGCAAGCTGTGATAGGTAACTCCCTCCTGGACTGAAAGAAGAATTTGTGTACACACATGACAAGCCTTCGCATCCATAGTGTCAAAATACTCACTCAGCAAGCGATAGAAAACGTTGGTAGACAGCTCCCCTTTAGCATTATTCTTGCCATGCAAATACTTCGCATCCTGCTCAAACCTGTCCCACGGTGTTAATGTAGCAGTTTCAGAAACTGTAGCATTGTTAGCTTCACTCTCAACCACCGAACACATTTCCACAAATATAGCTATAATGAATATCACACACACAACCGCCAAAGGAACACCCAAACATTTACAACGCTTATTTCCCTCAACGTCATCTCCTGACCTAGGCATGATATGTAAAGAATCAGAAAGTAAAGTACTGTAAGCAAACAACTAATTTGAGGATGGTTAGTGAGTCTCCTTTCCTTCGCAAAGCTAAGCAAAGTCTTCCTTCGCCAAGTAATTACAGCTTTCTCATTCACTCCAGGGTCTCATTCAGATCAGGTTAGCAGCTTGTCACAATCGGTTTTCAAACGTCAATTCGGGTTGACAATGTCACATCCGGTAATCTTCATTAGTCTCTTTTCCCAGGTTTCCCTTTATTCAATTTCAACTTAACACAGTCTTTTTATTTGGAGGCAACTTCAAGTACTATAATATTGACCTGGAACTTCACAATCAAAACAGAAAGCCAAGAATTCTTGCTGCTATTCAGCTGAGGTGGCATATGCCCATTCAGGACCCGCGTATCTTCCGTTTGCTATTCTCTTTCTTTTCAATTTGCGGTCACCCTGCAATTCTCATTCACTCAAATCTTCCTTCCTTGTGGTATCGACCTCTTCCTCTATTGTTTCATTGATGAATACTTTCCCTTTTTCAGTTTTTGACTCTGGCCACTTATCTCCCTTCAGTATCTTTTTGCTATTGGGCTTTTCAGGTTGCTGTTCGCTGCCCTCCTCTTGTGCTATGGTGTTTTCTCTTGCTGGCTCTGCAGGTGGCTCAGGAGAAGTCTGAACGCTTTGATTTCTTTCTGCCTCAACTTCTTCACCTTCTGGGTCTGTCAAGGGTTCAACTTCAAACCCGTATACGTCTGCTTCTGGGAGAACCCCTCTTTGTGTCGGTCCTCCTGGTGCCTCAGTTGAGATAGGCTCCCTATCACCCTTCTGGGTCTCGTTTGCTGTTTCAGCTACCAAGCCGTCCTCAACGGGCTCTCCTCCAGTCTCAGTTCCCCTTTGATTACTCTCCAGCCCTGAGACTTCCTTTTCTGTAGCTGTTATTTTCGACAACTCAAGTTCCTCATCAGTTGGACACGTCACCTTTTTTGTGTGACTGGCATGGATCCAGTTTGGAATTCCAGCACATTTCACAGCAGTAGTAGTTGTCAGTATCACTTGATATGGCCCCTTCCAACGCAGCTCCAAACATGACTTCCTTACATGTTTCTTGACAACAACTCAGTCACCAGCTTTCAGATTGTGACCTGGATCATTTATTGGTGGCAGTGTGGTTGCTTCCACCTGGTGAGAGAAAGAGCGGACCACGTCAGCCAGACCCTTGCAGTAGTCCAACACCATATCATCTGTGATATTCACAAGAGCATTTTCAGGCACTGCGGGCAGTCGCATAGCTCGCTCCATAAGAAGTTCATGAGGAGACAGTCCTGTTTTCTTGTTGGGTGTATTTCTCATTGACATTAGCACTACGGGCAGTGCATCTGGCCATTTTTAATTGGTAGCTGCGCACATTTTCGCCATTCTTGACTTCAAGGTACCATCCATCTGTTCCACTAGTCCTGAGGCTTCAGGACGGTAGCTACATTGCAGCTTCTGTTCAATGTTTAGTGCGGCACACAAGAGCTTAACCACCTCGTTGTTGAAGTGACTTCGTCTGTCTGATTCTAAAGAGATCGGAAACCCGAAACGTGGTATCAATTCCCTAAGCAGCAACTTCGCTACTGTGAGACTGTCATTCCTACGTGTAGGGTAAGCTTCAATCCATGACTAAAGATGCACACAATCACCAACACGTACCTCAGACCTCCACACACAGGCATTTCAATAAAATCCATCTGCATCCTGCTAAATTGACCTCCTGCTCTCCCAATGTGGCTCAAATTCACCACGGTCCCTTTCCCCGCATTCATCTGCAGACAGATGATGCACCTGTGACAGATTACTTCTGCAGCTTGTCTGAATTTTGGATTGAACCAATCGACTTTGAACAGCCTGATCATGGCGTCTCTTCCAATATGTGCTTGACCATGGTAAAACCTTGCCAACTGTGACAAGAGACTGTTTGGCAAAACCATTTTCCCCTCATCTGAAACCCACAAATCATCAGGTCTGTGTACACATTGCATTTTTAGCCAAGAAATTTTTTCCTTTCTGCTGGCACATCCCTGAAACAATTTTAGCTCTTCCATCGTGTCAACCACCCTCAAAGCATAACCTGTGCATGTCTCATTTTCTGTTTCAGGTAACAGTTCCCACTGATCCTTGAACGATATACAGTTCAATGCACAAAACCTTGCGACTTGATCTGCATATCTGTTTCCCATTGACACAAAGTCTTGTGATTTCACATGGGGATTGCATTTCACCACAGCAATTTCAAGAGGTAATCAAATCGCATGCAAAAACTCCTTAATTCTTTCGCCATTTTTCACTGGAGAACCAGAAGAGGTCATGAAACCCCTCTGTGACCATAGCTGGCCAAAATCATGGACAATTCCAAATCCATATCTGCTGTCAGTATAGATAGTGACTTTTAATTTGTCAGCGGCATGGCATGCCCTAGTAAGAGCAACCAATTCAGCCACTTGAGCAGAATACACTCTCTCGAGCCAAGATGCTTCCCGTCTACCGGTGATTGTACACACAGCGTATCCGGCTCTCAGTACTCCTACTGAGTCCCTCAGGCATGAACCATCAACAAAGATAATGTAATCATTTTCTTCCAACTGGGTATCTTTAATGTCAGGTCTTGATTTGGTGCACAGTTCTGTTACCTCAAGACAATCATGTTCTACTTCCTCAGCATCATCAACATCTGTATTCTCATTAGGAAGCAAAGTTGCCGGGTTCAATACAGTACAGCGTTTCAGTGATACATTAGGTGACCCCAATATAATGGTCTCGTACTTGGTCAATCTAGCATTTGTCATGTGCTGGGTCTTTGTTCGGGAAAGCAGTATCTCGACTGAGTGTGGGACCATTACTGTTAAGGGATGTCCCATCACTATGCCTTTACACTGAGTAAGGCTTTGACCAACTGCTGCAACTGCACGCAGACAACCTGGTAAGGCTGCTGCAACTGGGTCCAAAGTAGCTGAAAAATATGCTACTGGGCTGTTTGCACCTCCATGGACCTGTGTCAGGACAGACAAAGAACAAGCATCACGTTCATGACAAAACAGGACAAAAGGCTTTGTGTAGTCAGGCATACCTAAGCTGGAGCCCTGCACATACATTCCCTCAGCTCAATGAACGCCCTCATCTCTTTCTCAGGCATAGTTAGGGTATCCGGGCCATCCTTAACCTCCTTGACGGTCAACCTCACCAAAGGCTTAGAGATAATTGAGAAGTTTGGAATCCACTGGCGACAGTAGCCCACCATTCCCAAAAACATCCTAACGTCTCTCTTGGATGCCGGGGGATTCATCTGCAATATGGCTGTTACTCTTTCTTTAGAGATTCTCCTTGACCCTTTCTCAATTAGATGACCTAAGTACTTCACCACTTTCTGACAGTACTGCAGCTTCTTTGGGGACACTTTATGTCCGTTCTTTCCCAAGTGATTCAGTAATGCAATTGTATCATACCTACAGTCATCTTTTGTTTTGGACGCAATCAACAAGTCATCAATGTACTGCACTAGAGTCGTATTAAAAGGCAGTTCCAGTGATTCCAAACCTTCTTCGATATCTAATTGAAGATGGAAGGCGATTCTGCGAACCCTTGAGGAATTCGACACCAATTGTAAACCTTGTCCAAGAATTTGAAACTGAAGAGAAATTGGCTATCCTCATGAAGAGGCACTGAAAAGAATGCTTGAGACAAGTCCACGACTGTGAACCACTCTGCTTCACAGGGAACCTGAAACATGATCACGGCTGGATTTGGCACTATAGGGTAACACTTCACCACTAGCTCATTAATTTTTCTCAGATCCTGGACAATTCGGACTTTCCCATAAGGCTTCCTCAGACCCATGATTGGTGAATTACATGGACTGCTCATCACTTCTTTTAGGACCCCTTGCTTCACAGTCTGCAATTATCTGCGTCACCTGTATAAGGACATCTTGTGCCATGTGGTACTGCGGTACCTGTGGAAACACTGCATTTGGCTTCACATCTGCTTTGACTGGTTCTACTCCTTTGATCAGTCCCACTTCCTTTCCTGTCAAGTCCCACACCTTCTCTGTCACTGTTCCCTGTAATTCTGTTGGCAAATCGGTCACTGTGAACATTGAGAAGAAGCTTATCAGGGGGTATTCCTCATCCGTAGTCTCCGTCTCTGGTTCTGAGATCTGACCATCATCCCCTTCGTCATCACTGTTTGTCTGCACCTCAATTCCCTCATTGGAACAAGTGATTGAACACCTCGTCTTACACAGCAAGTCTCTTCCCAGTAGGGATACGGGACTTGAATCACAGACTACAAACCTGTGTAATCCCTGGAAGGTACCAATCTCAACTTGGACCGGATCTGTAATCAGATTTGTCAAGAGCTGATTTGCTACTCCTACCACCTTTATTGTACGCCCCGAAAGTGGTAATTTCGGAACCTCTGCACTTCTGACTGTAGCGCGCGTAGCTCCTGTGTCAACCAAGAAGGAAACTTTGTGACCCATCACCTTCCCCTGCACATAAGGTCCCCTACTTCTAGGGACGCTGCAAGCCTGCAGTCCTCACTATCTGAACAATCATCCGACCATTCATCATTTATTCCATTCCACCACGTAATGGGAACTGTTGTACTGTATTATTTTGACTCATAGTTTGGCCTGTGACCTGTGGAGGAAGCATCACCTGTTGCTGTCCCATCGGAGCTAAAGGCAACTGCATTTGCTGTTTAGGTACCAAGGGAATCTGCTGCTGCACTTTCTGCACCTGCACTGGTTGGACACGTGGCATTTGCATTTTTTGCATGGGCTGGAGACCCTGCATCTGAACCATGTTATTCTGGAAGTTCGGATTTGGACCCCTCATTCTTGGACCCCTCACATTTTGAAATGCACTGACATCATTGCTTTGTTGAACAACACCATCCTGCACCATCATCGGACATTCCCGCTTCCAGTGTTCCACGTCCCCGCACGCATGGCATGGTGACGTCTTCTTCATCCCTTGCACATCATTCTGAACAACAACAGTATTCAAGTCTGGGCCACGGTTCACAAAACCTCCTCGACCTCGGCCCCTCGGTAGCGTCTAAAACATTCCGTTCCCTTGCAGTTGCTGCACCATCTGCTGCACTCTGTTTCCCTGCATCCCTGCTTGAGCTGCCTTAATTTGCATCACCATCACCTTCTCCTTCAGCTTTCTCTGATTCAATTCAATCTCATCGCTACAATATTTCGCATACTGCAACACCTCATCAATCGGTTTTGCTTGCGAACAGATCAGATGATTCTTAATCATCTGGCTGATCTCTGGCCTCAATCCTTCAACAAACCTGAGCACAAGGTGATTCATGTCTTTCGGATCTATGACCTCGGTACCACTGTAATGTTTGAATGCTTTCAACAACCTCTCAGAGTAAGCATGTATCGACTCTTTGCCTTCTTGTGCCGTTCAATCAATTTTCTGCCAATCAGTAACCTTAGGCGATACTTTCTGCTTCAAAAACTCAATCACCTTATAGTAGTACTTCATCACCCCAGGAGACGGTGCTCCTATAGTCCTGTCCCTTGGCGGTTCCGCTGTCGGCCAATCCACACTTCTCTTGCACTCAAGCCACAAATCAGCTGGAACTATAATCTCAAACAATGTATTCAAGTCTTCCCAAAGACATTTCACGAGCTTCACAAACCTGTCTGTCTGCTGATACCACTCTATTGGCTTTTCCCTCAACCTGGGATAATCATTTGTGAATGACAAAATGTCACCTCTAGACCACGGTAAATGAACTAGGACCCCTCCAGCTGTTTCTCTCATTGGTAACATCTTTATTGTTCCCGTGTCTGGCACAGCTTTCGCCTGCTGGGGTTCCAGGCAGTCACTTTTCCTCTTATCTCTCTTCTTTGCCCATCTGCCTTCCCACTTCTCTAATGTGCCCCAAACCTGAGCACTCTGCAGTATCTCTTTAAGGTGTGCCTTCATTCCAGTAGATCTCATCTGATCAAAAGTTTTAGGTTCGAAGTCTAACCTATAACTCCTCTTCAGATGCTTAGGGCCATATTTATACTTTTTGACGCAAAACTGCGCTAACGCAGTTTTGCGTCAAAAAAATTAGCGCTGGCTAACGCCATTCTGAAGCGCCATGCGGGCGCCGTATTTAATCAATGACGTTAGCCGGCGCTGCCTGGTGTGCGTGAAAAAAAACGACGTACACCAGGCAGCGCCGGCGTAGGGGGATATGGAGCTTGGGCGCCAAAAAATGGGGCAAGTCAGGCTGAGTCAAATTTTTCGCCTCAACCCGATTTGCGCAATTTTTTTCGACTCCCAACCCCCATAGAAATAACTCCTGTCTTAGCAAAGACAGGAGTCATACCCCCTTGCCCAATGGCCATGCCCAGGGGACTTATGTCCCCTGGGCATGGTCATTGGGCATAGTGGCATGTAGGGGGGCACAAATCAGGCCCCCCTATGCCACAAAAAAAATTAAAAAAAATACTTACCGGAACTTACTTAATGTCCCTGGGATGGGTCCCTCCAGCCTTGGGTGTCCTCCTGGGGTGGGCAAGGGTGACAGGGGGTGTCCCTGGGGGCATGGGAGGGCACCTCTGGGCTCCTTCCGAGCCCACAGGTCCCTTAACGCCTGCCTTGTCCAGGCGCTAAAAAACGGCGCAAAAGCGGCCGTACGTAATTTTTTTTTACCCGCCCACTCCCGGGCGTGAATTTTGCCCGGGAGTGTAAATACGGCGCACATGCCTCGGAGTCAATTTTTTAGACGGGAACGCCTACCTTGCATCTCATTAACGCAAAGTAGGTGTCCACGCAAAAAAATTACGCAAACTCCATGGACTTTGGCGCTAGACGCGTCTAACGCCAAAGTGTAAATATGGAGTTAGTTTTGCGTCGGAATTGCGTAAAAAAAAAACGACCCAATTCCGGCACAAACAGAGTATAAATATGCCCCTTAGTATTGTCTATGCCGTATTTGTCTGCCACGTTCGTTAACCTCTGGTGCACCTTACTCACTTCTTTGGTTATTTTCGGGCACAGATATCTTAATTCTGCTTCAGTGCATGATTCCAATCTGTTCACTCCTATAGTCCCTTCAACTAGCTCCGCGGCTTCCACACCCAACCTCACAAAATTCAGGTATTCCTCTCTCTCTGACCGCTCTGCTGTCACAGGAGTAGTCTGCGGTCTTAAGCTTATCTAACCATTCATTCAGTTGTTGTGCCGTCAAGCCTTGCAACAAAATATTTCCAGCCTGCATCATCGGTGGTTGTGACGTATTTGCACCCAATACATGTGGAGTCAATAGACACAAACCTGCTTGTCTCATGGTCTCTAAAGGAACCCCAATCAGACTGAAGTCCAGCAAAGATCTAGATCTCTCCGCTGTCTGCTCTCCCGGAGTCATCCCTTGAGAGCTTCCTGTGAACCCTCCTCTTATCACCTCTTGAGTCATTACTCCTTGATCACACACACTACGTTTTGCCTGCGCATATAGCGGTACTGGCGGACCAACTGTAATTTGCAAAGATA
This sequence comes from Pleurodeles waltl, assembly GCF_031143425.1. Lineage (NCBI taxonomy): Eukaryota > Metazoa > Chordata > Amphibia > Caudata > Salamandridae > Pleurodeles > Pleurodeles waltl. Next base: position 1,284,406,001 of record NC_090440.1, read on the forward strand.
TAGCAGCTGGTGCCTGTCCATTTCCCAATCCTAGTGGGGCATTGACTCCCATAGCTTGATTCATTAGAGGTGCCGTAACTGACTGCGGTCCTGTGACCGAGGTGTAATTCGGAACCACCTGTTGCTGCGGCTGGAGCAGCAATTGAGGAGTTGGCTCAATCTGCATTAATTTTGATCTCATGTATAATGGATCAGGCGGCACCATCAAACTCGTAGTTGTCTCTAATACTGGGACATCAGGGTAGAGCCTCTGAATTGGTGGTGGTTGCAACCGTATCTGCGTCTCGGGTGCAGTGGACACACTAGCACCATTCTGTATCGGAGCTGATGTGGTAGTATTATTTGTCGGTACTGTATTTGCGATCCCCTGCTCTTGTGATGAATTTTCAGGACCTGCACTAATACTCGGTCTATTGTCCTTTATGGCATATGGTGGTGGTCGATCATGTAACAACTGATTAAGAAACTCATCATCATCTGAATCATCTGCATCTGCCCAAGACTTCTGAGTCTCCTTCTGCTTGCTAGAGCCCTTGTCTGTTTTACAAGTGGCCTTTCTTCCCTGGGTTTCGGCTTCTTGAGTTATTGCTGGAAACATCCTAACTCCGTCTATTATTTCCCTTCTCCACATCTTGGTCTCGCTATCCCATCTAGCTTCTGCTAAGGTCTTTTCTGCTTTCCTCATTCTCCGCTCAAATTTCTGTTGCCTCTGTCGTATGGCCATTAATTCCCAAATTGCTAACGCCTCAAACTGAGCTGGTTTCGGAGGCGGCTTCTGCTCATTTAGCGCTTTGTGCAAATTTTCTAGAACCCCTATGTTAAATGTTCCATTCTCTGGAAACACCAAACACCCATCTTTCTCTGTTAATTTGCACCAATGCTTTAGCCAAAGGCATGGCGCGACTCCCTTCTCCTCCATTACGGCATAAGCCGGAGTATCCTCTGGCGGTGTAGGCTCCCCCACACTCGCAGTAATATAAGCATCTGTTAGGGTTTGTACACAGCAAAGAGCATGTCCCCTCTCACTGCACTAGTGGGTTCTGTAATAGCTCCCTTTTAAACTTACTATTGAAAGCCTTTCTTGTTATCTCACCTTCCCCCCCCCCTAGGCTTCTGTGTATGTTGTTTAATGTGCTGTTTTGTTTACACATTGGGCCTTGCTTTTACCAAGGCTTCTTTAAAATACTCCTCCCTAGGCCATGTGTTAATCCAACTCATTTGCATAATAACTGAAACTCTGCACACCTTTCAAGAACATGTGCAGCATGTGAGGACCACACCCAGCTCTTCAAACCACACCCAGCTCTGCACACCTTCCAAGAACATGTGCAGCATGTGAGGACCACACCCAGCCCTTCAAACCACACCCAGCCCTGTCTATAAAAGTCATCCCCGAGCCTCACCCAGTGCTTGTGCTCGTCTACCTCCCGCTTACCTGAGAACAGATCCCTCGGCGCTGGCACTCCTGCTCTTTACAGACTTTCATTGACTTCAATGGGCGCAGCTTCTGGCTCTTCCTTCTTCCGGTTTCCGGTTCCTCCTTGCTTCAGCCTCTCTCCTAGGAGTAACCTGCAAAAGAGAAAGAAGACAAGGTTAGACTGATCAGTATCTCTTGCCAGCAACAAGTAAGTGCAAAACCTTTTATTACCTGAAAGAACTTTGACAACAATTTCTGGATTCCTGTATAGACAATTTGAAACGAAATACCTTCCACGAACATTGTGATTCAAACTCTTTGTTACAAGAATATTTTGCAGAACTTTGTGAAGCAAAGATTGTTTTTTCTCATGGAACTTTTAAGAATCGAACAGTGGAAACCATTAACAGCAAGGCAAACAGTAAATCAAGGACTTGCACAAATTACATGCTGTATTTTTATGTAAAAGTACAGTATTTGTTTTATAAAGGATTCTGGAAATATGGGAAAAGTGAGTCTGCTATTGGGAATTTAGGCTTTAGTTATATTATGATGAATGTTTGATATTGGTAATTCTGATAACGGTATTTTTTTAATGTTTTAGAAGCTTTACAGTAATAGAAAACACATCCCAGAGCAGTAACACATTCCAAACCTGGAAACTAGAGACCAGGATCCAAGAGGTACTTTTAGAAGAGAATTTCTAATAAATAAAGGGATAGTCAGGAACCCATTTAGGAATAGGTTGCACTTATCTGTTCTTTGTTTATGTTTCATTAGGCACCAGTTTCTACAGAAGTCAGAAAGGGCCGCAGATTTGTGCAGCACTTCAACAGTGGAAACGCAAGAACGGTGTTGTCTCTCTTTTTTATTTTATCCACTTCCTCCCTTCCCTTGAGCTTCTGTTCTTAGTGCACTGTTTTAAAAACTAATGTGCTGGAACAAGCAGTTTCAGGGTGGGGTCGGATTGTCTTCAACCTCCATCAGAACTGAACAAGAACTCAGGTGAGCTGGGCTTTGACAGAAGCACAAGCCTTAAAAAATTTCAGTTCTGGTGGACGATGAATACCGGGGAAGAAATAGAGGGCATTGACGTCACGGATATGGCGCAGGCCCTAAATGAGGACTTGGCTCATAATGAATCAGTGTCTGGCATCTTGCAACATATGCAAGAGGAACTAGAGAGAGTAAAGATGGAGAATACCTCTTTAAAACAGGATTTAAGCAGGTATAAATTTAGGGGATCTCAGTGGAAGACAGCTTCTACGCCTTTGTTTAAAACCTCTTCAGAGACAGGGGCGCCATCAAAACATACAACTTTGCCTTCCCCAGTTGAGGTTACTGTTAATGTTCCTAATGTTGTGCCCTTAGCAGCACCTGAACGTTTTCATGGAGATAGTAACAAATTCCATGTTTTTATCAATCAATGTCAATTACACTTCATTTGTAAGCCACAACAGTTCCCTACTGATGATACGAAAGTGGCATTCGTCTTGTCTTATTTGGGTGGCACAGCAGCCAATTGGTCAATTCTTTTCGTGGATAGAGATGATCCCATCCTCCATAATTGGAATCAATTTAAACGTACCATGACCAGCCTTTTTGCAAAACACACTTTCATGCAGGCAAGTGATAATGAGCTTTTAAATCTTAAACAAGGTAACAAGGATTTATTGACCTATCTCACTAGTTTTAATCGTTTACTCACCGAGACACAGTGGCCAGAAGAAAAGCGTGTCTCCCTTTTTTATAAAGGTTTGAGAGACGAGTTAAAAGACGCGCTGGCTCATATCGTTGATTTGCCAAAAGACTATTCGGACTTTGTAGATTTAGTTGTGAAATTAGAACATAGACTAGGAGAAAGAAAGGGAGATAAATACAAACTGGAATCACGGTTAACTTTTATTAGACACGAGAAGAAAGACACAGATAATGAACTCCCTGAACCAGAGCCTATGCAAATAGGGACACTCAGAGGTCCACTCACATCAGAGGAAAAAGAAAGAAGGAGAAAATTTCAATTATGTTTATATTGTGGCAGGGCAGGTCACTTTGCCAGAGAATGTCCAGTAAAGCCTAAAACTCCACGAAAGGGTGATGTTTCCTCCACCTCCTCAACTGAATCGGGAAACGATTAAGCTCGACAAGGGGAGAGGTTACTTGTTCGAGAAAACATCTTAATCAAACCTCTAATGCTGCAGCCTTCATGGTACCGCACATACCTAGACATTTCATAATTCAGGTCGTTTTAATTGTTACTACCCAAGTGAGGCATTCTCTCCCTGTCCTACTGGACTCAGGCGCAACAGGAAATTTTGTAGATAATAAGTTAGCTGAAATCTTAGGACTTCCTATGTGCCTAAAGCCTTGTCCAGAAGCAGTATGTGCAGTGGATGGGTCAGAATTGACCTCTGGATTAATCACAAAACAAACAAGTCCACTTGTTATGGTCTGTCAGAACGGGCACACAGAGGTGATTAGCTTTGATCTGATAGATACTCCTAATTTTGGTTTGATTCTCGGGGTACCCTGGTTAACAACTCATAACCCAAAAATTGATTGGGTGAATAGAACTGTTACTTTGGATTCCTCTTTCTGTAGAACCAATTGCTATCAAGAAGCAGGTACAGAACAGAGCACAGTATTACACTGTGCTAGTGTTACACAAGATGAATCAAGTCTCCCTCCTGAATATTCTGACTTTAAAGACGTCTTTGATCCAGTAAAGGCTAGTGTGCTGCCCCCACATCGGTCTTATGACTGCCGTATAGATCTTATCCCAGGGGCCCCTTTACCTAATAACAGAGTATATGCTTTGACTGACGAAGAAACCAAATACTTAAGAACCTACCTAGATGACCTACTACAGTCTGGGTTCATCCGTCATTCCACATCTCCGGTGTCATCTCCACTTTTTTTTATCCCGAAGCCGGATAAATCCCTGCGCGCGTGTATTGATTATAGAGGACTAAATAAGGCTACAATAAAGAATAAATATCCTCTTCCTCTAATACCTGTGTTTTTGGATCAATTAAGACATTCTACTGTATACACTAAACTAGATCTGCGGGGAGCTTACCACCTGGTCCGAGTAAAAGAGGGGGATGAGTGGAAGACAGCTTTCAAGACAAAGTTTGGTTTATTTGAGTACACAGTAATGCCCTTTGGGTTATGTAATGCCCCTGCGGCCTTTCAGTTCTTTATAAATGAGGTCCTACACGAATTCCTGGACGTTTGTGTCATAGTATACATAGACGACATCCTCATTTACTCTAAGAACTCAGAAGAACATACCCAACATGTTTGTGCAGTATTATCAAAGTTAAAAGAAAATCATCTTTTTGCTAAGTTAGAAAAGTGTACTTTTAATGTCAACAAGGTTGACTTTTTAGGATACTGCCTGTCACCTCAAGGAATAACTATGGATTTAAAGAAAATCAGTGCTATTGCTGATTGGCCAGAACCATCCTCTGTAAAAGATATTCAGAAATTTCTGGGTTTCGCCAATTTTTATAGGAGGTTTATTGCACATTTTGCAGACATTGCGGCCCCAATAACTACCTTGTTGCGGAAAGGGCAACGATTTCTTTGGACTGATGAGGCGGCACACGCCTTTCAACTCCTAAAACAAAAGTTCACTTCAGCCCCAATTCTGAAACATCCTGATCCTGACTTGCCCTTTTTTGTTGAAGCGGATGCTTCACAAGTAGCTTTAGGAGGAGTTCTCTCTCAACGAGATGCAGTAGATGGCCAGTTACATCCTATAGCCTTCTATTCCAAAAAGTTATTGCCAGCTGAACAAAATTACACAGTGGCTGAAAGGGAACTACTAGCTATCAAAGTAGCCTTTTCAGAATGGAGGCACCATTTAATGGGAGCCAAGTACCCAGTTACAATCTTTTCTGACCATAAGAACCTACAGTTTTTTGGATCACTTAAAGCACTAACACCACGTCAGATGCGCTGGTTAAATTTTTTTAGCACATTTGACTTTGTTATAACCTATAGACCAGGTGCACAACAAATTCAATCTGATGTGTTATCTAGATACGGACAAACCTCAGACAGGAAACAAGATAAAATAGGAAAACCCATTATTCCTCCCCAAAAGTTGTTGGCACCAGTACAACAAAAGGATTTCATCACAGATCTATATAATGCACACATGCAAATAGCACCTCAGGATTGGTTAAAGGATTCCCATAACACAATACAACGAGGTTTATTGTATCACGACAACATGCTGTTAGTGCCCACCTCTGAATTACAAACACAGGTGATAATTTGGCATCACGCCTCACCGTTGGCAGGTCATCCTGGTTGGGTAAAAACCCTGGAAAATGTGTAAAAACACTTTTGGTGGGACACTATAAGAAAGGACATTAAGCAATTTGTCACTACCTGTCCAATTTGTGCAAGACATAAATCTTCTCATAAGGCTCCTGACGGCTTGTTAATACCAATGCCAACACCCAAACAACCTTGGCACACTGTGAGCGTAGACTTTATTGTAGGTTTACCACCTGTAAAATCCTTCACAACAGTGTTGGTTATAGTGGATTTTTTATCTAAAATGGCACATTTTGTACCATTACGGAAATTACCCACGGCGGCAGAATTTGCCGATATTTTTATAAGGGAAATTGTGCGTTTACATGGTTTGCCAAGCAAAGTGGTGTCAGACCGAGGGAGCCAGTTGAACTCCAGATTTTGGAAAAAATTATGTGAAAAACTGAAAATAGATGTGGCCTTATCCACTGCTTTCCACCCAGAGACAGATGGACAGACTGAACGACTGAACCAAACCTTACTTCAAACGCTACGTTGTTTATTGGCTGATTATTCTAGTGAATGGTTGGAAGCTCTCCCTGTAGCAGAGTTTGTTTATAATAATACTGAGCATTCAGCTCTACTTTGCTCACCATTCTATTTCTTGCAGGGGTATCATCCAAGAGCTATACCCATTTTGTTAGAAGATTCCCTGTTGCCTACAGTAACGGATAGACTAACGAGGTTAGGTGACATACAAGACAAAGCCAGGAAACATTTATTAAAGTACAAGGAAAGCATGAAAAGACAAGCAGACAAACACAGGTCTGAGGCCCCAATGTATAAAATTGGTGACAAGGTATGGCTCTCCACAAAGAACCTAAACATAGAGGGATCCCGAAAGCTGCAACCACGTTTCATTGGACCCTTTAGTATAACTGCCATAGTAAACCCGGTAACAGTAAAATTAGATTTACCAAAAGAATATCCAGTACATACTACATTCCATGTGTCCTTGCTTAAGCCGTACAACTCAAAAACCCGACCTGAACCACCACCTCCACCCATGCCAATTAAGGGAAATCTGGAATATGAAGTGAAAAGCATAAAAGACTCAAAAAGAATTAGTGGACGTCTGTTTTATTTAGTAGAATGGAAAGGATATGATGAATCTGAGAATTAATGGGAACCAGCATCATATGTACATGCCCCACAGCTGATTAGACGGTTTTATTTAAAAAATCCAGGAAAACCCCGTCCTGTAGGAGGGCCTTTGAGGGGGGCAACTGTTAGGGTTTGTACACAGCAAAGAGCATGTCCCCTTTCACTGCACTAGTGGGTTCTGTAATAGCTCCCTTTTAAACTTACTATTGAAAGCCTTTCTTGTTATCTCACCTTCCCCCCCCCTAGGCTTCTGTGTATGTTGTTTAATGTGCTGTTTTGTTTACACATTGGGCCTTGCTTTTACCAAGGCTTCTTTAAAATTCTCCTCCCTAGGCCATGTGTTAATCCAACTCATTTGCATAATAACTGAAACTCTGCACACCTTTCAAGAACATGTGCAGCATGTGAGGAACACACCCAGCTCTTCAAACCACACCCACCTCTGCACACCTTCCAAGAACATGTGCAGCATGTGAGGACCACACCCAGCCCTTCAAACCACACCCAGCCCTGTCTATAAAAGGCAGACCCCGAGCCTCACCCAGTGCTTGTGCTCGTCTACCTCCCGCTTACCTGAGAACAGATCCCTCGGCGCTGGCACTCCTGCTCTTTACAGACTTTCATTGACTTCAATGGGCGCAGCTTCTGGCTCTTCCTTCTTCCGGTTTCCGGTTCCTCCTTGCTTCAGCCTCTCTCCTATGAGTAACCTGTAAAAGAGAAAGAAGACAAGGTTAGACTGATCAGTATCTCTTGCCAGCAACAAGTAAGTGCAAAACCTTTTATTACCTGAAAGAACTTTGACAACAATTTCTGGATTCCTGTATAGACAATTTGAAACGAAATACCTTCCACGAACATTGTGATTCAAACTCTTTGTTACAAGAATATTTTGCAGAACTTTGTGAAGCAAAGATAGTTTTTTCTCATGGAACTTTTAAGAATCGAACAGTGGAAACCATTAACAGCAAGGCAAACAGTAAATCAAGGACTTGCACAAATTACATGCTGTATTTTTATGTAAAAGTACAGTATTTGTTTTATAAAAGATTCTGGAAATATGGGAAAAGTGAGTCTGCTATTGGGAATTTAGGCTTTAGTTATATTATGATGAATGTTTGATATTGGTAATTCTGATAACGGTATTTGTTTAATGTTTTAGAAGCTTTACAGTAATAGAAAACACATCCCAGAGCAGTAACACATTCCAAACCTGGAAACTAGAGACCAGGATCCAAGAGGTACTTTTAGAAGAGAATTTCTAATAAATAAAGCGATAGTCAGGAACCCATTTAGGAATAGGTTGCACTTATCTGTTCTTTGTTTATGTTTCATTAGGCACCAGTTCCTACAGAAGTCAGAAAGGGCTGCAGATTTGTGCAGCACTTCAACAGTGGAAACGCAAGAACGGTGTTGTCTCTCTTTTTTATTTTATCCACTTCCCCCCTTCCCTTGAGCTTCTGTTCTTAGTGCACTGTTTTAAAAACTAGTGTGCTGGATCAAGCAGTTTCAGGGTGGGGTCGGATTGTCTTCAACCTCCATCAGAACTGAACAAGAACTCAGGTGAGCTGGGCTTTGACAGCATCCCCCCTCAAAGCACTCTTTCAAGCCTTGAAAAACATCATTTTTGCGTCATTTATTTTGTTTAGAATCGAATCAGGAGGTGACTTTAGCTCCCAGAACACTCTTTGCCTACCTTCTTAACCAATTGCCTCTCACGGACAGCTGCCAATCCGCGCGCGACCCGTCTCACTAGCTGACCTATCCCAGCTCGGCTCCAATGACGTCACACTCACACACACTGCGGCTGACAAACTCTTGCGGCTTGTCTTCCTCACTCTAAATCCACACAAAACTAATGCAATACATTGCAAGCACCTTAACAACAAACCCAAATTTGCCGGTTTACTACAGGAAGGGTAACACGATCGCTTCATAACTTTACAGAGATTTCACTTGAAGCCTCGGCTGCTACAATCTCCTTCTCAGATCCCACACCCGCAAGCAGAATTCGACCCGCAAATTCTACTCTCAATTTGTCAATGGTTCGTCCTAGTGCACTTTAGAACTTACCAAATCTCCATCAAAGGTTTCACTCACACACTTTGACTCAAACTCGACTCGTCAACCATGCCCGAATGACCTATTGAACCGCGCAAATTACAACATAAACCATGTGTATCATACACTTATCAATATACTCCGGAGTCTTAGACCACGCCGGGTCCGTACATCACCAACAACCACGTGGACAATTTTTTAGCACAAAGCGTCACGCTCACATGAAATTCGCCGACTTCCCTACTCTCATACTGCGGTGTGCGCCCACTCCTACTAAAACATTACCTGGCCTAAATTTTCACAAACCTCACAATTCACCTCCGGTATGCATAAGCTGGGCAAGCGCAAATTCTGCATCACACATACTATCACTAGAACGCCGAGAACATACCCACTCACTTAGGCAAGCTCCGAGATTCCGGGAAAGTCATTTGGGACTTAGGGGCACATCATACCTCCAATCTGCATTATCTCAAAAAACAATTCCAAAAAAATGGTCTCTCGTCCTAGGGTCCCAAAGGGCCTAAACCGTCCTCTGCTACCAGAACTGATAACGCGTCCCTTTCTAGATAATTTATTTAGTCTGGTACTCGTTTTAGGCCATTGAATGTTTTGACCCTGTTTGAAGACACCTTAGAACGAGGCAATTAATCAACATGCCAATCAATAAATCAATAACGTCAACAATATTTTCATTAACAAATCGATTCAACTCAGATTGTGACATTGGTAAGAATCGAAAACTCCCATGACCTTTCAGTCATGAATAACCACATGGATTTGGTATGATTTGTGATATTTATTTCTTATTGATTACACCTCTACGAGTAAGTTTATTAGTCTCAATACCAGAAAATACATCAATACGGTAACAATATGGCAACTCGAATAAGACTTCATCAATGCAAAGATCATAAACATTAGAACAAAGCACAACGTCAACATGGGTTAAACTTAGCAGAGTTTCAATAAGGCATAGATTCAGTCATTTGTCTATTTGCATCTGTTTAGTGAACTCCTTAACTAACCTCGAATTAGCATTGGCATGTTGGGCTTCATGCAAAACAATTTAGCAACACAAATTTAGAAAACCTCTAACTATGGTCTCTATCAAAAAGAAGCAGTTGGTACCTAGAAAGAAAAGGCAAACAGATAATTACAATTTCATCATCATATAGTTACACTCCGTAATGTGTCAGCATACAGAGTCAGTCTTCGTCTTCAGGACATCAGTTGATTCGCCATCAGCCAGGAAACACAGCAAAGTTCAGCAAGACGGGCAATAAGGGACACTTCCCTCATGAGGAGGAAAAAGTATGAACCGGGCAAGGCAAAGTAAGGATGGTTCAAAGAATCAAACAGCAAAGTCAGAGTGGCAAAGTAGCTGGGTAATAGCGAAAAGGCACATAACGGCTGATTTCTCCTTGTGTCCAAGAATTATATCGATCTTGTTGTACAGTCCCCTAATTTCCAATTGGGCAAGTTTGGGGTGCACCATTATCTCCATCCAAATGTTTACTTGTCGCCTCATTAAGATTTACACCTTAGAACAGGTCTCACGTAGTTTATTGGCTTCTGAAATTGACGTCTCCAACGGGTAGAATGTCAGGTACAATTTCATGTTCTTGCAGTCCTCTCACAGTCCCATTCAGTAGTTTCATTGTCTATACCAGTTCAGGCGACCTTGTACCTGTTGCAACTTTACACTGTTGCATTCAGCAAGAATGTCTCCTTGAGCAAGTCGAGTCTCATGAGAAAGAATTTACTACGGTTACACACGTCTTCTAGCTTCTGGAAAAGTACGGCTACATGCCCTTCAGCAAGGCAGCACATTGCACATTAGAAAAACACATTTAATATGAAACCAGACAACTAGGCCCGACTCATGCTAACTAAGGCCTAGTGATTAATTAGCAAAACCTTAACATATAACTCTTAATACTAATACAAAATCATACATTAGTACATTAATATTTCATTACTAGTCAGTTTCCTTTATCATCGTATACATTGGTGGCCACTCCCCGTGGGCACATTTCAAGCACACGTTTAGTAAAAGCACATTAATGCATTTTCTATGCGGCATCATTATGCATTAATTAGTAAACATTTCATGTTAATTTTGATTATAAACCTACACTCCAACAGGTGCACTGAGGTCCTAGTACTGGAACAGCAGAGTGTCCTGACTGTAAGAACTGAGGTGCTCTGGCAGACAGCATGCATGGGGTTCCTGGCACTGGCATGGCTGAGGGCTTGGAGTGTGTGAACTGGGGTGCACTGATGGAGCTGCGTCCAAGGTCCCCGTACTGGAACAGCAGAGTGTACAGACTGCAAGAACTGAGGTAGTCTTGCAGATGGCACATGTGGAATTCTAGCATGGCTAAGGGGCTTGGAGTGCGTGAACTGAGGTGCACTGATGGAGCTGCGCCTGAGGTCTCAGTACTGGAACATCAGTGTGTACTGACTGTAAGAACTGAGCTTCTCTGGCAGACAGCGCATGTGGGGTTTTGGCACTGCTGAGGGACTTGGAGTGTGTGAACTGAGGTGCACTGATGGAGCTCCACCTGAGGTCCCAATACTAGAGCTGCAGAGTATTCTGACTGCAAGAATTTAGGTGCTCTGGCAGACAGCATGTGTGGGGTTCCTGGCACTAGCATGGCTGAGGGCTTGGAGTGTGTGAACTGCAGTGCAATGATGGAGCTGCACCCGAGGTCCCAGTACTTGAGCAGCAGAGTGTACTGACTGCAAGAACTGAGGTGCTCTGGCAGACAGCATGTGTGGGGTCCCTAGCACTGGCACGGCTGAGGGCTTGGAGTGTGTGAATTGAGGTACACTAATGGAGCTGTGAGTGGGATCCCAGTATGGAGCAGAAGTGGACATTGTCTCTAAGGATTCTGGAGCCCTAATAGAGCTGGGTGCCTAAGCTATAAGAAATTACAAGCGATCCTCCGCCCTTGCTTTCAGCACACAAGCAGGCATACTTGGTAAAGAAAATTCAAGCCAAAGAGGGGTAGGAGCCAGGCAGCTGAGGAGGGTGCAGAGAACCCACAAAGACCAAATGTGACCAAGAGAACAGCCTGATTTATTGCCTTCTTTACAACTAAGCTCAGAGGAAGAATGCTCTGCAAATGAAAAGGGAAGCTTCCCTGGGCAGAGGCAGGAAACAAAGTAAAAACAAATTCCCTACAGACCAGATAAACAGGACAAATGAAACTGCTAAAAGCCCACAGAAGAAGTATACTTAAAAGTTATACAAGAGGTTGTACGCTTACGTTCGACCTAAAAAACAGGGTCCTATTCCTGTGTTTAGGTAATAGAAAAACAGAAAATAATTGGGGTACAGTGAGCCCTGCATAACCCAGGGCACTGGTGTCACTGCACCTGCACCAATAATAGCTGAGCTGGTGCACCAATAATAGCTGAGCTGGTGCTCCTGGTGCTCACTTCCCCTTACATGTGCACCGTTCCCTGAATAACTCCAGCCCTTCCCTCTCTTGCTTTTCATTCATTTCATGCTACCTTCACTCTACCCTCCCCCATTCTCAACTGACCATTATGATTATGCCCAACACCTCTCTTTCTCTCAGTTCTCCTGTATTTCTTGGGTCCCTTTAACTACATCTTGTATCTCACACTGTGTGCCGTAACTCTCACTCTCTTTCCTGGAGTCTTCCCTTTTCTTTCCCAATTTGTACAACCTTCCTTGTAGATCTCCACCCTCTTCTAGCTTCCTTTATATTTAACTACTTTCTGAGTTCCACTCTCCTCTATTCCCACTTACATCTCTCCACTTTCCCTTACCCTCTCTCTATTTCCCACTGATGTTTCTATTCTTCACTGCATTTAGCCATATCTAGCGTATCTCTCTACCTCCTCATTTGCTCTGTTGTTTATTGCCTGTATTTATTTGCTTTTCTTCCCCTCTTATCCTTTTAGAATAAACACATAGTGAGGCTCCAGGCAGGCAGGCACAAATCTGGGCTGGTGTCAAAGTAATCTACAACTAATGCAGGGCAGAGTAGGCGCCCCAATCCTCTGGGCCCTGGTGCAACTGTGGCAGCTACACTGCTAAAAGGTACACCCCTGTGACTCTGAAGTCATAGGCTCAGAGAGACTAAAAGCCTACATGAGTCTTAGGTGGTAATGACACAATTACTTACCGGTAATCTTCATTACCCCTTCATCTCATCTTCCTCCTCCCAGTCCTTACTATATGAGAATTGATCAAGCTATAATAACTTGCACCAACACTCCACACATGCAGTCAAAGCACAACTTTATTCAATTACATCAGTGCTAATTTCAAAACAGTGGAAGAAAAATTCACATCAGTATTCTGAAGGAGATCCAATCTATAGTGTTTTACAAATGTCTCATCGGTCGACCATGCAGCTGCTCAACAGATTTCCTGTACTGAGGCACCTCTAGCTCCTCCCAAGAGGTCGATACAGCTTTAGTCGATCTCCCCTGAATCACTGGTGGAGGAGATTCATCTAGAGTCTTAACTGACTGAGATATAGCTTGACAGATTAACCTACCGATAGTCTGATAAGAAACATTTTTGCCTTTATTTGCTGTGTCATGTGAAACAGAGCATTTGGCACTCTAAATGTACTTAGTATGTTATAGGTAGATGGATAAGTCCTGCATGACATCAATGGGAGATGGAATCTCTGAATTAACCCCAGAAAGGAAAACTGGGAGAAGAATCTCTTGACACAAATGATGAAGAGAATTTTGGTTTGGGACTAAATTTACAATCTAACTTGAGAACCGCTCTGTTGGGTAAAAACTTAAATACAAGTAAGAATCGCCTAGTGACTCAATCTCACCCAAGCACTTTGCAGAAGTGATGGCAATTAGGAGGCTGTCTAATCTGATTGCTACCCCAAATCGTAATCCTTTATGGGTTTATGTTTTTTTGGTGTTACCCCCTCAACACAATGGAGAGATCCCATGTCGAAGCTGGAGAGAGTTGCAGGTCTCTGTAATCTTACATTCTTGAAGAGTCTGACTACCAAAGGAGACTCATGCTTGAGTCTTGATTTAATCTTAGAACCTTAATGGCTGACCACTGAGGAGACAAAGCAAAGGGCGCTAGGTCTTTCACAAACACTTCCCTTAAAAAATCAAGGATTTTATATGGATCCAGTGACATTGGATCCCTCCCTTTTGCAGCACACCAAGAGTAAAAGGACATCCAATGCTAATGATGGGGGCAATTCTGGAGGCATGAATTTCTTTTGCTATCTGTTCTGAACAACCATGCTGTTGCAAATCTACCCTTTGAAGCTAAAGCCATCAGCTAGAGATGTTGGAGCTGAAGTTTCCACAGGAGCAGAAACTGCAGAGGAGAAGGCTCCAGATGTAAATAGAGATAACTCTCTTAGGGCTGTGACAGATGAAGCGAAAACTAGGTGTGATGGGGCCAGAATGGGCCCACCAGAATCACTGATACCTTCTTCTCCCAAATCTCTGGTGCACCTTCAGGAGGAGGAGAATCAGAGGAAAGGCATACAAAAGTCCACTGGCCAGTGGACTGATATGGAATTCAACGCTCATGTGTGGGACATATTGTTTCTGCGCATAATGCTGGAAACATTGTGTTCTGTGGGGACGCATAAAGGTCTGTGCCAGGTTTCCAATGAGATGATCAAATGTGATTAAACTCCTAAACAGACAGGTGACAATTCACTGAAGACAGAAGATTCCAGGTCAAGCTCTCAGGCCCAAAATTAAATCTCCAATGGATGTACACTGCCCACAAAGCTCGAAGGTGTTCCTCTGCCCACGCAAGTTTCTATTTGCATCAGTGCTTTGCACTTAATGCTTCCTATCAATTCGTATCTGATCTGGTGACCGGACTGTCTGTTCTCACAGCAACATTGGCACCCTCCACCTGTTGATTAAAAGTTTGCAATGCCATCCAAACTGCTGGCAATTCTCTCCAGTTCAAGGAGCGAAATTTTTGTTCTGTGGCCCAATGACCCTTCTTCTCCTGTACCCCCAATGTTGCTCCCCATACCCACCAGTAGGCATCTGTGGTAAACATTGGGTGGGAAATGGTACGGAATTCTTTTTGCTAGATTGTATTCCTCTAGCCAGACAAGAGGTTACAATCACTGGGTGCTCGAAAATTGTGAGAGCTCCGTGACCAGTCCTGAAGGAGAGGTTTACCAGAGGTTTCAGATAGAAGCATGCCCGGGGGACTAAAGCCACAGTTGCCACCATTAGATCCTGCAGTTTCAACCATCCTCTGGCATACACACATTCCTGACTGAGCAACTGCTTTGAAGCACAGGTATCCTGGACGGAGGAAGAAATGCCCACCCTCGGTTGGCATTGAACAAAGCTCCTATGAAGGTCTTGGAGAAATATGTACAAACAAATTTTCCCATAGACACAGAATGGGTAAAACCTTATGATATGTCTGGCCCTTGGTCTCTTCTGGCTAAATTTGGGACTGTTCAAAGATGATAATGAATCCTGACTGTCGAAATACTTCCATCACCTTTTTCACTTCTTCCTGAGCCTTAAGGAAAGATAAAGCAGATACTGAGTACTCATCAAGGTACTGAATAATTGTGACCCCCCCCCCCCTTGCAATTGAAGATGTGCTACAAATAGTGCGAATACCTTTGTGGACACCCTGGGAGAGGTTGCCAAGCTGAAATGAATGGCTTAAATATGCAGATGCTGATCCCCACTGTGAATCCAAAAAAACCTCTAGCTGTCTTTGTGAATGGGCACGTGGAAGTAAGAATCCTGTAGTTCATTGTGGACAGGAAATCCTCGTTCTTTATCAATTGAATTATTGTCTGCAACAACACCATCCCGAAAGTCTCTACTAGGACATTGTGGTTGATGGCTTGAGATCCTATATTGAGACGTACTTGCCATCTGGCTTCAGGACCAGAAACAGAAACAAAGTAGTGTGAAATCCTGTTTTTCTTTTGTGCTCTGACACCGGAATCACCACACCCTTGTCCTGTAACAACTGAATTCCCAGGAGCATGGATTGATTTTTTAAGGCATCCTTGATGTTGGAGGCGGCATGCTCTGGTTGGCTGGGGCGAAGCCCTAGCCAGGCAGACCTACCACTCCCATCAGGGGTGGATGATTGCACTCACAGTACGCCCTGTGCTCACCCTTGGGTAGCCCGGCACTGAGCAGTTAGGACTTGCACACAACAAATAAGCTGAGCGCCATAAAAGAGACTCCACATGAGGTGTATGTAAGTTTGTATTCAATAAACATTATTTAACACAGCATGAACATCATGTATCTCTGAGCATAAATCACATTTGGAAATAACACTAGCAGTACTACGGCCAACTGAGTTAAAATTACATCAGTAGTATGGGGAAGATCCTACTTTACCCCCAGCATCCTCATGCAGTGCAAAACGTTGCCAGCACAAGATCCACCCGAACAATTATTCTAATTCATTCCCACAAAGTTAGAGTTTGTGCCCTGATTCACAACTGTAGCAGTAATGTTCACACAGAGGTAATTATAACACTTTTAAATAAGCTTGTGGGCCACACGGGTAAAACCAATGTGAAACGTAATACACTCTTGGCAAGAATCAAATTGTATTGCAACACTGTGCTGTGTTCTTATTCACAGACAGTCACTCCAATGCCCTCACTCAATACCGAAACCCGGTGCTACGGATATCAAGCAGATTTATATGGCATATACTCGCACACACACAACACCCTAATGCAGCGCATTGATATCTGGCAGGTCAGTAGATATTGTACCAGCAGTCCCAGTGGGCCAAACTCTCCTCCACCCTTTAGCCAACACAGAGTGCCCCACCCCCATGTACCGGAGTTGAAGGAAATCTTTCCCCCTTGGAAACTAGGATGATCCCGGGTGGAGTCACACTTATTCAGGGTCCCAGGGAAAAAGGTGTGGGGATAGTTAACAGGTGGTTTCAGGCGGCAGTCAACAAATGGAGGTTTAGTCACCCCACGAGACGTTCAATCAAAGGTCGCCCCACCGTGCTACCAGGCACTTGACTAGTTCTACGAGGCACAAGGGGAGGAGGGTCACCACATCTCGGGACCTGCTACCAATCGCTCTCTGAAGTGTTCTGTAGGCCACTCACTTACTCTCACTACCCAGGCCCGTTCCGTCATTACAATCTGGTAACAAGTAGTTTTCGTGGCCGGGTGAGAAGATAGCAGTTGGTCTGCCGCACTAGGTGCATCTAAAAGAGCCATTGATGAGTGAGAGATGAAGCAGGGGAGACTCTCAGAAGGAGGATGTGCCCCATAGGACACACATTGAACAAAGTCACACCCAGGCCGTCCGGGCAGTTCAGAAAACAAATTCACTCCCCTGCACCTCCCTGGAAATGAGGCACAACGTCAGGTGCGTGATGGAAGGATTTGCACCAGACCTTTCAGTTCTGCTCACACACAGTGCGGAGCAGCAATTCAGTACCTCCTTGAAAATGAGGCACAATGTCTGGTGTGCGATGACTTGAGTCGCACCAGACAATTCTGATCGCACACAAAGAGTTACCAATTCCATTGGAGATGATGCCTAGCCACACTCCTTGACTGAGGGCAGTTCCTTTGAGGTTTTGCACCAAGCAATCTGGTCTCCAGGCACAATACTTGGTTCCATGCCCACACTGTTGCTACCAAGGTGGATCCAGCAGACAATGTGGACACTTAAGAGGGCACCACTCTTGAGGTGTCACAGGTAGAAGGTGTAGGTCCCTCAGGGGAGGTGTTTGATGTCCTCGAGACCTCCACCAGAGAACAGAGGGCAAGCCAACAAGTTCTTGGAGAGCAGACTTTGGGGTGCTACACAGCAGGAGGCAGTCAGTCGGGCCAGCTACTATTCAGGAAGAGTGCTTGGTGTCTTCCAATGGCAGTAATTCCTCCTCATGCACAACAGATTCCTCTGGCAGTATGCACCACGCAGTCCAGTATCTTCGGTTCTGCGTTCCCACAGGAGTATCTCTACTTTTCTGCATTGTGGCAAGAGTAGTTATACCATAGTGCGCCTTTGATGTTGGGAGTGTTTTAGAGGGTTCCCCTTGGAACCACAGATGTCTGCCCTAAATTTTGGTCCTGTCTGTAATGGGGTCATGTCATGCAGATCTTAATCTTTATTGGGGCCATGATCTGGCTCCGAGAGGTCAAGTGTCAAAATCTCTCCCTCCAATTTATCCAGCCAGGACCTCTAATGCAGAGGTCGTCTGTTCCAGTTGCATGCCCAAGGTTTAAAGCTGTCCTTGGGGAATGCACAGATGTGCACCCCCAGCCTCCAGTGTGAACTAGAGTCAAATTAAAAATCACATACAGCTTTTTAGAGCATAGACACGCCCACTTTCTAGAACTGGAATGTCTAATTTAATATTGAGAAAAACACCTTTACCACAGTTAGGGGTTTGCAAGGATGAATTCCAGTGATAGGAAACATTATGAGGCTGCTCCACTGCAATCCACCATTGCAGCTAGGAGTAACGGTAACTTCCCATGTTAATCCATGGGCAGAGCAGCTCTCAAAGTAGTGAAAACACACTTGGGTATTCTACACTCCATGGGCATACGTGCCTTTGCGCACCTACAAGCCTTCAATGGCAGGCTGAACACATGTTTAAGAACACTATAGGTGCACTATAGGTGCACTATAGTGCGCGCACACAGGCCTGCTGTGACAGACTGGACTCATATTTAAGAACAACAACGGTGCAAGTGCGTGCACACAGGGCATCTATGACAGGCTGGACTAATGTGTAAGAACACCATAGGTGCAAGTGCGCTCACACAGGCCTGCTATGACAGACCGGATTCGTGTTTAAGAACACTGTAAATGCAAGTGTGCATACACAAGCCTGTTATGACAGGCTCAGCACATAATTGAACCACCAGTGAGCACGCGCAGACACACTGGCGGGTGCCACTTAGGTGGGAAAGGTACATTCACTTTTCCCACTGTACTTACAGTGAGTAAGTGCCCAGGGCCCTAAGGCCACTGGATAGAGAATCAACAAAACCTCTGGAAACAGCAGTTCCGTTAGGTAAGGAGAACCCACGTGGGGGTTCTTCGCTATCGGGGCATGGAAAGCTCATGTGTACCTGCTCAGCCTTTCATCTATCACCTGCTCTGCCCTTCAGGGGGTCTCTAGGGGTAGCGAAGAACCCACCCAGGCTTGGCTATGGATTTAGAAGTGCCAACCTGTGCATAAGCGCAACTGTACCTACAGAGGCCTGCAATGTCAGGATGGATAC
Organism: Pleurodeles waltl; assembly: GCF_031143425.1. Classification (NCBI taxonomy): domain Eukaryota; kingdom Metazoa; phylum Chordata; class Amphibia; order Caudata; family Salamandridae; genus Pleurodeles; species Pleurodeles waltl. The sequence continues at coordinate 1,284,425,168 of NC_090440.1, forward strand.
TTGGTTCACAGGCTATTTTGGTGGGTGGCACACTCAGTGCAATGTCCCACTAGTAGACAGGGCCGTACCCACCCCAGGTATTTGGTGTACCTTTTTACAGGTATGGCATCAGAACTGTTTACTTGCGCAACCTTTGTTGGCATATGATGGAAGGACATGCGCACTTTCTCACTGCATTACGGTGGAGAACAGCCCAGGGTTCTAAGGCCTAGCAACGAGAGTCAGCAAGAATATTGGGAGGAAAAAACAAAAAGTTTCAGGGAAATTCCCTAAGAGGGAAATGTCCAACACTTGGGATATACAGTGCAAAGAAAACGGTCTGTTTGGAAAGCATGGGAAAAAGGAATGTGATAAAGACAGGATGTGAGGCGAGCTGGAGCTACCCATATGCCGGCAATATTCCCACCAATAGGCCACCTCATTGTATCCCAAAAGAAGTGCACCAAGTCCTTTTATATCTTTGGTAACCAAAATTGGTATCTCCCAGCACATCCCCTGGTCACAGCCTAGAGGTGCCCTCATTGGTAAAATAGGCTCACATCCTGCTGCTCATTTGCTTCTCACGCAAGGGATAACCCAAATAGAAAAACATATACCTCCTGACATAAAGGGGGTCATTCTGACTCCCCTCCGGCGGCGATAACCGCACGCCTGGCGGGAGCCGCCAAATGACCGCACTGCGGTCAAATGACCGCGGCGCTCATTCTGAGTTTCCCGCTGGGCTGGCGGGCGACCGCCAGAAGGCCGCCCGCCCGCCCAGCGGGAAACCCCCTTCCACGAGGATGCCGGCTCCGAATGGAGCCGGCGGAGTGGAAGGGGTGCGACGGGTGCAGTTGTACCCGTTGCGATTTTCAGTGACTGCCACGCAGACACTGAAAATCTATGTGGGGCCCCCAGGGGCCCCACGACACCCGTTCCTGCCAGCCAGGTAGGCTGGCGGGAAGGGGGTCGGAATCCCCATGGTGGCGCTGCTTGCAGCGCCGCCGTGGAGGATTCCCTGGGGCAGCGGGAAGCCGGCGGGAAACCGCCGGCTTCCCTTTTCTGACCGCGGCTTTACCACCGCAGTCAGAATGCCCCCGGAAGCACCGCCAGCCTGTTGGCGGTGCTTCCGCGGTCGTTGGCGGACCGCCAGGGTCAGAATGACCCCCAAAGTGTCTCTATTCCCACCCAAAACTCTTCCCAGGTAGGAGTCACATCCTGCCAGCCAGGAACCTGACCCTGCCACATACACAAAATAACCAAGAAGAAGGCTTAAATACTGGTACCTTTTCTCATATCAGGAGCATCTTTACGACAGGTATACCAAGGCTGAAAAGCACGCTAGGGAAGATGAGGCTTCACTGACCAATAAAGTCATACACTGGATAAGAGACATTCAGAAATGTTACAGTGTCAAACACGCAGACTAAGTCAGAGCCACATGACTTCCTGAAGTGGGGAATAGCATAGATTGTATAGGGTTGCAATCTGTTCATCCTTCGATTGTAAACGGTCTACTTTTCTTTGAGGCACTTACTTTTCCCCTGGTTAGTTCAAAGATTCAGTTTAAAAGAGTTGCTAGATCACAGTCTCTGTCCTCTATGGCCGTAGCTGACTGACTGGAACCACCAAATAACCCTGCAATAGTTAGAACTGCAAGTTCCAAACCACTCATGCAGGGCTCCGCTTGAGGCACCAGCATCACAGTTACATCTCTCTTACTGAAATGTTCTAATCAAATACATAGTCTTCGCACAGAACCAGGAGTATTAGCCAGCCAAACCACAGAGCACTCACCCATGAGCGAGACAGTAACAACATCCCATATGTCTACATCTGTATCACACATTTAACCTAGCAACATAACACTAATTTCCTGAAATATAGCCAGGCTCAAAAGTAAAAGGGCACAAGAGGACTGGGAGGTCTACACTGATACCCGGGACATGATAATGATCCAGGAAACCTGGGAACTATAGCCATCACATAAGCAAGGTTTCAAAATATTTTTCATGCCAAAAGGCTACTGTGTGGTCTCACCATACAGCTAAACATTTCCTTGGGCTGTCATGCGAGGCAATTAAACTGTGATTCTCTTGACCTACTTGGGCTAGAGATATCTGATTGGAGAGGGGGTAAACTATATCTGGACATTGTCCACAACAGAAGCACAACAAAGGCAGCTGAATCCTCAGTATTAATCCAATTAAGTGATTGTATCAGTAGGTTTAACAATGAGGCCATTATCATAGTGGCTGGAGACTTAAGTCTATGTTTTGGGCCATCAGTCCTGTTAAGGGATACTGCAGGCGAAGAAGATCAAGCGTGGGATATCCCACAACTCGCAGGCCACTGTATTCCACTGTAGTTCATGGGGGCCTTTCAAATAATAGATCTTTGCTTATGCTGCCATTTGAGAGCTTGTAATGGCCAGTCTACCTCTGACCTTGTCATGCGTTCCACGTTGACAAGGAATACTTACCAGAATTATATTGATTTTATACTTCTAGATCTATACTTCTGGGGAGATCTTGTTGATTTGAAGTCTTCCAATTACATGAAAGTGACAATTTCCCCCTCCATCTGACCATCTGAGGTAACCCAGACTAATTCGAACTGTACTTGCAATTACCTCATAGTGCTCTAACTGTTACAAACAATCAGAATATGTAAGGTGGGAACATGTGAGGAACAGTGAGAACTGTATTGCCCAAATATACCATAATCTGGCCTCAACTCTATGGGGGTCATTCCAACCCTGGCAGTCGGTGTTAAAGCGGCGGCCAACCGCCAACAGGCAGGCGGTGTAAAAAATGGAATTCTGACCCTGGCGGAAACCGCCAACAGAGACCGCCACTTTAACACTCCGACCGCCACGGCGGGACAAACAAACAGCGCGGCGGTCACCCCCAACAGACAGGCGGGAGACAATGTACCGCCCACCCTATCACAACCCACCAATCCGCAACCTTTTCCGGGGCGGGAGCCCCGCCGATAAAAACACGGCAGAAACAGACATTACGAACGGAAAACGCTCACCTCTACACACTCCACGAGGAATCTGTACAGCATGGAACCCGAACTACACATCCTACCAGCTATTGTATTCCTGCTCCTCTACCAGGAGCACGAACGCCGGCGCAGAAGACAACGGTGAGTACTGCACCTACGACACAGGGGAGGGGGGAGGCAAAAAATTACGGGGACACACATACGCGACACACCCACCCTCACCCTCACCCACAACTACATACACATCAATGCAGAGCAACAACTCAGAGTGACACCCCCAAACCCCCCGGAAGAATGCAAAGACAAAAAAAAATTATCATGAAATTTGAAGTATATTGTACGGCTAAGTAAAAAAATATATCAAACATCTATAACTATATATACATATGTAAATTGTCCAGTCCAAATTGGGTATCAGCCATTGTTCGTGGGCCAATGGGCCTAAACACATGGGCAAAGCCCACACAGGATACCCGGCTCTAATGGAGAGAACACTGCAGGGGCATCAGATAGCAAAACTACAGGCACCTCAGGGGGAAGGTAAGGGGGGGCACCTCAGCCAGATGAGTCCACGACGCCAGATCCACGAGGGGCCTCCATGGCCACTGTTCAATCCTGGGGAGTGCAAAGCCACAGTCTCACAAGTCTCTACAGTGGGTGGATTGCCCACTGTGCCATCCTGGGGAGTGCAAAGCCACAATCTCACAAGTCTCTACAGTGGGTGGATTGCCCACTGTGCCATCCTGAGGAGTGCAAAGCCACAGTCTCACAAGTCTCTACAGTGGGTGGGTTGCCCGCTGTGCCATCCTGGGGAGTGCAAAGCCACAGTCTCACAAGTGGATTACTGACTCCACTGGTTCTGGAGGAGGCATGGTGCCCAGAGTGCTTCGTGCAGCCCTGCCCGACACAGATGTGGGCCTGCCCCTTCTGCCAATGGGCCAGCGGTGCTTGAGACGGCGGTGCCCAGCGGAGCGGTGCTTGAGATGAAGGGCCCAGCGGAGCGGTGCTTGAGATGAAGGGCCCAGCGGAGCGGTGCTTGAGATGAAGGGCCCAGCGGAGCGGTGCTTGAGTTGAAGGGCCCAGCGGAGCGGTGCTTGAGATGAAGGGCCCAGCGGAGCGGTGCTTGAGTTGAAGGGCCCAGCGGAGCGGTGCTTGAGATGAAGGGCCCAGCGGAGCGGTGCTTGAGTTGATGGGCCCAGCGGAGCGGTGCTTGAGATGAAGGGCCCAGCGGAGCGGTGCTTGAGTTGAAGGGCCCAGCGGAGCGGTGCTTGAGATGAAGGGCCCAGCGGAGCGGTGCTTGAGTTGAAGGGCCCAGCGGAGCGGTGCATAGACGGCGGTGGCCAGCGGAGCGGTGCTTGAGATAAAGGGCCCAGCGGAGCGGTGCTTGAGATGAAGGGCCCAGCGGAGCGGTGCTTAAGTTGAAGGGCCCAGCAGAGCGGTGCAGAGACGGCGGTGGCCAGCAGAGCGGTGCTTGAGATGAAGGGCCCAGCGGAGCAGTGCTTGAGATGAAGGGCCCAGCGGAGCGGTGCTTGAGATGAAGGGCACAGCGGAGCGGTGCTTGAGTTGAAGGGCCCAGCGGAGTGGTGCTTGAGATGAAGGGCCCAGCGGAGCGGTGCTTTAGTTGAAGGGCCCAGCGGAGCGGTGCAGAGACGGCGGTGGCCAGCAGAGCGGTGCTTGAGATGAAGGGCCCAGCGGAGCGGTGCTTGAGATGAAGGGCCGAGTGGAGCGGTGCTTGAGTTGAAGGGCCCAGCGGAGCGGTGCTTGAGATGAAGGGCTCAGAGGAGCGGTGCTTGAGTTGAAGGGCCCAGCGGAGCGATGCAGAGACAGCGGTGGCCAGCGGAGCGGTGCTTGAGATGAAGGGCCCAGCGGAGCGGTGCTTGAGATGAAGGGCCCAGCGGAGCGGTGCTTGAGTTGAAGGGCCCAGCGGAGCGGTGCAGAGACGGCGGTGGCCAGCGGAGCGGTGCTTGAGATGAAGGGCCCAGCGGAGCGGTGCTTGAGATGAAGGGCCCAGCGGAGCGGTGCAGAGACGGCACCGCCCAGCGGAGCAGTGCTTGAGTTGAAGGGCCCTGTTCAGCAGTTCTTGAGATGGCGGTGCCCTGTTCAGCGGTTCTTGAGATGGCGGTGCCCTGTTCAGCGGTTCTTGAGATGGCGGTGCCCTGTTCAGCGGTCCTTGAGATGGCGGTGCCCTGTTCAGCGGTTCTTGAGATGGCGGTGCCCTGTTCAGCGGTTCTTGAGATGGCGGTGCCCTGTTCAGCGGTTCTTGACTTGAAGGGCCCTGTTCAGCGGTTCTTGACTTGAAGGGCCCTGTTCAGCGGTTCTTGACTTGAAGGGCCCTGTTCAGCGGTTCTTGAGATGGCGGTGCCCTGTTCAGCGGTTCTTGAGATGGCGGTGCCCTGTTCAGCGGTTCTTGACTTGAAGGGCCCTGTTCAGCGGTGCTTGCCTTGGCAGTCCTTGCCATGTTCAGCGTTGCTTGAGTTGGCGCTCCTTCATTGCCCAGCTGGGCTGTGGCTGGCGGGGCCCTCCTGGGCAGCTGGGCTGTGGCTGGCGGGGCCCTCCTGGGCAGCTGGGCTGTGGCTGGCGGGGCCCTCCTGTGCAGCTGGGCTGTGGCTAGCGGGCCCTCCTGGGCAGCTGGGCTGTGGCTGGCGGGGCCCTCCTGTGCAGCTGGGCTGTGGCTGGCGGGGCCCTCCTGGGCAGCTGGGCTGTGGCTGGCGGGGCCCTCCTGGGCTGCCGTACCGGGCCTCTGGGTGTCCTCCTGCACACCTGGAATGGGGCTGGTGGGGCCCTCCTGGGCAGCTCGCCTGCTGCCGGACTTGTCGGGCGTGCTGCCCTTGCCACCCTTCCCTGCTCGTCTGTGGCCCTTTCCTCCCTTTGCCAGTGTGCCAGGTGGCACCCCACTCCCAGTCGGTGCCAGGGTAGTGCTTTTGGAGCCTGCTGTCTTTGGACTCTCGCGCCGGGCACTGGCTTTCTTGGCTTTTTTTGCAGGGGGTGGGCTGGCCGTCTCTTTACTCCTAGCCGAAGTAGCTGGGCTTGAAGGTGGTGGACTCCAAAATCCTTGGACTATTGTCTTTGTAGGTCCAGGTTTTGTGGTGGCTGAGGTGCTGATTGGAGCCTTATGAGATGGAGGGGGTGGGTCAGTTGATGGAAAGAGGTCAAGGTTGGAAAGGAAAAGCAATTTAGTAAGACAGGGACGGGTAGTTGTAGTGGGTATGGGAGTGGAGGAAGAGGATGTGGTTGTAGGAGAGTGAAGTCTGGTGTCTTTGGGTGCAGGTGCTTGTGCTGGAGGCTGTCGTGAGGTGGATGGCTGTTGGGTGGGTGGCTGCCTGCGTTTGTGCGGTTTGGAAGAAGGGGTGACAGACACACTGGGAGAGGACACAGGGGACATGTAAATGGTAGTGGGGGTGGTGACTGCATGTGTGCGGAGTGTTCTGGTGGGTGTGCTGGTGATGGACGTAGTGGCTGAAGATGTTGTGCATGCAAGTGTGAGTGGAGACATCACAGGGAGGGAGGAGGGAGACGAGGAGGAGGGGGACACAGAGGAGGCAGTGGTTGTTGGCATGTCTGCATGTGGATGTTGCTTGTGTGAATGCTTGTGTGATGTGTGGTGCTTATGTCTGGATGAGCTTCCCTTGGGTGTTGAGGTGTGTGCAGGCTGGTCTGATGGTGTGTCTGGGATAGGCAGAGGTACAGGGGAGTGGGACTGGGTTGAGGAAGTTGGAGGAGGGAGGCAGGAGACAGGGACAATGGCTGCCGTCGGTGCTGAGGCCAGAGCGTTGAACGATCGCTGATGGGCAGCCTGACCCGAATGAATGCCCTCCAGGTATGCATTACTCCGGTGCACCTCCCTTTCTACACCCTGGATGGCATTCAAAAGGGTAGACTGCCCAACAGTGATGGTCCTCAGGAGGTCAATGACCTCCTCACTGAGGGCAGCAGGGGTAACTGGGGCAGGGCCTGAGGTGCCTGGGGCGAAGGAGATGTCCACCTTCCTGGGTGAGCGGGCACGGGGCGAAGGCTGAGGGGCTGCTGGGAGGGCAGAGCTGGTGCGCTGGGTGGGGGCTGTACCTGTTGTTGCGGTGGGCACGGATGTTGCCGCCACCACAAGGGAGCTCCCTTCCGAGGACGTGTCTGTGTCGCTGGTGTCACCACGTGTCCCCGCTGTGGAGTTCCCCTCGCCCTCCGTCTCACTGGTGAAATCAGAGTCAGTTGCATGGCCCTCCATGGCCATGTGAGATGCAGCTCCCTCGTGCTCCGATGCCACTTCTCCTCCGCCTGATGATGCTAATGCACGCATGAAGACCACAAAAAAAGGGGGGGGGGGGGGTGGAGAAACAAAGACATGTTGAGTGCATGCATTGGCGACACCGTTGGCGGAGAGGACAGACACAGAAGCCCCCTGCACTATGCTGCGCACTTGGGGTACACTACTCAATCCGTGGGACATGGCCTACAAGCCTATGGACGACAACTCCACACATAGGTGACACAGGGCCATGACTAGCTGTACTAGGCAACCTACAGAGGTGGGGGGCGGGGGTACAGGGCCATGCCTAACGGAGGGGCCTAGCCTACAGAAAACGCCCTGGCCTAGGGATACCCACAGCCCTCCTCCCCCACCCAGACACCTCCAATGTGCGCAAAATCAGCAGGATGTGCTTGTACTCACCCCCTTGTGTCTGCTGTGATGTCCTCACGCGCCCATCCAAATCGGGGTAGGCCACCGCCAGGATCCGGGACATCAGGGGGGTCAAAGTACGACTGGCACCCCTCCTACGTTGGGAGGCCATCCCCAGAAGAGCCTCCGCGGTCTTCCTGCTCCCGCGGCGGATGTCCTCCCACCTCTTTCGGCAGTGGGTGCCCCGTCTGTTGTGGACCCCCAGGGTCCGGACGTCCTTGGCGATGGCACGCCAAATGCCGATTTTCTGATGGGCACTGACCTATGTGACATGTGCAGGGGGAGAAAATGAAACAAACATCACCTTCTGCATGCTCGATGTGAGTGGCCCCCCATCCCCACCCTTGCCATGTGGCACATGCTCTCATCTTTCGTTTGATGCATGCCTCATTCGCTCCCCTCCCCACCATCTTTCATTCACCCCACTCAACCCAGGCATTGGCCACAAAGCATGGTCCCAGTGTACTTACCTGTTGGTCTGGAGGACCGTAGAGTAGCGCATACTGGGGGAGGACCCCATCCACGAGTTTCTCCAATTCTTCAGAAGTGAAGGCAGGGGCCCTTTCCCCAGTCGCAGCAGCCATTGTCTCTTTCAGACCTAGGTCACAGCAGCACTTGCAGTATAGGTCCTCTCCTGTGGATGATCAGGTATCAAGTGATTAAGCAGATAGAAAATGGCGGTCACGCCCGCGGCTGTGCGTACCGCGGCGGTGCGTACCGCGACCACCAGCGCACATCCTCATTGGCTCCTGAAACCCATAGGGTTCAATGTTAACCAATGCGGCTTTGCGCCGCTGTCTTCGACCGCCTACCGCCACGGTGTGCCACGCCAGCGCATTGACCTCACATCCCACTGTCGCACTTCACAGGTCAGGCAGCCGCCATTTCAAGGGCCCCCATATCTTAATTTCTACTGCGTCACACATACCTAGGCCTTGCATCAACACTCATACAAGCCATTCAATGCATTGAGAATCGTGTACTGTGCAAGCTGTGGGAACGTACCTGTGGGTTGATTGACTCTGTGCTCCATGTTGTCCTTCCTAGGCACCGTCCGCTGGGACTTGCGAGGAGATGGAGGAATCTTCCCGTGTACAGACCGCTGGTGGACCTGTCGACAATGGAAGAAAGACATGTCATACTGACATACAGGCTTGACAGAGCCACTATACAGGAACTGTGTGCCCAGCTGGAGCCAGACCTGATGTCACCCATCCGCCAACCCACAGGGATCTCTCCTCTAGTGCAGGTGCTGTCAGTACTCCATTTTTTGGCAAGTGGGTCATTTCAAACAACAGTGGCCATTTCATCAGGGATGTCTCAGCCTATGTTTTCCAAGGTGTTGTCCAGAGTGTTATCTGCCCTGCTGAAATACATGCGGAGCTACATTGTTTTCCCTGAGGTGGGCGATTTGCCTACAGTGAAGGGTGATTTCTATGCGCTTGGACATATTCCCAACATCATTGGTGCAATTGATGGGACACATGTTGCTTTGGTCCCCCCCAGCACGAGTGAACAGGTGTACAGGAACAGAAAAAGTTATCATTCCATGAATGTCCTGGTGGTCTGTTTGGCTGACCAGTACATCTCCCATGTAAATGCCAAGTTCCCTGGGTCAGTGCATGACGCGTACATCATGCGAAATAGCAGCATCCCTTACGTGATGGAACTACTTCAGAGACACCGTGTGTGGCTAATTGGTGACTCTGGTTACCCCAACCTGTCCTGGCTACTGACCCCAGTGAGGAATCCCAGGACAAGGGCAGAGGAACGGTACAATGAGGCCCATGGGCGTACTAGGAGGGTGATCGAGTGGACCTTCGGCCTCCTGAAGGCCAGGTTTAGGTGCCTCCATATGACAGGTGGATCCCTAATGTACTCACCAAAGAAGGTGTGCCATATCATCGTGGCCTGCTGTATGCTTCACAACCTGGCTTTGCGACGCCAGGTGCCTTTCCTGCAGGAGGATGGTCCAGATGGTGGTGTTGTGGCAGCTGTGGAGCCTGCGGAGAGTGAAGAGGAGGAAGACGAAGAGGACAACACTGACAACAGGGACACAGTAATACAGCAGTATTTTCAATGACATACAGGTAAGAATCAACACCGGCATTTTACATTTACTTAAAGTCTCCTGCCTCTCTACTGTCTGAGTTTCCCCCCAGTGTATGTTGACTGAGTTGTGACTTTCCCTTCCAATTTCAGAGATGTGGGCCCCACTCCGTGACCTCTGCTTTGTTTCCCCATGGACTACAGCTGTGTGAAAGTGGTATGTTGTCATCACAATGTAACTGGACATTTTGGCACGGTTCTGTGTAATACATTTGTTCAAAAATACAGGCAGACTCCAGATTATTTTTGTGCAATAAGTGTGTTTATTAAAGTGTTCAATTTTGGGAAATGGTTGCAATTCGGTGATGGGTGATGGTGGAGGAATGTCCATGGCAGAGTCCAGATTTTCAGTCTCACAGGTGCATTGTCCATATGCCTGTGGAAGGTGGAGCAGGGGCAGTTTAAGGTTGGACAGGGTGACAATGTGGGACAGTGGGATGACAATCAGGGTGTATCCTTTCCTGGCGGGGGTCTTGGCATCCTACTCTGTCTTCTTCCTAGATCTCAGGCCCCGCTTGTGGGGTGGTTCTCCTTCTGCAGGGGGTGGGGTTCTGGTGGCCTGTTGTTCTTGTGTCTGGGCCTCCTGTCCACTAGCGCCGGCGGAGGTGGTAGCCTGTTCTTGGTCCATGCTAGTGACAGGGGCCCTTTGTGGTGCCACATGGTCCCGCAATGTGCTGACAATCTGATTGAGAGCCACAACGATGGTGCCCATTGCGGAACTGATGTTTCTGAGTTCTTCCCTGAACCCCATAAACTGTTCCTCCTGCAGTACCTGGATCTCCTGGAACCTGGCCAGGACTGTCGCCATCGCCTCCTGGGAGTGGTGGTATGCTCCCATGATGGAGGATAGGGCCTCGTGGAGAGTGGGTTCCCTGGGCCTGTCCCCCCCCTGTCGCACAGTAGCCCTCCCAGTTCCCCTGTTTCCCTGGGCCTCTGTCCCCTGGACCGTGTGCCCACTACCACTGCCCCCAGGTCCCTGTTGTTGTTGGGGTGGTGGGTTAACCTGGGTGCCCTGTAGTGGTGGACACACCGCTGATTGACGTGTCTTGGAGACAGAGGCATGGGCCCGCTGGGTGGGTGCTGTGCTGGTGTTCCCAGAGGGGGGTAGGTCTGCTGTGGCCTGTGGCTGTCTGAGGGGAACCAACTGTCCCGAGGTCCCTGATGGGCCGGGCTGGTCATCTGGGTCCAGGGAGACAGAGCTGCTGTCATCACTGTGGGCCTCTTCTGGGGGTGGAATGGACATTTCTGGACGCTCCTGGGCGGTGTCGTGGCGTTCGGGTCCTGCAGGGGTATAAGAGTATGGTTACTGCTTCTGTGTGTGCCATAGCGTGCAATGGGTGGGTGCCCGTGTACCCCAGTGCTGGCATGCCCTTGTGTGGGCTGTTGTGACGGTGGTTTGGAGGGGGATGGGTGTGTGCAGTGGGCGTGCTTAGGTGATGGGTGTCCATGGTTTGTGGTCGCATGCAGGGCTTGGTGTTGGGATGGGTGGGTTGTGATGGTGAGACATTAGCAAGGAGGATGTGTGATGGGGGTGGGGAGTGAGGGTGGGGGTATGATTTGGCATGCCGGTGGGTGGGGGGGGATGAAGTAGTTAAGATTAGACTTACCAGAGTCCATTCCTCCGCCTACTCCTGCGAGGCCCTCAGGATGCAGGATCGCCAAGACCTGTTCCTCCCATGTTGTAAATTCTGGGGGTTGAGGTGGGGGTCTGCCGCCAGTCTTCTGCACCGCGATGTTGTGTCTGGATACCATGGAACGCACCTTCCCCGTAGGTCGTTCCACCGCTTCCTGATGTCGTCCCAATTTCGTGGATGCTGACCCACAGCGTTGACCCTGTCCACTATTCTTTGCCATAGCTCCATCTTCCTGGCAATGGTGGTGTGCTGCACCTGTGCCCCGAAGAGCTGGGGCTCTACCCGAACTATTTCCTCCACCATGACCCTGAGTTCAGCGTCTGAAAACATGGGGTGTCTTTGGGGTGCCATGGGGTGGTGTGGATGAGGGGTGGGGTGGCGTTTGTGGTGATGAGTGTGGTGCGTGTGGTGGTGTGTGGTGTTTTGTGCGTGGATGTTGTGTGAGTGATAGTGTTATGTGCCTGTGAATGCTCTGTACTAGCTGGTGGTGTCTCTCTCTGGCCTTAGTCAATAAATGGTGGTTGTAGGGGTTTGTGGGTGATGTGGGTGTGTGTTTTATATTGTGTTGGGTGTGTGGGAGTGGTGTTTGTATGTGTATCAGGTGTGTGTGTTTCAAAATGACCAATGTGGCAGTGTTTTGGAGCTGTGTGTGTATTTTGACCGCAGCGGTGTGTACCGCCAATGGAATACCGCGGTTGAAAGACCGCCGCGTGGATTCGTGGGTCGGAATGGAATGGGCGTATTTCTGTTGGCGTGATGGTGGAGGTTTGGTCATCGCCAGTTTTTCGCTGGCCGTTGGTGTGGCGGACTTTTGTGGATGTCGGGTTTTTGGCGGTTTGCCTGTTGCGGGTCAGAATGACCGTGGCGGTTTCCCGAGGCCGAGGCGGTGTTATGGAGGTCTTCTGACCGGCGGTAAGCGCCTTTTTACCGCCCAGGTCAGAATGACCCCCTATATGTTTTCACTTAACCGGATTCTACTCCCCACATTCTTATAGATTGCATTGCTCAATGATTCAAGGCTTTCAAGAACTCTTTCTTTACAAAGCATCCTAATATCAGAAAAAGAACATTGTTTACTAACCCTATGTGGTATAACAAGGCTTGTAGGATAGCTAAGAATTCCTGGCTAAAAGCAGTTAAAATGGTTCTCCTAGTGAGATCCAGAGATCCAGAACTAATTACAAAAAAACTCAAAAGATGGCCAAGTTATTTTGGGATACTGCCACGCAGCCTTCTGGTATGTGATCAGCCATGGAGCAATAAGCTATCCCAATGAGGCCTGAGAATGTTATCCCCCCCCACGTCTGTACCACCTATTTATAAACCCTATACAGCACTGCTGACATAGACTCTTTTATTGCCCCAGCACTGGACTTTGATAAGGATGGCCATTCACCTTCAGTGACAACTACTGCACCTGTGCAGGAATTAGTGTCACAGTTTGCTTTTTCTCTGTGTTAGAAACTGAGCATGCCATTGGCATGTAAAAACTGGTAAGGCCCCCGGACCGGATAATATCCCTGGGAATCTCTACAAATCAGACCCTATAACCTAAGTTCCTTACTTAAATGGAGTTGCTATTGCCATGATGGCAGGTGCCCAAATCCCTGACGCCTGGAAAGGAGCAGAGATAGTCCCTATACACAAGAAGTGCTTTAAACCCTACCCTGCAAATTATTGTCCAATAAGCTTAATTGAAGCAGCTCCGACAATCTTTTGCAGGCAAATCCTAGAGCACCTTCAATTGTGGATTGAAAACAACAACATTATTTTCCAGTTTCAAGCTGCGTTTCACTCAAAGACGAGCGCTGTGGACCAAGTCTTTAGGTTCCAACTTATGAGATGGAAAGTGGTTGATACAAATACGGGCTGCCTATACATGGCATTTGTCGACCTAATGACAGCATTTGACATGGTCCTCAGAGGGAAGCTCTGGTGTACCGTAAGGAAACTAGGGCTTCCATCTACCCTCCTGGACATTATAGTAGGGTGCACACTGATAACTATGCCCAAATCAGATAGAGATTTTATGGGGAAACAACTGACCAAATAAAAGCTGGCAAGCATGTTCATCAAGGATGCGTTTTGGCTCTAACACTATTCCTCCTCTTTATAAATAGATGTGTAGATTATCTTTTGGACAGCGAAAATGACTCTTCAGTCCTATGAGTTGTGAAAATGTTAGCTCTGTTATTTGCAGATGACACCTTGCTAGTTTCTAAAGGAATAGAAACCTTATTAGCCAGGTTTAAATTGTTTTCTGTCAATCATGGTCTGGACACTAATAATGGCAAATAGAGTTTATGGCCATCCATTCGCACAGACATTTTAGAGGGATTATCAGGGTGGAGGGCGAGTACCTTGAGAGAGTTTCAGACTTTGATTACTTGGGAGTTTGTTTGTCAAGCAGTAATTTCTGGGTCAACCAGATCGATAAGAGCATGCTTGCACTGAATAATAGTGTGGCTGCTATACTGAACTTTGCTAAAAAAGACCACCTTTCATCCTATTTCACCCATTCTAGAAGTCTGAGACCTCAAGCAGTACCAACCGCAGTCTATGGAGCAGAGCTATGGGGGCACGGGTGTATTGATCCACTTGGGGTAGCTGCAAATAAGTTTCTGAGAATGATACTCAAACTCCCACAAAGTACACCTCTGTTTTTTTAGCTAGATCTGGATATGCAACCGTTTAACCGGTAAATAAGACCTAAACTAATTTTATACTGGATGAGAATTTGGTCGACCACTGAGCTAGAACCCTCCAGACATGCCTCAGCGATATTTTGGGCAACCAGAGACGGGTGGAGAGGCTGCCATGGTTTAAATACATAAAGCAGGCTCTAGATACCTTGGATCTGACCATGTTTTCGACTAACCCAACCTTGACTACTTCTTCGTCCATAAGAAATATAACGTTCCTCTTCTGGAAGTATGAGGAGAGAAAACAGATCCAGCAAGTAGTCACAAGCTCATTAACTAACCGATTTCTAGAGTCAACATCATTCTCATCTCTCATAGCAACTGTATACACTGTTTGTGTGAATGTTTAATAGTGCACTTTAATTAAGTGTACATGAGAGATATCTTATTATCTTACCATGGGCTAGAAGATTCAAACGCCTTTCAATTAGATTTTATCGAGGTTGTTCTCTTTTCTAACTGTGTTAGCAATTGTAGATCAACTCCTTGTAGACACAAAGATATGGAACCTCTTTTTTTAAAGTTAAATGTATAGATGTGTGCACTCCTTAAAACACTTTATGACGTGATATATGTGGTTTTTAAGTACATGTGTGTGAAACTTTTTTATATATATTTTAAGGCTATACGTTCTCAAGTTGATTTAGACATGGTGAAAATGCTCATAACATGATTTCGTAAATTGTAATTAGTTTATGTTGCTTTGAAGGTCTTTGACCGAAATAAAGTGCTTGAAATCGAAATAGAATGTGATATTCGTCTTTGACAATGTAGAGGACCCAAACATCCAAGTCGAACTTCCACAATTGATAGGCAAAATCTCTCACCATCGCTCCAACCCTGTTATAGTCATTTAATTGACTGCCTTTGGTCCTGAACAACGCCTGATCGGGTTTTAGTAGAAAATACACCACCCAAACCACGGCTGGGCCACAAAAGAGACAGTTGTCCTAATATTTCTGTGTTCGCCCTTTTGCTAGAAAATATTTCTTGTTTCCAAAACGTTTGAAGGGCTTGAGGATCTTCCCCTCAACGGTCACTTTTTGGACTATGGCATCCAATTCTATACCAGCTTTGGCCCAGTAAAAGTCAGCTTTTGAATAGGAGTCTGCTGTACAGCAGCCAGCTCCCATGACTTCATCCATAGAGGATGCTTCTGCCCATCATCCATCAAATGACAGATCAGAGAGGAAATGTGCAAGGAGTTCCTTTTTAGCAAGCAGTGCCGTAGGATCTTCCTTTTCTTGTAAAACATCAACCAGTTGCTAGAAATGTTTGTGAAGGACCGGAGTTGCGTGAGCACATGGACATCATTTAAGGATCGCAGCTGCGACCCCCTGGCTTGCCCCTAACGATCCCCGGCTCTGCCTTTGCGACCCCTGGCTTCAGTACCAGGCACATAGTGGTAGCTCATCCTTATGGACCTCAGTTGAGGGCTACACTCTTTTTGTTTTCTGCCATTTTTTATTGCATTGTTAGTGAATAGTAGTATATCATTCACTATCAGTGTAATTAAAATGGAGTACAATTAGCTGGAATATGCCTTCACATGGCAGCTGAGGTAAGTAAAAAATGCTTTTAAATGTATGTTGTGTGTGCTTGCGGGTGAGAGTGTGCTTATGTGAAATGGAGACCACGCATGTGTCAATTTGTGTGTGTGTGTGTGTGTGTAAGTATGTGTGTGTGTGTGTGTGTGTGAGTAAAAGTGGAGATCAAAGGGCATGTGATCTCACTTCTGCTACCCCTGGCATTTCAGTGAATTGACGTCTATGCGTTAGCAGCATATGTGTTTGCTCTAATGGAGAAGTAAGCTGCCGCAAATGATCTCTTAAGGATAGCCTCTGCCTTCATATTAACAATGTCAGGTAACGCTGAGTTCTGGCAATGAAGTAGATGCCACTGATGTCAGAATTGTAATAACTTTTGGAATATGAGGGAATTCCATCTCGAAGTCTAACATGTATGAATTTTATAGAGGATGAGAGGAGTGGACATTTCGTCTATATTCTTGCATTCTTTTAATAGTAATTTTTTAAAGACCTTATGGATAGGCAAATGCTTCACTTGGGCCCCACAATACTGGGAATAGGAGCCTTCTTCATCATGTCGTTTTTGTTCAGAACCTAGGGTCTCCTTGATATGAATAATTTGAGAGGCTTGCACATATTTGCTCTTCTGATCACCCTCAATGTCTTGTTCTTGATCATCTCATTATCTTTTTGCCAGAGGCTCTGTGAGGGCTGATTCTACTGCCTAGTTAATACGTCTCTGTAAGCCTGCTGGTGAAATTTACAGCACTTCCTCTTCATGAGTTCCTCCATATCATGCTCTTTGAAGCTTGCCTTGCTCCCTTTCAAATGAGCAGGGGGTGGAGGGGGCTCCTTCTCAATGGCGAAGGAGTGTTTCCCCCCTGGCTAAGCCAGGAGCTGAAAGATAAAACAACATTTAATTATTATTTAATCTTTCAGCTTTTGGATCAGCCAGTTGCATTTTCAGGGAGAGGCAGGCTTGGCCAAAGGAGATGAGAGAGGGGAGAAGGAGACAGTGCACCTAAGTGCGCATGTGTGTTTGGAAGGCTGTTTGAGGCCGGCTAAACACACACGCTCACTTAGGTTTCTCAAATCCAGCTGTGTTGAACAACTGGGCTAAAGAAACTGCACAGACCCCAGGGTTGTGTCTGAGAGGCAGTTGAAGCTAGGTTTAGCATGAAAGCAGCACCAGGATTGCTGGGGAACCTGTGCTGGTGTCCCAGTGAATGCTGGAACACCACATTGAGGGGAGAGGAGCAACGCGGCAGGATGTGGTGATGACGGCAAAAGATATGGTTTTTAAAAAAAAATGTATTCCTCCTTCCCCTTGCTGCTCCCCTTTAGATTTGCGGTTGCTGCCTCTGCATGTCAGGTGCTTCTGCAACAGAGATGTACTACAGCGGTGTCTGCTTAAACTAATTTACCCACTTCCAACTACGTGAGAGAGAAGATGAAGGTGCAATACCTGCAGTCTTCTTCCCATGCTCATTGTGTAAGGCTGCACAGACAAATGCTTGTAATGACCAAAACCTGCTCTCCAACAGCTCCACTGCTAGAGCTTTAGAAGATCCCTGTCCCAGCCCAGCACATGAGCGCGTGTTGCATCAGTGGCAGTGCAGGGACATGGGCTTCGGTGCTGCAGCTGTGCTGAGTATGTACACATTAAGGGCCAGATGTAGGTACTTTGCAAATTGCGACTTGCAATTTGCGAGTCCGAGCGACTCGCAAATTGCAACTCGCAATTTGCAATGTAGAACGGTGTCTCAGACACCGTCTGCGAGTCGCTATGGGGTCGCAAAGACCCACCTCATTAATATTAATGAGGTGGGTCGCAAACTGCGGCCCCATAGCGACTATGGGCACTCACGGGTATGGAGGCCTGCTGTAGTCAGCAGACCTCCATGTCCGTGACTGTTTTTAAATAAAGCAGTTTTTTTTTCCAAGTGTAGCCCGTTTTCCTTAAAGGAAAACGAGCTGCACTTAGAAAAAAAATACGAAACCTTTTGTTTCGGATTTTTTCAGGGCAGGTAGTGGTCCCTTGGACCACTACCTGCCCTGAAAAAATAATTTGGGGTCCAGTCACAAAGGGGAAGGGGTCCCATAGGGACCCCTTCCCGTTTGCGAGTGGGTTACCATCCACTTCAAGTGGATGGTAACTGCGACTCCATTTGCGACCGCGTACGCGGTCGCAAATGGAGTTGCATAAAACTGCGACTCGCAAATAGGAAGGGAACCCCCCTTCCTATTTGTGACTCTGAAATGCATTTTGCGAGTCGGTTCCGACTCGCAAAATGCATTTCTGCATAGCAAACTCAGGTTTGCGGCTCGCAAACTGTTTGCTACATCTGGCCCTCATTTCTTTAGAAATATGAAAACATCCAATGTTTAAAACTTACAAACAACGAAAAACTAAAAGAAACCTTTAGAAATAAATCGTGTGGCTTACCTCTGTCTGAGACAGAGGAAACACAGAAAACAAAGTGAGGCAGAGGATGCCTCAAATAGCAAGGACTGGGTAATGGAAACTCTCTAATTGGATGATGAAGAGGTAAATTTGTCTTTGGAGTAATCTGGCCAAAAAGCCTCTGAAAGAATCACCTTCATCTTTCATATTGATACCATAGTGAAAGCAATCTCTATAGAAGAAGAGTGACCAGTACATACTTCTCTAATGGGTAGTTACCTTTACTCCACGGTCACGATTTTCTCTTTCTACTTAGCTCTGAAGAAGACTCTACATGCACTGTGTTCTGGTGTTGGCAATGTAAGTGTTCAATAAAGGTGCAGGTAAATGAATTTTGGGAATAGGAGTCCCCAGCTCTTTGAGGTTCATAAATCAGAAGGTTGGCTGCAGCCGATGGCTCCCAATTACACTGCAAAAGAGAGGACAGGACATTTAGGGAGAACTTTGGGAAAGGCTTTGTAAGAGAGAAGAGAAGTCCTGGCCCTCCCACCTAATATAATACATAGCTTTCAACAACTCTGAAGAGTAAGGAAAATAATACAACTGCAGCAAATAAATATTCCCAGCAGGCCAGTTATTATTCTACCTACTAACAAAGAAACCCAACTAGACCTAAATGGTACACATATATTCGCCTTGTAAAGTAAAGAGGACGAAAAACACTCTGAAGAGTGACCCCAAAGGCCACGCCCACAATCCATACTGTAAAATATCAAAAGTCCATTTAGCTGAGCTGGTTTGTTTGTGCACTACTCACAGACAACTGCTAAAAAGGGGGTGTTTATGAAACTTAAAGCACTATGCAGTGTGATGGGTCTTTCATCACAGTCCAAGAAAGATTACCAAGTTCTCTGAGGACTAAACATCTGCTAAGGGTGAGGATTTCTGGCATAACTAGGAACAATTTTGTGAATATTTAAAATGCCTAAAACCATATGTGATCACAATGGAAATCAGAGTCCTATCATAATGGCAGTCAAATGGAGTCCTACCATAAAGATGTGAAATTTCAAGGCCCAATTCCGATAGTGATTTTCAAGGTAGATCACTTAGGGATATGAAACTGCTTTGAATATTCCACAGGCTTGCTTTTCCAATATTAATTCTCCTTGTGTAGCCAACTCATTTTAGGATTAAAGTCTTTAATAAGAAGTCTTCCTCCTTCCATAAAGGATTATCATTGTGTGCTGTCAAATATAATAAATGTATGAAAGATCGCATCTGGCAGTTCTGTTAGCTGGAGAGCTAAAACATTTATAATCATATATATTTATTTACTTAAGAAGTGCTAAAAAGCATTTTCACGTCAACCTAAGGCTCCTTTCAGAGCTCTGTTTGATAGAGGTGATAAAGGTAAAAGAAATAAGAAGTATAGGGAAAGGATATAGGACTATTGGATGGCGTGAGCAGTTCATTAGGAATAATTACCATGGGCATTACAGAAGAAGAACATATAGGAACTTGGTTAGGCCATTTCATAGGATTCAGAACAAGGAGGTGGGTTGAAACCTTCTCGTAAAATGAAGGTTTTAAGTTGTTTCCTGAATTGGTAGTAGTGCCCTTGGTCAAGGATCAAGGTAGTTCCTGAAAGGAGGGCACAATAATTCCTAAGTCTATCCTCCTTGTTTGTGTCATCTGGACTTGTAATCAAGGAGATGCAGTGCATTGGATGCCGTTACGTTCTTATGGACTGATGAGGTGAGTCGGAATTTTGAATGTAGATGGGTTCTATTTCATGTAAATGTGCCTTGAACATGACGTACTGTGTCGTAAATTTAATCCTTTATTAGGGAGCCCCTTAAGATGTTTCCAGGTGAGTGAGGTAGGCTCAAGTTTTCTCAGATTAAAATACATTTTAGCAGTCTGATTTTCTATTCTTTGTGATTTCTAGATTTAACATTTTTCTGCCTTGTATAGAAGCTACATATACAATATCTTTGTGCAACTGTTTGGCTGTTGACTTTACACAAAGTGTATCAGTTGAAGGTATGTAAATTACTGTCACAGACTTGTTCAGAGCTGGTGGCAAAATTCATACAATTGTGTTCTCTTTTGCTGTTTTTGTTAGTATCCCAGGAAGCTTTACAAACGTAATGAAACTAGGTATTGGAATGAGCAAACTATGCTGAGTTTCTTGGAGTGTTCAAATATCAAAATGTCCTAACATGTTTTACCATTTTCAATATTTTCAAGTCATCAGAAGTTGGATTATATCCACAAAAATCATATAATAAAATACCATGTAGTAAGAAATCATTTACAAATTTGAAAATTAATTATGAACATTATGGTCAAATTTATGGCTATCAGCCTTCTTCACATGCTCAGTTTCCAGTTTATAGACCGAGAAGTGGTCTGGGGAAAGGAAGGAAGTTCTTAAATTATTATTATGAACTACTTACCAAATTGAATGCCAATAGTGACTTTTCACACACAGATAGATACTCCCATGCTCCAGGCCTGCCTAGAATATCCCTAGTCTCGTGAGGCAGGGAAGACTAAACAGATTGTTGCATCTAATCTAATTTGCTTGTGGAGTATTCACTATTCAAAGAAGGTATGGAGGATGATAGATCTGCATAAACTGAGAGAAATATTTACATAGGTCCCTAAAGTCAAAGATTAGCACAGGCAAATATTAAAAAGGAAAATTCAAAACTACACCTGCCATGAACAAATGGGAATTTCCTAATACCTTAACTCTAATGATAAAATGCAGCTGTAGCGATTTACCAAAAAAAGAGAAAAGTGTTTAGCCTCACTTACCTCTGACCTAAGTGCCTTTATCGAGTAGCTTCATCAGGAATCAGTAATATCTGTTCAAGTTTCGCTAATGCATATGTTAAACAGCACTGGCTGGTCAAAGCACTCAGGCCCATATTTATACTGTTTTAGCGCCGCATTTGCGTCATTTTTTGACGCATAGGCGGCGCAAACTTGCAAAATACAATCGTATTTTGTAAGTTTGCGCCGTTTTTGCGTCAGAAAGCGGCACAAAGGCGGTGCCAAAAAAGTATAAATATGGGCCTCAGTCTCCCTCTCTATCTTCTTACTCTTGGACCAAAATCATAGACCTTATGCATTAAGAAGATTCTGCTTTTAGATAAAAAGTAATTGTATAAAAATGTAAGAACCAATGCACTTGTGTATTATGTAGGACAAGATATTCAAGTAGTATGTAAGAACTAATCAGCTTCTTAGAGGCAGAAAAAATATCCTACAAATTTGTAACGAAAAAGGACCTTCTTCCAAGAAGCAGAAAAAAGCACTCTAAAAATGTAAAAACCTCCATTCACAAGTATCAAAACATATCCTACATATTTCTTGGAACCATTGAGTTTCTTCCCAAAAGTAAAAAAAAATGATTCCAAAACTTAATTAGAGGACCTCCTTCTACATGTTCAAAAGTGACAACAGCAGCACTCAAGGTAACTGGCTCGGCAAGCAGCATAAGTCTAATGGCCTACACTTTGTAAGCCTGCTGCACACTGTATACGTAGAATGCCATTGACAAACAATAATAGAAATGTGAATGCTATTGACTCTGTATTTAAAAATACATGGCGCTGTCGTTAAATACAAATGTTTGAATTGTGCACATGTACTGAGTTTACATTGTAACACTCTGAATCTCCCAGGTCATTTGTTCTGTATATTTTTATCTACACTTTGAGGATTTTACTTGTATTTATTTTACATCTTTATTTATTTTCATCCCCATAGTATTGTACCAGAAGCAGTGGGTATATCCTTCATGCTATAAATTTTACCAATATTTGCTGAAGCCATTTTCAAGTCTTTCCATCCTTGTTCCAGGACATTTCTAATTGTAGGAAATTTGTTTAAACTGAGAGCACCCCACAAACTCCCTATGCTTTTTCATGCATAAAAATAATAAGAACCTAACATTTTCTATGGTGGATACATACTAAAGTAACTACAGGAAAATCAGAGTATATATGCGCATTTACTGATATGTGTGATGTTACTCAAAGAATATTGTGAAACAATCATATACCACTCCAGAATACAGTGTAAAAGGCCATTTATTCGGACAACATTGTGTTAGATTAAAACATAATAAACATTGTCACCATAAGATCAAAACCACATCTTTTAATGTAACTTTCCATTTTAACCCCACCTTCTTCTTTTATCGCGAGCTTCCATTCCTGCACACGCTCTCCCTTCCACACATAACACCTTCCACTTGATAACTACTTACCATTCCCAATCTCTATTTTACTCCATGTACCCAAGCATACTTCAGTGAAGCCTCCTTAATCCATCCCAAACATTGAGCACGCATTCATCGATTACCTGTGCTCCCACTGACTTCTGACTCCCCTGAACTGCCACACACCCTATGGAAAAAAGGGGGGGAAATTAGCATTGTAAATAACCTCTGTGTTCTCCCTCTCTCCAGTCATCAGTGACTCCAACAAGTCAATTTCTCACATACCTCTTGCATCACCTTGACCTCCACCTGCCAATCATGTGAATCTATGCCAGCCCCATCCCAATTGCGCCTCCACAGTTTCTGCCCCGATTCTCATAGAATGAGTCCCATAAACAGCTGGATCCTGCCTAATGTCTTTAGCACCATGTACAAAACTGCCAGATACTGGGCTGATGTATCCTTTTGCCCCCCTTCATGACAGACAATTTTGCTTTGCCTGCGCACTGGCCAGCATAAAAACTTGCGCCACTCACTCAGTCGACACGCCTCCTCATGACTGCCTTCTTGCAACCATGTCCACTTACCATGGTCGGCTTGATCCGTTTTGGATTTCCTCAACAAGATCCCTTGTTTCTGTCTATTCACCAACTCCACAACAGTCATATTGTCCACATTAAACAGCACTGTCCTGTTCGACACATTTCCCAACAGACCACCATAGCCACCAATAAGGGAAAAAATTCTAAAAAGGCAATGCCCTTCCCTTGCTGCACCCAAAGCTCTGGCCAGACATCTGCACACCACCTCCCATCCCAGAAAAGATCAAAACCATGAGCTCCTGATGCATCAGTAAAAATATGCACCTGCCAGACTGTATCTTCCTCTTGAAACTGGATCGACACTCTATTGAATACATCCAGGAAAGACCTTCACACAACCTGAACCGCTCTCACTGCCATGGAGATCTTCACCCGATGAAGTGGCAGCACCACTCCAGACATACGGCCTGATTACAACTTTGGCAGAGGGGGTTAATCCGTCCCAAATGTGACAGATATCCCGCACACCGTATTACGAGTCCATTATATCCTATGTAACTCGTAATACAGCGGGCGGGATATCCGTCACAAATGGGACGGATTAACCCCCTCTGCCAAAGTTGTAATCAGGCCCATAGTCATACCCAGCCTCCTGCAAAAAGTCCTACCACCGCACACCACTCTGCTTGCAAAATTCAAAAAGCCCAATAGTTGTTGCACCTTTCTCAATTCCAGCTGTCTCTCTCCAAACAGTTTTTCCAGAAAATTCTGCATATCATGCACTTTTTTGCCTGGCAATCTTGCCACCATGTTGACTGTGTCAAGTTCAATCTTTAGGAAAGGCAACATTGTGCTGGGACCCTCCATTTTCTCGGGTACTAGAGGGACTTCCAAATCAGCTGCCATCCCCTCGAAATCCCTGGGAGCCCTGTAACAAACCTTGGTGCCTGCCTTGCCAGATAAAAGGAAATCGTCCAGATAGTGTGACACTAGCAGGTGCCTACTCCTTTTGGTGAATAGCCACTAAAAAAAAGTGCCAAAAGTCTCAAACAGTGCACAGGAAATGGCTCACCCCCATGGGCAGAACTCTGTCCACATAAATGACACCCCCAAATTGCATCCCCAGCAATGAAAAATCTTCCGGATGAATGGGCAGCAACCGAAAGGCTATTTTAATGTCACATCATCCACAGACGCATACACCACCTTAACATCCTCGGCAGGAATGAAGTCATTTACCAAGACTCCTTCCGGCCATGACAAATAGTGAATCAAATGGAAGTCCCCTTTCACTTGTTTGGGTGCTACACCAAGTGGGGAGATAATCAGGTTCTCCAGTGGGCAATCAAAGAAAGGGCCCACAATCCTGCCGTCTCTACGTTCTTTTTCAATCTTGGCTTCCACTACCTTCGGTGCAGCTTTGGCTGACCGCAAATTGTCAGCCCAACTTTGACCCCTGGGACCCTGAGAGTCAACCCGAAAAATCTTCTCTAAAACCCCATTCCAGTTTCATTGCTGCCTACCTGTTGGGGTATTGAGAAAACCACAGCAGTGACATCTTCAGCTTAATTGGTACACAAGCTTTTTGACCAAGGAGCCTCCTGGTGCCCTCTTCCTCTGGATGCCTTCCATTGTTCGGAGGGGCTGGCCAGAGTGTAACACTGTGTAATTGGATGTTTGCCCCTACATTTTGAACAATCGTGCTTCAACTTGCATGGGTATCTAGAGCAGAAACCCTTGTTGAAGTTCCAGCCAGCCCCAGTGTTACTCCCAGTCGCTATGGATCCATTACCCACCCCCTGATGGGTGGAATGGGGGAGAAAAGGCTTATACATGATTGGAAGGCTGCTCACCGTATGGGTTGAGGCCGGTGATTGTGTGGAAGACACCCACTGTATCCACAACTCTGGATCAACATCCTCCCATGGTTTTTCTGGGCTCAAACTCACTCTGGCCCTGAACTCCTCATCATAACTGAACCAAGCCAAATCTCCAAACTGCATTTGAGCCTTCTTTAAAATGTCCATGTATTTGAAAAGGGAAAAGGCACTGTCAGTGTATTTCTTGCAATATATACTTGCATAGATCAAAAATGTTGAAGTCTATTTCTGCATAGTAATGGGAACCCAAGGATACCTTGCTAACTCCCATTCCTCCTCTTTGGACCCTTCGTTGCCTTGGATATCCCTATAGAGGAGCTTAAACACATCTACATACTCATGTTTCCATATTCAATTTTTTGTTTTATCCAAAACATGTGAACCAAGTGGCATTCCAGGCCCACATCAAGAAGCCGCTTGCTGTGTCCCCCACTGTCCTTGCTGTCCTCCACCTCATCCTTCTTACCTGTGCCCGAGTCTGTCTCGAGCCCTTACTCTCCTGTACCTTCCCCACCAAGTGTATCACTTTGAGTTTCACCCCTTTCCACTAAGTCCTTACCTGACCCAGCATCTTCAATCACCCCATCTCCCAATCCATTGATTTACATACCTTGCTGCCATCTCCCTTGCTTTATGCATCCCACACCGACCACATTCCTTCTTACCCAATATAGCACATCCCGTCTCTTGTTTGTCTTTCTGTGCCTCAACTAAACCTCCTTTTTCCGCAAGAGGTGTTTCCATCATCCACTCTTAGCTTCTGCAAAACACCAATTGAGAACTCCGTTGCTTCACCTCTCTTGGCTGTCACCTCACTCTCTTCATGTAATTCATATTCTTACCATTCATCACTGCCTTCACCATAATCCAATTCCAATTCATCAACACCGGCATGCACCACATGCATGACCCGATCGGACAACGCACCACCCTGCAGCATGTTCACTTTCTCACCCCTATCTGACCCCTCACCACCATGCACCACCTTTGCTGCTCTGTCCCCACTAAGGAATAACTCAGTTCTGGTGTTGTGAACATGCTCCCTCGGGATAGGGAGAGCCACCGGCGACTCCCCTATGCTGCAGACTAACATGTGGGGCACGATACACCCCATTGGCTTATCCAACTGCCCACCAGCTTCAGCTGCTAGACGATTGAGGACGTCCACAGCCTGGCCACACCAACCAGGTGGGTCCGCATCACTACTAGGCCCACAAGCAGCACTAGCTATATCCTCTGATGAGGCCCTGTGACCGGCTTCTGGCACCCATAGTCAACAACCCCCCTCAATGAGGGCACCCATCTCTGCCCCCCCTTTTGTCCCTACGTGTGCCCTCTCCCCCCTGGGATACTATCAGATGCTCAGCCGACCCACTCAGATGGATTTCCACCATCCCCTTGGCCCCAGTAACCCCTCTTTGCAGCCCACACTGCTTCTTTCTCCCTTGTTTAGAAATGTGTGCCTGCCCCGGTGTCCCCTTGCTCATTAGGCCCCCAGGGACTGATTTCATTGTTAAATCAATGGGCCCATCTGACCCAGAGTACTCTTTCTCTCTCGCTGCTTTATTCTGTGAAGCTAATGCTTCTGCATGTGACATTGTAGAACCCACCCGAGCAAGACGGGCACTGCCCAGCGTCTAATGATTCCTGCGAGTCAGGTGCAGGGAGGCCGTGCCACCTCCCTGCAGCTGGTTTCTGCAGAGTCACCCCACGCGACATGCTTCCGCCCCTCCTAGCCCTACCTACTTACTTGTGACTCTTGTCGGCTGACAGGCCACAATTGCCACCACAACCCCTTGTAATGCTGCATGAGTCAGGCAACACATGCCCACCCATGCCTCCTTAAGCACACCGGGCCAAAGGAGGTCTACCTGGACTGCCGCACCTAAGGTACGGTACGCGGTCCTCACGGCCTCTGACATGCCAGCAACTTTGTCCGTTTCCCCAAGGACCAGGCCCCTGCCATGAAAAAAATGCAACACAGCTTTAATTCCCTGCGTTAGTGCTGCATTGACATAGATGAGGGGAAGATCCCTCCCTCTCTACACATATAAACCACTAACTAATCCCACCCACCAAACTATCTATCCTGTCCTGGTCCATTCCATTCTCTTAAGACTCCCAGGGGAAGACCAGGTTGCGGTTTTCACTTCCCCTGGGACCCCTTCAATACTGTGTACCTCTTTATTTTCATGGTATTTCCAAATAATGAGTTTCTAAATAACGGCCCTATTCTGCACAGCTTTGGTTGATATGTGATGTAGTGATGGAACGCAATGGCCCTCATTACAACCCTAGCGGTTGGTGTTAAAGCAGCGGTAACACCACCAACAGTCAGGCGGTAAAAAAAATGGAATCATGACCATGGTGGAAACCGCCAACACATACAGCCACTTTAACACTCCGACCGCCACGGAAGTAGCAACAAACACTGCAGCGGTAACCGCCAACAGCCAGGCGGAGGTCAATGTACCGCCCACTCTATCACAACCCGTTAACCCGCCAGCTTTTCCGGGGCGGTACCAACGCCATCAAAAGCACGATGGAAACAGTACTCTGAAGGGAAACGACTCACCTCTCGACACTCAAGGAAGAATCAGGACACCATGGAGCCCGAGCTGCAGGTTCTCCCCATGCTGGTGCATCCTCCCATATACCAGGAGCATGAACGCCGGCAACGACGACCACAGTGAGTACTGCACCTAGCACACAAGGGGGGAGGGGAAAGAGAGTGACACACACATGCAACACACAACACCCCCGCCCCCACCCTCACTCACAACACCATACACACAAACACATGCAACAACATTACATATACACCCCGTAACCCTCAGGAATAACGCAAGGACATAAGGAATGGAGTGAAATGAGTGTAATATTAGAAATACTTAAAATACATTCATAAAGCAAAAACAGTATTTACAATATATACAATATATACAAATGCGGGAAATTTCCCACTCAAAAATTGTCCGTGGCACACTGGGCCAAAACACATAGGCCAAGCCCACTCTTGACTCCTGCCTCAATACGGAGAGAACACTGCAGGGGCATCAGGTTGAAAACACACAGGCACCTCAGGGGGACAGGGAATGGGGGCGCACCTCAGCCGGAAGATGGTACAACGCCACTGCTCCTGGAGGGGGCTCTATGCCAATTGCTTGGTCCTGGGGAGTGCAAGGCCACAGTCTCTGAAGTGGGTGATTTGCCCAATGCTTGGTCCTGGGGAGTGCAAGGCCACAGTCTCTCAAGTGGGTGGTTTGCCCACTGCTTGGTCCTGGGGAGTGCAAGGCACAGTCTCTCAAGTGGGTGGGTTCCTACTGCTTTGTCCTAGGGAGTGCAAGGCCCACAGACTCTCAAGTGGGTGGGCTGCCCACTGCTTGGTCCTGGGGAGTGCAAGGCCACAGTCTCTCAAGTGGGTGGTTTGCCCACTGCTTGGTCCTGGGGAGTGCAAAGCCACAGTTTCTCTAGCGGATGCCTTCTTTCCACTGGTTCTAGAGGGGGCCATGTGCCCAGTGTGCTTCATCTTGGCAAGTTGTGACTAGTTGTGCCTCCTTCCCCTTGCTGGATGCTGTCCCCTTCTTGCCCTTGCCAGGTGGCGGAACCTTCTTGGCCTTGGCAGGTGTTGGTGGCACACTGTCTGGGCTGATGGGTGCCTCCTTGGAGCCTCTCACAGCTGCAGAAACCACAGCAGACTTGGACTGGGTGGCTGAGGTGCTAGGCTGAGTTCTGGCCACCCTGGCCCGAGGTGAAGGACGGAGGGGGGAAGGGGTAGGGAACAGGTTAATGTTAGCGAGGAAAAGCTTCTTAGGGACACTGGGGTGGGAAGAGGGTGAAGGTTTGGGAGTGGAGGAAGAAGGAGTGGTTGTAGGAGGTGTCAGTCTGCTGTGTTTGGGTGCAGGTGCATGAGCTGGATGCTGTTGTGAGGTGGTTGGCTGTTGGGTGGGTGTGTGCATGCATTTGTGTACTTTTGGAGGAGGGGTCACAGACACAGTGGGAGAGGACACAGGGGACGTGTGCATGGATGGTGGTGACTGCCAGTGAGGAGCATGTAGTGATAGGCGTGCTGGTGATGGAGGTAGTGGATGAGGATTTAGTGCATGCAGGTGTGAGTGGAGACGCTACTGGGAGGGAGGTGTGCGACGAGGAGGAGGGGGACACAGTGGAGGCAGTGGATGTTGGTGTGTCTGCATGGGGATGGTGCTTGTGTGAGTGCCTGTGAGATGAAGTGTGGTGCTTGTGTTTGCCTGAGCCACTTCTGTGTGTTGATTTGGGTGCATGCTGGTCTGAAGGTGTGCTTGGGATAAGTTTGGGTTGGAGAGATTGGGATTGGGTAGAGGAAGTTGGAGGGGGGAGGCTGCAGACAGGGATAATGGCTGCCATCAGTGCGGAAGCCAGAGCCTGAAATGCTCTCTGTTGGGCCGCCACGCCAGAGTGAATGCCCTCCAGGTATGCTTTTGTTTGTTGCAAATGCCTTTCGACACCCTGGATGGCATTCAGTATGGTTGACTGCCCAACAGTGAGGGATCTCAGGAGGTCAATACCCTCCTCACTGAGGGCAGCAGGACTGACAGGGGCAGGGCATGAGGTGCTTGGGGCGAAGGAGTTGCCCCCCTCCTGGGTGAGCGGGCATGGGAAACATGCTGAGGGGCAGCTGGGGGGCGGTGCTGGTACGGGGTGGTGGCTGTACCTGTTGTTGGGGTGGGCACAGAGGTTTTCCACCACCGCCAGGGAGCTTCCTTCAGAGGAGGAGTCGCTGTCGGTAGTGTCCCCTCCTGTCTCCATCATGGTGCTCTCCTCGCCCTCCGTCCCACTGGTGCCCTCACTGTCGGTGGATTCGGCCACCAGGTCCATGTGGGATGCAGCTCCCTTCGTCGCCGGTGCCTCTGCTCCTCCGCCAGATGATGCTAATGCACACAAGGATAGGGTGACACAACAGAAAGGGGGGGGGAGAGGCAGAGGATACACTTGGTCAATGCCAGCAACAACATTACCGTTGGCATACACAACACAAAGGGATCAGCCCTATGCACTAGGCCATGCCAGGGTACGATGGGCACCTCTTCCTCATTGTGAGGCCACTCCCAGCTGGGCCTCTGGCGTCTTCCTTGCCGAGCGGCGCAGGTCCTCCCACCGTTTGCGGCAGTGGGTGCTCCGCCTGTCAAAGATCCCCATGGTCCGCACTTCCTTGGCGATGGCACGCCAAATACCCTTTTTCTGATGGGTGCTGACCTGCAGGAAAATATGCATAGAAAAAAGGGATTAGTCATACTGTCCGGACTGTTACACTCAGGGCCCACAATATCCCTCCCATCTCCTTACGCACAGACTTTGACCACCAGACATGCAGCATTCTGCCCAGGACCCCTCAGCCCCGCCTACACGAGGCTTACACACACAGCAATCCATACATTCATGACCCATGCATCATCCTCACAGTGTACTCACCTGTTTGTCTGGAGGACCATAGAGTAGAGTGTACTGGGGTAGGACCCCATCCACCAGTCTCTCCAACTTCTCCGAAGTGATACGGGGGCCCTTTCCCCAGACACTCAAGCCATTGTTGCTTCCAGACACAGGTCACAGCAGCACTTGCAGTGTAGGTCCTCTCCTGTTGAAGGTCAGATAGCAAGTGAGTGAACAGATAGAAAATGGCAGTCACGTCCATGGCGGTGCGTACCTTCACCGCCGGCGTACATTGCCATTGGATCCTGGAACCCATAAAGCCCAATAATAACCAATACGAAGTTGCGCGGTGGTCATCGACCGCCGACCACAATGGCGCACAACGCCAGTGGAATTACTTTATTTCCACTTGTCTCTTCTCACAGGTCAGGCAGCCGTGATTTCAGGGGGGCACAGGCCATGGCACCTAACTGCATCACAGCAGACATTGGCACATCAACTGACTCTCCAATTCACATACTGTTTCTGTAAAGGAAGAAATGCATTATTATTTTCACATCTGTGTGAATATGACCCTCTGCTCACCGTTTTCACCCTGGAGTTCAACTGCTGAGGATGAATAGGAGATGGAGACAGCCCCCCATGTACAGACCCCTGGTGGACCTGGCGACAATGTAGGACAGGCACGTTATCCTGACCTACAGACTTGATAGGGCCACAATCCAAGAACTGTGTGCCCAATTGGAGCCAGACCTGATTTCAGCTATCCGCTAGCCCACAGGTATCCCCCCTCTAGTGCAGGTCCTGTCAGTGCTCCATTTCCTGGCAAGTGGTCCTTCCAAGCAACAATGGCCATGAAATCAGGAATGTCTCAGCCAATGTTCTCCAACTTGCTGACTAGAGTGTTGTCTGCCTGCTGAAACACATGCGCAGCTACATCGTATTCCCCCAGGTGGGGGATTTGACCACAGTGAAGGCTGACTTTTATGCCCTGGGACATATCCCCAACATCATTGGTGCCATTGATGGTACACATATAGCATTTGCCCCTCCCCCCCCCCGGAGAAATGAACAAGTGTTCATGAATAGAAAAATCTTTAACTCTCTGAATGTGCAGATGGTGTGTTTGGCAGACCAGTACTTCTCCTGTGTGAATGCCAAGTATCCTGCCTCTGTGCATGATACCTTTATGAGGAACAGCAGCATTCCATATGTGATGTCTCAGCTCCAGAGGCACCGGGTGTGTCTAATAGGTGAGCCCATGCTTCCCACCCAGTTGATGTAGGAATTTGGATGTGGGTTTGGCCCTAAGGGTGAGTGTTTGGCTAACAGGTATCCCTCAATATTTACAGGTGACTCTGGTTACCCCAACCTCTCATGGCTACTGACCCCAGTGAGAAATGTCAGGAAAAGGGCAGAGGAATGTTACAATGAGGCACATAGGCGAACAAGGAGGATAATTGAGAGAACCTTTGGCCTCCTGAAGGCTAGATTCCGGTGCCTCCATATGACAGGTGGATCCCTGTACTACTAACCCAAGAAGGTATGCCAGATCATCGTTGCACGTTGCATTTTGCACAACCTGGCCTTGAGACGCTAGGTGCCTTTTCTGCAGGAGGATGAGCCTGGAGATGGTCTTGTGGCAGCGGTGGAGCCTGTAGACAGTGATGAAGAGGAGGCAGAGGAAGAAGATGTTGACAACAGAAGTACACTCATTAAACAGTACTTCCAGTGACACACAGGTAAGATACTGTACCTTCACCTTCCATTGCGGTTTTGTGTTTGACATTGAACATGGCAGCCTGATTTCCCTATGTCTATGGCCACTTATTGTACCCTTTGGCATCTCTATTTTCAGATCTCTGTGCCCCACTCTGGCTCCTGGTGTATTTACTGCTGCCCACTACAGGTTATACCTATGTTAATATTACAGTAGATTAGAAATACAATGTTTACAGTTTGTGAAACTAATACATGTGTCATATAATCCAGACTCCATACTTGAATTTGTTCAAAGGGTGTTTATTTATATGCTAACAAGTGGAGGGGCTATTGCAATGGGTTGGGTTGCTGATGGAGGAAAGTCCAGGGTAGAGTCCAGTCTATTTGTATCACAGGTGCATTGTCCAAGGGGGCATATGAAGTGGAGGAATGGCAGTCCAAGGTGGACAGGGTGACAGAGTGGGACAGAAGGGGACAATCAGGAGAGTCTTATTTCCTGGTGGGGGTCTTGGCAGTGTTCTCTGGCTTCTGCCTGGATCGCAGGGACCGTTTGCAGGGTGGTTCTCCTTCTGCAGGGGGTGGGATGCTGGTGGTCTGTTGGTCCTGTGGCGGGGCCTCCTATCCACTAGCGCCGGCAGAGGTGGAGGGCTGTTCTTCGGTGTGGCTAGTGTCAGGGGCCCGTTGGTGTGCCACTGCCTCCCTCATGGTGTTGGCCATGTCTGCCAGCACCCCTGCAGTGGTGAACATGGTGGTGTGGATGTCTTTCAGGTCCTCCCTGATCCCATGTACTGTCTCTCCTGCAGCCGCTGGGTCTCCTGCAACTTGTACAGTATCTGGCCCATGGTCTCCTGGGAATGGTGGTATGCTTCCAGGATCCCTGCAAGTGCCTTGTGGAGAGTGGGTTCCCTGGGCTTGTCCTCCCCCTGTCGCACAGCAGTCCTCCCAGGTTCCCTGTTGTCCTGTGCCTCTGTCCCCTGAACCATGTGCCCACTGCCTCTGACCCCAGGTCTCTGATTGTCTCAGGTTTGTGGGGTTGCCTGGGGTCCCTGTAGTGGTGGGCACACTGCTGATTGACGTGTCCTGGGGACAGAGGTATGGGCCCGCTGGGTGGGTGCTGTGCTGGTGTTTCCTGAGGGGGGAGGCTCTGTGGTGAGTTGGGACTGTGGCAGGGTAACCAACTGTCCAGGTTGGTTATCCTGATCCAGGCGTGCAGAGCTGCAGTCATCACTGTGGGCCTCTTCTGGGGGGGAGTGGATGTTGGTGGCACCTCCTCTCCGGTGACGTTGAGTGGGGCTCCTGTGGGAATGTAAATGTAGTGTTATTGTATCTGTATGTGCCATCTTGTGCATGGATATGTTTCCCTCTATGGTTGTTATTAGCAAGGCAGCTTTGGCTTGTGTGAGTTGTGCTTGGTTTGGCTAAGTGATTTTCACTAGTGTGCATGCTGTGGTGATGGGTGTCCATGCAGGTCTGTGATGGGTTTCCATGCATTGGTGTTGCATGCAGGGCTTGGTATTGGGATGGGTGGGTTGTGATAGTGGGGTATATGAGTGATGGTGGTGAGGGTGGGAGTAGGAGTTTGTGATGGCATGCAGGTAGGGTGGAGGATATAGTAGTAAAGATTTGACTTACCAGAGTCCAGTCCTCCTTCTGCTCCTGCGAGGCCCTCAGGATGCATGATCGCCAAGACTTTCTCCTCCCATGTTGTTAGTTGTGTGTGAGGAGGTGGGGGTCCACCACCAGTCCTCTGTACGGCTACTTGGTGTCTTGCAACCACGGAACGCACCTTCCCCCGTAGGTCGTTCCACCTCTTCCTGATGTCATCCATTGTTCTGGGGTGCTGTCCCTTGGCGTTGACCCTGTCCACGACTCTCCGCCACAGCTCCATCTTGCTAGCAATAGAAGTCTGCTGCACCTCTGATCCGGATAGCTGTGGCTCTACCTGGATGATTTCCTCCACCATGACCCTTAGCTCCTCCTCAGAGAACCTGGGGTGTCTTTGTGGTGCCATGGGTGTAATGTGAGTGGTATGCGTGAGGGTGTGTGGGGTGATGTGTTGGGCTGTGTGCTGTGAGGTGCGTGTATGGTGTATGGGTGATGGTGTTATGTGGCTCAGATTCAGTGGGTGCTCATGGCTTGTATCTCTCTCAGTTGGCAATATTTGTTTTCATTGTAAGGGGTTGTGGGTATTGTGTGTGTGTGTTTTATATTGGATTGGGTGTGTAGGTGTGGTGTGTGTATGTGTGTCAGGTGTGTGTAGTTTGAATTTTCCAACGTGGTGCAGTTTTTTTTGTGTGTGTGTATTTTGAGCCTGGCGGTGTGTACCCCCAGTGGTTTACCACAGTTGAATGACCGCCATGGTGATTTGTGGGAAATTATACTGTAGGCGTTTTTCTGTTGGCATAACGGTGTGGGTCTTGCTTTTGGCACTTTATCACAGACCTTTGGTCTGGCGGACTTGTGTGGGTGTCTGTATAGTGGCGGATTTCTCTGTGTGGGTCATAATACCTGTAGCGGTACACTGCCGCAGTCACGGTATGTTGGCGGCCGTCAGCACAGTGGTAGGCGGCATTTACCGCCAATGTTGTAAAAAGGGCCAATATGTACTGGATCCAATTTTACATAATTTGCAGCCTAACAATGAATATGGCAATACAACTGGAATCGGGCCTCAAGGTCCATTTGAAGAACACACTCTAGCCGGAAAATAATTTTAATTATTAATAATTGAGTACAAATGGGATTTTGCATATCTGGCACAAACATTTAACACAGTAAGAATATCTTTGTAGATGTGGCCAATGAGTGAGCACAGCAGCAGACGTTCCAGTCCCTATACCAAAGTCGCGCCTCTTGTCGATTGTGAGAAGACATATTTAAAGATTTCTTTCATTTCGTACAATGTATGCTCTATAAAGAGATCAGACGTCATTGGGCACTAACATGGGGAATGCTTCTTGGGCAGAAGTATTAATTGGTAAAAAAGTATAATCGCAGTTGTCCATACTTTTTTGTTTCGGATAGTAATTGTCCATATTTCCAAGAAATATATTTATTTAATCCTTTGTCAAATAAATTGGTGTTAAGGCCAACTATAAATGCCCAGTCACCATTTTGGTAAAACAAAAAAAAATCACAAGCAATTTCAATGATGTCCGCATTCACATATCATCAATATTTTGCTCGCCCTGCCTCTAGTCAATTTATTTAGACAACTTTACATATGTATAATAGAGATAATGGCAACACGATTGGTACCGCAAGTTGCATGCAAACCAATTATTCAATGTGCTGCCATAAAGTTTAACCAAGATGTTTGTTCCAAGTGACAATATCAGTGACATGTCAATTTAACATAAACATTTTATTACTTTGTAAAGTTTGTTAACGCGTAAACTTACAAGTGGACGCGTTAAGGTCGACAAACGTTTGGACCACGTATCGGGACTTCCCAGCACGAAATATCTTCTTGACATCACCAATCAATAAATCAATAAACAATCAATAATAACAACCGCTAATCAATAAACATTTAATGAGAATTAATCATCGAACTCACCATAACTTCTCAGTCACGAATAACCACACCAGTTTAGTCAAAAGTTAAGATATTTATTTTCCTATTGGTTATAATCTAATATCATGTCTGTTAATCTTATTAACAATAAACCAGGCCAAACAATCCTAATTAGTAATCAAAGCACGATTTTGATCAATGCATCAGTTATATTCATTCAGTATTTAGGCACATCATTAATATGAAGCAGCTTAGCAGAGTCTCATTAGTACATGATTCAACAAAGCAAGAACTCAGTCATTTGTCTATTTTCCTAAGATATTTGTGAACGCCTTAACCAACCTCAACTAAGCATAAGCATGTTGGGCTTCATGCAAAACATTTTAGTGAACACAAATTTGGAAAACAGCTATACTAAGGCCTCTAACAAAAAATAGCAGTTTGTACGTAGAAAGAAAAGGCAAACAGACAATCACAATTTTGCATCCAATAGTTACCAATCCAACAGATCAGCAAGCAGCGTCAGTCTTCGTCCTCAGGACATCAGTCGATTCACCATCAGCAGAAATAGGACGGGGTAAAGTCTCAAGATAGCATAGCTAAGGAATGATTGTTTCCCTCTGATGGAGAAGTTAGTATCAGGCAAGAATGGGGTAGAGGATGGTTTAAAGTGGCAGGACAATTAAACTAATATATGGAAACTAGCAAAAGGTACTCTAGCAAAAGTCTTATAGCAAAGAGAATGACAAATGTCAGGGGTAAGAGTCCTTGTGGAAGTGTGAGTGGCTCTCCTTTTCCTCGGGTTACGCCGTTAAATCAAAACTGTCTAACTATTCCCTAATTCCTCATTGGATAAAGTTTGGTGCATTATTATCTCTGTCCAATAATTCGGTAAGCACCTTACTAGAATTTTCCACCATTTACAGTTCCCATGTCGCGGATTGGTTCATGTTATTGACGTCTTCAACGGTTGGAATGTCAGGTAGAAAATGTTACACTTTACGCTCCAGTCAGTGTCTCCATTGTCTTCTCCTAGTACAGTTAACCTTGCACCTGTTGCGAATTACACTGTTGCATCCAGCAAGAACGTTGCCTTGAGCAAGCCGGTTCCCATGAGAAAGAATTTACTACGGCTACACACATATAGCTCCTGGAAAAGTACAGCTTTGTGTCCTTCAGGAAAACAGCGCATTACACGTTAGAAAATACAATTCAATATGAGGCCAGGAAGCTAGGCATAAACCCTCGCTAAGCTAAGGCCCTCTGATTTAATAAAGCAAACTCTTAACACATAACTCTAATTATGATATACTAATACAAATTCAAAGAATTATTGCATAATAATTTAGAATTAATAAGCCTTTCATTAGTCTTCGTATACATTGGTAGCCACTCCCCGTGGGCACATTTCAAACGCGTGCATTATTTTCTATGTTACCACATTTTCTATGCAGCTACATCACCCAATATATTGCAAGATTACGTAATTAATATTGGTTTTAAAAGATACACTCCAACAAGGTTAACCGTAGGATAACTCGTTTGGATTGGTTAGAGTAGTCAACCAATAAACAAGCAATGTCAGGATCTAGCTCCATACATGCCTCTTCCCTGCTACAGATGATACCATCTGGGATATATGATTTGGGGGTACTATACAATACCTCGAATCTCAAGCTGTTAAAAGATGCAGAAATCTATTTCAAACCTTATAAAGTATCTGATGAATCTGAGGTGGTTTGTTGAATATATGTGTATTCATTTGATAAATCTCACACAGCTCCTAGTCAAGTTCTAAAATTATATGTTTCAATGTGAGGTCAGTTCAAGACATACCTGTCAGAGAGGTGTAGCATCTGGAGCTTACATTTATATATTCATGTGGGCACACATGATTCTCTTTGTGGGGAATACAAAGCACAAGGCTGCACAAATCTCTGTAACCTACCTTTGCCCATTTAAATGTTTCTCTTTTCCCACTTCCCCTCACACTCCAAGCCGCAAACAGAACATTACAATTCATTGCTGTCTTCAATTAACCCAAATGCCAAGGGGAATTGACTCATTTGTGATAGCCGGTGGCAGTGCAACAGAGCTCTAGTCTGCAAAGGCTGAATAACAAAGTGAAGAAAGCGGTCATTTAGAACCTTCCCTTAACTTGAAATGGGATGTCTCTCATTAATCAGCAGCATTTACCTTCTAGGGCCTTATGGTAATGATGAGGTGCGAAATTCCCCGATATATACCCGTGCCAAAATGACTTCATGCATGGTGACTAAAGCTCTGATGGAATACACCACATACTGTTTGAATTTTCCGGGCGGCTGTAATACACTGCTGTAGTCTTCAGTTTAAGTCATAATAAGTGTTAGCGCCTCAGAGCTTATTAAGTAAACTTACAAGGGATACACAAATAAGCCGATGGAACTTTTGACTGCACTTTGAGTAGTTCCCACCATGTAACCCCATAACAATCAATGGCAATAACAATCAATGACATGGACAATCAATAGGAGTCAGTAATTTCCACACACCATGACCTCGCGGCATGAATAACCACACCTTTATGTAAAAGATAGAATGTTTATTTCCCTATATTAACAATGCTAAGGTCACATAACTTAATTTGAAAATCAAATGATAAACATACGGAAACATCACTGGCTGACCAAAGCGCTGAAAGAATTTCAATCTAATCAAAGTTTGAGCCACTGTACATTCTAAGGTGACAGTTCAAATTATTAGCAAGAATAACTGTGTGAACGAAATAGCATGCATTTAGATTCAGCAAAGAAAAGACATCAACGGCTATTACATGTAGCGAGCATAATTACTGAGAACCCTAACTAACATCAGATTAGAATAGCAAGTTTGGACTTCATGCAAAATAATTTAGTCAACACAAATTTGGAAAAATATCTAACTATGGCTCTATCAAAACTCATTGTTGGTACCTAGAAACAAAAGCAAATAGACATAACGATCAGTAACATTGTCTTTATACCTGTCCTCAATATGGTTCAGCAAGCTGTGACAGTCTTCATCAACAGGACATCAGTTCGGTCAGCAACGCATCAGGATTCAGCATTAAAGTTTGGAAAAAGCAGTCACTTAATACAATTCAGAAAATAATAATTACTAAACACTAGAGTAGAATGGGGAGAATGGCCTCTCTCCTCTCGGTGCAATCCGTGTAAGTTAGATTTCTAAAACTACTTCCTACGTCCTTATTGGTCAAAGAATCACATAGTTGCATTTAGTCCAATGAAAATAAAACCCCACATCTACAAGTCTCACTAGTACACAGTTCAGATGTTGATTATTTGCCTCTTCTTCTCCAGTTCCCATTGTTTGGATTGCCAGGTGTCAATATTGTTGTAGCTTACACTCCAGTCAGTGCATCCATTGTCTTTTTCTGGGAAGGTGAGTCTTAAACACATTACATTATACAAAGTATCCCAAGCCAGTATATCATCGTCTAGCAAGAAGCTCTCATGAGATAGACTTTCCTCTATGAGCGCTTGGTCGGCATGATGGAAAATCACAATTTAATTATCTAAGCAGCCATTTTATAAGTCGTCTAAGAAATGCAGCTTGACATGAGGCCATTCAACTAGGCCCAAGACCTCGCTAAGTTAAGGCCTATGGTTATTAAGGCTAATACATAATACATAACCCTTTATATGATATATTACTACATTAATCAAACATATGCTTTACATTTCATATTTAAAAGCTATCAATAAGTACAATTCGTGAACCTTGGCGGATACTCATGGGGGGCACACCTTCAAATGCATGCATTATTTTTCTCTAAGTTAATTCATTTTCTATACAAATTAAACACTCAGAATACATGAATATTCATTAGTAAAAATTCAGCGTTAACATAAGCCACTCCTTAATTCATAGTTAAGTGCCAACAAAAGTCTGTACTGAAGAGAAGGGGGTGTAACAACTGTTATTGTCTTTTTAAAAGTCACGTTCTAAAGTCAGGTGAGGATAAATAGTTAGTGTGTGTCCAGGGTAAGAACATGGGTCAGTGATCGTTGTGCTATTTTGGCATTTCAGTAGTAGACTACAAGCTGTAGGGGTTGCTTTGAGAACAGAAAGGGCTGTCATGACCCAGTCGATCCCCCCAGGGCTCTATTCAAGTCAGCTGCTGTAGTGTGGTCTGGTTTCAAAATTTTTGCCAGGGTTCAATTTGGTTTGTGGTCTATCTTTGGGCAAGCACTCCTACTCTATAGCCCTCAGAGAAATGGTTAAAAAAGTCTAATTACCAGAGGTTGTGTCTAAGAATAATATTGAAATGTTGGGCCAGGGGCTTTCATACCATCATATTTAATCCCATTGTCACTCCTTGGTTTTAAGTTCAATTCCACCAC
The DNA here is from genome assembly GCF_031143425.1 of Pleurodeles waltl. Classification (NCBI taxonomy): domain Eukaryota; kingdom Metazoa; phylum Chordata; class Amphibia; order Caudata; family Salamandridae; genus Pleurodeles; species Pleurodeles waltl. Next base: position 1,284,464,901 of record NC_090440.1, read on the forward strand.
TGCAGTTTTCTCTTATACCTTTTCTTCTAGAGGAATAACTATAAGTAAGTAATAACTGGTTCTCAATTGACTTGTATGTCTGAGCAGCTGGCATGGGCAAATAAGCGTGCAAGGTCCAAAATTAGACTTATTGACTGGTTCCATGATAAGTAATAGAGAATTGATAGTAGTAAAGTGGGTATTCAAAGAGCTAAGTTGAGTTCACCTACAGACTTAAGGTCAATGTAAATTATAGTCCACTGCATCTGTGAGGTGACTCAGGTGATAACCATGCCTCAAATGTGAAAACAATGCAGGGTGCAAAAAGTGCAGAACAATTTGAAGAGTTGGGGGTATGCAATCAATGTTATGATTTGTTATGTCAGTGAACTCATATAAACTCATAGGTACTATGAAAAATTCAGGCATCACACAAAAAACAAGTGCAGCAAATGAGCCATGCTGATTCAGAAAGAGAATGGCACGCATGTAGTATGTAGTTGGTATGGCAGAATACTGCACATTAGTGCATTACTATGGCATAGTATGATAGCGCACTGTCATTTACAGACAGCACATTTTCAATTGAAATAGCCATTAAATTTGCACGGATATACAGTTTTTTTGGTTAAACTATATAACACACACTTGAAAAAAAGGAAAATCATTCAAATCTTTATTTTGGTTCGAACGGCCATAAAAGAACACAATACTTAAAAAAAACAAGTCAACAATAAAACATCAATTATAATTGACAATTCATGTGCAAATCCAAGCCAGTGTGTCTAATTAAAATATCCACTAATAAAAGTTTAGCAGATAAACCAGGATAAAATGCAGATAAAAAAAGGATTATAATCCAGAAGCAGGCAAAAACCCTAATCCATCAAATGGAACGGTATGAGTTCAGGGACTGTCCAAAATCTCTGCCAGTACAAAAATGGTTTCAAGCCAACTATATCATTAATCCGCCATAGGCCATAATCTAACAATAGGGGGCACAGTGGGGTGGTTGATGGGAGGTTGTTTAGTCTCCTCATAAATTGATATTATACTTGCTCAAGTATCTAAATGACCCCACAGTTCTCCACCGTACGAAGAAGCCCCCAAAGCCTGGCACCTATACATCTCAAGGGCTGAGGAAATCAGATGGAAAGAAGATCTACGCTGGGCCCTCAAAATACCCCCACAATATTGCTCAAGCTTGACTCTGTACATATGGACATTAGATTGACCAGTCAAAATGTTCTGTGAGGGTAACCCCCAAAAAGTCAAACACCTGAACATGCTCCAACCTTTTGCCACTAAGGATTGGATTTGAGCATCATGTTGGCCAGGGGCTAAATACTAAATATTTGGTCTTGCTGAGGTTAAGATCCAGGCCCAAGTGCCTGCAGAAGGCCCCAAAACAATTCAAAAGCTTTTGATTACCGATAGGAGATTTGGATAGCAGAAGGGTATTATACACAAACAGTAGGGCCGGAATCCTGACCCCAGCAAGGCACGAAGCATCACCCTCACATTCCTCCAATTGAGATACTAAGTCATTGATGTCAAGGAGAAAAAGGGTTAGAGACAACATGCACCCTTGCCTCACTTCCTGATTTACAGGGAGTGGGTCAGTTAGGTCGCCCGGAGGCCCACATCTAACCTGAGCATAATTCTTAGTATGTAATCTAATGTTAACTTTTAAATTTAAAAGGTTGTCAGGGGCCCCCATCTCCAGCAACACCCTCCATAAAGACTCTCTAGGGACGAGGACAAAAGCAGATCGAAGATCCACAAAAATTACATAAAGTCTGCCTCTTCTCAGAGAAACTTCCAATACAGCAACTGCAGGCAGAATACCTCATCAGTTGCTCCTACAGCATCTCTAAACCCACCTATCAATGGAGTCGAAACATCTGAATCAATCATATACTCACTAAGTCTATTCAAAATTATGAGGCTGAACAATTTATGTGCTCTGTCAATGAGACTAATTGGTCTGTGGTTGGCAGGTGAAGACCTACAGCCCTTCTTGAAGATTGGAATGATCAGGTGGGGGCATGGGTGCACCAGCCATTACAGTATTATAAACAGGACGAAGTTAGGGCTCCATATGTCCGTAAAACAACTTAAAGAAGCCACCAGGCACTTTATCCAGCCCTGGTGCCTTGTTGGGTGTAATCGATTTCATGCCTTAGAAATCTCTACTCTATATCTATAGAAGGTGCCTGCTGTGGCGCTAATTCAATACGGAACTGAATGGAAGCCATATCAAAAGGTTTACCGCTCTTCCACATAGTTCTCTTACCACTATACTTGGCCTGAGATTATTCCTCAGCTGGGGGTCCGACAGAGCCTACAGCGGAGGGGTTACTATTCCCCACTCTAATTCTCTGGTCGGTGAGCTGAGCCTGAGTTGGATCCCGTGCTGCATCTACCATGTGTACCTTGGGCAGTTGCTGGGCTACATCTTCAGAATACAGTTTGAAAAAGTGCTGAACCCCAGCATGCAAAGCAATGCTACCATCAAGCAGAGCATGAATTCCTAGTACAAAGTACGATAATCTTTACCTTTAATGGCGTCCAACATTGTGGCCAATTTAGTGCACTCCCAGTCTCTTTTTACTTTAAAAATGGTGGTTTGTAAAGTAACCTAGCTACCCATTGGTATCTCTGGACCCTGCTTTAATGGACGCTGACAGGGCTAATCTAGCATCTCCACAAGATTTAGTGTACCATGTGGCCTCCTTCTTTGTTTTCAAGGTACCTTTAGACTCTTTTGTGAATAAACTCTTAAGGGAATCAAACATGGAGCTATGAATTGCACACAAATTCATCAGGGAGTCTAGAAATTCACATGATGCATTTTTAGCTACCAGAACATCCAGTACAGCAGTCACAACCTCTAACACTTTCACCAAAGTTTCTTTTGACTCAGCCACAACACTCCACTTGAGATTGCGCTGGTTAATTGTGGGAATCAACTGTTGATCTAAAACCTTGTTTGGTGCGTTTTCCGGAGAATCCCCTAGGACTACGAACTTTAAACCCTATCAGTTATGATCACTATCCTGTATTGGAAATACTGCCATATTAACCAAGACTAGCCACAACCTGATGTCCAGGAGGATGTAATGAAGTAGACTAAAGCATTGTGGACAATGATATGTTTGTCTCCCCTCCTTGCCCGATTTAGTTCTCCTGTTACACGTGTGAAGACCATTGTTGAGCTTGAACGCATTCACTCACCTGCAATACAGTAGCAGACCACCTTTTCACATGAGAAAGTGTAACACCAGGAACATCCCAGGCATGATCCTCATCACTATTAAAATCCTCATGGGAGGGAGACAACGGTTGAAACTTTCAATTGAGATCACCTGCCACTACTTTTAAAAGAATCCTTATTTAGGTCTGGCAAGTGACTGCTAATCAAATCAATTGTGTGCATCACAGCACTATTGCCCACAGGTCTACAATACACATTGTATAAGTAGTGCACCCCACCAACTGAAAATGATAGAGAAACACATTGGCTGTCGAGACAGCCCATATCGATTTCCTTAAGCGTGCAGCATAGGGTGATCTTTACCCAAATTGATAATTTCCTCGAGGGCCTGCCTTTCACCTAGCAGTCACAAAGAAGTCAATGTGTGGAAAATTGGTTGCAGTGAATATTTATCATTTGCAGATTACCAAGTAAAGTGTCTCAATTTGTTTTGATCCTATTAAGACATTTATTTCTATGACGTCAGAATAAAAAACAGTGTTTCACTTGTGTTTTCCTAATTGCTGATATTTGAATGTTGTTCATTACTAGAAAAAATGACATCCTACCCACAGCCTTTCCTTTCACACTCCCTGTACCCAGCAAGATTATCATGTAGTTGAGTTAACAAAATCCATTCATTCTGCAGTCAAAGAAAAGTGAACACCAACCTCCATGCTAAAAGATTTAACAGGAATTTGTCTTCAAACTCTTAGTTATCGTGACAAGATAGAAACAAAATTTACACGCATCTTCATTGCTCATTCACCCTGTGAACTCGCGCATGGTTGGGTTTGGGGTGCTGCAGCACCCCTGCACCACTACTTCCAGAACCTATGAGCGCAACACACATCTTCAAGTGCAGGTCGCTCAGTCTGACGCTACTTTCCACTTGGGTGATAAGAACCTTGGCGATGTGTGCATACTTTTGAAATTTCTGGATAAGCTACTGTTGAGAGCAGTTGCTACTAATTTAGTTCATCTTTTTTGCGTGGTCAGAACTGAGAGAGACATTTGGGGATTTTGTAGCATTCTAGCACGTTTGAGGGGTTGTGTCGACAGTCTTGCTTGGGGTAAATACAGGAGCAATTCCTTCTTTACCAGAGAATTCCCAAGTGAACTGGGGGTGGAAGAGGGAGTCTGAATACAATTATGAGTTGGAGGTTGCTAATGATAGCTTGCTGAAGTGGCATTACGGCTGATTGACAATAGTTACCTTCACTGTACCAGATGTTATCTTTGAAACATGTACCGGAAACATCACATCCACCTCAATGGTAATAAGTTTTAAACAAAAAGACTAATTAGCCGATAATCAGCGCCATCAAAAAAATACCAGGGAGTCGTGCATCAGCGGGAAGGACATGTGCGAAAAGACGGCTGTACGGTGCTTGCTGCATTATTTCAGGAGGCCCAGGGGTACTATTTGGCATATGGTGACAGTTCACGCTGTGACTGACTGCTTTATGAACATCTAACCTCCGAACATAAAGGTCAGCAGTTCGTAAACGGAGCTCTGACATCACCGAACACTTCTGTCGGTATCAGGTTAACCGGGAGGCCTGCTTTGAACTGGTACAGTGAAGTCATGTTCCATGGCAGTCAACAGGATGACAGCTCAATTGGTGTTTTTTGTGCAATAGAGTTGAAAGCTATTCAAGATCAATCGTTGTACCTTCCAAAAATGTATTTACTTCAAACAGTTGCACCTTAAATTTTCATCTGGCCAGGGCTTCAAAAGAGGCAAAGCCAGTAAATTATCCGTTGTGGAATTCCACTAGCAATACTTTCACCTGGCCGAGTCAGGAAAACGTGTATTGTGCTGGCTGGGTCCTGAAACACAAGTTGAGAAAAAATCCCAAAGAAAAGAGAGAAAATGAAGGCAATGTATTATTAACAACAACCACTCATTACTTTGTGATGATGGTGGGCACCAGCACTAATTTGTAGGGACTGTGACTTACTTTTTATCATTTATCATTGGGCTTTATCCCGGAGCAGGAGAGAGAAAGTCAGAAAATGGTAAGAAGAATAGGAAAAGAGAAAAAAAACATTTTAGAAATCAGGGATGAAAAGAACATTTGAGTGAGATAAAGAGGTAGGAAGTGTAGGTGGTGAAAGAAAGAGACCTGAGAGGCATTAAGAGTAGGCATTCTTAGTAGTGACCACTCTGTTATTAGCTGGGTACAGGCTGTACAAAGTTAGGTAGAAAAGTAATATGGTAGTTACCTACCACTATGTAGACTGTAAAACAAATTAACACACTCAGTGGATGATGTCATCAGTGATGCCACCAGTGATGTCATCAATGATGTAATCAGTGATGTCATAAATGATGCGATTGAGCATGTAGTTAGGGATGTAATATGCGAGGTCATAAGCAATGCATGGCTGGGGCACAAGTTACAGTTATCTATCCATATATAAGTATATACATGGGTATACATTACCTACTGGCGATCGCCAGTAGGTAGTAATAGTTAGGACCTAGTTTCCATTGAAAAAGCATTTTTTGACTTGCCTCTACCTTTGGCACCGCTTGACTAATTATTGCAAAATTTTCCAAAAAAAGTGTGCCCGAGAATCCTGTTGTGCATGGGCAGCTTTGGGATGATACATTAAGTGGGGGCCGAGAAAAATGTGGGCAGGTAAAAAAAAGTGCATTTCCAATTTTAATTGCCGTAGGGATTTTAGACACGACTACAGCCAGAACTGCTGGACCAAATAACACCAAATTTGGCAGAAAGGTAGCTCTTGGTCCAGAAAGAGTGTTTTTTGTTATTTTGTGTAAATCATTCAATAGTTTTTTAAATAATAAAGGAAAACCAAATTTGTATATCTGGAGACGCAAAGGCTTTGTGAATACTCCCGATCTCCTGCAGGGATCTGATTGGCTGCCAACTCTTTAACCAGGAAGCGTTAGCAGGCATTTTGAGACTCAGCTTCAGTCGAGTCTCCAAAAAAAAGAAGGAAAAGAGAAAAGGTGCATGGTACTGTTACCTTATGGTAACAGGGTATTGCTACTCTACCCCTCTACTGTTGGTGCAGGCTTAAAAATATATTTTTTTAATATCACTGTGAAAGTCATAGCAAATCCTAAAATTTCGCTGTGATTTAAAAAAAAAAAAAGCAAGCACGGTCTCACGCACTTGCTTTTTATTTTGCCCCCAGGTGGGCCAGGTCCCGGGATTATAGTAAAAAATTAGGAGGGGGCACACTGGGCCCCCCTCCTAGGACATAAAAAAAGCCCTAGGGGCCACCACCTCCCAAAGGGACTGCTTTATATATTTGTGGGCGGGCCCGGCCCAGCCAGGGATCGCCACCTTCCCGGACAAAAGTTGTTAAATGAATGTGAGGGAGCTAGAGTGGCCCCCTGTAGCCCCGGGAACTGCCACCTCCCTGGGGCTATGTTAATATGCAGGGGCCCACGTGGCCCCCATGCCCTGGGGACCACCTCCACCCCGGGGAAACCTCAAAATCTAATAAGGGGGTCCTGAGGACACCCCCCAGCCCGAGGGGGGGCACACAGCCTCCGGGGACCACCACCTCCCTGGGGCAACATCAGAAAATGAAGAATAGGGGTGTCCTATGGATCCCCTGGGCCCCTGGCCAGTGGACCGCCACGTCGCCGGGGCTACAATAACATATAAGACTGGGTTCTATTGTGGACAGCCCTGGGGACCACCACCTCCCTGGGACTAAAATTAAAGATTGAGCCATATATGGCCCAGGGAACCGCCACCCCCCAGGGCCAGCTTCTGCTGCCTTCCGGGCACACCCTTGGGAGGTAGCTGTTTGCTTTTGCTTAGAGCGAACTGACAGCTCCCAGCAAGAGAAAGCGAACATAACTCTGCTTTCTGCAAGCGGGAACTGTCAAACAGCTCCGTCTTGCAGAAAAGGAGTTTTCATCTGTTACCCTGCACGCAAATATGTGGGCAGGGAAAGAGAAGAAAACATTGCTCATGCAAGTAGGGAGCTGCTATTCAAAGCAGCTCCCTGCTTGCGGGAGCAATACTGGCTCTCGCAGGATGTAGGGAGCCGACTAGGTCCGCGGGGGCCTTCAGGCTTTTACAGGGGTCCTCTCCTGGCCCCAAGCATATTTCTTGTGTGCCACTTTGAAGTCATTATATGGAGAGAGCATTGCAATAAAAATAGCATCTCCGTAGAATGAATTCAATGCAGCACACAAGAAAGATGTTTGGTTTGAATGGTATAGTTAGGTTTTGATACACAGCAAACCAGGCTCACGTCTGGCAAACTGGTGAAGCTCTTGTAGTGTCACTCAGTAGGTTGAAGATTCAAATCCTGGTATCTCATGGCAGTGTGTCTATCTGTTTACTAGTGTTCTGACTTTTAAACATTCTTAGTGATGGAACTGCATAGCAAAGAGTCACCTGTGGCCTAGGGGTTAAGGTCTCAGTCAACGTGTGCCAGTAGTGACATTCTTGCTTTAATTACTTTTCATATTCAAATATTTAAGGTATATAATGAAATGTGATCGCACTCTTTTTACTTGACAAAAAAGTGTGCCTCAAATTTCTCATTCTAAGTACGTCATGCATTAAAGTCTAGAAAAACTTGCTGGGTAGTACTAGGGGTGTGCCATAAGGCCCGGGGCACAGCCTAGACCCAGCAGTCAACCCCTGCTTTGCACTGCTGAAGGCAGTGTGTGACGCAGTGTCGGGTGGTTATAGGGAGTAGGCTTCAGGGCCTGGAACAGGCCAGGCCCTGCTGCCAACCCCTGCCGCGCACAACCAAAAGCTTTTCATGACCCGGGGTTAGTTGGTTATAGGAAGTTGGCCACAGGTCCTGCAGACAACCTCTGCCGTTGCTCCAAGGCATTTTATCCAAATGCTCCATGCAAATGCAATTATATTGAACTGTTCTTTCAAATACCAAGAATCCGCTCCGTTGTCAATAAGCAAACCAGCTGCATAGTTTCTGAAAAATCTCTGTTATGATGTAGAGCTGTCATTAATCAAATCTTTCACGTCCCACCGCTAGGAATCCAGTTTCAAATTCTTCCACGGTGCTCAACTCTGAACCTCTGTCAATTCCCTAATGAGCGGACTTACCTCAGGATAACAGAGCCTACCACATGGTTCTTCCAGCTCTCCCTGACATGTCCTCACTCCTCCAGCCGCTACTTACATCACTGATTTTCCATTTCGTGTGTCTGGGGTCACGCCAGCCATAAAAATCAACACCAAGTATTGTGGTTTGCAGGCATGCTGCCTGATTGGACCAAGTTTCCATAGAAAAAGCGTTTATTGACTTTCCTATATCTTTGGCACCAATTGACTAATCTTCATGACATTTTCCAAAAAAGTGCCCTCCAGAATCTTGTTATGCATGGAAAGTTTCGGGGTGATCCATCAAGCAAGGGCTGAGAAAAAGAGGAGGTAAATAAACGTGTGTTTCCAATATTTATTCCCGCAGATAAGTCTTTTTTTATTTTGTGTAAGTCCCTTCAGTAGTTTAGGAGAAGTTAAAGGAAATCCAAATTTGCATATCTAGGGTTGTAACGAATTTGTAATACTACTGATCTTGTGTAGAGATCTGTTTGGCTGCCAACATTTCAACCAGGAAGTGTTGGCAGCCATTTTGAGACTCAAAAACATAACAAAAAAAAGAAAAGGGGCAGGCTACAGTTACCCTATTCCCTAGTTTTAGTGGAGGGGTCCCCCAGGAACACCAGAGGGTTAAAAAGCATTTTTTGGAGAAAACAAATTGTGGCTATTAGCGAATTTTAGTGTCATTTTATTTTTAAAAAGCACGTGCGGTCTCCCTGGGGCAAATGTTGGGGGGCATGCACTGCCCCCTGCAGCCCTGGGGACTGCCACCTTCCCAGGGCAAATCTGCTTAAGTGAATGTGCGGGCCCATGTGCCCCCCACAGCCTCGGGGACCACCACCTCCCTTGGGCAAATCTGCGTAAGTGATTGCGAGGGGCCCGTACTGCCCCTCACACCCCGGGGACCTTCACCTTCCCAGGACTCCAATACCATAATGTCCATTGCAGCCCCCCAGCCCTGGGTAGATATGTAGCCTTGCCCGGGGGGCGTTGGTGATCCCAGGGCTGAAAATGGCCTTTTTAATTGATGTATTTGGCCCCAGGGAGGTGGTGGTCCCAGGGGCCCGGTAGGGTCCATGTAGTCCAGCTTAAAAAAATTAAAAATAGCACTAAGAGGGCGGTGGTCCCTGCGACGTGAGGGGGTCTGCAACCCCTCCTCATATTTTTTAAAATGTAGTCCCAGGGAGTTGCTGGTCTCGGGGGCAAAGGGGGCCTGTGCGGTCCCCCTAAATATAAATATATATATATATATATATATATATATATATATATATATATATATAATGTTGCCCCTTTAAACTCCAAACCCTTTCGTCTGTGCATGGCACAGGTTTTGGAGCTTGAAGGGGGTGGGCTAAGCCCCACACACACGGCCAAAAACTGTGTGTGGCACGGGGTTGGGTGGTTGTAGGGGGTTGGCTGCGCATGGCAGTGGTTGGATTAACCTATTTAATTGGTGTAGTTAAAAGAGGTTGGTTGCAGGGCCTTGCCACAGGCCAGACCCCCATGGCTACCCCTTTGCACATGGTCAAAGGCTGTGTATGACACAGGGTTGAGTGGTTTTAGGGTATTGGCCGCGTATGGCAGTTGTTGGATTAACGTATAGTAATTAAAATTACCTTACGTTAAAAAAAAACATAGAAATTCACTGAAAAAAACAGAGGTTGCAGGGAAGTTATAGTTAGGAAATAGAATTTAAAAAAACATAGAAATTCACCTAACAAAAACCAGTGGTTACAGGACGGTATAGTTAGGTTCAGATTTTAAACGTACAAAACCATAGAAATTCAGCAGTTATAGTTAGAGTTATTTCAAGTAACTTAACTTGTGCCCTAAGGTAACTATCACTCACACCCTTACCATGCATTGCTAATTACCCAACGAATTGCAAAACTCATAACATCTTTGATAACATCATTGATATTATCAATGTAATATTCACAGTAAAACTATTGAGGAAAAAACTGTGCATGGCGGGGGTGCGACTTATGGTTACCTTAGGGCACGAGTTATAGTTACTTGAAAAATAATATACATTTATTTTCTTTACAGTAGTTATTCCCTAAACAGCTCCACTCCAAATTGAGGGGGACAGCATGTCTTTCTGCTGCCCCTTTGAATTGCTTTTATACTTCATTTCCACAACTCCTCCAATTTTTCACGGTAAACAGTAACATTGCATTTCTAACATTCCATCATTTCTAACGTTCCAACAGCCAGCTAATGAGAGCGCTCGCTCTCACAAGAATGTGAAGGCTCAAAGGAAAATGGGTCCCTTGGCCAATCACACACCACTTCATTATTTAATTTGCGCTCTCGCAGGAGGCTTGCAAATATACACTTATTTTTTACCCTTAATTTCTCAAAAACTACTGAACAGATTTGCACCAAATCACATGAAGAACAATCTGAGAAGCAAGATCTAGCTTCCTGCCAAATTTGGTGTAATTCCGTTCAGCATTTTTTGCCATAGCCTTGTCTAAATTAGTCAATGGAAAATACTTGGGGATTTTACATTTTGGGGCCCTTCCTTTTTCTCAGCCCCCGCTGAATAGATCACCCCAAAACCTTTCAGAAAGGAGCTTAGGTGGATGAACTTTCTTTTTGGAAAGTTTTGTGAAGATTTGTCAAACGGTGCCAAATTAGAAAACCAAAAAAAGCTATTTTTATGAAAAAGCAGCCCTAGCTATAAGAAACAATAACATGTAGCCTAACGTTAATTTCTGGCATGAGTTTTAGTACCTTCAGATAGGTATAACTATAACTATGACAGCTGAATTTCTGTGGTCTTCTGTGGTTAAAACGTGAACCTTACTATAAAATCCCTATAACCTTTGTTTTTCTCAGTAAATTTGTGCAATGGGTGCCTGCACCCAACCTTTCCGCAGGGGTATGGTGTGTGAGTTTTTTTCCCTATTGGGCAAAGGATCCGCATCCCTAGATATAGTTAGTTTTTCTTTTTATTAACTCTGAAACTATTAAACGTATTTACACCAAATAACAAAATGAGATCTGTCTGGTCCAAGATCTAACTTTTTGCCAAATTTGGTGTAAATCAGTTCAGTGGTTCGGACTGCAGTCGTGTTTTATTATATATATATATATAGCCACACCAGAATGTGGAATTCAGGGGCTTTGAAACCTCAGTCCCCGTCGTTCTCCAAAAGCCCATAATAGCACTTTCTCTCATCTAGAAATCAAAGATGTTGCGGACCACTCCTGAATTGCAACAAAAAGTAAACTTACCAAGTATGCCTTCACCTACGTGTTTCACAAGTAGACGTGATCAAGGCTACGGCCGAAACTCATAGTTGATGACATACTTTGTGAATTAAACTGTTTTTGCAATTCAGGAATTTTCCTCAATATCCTTGATTTCTGAATGGGTAATGGTGATATATATATATATAATATATATATATATATATATATATGTATATATATATATATATATATATATATATATATATATATATATATACATGCCTGTATCCCAAACCGCTGGACACACTACACCTGTTTTGACAGAAACGTAGCTCTTGGTTCGAAGATTAGCCTTTTTTATTTGGTGTAAATCCATTCAGTATTTTAGAAGAAATTACAAGTCCAAATGTGTATATATAGCGTTAAGACCAATTTGCAAATACTGCTGATCTTGTGCAGAGATTGGATTGGCTGCCAACACTTCAATGAGGAAGTGTTGGCAGCCATTTTGAAACTCCGCTTCTGGCGAGTCACAAAAAAAAGGAAAGGGGCAGTATATGGTCACCTTAACCCCAAGCCTTGGTCCAGGGATACCCTAGAGACCGTCCCCAGGGCTAAAAAGCATTTTTTTAAAAATTATGTCAAAAATCATGAATGCTTATGATTTTTGCTGTGATTAAAAAAAAAGTGCGGACTCACGCGCTTGCTTTTACTTTTTTCCTCAGGCCAGACAAGTCCTGGGGTCATAATATTTAAAGGAAGGGATGCATGGGCCCTGGGGACTGCCACCTCCCCAGGGCTATGAATATAAGGTATGTGGGAAGCCGTGCCACCCCCAACACCCTAGGGACAACCACCTCCCTGGGGCAAACTTCCCAGGTACCAAAATCTCCAGGGGGCTATGCATATAAAGTATGCGAGAGACCATGTGGCTCCCTGCGTCCTGGGACCACCACTTCTCAGGGCAAACTTCTAAGTAAATATAAGGGGGGGGAGGGGTCCTGCAGACCCCCCCGTGCCCTGGCAACTGCCACCTCCCTGGTGCTATAGAATTAAGTAGACAAGGCATCCGTCACAGAACCCCAGCCCCGGGGACCACCACCTCTTTGGGGCTAAACTGAAATGATGGGGGGACCACGCGGCCCCCTTGTGGAGGCATAGATGACCCTGGGGACAGCCACACCCCAGGGCTGGCTCCTGCTACCTCCCGAAGTGCCCAATCTCAGAAGGTATCTATTATCTTTTGCTCACCAAGCAAAAACAAACAAAACTCCCCTTTCAGCAAGCGGGAGCTGTCAAACAGCTACCGCTTGCTGATGCGGGAGCAATGCCGGCTCCTGCAAGACGTGGGAAGCTGGCTAGAGCCACAGAGGCCTTCAGGCTGCCCCACAGTCCTGTCACTTTCTCTCTCTCTCTCTCTTCCATGCAATAATGGGATGGCAGAGAGAGAGAGTGATATTGTTATTGCTACGGTCTCTCCATACAATAACTTTAAAGGGTCACACTAGCAAGATGTTTGGTTGCCTTCTGATGCACAGCAGAACAGAGTCACATCTGACCTACTGGTAAAGCCCTTGGACTGTCACTCAGTAGGTTGAAGGTTCTAATACTGGTATCTCATGGCAGTGTGTCACTTTATTTACTTGTGTTTTGAATGTTAAACATTCCTAGTGATGGAAAATGTATGTCTATTTCCCCAACACCATCTTTGGCTTGAACGTCAGAGAGATGTCTGGAGTCTGCACACTAAGGAGTCAACTGTAGCCTAGTGGTTAAGGTCTCAGACCTTCACATTGAAAGTTGAGGGTTCCAGTTTAGGTGTGTCAGTTGTCATTTCTCAGCCTTAAATTCTGTTCAACTTTCAAAATTTAATGTACATTCAGAACCGTGCGCTTCCTCTTTTTACATGCTAAAGGCCTGTATTTCTCTATTCGTCAGAACATTTCTTATTGTAAGTAGTTTGAGGTTGTGTGGTTATAAGGGAGTGGCCGAATTAACGTGCAATAATAACATGTAATAATGCACTGCTACACCCAATGTTTCTATGGTATTCTTGTAAGCCTTTGATGCAAAAGCAGGGCCCTGGTCCGAATGGAATGCAGCAACTTCATGTCCCAATAAGGACTTGCTAATCTTTAATAAGTGCAAATGTCAGCTGATTGTTGTGACCACACACAAAGGAATCTGAAGAAAGAATGTACTGCAAGTAGAATGCATTTTTATGCACAATCAGAATTTAATGGATCACTGTGGTCCAGGTACACACGCTACATAGGCTTATTGAACACTAAGATAGGTGCCTGCCGTGGGCGTTTAATGTTGAAACCTTTCATTCGCTGGCAGATGTCACAACTAAGGATATACTGCTTTGTCTGTTTATGCAGAACATGCCACCAATAGCGTTTTTGTAATAATGAGATAGTAACCGCCACATCAGCATGGGCAGAGGCACACCCTCATGAGCTGCTTGAATTAATTCTAGCCTCTGGTCTTGGTTGGGGTAAACACAATCATCCACCTCTGGAATTGTTATATAATCAGTTTTTTGGGCACTTAACTGGTAGGAATATTTTGATGGATATTCTTTGGGTAAAGGGGTGCCATCAGCCCAAGCTTTCACTGCAGCCTGTGTTTCATCATCCACCCTCTTTTGAGAATGAGTAATCACAGCTACAGTTGAGGTAACAACTGAAGATTTGGCTGCTTCATCAGCCAGTGAATTGCCTCCAATGTGTATTCCAACATGTTGATGGCCCAATGTAAATATTACATGAGCACATGGCAGTTTGTCTCTAAACTCTGCCACATTCCCCCAGATCATTTTATGCTTGATGGTGTTTACTGTGGAGACTCTGAATCTGTTAAGATGCCAGTAATGCAAATTTAATTGAAAGACTGGACACAATAGTTCAAATTGCACTCAATAAGTGTCAGGAATTCAGGATTTGTGTGTTCCAGTGCTAGAATCAAAGCTTTTAGTTCAGCCAGCTGTGCTGTGCAGTCCGAAAGAGACTGTGTAAAGGTCTGTTGTGGTGCAATTCTCGATCCCTCATAACTCCATAAACAGCTGTGCAAACCGCAGATTATGTATGTTTGACACCTACAGGAGGTTGTGCTGTACCATCAGTGTAAATAATATATTTAAACTGATCTAGGGGCATGACGTTAGTGGGCATGGGGTACTCAAGTTTGTATTGGAGAAATTCTTGAGTCGACATGTTGGGGCCAAACACATAATCTACCCCATTGTATCCATCGTAAATGTAATACCTTTGTGTTTAGAAGGTGTGCCATTGTGACTTCCTTAAAGGCAGGTATAGGGGTTACGACCATAATGTGGGTGCCCTGAGCCAGTGGTCTTTCCTTAATAACAGCCATCTGAATTGCAGTCAGTATTTTTTCAGTGGATGCAAAGCGCACCTCAACACAGGCAAATATATGTGATTTATATGCAATTAGCAATGTATCACCCTTGTTGAATGTGACACAGGTAAAGCCAACAGCACCCAGAATGATCCGGATGACCAGGTTTGTTTTGTTGTCATGTGTATGTAAGTGTATTGTTTCAAGCATCACAGTCTGTAATGATCTGGGTATTTGTGTGTGATCTTATTTCCAATGTTTACTTGACAAATCTGCACAAATTAAGACATATAGGTGGTCATTCTAACCCTGGCGGTAAAAACCGTCAGGGCGAATGACCGCGGTAGCACCGCCAACAGGCTGGCGGTGCACCGCTGGGCATTCTGACCGCGGCGGTTCAGCCGCGGCCAGAAACGGAAAGTCGGCGGTGTACCGCCGACTTTCCGCTGCCCTTGAGAATCCTCCATGGCGGCGGAGCGCGCTCCGCCGCCATGGGGATTCTGACACCCCCTACCGCCATCCTGTTCCTGGCATGGGCACTGCAGGGGCCCCCGTAAGAGGGCCCCAAAAAGAATTTCAGTGTCTGCCTAGCAGACACTGAAATTCGCGACGGGTGCTACTGCACCCGTCGCACTCCAGCAACTCCGCCGGCTCCATTCGGAGCCGGCTTCATCGTTGCTGCGTCTTTCCCGCTGTGCTGGCGGGCGGCCTTTTGGCGGTCGCCCACCAGCACAGCGGGAAAGCCAGAATGGCCGCCGCGGTCTTGTGACCGCAGTGCGGTCATTTGGCGGTAACCGCATGGCGGGCGGCGACTGCCGCCCGCCGCGGTTAGAATCACCGCCATACTGTTTTTATGCTTTGTGCATAATCAGGCATGCATGTTGTGTCAAAATTAAAGAATCCTAACAAGGATTTCAGTTTTTTAATGGAATTTGGTGGTTGTAGTTCTGCAGCCTTCTTTAGGAAGTGTAGTGTTAGACTGTTTCCTTCATTTGAAAGCACTTTTCTTAAAGTTGAATTTGCAGCCATGGTCAGCAAATCCCAATACAATGCAATCTACCCTGGCCAAGTGTGTGTTTAGGTCATCATCCATCAGATATATGTCATCTACGTAGGACAATGCCTCTGGATCAACGTCATGCAATAGTGATGTCACACAGGCAGAGAACAGCACTGGGCTTTGTATTACAATTGTATGTGCATGATAATTTAAATGTCTGCAGTCCAAAACTATTCTATATAGATGATCCAGCTGAGCTACTAGGAGCAAAGGATTGTTCATGGGAGATACACAAAGTTCAATTACTCCCTGGTACTCAAGTTGTGAGAGAATCTCCCTCACAGGAGCTTTTGTGTCATGTTTGATAGGGTACTGTGGTTGTACTTGCGGGCTGGACCTTATTGGTATTACATGATAGGGAGAATCCCTATCAAATCCTTCATGGTAGTGGTACTGCGCTGGTGCCTGTGCAAGAGCCCAATCTGCTTTGCTTGCTCTTAACCTAGGACTGAGAAAGATGGTTAAATAACATGTTCCCCTTGTGGGAGGGTTCTAACAAACTCTGGTGGCCAATCTTTTTTTCTGCCAGGACAATGTCATAAGTAGGTGTTATTTTTCCCCAGAAAATTACTTTAATTGTGTGCATTATGTGCCCCTGAATTTTATAAACGCGATCTGGAGGGGCAGCTCGTCTGACTGGGGTTTTGACTATGTAGTCGTTAGTTGCTCTCTCATCCAGAAACTCTTGAATGTTCTGGCAAACTATTGTGACCTCTGCTGCACTGTCTAGCAGAGTCATAGTCCGTGTCCTGTGCTTCGTAAAGTTCTTAATATGCGTGCCATATTTTGCCAAAAATCATGCAACCTTCTTCTTTTTAAATTGGGTTTTTGTTGAGAAAGTTTGTCTTCCTGTATTATTGTCACATTAGACGAGCGTTGTGAGTCCTTTTTCAGTCTCACGTACTCTTTTTGTATGCGCTCTGCACCTCTCTTGGTTACGTTTCTCACATAAGTCCTAAAAGAAATGAGAAGGGCGTGTATTGGTATACTGATACCTTTCAGGTTGTTTCAAATTATCATGGTTACGTAGGTTATAATGTTTTTCAGATATCTCCAAATGTAGAGACTCTCCCCGTGATTTAACTTTTTCTTTATTTGATTTTTATGTGTCCCAGTGTTTTTTAGAAGACTCTTGGGCTTGCTTGGTATTATCCTTTTCACGCTTACCTTTAAAGCTATGGCTAATTTGGTCTGGCTCCCAAATCAACCCTGACCTATAAATGTATAGGTCTTGACAATTATAGGCCAGATGTAGCAAGCAGTTTTGCCCATTCTGTGTCTATGGGAAAATGTGTTCGTACATATGGCCCTATGTTTGGTAACTCCTGCTCTTGGTCTATTAAAGGAACTTGCACAAGGCTATGGAAACCTGCCAATGCTTCTGCTTCCCCTTTTATATTTCCTAAAATGATTGAGAATACTGTGGGGAAATTGCCAATTAATTTCACCCCCCAGTCCAGGGCAGAGACAGACCCATACTCATTATGAATTTGTTTTAACACTTCAGGCAAGCACATTGTGAGACTTCTGTGTTTATCTTGGTGTCCCTTATGGAGAAATACTGTTTCCAGATGAAGAGCTTTTTGAGCAATCTAAAATGGAATCTCTTGCCGTTTGGTGAGTGCCTGACCCATAACAGCATTAATAGACACTGGGTTAAACCCTAATGTAGCAAATTGTTATTGGTGATCTTGATATGTTAAAGGTATTTCTAAATAATTGTATGGTATACATTGTGCTGGTGGGTTAGCCACTGTGTATGTGTGAAATGTATTTGAATTGGCATCGACTGCAGGAAAATCGATCCATGAATAAAATGTTTCTGTTCTGTACGCATCATGTGCCTCAACCACAAATGTAACATCTCCAGCCTCACTTGGTATCCCATTCAAAAGTAAATGTTGTGTGACAGCATGATTACAATTTACTGGAATAACTACTGGATTCATAATTTGTAGAAAACAGAATTGAGAGATTGAAAAAAGTGGGATATCCTTTTAAGAGTTCAAGCTTGAACAACCTACAGACAAACATAGGTGCAACCTCTACAGCTGAGTAGGATTTTCCCTAACACCACGGATGTCTCTGTATAAAGGTGACTAAGGAACTTTAGGCATTCAAGAGAGAGCTACCCAGGAGATCGGTTAAATAAGTACCTGACCTTGATACATTGGTGGCGTCATGTTATGCAGTTCCTACTTTGTTAATACGATTGTGTGTTTAGAATGGCAGAATGGCGAGGCGTGGATGGCTGAGTCTGTCCACACAGTTAGTAACTGCAAGCTTCTCTCCTGGCTAGCGCATAACACCTCATCCAAATCTCCAAACCCACTGGGGTAAAAGGTAATAATATCAATCTGAACATGACACTCCAACTCCTCAGGGAAGTTGTGGAAACAGATCACACGCCTTTCGCTCAGTTACTCATGCATGCCAAAGCGAGACAAAAAAATGTGAGACAGGTTTTCAATTTATTTATTAAAACAATCACAATCTAGTACGTAAAGAGCGAGATGTGATAATTAGGAAGATAAAACAAAGCAAGGTAATCAGCATTACAATCAGGGTAATTAATTTACACAATCCACTCATGATGTTTTGGGGGTCTAGATGTCCAAGAGGATCTGGAGATTTCTGCCTAACCCTATGTCTGTCTCTGAGAGCATAGTGTGTGTAACCGTCTGCCTAGCCCGAACTAAGGGATTAGCCCCAGGTCCATACCTGGATTGAGTGTCAGGAGCCAGCCTGTCATGTAGATGGCAATCCTCTCTGGCAGCTGGCAGATCAGTGCCAGACGAATTGCATGCCACACAGCATGTTTCCCAGGATTGTCATGGTTGGAATGCCCTCTGCCCTCCTTGGGTCATTACACTGTTTATATAATGAACTATACCACCTTGGGATATAGATCTGATGGAATGCTGTGTCTGGGTGATAGAAGCTGTCTCCTGTATGGGCAACACAAGCTTGTATGTCGTGTACTACATTCCTTAGCCACGGACGGACAGTACCTAGGGCCTCATTTACAAGGCCCGTGGCAGAATGCAACACACATAGAAAGAGGAAAAATGGGGAGAAATAAAGATATTTCTCTCCGTTGTGTCACTCTTATGCCACCCCTGAGGTGGCTTTGAATCTGACACATTCCCAGACTTGTAAATCTGGGAATGCATCAGATTCCTTCAGCTTCCATGGGTGTTGTGTGGGAACACCCGAAGCAACACCTATGGAACGCCCCTTTCATGCAGTGTTATGTGTGAAATGGGTCCATATTTACAAGGCCATGAAAAACTACACACAGTGACTTTGTGTGGCCTTGTAAATATGGGCTAGTACACTGTGCCACTGGAGAATCAAAAAAAGGACGCTTCAGTGGCTCAGTGTGCCACCAGGGCCTAGCAAATGAGGACCTTATATGTCTTGCAAAGACTAAGCTAAATGAGCAGCATGTTTCTTGCTTAAGAAGCATAAAAGCAAACTGATAAAACATGTAAACATCTTTCCTAAAAGCAGGCATGCTAACATGAATAAAATGTGAATAAAAACACAAGCTGTAAAACTAAGCTAAAACAGTGGTGGCCAACTCGGGTCCTAAAAGGGTCCTCATGACATTGTTACCTTAGGGCACAAGTTATAGTTACATGAATTTCTATGGTTTGGTGCATGTAAATTCAGATTCTAACTATAAAGTCCCTGCAACTTTGAATATATGTATATGTGTGTGCACGCATGTGTGTGTGTGTGTGTGATAGAGAGATTTGAAAAAAAAACTTGGTTATGTTCTACTATTCTTTACGGGAGGTGAAATGTTTAGAAAAAAAGAGAGCTAATTAGGGTTCTTTTAAAACAAAAAACACAATTTATTTAATTGCAAGATAGGAGGGTAAGGTCAGATTTAAGGGGTAAATGTATGAAAGAAATGTTAGTAGTGTAGAATATAAGCTATGTTTTCTGCTAATCTTTCCTCCCTAACCATGCCAAATTGCTGAAAGGATTCTTTAATTTATTTCTGTTTTTAGTGATTTTGGGACACAGACTACGTGTAAAAGATTGGGCCAGGCACTTTTCCTGGCTGAAAACATTGCTCCATTTTCAAATGTTCTGGGAAATGGAGTGTATTTTTCCCAGTAGAGCTCATGAAAGAGTAATGCAAACCCTCTATGGAACTGTTACTCCTCCACCCACACAACCTCACCAAACAAGTTGAATAGGCGTTTCATAAGTCAATTTGGAAAAAACTAACTTTTCTGTGACCTGACCTGATTAGGTGGCTAATTAATGTTTCTTTGCAATAATTTAGTGAAGATGCAAATTCATTAGGAAATAATATTGTGATTGTATAATTGCTGTGTAGAAGTCATCTACATGTTGAGGAAGAACATTTTTATATCAACAGAAACTTGTGGCTGTGGCTTGGTGGTTTTCCTGTGTGTTCTGTTGAAAAGAGAAATACAACATATAGTTGTAAATGTTTATTTTAAAAAATATATGTGTCTTTCCTTTTCCTTTTCTTTGTAAATTAAAAAAGTTATAAAGGTACCTGTAAATCATAGAAAATGTATTATCTATGCCTTTCGTTATAAGTTACGGTATTAGTTTATTAATTTTTGGGAAAGTAGGTGTCTTGACTGTATACTATTTATTGCTTACCTTGTTTTTGTCTTCTAATTAGTTAATTCTAGTTATTCAGTGAATTGAATTCGTCTTGTTGATTTTCTGAATTGACAAAGAAATCTGTGAAAGCAGATAAAGTAATTATTAAAGTAGATTTTTATAAAAACATTTTATTCCTTTCCTTTCACTTTCCTTTTAATCCTTTAATTTTAAATGGTTCAGTTCTGAAGGTGCTTTTTGTCAAGAGGAGGTCTTCTTGGCGATGAGTGATAGACGCCAGATTGTAACTAGGAATCTAGTGGTGCTCCAGGAAAATATGCAGGAGGTAGGAAAAAACTGAAGACCAGAAAAACCTTCCTGCTATCTGGGCCAAGCAGCAACTCTAAGAGCAAGAATTACACACAGGAACTGGAGGAGTAGGGAAATCCACGGAGTCCAATGAGTGAGCAGTCCAGCTATAATAACTGTGTACTTTATGTAGGCCATGTCACTTTAAATATTACCAAGTGGCATTATATTAGCCATGGTATTTAGAACAAAACATCCCTGCATGCAGCATGCCAGTGCCAGCATGCCGGAGTATGTTGGCCCAGGACTTCTTGTGGGCTGGACTGAGCCAACATGCAATGAAAAAGAAACAAGCATTTGCAATGCAATAGGTCTTAAATTTGTGAGAGTTAGAGCTATTGGCGTTTTGGTGTGTAGTGGAGTGGATGTAGGTGGCATGGAGTGGAATTATGGGGTTGTAGTGGAATTGTTAGTTGTGGAATTGTGTAGTGTAGTGTATTTTTGTAGTGGAATTATGTGGTATGGCGAATAAATAGGGGTGAGAGCTGCACAGAATAGATAGAAAAGAAAACAGAGAGAGTGTGACTTTGTTCAGGAAGTGGTGAATGAACTAGAGACAAAGGAGCAGAAAGTGTGTGAGAAAGAGAGAAAGAAGGGGAGAGCAGGTGACAGACGCATAAGGAGGGAGCAGGTGTGTATGCAGAAGACACCCAAAGAAGAGTACCACAGCTTATGTTTGAGGAATGGAAACCTTGAAAAGGTTTGGGAAAGAAACTGTGCTTGAAGACCTGACATGAACCACATGAGTGAGGCGGGAAGAGTGCGGGAGGAGCAAGAGAGAGGGGTGAGAAAAAAGTACGAAAGAGAGATAGAGGGACGAGTGGGAGGGCACCCTACATGGGGGTGAGGGGTGGACTAGTGCACAGCGTGAGGAGGTACAGGAAGCAGAGTGCAAGGGCGAGTGAAAACAGGGTGACTCAGCTATATGTTATTAGACAACTTCCTGATTGAAAAATAAAGTTTATGAAGATGTGATTAACTTCAAGGTGTATTTTACAGAAGTATGAGGAGTAGTGATGTAATATCTAAGTCATTTATAAAAGCTGGTGCAGACATCCTTGGGACCGAGGGGTGTTTACTCTTTGCCCTCTCAGTGGTGGCTGCCCATCATTGTATGTAATTTCTTTATGCAATGAATGTCTGTCTGTTTGGGTGCGGTGGGGGCCATAATTCCCCTTACGTGTCTCACTGAGCTACTATTTGCCAGCATTTAGTAAGCATTGTTCCTAGTCCATATATAAGGGAATCAAGGAGTCAGTGTCTGAAACCGCACCACATGCAACTATATTGAACGCCATGCACATGGACTATTGGGGTAAAAATAGTAGAATGTTTAAAGAAAGCTGAAGATCCCACAGGAGGGGACACAAAACAATGCTGAGAACCCTCGAAGACTGGGTGGTAGAACCTGGCCTCGAGTCATGATGCTCAATGAATTTGTGATGGCCTCCTTCACCTTGCGTTATCTCATGTACATCGGTTCAGTATAATCCCCATCCGGCTGTTCTTCTAAAACAGTAATTTATTTAGGCGGTCCACTAAAGTATTGTGGGGCTAAGGTTTTTGTTCACACCTTATTAAGCTAACCCTCCTGACAAGCATTGAAGCTTGATTTCACACCATCACATCTAGTATCACCTACATGGGAGACAAAGCAACCTTGTTGCCATGCCTGCCAGAGCCACTTGCACTTCTCACGCCGTGTCAATGAGTGCTGTTCTAATGGCCACTGCCATGTTACATCCCAAGTACCACCGCCTGGCAAACACTTAACACATTAGTTGACACCATACTTACCGGTGCCGCTTGAATGGCTTATGCTGCAGTCCATTTTCACACCATAGCAGGTACTACCCACAAAATAGGCTCCTGCTCTGTGAAATGGGCATTGCTATGCAAATGGCCCTTTTAATTTTAGCCACAGAGGACTGGCTGCTCTGTGTGCATGTCCAGTTGGATTACCATGCGCTAGCTGCTCAGGCTCTTAAAGAGGATCACAGGAGAGGTCGATAATCAGATAACCAGTTGGGGATTAAGCAGCCAGTGGGATATGATGCTATGCATGGCGCAGAGTATGGATTAGAAATAAGGCGTGTGCTCCCACTGGTGCATACATTGAGGCACAAGGTGAGTACTGCCCACTGTAGCAAGGCAGGAAAGGTAAAGCTGTACAAAGGCCACAAACCCATTGAGAAAGATGAAGGTGTCTGACCAAAGCATAGGGACACACTACACCCACTAAGGTTAGACAGTGCACTGTGCAGAAACACACAAAATGAACCATGCAACCTATCAAGGCCCTTGTCATCCAGTGATGCCTAGAAGAAGAAGTGGCCTAATGGCCAGAGGTGCCAACTATGGAGCTGGGGAAGCAGGTTTGAGTCTCGGTGTTGGTTCAACATCCTGTGAGTCTGGGAAAATCACTTAGGCCCTCATTACAACCCTGGCAGATGATGGTAAAGCAGCGGTAATACCGCCAATAGGCCGGCGGGAAAAAAATGGAATCACGACCATGGGGGGAAACCGTAAACATAGACAGCCACTTTAAGACTCTGACCGCCACGGCGGTATAAACAAACACCGCAGCCGTAACCGCCAACAGACAGGCGGAGAACAAAGTACCGCCCACACTATTAGAAGAGGCCTATCCGCCACCTTTTCTGGGGTGGAACCAAAGCTATCAAAAGCACGGCAGAAACAGTACACAAAAGAGAAACCACTCACCTCTCGACACCCAACGAGGAACCGGACACCATGGAGCCCGAACTACAGGTCATGCCCATGCTGGTCTTCCTCCTGCTCTATCTGGAGCAGGACAGACGCCGTCGACGACCACAGTGAGTACTACTCCTACAGCACAGGGGAGGGGGGGAGGGAAAAGAGAGTGACACACACACACACAACACGCAATACCCCCACCCCCACCCTATCCCACAGCATCATACACACAAATACATGCAGCAACATTACATATACACCCACCTCCCACCCCCTGGAAGAATGCAAGGAGAAAATGAAATGATTGTAACGTTTGTAATCATGAAAAATCTGATAGTGAAAGTTCAAAATTCAGTATAGACAAATATGTACACCAACTACACAAGTCTGGATAGTGTACCAATCATTGTCCGTGGACCAGTGGTCCCAAAATGCATGGGCGAAGCCCACACAAGATACCTGAGTCGAAACGGAGAGAACACTGCATGGGCATCAGATCGAAAATAAACAGGCACCTCAGGGGGAAAGGAAGGGGGGGGACCTTAGCCGGATGAAGGCACAACGCCACTGCTGCACTAGGGGGCTCCATGCCCATTGCTGTATCCTTGGGAATGCAAAGCCACAGTCTCTCAAGTCTTTCCAGTGGGTGGTTTGCCCACTGCTTTATCTTGGGGAGTGCAAAGCCACAGTCTCTCAAGTCTTTCCAGTGGGTGGTTTGCCCACTGCTTTATCCTGGAGAGTGCAAAGCCACAGTCTCTCAAGTGGATAAGATTCTCCACTGGTTCTGGACGGGGCCTTGTGCCCAGAGTGCTTCATCCTACCAAGGACTGAGGTAGTGGATGTGAATCTCCACTGGTTCTGGAGGGGGCATTGTGCCGAGAGTGCTTCATCCTGCCAAAGACTGAGGTAGTGGATGTGAATCTCCACTGGTTCTGGAGGGGGCCTTGTGCCCAGAGTGCTTCATCCTGCCAAGGACTGAGGTAGTGGATGCCTTTCTCTACTGGTTCTGAAGGGGGCCTTGTGCCCAGAGTGCTTCATCCTGCCAAGGACTGAGGTAGTGGATGTGCATCTCCACTGGTTCTGGAGGGGGCCTTGTGCCCAGAGTGCTTCATCCTGCCAAGGACTGAGGTAGTGGATGTGCATCTCCACTGGTTCTGAAGGGGGCCTTGTGCCCAGAGTGCTTCATCCTGCCAAGGACTGAGGTAGTGGATGTGAATCTCCACTGGTTCTGGAGGGGGCCTTGTGCCCAGAGTGCTTCATCCTGCCAAGGACTGAGGTAGTGGATGTGAATCTCCACTGGTTCTGGAGGGGGCATTGTGCCCAGAGTGCTTCATCCTGCCAAGGACTGAGGTAGTGGATGCCTTTCTCCACTCGTTCTGGAGGGGGCCTTATGCCCAAAGAGCTTCATCCTGCCAAGGGCTGAGGTAGTGCATGTGAATCTCCACTGGTTCTGGAGGGGGCATTGTGCCCAGAGTGCTTCATCCTGCCAAGGACTGAGGTAGTGGATGTGAATCTCCACTGGTTCTGGAGGGGGCATTGTTCCCAGAGTGCTCCACATGCAGTGTGGCCGGTCCCATTCCCTCACCTGCGTGTGTGTGCCACGAGATTGCCTACGAACAGGTAGCATGATACGCTATGGAGGCAGAGACATACCCCACACTGCTGCGGCTTCGCCTTCCAACTGCAGGTGCAAACAGTGATGGAAGTCATGCTTCATGGAAGCTGGGTAGGGTCCATGAAGTCTCCTCCAGCCTCGGACAACTGACCACTGGGGATGGTAGCAATGTCAGCGGTGGTGCCACCGTCCAAGCATGTCGCAGGGCTGGTGTCGGTGCTCGCAGCGGTGTCTGTGGTGGAGGTGCTGGCGGTGGTGCATGTGTCAGCACCTGTTGAGGGACACAGCAGGACGTCTTGTGCAGCCTCGGAGGGCTGCCCACTGGGGAAGATGCTGGGTAATGTTGCTGAGGCTGCAGACGTGCTGGTGGCGGTGCAGGTGGCTGTGCAGGTGGCGGTGCTGGTGGCGGTGCAGGTGGCGGTGCTAGTGGTGGTGCAGGTGGCGGGGCAGGTTGCGGTGTTCGCCACAGTACAGGTTGGTGTAGTCGTGGACAGAAGGGGTGACACTAGTCCCTCAGTCGTTGCCACTGTGCCCTATCCTGACCTGCTCTTCTGCTTTTGTCCCTTCCCCACCTTTGATGGTGCCGCAGGTGTCTTGCCACTGTTCACTTTTGTTTTGGCGGAGCCCTTGGTGGCTGGTAGGTGCGGCTTCTCCCTCTGGGATATGGGCACCTTCTTCACCTTGGGGGGTGGCGGAATGTCCTTGCCCTCACTACATGGCACACTGGCAGCCCTGATGGGTGGCGCACTCGATGACCCTGCAGTTGCTGGAAGCACTGCGCCTGAGGATTTGGTGGCTGAGGTGCTGGGCTGGACCCTGGAAAGCCTGGCCCTAGGGGAAGGACTGGGGGGAGGTGAAGGGAAGAGGTCAAAGTTTGCCAGGAAAAGTTTTTTAGACACACTGGGACGGGAAGATGGGGGGGTTTGGGAATGGAGAAAGAGGTAGTGGTTGTAGGTGTACGTTTGCTGAATTTGGGTGAAGGTGCATGGGCCGGAGGCTGTTGTGAGGTGGATGGCTGTTGGGTGGGTGTGTGCCTGCGTTTGTGTACTTTGGGAGGAGATCTCACACACACACTGGGAGAGGACACTGGGGATTTGTGCATGGTAGTGGAGGTGGTGATTGCACGTGAGCGGTGTGTGGTTATGGGCATGCTGGAGATGGAGGTAGTGGCTGAGGATGTAGTGCATGCAGGTGTGAGTGGAGACAAGACAGGAAGGGAGGAGGAGGGCGTGGAGGACGGGGACACAGTGGAGGTAGTGGATGTTGATGTGTCTGCATAGGTATGGTGCTTGTGCGAGTGTTTATGTTTGCCATGTCCACTCTTGTGTGTTGATGAGTGTGCATGCTGGTCTGCTGGTCCGATGGTGTGCTTGGGATAGGCTGAGGTACAGGGGATTGGGTCTGGGTGGAGGAAGTTGGAGGGCGGAGGCTGGACACAGGGACAATGGCTGCCATCAGTGCTGAGGCCAGAGCCTGAAAAGCTCTCTGTTGGGCCACCTGCCCAGAATGAATGCCCTCCAGGTATGCATTTGTTTGTTGCAAGTGCCTCTCAACACCCTGGATGGCATTCAAAATGGTAGATTGCCCAACAGTGAGGGATCTCAGGAGGTCAATAGCCTCCTCACTGAGGGCAGCAGGGCTGACTGGGGCAGGGCCTGAGCTGCCTGGGGCAAAGGAGATGCCCACCCTCCTGGGTGAGCTGGCACGGGACACAAGCTGAGGGGCTGCAGGGAGGGCGGTGCTGGTAGGGGGGTGGCGGCTGTACCTGTTGAAGCATTGGGCACAGAGGTGCCCGCCACCGCAAGGGAGCCCCATCAGAGGGGGAGTCGCTGTCACTGGTGTATGCGCCTGTCCCCGTCGTGGAGCTCCCCTTGCCCTCCGCCCCACTGGTGGCTTCAGACTCCGTTGCCTCACCCTCCAGGGCCAAGTGGGTTGCAGCTCCCTCCTGCTCCGGTGCCACTGCTCCTCCGCCAGATGATGCTATTGCACACAAGAACAGGGAGACAAAACAAAAAGGGGGGGGTAAGACAGAACAAAAACATGTTCAGTGCATGCAACACCACTACCGTTGGCAGACACAACACACATGGAGCAGCCCTCTGCACTAAGCAATGCACTAACAGTTCCTAGAAAATTCACATGCCCATGGGGTACGAGGCCTAAGCCCAATTGCTGCACACCAGGAAGTCACAGGAGCCTGACTAGCTGTAGATTGCTATTACCACTAGTGGGATTGGGGTGCAGAGGAGCCTGCCTAACAACGGACCTTGCCTACCAAGTTCGCCCTGGCCTAGGAACCCACAGCCCACCTCCCCCACCCAGACACCTGGTAATGCGCGCAGAGTCAGCTGAATGAGAGTGTACTCACCTTCTTGTGGCTGCTGTGATGCCCCCAAGCGCCCATCCAACTCCGGATAGGCCACTGCTAGGATCCAGTAGATCAGGGGGGTCATGGTACGACGGGCACCCCTTCCACATTGGGAGGCCATCCCCAGCGGGGCCTCTGCCGTCTTCCTGCTCCAGCGGCGCAGGTCCTCCCATCTTTTACAGCAGTGGGTGTTTGGTCTATGGTAGACCCCCAGGGTCCGGACGTCCTTGGCGATGGCACGACAAATACCCTTCTTCTGGTGGGCGCTGACCTAGAGGAAAGGTACAGGAGGAAAGGAAATGACTCACCGTCCGGACTGTCATACTCATTGCCCACCAGTTCCCACCCATGCCCTGATGCACATACACTCACCATCCTCACATGCAGGCCTCAGCCCCCCCAAATGTAAATTTCATCCACTCCACTCAAAACAGGCATTGCCCACGCAGCATGCTCACAGTGTACTCACCTGTTTGTCTGTGAGACCATACAGTTGCGTGTACTGGGGGAGGACCCCATCCACCAGTTTCTCCAACTCCTCCGAAGTGAAGGCAGGGGCCCTTTCCCCAGACACTGTAGCCATCGTCGCTTCCAGACACAGGTCACAGCAGCAGCTTGCAACGTTGGTCCTCTCCTGTTGAAGGTCAGGTATCAAGTGAGTGAACAGTAAGAAAATGGCAGTCACGTCTGCGGCGGTGCGTACCGTCACCACTGGCGTACATCGTCATTGGCTCCTGGGACCCATAGGGCCCAATGTTAACCAATGCTGAATTGTCCCACGGTCTTCGCCCGCCCACCGCGACGGTATACAATGCCAGCGCAGTTACCTCATTTCCCCTTGTCTCACCTTACAGGTCAGGCAGCCGCCATTTCAGAGGGCCACAAGGGATGGATAAAAACTGCATCACACCTATCTAGACCCGGAATACAGACAGATACCAGCACATTGCCATTTACCAACATTTCAGCAAATAACACATTGTGATACCTCAGTGTTGGATGACTCTTTGCTCGCTGTTCTCCTCCATAGGGCGCGTCTGCTGGGGCAGGTGATGAGATGGCAGCATCCTCCGGTGGACAGACCCCTGGTGGACCTGTCGACAATGGAAGAGAGACACATTATAATCACAGACAGACTTGATTGTGCAGCAATCAAGGAACTGTGTGCCCAGTTGGAGCCAGACCTGATTTCAGTTATCCTCCATCCCACAGGAATCCCCCTCTAGTGCAGGTTCTGCCTGTACTCCATTTCCTGGGCAGTGGGTCTTTTCAAACAACAGTGGCCATGGCATCAGGGATGTCCCAGCCAATGTTCTCCAACGTGTTGTCCAGAGTGTTATCTGTTCTGCTGAAACACTTGTGTCGCTACAACGTTTTCCCTCAAGTGGAGGATTTGCCCACAGTGAAAGGTGACTTCTATGCCCTGGGACATATCCCCAACAGCATTGGTGCCATTGATGGTACAAATGTGGCATTTGTACCCCCTCCCCCGCAGGAATGAACAGGTGTACTGAAACCAGAAAAGCTACCATTTGATGAATGTGCAGATGGTGGGTTTGACAGACCAGTACATCTCCCATGTGAATGCCAAGTATCCTGGCTCAGTGCATAAAGCTTACATTTTGAGGAATAGCAGCATCCCTTATGTGATGGGGCAACTCCTGAGGCACCGTGTGTGGCTAATAGGTGAGCCCAAGGTCCCAACACAGTTGACATAGGTTTCTGGGTATGGGGTTGTCCCTAAGGGTTAGTGTGTGTCTAACAGTTGTCCCTCGACATTTGCAGGTGACTCTGGTTACCCCAACCTGTCATGGTTACTGACCCCAGTGAGGAATCCCAGGACAAGGGCAGAGGAACTCTACAATGAGGCACATCGGCGTACTAGGAGGATTATAGAATGCACCTTCGGCCTCCTGAAGGCCAGGTTCCGGTGCATCCATCTGACAGGTGGCTCCCTATACTACTCACCGAAGAAGGTGTGCCAGATAATCGTGCCTGCTGTATGCTGCACAACCTGGCTTTGCGACACCAGGTGCCTTTTCTGCAGGAAGATGGGCCAGATGGTGGTCTTGTGGCAGCTGTGGAGCCTGTGGACAGTGAAGAAGAGGAGGCAGAAGAAGAAGATGTCGACAACCAAAACAACATCATCATGCAATACTTCCAGTGAGACACAGGTAAGAAGATGTAACTGCTTCCCACATCTCATATTATTGTTGGAGCTAGCATAAGCCTGTCATTTTCACTCAGTGTATGGACCCTGACTTGTTACTTTGCCTATCCATTTAACAGATCTGGGTCCCACATTGTGCCCTCTTCTATGTTTACTGCTGGCCTACAGCTGTGTTATATTGGTATGTGAACAAGTACATTGACATTGCTATATTCCAGAGGTTTTGCAATTACAAATTTGTGAAAGCACAGACAGACTCCAGATTGTTTTGTGATTGAAGTGTGTTTATTTTTGTGCACATAAGTGGAGGGGGTTGTGAAATGGGCTGGGGTGATGGTGGAGGAATGTCCAATGCAGAGTGCAGTCTATTTGTTTCACAGGTGCATTGTCCAATGGGGCATAGGAAGTGGAGCAATGGCAGTTTAAGGTGAACAGGGTGACAAAGTGGGACAGAAGGGTGACATTCGGGGGGTCTTATTTCCTGGCCGGGGTCTTGGCAATGTTCTCTGTCTTGTTCCTGAATCTCAGGGACAGTTTGCGGGGTGGTTCTCCATCTCCAGGGGGTGGGGTGCTGGTGGCCTGTTGTTCCTTTGGCGGTGCCTCCTGTCCACTAGCGCTGGCGGAGGTGGAGGGCTGTTCATCGTCCAGGCTAGTGTCAGGGGCCCGTTGGTGTGCCACTGTTTCCCTCATGGGGTTGAGAAGGTCTGCCAGCACCCCTGCAATGGTGACCAGGGTGGTGTTGATGGACTTCAAGTCCTCCCTGATCCCCTGGTAGTGTTCCTCCTCACCCGCTGGGTCTCCTGAAACTTGGCCAGTACCGTGCCCAGGGTCTCCTGGGAATGATGGTAAGCTCCGATGATGTTGAAGAGTGCCTCATGTAGAGTGGGTTCCCTGGGCCTGTCCTCCCCCGTCGCACAGCAGTCCTCCCAACTTCCCTGCTATCCTGTGCCTCTGTCCCCTGAGCCGTGTGCTCACTGTCACTGCCCCCAGGTCCCTGATCATCCTGTGTTAGTGGGGTTGCCCAGGTTCCCTGTAGTGGTGGACACACTGCTGATTGACGTGTCCTGGGGACAGAGGGATGGGCCCGCTGGGTGGGTGCTGTGGCGGTGTTTCCTGAGGGGGGAGGTTCTGTGGTGGTTTGTGACTGTGTCAGGGGAACCGACTGTCCCCAGGTCCCTGATGGGCCGGGCTGGTCATCTTGATCCACGTGTGCAGAGCTGCTGTCATCACTGTGGGCCTCTTCTGTG
This sequence comes from Pleurodeles waltl, assembly GCF_031143425.1. Lineage (NCBI taxonomy): Eukaryota > Metazoa > Chordata > Amphibia > Caudata > Salamandridae > Pleurodeles > Pleurodeles waltl. The sequence goes on from NC_090440.1 coordinate 1,284,495,915, forward strand.
GGGGGACTGGATATGTCTGGCACCTCCTGTCCAGTGACGTTGGGTAGGAGTCCTGTTGGGGTGTAAATGCATAGTTATTGTATCTGTGTGTGCATTCTTGTGCAATGGGTGAGTGACCTGCTACTCCTGTGCTTGCATTATTGCCATGGCCCTTGTGTGATTGGTGATTTTGGAGCATGAGTGAGTCTCTCTACTGGACATGCTTTGGTGATGGGTGTCCATGCATTGGTGTTACATGCAGGGCTTGATTTCGGGATGTGTGGGTTGTGTTAGTGGGGTATCTGTGGGTGGTGGGGTGATGGGTGTGAGGGTGAGGGCGGGAGTATGTGATGGCATGCAGGTGGGGTGGGGGGATAAAGTAGAAAAGATTTGCCTTACCAGAGTCCAGTCCTCCTGTTACTCCTGCGAGTCCCTCAGGATGCATGATCACCAATACTTGCTCCTTAGTTGTGGGGGAGCTGGTGTGGGTCCACCGCCAGTCCTCTGTACAGCAATTTGGTGTCTGGAAACCACAGAACATACTTTCCCCTGTAGGTCGTTCCACCTCTTCCTGATGTCATCCCATGTTCTTGGATGCTGTCCCACTGCGTTGACCCTGTCGACAATGCTGCGCCATAGCTCCATCTTCCTTGCAATGGATGTCTGCTGCACCTGTGATCTGAATAGCTGTGGCTCTACCCGGACGATTTCCTCCACCATGACCCTGAGCTCCTCCTCAGAGAACCTGGGATGTCTTTGAGGTGCCATGATGTGGTATGGGTGATGTGTGAGGTGGTGTCTGTTGTGATGTGTGAGGGGATGTGTTGGTGTGTGTTGTTTGAGGTGCATGGATTTTGTATGAGTGATGGTGTTGTGTGTCTGTGGATGCTAGTGTTGTGTTAGGTAGTCTCTCTGGCCTTCTTTCTGACTTTTGTTGTAATAGTTTGTGGGTGCTGTGGGTGTGTGTTTTATATTGGTTGGGTGTGGTGTGTGTATGTGCATCAGGTGTGTGTATTTTGAATTGTCCAATGTGATTGTGTTTTGTAAATGTGTGTGTATTTTGAGCGCGGCGGTGTGTACTGCCAATTGAATACCGCGGTTGAAAGACCACTGCGTTGATTTGTAGATTGTTATAGTGTGGGCGTATTCTTGTTGGCATGACGGTGTTGGTTTTGGTATCGCCAGTTTAGCACTGACCTTTGGTGTGGCGGACTTGTGTGGGTGTCTGTATTATGGCGGATTCCGAGCTGTGAGTCGTAATACCTGTAGCTGAATTCCACTGCCGCAACGGTATGTTGGCGGTCTTCTGCACAGCGGAAAGCGGGATTTACCGCCAGGGTTTGTAATGAGGGCCTTAATCTCCTCATGCCTACAAAAACTGAATGTGTCCTTGTGTAACATAACTAGTCCTGGTGCAAAGTGCTTCAATACCTTTGGGTTGAGATCACACTATATTAAAAAAAAAACAAGAAAAAAAAGCTAGTGCTATAATATTTTGTGAAGGTATCTTGTAGATATATATGTGTGTGTCTATATGTACACATACACACACCCACACATTTACAAGCCTAGTGGGTGCGTATATATATATATATATATATATATATATATATATATATATATATACACACACACACATTTACATGGCTACCCAAAAAAAACGGGACAAGCCAGATATGGAATTAAGACTAAAGGCTTTAGTTCTACTTTTGCACGAGGGTCCATATTTATGGAACATTACAGCCATTTATTTTGGCGCTAAACGGCACTAACATAACTCCATATTTACATTTTGAACTTCGTGGACCCTCCCAGTATCATCCGCCCTCATTGCCAGAGTCAAAGATGAAGAGGCTTACCTGGTTGAGGTGCTAATTCCAATCCCGAAGCCCAGACTGGCCATATCAGCTTGCAAAGAGCCAAAACCCGGCGCTGCCTGGTTAACAACCTTTGCCCAGCAGGCTGAAACAACCAAGTTGTGGAGGTATGTAGTATTTTAGGAGGGTGTCTGGGGAGCATTGATAATCCAGGCCTGGAATGAGGTGGGCCACAGCGCAATGACCAGATCCTGCATAGCAAAGGCCAAGGGCGCAGGCAGCCCCAGCTCGGTCAACGGTGGAACAGCTGACAGAACAAGGATACCCCAGTCGATAGTCAGTCCCACTCCAACAAATTAAAACTACCTCAACCAGACACTTACATTTGGTACACAAGAGGATTTAGTTTAGTAAGAGGTACCATACAGCCATGCAACGCTGAGCAGCATCAAAATAGGAATGGGTGAGTAGACTTTCATTTCAAAAAGGAAAATAAGAAAGTCAAAAGAGATCCTTATGAGGGAGCAGAGAGAGGGGAAGAAATAGTACCCCAATCACATCCGTAGCAGCGGACGAGCACTTATTAAGTTAAATCAATCAGTGCTTCTTCCTTGCTCCACGGACAGACCGGGAATGCTGCCAGGCCTGAAGTGGACGAATTACGAGGCTGTAAAGAAGGGTGCCATGCAAGCCAACAAGTGGTGAGCACAGGTGGACTCCAGGCCGTTTTCTAAATACAGCAGCATCTCTCAAGCGATACACATGCGCTAGCACAGGCTATCACAGATTCAACCCTAGAAACGGTGCTGAGGAGGCTGTTGGGACTCGCAAAGAAGAGACTGAGATGCAGATAGGAGCCCATGAAGGAGAGGAGCTGCAGCAGTTACATTTGAGCTCTGGTGCCCGTGCCCAAGCATGGCCTGTGGAAGAAGGAAGTCACAGTGCCATTGTCGGGCCTTGGCAGAAAGAGATAAGGGCAAAACCCTTACACCTTTTTTAAGTCTTTCCTACAAAATAAGGTTTGTTGATTTATTACTTGCAAAATATAGTAATTTAGTCAAGAATTTAGGCCCATATATGAAAAAAGTGACGCATGAGCTATGATGCGCCAGTTTTCTTGCGCCCCCCCTTACTGGCACCTAACGACACCATGGTTGCGCCGTATTTATAATGTGGTGCACCATGGCGGTCGTTAGCACAAAAAAATTGACGTTAGTGCAGCAAAGTCCAAGGAGGCCCATAGGTTGCTATGGGAGTGTAATTTTAACGACTGCCCTGACCAGGCGTTAATAATGACGCCAAAAATGGTGCTGTGAAATCTTTTAAATTTCACTGTGCCATTTTGGTGGGCCTCCTAGGGCTGGAACGCTACCCTTGCATACATTATGCCTGTGTTAGCGTGTCTGACCATAAAAAGTAAACTTCCCAGGGGACGCGAATAGGTCGATGAACCTTTTGACTCGAAATTAAGATGTTCCCACCATCACTCCAGTACATGCAGATCAATAATCAATAATTAATCAATAACATCTACAATCAATGATAATCAATAGCATTAGTAATCAATTGAAGTCAGTAATTATCACACACCATGACTGAAAGGTCATGAATAACCATACCTTTTGTAAAAGTTAGAATATTCATTTCCCTATATTAACAATGCTAATGTCACGTAAGAGAATCTCAATTCAAATAACACACATACAGAAACACCAAGGGCTCACCAAAGCAACTAAAGAAACACAATCTAAACAAAGCTTGAGCTACTACATGTTCTAAAGTTACAGTGCAATAGTAATAAGAAGAACAATTTTGCAAACGATATCACATCATTTATTCAGCAAAGAAAATACATCAACGTTAATCCCTATAGCAGACTTTCATTAGAAAGGAATCCTCAACTAGCATCGGCATGTTGGGCTTCATGCAAAATAATTTAGTAAACACAAATCTGGAAAACATCTAAGTATGGCTCTATCAAAATAGCGTGGTTTGTACCTAGAAAGAAAAAGCAAACAGTCTTAGGAAACACTTCAGTAATAATATACCTCTCCTCAAATGGTTCAGCAAGCTAAGATAGTCTTCGTCATCAGGACATCGGTTCGGTCAGCAAGGCATCAGGATACAGCATCAAAGTTCAGAAACGCAAAGTCTTTAAGCAGTAAAGTTAAGCACGTCTTTTGTCAAGAAGCTCAAGAAAGTAATAGCTGTGGCAAAAGCCAAAAGCGCAATGTGGCGACTTCTTCTCAGTGCAGTCCGGCTCAGTTAGATTCCCTCAAACTAATTCCTAAGTTCCTATTGGTCAAGGGATCGCATGTTCACACTTTGTCCAATAAAACGAAAACATCAAATCTGTACTTTCTACTAGTACGCAGTTCACATATTGCTGATTGGCTGTTCTTGTCCCGTTCTCATCATCCGGCTCCTCTGGTAACAATATTGTTGCAGCTTATACTCGAGTCAGTGTTTCCATTGTTCTTCTCCTGAGAAAGTCAGTCTTACACACATTACATTCATATTGTTACATTTAGCAAGAACAGCATCTTCTAGCAATCGGTTTTCATGAGAAAGACTTTTAGCTACGACCACATTTCAACAGCACAGTGGAAAATCACAGTTTAATTCCCTAAGCAGACAATGAATTTATCAGTTTAGAAATACAGCTTGACTAGGCCAAGACCTCTGCCTTACAGTTAAAGCCTACAGTTAATAAAGCTAATACGTAATGCATAACCCTCAATATGATATAATACTACACTATTCAAACATAAGCTCCATATTTCATATTAATAAGCCATTAATAAGTATAATGCGTGAACACTGGCGGCCACTCATCGTGATCCCATTTTCAAACGGGTGCATTATTTTCTCTAGGTTAATACATTTTCTACACAAATCTATTACTCAGAATACATGAATACTCATTAATATTTTTATTAAAACACTTGCTTTAGCAATCCCTCCTCTGATGACTAAATGTGTCATCACACTAAACTAACACTCACACATTTTTGCATCAGCTAAAAAAATTCTGTCATTTCAATCCCTTCATACCTTTGTTCCCTTTTTGAATTTTCCCTAAACAATCTTTACCTTTTCTTTTCTTCCCTCCACTGATCATTCTTTGACTTCTTCAATTGTATTCTTTTACACAATTTATATATTCCCCATATTCCAACTATGCAAACCATGACAATCAATATCCCATGTATAATTTTTAATAAGATTCCTTTCCCAATGCTGCTGAGCTAATTTCCCACTGAAGCAAAACCTTTCCCAACACTTGCCCAAACAGCTTGTTCTTTTAATTCTTCAAATCAGCACTTTCAGTAGTCAAGTCAGTAAGTAAGCCTCTAATATCTTTACTATTATCAGGAATTAACAAACAACAATGCCTAGAATTAAGCATCCTACAAACTACCCCATCCTTTGCTGAAAGAATGTCTAAAGCAAGACGATTTTGAAGAGTCATAGCTCTTTCGGCAGCTAATTCAGTATCTATCATGAGTATGGCTCCTGAAAAAGTTGTCAGCATGTTATCCACAATAGTAGACAACTTTTGAATCCTAATCAAATTCTGAACAACTCCCACTAAAGGAGTCATTGCTCCAAATATATCTCCCACTATACCAGAAGGAGACTCTCTTCTCTGTCTCATATGATGTAATTTAGTCACTTTTGGAAACTTCTTCAAGTCATCCATTTGAAAAATAACATGTCCCATACCCTCCTCTTCGAAGACGGTAATAGGGATTTGGACCACAGATGTAATATATCCCAGGAATCGCTTCCCATTCAACATAAATGTCCATTTACTCTGAAACAAAACCACATGTCTACATTCACTTGTTTCCATAAATAGTCAGTGTGTGATTTAGGCCTATATATACAAAGTTTCCCTATGTGTTGTGCATCTAGAGCTAATTTCCATTGTGTTTTAATTGTAATATAAGCATACTCTCTGAGCCTTTTTCTAACTTCTCCTTCAATGCCTTTCTCCTGTCGTCTGTGTGATCTAAGAAGCTCTTCTCTAAAGATGTAAGCAAGCATGTTAGATTGATCCTGTGAGCATAAGCTGTACCAAAGGTTAATGTAGGCTCAAAGAAATCTCTAAATAATACTATGTCATTATCCTTAGCTATTCAACTCAAATACCTAATTATAGGGACAAATGAAAACACAACGTCATAATTTGAATAAAAGTACTGAATGTACTCCGGGTTATAGAATCTTGTTAGTAACAAACTACAGCTTATCCCATATGTTGGCGGCAAACTATGATAAGTAACTCCTTCTTCAACTGATGAAGGAATCTGCATACACACATAATTCCTCGCATTCCTTGTCCGAACATACTCAATCAGCAAGCAATAGAAGACATTAGAAGAAAGTTCTCCTTGGGCATTAGTATCAGCATGCAAATACTCCTCATCTAACCTAAACTTCTCTATTGCTGTTAGTGCTTTAGTCATTTCAAAAGCAGAAGTATGGTTGGCTTCATTCTTATCAAGAACAGTCATTGCCATAATCAATACCACAAACAATATCCCACATACAATCGCCAAACCAATACTCATATATTTATAGCCCCTATTTTTCCTACCCTGCTGGCTAACGTTACTCATGATCTGTAAAGAATCAGAAAGCAGAAGAGAAATTTAGTAAAAGGGCAGCAGAATTCAAAACAAAAATCTTCATTCAGCAGTTATTTACAGCTTCAGTCTCTCTTCCAGGATTCTTTGTCAAAAATCGGTAATCAGCTGGTCAAAATTAGGTTCCAAAAAGTCAAATCAGGTTATTAAAGTCTTTCTCTAACATTTTCTCAATTTATTTCAACCGTTCAGTTCATCAACTTCCTTCAAGTGTCAAAATATTGACCTGGAATGTCCCTATCGAAACAAAAAGACAAAAATTATTTCTGCCATTCCCTTGTAGTTGCATACGCCCATACAGGACCTGCTGATTTTCAACTTGCTATTCTCTTTCTTTTCAACTTTCGGTCACCATTCAATTCTCCTTCACTTAGATCTTCTCTCCTTGTTGTATCCACTTCTTCTGCAATTGTCGTTTCAACAACCACTTCCTTTCTCTTTGCTTGTGACTATGGCCACTTATCTCCTTTCAGTGGACCCTTAGTCAATGTTCTTTTCAGTGTTGAACTTGTAACATCTCCTTGTTCTATGGTGTTTTCTCTTGACAAACCTGCAACTGGTTCAGGAGGAGTCAGATCACAGTGACTTTGATCCGCCTCAACTCCTTGCCCCTCGAGGTCTGGCAATTGCTCTGTTTGTCTCTCAAAATTGTCTGCTTCTGGGAAAGCCCTCCTCTGACTAGGCTCTCCTGCTGCCTCAATTGAGATAGGCTCTCTGTCACCCTCCTGGAGGTTTTCTCCTTCGTCTCTCACAGGAGTGACTGAACTGTCCTCAACAGGCTCAGATCCAGTCTCAGTTCCCCTTTAGTTCTCCTTCCGGCCCTGAGACCTGTTCTGCTGTTGTTGGTACTCTCAACAACTCAGCTTCCTCATCAGCCGGGCATATCACTTTTTTGGTGTGACTGGCATGGATCCAGTTTGGAACTCCAGCGCACTTTACAGCTGTGGTAGTTGTCAGAACTACCTGGAAAGGTCCTTTCCAATGAGGCTTCAAACACGTTTTCCTCAAGTGTTTCCAGACCACAACCCAGTCACCACCCTCAGATTGTGCCCTGGGTCATGGATTAGTGGCAGTGTGGTGGCTTCCACCTGCTGAGAGAAAGAGCGAATCACATCAGCCAGACCTTTGCAGAGGTCCAACACCATATCATCTGCGATGTTGACAAGAGCATTTGCAGGCACCGCTGGAAACCTCATGGCCCGGCCCATAAGGATCTTGTGTGGCAACAATCTTGTCTTCCTGTCGGGTGTGTTTCTCATTGTCATCAGAACTAAAGGTGGTGTGTCAGGCCATTTCAGATTCGCGGATGCACACATCTTTGCAACTCTAGACTTCAAGGTATCATTCATTTGTTCCACTAGTCCTGATGCTTGAGGGCGGTAACTACATTGCAGCTTCTGCTCAATGTTCAATGCTGCACACAGTAATTTAATTACTTTGTTGTTGAAGTGACTGCCACTGATTCTAAAGAGATCGGAAACCCGAAACATGGTATCAGTTCCCTAAGCAGTAATTTTGCTACTGTGAGAAATGCCCACAATCACCAACACCTAGCTCAAACCTTAACACACAGGCATCTCAATAAAATCCATCTGCATTCTGCTGAATGGACCTCCCGGTCTTCCAATGTGGCTCAAATTTACCACTGTCCCTTCCCCGCGTTCATTTGCTGGCAAAAGACGCAACAATGGCAAACTGCTTCAGCAACCTGTCTAAACCTTGGGTTGAACCAATCGCGCTTGAACAAACTAATCATGGCATCCCTCCCTACATGTGCTTGACCATGATAATACCTAGCCATTTGAGACAACAGACTATTTGGTAAAACTAATTGACCCTCTTCTGAAACCCACAACTTTTCTTGTCGCTGTACACATTTGATTTTGCTCAATGAAGGTTTCTCTTCCCTGTCAACATTATTCTTTAACATTTTCAATTCCTTCAACATGTCAATTACTTTGAATGCAAAACTTGGACATGTTTCATCTTCTTCAGGTAACAGTTCCCACTTATCCTTGAACGATATACAGTTTAATATACAAAACCTTGCGACTTGATCCGCATATCCATTTCCCAATGACACAAAGTCCTGCGACTTCAGATGTGCACTGCATTTCACCACGGCAATCTTTTCGGGCATTTGAATAGCATGCAACAGTTTTTTAATCCTCTCACCATTTCTCACGGGTGAACCAGAAGAGGTCACGCAACCTCTCTGTGACCACAACTGGCCAAAATCATGTTTTATTCCAAATCCCCACCTTCTATACCATATTTCACTCTTCTGTAACAAGTGGAATACAGAGGAGAAGGGGTGGTGGAGAGCTGGAGGGAGAACGTCTGCCTTTCTTCAAAACTATGGCTAGCTGATCCTGTCGTGAGACTAGTATCCCCGAGGGCTATTCTTTTACTCTTCTAGTTTTTCCAGCTTCCCAGACCTGGATCCCCTAGCATGTCTGCGACTCTGAAAGCTGATCGAGGACATTAGGACCTTGGTCCCTCAGTTCCTTCAGTTCCCGGAGTGGTAAACGGCTATAGCAGTGAGATCGAGTCTCCCCTGTAAAAAGTGGCAGTAGGTGACAAGCCCATCAAATGTGTGCTAAGAGACAACAGTAAGAGGAGCAGGGAAGAAGGGGTAAAAAGGAGGAGAAGGGGAGGAAAAGGGGAGGGAAGAATAAGGAGAAAAGAGAGAAGAAGGAGGGTGTAAAAGAAAAGAAAAAAATTCCATTATGACACAAAACATCTGCAATACCTCTTTCAGATCACATCAGACCAGCAAGGCTGCTACAGCTAAAAGCACTAAAATTCCCCTCAAGAAAAGAAAGTCAACATCAGGGAGAAACTGTATCCTCTTTTTGTACAAAGCAGTGGAAAAGGGGGAGCAGGATGGCAGTAATAATGACTTTTAGGACCGAGCTCATTCAGACTATTCTGCCAACTCCACTAACAATCTTCTAGTTGACACTGTGCTAAAGCGAACTAAAGGCCTCCCCCCAAATCTGACTCACGGTCCTCTTTGTTCTCCCGACCCTCCATCTTCAATTGAATTAAAATTAATCAAGATACTCAGTGAGATTAGAGTATTGAAGGTTTCACAAGATGAAGCTAACAGGAAAATTAATGATAGTGGAACAGATTAACTCTAGTATATGCCATCTTTCACAGAGGATTTCTGTGGCTGAACAAAGAGTCTCAGACCTCGAGGATACACAGACCTGGCAAAAGTCAGTGATGGCCTAATCACAGCTGTAATTGGAGGAGCTTCGGATTAAACTTGACGATATTGAAAATAGATCACGATCTTCTAATCTGAGATTTACTGGGAATCCTGAAGACCTCGAGGCAACATCCTCAATGACAGAAGTAGTAACTGATCTCATTCATAAATATATACTTCCGGGAAAAGCGGACTCTAGGACCGACTTATCCATTATTTGGGCTCATAGAGTCCCCTTTACTAAACCATCATCTTTTAAATATCCATGTACTGTTATAGTACATTTTGGGGACACTAGGATTAAGGAGCAGGTCCTATCCCAAGCAATGAGAGTAAAAACTTTTAAAACAACTGAGAACTATGGGGGTTATTCTAACTTTGGAGAAGGTGTTAATCCGTCCCAAAAGTGACGGAAAAGTGACGGATTTACCACCAGCCGTATTACGAGTCCATTATATCCTATGGAACTCGTAATACGGCTGGTGGTATATCCGTCACTTTACCGTCACTTTTGGGACGGATTAACACTCCTCCAAAGTTAGAATAACCCCCTATATTTTCAAAGTTTCCTCCGAAATGTCCAGTGCTGCTGCTCGGCGCTGCCATGAATTTGTAGGTCTCATAGATCACTTTAAAAAAGCAGGGGCTCCAGCAGGCATTGTTCAACTCACAAATTTGAAAGTGTTGCATAAGGGCCAGGCCCATATTTTTCAAAATGTGCAAATAATATAGATCAAATAAATGTATAATATAAATGGGCGATCTCCATTCAGGCTATAAGGGAGCAGGGATAAAGAAATATCACAGTATCAAGGAGGTGTTACGCTTTTTTTTTTTTCTTTAGCAGGGCCCAGTATGGTCTAGTTTTGTTCAACATGGTCAATCTTGCTCACTCTTGGGGTTGGGTTCTCGAGTGCTGCACTTATGCACTTAAGTACTAGTGGGGGTGGTGGTGGTGGGGGAGGGCAATGGGTGGGGAGTGCTCTGAGAGTGCCTAGGCAGGAGGGCCTCAAGTTCAGATCACTCAGGGAGGAAGGGGAGAGATGGGTTGTTTTTCAGGGTTGGAATAAGGGAAGGCACATGACTTCAAGTTCTTTTACGAAGTGGCATATTCTCGATATAGCTGGATGAGGTCCTCTATAAAGATAACTAACAAGCATGGTCAAGCTTAAAGTCATTTTTTGCAATGCAAATGGTATCTCAAATAGGCAAAAATATAAGGCAATATTAAAATGGTTGATTTCATTCAACCCTGATGTCATTTACTTCCAAAAAAACACATTTGAAGAGTAACTGTCCCAAAATATTTATTCCAAAACAGTATTCAGTGGCTTTATACGCCTCACCGGGACTAGCAGTCACAGGGGTGGCAACATATCTCAGTAATAGAGTTGACTGTATTATAAAAGAGGTTATTAGAGACCTCAAGGGGAGGTAGATTTGGCTCAAAGTTGTATCATCTGGAGCCCAAATTAATCTGGTTAATTACTATGAGCCAGTCACGGATGGAGCTGAGTCACTAATGCAACTCTGCAATATTGCTATGAGTGCCACTGACCCTTTTATTTTGGGAGGGGATTTTCATTTCATTCAGGATATAAAATTGGATACCTCCAATCGGGAAAAAAGGCAACTAAAACCCCAAACTAAAAGATTTTTTAATATAATAAAAAGTGATTTCCAGTTAATTGACCCCTGGTGAGAAGAATATCCAGTAGCCACTCAATATACTTGTTTTTTGCATCGATACAGAACTGCCTCCCAGATAGATTTCTTTTTAGTATCTCGTACGCTGAAGAGGGTGGGGTCGGAGAAATGGGCAAATGCCTTTTACGACCATTCAGCGATCTCAGTGATGTTAGAACTTGAGCTGATGTTAGTTTGATAGATCTTTGCTTAGTAATCAGCAGTGGGTCACAGATATGAGTACATTTATACAGGAGTTCTTCCAGCTCAATCAGAATTCTTCATCCCCATTCAATGTACGGGAAGCATTCAAAGCGAAAGCCAGGGGCCAAATATTTCTTTTAAAGTATTCCAGACACGACAGCGAGAGCTTCAAATGAAAAAACTTCAGATGGCAGTAGATAAGGCGACAGACAAATGTATTAAAACAGGAGGTCAGGGAATGGCAAGGCACAATCTTAGTTAAACTAGGGCTAAATTTAAAGTTTTTTTTGTTCTTGACGAAGTAACTATCTCGAGGGCGTATCAACAGCAGGTCTATGAAGAAAGTCAAGAGACAGGTAAATACCTTGCCTGGTGCACTCGCACAAACTACGAAAAACAGACAATACATCAAATACAGGATCCCGATACTAGCACTGTTGTTACTGAGGATGAGGATTTTGCTCGGGTATTTATCGCACATTACTCTAGAATTTATGAGACTGACTATGTAGCTTTACTGGCACAGTTAGAGCAGTACTATAAATCTATCAAGTTACCCACAATCTCGTTGAAAGTTCAAAACAACATCGTACAGAAGATTACTCCATCTGAGATTAAGGGACCTATCCAGAAAATGCCAAGTGCTAAAGTTTGCTGTGGCGATGGCTTTCCAGTTGAATTCTACAAAACCTTCTGTGAAGAGCTTTTACCGTTTTTAATGGTTTTATATAATGCAATACTCGAGGGAGCAGTAATTCCTGCAACGTTCAAAGAATCAACAATAGTTAGCCATCTGAAAAAGGATAAAAATCAGCTGAAACCTGATGCATACCGTCCCATTAGTCTGCTGAATGCTGATTATAAAATCTTAACAAAAATCTGGGCTATGAGGACCACACCAGTCGCGCAGCAATTATTACATAAGGATCAGAACGGTTTTGTAGCTAGCAGGCTGATGATTTCCAACATAAACTTTTTAATACACTCAATTTACTATTTCTCAGTTAATATTATCCCTGCGGCAATGATAATGCTAGATGCAGAGAAGCTTTCAATCTAGTTAATTGGGGAGCCTTGTTACATTGCCTAACTAAATTTGGCTTCCCTATGCAACTTACTTCGATGATAAGGCAGCTGTACAGGGTTCTCAGGCTAGAATTGTTATTAACTCAAAGGTTAGAGGCACAATCCAGATTAAAAGAGGTACTAGACAGGGATGTCCCCTCTCTCCCATACTCTTTTCCTTTTTTATTGAACCTCTCACCCAGATTATACGTAGCTCGAAGGAAATCATTCCGCCTATTGCTGATATGCCCATAATCAAGCTCTTCACTGACTACATTATTTTATACTTAAAACCAGAGACTGAAAATATCCAAAGAGTACTGGATCAGATCAATGAGTTCGCTCAAATAGGGGGGTACAAGATTAATGAAAGTAAAATGGAGGTTCTTTTATATAATGCAGGAATAGAAAATCTTCCTCATACTTTACAGTTGCTAGCTAATTCATCCGAACCTATGAGGTATCTGGGAATTTATGTCACAAAGAATTACAGACAGCTGTTTCATCTTATTTATCTTAAGATGCTTGCAAAAGTACAAGCACTTTTGGGTAGATGGATAGCTCTTCAGTAGAATTTGATAGGGGGAGTCTCCTTAATCAAGATGTCAATTCTCCTGTTGTTTCTTTTTTTATTCAATAATGTCCCGATAAGAATTAACTGTGCTTACTTTCATGAACTCAATTCTATGATACAATGTTTTATATGGAGGAAGAAAGCTCCAGGGAAAGGCTTTCAGTTATTCAACTCAATATAAAGTAAGGGGGCTTGGCACTCCCTAATTTTCAAGTTTATTATCAGGACGCATTGCAGGATATATTGGCATGACTCTTGGCTATTGGAGGAATCATGGACATTTTTTTTGTTAAAAGAATGATTGCAGAATCGGCATGAAGTCTCCCAGCATTTACTAAAACCACGAAACTTCCAAAAAAACCTTGATATCAATATATTTACGATTTCGGAAAAAGATCAGAGATCCTAAGCAAAACATATCAAATACCTGCAGGTTATATTTATTTACAGGTACAGGAGTGTAAATATTTTGGGCTTTATCTTCCAGAAACAGTGATAGCCCAATGGAATAGTAAGGGTTTTAAAGAGATGGGCGACTTTATTTTAAGTAACAGGTACATTACTTGGGAAGAGATTGCAAATAGGCTCGGGGATACGGCAACTAGACTTTTTTTTAGCTTTTTCCAGGTTTCCCTTTTTCTTAGAGCCAATATACCTCGAAAAAATACCCTGGAACATCCAACATGGAGGGCTTTAATCAGAAGTAATGTGCTTGGTACAGGGAATTGGTACAGACTTCTAGTTGATAGCCACGCCTCGACAATAATTTCAGATTTCAGGGTTAATATTTTTAGAACAACACAATGTTTAATATCTAATGAATAATGGAGAGTTATTTCGGAATTAGGCTATGAATCTTTGAGGGCAGCTAATTATAAAAGAATGTCTTTTCTTTCCAGGTGGATGGCTTACTATTCTCCTGAAAGGACACATAAAATGTTCCCGACAGTTCCCGATTAATATTTGTGTGTCCATCAAGAGTGGCATGAGAATTGGTTACTTGTTTTTTAGACTGCCTTAAACTAACGAAGTTCTGGCTGGAAATAGAGAATTTAATAAACCTCAGCTCCAACCTTACGATCCAACTAGATTCAAGTTTAGTTCTGTTTGGAGTTTCCGAGAAAACACGCCAGCTAATAAAATATCAACAATATTTTATAGCGATAGTTTTTGCTGTAGACCGATCATCAATACTTCAGCATTGGTGCACTAAAACGATTCCTACTATGCAGAATTGGTTGAATAAAATGCTAAGAAATAATAAATATGAGGAAGGATACTCTAAACGTGTTGGAAGCATAAAAAGATTTACAGCTATATGACACTACTTAGAGGAGTAGTAAGTTATAAACAAGGAAAGTTAGTCTGGTGGGAAATAGAGCTTGTCAATATAATATAATTTTGAAGACACTATAATAAATAATTGTTACTTTGATATGGTTATAAATCGAACAGATATTAGAACCAATGTTTTGCAGATTCTGTTATCAAGGTTTATATTCTAAGGTCATTGCCATCAAGTGGATTGTCTCAGTTTAATGTTACTGAGGCATAATTCCTGTACTATTTTTGTATTATTTTACCTGAAATAAAAATAAAACTTAAAAAAAGACTATTCCAAATCCATACTAGCTATCTATATAGATTGTAACTTTTATCTGAGCAGAAACATGGCACAATCTAGTTAGGGCTACCAGTTCCGCTACTTGGGCAGAATACACTCCTCAAAGCCAAGAAGCTTCCAGGATACCAGGAATTCTGCACACAGCATATCCTGCTCTTGATGTCCCTGTATTGTCTCTTAGACAGGAACCATCAGCAAAGATAATTTGCTCATTCTCTTCCAATCCAGTGTCTCTAATGTCAGGTTTTTGTTTTGTGCACAAGTCAGCTACTTCAAAACAATCATGCTCAATGTCTTCCTACTTTTCAATGCCAACATTTTCATTAGGAAGTACGGTTGCTGGGTTCAGCACTGTACCCCTCTTCAATGACATATTTGGTGAACCTAGAATACTTGTTTCATATCTGGTCAACCTTGCGCCAGTCAAATATTGGGTTTTCGTCTTTGTAAGTAGGATCTCAATAGAGTGAGGGACCATTATAGTCAAGGAACATCCCATCAAAATGCCCTCACACCGTGTAAGGCTCTGTCAAACCACTGCAACTGCATGCAAACAACCTGGTAAGGCTGCTGCAACTGGGTCCAAAGTAGCTGAAAAATTTGCTACTTGGCAGTTTACACCTCCATGGACCTGCATCAAGACAGACAAAGAACATGCATCACGTTCATGACAAAATCACATTAAAGGTTTTGTGTAGTCAGGCATACGTAAAGCTGGAGCCTTGCACAGACTCTCTCAATTCAGTGAACACTTTCATTCCAGCCTGGTCTAACACTATCGGATCAGTGACTTCCTTATGAGTCAGCTTCTGCAATGGTCTTGAAATGACTGAAAAAGTGGGAATCCATTGGCGGCAGCAGCCCACCACCCCTAGGAAGATCCTGCCATCTCTCTGTGTAGTCAGGGGATTCATTTGCAATATGGTTGTAACCCTTTCTCTGGATATTTTTCTCGATCCCTTCTCAATCTGGTGACCCAAGTATTTAACTTCTGTCTGACAGTATTGCAATTTAAGCGGGGGCACTTTATGACCATTCTTTCCCAAATGGTTCAGCAAAGCAATTGTGTCATCCTTGCACTCGTCCCTTGTCTTGGACGCAATCAGCAAGTCATCAATGTACAGTACCAAGGTGGATTGGAAAGGCAATTCCAACGACTCCAAATTTGTTTCAAGATCTGATTGAATATGGAAGGTGACTCTGAAAACCCTTGAGGAATTCGACACCAACATTAAACTCACTCTAAAAATTTGAAACAAAAGAGAACTTTGCTGTCCTCATGAAGAGGCACAGAAAAGTAGGGTTGCGACAAATCAATGACAGTGAACCACTCAGCATCACATGGAATCTGAAACATTATCACAGCTGGATTTGGCACCACGGGACAACACTTGACCACAATGTAATTTACTTTTCTCAAATCCTGGACAATTCAAACTTTTCCACAGGGCTTTTTCCGTGAATGTATCGGTGAATTACATGGGCTGCTCAATACTTCCTTCAGAACCCCTTGCTTCACAAAGTCTGCAATTATTTGGGAGACCTTTATAAGGACATGTTGTGGCATGTGGTACTGGGGAATTTGAGGAAAAATTGCATTCGGCTTTACAGTGACTTTAACTGGCTCAACTTCCTTTATCAGACCCATCTCTTTTCCTGTCAGATCCACACCTTCTTTTTGACTGTTCCCTGTAAATCAGGATGGAGCTCCTTCACTGTAAATACTGGAAAAAGTTAAATCAGAGAGTATTCCTCATTTATAGTCTCACACTCTGTCTCTGGGGCCAGGTCATCTCCATCATAGCTATTCGTCAGAATCTCAATTCCATCATTTGAACAAGTAATCAAGCATTTTGTTTTACACAGCAAGTAGAGATACTGGGCTTGAATCACAGACTACGAGTTTGTGCAATCCCTGAAAGTTGCCAATTTTAACCTCAAACTGGTTCTGTAATCAGGTTAGTCAAATATTGATTTCCTACCCCTACAATCTGAACTGTTTTACCTGAAAGGGGCATTATTATAACCTCAACTGATCTCACTGTAGAACGTGTAGCTCCTGTGTCAACTAAGAATGAAACTCTGTGATCTCTAACTTTTCCCTTCACATAGGGACCTCTCTGATCTACTTCTAAAGAGGTTGCAAGCGCACATGGCTCCTCATCTGAACTTTCGCTCCCCCAATCATTGTTTATTCCATTCTCACTGGGTAAGGGGAATTGGTATAGTGTGTTATTACTCTGGTTAAGCTTCTGACCTGTGAACAGTTGAGAAAGCATCATCTGCTGCTGTTCCATTGGGGCTTGAGGTATTTGAATTTGCTGTCTAGTTACCATGGGAACCTGCTGCTGCATTGGCTGCAACAGTGTAATTTGTACACGTGGCAAATGCACCTGCTGCATGAAATGAAAATTCTGCATCTGATTCACATTATTTTTAAATTTGGATTAGGACCTCTCATCCTCGGTCCTCTCATGTTCTGGAATGAACTGATGTCATTAGTCTGCTGAACAACACCGTCCTGCACCAACATCGGACAATCCTGTTTCCAATGTCCGACGGCTCCGCAACCATGACAAGGCAATAATTTATTCATTCCCTGCACATCATTCTGAACCACTGCAGTACCCAAGTCAGGACCACGATTCACATGACCTCTGTGACCTCTACCTCTCATCTGGGGCTGAAACATCATGCTTCCCTGCTGCTGTTGTAGTAGCTGTTGTGGAAAATTCCCTTGCATGCCTGTCTGAGCAGCTTTAATCTGCATCACCATCATCTTTTATTTCAGCTTTCTCTGCTTCAACTCAATTTCATCACCACAGTATTTTGCATACTGCAACATCTCATCGATTGGCTTTTCTTGCCAGCAAATCAAATGATTCTTAATCATTTGGCAAATTTCAGGTCTCAATCCTTCCACAAATCTGAACACAAAATGAATAATTTATTTCGCCTCAATTGTCCCTGTTCTACTGTAATGCTTGAACGCCTGTAACAATCTCTCGTAATATGCATGTATCGACTCCTTTGCTTCCTGAGCTGTCCTGTCAATTCTCTGCCAATCAATATTCTTGGGCCCAAATCTTGTTTTAAAAAATTCAGTCACCTTGTAGTAATAGATGGTGTGCCTGTAGTTTTATCTCTCTCTGGTTCTCCTGTTGGGCAATCTACACTCCTCTTACACTTGATCCATAAATCAGCTGGGACCACTATTTCTGATAGAGTGTTCCAGTCCTCCCACAGGCATTTTGCAAGTTTTACAAACCTGTCTGTCTGCTAGTACCACTCTACTGGCTTCTCCCTCAATTTTGTAAATGATAGAATATCACTTCTGCTCCAAGGGACATAAACAAAATTCCCTCCTGGAATCTCTCTCACTGGTAAAATCTTCACTGGATCTCAACCTTGCTGCACATTTGCAGTCAGTTCCACAGAATCCCTTTCCCTTTTGGTTATTTTCTTTACTGTTAGACCTGACAGCCTTAGGGTGGTCACCCCTAACTTTTTGCCTCTCTCTACTTTTTAGACACTGTTTCGGCTGGTTTTAGGACTCTGCACACTTTACCACTGCTAACCAGTGCTAATGTGCATATGCTCTCTCCCTTAAAACACTGTGACATTGGTTCATACCCAATTGGCTTATTTAATCTACTTGTAAATCCCCAGTAAAGTGCACTACATGTGCCCAGGGCCTGTAGATTAAATGCTACTAGTGGACCTGCAGCACTGATTGTGCCACCCACATATGTAGCCCCTTAATCATGCCTCAGGCCTGCCCTTGCAAGGCCTGTGTGTGCAGTTTCACTGCCACTTCGACTAGGCATTTAAAAGTACATGCCAAGCCTTCAACTCCCCTCTTGCTACAAATAAGTCACCCTTAGGGCAGGGTGCTATGTAGGTAAAAGGTAGGACATATACCTGTGTAGTTTAGATGTCCTGGTGGTGTAGAACTCCTAAATTAGTTTTACACTGCTGTGAGGCCTGCTCCTTTCATAGGCTGACATTAGGGCAACCCTCATATACTGTTTGAGTGGTAGATTCTGATCTGAAAGGAGTAACAAGGTCATATTTAGTTTGGCCAGAATGGTAATACAAAATCCTGCTGACTGGTGAAGTTGGATTTAATACTGCTATTTTAGAAATGCCACTTTTAGAAAGTGAGCATTTCTCTGCACTTAAATCCTTCTGTGCCTTACAATCCGTGTCTGGCTAGGTTACTTGACAGCTCCCTCGTGCATTCCACTCAGACAACCCTAAACACTGGATGCTCAGTCACACCTGCACACATCTGCATAATGAATGGGTCTCCTGGGCTGAGAGGGTGGAGCGCCTGACACTTGCATTTGAAAGGACAGTGGCGTGCCCTCACACAATGGACTGCCAAACCCCCTACTGGGACCCTGGCAGACAGGATGGAACTGAAAGGGGACCTGGTGAATGTCTAAGCCACTCATTGAAGTTTCCCCCACTTCAGAGGCACATTTAGGTATTTAAGCAGGGCCTCTGACCCTACCAACTCAGACACTTCTGGACAAGATACCACTAGTGAAGAGACTCTGAACTGGACCCTGCAACCTGCCAAGACGAACTGCCTGGCTGGCAAAAGGACTCACCTGACTGCTTTTCTGCAAAGGACTGTAGCCCTTCTGTTGCCCTGCTGCCTTGCTGCCCTCTAGCTCTGCTGAGAAGTGCTCTCCAAGGGCTTGGATAGAGCTTGCCTCCTGTTCCCTGAAAACTCAGGACCAAAAAGAATTCCTCCTGCAAAAAACTCCTTGTGCGGCGAAACTTTGATGCACAGACTGTCAGAAACGACACACAGCCTGCATCACAGTGAGAAAATCACCGAACGCTTAACAGGAACAAAGCAGCCCGGCTCCCCGAGAGGAGATCGACGCAGCACCAGCGTTGTGACCAGAACTTCGATGCACAGCCCACTGGATCAACGCATTGCTGAGCCTGAACAACCCAGCCCAAATTCCTGCGAGAAGAATCGACACAGAGCCTGCTATGTGACGGAGATTTCCCAGCATCGCCCACCCGATTGATGAAGCTCCTGTGACTTCGTCCTGCACGCCCAGGATTTCTCTGCATCATCCGCATCTGCATCCGAAAACTCCGCAACCCGAAGAGGATCCAAGTCTGCACGACGGAAATCGATGCAAAGCCTTCTTTGTGGGGAAAATTATCGACGCACCATCTACACAGACCAGGAAAAACCGACGGACACCTCCCTGTTTTCCACACATCTCCTCCTCTGCAGTCCCTTGCGGAGAATTTGAACGCAAACCAGGTACTTTGTGCTTTTATCATTCTCTGAAGTTATATTTCAACGTTTATTCATCAAATCTTGATCATTTTGACCTGCATTTATCCAGATAAATATTACATATTTTTCTAAACACTGTTTGGTGTATGTTTGTGGTGTTATACTGTGTTATTGCATGATTTAGTGCACAAATACTTTACACATTGCCTTCTAAGTTAAGCCTAACTGCTCAGTGCCAAGCTACCAGAGAGGGGGCACAGGATAATTTGGATTGTGTGTGATTTACCCTGACTAGAGTAAGGGTCCTTGCTTGGACAGGGGGCAACCTGAATGCCAACCAAAGACCCC
Organism: Pleurodeles waltl; assembly: GCF_031143425.1. NCBI lineage: Eukaryota > Metazoa > Chordata > Amphibia > Caudata > Salamandridae > Pleurodeles > Pleurodeles waltl. Next base: position 1,284,516,350 of record NC_090440.1, read on the forward strand.
ATTTCAAACATTTACCCATCTGCCTTCTCATATGTCTAATGCTTCCCAAGTCTGGGCACTTTGAAGTAATACCTTAAGGTGTGCCTTCATTCCAGCAGATCTCATGTGTTCAAAATTTTTTGTCTCAAAATCTAATCTGTAACTCCTTTTCAAATGCTTCATTTTCTCTATTTCTATGCCGTACTTTGCTGCCAGGTCTGCTAGCTTCTGTGCACCTTGCTCACCTCCCTTGTTATCCTCGGCACAAATATCTCAACTCTGCTGCTGTGTAGGATTCTAACCTGTTCACACCCCTTGTTCCTTCAACAAGTTCACCCACTTCCATGCTTAGCCTAGCATAATTCAAATACTCTTCTCCCTTAGGAGCACTCTGCAGAGTATTCAGCTTGTCTAACCATTAAGTCAACTGCTGAGCAGTCAACCCTTGTAACAAGATGATGCTGGCCTGGATGGGTGGTACCTGCTGTGAAACTGCATTCAGGGTCTGTGGTGTCAGCAATTTCAGGCTCTGGCTAATGTTTGACCCTACCATAGTATCTGGAAGTACTCCAAATTGACTAAGGTCAAGCAATGATCTCAATCAGTCAAAAGTCTGTCACACATGAGAAACTGTCATCTAGGATGGGCTCTTAAGGAGACAAACCATACGTCTCTGCTACCATCTCTGTTAGTGCGTCTGACCTTAATAAGTAAACTTACAAGGGGACGCGAATAGGTCGATGAACCTTTTGACTTGCAATTAAGATGTTCACACCATAACTCCAGTACATGCAGATCAATAATCAATAATTAATCAATAACATCAACAATCAATAATAATCAATAGCATTAGTAATCACTTAAAGTCAGAAATTATCAAACACCATGACTGAAAGGTCATGAATAACCACACCTTTAGTAAAGGTTAGAAAAGTTATTTCCCTATTTTAAGAATGCTAATGTCACGTAAGAAAATCTCAATTCAAATAATACACATACAGAAACATCACGGGCTGTCCAAAGCAAAAAAAATAAAAAAATGCAATCAAAACAAAGCTTGAGCTACTACACATTCTAAAGTTACAGTGAAATAGTAATAATAAGAAGAACAATTTCGCAAATGATATCACATACATTTATTCAGCAAAGAAAAGACATCAATGTTATTCCCTATAGCAGAATTTCATTAGTAAGGAATCCTCAAGTAACACCAGATTAGCATTGGCATGTTGGGCTTCATGCAGAACAATTTAGTAAAATAGCACGGTTGGTACCTAGAAAGAAAAAGCAAAACAGTCTTAACCCCTTATCTGCTGGGCCTTTCCCCCTCTCCCCCAGTGCTAAGCCCTTTTTTGGCTATTTGGGCTAGTTTGCGCTTACGCCTTCATAAACTTTTTTCCACATAAGCTATCAAGGCCAATTTTGCATCCGTTTTTTCCAACATCCTAAGGATAAGAACAGATGTCACGGCACTCGTGTATCAATTCTCAGTATTGAAGTAAATATTTCATGGTCCATATTACATATTTGGTGCCAAAATTAATACAATGAATTTCTCTGACGCACAGGAATTCATGAGTGAAAAGAAACTCAATTTATTCTTTCAGAAGAGCAGATCATTTCGGAAAATGAAAACGTTCATCGATCCAATATTCATGAATCAACAACAGCCAAACGCCAACACGTGTTTCGTCCAATAAGATAATAATCTTAAAGACTTCATCAGGGCTGAAATAAGTGAAAAAATAACTACATCTGTAGTATGCACAATCTAATTTCGTTTGATTAACAGACTAAAGAGTATTAATAAAAAAAAAAAAAACGATTTAAGCCCTTCAGCCCGTGGCAATTATGTAAATAAACCAATACAGGGTTAATGATTCAAAATTAGAAAAAACAAACGATTAAAGAGAAAACAGGATAGGAGGTCTCCATAATACAAATTCTAAATTATTTAAACACAATTGAATTCCAATTAGTCATGCAGGAATCATCTACGCAAAAGATTCAATATTGGTTGGTCTCCTAGTCAGAGTGTTGTGAAGACATAGGTGCGCAAGTCCAAAAAAGCCATTCGGCCAAAATAACATAACACGTGCAAAAAACCCTTGTAAAATAGAGAAGAAAGTGCAAAACACCAAATAGTGTCAATCAAGACCCACTAGTGAAGTGAAAAAACCAAAGAATTTATAACCCTAAACCTATATAAAGTAAAGTAGATACATCACCACACCTACCTTATTCCAAATATTTATATAGCCGGAAAGTTCAATCCTTAAATTATAATAATATCTATAAATAATAACAAATTCCAATGAAATTCAAGTTATCCTTACATACACACAGAAAGAACCCCACCTCATTAAGTGATCCAATTATAATAAAATCTCCATGCCCAAGAACTAACCTTATTGTATCCAGGGTATCATATCATAACGTATATTGAAATATTGTGCAAGCAACCTGAATAGAGAATGAAAAAAATGTGCTGTCAAATATACGAAAAAATGTCAACACCATGTATCAAAAACAATTATATATAAAGCCCCCAGAGTATCACTCCCTATCTGAATAGTCATGAATATACCCGTGCAGTGTTCCCAATAACTCACCTATCAAACAGAATATTTATAAGTCGTAACCCACGTTCAAATCCTCGCGCGGAGTTACGTAGTATCAGCATGTATGAAAACGCCGAATAATGCTCGGCCGCCATATTTAAAGCGTCACCCCGACGCACTGTTAACGAAAATAGAGAACGAAACAAGCCCGCTTTCGCGGCGCCATCTTTAAGTGGTAACAAGGAAGTAATACCGAAGAGAGGGCAAAAGATGATTTGTAAGTATCAGCAACAAGTAATAAAAGTAACTCAAACCAATTAAGGTCAAAAAGGCTAAACTAGGATATGATATATCCTTGTCCAGCATAAACAAATCGACTAGTATAGAGACAAAAGAAATAACAAAACAAGAGAAAATATTAAACGATGCAAAGGTAATAATACCAAAAGAAAAGGGCAAACCAGTTATTTGTAAAAATCGGCAGCATTAAATGAGAAGTAACTATAACCAATTAAAGCCAATAGCTAAGTTAGAACAAGGCACATCTATGCCCAGCACAACAATCCGACTAGTTCAGAGACGACATTAGATAACAAAAGAAGAAAGAAATTTCTTAACAATGTACTGAATCATTAAATGACATATAAAAATTTAAATGAAATCACATATAACCAATATAACAAAGACAGCGTATTATGAAGATGTAAATAAAATTTGGAATGCACGTACATTGCATATATTAGAATTCACACTAATATTGCAGCATAGAAATGTATAAGAAATATCGGTATGACATGAGTACCAAAGATTCCTTTCGATCAACATCGACATATGTATCCATAAGTTAACAGTCACGTAAGGTTAGCAAAATGCACAAATCCAGCATCTATATAGGACTTCTTATTTGTCACCCAAATAGTATTCCATCTCGAAATTGGTATTCAGGCCCTCCTCCACCGCTCTAAGTTTCAGAATCCAATAGCATTCCTTTCTTCTAAGGGCCAACTCTCTGTTACCCCCTCTGGGGTCCCTCCCTACAAGGTCAAATCCAAAAAATTTGAAACCACAAATGCGATCTTGTTTCGGACATTGCCTCATGTGATCCACTATAGGGTATCTAATATCCTCCTGTCTTAATGCTCTAAAGTGTTCACTTGCCCTCACCTTCAGTGGCCTAATGGTACTGCCTACATAGTATAGGCCGCATTTGCAGGTGATCATATAGATAACAAAATTGCTGTCACATGTAATATTATGATTAATGTTAAAGTATGCTCCAGTAGAACTCTTAAAAGTGGAGATTCCTGATTTGGCCCATCTACACATACCGCAGTGTCCACATTAAAAAAAAACCTTATTGCGGCTAGTAAGCCAGTTTTCCTGGGTTGAGTTAGTGCGATAGCTGGGGCACAGCATATTCTTGAGGGTTTTGCCCCTTCTATAGGTAAATACCGGGGAATCCGGGATCATCTTCTTTAGAATAGAGTCTGCTGTTAATACATGCCAATGTCTCTTCATGCATTTTCGCAATAAAATAGCTGTTTTCGTGTAGTTAGCTATACAACGAATATTACTGTCATCTGGCCTAGATTTCAGCCTCAGTGTATCTGATCTTTCCAAATGCATAATCCTTTTACGCGCTTTGTTAATCACATAGGAGGAATATCCCCGTGAGCTGAATCTATTACTCATATCCTCAATACATTTCGCAAAATCACCCTGTAAACTGCAATTCCTCCTAGCTCGTACCATTTCCCCATATGGTATAGAGTCAATTTGATGTTTAGGATGTGCACTTTGTGCATGTAAAATAGAATTACATGAAGTACTTTTCCTATATAAGCGACTCTCTACTCTGTTGTCCTGAATGAAAAGCTCCACATCGAGAAAGGCAATGTTAGTAGTACTGTACTCTGAGGTAAACTGAATATTGAAGTTGTTGGTATTCAAGTAGCAAATGAATTCATTCAGTTTTTGTAAGTCACCCGTCCAGATCATTAGACAATCATCTATGTAACGGCCCCAAAAGAGTATATCTGAGACCCACGTACCACCCTCCTTACTCCAAATCTTGTTTTGCTCAAAATATCCCATGAATAGGTTGGCATAGGATGGCGAGAATTTAGATCCCATTGCCACGCCTTGTTTTTGGCGATACCATTCATTCTTAAATAGGAAAACATTGTTGTTTAAAATCAAGTCTACCATTTTTAGAAACATGTTAGTGTGATCATACAAGTTTGCTGGTCTCCTGTGGAGAAAGTAACGCAAAGCATCTTTACCCTGTTCATGGTTAATGCTAGTGTACAGGGAGGTGACATCTAATGTTACTAGGATCATCCCTTGTTCCCAAATTATATCAGTCAATATACTTAGAATATGTTTGGTATCTTTGATATAGGAAGGTAAGTTTCCCACAAAAGGCTGCAAAAAAATATCTACAAACTCAGAGAGTCTCTCTGTAGGGCCATCAATGCCTGAGACAATCGGTCTGCCCGGTGGGGTTATGGGTTTTTTATGTATTTTAGGTAATGCATATATGCATGGATTCTTAGGTCTAAAAACACGCAGATACATATATTCATCTTCTTTCAGAAGTGAACGGTCTAAGCATTCCTGTAGACATCTATTAATCTTATTAGCAAGTGCAGGAATGGGATCTACAGGGACCTTCTCATAACAGGTGACATCTCCAAGTTGTCTGTAAATTTCACGATCATAGTCTGCCGCATTCATAATTACAATGTTGCCACCCTTATCTGCCTCCCTAACAACAATGTCCGTCCTAGTGCGTAATTTCCTCAAATTAATCCTCTCCTCATGGCTTAAATTCTGGTGCCACGTGTGTTGTTGGGTACTCTTGGTTAATTCTAATTTATTTAAGTCCCGCCAGACTAATTTGAAAAAGGTATCTATACAATTTCCACTCATCAGAGTTGGTGTCCACTTCGATTTTGTCTTTAGACCACTACAAAGTGTATCTGCTGGGATGTCAAGATCCAATAGAATATGTGAAATAGTAGTAGGATCTTGTTCACAGTCCGTAATGGACAGTAAGGTGACCATGTCTTGAATATCCTTAATGGACAACGGTAGATTGTCATTATGACTGTCAGAGAGGATGCTAGTGTCCCTATTTTCAGTACTATTGGCAAAATATTTCTTGAGTTTCAAACGTCTGATTAACTTAAAAAAGTCAATTTTAGTTCTCTGAAAGTCTCCAAAATCTCCAGGACAGAATCCAAGACCTCTACTGAGTAATGTCAAGTCATGAGTAGTAAGTTCCAGATCAGAAAGATTAATCACATTAATGGAACCATTATTAGATGAATCTATTTCTCCTTGTTCCATGATCTGGTTTTCATTCCCTTCCTTGCCTCTGCGTTTACCTCCCCTCCTACTGCGTCTTGTTTTCCTGGGTCTATATTGCGCCGACTCGTCTCCCATTGCCCCTGTCTTATTCTTTGAACTTCTGCTAAAAAAAGAAGGAGCACCCTGTTGTATTGTGACGTCCTGTCTAGAAATGTTAGAAACTGTACTTATATCACTATTTCTAGTGGAGACACTAATCAATGAGGATGAGGAACCCACATCCTGATTTTGGGTATGCTCCACCCTTTTGATCAAATGATCATATTTACGCGAGAATGTGAAAATTCTGCCGTTCTTATAGTCTAATTCGTCGCGTCTGAGCTTACGTGTTTTCCTTTGTGTAAGGTCATTTTGATACTGCTCCATAATCTCATTTAAAATTTTATAGTTCTTTGCAGTTGGTTCTTCTAAGTTCATGTCTTTAATTTCTGTCTCTAGTTCAGATATTTGTACCACTAGGCGATTCACTTTTCTCTCCGAATTTTCTATTAGTATATCCATTAGTTTAAACGAACTTGAAACTCATTCTTGTTCCCAACTATCCAACAGATCTGGATCCAGATCATCAAAAGTGGGAAAGATGTGCGATCTTAGTCCCCTAGGTATCCCTTTCAATTTAATATATTGTTTTAAAGTGGCTCCATCCCACCACTTGGAAACCTCCTGTTTCTTTAATTTCTCCAGTCTGATAAATTTAGCGCGTAAACCCATTTTGGCGTGTTGTGTGCCAGTTGTTAAAGATTTTGGTACAGATCCTGTCCGTTCTAAATTACCAAATATATCCGCTGCTAATTTCTCCCGGTCCATGTCACACAACGAAATTTAAGAGTCTGGAGCAGCCCTCCTATAAGCTACACATTATGAAAGACATAAACACAATAGGAAGAATCACATAGGAACTAAGCGCTCACAGAAAATCTCCACAGTATTACATGACAAACATTGCAGGCACGGTGCTCATGGCAAGAGGATCTTCCTATCTCCTCTGGTGTTTCCTGGGAAACTAATAGCAATAAGAACAGATGTCACGGCACTCGTGTATCAATTCTTAGTATTGAAGTAAATATTTCATGGTCCATATTACATATTTGGTGCCAAAATTAATACAATGAATTTCTCTGACGCACAGGAATTCATGAGTGAAAAGAAACTCCATTTATTCTTTCAGAAGAGAAGATCATTTCGGAAAATGAAAACGTTCATCGATCCAATATTCATGAATCAACAACAGCCAAACGCCAACACGTGTTTCGTCCAATAAGTTAATAATCTTAAAGACTTCATCAGGGCTGAAATAAATGAAAAAATAACTACATCTGTAGTATGCACAATCTAATTTCGTTTGATTAACAGACTAAAGAGTATTAATAAAAAAAAAACGATTTAAGCCCTTCAGCCCGTGGCAATTATGTAAATAAACCAATACAGGGTTAATGATTCAAAATTAGAAAAAGAAACGATTAAAGTGAAAACAGGATAGGAGGTCTCCATAATACAAATTCTAAATTATTTAAACACAATTGAATTCCAATTAGTCATGCAGGAATCATCTATGCAAAAGATTCAATATTGGTTGGTCTCCTAGTCAGAGTGTTGTGAAGACATAGGTGCGCAAGTCCAAAAAAGCCATTCGGCCCAAATAACCTAACACGTGCAAAAAACCCTTGTAAAATAGAGAAGAAAGTGCAAAACACCAAATAGTGTCAATCAAGACCCACTAGTGAAGTGAAAAAAACAAAGAATTTATAACCCTAAACCTATATAAAGTAAAGTAGATACATCACCACGCCTACCTTATTCCAAATATTTATATAGCCGGAAAGTTCAATCCTTAAATTATAATAATATCTATAAATAATAACAAATTCCAATGAAATTCAAGTTATCCTTACATACACACAGAAAGAACATCACCTCATTAAGTGATCGAATTATAATAAAATCTCCATGCCCAAGTACTAACCTTATTGTATCCAGGGTATCATATCATAACGTATATTGAAATATTGTGCAAGCAACCTGAATAGAGAATGAACAAAATGTGCTGTCAAATATACGAAAAAATGTCAACACCATGTATCAAAAACAATTATATATAAAGCCCCCAGAGTATCACTCCCTATCTGAATAGTCATGAATATACCCGTGCAGTGTGCCCAATAACTCACCTATCAAACAGAATATTTATAAGTCATAACCCGTGTTAAAATCCTCGCGCGGAGTTACGTAGTATCGGCATGTATGAAAACGCCGAATAATTCTCGGCCGCCATATTTAAAGCGTCACCTCGATGCACTGATAACGAAATAGAAAACGAAACAAGCCCGCTTTCGCGGGCGCCATCTTTAAGTGGTAACAAGGAAGTAATACCGAAGAGAGGGCAAAAGATGATTTGTAAGTATCAGCAACAAGTAATAAAAGTAACTCAAACCAATTAAAGTCAAAAAGGCTAAACTAGGACATGATATATCCTTGTCCAGCATAAACAAATCGACTAGTATAGAGACAAAAGAAATAACAAAACGAGAGAAAATATTAAACGATGCAAAGGTAATAATACCAAAAGAAAAGGGCAAACCAGTTATTTGTAAAAATCGGCAGCATTAAATGAGAAGTAACTATAACAATTAAAGCCAATAGCTAAGTTAGAACAAGGCACATCTATGCCCAGCACAACAATCCGACTAGTTCAGAGACGACATTAGATAACAAAAGGAGAAAGAAATTTCTTAACAATGCACTGAATCATTAAATGACATATAAAAATTAAAATGAAATCACATATAACCAATATAACAAAGACAGGGTATTATGAAGATGTAAATAAAATTTGGAATGCACTTACATTGCATATATTAGAATTCACACTAATATTGCAGCATAGAAATGTATAAGAAATATCGGTATGACATGAGTACCAAAGATTCCTTTCGATCAACATCGACATCCTAAGGTTCCTAAAGGTACCCATAGTTTGTGGGACCCCTGGAGAAGTCAAAGGAATTAGCCAAAATACAGCTAAAAAATGTTTTCAGAAAAATGGGAAAAAAGGGCTGCAGAAGAAAGCATGCGTTTTTTTCCCTGAAAATAGCATCAACAAAGGGTTTGTGGTGCTAAAATCACCATCTTCCCAGCTTTCAGGAACAGGCAGACTTGAATCAGAAAACCACATTTTCAACACAAATTTAGCATTTTACTAGGACATACCTCATTTTTACTATTTTTTGTGCTTTTAGCCTCCTTCCAGTTAGTGACAGAACTGGGTGTGAAGCTAATGCTCGATCCAGGACAGCTAAACAGTTCTGAAAAGTAGACAAAAGTCTGAATTCAGTAAGGGGTCATTTGTGTAGATCCTACAAGGTATCCATACAGAAAATAACAGCTGAAATAAAACAATATTGAAATTGAGGTGAAAAAACAGCAATTTTTCACCACGTTTTACTCAGTAACTTCTTCCTGCCGTGTCATATTTTCAAAAGTAATATACCGTGAAGTCTGCTGGACTTTTCTGGTTGCTGGGATATATAGGGCTTATATGTTCATCAAGAACCCTAGGTACCAGAGCCATTAAGGGAGCTGCACCTAGCAATTGGTTTTCATTATATACTGGGTGTGCAGCAATTGATTTGGTGAAATATAAAGAGTGAAAAATGCGTATCAAGGAAACCATTGCATTTCCAAAATGGGCACAAGATAAGGTGTTGAGAAGCAGTGGTTGTTTGCACATCTCTGAATTCTGGGCTGCCCATACTAGCATGTAAATTTCAGGGCATTTCTCAAATAGACGTCTTTTTTAAACACTACCTTACATTTGGAAGGAAAAAATGTAGAGCAATACAAGGGGTAATAACACTAGTTCTGCTATTCTGTGTTCCCCTAAGTCTTCCGATAAAAATAGTACCTCACTTGTGTGGGTAGGCCAAATGCCCGCAACAGGAAATGCAACATGGACACATCACATTTTTACATTGAAATCTGACGTGTTTTTTTAAAAGTGCCTAGCTGTGGATTTTGGCCTCTAGCTCAGCCGGCACCTAGGGAAACCTAGCAAACCTATATATTTTTGGAAACAAGACATCTGGGGAAATTCGGAATGGGGTGACTTGTGGGGCCGTTACCAGGCTCTATTACCCAGAATCCTTTGCAAACCTCAAAATGTGGCAATAAAAGCCACTTTTCCCTCAGATTTCGGTGCTGCAAAGTTCTGGAATCTGGGAGGAGCTGCAAGCTTCCTTCCACCCAGCATTCCCCCAAGTCTCCTGATACAAATGGTACCTCACTTCTGTGGGTAGGCCTAGGGCCTGCAACAGGAAATTCTCCAAAACACAACATGGGCACATCACATTTACCCAAAGAAAACAGAGCTGCTTTTTGCAAAGTGCCTAGCTGTGGTCTTTGGCCTCTAGCTCAGCTGGCACCTAGGGAAAAGTACAAAACCTATACATTTTTGAAAACTAGACATCTAGGGGAATTCAGAATGGGGTGACTTGTGGGGCTTTCACCAGGTTCTGTTACCCAGAATCCTTTGCAAACCTCACAATTGGGCAAACAAAACACTTTTTCCTCACATTTTGGTGATAGAAAGTTCTGGAATCTGAGAGGAGCCACAAACTTCCTTCCACCCAGCATTCCCCCAAGTCTCCCGATAAAAATGGTACCTCACTTGTGTGGGTAGGCCTAGTGCCCGCGACAAGAAATGCCCCAAAACGCAACATGTACACATCAAATTTTTACATTGAAAACGGACGTGTTTGTTGGAAAGTGCCTAACTGTAGATTTTGGTCTCTAGCTCAGCTGGTACCTAGGGAAACCTTCCAAACCAGTGCATTTTTGAAAACTAGACACCTAGAGGAATCCAGGATGGGATAACTTGTGGCACTCTCACCAGGTTCTGTTTTTTGTGGATCCTAGCATATCCCTGTAGTTTGTGTGACAGAAATGCAAGAAATGTTTTTGTTTTTATTCAACATTTCACCTTTGCAGGGTATTCTGGGTAAGAAACCTCTGCGGAATCCTCACAAGTCACACCTCTGTGGACTCCCCTGGATGTCTAGTTTCCAGAAATCTCTGGGTTTGGTAGGTTTCCCTATAAGGCCGCTGAGCCCAGGACCAAATAAGGTGCCTGCCTTACAAAACCAGGTTGTTTTAACATGTTTACATTTTGATGTCTCCACAACATGATTTGGGTGGTGGAATTTGGGACTGAACTAAGTTGGGGGGCTCACAAAGGAGGACTCTCTCTGTGCTTGCCGCCGCATGCACCTGCTCTCTGTGTGGGGCTAGTTCGCTATTGTCCCACTGCACAGACTGTGCTTGCGAAGGGACAGCAGGACTGTCCTCATCACCTCCCTCATAATCAATGGAAGAGGAGCTATCAAATGGGACTCCTTTGACTGAAAAATCACTCCCAGAGTCTGCGCCATTGTCCTATCACTCAGATGCTGTCTCAGTATCTGCGGTCTCAGTCTCTGATCCTAGAGCTGTCCTCTATATACCGAGTGATGGCTTGAGCAGCAGTCATCCAACGAGATACCATCTCTGCTACTAGCTAAATTGTTGCTCTAAAACACTAGCCTACGTAGACAGTCACAAAATTGCCGGTGGGTGTGTGAGTGTGTGATACGTGCAACAGTAGAGGTCACCTTACCTTCGCTTCTTCCCTCAATCAGCACGTTCTTTCAAGACACCCAAAAAAAGACACACTATTACTTTACCTTGTCATATACCAACCATCACAATCTTTGGCACCTCTTGTGCTCAGTCAAACAATCATTATTGGTGCTCCCACTCCCATGACCTCCTCCTCAGATTCCCTCATTAAAACCCAGCAAAAGTACCCTTCATCCCATAGCTCACCCAGCACATACATTTAATTTGTATTATAGCGCGGGCAATGGCTGACTTTACTAATGTACTCAGCTATTTACATAAAATACAGATCTGATCTTTGCAGTAGGCATATAAACCTTCTACTCTGCTTTATGGCATCAAAACTGCCACTAGACAAAAGTCTGACCCTTCTGTAGCAGAAACATAATCACAAGACTTACTTAACTTTTTTATTGCTGCCCAAAAGCTACAGTTGAAACACGTCAGTTGAAGTATGTGCATTGCTTCGAAGACGCAAGCTGCAACTGGTGGCGAATATATATATATATATATATATATATATATATATATATATATATATATATATATTTATATCTCACTTTTATATGTGGGTGTGGTTTTCCTGGGGGCCGGTTCAGAACGGCCTCGTTTGAAAGGGGAGGGTCACCCCTTTCAAACGAGGCCTTCCCGAATGTCAGGGAAGCCCGTTTGGGCCTGTTTTCCCCCACCTTGTTGCCACTTCCTGCTCCAATAGAGAAAACAGATAGTGACATGAGAGCGCCTCGCGGCACTCTGACTTCACACAGGGGGGTAGGGAGGCGGGGGAGACACAGAAGATCTTCCGTGTCTCCTGGGGTATTTTTACATTTAAAAAAATCCTCGGTGCAACGCACCAGAGAATTCTTTAACCCCCTACCTGGTGTTAGCCACTGGTTGTGACCCTCACCAGGGAGGCGACGCCCACACTAAAGTGGTTAAGAAACACTTCAGTGATAATATACCTCTCCTCAAATGGATTGGCAAGCTAAGATAGTCTTCGTCATCAGGACATTAGTTCAGTCAGCAAGGCATCAGGATTCAGCATAAAAGTTCAGAAACGCAAAGTCTTTAAGCAGTAAAGTTAAACATGTCTCTTGTTAAGATGCTCAAGAAAGTAATAGCTGTGGCAAAAGGCAAAAGTGCAATGTGATGAATTCTTCTCAGTGCAGTCTGGCTAAGTTAGATTCCCTAAAACTAATTCCCAAGTCCCTATTGGTCAACGGATCGCATGTTCACACTTTGTCCAATAAAACTAAAACATCAAATCTGTACTTTCTACTAGTACTCGGTGCACATGTCGCTGATTGTCTCTTCTTGCCCCGTTCTCATCATGTGGCACGTCAGGTAACAATATTGTTGCAGCTTAGATTCCAGTCAGTGTCTCCATTGTTCTTCTCCTGCGAAAGTCAGTCTTACACACATTAAATTTATATTGTTTCACTTAGCAAGAATAGCATCTTCTAGCAATTGGTTCTCATGAGAAAGACTTTTAGCTACCAGCACATCTGAACAGCACAGTGGAAAATCACAGTTTAATTCCCTAAGCAGACAATTTATTAATTGGTTTAGAAATACAGCTTGACATGAGGCCGTGCAACTAGGCCAAGACCTCCGCTAAGTTAAGGCCTACAGTTAATAAGGGTAATATATAATGCATAACCCTCAATATAAGCTCCATATGTCATATTAATAAGCATACTTTGTGAACATTGGCAGCCACTCATCGTGATCACATTTTCAAATGTGTGCATTATTTTCTCTAGGTTAATACATTTCTTATGCAAATAAATTACTCAGAATACATGAATACTCATTAATATTTTTATTAAAACACCTGCTTTAGCACCTGGCGCAGGCAAAATGTGTCGCAAGGTGTTACAAGGTGGAGCAATGCATGCATTGAGCCACTTTGTAAGTATGGCGTGGCACAAAATCCACTTTAGCGCCTCCTTAGTGTAAAAAAAATTACGCTATGGCAGAGCTAAATTGGAGCTAGGGGCCCAGGGGCTCTAAAATATGCCCCTTAGTTGTTTTGTTGATTATTTGTAATTGGTGGGTATTGGAGTTCAAGTTTTTAGTATATATATATATATATATATATATATATATATATATATATATATATATATTTTTTTTTTTTAACAAAAATAATTACCTTTAATTATATTTACCAAATTGCAAATATCGGCATGCTCAGTATGTAGATAATGTGGAGTTTATTTTTCTTTCATTCGCAGTTGTTCAATGGCTCTCTTTTCCTATATATTTGACAGAGAAACATGTAACATACCATAATTTAATGTCTTGCATTGCAATAAGTGGATTTTCTCACTCTCTGTCCACCATCAGAAGCTAACCTGACAGAGTTCAGACCACCTTTCAGACAGAACAGGCTGGACAGGGCCTGGGTGCTCATTAAAAAAATGAAAAGCTCTCTCTCGCTCATACACTATCTTATAGAGTGAATGTGGAACACAAGAAAGCGCAGTACTGAAACAGAGAGCATCACTAAACCCATTACTCAGTGCTTGACTGCAGCTGGTCTCCAAACCTTGACGGGCCATGAATGGCCACAAAAGGTAGGTGCAGGGTCGACTATATTGTATTTCATGTGGCCCTTTAGCATCCCCTAAGAGCCAGGGTGCAGCAAACTCCTACACAGAGGGAGTATGTGCTCAAACCTGTCCCAGCCTGCTCCCAGGACTGCACAGGAGGGTACAGTTTGTGAGACTTTGAAACCTGATAAAATGTAGTCGGTGGAGCATGCTAAATGTATGGCACTTTCAGAGTGGTATTTATCAAGCACATCCTTAAGGGTCTTTTTGATATTGTGAATGCTTTAATACTAAGGAACATTTCATGAGCAAAGGATTTCCTTATATGCATGCGCCATACCCTCATTCAAATGAAGGAACAAATTCTCACCACTGCCTAGTCACTCCCATTGTACCTGTGCAATGTCTGTTGTTATGGGCAACAAAAACAACTGTGGCTTTTCCATTACATGAACTTTCTCTGTTAGGTCAAAAATGGGTGCAAGCACTCTTGAGCTCCAATGAAAATGTTCTAACTATGGCCCTTCCATTGTAGGATCGATTAAAGGTTAATTTCCTCTTTGCCCTTCTTTCCTGTCCCCAACATTTGAAAAAGCCCACACTCTGAAACATGCCCCTTTAGAAAACTAACTTCCTTTCATAAAAAAATGAAAAGACAACTCCCCACATATGGGGTATATTAGGTCACACCCCCAGATAGAAAATCCAGTTTATTCCCTTTTTTCGTCAACAGGTAAGATGCATTTGAAGGTACATGTTATATTCTAAACCTTTCCTTCCTCTGTCCTCTGTAGCTGTGCAGGGCTTGGCCAAGACTTTGGATTTTGCAGATTGAAGTCCTTTGCTTAGCGAAGTCATCCTATTGTCAATTCTCATAGTTGGATTATACTCTCAAGTGCCTGTCCTTGGGTGATGCTTTAGCAGTCCAGCTGATGATGTCACTTTAAATGTCAGGAAGCTTCTGGACCAAGAAGTGTAGAGCTGCACTACGGGGAAAAAAATATGTACATGGAGAAGTGTGGCCTAATGGTTAGAGCGGCAGACCCTGATGCCGATCTCTGGCCTGGGACCAGGGTTCAATTTCTCCCTCGGTGAGTCTTGGGCTCAATTCCCTTGGACCAGATAACTCTTGTCTCGGTGCCTAATCTAATAATGGGTCTAACTCTGGAAAAATGCTTAATCTCCACAACATCCCTGACAGCACTTGGATGCCTGGCTTCCCCCTGGGAGTTGCCCAGGAGTGGGCGCCTCACAGGGAAAAGCCAGAAGGGGTTCCACAGCGGTAAGCGTGCAGTGCCTTGAGATCCTAACGGGTGAGTAGTGTGCTATACAAGTGTGAATTTTACATCTTTATTGCATTTTGTGAAAATGAGTGATAAGGGTGATGTCTCCTTGTTGCCTTACAAACACACTGGTAAGCAGTGTTATATTAACCCCAGATAGATGTGCTCCTCTCACCATAAACAGAGGCATTAAGACAGGTACCATGCAGGTCCTACCTCTAAGACTAAGGAGATGCCTTCTGCTGTCCCCTCCATGACTTATGATTTTGGTACTCTTAAAGCTTTCATTAAAGTGTCTGTATCTGCTCCCATTGACAAACATCTTGCGACTCTCACTCCCTTCCAGCAGTCTTCTTCTATTTCAAATGAAGTATTAGAGGGCCTCAATGGTTCTTTCCCACATGGTGACTACTCCTTTGATTCAGAGGCAAGGGGTTGTTAAATCAAGGTAGAGGTTGTGGAGGGTTTAATTCCACTTTTGCTCTAATGAGGGGTTTGCTGATTCCCTGCAGCCTTCAACTTCACTGGACAATCACATAAATGATTTTGCTTGTAATCCTCCTTCAGTTTCTTCTGGTCTTCCCTTACATCAATTCATTCACAAAGTAGTGCTTCATGAATGGAAAGACCTTGCAAAAAATAGACACCTTGGTACTAGTCTAAAATATACCCTTTAAGCGATTTTGAACAGCTCTATTCTGATAATTTGAGGGTTGAGTCTTTTCTTCCTTGTCTTTCTGGACATTTCCACATTAACGCAGACGATTATGCTGCTAATAACGTGGATAAAGGAGTGTAATAAGCCTGGAGGTGCCAGCAAACTTTTACCTCCTTACCACTGGGTACTTACTTTGCTCATTCCCTTATGAAAGATTTCAAGACTTGATTTCTGCTCAGAAGGACAGCTCGTTTAGTGCAGCTTTGATAGACACTAGTGTAAAGGTTTTTTCAGATATTGAACTTGATTCTATTAATGCTTATTCTGGTATTGTTTCTGCGGCAGTAGCACAGAATATTTTTTGGCTTAGATTTTAGAAAAGAGAATCTTCACAAAAGAATCTTTAGCTCAAGTTTCTCTTTCTCGGCTCAAAGTTCTATGGTCCTCACTTGGAGGAACTAGCCAAACAGGCTGCAGCGGACCAAAATTATAATTTTTCAGTTTCATCTTCACACTCCTTTATCATCTTGGTGTTGTCCAGTTAATATCTACATTTGAAACCTTCTTTAAGGCTAGCCTGCCTATTTACAGTAAGAGTAAGTAGTAGAGGTTAAATTACTGACCTGACAAGACATTTACCTGCTACTCCTCTGAATTCCCAAGCTTTCTAGCTATTCCTGTCCAGTACCTCCCCTGCAACAGGTTGCAGGATAGCTAACTTCCTTCTACAATACCTAGAGTCAACACACAACAGACAAATGGGTTCAGGACATTGTAAGTAAAAGTAGTTCTATGGAGTTTCCTCCAAAGGTTTGTTCCTGTTGAACTTGGCCCCCTCTGCAGTGTCACTCACAGACTGTTTGCCTCAACCCCTCTTGTTTCCTGAATTTGTTTTTGTTGGCGTTAGGGCTCTGTCCTCTTTACCAGTATTAACTGGCTAACCAGTGCTAAGGTGCTTGTGCTCTCACCCTAAAACATGATAAAATTGGCATATGCCTGATTAACACATTTAATTTACTTGTAAGTCCCTAGTAGATGGCACTACATGTACCCAGGGCCTGTAAATTAAATGCTACTAGTGGACCTGAGGCACTCATTGTGTCACCCACTGAAGTAACACTTTAAAACATGTTTCAAGCCTTCCACTACAGCCTCTAGTGCACTTTTAAAATGGCAATTCTACCTGTCAAGATTATACTTTTGCCAAGCCTAAACTTTCCTTTTTAAAACAGATATCACCCCTAAGGAAAGCCTTAAATGCAAAAAGGGCAGGGTGCATTGTATTTAAAATGTAGAACGTGTGTTTTTAAGTTTTACATGTCCTAGTAGTGGAAAACAAAACTCC
This sequence comes from Pleurodeles waltl, assembly GCF_031143425.1. NCBI lineage: Eukaryota > Metazoa > Chordata > Amphibia > Caudata > Salamandridae > Pleurodeles > Pleurodeles waltl. The sequence continues at coordinate 1,284,533,752 of NC_090440.1, forward strand.
TAAATGTGCTTTTCACTACTATAAAGCCTACATCTCCCATAGGATAACATTGGTTACCCTATTACATTTAAGAAGTGCTAACTTTTGATTGGGAGCAGGTCGAAACATCATATTGGGGCTAAAATTAATTTTAATTTGAAATCCTCTTTAGTTGTAAAGTCAGATTTTAGAATACACGTTTGAAAATTCCACTTTTAGAAAGTTGGGATTTTCCTGCAGAAATCTTCTGAGGCATTCTAGGAGTTTCCAGCTGCCTGGGCCATTAATTGCTCCCCCAATAACAATGCTTATTGGGCCCAGAAAGTGAACTCTTGGTACTAGGTGACCCTAGACTTCTTTGAGTCTTGGTAGGGGAAGGGACGAACTTTCCAGAACCAGATGTGGCGGTGTCAAGAATGTTATTGCATGAACAAGGACTCACCTGTACAAAAGTCCAGCACACCAGGCTGACAAGAGCCTGTAGATATCCCCATTGGAGGCACGGAATGCTATCCGCAAAACTTCTGTTGACTACCATTCTTTGCATGTTTGTATTATGCTGCAACTTCGGAAATTCTAAGATAGGAGACATGTCAAGGAAGTCAGAAGTCTAGTGTTTTGAGCACAAGCTGGATTCAGCTCATGATCTGGGCCCTCATCTTGGAAAGCGTTGCATTTCAATTGATCCTTTGGAGACGCTGGTAGCGTCTCTTCAGCACGCATGTGTTTCCCTCACAGAACGAAAACTTCCATCAGTCGTAGCACCTCTGGGAGTGTCCTGGCTTGTAGTTCTAGACTTCAGAAGCAGTGTCTCAGAACTTCGCATTGCAAGTATTGTCTGTATCTCAATGGTCACAGTTTGTGGAGAGTTTGAATCCCAGTAAATTAGAAGGTCAAGATTTTATTTCCTTTTTTTTGCAATGAAATTCAATTGAAGAAAAAAATATCCAGCAGCATCAGTATTTTTCACAGAAAAGACTTTGCAGACTGTCTATCCTGGCGAATATTTGATTATTAAAAAAAAAAACGTAACCTATTATTTAACATTGTATTGCAACACAGAAAAGAAAGATCCAATTTACAAATTAATAATGGACATACAACTCACTCAAATAATACAATCCATAATATCATTCTGTCACAGGGTTGTTACCCTCTTCATGTTAAATGTGATATTTAATTTATTAAGTGACAGAACTCTACATGAAAGAGAGGAGAGCTAGTTTTGCTAAATAGGGGTATGATTTATTGAAGTATACCAAATAGGAAAAGCATTTTCCCTGACATTAGGATATATGTTAAAATGTAAACGTTCTGTTTGTGTTTGCCTTCCTCTACAGGTAGCTGTTACATATAGCACCAGAGAAGCAAGCAGCTAAGAATTCCCCACCAGACGGTCTCTCTTGTTTATCCACTTCCCCTTTACCCTTCGTTGATGTCTCGTACTGAGTGTATGATAAGCCGTTGCGGATATTGGAGAGGGGGCGGTGGGTCCAGCTTCTGCTCCTGAGGAACTCAGCTGTTCGGTCATGACAGGGGGTAACATAGATATTTTACCCACTTCACAGATGGCAGCAGGTTTAAATACTGGGCTTCTTCAGCCTCACTTCAGTACACTCCTGACATGCAGACATCACAGAAGAAGAATTGCCTTGTTCTCCAAAGGACTGCCCTGCTGCTTGAGGCCTCTCTTGTTCCCCAGAGGACTCCCATGGTGCTTGAGGCCTGCCCCGTTCTGTATGTAGACCGGGCCTGATGTGTTCATCTCTGGCTAACATGAGTGACTCTAATGGTCAGCGGGCTGACCTCCTGTTTTGAGCTACAGAGGTCACACAGCAAGCTTGAAAGGCATCCTTGCAATTGTCCAGCTGACCTGCTGCACTGGACCAGGAATTGGCCTCTGTTGGATTACATTCCTGATCCCCATGAGGTACGTCCCCAGGTCGTGGACCCTTGGCTGGCATCAGTTGAGCCTCTCCTGTTAAATCCTGATGTTTTGAACTCTTCGGGTCAGATTTTGAAAAGGTAACTTTTTAAGGAGGGCTAACCAGGTCCCAGTATCTGGCTCATATGACATTACATTCAGCCTGAACTTGTGATTTTCCCCTAGTCTTGCTTTGTGCTTTGAAGAGATACACTTACATAAAATGTTGAAATGGCATAGCTCTGGTTTTACTAACAGGATGTTTGGTGTTTAGGTCTCATTTTATTTATTAAAAATGACTTTGTTTTTCTAAATTTGTTTAGAATTTTTATTGTATTTTGCTGTCACTTTATTACTGATTATGTGCTACAAAAATACTTTATAGAATTCATCTAAGTTAAGCCTGACTGCTTTGTGCCAACCTACAAGAGGGTTAAGCACGTTTCTGTAGTGACTTTTGGTTCGCCCTGACAAGGTCTGTGGTTGTAGCCTAAGTAGGGTTGTTACCCACCTCAGTTAATAACCCGATTTCTTTCACTCCTACTTTCTTCAACAAATCAAACATGCACCTTTAGTATTGGGGTTCAGAAACCTCTTAAAAATCTGTATTTTCCTAATTCCTCAACAAAAATAGAGGTGAGGGTCTATTCAACACTTTACTTGGTCTCCAGACCTTCAGGGAAATATTGACAACCATGATCTTAGAAATATCAACGCTTTTTGAAAACTATTCAATTCTGGGTGGAGACCTTTCAGTAATCACTGCTGTTTCTTCAGGACACTTCAGGTCTTCCACAGACCTACAAAATGCCCATTTTAACATCCCCAGTATAATCTCCCATCAACAGCGTCTTCACTCTGATGTACAGAGTGACCATTGAATAATTAACAGTACTTCCGCTCAGACTGAAGTCCAACCCCCTGTGTCTTCACAAAGGTCCAGGAACCTTTAGTAGGCATATGACATCAGGAGTGACACCCAAATGAATTTCTAACTGGAAGACTTGGTAGTACATATCCTCTAGTCAAGAAAACAAAACAAGGGGCATGTTTATTTCATGTTAAGGAAGCCATGGATGAGCTATTAACCAAGAAAAATGAATTCCTCAACTGGCTCATTGCTTGGAAGTCATGGGAGGTCTCTTCAACACATCACTTGAACGTTTTTTTCTTCCTCCCCATTGGGTTCTGAAATTACAGTCTCACCTCCATACTCTCTTGAGGAGTCAGCCAGATACGGCTCAACTATAGCTTCAGGTCCATGAAGGCATTACAGTCTAAGTATTTGTGTTCCCTTGAGTGAGATTTCATATGAAACTCTTAGTCTGTCACACTCTCCTGCATTGGAAATAAAGCTCGTTAGAATTGGAGGCCCTGATTCCTGTAACCAGCTCAATCAATAAACTTCTTCAGTTGCAGATTCTACCAAGGACATCTCCAAAGGAGTGGACCTCTTCCTTCAACTACCCTGGATCTTGACAATTGATGTCACACACATGGGTTGTGAGCACAAATAACTTATCAGAGAATTATCAGGAACATTGGTCTCAGAAAGAGATGGCACAGTCTGCGAACTGGGGAGAATACTGACTGCAACCAGCTGCACTCAGTTGAATTTTACCACTTCTCCAATAGGTCATGCTGTCTAGGTCAGAACGGACAATCTGGTTGTGAAATGCTAGATGAGTTGACAGAGTGAGTGAAACCTCTGCCTCTAGGGAGAGTAGTTAAGAGAATCTGTGCCTGGGCAACAGCCCACTTTTGCTCATTTTCAACTATTTACATGCTGGGAATGGACAATGTGTCAGAAGGTCTCCTTAGGCAGGTTGTTACTGACCACTCCAGAGTATTCTCTGAGAATAGAGCTCTTTCAAGAGATCAGTCACAGGGTTGGATGGCTGACTGTAGACCTGCTTGCTAGTTCAGTCGAAACCCAGCTGCTATGCTTCTTCTTCAGGTGAAGGAATCCACATGCCTTAGCAATCATTGTCCCAGTGCCCCCTTGGACATTAGGTTTCCTGTGTATTTTTTCTCTCTTCCTTTTGCTATTGAAGGTTCTCATCAAGATTCACTTATGTCATTTCAGAGGCTCTAATCAGGCTAATGAAGTCCTTTCTTCCCCTACTCAAGGAGCTGAACGTAGATCAAGTGGGGCTTCTTCCTGTTCTTCCCTCACCTCTGTGATGTCCCTCCCTTAATCTGTCAGCCCTTACCCAGTTCACATTGACAGGTTGGCTTCTGAGAGGTTAAGTCTCTGTCATCTAGGTGTCTTATAGGAGGAAGCGTACCAATTCAAAAGGGCTCTTGCCCTTCTACCCCCAGGTGTATATCATTTACTGGGCCTCCTTTAGAATCTATTGGAATCTCTAAGCACTTATGTCATTTGTCCTTTGAACATGTTCTTCCTTGATTTTCTTTGTTAAGGTTTTCTTCTGTGGTTGGACGTCCTTACTTTATGTTGGAAAGTTGCAGCTTACATGGCTTTTTGCACACCTTTGAAAAATCTTGAGTCTTTAACTGAGTTGGCTTATTACCTGTCCTATAATTTGCTCCCCTATTCATCCTTGGTATGTCCCTTTGGTCCTCAAAGATCTGAAATCTGCTCCCTTTGAGTCTTTGGAAATAATGTCCTCGAAAAAAAATTCTGCTAAGATTTTATACTTAGAAGCAAATACTAATGTACACAGGAAGATGGACCAAACCTCAATACTAACGGAAAAACCTCCAAAAAGTGTCAGGGGAAAAAGAACTGAATCTGAGATGAACATGGAAAAAGGTTCTCCTAAATGATTGCAGCAGAGTTTCCTCCTGGACACTGCTGCTTAAATACTTTCCAAGCAGCAAGGTATCCCAGGAATCCTTTCCATCACTGTCTTGGATTGGGAGGAACTAGAAAGAAAACATAATGCAAAGGCCATCTTGGATAGGTTTATAGAAAAGAGAGAATCCATCTTCACATTCGGTCAAGTTAGGCCAAAATGTCAAACACTAGTGAGTCAATGCCTGGGGCCTGGAGATGTACCGGGCCTCATCTGCTGTATTCCATCATATAGCAGAAGAGTGCTGCAGGGTCACAAGTGGAGCAGAGATTGAGCCGGAAGGACTTTGCAACTGGAGCGGGCCAAAGGTGAGTGTCTCTGTGCCCTGAAAGAATGATTGGGTCAACTGGGGTTCCTTGCTGGGGCCATCTGGACAGATTGGATCGGTGCCCCACCCCGTGGCGGCTCTCCTCCCAGTGCAGTTGCTGACTGGGCATGGAAGGGACTGAGGTTGGGGCCTGGTTGTCAGAGGGACTGATTGTCACTCAGGGGTGGGGTCAAAGGTCATGGTGAGGAGCAGAGGCGCTAAACCGACCCAAGTCAACAAAATGGACAATTATGCTTTTGTCAGGACGACACTCAGAGTGAGGATAGAGGAGGATGCAGTCAGTGGGCTAGGGTCCAAAACACAACTGGCCAGGGAGCTCTCCTTGAGTGCGATTATGGCTGCCATGCAGGACCTCAAGGGCACACTTCAGCCCACCTGGACGCTGTCATGGTGGATATCACCCTCCTCTGAGCAGACTTTAAAAAAGATCACAGAGAAAGTGACAGCAGCTGACACAAACATCACACTGCTTCAGACCATGACTAAGAGGTTAGAGGACCAAGTACAATACCTTGCAAAGAAAAACACTGTCATTGCAGCCAAGCTCAAAGACCAAGAATGGATTGTGAGGAAAAATAACATTAGAATCATAGGGGTCCCCAAGAGAGTGGAGGAGCCCAGCTTCAATCTCTTGCTGAAGGATTTTGTGAACACCCTCTACCCAAAAGATCTCTCAAACTTCTTCTTACTTGAAAGGGCACATAGAGCGACGATACCTCTGCAAAGGCCCAGTGCTCCCCTGAGGGCAATCTTTGCAAGGGTGTTTAACTATAGGCAGCCTGGGTTTGCCAAGATTCTCTGATAAAGAAGGTGAGCTGCAACTGGGAGTGGGAAGAGCATCCTGTTATACGCCATTCAACTTGTATTGTCCAGAGATAGAACACTGCAAATTTTTAGAATCTTTGGGAACTATTCTGGATACTGTATCAATTGGGGAAAGTCCTTGAGTTAGCCCCTCGGTGGGAGTTGTCCTGAGACTTCTCTTGTGACATACAGTGCCGCTGGAGCTGAAGGCTTTTGATATCTTGGTATCTATGTTACTCAAAATCCTGGGGAATTTCTGTGCAGGAATCTGTTTCCAAAATTGGACTGATTTTGCCGAGATGTCGGGCATTGGAGAACTCTCCCACTATCTTTGATGGGCAGAGTTGTCCTCCACAAAATGATGAACCTACCCGCCTTCTATATGTTTTCCAAAATTCACCATACCTGGTCCTCCGGAATTTCTTCAAAAGAGTTGACCATGAGGTAAGACTGCTCCATTAGGATGGGTAGAGGGGTGCCCTGCCGACCCATACTCAGACGGTGGTGAGGGTGTAGTGAGAGGCCTCAAAGTATTTTGATTGGGGAGACAAGCTGACAGACTAGATCCCCCTCTGGGACAGAGACCTACTGAAGGAGGTGTGAGGTCTGGGAGGTTTCTCACAATGGGCCCTGATAGGCCTAGAGCACCTGGGCAACCTGTGGAGGGGACAGTCACTCGTGACATTTGAGGTCCTGCAGTGGGAATATGAGATTACAGCAGCTGAGCAATTTAGATACATACAGATCGGGCACGCCCTCAGTTGATACCTCATGGACAGTGAGCAACTACCAGAGGCGGTGACCTTGGAAGACCGTCTCCTCCTGGACCCACTAATGGACAAGGCCATTTCCCTGAGGTAGAAAAAAATAATGAATAACTCCCCATACCACCTGAAATCTTTGAGAGGAACCTGGGAAAGGGACACCAGGACACTGGAGTATGATGACCCGGCGGTGTTGTAAAGCCAGAGGGAGTAGTTGATACAGGCCTGCTTCAAACTGGTACAATTGCGTATCTTGCATAGATCATACTACTTTAGAGTTCTAGAATGGTAAGGAGTGACTCTATGCTCTGTTTGAGGGGTTGCGGGCAGGTGGGCACCTTTTCTTACATTCTCTCTGACTGCCCTATCATCCAGCACTATTAGGTAGGAGTGATACAAATAATGACCCATGTACACACCCTGGTGGTTCCCCGAGATACAAAATTGTTCCTACTAAACCGCATGTGAGATGACGTGGCCCTGATACCAGACAATCTTGCTGGTGATTGTCTTGGGAGTGCAGGGGTGCCCCACACCCCCAGAAACGTATTGGAAGTCTGACATGGAATGGAGGCAACAGGTAGAAAAGGTGGTCTATCAGGATAGGGGTGACCCACAGAAATGGGAAAAAGTTTGGGGCAACTGGCATACTTACTGAGGCTATTGAGTCTGCAGGGGTGAGCGTGGTAGGAGAAGAGGGGGTGTTTGACACCTCAGTGCTACAGGTAGGGGGGATCAAGGTTTCTCCATTGTATGATGCCTTCACACAAAATGACTGCCATTCTTGAGTTCATACTTTTAGATACTCTGCTTGAAGTGTACACTGTACAATTGAATTGATTACTGTATTTATTGTATGATGAGCAAACATTAATAAAAAAAGAGTTTAAAAAAAAAGTTATGCCAGGGAGAATAAAACATGGACACCACAGGAAAACCCAGAAGGTAGGTATTTCAGTCCTTTTCTAGCTAGGTGCCATAAGAGCGTTAACAGATGTCATATTAGAGATAAGCACAGCTTGTAATAATTGCAAACCCACTGTGAGATATGCCCAGCACTCTGGACGAGTATCATGGGACCCATGATCTCAAGAGTGTTCACAGACTCAATCTGGGAGTGGCTGTGACAGTATACTTGCCTCCAAAAGCTCCTGACTTGTCTGGGTATCATCTGAAAAACTGACAAATTAAAACTGGGGCTTGGACATTGGACACATCTTCCCAGGATTCTTCAGCAGGAGGATACTCTTTCCAAATAATCAAAAATTGTAACTCACCTCTCACAATCTACAACTCACAGATGTCCTGTGCTTCAATTTAGGGAAAACACTTACCAAAATCGGAGGTGGTATGGTGATAAAGATCAAGACAAAGGGTTTCAAATGAGAAGTATGACAAACTAGATGATTTCTCCAGTTTGGAGGAAGATGAAGCACGAATGCTACTAATATTGACTCCTTGGATGATCCTGGAAGGTCTGTAGAATTGAGGTATAAACTCACTTGAAGGTAAGTAAAGTGCAAAAAAATCTCAAAATAACAAGACTTGTCCAATAACTGATATTAAGGAGTTCTTCTATGAACATCAGTACTTTGCTTTATTTTTTCTTTAGCTTTTTCAGGTATAAACAATTCTTTAGGTTGTGAAAAAAACATCTGTATATACTTGATATTTCTAGGGAATGGATGACAGATCACTTATAATCTAATTTTCCCAGTTCAGATGCTTTATACCTAATTTCTCTTGAAGACTAATAGTCACTGGAGATTGAGAGGAAAGCAACAAAGTCCAACTCACCTAGATGATGTAAGGGTTGTGTCTTATGATCCAAGGTACTTCATGTATTGCAGCATAGTTTGGAGGTTTATTTATTCCACGAAACACCATTTTCTTATGGTTCCCAGTAGACATGATACAAGGAACATACTTTCTTTGACTGGTCCGATGCCAATTGAATACCATCTAGTGTTTGGACTTGCTCAGGGATTTCCTTGAACATTCGCGAAATGCCCTTTTCTGTTATCCACTTTTCATCTACATATAGATTACTGGTTTCACAGTCCAATAAGATGGTAATTAAGCACTCTAACCCTACAGGCAAGGGTCTTCCTTATTGGTACAAGAAATAGAAATGTCAATACAACACCAAATGAGCCAAAAAAGGGCGTTCAGAAAAAGTAATCGGCCAGGCTGAGTGGACCAACTTATCTTTAACCTTGTCTCTTAATCCACAACCAAACAAAGTCATCAAAATCCGGTCAACCCTGGTGGTCTCTGCTGCCAGTTGACGAAACCTAGTAACATAGGATAAAACATCTGAGGTTGCTTCGTAAATGTCACAGATACACTCTTCAGCAGAAAATTCCAAATCTGGGCTGACAAATACTTTATAAAAGTACAGAGAAAACAGCCATGATTTAGCAGACACGGATCATTTGTCATAACCAAAGGCATTGCCTACGATAGGGCGAGTCCAGTGAAGGAGGTAATTAAATAACCAATCTTTGCATGGTCTTGCGTAAACTGAGCTGGCCGGAAGGTCACATACACAGTTAAAGAGTCTAAACATTCCTTTAATTTAGTGGAGTCACCAGAAAAACGAAAGGCCATTGGAGGCACAGTTGGCAAATTAGTGTTACAGTCTGCTAGGGTCTGTTGTAAAGCAAAATAAATTTTAATCACATAATTGTTGCAACTCCAATATCGGATATTTCAGGGTTTTAGCCAGGGCATGACCCTCACCCGCGGGATTCCCTTCCATGGAATCCATTCTGAGACCTAATATTTGGACTTGTTGGTGCTACCACCTGTCAAGGGCTGTATTCTTGAACACATCAGAACCCCTTTCAGAGGGCACTGGGTAGGCAGATTTTACTGGACACAGTTGTGGGGATTGAGGCCTTTTACTCTGGTGTCCCTACTATGGATCCTGAGCACCTGGGGCAAGTACCCCTTCAGCACATGACCTTCAGTGGTAGCACAGGTCGAGCAGTACAAGGCTTCTCTGAAGGGAGGTAGAGACAAGGAGCCGAACACAGTCTCACAACTGAAAATACTTGCAACGGCAGCAATAAATGATTGTCCTGTCAAATACTTTCTTTAATAATAAAAGAAGTATTTATCAATTATTACAAAGTTAAGTATGGCATTCATAAACAACACATAAAATATCATAAATACAGCCCGCTGAAGTCATGGGTGGATCCTTGAGTCCAACTCCCTTTCAGCTAGTGGTGGTAGTTGTTCTCTGTTCATTATAGGCATCATTCAGGTAAAGCCCCAGTAGTAGTCCGAGTCTCAGGAGTCCCACTCGAACTCTGTGAGTCAAAGTGTTCCATCGCCAAGATGCTATCTGGCAACCAACTTCCCCTAGGGTGGACTGGCCTGAAATCAGTCTTACCAGCACCAGCAGGATCTGAGCGACCAGAGTCGCTGAGGGTACCCCTCCCCCCCCATTGTGGACGCTGGAGCAGCAGCGGCTGTCTCAGATAAGTCTTTCACACATGGCCCAGGCAGGCTGTGTTTAGTTGTCCGCAATTTCCTCACAAGCACTCCTGCAGCAGCCAGGATGTTCTCAATGCTCCTCCCAGTGCCTTCTAGGTAGTTCTTTGCACAAGGTCCCGTCCCCTCCAAGGCCACGCCTCCCCCTCAGACAGTGAATTTTTTCTTCAGGTTGGCATGCCTGCAAGCACTGCACAGCACCAGATCTATTATGTATTGTACCAATCACAGGCACAAATACACCCAGCACATGTAGATCACACCTGCACTGCCAGCACTGCACACCAAACCAATATAGGCCAAGGGTGACCTAAGCACACAGCAACAGAGCTTTAAATGAGTGAGCCTGTAGGCCTCATTCCAGTGACACAGGAAAAAATTCCTACTGATCACAACATGGTATGCTGCTACCACGGCGCTCGTGCCACTTAACTCTAGGTAAAGGCTGTGGCCTTTCAGCACTATGAGGGTAGTGCTTTTGGCATCCCTCCTTGTCAGCCTATATCATTGCGCACATGCATGATCCGTGTTTGCCCATTGCAAGAAAAAATCTGCATTATGGATCCAGACATCAGTACAGTTGGGGCACTGAAGGCAGTGATGCACATCCATCACCATGCAAGGGACCTTTCTGTCACAACACATAACACAAAGGCTATCTTGATAGGATAGGTTTATAGAAAAGAGAGACTCTGCCTTCAATTCCTTTCATGGTAAAATGGGTATAAGACATAGACACCACAGAATATAGGTAATTTCAGGCATATTCTAAGTAGGCAAGACTGGAGTGCTGACAGATGTTTTACTAGAGGCAGACGCAGCTTGTAATGCAAAACCCACTGCAGGACGCACCCAGTGCTATTGGTGAGCACTGCAAGACTGTTCAACAGCCTTATTCTAACTGGTTCTTGAGAGTGGCTGTGACACTCCTGCACACAAGCATTCCCTCTCTCTCTCGCTCTCTCTCTCTCTTTCTCTCCCCCCCAAAGAATAGTGCAGACAGGAGCACTGCAAGCACTATTCACAATCACTGCACAGAGTGCTACACAGGCAGCACCAATATAATCTACTTTCATGTAGTGTGGCTTGATGTAGAATACCATGGAAAGATTTCCTTTGAGCACTAACACTCTACCTCAGAAAAAAATGGTTCTCCTTGTTCTTCAGCTGCAGAGACTGGGGACACTAAACTTTGAGTTGCAACAACAGGAGGCAGATGAATCTGAGTGGGGAAAGCACACTAAGAGCACAGTTGTCCTATATAGCAGAATTTTCTGAGACTTACTGAAGTGAGGCACGATTCTCCATTACAACAGCGTATCTCACGCACAAAGACTGAATCCTCCAAACTATCATATATCTCTACCAGAAGCTATTATTTTTCATAGGATGCTACGGACTATGTTACAAAGACAGAAGGTCTGTCTCCACTCCCAACTTTAAGAAAGAAACCAACCTTTATAGAACCGCCCCCACCTGCAGTTCTCCCATTATTTGAAACACATTCCTTCTTTGTATCAAGAAAGCTGCTTCCTTTTAATTGTTTAAATTACTCTTTAAAAAACTGCCCCTTTAATAGCTCTTAATGCATACCTTTTAAAAGTGTCCCTCTGGTCCTGGTGCTCCAACATCTGGCTGTGGCATTCCTCTGTTTTCTTCTTCCCTCTGTACAAAGTATCTGCTCTCTCTAAACATGATCACTATGAGGGCGATTCACAAAAGCATTTATGAGTAGGCGAAGAACGCTTGGGTCAAGTTCACTAAGTTGCTCTTCATTCGGAGGACGACAGTGGACATTGCAGCTAAAATGTATCTGCATTTACAGCCAGATCATTGAAAAAAATAACTATGACTTAGTTGTCATCAACATGAGTTCAGATTGATTCCAAAAGAAAGAAAGAGGTCAGCTAGAGGAGTTATTTAGAGGTTGAATAGTGTGGAGCTCAAGGAAGAACCTTGGGAATTCCACATTTAAGAAACCTGGTAGAACAGCCTAACAGACGATAGTGTACTTCATGTGTTCTGTTTTAAAGCAAAGAAGTAAGCCAGTCCAGGGCTTTGTCCCAAATACACAAATTGGAAAGGCAGTTGATTTAAGATCACAACAGCGACAATGCCAAAATTAGCACTGAGACTTTACAAAATCAGTGCTGCTCTGCCTCCCTGATCAGTGATTGTACTCAGATCTTCAGATACAGACAGACGTGCAGCTTCCGTGCCATGCACGGACCTAAACCCAGCAAAACAATGGTCCAATGGTTTGGAATTCAATGACCTGAAGCCTCATTTTCCAGGATTTTACCAGGGAAATGAAGTAGAGAGATTGGCCTGTAGTTGCACAGAGCTGCAGGATCTGCCACGGATTTCTTACTATCAATACTTCTTTCCACGTGAGACGGCCTGTGACAGAAGAGAGCAACACAACTCATAAAGTGTTTTTAACCAGACCAACACTGTCCAGGGTTTTAACTAAAATATATACCAAGCTTGTTCTTTGAAGCAATCGAGATATTAGTGTCTAGTGTTAAGAAGTCGAAAGTAAACAGTAGCAACTGAAGCAATCCCGACTCAGTGAGAGCCATAACATCACAGTTAGTAGAATTAAACAAATGTGCACTTTTCTGCATTTTTTTCATCGAAGAAGAAGGGGAAGAATTGCAAAGTTCTTCTGAAGCCTTAATGGAGGAGGAGATATGGGGGGAATCACATACCTTCCTACCAATAGAAGAAATCTCCTTTGAAGGGTTAGTTTCAGCACGTGCTGAAGAAGAAGCTCAAGCTTTTATTACCACTGCCTTGTTTTGTGGAGGCGGGCCTTATGCATTGCGCAGTAGTTGCACCATCAGGTTCTTTCCAAAGCTTTACAGCTGTGTTTGACCATTGCAAGATCTTAAGCATACCAAGAGATAGATCAAGTGGTATATCGGTGCAATACTGTTGAGCGCTGACTCTATCCAGTGCTATGGATTTCAGGGTTGGCTTCCATATCATAGCTATTTAATGAGGGGCAGGCATTAGCAGAAAGTCCTTGGTAAAATTGTCGCTAGTGACTTTAGACCACGCTCCTGTGGAACGTTTCATAATTCTGGGATTGAGGGTGGGACCAGAACCTGGGTCTAACACAACACTGACCTCTACTTTGCTGGGCTTATTGATATAAACATTTACATTTGGTAATTTTGGTCAATTTTAAAACACAAAGGGCAAGAAATAGCACCAAGGCACGTGCAAAGTGCTAGATGATCCAGGAAGCGTACGAAGGAGAAGACCAGAGAGGGAGTGTGTTGAGTTGAGAATACCAATAAAAGGAAGACATTCTACTGGTAGGAAGGAGCATGACGTAAAGACGGCAACAGTAGGCGCGTCTCTGTGGACAACAGCAACCCATTCACTGTTTTTTTGAGGTTGGTCGAATAATTTTATATCAAGGGACATAGCTATAGTCACATCAAGGCTAGAAGAGTAATGAAGCCACAGTGGAGCGAAAGCGAACACTTAGCAATACATAAGGTATATAAGAACAGTGACTGATAGGGAAGTGAGTGAGAATTATGGGCAAGGACAGACAACAAAGATGTTGATTGGTTTCCGAATTAACAATACATACTGCGTTCGAATTTCTGAGGACCGATAATTTGTCACCTGTGTAGAAAGAGCACAAGTCCTTGGTTCTGTGCATCGCCAATGTGCGGCCAAGCACAGACTGGCTTGCCTATAAGCAGTGCTTAATTTGTGCTTGTTGTTTCCGGTGCTGAGCACCAGCACTTATTTTTTAGGGCCGGGGCTTACTCTTCTTCCTCAAGCATTTGCTGCGAGCAAAAGACACATGTGAGAAAGACGGAGGAAGGGAACGACGAAAAAGCGTCATTAAGGGAGAAAGTAGAAAGCTGCAAGAGTGAGCTGAAGGGGCAGGGAGAGGCTTTATGTGGATTGAAGAGGCCCGAGGTGGCTTCTGGATTATGCCTCCTCACTATTCCGTGTTCACACATTTAATTGCAGCAGCCGCGTGTTTAAGAGGAGGGTTTTGGGTACGGCACTTTTTTTATTTACAAATGAAGCACTGCCTATAGGGTACCTTCGGCACCCTGACTGTGCACTTCTGCTGTGCAGTCATGCTCGCAGCCTATTTCAAAGTACGAAGGGTAGCTACCTAGTGCTATGGCAACCAGAAAACAAAAGCAACAAAAGAGGGGTGGAGAACAAAAAGCAAACTGGCACCGGAGGCTTCTTCTCCTGAAGGAAAGCTTCCTTTCCTTTAGGGCTGCTGGAAAATACATGACAACTATTTTTAGGGTAAGAAAGCAGAACCCACACAATTCAAAACAAGTAATTATTACAATGGATGAGGCGGGAGCGGAGGAAAGACCTCTGAAATCCAAGGGTCAAAGGCGATAAAATCAATGATTGCTGGGGCGGACAGCCTGAAATTATTTCAAATATTTCACATAAATAGTAATAACTTTTAAGCCGGTGTTTAATGGTACACCCGTGCTTGCATTTGTATTGTGTCTGTTCTTTGCAGTTTGGCCACATAGATGTTACACAGGTCTTATATTCTGCTGAAACATGGGCATGCTTCTGTCACAAATATTTACATATTTGCACTTCTTGGCCCTATTTTGCTCAGCAAGTGGCTTACAAGAAATTTATTTTGCACATACAATCCAGGTTGTTTACTCTTTGTCAATGGACTGCAGCAGTCTGGTTTCCAAAAATAATAATATTAACGTCATCTCTGCTCTTAGAATAGCTATTTGGAAACATTGTTCCATGACAAACTCAGCTACCTCGGTCCATCACTTTCGCCAACTCTTTCTACTAACCATTTTCTGACCACATTGTATTTCATAATCTTCAGAGTGCTCTCTACATCTTTCAGCAGATTGTTTTATGGCAGCCAACATATTTCACGTGCAGCTACTCATTCTCATGTCACCCTTACTAAGTTACAAGTATGACCCAGGGGTGCCCTGACTGGGATTCATTCTGCACCTGTGAGCTGTTGCTCCCGCAAATGAAGAAATGGATTTCGAATCACATACGACCTCAACCAGTTCAATACAGAACATTGCACAAAATCTTCAGCAGAAACTGCAACATGGCGCTCTGTAATGGGAACATTAACCGGTCCATCACCCCGTGTGCCAAATAACTGGACCCCACCTTAGCCTTGAATTATTCACAATGCTCTGTGTTTTTAAGAGAGTTGTAGCACCAAACACATATAACAGGTACATACCCAGCAGACATCTCCGTTCTTCCCAGCTCGTTCTTGCAGCCATTCCCAAGATCCAGAAAAGCACAGCAGGAGGAAGATCCTTCTCTTGCCTCGCAGTCCGGACACAGAACACGCTACCTATCAAGTTCAGGCAGACCGCATCACTGAAGCAGTTTAGGAAGGACCTCAAGACCTGGCTCTTCAATTGAGCAGCACACCCACAAACAGTGCCTTGAAGGCCTATGGGTTATTAGCCACGCTTTACAAATGACTGACTGATTGATTGAATTGTACGCTGACATTTTCAGCATTCACATCAGTTTGATTTGTCAAATTTTCCAAAGACTTTTAAGATTCTCTCGCCTGCAACTGTTTTTTACCATTACCCCACTTGAATGACGGCTGTTATGAGGCATGAACTTACATTCTGAGTTTATTTTAGCATAAACCACACTACTGGAGATACCTACTTAACTTACGTTTACTCTCTCCCTCCCCGTCCACAGAACCTAGTATTACCATATTGACGAAGGCCTGTGTAACTACTCCAGAAGGTCAAAGTCCACACATGAAGTCAGATGTCAAGTTACTCTTCCAAAGTCCATATGTGTCCCTATAAGAAGCTCAGCCTGGACTTTCTTTTGTATACATCATATTTCCCCTTCCTATAATCACTGAATAAGCCAAGTGCACAAGGGTTCCATCTCCCATTTCAGGATCAAAAAATAAAATACGATCTGTCTTCTTATCCTCTAGTCATAAATGGTGTCATCTTGAATAAATTTGTTTTTCACCACCGTGAACGAGTTTGGTCACTTTGAATGTTCTAACAACCATTTATTAATGGCTCAGAGACACGTTGCCACTTGCCTGTTACATACAAATAATGCACTATCTCTTAAACCTTTTATTGAATGAATTGCAACCAGGCATACTTAATCACTACAAGGCCATGTCTAAGTTTTTTGTACATTTATATAGCTTTGTGCATCATTAACAGCTGCTAACCTGTTTTTCCTCCACCTTCCCAGGATATGAAAAAAGCTTCCTTTCCTTCTCCCCTCAGGTTGATGGATCTTTTCGCTCAGTGAAGATTACGGTAACCATTCACAATCACTCCAAACCCAAATACTAATTTAAACACCATGACCCATGTGGCCACAGAAGAATACCCCAGTCAATAAAAGTTTTAAAGCCTTATTTTATAACAACAAAGCCAAAGTCACATAAATTGTTTTCAAAATCAAATTGTAAAGATAAATGAACATCATAGGCTGAGAAAGTTTACAAAACAAGTTAAATATACCCAATATCAACACCATTAGACATTCAAGTAGACCAAAACATATTAATAAAGCAATCAGTTGTGAGACATAGAAATGTTTCAGCTCAGACAGTGAAATCATTAGTCAAGACAATTTGAAAAGTTTCAGAATTCATAGATTGGTACATAGGTTTTTCCTACTACTGACCAAATTAGGACGAGCATATGTGGGAGCAGGCTACAAATGCGCAAAAAGACAAAACCAATTTGGAAAACATATATCGCAGGGTAAGTTAGACTAACTAAGAAAAATAATAGACAGGTGTCAGCATGCTAACACTACTCAGAAAACCAGGTTATGGGAAAACAACATTTGCATTAGACTATGGGGGTCATTACGACCCTGGTGGAAGGCGGAGAACCGGCGGTAAGACCGCCAACAGGCTGGCGGTCTTACCTTGTGGAATTATGACCATGGCGGTTACTGCCATGGTCATCTGCCGGTTCTCCGTTCCGCCCGCCAGGGTGGAGACGACCGCCGGGCTGGAGACCTGGGTCTCCAGCCCGGCGGCCGTCACTATACCACCGGTGGTATTTGGACCCGGCTTACCACCGTGGATTCCAGCGGTTTCAACCGCCATGCAATCCATGGCGGTAAGCACTATCAGTGCAGGGGAATTCGTTCCCTGGCACTGATAGGGGTCTCCTCCACCCTCACCCCCACCGACTCCCTCCCCTACACCCCCCACCACCCCTGCCACCCCCCAAAGGTGGCAGGGCCCCCCCTCCCCACCCCGACCCCCAACATCACAGAACTCACACACACCCGACACGCATGCAGGCACCATCAACACACACACGCATACACCCCGACATACATGCCAACATCCACACACACAGTCAGACACGCACACCCACATTCAAACATACACACACACATCCATACAGACATACCCACAGACATACACGCTCTCATTCCCAAACATGCATCACCCCCACAAGCATACACGCACTCACACACCCCCTCTACATACTCAGACGCACACCCCCATGCACGCACACAACACACAACACCCCCGCACCCCTCCCCTAACGGACAATCGACATACCTGGTCCGTCGATCCTCCGGGAAGGGACAGGAGCCATGCGGGCAGTTCCGCCAACACCACACCGCCAACAGAACACCGCCACGGCGAATCACAGGACGTGATTCGCTGCGCGGTGTTCTGTTGGCGTGGCGGTGGAGCAACCTCCGTTTCCCCGCCTCCCACCAGTATGGCTGTTGGCGGCTCTCCGTCCGTAAAGGGACGGAGAGCTGCCAACGGTCATAATAGGCCGAGCGGCAAACCGCCTGCACTGGCGGTCTTCCGCACGGCGGTCCCTCGGCGGTCTTGAAAAAAGACCGCCGAGGTCAAAATGACCCCCTATATCTTTCCTAGGTTCAGCATCCAATTCAGTTTTGTCAGCAAAGCATGTAGATCATCAGAAAAGTCGTGAGAAACACCATTAAAGGAGAAAGTGCAGGAATCAAGCTGCACATGAAAATCAGGAAACATCCAAGGGGACAAATTAACCTAACAAGATTCAAGAGGGGACTGCCACTGAAACATACAAGCCCTTCACTTTGCTTGTAATTATTCAAATCAGTTTGATTGGTCCATCTGATGAGTCAACATTACACAAAAGGGGCACTAAAAATTAAAGCACAAATAGAACTTGAAACATCAGGAATCTCTTTCAGGGTTGGCATAAAGTCACCTCCCCTTTCTTTGTGACTCCAATTGTTTAACAATTTGTACATCACTTATTGCAATTCATGCACCTTCTCATGGCACAACACGGTTTTCTCCTTTCTCATGGGAACAGTCCTTTTAAACAACCGTAATACTCTCCTTTCAGCCATCATGTTCCAATGTCGAAACCTTCAAGGACACTGCAGTGTAAAAACGTACAAATACTACAATAGGACTCTTTACTAATCATGAGAAAGAACCTAATGGAAAAATTCATGTTAGAGAGAAAGAAATGATTTGACATTTTATGCTGCTGCAAATATGAAGACTTCAGGCCTGTTTATCCCAACACAAAAATATAATCCATTAATATCACCATTAATAAAACACACATACTGGTCAAACTTATGAATTCAGCATTAATAATACATCATCACAATATGCAAAAACAATTCATTATTAATTGCAATCTTTGTTAAAGCACCACCTTAAATACGACACAGATGTGCATTAATGTTTCTACACACACATACGGTTAAACTAATTAATCATAAATCATCATAAATCATGTTCATTTCTACTAATAATAGTTCATTCTAATGATTAAAATATATTTCAACATTGTTTTAAATCATGTTAGCACTCTGTCAGTTCTGGTAGGCCCAACGTCTCCGTTGGTAGGCATAATGTCTGCCATAAAATATATATGTGTATACTTTTAAAATATATGCCAGGGTAGCTTTTTATCTAGGTTAGGCTTTTAAGCTTGAATATAAATATTACCTGTTGCTGACTTCTGGTACACTAAAATCATTACTAAAATGTATGCTTCAACACAATGTTCAGGATGTTCTTTCACACTTGATTACACATCTGCTCACTAATATAGTACTGTTGTCTTTGGAACGGTTTTTCTATGATGTGTTGAAGTGCGTTTTTCTGACCCTTGTTATATAAGCCTCAATTTGGGCCCAGTGGCCACAGTTTAAAAAAAGGATGTCGTCCTTTTCAAGCTGTGCACATCTCACTGCTTTCTGTTTCTACAGCACAGAGTGAAGTAGAATATTAATTGTTTATTTCAATTTTTGATAAACTTTCCCCAGCTCAATCAAAAAACGAAGGCCCTCATTATGAGTTTGGCGAGCAGCCAAACTCGTATCGCCACCTGACCGCCAGTGCGTCCAGAGCACCGCTGGCCCTATTATGAGGTCACCGCAGGGCTAGTGGGTGGAAACAGCAGCCATGCGGTGAACAGGGCCTTAACATTGACGCGGACTCGTAATCGAGCCGGCAGCAATGTGGCGGTGCAGTGGGTTGAGCAGCACCTGTTGCACTTTCCACTTCCCGTAATTCGATGACAGAAGACAACAGGCAAGGTAAAAGGGCAGGTAGTTGTTGAGAGTAAAAACAGTAAGAAAGCTCCTGTGTCTGTCAAAGTGACACCATCATTGATTTCCATGGTCTCAACTTCTACCCCAAATGCAGAGAAGGTCCCCCCAAATGTAATCCTGGATGAAGGAAAGGGGGGTTTCCTCCAAATGCAAGATCATCAACAGATGGTGGTATTGTGAATCCAGGACACTAGCAAACAGGCAGGCTGACTCTCCTGATGTACACATCAATCAAACCACTCCCCTGAATATTACTAACACATTCAGGATTCTTGAATCCCTTCTGACGGGGATTCAAGTTCTCAAATTGCCCAAAGGGCGGAGGACAGGATTCCATCAAAAAATATGAATACCTTGACTGGGATACCAGCTGAGCCTGAACTGTCTTACGAACAGTTACATCGATTCTGTTGGGCCTCAAAGCAGAAATGCAAAATATATTTGAGGTCTCTGAGGCAAATCAAATTAGAGTACAAGCTTCTGGTCAAACTTTAGGTAAAGAGCTAGACGAGGTTGCCGAACATACAGAGGCATTGGAAGACATGCTTCCCTAAGGCCAATCTGGAAATTCAGAAAAACTTGATGGATATCATACATATGGCAAGACAGAATCTAATGTTAGGAGATGATATTGAAAGACTTCAGAACCATTCAAGGAGGAACAACCTTAGTATTCTGAATGTCCTGGAGGTAGAGGAGAAAGGTGATGTGAAGAGTTTCATCATTGCATTCCACAAAAAAAACATCCTTAAGGACTGGCCGGATGTGAACCTTGATGCAGTATCCAAAGAGCCCATGTAGATCCTTTCAGAAGGAATCCTAGCCATCATACATTTTTCTGTCATATACAATAAAAGAGCTAATCTTGGGGCTTGAGCTGAAAATAGCTCCTATATCAGTAATGGGTTCACCTTCACTATAAAGTCGGACATCTCCAAAGTGACAGAACAGCGACAGTGGAAACTTGGTAGTAGGATGGACGAAGTCCAGCAACTAGGTGGTAAAGTCCAACTAAGGTTCCCGGCTATGCTTCACATAATGTGGAACAATCAGATGCCTAATTTAATTTGAGGAAAGTGGAAGATGATGATGCCTTAATTGAGACCATCAAGAAGGGCTAATCACTGAGGGGCATTCCTCATATATATAGTCACTGCTTAGGGGTTGGGGGACAAGAGAGCCCTCTTGTTATCATAAGGGAACCACTCCGATGGGGGTCTCAAGGGCATTAGTATAATGCCAGTATATAGCAGGAGGGTTGCCTATGGGTGGGTACCGGATTGAGCACTGGGTGGGGAGCCTATGGGTTAAAAAAGAAAATATAGTCGTCATAGTCAATTCCTTTTTTATGTTTGCAGTCAAGCCTTCCCTCAAAGTCCTAATGGTCATTTCCCCTAATAAGGATCAGAGCTACGTGGGGATGGGTAAGACTATCAAGTTGTTAGCATGGAATGTCAATGGCCTAAGGTCTAAAGGAAAGCAAAGATCTGTACTTCAGTACTTGGAGGACAATGGGGCTCATATTATAATCCTGCAAGAGATGCATCTGATTGTAATTGAGAGTAGGACCATTGTTTCAAAACAAAAGTGGATTGACAAGTGTGACTTTTCAGATCAGGCAGAACACACCAGAGGGGTTGCCATCATTTTAAGGAGAGGTGCCGGGATGCAAATGATGAGCCAACTCCTCGGATAGGTGGGTCACTGGGAGATTGAATTGTCATTATTACAGCTTTGTTTGTGCTAGTTTTCACAGTCCTAAATCCGAGGATCCTACCTTCATTTCATCCTTAGAATGGAAAGTAATGGAGACCTCACTCTTGACGATAGTTGGGGGAGACTTTAGTACACTGTTGAACACCAACTTAGATACATCTTCCAAGAGAGAATGGTATAACATGCCTAAGGTGAGGAGAGCCTTGAAAAACAAGATGCAAGCCCTTGGTCTGACTGATGTCTGGCATGACTTGATAGGCAAATAGAAGTGACATACATTTCATACTAAGAACTATTCCAGGCCTGACTACCTCCTGGTTGACAACAGCACGTTAGGGACGGTGAAAGAGGTCAAGCATATGCAGAGGTATTTTTCTGATCATTCTGCTATTGTAATGGAGTTAGATCTTCCATCTGAGAGAGAGACTCCCAGGTGGGCTGTAACCCAGACCCTACTTCAAGACAAAAAATTTGCACTGATTCTGGCTAAAGAGACCCATAATTAAAGTATAAAGTCAGGATAAAATCTAAATGTCAGGAGAAGTGGAAGGCGAATAGCCTGAGACTTTTTGAATATGGACAAAGTTGTGGTGCTCTGTTAGCATGGAAGGTTAAATCAGACAGATCGAAGAATCATATTGAATAACTGATTGTTTCTTGAAATAGGACGACCTCTAATAAAGCAGGTGAAATGGAGTAATGTTTACTCAATCTGTTTAAGTTTCTCTAAACGGAACACATTACCCTGGATATTCCTAAGTTAAGGGACTGGCTGAGGGACAAAGGTCTGCCTGTGTTAGCAGAGGCAGGGGAACAGCTTTTAGCAGCACAGATCCCTAAGAAGGAAGTTAGGGAACACCTAAAAGGGGCCATGAGTGGAAAAGCCACAGGTCCAGATGCTATTGTGGTACACCTTATAAACTTGTAAAGGAGTCAGTACTTACAGTGTAGAAGGACCCGTTTAATTCAATTTACTCTGGGAAGGCCTGATCCCAGATATGTGGAACAAGGCCACTTTGGTACTAATTATACAACCAGCAACAGACCCCAGGAATGCAGATTCTTATAGACCAATCTCTCTTTTAAATAGTGACTATAAAAGCTTCATGAGCATCCTCGCTAGTAGGTTGGCCAAGTTAGCGCCACTAATTATTCACCCTGAACAGAAAGGCTTTGTCCAGAAACGGCAGATTCATGAGCTCACGAAAACTCCTAATAGGCTCCATTGATCTTGCAACAACTTTTTTGGACCCGTTAGTGGTAGTAATGAGTGACGCTGCCTAGACTCTCAATAGGATCTGCTGGATGTATTTGTGGGAGGTTTGGAAGGCATTGGAAATTAGCTCCAATTTTATCAAGCTCATTCAAAAATTATATGGGTCCTATTCCACCTGCATCCTTCTTAATAGATTGTTGACAAAAATATTCAACATATCCAGAAGTACTAGGCAAGGCTGTCCTCTGTCCCCACTCCGTAACTCCGTATAGATGTAGATATATATATAGTAGATATATATGTATATACATATATATATTATTATATATATGTATATATCAAATCTTTTTTGTCTCCGGGGTTTTAAAAACAAGATAGCCTTGTACGCTGATGACCTTATAGTCTACACGGCTGACCCAATTTAGGCCATCCCCACGATTTTGTACTCATGTTTTTTCTTTTGTTTTTGCTTGTGGGTTCTCTTCTCAAAAGATGATGATAATCTTGTTCTGAATACTGCAAAGCAACATTGTATCTTTATTATGTGTAAATTCTGAAATTATGCTTTAACACATAATCATGCAGTACACCCCTATTAACCCCAACTCACCCCACACAAATCCACCCCAACTCACCCCACACCAATACACCCCACTCCAATCCAAATCACTCACCCTGCTCCAGTCCTCCCAACCCACCCCAATCTAGTCTGCTCCACTCCAGTTTGCCCCACTCCAATCCAAAACAATCTGACCCACTCCAATCCAAAACAATCTGCCCCCACTCCAATCCAAACAATCTGCCCCACTCCAATCCAAACAATCTGCCCTACTCCAATCCAAAGCAATCTGCCCCACTACAATCTGCTGCAATGCAATCAAAAACAATCTGCCTCACTCCAGTCTTCCCCACTCCAATCCAATCCAGTCTGCCCAAATCCAGTCCTCCCACTCCAGTCCAATACAATCTGCCCAACTCCAGTCCAAAACAATCTGCCCCACTCCAGTCCAAAACGATCTGCCCCACTCCAATCCAAGCAATCTGCCCCACTCCAATCCAAAGCAATTTGCCCTACTCCAATCCAAAGCAATCTGCCCCAATCCAAAACAGTCTGCCTTACTACAATCTGCTGCAATGCAATCCAAATCAATCTGCCTCACTCCAGTCTTCCCCACTCCAATCCAAAACAGAGAAGTTAATTTGTGATTTTTGGAAATTTTTCAGGTTACTGTATGAATAAGGCCAAAACAGAGAATATGTGCTTGAATGTTCAATGTATACATAGGGCACTTAAGACAAAATTAAATATCTCAGTATTGCTATTATCCAAACTGTAGAGGAAATACTGCAGCACAATCTGGGGAAGAATATCAACCAATTACTGGCTAAGTGGAGGAATTTTCCATTAACAATCTATGGTCATGTCAATTCAACAAGAATTTCTATTTTCCCAAAGTTGATGTATATGTTTATTAGCAACACTCTCTCTTTCCCTGAAAAACGTTTGTCAGATATTCAAGTTTGGATGACAGATTTTATCTGGGCATCTAAGGCAATCAAGCTCTCATGGAAAAACTAAAGTGGGGATTGGAGAAAGGGGGTCTGACACTCCCTGATGTGAGGGTATACTGTGATCCCTTCCAATTCAAGAACTGGAGAATGTTGTTGACTTTCCCTGACACTTCGACCTGAGTTGTGTTGCTGGAGGCTATGACTAGTAATCTGGGTCTTTTGGTTTTCTCTATATGTTTGGGGCACCGAAAATCTTTAAAAAGGTTTGCCTTAAGGTCCTATGAGCATCTCTTAATCTTTGTTATAGCTGTAGACTCTCTCTGGGCATTAAATATTATTCAGACTTTGCTCCCATCTGGGACTCCCCGGGCACCCTGGAGTTCCTATTAGACAGTTTAAGTCTGCCATTAAAAGCAGCTGATAGTACCCTCCGGGGTCAGCTTCAGACATCCCAAGGGTTAATACCATGGGAGATGCTATACAGGATGACCAGTGGGAAACTTTCCCCATTTAAATATTTCGAACTGGCCTCGTGGTATACCACGGAGAGCAGGACATAGGAGGCTCCTGGGTCTTCGAGATTAAAGCACAAGCTCTGTGGTCTCTGAGGAAAGAGGTCTCCATCTGGTACTGGGAACTTATGGAAGCTGAGGAAGAAAAGTTGAAGCCTGCACACCAGACTTGGGAGGGCACGAGGCCGGAAGTAGAGTTACAGTGTTTATGGCAAGTATCTTTGAAACTTCTATATTATACAGTAAAATTTGCCACGCTACAAAGAAGCCATTTCTACACTCTTCTTAGGATTTGCTGAACTCCTCAGAAGATCTTACCGGAAGGAGTGGATGGCTCATGTGGGTGATGTTTGTGGGTGGGGGCACTGCTGCTCCTGGCCTGGTACATGATTTCACGCTTCTTGATGTCAATGCCTTCCTGGGGACTGCTTGTCAAATATGCAAATTCCAAGAAACGCTCTAGTGCCTTCTGGGTCATGTCATATATACCCTGTGACTCTCTCCCTGCAAATGGCCTCTACACACAAAACCTTTCCATATTTTCCTTTTTTTTAAAACAGTGCTAGATGAAGTAGGGATTTCCTTTTAGCTAGTGAGTTCCCCAGTCCTCTGTGTGACAAGACCTCTGTCTGGCAATCACACAAAACTCTGAGCTGACCATGCAGGGGCCTAAGCCCCTGGGGGGACAGATTGGCTTCCTGACCTGCTGGCAACCCTACTCTTTGTGTCAACGGGGAAATAACCTTCTGAGTCAGATCTTTTCATGACCATCTCTGCACCTATCTGTACCATTGGTGGGATGACTAGAGTGTTCTTCTCTCCACCCCTGCATTATTCTCCCTGCTCTTCACTCCTTGGTGTGGAGGGAGCACTGGGTGAGGTTTGGTGTTTGCACCAGTGCCTGGGGTAATGGCACACTCATATAGGACCTCCTCATAGGTCCAAGGGCTCCTCAGCCAATGAGGGCATCCATGTTGCTTTCCTTCCAATGGAGTATCGGAAAGTGAGGGAGATAGTGGTCAGGTGCAGTGCAGGACTCCGGGGGACTCACAGGTCACAGGCACTATGGGGATACCTTTGGTATCCGCTGAATGCAGCCAGAGGCCTGAGGCCTCAGGTAAGCCATGCATAAGCTGAGCAGCCACAGGTAAATATCTCAAGTCCCAGTGGGCTTCTTTTCAAGCCGGTTCTTTTTCTGAACTCCTGATGGCATGCTTCCACCACTAGGAGTGTTTATTCAAGGCCCCATTCTGATGGTTTTCTGGAACTTATTTTACATTGTGTTTTCTCCACTGAGGAACCTCCCATCCTGCACACAGTTCGGGTTAGCCTTCTGGCCCTGGGTATCTCAGCAGCAGCATTCTGGGGCCCTCAAGAAATGTTACACTGCCGATATGCACTCTTCATTCCCCACAGTCTGCTGCCCGCTGCAGGGAATGTGTGTGTCTGCCAGGAGTCAATGAGGATCCTTCTCCAGGTGCACATTTTAATGTCCTATAGAGGGAGTGGGGAAAGAGTGACACTGACCTTGGAGACAGAGGGCCCAATTTAAATATAGGCGGACAAGCCATTTCTCCGCCAGGACAACAGAGTAAATCACTCTGACAGAGATGTCGCCCTACTAATTTATAAATGGCTGCCAAGTTGGAGGTAATTTTAAAGCATTGCCAGGAATGGCCATCATGGTGGTTCCGGTCAGTTGGTTTTTGCAGTTAGATGGAGGGTTGCACCAACATAATGGAACCTTGCACCTAATTGGTTTCTATTTAATTTTCAAAAGGACAATCAGGATTCAAATCTTGAAGAAATCTTTTCTTTTTGAAAATCAAATTGAAAATGCCCCCTCACCATGTGAGTCTTCTATCAAGGGGAGGGGGCCATTTTTTGTTTTTTACTGTCCCTTACAGCCAGCGTTTGCCTGGCGGTGACAGATAGTAAACAAGCATTTGCAATGCAATAGGTCTCACATTTGCTCAACTTGGAGCTACTAGCCTTGAAAACTCCTTGCCACATAAATTGAAAATGAAAAGTAAAACAGTTTCAAATAAGCCAGCCGATTCAAAGCGCCACAGCATGAGCGTGAAGGAGACACACAAAAGGAAAAGAAGTTTGCTCACAGTCAAACGTTTCGGCAAAAGTGTAATTAGACATGTAACAGTGTCGATGTCCAAGGCGGTAACCAAACCGCCTCAAGGAGGGACAACGTAAAGCATTTACCAATGATAACGCAGGATTTTTGAAAGGCAGGCCCATGAACAAGCGATATTAATGGGCGTGAGGTGGGCATGGTTAAAAGCCCAAATAGATAACAACAGGTCGGAAAAGCAGCACTTGCATGCTGCTATGGCTTGACATAAAAAGGGCCAAATAGTTCATTTGTTTGGCCCTTTAAAAATAGAATTTGCCACAAAAAGCAACATCTCTTATTGATGTTTTTGAAGGCTCACTCATGAAATAGTAATAATTAAAAACACAGCAGCTATTTTCTATAGGTGTGTTGGTGGTGCCTTTTGCTTTAGGGATCAAATGGCCAATGCTAGAAATGGGGTCTTTGGTTGACAGTCAGGTTACTCCCTGTTCAAGCAAGGACCCTCACTCTAGTCAGGGTAAAAGAGAATCACCCTCAGCTAATCCCTGCTTACCCCCTTGGTAGCTTGGCAGAGCAGTAGGCTTAACTTCAGAGTGCTAGGTGTAAAGTATTTGTACCAACACACATAGTAAGTTAATGAAAACACTACAAAATGACACCAGTTTAGAAAAATAGGAAATATTTATCTAAACAAAACAA
This sequence comes from Pleurodeles waltl, assembly GCF_031143425.1. NCBI lineage: Eukaryota > Metazoa > Chordata > Amphibia > Caudata > Salamandridae > Pleurodeles > Pleurodeles waltl. The sequence goes on from NC_090440.1 coordinate 1,284,561,221, forward strand.
GATCAAAACGACAGAAATCTGACATACACAAGTCAAGTTATGAATTTTTAAAGATTAAACTCAAAAATAGCACTTAGAAACACAAAATGCTTCAATGAGGTGTTAACACGGCGTTGTGATCGAGTCGTTCCCAACAAGACGACACCAGTGGCGCCAGACACGGAGTTGCGTAAACCCCCAAGCACAGTATCTTTGGTGAAGAGTGAAAGCAAGTGGATGTGCGAAGTCGGGGATCGCAGCGTCTGTGCGAAACGTTGAATCCGTGCACTTCGAGCGACGTCAGTCATGAAGTAGTGCGGCGACTTCCACGGAGTCGTGGACTTCAGCGGGGCAGCAGCGGCGTCGGGCCTGCGAAGGTCGTTGCGTTCCAGCGAAGATCACGGTGTTGGTTGCAGGCAGGCTTCACCAAATTCAGCAGCGGTGTCGGTCCGAAGTAGTCCGAAGTCTATTTCCTTGGATTTCCACCAGCTTTCCTTTCAAGGGCCCAGGGACTAGATGGGGCACCACTTGTCAGAGCAGGAGTCTCTCCAGAGACTCCAGGTGCTGGCAGAGAGAAGTCTTCGCTGTCCCTGAGACTTCAAAAAACAGGAGGCAAGCTCTAAATCAAGCCCTTGGAGATTTCTTCACAAGATGGAAGGCACACAAAGTCCAGTCTTTGCCCTCTTACTCTGGCAGAAGCAGCAACTGCAGGATAGCTCCACAAAGAACAGTCACAGGCAGGGCAGCACGTCTCCTCAGCTCTTCAGCTCTTCTCCAGGCAGAGGATCCTCTTGTTTCCAGAAGTGTTCTAAAGTCTGTGGTTTTGGGTGCCCTTCTTATACCCAATTTCTCCTTTGAAGTAGGCCTACTTCAAAGTAAAGTATCTTTTGAATGTGAAATCCTGCCTTGCCCAGGCCAGGCCCCAGACACTTACCAGGGGGTGAGGACAGGCACACCCTTTCAGGTGTAAGTGACCACTCCTACCCACACTCCTAGCACAGATGGCTCATCAGGATATGCAGGCTACACCCCAGCTCCCTTTGTGTCACTCTCTAGTGTGATGTGCAACCAGCCCAACTGTCAAACTGACCCAGGCAGGGAATCCACAAACAGGCAGTCACAGAAATGGTATAAACAAGAAAATGATCACTTTCTGAAAGTAGCATTTTCAAACACACAATCTGATAGATGTATTTTTAAATTGTGAGCTCAGAGACCCCCAAACTCCACCTGTCCATCCGCTCCCAAAGGGAATCTACACTTAAATCAGATTCAAAGGTAGCCCCCATGTTAACCTATGAGAGGGACAGGCCTTGCAACAGTGAAAAACGAATTTAGCAATATTTCAATGTCAGGACATATAAAACACATTACTATATGTCCTACCTTAACCATACACTGCACCCGACCCTTGGGGCTACCTAGGACCTACCTTAGGGGCGCCTTACATGTAAGAAAAGGGAAGGTTTAGGCCTCGCAAAAAGTGGGTACACTTGCCAAGTCGGATTTACAGTTAAAACTGCACACGCAGACACTGCAGTGGCACGTCTGAGACATGATTACAGAGATACTTATGTGGGTGGCACAACCAGTGCTGCAGGCCCACTAGTAGCATTTTATTTACAGGCCCTGGAACCTCAAGTGCACCTTACTAGGGACTTACTAGTAAATCAAATATGCCAGTCATGGATAAACCAATCACCCCTACAATTTTACACAGAGAGCATATGCACTTTAGCACAGGTTTGCAGTGGTAAAGTACTCAGAGTTCAAAAGCCAACAGCAACAGGTCAGAAAAAATAGGAGGCAGGAGACAAAAAGATTGGGGATGACCCTGCATAAGCAAAAAAGTCCAACACGACCCCCTACCAGCCTAAAGCCAGGAGAGAACAATCAATACCTTGATGTACATCCCTGATTGGGGCGATAGAACAAGGACCCAGCCCCACAACAGCAGGGGCATGTTCCTGTTCTACGCCTTCCTGACTCCAGTTGGAGCCCTCTGTCCATACTCTCAGGGCCCACTAAGCTACCCCATGGGTAATTCTTCTCTACATCTGCAGACGACATCTGTGCAGCACCTGTAGGAGGCTGGCCTGGCTTGTAGTGGGTACCAGAGGTACTTACACCTTGTGCCAGGTCCAGTTATCCCTTATTAGTGTAGAAGAGGTGTTTCTAGCAGCTTAGGCTGATAGAAGGTAGCTATGGCAAAGCAGTTTAGGCTGAACTAGGAGACATGTAAAGCTCCTACTATACCACTGGTGTCATATGCACCATATCATAAGAAAACACAATACACAGATATACTAAAAATAAAGGTACTTTATTTTCATGACAATATGCCAAAAGTATCTCAGTGAGTACCCTCAGTATGAGGATAAGAAATATACACAAGATATATGTACACAAACCAAAATTATGCAGATAATAGCAAAAGGAAGTAATGCAAGCAATGTAAAATTACAGTAGATTGCAATAGGAGCACATAGGTATAGGGGCAACACAAACCATATACTCCAAAAGTGGAATGCGAACCACGAATGGACCCCAAACCTATGTGAGCTTGTAGAGGGTCGCTGGGACTGTAAGAAAATAGTGATGGTTAGAAAAATAGCCCACCCCAAGACCCTGAAAAGTAGGTGTAAAGTGCACCTACTACCCCCAGAGAGCACAGAAGTCATGATAGGGGGATTCTGCAGGAAGAACAAACACCAGCAATGCAACAACAGTGGATTTCCGGACCTGAGTACCTGTAAGACAAGGGGACCAAGTCCAGTAGTCGCGACAGTGTCGAGAGTGGACAGGAGCCCAGGAAATGCCAGCTGAGTGTGCAAGGAAGCTGCCACCTGTTGGAAGAAGCTTGGAGTTCTGCAACAAAGAAGAGGACTAGGAACTTTTCCTTTGGAGGATGGATGTCCCACATCGCGATGAAGCTTGCAGATGTGTTCCCACGCAGAAAGACCACAAACAAGCCTTGCTAGCTGCAAGGGTTCGGTAAAGGTTTTTGGGTGCTGTTGTGGCCCAGGTGGGACCAGGGTGTTGCCACTTGGAGAAAGGGACAGAGTGGGTGTGCAGCAACGTAGGGAGCCCTCACAGAAGCAGGCAGCACCCGCAGAAGTACCTGAGCAGGCACTTACAAGAAAAGTGAACCAGAGTCCACCCGAAGTCACAAAAGGGAGTCCCACGACGCCGGAGGATAACTCAGAAGGTTTTGCACTGCAGGAAGGAATGTCGGGGACCCAGGCTTGGCTGTGCACAAAGGAAATCCTGGAAGAGTGTACAGGAGCCGGAGCAGCTGCAAATCACGCGGTACCCAGCAATGCAGTCTAGCATTGGGAGGCAAGGACTTACCTCCACCAAACTTGGGCTGAAGAGTCACTGGACTGTGGGAGTCACTTGGACAGAGTTGCTGAGTTCCAGGGACCACGCTCGTTGTGCTGAGAGGGGACCCAGAGGACCAGTGATGCAGTCTTTTGGTGCCTGTGGTTGCAGGGGGAAGATTCCGTCGACCCACGGGAGATTTCTTCAGAGCTCCTGGTGCAGAGAGGAGGCAGGCTACCCCCAGAGCATGCACCACCTGGAAACAGTCGAGAAGGCCGGCAGGATGAAGCGATACAAGGTTGCCAGTAGTCATCTTGCTACTTTGTTGCTGTTTTGCAGGCGTCCTGAGCAGTCAGCGGTCGATCCTTTGGCAGAAGGTGAAGTGGGAGATGACAGGGAACTCTGATGAGCTCTTGCATTCGTTATCTAAAGAATTCCCCAAAGCAGAGACCCTAAATAGCCAGAAAAGGAGGTTTGGCTACCAAGGAAGGAGGATTGGCTACCAAGAGAGGTAAGAGCCTATCAGAAGGAGCCTCTGACATCAACTGCTGGCACTGGCCACTCAGAGCAGTCCAATGTGCCACAAACACCTCTGTTTCCAAGATGGCAGAGGTCTGGGACACACTGGAGGAGCTCTGGGCACAATCCCTGGGAGGTGCAGGTCAGGGGAGTGGTCACTCCCCTTTCCTTTGTCCAGTTTCGCGCCAGAGCAGGGCTGGGGGATCCCTGAACCGATGTAGACTGACTTATGCAGAGATGGGCACCATCTGTGCCCATAAAGCATTTCCAGAGGCTGGGGGAGGCTACTCCTCCCCAGCCCTGACACCTATGTCCAAAGGGAGAGGGTGTTACACCCTCTCTCAGAGGAAATCCTTTGTTCTGCCTTCCTGGGCCAGGGCTGCCTGGACCCCAGGAGGGCAGAAACCTGTCTGAGGGGTTGGCAGCAGCAGCAGCTGCAGTGCAAACCCTGAAAAGGCAGTTTGGCAGTACCCGGGTTCTGTGCTGGAGACCCGGGGATCATGGAATTGTCCCCCCAATGCCAGAATGGCAATGGGGTGACAATTCCATGATCTTAGACATGTTACATGGCCATGTTCGGAGTTACCATTGTGACGCTATACATAGGTAGTGACCTAGGTATAGTGCACACGTGTAATGGTGTCCCCGCACTCACAAAGTCCTGGCAATTTGCCCTGAACGATGTGGGGGCAGCTTGGCTAGTGTCAGGGTGCCCACACACTAAGTAACTTTGCACCCAACCTTCACCAGGTGAAGGTTAGACAGATAGGTGACTTATAAGTTACTTAAGTGCCGTGGTAAATTGCTGTGAAATAACGTGGACGATATTTCACGCAGGCTGCAGTGGCAGGCCTGTGTAAGAATTGTCAGAGCTCCCTATGGGTGGCAAAAGAAATGCTGCAGCCCATAGGGATCTCCTGGAACCCCAATACCCTGGGTACCTCAGTACCATATACTGTGGAATTATATGGGTGTACCAGTATGCCAATGTGAATTGGTAAATTTAGTCACTAGCCTGTTAGTGACAAATTTGGAAAGCAGAGAGAGCATAACCACTGAGATTCTGGTTAGCAGAGCCTCAGTGAGACAGTCAGGCATCACACAGGGAACGCATACATATAGGCCACAAACCTATGAGCACTGGGGTCCTGGCTAGCAGGGTCCCAGTGACACATAACAACCACACTTACAACATAGGGTTTTCACTATGAGCACTGGGCCCTGGCTAGCAGGATCCCAGTGAGACAGTGAAAACACCCTGACATATACTCACAAACAAGCCAAAAGTGGGGGTAACAAGGCTAGAAAGAGGCTACTTTTTCACAGGAACCCACAAAGTCTGGGTACCTCTAGAATCCCTAGGATGTTGTAAAAAAGGACGCAAATTTGGCGTAGGTAGCTTATGTGGACAAAAAGTTATGAGGGCCTAAGTGCGCCCTGCCCCAAATAGCCAAAAAAAGGCCTGGCACCTGAGGGGGAAAAGGCCTGGCAGCGAAGGGGTTAAGAGAAGAGATCTTCAATTTCCCAAGTGCTATGTAAATATTGATGGGGCACGAGTGGAAGCCATGGTGGACTCGTGTGCATGGTACAGTATAATAGGCAAATCACTATTTAATCAGTTATGGCCTGGGAGGAATTTACAAGACACAGAAACCAGCTCTTGTAGCTATTCTGGTCATAAAATTGCAATTGTAGGACAAATGCAGGCAGAAATTGAATATGTTGAGAAGAAGTGTTTAGGAGAAATTCACATGGCGGAGAGTGGGGCAACAATTTTGGGTTGACCACATATATGTCAATTAGGGTTGAAGGTGGACCATAGTGCCAGTCCGCCACTGTACACTGTAAATATAGATACAATGCAGAATGATTTGTATTGTGATATAAAGGAGATGTTCCCTACCGTGTTTAGCAGTCATTTGGGGAGTATGAAAAACTTCCAACATACAACTGTATTAAAGGAGAATGCTATTCCTGTAAGGCAGAAGTTGAGGAACGTTCCCTTAAATTATAGAGGAAAATTGAAGGAAATATTAAAGGACTTGTGTGATAAAGATATTATCTAACCAATTGAGTGCTCGGATTGGATTTCTCCGATTGTAATTTCGGTAAAATCTAGTGGGGACCTCAGGGTGTGTGTTGACCTGCGGTCACTCAATGATGCAATTTGGATAGATGCATTTCCCTTGCCCAATTTGCAGGAACTGATGTCGTTTATCGGAGATGCTACAGTATTTTCAACTATCGACGTGGCAAGTGCGTATCATCAGATACATTTGAATCCTGAGGCTAAACATTGTACAGCATTTATTACACCAGAAGGAATGTATAAAAGGATGCCATTTGGATTGTCTAGTGCGTCTGCAGTTTTCCAGAGGGAGTTATCCAAAATACTTTCGAACGTTAAGGGTGCAAAGGTATTCCAAGATGATAATTTAGTATATGGAAATGACGGAATTGAGCATGACAGAAAATCAAAGGCAGTATTGTAAGCATTGAGTGACGATGGACTAACTGTTAAGGGTCAAAAGAGCAAATTTGGTGAGAGCCACGTGGAATATTTAGGTCATATTATTTCTAAGGATGGTTTTCGATCTAAGATTAGTCATGTTAAAGCTATTAGTGAGGCTCCAGATTCAAGGTGCAAGGAACAATTGTTATCAATTTTAGGCCTAGCACAGTTTTATTCTTGTTTTGTGGAAAATTTTCCATCCAAAGTGGAGAACTTTGTGGCTTGCTGAGGAAAAATTAGATGTCCTGCTGGAAAGAGACACATACCAAGGAGTTTGCGACCGTAAAGGAAGAAATTGTTAATGCTTCTTTCCTCCAATCGTTTGATAAAACTGCTGAATGTACTATAGCAGTGGATGCTTCCGCATATGGTGCTGGGGAAGTTTTATCTCAAGGAAGGAAAGGAGACACATGGTTGGTCACATATGCCTCTCGTACTTTGTCTCAAACAGAGAGAAACTATTCTGTAATTGACAAAGTGTTGTTAGCCGCTACTTGGGCTGTACAACAATTTAGAATGTATATATGGGGGTGCAAATTTAAAATTTGTACAGATCACAAACCTCTGGTTAACATTTTGAGTACGGGAATGGGGAAGGAACCTTACTCCTAGGTTGGCAAGGTTGGCTTCGAAATTACAAATGTATCACTTTGAAATTTTGCATCTTCTGGTGAAGAGTAATTGTGTGGCAGACGGGTTATCTTGTTTACCACTATCTCATGGTAGTGTCGAAGAGTTTGATGATGGTGAGTGTGATGTTGCGTTCACTCACAATGATGTGATGTTCCTGCAAAACGGGAATGTGGATGGTGGAATATCTGAATGTGTGTGGATGAGAGAAATGCAGAAGGATGAGGTTTTGTTGAAAGTGAAGGAGTTTATTTTGAGGAAATGGCCATCGGAACGGAATTTGCGAGGCAAGTGTAGTACATACTGGAAGGTTAAAGAGGAACTGTCTGTGTCGTATGACATTATATTAAGAGGTGATACAATTGTGCCTCCCTATGGTATGCGTGACACCATTGTCAGGTTGGGGCATGAAGGTCATGGTGGCATGGCGAGTACCAGGAGGAAGATTAAAGACATTTCTTGGTGTCTGGGGTTAGATGGTATGGTGGACCATTGGGTAAGAGAGTGTAGTAAATGTGTATTGAGTGATAAGTCTGTGAAACCATTAGTGGTGCCACTACAGATGGTTGATTTACCGGATGGCCTGTGGCGCAAGGTTGCGATCGATTTTATGGGCCCGTTTGTTAACTTACCTGCTAAGGAAGCGTATGCAATTGTCCTAGTTGATTTTCTTTCCAAATGGCCAGAAGCTCGTACGGTTGACAACATAACTAGTGATACAGTTATTGAATTTTTAATGGATGTGTTTGCGAGGGAAGGTATTCCTGAAACTATTGTTTCGGATAACGGAGAACAACTTACCTCTGATAAAATTAGATCCTTTTTGAAAGGTTGTGGTATAAATCATGTGAGGGTATCATCAAATCAAAAGTGGAAAAACGATGCCAAGGTTGGTGGTTGCACAGTATATGCATGTGAAAAATCATGGGTTAAGAAATAAAGGGAATGCTAGATGGTCACACCCTTTGAAAATTATGAAGGTATTGAATAGTGCTGTCCAACTTGAGGATTGAAGAGTACGTAATTTGCGGCATGTGAGTTTGTTTAAAGCAAGTAGCATTCCCCAGGAAACGGTGTGTAATGATCTTAATGAAGAGAGTGGATACTTGTGGGGAGATGGTTCTATATTGCGATCTGAGAAGGTGCGGTCAGACAGGGGTAAAGAAAGTGAATCCAGGAATTGTGAGAATAGTATGATACCCATTCGTAAAAGTCAGAGAGAAAGAAAATTACCAAGGCATTTCAACAAATTTGTGATGGGGAGCTAACAAAGAGTGGTGATGTATTCAATTTTGAAAAAATGTATAGGTATGTATGTTATGTATTATTTTCTATTTGTTTGTTTGTTTTTGGTGTTCCAATTTTAAGTAAATTGTATATATATTGTTCTATTTTGTTTTTGTTGTTGTTTTGATAAGGGGGGAAATGTGTGGTGCATAGATCGAATGTGGAATGGGATCGACATTCAATCTACCACACACGATGCCGTGTTTCCGTTAGGCGTCGGTTGAGCGTGTGGGGCTGTTCTGACATTGCTCCTGTTATGTTCCATGCTTCAACCAGGAAATAAAAGAATGATATTTGCTTACCTCTTGGTCTCTGTGGCCTCTGTCTTCACAAGCCCCCTGAACCACTTATTACCTCGTCATCTCCTTCTTTGTCCCATTCCTTACTTACCTGTGTAAACCAAGATTTATATGTCCCTTCTCCAAACCATCTGCTCTCTCTCCTCACACTTCAAGTTTCTGTTTTTTCTTTTATCTTTTATTGTTTTAGCCTCGAGCGAGTTTCTTTAGGACATGATTTAGTGACGCAAGGACTCCCTTATGAAGTCACAACTGGTCTGCCGGCTTGTCTAACAGAGCGATGTGGTGGTCCTTGGGGTTTCCTCACACCTCCAGGCTTACTTCTGCCTGTTTCTCGGTTCAGGCATCTGGAAGAAATTCAACAATAATATTGCATATTCATCAAGGTCTTCCCCTAACAAATGGTGTCAGATTGCTATTTTTCTCATGTCAGATTTTCCATTCTAAATATTTTCTATTTTTAATAGCAACTTTGATAAGAACACATCAATGCTCTACTAAAAATGGAGTGGTTAGCTCTTAAGGCATGTAGGCCACCATGGACCGATTTATCTCCAGGTGGAACCATGAGCCCTCATTTGTTGAAGAGCTTTGATTTGTTAAGACCAAGGGGAGGTAGTTGTATCCATCCTGGGATCTTCCACTAGTTCTACATTCTTTACATGATACTCGCTTTAAGCATCTGGAAAAAGTAGAAGAGAAGTTTGTCATCCTCAAAGTTTCCTTTCTGGTGGCCTTCACTGCAGCCAGGAAACACGGAAAATTAAGGCCTGTTCTCTTTCACCACCCTCATTTGAGGCTTTTTGAGGATAGGATTGTCTTAAGGTTGAGTCAAGGTTTGATTCCCAAAGTTAATAGCTTTCCATAGAAAACAGGGGGTCTTTCTGTCACTTATGTGTCTCAATCTGGGCACTGACACAGACTCAAAGTTACATATTTTAGATCTATTGAGAACGATGATAATATAGTAATGCAAAACGAGGATGCATATTGTCTAAAGTCACTTTGAGACGCTGGATTGTTTGTTATTTCTTTAGCCTACCAGAAACAAGGAAATGGCTTTTCAAATATGATTTAAATACATTCAGCCAAATGAATGGTGGCATTATGGGCAGAGTGGACTGGCATCTCTGCTGACATTTGCGGGCCAGCCACATGGAGGTCCCTTTTCGTATTGATTTCCCATTATAGACTGAATAAAGCTCAGTAGAATGAGTTATTCTTTCATTCAAAGAGCCTGTCAATAGCAGTTGCCACATGAAAAACACTTTTTAGTCTTAATACATGAGTCAACTGTTCGGCTTTCCCTGATATGTGTTTCTAATGAAACTGCCTTTGATAACAGCCCTTCTGTCTATTGGTATGGTGTGTTACTTCTATTTTTCAAAGATTTTGATGAAGGAATACAGCTTGGGCTGCCGCACTCCTGGGCTCCCTTTGCACCCATACCTTATGCTACTTCTCCTGTAATCTCAAGCCATACTCGTGCTGCCCTATATTCCTGTCACTTGTACTTCCCTTTATCACAGTGAGTCCTCCTTCAGGGTGCATACCGTGGGTGGGAGTCCTTTTCAGGTCAAGCCTAGACAGCGCACATGCCCTGTCTGCAAAACCTGTTGGAATGAGTGTAAGATTTTGCTTCCGCCTACCAGCTGCCTTCCGCTTACCATAGGTTGAAGTCAGTGTTACTCTTGTTTTGCGGCCTCCTAACTGGTTTGGCAGCCGACACGTCACTTCTTGTACTTGGCTGCGGCACACCGGACAAGTACAGTTTAATTATGCCTGGAATGTTTTTCTGTTGTTTGGAAAGACAATTTTTTTGTTTGTTTCCTGCCACTTGTGTTTGTCAGTAAGTTCTTCATGCACGCAGTTTGTTTTCCGCGTTTGCCCTTCACTTGGGCCTTACATTACATATTCAGTAAATACAAGTAGTTGTGTCATATGCGGGTTTTGTAAAATTTTTTTGGCTTTATATAACATAAAATCAACCCTGGAATGAATCCTCAACATCGGCTCTCCCCGCACAGCCGGAGAGCTCATATCATAATATTCACTGAACTCGGGGAAACTCACCCCACAATGCTTTGCAGGCATTCCTTTTACAACACATTTTTGATCATAACCCAGCCTGTGGTGATCCTAAGGCTATGGGACCACCACCAAAACATTCAGAATGATGTGCTCTTCCTGTCCAGGCCATCTTGTGGGTCACACTAGGTAAGATGGGGCCCCAAAATCATAACCTCTTTCACCATTCAATCCATATTTAAACTTCTCTCTTATAGTTGGAGCTTTTGTTGTTATAGCTGAGAGAAGTTTGCATTATAAAGGTTTTGTTTGTAGTAATATTCTGATATCTTTGCTTGACCTGAAAATGTATAAGGCACTATGCTCTCCAAGGACTGAAAGATTGTTTCAAGGCACTACTAACTCAGTAGGTTCCACAGAGACATCTAGCCATGACCAGTGGTATTTCACCTTCTGCTAATACACAAACACAGTTTATTTCTAATAAAGGTTAAATGTATGGCACGGCTAAATGTTTCAGCCATTTCCATTAGGACCTGGTATTTCTCCAGCCGTTTCTGGGTTTGGGGGATATTCCGAGCTTTTGACAGGGACATCAAGCCATGGCCAGGGGTACTGCACCTTCTGCTGTTGACTCCACAGGGACATCTAGCTACAACCAGTGGTACTGCACCTTCTGCTGTTGACTCTACAGGGACATCTAGTAACGACATGCGGCATTGCACCCTTGTGCCGCTGACTTCATAGTTAATTGATATTTAAAAGTCTTGCTTGGCTTGAAAATGTATAGTACACTGTGCCCTCAAGGGGCTGATTATATGGTTACACTGCAATATTCTTTATCATTCTTTTTTATGTGATTATGGCCTCTAGGGGCTGAATATATGGTTGCATGAGCATGTTTATTCCAAATGCTATTTTTACTGTAGTGCTCAGTAGGGGCTGTTCAGACCATTGCAGTCTAATACCAACTGTATTAAGGAATGCACAAGCACAGTTTATTTCAGAAAAAGGTTTAATGTGCAGCATGGCTAAATATTTAGAACTTCCCAAATGCGAGGTTGCCATTATCATTTACAACGTCAACAGCTCTAACTCTCGCTAATGCGAGACCTACTGCATTGCAAATGATTGTTCTTATTTATGCCGCATGTCCTTCTCCTGTCATGTACCCCTGTCCCTTCCACCACAGCCCTCTTCCTGGCCAGAATCTGTTTCTAAGCAGCCTCCCTGCCCACACGAAAGCTAAGTGACAGGGAGATGCCAGGATGGAGGGAGCATACGCCTTCCCCTGCAGAACAATGCCAAGCAGTGTGCCTGGAAAAGGGACGGAAGCTGGGCACTTTCTCACTCATATGATTCTCCACCTTTAGAAAACTGGTGGAGTTTCTGGGGTGTCAAAGAAGGCTTCTGGAGCTCCTTGCCAGTTGGAAACAGTCTGAAGAGGTTCCTTGGCAGCTAAGGCACCAACATGAAGTACACCCTGCCAGTCTTAGCATATCATTAGATGCAAAGAGGCACTTGTCAGGTTTAGGAGTACCTACACATGCTGCCCAGCAGGTAACACCACAGACAAGCGAACAGGGAGCACCCCAAACTCAGCACTCTTGGCAGCTGTTTAGCATGAAGCACTCACACCCAGCACCTTCATCAGCTGTGCAGCAGATAACACACCCTACCCCGATCCCACCAAGCTGTTCATCAGGGAGCACCCATGCTGATCACTCTCACAAACTGTGCAGCTGGGAATAACCGGTGACCAGCATTCCCCTCTGTTGCCCATCAAAAAGCACCCCCCCCCACTGTCTAGCAAGTTCACCAGCAGCCCAACAGGTAGTATTTCTATCTAGCATCCTCACCAGCTGTGACGCAGTGAGCAGTCCTGCCAAACATCCTCAACTATTGTCCAGCAGGAAGCATGCCCTCCCAGCAATGTCGCCAGTAGTCCAGCAGGAAACAACCATCCTAGCATCCTCACTCCCTGATAAGCAGGGAGCATCCCCTGCCAAGCAATCTCACCATCTTTTCATCAGGGATCCCTCATAGCCAGAACCCTCATCAACTATTCAGGATCTTCTAAATGAAACGCACTGCCAGCAAGTCATATCGTTAGCTGCACAATGGGTGGCCCTGTCATCATCAGCAGCACCTAACTGTTGTGACTCCCTACTAATACCTTCACCAGCTGCTCAGAAGGGACACCCTGCTCGGCCTATCACCAGCTGCCCATGTTCTAAAGGGTGATGGGCTTACCAGCGCTCTAACCAACAGCTAGCACTCCTTAACCAGTTCTCACTGAGCTTTTCAGTGGAATGCTAGTTAGCATGAAAGTGGGAAATGCAGAAGTTAGTGGAAATGGCAGCACGCAGGGCAGTTATCAGAAAACGGGAAGGGAGATAGGCAGGTTAAAAGGAAGATTAGTGGGCTGGGCATTGACATGAGTAGGTATATTTGGCATGCAGACAGAACTAAAAGCTGGAAAATTAGCCCTATAAGCGAGAAGAAAGCACTCAGGGGCATATTTAGACTTTTTGGTGCAAAACTGCACTGACGCAGCTGTGCACCAAAATGTTTAGCACCGGCTTGCGCCATTCCTGAGGACCAGCCGGGCGCCATATTTATGGAATGGTGCCAAGCCGGTGCAGAAGGTGGGCTAGTGTAAAAAAAAATGATGTTAGCCATGTGGGGCAGGCGGTATGGGAGAAGGGGTTTTACACCAAAAAAGAACATGAGGCTGGTTAGAGTAAAAAAAAGATGACTGTAACTAGCCTAGCGTAATTTTCTGACATAAAACCATCCATTCCACATGACTCCTGTCTTAGAAAAGACAGGAGTCATGCTCACCACCCTGATGACCAGTACAGGGGACCAGTGTCTCCTGGGCATGGCCATTGCACCCTGTGCCATGCAGGGAGCCCCAAGTTAGGCCCCCAATGGCACTTTAATTTAAAAACAAATTACTGACCTATACTTACCATACTTACCTGGGATGGGGTCCCCCATCCTGAAGAGTCCCTCTTGTGTGGGTGGGGTTGTTCCTGGAGCTTGAGGAGGGCACAATGGAAATGGGTCCACAGGTCCTGTAACGCCTGTTCTGACCCAGATGTTAAATAATGGTGCAAAGCAAGCTTTGCGCCATTATTTAGGCCCTCCTCTCACCTGTGCGTTATTTTAGCACGGTTGGATCAAACTGGGGCTATGGAGTTGGCACCATTTTTTATGTATGGAGTTAGTCTTGCGCTGAATTACGTAAAAAAAAACATACGCAAATTCCGGGCCAATGGGGTATAAATATGCCCCTTAATAACTAATACACAGACGTTTACAAGCACAAGACTTGGACAGCGAGGTCTGTCCACCATTTGGCTGCCATGCATTTGTATTAAACAAATAAAGTTACCACAGCATTTAAGAATTTGCATACCATTGCTCTTCATTCCTCTATCATTTCTTAATGTGGAAATATTCAGTATTGTTTGGCAGTACGAGCACTTGAATGAACTGATAATGGAAAATATGTTTAAAGTTGTATTGACAGGTTGCTCTAAAATATATCTTGCCCAAGGCCCCAACCTCAATATTTGGTTCTGTGGACTAACGGTCTTTCTAAAGTGCATGTGCTGTACAGGAAGTAGTGCAATTTCACAGGTAATTCATTAGTTACGTTAGCCCAGGCATGCATATGGTTAGGAAAATGCAATAAGGATTTGAAGTGCAGCAATTTCCCATGCCGCACAGGGATTCTTGGTAATTAACACATATAGGGACTGATTTAAGAGCCCCTAGTGCCTCCTTGCAACACATTTGCGCAATTGTTTTACACTAATGTGGCCCAAAAAGGGCAAAATCACAGTGCCAAATTAACAAAGTGGCGCAATACATGCATTGTGCCACTTTATAACCCTTTGCGCTACATTATGCCTGCGCCAGGCATAATGTATGCAAAGGAGGCGTTCCCAAGTTACAGGGATGAAAAACTGGTGCAAAGCAATCTAAAAGGTTTCTTTGCGTCATTTTTTTCACCACTTTTAACACTTGCTCAGACCAGGCATTAAAAGGAGGCACACCATTGTTTTCAATGGGCTTTTCAGAATTAGAGTCAACATTTGTGATGCTAATCCTGCAAAACTCAGAACTAGCATCAAAAAGTTTGATGCTAGTTCCCCTAACTACAGCCATGGTGTGCCGTATCTTAGATACATCGCACACATGGTGGCTTTAGGGGGGCACTAAGGGACGTAAGAAAAGTGGCAATGCACTAGGTGCAGCACCACTTTTCTTAAATCAGACCCATAGCCTTTTACGCTAATTACCCCAACGAAAAAGGCAATTTTTTTCTACAACAAAAGTGAGGCCATCCTGTTTGTTGATAAATCTGAAACAGTGGGAGACAAAAATGTATTGTATTCATTTCTGCTCAACAGAGCTGTTGATGTTTTCAAAAATGAGGTATGCTGCTGGTAAAATTATATTTGTTGTCTCACTACTGCATGCCTTAAGGTCATATTTAGCCTCAATGGTAGTTAAGTCACTAAGGCTCATATTTATGGAAAGCTAGCGCCACCTTAGCATAATTTTTCTCGACGCTAAAGCGGCGCTAACTTATTTCCATATATTTATATTTTGACGCTAGACCCGTCTAGCATCAAAATATATGAGTTAGCGTAATTTTTGAGAAGCGCCAACCCACCTTGCGTTGCATTGTGACAATGATATGCAAGGTAGGCGTTCCCTTCCAAAAAATTACACTAGCCCTCTAGCGCCATATTTACTTTCTGACACAAAAACGATGCACACTAAAAAAACAGACCTAAAAAATTATGCTGAGGCCAATTACTGCACAAAATTTAACGCCTGGTCTGACCTGCAACATCCGAACATCTATACAGGAACCACAAGCACACCCATTCGATCAATGTGCATGCAATTGTGGACCACTGTGGGATCTTCACTAACATTCTAGCCAAAATTCCCAGCAGCGTCCATGATGTCTACATATTCCGCCATTCCACTATCAACGAGCGGCTCCAGGATGGACAATATGGCAATAGGATACTTTTAGATAAGATACCAAACCAATCAGTACACACACAACACACCAGCCATGTAGGACAAACAAGACATATACCACACTAAATACACATGGGCAGGGGAACACAGATGTACAGACAATAACACCTATGCAACATGCCACCCTACAACACAATCATTGCACATCACACACACACATACACCCACATGTACATAACAGCCACAACCTGGCTGGCACACCATGTGAGGACAGCTGATGCTATGTCCCCTTTGCATACAGAAGCTGGCCACAAAACACTACAAGTGTCCACTGGTTAACAACTAAATACAGATTCCACACACATTGCACCAAACAATGAATAGCTCAGCTATGTGAATGGCATAGGCCATAGCCATGTAAAGAAAGTTACACATAGGCACAGCCCCACATTAATCATGGTGTGCAAGCCTCTGGCTGCGCCAATTTCAAATGTCACCCAAGTGGTGCCATTACCAAGTACATATCACCTACACATATTGGCATACCCGTAGTGTGCACGTTCACCTTTCTGCTGAATTGTGCCACACACATAGGAACACAAATTGACCTGCAATGAAAGACCATGGGCAGAATAAGGAGAAATGGTGCAGCACCTATTCCAGTGCCACCTTACATGCGCCCCTTAGCGCCCCCTAACACCACCATGAGTGTTCCATATACAAGAAACAGTCCACCATGGTGAGGAGTTTGTGCAAAACTGTAAAGATAATGGATGCCAAAGTAGGACTCTGTAGAAGTATAGACGACATACCTGACCTTTCATGCACCTTGCAGAGGGACCCATGGAAAAAAATGATTTCCCCCGTCCCAAATCCTGCACTGTGTTTAAAGTGTCTGTTAGAAATCATGTATTGGAAGCTAGGAGATCCCACTGCACCAAATTTGATCATCCTACACATGTTTGATTCACACCCTCGTACACCTGATGGCTGGCACAACCATTGTCTGCCACAAAGGGTCACAAAGTGTTGCACTGCATGCGTAGTGCTACATGGTAACATGGAGACCAGAGTTTGGCTTTGTAGGGCTATTATTGTGTCTTTACATGTAACACCACTGTGGTGCAAGGAGGAGGTAGGTTACATCCAGCAATAGGACACTGCCTCAATAATGAAATGCACACATCTTTGCAATGGTTTTACCATTGGTTTGGATTTAATTTGACAATTCCCAGGTCCCTGAGCCACCACCCAAGATTGTCATGTCCATCAACACAGACATATTAAACAATTTCACAACACAGGAACATACACCATACGAGAGGCAAGTCTGAGTCACTACTCCACCCACAACTAACAGCTGCTATGGTATATTCCAAACCACTATCAAGCTTTACCAACATATCTTTTCTCATTCCTTTGCAGCCGATCAAGGATACGACACACAGCCATATGTTATGAATCCATTTGCCAGTCCCACAATGGTGGAAGATCGTGCACATAACAAAGGGCACAGGAGAACATGCAATGTGGTGGAGAGGACATTTGGGCTTCTGAAGTCAAGGTTCAGGTGCCTGGCCCTGTCTGTTGTATGCTCCACCACTGGTATATAATATCATACTTGCATGTGCAATCCTTCATAATATATGTATAAAGACAAATGTTCCCTGGGATGAACTGGTTGTTGTCCCCAATGAGGAGGATGATGAAAATGGTGCAGCACGTTTGAAGGGTGAACAACATAACACTGCTGCAGGAGTTCGCAGGAGACTCCACAAAGTACAGAACTTTTACACAAAGTGCCTGTACAATCATCATCAAATTGTAAATAGCACCAATAAAATACTTTGCATCTGAATCCTTTTGCCTTGGTCTACTCATTTTCAATTACATATATCATTGGAACTTAACTCAGACCTTAGAGAACAGGAAAGAAACACAATAGTTAAAAGTATGATAGCAACATCGTTTGTGATGTGAGAGGGTCTACTGCCTCCATTTCACATATCAGTGACACCAAATTCACGGGCATGTGACTCTTGAAGTCCTAAATTCATGCACCACAACATATAATGTGCTGTCAAGTGGCCAATGTGCTAATTCCTAGTCCTATCCCCACATCATCACCACGCCTGCCAGGATGTATGCAAGGGGGGCATACATAAGGTAGGGGCTGTGATCAAATGGTGTGGGAACTGAACACTGTCACATCTCAGGGGGATTGCTGCTTCACCTGCGCTGTGCATGTGTGACGGGGGACATTATTGGTAACCTTCAGTAGCTGTATAGGGTTTGTAACCAATGTTAAAGGCAGAGCCTGCACTGTGTAGCCATAGGATTACATCCTAGCACTGCTATTTGGAACAACTCTGACCCATGCTGGGCAGTACCTTACTAATGGCACACACACATTGGCTGTGGAGTGCGCTATGGATTGCCAGACAAATGATGCAGCAATGGGTGCTGATTCACTAGCCAAACATATGACCCATTGTCAGGCTCAAAGAATGAAATGGGACAATGCACCACCAAATTATTGTCTGGGTGTAATGTAGGCAGAGTTTGTTACACTCCCTATGTACATGAGATGCACCCTTGACACACAAATCTGCTGTCTTGACACATGCCTTCTGCAATTCCAGATATACATGTGAAGACTGTTGTACGGTATATGTCCTAGGTAGCAGGGGGTTTGTGAGTACCAACAATGGTTGACATGTGTCAGCATGGTTACCTAGTATGCTCTGTATAACAACATAACACACCATATAGCAATACACACCATTGTTTGTCACTCACATGCCAGACAAAGAGCAAGGTACCAACAGTTACATATTATTCCAAACATGTTTTGGGTTCCAACATGGCATTCAGGTGTGGGGTGTACAACTATGTCCAGCACTGTCCAAAGATGTCAGAGATCCATCCAAAAATGAATGGGAGTAGAAGTAGCCATACATGTTGCATTTGGCTAATGAAAAAAACAGCACTGAGATGATTTCACACATCAACATCATTCTGTTATGATAAGAGTTATATAGGCTGTGGCATGCAGGAATAAATGCATGCCCATGTTCAACGGAGGATGTGGATAGACAGCTGAGAGATACCTACAGATACTTTGAAGTACAACATAGGAGGTCACTTTGAGACAACACAAGTGCTGTGGCTGGTGTAATGTAATGTGTGTGTGACACTTATTACATCTCACAAATACCAGCAATGGGACAGTAACTATCATGTAGCCAGTAGTAGAAGATGTGTCCATCTACAATTTACACAAGTCACACGTTGCTTCGTGTTCATGTATGACCAGACAATGTTTCTGTAGAAGACGTGTACAAAGTGTAAGCAGCCTAAAGAATGGCAGCAATGTAGGACACAAACTATACCTTACAAGTAATGCGGGAAAACGTGGAGAATTAACACACATATACCAATACTTATTGTGCAACACATCAATGTCTACATTTGAAAACCCAATAAATATATAAATAACTTTATTTCGGCTGAAAGCCATAAAAGTGTCCATTAACAACACAATAACCATACAATACAATTATAATTTTGTACAAAATACAGAACTCCACATAGAACATTAAAAGAAAAAGCAATAATTCTACTGGATAAAAATGTCAAAACTCAATTCATAAAACGGTTCAAAACTACTGACATTATTTCTTAAATCCTAGGGGCCAGGCTGGACTTAATTCCATATGATAGTCTGTTTCTTCCTACTATAATCCCATTTACGTGCTGTTTTCTGACTACTACACCTCTCCGGCCATGTTCTAATGGTGGTGACTCCAGGCTTACCAGGGCCTCCCTTATTCTCCAATCTTACGTGGTTACCACTTGGACTCGCCACACCTGTTGCTGTTTGGGTACCACCCCCAATTTCAGTGCCCTACTGTACAAAGATTTCCACCTACCACCTAAGACCTACTTGCCTTATCGTAGGGTTTTTTCGTGATTTGCCTCTCTGGCTGGACGGCCCAGCCTTGATGAAGTCCCCTGAGTGACGAAACACGTGTTGGCTGTTTCTTGATGAATGCACAATCCTTTGGCTAATAGTGCCTACAAATAAAGACACTTTCCACAACAGATTCGGGTTCTTCACGTTTTTTGCTCTCTCCAACTTCAACTACACCACCAGGGATACTAATTCTTGCTACGCGATTGGACTATTCATTTCTGTGTGCTGTGGTCACATTGCTTTGGTTGTCTCTGTGTACTTTGGTACTCAATTTCGTGCCTACTGGGTAGTAAGGCACTTGACCATTTGGCACCAGATTCTGTTTATATTTACATCTGTCAACTATATTGTTTTACTGCCTAGATGTGCGGCATCTCTTCACGCGTACTACCCTTGCTTGTATTTTAGGCCTTGTTCGTGTTCATGTATGACCAGACAATGTTGCTGTAGAAGACATGTACAAAGTGTAAGCAGCCTAAAGAATGGCAGCAATGTAGGACACAAACTATACCTTACAAGTAATGCGGGAAAACGTGGAGAAGTAACAGACATATACCAATACTGATTGTGCAACACATCAATGTCTACATTTGAAAACCCAATAAATATATAAATAACTTTAATTCACTTGAAAGCCATAAAAGTATCCATTAACAACACAATAACCATACAGTACAATTATAATTTAGTAAAAAATACAGAACTCCACATAGAACATTAAAAGAAAAAGCAATAATTCTACTGGATAAAAATGTCAAAACTCAATTCATAAAACGGTTCAAAACTACTGATATTATTTTTAAAATCCTAGGGGCCAGGCTGGACTTAATTCCATATGATAGTCAGTTTCTTCCTACTATAATCCCGTTTACGTGCTGTTTTCTGACTACTACACCTCTCCGGCCCTGTTCTAAGGGTGGTGACTCCAGACTTACCAGGGCCTCCTTTATTCTCCAACCTTACGTGGTTACCACTTGGACTCGCCACACCTGTTGCTGTTTGGGTACCACCCCCAATTTCAAGCCCTACTGTACAAAGATTTCCGCCTACCACCTAAGACCTACTTGCCTTATCGTAGGGTTTTTTCGTGATTTGCCTCTCTGGGTGGACGGCCCACCCTTGATGAAGTCACCTGAGTGACGAAACACGTGTTGGCTGTATCTTGATGAATGCACAATCCTTTGGCTAATAGTGCCTACAAATAAAGACACTTTCCACAACAGATTCGGGATCTTCACGTTTTTTGCTCTCTCCAACTTCAACTACACCACCAGGGATACTAATTCTTGCTACGCGATTGGACTATTCATTTCTGTGTGCTGTGGTCACATTGCTTTGGTTGTCTCTGTGTACTTTGGTACTCAATTTCGTGCCTACTGGGTAGTAAGGCACTTGACCATTTGGCACCAGATTCTGTTTATATTTACATCTGTCAACTATATTGTTTTACTGCCTAGATGTGCGGCATCTCTTCACCCGTACTACCCTTGCTTGTATTTTAGGCCTTGTTCGTGTTCATGTATGACCAGACAATGTTGCTGTAGAAGACGTGTACAAAGTGTAAGCAGCCTAAATAATGGCAGCAATGTAGGACACAAACTATACCTTCCAAGTAATGCGGGAAAACGTGGAGAAGTAACACACATATACCAATACTGATTGTGCAACACATCAATGTCTACCTTTGAAAACCCAATAAATATATAAATAACTTTATTTCAGCTGAAAGCCATAAAAGTGTCCATTAACAACACAATAACCATACAATACAATTATAATTTAGTAAAAAATACGGAACTCCACATAGAACATTAAAAGAAAAAGCAATAATTCTACTGGATAAAAATGTCAAAACTCAATTCATAAAACGGTTCAAAACTACTGACATTATTTTTAAAATCCTAGGGGCCAGGCTGGACTTAATTCCATATGATAGTCTGTTTCTTCCTACTATAATCTAGGCTAAAATGAGCTATTCGTACACTTGGTTGTAGCAATAATACAAAATTAAAGTCACAATTCCTTTTTCTTTAACAAGCAAGCCCTTATAATTCGATGACCGTGATGATCGGTTATTTATGGCTAATCCGATAGGTCAGGATTATTTCCTCTGGTTCTTATAGCCCATGCATTTTGTAAGTACCTAGCAACGGCAAAGACCACCTTGTCGCTTGTATCGCTTGCAAGGATTCGCAAGGATGTATTATGCTCCCTTGTCCCCAATTGTCTACATAAAGGGATTATCCACTTCTTCCTGGGCACCGAAAATCTAGGACAAAAAAACATAAAATGAGCCAATGACTCTGGTTGCTCAGGACAGAAGTGGCAGAAACTTGGATTATGGACCTCCTTGCACCATCTTGCAGTGAATGAATTAAGAGGCAGTGTTCCTAACCTAAATTTGATTAAAAGGGTTTTAGCATAGGGGGGATTAATATTGTCCATGTAGGCCTCAAACTTGGGGCTACATTTGTAGTCCAGAAACTGTAACGTCCTACTACCATGGTCCTTTTTGGACCATAGTTGGGTCAAAATAAACTCCCAGTAACCCCGCCTTATTCGTGCCTTTGCTTCTTTTGTTAGATTGTGGGGATCACTCCACACCTCATCTACTTTAATAAGTTGGCACGTATCTCTAATGTGTTTGAACCAGAGAATTTTTAGCACGTCACAGTCCGCTAGAAGCTCAGCAACTGCTGCTTGGTAGGGGGACAGATATTCGGATGTCCAAAGGCGGACCCAATACATGAGGGGTCTTAAGGCAGCCTCGTTGTGGATCTCATTTAGGGCTAGATCGAATCTAAGGGATAAGAGTGGAGTACTTGTCGGTAAACGCAGAAAATTACGCATAAAGCAATTATCCACCGTCGTCAGGCAACTAGAGTTCCTATGCCCCCATAGTTCAGCACCATAAATTGAGGTGGCCACAGCCGCAGCCTTGTATACTGTGATGGCGGGGGAGATCTCTCCTTCCGTAGTGTTAGCAATTTTCCTCGCTATCACGGCTGACCTCTGTCGAAGGATGGACACACTCTTCTCAATCTGTGCCGTCCACCGTTGGTCATCCGATATCCTAATCCCCAAGTAGTCGAACTGACTGACTCTCTCTATCGGTTGGCCTACCAAGGTCATTTCCCCCTAAAGGATTTATGAGGATTAAAAGCCATAAATTTAGTCTTAGAAGAATGTATCTCTAGGCCCCTCTTTATGCAAAATTTAGAAAAGGCATCGAGTTCATTTTGAAGGCCCATTGGGGTTCGTGAGATCAATAGGGTGTTGTCTGCAAACATTAAGATAGGAACAGAAGTACCTGCTAGCTTAGGGGCGTCATGATTGCAGTGCATCAGCTGGTCAACCGCACCGTTGATATAAAGATTGAACAGCGTGGGGGCCAGAACACACCCCTGTCTAACCCCCCTGTCAATAGGTATGGCTTCAGTCAGGTCGCCACCATGGGACCAGCGTACCTGGGCATGAGTGCCCTCATGGAGACACCTGATCAGTTTCAACATCTCTCTGTCGAGTTTATAGGTCTCAAGGACATTCCACAAGAGGTCCCGCGGGACCATATCAAACGCAGCTTTTAGGTCAATGATGGCCACATACAGATGGCCCTTGGTTAAAGACAGATGTTTCCAACAAAGAAGGTTAAACCTAAATGCCTGATCGATTGTGCTCACGCCCTTCCTAAAACCTGCCTGGAGGTCGGAGAGAATATATGAGTCTACTATCCACCCTTGCGATCTGGTCAGGATTTGCTTACAAAAGACTTTTTGGCTAATATCAATTAAACTTGTTGGCCTGTAGTTGGAAGGAAGTTCCCTTGAGCCCTTTTTGAAAACGGGGATTATAATCGCTCCTTGCCATGTAGAAGGGAACCCCCCGCCTCTCAGAATCTCATTACTAAGTGTGTTTAAGTATAAGGACCAGGTACTGGGGCGGGACAAATACAAATCACCAGGAATACCATCTAACCCTGGGGCCTTCCCTTTGCGTAACGACTGGAGTGCGAAGGTTGTTTCTTTTAAGGAAAAAGGGGCCAGATTAAATTTAAATGCAGTAGCTAACCCGAAAGTAGGTCGACGAGGGGCCTCTCAAGAGGTGGTGAGGCAGTAGAGCTACTAATTTGAGCCACACTATACACAGCTCCGAAATGAGACACCCAGAGTGCTGGCTGCATTGCTGGGTAAATCTCTGCGTTGTCAGAGTGTCCTTTGTCCGCCACTAATTTCCAAAACCATTTTGTGTCCTTTACTTGTAAAGCATCAACCATGGCCTTCCAGTGTTTAGATTCCCACTCTTTTTTTGCATTTTTCAGCTCAGTTTTATAAGCAAACCTAGAGGTTCTTATCACACTACGACTCCCTGCCTTCAATGCTTCCAGAAGCCGTAACTTGGCCAGCCGCCAAGAGCTTGAAAACCACCTCAGGGTTCTAACCCTGGTTTCAGCCCGCCTCCTTGTTACCTGGAAAAAGGGTCTTAGCTGGTTGACCATCGAATTGTGCAATTTAATTATGTCGACCAGTACCAAGGCAATGTACTTGAAGGGGGAAAGCGTTGATATTACCTCTTTATATAGTGATACCTGAAAGTTTGCATCATCTGCCACCATTTCCCACCTTACATTTTTATAGTCATTTGTCATGGCTAGGGTGCTGCCCTTCACCCACTTGGAGAGAAGACTACATTTAAATGGGGCGATTGAAAAAGTACACAAAGAGCTTGATGATCACTATCATCACGTGGAGAGACTACCATGTCAATTAGGGAATTCCAAAGAAAGTCACTTACTAGAACATAGTCTAAATGTATAGAGATGGTGGCTAGGTCAGGACATAACCCTGTCATGTTTGCCACTACCATAACCTGGTAGTTGCCCATTGCATGCCAACATGACAGGAGGCAGTGACAGATAACACCATCTGTCCCCTGGCACGTTCCCAAAATAGAAGTCACAGCAGAGATACAGCCCTTAACCAAGCTGCCAATGGAAATTACCAAGGACATCAAATGATGAAACATGTCCAACACGTGCAAGGAGCCAGTCCTCTGGTCATGATAGGGAAAGGCTGACATCAAGTACGGCAGAGGAAAAAATGATATCCAAGTCAGTTGGATCACAATTGTGCATGTGTCTGTCTGCAGGGGACTGTTCATTGCTCTGCTGATTGCAATCATGAAGAGGCTAGACACCCGCTCCAAACACCCTAAAACCACTGCTCTGGCTCCATAAATTTAGGACATTGTCAGGGGCCTGATGCATGTGCACTGTGGAATGAGTAATCTGGAGTTCAGTTAACCTGCCCCTGCACAAGCAACCATGGGTGTGTTGGCATAAAAAATCCCACAGTAGTAATGAAGAGTAGGCTCCCATCTATGCCAGACTGCAACACTGCTACCCAATGATATTCAATTGTGTGTGACAGTCACAACAAACATGATGTGGGTGAATTTGAGTGCCTAGTTGGTGGCATGCACACATATACCATATATCTCAGCACACATGTACCACTGAAATGGCTCAGACATGGTAATGTGTATTGGAGTCTAAACAAAAGGAAACGTACCACAAATGTAGTGCATATGTATCACAAGGTCATTGACAGAAATAAATGACCTTCTTATGTGTTCCGACATATAGAAACAGGTGGCACTGAGGTGATTGAACAAGCATTTGTCAAAGTCCAACATGGGTCCATGCAGAAAGATAGATATGTGAGGTTTCATATACCATATGTTTCAGACACTACACATATCTTTACACACACACATGGCATGTAGCAACCTTCACTGACGCATGTGTTCAGACCATCTCCTGCAACTAAGATGTATGGGGAACTATATGTCCCAAGTGTAACAGAGCATCATGAAGGCTAAACCAACAACACACCACAGAGTACATACACATTCACACACAAATTGCCAGGGGTAATGTGATGCCAACCCAGCCCTAGTCCACTACATCCTCTGAGTACAAATTGTCATGGCTGTCACATGCCTTACAATGTTTTGGACATAGACCATCTTATCTATTGTGTTGTTGGTATGTGTAAATTTGTATATCACACATAACAATATGGTACACCCACAAATAAGTGTTCAAACACATATGTACACTGATAGTACACATGTGCTAACATGTATGTGGACACAGTGTATCTACACATGCACATATCTACAAGGTATAAGTAATCGCATGCAGAAGACACATAAACAAACCTATAGGTTGAACAAACCAATGTCACCGTAAAGACATGACTGGATAGTCACACACATGTAACCATACCATAATGACAACATTGTTGCATAATCCATGTAACATGGTATGTGAATCTGGGTGCACTCAAGGCCTACATAGCAAATTTCCACACATTCACATCAAGCATCACAAATTTTTAAGCTAACGCCTAAGCTTCATACTTTTCTCTTCAGCAAAAAGACGCGTCCACAGGCCTTTTCATGCACAATTGGAAAAATACGACGTATGACCGTCATGAGGCAAAAATGTTGACACTAACGCCTAAACATCATACTTTTCTCTTCAGCAAAAAGACGCCTGGCCCCTGAACATCTATCGCACATCCACAGGACTTTTTACGCACAATGGGAAAAATACGACGCATGACCGTCATGTGTCAGAAAAACAACACATGACTGAAAACATGACGCATAGGCCCAGGAAATGATGAAACAGGACATCCTGTCTGCATACATGCTACAGTGAGTTCACTTTCACATTCAGTTCACAGTCTGTTTGTCTGTGACTGTGTGAGGGTGTGTGGAACTGGTGTTGGAGTTATTGGAGTGTATTTGTTCTTTGTCCTGTTGCTGATGTGTATTTGTTGTCTTCTAATCAGTCTCTTGTATTGTATCTGTTCTGTATCTGTCACTGTATTGTGGGGTGACTAGGGGTAGGATAGTTTTTTTGGTAGTTGGGGTAGTGTTAGTTTTTATTATTTTTCCTGCAACTGCATTTGCAGTTATTTTGCACTGCATGATGTCAGGGAAAGGGAGATGTTGGTAGATGAGCTGGGGGGCTTCATTTGGCTTTTCCATCATTACCTCCCCAAGATGCTTGTCCTGGGTGGCCATGTAATCCAGGGCTATCCCAGAGAGGCCAGGAAGCTGCAGTGGGGCAAGGTGCAATGACCACCAACTAAAACACCGTTGGGCTGACCTCATCGTTAGGGAGCAAGATCTACTGGATCACCTAGACTTTAAGATTGTTGGAGTAGTTGGTAAGTAGCCCATTCACATTCCAGCACCATTATTTGCATATGCATGACTGGTGCTGATACGGTTGAGTGCAGCATGTTTTGTCTAGGGATCTCTACATGCTGTGTGCTGCCTGTATTATGAGCCCCAGCACCACCTTAGGGCTGACATTGTAACATGCATTCATGCAGCAGAGGCAGGGCAGAAGTGCCATCTTCCCTGCACAACCATAACAAAGTGTTGTGATGCATGCATAACACAACTCTGTTTTGAGCAGCACAACATGAGGCATGCATCATGTATGAGAGGGGGCCCAACACCTGTTTGGTGGGCAAATGTACAAGGCTGTGGGAAATATGCGAAATAACTCAATGACATTTTTCATGCACTTTGAATGGCTGCTGAGAGCAGGTGTTACAAGGGGCGTATACATGTATTCGTACTGAAAGTATGGGGCTGCCCTGCATCAGCAACATCACTGGCACATTACTCAGAAACCTGCACCAACACATGCATCCTTGAAATATAGAGCAAGTGTGTCTGTGTTTGAGGCATATGTCCATGCACATGTTCTAATCCCTTCCTGGACAAATACTGGAATACCATGCCAACAATGACTGACCACCTAGTATTGGCAAAACATCCGTAATCTCAATCAGTCAATGTGCAAGTAGGTACAACTGAATGAACATAAGTAATCTCCCATAAGTAATCTCCCATTGCATTATTGCTTGTGTGTGTGCCTTGTGATGACACACACATATTAGTAACTACAAACAAGGATGTATCAAAGCATTCCTCAACATTTTGGAATACTCACAAAATCCCTGTGCAGTTGTTCATCAGTTTGTGGTGACAATGAGGTAGATGTCTTCAACATCTGGGGCAGGCTCAAAATCTATGGGTGTCACAATGGGATGGGCACTGAAACAACCATTGCATGCCCCTCAGATGCAGTATACAGTGTAATGCAGTCCCAAATAGTCATAGAGGTGTAAAGCTAAAAAATACCTGCGTGACAATGTCATGTATATATGGTGCAGTGAAAAGCAGAATGTCTGAGAAAGTGATGTTAGGTAGGTAGGTGCCAGGGTCTCCATTATCTGAGACTATGTGTGATTGATCGCTCATACATGTTTGACAGTTAGTCTTATTTACCACTAGGTTGACTTGCTCACTCAGCCTACCACGTTGATTTTAAACAATGCTGTCCTTTAACAGAAAAGTCCAAATATCACAAAGATATGTTTTCCTTTCATGTATTGCAGGTGGACCTCCACCCTAACCGTTGGGGAGGTAGCCAGATTTGAAGATCCTACTGCAGCCAGTAAGTGTCACCTTGTGCGTCATGTGTGCCAATCCAGGGTTTGGTGTGAGACAGTCTGATGTTTCCAATGCTATAAATAATAGTTTTGCCTGACCAATGACATGATATGATATCATAAGAGTTGGGATGGTGTGTTGAAATGTTGAGCATTGAAAATAGCTTGATTGTAGCACAAGTGGCAATGTGTGCTGGTATGGAATTGTGGGTATTAGGAAATGGAATGCATGGCCACATATTCATTGGTTTCTACCATGATAGGTGTCAGAGCAGCTGTTATTGTAATTAGCATGCCTGTTGACAACAACTTTGTCACAGCACTGTTGACAGCACTGTGTGACACACATAGCCTACACTTACAAAACTATACAGATGAAGGAAAGAAAGAGGATAGAGGTTCCTAGGGGGCTTATGTAGGAGACACTTTCACCACAGGTGCCTCAGTACCCTTCAGATTAAAATTGAAGCAGCAGTACTGCAAGGAGCCATATTGTGCTGGACAACAGTCAGTGGTGTACACAATTAACAACCCAGCCCAGATGGTTGTTGGAAAACTTTGATGATGTCTGACATGCATGTGCACATGATGTTCAATATATAAGAATACTGTAGCATCACACAGTGCAGTGCCAAACTATAGGAGGCTGGCCTGGTTTGTAGTGGGTACCTTGGGTACTTACACCTTTTACCAGGTCCAGTTATCCCTTATTAGTGAAGTAGTAGTGTTCTAGCAGCTTAGGCCAGTTAGTCATAGCAGAGCAGCTTAGGCTGAACTAGGATACATGCAAAGCTCATGCAATACCACTTATAGGTACACAGTACTTATACACAAGTAAAGACAATACTCAGTGTTACCAAAAATAAAGGTAGCTTATTTGGGTGACACAGTACCAAAATATCTTAGAGGTAATACTCCTTCTGGAGGTACGTATTATAGACAATATATACACTAGACACCAAAATTAGACAAATAATTAGTCATAGGACAGTGCAAACAATAGGAAATGCTGTAGAATGCAATGGGAGAAAATAGGTCTAGGGGCAACACAAGCCATATACTAAGAAAGTGGAATGCGAATCACGAATTCCCCCCTAGACAAGTGTAGTGTGTGCAGAATCGTTGGGAGAGTAAGAATACAGTAAAGGTAAGGAAATTACCCCACCCCAGAGCCCAGAAAAGCAAGAATAAAGTACTGCAAGTTTCCTTAGGACACACTACACCTCGTGATGTGGATTATTGCAGTAACCAACCAAGTCTGCAAACAACAACTGCTGGATTCCTGGACCTGAAGACCTGCAAAAGAAGGGGACTAAGTCCAGAAGTTGAAAGATGTTCCAGGAAGGACAGGAGCCCCTGCCAACCCAGAAGAGGGTGCAAAAGAAGAGTCCCCAGTTGGACAAAGACTGCAGGAATGCACCATAGGAAGATGCCAGCAGGTTCCTGCATGATGCAAATGATGCCCCACGATGTGAAGATGGATGCAGGCGTGATTTTGTGTTGGAAGTCGCAAACAAGCCTTGGTTACGACAAATGTGCGTTTTGTGCCAAAATGGCGCTGGCTGGACCCAGAAGGGACCTGGGGGCCTCAACTATGTGTGAGGAGGAAGAGGGGGCTCTCAGCACTTTAGAGAGCCCTCAGGATGCCAGACAGAACCCACGGGAGTCCCAGGACACGGGGACAAAGGAGGTGCAAAATGCGGTTGGTGCAGCACTACAAAGAAAGGTCCCACGCCGCCGGAGGTCAACTCAGCGAGGTGAGCGTCACAGTATAGAGTGCTGGGGACCAGGCTGTGCATGAAGGAATTTTTCAAATAGTGTACAGAGGCCTCAGGAGGTGAAGAAGACGTGGTGCACAGGGGTACTGTCGCTGTCAGGGAAGGCAAGGTCTTACTACCTCGAAATTGCAGCAGCAGGACCTCAGGACAGTCTCTGTCGATGGGGTCCACCCTCTGTGTTTCTATAAGCATGCTTGTTGCTCTGAGAGGAGTCCAGGAGTACCGGTCATTGACTTGGAAGGTGCCTGCGCGAGCAGGGGAGTGACTCCGTCACCCCACAGGAGATTTCTTCGGTCCTTCTGGTCCAGGGTGAAGACAGGGAGCCCCCAGAGCGTGACCACTGTGGAAACTGTTGCAGTTGCTGGCTGGAGCTGAAGTTGCAGAAGAAAAGTCTCCCTTGTGGTTACTTTGTTGCTGTTACAGCAGGTCCTGGAGCAGGCTGCGTTTGATTCGAGGTCAGAGGATGAAGTAGTAGTTGCAGAGGATTCCTGCTGGAAACTTGCAAGTAAAATCTGAAAAGAACCCACAGGAGAGACCCTAAATAGTCCTGAGAGGGGGATTGGCTACCGTATCAGGTAAGGACCTATCAGGAGGGGTCTCTAATGTCACCTGCTGGCACTGACCACTCAGATCCCTCCAGAGTGCCCCCACACCTTGCAAGGCAAGATGGTTGAAGTCTGGGACAAACTGGAGGAGCTCTGGGCACCACCCCTGCGGTGGTGATGGACAGGGGAGTGGTCACTCCCCTTTCCTTTGTTCAGTTTTGCACCAGAGCAGGGGACAAGGCGTCCCTGAACTGGTGTAGACTGGCTTATGGAAGGAGGGCACCATGTGTGCCCTTCAAAGCATTTCCAGAGTCTGGGGGAGACTACCCTTCCCCAGCCAGTAACACCTATTTCCAAAGGAAGAGGGTGTAAGACCCTGCTCTCAGAGGAAATGCTTTGTTCTTCCTTCCTGGAACTGAGCTGCTCAGACCCCAGGAGGGCAGAACCCTGTCTGTAAGGTGGCAGCAGCTGTAGCTGCAGTGCAAGCCTCAGAGAGCTGGTCTGGCAGTACTAGGGGTCCATAGTGGAGCGCCCAGGATGCATGGAATTGGCTCCCCAATACCAGATTTGGAATGGGGGGACAATTCCATGATCTCACACACATTACAAGGCCATATTCGAAGTTACCATTGTGAAGCTACATATAGGTATTGAACTATATGTAGTGCAGCCATGTAATGGCGTCCCCGCACTCACAAAGTCTCGGGAAATGCCCCTGAACTATGTGGAGGCAACTTTGCTACTGCAAGGGTGCCCTCACACTTAGTAACTTTGCACCTAACCTTCAGCAAGTGAAGGTTAGACATAAAGGTGACTTATAAGTTACATAAGTGCAGTGAAAATGGCTGTGAAATAGTGTGTGCACTATTTCACTCAGGTTGCAAGGGCAGGCCTGTGTAAGGGTTTGTCTGAGCTCCTTATAGGTGGCAAAAGCTGCCGCCCATAAGGATCTCCTGGAACCCCAATGTCCTGGGTACCTAGGTACCATATACTAGGGACTTAAAAAGTGGGTCCAGTGCGCCAATTGAAATTGGTACATGAAGTCACTAGCCTACAGTGACAAATTTAAAAGCAGAGAGAGCATAAGCACTGAGGTTCTGGTTAGCAGATCCTCAGTGGCACAGTCAAGCACTACTGACAACACACACATTAGGCCACAAACTATGAGCATTGGGGTCCTGGCTAGCAGGATCCTAGTGAAACAGACAAAACACACTTACAAATAGGTTTTTATCTATGAGCACTGGGGTCCTGGCTAGCAGGATCCCAGTGATACAGTAAAAACACACTGACACACACTTACAAACAGGACAAAAGTGGGGGTAACCATGTTAGAAAGAGGCTACTTTTTCACACAAACTCACTGTGGCCCTAAGGGCACCCATACAGCCACCATGTGTGCACCGCTTTACACATTAGGCACAACATAGTACAGAATGGGGGCATAAGTTACTTAAACAGGAGACAGCTTTGATGGTCTTGCTTTGGCCAAACTTAATGGGGAAATAGCATTATTTGTACAAGTGGGCACATCGTGAGCAATGGTGTGTCCGCTTGTAATGTATGCTCAGTCCAGGTCTTAAACCAGGACACATAAATTAGGCTTTAAAAAACCTTAGATTAGTCAGTGGAAGCTTTTCAGAGCCCATATCTGATGATCCCCACTTTGCATGCATGATGCCTGGACAAGCCCTGATGTAGCATCAGGGGTGTCAAGGAGGTGGATTGCATACAAAGCCCCCCATATTGACAAGGACTCAGGAAATCTAGAGTTGTAGGGCCACGTTATCCTGACAAGTTTGTTAATGCATGTGTTGAGCAAGGACCCACTCACCTCTGGGGCCTGATGGACAACAATGAATAGCTTTCATCCCAGTGACATTAACATGATACCATAGATGGCTGGTAGAAAATAGTCTTGCATTAGCAGTAAGTCATTGTTGAGGAATGTGTGGTGGACTGCATGTGTCATCTGCGAATGCAGTTTACATTATACGCATGTTCTACCTCCACACAATGCTTTAGTTAAAGCTTGATTCTCTTAATTTTGTAGCTCCCAATATGACACCTGAGGAACGTAGAGCTTTGCACAAAAGGGGACACAGTTGCTGCTACATTGTGGATGTTGATGCCGGGTACAAGCGGATGGCAAGGAGGTACCATAAGGAAAAAGCCAAGGGGCATAGGGTGTGTTCTCACATGCGGGACCTCCGCAGCAGCCACCACAGAAGCAGCCGAAACTGCCAACACCATCAGGAATCCAGGGGGCCTCTGCGGGTCCAACCCCTTCCAGATCTGCTGCACCTGTCACAAGCCAGGCACCTGTGCAGCCACATGCTGCAGTTTTGAGCGTGAACTTTGAAAGAGACATGAGAAGGGACATGGTGGCCATTAAGGCCAGATTGGACAGGATAGAGAATGAAAGTGCTCAAAATCGGAAACTTTTGAAGTACTGCAAATGAAAGCTTAAAAGAATTGATGTGGCACGCACACTACCTCCCAGTTCCTTTCCTATCCCTTTTTATTGTTGTAAATAGTTTTAGATGGGTAGTGTTAGGTTAGTGTAGTAGTGTAGGGTAGGCATTGATTAGGATAGGTATAGTTGGGTGGTGGGTTTTAGTACTTATTTTTTTATTGGGGGTGGAGGGTCCTGTTGGAGTATTTGTGTAAAAAAATGAAAAAATACACCAAAATAAATAAATAAAAGAAAAGACAAATAAATATATGTGTTTAGGCCATATGTTAAGTTACTACATATGTAGTCATAGTTTATGTTGTTATACTTGTATTTTGTCTCTTAACCCCTTTCCTACTACGGACGTAATGGTTACGTCCTTGGCTGCGGGACTGACGCGCCAAGGACTTAACTGTTACGTCCTGGTCCTGGCTCATGGGGAGAGAGCTATCGCTCCCCCCATGGGCCTCCCACCCCCCTCACATGGGCCTCTCCCGACCTATCCCACCCCCAGTGACGTCTGATGATGTCAGAAAGTTATTGTGCACTGACCTCATTAGAGGCTGCGGATCAGAAGAAAAATTCTTTGATCAGGGTGGGGGAAGGCAGAGGCATGAAAGGAAAGGGCTTGCCTTTCCTTTCATGTCTGTTTGAGCATTTCTGCAGCCTGATCGTGAAGCGATTGGGCTGCAGAAATGGCCACTAGGCACCAGGGATTTTGTTTTTTGTTTTGTTTTTGTGTGTATGTATAAGGGGAGTGACCCCTTTGGCAAGGGCCACTCCCCAGGGGAGCAATTACCTATTAGGCCTTTTCTGACCCCTGGGGGCAGATCAGCCTATGGGGGGGACAGAACCAACTATACTCCAGGGTTCATTTTTTGTTGTTGTTTTTTACATGTGGTTAGCGACCCTTTAGCAAGGATCGCTCCCCTGCAGGCAAATAGTTTTTTTGCCATTTCTGCCCCCCTTGGACATATCAGCCTATTTCTTTAGGCCAATCTGCCCCCAAGGGTAGCAGAAACCACCAGCCACCAGGGATTTTGTTTTTGGTCAATTTCACGCAAGGGGAGTGACCCCTAAGGCAAGGGTCACTCCCCTCGGGGGCAAATTTATTTTAGGCCATTTCTGCCCCCCTTGGGGCAGATCGACCTATTTTAATAAGGCTGCTCTGCCCCGAAGGGGGTGCAGATACCACTAGGCACCAGGGGTTTTTGTTTCTTTTTTCTTCGCAAAAGGGGAGGTGTCCCCTTAGGCAAGGGTTGCTCCCCTAGGGGAAATTTCATTTTAACCCATTTCTGCCCACCTTGGTGCAGTTTGGCCTATTTGTTTAGGACAGGAACCACTAGACACCACAGATTTCTTTTGGTCAATTTCACACTAGAGGAGCGACCCCTTAGGCAAGGGTCTCTTACCTGGGGGGCAACTTTATTTTAGGCCATTTATGCCCCCCTTGGTGGCAGATCTGCCTATTTTAATTAGGCTGATCTGCCCCCAAGGGAGGCAGAAACCGATAGGCACCAGGGATTTTTATTTTTTATTTTTACACATGGGTAGCGACCTCTTAGGCAAGGGTCGTTCCCCTAGGGGGCAATTTTATTTTAGGCCATTTCTGCCACCCTTGGGGGCAGATCGGCCTATTTTTCTTAGGCCAATCTACCGCCAAGGGATGCAGAAACCACTACAGACCAAGGATTTTTATTTTTTACAGATGGGGAGCGACCCCTTAGGCAAGTTTCGCTCCCTGGGGGGCAAATTTATTTTAGGCCATTGGGGACAAAATTGTTCTGCCCACCGGTGGGCAGATGGGGCAATTACCCCCCATCCACTCCCCGGGGGGCAGAAAGCCTGCTAGATGCCAGAGACTTGAAAAAAAAATAGTGGGCTGGTGGCTAACAACCAGTATGGGCATAGTTATGCCCTCACCCCAACTAAAGGGGGTAACAGTCTTTCAGCTCTCCTCTCACACACTAAATTTTTTTATCCAAACAGCAAGCAAGAGGGTATTTGATTATTTTGGGTTTTGGCTTTACATTTGGGCCATGAGAGCTTGTCTAACTCTCAAAATCGTCCCACTTGGAATAATGAGGGCTGCACTTTTTGGACTTTGGGACGCTGCCATCTAGAAAAATCTAAGAGACCTAGACACATCTGAAAACTAAACATCTGGGTGAGCCGAGGGTGGTGTGCTTCACATTAATCCTTCACCATTTTCTTATCCACAATACCCTGCAAACCTCCAACTTTGTTTGAAATCACACATTTTTCCCACATTTTTTGTGATGGAACCTTTCATAATCTGCAGGAATCCACAAAATTCCTACCACCCAGCATTGTCGCATCTATACCGATAAATATTTCTGTCCCATTTGTCAGCCTAAATAGTTTTTTTTCAAACTCCCCTTTTGGACCCGCTTTGGTTCCCTCTCATTTTCAACATGTTTTTGGCTCTTTCCTGTCACAGGCACTTGGCCCACCTACACAAGTGAGATATAATTTTTATCGGGAGACCGAAGGTAAAGTTGGGTGGTGGGAAATTTGTGCCAGTGCAGTGATCCCACACAGAAATGTAGTAAAAATGTGATTGTTTAGCTAAATTTTAGGTTTGCTGATAATTCTGGGTAAGAAAACACTGGGGGATCCATGCAAGTCACACCTCCCTGGACTCCCTCAGGCATCTAGTTTTCAGAAATGTCTGGGTTTGGTCAGTTTCCATAGATGGCTGGTGAGCCCAGGGGCAATCACGCAGGTGCCCCCATGCAAAAACAGGTAGTTTTGTATTTGATAATTTTGATGTGTCCATATAGTGTTTTGGGGCATTTCCTGTTGCGGGCACTAGGCCTACCCACACAAGTGAGGTACCATTTTTATTAGGAGACCTGGGGGAACATTGGGTAGAAGAAAGTTTGTGGCTCTCCTCAGATTCAAGAACTTTGCAGCACCGAAATGTGAGGAAAAAGTGTATTTGTTGCCAGATTTTGAGGTTTGCTAAGGATTCTGGGTAACAGAACCTGGTGAGAGTGCCACATGTTACCCCCTCCTGGATTTCCCTAGGTGTCTAGTTTATAAAAATGCACAGGTTTGGTAGGTTTTCCTAGGTGCTGGCTGAGCTAGAGACCAAAATCCACAGTTAGGCACTTTGCAAAAAACAGGTCAGTTTTCTTTGGGGAAAATGTGATGTGTCCAAGTTGTGTTTTGGGGCATTTCCTGCTGTGGGCACTAGGCATACCCACAAACGTAAGGTACCATTTTTATTGGGAGTCTTGGGGGAATGCTGGGTGGAAGGAAATTCATGTCTTCTCTCAGATTCCAGAACTTTCTATCACCAAAGTTGGAGGAAAAAGTGTTTTTTCCCCAATTTTGAGGTTTGCAAAGGATTCTGGGTAACAGAACCCGATGAGAGCCCAACGAGTCACCTCATTCTGAATTCCCCTTGGTGTCTAGTTTTAAAACATGTATAGGTCTGCTAGGTTTCCCTAGGTGCTGGCTGAGCTAAAGGCCAAAATCCACAGCTAGGAACTTTACAAAAAACAGGTCAGTTTTATTTGGGAAAACGTGATGTGTCCACGTTGTGTTTTGGGGCATTTCTTGTCATTGGCACTAGGCCTACCTGCACAAGTGAGGTACCATTTTTATCAGGAGACTTGTGGGAAAGCTGGGTGGAAGGAAATTTGTGGCTCCTCTCAGATTCCAGAACTTTCTATCACCCAGATGTGAGGATAAAGTTGGTTACCCTAGGCACTGGCTGAGCTAGAGGCCAAAATCCACAGCTAGGCACTTCTAAAAACCACGTCAGATTTAAATGTAAAAATGTGATGTGTCAATGTTGCAATTCCTGTCGCGGGCATTAGGCCTACCCACATAAGTGAGGTACCATTTTCACTGGGAGACTTGGGGGAACACAGAATAGAAGAACAAGTGTTATTGCCCCTTGTCTTTCTCTACATTTTTCCCTTCCAAATATAAGACAGTGAGTAAAAAAGAAGTCTATTTGAGAAATGCCCTGTAATTCACATGCTAGTACAGGCACCCCGGAATTCAGAGATGTGCAAATAACCACTGCATCTCAACACCTTATCTTGTGCCCATTTTGGAAATACAAAGGATTCCTTGATACCTATTTTTCACTCTTTATATTTCACCAAATGAATTGCTGTATACCCGGTATACAATGAAAACCCATAGCAAGGTGCAGCTTCTTTATTGGCTCTGGGTACCTAGGTTTCCTGATAAACCTACAAGCACTATATATCCCCACAACCAGAAGAGCCCATCAGACGTAACGGTATATTGCTTTAAAAAATCTGCCATAGCTGGAAGTTATGGAATAAAACATGGACAGAAATGTCTCTTTTTTCACCTCAATTTCAATATTTTTTTATTTTAGCTGGTACTTTCTGTAAGAAAATCTTGAAGGATGTACACAATTTACCCCTTGCTGAATTCAAAATGTTGTTTACTTTCCAGAAATGTATAGTTGTCTGGGATCCAGCATTGGTTTCACACCTATTTCTGTCACTAACTGGAAGGAGGCTGAAAGCACAAAAAATAGTTAAAATGCGGTATGTCCCAGTAAAATGCCAAATTGTGTTGAAAACTGTGGTTTTCTGTGTCAAGTCTGCCTTTTCCTGAAAGCTGGAAAGATGATCATTTTAGCACCACAAACCATTTGTTGATGCCATTTTCACAGAAAAAAAACCACAAGCTTTCTTCTGCAGGCCTTTTTTCCCATTTAAAAAAAAAAAAAAATGTTTGCTGTATTTTAGATATTTTTTTGGTCTTCTCCAGGGGAACCCACAAACTGAAGATGCCACTTAAATCCCTAGGATGTTGGGAACTAGGATGCAAATTTGGTGTGGGTAGCTTATGTGGCCAAAAAGTTATGAAGGCCTAAGCACAAACTGCCCCAAATAGCCACAAAAGGCCTCGCACCTGAGGGGGAAAGGCCTGGCAGCTAAGGGGTTAAGGGCCGTGGGTGGGGGCAATGTTTAGAGTGTGGCATTAAATGTGTAAGATTAGTTTAGAATAGGTTACATAGGTGTAGTTGTAAGTTAAGTTAGCTTAGGTCAGTTTAGTGTAGGGTAGTTTTTAGGATAGTTTTAGGTATGCAGTTAATAATAATTTACAATACTGTTTGTATACGACTCATTTTTTTTCCATGTTGATTGAGTGTCTGGGAGTTCTCATGTGTGCACCGGCCAAGTTGGAGGAATGGCCTAGAGTATGCTTACTGTCTTGATTTCCATGGATCACCATGTGCATCCCCTATGAGCAAAGAACTATTGTATTGGCTGCTAAATAACATTAACTAGTCCATACATTTGCCCTCCACTGTTCCAGCCATTCACACTGTGTATGTGTACTTTATCTTGGACAGGTAAGTATAGAACTTCAACTGTCATTGGTGGGGTCTTGCAATTTCATTGTTGGCAAGTGTGGCACATATGACAACAGGCAGATTTTGAAGTGTATCCTGCAACTCTGACATGTGTCTAACACTGATAAGGTTAGCCTCTTCTGTACCACACAAATTAGTTGCACTGGTACTCACATCTGAGTAAGTTACCATTGACTTGGTTGTGAGCCATACATGCTGTATGTCAACTTCAAATTATATCTGTTCAATATTTGTACAGAATACTCAATAAGTTGGTTGTAGCCCACAACACCATCATTCCCCTTTCTCATGTTAGGATCCTAGGGGCATATTTATACTCTGTTTGCACCGGATTTGCGTCCTTTTTTTACGCAGATCCAGTGCAAATATAACTCCATATTTATATTTTCAAACTAGACATGCCTACTGTCAAAATATTGGAGTTAAAGTAATTTTTTGCCTGCGGAAAGCTACCTTGCGTCAATGAGATGCAAGATAGGCATTCCCGGGCAAAAAATGACTCAAAGGCCCTAGCGCCTTATTTATCCTCCCATGCAAAAATCATGCACGGGAGGAGGAGGGCCTTAAATAGTGGCGCTAAGCCTGCTGAGCACCATTATTTAACGCCTGGGTCAGGGCAGGCGTTAGGGGACCTGTGGGCCTTTTTCCATGGCTAAAGACCATGGAAACAACCCACAGGCACCTTTCCCTGTCCCCAGCGACACCCCCACCCGCCCGCACCCACACCTGGAGGACACTTAAGGATTGGGGACCCATCCCAGGTAAGTCCTGGTAAGTATTTAATTTTTTTTTGTAAAGTGCCATAGGTGGGGCACTCTGCAGCACACATAGAAGAAGCAAAATGCCATGGACGATTGTTTACGTGAAGGAAGGGACACCTTCCTGCACATAAACAAGGTATCCCCTCAATGCAGAGACACTTGCACTATGGTGCATGGAATGCTGCATTGGCCCACGTCAGCTAATTTAGCCCCGGCACAGGGAGTGGCACAGTGATGCCCTGTATTCTAGTGACAACTGGCCATCAGCGCATTTTGAAAGTGTGCACAATGCTGACACATTTGGGGTTGTGTGGAACACCATAATTTCCTATTACATCTGGGCCTTTGTGATTTTAACCCACACCACCTGCTTTCTTGCGGGTTCCTTGTCCCTGCTACTGGCACAATGGTGGCATGCACTTAGCCTTCCTATTCACCATGATGGACATTCCACAGTAGTATATTGTATACTGTTACTCTTTGGATGCAATGCTGCATTGGCAACATGAATGATGGGTCTAGGGCAGTATCGCACAGGTAGAGCCATTGCATACAATGCTTTTGTTACATTTTCAACTGCCTGCATCAGGCCCCACACATGTGCTAATTGGAGGTGACAGTGCAACCATTATGGATTGTCTGCCCCATTAGATTTTCCCTCCCTAACTTTGTATCATTTCCTTGCACACACGATATCAGCAACAGGCATGTGTTGGTATTAGGATGTTAAATGTGGATCATTGAATGCATTTTGTGACTTTGTAGATGTGGTACCGAGGAATGTGCAGCTCTGTTCCCCATGGGCTATTATTAGAATGATGATGCATTTGCATTACAGACTAGTGACATTCTGACGCTAGTGCAACATTGATGCCACTTGTGCCAGTTATCACGTATGTTGAATGTGCCATTAAACAGCAGCCCAACCTTTCATACAAGACACTCTATCTCGTCAGATGGTGAGATTGAAGGGCCTTGTACAGCTGCACACACGACATTCACAGACATGCTCCATGTGTTGTATGTGTTTTATTTTGTGGCCATTCCCATATGGTGCATATACTTGTGTGTGAGTTGTTGTGGGCTCACCCTGTGTGGGTTGTGTTCCACAGGTAGCATGCTTTAGGGCTGATTTGCAGCAGCAATATGTGTTGCACGACATTGTTCCAGTTTCGGAACGCAGAGATGTGCCATGTTTACTAGAATATGATACAGCCCTGCAATTCCCTCTGCGTCTGCACAGATTTGTCCTCCCTGCACCAACACAGGCATTGTTGCAGCATGATGAAGAGGTACCTGCCTTGAGGGGATAATTTGTTTATGTGCAGAGAGGTATCCCTTCCTGCACATGTACAAGCTATTTTTTGCTAATGTGACATTTCAATGTGTTCTGCAAAATACAGCACACATGAGAAGGGCAATGAAACAAGGAGGAGGGAAGAATTTTGGCCAATTACACCACCCTGTCACCACCTCTGGGGTGATATTGACTTCAGTCCTTGTCTCTAATGTCTAAGTTGTGTAGGTACAGGCCCTTGACAATAGGTAATGTGGAATAGCCACATACACACTATTTGCATGTCCCTTCCAGGTAATGTGCTGCATATTTGCATGGTGGAGTATAGCCATAGTGAGTAGCTTATGTCCATGTTGTGTATATGTTGGAGTGCATTGCACAACCAAAGCGCCAGTACATGTGTGGCTTTGGTGGGGATGGCACGTCTTGATTCAGGGCCTATGTGTCCTGATGCAACCCTTTAGCATGCATTGAGTGTATGGCCCCTTTCTGCCATTCATGAAATTCCAGATATTCCCCCCTGCATTTGGAGTGGTTATTGGTAGTCTGCGCTGTCCTGTCCTGCGATTCCAGTGACCAGCTCCTCTGGGGTGACCGCTGCAACCATCTCCTCCAGCTCATCCAGGTACTCCTGTAGTGGGGGACTTCCACGTCGAGTCTGCAGTGCTGCCTTTCGGTCCCTGGCCAGTTTCTCCTTAGTCCTGTGCTTGCAATCTTGCCAGTGCTTCTTGCACTCGGTGACAGTCCTCTTCACCTCTGCCACGCTGTTGACTTTGTCTACTTTTGCCTGCCATATTGCGTCTCTCCTACCGACTGGCAATTTGGAGGTGACGAATAGCTGGTGTTGGTCTTCGGTCATCTCTCTGACCAGGATGTCATGCTTCTCCTCACTAAAGCAACACTTGTGCTTCCTCTTCTCCTGGGACTTTTCTGGTCCCTCCTGGCTGGTACTTGGGTGATTGGGGTCTACCTGGGGTCTCTCCTGGCCTGCAATCTCCATTTTGTCTTTCAATTTTTATTTTTCCTGCTTGTACGTTTTATTTTGACTAATGCAATAAAAAATGGCACTAACCCGTTTTGCAACATATGTACGTCTCGCAAAATGGTATTTTTTTACGCTAACCATTCCTTAGTGCCTTCGTGCTTCATTTTTTTAAATATATCACACGGATGGCACTAAAAATAATTACGCACAACTGCACTAGCGCAGTTGCACATCATTTTTCAGAAATATGGGCCTAAATTGCATAAGCATGTTGCAGGTTTTAACAGACTTTGTTAAATTTGTCTTAATAGCCATTATCTCTTTTACGTACTTAGTGCATTTAATGTGACATTTAGTCTTCATGTATTATTGAAATTCAATAAAAAGATTTTTTCTAACTAACTTATTAGCCCCTAACCTTCATCATGTGCTAGGTACTGTTAAAAATGTGTCTGCTGAAAACCTGTTCCTGGTGATGACAGGACTTCAATTGCAAACATTTATGTTGTGTCCTTGCAGAGGGCACACTCACAACTGCAGGGATGCTGGCGCATTAAGGTGAAACACACATGTTGTCTTTGTTCAGGGTATTACGGAGTGACCACAAGCGATCGCCCCGCCCTTTATTTGTACCCTTAGGCCACGCCCGGCCGTTGGGCTGCTGGATGTGATACAAAGTATTGTAGAGCCCAGGTGGCACTCTGCATCCCTTACTACTTTTATTCCAACAGAACAAAACAGAATTTAGCTATTTGGAAACACAACAAACATAGGGGTATATTTAAAAGACCTTAGCGCCTCCTTGCGCCACATTTGCGTCATTTTATTATGCAAATGTGGCCCAAAGAGGCCAAAAACACTGTGCCATATTTACAAAGTGGTGCAATGCATGCGTTGCTCCACTTTGTAACCCTTTGCGCTACATTATGCCTGCAGCAGGCATAATGTGTGCAAAGGAGGCGTTCCCCCATTAGGGGGGTCCAAAAAAATGGTGGAAGGAAATCTAGGAGATTTCCTTCCACCATTTCTTTACGGCACTTTTAACGCCCGCTCAGAGCAGGCGTTAAAAGGAGGCTTCCATTGCTTACAATGGGCCTCTGGGTTCTTTGCAGGATTAGCGGCAACATTTTTTAAGCTAATCCTGCAAAGCGCCAGGCTAGCGTCTAAAATTTGGATGCTAGTCCCTTAACTATTGCCATGGTTTGCATTATTTTAAATACGGTGCACACATGGTGGAGTTAGGGGGTGCTAAGGGGCGCAGAAAAGTGGCACTGCACAGTGTGCAGTGCCATTTTTAAAAAAAAGGCCCCATAGTCCTTCAGCCTCTGGCTTGGTAGAGGGTTGGGCCGGAGTCCAGACTTTTGGCTTCGGACACCTGACTCTTGTTTCTGAAGTGTGTCAGCGTCTATGCCTCCTGAATTAGAGGTCATCTGAGGGCACGTGGCTCTGGTACTGTCACAGCCCGTTTTTGCTCTACTTGCGTTGCACTACCTAGATGCCTCGTTATCTATCTCTCGTGCAATGTCTACTGCCTCTTGTTTATCATCCTGGTACTTTGCTTGAGGTCTGATTTGTTTGAACCAGGAAACGTTCCCAGCTACTGTGGATTGGCCCAGATGAACAGTGACCATCGTTCCTTAAATGTTTATGATCTCCCACACTTCCTTCTCAAGTGGGGTGCAAAACTTCCCTTGGTGTCGGTCTCCCGTGATCACCTTATCTCCAACCACTAGATCCAGGGCTACAGCCCTGCCGACTTGACTTGCATGGTCATTTATGACCTGTCTCTTCTACTGGGTGGCCTGCACATCAATGATGTCATGGCTCCAGCTGGGTCCCTTGGGGATGAGATCTCTGGTGGGTTTTCTCATCAATAGGTCACTTGAGGTGCACCTTATGGTACTCTGAAGCATCTGCCAGTAGGCTCTTAGAAGCCAGTGTAGGTAGCACTCCTTCTCCCTGTTTCACTCCAATGCGTAGCGTCCTTTTCAAAGTGCACATGAAGCGCTCCACCTCCCCTTTAGTTTTTGGCTAACGTGGAATAATTTATCTGTGTTTGACATTCAGGCTACACTGGTACGACTGAAATTCTTGTCCCTGGAAGGGTTATTCATTGTCAGTCTTCAGTTCCCCTGGGATCCACAGTAGTGCAAAGATCTTTAACAGTCCTGGCTTCCAGTTGAAGACACCAGTTCCAGGACTGGATACTTAGAGGCATATTTACAAGAAAGTGACGCATCAGCTTTGATGCGCCACTTTTCTTGCACCCCCTTAATGTCACTATGTTAGCTCCATATTTACAATACGGCGCAGCATGGCACACATTAGCACAATAGCGTCAAATATTTTGATGCTATTGTGGCGCATTGGTTGACTATCTGCAAAAATGATGGCGCTAGTCCAGCAATGCGTGGGGGGCCCATCGGAAACAATGGGAGCATCACTGTAACACCTGCCTTGGGAAGGTGTTAAAAATGACAGGAAAAATG
The DNA here is from genome assembly GCF_031143425.1 of Pleurodeles waltl. Taxonomy (NCBI): domain Eukaryota; kingdom Metazoa; phylum Chordata; class Amphibia; order Caudata; family Salamandridae; genus Pleurodeles; species Pleurodeles waltl. The sequence continues at coordinate 1,284,605,024 of NC_090440.1, forward strand.
GTGCAGTGAAATCTCAAAATTTCACTGCACCATTTTTCTGGGTCTCTTAACGGGGAACACCCCCCCTTGCATACATTATCTCTGGCGCATAATGTGGCGCAAGGGGTTACAAAGTGGCGCAAAGCTTACATTGTGGCATTTTGTAAATCTGGTATGGGGATAAGGCCTCCTTGTGTGAAAAAAATGACTGTATGGTGTGCAAGGAGATGCTAGGGATTTGTAAATATGCCCTAAAGTGTGGCAGTCTATCACCACACCTGTGAGATGGCCATCTGGAAAACCGCTAACGGTAATGCTGACATAGGACCATGGCGTCAAACCTGGCTCTTTGGTACTCACCGGAGCAGCTGGGGGTTCTCCGCTCATTATCACGCAGGAGTGGTAGCCTCTGACCTTGTTCTCCACCCAGGTATCCATGGTGGGGAACTATACTGTGTCCCTAAGCCTTGCTTTTGTCTTCACTATGCTCTGGTAGCCTGGTGGCCTTGGTGGGCCAGTTAGACAACTCTTGCCCATAGGCTTTTAGGTGTTACGATCTGACGTCCGCAGAGTAGTAGGCCTTCTCCACTCATGCTTACCTCACCCTTGATCATCCAAAATGTTGTGCAGTGTGCTTCCTTAGCTTTGGATAGACTTGTGTCTTGATCCACGGCCACGTGGATCTCCTCAATGGAGAGTGCCTGCGGGCAGGCATTATGGACTACCATTCTTACAAATTCCTCTGCCCCTTCATCTTCTTCTGTCTCTCTGGTGTCAGCCTGCATTTGCGGGTGTCTGGATAGGTAATCTGCTGGATTGTTCCCACCTGGGCGGTTCACAACCTTGAATGTGTAAAGCTGGAGTTGCTCAGCCCACCTTTCATTGCATTGTGGTCCTGGCTATGCCTGCAAACAGCAGGATCAGCGACTTGTGGTCAGTCACCACTCAAATTTCTGCCTACAGAGGTAGCAATGGAAAAGGTGACAGACCAACTCGATGTGCATACCTGGTCTCCATGCTTGTTATTTCCCTGCTCGCACAGGCAATGGGGAGCAAGGACCCTTCTCTCTTTTCTTGTAGAAGCATGGTGCCAATCTCCAACAGGGCTCGTGTCTATCACCAGTTCTGTCTAGCGTCTTGGATTTGAGTATGCCATGATTTCATCTGCCAGCAGCGCCTCCTTCACTTTTAGAAATGCCTGGCCAGTGCAGGAGTTCCAGTACCACGGAGCATTTTCCTTAGTCAGGGCTCTCATCGGCTCTGATAGAGTGGCCAAAGTGGGAATGACGCATCCACAGTAAGTGGCCACCCTGAGAAAGCTGCTTAACTCAGTTATGTTTTGTGGGATAGCTGCACTCCGGATGGGGTCAACTTTCTTTGGGTCTACTTCCAACCTTTCGCTTGTGAACTTGTAACCTAAGAATTCAATGGAGTTCATGTAGAATAAGCATTTTTGCTTGTGTAGGGTTAGCCCACAATCTGCTAACCGCTTGAGGGTCGCTCTTAGCCTTACATGGTGGTCTTCAAACGTGTTGGAAAATATCAAAATGCCATCTCTAATGTTTAGCACTCCGACCAGCCCAGAGAGGGCTAAACAGATGGCATTCTGAAACACCTCTGCCACCGGCGATATTCCAAAGTTCAGGTGTGTGTATCTGCAGAGCTCCACGTGTTGAGAAGGCGGTTAGGTAGTGGCTAGATGGGTCCAGTGTGAGCTGGTGGTGGCCCGCATTGAGGTCTAGCTTCAAGAACCACCTAGCACCATTGAAGTCTGCTACTATGTAGTCAGCGGTGGGGGGTGATGTGTCATTTCCTGCGTATTGCCTTGTTCGGGAGCGGCATGTCATTACCTAGTCTGATGGCTCCAGATTGTTTGGGTATAACTAGAGGTGAGACCCAGGGGTGGGTCACGTAGACTTCTCAATCACTCCTTGCTGTTTGATTTGATCCAGCTCCCTCCCCACCTGCAGGCTGAATTGCACCCTCTTGGCCATTAGTTTCACCATTTTGTCAATGTGTAATTTCACTTTCAGGTCTTTCAATTGCCCCAGCCTCTCAAACAGCTGGGGAAACTCTTGCAGAATGCCTGTAGAATGCAATTTGTACACCTGCTGAGCAAAGATTAACCCCAAGTCTTCAGTAGTGTGGCACCTCAGAAGGGTGCCTGTGTTACCTTTTGTCACATGGAACTGAGTCCAAGTTGACTTCCCTTAATTTTTCACCACCAACTCTATGACTCCTCTCAGCGTCAGTGGCTCTGTGCCCCCATAGGTGTATATTCGTGCTTTGGTTGGTGTTAGCTGTAGTTGTGGCATGATTCTGCCGAACTGGGCTGAGTCCATGATATTTATGTATGCACATGTGCCTATTATGGCTTTGATCTGGGTGCCTTCAATGTTGACTGTGCACATTGGTTGGGAGCACGTGTGTTTACTCTCTCTGCCAGCTAACGAGACAGTGAACACTTCATTGTTGTCATGGTGAGCAGCGGAATCAGTCAAATACGCAGGACGGTGTCCAACTGCATCCTCCTCATGGGAGAGCTGATGCTGGGTTGGCGGTCCCATCCTTTGTACTCTATGCCTGCCCGCTGCTCCAGCACACCTTCACAACATGATTCATGCACCCACACCTTGAGAATGCTTTTGCTTGTCCTGGGCTCATGTTGGGAATTCAGTTCAACAGGCCACAGTTCCCACACCCCTTCTCAGGTGGTTTGAGTGTGTTGGTGGTACGAGGCCGAGCATGGCGTCTCTGGATGGCATCGACCTGTTCCTCCTTTACCTTCACCACCCGGGCAGCACCCGTCAGGGACATCCCTCTCGTTAGTGCCACCTCCATGTCTTCTTCTCTGCTGTCTGCCAGCTCATGGGATCTCATGTTGTTTAATGAGATGTCTGGCTGTTGCAGTATGAGTTTCCTGAGGGCCGGCAGCCCTGGATTAGCTGGGCCTTGATTTCATACAGCTGGCTGATGTCGGTGCAGATGCTGGCTAGACATCCGCGGACTTATCTTCTGCTTGCTGCACCTGTCTCATAATCAACAATTGGGCTGGAGGTTCAATGCTGCAACTGTTGCGTTAAAACCATCATCGCCACATGTGATGGGGAGGTGTTCAACCAGTTCCGCACCACTGATGTAGAGCATCATCAACCTTTTCACCCCCCCTCTGTTTCGCAATGGTGCAAAAGTAGTGCTGTAGGCATCCTATCCATTGGCACCAGAGGGGAGTATCGGTGGCAGGATCCACCAGCTGACTGAACGTGGCATCACCTTGATTGAGTGAGCGCAGTGTGTAGAGGCTGGTGGCACAGAGTTCTGCTGCTGCTTTGACATTATATGAACAAATGGATTACCTTTTCATGCCCCTCATACCCTTGGGTCGTCCTCCTTCCAAATAGGGTGTCAGTCTTGAGGATTAGCCCTAGTTGTGGCCTTCGCTTCCACACCCTGGTAGACAGTCTTCTGCTTTGGTCTGGCCAATCGCAGAGATCTCTCCTGCACCTTCCTTGTTTTCTTATCTCCTTTGTCTTTTTTTGATTTCTTTTGTGTCTCACACTTTTCTCTCCCCTTGTGATTTCTCTCTTCTCTTCTCTTCTTTTTTCTTTTGTCTTTTTCTTTGCTAGCTTGCTTCTTCTTATACGGGCTGAGCCGCCGTTGCCGCGTGCATGCTGTCTTTCCTCGGGGTATTGTGGAGTGATCACGAGCGATCGCCCCACCCTTTATTTGTACCCGTGTGCTGCACCCGAACCTTTGGACTGGTGGATGTGATACAAAGTATCATAGAGGCCAAGTAGTACTTCACAATTTACACCATTAATTTGTAGAATGGTCCAAATATGTTTGCTAGCTGTGTCATTAAGTTAAAAGGCTTGCTTAATCATTGGTCGTCTGGTCTTCATTGTAGTCTATAAAACATATTCTGAATCGTACCCCAGACATATAGGCCCTCATTACAACATTCGCGGGCAGCAGCCGCTGCCCGCCAATGCGGCCGCACTCCTGCGGTGGTCATTAAGACATCCCCGCTGTGCCGGCAGGCGGAAACCTAGTTTCCGGCCGCCCAGCGGGGATGTCTGCCGCAACACGGGAGCCGGCTCCAAATGGAGCATGTAAATCTCTCGTCTCACAGAGGGGATTAAACAGCTTCAAAAGAATAACTTTGAAATACATACAGCCTTTGTCTCCTGAAAGCTAAAGCACTCTGCTCTTTGGAGACGTCCCTTGACCAGGTGTACTTGAGTTACAGAAACTTACTGTCTTTCCTCCCCTAGGTCCAATCGCTCTAGGCTTTCTCGATGTGGGGCTCTACTTGGGGTCCAACCTCTGTGTACAAGATCTACTGGTAGGTGACTTTCAAGCATTGGCGTTTCATGAACTCCTATGTGTAGAAGCCCTGGGGTTATAAGCTAAGGCAATGTAGCCTAACATTTAAGGATCTCATTTTTTCCAGGAGACGGGTCTTGAAGCTTAACTCATCATAGCTTCATGCTTTGTCTTTAATATGTGTTAAAGCATCAATGCTGCATTTCTGTCTATCAATCAGCCATTCATGTAGATGTGTGTACTCTGACGCTGAGTGGTGGTTTGACCTAGTAGCTTTTCTAGAAATTAAATTAGTTAGAGCTTGGCTCTGTTAACATAAATGTAATAACTTAAATATAGACCCATAGCCAAAAGGTCTGAAATTCTACGTGTTAATGAGTAATTCCTACTCACTTTATCCCAGCATGGTGAAAACCTGAGAAAGCTGAAGGGGATTTTTTCATATTAATATTTTGAATTAAAATTTATTTACATTGCAGTACAAAAAATAAATTGAGAGGCTTGAATACATTTTCAAAATAGTTTTAACAAAGCTTTAGGCAGGTTATACTCTAATACACTTGTTTCCTGCCCTAACAGCTCCACGACGAGATGTTGTCTTTAAAATTGTCAGCTATCTGTCTCAACAGTGTTGAAGCATCAGTTATGAATAATCAATAGTGTTGACTTTTTATATTTTGACACACTGTCAGTGACACAACTTTACTAGTTGGCTGCTTTCTGGCAGCCTCTAATCCACTGGACTTGTTTGCACCATTCTAGTTTAGCACATTGTCTCCACAAACCTTGGGGCATATTTATACTTCATTTGCACTGAATTTGCATCTTTTGTTTACGCAAATTCGGCACAAAACAAACTCCATATTTATATTTTGATGAGTCTAACGTCAAAATATTGAAGTTTGCACCATTTTTTAGATGTTTGAATTTACCTTGCGCCAATGAGATGCAAGGTAGGCGTTCCCATCTAAACAATGGTGCTAACCCCATAGCCCCATATTTATCCCCCGCACTAAAATGACGCACGGGTGGGAAGAGGGGCTAAATAATAGTGCAAAGCCTGCTTTGCACTATTATTTAACGCCTGGGTCAGACCAGGCATTAGGGGACCTGTGGTCCCATTTCCATTGTTAAACACCATGGAATGGTTCCACAGGTACCCTCCTCAAGCCTCAGGTACACCCACACCAGACGGACACCGGAGGATGCGGGACCCCATCCCAAGTAAGTAGGGCAAGTATAGGTAAGTATATAGGCCCATATTTAAACTTTTTTAGCGTCGCATTTGCGTCATTTTTTGACGCAAAAGTGGCGCAAACTTACAAAATACATTTGTATTTTGTAAGTTTGCGCCGATTTCGCATCAAAAAACAACGCAAATACGGCACTAAAAAAGTATAAATATGGGCCATATTTCTTTTTAAATTAAAGTGCCATCGGGGGCCAAACTTGGGCCCTCTGCATGGCAAATGGGTGCAATGGCCATGCCCAGGGGACACTGGTCCCCTGTGCTGGCCATTAGGGTGGTGGGCATGACTCCTGTCTTTTCTAAGGCAGGAGTCATGTGAAATGGATGGTTTTGCATCCGAAAATGATGCTAGGCTGGTTAGAGGCATTTTTTTTGCCTCTAACCATCATAATGTCATTTTTTGGTGCAAAACAGCCTTCTCCCATACCGCCACCCCCACCCGGCAAATGTAATTTTTTTGGTGCTTGCCCACTCTTTGCACCGGCTTGCACCATTCCATAAATATGGCGCCTGGCTGGCACTCAGGAATGGTGCAAGCCGGTGATAAACGTTTTGATGCAAAACTGCGTTATTGAAGTTTTGCATCAAAAAGTATAAATATGCCCCCTTATGCGCTCATCTCAACTTCCTCCAGTTGGTAAGGTTCCACATCATGTTCCGCACACCTGTGGGAACATATTTCATGCAGCTCATATGGCCAATCATTTACTCACCTAATAAATATTGGGATGGAGAGTCAGTCACAATAGTGGGAGTGTACACCTTGAATCCCATTAAAAAAGACCCATCATGGTACCTGTCATACACTTTGTGTGAGATGCAAAAAGACTGAGCTAATATTGTAACATAGTTAAATATCTAACTTTTTAATCCTTCATTTTTTTAATATATCTGAACTTAGTGTTACATATCCGAACCGTTTGCGGGTTCACGTGGCTTTCTCAAGTACAAACATGGTGTAACTGCAGTCCTGGGAACTGACCTGGAGTGATACTGAAAAATGTACACTAAATATACCCTTTTAGCACTTGACCCTCAGAATAGAGGGTGGGGTGAGCACGCCAAAGCTTGCTCGGATGGAAGTGTTAGAGGATGAGATTAGAGACCCAGAGCTCAACAGTTATCAATTAGCATGCACTAACGATTTTCCAATCCAATGGTTATTGTATATAATAAAAGAGAAGTACTCATTATACCAAAATTAAGGTTCAGATTTCAGAAACCCCTTGAGCCACCTTGCGCCACATTATCATCACTTTTCTGATGCTAATGAGGCCTTAAGTTGGCAAAAACACCACGCCATATTTACAAAGTGGTGCAATGCACACATTGAGCCACTTTGGGAACCCTTGCGCCACGTTATGCCTGCGCCAGGCATAATGTATGCAAGGGGGCGTTCCAGCATTAGGAGGCCCAGCAACGTGGCCCAGTGGAATCTATGAGATTCCATTGCACCATTTCTTGTGTCATTTTTAATGCCTGCTATGGCAGGAGTTAAAATGAGGCTCCCATTGTTTTCAATGGGCCTCCTTTTCACTTTGCAGGATTAGCGTCAATATTTTTGGCGCAAATCTTGCAAAGCACCAAATTAGTGTCAACATTTTTTACGCTAGTTCCCTAAAGTGCACCATGGTGCGCCACATCAACAATACAGCACACACATGGTGGCTTTAGCGGGGCGTAATGGGGTGCAAGAAAAGTGGCGCATCATGACATGCTGTGCCACTTTTCATAAATATGCCCCTAAATGTGCAAATGTGCATGTGCATAGGATTCTATAAAATGCACTATAGAGTGGCCCCCCATGAGACCCTCACACTGCAGTGTGTGTACGATGGTCCTACTTTCCACTGATGTTGTTCTGAAGCTGCATAGAGACCTCAACTGGCCAGTGGATACTTCTGCAGGATCCAGCAGGGGTACAGGCATAAAGCAAAAGGCAAAATATGGGTAGGTAGAGGATCCAGAAAGACATAAAGAAGGACAGTAGATTGGTAAGTAATGTTCCTCACCTGTATGTTTTTTGAGGTTTCAGTAGGTTTAAATATTGAAGGAGCTCAATGTCGCAGTGGCCAGGGTTTGGGGCGGATCCTGCAAGATGTTACAGGGACTGAACGAAAATTGCAAGGTCTCCTTTAGACAAGGCTCATGATGGATAGAAGTTTAATAGATCCAGGGCCATATTTAAGAGAAAATGACAGTGTGCGTCGCTGCGAATACGGCGCACACCTGTGTTTCTCTCTGCACCAGAGCTAAATATGCTGCGTGCGCTAACGCAGCAATCCTTGAACCATAGTACAAGGATAGCTGCGTTGAGGGGTAAATTGTTTTTGTGCAGGAAGGAACACATTCCTGCACAAAGCAATCTTAAATGGTGGTTTTCTCTTTCAAAATGCAGCACACATAGAAAGAGCAAATAATGAGGAGAAATGAAAGCATTTCTCCTTGTTTCGCCAAGCTAACAACACCCCTGGGGTGGTGCTAGATTTTGGCGCTGCCTCAGGTTTACGAAAACTCATATATCTCGGGCAGTATTAAAACGCAATGGATGTTGCTGTGATACGCCCACAGCTACACCCATTGCATGCCCCTTCCACGCAAAGTGCTGTGTGTGAAAGAGCCGTATTTACAAGTTGGCGTTAAGCCACAAAAAGTGGTTTAACACCACCTTGTAAATACGGTGCAGTGCATAGCGCCACCGGAGCGTCACTAAAAGTGACGCTCCGGTGGCGCTAGGGGCTCTCAAATATGCCCCCAAGAGTCCAAGGCCAGCGTTCCTTACTCAGAAAGTTGAGAGCTCAAAATATGTTGATTTGGGTTGCAGTTTGTTCCAGATTACTAATGACACAATCAAAGATAATTAAGGGTCAAAGACTAAGGGCTATATTTATACTTTTTGACGCAAAACTGCGCTAACGCAGTTTTGCGTCAAAAAAATTAGCGCCGGCTAACGCCATTCTGAAGCGACATGCCGGCGCCGTATTTAATCAATGACGTTAGCCGGCGTTAGCCGCCGGCGCTGCCTGGTGTGCGTGGAAAAAAACGACGTACACCAGGCAGCGCCGGCGTAGGGGGATATGGGGCTTGGGCGTCAAAAAATGGGGCAAGTCAGGCTGAGGCAAATTTTTCACCTCAACCCGATTTGCGCAATTTTTTTCGACTCCCAACCCCCATAGAAATGACTCCTGTCTTAGCAAAGACAGGAGTCATGCCCCCTTGCCCAATGGCCATGCCCAGGGGACTTCTGTCCCCTGGGCATGGCCATTGGGCATAGTGGCATGTAGGGGGGCACAAATCAGGCCCCCCTATGCCACAAAAAAAAAAAAAAAAATACTTACCGGAACTTACCTTAATGTCCCTGGGATGGGTCCCTCCAGCCTTGGGTGTCCTCCTGGGGTGGGCAAGGGTGACAGGGGGTGTCCCTGGGGGCATGGGAGGGCACCTCTGGGCTCCTTCCGAGCCCACAGGTCCCTTAACGCCTGCCTTTTCCAGGCGCTAAAAAACGGCCCAAAAGCGGCCGTACGTTATTTTTTTGGACCCGCCTACTCCCGGGCGTGAATTTTGCCCGGGAGTGTAAATACGGCGCACATGCCTCGGAGTCAATTTTTTAGACAGGAACGCCTACCTTGCATCTCATTAACGCAAAGTAGGTGTCCACGCTAAAAAATGACGCAAACTCCATGGACTTTGGCGCTAGACGCGTCTGATGCCAAAGTATAAATATGGAGTTAGTTTTGCGTCGGAATTGCGTCAAAAAAAACGATGCAATTCCGGCGCAAACAGAGTATAAATATGCCCCTAAGTAAGTTAAGCAGAGGGCAAAAGATCTCTTAAGGTTAGAACCACAAACTCCCACCAACATCTCATTTGCTTTGCTGCATTAATTTTTTATTTGAATGTACTTCATTCAAAATTAGAACTCTACCAGATACTTTCTGTGGGCAATTGGGTCCTGCTCACAATTTGAATGCAGTCTTACATCTCCCTAATATTTGCTGCTCTAATTAGGCAATTAAGAGTGATAGCAGAGTGGTAGGACTTTTCTCTACTCACCACTAAAGCAAAAGACCTTCTCTTGAAGTGCCCATGCCCTCCAAGGAGCTACACCGGGGTGCTGGAGAGTCTCATGTCTTCAGCGAGCCTCTGCTTACCAAAAGTGGCAGAACAAGATGTTGGGCATGGTCTTGGGAGGCCGTGAATGCGGTCATGCTGTTTTACTCTCTCCTTCTTGATTGGAAAATAGGCAATCAGTATCAGGCTTAGAATAATCTTGTAGGTGCAGGCTCGCTGTGAATAAAGTAGACCTCTGTGTATGTGGCCTGAGGAACAGTCCTCTAATTCCCCAGGCTCTGACAACCATCTCCTTAGCTTTTGGTAAGCAAAAAAAGTCCTAAAGTCCGGTGAGCAAGTTCAAATGTATATCAGTCATCAGAGCATAGTGGCAGCATGGCCCACCGTTAAGACATTTTGTCAAAGACCCTACTTCCCTCTGATGTTGTCCAGGAGCTAGATATAGACTGCATCTGCTTAATGGATACATCTGCAGGGTCAAACAGGGGGGCAGCTATAAAGCAAACACCGTCCTCTTAAAGAGCCCACCTTTTTGAAGTTACTATACTTTTGTGCTAGTGATTCATATGTCTTCTGTGATCCTCTACTTGCCAGCAGGGTCAGCTCAGGATGTTAGATGTCGAGCACATTCTTGGAAGTCAGCAGATGAGGTTGCACTCTCTTGCTTCCTCTTTGATTGAAGCAGCATGCTGGCTATGGTTTAAGCAGTGACTAGTAAGCAAGAAACCCCACTCTAGCCCTGGGGTCAGCTCTTGCAACACTCAATTATTTTCTTCTTAAGTGTAGCAAGCCATTGATGATTTAGCAGTGATTTCGGATGCAGAGGCCCACTCCAGCACTCGGGACAGCTCCTCCATCATTCGCCATCTAGTCTACACATCTGGTTTGTCTCTGTTGGAGGCTGGTTATTAGTAGAGGCAAGTACAAACTTACTACTAGCAATAATGCCCCCAGACAATGCTAGGTCAAGTCAAGGTCTCAAAACATCAGCCCCTGGCTCAACCCTGATAGCTTGGCAATGAGCAGGCAGGCTTAACTTAGGAGACAGGTATGTAAAGTATTTAAATACACCAATACAGTAAATAGGTAAGACATAACACACAATAAAAACCCCACACCAATTTATAAAATGAGTAAATATTTTTATCTTTAAAATGAAACCAAAATGACAAAAATCCAATATAGAGAACTAGTGTTATGAATTTTTAAAGATTAAATAAAAAAATGTGCTTGCTAGTGCTTAGAAATCAATAGTGCCAACCGGGGACACCTGTTCACCCTTGACCGAGAGAAAGTCAAAGTTTGAGGCTGACTGCGATGGATCTCTGCTCTGATACATTGAGAAGGAGGCCTCAGTCAAAATTTTACCTTCGAACCTAGAAACTTTTTGGGAGCTTTTCTCTCTTGACATTGTGCGGTGCTCCTCAAAAAGGCGATTTTGATGCAACATTGTCAGACTTCTTTTCCGTGGGTCTCCAGTCAAATTCTGAAATCTTCAGCAGGATGAACCTGAAATCCTGGCCAGGTTGTGGTTGAAGGTAGTCGGCTTGACTCACGACGGTGAGTCGGTCCACTTATGGAGCTTTTTCTAGATGTTGTTCTAAACTTCTCCAAACTTCTGGAACTTCTTCCTGAAGTTACTCTTGAGGGTTCAAAGTGTCAAAAACACAAATCCAAGGGCACTGGCATACCAAATGTGAGGGGGCCCCCCTTCAAAGAACATGGAGGGGCCTTCTCTGGACTCACTCAGGAGATGTCATGGCAACTTACTGTGCTGAGAGGGCCACTTGGGACTCAGGCCCCCCCTCACACCGCATGGCTAGAGGGGGCTTTTGTCACACCCCTGTCCAAGGGTCTAGAAGCTTTGAAATAGTCCTTGGAAGTTATGGACCACAATTCCAACAATGCTCCTGGCCAAATCCTTAAAAGTCCACTGGAAGCACTCCAGGCTGGGGTCTTTTGTGATAGTTGGTGCAGGCAAGCTCTGTTAACCTGTTGTTTTCAGGGAGTCTACCCCTGAGTCCTTTTTGAAGCAAGGCAACATCCTTAATGCTGAGACTGGGTCAGTGTTGACACAGGTAAATGAAGAGGGACTTGATCAGCCAGTTGCCTTCATTAGCAGGTGACTGCTCCCCAGATAGTAAAGATGGGGTGTCCTTGAGAGGGAAGCTTTTCCTGGCCTCCAAGTTTCTGCCTGCTTTGAACATGTACTCTACTGTGCGTGTGCGTGATCTCCGGCTTAGTACAAAGTTCAGCACATTGTCATTGGCTTCCTTGAGAGGTTTTTTCCAAGACTCTCTCACCAGGCACAATGGGCCTCTTACCAGGTGCCCAAACAACAATTCAAAGGGACTAAAGCCAACCCAGCCACTCAAGTTGAAGTGACTGTTCTGAGGGGAATTGCCTGAGGGTACCTTGTGGCATGGTCCACTACCACCTAGATATATCTGTTCCCTGATGCAGTTGGTGGGTCTAGGGAACCAGCAAAGTCTAACCCCACCCTCTCAAAGGGAGTCCCGGACACTGGCAGTGGTATCACCAATCTCCTGGTGGCCCCTCCTTGACATTTCTGGCTTCTGTATAGAGGACTCCCTCATCCCAGAAAAATTTATGAGATCCACTAACATCACCCTCCTCTTGCCTAGAGGCGGTCTGCCTCAAGCTCTCAAGAGTGGGACGCTCCCTCTGTCCCTGGCAAAACTTCTCTGGTGGGTACACCAACTCCTGCCAATTCTACCAAGTTGGGCAGACCTTTCAGTGGTGGAATCCCACCCTCAGAGGTCAGATCCTTCCACTCCGGGTTAGATCTTTCTTGCACCTCTGGAGTTCTCTGGGTTGGCTCACCAGACCCAGTGCCCTTTCTCTTGTCATTGGATGCTTGTCCCATTATTCCAGAGTTCAAGTGTCCAGCCTTTCCCTGCTGAGCAGCCTGTGACCTGGTCACAGCATATACCCACTCAGGGAGATCGAGCAACCTTGCATAGACCATTCTCTCTACCCCTAGCCAGACAGAAGCTTAAGATCATTTCCCAGTAGACATTCCACTGGGAGTACAGAAGACACAGTTACCTGCTTAGGGCCTGTCACACATCCCCACTGCAAACTCACCATTGCCACAGGATGGAGTTTGGTTTGCTATCTGCAAAGGTTACCTGGTGGTACACACCAAGGGGCATATTTATACTTGTTTTGCACCAAATTTGTGTCATTTTTTTTAACGCAAATTCGGTGCAAAACTAACTCTATATTTATACTTTGGCACTGGACCTTTCTAGCGCCAAATTTATAGAGTTCAAGTAATTTTGGGATGTGGAAACCTACTTTGGCCCTGATTTATACTTTTTTGTGCAAAACTGCACTAACGCAGTTTTGCACCAAAAAGTTTAGCATCGGTTGCAACATTTCAGTGCACCAGCCGGGCACCATATTTATGGAATGGTAGTCGGGTGGGGCTGGCAGTATGGAAGATGGGGGTTTTGCACCAACAAATGACGTTAGGCAGGTTAGAGTAAAAAAAAATGACTCTAACCTACCTACAGTCATTTTCTGGCGCAAAGCCATCCATACCACATGACTCCTGTCTTAGAAACAACAGGAGTCATACCCACCACCCAAATGGCCAGCACAGAGGACCAGGGTCCCCTGGGCATGGCCATTGCACCCAGTGACATGTAGGGGGGGCCATTTCTGGTCCCCCAGTGGCACTTAAAAAAAAAAAAACTACAGGTTCCCTGGACTACATCGGGATGGTGTCTCTATAGACAACAGGCTTCCTTGCTCGGGTATGGGGGATGATGTCTTCCCGGTGGAATCCTGAAGGACGGATTAGGGCCTTTCATGCTGTGCTCTAACATAGGTTAGGTAGGAATTGCATATATTACGCATAGTGATAGTATGGTGGGACTTTTATGTTTCACTTTCCTTCTCACCATTTTGCTTCTACCATGTTTCATTATTCAAATTATTGCACTTCATGCCATTTCATCTAGGACCCAGCTGCGTCAATAAATCTTAGTGAACTATTTTCTGCCTCTGTTTGTCTTTGCATGTGTGAGAATAATGTAACTGAGAGAAAAAGATGAGATCTGATACACCACGATTTACCTGAAAAGTTATCTTGTCATGCTCCTGGTTGCCACAAATCATCCCTGCTCTTGGGCAGAGAGGAGGTGCTGCTAGTTGGCTGGAAATGGATTAGGCCGACAGTTGTCACATGGTGTGGGATTGGACTCAGTTGACCACAGTTCAGGTGATACTGCCACCGAAATCCAGCAGTCTCATAAGGATAATGAAATCCCACAAACACTCTTTTGTGTTCTGGCAGGTAACAGTCAAAACACCGACCTGCCTTCATTAGGTAGCAAAACATTCCTGACTTTGTAGGATCAAAAGTCTTCCCCAAATACCCCTTTTTCTTGAAAGTGGCATGGCTCAGATTTCCACACTCTAATGCAGGTTTTTGTGGGCCTTGTGAGGAATCTTTCTGTTTTTGACCTTCCTTCCCCTGTGCTTTTCCCCTGGGAGGGCACCTTTCCTCCTTTCTTTTGGTCTCATCCCTGGTATTGATTAGAGCAGTGGTCAAAGGTGTGGCTAAAAAACTAAATATTGTCTAAGTTTTGTTGTTTTGTCACTGTCAGGTAGCTACATAAAAATAGCATGAAGCTTAATAGAAAAATACATTTAAAAAAAGGTGTTACTCACTGGGAAACCCACTATATCTTATTATGAAATCTCTATTAGCTAATACGCTGCAGAGGTCTGTGTGCAACCGGAGGATAGTGAGGTGTACTTTTAGTGCTACGAGGTTAGAGCCTGTGTGAATGTGTAAGTCATTCTTCTAAACTTGCATTACACACAGGTTAATATACACTGCTATAAAATGTACAAAAAGGGTTAAGATAAAGTGCTGCTTCCAAAATGTAGATTTTGGAAGTACCAAGGATGAACGTACTGCAAAGTTTTTGACATAACTGTCCTTTCAACACCTCATCAGGGGTAGTAAACTCTATGTAAATACAATTTTAATTAAAAGTGTACACTTCACAGCTCACTTGTTAATTCTTTGCACTTACTCTGAAAAATAAATCTTGTCACCATAAAGCTTTGAGAGATTTGATCAATTAAAGCCAGTACTGGCTCCACACAGTCCTTTACAGTTTCAGATTACCCTAAACATTTGCAGATTAACGTGTTGCGCACTTTTACATTTCGGAAGCAGACACCCTGGCAGAAATGTTTGTTTAGCTGTCTGCCGTTTTTGGTTTCACAGCACAGGCTACTCAATGCATGACACCTCATCTGAAGCATTTAAAATATAGGAATTAACCATCTGAAAAGGTTGTTTTTTTACGTAGGAGAACAGTTTCTTATAAATCAGAATAAAAGACCCGGGTTCTCACCCACTCATCAGTTGTCTCCCCCAGTTCCCTGGGACCAGATAACTTGGAGTCAACTCATACTGGTGTAAATTCTCTTGTACACGAGTCAAGTTGTGCTCTTCAAGAATGAAACTATACAGCTCTTCACAGGTACTCACTTGATTATCCTTAATCCATTCATCAAGTGCCTTCACTGAGATGTCTACAAAGTCCACCCAGGTCTGTGTGCTCAACTTCTGGGTGTCCCTTACCATCCCCCTCCACTGTTCTGGGGTCAGACCAATTTTTGTACTAAGCATTGTTTCATGTGGGAGTAAGATTTTGCTTCATCCCCCTGAAGGATCCGGGGCCCATGGTGCACGCCGTTGGCATACATGTGTCGAAGCAGAACGCCCTACCTAAATGAAAGCCTAGAAAGTGATAACTGTCCAGGTGCACCGGTAATAGGCAAAAGACAGATTCTATATCTGTTTTTGACAACAAGGCCCCTTTCCCTGCTGCTTTGATGCGATCCACTGCATTGTCTACACTCGCATAGGATACTGAGCAGCTGTTCTGTTCAAGGCCATTGTTAATTGACTCATCTGATGGGTATGAAAGGTGATGCATCAGCCAAACATACCCTCTTCCTTTTTGGGAACCATCCCCAGAAAGGATACTAAAGATTTGCCCATTGGCGGTTGGGAATAGAGACTTGTTAGCCTATCTAGCTCAAGCTCCTTCGCTTTTTTTGGCTGGCTGTTGCTTGATTATCCCTCACTGACTTCTGGTTGTTACACCAATGGAACTCCAGGGGGCCTTCCTAAGGAATTGGGAATCCGTAACTTAATCCTTCCATCAGTAGCTGCTTTTCTCTCTTCCTGGGGTACCTGGCCAATTTGCCTACTAGATAATTTAATTTAATAGGAGTGCGGAGGGCAATGATGCTGGTATGGGTCCCAGGCTGATTCGCATGCATTTCACTTCCTGTTATTGGCATCCTTCCCATTGGAGGCCCCCTTAGCTTTCTTACAGTCGATTGCCGGAGGCCCCACAGTTGCCAGAGCTGTGACTAAGTTTGCAGGATTGCCCCCAATGCACTAATTGTCACATTTCCAGCAGTTAGAGGGTCTGGGCTTACCTTTTCTGTTCCCTGTCCGTTGCTTTTGACTTGTTGTGTGCCAGAACCCTTCAGCCCTTCCTCTCCCCCTTGATGGATAAAAACTATGACCATGTTCATGCACTCCTTCCCTGGCAACTGCGATGTGGTTATTAAAACCTTCGACATCCTGCTGATCCCACTCAGTGACCAGCCAGGTCTGCAGCTTCTCTCCGAAACCCTTATCATAGTGTAGCCATGCATCACCCTGGTGTGTTTGCTGCACAGCATGGACTCTTTGTTCATGTAAGAACAGTGCTGCTGCGCTTTCTGAGAATTTCTCTACGAATAGGCTAGCCAAAGTGTGAAATACCCTAAGCCAATTGTCTATGGATCGCTCCACTCTTGACCTGCGCTTGTCTCTCCTATCATTGCCTTTCTAATCTTGAGTTGTCAGATCCAAACCTGCCTGCCGCACCTCGAGCAATGAAATCATGTCAATAAATTCCTTTTGCCATTCTTTCCTTAACTGCAAGAGGAATCAGGCTAACTAGGGGAAACACCCGGAAGAACGAGTCCGGAACCATGAAGTTGTGAAAAACGAAAGTGAAACAACGCTTTCTTTTTCCACGGCTTCCTGATTTTGGTATCTTAACCACGCATGTCTGAACAACGCACATGCGTGGTTAGGGTACAGAAGAAGGAAGTCGGAGTCGACGCGGTGAAGGAGGAGGTAAGTTGGGCTGGGACTGGGGCTGTTTTTTAGGGTGTCGGGGTGGGAGGCTCGGGTGATTAGGGTTTGGGGGGAAGGGTTTAGGTTTAAGGTGTGGGTTGGGGGTTGGGAGGTTTAGGTTTTGGGGTGGGGTGAGGACTCAGGGTATTTTTAGTTTTTGGGGTGGGTTGGGGTGATTAGGGTTTAGTGGGGGAGAGGGGGTCAGGGTTTAGGTTTAAGGGGTGGGTTGGAGGATTGGGGTGTTTAGGTTTTAGGGGCAGGGTGGGGACTCTGGTATTTTTAGTTCTTGGGGTGGGGTGGGGGGCTGGGGTGATTAGGGTTTGGGGGGTCAGGGTTTAGGTTTAAGGGGTGGAGTGGGGGCTGGGGTGGTTTAGGTTTTAGGGGAGGGGGGTTGGGGTTCTGGTAATTTTATGGGTGGGGGTTGGGGTTGTTGTGGGGATGGGGGGTCACTGTAATTTTTGGGAGTGGGGGGTTAGAGGGGAAGCATGCTGGATTGTGCATGCTGATTGCTAATGCCTTTACCAGGAATGTGTTTACAATGGTAAAATTGTTGTAAATGGATTCGTGGTAAAGGCATTAGTGGTTAGAACGAGGTCGTTGTTCCAACCTCATTGTTGAGACACAGGTGCTTGAAGCATCCGTGGTTCTGACATATAACCGCTAGCTAGGCCTGTCTCTTTTGCAATTATGGGGGGGGCACCCAGGGGTGGCGTGATATACTCACTAGCTGGCTTGCCTACTACCCCTTTATGTATCCTGTCCATGCCTTCGTGGGATCCGGGCCACAAGAGCTCTCCATTGCCTGCCCCTTGAAGCCCCTTCCGGGTCTTTGTCCTTTGTACTGTCTTGCTCCCCTTGAACCTATCTGCCTCACCCTATTTATTGGCTGTGCTTTGTTGCTCTCTTTCTCGGCTGGCTGCCTGTCCTGACCTTTTTTGGGTGGGCCCCATAGGGTTTTTGTTATTTTGTGCTCCCCCAACTAATGTGGAATGGCAGGGTGCCAAGCTACTCAAAGGGAATGGCAGATAGCCTGGGGTGATGGGCTTCGCTGAGCTCAGCCTCACCCACCATGGGTTAGCTGTGAATGGGGACAAGATGGGATGTTGGGCCCAGGAACCCATCCCCCAAACCAGGGATGCCCCTGTTGTGGGCTCACTTACTAACTCTGCGGTGTCCTCCTGTGTTGCGTTGACCACCCCAACCTGTGTCCCAAAGTTGGTAATGCTGCCATTGGTTGCCCCCCATGTGGCCCCCGCCCATCGCTGCTCTTGTATCTCACCCTCCTAAGCTGCCTCTTGTCATTGGCTGGGACCAGAAGTTGCTGCTGTGCTGGCTCCTAATCACGCTAAGCCCGCTCTCATTGTCTGTGGCCTCTGACCAGGTCCCATTGTCCTGGCCACGGCTGACTCTTGCCACCTTGTTCCCTGTTGGTTTGCGCTTTGTTGACCTCCCTCTGTGCCATGGAGGTGTTTTTCTTTGAAACCTGTCTCTGGGCCCCTGTACTCTTGGAAGGCACTGCAGTTCTGGCTAAACGCGCCCTCTGCCTTGGGCCCTTGTGCAAGATCTCTGACTTCTTTTTGGAAGTCATCCCTATAGCTGCCTCCATCCCTTCAAAGGCATCCATAATGCAAGGATTGCTCTCTTGCGCCCTTCTCTGCTGCCCCAGCAATTCCTGCACCTTCGCCAGCAGCTCCTCCAGGTCTACATCGAGCTTGGGCCCAGTGTTGTTTGTCGCCAATGTCTGCTTTCTTGGCAGCGATGTGCATTCTACCTCATCTCTCAAACGGACAGGGCACTTCCTTTCCTTGCCCCAGCCCATGTAGCTCTTTTCTTGCTCCATGCTTTGACGCTCCTAAAGCACTTAAAAGGTAGGGAGATGCCACTGACGCACCCTCAGTCTTCATTCTGATGGTCTGAAGCCTTTACCACTAGGCCACAGGCAACTCCCAAGTCTGTGTACCTTGACACTCACTTAATTATTTCTGGTTACTGTGGTGCACTTGTTAGCATTCACGGTTTGCCCCACTCACTGGTAGCAACTTTGTCCTGTGAGGTCCTGTAGCGTTATGCCGGCTTAATTCGTCTTCACAGGGCACTTATTAAATATCCATGTTTGAATAAATTATTTTTCTTATTTTTAGTGGTGAGGAAGACAATTGTCCTGCTACAACGCAGGAGCGAACCCTCAGCGATGAGAATTGAAAATCTGAGTAGAGAACCGCTTGAGCTAAGCTGCGTAGCCCCACGTGTTCCTAGGCGGCTCCAAAACACTGCATTGTGGCCGCACACCAAAGGGCAGGGTGCTTCAAAAGCCTGCGTGCCCCCAATGTGGCTGTCAGCTGCGTCTTCCCTGTCAAAAGTGCCTGTAATCCTGCAGCGTCCCAGTGAGCCTCCTTTCTGTCCCCATGCAGAAGCTCCTTACACGGCTGCCAATCGGAGCTCCTCGGGGTGGCTTCGATCAGATGTCCCGTCCCCCCCCCACCCACCCCCCCCCACGGGCAACTTTGGGCGGGTTGAGAATCTCAGGCCCATGGGAAATGCTCATTGTTTGAGATCATGGGTGGGCGGAGTAATGGTTCGAAAAGGCAGCGGTTTTTTTACAGCGCAGGAAAGATATTTTTCCAGTTAATACAATTTTACAGTTGGTAGTAATAATTAAGTGAATACATAATATGGCGGAAAAAGCGTCAGAGGTAAGAGAGGCACTGAGGATTCTTTGTGATGCAGGGAGGGAGGATCTTATACAGCCAGGTGTACTTTCCTAAGCGGGGTGGGATTGGAGCGCCCGAAGCGTGCTATGGCGAGTGGTGTTGCGGCGGTGATTTTAGTTTGCTCACCGCCGCAACAACGTAATAAAAGTGAAATTGCTTGTTGCCTGGGGGAGCTTGACATGGTTAAAGCCAAAAACAATGAAGGCCCTGAAGCGGTTGATAGCTTACCGTGTCAGGTGTTTCCCGCTAAGGAGGCAAAGCAAGGTCAGGGAGGTGTGTGTGCATACCAGTGTCTGCTGGGAGGCGCACGGAGAGTGAAAGGCGGGCTCCAGGGGATTTCCATGAGAAGAATGCAAGTTTTAAACAGCGAGCTGTGTTGGCCCCGCCCACTGGTAACACAGTATTATTATCGGAACAGCAGGAGGCAGCAGAGTTCGAGCGCGCTTTGAGCAGCCAGAAAAATATAAGGAATTCGCCCATTTTCAAATGCTTGCTGCAGTGTGATATTCAGGTTTCTGAAGGAGCTCCCAATAATGAAAGAGCACGTCTGCCCATGAAACTTTAATGGAGTGAGAGTATGGTTGAGAGTGGAAAACATAAAAAAGCCATAATTAAAAGAGTGAAAGTGAGGCAGGTAGGGGTGAAGGAGAGGCTTTGAAGGAAACAGGTGGTAGAGAGGTGGATAATATAAACATTCAGGGGGATGTATTGGTGAAGGAGTCAGGTGAGGAGTCTTTTCAAGGTGCTAGTGAGTTGTCATCTTATACAGGTTCACGTAGATGGTTGTGGGTACCTAAAGTGTTTGAGGCATCCAAGGATGTCTTAGGTCAGGGCAAATTTAGGGCCACAGCCCCTGCAGGTTTTGGTGGCTTGCAGGGCAACAGAGGGAGCATGCTGCATGAAAAAAGCAGATGCAGTGAGGCGCAGCCAGCTAGGTTAGAGGTGACCTGGCATGAAGCTAGGGAGAGGTTTGGCCCAACTGTCCCAACAGCGAGGGAGCAGAAAATGTCAGCGTCATCTGCAATACACAACAAAAATATAGATTGGAGATTTGATGGTGGTGTAGGTGTTGGTGAAAGTATGGTTGTTAGTTTTGGTGATGTGGAAGAGATCATGCAGTGCGAATTAGATTATAATGAAGAGGATGAGGAATCACAAGAATGGGAGATACCTTATTGCAAGAGAGGGGAGAAACAAAGAAGGTACAAAAGAAAAATGGGTCCGGGGGATGCTAAAACTTGTCCAGAGGTCATATCTTGCAGGCAGAGCAAGCATTCTGGATACAGCAGAGGAACGACAGGGTGTTAAGAGACCACAAGGGAAGAGTGGACTGCACAGAGCATCCCAAGAAACAGGCGGAAGACTGAGTACAGGTGAGGTACAATGGTGGTGTAGTTGGAGGGGAGGAAAATAACAAGAGGATATTAAAAAGGGTTTAAAAGAACAGAGTTAATGGCAGTTGATAAGAGTGTTGGGATTGAATCCAGAGCAGTAGGAGAAGCAACATGAAAGAATGAAATTGAATTAAATGCGAAAGGAGAATCTAAGTCAAAAGGCAAAGAGGGTGTCAAAATGAAGGCGGTGGTGGATAAAGCAGAAAAGAAGGAAGAAGAAAAGGCAAAGAACAAAACAGGACTGAAAAGGCTGCCATACATAGGAATATCTATGCCTCTGGGGGCACATTTGAGCACATGGACAAAAGAGAAAATCTGGAAAGATGAATTTGTAGATGTGCATAAGCTTTTGCACAGGGAGATACAATCCAAAGAAGGGTCTAGAGAGGAGGCGAGGGAATTAGCTAAGAGACCTAGAGTACCCACTACAATTGACACATGGATATCGGCATTCTTAATATTTGCTAGCGTCTAGTGTGAAAAATTCCCTGAAAGGGCAATGTCTATTTTTAAATATATAGACACAATCAGGATGGCTCATATGGAGTTTGGTGGCTTCTAGTGGTTACACTACGATGAAGAAATTCGGACAAGGATGGTACTTTTACCTGAAAAACCATGGGGGGAGGTGGGTCCAATAGATGTATCCACAAAGGCCTATGATGCATACGGCCAAAGGACTAGCAGTACAACCCAGGCCTTTTCATGGGAAATCCATCCCGGGGGTGGGGACGTGAAGAGGGAACAGAATTTCAATTCAGGTGCTTGCTGGGCATTCAGCAGGGGTTATTGCACTAGGAATCCCTGCAAATACAGACATGAATGCTCAAAACGTGGAGGTATGCATGCAGTCTTACAGTGTTTTGGAGATCAAGGAGGATTTGATACAAACGGGCAAGATCGAGGAAGAAGGTCTCCTTTTAATCTGGTTACAAAGGCTTCTGCTCCAAATAATTTGGAGGTTTTGAGTTATTGGTTAAACTTTTACCCCAATAGAGAGGATGCAGCAAAGTTGCAATGGGGATTTAAAGAAGGTTTTAGGTTGGGTTATCAAGGTCCAAGAGTATAGAGGTTTGCTGACAATTTGAAAGCAGCGAAGGAGCATCACCAAATAATAAGAGAGAAACTGAGCCCCTTTGACTATTGGCCTTTATCTGACCTAATGATCTCTCTTTTGGGGGTGGTGCTGAAAAAGAATAGGGGAGAATTCTGCATGTTACATCACCTTTCTTGGCTGCAAGTAATATCTGTTAATGATTACATAGCAAAGGAGGATTCTGCAGTTCATTGTGCCTCAGTGGATAAAGCTATGGAGCTTGTGCGAACAGTGAGTCCAGCAGCAGAACTAGCAAAATGTGAGATTACGTCAGAATTTTGGCTGATTCCTCTGCATCCTTTGGGTTTTTCATTGTTGGGGGTTCAGTTTGACAACCAGTTGTACAATGATAAGATTTTACTAATGCGTTGTGCCATTTCTTGTAGTTTGTTTAAATCTTTCAGTAACTTTTTACAGTGGTGTCTCACTTATACAACAGGTATGGAGCTGATTACACATTATCTGGCTGACTTTTTGTTGGTAGGTTCCGGGAGGACTCAGGAGTGTACATTGGCATTGACACAATTCCAGTCTATGGCAAAAGTATTTGGTGCACCTTTGGCTCCAGAGAAAACGGAGGGCCCGAGTACTTGTCTGGTTTTCCTTGGTATCCAATTGGACACAGTGAAAATGGAGGCGAGGCTGCCTCAAGAGAAAGTTATGAAGATCATTGACATGCTGGAAGTCGCAATAAAAGCACCCAAATTATAGTTACACCTAGTTCAACAATTGTTAAGTTCACTTAATTTTGCGTGTAGGGTGGTAAGAGCTTGAAGGTCATTGTGTAGGAGACTTGGTTTCGCTATTTCAGAAGTTAGCTTGCCACAACATAGGGTCAGGATAACAGCAGCTGTGAGAGCAGATTTTGTGGTTTGGATAACATTTCTGAGATATTTCAGTGGTATAACCATGTGGTCAGTTGATTTGGATTCTGTTCGGATAGTTCAAATGTTTTCAGACGCAGCTGGTGCCAAAGGCTTTGGTGTGTTTTGGGACAACAGATGGTGCGCTGAAGAATGGCCAGAGAAGTGGCTGAAAGAAAAAAGGAGTATTTCTTTCTTTGAGTTCTTTCCTTTGTTGGTTGCATTGGCAATAGGGCCGAAGAAGTTAGAGAATAAAACAGTTGCAATGGGGATAACAAAACAGTGGTGGATTTGGTCAATGGTAAGAAGGTTAAATATAGGCACCTTTTAAGATTACTTCAATGATTCATACTGGGTTGTCTGATGTTTAATATTGTCTTTAGAGCCAAGCATGTGCAAGGTGTGAACAACAATATAACAGATGCATTGTCTAGTTCACAGTGGCAGAGATTCTGTGGTCTGGCGTACCTGGAGCAGATTTGCAGAAAACGCAGGTCCCGCAGGGGGTATGGGAGCTAGCATCTTGAGAATTTTGTAATTGATTGAGAAGTCATTAGCAGAGAGCACTAGAACAGCTTGGGAAGAATTTTTGAGGATGGGGCGAAACGTAGGGACAGAGAGGCACAAGGTTATTTACGAAGAAGGGATGATGTGCTTACTTTCATAATGAACAACATTGATAACAAAATTTCGGCTACAACTATTGCTGGAAAATTGGCAGGTTTGAGTTTTTATGGAATTTTTTTCTGGTGATATGAATGCCCTCAGCTGTGGAAATGAGCAGGATGCTGCTGCAAGGATGGGCAAAAGAGAATCAGAGAGGCCGGTTAACTAGAGATCCTATCTCCATGGAATTGCTGGTAAGTTTGATAAACAGTTTGTAGTATGTATGTTTTTCACAATATGAACAGGTTCTGTTTAAGTTATGTATGTCATGGCTGTTTTTTTAGGGCATTTAGAATATCTGAATTATTGGGTAAAGGTTGTGCTGGGGGACTAAGGGAAGAACACGTAAAATCTACAGGTGAATATGTTCAAATATTCCTGGAGCACTTCAAAGACAGACCAGAGACAAACGGGGGGCAACAGTGCACCTACACAGAGTAGGAAGGACAGTAGGCCTGGTGGATACCTGGTTGGAATTCAAATTAGCTAAGAGAAGAGAATCATGTTTGATCGGTATTCATCAGAATGGCACAAGGCTGATGGCCTCACATGTTTTGGGTGTTTTGAGGATTGTGTTATGTCACATGGGGTATGTTGGCACTCATTCTTTCGTATAGGTGCAGCATCTGAAGCTGCGAGATTGGGGTTTTCAATCAAGGAGGTGAAAAGACTGGGTCATTGGTCATCTGATTGTTGTTTTTGCTACATCAAAGACATTGAGGATGCTTAGCTTGTGAGTTGTATCTAACACGTTTTTCTTATTTCAGGTTGTGTGGTTGGCCCAGTAATGGCTTTTCTGTCAATCTGGATAGTTGGACACTCGTTTATTAAGTGGGCTGCAAAGCAAGCTGACCGCAGACCTTTTGGAAGGAATTTGGGGGTCTGGAGTGATGACTTAAAAATGTAATGATGGGGAAGGGAGGCATGAAATGGGGACAACTGCTACCCAGTTTATCAAAGTTGATAACAGTTAGAGCTTGCCCAGATGGGCTACTTTTGCATCTAGGTGCAAATGACTTGGTACAATTGTCAGGGTTGGTTTTGATTAAAGAGATGAAGAAGGATCTGGATATCACTGGGTGGTCATGGTCAGGGACAAAAATAATAGTAACAGCTTTAGTGCCCAGAAGAGTTTGGAAGGGAGCAATGCAATTCACGGCAGTTGAAAGGGCTAGGCGGAAAGTTAACAGGGGGATGTCACATTTTTGTAAAAGTAGGATATTAGCTTGGTTGAAGCATCACAACATTAAGAAGGAGGATTTTCAGTTTTTTTTTAGGCAAGATGGGGAGCACCTCTCATTCCTGGGGACAGAACTGTAGCTTCTTGAAATAAGAGAAAAGTTAGCGTCGACCTTGGCTATCCAAATGTGGTGCTGATAAGGTGGGAACAAACTGGGGGACAGATTGTTTTTCCCTGTTCAAACACATGGGCCTTTGGACGAGGCCTTTCTGCTCGAGCAGCATTTTTAAAAAAAGGAAAAATATTTTTTTGGAATTTGTAAGTTTTGAAGAATTATTGCTAGTTTAAAAAAGGTTTTTGGGGGTTGAGGGAGAAATAACTTCTTAACAGGGTTTTTCCTGGTTGTGCAGTAAGCAGGAAGGATTAGGGGTATTACAGACTAGGAGTTGGCAGAGGGGACACAGGGGAGCGATGGGTGAGTCAAGGGGAAGGTCAGTGGATGAAAGAAAGGGAATGGGGAAGACTGAAGCATAGAAGACTGCTCTGGGGATTTGTGTTTGGGGGAGGTTTAAGGATGGGGTGTTAGGTGTTGTTTTTTGTATTAGTGAGGCTATGATTTAAAAACTGTAAAATGTTTTAAAATAGTTCAGAACTTCATACCTGTCCAATAAAGCAGGCTTTTACTCACTTAAACCTGGCTGGTCATTTCACCCTCTTGCCCGAAGCCTACGCAACTGCTCACCTTATGGAAGTCTCACGGTATCTCTGAAGTAAAGGTGGATGAAACACAAAGCTCCAAGTTTGATATAAGGGGTTGCATGTCGTTGTTTTCTTTGTCTGTCAGATTCCTTCTGACAGTGGTGTGTCTTGGATGCCGATGTAGTAGCCTCATTACTCCATATGCATAGGCATCAACTTAGTTCTCAGAAGCGGGGATATGTGGGGTTGCCTGCTGCACTCTCTTTTAACCTTCCCTGGTGCTCTTGAATTGGCTAGTTCGAAAGTCGCCACCTAACCCGAGCGCACCTTTTTTGCAGGCTTTTGCCCTCCCTGGGCTTCCATCCCCGCTCTTGGGAGGCATTGTGTGTGGGCCCCATTCTAGTTCGTCTTGGTGACTCACCCTGTTCTGCAAAAGGGAAAAAGGAGGAAGAGAAAAACCGATAAACAGTCACAAATGGAGAAAGCAGGAATTTGCAAGAATTAGATAAAGTGGTGGGTGGATTAAAGAAAATTGAGGTGGATTAAGGTCTATGCAGCATTGGTATGTGTTACGCCAACATTTGATAGTACCTGCGTTGGGCTATTGAACAGAGCTTTGGGAGCTCATTCTTTCACAAATTAAGCACTGGGTGTATGGGACAAGGCCTTCAATCCATAAAACACCTCACTTTGAAGAAAGTAGCAATCCTTATTGCAGAGCATGAAGAGGCACCAGAGCCCAGTGACACTACGATCAAGACTACTCCTTAATTACAGCACTTGCTACTGTTGGAATCTGTCTTTCAAAATTAATATTAACATGAAAAGCTTGCAATATATTGTGTAATGAAACTGCATAGAAAATGTGTTAACATAGAAAATAATGCACACGTTTGAAATGTGGCCACCAATGTATACGAAGACTAATGAAACTTATTAAAGATGAATTAACAATGTACTAATGTTTTGAATTCGTATTAGCATATCATAATTAGAGTCATATGTTAAGGGTTTACGAACTAAATTACTAGGCCTTAGTTAGCAAGGGTCTGGGCCTAGCTGCCTGGTCTCATATTAAACTGTGTTTTTCTAACTTGCAATGAGCTGTTTTCCTTAAGGACACAAAGCTGTACTTTTCCAGAAGCTAGATATGTGTGTAGCCACAGTAAATTCTTTCTCATGGGACCTGACTTGCTCAAGGAGACATTCTTGCTGAATGCAACAGTGTAATTCGTAACAGGTGCAAGGCTGCCTGGAGTAGGAGAAAACAATGGAACTACTGAATGGAGCATAAAATGTAACTTTTCTTACCTGACATTCCAACTGATGAAGACGTCAATAACGTGAGCCAATCAACGACATGAGAACTGTGGTTTGTGGAAAATTCTAGTGAAGTGCGTGGAGAATTATTGGACAGAGACATCATTAGATGCACCTAATAGTATCCAATGAGGAATTAGGCGTAAATTAGACAGTTTCGATATAACCGCATGACCCGAGGAGAAATCAGCCGCCATTATTCAGACATTCTACTCTAAGCCATACTTTGCCATTAGTCTTTTGAGACTTTGCCGTTTATTCTTCCTGATACTTTAACCATCCTCTATCTAAGTCCTTACTGATTCTTGCTTCTCCTCCATATGAGGGAGGTGCCCTATTCTTTGGCTATGCCATACTGAGTCTTTGTCCTGCCCTATCCTTGCTGATGGTAAATCGACTGATGTCCTGAGGACGAAGACTGACACTGTTCGCTGATTCGTTGGAGGGGTAACAATCTGATGAAAATTGTAGTTGTCTGTTTGCCTTTCCTTTCTAGGTACCAACTGCTCTTTTGATAGAGGCCATAGTTAGATGTTTTCCAAATTTGTGTTTGCTAAATTGTTTTGCATGAAGCCCAACATGCTGATTCTAATTCGAGTTTAGTTAAGGTCTTCACAAATATTTTGACGCAAATAGACAAAATGACTAGGTTCTTGCTTTGTTGAATCATGCACTATTGAGACTTTGCTAAGTAGCTTCATATTAATGACGTATTAATATTGAATGAATATTCTTTATGCATTGATTAATTGTGTGTCTAATTACAAAGCTTGATGAGTTACTAATGAGATTGATTGCTAATGAGATTAACGGAGATGACATTAGATTGTGAATAACAGGGAAATAAATATTCTAACTCTTAACTAAGAAGGTGTAGTTATTTATGACTGAAAGGTCATGGTGTGTTACTTTATTTATTCTTATTAAATGTTATTGATTAGCTCAATGATTAGTTATTGTGAATATTGATTGAGTTATTGTCATATTGATTGTGATGCCAAAAAGATATTGCGTATTGGAAAGTCCCCGAACGTGGTCAAAAGGTTCATTGGCCTAGGCGTGTCTCCTTGTAAGTTTACTTATCAAGGCTCTGACGCGCTATCACTACTACCCAATGGAAAGTAAAGGGGGGGGGGGTCACATTCTCTTTTTTTTACATTACGGGCGATGGCATCCTTGCTACGCAACTAAGGTTTTCCAAAGTGCTTCAACTCTGCCATAACGGATTATTCTTAAAGTTCTATGCAGCTACGAATAAAAATGGGAGAGGCCATCAAAGAAACACTGGAGGGGACACACACACACATGCATGCCTGTCTTTGTGCGCATGCGCAGACGCGCGCACACAGCAATTTACAGCTTTAGTTGTCATTTCAGCAATTGGATTGAGTTCTTTGCTGGCACGAAAAATGAATAACAGTTGCAGAATTCTGAAGTGGGGACAGTCCCAGTCCTCCTCTCATCATTATTTCGCACAATTGTGATTAGCATCCCTGCATTGCAGTTCATTCACTTGTGTCGGATTTGTTAGAGATAGCATTGACCATGGACAAAACATATAATCCCATGTCTCCTTTAGAAGGAATTCAGGGGGAGAGATAACAGAGGCAGAGAGGCCAGGCTTTTATTTTCCAATTTTAATGCAACTGAGATGACATTCACAAAGGCATATTCAGGGTCCCTCCTTAAGCCCCTCCTTGCTCCCCTTGTCTCTAATGGCTGTAGCAGATGAGAGCTTTTTCAAAACTCTTTTTAGAAGAAGCATTTGTTAATACGTTTATTTCCATTTGAACTGCGATGTTTTCACAACTAGCGTCTTGGGCTTTCGCGGATTTACAGAGGCCTATTCAAGTGGCCGCGGCGCGAGGGAGGCGAGTGGGTTTCTATGAAAAGTGTTGAGAGATTTAGACCGGGTCTTTAAGACTGGCTACACAACCCCACAAAGACCTGTATGTGTAACAAAAAGAGGCTTCGTTTTTTAAACATAGACTGTTAAAAGATGTATCTAAGAAAACAAATACATACGAAAAATCATAACCAAGGACCGAACCGATATCTAGCCTACACAGCAAGAAGGGAAAATCTTCCATTAGGTATAATACTTAATCGTTGGTGACGGGCTATATGAAGTACCTGACTCCTAAAATATTCTTTCAGGAATTTACTTTTAATTGTTCTTTGAGTTATAGATTTGTATTCATAGATTAACTGTAATAGAAAGCAATGCATGCATACAGCGGACACAAAGTTTAAAACTACATTGATTTTTCAAACAGACGCGTAGGCTCAAAATAACCCTTCCCCGAGACACAAACAGCAATGTACACCAAACATATTAAATTCTAAATGTTACTTGTCTTTGAAATAGTGAAGAGTTGATCAGTACCTTGACCCAGTAATGCTTTAGGTTTTGCAGCCTGCCCCTTCCCTCCCTATCACTTGCGTCTCCCTTAGGGGGGCCTGCCCCCGAGTTTGAAGAAACCTGCTGTAGAGTGCTGTGGGGCACATCTCGCAATCTTCTACTTGTGTCAGTAACACTGTTAACTAGGTCACATGATGATGTGCTCTGTGGAAAGGATTTTGGTTTTATGGGCCTTCACCTAACTCGTGTCCACTATGGTAGTGATTGGCGTTTTTAAAGTCTCAATCGATCTCTGCCCCATCAAAGATTTTTATACTCTGACTTAGTTTGTTTCTTGACTTGGTTATTAAAGAGCCAATGTCTTCCTAACTGTTTGTGCTTGTTATGATGTAATTGAGAAGGATCATTAAGAAACACACGAAAAAAAACAAGAATGAGTTCCTTATTGCAATATCTTCACTTTTTTTTGTAGGACAACAGAAATTTTAAGTGCAAAGGGAGTCAGTCATAGATATAAACAAATATAAAAAATGCAGTTTTTCTGTTATGTAAAAAGACCTTAACTGTTTAGTAGTTTGTAGCTTATTTGGTAGCATTACCACAACAACATTCGGCATTAGCAGTCCTTTCTCCATTTCTAATTCAACGTATGCTTTTTCATCCTAGAATCGTCCAATGTCACACTACACATTTTAATTCTGAATGTAACCCGGAAGTTAAGACCAGCAGCAAGCTATGGAGGTTATAAGGGCTGCACAGGGATGTCCAATTATGGGCTGCTCCCAATAAGGTGGTAAATAATTTGGAGGAATGATTTGTGACACAGTAGCTCTTGCACAAAGCTATAGAAAATACCCCATATTTGAAAATTATAGGTCTCATTTGACCTAACTTTCTCACCACAGACACCGGAGCATGTTTGCAGTCATGTTGGAAACAGCCCCAATATTTTTTTACACAAACAGGTAATTTCTTAAATTAGTTTTTTTGATTTTTAAACCCACTTTTTTTCATATTTGACAACTGTCTTAGAGGATCCAGGCTCCATTATTAATTTCTACTGAACGTTGCCAGCACATGGTGCCAGCATCTGTCCCTGGTATCATTTTATGTAGTGTTTACTCAGCTGGCTATAGGGTTTTTGCTAGGAGAACGAGTCTATCCTCTCACTCAAACTACATGAATAAAACGTTAGTAGGTACCTAAATCTCCTCTGCTTTTCACTACAATTAATTCAAAGGGCTCCATTAAGATGCTAATTCAAGAAATGTTGGCAACTAATCTTTGGTGCACGCGAGCTTCAACACAGTAGCTTAAGTATTGTGCCCTTTGATGGCCCCACTTAGGATTGGACAAAGTATACTTTCCTAACCTACACTATTTTGGTTTGATAACCAAGGTCACAGTGAGATGTAATTCCTAGACAGGCTACATGTGAGATCTCTTCCTGATTTCTGGGTCCAAGTCTTTCTACCTTCTATAACCCAGCCCCGGAATGATGTGAAAACGTCTTGCCGGAAAGTTGGAGCCATGAAAATTCATAAGCCTTTGGGCTGTTAATGAAATTTGCTTAACAAAAGCTTTGTAATTGGCTCCTGCAGCTGTCGTCAAACTCTTGATTATTTATAAGGGGATTTGGAGGCCCGAAGTATCCAGCCTGTTTCCATGATCTTTGTAGTCTGATTTAGGACGAAGGGCGCCATTCAAAGGTGACGGATTGGTCGTGAAAGGAAATCTGCTACTAGGGTTATTTTGAACATGACCTCGTGTTTTTCCCCTTCCTCTAAGAGCACAGTGTATTGGAGATGCTGGAACTCGCATTACATTTTCCCAACCCTCCTATGACTTCCCTTAAATGGAGACTAAAGAGGATGTCGACGTAGAAAAGTATCAACGTATTTTGTTTTTTTCAAAAAGTAGGTACATATGCAAAAAGTGAGATAACTATTTAACAATTATCTGGCCAGCATATTGAGTGCATGACACTCATTACTAAAATTCTGTAAGGGACATCGATTAAATTATAAAAAAGAATTATATGATATTCAGAAAGTGTGCAACATTTGATGAAAGCACAATCTCACGAGGTGCAAAGTGGATTTAGTGGTTTATGAAGGAAGGTCTGCACTGCTTGCGGCCGACTTACGTTCAGAATTCATCTCAAAAGGCAGATGCTTCCCCTTTCTTCATTTCTGTCGTTACCCTGCAAAAAAAAGCAGATTATCAGTCCTGACCCTTTCTTTTGGCTGTATTTTAGGGGGTGCTTCTATTTTGAAACCAGGAAGCTCTTAATAATTCAACAATAGAAGTGTGATGAATTTGAATGAGTCCCTTAAGTGGTGAGGTTTTTCCTCCCGAGTACTGAGCCCCCTTTTTGGCGACTAAGGCAGTTCTTGCTTAGGCCTGCACAACCTTTTACCCCAAAAGGCACCCAAGCCAATCTCCATCCATTTCCCCACATGCTCGGGGTTCTAAAAATACCCAGGTTTGTGGAGCTCTTAGGAAGGAACTGAGTGAATAGAGAAAATATAACTTTTTTTAATGGAAAAATTATACTGTGCAACAAAGTGTTTTTTTTTCTTCTAAGAATGGCATAAGAAAGGCCTGCTGTGCTAAAACCAACCTTGACCCAGTTTTCAGGAAGAGGCAGAGTTGAAAAAAAGCTTAATCTCAGTGTTTGC
The DNA here is from genome assembly GCF_031143425.1 of Pleurodeles waltl. Classification (NCBI taxonomy): domain Eukaryota; kingdom Metazoa; phylum Chordata; class Amphibia; order Caudata; family Salamandridae; genus Pleurodeles; species Pleurodeles waltl. The sequence goes on from NC_090440.1 coordinate 1,284,636,810, forward strand.
AATTTTTTAAGTGGTGGTAAATTTTTCAGATTTTCTTTGCATTTTTTAACCTGCTTGCAGTTTGTGTGGCAACGGGTGTAAAACCGATTGGTGTACCCAGAAAGCTAAACGTAAAAAGTAAACAACATTCTCAACTCACCAAGTGGCTATTCATGTTGTTCGTTCATGGCTTTCCCAATGTAACTAATAATTGAAATTAAAAAATAATTTAAAAAGTAAGACAAAATAGAAATTTGTGACAAGACAATGATGTCATGAATAGTTTTTGGCCCTGATGGCTATCTACAAAAGTAATACACCAATACATCCATCAGACTCTTCCAATTGCAGGGATGTATAGTGTTTGTGGTTTGTTCAAAAACATGCAATATGCAGAGTCATCAACTGAGCTGCAGCTTATAATGATGTTTCAATGGTATTGATCATGCATCAATTCACATGGTAAAATGTAATGAATAAAAAATGGTTATGAAGGAAACCTATGCCTTTTTGAAGTGTGCCAAACATTATGAGTTCGGTAATAGTGATTATTTGTACAACTCTGAAATTGGAGTTAGTCATAATATCACGATTGAGAAGGCATTTTGCAAAATGTGTTCTTTCTCACATACTCACTTACACTTGGAAACTAAAAATAGAGAGAAATTAAATAAATGATAACAAACGTTCTTGATAAAAATACCTCAGTACTTGTGCACATAAGCCTATTACCCATGATAGGAAAGGCGCCAAAACTCAACAAGGAAACATCAACATTTTTTCTTTAAAATTCACTTGTTCTGACAACGTGGGTAGCTGCATTTTTTACCCCCACGTCAGCTGCCCCCTATGAGAGTCCACGGTTGTTGAAGCTGGAATGTTTGCCATTATGTTTTCTAAACCAGTATGAACTGCAAATGTCAAATTTTGGCTAAAATCCCATTTATTTTCTCACATTTCTGTGAGGAAAAGTTCTGGAATCTGGAAAGAATGACAAAAATCTTACCACCCTGGTTTAACACACTACTCTCAATAAAATTGGTGCTCCACTTGTGTGTGTGGCCATATTGCCTGCAACAAAAGACCCCAAAATGCTACGTGGAAACATCAAGATTTGTCCTTTAAGATTCACTCATCTGGGAATGTGTTTTGCTGTGGTGTTTGGGCCTGGGCCAATTGGCACACAGGAAAACCTACCAACCCCAGACATTTCTGAAAATGAGACACCCAAGTGAGTCTGATGTCATGTGACTAGCATGGAACCCCCTACGTTTCCTTACCTCTAAACATACATTTTTCTATGAAGGAAAGTTTCAGAAGCTGCTGGGATTGACAAAAATCATAATAGTCAGCATTCCTACACTTTTCGCACTCCATAGTGCCTCGTTCTATGAAGTGTACTAATCAGTGTGGTTTGTCCAGTGCATATATAATTCTTTTTGTATTGTGGTACTTCCAGACCCATGTTTATTACAAAACCAATAAAAATATATTTAGAAAAAGAAAACAATACCCTACTTGTATGGGTGAGTTTATCAATTGCAGCAGGTAATGGTCAAACCTTGGACAGTGAAGTCAATGTGGTGTCTGTTGATGGGGTCCTCATTGGTTAGAGATTTGGTCTGTTCCTATTGCATGTATTAGAGCCACTCCCAAATGGGGGCACTGTTTCATTTGGGAGAAGTATTGGAACAGAGAGTGGTAAGACGTTGGCCCTTGGCTAAAGATGCCTGAATTCTCTGTCAAATGAGTGAAGGGAAATAATGTTTTGAAACATACTTTAACACTTGCAGAGCATTCTGAGTAAAAATAGGCCTGCTGGGATCCATGCAAGCACTACCACCCTGGATTTCCCTGGATCTCTAGGCTTCAGAAATGCCCAGGCTTAGCAGAGGTTCATTGTTGCCAGCTGACCCAGAGTCTGACTACTGCATCCATACCACGTGGAAAGTGTGGAAGCTGGTGTTTCCTTGGGCATAGATTTGCTATATGGTCTGGTAGATGGTGGTAAAGCCCCCATTCTGTCTCCTCCTGGAGGCAGAAAGGCTGCCCTAAACTTGGTCACATGATAAGCAGCCAGATGGGCTGTGTGAAGAGGGGAAGCTTTGCAAGACTTCTGCAGGTGACCAGGACTTAGGGCAAAGGCCTGCTAGCCTCTTTGCTGGGTGAAGTGACATGACCAAGGAAAACCAATACCACCTGCCCTGGAGCACCAGCGCCTGCCTGCTTGCCAAGACTAGTGTGCCCTTTGAGGAAGAGGAGAGTGTTGGAGGGGATGAAGTCCAGTAGGGAGCCCTATTATGAGTACTCCCTGTGCAAGGTGTGAGGATTCTGTTGTGCACTAATGTGGCAACATCCTTTGTGCTGGAGTGTCGGTTCAGCGACCTCACATGTCAGAGGTGAGCCACCATGGACTTGGTCACAAGGTAGCACCATGCAAGATTTAAAAAACCTGTACCACTGCACTGAGGTGACCCCATATGCCAGGAGGGGCTATGTAGAGTTGCTACTTTGGGTGCACTGAGACTCATAATCACGTTTGCACCAAAGGAATCAATGCCTGTGTTGTAAAGTACTGTGGGAACCCCATATGCCAAGAGAGGCTGCTGGTACCAATGTTGCCAGGAAGTTTCAAACCATCGCCTGAGGAAAAGACTGAGACTGTGTTCGGTGAGTTGAGCACGCTCAGCCAGAGAACACCTCCGATGAACCCACAAGAATTGTCCAGTACACCAGGTGGAAGCTGAAGAAAGGATTTCCTCTGCTCCACCACCCCACTGCTAGAGCAGGTTGACTTACAACATCTTTGTGAGATGGGAGCTGCACTGATAACTGCAAGAATCTGGCAGGACCCCGCAGGAGAGATAGCCTGAGCCACAGGGTTCTGCTGCGTGGGGTGCAAGCAGCCTAACTTCCCCAAGCAGGATCAGAACTCACAGGCGCTCGAGCCGAGGACACACGCTACCCCACTGAATGCTTCTGAGCTGCAGGAGTGGGTAAGACTTGAACTGTGCCTGTTAAGCCCCAGATGACTCACTGCTAACAGTGCTGCAGCACCATAGACACTTTTGGCTAAATGCTAACGAGTAAAAGGAGATCTCTTGAGAACAGTCTACTAGTAAGCATTCCCTGGACAGGGCCACCAGTGAGTGAAAAATACCACTGACCATGTCATAAGAAGGAGGGTGGGACAGGGATTTGCCTGACAATGACTAGGGGCCAAACCTCAAGGGGGATTGTGTTATTTCCCATGAATATCATTATTCCTTTGCAGTTCTAAACTTAGAAATAAAATACTTCTTTTTCTTACAAGGGCAAGCATTAGGCTGGGCATTGATTTATTGTTCTTACAGTATGCACTTTGAGTTGTGAGTCATGTTCACTTACCTATATCTACACTTCCTCCACCCTCCCCAGCCCGAGGGAGCCATTGACTGCTTGTCCACAGATACCACTGAGAGTTAAGTGTAGAAGGGGTACTTGGCCCAGTTGCTCAGGATCCAGACTAGGTCGCGCTCCAGGCACACCAGGAATAAAAGGCCTCAAAAACTATGTTTGGGCCAAGTAGCCCCTGCTTGCTGTGTGGCCCTCAGAAAGGGGTTCTGACACTTAACAACAATGCTTGTCCACAGAGCATTTAGATTGGCTCCTTACCTTGTACCAGGACTGTGCACCGCATCCAGTGCAGACAAAAGGGAAGGCATTAACCCCTTCGCTGCCAGGCCTTTTCCCCCTCAGGTGCCAAGCCTTTTTTTGGCTATTTGGGGCAGTTTGTGCTTAGGCCCTCATAATGTTTTGTCCACATAAGCTACCCACGCCAAATTTGTGTCCTTTTTTTTCCAACATCCTAGGGATTCTAGAGGTACCCAGACTTTGTGGGTTCCCCTGAAGGAGACCAAGAAATTAGACAAAATACAGTGAAAATTTAGTTTTTTTCAAACAAATGGAAAGAAAGGGCTGCAGAAGATGGCTTGTGGTTTTTCCCGTGAAAATGGCATCAACAAAGGGTTTGCGGTGCTAAAATCACCATCTTACCAGCTTTCAGGAACAAGCAGACTGGAATCAGAAAACTAAATTTTTCAACACAATTTTGGCATTTTACTGGGACATACCCCATTTTTACTATTTTTTGCGCTTTCAGCCTCCTTCCAGTTAGGGACAGAAATGGTTGTGAAACCAATGCTGGATCCCAGAAAGCTAAACATTTCTGAAAAGTAGACAAAATTCTGAATGCAGCAAGGGGTCATTTGTGTAGATCCTACAAGGATTTCATACAGAAAACAACAGCTGAAATAAAAAAATATTGAAATTGAGGTGAAAAAAACAGCCATTTTTCTCCACGTTTTACTCTGTAACTGTTTCCTGCAATGTCAGATTTTTTAAAGCAATATACCGTTACGTCAGCTGGACTCTTCTGGTTGCGGGGATATATAGGGCTTGTAGGTAAATCAAAAACCCTAGGTACCCCGAGCCAATAAATGAGCTGCACCTTGCAATGGGTTTTCATTCTATACCTGGTATACAGCAATTCATTTGCTGAAATATAAAAAGTGAAAAATAGGTATCAAGAAAACCTTTGTATTTCCACAAAGGCCACAAGATAAGGTGTTGAGAAGCAGTGGTTATTTGCACATCTTTGAATTCTGGGGTCCCCATACTAGCATATGAATTACAGGGCATTTCTCAAATAGACGTCTTCTTTGCACACTGTCTTACATTTGGAAGGAAAAAATGTAGAGAAAGACAAGGGACAATAACACTTGTTTTGCTGTTCTGTATTCCCCCAAGTCTCCCGATAGAAATGGTACCTCACTTGCGTGGGTAGGCCTAGCGCCTGCGACAGGATATGCCCCAAAACACAACGTGGACACATCACATTTTCAGAAAGAAAACAGAGCTGTTTTTTACAAAGTGCCTAGCTATAGATTTTGGCCTCTAGCTCAGCCGGCACATGGGGAAACCTAGCAAACCTGCGCATTTTTGAAAACTAGACACCTAGGGGAATCCAAGATGGGTTGACTTGCGGGGCTCGGACCAGGTTCTGTTACCCAGAATCCTTTGAAAACCTCTAAATATAGCTAAAAAACACTTTTTCCTGTCATTTCTGTGACAGAAAGTTCTGGAATCTGAGAGGAGCCACAAATTTCCTTCCACCCAGCGTTCCCCCAAGCCTCCCGATAAAAATGGTACCTCACTTGTGTGGGTAGGCCTAGCGCCCGTGACAGGATATAACCCAAAACACAACGAGGACACATCACATTTTCTGAAAGAAAACAGAGCTGTTTTTAACAAAGTGCCTACCTGTAGATTGTGGCCTCTAGCTCAGCCGGCACCTAGGGAAACCTACCAAACCTGTGCATTTTTGAAAACTAGAGACCTAAGGGAATCCAAGATGGGGTAACTTGTGGAGCTCTAACCAGGTTCTGTTACCCAGAATCCTTTGCAAACCTCAAACTTTGGCTAAAAAAACAAATTTTCCTCACATTTTGGTGACAGAAAGTTCCGGAATCAGAGAGGAGCCACAAATTTCCTTCCACCCACCGTTCCCCCAAGTCTCCCGATAAAAATGATACCTCACTTGTGTGGGTAGGCCTAGCGCCTGCGACAGGAAATGCCCCAAAAAGCAACGTGGACACATCACATTTTTTGAAAGAAAACAGAGGTGTTTTTTGCAAAGTGCCTACCTGTAGATATTGGCCTCTAGCTCAGCCAGCACCTAGGGAAACCTACCAAACCTGTGCATTTTTTAAAACTAGAGACCTATGGGAATCCAAGATGGGGTGAGTTGCGGGGCTCTGACCAGGTTCTGTTACCCACAATCCTTTGCAAACCTCAAAATGTGGCTACAAAAACACATTTTCCTCACATTTTGGTGACAGAAAGTTCTGGAACCAGAGAGGAGCCACAAATTTCCTTCCACCCAGCGTTCCCCCAAGTCTCCCGATAAAAATGATACCTCACTTGTGTGGGTAGGCCTAGCGCCCGCGACAGGAAATGCCCCAAAACGCAACGTGGACACATCACATTTTTTTAAAGAAAACAGAGGTGTTTTTTGCAAAGTGCCTACCTGTAGATTTTGGCCTCTAGCTCAGCCGGCACCTCGGGAAACCTACCAAACCAGTGCATTTTTGAAAACTAGAGACCTAGGGAAATCCAAGATGGGGTGACTTGTGGGGGATCTGACCAGGTTCTGTTACCCAGAATCCTTTGCAAACCTCAAAATTTGGCTAAAAAAAAACATTTTCCTCACATTTTGGTGACAGAAAGTTCCGGAATCAGAGAGGAGCCACGAATTTCCTTCCACCCAGCGTACCTCCAAGTCTCCCGATAAAAATGATACCTCACTTGTGTGGGTAAGCCTAGTGCCCACGGCAGGAAATGCCCCAAAACGCAACGTGGACACATCAATTTTTTTTAAAGAAAACAGAGGTGTTTTTTGCAAAGTGTCTACCTGTAGATTTTGGCCTCTAGCTCAGCCGGCACCTAGGGAAACCTACCAAACCTGTGCATTTTTTTAAACTAGAGACCTAGGGGAATCCAAGATGGGGTGAATTGTGGGACTCTGACCAGGGTCTGTTACCCAGAATCCTTTGCAAATCTCAACATTTGGCTAAAAAAACACGTTTTCCTCACATTTTGGTGACAGAAAGTTCCAGAATCAGAGAGGAGCCACACATTTCCTTCCACCCAGCGTTCCCCCAAGTCTCTCGATAAAAATGATACCTCACTTGTGTGGGTAGGCCTCACGCCCGCGATAGGAAATGCCCCAAAACGCAACGTGGACACATCACATTTTTTTAATGAAAACAGAGGTGTTTTTTGCAAAGTGCCTACCTGTAGATTTTGGCCTCTAGCTCAGCCGGCAGCTAGGGAAACCTGCCAAACCTGTGCATTTTTTAAAACTAGAGACCTAGGGGAATCCAAGATGGGGTGACTTGTGGGGCTCTGACCAGGTTCTGTTACCCAGAATCCTTTGCAAACCTCAAAATATGGCTAAAAAACACGTTTTCCTCACATTTTGGTGACAGAAAGTTCCGGAATCAGAGAGAAGCCACGAATTTCCTTCCTCCCAGCATTCCCCCAAGTCTCCCGATAAAAATGATACCTCACTTGTGTGGGTAGGCCTAGCGCCCGCAACAGGAAATGCCCCAAAACGCAACATGGACACATCACATTTTTTGAAAGAAAACAGAGGTGTTTTTTTGCAAAGTGCCTACCTGTAGATTTTGGCCTCTAGCTCAGCCGGCACCTAGGGAAACCTACCAAACCTGTGCATTTTTTAAAACTAGAGACCTATGGGAAATCCAAGATGGGGTGAGTTGTGGGGCTCTGACCAGGTTCTGTTACCCAGAATCCTTTGCAAACCTCAAAATGGGGCTAAAAAAACACATTTTCCTCACATTTTGGTGACAGAAAGTTCTGGAATCAGAGAGGAGCCACAAATGTCCTTCCACCCAGCGTTCCCCCAAGTCTCCCGATAAAAATGATACCTCACTTGTGTGGGTAGGCCTAGCGCCCGTGACAGGAAATGCCCCAAAACGCAACATGGAAACATCACATTTTTTGAAAGAAAACAGAGGTGTTTTTTGCAAAGTGCCTACCTGTAGATTTTGGCCTCTAGCTCAGCCAGCACCTAGGGAAACCTACCAAACCTGTGCATTTTTTTAAACTAGAGACCTAGGGGAATCCAAGATGGGGTGACTTGTGGGGCTCTGACCAGGTTCTGTTACCTAGAATCCTTTGCAAACCTCAAAATTTGGCTAAAAAAACACATTTTCCTCACATTTTGGTGACAGAAAGTTCCGGAATCAGAGAGGAGCCACAAATTTCCTTCCACCCAGCGTATCCCCAAGTCTCCCGATAAAAATGATACCTCACTTGTGTGGGTAGGCCTAGCGCCGGCGACAGGAAATGCCCCAAAACGCAACGTGGACACATCACATTTTTTGAAAGAAAACAGAGGTGTTTTTTGCAAAGTGCCTACCTGTAGATTTTGGCCTCTAGCTCAGCCGGCACCTAGGGAAACCTACCAAACCTGTGCATTTTTTAAAACTAGAGACCTAGGGGAATACAAGATGGGGTGACTTGTGGGGCTCTGACCAGGTTCTGTTACCCAGAATCCTTTGCAAACCTCAAAATTTGGCTAAAAAAACACGTTTTCCTCACATTTTGGTGACAGAAAGTTCCGGAATTAGAGAGGAGCCACAAATTTCCTTCCACCCAGCGTTCCCCCAAGTCTCCCGATAAAAATGATACCTCACTTGTGTGGGTAGGCCTAGCGCCCGCAACAGGAAATGCCCCAAAACACATCGTGGACACATCACATTTTTTAAAAGAAAACAGAGGTGTTTTTTGCAAAGTGCCTACCTGTAGATTTTGGCCTCTAGCTCAGCCGGCACCCAGGGAAACCTACCAAACCTGTGCATTTTTTAAAACTAGAGACCTAGGGGAATCCAAGATGGGGTGAGTTGTGGGGCTCTGACCAGGTTCTGTTACCCAGAATGCTTTGCAAACCTCAAAATTTGGCTAAAAAAAACACGTTTTCCTCACATTTTGGTGACAGAAAGTTCCAGAATCAGAGAGGAGCCACACATGTCCTTCCACACAGCGTTCCCCCAAGTCTCCCGATAAAAATGATACCTCACTTGTGTGGGTAGGCCTAGCGCCCGCAACAGGAAATGCCCCAAAACACATCGTGGACACATCACATTTTTTAAAAGAAAACAGAGGTGTTTTTTGCAAAGTGCCTACCTGTAGATTTTGGCCTCTAGCTCAGCCGGCACCCAGGGAAACCTACCAAACCTGTGCATTTTTTAAAACTAGAGACCTAGGGGAATCCAAGATGGGGTGAGTTGTGGGGCTCTGACCAGGTTCTGTTACCCAGAATGCTTTGCAAACCTCAAAATTTGGCTAAAAAAAACACGTTTTCCTCACATTTTGGTGACAGAAAGTTCCAGAATCAGAGAGGAGCCACACATGTCCTTCCACACAGCGTTCCCCCAAGTCTCCCGATAAAAATGATACCTCACTTGTGTGGGTAGGCCTAGCGCCCGCGACAGGAAATGCCCCAAAACACAACGTGGACACATCAAATTTTTTTTAAAGAAAACAGAGGTGTTTTTTGCAAAGTGCCTACCTGTAGATTTTGCCCTCTAGCTCAGCCGGCACCTAGGGAAACCTACCAAACCTGTGCATTTTTTAAAACTAGAGACCTAGGGGAATCCAAGATGGGGTGACTTGTGGGGCTCTGACCAGGTTCTGTTACCCAGAATCCTTTGCAAACCTCAAAATTTGGCTAAAAAAACACATTTTCCTCACATTTTGGTGACAGAAAGTTCCGGAATTAGAGAGGAGCCACAAATTTCCTTCCACCCAGCGTTCCCCCAAGTCTCCCGAGAAAAATGATACCTCACTTGTGTGGATAGGCCTAGCGCCCGCAACAGGATATGCCCCAAAACGCAACATGGAAACATCACATTTTTTAAAGAAAACAGAGGTGTTTTTTGCAAAGTGCCTACCTGTAGATTTTGGCCTCTAGCTCAGCCAGCACCTAGGGAAACCTACCAAACCTGTGCATTTTTGAAAACTAGAGACCTAGGGGAATACAAGATGGGGTGACTTGTGGGGCTCTGACCAGGTTCTGTTACCTAGAATCCTTTGCAAACCTCAAAATTTGGCTAAAAAAACACATTTTCCTCACATTTTGGTGACAGAAAGTTCCGGAATCAGAGAGGAGCCACAAATTTCCTTCCACCCAGCGTATCCCCAAGTCTCCCGATAAAAATGATACCTCACTTGTGTGGGTAGGCCTAGCGCCCGCGACAGGAAATGCCCCAAAACGCAACATGGACACATCACATTTTTTGAAAGAAAACAGAGGTGTTTTTTGCAAAGTGCCTACCTGTAGATTTTGGCCTCTAGCTCAGCCGGCACCTAGGGAAACCTACCAAACCTGTGCATTTTTGAAAACTAGAGACCTAGGGGAATCCAAGATGGGGTAACTTGTGGGGCTCTGACCAGGTTCTGTTACCCAGAATCCTTTGCAAATCTCACAATTTGGCTAAAAAACCACGTTTTCCTCACATTTTGGTGACAGAAAGTTCCGGAATTAGAGAGGAGCCACAAATTTCCTTCCACCCAGCGTTCCCCCAAGTCTCCCGAGAAAAATAATACCTCACTTGTGTGGGTAGGCCTAGCGCCCGCAACAGGAAATGCCCCAAAACACATCGTGGACACATCACATTTTTTTAAAGAAAACAGAGGTGTTTTTTGCAAAGTGCCTACCTGTAGATTTTAGCCTCTAGCTCAGCCGGCACCCAGGGAAACCTACCAAACCTGTGCATTTTTGAAAACTAGAGACCTAGGGGAATCCAAGATGGGGTGAGTTGTGGGGCTCTGACCAGGTTCTGTTACCCAGAATGCTTTGCAAACCTCAAAATTTGGCCAAAAAAAACACGTTTTCCTCACATTTTGGTGACAGAAAGTTCCAGAATCAGAGAGGAGCCACACATTTCCTTCCACACAGCGTTCCCCCAAGTCTCGAGACAAAAATGATACCTCACTTGTGTGGGCAGGCCAATCGCCCGCGACAGGAAATGCCCCAAAACACAACGTGGACACATCACATTTTTTTAAAGAAAACAGAGGTGTTTTTTTCAAAGTGCCTACGTGTAGATTTTGGCCTCTAGCTCAGCCGGCACCTAAGGAAACCTACCAAACCTCTGCACTTTTGAAAACTAGAGACCTAGGGGAATCCAAGATGGGGTGAGTTGTGGGGCTCTGACCAGGTTCTGTTACCCAGAATCCTTTGCAAACCTCAAAATTTGGCTAAAAAAACACGTTTTCCTCACATTTTGGTGACAGAAAGTTCCAGAATCAGAGAGGGCCATGCATTTCCTTCCACACAGCGTTCCCCCAAGTCTCCCGATAAAAATGATACCTCACTTGTGTGGGTAGGCCTAGCGCCCGCGATAGGAAATGCCCCAAAACGCAACGTGGACACATCACATTTTTTTAAAGAAAACAGAGGTGTTTTTTGCAAAGTGCCTACCTGTAGATTTTGGCCTCTAGCTCAGCCGGCACCTAGGGAAACCTACCAAACCTGTGCATTTTTGAAAACTAGAGACCTAGGGGAATCCAAGATGGGGTGACTTGTGGGGCTCTGACCAGGCTCTGTTACCCAGAATCCTTTGCAAACCTCAAAATTTGGCTAAAAAAACACATTTTCCTCACATTTTGGTGACAGAAAGTTCCGGAATTAGAGAGGAGCCACAAATTTCCTTCCACCCAGCGTTCCCCCAAGTCCCCCGATAAAAATGATACCTCACTTGTGTGGATAGGCCTAGCGCCCGCAACAGGAAATGCCACAAAACGCATCGTGGACACATCAAATTTTTTTAAAGAAAACAGAGGTGTTTTTTGCAAAGTGCCTACCTGTAGATTTTGGCCTCTAGCTCAGCCGGCACCTAGGGAAACCTACCAAACTTGTGCATTTTTGAAAACTAGAGACCTAGGTGAATCCAAGGTGGGGTGAGCTGTGGGGCTCTGACCAGGTTCTGTTACCCAGAATCCTTTGCAAATCTCACAATTTGGCTAAAAAAACACGTTTTCCTCACATTTTGGTGACAGAAAGTTCCAGAATCAGAGAGGAGCCACACATTTCCTTCCACCCAGCGTTCCCCCAAGTCTCCCGATAAAAATGATACCTCACTTGTGTGGGTAGGCCTAGCGCCCGCGATTGGAAATGCCCCAAAACGCAACGTGGACACATCACATTTTTTGAAAGAAAACAGAGGTGTTTTTTGCAAAGTGCCTACCTGTAGATTTTGGCCTCTAGCTCAGCCGGCACCTAGGGAAACCTACCAAACTTGTGCATTTTTGAAAACTAGAGACCTAGGGGAATCCAAGATGGGGTGAGTTGTGGGACTCTGACCAGGTTCTGTTACCCAGAATCCTTTGCAAATCTCACAATTTGGCTAAAAAACACGTTTTCCTCACATTTTGGTGACAGAAAGGTCCAGAATCAGAGAGGAGCCACACATTTCCTTCCACCCAGCGTTCCCCCAAGTCTCCCGATAAAAATGATACCTCACTTGTGTGGGTAGGCCTAGCGCCCGCGATAGGAAATGCCCCAAAACGCAACGTGGACACATCACATTTTTTTAAAGAAAACAGAGGTGTTTTTTGCAAAGTGCCTACCTGTAGATTTTGGCCTCTAGCTCAGCCGGCAGCTAGGGAAACCTGCCAAACCTGTGCATTTTTTAAAACTAGAGACCTAGGGGAATCCAAGATGGGGTGACTTGTGGGGCTCTGACCAGGTTCTGTTACCCAGAATCCTTTCCAAACCTCAAAATTTGGCTAAAAAAACATGTTTTCCTCACATTTTGGTGACAGAAAGTTCCGGAATCAGAGAGAAGCCACAAATTTCCTTCCACCCAGCATTCCCCCAAGTCTCCCGATAAAAATGATACCTCACTTGTGTGGGATGCCTAGCGCTCGTGACAGGAAATGCCCCAAAACGCAACGTGGACACATCACATTTTTTGAAAGAAAACAGAGGTGTTTTTTTCAAAGTGCCTACCTGTAGATTTTGGCCTCTAGCTCAGCCGGCACCTAGGGAAACCTACCAAACCTGTGCATTTTTAAAAACTAGAGACCTAGGGAAATCCAAGATGGGGTGAGTTGTGGGTCTCTGACCAGGTTCTGTTACCCAGAATCCTTTCCAAACCTCAAAATTTGGCTAAAAAAACATGTTTTCCTCACATTTTGGTGACAGAAAGTTCCAGAATCAGAGAGGGCAACGCATTTCCTTCCACCCAGCGTTCCCCCAAGTCTCCCGATAAAAATGATACCTCACTTGTGTGGGTAGGCCTAGCGCCCGCGACAGGAAATGCCCCAAAACGCAACGTGGACACATCACATTTTTTTTTAAGAAAACAGAGGTGTTTTTTGCAAAGTGCATACCTGTAGATTTTGGCCTCTAGCTCAGCCGGCACCTACGGAAACCTACCAAACCTGTGCATTTTTTTAAACTAAAGACCTAGGGGAATCCAAGATGGGGTGACTTGTGGGGCTCTGACCAGGTTCTGTTACCCAGAATCCTTTGCAAACCTCAAAATTTGGCTAAAAAAACACATTTTCCTCACATTTTGGTGACAGAAAGTTCCGGAATTAGAGAGGAGCCACAAATTTCCTTCCACCCAGCGTTCCCCCAAGTCTCCGGATAAAAAATGATACCTCACTTGTGTGGATAGGCCTAGCGCCCGCAACAGGAAATGCCCCAAAACGCATTGTGGACACATCACATTTTTTAAAAGAAAACAGAGGTGTTTTTTGCAAAGTGCCTACCTGTAGATTTTGGCCTCTAGCTCAGCCGGCACCTAGGGAAACCTACCAAACTTGTGCATTTTTGAAAACTAGAGACCTAGGTGAATCCAAGATGGGGTGAGTTGTGGGGCTCTGACCAGGTTCTGTTACCCAGAATCCTTTGCAAATCTCACAATTTGGCTAAAAAAACACATTTTCCTCACATTTTGGTGACAGAAAGTTCCAGAATCAGAGAGCAGCCACACATTTCCTTCCACCCAGCGTTCCCCCAAGTCTCCCGATAAAAATGATACCTCACTTGTGTGGGTAGGCCTAGCGCCCGCGATAGGAAATGCCCCAAAACGCCACGTGGACACATCACATTTTTTTAAAGAAAACAGAGGTGTTTTTTGCAAAGTGCCTACCTGTAGATTTTGGCCTCTAGCTCAGCCGGCAGCTAGGGAAACCTGCCAAACCTGTGCATTTTTTAAAACTAGAGACCTAGGGAAATACAAGATGGGGTGACTTGTGGGGCTCTGACCAGGTTCTGTTACCCAGAATCCTTTGCAAACCTCAAAATTTGGCTAAAAAAACACGTTTTCCCCACATTTTGGTGACAGAAAGTTCCGGAATCAGAGAGAAGCCACAAATTTCCTTCCACCCAGCATTCCCCCAAGTCTCCCGATAAAAATAATACCTCACTTGTGTGGGTAGGCCTAGCGCCCGCGACAGGAAATGCCCCAAAACGCAACGTGGACACATCACATTTTTTGAAAGAAAACAGAGGTGTTTTTTGCAAAGTGCCTACCTGTAGATTTTGGCCTCTAGCTCATCCGGCAGCTAGGGAAACCTGCCAAACCTGTGCATTTTTGGAAACTAGAGACCTAGGGGAATCCAAGATGGGGTGACTTGTGGGGCTCTGACCAGGTTCTGTTACCCAGAATCCTTTGTAAACCTCAAAATTTGGCTAAAAAAAACACGTTTTCCTCACATTTTGGTGACAGAAAGTTCCGGAATCAGAGAGAAGCCACAAATTTCCTTCCACCCAGCATTCCCCAGAGTCTCGCGATAAAAATGATACCTCACTTGTATGGGTAGGCCTAGCGCCGGCGACAGGAAATGCCCCAAAACGCAACGTGGACACATCACATTTTTTGAAAGAAAACAGAGGTGTTTTTTGCAAAGTGCCTACCTGTAGATTTTGGCCTCTAGCTCAGCCGGCACCTAGGGAAACCTACCAAACCTGTGCATTTTTGAAAACTAGAGACCTATGGAAAATCCAAGATAGGGTGAGTTGTGGGGCTCTGACCAGGTTCTGTTACCCAGAATCCTTTGCAAACCTCAAAATGTGGCTAAAAAAACACGTTTTCCTCACATTTTGGTGACAAAAAGTTCTGGAATCAGAGAGGAGCCACAAATTTCCTTCCACCCAGCGTTCCCCCAAGTCTCCCGATAAAAATGATACCTCACTTGTGTGGGTAGGCCTAGCGCCCGCAACAGGAAATGCCCCAAAACGCAACATGGAAACATCACATTTTTTTAAAGAAAACAGAGGTGTTTTTTGCAAAGTGCCTACCTGTAGATTTTGGCCTCTAGCTCAGCCAGCACCTAGGGAAACCTACTAAACCTGTGCATTTTTGAAAACTAGAGACCTAGGGGAATACAAGATGGGGTGACTTGTGGGGCTCTGACCAGGTTCTGTTACCTAGAATCCTTTGCAAACCTCAAAATTTGGCTAAAAAAACACATTTTCCTCACATTTTGGTGACAGAAAGTTCCGGAATCAGAGAGGAGCCACAAATTTCCTTCCACCCAGCGTATCCCCAAGTCTCCCGATAAAAATGATACCTCACTTGTGTGGGTAGGCCTAGCGCCCGCGACAGGAAATGCCCCAAAACGCAACGTGGACACATCACATTTTTTGAAAGAAAACAGAGGTGTTTCTTGCAAAGTGCCTACCTGTAGATTTTGGCCTCTAGCTCAGCCGGCACCTAGGGAAACCTACCAAACCTGTGCATTTTTTAAAACTAGAGACCTAGGGGAATACAAGATGGGGTGACTTGTGGGGCTCTGACCAGGTTCTGTTACCCAGAATCCTTTGCAAACCTCAAAATTTGGCTAAAAAACCACGTTTTCCTCACATTTTGATGACAGAAAGTTCCGGAATTAGAGAGGAGCCACAAATTTCCTTCCACCCAGCGTTCCCCCAATTCTCCCGAGAAAAATTATACCTCACTTGTGTGGGTAGGCCTAGCGCCCGCAACAGGAAATGCCCCAAAACACATCGTGGACACATCACATTTTATTAAAGAAAACAGAGGTGTTTTTTGCAAAGTGCCTACCTGTAGATTTTGGCCTCTAGCTCAGCCGGCACCCCGGGAAACCTACCAAACCTGTGCATTTTTTAAAACTAGAGACCTAGGGGAATCCAAGATGGGGTGAGTTGTGGGGCTCTGACCAGGTTCTGTTACCCAGAATGCTTTGCAAACCTCAAAATTTGGCTAAAAAAACACGTTTTCCTCACATTTTGGTGACAGAAAGTTCCAGAATCAGAGAGGAGCCACACATTTCCTTCCACACAGCGTTCCCCCAAGTCTCCCGATAAAAATGATACCTCACTTGTGTGGGTAGGCCAAGCGCCCGCGACAGGAAATGCCCCAAAACACAACGTGGACACATCACATTTTTTGAAAGAAAACAGAGGTGTTTTTTTCAAAGTGCCTACCTGTAGATTTTGGCCTCTAGCTCAGCCGGCACCTAGGGAAACCTACCAAACCTGTGCATTTTTGAAAACTAGAGACCTAGGGGAATCCAAGATGGGGTGACTTGTGGGGCTCTGACCAGGTTCTGTTACCCAGAATCCTTTGCAAACCTCAAAATTTGGCTAAAAAAACACATTTTCCTCACATTTTGGTGACAGAAAGTTCCGGAATTAGAGAGGAGCCACAAATTTCCTTCCACCCAGCGTTCCCCCAAGTCTCCCGATAAAAATGATACCTTACTTGTGTGGATAGGCCTAGCGCCCGCAACAGGAAATGCCCCAAAACGCATCGTGGACACATAAAATTTTTTGAAAGAAAACAGAGGTGTTTTTTGCAAAGTGCCTACCTGTAGATTTTGGCCTCTATCTCAGCCGGCACCTAGGGAAACCTACCAAACTTGTGCATTTTTGAAAACTAGAGACCTAGGTGAATCCAAGGTGGGGTGAGTTGTGGGGCTCTGACCAGGTTCTGTTACCCAGAATCCTTTGCAAATCTCACAATTTGGCTAAAAAAACACGTTTTCCTCACATTTTGGTGACAGAAAGTTCCAGAATCAGAGAGGAGCCACACATTTCCTCCCACCCAGCGTTCCCCCAAGTCTCCCGATAAAAATGATACCTCACTTGTGTGGGTAGGCCTAGCGCCCGCGATAGGAAATGCCCCAAAACGCAACGTGGACACATCACATTTTTTGAAAGAAAACAGAGGTGTTTTTTGCAAAGTGCCTACCTGTAGATTTTGGCCTCTAGCTCAGCCGGCACCTAGGGAAACCTACCAAACTTGTGCATTTTTTAAAACTAGAGACCTAGGGGAATCCAAGATGGGGTGAGTTGTGGGACTCTGACCAGGTTCTGTTACCCAGAATCCTTTGCAAATTTCACAATTTGGCTAAAAAACACGTTTTCCTCACATTTTGGTGACAGAAAGTTCCAGAATCAGAGAGGAGCCACACATTTCCTTCCACCCAGCGTTCCCCCAAGTCTCCCGATAAAAATGATACCTCACTTGTGTGGGTAGGCCTAGCGCCCGCGATAGGAAATGCCCCAAAACGCAACGTGGACACATCACATTTTTTGAAAGAAAACAGAGGTGTTTTTTGCAAAGTGCCTACCTGTAGATTTTGGCCTCTAGCTCAGCCGGCAGCTAGGGAAACCTGCCAAACCTGTGCATTTTTTAAAACTAGAGACCTAGGGGAATCCAAGATGGGGTGACTTGTGGGGCTCTGACCAGGTTCTGTTACCCAGAATCCTTTGCAAACCTCAAAATTTGGCTAAAAAACCACGTTTTCCTCACATTTTGATGACAGAAAGTTCCGGAATTAGAGAGGAGCCACAAATTTCCTTCCACCCAGCGTTCCCCCAATTCTCCAGAGAAAAATTATACCTCACTTGTGTGGGTAGGCCTAGCGCCCGCAACAGGAAATGCCCCAAAACACATCGTGGACACATCACATTTTATTAAAGAAAACAGAGGTGTTTTTTGCAAAGTGCCTACCTGTAGATTTTGGCCTCTAGCTCAGCCGGCACCCCGGGAAACCTACCAAACCTGTGCATTTTTTAAAACTAGAGACCTAGGGGAATCCAAGATGGGGTGAGTTGTGGGGCTCTGACCAGGTTCTGTTACCCAGAATGCTTTGCAAACCTCAAAATTTGGCTAAAAAAACACGTTTTCCTCACATTTTGGTGACAGAAAGTTCCAGAATCAGAGAGGAGCCACACATTTCCTTCCACACAGCGTTCCCCCAAGTCTCCCGATAAAAATGATACCTCACTTGTGTGGGTAGGCCAAGCGCCCGCGACAGGAAATGCCCCAAAACACAACGTGGACACATCACATTTTTTGAAAGAAAACAGAGGTGTTTTTTTCAAAGTGCCTACCTGTAGATTTTGGCCTCTAGCTCAGCCGGCACCTAGGGAAACCTACCAAACTTGTGCATTTTTGAAAACTAGAGACCTAGGTGAATCCAAGGTGGGGTGAGTTGTGGGGCTCTGACCAGGTTCTGTTACCCAGAATCCTTTGCAAATCTCACAATTTGGCTAAAAAAACACGTTTTCCTCACATTTTGGTGACAGAAAGTTCCAGAATCAGAGAGGAGCCACACATTTCCTTCCACCCAGCGTTCCCCCAAGTCTCCCGATAAAAATGATACCTCACTTGTGTGGGTAGGCCTAGCGCCCGCGATAGGAAATGCCCCAAAACGCAACGTGGACACATCACATTTTTTGAAAGAAAACAGAGGTGTTTTTTGCAAAGTGCCTACCTGTAGATTTTGGCCTCTAGCTCAGCCGGCACCTAGGGAAACCTACCAAACTTGTGCATTTTTGAAAACTAGAGACCTAGGGGAATCCAAGATGGGGTGAGTTGTGGGACTCTGACCAGGTTCTGTTACCCAGAATCCTTTGCAAATTTCACAATTTGGCTAAAAAACACGTTTTCCTCACATTTTGGTGACAGAAAGTTCCAGAATCAGAGAGGAGCCACACATTTCCTTCCACCCAGCGTTCCCCCAAGTCTCCCGATAAAAATGATACCTCACTTGTGTGGGTAGGCCTAGCGCCCGCGATAGGAAATGCCCCAAAACGCAACGTGGACACATCACATTTTTTGAAAGAAAACAGGTGTTTTTTGCAAAGTGCCTACCTGTAGATTTTGGCCTCTAGCTCAGCCGGCAGCTAGGGAAACCTGCCAAACCTGTGCATTTTTTAAAACTAGAGACCTAGGGGAATCCAAGATGGGGTGACTTGTGGGGCTCTGACCAGGTTCTGTTACCCAGAATCCTTTGCAAACCTCAAAATTTGGCTAAAAAAACACGTTTTCCTCACATTTTGGTGACAGAAAGTTCCGGAATCAGAGAGAAGCCACAAATTTCCTTCCACCCAGCATTCCCCCAAGTCTCCCGATAAAAATGATACCTCACTTGTGTGGGATGCCTAGCGCTCGTGACAGGAAATGCCCCAAAACGCAACGTGGACACATCACATTTTTTGAAAGAAAACAGAGGTGTTTTTTTCAAAGTGCCTACCTGTAGATTTTGGCCTCTAGCTCAGCCGGCACCTAGGGAAACCTACCAAACCTGTGCATTTTTGAAAACTAGAGACCTAGGGAAATCCAAGATGGGGTGAGTTGTGGGGCTCTGACCAGGTTCTGTTACCCAGAATCCTTTCCAAACCTCAAAATTTGGCTAAAAAAACACGTTTTCCTCACATTTTGGTGACAGAAAGTTCCAGAATCAGAGAGGGCCACGCATTTCCTTCCACACAGCGTTCCCCCAAGTCTCCCGATAAAAATGATACCTCACTTGTGTGGGTAGGCCTAGCGCCCGCGACAGGAAATGCCCCAAAACGCAACGTGGACACATCACATTTTTTTAAAGAAAACAGAGGTGTTTTTTGCAAAGTGCCTACCTGTAGATTTTGGCCTCTAGCTCAGCCGGCACCTAGGGAAACCTACCAAACCTGTGCATTTTTTTAAACTAAAGACCTAGGGGAATCCAAGATGGGGTGACTTGTGGGGCTCTGACCAGGTTCTGTTACCCAGAATCCTTTGCAAACCTCAAAATTTGGCTAAAAAAACACATTTTCCTCACATTTTGGTGACAGAAAGTTCCGGAATTAGAGAGGAGCCACAAATTTCCTTCCACCCAGCGTTCCCCCTAGTCTCCGGATAAAAAATGATACCTCACTTGTGTGGATAGGCCTAGCGCCCGCAACAGGAAATGCCCCAAAACGCATTGTGGACACATCACATTTTTAAAAAGAAAACAGAGGTGTTTTTTGCAAAGTGCCTACCTGTAGATTTTGGCCTCTAGCTCAGCCGGCACCTAGGGAAACCTACCAAACTTGTGCATTTTTGAAAACTAGAGACCTAGGTGAATCCAAGATGGGGTGAGTTGTGGGGCTCTGACCAGGTTCTGTTACCCAGAATCCTTTGCAAATCTCACAATTTGGCTAAAAAAACACGTTTTCCTCACATTTTGGTGACAGAAAGTTCCAGAATCAGAGAGCAGCCACACATTTCCTTCCACCCAGCGTTCCCCCAAGTCTCCCGATAAAAATGATACCTCACTTGTGTGGGTAGGCCTAGCGCCCGCGATAGGAAATGCCCCAAAACGCCACGTGGACACATCACATTTTTTTAAAGAAAACAGAGGTGTTTTTTGCAAAGTGCCTACCTGTAGATTTTGTCCTCTAGCTCAGCCGGCAGCTAGGGAAACTTGCCAAACCTGTGCATTTTTTAAAACTAGAGACCTAGGGAAATACAAGATGGGGTGACTTGTGGGGCTCTGACCAGGTTCTGTTACCCAGAATCCTTTGCAAACCTCAAAATTTGGCTAAAAAAACACGTTTTCCTCACATTTTGGTGACAGAAAGTTCCGGAATCAGAGAGAAGCCACAAATTTCCTTCCACCCAGCATTCCCCCAAGTCTCCCGATAAAAATGATACCTCACTTGTGTGGGTAGGCATAGCGCCCGCGACAGGAAATGCCCCAAAACGCAACGTGGACACATCACATTTTTTGAAAGAAAACAGAGGTGTTTTTTGCAAAGTGCCTACCTGTAGATTTTGGCCTCTAGCTCATCCGGAAGCTAGGGAAACCTGCCAAACCTGTGCATTTTTGGAAACTAGAGACCTAGGGGAATCCAAGATGGGGTGACTTGTGGGGCTCTGACCAGGTTCTGTTACCCAGAATCCTTTGCAAACCTCAAAATTTGGCTAAAAAAACCACGTTTTCCTCACATTTTGGTGACAGAAAGTTCCGGAATCAGAGAGAAGCCACAAATTTCCTTCCACCCAGCATTCCCCCAAGTCTCGCGATAAAAATGATACCTCACTTGTGTGGGTAGGCCTAGCGCCGGCGACAGGAAATGCCCCAAAACGCAACGTGGACACATCACATTTTTTGAAAGAAAACAGAGGTGTTTTTTGCAAAGTGCCTACCTGTAGATTTTGGCCTCTAGCTCAGCCGGCACCTAGGGAAACCTACCAAACCTGTGCATTTTTGAAAACTAGAGACCTATGGAAAATCCAAGATAGGGTGAGTTGTGGGGCTCTGACCAGGTTCTGTTACCCAGAATCCTTTGCAAACCTCAAAATGTGGCTAAAAAAACACGTTTTCCTCACATTTTGGTGACAAAAAGTTCTGGAATCAGAGAGGAGCCACAAATTTCCTTCCACCCAGTGTTCCCCCAAGTCTCCCGATAAAAATGATACCTCACTTGTGTGGGTAGGCCTAGCGCTCGCAACAGGAAATGCCCCAAAACGCAACATGGAAACATCACATTTTTTTAAAGAAAACAGAGGTGTTTTTTGCAAAGTGCCTACCTGTAGATTTTGGCCTCTAGCTCAGCCAGCACCTAGGGAAACCTACTAAACCTGTGCATTTTTGAAAACTAGAGACCTAGGGGAATACAAGATGGGGTGACTTGTGGGGCTCTGACCAGGTTCTGTTACCTAGAATCCTTTGCAAACCTCAAAATTTGGCTAAAAAAACACATTTTCCTCACATTTTGGTGACAGAAAGTTCCGGAATCAGAGAGGAGCCACAAATTTCCTTCCACCCAGCGTATCCCCAAGTCTCCCGATAAAAATGATACCTCACTTGTGTGGGTAGGCCTAGCGCCCGCGACAGGAAATGCCCCAATACGCAACGTGGACACATCACATTTTTTAGAGGTGTTTCTTGCAAAGTGCCTACCTGTAGATTTTGGCCTTTAGCTCAGCCGGCACCTAGGGAAACCTACCAAACCTGTGCATTTTTTAAAACTAGAGACCTAGGGGAATACAAGATGGGGTGACTTGTGGGGCTCTGACCAGGTTCTATTACCCAGAATCCTTTGCAAACCTCAAAATTTGGCTAAAAAACCACGTTTTCCTCACATTTTGGTGACAGAAAGTTCCGGAATTAGAGAGGAGCCACAAATTTGCTTCCACCCAGCGTTCCCCCAAGTCTCCCGAGAAAAATTATACCTCACTTGTGTGGGTAGGCCTAGCGCCCGCAACAGGAAATGCCCCAAAACACATCGTGGACACATCACATTTTATTAAAGAAAACAGAGGTGTTTTTTGCAAAGTGCCTACCTGTAGATTTTGGCCTCTAGCTCAGCCGGCACCCCGGGAAACCTACCAAACCTGTGCATTTTTGAAAACTAGAGACCTTGGGGAATCCAAGATGGGGTGAGTTGTGGGGCTCTGACCAGGTTCTGTTACCCAGAATGCTTTGCAAACCTCAAAATTTGGCTAAAAAAAACACGTTTTCCTCACATTTTGGTGACAGAAAGTTCCAGAATCAGAGAGGAGCCACACATTTCCTTCCACACAGCGTTCCCCCAAGTCTCCCGATAAAAATGATACCTCACTTGTGTGGGTAGGCCTAGCGCCCGCGACAGGAAATGCCCCAAAACACAACGTGGACACATCACATTTTTTGAAAGAAAACAGAGGTGTTTTTTTCAAAGTGCCTACCTGTAGATTTTGGCCTCTAGCTCAGCTGGCACCTAGGGAACCCTACCAAACCTCTGCACTTTTGAAAACTAGAGACCTAGGGGAATCCAAGATGGGGTGAGTTGTGGGGCTCTGACCAGGTTCTGTTACCCAGAATCCTTTGCAAACCTCAAAATTTGGCTAAAAAAACACGTTTTCCTCACATTTTGGTGACAGAAAGTTCCAGAATCAGAGAGGGCCACGCATTTCCTTCCACACAGCGTTCCCCCAAGTCTCCCGATAAAAATGATACCTCACTTGTGTGGGTAGGCCTAGCGCCCGCGACAGGAAATGCCCCAAAACGCAACGTGGACACATCACATTTTTTTTAAAGAAAACAGAGGTGTTTTTTGCAAAGTGCCTACCTGTAGATTTTGGCCTCTAGCTCAGCCGGCACCTAGGGAAACCTACCAAACCTGTGCATTTTTGAAAACTAGAGACCTAGGGGAATCCAAGATGGGGTGACTTGTGGGGCTCTGACCAGGTTCTGTTACCCAGAATCCTTTGCAAACCTCAAAATTTGGCTAAAAAAACACATTTTCCTCACATTTTGGTGACAGAAAGTTCCGGAATTAGAGAGGAGCCACAAATTTCCTTCCACCCAGCGTTCCCCCAAGTCTCCCGATAAAAATGATACCTTACTTGTGTGGATAGGCCTAGCTCCCGCAACAGGAAATGCCCCAAAACGCATCGTGGACACATAACATTTTTTGAAAGAAAACAGAGGTGTTTTTTGCAAAGTGCCTACCTGTAGATTTTGGCCTCTATCTCAGCCGGCACCTAGGGAAACCTACCAAACTTGTGCATTTTTGAAAACTAGAGACCTAGGTGAATCCAAGGTGGGGTGAGTTGTGGGGCTCTGACCAGGTTCTGTTACCCAGAATCCTTTGCAAATCTCACAATTTGGCTAAAAAAACACATTTTCCTCACATTTTGGTGACAGAAAGTTCCAGAATCAGAGAGGAGCCACACATTTCCTTCCACCCAGCGTTCCCCCAAGTCTCCCGATAAAAATGATACCTCACTTGTGTGGGTAGGCCTAGCGCCCGCGATAGGAAATGCCCCAAAACGCAACGTGGACACATCACATTTTTTGAAAGAAAACAGAGGTGTTTTTTGCAAAGTGCCTACCTGTAGATTTTGGCCTCTAGCTCAGCCGGCACCTAGGGAAACCTACCAAACTTGTGCATTTTTGAAAACTAGAGACCTAGGGGAATCCAAGATGGGGTGAGTTGTGGGACTCTGACCAGGTTCTGTTACCCAGAATCCTTTGCAAATTTCACAATTTGGCTAAAAAACACGTTTTCCTCACATTTTGGTGACAGAAAGTTCCAGAATCAGAGAGGAGCCACACATTTCCTTCCACCCAGCGTTCCCCCAAGTCTCCCGATAAAAATGATACCTCACTTGTGTGGGTAGGCCTAGCGCCCGCGATAGGAAATGCCCCAAAACGCAACGTGGACACATCACATTTTTTGAAAGAAAACAGAGGTGTTTTTTGCAAAGTGCCTACCTGTAGATTTTGGCCTCTAGCTCAGCCGGCAGCTAGGGAAACCTGCCAAACCTGTGCATTTTTTAAAACTAGAGACCTAGGGGAATCCAAGATGGGGTGACTTGTGGGGCTCTGACCAGGTTCTGTTACCCAGAATCCTTTGCAAACCTCACAATTTGGCTAAAAAAACATGTTTTCCTCACATTTTGGTGACAGAAAGTTCCGGAATCAGAGAGAAGCCACAAATTTCCTTCCACCCAGCATTCCCCCAAGTCTCCCGATAAAAATGATACCTCACTTGTGTGGGATGCCTAGCGCTCGTGACAGGAAATGCCCCAAAACGCAACGTGGACACATCACATTTTTTGAAAGAAAACAGAGGTGTTTTTTTCAAAGTGCCTACCTGTAGATTTTGGCCTCTAGCTCAGCCGGCACCTAGGGAAACCTACCAAACCTGTGCATTTTTGAAAACTAGAGACCTAGGGAAATCCAAGATGGGGTGAGTTGTGGGGCTCTGACCAGGTTCTGTTACCCAGAATCCTTTCCAAACCTCAAAATTTGGCTAAAAAAACACGTTTTCCTCACATTTTGGTGACAGAAAGTTCCAGAATCAGAGAGGGCCACGCATTTCCTTCCACACAGCGTTCCCCCAAGTCTCCCGATAAAAATGATACCTCACTTGTGTGGGTAGGCCTAGCGCCCGCGACAGGAAATGCCCCAAAACGCAACGTGGACACATCACATTTTTTTTAAAGAAAACAGAGGTGTTTTTTGCAAAGTGCCTACCTGTAGATTTTGGCCTCTAGCTCAGCCGGCACCTAGGGAAACCTACCAAACCTGTGCATTTTTTTAAACTAAAGACCTAGGGGAATCCAAGATGGGGTGACTTGTGGGGCTCTGACCAGGTTCTGTTATCCAGAATCCTTTGCAAACCTAAAAATTTGGCTAAAAAAACACATTTTCCTCACATTTTGGTGACAGAAAGTTCCGGAATTAGAGAGGAGCCACAAATTTCCTTCCACCCAGCGTTCCCCCAAGTCTCCGGATAAAAAATGATACCTCACTTGTGTGGATAGGCCTAGCGCCCGCAACAGGAAATGCCCCAAAACGCATCGTGGACACATCACATTTTTTAAAAGAAAACAGAGGTGTTTTTTGCAAAGTGCCTACCTGTAGATTTTGGCCTCTAGCTCAGCCGGCACCTAGGGAAACCTACCAAACTTGTGCATTTTTGAAAACTAGAGACCTAGGTGAATCCAAGATGGGGTGAGTTGTGGGGCTCTGACCAGGTTCTGTTACCCAGAATCCTTTGCAAATCTCACAATTTGGCTAAAAAAACACGTTTTCCTCACATTTTGGTGACAGAAAGTTCCAGAATCAGAGAGGAGCCACACATTTCCTTCCACCCAGCGTTCCCCCAAGTCTCCCGATAAAAATGATACCTCACTTGTGTGGGTAGGCCTAGCGCCCGCGATAGGAAATGCCCCAAAACACCACGTGGACACATCACATTTTTTGAAAGAAAACAGAGGTGTTTTTTGCAAAGTGCCTACCTCTAGATTTTGGCCTCTAGCTCATCCGGCAGCTAGGGAAACCTGCCAAACCTGTGCATTTTTGGAAACTAGAGACCTAGGGGAATCCAAGATGGGGTGACTTGTGGGGCTCTGACCAGGTTCTGTTACCCAGAATCCTTTGCAAACCTCAAAATTTGGCTAAAAAAACACATTTTCCTCACATTTTGGTGACAGAAAGTTCCGGAATCAGAGAGGAGCCACACATTTCCTTCCACCCAGCGTATCCCCAAGTCTCCCGATAAAAATGATACCTCACTTGTGTGGGTAGTCCTAGCGCCCGCAACAGGAAATGCCCCAAAACGCAACGTGGACACATCACATTTTTTTAAAGAAAACAGAGGTGTTTTTTGCAAATTGCCTACCTGTAGATTTTGGCCTCTAGCTCAGCCGGCACCTAGGGAAACCTACCAAACCTGTGCATTTTTTAAAACTAGAGACCTAGGGAAATACAAGATGGGGTGACTTGTGGGGCTCTGACCAGGTTCTGTTACCCAGAATCCTTTGCAAACCTCAAAATTTGGCTAAAAAAACCACGTTTTCCTCACATTTTGGTGACAGAAAGTTCCGGAATCAGAGAGAAGCCACAAATTTCCTTCCACCCAGCATTCCCCCAAGTCTCCCGATAAAAATGATACCTCACTTGTGTGGGTAGGCCTAGCGCCCGCGACAGGAAATGCCCCAAAACGCAACGTGGACACATCACATTTTTTGAAAGAAAACAGATGTGTTTTTTGCAAAGTGCCTACCTGTAGATTTTGGCCTCTAGCTCAGCCGGCACCTAGGGAAACCTACCAAACCTGTGCATTTTTTAAAACTAGAGACCTATGGGAAATCCAAGATAGGGTGAGTTGTGGGGCTCTGACCAGGTTCTGTTACCCAGAATCCTTTGCAAACCTCAAAATGTGGCTAAAAAAACACGTTTTCCTCACATTTTGGTGACAAAAAGTTCTGGAATCAGAGAGGAGCCACAAATTTCCTTCCACCCAGCGTTCCCCCAAGTCTCCCGATAAAAATGATACCTCACTTGTGTGGGTAGGCCTAGCGCCCGCGACAGGAAATGCCCCAAAACGCAACGTGGACACATCACATTTTTTTAAAGAAAACAGAGGTGTTTTTTGCAAAGTGCCTACCTGTAGATTTTGGCCTCTAGCTCAGCCGGCACCTCGGGAAACCTACCAAACCAGTGCATTTTTGAAAACTAGAGACCTAGGAAAATCCAAGATGGGGTGACTTGTGGGGGATCTGACCAGGTTCTGTTACCCAGAATCCTTTGCATACCTCAAAATTTGGCTAAAAAAAAACATTTTCCTCACATTTTGGTGACAGAAAGTTCCGGAAGCAGAGAGGAGCCACAAATTTCCTTCCACCCAGCGTACCTCCAAGTCTCCCGATAAAAATGATACCTCACTTGTGTGGGTAAGCCTAGTGCCCACGACAGGAAATGCCCCAAAACGCAACGTGGACACATCAAATTTTTTTAAAGAAAACAGAGGTGTTTTTTGCAAAGTGTCTACCTGTAGATTTTGGCCTCTAGCTCAGCCGGCAGCTAGGGAAACCTGACAAACCTGTGCATTTTTGAAAACTAGAGACCTAGGGGAATCCAAGATGGGGTGACTTGTGGGGCTCTGACCAGGTTCTGTTATCCAGAATCCTTTGCAAACCTAAAAATTTGGCTAAAAAAACACATTTTCCTCACATTTTGGTGACAGAAAGTTCCGGAATTAGAGAGGAGCCACAAATTTCCTTCCACCCAGCGTTCCCCCAAGTCTCCGGATAAAAAATGATACCTCACTTGTGTGGATAGGCCTAGCGCCCGCAACAGGAAATGCCCCAAAACGCATCGTGGACACATCACATTTTTTAAAAGAAAACAGAGGTGTTTTTTGCAAAGTGCCTACCTGTAGATTTTGGCCTCTAGCTCAGCCGGCACCTAGGGAAACCTACCAAACTTGTGCATTTTTGAAAACTAGAGACCTAGGTGAATCCAAGATGGGGTGAGTTGTGGGGCTCTGACCAGGTTCTGTTACCCAGAATCCTTTGCAAATCTCACAATTTGGCTAAAAAAACACGTTTTCCTCACATTTTGGTGACAGAAAGTTCCAGAATCAGAGAGGAGCCACACATTTCCTTCCACCCAGCGTTCCCCCAAGTCTCCCGATAAAAATGATACCTCACTTGTGTGGGTAGGCCTAGCGCCCGCGATAGGAAATGCCCCAAAACGCCACGTGGACACATCACATTTTTTGAAAGAAAACAGAGGTGTTTTTTGCAAAGTGCCTACCTCTAGATTTTGGCCTCTAGCTCATCCGGCAGCTAGGGAAACCTGCCAAACCTGTGCATTTTTGGAAACTAGAGACCTAGGGGAATCCAAGATGGGGTGACTTGTGGGGCTCTGACCAGGTTCTATTACCCAGAATCCTTTGCAAACCTCAAAATTTGGCTAAAAAACCACGTTTTCCTCACATTTTGGTGACAGAAAGTTCCGGAATTAGAGAGGAGCCACAAATTTCCTTCCACCCAGCGTTCCCCCAAGTCTCCCGAGAAAAATTATACCTCACTTGTGTGGGTAGGCCTAGCGCCCGCAACAGGAAATGCCCCAAAACACAACGTGGACACATCACATTTTTTTAAAGAAAACAGAGGTGTTTTTTTCAAAGTGCCTACCTGTAGATTTTGGCCTCTAGCTCAGCCGGCACCTAGGGAACCCTACCAAACCTGTGCATTTTTGAAAACTAGAGACCTAGGGGAATCCAAGATGGGGTGAGTTGTGGGGCTCTGACCAGGTTCTGTTACCCAGAATCCTTTGCAAACCTCAAAATTTGGCTAAAAAAACACGTTTTCCTCACATTTTGGTGACAGAAAGTTCCAGAATCAGAGAGGGCCACGCATTTCCTTCCACACAGCGTTCCCCCAAGTCTCCCGATAAAAATGATACCTCACTTGTGTGGGTAGGCCTAGCGCCCGCGACAGGAAATGCCCCAAAACGCAACGTGGACACATCACATTTTTTTTAAAGAAAACAGAGGTGTTTTTTGCAAAGTGCCTACCTGTAGATTTTGGCCTCTAGCTCAGCCGGCACCTAGGGAAACCTACCAAACCTGTGCATTTTTGAAAACTAGAGACCTAGGGGAATCCAAGATGGGGTGACTTGTGGGGCTCTGACCAGGTTCTGTTACCCAGAATCCTTTGCAAATCTCACAATTTGGCTAAAAAAACACATTTTCCTCACATTTTGGTGACAGAAAGTTCCGGAATTAGAGAGGAGCCACAAATTTCCTTCCACCCAGCGTTCCCCCAAGTCTCCCGATAAAAATGATACCTTACTTGTGTGGATAGGCCTAGCTCCCGCAACAGGAAATGCCCCAAAACGCATCGTGGACACATAAAATTTTTTGAAAGAAAACAGAGGTGTTTTTTGCAAAGTGCCTACCTGTAGATTTTGGCCTCTATCTCAGCCGGCACCTAGGGAAACCTACCAAACTTGTGCATTTTTGAAAACTAGAGACCTAGGTGAATCCAAGGTGGGGTGAGTTGTGGGGCTCTGACCAGGTTCTGTTACCCAGAATCCTTTGCAAATCTCACAATTTGGCTAAAAAAACACATTTTCCTCACATTTTGGTGACAGAAAGTTCCAGAATCAGAGAGGAGCCACACATTTCCTTCCACCCAGCGTTCCCCCAAGTCTCCCGATAAAAATGATACCTCACTTGTGTGGGTAGGCCTAGCGCCCGCGATAGGAAATGCCCCAAAACGCAACGTGGACACATCACATTTTTTGAAAGAAAACAGAGGTGTTTTTTGCAAAGTGCCTACCTGTAGATTTTGGCCTCTAGCTCAGCCGGCACCTAGGGAAACCTACCAAACTTGTGCATTTTTGAAAACTAGAGACCTAGGGGAATCCAAGATGGGGTGAGTTGTGGGACTCTGACCAGGTTCTGTTACCCAGAATCCTTTGCAAATTTCACAATTTGGCTAAAAAACACGTTTTCCTCACATTTTGGTGACAGAAAGTTCCAGAATCAGAGAGGAGCCACACATTTCCTTCCACCCAGCGTTCCCCCAAGTCTCCCGATAAAAATGATACCTCACTTGTGTGGGTAGGCCTAGCGCCCGCGATAGGAAATGCCCCAAAACGCAACGTGGACACATCACATTTTTTGAAAGAAAACAGAGGTGTTTTTTTCAAAGTGCCTACCTGTAGATTTTGGCCTCTAGCTCAGCCGGCACCTAGGGAAACCTACCAAACCTGTGCATTTTTGAAAACTAGAGACCTAGGGAAATCCAAGATGGGGTGAGTTGTGGGGCTCTGACCAGGTTCTGTTACCCAGAATCCTTTCCAAACCTCAAAATTTGGCTAAAAAAACACGTTTTCCTCACATTTTGGTGACAGAAAGTTCCAGAATCAGAGAGGGCCACGCATTTCCTTCCACACAGCGTTCCCCCAAGTCTCCCGATAAAAATGATACCTCACTTGTGTGGGTAGGCCTAGCGCCCGCGACAGGAAATGCCCCAAAACGCAACGTGGACACATCACATTTTTTTTAAAGAAAACAGAGGTGTTTTTTGCAAAGTGCCTACCTGTAGATTTTGGCCTCTAGCTCAGCCGGCACCTAGGGAAACCTACCAAACCTGTGCATTTTTTTAAACTAAAGACCTAGGGGAATCCAAGATGGGGTGACTTGTGGGGCTCTGACCAGGTTCTGTTATCCAGAATCCTTTGCAAACCTAAAAATTTGGCTAAAAAAACACATTTTCCTCACATTTTGGTGACAGAAAGTTCCGGAATTAGAGAGGAGCCACAAATTTCCTTCCACCCAGCGTTCCCCCAAGTCTCCGGATAAAAAATGATACCTCACTTGTGTGGATAGGCCTAGCGCCCGCAACAGGAAATGCCCCAAAACGCATTGTGGACACATCACATTTTAAAAAAGAAAACAGAGGTGTTTTTTGCAAAGTGCCTACCTGTAGATTTTGGCCTCTAGCTCAGCCGGCACCTAGGGAAACCTACCAAACTTGTGCATTTTTGAAAACTAGAGACCTAGGTGAATCCAAGATGGGGTGAGTTGTGGGGCTCTGACCAGGTTCTGTTACCCAGAATCCTTTGCAAATCTCACAATTTGGCTAAAAAAACACGTTTTCCTCACATTTTGGTGACAGAAAGTTCCAGAATCAGAGATCAGCCACACATTTCCTTCCACCCAGCGTTCCCCCAAGTCTCCCGATAAAAATGATACCTCACTTGTGTGGGTAGGCCTAGCGCCCGCGATAGGAAATGCCTCAAAACGCCACGTGGACACATCACATTTTTTTAAAGAAAACAGAGGTGTTTTTTGCAAAGTGCCTACCTGTAGATTTTGTCCTCTAGCTCAGCCGGCAGCTAGGGAAACCTGCCAAACCTGTGCATTTTTTAAAACTAGAGTCCTAGGGAAATACAAGATGGGGTGACTTGTGGGGCTCTGACCAGGTTCTGTTACCCAGAATCCTTTGCAAACCTCAAAATTTGGCTAAAAAAACACGTTTTCCCCACATTTTGGTGACAGAAAGTTCCGGAATCAGAGAGAAGCCACAAATTTCCTTCCACCCAGCATTCCCCCAAGTCTCCCGATAAAAATTATACCTCACTTGTGTGGGTAGGCATAGCGCCCGCGACAGGAAATGCCCCAAAACGCAACGTGGACACATCACATTTTTTGAAAGAAAACAGAGGTGTTTTTTGCAAAGTGCCTACCTGTAGATTTTGGCCTCTAGCTCATCCGGCAGCTAGGGAAACCTGCCAAACCTGTGCATTTTTGGAAACTAGAGACCTAGGGGAATCCAAGATGGGGTGACTTGTGGGGCTCTGACCAGGTTCTGTTACCCAGAATCCTTTGCAAACCTCAAAATTTGGCTAAAAAAACCACGTTTTCCTCACATTTTGGTGACAGAAAGTTCCGGAATCAGAGAGAAGCCACAAATTTCCTTCCACCCAGCATTCCCCCAAGTCTCGCGATAAAAATGATACCTCACTTGTGTGGGTAGGCCTAGCGCCGGCGACAGGAAATGCCCCAAAACGCAACGTGGACACATCACATTTTTTGAAAGAAAACAGAGGTGTTTTTTGCAAAGTGCCTACCTGTAGATTTTGGCCTCTAGCTCAGCCGGCACCTAGGGAAACCTACCAAACCTGTGCATTTTTGAAAACTAGAGACCTAGGGGAATACAAGATGGGGTGACTTGTGGGGCTCTGACCAGGTTCTGTTACCTAGAATCCTTTGCAAACCTCAAAATTTGGCTAAAAAAACACATTTTCCTCACATTTTGGTGACAGAAAGTTCCGGAATCAGAGAGGAGCCACAAATTTCCTTCCACCCAGCGTATCCCCAAGTCTCCCGATAAAAATGATACCTCACTTGTGTGGGTAGGCCTAGCGCCCGCGACAGGAAATGCCCCAATACGCAACGTGGACACATCACATTTTTTTAAAGAAAACAGAGGTGTTTCTTGCAAAGTGCCTACCTGTAGATTTTGGCCTCTAGCTCAGCCGGCACCTAGGGAAACCTACCAAACCTGTGCATTTTTTAAAACTAGAGACCTAGGGGAATACAAGATGGGGTGACTTGTGGGGCTCTGACCAGGTTCTATTACCCAGAATCCTTTGCAAACCTCAAAATTTGGCTAAAAAACCACGTTTTCCTCACATTTTGGTGACAGAAAGTTCCGGAATTAGAGAGGAGCCACAAATTTCCTTCCACCCAGCGTTCCCCCAAGTCTCCCGAGAAAAATTATACCTCACTTGTGTGGGTAGGCCTAGCGCCCGCAACAGGAAATGCCCCAAAACACATCGTGGACACATCACATTTTATTAAAGAAAACAGAGGTGTTTTTTGCAAAGTGCCTACCTGTAGATTTTGGCCTCTAGCTCAGCCGGCACCCCGGGACACCTACCAAACCTGTGCATTTTTGAAAACTAGAGACCTAGGGGAATCCAAGATGGGGTGAGTTGTGGGGCTCTGACCAGGTTCTGTTACCCAGAATGCTTTGCAAACCTCAAAATTTGGCTAAAAAAAACACGTTTTCCTCACATTTTGGTGACAGAAAGTTCCAGAATCAGAGAGGAGCCACACATTTCCTTCCACACAGCGTTCCCCCAAGTCTCCCGATAAAAATGATACCTCACTTGTGTGGGTAGGCCTAGCGCCCGCGACAGGAAATGCCCCAAAACACAACGTGGACACATCACATTTTTTGAAAGAAAACAGAGGTGTTTTTTTCAAAGTGCCTACCTGTAGATTTTGGCCTCTAGCTCAGCTTGCACCTAGGGAACCCTACCAAACCTCTGCACTTTTGAAAACTAGAGACCTAGGGGAATCCAAGATGGGGTGAGTTGTGGGGCTCTGACCAGGTTCTGTTACCCAGAATCCTTTGCAAACCTCAAAATTTGGCTAAAAAAACACGTTTTCCTCACATTTTGGTGACAGAAAGTTCCAGAATCAGAGAGGGCCACGCATTTCCTTCCACACAGCGTTCCCCCAAGTCTCCCGATAAAAATGATACCTCACTTGTGTGGGTAGGCCTAGCGCCCGCGACAGGAAATGCCCCAAAACGCAACGTGGACACATCACATTTTTTTTAAAGAAAACAGAGGTGTTTTTTGCAAAGTGCCTACCTGTAGATTTTGGCCTCTAGCTCAGCCGGCACCTAGGGAAACCTACCAAACCTGTGCATTTTTGAAAACTAGAGACCTAGGGGAATCCAAGATGGGGTGACTTGTGGGGCTCTGACCAGGTTCTGTTACCCAGAATCCTTTGCAAACCTCAAAATTTGGCTAAAAAAACACATTTTCCTCAGATTTTGGTGACAGAAAGTTCCGGAATTAGAGAGGAGCCACAAATTTCCTTCCACCCAGCGTTCCCCCAAGTCTCCCGATAAAAATGATACCTTACTTGTGTGGATAGGCCTAGCTCCCGCAACAGGAAATGCCCCAAAACGCATCGTGGACACATAACATTTTTTGAAAGAAAACAGAGGTGTTTTTTGCAAAGTGCCTACCTGTAGATTTTGGCCTCTATCTCAGCCGGCACCTAGGGAAACCTACCAAACTTGTGCATTTTTGAAAACTAGAGACCTAGGTGAATCCAAGGTGGGGTGAGTTGTGGGGCTCTGACCAGGTTCTGTTACCCAGAATCCTTTGCAAATCTCACAATTTGGCTAAAAAAACACATTTTCCTCACATTTTGGTGACAGAAAGTTCCAGAATCAGAGAGGAGCCACACATTTCCTTCCACCCAGCGTTCCCCCAAGTCTCCCGATAAAAATGATACCTCACTTGTGTGGGTAGGCCTAGCGCCCGCGATAGGAAATGCCCCAAAACGCAACGTGGACACATCACATTTTTTGAAAGAAAACAGAGGTGTTTTTTGCAAAGTGCCTACCTGTAGATTTTGGCCTCTAGCTCAGCCGGCACCTAGGGAAACCTACCAAACTTGTGCATTTTTGAAAACTAGAGACCTAGGGGAATCCAAGATGGGGTGAGTTGTGGGACTCTGACCAGGTTCTGTTACCCAGAATCCTTTGCAAATTTCACAATTTGGCTAAAAAACACGTTTTCCTCACATTTTGGTGACAGAAAGTTCCAGAATCAGAGAGGAGCCACACATTTCCTTCCACCCAGCGTTCCCCCAAGTCTCCCGATAAAAATGATACCTCACTTGTGTGGGTAGGCCTAGCGCCCGCGATAGGAAATGCCCTAAAACGCAACGTGGACACATCACATTTTTTGAAAGAAAACAGAGGTGTTTTTTGCAAAGTGCCTACCTGTAGATTTTGGCCTCTAGCTCAGCCGGCAGCTAGGGAAACCTGCCAAACCTGTGCATTTTTTAAAACTAGAGACCTAGGGGAATCCAAGATGGGGTGACTTGTGGGGCTCTGACCAGGTTCTGTTACCCAGAATCATTTGCAAACCTCACAATTTGGCTAAAAAAACACGTTTTCCTCACATTTTGGTGACAGAAAGTTCCGGAATCAGTGAGAAGCCACAAATTTCCTTCCACCCAGCATTCCCCCAAGTCTCCCGATAAAAATGATACCTCACTTGTGTGGGATGCCTAGCGCTCGTGACAGGAAATGCCCCAAAACGCAACGTGGACACATCACATTTTTTGAAAGAAAACAGAGGTGTTTTTTTCAAAGTGCCTACCTGTAGATTTTGGCCTCTAGCTCAGCCGGCACCTAGGGAAACCTACCAAACCTGTGCATTTTTGAAAACTAGAGACCTAGGGAAATCCAAGATGGGGTGAGTTGTGGGGCTCTGACCAGGTTCTGTTACCCAGAATCCTTTCCAAACCTCAAAATTTGGCTAAAAAAACACGTTTTCCTCACATTTTGGTGACAGAAAGTTCCAGAATCAGAGAGGGCCACGCATTTCCTTCCACACAGCGTTCCCCCAAGTCTCCCGATAAAAATGATACCTCACTTGTGTGGGTAGGCCTAGCGCCCGCGACAGGAAATGCCCCAAAACGCAACGTGGACACATCACATTTTTTTTAAAGAAAACAGAGGTGTTTTTTGCAAAGTGCCTACCTGTAGATTTTGGCCTCTAGCTCAGCCGGCACCTAGGGAAACCTACCAAACCTGTGCATTTTTTTAAACTAAAGACCATGGGGAATCCAAGATGGGGTGACTTGTGGGGCTCTGACCAGGTTCTGTTATCCAGAATCCTTTGCAAACCTAAAAATTTGGCTAAAAAAACACATTTTCCTCACATTTTGGTGACAGAAAGTTCCGGAATTAGAGAGGAGCCACAAATTTCCTTCCACCCAGCGTTCCCCCAAGTCTCCGGATAAAAAATGATACCTCACTTGTGTGGATAGGCCTAGCGCCCGCAACAGGAAATGCCCCAAAACGCATCGTGGACACATCACATTTTTTAAAAGAAAACAGAGGTGTTTTTTGCAAAGTGCCTACCTGTAGATTTTGGCCTCTAGCTCAGCCGGCACCTAGGGAAACCTACCAAACTTGTGCATTTTTGAAAACTAGAGACCTAGGTGAATCCAAGATGGGGTGAGTTGTGGGGCTCTGACCAGGTTCTGTTACCCAGAATCCTTTGCAAATCTCACAATTTGGCTAAAAAAACACGTTTTCCTCACATTTTGGTGACAGAAAGTTCCAGAATCAGAGAGGAGCCACACATTTCCTTCCACCCAGCGTTCCCCCAAGTCTCCCGATAAAAATGATACCTCACTTGTGTGGGTAGGCCTAGCGCCCGCGATAGGAAATGCCCCAAAACGCCACGTGGACACATCACATTTTTTGAAAGAAAACAGAGGTGTTTTTTGCAAAGTGCCTACCTCGAGATTTTGGCCTCTAGCTCATCCGGCAGCTAGGGAAACCTGCCAAACCTGTGCATTTTTGGAAACTAGAGACCTAGGGGAATCCAAGATGGGGTGACTTGTGGGGCTCTGACCAGGTTCTGTTACCCAGAATCCTTTGCAAACCTCAAAATTTGGCTAAAAAAACACGTTTTCCTCACATTTTGGTGACAGAAAGTTCCGGAATCAGAGAGGAGCCACACATTTCCTTCCACCCAGCGTATCCCCAAGTCTCCCGATAAAAATGATACCTCACTTGTGTGGGTAGGCCTAGCGCCCGCGACAGGAAATGCCCCAAAACGCAACGTGGACACATCACATTTTTTTAAAGAAAACAGAGGTGTTTTTTGCAAATTGCCTACCTGTAGATTTTGGCCTCTAGCTCAGCCGGCACCTAGGGAAACCTACCAAACCTGTGCATTTTTTAAAACTAGAGACCTAGGGAAATACAAGATGGGGTGACTTGTGGGGCTCTGACCAGGTTCTGTTACCCAGAATCCTTTGCAAACCTCAAAATTTGGCTAAAAAAAACACGTTTTCCTCACATTTTGGTGACAGAAAGTTCCGGAATCAGAGAGAAGCCACAAATTTCCTTCCACCCAGCATTCCCCCAAGTCTCCCGATAAAAATGATACCTCACTTGTGTGGGTAGGCCTAGCGCCCGCGACAGGAAATGCCCCAAAACGCAACGTGGACACATCACATTTTTTGAAAGAAAACAGAGGTGTTTTTTGCAAAGTGCCTACCTGTAGATTTTGGCCTCTAGCTCAGCCGGCACCTAGGGAAACCTACCAAACCTGTGCATTTTTTAAAACTAGAGACCTATGGGAAATCCAAGATAGGGTGAGTTGTGGGGCTCTGACCAGGTTCTGTTACCCAGAATCCTTTGCAAACCTCAAAATGTGGCTAAAAAAACACGTTTTCCTCACATTTTGGTGACAAAAAGTTCTGGAATCAGAGAGGAGCCACAAATTTCCTTCCACCCAGCGTTCCCCCAAGTCTCCCGATAAAAATGATACCTCACTTGTGTGGGTAGGCCTAGCTCCCGCGACAGGAAATGCCCCAAAACGCAACGTGGACACATCACATTTTTTTAAAGAAAACAGAGGTGTTTTTTGCAAAGTGCCTACCTGTAGATTTTGGCCTCTAGCTCAGCCGGCACCTCGGGAAACCTACCAAACCAGTGCATTTTTGAAAACTAGAGACCTAGGAAAATCCAAGATGGGGTGACTTGTGGGGGATCTGACCAGGTTCTGTTACCCAGAATCCTTTGCATACCTCAAAATTTGGCTAAAAAAAAACATTTTCCTCACATTTTGGTGACAGAAAGTTCCGGAAGCAGAGAGGAGCCACAAATTTCCTTCCACCCAGCGTACCTCCAAGTCTCCCGATAAAAATGATACCTCACTTGTGTGGGTAAGCCTAGTGCCCACGACAGGAAATGCCCCAAAACGCAACGTGGACACATCACATTTTTTTAAAGAAAACAGAGGTGTTTTTTGCAAAGTGTCTACCTGTAGATTTTGGCCTCTAGCTCAGCCGGCAGCTAGGGAAACCTGACAAACCTGTGCATTTTTTAAAACTAGAGACCTAGGGGAATCCAAGATGGGGTGACTTGTGGGGCTCTGACCAGGTTCTGTTATCCAGAATCCTTTGCAAACCTAAAAATTTGGCTAAAAAAACACATTTTCCTCACATTTTGGTGACAGAAAGTTCCGGAATTAGAGAGGAGCCACAAATTTCCTTCCACCCAGCGTTCCCCCAAGTCTCCGGATAAAAAATGATACCTCACTTGTGTGGATAGGCCTAGCGCCCGCAACAGGAAATGCCCCAAAACGCATCGTGGACACATCACATTTTTTGAAAGAAAACA
Organism: Pleurodeles waltl; assembly: GCF_031143425.1. Taxonomy (NCBI): domain Eukaryota; kingdom Metazoa; phylum Chordata; class Amphibia; order Caudata; family Salamandridae; genus Pleurodeles; species Pleurodeles waltl. The sequence continues at coordinate 1,284,674,621 of NC_090440.1, forward strand.
GAGGTGTTTTTTGCAAAGTGCCTACCTCTAGATTTTGGCCTCTAGCTCATCCGGCAGCTAGGGAAACCTGCCAAACCTGTGCATTTTTGGAAACTAGAGACCTAGGGGAATCCAAGATGGGGTGAGTTGTGGGGCTCTGACCAGGTTCTGTTACCCAGAATGCTTTGCAAACCTCAAAATTTGGCTAAAAAAAACACGTTTTCCTCACATTTTGGTGACAGAAAGTTCCAGAATCAGAGAGGAGCCACACATTTCCTTCCACACAGCGTTCCACCAAGTCTCCCGATAAAAATGATACCTCACTTGTGTGGGTAGGCCAAGCGCCCGCGACAGGAAATGCCCCAAAACACAACGTGGACACATCACAATTTTTTAAAGAAAACAGAGGTGTTTTTTTCAAAGTGCCTACCTGTAGATTTTGGCCTCTAGCTCAGCCGGCACCTAGGGAACCCTACCAAACCTCTGCACTTTTGAAAACTAGAGACCTAGGGGAATCCAAGATGGGGTGAGTTGTGGGGCTCTGACCAGGTTCTGTTACCCAGAATCCTTTGCAAACCTCAAAATTTGGCTAAAAAAACACGTTTTCCTCACATTTTGGTGACAGAAAGTTCCAGAATCAGAGAGGGCCACGCATTTCCTTCCACACAGCGTTCCCCCAAGTCTCCCGATAAAAATGATACCTCACTTGTGTGGGTAGGCCTAGCGCCCGCGACAGGAAATGCCCCAAAACGCAACGTGGACACATCACATTTTTTTTAAAGAAAACAGAGGTGTTTTTTGCAAAGTGCCTACCTGTAGATTTTGGCCTCTAGCTCAGCCGGCACCTAGGGAAACCTACCAAACCTGTGCATTTTTGAAAACTAGAGACCTAGGGGAATCCAAGATGGGGTGACTTGTGGGGCTCTGACCAGGTTCTGTTACCCAGAATCCTTTGCAAACCTCAAAATTTGGCTAAAAAAACACATTTTCCTCACATTTTGGTGACAGAAAGTTCCGGAATTAGAGAGGAGCCACAAATTTCCTTCCACCCAGCGTTCCCCCAAGTCTCCCGATAAAAATGATACCTTACTTGTGTGGATAGGCCTAGCTCCCGCAACAGGAAATGCCCCAAAACGCATCGTGGACACATAACATTTTTTGAAAGAAAACAGAGGTGTTTTTTGCAAAGTGCCTACCTTTAGATTTTGGCCTCTATCTCAGCCGGCACCTAGGGAAACCTACCAAACTTGTGCATTTTTGAAAACTAGAGACCTAGGTGAATCAAAGGTGGGGTGAGTTGTGGGGCTCTGACCAGGTTCTGTTACCCAGAATCCTTTGCAAATCTCACAATTTGGCTAAAAAAACACATTTTCCTCACATTTTGGTGACAGAAAGTTCCAGAATCAGAGAGGAGCCACACATTTCCTTCCACCCAGCGTTCCCCCAAGTCTCCCGATAAAAATGATACCTCACTTGTGTGGGTAGGCCTAGCGCCCGCGATAGGAAATGCCCCAAAACGCAACGTGGACACATCACATTTTTTGAAAGAAAACAGAGGTGTTTTTTGCAAAGTGCCTACCTGTAGATTTTGGCCTCTAGCTCAGCCGGCAGCTAGGGAAACCTGCCAAACCTGTGCATTTTTTAAAACTAGAGACCTAGGGGAATCCAAGATGGGGTGACTTGTGGGGCTCTGACCAGGTTCTGTTACCCAGAATCCTTTGCAAACCTCAAAATTTGGCTAAAAAAACACGTTTTCCTCACATTTTGGTGACAGAAAGTTCCGGAATCAGAGAGAAGCCACAAATTTCCTTCCACCCAGCATTCCCCCAAGTCTCCCGATAAAAATGATACCTCACTTGTGTGGGATGCCTAGCGCTCGTGACAGGAAATGCCCCAAAACGCAACGTGGACACATCACATTTTTTGAAAGAAAACAGAGGTGTTTTTTTCAAAGTGCCTACCTGTAGATTTTGGCCTCTAGCTCAGCCGGCACCTAGGGAAACCTACCAAACCTGTGCATTTTTGAAAACTAGAGACCTAGGGAAATCCAAGATGGGGTGAGTTGTGGGGCTCTGACCAGGTTCTGTTACCCAGAATCCTTTCCAAACCTCAAAATTTGGCTAAAAAAACACGTTTTCCTCACATTTTGGTGACAGAAAGTTCCAGAATCAGAGAGGGCCACGCATTTCCTTCCACACAGCGTTCCCCCAAGTCTCCCGATAAAAATGATACCTCACTTGTGTGGGTAGGCCTAGCGCCCGCGACAGGAAATGCCCCAAAACGCAACGTGGACACATCACATTTTTTTTAAAGAAAACAGAGGTGTTTTTTGCAAAGTGCCTACCTGTAGATTTTGGCCTCTAGCTCAGCCGGCACCTAGGGAAACCTACCAAACCTGTGCATTTTTTTAAACTAAAGACCTAGGGGAATCCAAGATGGGGTGACTTGTGGGGCTCTGACCAGGTTCTGTTATCCAGAATCCTTTGCAAACCTAAAAATTTGGCTAAAAAAACACATTTTCCTCACATTTTGGTGACAGAAAGTTCCGGAATTAGAGAGGAGCCACAAATTTCCTTCCACCCAGCGTTCCCCCAAGTCTCCGGATAAAAAATGATACCTCACTTGTGTGGATAGGCCTAGCGCCCGCAACAGGAAATGCCCCAAAACGCATCGTGGACACATCACATTTTTAAAAAGAAAACAGAGGTGTTTTTTGCAAAGTGCCTACCTGTAGATTTTGGCCTCTAGCTCAGCCGGCACCTAGGGAAACCTACCAAACTTGTGCATTTTTGAAAACTAGAGACCTAGGTGAATCCAAGATGGGGTGAGTTGTGGGGCTCTGACCAGGTTCTGTTACCCAGAATCCTTTGCAAATCTCACAATTTGGCTAAAAAAACACGTTTTCCTCACATTTTGGTGACAGAAAGTTCCAGAATCAGAGAGGAGCCACACATTTCCTTCCACCCAGCGTTCCCCCTAGTCTCCCGATAAAAATGATACCTCACTTGTGTGGGTAGGCCTAGCGCCCGCGATAGGAAATGCCCCAAAACGCCACGTGGACACATCACATTTTTTGAAAGAAAACAGAGGTGTTTTTTGCAAAGTGCCTACCTCTAGATTTTGGCCTCTAGCTCATCCGGCAGCTAGGGAAACCTGCCAAACCTGTGCATTTTTGGAAACTAGAGACCTAGGGGAATCCAAGATGGGGTGACTTGTGGGGCTCTGACCAGGTTCTGTTACCCAGAATCCTTTGCAAACCGCAAAATTTGGCTAAAAAAACACGTTTTCCTCACATTTTGGTGACAGAAAGTTCTGGAATCAGAGAGGAGCCACACATTTCCTTCCACCCAGCGTATCCCCATGTCTCCCGATAAAAATGATACCTCACTTGTGTGGGTAGGCCTAGCGCCCGCGACAGGAAATGCCCCAAAACGCAACGTGGACACATCACATTTTTTTAAAGAAAACAGAGGTGTTTTTTGCAAATTGCCTACCTGTAGATTTTGGCCTCTAGCTCAGCCGGCACCTAGGGAAACCTACCAAACCTGTGCATTTTTTAAAACTAGAGACCTAGGGAAATACAAGATGGGGTGACTTGTGGGGCTCTGACCAGGTTCTGTTACCCAGAATCCTTTGCAAACCTCAAAATTTGGCTAAAAAAACCACGTTTTCCTCACATTTTGGTGACAGAAAGTTCCGGAATCAGAGAGAAGCCACAAATTTCCTTCCACCCAGCATTCCCCCAAGTCTCCCGATAAAAATGATACCTCACTTGTGTGGGTAGGCCTAGCGCCCGCGACAGGAAATGCCCCAAAACGCAACGTGGACACATCACATTTTTTTAAAGAAAACAGAGGTGTTTTTTGCAAAGTGCCTACCTGTAGATTTTGGCCTCTAGCTCAGCCGGCACCTAGGGAAACCTAGCAAACCTGTGCATTTTTTAAAACTAGAGACCTATGGGAAATCCAAGATAGGGTGAGTTGTGGGGCTCTGACCAGGTTCTGTTACCCAGAATCCTTTGCAAACCTCAAAATGTGGCTAAAAAAACACGTTTTCCTCATATTTTGGTGACAAAAAATTCTGGAATCAGAGAGGAGCCACAAATTTCCTTCCACCCAGCGTTCCCCCAAGTCTCCCGATAAAAATGATACCTCACTTGTGTGGGTAGGCCTAGCGCCCGCGACAGGAAATGCCCCAAAACGCAACGTGGACACATCACATTTTTTTAAAGAAAACAGAGGTGTTTTTTGCAAAGTGCCTACCTGTAGATTTTGGCCTCTAGCTCAGCCGGCACCTCGGGAAACCTACCAAACCAGTGCATTTTTTAAAACTAGAGACCTAGGAACATCCAAGATGGGGTGACTTGTGGGGGATCTGACCAGGTTCTGTTACCCAGAATCCTTTGCATACCTCAAAATTTGGCTAAAAAAAAACATTTTCCTCACATTTTGGTGACAGAAAGTTCCGGAATCAGAGAGGAGCCACAAATTTCCTTCCACCCAGCGTACCTCCAAGTCTCCCGATAAAAATGATACCTCACTTGTGTGGGTAAGCCTAGTGCCCACGACAGGAAATGCCCCAAAACGCAACGTGGACACATCACATTTTTTTAAAGAAAACAGAGGTGTTTTTTGCAAAGTGTCTACCTGTAGATTTTGGCCTCTAGCTCAGCCGGCAGCTAGGGAAACCTGCCAAACCTGTGCATTTTTGAAAACTAGAGACCTAGGGGAATCCAAGATGGGGTGACTTGTGGGGCTCTGACCAGGTTCTGTTATCCAGAATCCTTTGCAAACCTAAAAATTTGGCTAAAAAAACACATTTTCCTCACATTTTGGTGACAGAAAGTTCCGGAATTAGAGAGGAGCCACAAATTTCCTTCCACCCAGCGTTCCCCCAAGTCTCCGGATAAAAAATGATACCTCACTTGTGTGGATAGGCCTAGCGCCCGCAACAGGAAATGCCCCAAAACGCATCGTGGACACATCACATTTTTTAAAAGAAAACAGAGGTGTTTTTTGCAAAGTGCCTACCTGTAGATTTTGGCCTCTAGCTCAGCCGGCACCTAGGGAAACCTACCAAACTTGTGCATTTTTGAAAACTAGAGACCTAGGTGAATCCAAGATGGGGTGAGTTGTGGGGCTCTGACCAGGTTCTGTTACCCAGAATCCTTTGCAAATCTCACAATTTGGCTAAAAAAACACGTTTTCCTCACATTTTGGTGACAGAAAGTTCCAGAATCAGAGAGGAGCCACACATTTCCTCCCACCCAGCGTTCCCCCAAGTCTCCCGATAAAAATGATACCTCACTTGTGTGGGTAGGCCTAGCGCCCGCGATAGGAAATGCCCCAAAACGCCACGTGGACACATCACATTTTTTGAAAGAAAACAGAGGTGTTTTTTGCAAAGTGCCTACCTCTAGATTTTGGCCTCTAGCTCATCCGGCAGCTAGGGAAACCTGCCAAACCTGTGCATTTTTGGAAACTAGAGACCTAGGGGAATCCAAGATGGGGTGACTTGTGGGGCTCTGACCAGGTTCTGTTACCCAGAATCCTTTGCAAACCTCAAAATTTGGCTAAAAAAACACGTTTTCCTCACATTTTGGTGACAGAAAGTTCTGGAATCAGAGAGGAGCCACACATTTCCTTCCACCCAGCGTATCCCCAAGTCTCCCGATAAAAATGATACCTCACTTGTGTGGGTAGGCCTAGCGCCCGCGACAGGAAATGCCCCAAAATGCAACGTGGACACATCACATTTTTTTAAAGAAAACAGAGGTGTTTTTTGCAAATTGCCTACCTGTAGATTTTGGCCTCTAGCTCAGCCGGCACCTAGGGAAACCTACCAAACCTGTGCATTTTTTAAAACTAGAGACCTAGGGAAATACAAGATGGGGTGACTCGTGGGGCTCTGACCAGGTTCTGTTACCCAGAATCCTTTGCAAACCTCAAAATTTGGCTAAAAAAACCACGTTTTCCTCACATTTTGGTGACAGAAAGTTCCGGAATCAGAGAGAAGCCACAAATTTCCTTCCACCCAGCATTCCCCCAAGTCTCCCGATAAAAATGATACCTCACTTGTGTGGGTAGGCCTAGCGCCCACGACAGGAAATGCCCCAAAACGCAACGTGGACACATCACATTTTTTGAAAGAAAACAGAGGTGTTTTTTGCAAAGTGCCTACCTGTAGATTTTGGCCTCTAGCTCAGCCGGCACCTCGGGAAACCTACCAAACCAGTGCATTTTTTAAAACTAGAGACCTAGGAACATCCAAGATGGGGTGACTTGTGGGGGATCTGACCAGGTTCTGTTACCCAGAATCCTTTGCATACCTCAAAATTTGGCTAAAAAAAAACATTTTCCTCACATTTTGGTGACAGAAAGTTCCGGAATCAGAGAGGAGCCACAAATTTCCTTCCACCCAGCGTACCTCCAAGTCTCCCGATAAAAATGATACCTCACTTGTGTGGGTAAGCCTAGTGCCCACGACAGGAAATGCCCCAAAACGCAACGTGGACACATCACATTTTTTTAAAGAAAACAGAGGTGTTTTTTGCAAAGTGTCTACCTGTAGATTTTGGCCTCTAGCTCAGCCGGCAGCTAGGGAAACCTGCCAAACCTGTGCATTTTTGAAAACTAGAGACCTAGGGGAATCCAAGATGGGGTGACTTGTGGGGCTCTGACCAGGTTCTGTTATCCAGAATCCTTTGCAAACCTAAAAATTTGGCTAAAAAAACACATTTTCCTCACATTTTGGTGACAGAAAGTTCCGGAATTAGAGAGGAGCCACAAATTTCCTTCCACCCAGCGTTCCCCCAAGTCTCCGGATAAAAAATGATACCTCACTTGTGTGGATAGGCCTAGCGCCCGCAACAGGAAATGCCCCAAAACGCATCGTGGACACATCACATTTTTTAAAAGAAAACAGAGGTGTTTTTTGCAAAGTGCCTACCTGTAGATTTTGGCCTCTAGCTCAGCCGGCACCTAGGGAAACCTACCAAACTTGTGCATTTTTGAAAACTAGAGACCTAGGTGAATCCAAGATGGGGTGAGTTGTGGGGCTCTGACCAGGTTCTGTTACCCAGAATCCTTTGCAAATCTCACAATTTGGCTAAAAAAACACGTTTTCCTCACATTTTGGTGACAGAAAGTTCCAGAATCAGAGAGGAGCCACACATTTCCTCCCACCCAGCGTTCCCCCAAGTCTCCCGATAAAAATGATACCTCACTTGTGTGGGTAGGCCTAGCGCCCGCGATAGGAAATGCCCCAAAACGCCACGTGGACACATCACATTTTTTGAAAGAAAACAGAGGTGTTTTTTGCAAAGTGCCTACCTCTAGATTTTGGCCTCTAGCTCATCCGGCAGCTAGGGAAACCTGCCAAACCTGTGCATTTTTGGAAACTAGAGACCTAGGGGAATCCAAGATGGGGTGACTTGTGGGGCTCTGACCAGGTTCTGTTACCCAGAATCCTTTGCAAACCTCAAAATTTGGCTAAAAAAACACGTTTTCCTCACATTTTGGTGACAGAAAGTTCTGGAATCAGAGAGGAGCCACACATTTCCTTCCACCCAGCGTATCCCCAAGTCTCCCGATAAAAATGATACCTCACTTGTGTGGGTAGGCCTAGCGCCCGCGACAGGAAATGCCCCAAAACGCAACGTGGACACATCACATTTTTTTAAACGAAACAGAGGTGTTTTTTGCAAATTGCCTACCTGTAGATTTTGGCCTCTAGCTCAGCCGGCACCTAGGGAAACCTACCAAACCTGTGCATTTTTTAAAACTAGAGACCTAGGGAAATACAAGATGGGGTGACTCGTGGGGCTCTGACCAGGTTCTGTTACCCAGAATCCTTTGCAAACCTCAAAATTTGGCTAAAAAAACCACGTTTTCCTCACATTTTGGTGACAGAAAGTTCCGGAATCAGAGAGAAGCCACAAATTTCCTTCCACCCAGCATTCCCCCAAGTCTCCCGATAAAAATGATACCTCACTTGTGTGGGTAGGCCTAGCGCCCACGACAGGAAATGCCCCAAAACGCAACGTGGACACATCACATTTTTTGAAAGAAAACAGAGGTGTTTTTTGCAAAGTGCCTACCTGTAGATTTTGGCCTCTAGCTCAGCCGGCACCTAGGGAAACCTACCAAACCTGTGCATTTTTTAAAACTAGAGACCTATGGGAAATCCAAGATAGGGTGAGTTGTGGGGCTCTGACCAGGTTCTGTTACCCAGAATCCTTTGCAAACCTCACAATGTGGCTAAAAAAACACGTTTTCCTCACATTTTGGTGACAAAAAGTTCTGGAATCAGAGAGGAGCCACAAATTTCCTTCCACCCAGCGTTCCCCCAAGTCTCCCGATAAAAATGATACCTCACTTGTGTGGGTAGGCCTAGCGCCCGCGACAGGAAATGCCCCAAAACGCAACGTGGACACATCACATTTTTTTAAAGAAAACAGAGGTGTTTTTTGCAAAGTGCCTACTTGTAGATTTTGGCCTCTAGCTCAGCCGGCACCTCGGGAAACCTACCAAACCAGTGCATTTTTGAAAACTAGAGACCTAGGAAAATCCAAGATGGGGTGACTTGTGGGGGATCTGACCAGGTTCTGTTACCCAGAATCCTTTGCATACCTCAAAATTTGGCTAAAAAAAAACATTTTCCTCACATTTTGGTGACAGAAAGTTCCGGAATCAGAGAGGAGCCACAAATTTCCTTCCTCCCAGCGTACCTCCAAGTCTCCCGATAAAAATGATACCTCACTTGTGTGGGTAAGCCTAGTGCCCACGACAGGAAATGCCCCAAAACGCAACGTGGACACATCACATTTTTTTAAAGAAAACAGAGGTGTTTTTTGCAAAGTGTCTACCTGTAGATTTTGGCCTCTAGCTCAGCCGGCAGCTAGGGAAACCTGCCAAACCTGTGCATTTTTGAAAACTAGAGACCTAGGGGAATCCAAGATGGGGTGACTTGTGGGGGCTCTGACCAAGTTCTGTTACCCAGAATCCTTTGCAAATCTCAAAATTTTGCTAAAAAAACACGTTTTCCTCACATTTTGGTGACAGAAAGTTCCGGAATCAGAGAGAAGCCACAAATTTCCTTCCTCCCAGCATTCCCCCAAGCCTCCCGATAAAAATGATACCTCACTTGTGTGGGTAGGCCTAGCGCCCGCGATAGGAAATGCCCCAAAACGCCACGTGGACACATCACATTTTTTGAAAGAAAACAGAGGTGTTTTTTGCAAATTGCCTACCTGTAGATTTTGGCCTCTAGCTCAGCCGGCACCTAGGGAAACCTACCAAACCTGTGCATTTTTTAAAACTAGAGACCTAGGGAAATACAAGATGGGGTGACTCGTGGGGCTCTGACCAGGTTCTGTTACCCAGAATCCTTTGCAAACCTCAAAATTTGGCTAAAAAAACCACGTTTTCCTCACATTTTGGTGACAGAAAGTTCCGGAATCAGAGAGAAGCCACAAATTTCCTTCCACCCAGCATTCCCCCAAGTCTCCCGATAAAAATGATACCTCACTTGTGTGGGTAGGCCTAGCGCCCACGACAGGAAATGCCCCAAAACGCAACGTGGACACATCACATTTTTTTAAAGAAAACAGAGGTGTTTTTTGCAAAGTGCCTACCTGTAGATTTTGGCCTCTAGCTCAGCCGGCACCTAGGGAAACCTACCAAACCTGTGCATTTTTTAAAACTAGAGACCTATGGGAAATCCAAGATAGGGTGAGTTGTGGGGCTCTGACCAGGTTCTGTTACCCAGAATCCTTTGCAAACCTCACAATGTGGCTAAAAAAACACGTTTTCCTCACATTTTGGTGACAAAAAGTTCTGGAATCAGAGAGGAGCCACAAATTTCCTTCCACCCAGCGTTCCCCCAAGTCTCCCGATAAAAATGATACCTCACTTGTGTGGGTAGGCCTAGCGCCCGCGACAGGAAATGCCCCAAAACGCAACGTGGACACATCACATTTTTTTAAAGAAAACAGAGGTGTTTTTTGCAAAGTGCCTACTTGTAGATTTTGGCCTCTAGCTCAGCCGGCACCTCGGGAAACCTACGAAACCAGTGCATTTTTGAAAACTAGAGACCTAGGAAAATCCAAGATGGGGTGACTTGTGGGGGATCTGACCAGGTTCTGTTACCCAGAATCCTTTGCATACCTCAAAATTTGGCTAAAAAAAACCATTTTCCTCACATTTTGGTGACAGAAAGTTCCGGAATCAGAGAGGAGCCACAAATTTCCTTCCACCCAGCGTACCTCCAAGTCTCCCGATAAAAATGATACCTCACTTGTGTGGGTAAGCCTAGTGCCCACGACAGGAAATGCCCCAAAACGCAACGTGGACACATCACATTTTTTTAAAGAAAACAGAGGTGTTTTTTGCAAAGTGTCTACCTGTAGATTTTGGCCTCTAGCTCAGCCGGCAGCTAGGGAAACCTGCCAAACCTGTGCATTTTTGAAAACCAGAGACCTAGGGGAATCCAAGATGGGGTGACTTGTGGGGGCTCTGACCAGGTTCTGTTACCCAGAATCCTTTGCAAATCTCAAAATTTTGCTAAAAAAACACGTTTTCCTCACATTTTGGTGACAGAAAGTTCCGGAATCAGAGAGAAGCCACAAATTTCCTTCCTCCCAGCATTCCCCCAAGCCTCCCGATAAAAATGATACCTCACTTGTGTGGGTAGGCCTAGCGCCCGCAACAGGAAATGCCCCAAAACGCAACGTGGACACATCACATTTTTTGAAAGAAAACAGAGGTGTTTTTTGCAAAGTGCCTACCTGTAGATTTTGGCCTCTAGCTCAGCCGGCACCTAGGGAAACCTACCAAACCTGTGCATTTTTGAAAACTAGAGACCTATGGGAAATCCAAGATGGGGTGAGTTGTGGGGCTCTGACCAGGTTCTGTTACCCAGAATCCCTTGCAAACCTCAAAATGTGGCTAGAAAAACACATTTTCCTCACATTTTGGTGACAGAAAGTTCTGGAATCAGAGAGGAGCCACAAATTTCCTTCCACCCAGCGTTCCCCCAAGTCTCCCGATAAAAATGATACCTCACTTGTGTGGGTAGGCCTAGCGCCGGCGACAGGAAATGCCCCAAAACGCAACATGGAAACATCAATTTTTTTTAAAGAAAACAGAGGTGTTTTTTGCAAAGTGCCTACCTGTAGATTTTGGCCTCTAGCTCAGCCAGCACCTAGGGAAACCTACCAAACCTGTGCATTTTTTTAAACTAGAGACCTAGGGGAATCCAAGATGGGGTGACTTGTGGGGCTCTGACCAGGTTCTGTTACCTAGAATCCTTTGCAAACCTCAAAATTTGGCTAAAAAAACACGTTTTCCTCACATTTTGGTGACAGAAAGTTCCAGAATCAGAGAGGAGCCACACATTTCCTTCCACCCAGCGTTCCCCCAAGTCTCCCGATAAAAATGATACCTCACTTGTGTGGGTAGGCCTAGCGCCCGCGATAGGAAATGCCGCAAAACGCAACGTGGACACATCACATTTTTTGAAAGAAAACAGAGGTGTTTTTTGCAAAGTGCCTACCTGTAGATTTTGGCCTCTAGCTCAGCCGGCACCTAGGGAAACCTAAAAAACTTGTGCATTTTTGAAAACTAGAGACCTAGGGGAATCCAAGATGGGGTGAGTTGTGGGACTCTGACCAGGTTCTGTTACCCAGAATCCTTTGCAAATCTCACAATTTGGCTAAAAAACACATTTTCCTCACATTTTGGTGACAGAAAGTTCCAGAATCAGAGAGGAGCCACACATTTCCTTCCACCCAGCGTTCCCCCAAGTCTCCCGATAAAAATGATACCTCACTTGTGTGGGTAGGCCTAGCGCCCGTGATAGGAAATGCCCCAAAACGCAACGTGGACACATCACATTTTTTGAAAGAAAACAGAGGTGTTTTTTGCAAAGTGCCTACCTGTAGATTTTGGCCTCTAGCTCAGCCGGCAGCTAGGGAAACCTGCCAAACCTGTGCATTTTTTTAAAACTAGAGACCTAGGGGAATCCAAGATGGGGTGACTTGTGGGGCTCTGACCAGGTTCTGTTACCCAGAATCCTTTGCAAACCTCAAAATTTGGCTAAAAAAACACGTTTTCCTCACATTTTGGTGACAGAAAGTTCCGGAATCAGAGAGAAGCCACAAATTTCCTTCCACCCAGCATTCCCCCAAGTCTCCCGATAAAAATGATACCTCACTTGTGTGGGATGCCTAGCGCTCGTGACAGGAAATGCCCCAAAACGCAACATGGACACATCACATTTTTTGAAAGAAAACAGAGGTGTTTTTTTCAAAGTGCCTACCTGTAGATTTTGGCCTCTAGCTCAGCCGGCACCTAGGGAAACCTACCAAACCTGTGCATTTTTGAAAACTAGAGACCTAGGGAAATCCAAGATGGGGTGAGTTGTGGGGCTCTGACCAGGTTCTGTTACCCAGAATCCTTTGCAAACCTCAAAATTTGGCTAAAAAAACACGTTTTCCTCACATTTTGGTGACAGAAAGTTCCAGAATCAGAGAGGGCCACGCATTTCCTTCCACACAGCGTTCCCCCAAGTCTCCCGATAAAAATGATACCTCACTTGTGTGGGTAGGCCTAGCGCCCGCGACAGGAAGTGCCCCAAAACGCAACGTGGACACATCACATTTTTTTTAAAGAAAACATAGGTGTTTTTTGCAAAGTGCCTACCTGTAGATTTTGGCCTCTAGCTCAGCCGGCACCTAGGGAAACCTACCAAACCTGTGCATTTTTTTAAACTAAAGACCTAGGGGAATCCAAGATGGGGTGACTTGTGGGGCTCTGACCAGGTTCTGTTATCCAGAATCCTTTGCAAACCTAAAAATTTGGCTAAAAAAACACATTTTCCTCACATTTTGGTGACAGAAAGTTCCGGAATTAGAGAGGAGCCACAAATTTCCTTCCACCCAGCGTTCCCCCAAGTCTCCGGATAAAAAATGATACCTCACTTGTGTGGATAGGCCTAGCGCCCGCAACAGGAAATGCCCCAAAACGCATCGTGGATACATCAAATTTTTTTAAAGAAAACAGAGGTGTTTTTTGCAAAGTGCCTACCTGTAGATTTTGGCCTCTAGCTCAGCCGGCACCTAGGGAAACCTACCAAACTTGTGCATTTTTGAAAACTAGAGACCTAGGTGAATCCAAGATGGGGTGAGTTGTGGGGCTCTGACCAGGTTCTGTTACCCAGAATCCTTTGCAAATCTCACAATTTGGCTAAAAAAACACGTTTTCCTCACATTTTGGTGACAGAAAGTTCCAGAATCAGAGAGGAGCCACACATTTCCTTCCACCCAGCGTTCCCCCAAGTCTCCCGATAAAAATGATACATCACTTGTGTGGGTAGGCCTAGCGCCCGCGACAGGAAATGCCCCAAAACGCAACGTGGACACATCACATTTTTTGAAAGAAAACAGAGGTGTTTTTTGCAAAGTGCCTACCTGTAGATTTTGGCCTCTAGCTCAGCCGGCACCTAGGGAAACCTACCAAACCTGTGCATTTTTGAAAACTAGAGACCTAGGGAAATCCAAGATGGGGTGAGTTGTGGGGCTCTGACCAGGTTCTGTTACCCAGAATCCTTTCCAAACCTCAAAATTTGGCTAAAAAAACACGTTTTCCTCACATTTTGGTGACAGAAAGTTCCGGAATTAGAGAGGAGCCACAAATTTCCTTCCACCCAGCGTTCCCCCAAGTCTCCGGATAAAAAATGATACCTCACTTGTGTGGATAGGCCTAGCGCCCGCAACAGGAAATGCCCCAAAACGCATCGTGGACACATCACATTTTTTAAAAGAAAACAGAGGTGTTTTTTGCAAAGTGCCTACCTGTAGATTTTGGCCTCTAGTTCAGCCGGCACCTAGGGAAACCTACCAAACTTGTGCATTTTTGAAAACTAGAGACCTAGGTGAATCCAAGATGGGGTGAGTTGTGGGGCTCTGACCAGGTTCTGTTACCCAGAATCCTTTGCAAATCTCACAATTTGGCTAAAAAAACACGTTTTCCTCACATTTTGGTGACAGAAAGTTCCAGAATCAGAGAGGAGCCACACATTTCCTTCCACCCAGCGTTCCCCCAAGTCTCCCGATAAAAATGATACCTCACTTGTGTGGGTAGGCCTAGCGCCCGCGATAGGAAATGCCCCAAAACGCCACGTGGACACATCACATTTTTTGAAAGAAAACAGAGGTGTTTTTTGCAAAGTGCCTACCTCGAGATTTTGGCCTCTAGCTCATCCGGCAGCTAGGGAAACCTGCCAAACCTGTGCATTTTTGGAAACTAGAGACCTAGGGGAATCCAAGATGGGGTGACTTGTGGGGCTCTGACCAGGTTCTGTTACCCAGAATCCTTTGCAAACCTCAAAATTTGGCTAAAAAAACACGTTTTCCTCACATTTTGGTGACAGAAAGTTCCGGAATCAGAGAGGAGCCACACATTTCCTTCCACCCAGCGTATCCCCAAGTCTCCCGATAAAAATGATACCTCACTTGTGTGGGTAGGCCTAGCGCCCGCGACAGGAAATGCCCCAAAACGCAACGTGGACACATCACATTTTTTTAAAGAAAACAGAGGTGTTTTTTGCAAATTGCCTACCTGTAGATTTTGGCCTCTAGCTCAGCCGGCACCTAGGGAAACCTACCAAACCTGTGCATTTTTTAAAACTAGAGACCTAGGGAAATACAAGATGGGGTGACTTGTGGGGCTCTGACCAGGTTCTGTTACCCAGAATCCTTTGCAAACCTCAAAATTTGGCTAAAAAAACCACGTTTTCCTCACATTTTGGTGACAGAAAGTTCCGGAATCAGAGAGAAGCCACAAATTTCCTTCCACCCAGCATTCCCCCAAGTCTCCCGATAAAAATGATACCTCACTTGTGTGGGTAGGCCTAGCGCCCGCGACAGGAAATGCCCCAAAACGCAACGTGGACACATCACATTTTTTTAAAGAAAACAGAGGTGTTTTTTGCAAAGTGCCTACCTGTAGATTTTGGCCTCTAGCTCAGCCGGCACCTAGGGAAACCTACCAAACCTGTGCATTTTTTAAAACTAGAGACCTATGGGAAATCCAAGATAGGGTGAGTTGTGGGGCTCTGACCAGGTTCTGTTACCCAGAATCCTTTGCAAACCTCAAAATGTGGCTAAAAAAACACGTTTTCCTCACATTTTGGTGACAAAAAGTTCTGGAATCAGAGAGGAGCCACAAATTTCCTTCCACCCAGCGTTCCCCCAAGTCTCCCGATAAAAATGATACCTCACTTGTGTGGGTAGGCCTAGCGCCCGCGACAGGAAATGCCCCAAAACGCAACGTGGACACATCACATTTTTTTAAAGAAAACAGAGGTGTTTTTTGCAAAGTGCCTACCTGTAGATTTTGGCCTCTAGCTCAGCCGGCACCTCGGGAAACCTACCAAACCAGTGCATTTTTGAAAACTAGAGACCTAGGAAAATCCAAGATGGGGTGACTTGTGGGGGATCTGACCAGGTTCTGTTACCCAGAATCCTTTGCATACCTCAAAATTTGGCTAAAAAAAAACATTTTCCTCACATTTTGGTGACAGAAAGTTCCGGAAGCAGAGAGGAGCCACAAATTTCCTTCCACCCAGCGTACCTCCAAGTCTCCCGATAAAAATGATACCTCACTTGTGTGGGTAAGCCTAGTGCCCACGACAGGAAATGCCCCAAAACGCAACGTGGACACATCACATTTTTTTAAAGAAAACAGAGGTGTTTTTTGCAAAGTGTCTACCTGTAGATTTTGGCCTCTAGCTCAGCCGGCAGCTAGGGAAACCTGACAAACCTGTGCATTTTTGAAAACTAGAGACCTAGGGGAATCCAAGATGGGGTGACTTGTGGGGCTCTGACCAGGTTCTGTTATCCAGAATCCTTTGCAAACCTAAAAATTTGGCTAAAAAAACACATTTTCCTCACATTTTGGTGACAGAAAGTTCCGGAATTAGAGAGGAGCCACAAATTTCCTTCCACCCAGCGTTCCCCCAAGTCTCCGGATAAAAAATGATACCTCACTTGTGTGGATAGGCCTAGCGCCCGCAACAGGAAATGCCCCAAAACGCATCGTGGACACATCACATTTTTTGAAAGAAAACAGAGGTGTTTTTTGCAAAGTGCCTACCTCTAGATTTTGGCCTCTAGCTCATCCGGCAGCTAGGGAAACCTGCCAAACCTGTGCATTTTTGGAAACTAGAGACCTAGGGGAATCCAAGATGGGGTGAGTTGTGGGGCTCTGACCAGGTTCTGTTACCCAGAATGCTTTGCAAACCTCAAAATTTGGCTAAAAAAAACACGTTTTCCTCACATTTTGGTGACAGAAAGTTCCAGAATCAGAGAGGAGCCACACATTTCCTTCCACACAGCGTTCCACCAAGTCTCCCGATAAAAATGATACCTCACTTGTGTGGGTAGGCCAAGCGCCCGCGACAGGAAATGCCCCAAAACACAACGTGGACACATCACATTTTTTGAAAGAAAACAGAGGTGTTTTTTTCAAAGTGCCTACCTGTAGATTTTGGCCTCTAGCTCAGCCGGCACCTAGGGAACCCTACCAAACCTCTGCACTTTTGAAAACTAGAGACCTAGGGGAATCCAAGATGGGGTGAGTTGTGGGGCTCTGACCAGGTTCTGTTACCCAGAATCCTTTGCAAACCTCAAAATTTGGCTAAAAAAACACGTTTTCCTCACATTTTGGTGACAGAAAGTTCCAGAATCAGAGAGGGCCACGCATTTCCTTCCACACAGCGTTCCCCCAAGTCTCCCGATAAAAATGATACCTCACTTGTGTGGGTAGGCCTAGCGCCCGCGACAGGAAATGCCCCAAAACGCAACGTGGACACATCACATTTTTTTTAAAGAAAACAGAGGTGTTTTTTGCAAAGTGCCTACCTGTAGATTTTGGCCTCTAGCTCAGCCGGCACCTAGGGAAACCTACCAAACCTGTGCATTTTTGAAAACTAGAGACCTAGGGGAATCCAAGATGGGGTGACTTGTGGGGCTCTGACCAGGTTCTGTTACCCAGAATCCTTTGCAAACCTCAAAATTTGGCTAAAAAAACACATTTTCCTCACATTTTGGTGACAGAAAGTTCCGGAATTAGAGAGGAGCCACAAATTTCCTTCCACCCAGCGTTCCCCCAAGTCTCCCGATAAAAATGATACCTTACTTGTGTGGATAGGCCTAGCTCCCGCAACAGGAAATGCCCCAAAACGCATCGTGGACACATAACATTTTTTGAAAGAAAACAGAGGTGTTTTTTGCAAAGTGCCTACCTGTAGATTTTGGCCTCTATCTCAGCCGGCACCTAGGGAAACCTACCAAACTTGTGCATTTTTGAAAACTAGAGACCTAGGTGAATCAAAGGTGGGGTGAGTTGTGGGGCTCTGACCAGGTTCTGTTACCCAGAATCCTTTGCAAATCTCACAATTTGGCTAAAAAAACACATTTTCCTCACATTTTGGTGACAGAAAGTTCCAGAATCAGAGAGGAGCCACACATTTCCTTCCACCCAGCGTTCCCCCAAGTCTCCCGATAAAAATGATACCTCACTTGTGTGGGTAGGCCTAGCGCCCGCGATAGGAAATGCCCCAAAACGCAACGTGGACACATCACATTTTTTGAAAACAAACAGAGGTGTTTTTTGCAAAGTGCCTACCTGTAGATTTTGGCCTCTAGCTCAGCCGGCAGCTAGGGAAACCTGCCAAACCTGTGCATTTTTTAAAACTAGAGACCTAGGGGAATCCAAGATGGGGTGACTTGTGGGGCTCTGACCAGGTTCTGTTACCCAGAATCCTTTGCAAACCTCAAAATTTGGCTAAAAAAACACGTTTTCCTCACATTTTGGTGACAGAAAGTTCCGGAATCAGAGAGAAGCCACAAATTTCCTTCCACCCAGCATTCCCCCAAGTCTCCCGATAAAAATGATACCTCACTTGTGTGGGATGCCTAGCGCTCGTGACAGGAAATGCCCCAAAACGCAACGTGGACACATCACATTTTTTGAAAGAAAACAGAGGTGTTTTTTTCAAAGTGCCTACCTGTAGATTTTGGCCTCTAGCTCAGCCGGCACCTAGGGAAACCTACCAAACCTGTGCATTTTTGAAAACTAGAGACCTAGGGAAATCCAAGATGGGGTGAGTTGTGGGGCTCTGACCAGGTTCTGTTACCCAGAATCCTTTCCAAACCTCAAAATTTGGCTAAAAAAACACGTTTTCCTCACATTTTGGTGACAGAAAGTTCCGGAATCAGAGAGAAGCCACAAATTTCCTTCCACCCAGCGTTCCCCCAAGTCTCCCGATAAAAATGATACCTCACTTGTGTGGGTAGGCCTAGCGCCCGCGACAGGAAATGCCCCAAAACGCAACGTGGACACATCACATTTTTTTAAAGAAAACAGAGGTGTTTTTTGCAAAGTGCCTACCTGTAGATTTTGGCCTCTAGCTCAGCCGGCACCTCGGGAAACCTACCAAACCAGTGCATTTTTGAAAACTAGAGACCTAGGAAAATCCAAGATGGGGTGACTTGTGGGGGATCTGACCAGGTTCTGTTACCCAGAATCCTTTGCATACCTCAAAATTTGGCTAAAAAAAAACATTTTCCTCACATTTTGGTGACAGAAAGTTCCGGAAGCAGAGAGGAGCCACAAATTTCCTTCCACCCAGCGTACCTCCAAGTCTCCCGATAAAAATGATACCTCACTTGTGTGGGTAAGCCTAGTGCCCACGACAGGAAATGCCCCAAAACGCAACGTGGACACATCACATTTTTTTAAAGAAAACAGAGGTGTTTTTTGCAAAGTGTCTACCTGTAGATTTTGGCCTCTAGCTCAGCCGGCAGCTAGGGAAACCTGACAAACCTGTGCATTTTTGAAAACTAGAGACCTAGGGGAATCCAAGATGGGGTGACTTGTGGGGCTCTGACCAGGTTCTGTTATCCAGAATCC
Organism: Pleurodeles waltl; assembly: GCF_031143425.1. Taxonomy (NCBI): domain Eukaryota; kingdom Metazoa; phylum Chordata; class Amphibia; order Caudata; family Salamandridae; genus Pleurodeles; species Pleurodeles waltl. The sequence goes on from NC_090440.1 coordinate 1,284,693,574, forward strand.
TTTGCAAACCTAAAAATTTGGCTAAAAAAACACATTTTCCTCACATTTTGGTGACAGAAAGTTCCGGAATTAGAGAGGAGCCACAAATTTCCTTCCACCCAGCGTTCCCCCAAGTCTCCGGATAAAAAATGATACCTCACTTGTGTGGATAGGCCTAGCGCCCGCAACAGGAAATGCCCCAAAACGCATCGTGGACACATCACATTTTTTGAAAGAAAACAGAGGTGTTTTTTGCAAAGTGCCTACCTCTAGATTTTGGCCTCTAGCTCATCCGGCAGCTAGGGAAACCTGCCAAACCTGTGCATTTTTGGAAACTAGAGACCTAGGGGAATCCAAGATGGGGTGAGTTGTGGGGCTCTGACCAGGTTCTGTTACCCAGAATGCTTTGCAAACCTCAAAATTTGGCTAAAAAAAACACGTTTTCCTCACATTTTGGTGACAGAAAGTTCCAGAATCAGAGAGGAGCCACACATTTCCTTCCACACAGCGTTCCACCAAGTCTCCCGATAAAAATGATACCTCACTTGTGTGGGTAGGCCAAGCGCCCGCGACAGGAAATGCCCCAAAACACAACGTGGACACATCACATTTTTTGAAAGAAAACAGAGGTGTTTTTTTCAAAGTGCCTACCTGTAGATTTTGGCCTCTAGCTCAGCCGGCACCTAGGGAACCCTACCAAACCTCTGCACTTTTGAAAACTAGAGACCTAGGGGAATCCAAGATGGGGTGAGTTGTGGGGCTCTGACCAGGTTCTGTTACCCAGAATCCTTTGCAAACCTCAAAATTTGGCTAAAAAAACACGTTTTCCTCACATTTTGGTGACAGAAAGTTCCAGAATCAGAGAGGGCCACGCATTTCCTTCCACACAGCGTTCCCCCAAGTCTCCCGATAAAAATGATACCTCACTTGTGTGGGTAGGCCTAGCGCCCGCGACAGGAAATGCCCCAAAACGCAACGTGGACACATCACATTTTTTTTAAAGAAAACAGAGGTGTTTTTTGCAAAGTGCCTACCTGTAGATTTTGGCCTCTAGCTCAGCCGGCACCTAGGGAAACCTACCAAACCTGTGCATTTTTGAAAACTAGAGACCTAGGGGAATCCAAGATGGGGTGACTTGTGGGGCTCTGACCAGGTTCTGTTACCCAGAATCCTTTGCAAACCTCAAAATTTGGCTAAAAAAACACATTTTCCTCACATTTTGGTGACAGAAAGTTCCGGAATTAGAGAGGAGCCACAAATTTCCTTCCACCCAGCGTTCCCCCAAGTCTCCCGATAAAAATGATACCTTACTTGTGTGGATAGGCCTAGCTCCCGCAACAGGAAATGCCCCAAAACGCATCGTGGACACATAACATTTTTTGAAAGAAAACAGAGGTGTTTTTTGCAAAGTGCCTACCTGTAGATTTTGGCCTCTATCTCAGCCGGCACCTAGGGAAACCTACCAAACTTGTGCATTTTTTAAAACTAGAGACCTAGGTGAATCAAAGGTGGGGTGAGTTGTGGGGCTCTGACCAGGTTCTGTTACCCAGAATCCTTTGCAAATCTCACAATTTGGCTAAAAAAACACATTTTCCTCACATTTTGGTGACAGAAAGTTCCAGAATCAGAGAGGAGCCACACATTTCCTTCCACCCAGCGTTCCCCCAAGTCTCCCGATAAAAATGATACCTCACTTGTGTGGGTAGGCCTAGCGCCCGCGATAGGAAATGCCCCAAAACGCAACGTGGACACATCACATTTTTTGAAAGAAAACAGAGGTGTTTTTTGCAAAGTGCCTACCTGTAGATTTTGGCCTCTAGCTCAGCCGGCAGCTAGGGAAACCTGCCAAACCTGTGCATTTTTTAAAACTAGAGACCTAGGGGAATCCAAGATGGGGTGACTTGTGGGGCTCTGACCAGGTTCTGTTACCCAGAATCCTTTGCAAACCTCAAAATTTGGCTAAAAAAACACGTTTTCCTCACATTTTGGTGACAGAAAGTTCTGGAATCAGAGAGAAGCCACAAATTTCCTTCCACCCAGCATTCCCCCAAGTCTCCCGATAAAAATGATACCTCACTTGTGTGGGATGCCTAGCTCTCGTGACAGGAAATGCCCCAAAACGCAACGTGGACACATCACATTTTTTGAAAGAAAACAGAGGTGTTTTTTTCAAAGTGCCTACCTGTAGATTTTGGCCTCTAGCTCAGCCGGCACCTAGGGAAACCTACCAAACCTGTGCATTTTTTAAAACTAGAGACCTAGGGAAATCCAAGATGGGGTGAGTTGTGGGGCTCTGACCAGGTTCTGTTACCCAGAATCCTTTCCAAACCTCAAAATTTGGCTAAAAAAACACGTTTTCCTCACATTTTGGTGACAGAAAGTTCCAGAATCAGAGAGGGCCACGCATTTCCTTCCACACAGCGTTCCCCCAAGTCTCCCGATAAAAATGATACCTCACTTGTGTGGGTAGGCCTAGCGCCCGCGACAGGAAATGCCCCAAAACGCAACGTGGACACATCACATTTTTTTTAAAGAAAACAGAGGTGTTTTTTGCAAAGTGCCTACCTGTAGATTTTGGCCTCTAGCTCAGCCGGCACCTAGGGAAACCTACCAAACCTGTGCATTTTTTTAAACTAAAGACCTAGGGGAATCCAAGATGGGGTGACTTGTGGGGCTCTGACCAGGTTCTGTTATCCAGAATCCTTTGCAAACCTAAAAATTTGGCTAAAAAAACAAATTTTCCTCACATTTTGGTGACAGAAAGTTCCGGAATTAGAGAGGAGCCACAAATTTCCTTCCACCCAGCGTTCCCCCAAGTCTCCGGATAAAAAATGATACCTCACTTGTGTGGATAGGCCTAGCGCCCGCAACAGGAAATGCCCCAAAACGCATCGTGGACACATCACATTTTTAAAAAGAAAACAGAGGTGTTTTTTGCAAAGTGCCTACCTGTAGATTTTGGCCTCTAGCTCAGCCGGCACCTAGGGAAACCTACCAAACTTGTGCATTTTTGAAAACTAGAGACCTAGGTGAATCCAAGATGGGGTGAGTTGTGGGGCTCTGACCAGGTTCTGTTACCCAGAATCCTTTGCAAATCTCACAATTTGGCTAAAAAAACACGTTTTCCTCACATTTTGGTGACAGAAAGTTCCAGAATCAGAGAGGAGCCACACATTTCCTTCCACCCAGCGTTCCCCCTAGTCTCCCGATAAAAATGATACCTCACTTGTGTGGGTAGGCCTAGCGCCCGCGATAGGAAATGCCCCAAAACGCCACGTGGACACATCACATTTTTTGAAAGAAAACAGAGGTGTTTTTTGCAAAGTGCCTACCTCTAGATTTTGGCCTCTAGCTCATCCGGCAGCTAGGGAAACCTGCCAAACCTGTGCATTTTTGGAAACTAGAGACCTAGGGGAATCCAAGATGGGGTGACTTGTGGGGCTCTGACCAGGTTCTGTTACCCAGAATCCTTTGCAAACCGCAAAATTTGGCTAAAAAAACACGTTTTCCTCACATTTTGGTGACAGAAAGTTCTGGAATCAGAGAGGAGCCACACATTTCCTTCCACCCAGCGTATCCCCAAGTCTCCCGATAAAAATGATACCTCACTTGTGTGGGTAGGCCTAGCGCCCACGACAGGAAATGCCCCAAAACGCAACGTGGACACATCACATTTTTTTAAAGAAAACAGAGGTGTTTTTTGCAAATTGCCTACCTGTAGATTTTGGCCTCTAGCTCAGCCGGCACCTAGGGAAACCTACCAAACCTGTGCATTTTTTAAAACTAGAGACCTAGGGAAATACAAGATGGGGTGACTTGTGGGGCTCTGACCAGGTTCTGTTACCCAGAATCCTTTGCAAACCTCAAAATTTGGCTAAAAAAACCACGTTTTCCTCACATTTTGGTGACAGAAAGTTCCGGAATCAGAGAGAAGCCACAAATTTCCTTCCACCCAGCATTCCCCCAAGTCTCCCGATAAAAATGATACCTCACTTGTGTGGGTAGGCCTAGCGCCCGCGACAGGAAATGCCCCAAAACGCAACGTGGACACATCACATTTTTTGAAAGAAAACAGAGGTGTTTTTTGCAAAGTGCCTACCTGTAGATTTTGGCCTCTAGCTCAGCCGGCACCTAGGGAAACCTACCAAACCTGTGCATTTTTTAAAACTAGAGACCTATGGGAAATCCAAGATAGGGTGAGTTGTGGGGCTCTGACCAGGTTCTGTTACCCAGAATCCTTTGCAAACCTCAAAATGTGGCTAAAAAAACACGTTTTCCTCATATTTTGGTGACAAAAAGTTCTGGAATCAGAGAGGAGCCACAAATTTCCTTCCACCCAGCGTTCCCCCAAGTCTCCCGATAAAAATGATACCTCACTTGTGTGGGTAGGCCTAGCGCCCGCGACAGGAAATGCCCCAAAACGCAACGTGGACACATCACATTTTTTTAAAGAAAACAGAGGTGTTTTTTGCAAAGTGCCTACCTGTAGATTTTGGCCTCTAGCTCAGCCGGCACCTCGGGAAACCTACCAAACCAGTGCATTTTTGAAAACTAGAGACCTAGGAACATCCAAGATGGGGTGACTTGTGGGGGATCTGACCAGGTTCTGTTACCCAGAATCCTTTGCATACCTCAAAATTTGGCTAAAAAAAAACATTTTCCTCACATTTTGGTGACAGAAAGTTCCGGAATCAGAGAGGAGCCACAAATTTCCTTCCACCCAGCGTACCTCCAAGTCTCCCGATAAAAATGATACCTCACTTGTGTGGGTAAGCCTAGTGCCCACGACAGGAAATGCCCCAAAACGCAACGTGGACACATCACATTTTTTTAAAGAAAACAGAGGTGTTTTTTGCAAAGTGTCTACCTGTAGATTTTGGCCTCTAGCTCAGCCGGCAGCTAGGGAAACCTGCCAAACCTGTGCATTTTTTAAAACTAGAGACCTAGGGGAATCCAAGATGGGGTGACTTGTGGGGCTCTGACCAGGTTCTGTTATCCAGAATCCTTTGCAAACCTAAAAATTTGGCTAAAAAAACACATTTTCCTCACATTTTGGTGACAGAAAGTTCCGGAATTAGAGAGGAGCCACAAATTTCCTTCCACCCAGCGTTCCCCCAAGTCTCCGGATAAAAAATGATACCTCACTTGTGTGGATAGGCCTAGCGCCCGCAACAGGAAATGCCCCAAAACGCATCGTGGACACATCACATTTTTTAAAAGAAAACAGAGGTGTTTTTTGCAAAGTGCCTACCTGTAGATTTTGGCCTCTAGCTCAGCCGGCACCTAGGGAAACCTACCAAACTTGTGCATTTTTGAAAACTAGAGACCTAGGTGAATCCAAGATGGGGTGAGTTGTGGGGCTCTGACCAGGTTCTGTTACCCAGAATCCTTTGCAAATCTCACAATTTGGCTAAAAAAACACGTTTTCCTCACATTTTGGTGACAGAAAGTTCCAGAATCAGAGAGGAGCCACACATTTCCTCCCACCCAGCGTTCCCCCAAGTCTCCCGATAAAAATGATACCTCACTTGTGTGGGTAGGCCTAGCGCCCGCGATAGGAAATGCCCCAAAACGCCACGTGGACACATCACATTTTTTGAAAGAAAACAGAGGTGTTTTTTGCAAAGTGCCTACCTCTAGATTTTGGCCTCTAGCTCATCCGGCAGCTAGGGAAACCTGCCAAACCTGTGCATTTTTGGAAACTAGAGACCTAGGGGAATCCAAGATGGGGTGACTTGTGGGGCTCTGACCAGGTTCGGTTACCCAGAATCCTTTGCAAACCTCAAAATTTGGCTAAAAAAACACGTTTTCCTCACATTTTGGTGACAGAAAGTTCTGGAATCAGAGAGGAGCCACACATTTCCTTCCACCCAGCGTATCCCCAAGTCTCCCGATAAAAATGATACCTCACTTGTGTGGGTAGGCCTAGCGCCCGCGACAGGAAATGCCCCAAAACGCAACGTGGACACATCACATTTTTTTAAAGAAAACAGAGGTGTTTTTTGCAAATTGCCTACCTGTAGATTTTGGCCTCTAGCTCAGCCGGCACCTAGGGAAACCTACCAAACCTGTGCATTTTTTAAAACTAGAGACCTAGGGAAATACAAGATGGGGTGACTCGTGGGGCTCTGACCAGGTTCTGTTACCCAGAATCCTTTGCAAACCTCAAAATTTGGCTAAAAAAACCACGTTTTCCTCACATTTTGGTGACAGAAAGTTCCGGAATCAGAGAGAAGCCACAAATTTCCTTCCACCCAGCATTCCCCCAAGTCTCCCGATAAAAATGATACCTCACTTGTGTGGGTAGGCCTAGCGCCCACGACAGGAAATGCCCCAAAACGCAACGTGGACACATCACATTTTTTGAAAGAAAACAGAGGTGTTTTTTGCAAAGTGCCTACCTGTAGATTTTGGCCTCTAGCTCAGCCGGCACCTAGGGAAACCTACCAAACCTGTGCATTTTTTAAAACTAGAGACCTATGGGAAATCCAAGATAGGGTGAGTTGTGGGGCTCTGACCAGGTTCTGTTACCCAGAATCCTTTGCAAACCTCACAATGTGGCTAAAAAAACACGTTTTCCTCACATTTTGGTGACAAAAAGTTCTGGAATCAGAGAGGAGCCACAAATTTCCTTCCACCCAGCGTTCCCCCAAGTCTCCCGATAAAAATGATACCTCACTTGTGTGGGTAGGCCTAGCGCCCGCGACAGGAAATGCCCCAAAACGCAACGTGGACACATCACATTTTTTTAAAGAAAACAGAGGTGTTTTTTGCAAAGTGCCTACTTGTAGATTTTGGCCTCTAGCTCAGCCGGCACCTCGGGAAACCTACCAAACCAGTGCATTTTTGAAAACTAGAGACCTAGGAAAATCCAAGATGGGGTGACTTGTGGGGGATCTGACCAGGTTCTGTTACCCAGAATCCTTTGCATACCTCAAAATTTGGCTAAAAAAAACATTTTCCTCACATTTTGGTGACAGAAAGTTCCGGAATCAGAGAGGAGCCACAAATTTCCTTCCACCCAGCGTACCTCCAAGTCTCCCGATAAAAATGATACCTCACTTGTGTGGGTAAGCCTAGTGCCCACGACAGGAAATGCCCCAAAACGCAACGTGGACACATCACATTTTTTTAAAGAAAACAGAGGTGTTTTTTGCAAAGTGTCTACCTGTAGATTTTGGCCTCTAGCTCAGCCGGCAGCTAGGGAAACCTGCCAAACCTGTGCATTTTTGAAAACTAGAGACCTAGGGGAATCCAAGATGGGGTGACTTGTGGGGGCTCTGACCAGGTTCTGTTACCCAGAATCCTTTGCAAATCTCAAAATTTTGCTAAAAAAACACGTTTTCCTCACATTTTGGTGACAGAAAGTTCCGGAATCAGAGAGAAGCCACAAATTTCCTTCCTCCCAGCATTCCCCCAAGCCTCCCGATAAAAATGATACCTCACTTGTGTGGGTAGGCCTAGCGCCCGCAACAGGAAATGCCCCAAAACGCAACGTGGACACATCACATTTTTTGAAAGAAAACAGAGGTGTTTTTTGCAAAGTGCCTACCTGTAGATTTTGGCCTCTAGCTCAGCCGGCACCTAGGGAAACCTACCAAACCTGTGCATTTTTGAAAACTAGAGACCTATGGGAAATCCAAGATGGGGTGAGTTGTGGGGCTCTGACCAGGTTCTGTTACCCAGAATCCCTTGCAAACCTCAAAATGTGGCTAGAAAAACACATTTTCCTCACATTTTGGTGACAGAAAGTTCTGGAATCAGAGAGGAGCCACAAATTTCCTTCCACCCAGCGTTCCCCCAAGTCTCCCGATAAAAATGATACCTCACTTGTGTGGGTAGGCCTAGCGCCGGCGACAGGAAATGCCCCAAAACGCAACATGGAAACATCAAATTTTTTGAAAGAAAACAGAGGTGTTTTTTGCAAAGTGCCTACCTGTAGATTTTGGCCTCTAGCTCAGCCAGCACCTAGGGAAACCTACCAAACCTGTGCATTTTTTTAAACTAGAGACCTAGGGGAATCCAAGATGGGGTGACTTGTGGGGCTCTGACCAGGTTCTGTTACCTAGAATCCTTTGCAAACCTCAAAATTTGGCTAAAAAAACACGTTTTCCTCACATTTTGGTGACAGAAAGTTCCAGAATCAGAGAGGAGCCACACATTTCCTTCCACCCAGCGTTCCCCCAAGTCTCCCGATAAAAATGATACCTCACTTGTGTGGGTAGGCCTAGCGCCCGCGATAGGAAATGCCGCAAAACGCAACGTGGACACATCACATTTTTTGAAAGAAAACAGAGGTGTTTTTTGCAAAGTGCCTACCTGTAGATTTTGGCCTCTAGCTCAGCCGGCACCTAGGGAAACCTAAAAAACTTGTGCATTTTTGAAAACTAGAGACCTATAGGGAATCCAAGATGGGGTGAGTTGTGGGACTCTGACCAGGTTCTGTTACCCAGAATCCTTTGCAAATCTCACAATTTGGCTAAAAAACACATTTTCCTCACATTTTGGTGACAGAAAGTTCCAGAATCAGAGAGGAGCCACACATTTCCTTCCACCCAGCGTTCCCCCAAGTCTCCCGATAAAAATGATACCTCACTTGTGTGGGTAGGCCTAGCGCCCGTGATAGGAAATGCCCCAAAACGCAACGTGGACACATCACATTTTTTGAAAGAAAACAGAGGTGTTTTTTGCAAAGTGCCTACCTGTAGATTTTGGCCTCTAGCTCAGCCGGCAGCTAGGGAAACCTGCCAAACCTGTGCATTTTTTTAAAACTAGAGACCTAGGGGAATCCAAGATGGGGTGACTTGTGGGGCTCTGACCAGGTTCTGTTACCCAGAATCCTTTGCAAACCTCAAAATTTGGCTAAAAAAACACGTTTTCCTCACATTTTGGTGACAGAAAGTTCCGGAATCAGAGAGAAGCCACAAATTTCCTTCCACCCAGCATTCCCCCAAGTCTCCCGATAAAAATGATACCTCACTTGTGTGGGATGCCTAGCGCTCGTGACAGGAAATGCCCCAAAACGCAACATGGACACATCACATTTTTTGAAAGAAAACAGAGGTGTTTTTTTCAAAGTGCCTACCTGTAGATTTTGGCCTCTAGCTCAGCCGGCACCTAGGGAAACCTACCAAACCTGTGCATTTTTGAAAACTAGAGACCTAGGGAAATCCAAGATGGGGTGAGTTGTGGGGCTCTGACCAGGTTCTGTTACCCAGAATCCTTTGCAAACCTCAAAATTTGGCTAAAAAAACACGTTTTCCTCACATTTTGGTGACAGAAAGTTCCAGAATCAGAGAGGGCCACGCATTTCCTTCCACACAGCGTTCCCCCAAGTCTCCCGATAAAAATGATACCTCACTTGTGTGGGTAGGCCTAGCGCCTGCGACAGGAAGTGCCCCAAAACGCAACGTGGACACATCACATTTTTTTTAAAGAAAACATAGGTGTTTTTTGCAAAGTGCCTACCTGTAGATTTTGGCCTCTAGCTCAGCCGGCACCTAGGGAAACCTACCAAACCTGTGCATTTTTTTAAACTAAAGACCTAGGGGAATCCAAGATGGGGTGACTTGTGGGGCTCTGACCAGGTTCTGTTATCCAGAATCCTTTGCAAACCTAAAAATTTGGCTAAAAAAACACATTTTCCTCACATTTTGGTGACAGAAAGTTCCGGAATTAGAGAGGAGCCACAAATTTCCTTCCACCCAGCGTTCCCCCAAGTCTCCGGATAAAAAATGATACCTCACTTGTGTGGATAGGCCTAGCGCCCGCAACAGGAAATGCCCCAAAACGCATCGTGGATACATCACATTTTTTAAAAGAAAACAGAGGTGTTTTTTGCAAAGTGCCTACCTGTAGATTTTGGCCTCTAGCTCAGCCGGCACCTAGGGAAACCTACCAAACTTGTGCATTTTTGAAAACTAGAGACCTAGGTGAATCCAAGATGGGGTGAGTTGTGGGGCTCTGACCAGGTTCTGTTACCCAGAATCCTTTGCAAATCTCACAATTTGGCTAAAAAAACACGTTTTCCTCACATTTTGGTGACAGAAAGTTCCAGAATCAGAGAGGAGCCACACATTTCCTTCCACCCAGCGTTCCCCCAAGTCTCCCGATAAAAATGATACATCACTTGTGTGGGTAGGCCTAGCGCCCGCAATAGGAAATGCCCCAAAACGCCACGTGGACACATCACATTTTTTGAAAGAAAACAGAGGTGTTTTTTGCAAAGTGCCTACCTCTAGATTTTGGCCTCTAGCTCATCCGGCAGCTAGGGAAACCTGCCAAACCTGTGCATTTTTGGAAACTAGAGACGTAGGGGAATCCAAGATGGGGTGACTTGTGGGGCTCTGACCAGGTTCTGTTACCCAGAATCCTTTGCAAACCTCAAAATTTGGCTAAAAAAACACGTTTTCCTCACATTTTGGTGACAGAAAGTTCCGGAATCAGAGAGGAGCCACACATTTCCTTCCACCCAGCGTATCCCCAAGTCTCCCGATAAAAATGATACCTCACTTGTGTGTGTAGGCCTAGCGCCCGCGACAGGAAATGCCCCAAAACGCAACGTGGACACATCACATTTTTTTAAAGAAAACAGAGGTGTTTTTTGCAAATTGCCTACCTGTAGATTTTGGCCTCTAGCTCAGCCGGCACCTAGGGAAACCTACCAAACCTGTGCATTTTTTAAAACTAGAGACCTAGGGAAATACAAGATGGGGTGACTTGTGGGGCTCTGACCAGGTTCTGTTACCCAGAATCCTTTGCAAACCTCAAAATTTGGCTCAAAAAATCACGTTTTCCTCACATTTTGGTGACAGAAAGTTCCGGAATCAGAGAGAAGCCACAAATTTCCTTCCACCCAGCATTCCCCCAAGTCTCCCGATAAAAATGATACCTCACTTGTGTGGGTAGGCCTAGCGCCCGCGACAGGAAATGCCCCAAAACGCAACGTGGACACATCACATTTTTTGAAAGAAAACAGAGGTGTTTTTTGCAAAGTGCCTACCTGTAGATTTTGGCCTCTAGCTCAGCCGGCACCTAGGGAAACCTACCAAACCTGTGCATTTTTTAAAACTAGAGACCTATGGGAAATCCAAGATAGGGTGAGTTGTGGGGCTCTGACCAGGTTCTGTTACCCAGAATCCTTTGCAAACCTCAAAATGTGGCTAAAAAAACACGTTTTCCTCACATTTTGGTGACAAAAAGTTCTGGAATCAGAGAGGAGCCACAAATTTCCTTCCACCCAGCGTTCCCCCAAGTCTCCCGATAAAAATGATACCTCACTTGTGTGGGTAGGCCTAGCGCCCGCGACAGGAAATGCCCCAAAACGCAACGTGGACACATCACATTTTTTTAAAGAAAACAGAGGTGTTTTTTGCAAAGTGCCTACCTGTAGATTTTGGCCTCTAGCTCAGCCGGCACCTCGGGAAACCTACCAAACCAGTGCATTTTTTAAAGCTAGAGACCTAGGAAAATCCAAGATGGGGTGACTTGTGGGGGATCTGACCAGGTTCTGTTACCCAGAATCCTTTGCATACCTCAAAATTTGGCTAAAAAAAAACATTTTCCTCACATTTTGGTGACAGAAAGTTCCGGAATCAGAGAGGAGCCACAAATTTCCTTCCACCCAGCGTACCTCCAAGTCTCCCGATAAAAATGATACCTCACTTGTGTGGGTAAGCCTAGTGTCCACGACAGGAAATGCCCCAAAACGCAACGTGGACACATCACATTTTTTTAAAGAAAACAGAGGTGTTTTTTGTAAAGTGTCTACCTGTAGATTTTGGCCTCTAGCTCAGCCGGCAGCTAGGGAAACCTACCAAACCTGTGCATTTTTGAAAACTAGAGACCTAGGGGAATCCAAGATGGGGTGACTTGTGGGGCTCTGACCAGGTTCTGTTATCCAGAATCCTTTGCAAACCTAAAAATTTGGCTAAAAAAACACATTTTCCTCACATTTTGGTGACAGAAAGTTCCGGAATTAGAGAGGAGCCACAAATTTCCTTCCACCCAGCGTTCCCCCAAGTCTCCGGATAAAAAATGATACCTCACTTGTGTGGATAGGCCTAGCGCCCGCAACAGGAAATGCCCCAAAACGCATCGTGGACACATCACATTTTTTAAAAGAAAACAGAGGTGTTTTTTGCAAAGTGCCTACCTGTAGATTTTGGCCTCTAGCTCAGCCGGCACCTAGGGAAACCTACCAAACCTGTGCATTTTTTAAAACTAGAGACCTATGGGAAATCCAAGATAGGGTGAGTTGTGGGGCTCTGACCAGGTTCTGTTACCCAGAATCCTTTGCAAACCTCAAAATTTGGCTAAAAAAACACGTTTTCCTCACATTTTGGTGACAGAAAGTTCCAGAATCAGAGAGGGCCACGCATTTCCTTCCACACAGCGTTCCCCCAAGTCTCCCGATAAAAATGATACCTCACTTGTGTGGGTAGGCCTAGCGCCCGCGACAGGAAGTGCCCCAAAACGCAACATGGACACATCACATTTTTTGAAAGAAAACAGAGGTGTTTTTTGCAAAGTGCCTACCTGTAGATTTTGGCCTCTAGCTCAGCCGGCACCTAGGGAAACCTACCAAACCTGTGCATTTTTTTAAACTAAAGACCTAGGGGAATCCAAGATGGTGTGACTTGTGGGGCTCTGACCAGGTTCTGTTACCCAGAATCCTTTGCAAACCTCAAAATTTGGCTAAAAAAACACATTTTCCTCACATTTTGGTGACAGAAAGTTCCGTAATTAGAGAGGAGCCACAAATTTCCTTCCACCCAGTGTTCCCCCAAGTCTCCGGATAAAAAATGATACCTCACTTGTGTGGATAGGCCTAGCACCCGCAACAGGAAATGCCCCAAAACGCATCGTGGACACATCACATTTTTTAAAAGAAAACAGAGGTGTTTTTTGCAAAGTGCCTACCTGTAGATTTTGGCCTCTAGCTCAGCCGGCACCTAGGGAAACCTACCAAACTTGTGCATTTTTGAAAACTAGAGACCTAGGTAAATCCAAGATGGGGTGAGTTGTGGGGCTCTGACCAGGTTCTGTTACCCAGAATCCTTTGCAAATCTCACAATTTGGCTAAAAAAACACGTTTTCCTCACATTTTGGTGACAGAAAGTCACAGAATCAGAGAGGAGCCACACATTTCCTTCCACCCAGCGTTCCCCCAAGTCTCCCGATAAAAATGATACATCACTTGTGTGGGTAGGCCTAGCGCCCGCGATAGGAAATGCCCCAAAACGCAACGTGGACACATCACATTTTTTGAAAGAAAACAGAGGTGTTTTTTGCAAAGTGCCTACCTGTAGATTTTGGCCTCTAGCTCATCCGGCAGCTAGGGAAACCTGCCAAACCTGTGCATTTTTGGAAACTAGAGACCTAGGGGAATCCAAGATGGGGTGACTTGTGGGGCTCTGACCAGGTTCTGTAACCCAGAATCCTTTGCAAACCTCAAAATTTGGCTAAAAAAACACGTTTTCCTCTCATTTTGGTGACAGAAAGTTCCGGAATCAGAGAGAAGCCACAAATTTCCTTCCACCCAGCATTCCCCCAAGTCTCCCGATAAAAATGATACTTCACTTGTGTGGGTAGGCCTAGCGCCCGCGACAGGAAATGCCCCAAAACGCAACGTGGACACATGACATTTTTTGAAAGAAAACAGAGGTGTTTTTTGCAAAGTGCCTACCTGTAGATTTTGGCCTCTAGCTCAGCCGGCACCTAGGGAAACCTACCAAACCTGTGCATTTTTGAAAACTAAAGACCTATGGGAAATCCAAGATGGGGTGAGTTGTGGGGCTCTGACCAGGTTCTGTTACCCAGAATCCTTTGTAAACCTCAAAATGTGGCTAAAAAAACACGTTTTCCTCACATTTTGGTGACAGAAAGTTCTGGAATCAGAGACGAGCCACAAATTTCCTTCCACCCAGCGTTCCCCCAAGTCTCCAGATAAAAATGATACCTCACTTGTGTGGGTAGGCCTAGCGCCCGCGACAGGAAATGCCCCAAAACGCAACATGGAAACATCAAATTTTTTGAAAGAAAACAGAGGTGTTTATTGCAAAGTGCCTACCTGTAGATTTTGGCCTCTAGCTCCGCCAGCACCTAGGGAAACCTACCAAACCTGTGCATTTTTTTAAACTAGAGACCTAGGGGAATCCAAGATAGGGTGATTTGTGGGGCTCTGACCAGGTTCTGTTACCTAGAATCCTTTGCAAACCTCAAAATTTGGCTAAAAAAACACATTTTCCTCACATTTTGGTGACAGAAAGTTCCAGAATCAGAGAGGAGCCACACATTTCCTTCCACACAGCGTTCCCCCAAGTCTCCCGATAAAAATGATACCTCACTTGTGTGGGTAGGCCTAGCACCCGCGACAGGAAATGCCCCAAAACGCAACGTGGACACATGACATTTTTTTTAAAGAAAACAGAGGTGTTTTTTGCAAAGTGCCTACCTGTAGATTTTGGCCTCTAGCTCAGCCGGCACCTAGGGACCCCTACCAAACCTGTGCATTTTTTAAAACTAGAGACCTAGGGGAATCCAAGATGGGGTGACTTGTGGGGCTCTGACCAGGTTCTGTTACCCAGAATCCTTTGCAAACCTCAAAATTTGGCAAAAAAAACACATTTTCCTCACATTTTGGTGACAGAAAGTTCCGGAATTAGAGAGGAGCCACAACTTTCCTTCCACCCAGCGTTCCCCCAAGTCTCCTGATAAAAATGATACCTCACTTGTGTGGATAGGCCCAGCGCCCGCAACAGGAAATGCCCCAAAACGCATCGTGGACACATCACATTTTTTTAAAGAAAACAGAGGTGTTTTTTGCAAAGTGCCTACTTGTAGATTTTGGCCTCTAGCTCAGCCGGCACCTAGGGAAACCTACCAAACTTGTGCATTTTTGAAAACTAGAGACCTAGGGGAATCCAAGATGGGGTGACTTGTGGGAATCTGACCAAGTTCTGTTACCCAGAATCCTTTGCATTTCTCAAAATTTGGCTAAAAAAACACATTTTCCTCACAATTTGGTGACAGAAAGTTCTAGAATCAGAGAGGAGCCACAAATTTCCTTCCACCCACCGTTCCCCCAAGTCTCCCGATAAAAATGATACCTCACTTGTGTTGGTGGGCCAGGTGCCTGCAACAGAATAAGGCCAAAAGCTTGTAGAGATAGAGGGGATAGCACAGCGAGTTGATTAGGACATATTCTTCTTTTATACATCTTTAGGCTGACTCTGCTTTGGGGACCCACACAAGTGAGGTGTCATTTTACTTGAGAGACTGAGGGGAACGCTGGGGAGTAAGAATGTTGTGCTGGAGCGGTGATCGTACAAACAAAAGTCAGGAAAATATGCTTTTTTGAGCAAATTTTGCGGTTTGCAGAGGCGTCTGGGTAAGAAAATGTTGGGGGATCCATGCAAGCCACATCTCCCTGCACCCCTTGGGGTGTCTAGTTTTAAAAAATTTCTGGGTTTGGTAGGTCTCCCTAGATGAAGGCCGCTCCCAGGACCAAAAACACAGGTGGTCCTTCCCCCCCAAACACAGGTAGTTTTGTAAAATATCATTTTGATGTGTCCACATGCGTCTGTGATGTGCCAAACACTAAAATTGTGAAAAGAAACACACTTAGGTTATGTGAAAAAGACCCCTCACCCACCAACCAAGTTGGTGGCATGCTTCATCATCGGGGTCCCACCTGAGACACCTAGCGTGTCTCAAGTGTGCTGCGACGCCTGATTACAGCGGAGCAGGTTTTGTCATTTGTACCACACATACTGGTTGGATTTGGCACGAGGGTGAGTGATGGTTCAGTAGATCATATTTTATTAACAAGAGATTTCACAAAAGTGAAATGCACTGGTAATAACTGAAAGGCCAAAAAACTGAACCAATGACTCACAGCTCGTGAGCTGTAAAGCCACGACAAGGCACCAACCGCTTTACAGTCCATTCACACACCTTTCATACATGACATGCACAAGACCATTCACGCCGCCAGCCACGGGCCCATCACATTACAAGACTTGCATCGACAGACAGCGCCAGCCAAGGGCCCATCACTTTCATATGCCCACATGCCTGATACAGCAATCACACCAGCTGATGAGTGTGTGGGCTGGCGTTTGGCTGGCACCGCCAGCCAAGCGCCACCCCACCCACACCGCCAGCCAAGCCCCACCCCACGCACACCGCCAGCCAAGCGCCACCCCACGCACACCGGCAGCCAAGCGCCACCCCACCCACACCGCCAGCCAAGCGCCACCCCACGCACACCGCCAGCCAAGCGCCACCCCACTCACACCACCAGCCAAGCGCAACCCCACACACCCACACCACCAGCCAAGCCCCACCCCACGCACACCGCCAGCCAAGCGCCATCCCAAGCACACCGCCAGCCAAGCCCCACCCCACGCACACCGCCAGCCAAGCACCACCCCACGCACACCGCCAGCCAAGCGCCATCCCAAGCACACCGCCAGCCAAGCCCCACCCCACGCACACCGCCAGCCAAGCGCCACCCCACGCACACCGCCAGCCAAGCCCCACCCCACGCACACCGCCAGCCAAGCGCCATCCCAAGCACACCGCCAGCCAAGCCCCACCCCACGCACACCGCCAGCCAAGCGCCACCCCACGCACACCGCCAGCCAAGCACCACCACACGCACACCGCCAGCCAATCGCCACCCCACACACACCGCCAGCCAAGCGCCACCCCACACATACCATCCCTTTTTTTGTTTTTAAACAACAAAGAAACCCCTAATCATAAATAAGTACAAAACTACAAACACAAAAGCTCTAACTGAATACATGACTAATGCCAACCGTGAAACTGAACATATAAAAATATAAAACAGCAGTTTACGCTCACGGAATTTCCCAATAATTCTTCTGTGTGTGGTAGCTCCTGAAACAGCCACCCACACACAGCCCAGGCTTTCAAGGACAATCAGGGCAGAACTTCCTAGTCTCCTTCCTGATACCTCTTCGAGCACAGACTCTACATCTCTTAGCAGGAAAGTTTTTTTGGGCCGTGGGAGGAATGTGCTCAGCAAAGTGACGATCTTTCAATCTAGCCACATCCTTGGTCCTTTGCATGTATACATCCCTCTTGTCTACAAATTTCAGAGCTAGCAGCTCATCATTCTGCAAGGCACTGCACTGTCCCTTCTCAAGTTTTTTACAGACAAGCTCTCTTGGATAGCCTTTCCGATTAGAGCGGATTGTGCCACAAGCAACAGTGTCCACTCTGAACAACTCCTTGAACAACTGAACTCCAGTGTAGAAGTTATCTACATATAAATGGTGACCTTTGTTAAACAGTCGTCTACCAAGTTCCCACACAATTTTCTCACTAACTCCAAAAGTGGGTGGACAACCAGGGGGGTCAATATTGAAATCCCTACCAGTGTAGACCCGGAAATTATAAACATATCCGGTACTACTTTCAGACAGCATATACAATTTAATTCCATACCATGCCCTCTTGCTAGGAATGTACTGCCTAAAAACCAAACGACCCTTGAACAGGACCAAAGACTCATCTACAGATATTTCTTTCCCTGGAACATAGATCTCTGAAAACCGATCTACCAAATGATCAAGGACAGGTCTAATCTTAAAAAGACAGTCAGAATCAGGTTGATCTCGTGGCAAGGCTAAAGCATTATCTACAAAATGCAACATCCGAAGAAGAAGCTCATACCGGTTACGACTCATGATGGCAGGAAATATAGCAGTTGCCATCAAGGGACTAGTAGACCAATATGAAGACAGCGATCGCTTCCTTATCAGCCCCATCAAAAAAGTTAAACCCAAGAACTTTTTCAACTCTTCCAGATTTGTGGGAATCCACCGGCTAGCTCTAGAGTGTGGCCTAAGTCTGGCAGCGTTGTCCCCCAAAAACTGCTCTGCATACAAGTTAGTCTGCTCAACAATCTCTTCCAAAAATATATCGTCCATTAACAACTCAAAAAAGTTGACGGGCAAAAAGTTTTCCGTATTAACTCGGCACCCTGGAAAACCAGTAAACGCAGGCAACTGTGGCTGCTCCATGTTTGGTGCAACCCACGTGTCAGGTCTTCCAATAGAAGCCTTTCCGCTGCTGGCTCCGGCACCATCGGCACATCACTGTCCTCCTCTAAAACAGGCCCTTCATCAGCACTGAGAGTGGCTTCATCATCAGATGATTAATCTCTGACAGAAAATTCACTTCCAGAATCCTGCACTTCCTCCTCTGCCTCAGATGCAGAGTCAGTCTCATATTCATGGTCAGAAGATGACTCAAAAAGCACACTAACAACATGCTGAGCGGTCATCCTACGGCTAGCCATGATACTTCCTACAAAAATTAACTGGACAAATACACCACCAACAACCAGCACTGTGTAAGATAAGTAACAAAGTGTAGCTTTATCACTAAGAGTTATAAACTCAAAAACTATACTGCTCACTTGCCTGAAAAAGCTTGACTCACCTAAAAGTCCTAAGGCCTAAAACAAATAGCAGAACTACCCAATAATACATACGGGCCCCTGGGGGCGACCCTTGCCCAAGGGACCGCCCCCCAACACAAAAAAAAAAAAAAAAAAAAATCCCTGGTGTCTAGTGGCTTTCTGCCCCCCTTCGGGGCAGATCGGCCTAAAAATAAGGCCAATCTGCCCCCAAGGGGGGCAGAAACGGCGATAAATACAGTGGCCCCCCAGGGGGAGCGACCCTTGCCCAAGGGGCCACACCCCCACACAAAGCACACACACACACATATAGGCCCTCATTCTGACCCTGGCGGTTTGTAACCGCCAGGGCAGAGGGCAGAGGAAGCACCGCCAACAGGCTGGCGGTGCTTCCGGGGCAATTCTGACCGCAGCGGTAAAGCCGCGGTCAGAAAAGGGGAACCGGGAACCGCCGGTTTTCCCCTGCCCCAGGGAATCCTCCATGGCGGCACTGCATGCAGCGCCGCCATGGGGATTCCGACCCCCTTCCCGCCAGCCTGTTCCTGGCGGTTTACACCGCCAGGAAGAGGCTGGCGGGAACGGGTGTCGTGGGGCCCCTGGGGGCCCATTAAGATTTTCAGTGTCTGCAAAGCAGACACTGAAAATCGCGACGGGTGCCACTGCACCCGTCGCACCCCAGCAAATCCGCCCGGCTCCATTCGGAGCCGGCTTCATCTTTGCTGGGGCTTTCCCGCTGGGCCGGTGGGCGATCTGCTTGAGATCGCCCGCCGGCCCAGCGGGAAAGTTGTGATCACCGCCGCGGTCATTTGACCGCGGTGCGGTGTTTGGGCGGTCGGAATGACCCCCATAGTATCCCTGGCGCTATGGGGATTCTGCCCCTCTTGGGGGTAGAAAGGCCTAAAAAAAATAGGCCAATCTGCCCCCAAGGGGGGCAGAACTACCCAATAATACATACGGGCCCCTGGGGGCGACCCTTGCCCAAGGGGCCGCCCCCAACACAAAAAAAAAACAACAATAAAATCCCTGGTGTCTAGTGGCTTTCTGCCCCCCTTGGAGGCAGATCGGCCTAAAAATAAGGCCAATCTGCAGAAACGGTGATAAATACATTGGCCCCCCAAGGGGATCGACCCTTGCCCAAGGGGCCACACCCCCACACAAAGCACTCATACACACATATTGTATCCCTGGCGCTATGGGGATTCTGCCCCCCTTGGGGGCAGAAAGGCCTAAAAAAAATAGGCATATCTGCCCCCAAGGGGGGCAGAACTACCCAATAATACATACGGGCCCCTGGGGGCGACCCTTGCCCAAGCGGCCACCCCCCAACACAAAAAAACAACAATAAAATCCCTGGTGTCTAGTGGCTTTCTGCCCCCCTTGGGGGCAGATTGGCCTAAAAATAAGGCCAATCTGCCCCCAAGGGGGGCAGAAACGGTGATAAATACATTGGCCCACCAGGGGGAGCGACCCTTGCCCAAGGGGCCACACCCCCACACAAAGCACACACACACACATATAGTATCCCTGGCGCTATGGGGATTCTGCCCCCCTTGGGGGTAGAAAGGCCTAAAAAAATAGCAGAACTACCCAATAATACATACGGGCGCCTGGGGGCGACCCTTGCCCAAGGGGCCGCCCCCCAACACAAAAAAAAAAAAAAAAAAATCCCTGGTGTCTAGTGGCTTTCTGACCCCCTTGGGGGCAGATCGGCCTAAAAATAAGGCCAATCTGCCCCCAAGGGGGGCAGAAACGGCGATAAATACATTGGCCCCCCCAGGGGGAGCGACCCTTGCCCAAGGGGCCACACCCCCACACAAAGCACACACACACACATATTGTATCCCTGGCGCTAAAGGCCTAAAAAAAATAGGCCTATCTGCCCCCAAGGGGGGCAGAACTGCCCAAAAATACATGTGGGCCCCTGGGGCGACCCTTGCCCAAGGGGCCGCCCCCCAACACAAAAAAAAAACAACAATAAAATCCCTGGTGTCTAGTGGCTTTCTGCCCCCCTTGGAGGCAGATCGGCCTAAAATTAAGGCCAATTGAAATGATGAAAAATACATTTGCCCCCAAAGGGGAGCGACCTTTGCCCAAGGGGTCACTCCCCCACATTAATAAACACACACACACACATAGAGAAATCCCTGGTGTCTAGTGGGCATTCCTGCTGCCCGATCGCGATCGGGCAGCAGGAATGCTCAAAGAGACATCGAGGGAAAGGAAAACCCTTTTGTTTCCCTCGATGCCTCTTTCAGAGGCATCCCCCCCCGCACGAAGGTGAAAAACTCACCTTCTTCTTTAGAAGAATGGCTTCCAGCGCATCTTTCCCCCTTTCATTAAACGTCATGGGGGGGGGGGGGTGAAAGGGAAGGGATTCCCCTTTCAGCCCTTGCCTGGGGGGGTGGGGGGGTGGCCCTCGCTTCCCCCGACGGCCAGGCCCAGGACGTAATGGTTACGTCCATGGCGCCACACGGGCGCTGCCATGGACGTAACCATTACGTCCATGGCGGGGAAGGGGTTAATCTGATGCCTGACTAATTTTGTAGGTCTGGTGGCACAGTGGTGACTTGCATGTCTCATTTACATTTCTTTCCCTATGGTCATCGGTAGCTTGCTGCGGGGCAGGTCCGGTGCCTTTACAATCTCATAAGGATGTAGGGGATCATTCCTTTCTATCTACCTCCTGCTGGGTGGGAGGGGGTGACAGGGCCGTGATGATGAAGAGGGGAAATAGGAGAAAATTGTATTACTCGTAAGTGATTAATTGTTTCACAAAAAATTGTCATTCCAGTGAAGCACAGACATTTGACAAGACAAAAATCACCCCATGAAAAGGTTTGCTGACCATTCCAAACACTGAATTTGTTGAAAGACTACATTTTACTTTGCAACTGTGTACAGGAAAAACATGCTTGCATGGGACCCGCACCACAAAATAATAGTGTCTTAAAATTGTATTTGTGAGTAATTCTTTATTGCATAGTTAATTTAAATTATTATATAAATGTGTATGACCTTCAATTAATCCCTAATTTTCTCCATTAAACGATTTCAAATTTTGTCTAATTAGCTCAGCGGGGCTTAATACTTACGGGATGATGAGATGGAACTCGTGCACAGATTCTTGAAATTTCGGTCTACAGTGTTTGACGGCTTTATCTTACTGAACTGGGAACTAATTTTAATTCAGCTGATACTTCTTTGTATGGATTTTAGTAATCTTTTAACACTTTGGTGGTCATTCTGACCCTGGCGGTCTTTGACCGCCAGGGCGGAGGACCGCGGGAGCACCGCCGACAGGCCGGCGGTGCTCCAATGGGGATTCCGACCGCGGCGGTAAAGCCGCGGTCGGACCGGCACCACTGGCGGGGTCCCGCCAGTGTACCACGGCCCCATTGAATCCTCCGCGGCGGCGCAGCTTGCTGCACCGCCGCGGGGATTCCGACCCCCCCTACCGCCATCCAGATCCCGGCGGTCGGACCGCCGAGATCCGGATGGCGGTAGGGGGGGTCGCGGGGCCCCTGGGGGCCCCTGCAGTGCCCATGCCACTGGCATGGGCATTGCAGGGGCCCCCGTAAGAGGGCCCCTACATGTATTTCACTGTCTGCTGCGCAGACAGTGAAATACGCGACGGGTGCAACTGCACCCGTCGCACAGCTTCCACTCCGCCGGCTCGATTCCGAGCCGGCTTCATCGTGGAAGCCTCTTTCCCGCTGGACTGGCTGGCGGTCTGAAGGCGACCGCCCGCCAGCCCAGCGGGAAAGTCAGAATTACCGCCGCGGTCTTTCGACTGCGGAACGGTAACCTGACGGCGGGACTTTGGCGGGCGGCCTCCGCCGCCCGCCAAGGTCAGAATGAGGGCCTTTGTGTTTCTACTGCATTAAAGCATTGCTACTGCCCAGGCATATGTTCTGATCACGAGATGCTGAAAAGATGGAATTATCCCAGTTGTAGAGGCAACGCCTGCAGCCACCAGAACGTCGGGTGTGTTTTCCATTTTTACTTAATTTCCTGATATCAACCACACCAAAGAGTAGCCTTATAATATTCAGGCAATAGAACCTTTTTCCTCTTAGCCAAATACGGAGCGAAAATATGGTAATACACTGCCAGATAAGGGTTTACTATAGAAAACACATTGGCCTATATTTAAGAAAAAGTGGCGCATCAGAGCTGATGCGTCACATTTTCTGAGCTCCCTTGTAATACAGCGCACCATGCAGGTCATTAGCACAATATCGTCAACATCTTTGATGCTATTGTGACGCTTTGCTACACTAGGGTTAAAAATGTTGATGCTAGTATAGCAAAGTGCAAGGACGCCTATTGGTTTCTAAGGGAGCATCATTTTAATACCTGTTCTGAGCAGGCATTAAAATGATGCCAAAAATAGCACAGTGAAATCTGTTAAATTTCACTGCGCCATTTTTGTGGGCCTCTTAATGCTGGAATGCCCCCTTGCATACATGATGCCTGGTGCAGGAATAATGTGGCGCAAGGGTGCTAGGGTATACAAGGGTATACAAAGTGGCCCAATGCACGCATTGCACAACTTTGTAAATAAGGCATGTGGAAAAAGCCTTAGTGTAAAAAAATGACACTATGGTGATGCTAAGGTGGCGCAAGGGGCTCTTAAAGATACCGTATTGAGTCTAAATGCTGGATCAATGTTAACTTTGATGTGCCCAGTTAAACTGCCAGAATGTAGCCCTTTATAAAAGAGTACATACGACTCCCTAATAGCAAGCAGATGACGCTGAGACAAAAAACAGGGGTTGTTGCTTTAAAGGTTAGATTGACTGACTTTAATGATTTAAAAGGATATTCCAGGAAGGCTTTCAGACATGAAGAAAGTTCCCAGGCTAGAGCCATTAACCTCAAAAGATGACAAGAGTTTTCCTAAACGTTCAACAACTCTAGAACTCTGCCTCATGGTACTCTAAAGGCTCTCATTGCCGCCTGCCGTAGCTGTCATGGGGACCTCTAGGACCCAGGTTGTCACCCCTGTTTTATCTTAGTTTCATAGTTCATGTTTTATTCACATTTTATTCATTTTGGTAAGGCTTCTTTTTAGCGATGACTTTTATACATTTTATCAGGTTGCTTTTATTCCAGGAAAGAAAAGAACATGCTGCTTGTCTAGTTAGCCTTTGCACATATTATCAGTACTTTCTGTCCAAGGCTATGAAACCCGGTACACCATATGATAGCATGAGTTGTCCGCTCAGCAGACAGCTTCTATCACCTAGCCACAGCATTGCATGGGGACAGTATTTCCAGTGTGGTATGGTTTATTATATAAACAGTGCACTGATCCAAGGAGAGCAGAGGGCATTCCTGCCACAACTATCCTGGGACACACGTTGTGTGACATGCAGATTTGCTGATGCTGATCTGCCATTTCCCTGAGATGATTACCATCTACACAACAGGCTGTAAAGAGTGTTTCTGACACTCTTTACAGGTATGGGGCTGGGGCTAATACATTAGATCGGGCCACGCAGAGGGTTACTACCGCTAACCTTTCAGAATAGGCATAAGAATAGGTAGGAGTCTCTAGTACATCTAGAACCACATAAATCCTGGTTGGATTGTTCATCTTATTTACCATATTCGTAATACTGATTACCTTGCTTTGTTTCAGCTGCCTAATTATCACAGCTCACTCTTTGCATGCTAGATTGAGATTGTTTCAATAAGTGTATTGAAAATGTATTTTGTATCTCTCTGTCTCTCCCTGGCACGCATGAGTGATAGTATGAAAGGGGCACGATCTGTTTCCATGGCTTCCATGGGGAGTTTGAGTGTCATGTTCAGGTTGCCACTATCACCTTTTACCCTGATGGGTTTGGGAGTTTGGGTGTGGCATTGTGAGGTAGCCAGGAGTTAGGTTGGCAGCTTCTAACTTCATGGACAGACTCAGTCTCCCACACTTTTCTATTCTGCCATCCTAAACATGCAGTCATATTACCAAAGTAGGAAGTGCATTAACATGGTGCCACCAACGTATCAAGGTCAGGTACTTTAACGGATCTCCTGAGTAGTTTTCCTATGTATGCCTAAGGTGCCCTATTCACCCTTATTTGGAGGCATCTATGGTGTTAGGAAAATATCCTCCTCAGTTGTAAAGGTATCACCTATATTTGTCCGTAGGTTGTTCAAGCTTGAACATTTAAAAGGATACCCCACTTGGTGTTTAAATCTCTAAATTCAGTTTTCTTCAAATGGCGAATCCAGTAGTTATTCCAGTAAATTGTAGACGTGCTGCCACACAACATTTACTTCTAAATGAGCTACCTAATGGGGGTGGAGATGTTACATTTATGGTTGAGACACACAATACGTACAAAACTGAAACAGTTTATTCATGTGTCAACTTTCCTGCAGTCGATGTCAATTCAAATACCTTTCATAGCTACATGGTGGCTAATCCATCAGCACAATATAGAGCATATAACTACTTAAAAACACATCTAACATATCAGGAATATCAAAAGTGGTTCCAAAGCGCTCTGCCACATGTTTGTGCACATGTTAGATTGGGTTCAATAAGCAATGATGGAGCCTCATGGCCAGTTTTAGCTGCCAATATACCCTTTTTAAACACCCCAAATTTACCGGCAGCAGATCTGCATCCATTCTAAAATAATAATTTAATAAGTCTATATAGACGCTTAATAAAGTTTGTAATACGAACATTAAATACTGCCCCACCATGGGCTGCTCCAGCTGCCTGAAACAAATACAAAATTAATACGGGGCTGCTCCTACCCTGGATTTGGGCATAAAGCTAATGGCAACTTTGCCACAGTCTTCTCAACTGTTTTCGGAACTGTAAAAGGGGATGTAGGGGCATAGGCAGTATGCCAACGCGTCGTACAAGTTCCTTTAGTAGAACAGGAACATGAGCTACCAAAAATACTTGCCAAGACTTTTACCTGTATAGGTCGGGATAATGTGGGGGCCAGACCAAATAAGCCACAGCTGAAAGGTAATCCTGAAAAGGATAAAACCAAACGAACACAAGCGTCTTCAAAAAACACGCTGTGACAAACAAAAATGTAATAAAGATAAAACAAAAGCACTGGGTGTATCTCTGCTGCTGGAGAGCTCTGAGAAACGCCGGAATCTATGTAACCATGATAATTTGAAACAGCCTGAAAGGTATCAACATGCTGATACTTACCCTTCTTGTTCTTTTCAGGACTCATCAGACAAACGGGGCCTTGATATTGTAGAGGTCAGAACACAGACAAGAGTACATGAAACCTCAAAAGAACTCACAATGCTAGTCTGACATCATAATAAAGAAGGAAGAGAAACCTCCTCAACAAAAACCCTAATTCAAAAAGAAGAAGGTTCCAGAAATTTCAGCAAAATATGGCACACGTATTGATAATGCTACTGAGGAATGGGACGTGGACAGTGACTCTGCTAGACAGCGCAGTAGAGGTCACAAGAGTTTCTAGATGTAAGAGCACTTAACAACTACATTGAAGTCGAAACCCCAGACAGGAAAGTCTTCTCCAGATCATGTTTCTATATTAATTATACAAATTGAGCAGAACATAATGCACACAATTAAAAGTAATTATCTAGGAAAATTAAGATTCACTTACGACATTCTTTGGCTTAATAAGATTTGCCACCGGAGTTTGTTAGAACCCTCCTACAAGGGGAAGATGTGATTTTAGCATCAACATATTGGGCTCTTGCACAGGCACCAGTGCTGTACCGCAACCATGGGGGCTTGGATAGGGATTCCCTGATCATGTAATACCCAAGAGGTTCAGCCCGTAAGTACAACCACAGTACCCTATAAAACATGAGGCAAAAGCTCCTGTGAAGGAGATTCTCTCACAACTTGAGCACCACAGAGTTGAACTCTGTGTATCTCCCATGAACAACGCTTTGTTCCTCGCAGCTAAGCCAGGTCATTCATATAGAATAGTCCTAGGATACAGACATTTAAATAGCCATATACACACATTTGCAATACAAAATTCACACAGTTCGGCACTATTGAAAAATACTGTCAGCAAAAAATACAAAGCAACTCTGGATATTTCCAATGTTTTTTTCTGCCAAAACATAACGCCTGAAAGCAGGGACCTAACTATCTTTTCCGCACTCAGCTCTGAAATTTTTTTTTTTTCAATTTCCCCAAGGGTATGAGAACAGTCCAGAGCTGTTCTCTTCCTGTGTGACATCAATATTGCATGATATTGATCCAGAGGCATTTTCCTATAGAGGTGACATATATCTGATATAA
Source organism: Pleurodeles waltl (assembly GCF_031143425.1). Taxonomy (NCBI): domain Eukaryota; kingdom Metazoa; phylum Chordata; class Amphibia; order Caudata; family Salamandridae; genus Pleurodeles; species Pleurodeles waltl. The sequence goes on from NC_090440.1 coordinate 1,284,720,279, forward strand.
GAGGATGAAACACACACTTGGCCCAGGTAGATCCCATTGTATTGGGATTTGCTGAATCTGGCTACAAATTCAACTTTGGGAAAACAAAAATTGCTTTTCTCATTGTCCTATTTTTAGAAAATTAGCTTTCAATTGAGGGGAAGAGTCTGACATCACACTTCCTAGCGAAGTGTGCACAACTACAATCGCCAAATACCATTAAAAACACTGCAATCCTTGTTAGGATTCTTTAATTTTGGCAGAACATACATACATGATTATGCACAACGCATAAAACCAATATATGACTTAATTTGTACATATTTCTCAAGTAAACAATGGACACAAGAACATATACAAACACACATATCATTACATATTGACATGCTTGGAGCAAAACAATCACATACATGTGAAGACAAAACAAACCTGGTCATCTAAATCCTTGGCGGTGTGCCATTGGCTTTACCTATATAACATTCAACATGGGTGATACAGTGAGGATTGCATATAAATTGCATTTATATTCCAATGCAGAAATGCATATTGAAACCACTGAAAAAATATTGATTGACGTTCAGAAGGCTGTCATTAAGGAAAGACCACTGGTTCAAGGAAAACATATAGGGGCATATTTATACTCCGTTTGCGCTGAATTTGCGTCGTTTTTTTCTACGCAAATTCGACGCAATACTAACTCCATATTTATACTTTGGCGTTAGACGCGTCTAGCGCCAAAGTTCATGGAGTTAGCGTCATTTTTTTGCGTGAACACCTTCCTTGCGTTAATGATATGCAAGGTAGGCGTTCCCGTCTTAAAAAATGACTCCGATGCATATGCGTCGTATTTATACTCCCGGGCGTCATTTGATGCCCGGGAGTGGGCGGGTCTAAAAAACCCGCATTAGCGCCGGATTTTAGCGCCTGGGTCAGGGCAGGCGTTAAGGGACCTGTGGGCTCATAATGAGCCCAGAGGTGCCCTTCCCTGCCCCCAGGGACACCCCCTGCCACCCTTGCCCACCCCAGGAGGACACCCAAGGATGGAGGTACCCACCCCAGGGACATTAAGGTAAGTTCAGGTAAGTATTTTTTTTAAAAAAAAATTGTGGCATAGGGGGGCCTGATTTGTGCCCCCCTACATGCCACTATGCCCAATGACCATGCCCAGGGGACAGAAGTCCCCTGGGCATGGCCATTGGGCAAGGGGGCATGACTCCTGTCTTTGCTAAGACAGAAGTCATTTCAATGGGGGTTGGGCATCGTAAAAAAATGGCGCAAATCGGGTTGAGGCGATTGTTTTGCCTCAGCCTGACTTGCACCATTTGTGGACGCCCATACGCCATTTTCCCCCTACGCCGGCGCTGCCTGGTGTACGTCGTTTTTTTTAACGTCATTGAATAAATACGGCGCCCGCATGGCGCTTCAGAATGGCGTTAGCGGGCGCTAAATTTTTTGGCGCAAAACTGCGTTAGCGCAGTTTTGCATCAAAAAGTATAAATATGGCCCATAATTTTCAGAACCCCTATATCTTTCTTAGAGGCAGTCAAGAAGTCCAGCATTCCAAATCCAAAAGTAATACATCCACAATGGTTACAATGGGCCACTTCCTTGACTGCCACTGTAGTAGAGTTTGTTTGACCCCAAATTACAGACTGAAGAATTTCTCCCATACAAACTTGAGTACCCCATGTCCACTAACATCATGCCTCTAGATCAGTTTAAATATATTATTTACACTGATGGTTCAGCATTACCTGCTGTAGGTACCAAGCATCATTACCCCCCCGGTTTGCACAGCTGTTTATGGAGTTATGAGGGATGGAGAATTCAGACTTTTACACAGTCCCCTAGGGACTGCCCAGCACAGCTGGTGAACCACAAGCATTGATTCTAGCACTGACACATACAAATCCTGAAAACGTGTGTGTGATTCATACTATTGTGTCCAGATTTCCAATTAAAATCTGCATTACTGGTGCCTTAATGGATTCAGAGACTCTAAACAAAACACCATTAAGCATAAAATGCTCTGGCGAAAGGTGGCAGAGTTCAAAGACAAACTGCCACGAGCTCATGTAATAGGCACATGGTCCACCAATGTACTGGAATACATGCTTTAGGGAATTCACTGGCAGGTGAAGCAGCCAAATCTGAAGTTGTTACTGCAACTGTAGCTGCAATTACTCGTTCTCACACAAGGGTGGATGATGAAAACTTGACTGGCATGAATGCTTCAGCTAACGGTACTCGCTTTACCCAAAGCATATCTAGCAAAATATTCCTACCACTTCAGTGCCCAAAACATTCCTTATGTAACAATTCCAGGGGTGAGTGATCATGTCATCCCCAACTGTTGGACCTGGATCTTTTTGCAGGGTTATACCCACATTTTTGCTTCCCTCGTCCTATTTTTTCTGACCTGTTTTTGTTGGCTTTAGGACTCTGGGCACTTTACCACTGCTAGCCAGTGCTAAAGTGCATCTGCTCCTTGTGTAAATTGAGTTCATGATTGTTTTTTCCAAGATTGGGATATTTGAAGTACTAATAAGTCCCTAGCAAAGGGTAGTAGAGTAGTGGCTCCTGGGGCGTGGAAGGGGCGGGGCAGTGCATGGGAGGGTGGGGGGAAATAAACATTCATTTAATTATTAAAAAACTAACCACTTACCTTCATTCGCTACCACGATGCTCCTCTCCTCTGTCGCAGGCTTCAGGCACAGGCTCCGAGCCTGCCCCGCGGCCAATCCTGACACTGCTGGAGAGAGCCTACTGTGTATGTTTGTTTGGACGGCCTGAACATACGTGCGCAGTGAGGGGGAGTGCTGTGCACCTCACTGCTTGTCACCCCCGTGGCCGCACGCCGCTTTACCAGAAAATTATAATAGACTCAGTTTATTATCATTTTCTGGTAAAGGTTTTACAGCTGCTGCGTTCTGGCATGGGGGCAACCCTCCTCCACCCTAACGGCAGAGCCGCCCCGGACTAAAGGTGACCAGGGCCTGTAAAACACATGCTACTATGGGCTTGCAGCACTGATTGTGTCACCCACATGATAAGCCCTATAAACATGGCTCAGACCTGTCACTGCAGTGTCTGTGTGTGCAGTTTAAAACTTACAATTCGACCTGGCAAGAGCACCCACTTGCCAGGCCCAAACTTTCCCTTTTACTACATGTAAGTCACCCCTAAGGTAGGCTCAGGTAGGCCCATGGGCAAGGTGCAGTGCATTTAAGAGGTAGGTCATTTACTGGTGTTTTTTACATGTACTGATAGTGAAATACTGTCAAAATGAGTTTTCACTATTGCAAGTCCTATCTCTCCCATAGGTTAACATGGGGGCTGCTTTTAAATACCTTTTAAGTTTAGTTTCTCATTGGAGGCAGATAGAAATTCGGAGTTTGAGGTCTCTGAACTCACAATTTAATAATATATCTTTTGGTGACGTTGGTTTTTAGATTGTCCGTTTCAAAATGCCACTTTTAGAAAGTGGGCATTTTCTTGCTTAACCACCCTGTGCCTCTGTCTGCCTGTGGAATTCATATCTGGGTCAGACTGACACTTGGGCTGTTTGAGAATTCCCTCTAGACAGTGACACAAAAGGAGGTGAGGAATGTCCTGCATATCCTAATGAGTCTCCTGGGCTAGAGTGGGGAGGGAGGAGCTGACACTTACACCTGAAAGAGCTGTGTGCCCTCACATAATGCAGACTCTGACCCTGTGGGGTGTGTCTGCAGCCAGGCCTGCGCAAGGCAGGATTTTGTGAACAACAGAGACTTTCCTTTGAAGTTTGCCTACTATAAAGGCAGACATGAATATAAGTACTGGACCCAAAACCCCAGACTTTTAGATTACTCTTGGATCAAGAGGAACCTCTGGCAAGGAGATGAGCTTGATGCTTGAGGAGGACCTGCCACTCTGCCTGTTGATTTGCTGTGCTGGCCTGCTGCTGATGCTTCTGCCTGAAGAGGGAAAGAACTGGTCTCTGCTTTCTGAAATCCTGCTTGTGAAGTTTCTCCAAGGGCTTGTACTGGGTCTGCCCCCTCTTCCGGAGTCTCAGGGACACAAAAGACTTCATCTGCCGGAATCCTTTTGTTGTGTTTTCACTGTGTTACTGTGTGTGTTTTGTACAAATACTTTACACATTGCCTCCGAGATAAGCCTAACTGCTTGTGCCAAGCTACCAAGCGCGTGAGCAGGGGTTATCTGAGCTGTATATCTCCCTTACCTTGACTAGAGTGAGGGTCCCTTTTTGGACTGGGTGTGAACTGACTGCCAACTAACTAGAGACCCCATTTCTAACATTTGGTGATCAGCGGTGAGGGTAGGACTTGTATTTGTACTTGACATACAGTGACTGGTGTATGCTACTGTTTATTGCAGACCATTAGACAACCACATACTGTTTTATTCTCTTGGATTTTTGCTTTTTCCTATTTGGATTTCCCTTGCCTTCTGAAACTCTGCACCCTTTATTAAGCCTTACTGACAATCATGTCTCAGTCTGGTGTGCCATTAGTTGGAGCTGCAGACGTAGTGTTTGAGTAGGAGAGGCTGGAGTCCTATGTGGACCCTCAGCTCAAAAGGTTGTGCAGAGAATTCAAGTGTCCTATTAAAAACCTCACTAACAAGGAGGGTCTACAAAAGGCACTGAGTGCCTGATTGGCAGACAGGAAGGCTGGTGAATACACATAGGAGGGAAATTATGTTGTGGAGGAGGAGAAAACAAGTCTGCACCTGGGATGGATGGAGGAACCAACATCGCCTGTGGGACGGGGGACTAGCCTGAATGGCGGAGGAGCTCCCTCCAGAGTTGACAGCAGTGTTTTCTCTCCAGGTCTGACTTCAGAGGAGTTGGAGAATAGGCGGAGAGCCAGGAAGCTCAAGTTGGAGCAGCTAAAGCTCAGATTGAAGCAGGTGAGAGAAAAATCTTTGGAGGAAACGAGGCGAGCCAGTGCAGAGAGGAACGTTCTTTTAGCTCAGGATCTCAGTCTGCTGCAGCTTGACCTGAGAGCCATGAGGGTTGAGTCCAGTTCAGATTGTGGCAGCAAAAACGTTGCATCCAGTACTGTGGAAGAAGTGCACGTGCCCAGAGGCTTTGTGTCTATCTTGAAGTAGAGGGAGGTCATACACCAAGAAGTTCAGGTTTATGAACTAGCTCCAGTGGTGCACAGGGTCCATGAGGTGGATTAGGGAACTGGCATGGCAAAACATATTCCTAGTGATGGGAGGGATGCTCTACTGGCTCTAGGTGAGAGTGACAGGGAGAGGGGTTCCTCCCTAGTAGAAGTCCTTTTAGGAGAGTATGGAGACACCCCAGAAGAGTGTGGGTTGTGGGTCAGGGACAGTCAGATACTGTTTCCCCCGTCTCAGAAGGGTGATGTGAGGTACTTTTTCAAGGCACTAGATGGTGAGGTGAAGGGCATCTTGGATAACACATATGAGGGGCTGTGTGACTGCTGAGGAGCATATGTTTAGTCCTTGTTTTCTGGAGCTACGCCAACACCAGGTGGAGTGCGAGTTCTCTGACCCCGGGTAAACTGCACTGGAGGTAAACCTCTGGGGGAGAACCAGAGAGTCTGAAAGGCCTTTGGGGATGCTTCTGAGGGGAGTGGCTCAGGTTTTTTCCCCAACTATGGGAGGTGGGGAAGGTTTGCAGTGACCCAGGTAGGTCCCTGTGTAGTGGGATGGGTGAGGGGTACTATGTCCTGTCTGAAGAGAGAGGGAGTGTGGGTGGGCAGAGGCCCAGGTGCTCGAGGCCCACTCCTAGAGCCTGGGGGGCAGGGGGGTTCAATGAGGGAACACAAGGGGGGAGTCTAGCCTGTAACAGGAGGCCATCTGCTGAAGGGGACCCCATAGCATCAGGAGGATTTGGGGGGGGCGGCTGTCACCAGCGTCCTGCCAGTCCTCATGTCTGGCAGTACCATTCCAGAGTGGGGGATGCAGGAGACCTGACAGAGGGGTGAGACGGGGAGGCAGTCCCCAGAGGAGAACCTGAAGAGTCAGGGGTCAGCTCTATGGTCAGGGCTCTCCAGGAATGACCCTGGTGAAACCACTTCTAGTCTGGGGGGGCTCTATGCCTTGTCAGATGGGAGAGGGATCGGGAGACCAGAGCAAGACAGTCTCTTGTTCACCACCTGAAGAAGGTGTTCCCCTTATGGAGGGTGTGAATACTTGCAGAAAGTCCTTGGTTGCCAGGCAGTGGTCCAGCCTAAGGGTACAGACTCTAGGCCGGATGGTCAGGTTCAGGGAGTGAACTCTGCGGGTTGCAGCACAAAAGCAGCAAAAATGCACCTGACGTAAGTCTACAGTCTTCAACTACTTCCCAAAGCAATGGAGTCATTTATGGTGGTTCACCTTTAGATGCGTCCAGTTCTATTTCACCTTCAGCTGCTCCTGTCTTCAATCATACTGCTTCTGGATACTTTGTGGACAGTGACGACTTCTATTCAGATTCCCCCATCACTTCTCTTCATAGCATAAGTAAGCTTTTTAACTCGCTTAAACACACTTACCTGATCGGTTTAGTCTCCTATTTGTGGATTATACTTACTTTGCTGGGTATCTTTTTCTGGATTGGATTTGTGATTTTCTTCTTTCTGCTTATAATTGGGCATTACCTTCCTGAAAGCTCGGCTGTTGAACTGGTAGATGAGGTACTGAAGCCTCACTTATCTTCCCATAAAGTGCGAAGAGACTCGCCCCTTGTGAACAATTCTGCTTTTCCAGTTCCTGATGGGATTGTTTGGGACAAAGCTCCACATGATATATATAGCCCTGCTGAGACTATTCAAGTTCTGTATGTTTTTTAAATTTCTGAGTTTAAATATTATTCTGTATTTGAAAGTGAAGATGTGTATTTGAACTCTGCAAATTATGGTGAAATGTTTTGTTATCATTACTATGGACACCATTGCCTACATAGAGCTAGTACCCCTTGTACAATTTTTAATTACACACAATGGGAACATTGTCCAACTCCACAAGTTAAGAGTTTCAAAACATATTTAGACAAGTTCACACATTGTTCTGGGCATGATACTGCTGATCCTGCGTCATAATATTTCAAATTACCAGTAACAAAAGCAAGGAAAATTTGCTGACCACTGCTAAATTAATTTATTCAAATTCATTTGTTTCCCAACTAGCCATTAAGGGTTATGATTATTGGAAAGAAACAATAGGTTTCAAATCGTTTTGGGGAACAACAGATTGACAAGTAAAGGTCATGGTTGCCTTATTTAAAGCATATATTATTATTCCATAACAGATAATTTGCCTAGGTCTAGCAAAAGTCAAGGATATTAATGTGGGCAGTATCCTTTCATCTTCAAAGTTTGACAATTGGCAACGTTCATTTAATTCCCCCCATGCATGAGATTAGGGTAGCAAGTTTGTGGCCTTTTATTCCCTCCTTTAATGTTAACTTCTACAAGCTGAGCAGACTGAAAGCACTATTGTTTCAAAAACAATGTTGCGCTTACATCTGTCCGTGAAACATTTGAATTGCAAGTGGCGAAGTCATCTGCCGAAATGCAGACACTTTTTAACACTACCTTTTCAAGGCAGTTCGGTGAACTTGTGAGACGCATTTTGAATGTTTCCATCATAGCGAGTGGTATGCACTTGTTTTAAGGCGATCAGGTCTGGTTTTGGCAGTACTTTCCATTCACTATTTATGAGTGTTTTTGGAGGCATACCACTTGTATTGGGATGAATCAGTGTGATTTTGCTATTGCTATTTTTGCTCCTTAAAGGATGTCCCATTTCAAATCCAAATGGTGGACGGAGCCATGTCTAGCTGTGTTGTGAACCCATCATACAGCTCTTTGGACTATGTTTATTGAAGGAATTAAATGATAACTGGCCTTTGTAATTTAATCTGGTTTGGTTCTACTGCATACAGCCTGTGTTCTGCTGCCTTTGGTGCCCTTTTTAGTGTGCACTGGATGTGTGTATTGCACAGCAACTCCTACTATCTACAGATATTGATCTTGTCATGTTCCCATTGAGGGTTATTTTCTGAAGGTGTCCTATGAGATTTTTCATAAGCCATTCTACATGGAGATGGATGCTACGGCTACTATGATGCTTCCGCCTGGCTCTACAACTGTGGGCATTGCACAGGATTCTACTTCTTCGGGGGAGGCTGAGGCTTCAAACCATGTTTGTTCCTTCGACTTGATCACTGAGGCTTTAATGGCTCTGTCGTCTGCCAATGCGGACTCCTTCTTGGACTCCCCTTCCATTGATGTGTTGGATGACATCATGGATGCCTAGGCTGACTTTTAAATTCGGCCTTTGTTTTAAGTAAATTGTCAATTTTTCTTTGGCTCATTTTAATTGTTTGCTCTACTTGCTGGTATGAACATTTTATGCCTTCTAGTATTTTAGAATGGGTTTTTAGAATATGCCCACTATAACTGGCAAGGGCTGGGTGTTGTGAGGACCTTTAGGGCCAGAGTTGGCCACCCCTGTTTTAGCTTGGTTTTGTAGCTCATGTTTTATTAATATTTTATTCATTTTGATAAAGCTGTTTTTTCGCGATGGCTTTTACACATTTTATCAGTTTGCTTTTATTCCAGGAAAACAAGGAACATGCTGCTTGTCTAGTTAGCCTTTGCATGACATATTATCAGTACTTTCTGTCCAAGGCTATGGAATGCATTATATGAAATGTTAGCTTGTGTTGCCCATTAAGGAGACAGCTTCTATCATCTAGACCCAGTATTGCACCAGAACTGTATTTCTGAAGTTGTATGATTTATTATATAAACCATGCAGTGATCCAAGGAGGGCAGAAAGCATTCCAGTCACAACTATCATAGGACACACGTCGTGTGACATGCAGCTTTGCTGGCACCAATCTGACAGTTCCCTGAGAGAATTGCCATCTACACCACAGGCTGATTCCTGACTCTCTTTTCAGATATGAGGCTCGGGCTAGTCACTTAGATCGAGCCAGGCAGGGGGTTACAACTGCTATGCTCTCAGAATAGACACAGGGTTAGGTAGGAGCCTCTAGTACATCCAGAATAACATACATCATCGTTGGAGTGTTCATCTTTTTTACCATGTTCGTAATACTGATTGCCTTGCTTTGTTTCATCTGCTTAGTTAATGTAGCTCACTCTTTGTATGCTAAATTGTGATTGTTTCAAAAAGTGTATTGAAAACTTATTACCTGGTTTTAAATGATGGAAATACAAAGCTGTTGTGCAATTCTGTAAGCTTCTCTTTCTGTCTATGCATGCACCAACAAACAACAGACATCTCAAATTCTGCATTGCACTGCATGCATTTTCCTTCTTGATCCTGTGCACCACTGCATGTTTCACCAAGAACATTCAGGATGCGAGGGCCATCTTCATTAATGTTTTTCATCGCAAGGGTGCACAGGGGTGACAAAAAAACTAAGTGAGATTTATTAAGCCAGACAAGGCTACCTTGCATGGTCCTGCTTGGCTTGACCCATCTGGAGTAACACAAGGCAATGCAAATTGCTACCTTGCTTTACTTTTCCCCAGGGAGGCGTTCCATGGGTGTGGCATGGGTGTTCCCGTGCATCCACCCATGGATTTTGGAGCATTCCCAGATTTACTTTCTGGGGTAAACCTGGGAATGCTTCAAAATCCTACTCCGTCTCAGGGGAGGCATACCAAGCAGAAATATGTTTATTTCTCCTCGTTTTTTCCTCTTTCTACGTGTGCTGTATTCTGCAAATGGCTCAGAGGATTGTTTCTATGCAGGAAGGTCCCCAATTCTGCCTTCAATGCAGGCACCCTTGTACCATGGTGCAAGGGTGGCTCGGTTGGCGCTAGGCAGCCAAAAGTGCTCAATGCGGGGAAAGGACAGGGATATGCCATACAATGTTAAATACAGTGCATTTATGCCCTTTGTCTTTCACGCAGCACAGCAAGGTGGCTTGCTGCATTGCGTTGCGTGAAAGATTGATAAATTTGCTCCTCAGTCCTAGCACTAGTGTTGTTTGCTTGAAGTCGATGGCCAGGGAATGTCATCAACACCAGTACTTAACTATCCTCACAATAGTTAAGAACTCAATCAAGTCTCAGTCAGTATCACTTTCGTTCCTTACTCAACTTGATCCCTGCAAGGAATACCATAACATGACCGCTTGGTTTGCCCATAAGAAGCACTGAATCAGCTTTTTCATCACAGGGCCATATAGGGGTTCATTTCAACTTCCAAACTAGGAGGAGGTCCGCAGCCACAGCTCTTGTCTTTAGGAAGACAGGACACAATCCAAGAATATTGTCAGAGGAAGGGGTGCCTTAAGGTCACCCCAAGGGATGGGAAAGGCAAAATATAGGAAAGTGTCGGTCTGCTTCAGCAGTAGATGTTCCTAACCAAGAGAATGGGCAACCGCATGTTATAAGGACTAATGCGAGGCAGGGCGATGCTAAAGTGAGGGTGCTCAACCCATGAAAACTTTTCCTAAAATTAAAGAATTACCTATGTTACAAGATTGACTAACTGCTTCTCGCACCTAATGTGTCGCCAATAAAAGTGTACTATAGACAAAAAGGGCATATAGGACCCTCTTGCACATACAGTGGTATTGGCCCATCTCACAAATATCATTTAAATGGGACTTTAATGCTGTATTTAGTAAACTAGAGGTAATGACGTTATTACTGGTAAATTCTTAATGTGTGAAGCCGCTTTGAATCTTTGCTGATAACTATTGTACCGCGTTACCATGAATGTTTTCATGTGAGAAAACGCTAAAAGTGTTTGGAAAGTGATTTGCTGGGTAGTTCACTTTTCCTTCTCCAGGTTCTAAATAATCCCAGTTGGTAGCCACTGTGCATGTTGCAGACATAAGAGCCGGGACTGTAAATCAGTTTTTTTAGTGTACAGCCCTAAAGCAACACTAGGTTAGAGGTAACATTCTGCAAATAAATAATACTATGCTGCCACGAAATTTAACAGTTGATAATAAAAAAATATATTCAGAGCTGTTTAGATATCTTAGCTCTATTGACAAGCCATTTATTTTCACAACCAACCATTTCCAACCAAATTAGAATGCCTAGCCTGGAAATGCGGCCTTCCCAAAAAACAACTCTGCCCCTTCCTTTGAATTTACAGGCCTCCATAGTCACAAAAGACCTTTGAAAAGTAAACGATCGACCTGGTCATTCCGCTAATTAGGGACAAATACGACCTCATTAAACTGAGAGATTTTAATTTATAGGCAGTCGATTATTCCCAACCGTCGCCAGGAAGATTCAGCCACGAACACACATTCAGCAAATATATGCATTTTGAAAAAAACTCGACGTTCCCTCCAGTAAGTAGACTGTGAACTAATTGATATCAAATAAGAGGCAGACGTTAGGCCCAAGCTGCAACGGCCACGTCTTTTCAGAAGTGCTCGAAATTTACGCAGCAGCCTTTCTCACAAGACCAACCCTTACCGTTGGTTTTGACTGACAAGACCAATTTCTATAACTCCTATTGTATATTCTTACAATCAGGGTGGCAGTTTAATCACTAATTAACCGAAAATCACGGAAAACACATAACGAATGGTACAATGGTATCCAAAACTCTTGGAGACTAGTATTTCCAGAGTAATTCACAGATCCCCCTTAATGACAATGGCAAACAAAACCTACATAATTACTGATTAATTGAAGGGCATACAGAATGGCTTTCTAGAATGGAAAAAATACACATTTCACTTAAACAAAATGCTACTATAAATTCTGAAAATCAGTGTTTAGGTTTGGCTTTTCAAAGGACCTTATGTAATCAACAGAAAAATAACTTTCTGAAGAATTAAGAGGTCATGGGATAAGATTCCGTCCTTATACTGGTTCCTTTGACTAAATTATTTGATTGGGAAAAAATGTATTCGTACACTGAAAAAGTGGGAAAGATTATGCTTAATACATCAGGAATGAGTTGGTTCTGGTGGTAGGCATGCTTTGTTTCTCATGAAAAGTTACAATAAATGCAGCAAGCCTGAGAAATTTATTTTGACAAGACTAAGTGAAAGTTATTAGGCATTTGAAGGATGTTTTTTATTTCTCCATATTAAAGCGTGGTGAGGGATACTTTGTTGAATGGAATCTCATAGATTAGTGTAATAGCTAAAGGGTATTTATTGGTGTTGGTTAACACCTCTGAGAAACCTTTGGGTTAACCTTTATCGAGTCCTCTCACAAAATATAGTATTTAGTTTTGTCATCTGGAATTTTGTGTACATTTTAGGTTTTATGACTGTGAGTTCCTCGTACCTTGATCCTGAATGCAATTCCAGCATCCCTGAGAAGTCAGCAATCGGAGGCTTCCTTCAGAAAACTGATGCGACCTGAAGCCAACGGTATATCATAAAGTAATAGAAGAGTTGTGATACAGCTAGTGCTAGGAGGCCCATTGGGGTAGCCATACGCTTTACAAATACGATCGAATTGTCTGATGGCAGCTGCCTTGTGGGAAAGCTTATGCTCAATTCAGTGGGCCTGAACTGGTTAGGGTGACAAGCAAATGATAAAGACTAATCTTGACTTGTTCCCTGGGAAGAGTTATGTTCAATGCCATGAGACTGGTCTGTTTATTATGAAACATTATGACAAAGGCAGTAGGTCCGGCTTAGTTATTGTAAGCACTTGTTAATTCAATCAAGCTTTTATTAATGGATTGTTATCATACTGTGTGCAAATTCTGTAGACAAGTATTTTGTTACATAAAATCTCACAGATTACTGTGGTAGAAAAGGGGTTTTGTGTTGCTCACCCCCTTTGGAAAACAAAAAATGTTCACTATGTTATGCATTGACGGTCATTGGCGGTCACCACTAGGTGGTTATAGTTAGGACCTAGTTTCCATAGACGGAGCGTTTTTTGTTTTGTCAATAACTTTGGCGCTGCTTGATGAATCTTCATGAAATTTTCAAAACTTATACTTTGGTCAGTTCAGCTGCTGACCTGGAAGTTTTGGAGTGGTTTGTCAAGTTGGGGCTGAGAAAAAAGGGGGTCCCATAACCCCATTTTCACCATTTATTTTCCCACAGGACCTTTAGACGCCGACAGCCCGAACTGCAGAAAGGAATTACACCACATTTGCCACGAAGGCAGATCCTGTTCCACAGATTACGCTTTTTACGTTTGGTGCAAATCATTTAAGTAGTTTTTTAGAAATCTAGGGCCAAAAAATAAAGATTCATAGGGACGCAGTTCCTCCGAGGATCCAACTGTCCCCGTGCTGATATCTGATTGGCTGTCAACACTTCAACAAGGAAGTGTTGGTAACCATCTTGGCACTCGGCTTCAGCCTAGTCCCCCATAAAAAAAAACCACCAAAAAAAGAAAAGGGGCCAGGGTAGAGTCACTCTGACCCTTTAGCCTTGGTGCTGGGGTCCCAGTGGGACCCTGGCAGGTCTAAAAAAAAATGTTTAAAAAAAAATCTGCTGATGAATTGGTGGATTTTTCTGAGATTTAAAAAAAATGCGGTCTCCCGCACTTTCTATTGTTTTGCCCCTGGGTGGGCCAGGGAGCATTTGGGGCTTAATAGAGGCGGGGGCACCTGCCCCACCCCCTCCTTGGGCTTTAATAAGCCCCAGGGACCACCACCTCCCTGGGGCAATTTTGTTAAATGTGCAGAGGAAGGCTGCTGTGCACCCCCATGCCCCTGGTACCACCATTTCCCCATGACAAAATGCTTTCCTCAAATTGGGGGAGGCCCAATGGCCTTCTCCCGCACCCCAGGGACCACCGCCTCCCTGGGGAAAAATCCTTCTTTCAAATGGGGGCGCCCAATGGATTGCCACTTCCCAGGGGCATTCAATAGATTCAATGGTGGGGCCCACATCCCTCTCCCAGCCCTGGAGACCACCACCTTCCAGGGCGATTCCATGTTGGAAGTGGGCTGCGCGCCCCCCCCTTGAGGAGCCACAGTTGGCCCTGAAGATGGCCACCCTCTCAGGGTCGGCCCCTACTATATCCCAGGGTGTCCACCCCCGGGACAAAACTGTTTGCTGTGGTGTGGCAGCAAACACTCTGCTTTCTGACAGCGAGACCTGTCAGACAGGTCCCGCTGTCACAAAGTGAAGTTTTCATCACTGTTCCCTGCACACAGATATGCGTGCAGGGAACAGAGGTGAAAGCTTTGCTCTGGCAACCAAGGAGCTGCTATTTAAATCTTAAAGTTTCCTTGAGCAATGGAACAGTAGGGGCAGCCTTGAGGATCCCCCTGCAGTCCCAGATAGGCTTAAAGGGCCAAAAATATTTTAAGGAAATAATGTGCAGGGACCGCAGGGGAGCCCTTGATTATCCCTCTGCAGTCCCAGATAGCCTTAAAGGGCTAAAAATAATTAAAAAAAATAATGATCAGGGACCACGGGGAGGTCTTGAGGCTCCCCCTGTGGTCCCAGATAGCCCGTAAAGGGCAACAAACAAAATGGGATGGGACTGTGGGGAGGCCTTGAGGTTCCCCACATGGTCCCGGATAGCCCGTAAAGGGCCACCACAAATTTGAGAGAAATAAATAAATGGGGTGGGACTGCGTAGGAGGCCTTGAGGCGCTCCCTGCGGTCCCAGATAGCCCGTAAAAGCCAAAGATTTTTGTTTCACCTAACGGTGAAGGTAACAGACCTTCACAGTGACAGTTCAGGGTTTGTACTCCAGGTGTATCTGGAGTCATTTCCCTTCTTTAACTTTTTTGATCTGCAAATGTTTAAGGCTTATTCTGAAAGGTGATCTTACAATTTTTGAATGACAAACACATTCTTATTTTCAAATTGTGCAGAAATATCTCATTCTAAGTATATCATACATCAAAGTCTGAAAAAGTCTATCTCTCTTTCCTTCTCACTCTCTTTCTTTCTCTCACTTTCAATCTCTTTCTCCCACTCACACATCCACTTATACGTTTACACAGCCACTCACAGACCCACTCAGACACCAGTTAAAGTAGCGCCCTCACCATGCACTGCTTATTACCCTATAAATTACGGCACTCATGACATCTTTGATAACATCATTGATAATATCACTGTAATATTTGCAGAAAAATGGTTGATGAAAAAACTGTGCATGGCGAGGGCGCAAGTTATAGTTCCCTTAGGGTGTGAGTTATAGTTACTTCAGATAACTCTAACTGGTGAATTGTTATTGTTTTGTACATTTAAAATGTGAGCCTAACTATAACGTCCCTGTAACCTTTTGTTAAGTGATTTTAAGTGATTGTATATCTATCTATCTATCTATCTATCTATCTATCTATCTATCTATCTATCTATCTATCTATCTATCTATCTATCTAACTATTTTTATCAATATCGATAGCACCAGTTGGTAGTTATAGCGAGGACCTAGTTCTCATAAACAAAGCATTTTTTGTTTTGCCATTTGACAAATTTTCATGAAACTTTCAAAAGTAGTACACAACTCTCTTCAGATGCTGTGTGGAAAGTTTCAGGTGATTAATCAAGTGGGGGCAGAGAAAAGGGGGGGTCCCAAAATACATTTTCCCCATGCAATTTCCCACAGGTAATTTAGACACAACTACAGAGTGAACCACTGGACGGAATGACACCAAATTTGGCAGAAAGATAACTCTTGGTCCAGAAAACACCCTTTTTGTAATATTGTTCAGTAGTTTTGGAGTTATTAAAGTAAAAAATAAATATAGATATCTTGGGATGCGGAGGGACCGTGGGTCCAAGAGATCTTAAAATGAGATATGATTTGCTACCAGTACTTCAACAAGGAAGTAATGGCAGTTATCTTGGGACTCAGACGCAGCCGAGTCCCAAGAAAAAACATTTAAAAAATGACAAGCAGGCTGGGTAGAAATACTCTGACCCCCCTAGGCCTGGTGGTGGGGATCCACAGGGACACCCCCACCCAGGCCATAAATGTTTTTTATTTAATGGTTTTGTGACTTCGCAGAGGATCTGCAAATCCATGGTAAAATAAGAAAAAACAATCATCTTGGGTCCTTCACTTGTTTGTAATATGCCCTGAGTGGGACAAGTCTCGAGGAGTGGATTATTCATTATAATGGGGGGATGCGCGTGCCTCCTCCCCAGTGTGATTTCGGCCCTGAAATCCTATCATATGCCAAAAAGAAGAAGGGGGGCTCTGTGCCCCCGTTCTGGGCAGATTTTGGCCCTGGAGACACCACCCAGGGGCCCAGCTGCGGCATGAAAAGATAGGTCTTCTTCCAGAGCCATTAATGGCCCCGGGGACCCCATCCCCCAGGGCCAGGCTACTGCTATGTCCCAGGTGCCCACCCCAGGACATAGCGGTTTCACTAGTGTGGGCAAGGAAACTTCTGTTTGCTCTCGCTTGGTGGGAGCAATTTAAAGCTCCTACCAAACAAGAGCAAACAGTAAGTCCGCTCCCAGTGGGTGGGAGCAGAAAAAATGCTTCTGCCTACTGGGAGCAAACTTTTCATCTGTTTTCAAGCGCGCTGCAAAGTGGTCAGGGAAACAGATGAAATAAATTGCTCCTGCTTGCAGGGAGCAGTCTTTTCTGCTGCTCCCTGCGTGCAGGAGCAATGGCAGTTCCCGCTGTAGCCAGGGAGCCGGCAAGGCCATGGGAACATTGGGGCTCCCATCGCAACCCCCATCAAAAAGACCCTGGGTGCCCTGGGTGGGGCCAAGGCACCCACCATTTACTGAAAAGGCCCTGGGGTATTGGGTGCCCTCGGCCAATATTGGCCCATGAAAGTGAGCTGCGTGCCCTCCTCTCCCTTTAGATAATAGCCAGGTCCCATGGGTTGGGGTCCCCAGGGCCAATATTGGCCCGGGGCTGCATGCCCCTCTCCCCCTTTAGATACTGGCCATGCCCTGGAGGATGGGGCTCCCAGGGCAATATTGGCCTGGGGAGGGGGATGCATGCCCCCTCCTCCTTTCGATACTGTCCAGGCCCCAGGGGGTGGGATTCTCAGGGCCAATATTGGCCCAGGAAAGGGGGCTGAATGCGCTTCCCCTTTTAAATATGAAGTGGGTACCCTGGATGGACTCTGAGCACCCACCATGTACTGGTGGGCCCCAGGGGTGGGGTCTGAGAGGCCAATATTGGCCCAGGGAGGGGGGCTGTATTTTCTCCTTTATAATATGGCCGGAGATGGGGACCTCAGGGCTGAAATCAGCCTGGGGAGGGGGGCTGCATGCCCCCTTCCCCATAATTTAAGTGATGGGCCCTGGGAGATGGGATCCTCAGGGCCAAATATGCCCCAGGGAGAGGGGCCTCATGCCCTCTCCCCTAAACAAAATGTGGCAGGCAATGGGAGATGGGGTCCCCGGGGCCGAAATAGGCCCAGGGTGGAGACCTGTGTGCCCCCCACCTGGGTTCACTGCCTTTGGGGGTTTGGTCACAGAGCCTGACTGCATGCCAGGCCCTGTAGCCAAACCCTGCAATGTGCAACTTGGGGTTGGCTGCATGCGCAAGGTTGGTCAGGCCCTTTGGCCAACCATGCACAGCTAAAGGGTGTGTGTGGTGGGGGGTTGGCTGCATGTGGGGGCTGCAGGGCCTGGCCACGGCCAGGTCCTACATTCAATCCCCAACTTCACAAGTCCTTAGGCCATGCACAGGGATTGGATTGGCTGCATGCGGGGCATTTACTGCAAACATGGTGGAGTCTGGATTAAACTATGGTAATTAAATATTACTTTACGCTAAAAAACTATAAAAATGAATTGAAAAAACCTAAAGGTTAAAGGGACGTTATAGTTAGGAAATAAACATTTCAAAAATCTTAGAAATTCACTACAAAACAAAAGTTACAGGGACGTTATAGTTAGGTTCACATTTTACAAGCTAAACACCATACAAATGAGTTATCTCAAGTACTGATAATTCCCCACATATTACATCACTCATGACATCTTCTTTGAAATCCTTGATAATATCAGTGCAAAATTGGTTGTAAAATTATTGATGAGAAAACTGTGCATGGTGGGGAGCACAAATTTTTGCTTTGTGCGTGTAAAATGTGAACCTAACTCTTACATCACTGTAACCTTTGTTATTTGTCTGTGAAAAAGAATATATATATATATATATATATATATATAAAGATATATATATATTTTTTTTTCACAGAAAAAAACACAGGTTACAGAGTCGTTATACTTTGGTTCACTCGTACAAAACCAGTGAAATTCAGCAGTTATAGTAACTGAGCTAACTATAACTTATGTAACCGTTGGATTGTTCAGTGAATTTCTCAGGTTTTATTTAATTCTATTTTCTAACTATAACATCCATGTAACCTTTGTTTTTTATCCAGTAAATATATATATATATATATAAATATATATATATATATATTTATTTATATATATATATATGCACACACACACACACACACATGTCTGTGTGTGTGTGTATATATATGTATATATATATATATATATATATATATATATATATATCACCTAGTGCTGGTTGTGACTAGGTAGTTATAGTTAGGACCATGATTCTATAGAAAGTGTTTTTTATTTGCCTAAATCTTGGCGGCAGTTTATAAATCATCACAAAAATTTCAAAAAAATTACAATGCTCATTTCAGCTGCTGCCTCGAAAGTTTTGGGGTGATCTGTCAAGCATGGGCCGAGAAAAAAGCCAAACACGTTTTCCCCATGCATTTTTCCATAGGAATTTTGAATGACACCAAATTTGACAAAAAGGTAGCGCTTGGTCCCGAAAGAACCCTTTTTGTAATTTTATGTAAATCCATTGAGCAGTTTTTAAGATATTAAATACAATTAAAATTTGTCTATATAGGCTCCGCGAACCCTCTCGATCTTGTGCTGAGATCTGATTGGCTGTCAACACTTCAACAAGGAAGTGTTGGCATCCATCTTTGGAGCGTGTCCCACAAAAAAACTGAAAAAAGGAAAGGAGGCAAGATAGGAATATCCTGACCTCCAAGCCTTTGTCTTGGGGTCCCAGAGGGACTCTGGCAGTGCAACGCAGCATTTTATAAAAAATTAAATGCTATGACATTAGCAAATTTGCAGCAAAAATGTTTTTAAAACCTGCACTTGTTTTAATTGTAGCCCACAGGTGGGCCAGATCCCAGGGGGTATGCGGACCACCCCCGAGCCCTCGGGACCACCACCTCCCAAGGGCTATAAATAAATTGGTTGGGGGAGCTGTGCAGACTCCCTGAGCCGCGGAGTCCACCAAATCCTGGTGCTAAGTTAAATAAGGAGCGGGGGATGTGCCACCAACCCCGCACCCAGGGGACCACCACCTTCCCTGGCCTTTTTTTTTTTTTTTTACAAAAAAGGAGGGGGCCCACTTTCGTGCCGACCACCATCTCCTGCCATGTCCCAGGGTGCCCACCACCGGGACACAACTGTTTGTATAGGGACTGTTGGATCCGTGCATCCCTAGATATACACATTCTTTTTACTTTAATAACTCCCAAACTATTGACCGATTTACACCAAATGAAAAAAGCATGTTTCCTGGAACAAGAGCTAGCTTTCTGCCAAATGTGGTGTAATTCCATCCAGTGGTTCGGGCTGCAGTCATGTCTAAAATCTCTATGGGGTATAGCATGGGGAAAACACGTTTTGGGAACCCCATTTTTCTTGGCCGGCTCTTGACGAATCACCCCGAAACTTCCAAGGCAGCAGCTGATGTGAGTGCCATACTAATTTTGGAAAGATGTGAAGATTCGTCAAACGGCACCAAAATTATAGGCAACACAAAAAATGCTTTTCCTATGGAAACTAGGTCCTAATCTAGGAAGATGTCTAAAAATACATACAGAGGGATCAGGAAAATTAATCACAAAAATAAAATGTGGGGTGTATGACCTTTGTGGTTGGTGATGCTTGGGGGCTTGGGTGCAGGGCCTAGACACAGGTCAAGTCCTCCGCCCTATGCCATGCCACACACTTCCATAGGCTGTGAGCAGCAGGGTGTTGGGCACCCATGGGGGGCTTACTGCAAGGCCTGGACGTTACAATGATGTGAAAATGTCAGTTAAATGTAACATTTTTAATTAAAAACACTGAAATTCCCCAGTTATAGTTTACTGAGCTAACTAGAGTGTATGTCTCCACCATGCTCTGCTTACAACCTCACAGATAGCATCTCTCATGACATGGTCAATTACATAATTGTTAACATCTCAAATGACATTATTGATGACAACACTGGGCATGATGAGGACAAGTTTATTAAACCTTAAATGCTGTTCAAAAGTGTTTGGGCCATTATTTACATTGATGAGATATGCCCATTAAATACCTAATCTGACTTACAATTTTAAGTCAATGGCTTCAGAGTGCAGACTTTGGAGCGGATGACACAACAGCGTACGAGGAGAAGAGTAATTTCTGCCTCACTCGCTGTTGCCAGCAATCGATCAGGGTCAACAGAATCATAGGATTGAGGAAGCCGAGGATCCAAAGGGTCCAAAGCTGAGGAGTCTGCCTCTACAAACTCTCAGGGGTGCTAAGAAGTTAGAAACGAGGGGACACAGTGTGCTAGACACCGCAGTGTAGGACTTGAGCACCATAAAAGTGTGGAAGTGGCCGACTTAGCCTAAGTCGGCCACTTACACACTTTTATGGTGCTCAAGTCCTACAGTGAAGCCTGTGCTACAGCAGCTCCCCTCCCATCTACCATCTCCTTACAGCAGAGAGCACCAGAGACCATTCTAGTCCACTCCTGCATGCCCCAGAGCTCCTAGCTCCAGCGGCCCCAGGTCCACCTCGAAGTTCTCTTCACTTCACCGGTCAGCATAGGGGGCAGGGACCTCTTGAAAAAAAATGAGATCCAGTAGAGTAAGAGGTGCTGGAACAGCCCAAGCAACAGGAAGTGGAAGTTATATTGTGCAAATACATTTGACAAAAACTTCTTGATGAGCACCAGGACTGTTCTAAAATCTGATTGTGTAAGGGACAACCCTGACCGCCCATTGACAGTTTTGATTTTTTTTTCAAAAAGTCCCAAAATACAACAGAGACTACTACAGGCAATAACTTCAGAGAATAGTTACTTGAAGTCTAAAGTGTGCAAACAGGTGAACTTAACTCTAGGACCAATTAATAGTAATGTGGACATTACTGATCAGAAAGGCGCTCATGTATTTGAGTCTCTTGTAGAGGATTTTTGGTTTCCCCAAGAGCAGAGGCTTTTCCACACAAAGCTGTCAAGCACCATGCCTCACAAGGTTTCAACATAAATAATAACTCTCTGTCAGTAACAATGGATCTATCCTGTTCGAATCACCAGTAGATACTCTAACTGCCACACAAAAGGAACCAATCCAGACAGAAGTTGTTGCTATTGTGGCAAGTTCTTCGGAAAATGGGATTCCTCACTATAAAGTCTATCTAAATGCCTACCCAAGCATAGTCAACAGTGACTGCTAGCCATCTCTGATGAATAAGCTAAAAAGAATCAGTCTCTGCAACTAACTATCAATCAAACAAACGTAATATTCAAATGTATCAATTGAATGTCTTGGCAGTCTACATCTCAAGCATAGAAGCCAAATGAGAGCATTTGAACAACCTGATAATAGGAGTGCAGGCTGATTAAAAAGATAGACCAAGTTGAAGCCTATGTTCAAGTTCCTGTACTTGTTGACCCATCATCGACAAATTAAGCTATCTTCATGAGATGTTAACATCAGTAGTAGAGTACTTGAAAATGCAAGAGGCTCACAATTAGAAACCTAGAAAAGGCTCAAATGAACCAACTCTGAGCAGTCAATTGAAAGCCAGTGACTCCTCACATGGGTCTTGTTCTGTGGTCAACCTGGAACTCCACAGTGAACCAGGTACTGGCACTGAGACTGGCTACCTGATCAAGACTGGGAGCTCGCCTCTCCACTAGTTATGGGATCAAATTCTGATCCATTCACCTTTGAGAGCGGACCAGATTATACTTGTCCATTTGAATCTGCCAAATCCTGGCCTCATGGACCAGGCAGCCTCACAACCATGGCATATAAGTCCCAAAGTTATATTACAAAAGGAAAGAAAGGCAGAGGAAATCCAGAAAAGGAACTCTCTGCCGGGCTTTTCCTCAAATACAACAGCAGAAAAAAACATATGTCCCTATTTTCAACAACAAGAAGATATTAAATATGTCTTTGAGACTTCCAGAGCTCACAAACACAATGCAAATCTTAACAACAGAGCCTGAAAACCCCAAAGCTGCAAAGTTGAATAAAAAATATAATAATGCAGCCACTGAGGCCGAAGTCAACAACTTAAATGTGATTACACATGCTACTCATGCCACCCAACCTGAAAGCCATGCCCCGCCCACAGGTCTAGAGAACAAGATTCATAACAGGCTCCCCTTGCACCATAAGATTGCTCCATGCAAAGGCAAACATTGGAGCATAATGTTTCAGCCACTTCAACCCACAAAAACTCCTGCAACAACAATAAACCCAAGAAACTAGTTTATAACACATCACAGAGAAACGTTCAAGTGGGATAAGGAAATTACCTGGCCAAATGACAGCATAAATCCCTTAACTATTACTATCACTCATTGTATGAGCACAGCAAGGAAGGAGAAGAGATCCAACAACTCCACCTCAGCTTGAAGAAGGGCTGTTAACCGTGTTAAAGATTGAGGTAGGCTTTCGACAGCACCAGCCTCTTCCAGAGGAAAATGAATAGCTCCCATAAAAAGCCCCTCCACACCAAATGTTTCTTCCAAGCAGCAAATTTGTTCTTGGAATGTAGTCTGACCCAGAAGTCATCTCTTTATGAAAGAATTACAGTGTAACCATCTTACAGAAGACTTGGGGTTTGGCTTGAATCCCATTGATAGGGTTCACTGAAATAATGAATCCACCAATGAAAGGTAAGTTCAAAGGCAGGACAAAGAAGGATTGTCGATCTACATTTCATTGGCTTCAGCTCTAAAAATCACAAAAATCCCATCCCATGAGCCTTGGAGTCCATCAGTCCAAGTGGAAAACTGGTCTCCACTGGAGGTTTCAAAACTAATAATTCAAAATGTGTACACAAATCAGTTGTAGAGGCAAAATAAGAAGATATTTTACAGGTTGCAAAGTTCAGTCACTACACTTGAAACAAATTAAGACAATCCACTCATACTGGAGACTTTAACTTGAATTTATTCAGCTCTCCTGTGGAAGACAACATTAACACTAACGGGCCCCTGACACTAGCCCAAACGATGAACAGCCCTCCACGTCTGCCGCCGCTAGTGGACAGGAGGTCCCGCCACAGGAACAACAGGCCACCAGCACCCCACCCCATATAGAAGGAGAACCACCACGCAAACGGTCCCTGCGATCCAGGCACAAGACAGAGAACATTGCCAAGACCCTCGCCAGGAAATAAGACTCTCCTGATTGTCACCCTTCTGTCCCACTGTGTCACCCTGACCACCTTGAACTGCCATTGCTCCACTTCCTATGCCCCCTTGGACAATGCACCTGTGATTCAAAGAGTCTGGACTCTACCATGGACTTTCCTCCCCCATCACCCTAGCCCATTGCACATCACCCTCCACAGATTAGCACTTAAATAAACACTCTTTAATCACAAAACAGTCTGGAGTCAGTCTGTAATTTCACAAATGTGTTATTACAACCTCTCTGACAAATATCAATGTCAATGTTCATTTGCACATACCAATGTATGACAGTTCTTGGGCAGCAGTAAACATAGCAGAAGGCAGAATGTGGTACTCAGATCTGTGAAAAGGAAAACCAAAGTGAACAGCCAGGGTCCATATACAGAGGTAAAAAGGCAGAATCATACAATTTCCCACAGCAGTCTGATATGAGACGAGCAGTGCCAGTCTCTTACCTGTGTCTCATTGGAAGTATTGCATGATGATGTTGTTTCGGTTATCAATATCTTCTTCTTCTGACTCCTCTTCTTCACTGTCCACAGGCTCCACAGCTGCCACAAGACCAACATCAGGCCCATCCTCCTGCAGAAAAGGCACCTGGCGTCGCAAAGCCAGGTTGTGCAACATACAGCATGCCACGATGATCTGGCACAACTTCTTCGGTGAGTAGTATAGGGAGCCACCTGTCAGATGGAGGCACCGGAACCTGGACTTCAGGAGGCTGAAAGTACGCTCTATAATCCTCCTTGTACACCCAGGTGCCTCATTGTAGCGTTCCTCTGCCCTTGTCCTGGGATTCCTCACTGGGGTCAGTAGCCATGACAGGTTGGGGTAACCAGAGTCACCTGCAAATATCGAGGGGTATGTGTTATACATACACAAAGCCTTAGGGACTCTCCCATACCCAGACACCTATTCAAACTGTGTGGGGACCTTGGGCTCACCTATTAGCCACACACGGTGCCTCTGGAGTTGGCGCATCACATAAGGGATGCTGCTATTCCTCAAAATGTAAGCGTCATGCACTGAGCCAGGATACTTGGCATTCACATGGGAGATGTACTGGTCTGCCAAACACACCATCTGCACATTCATGGAATGGTAGCTTTTGCAGTTTCTATACACCTGTTCATCCCTGAGGGGTGGGACAAATGCCACATGTGTACCATCAATGGCACCAATGATGTTGGGGATATGTCCCAGGGCATAGAAGTCACCTTTCTCTGTGGGCAAATCATCCACCTGGGGGAAAACGATGTAGCTGTGCATGTGTTTCAGCAGGGCAGACAACACTCTGGACAACACGTTAGAGAACATTGGCTGAGACATCCCTGATGCCATAGCCACTGTTGTTTGAAAAGAACCACTGGCCAGGAAATGGAGCACTGACAGGACCTGCACTAAAGGGGGGATTCATGTGGGATGGCGGATAGCTGACATCAGGTCTGGCTCCAACTGGGCACACAGTTCATGGATTGTGGCTCGATCACGTCTTTAGGTGATAATGATGTGTCTGTCTTCCATTGTCGACAGGTCCACCAGGGGTCTGTATACCGGAGGATGATGCCATCTCATCATCTGCCCCAGCGGATATGCCCTATGGAGGAGAAAAGTGAGCAGAGGGTCATTTACCGCATAGATTGCTCAAGGGTGTTTTGCACTATTGTGATTTAATAGGTCTGTGGTGCTGTCTTTCTGTATTCCTGTCCAAAAGTGCTGTGACACAGTTAGGTGCCCTGCCATGTGCCCCCCTGAAATGGCGGCTGCCTGACCTGTAAGGAGGGACAAGGGGAAATGAGGTACCTGCGCTGGTGTTGTGCAGCGTCGCGGTAGGCGGTCAAAGACCGCTGCGCAATTCAGCATTGGTTATCATTGGGCTCCATGGGTTCCAGGAGCCAATGACGATGTACGCCGGCGGTGACAGTACGCACCCCCGCTGACGTGACCGCCATTTTCTATCTCTTCACTCACTTGATACCTGACCTTCAACAGGAGAGGACCTACACTGCAAGTGCTGCTGTGACCTCAGTCTGGATGCGACAATGGCTATAGTGTCTGGGGAAAGAGACCCTGCCTTCACCATTGAGGAGTTGGACAACCTGGTGGATGGGGTCCTCCCCCAGTACACGCTACTCTACGGTCCTCCAAACAAACAGGTGAGTACACTGTGTGCATGGTGTGTGGGACATTAATGTATGGAGTGGTGTGGATGGAAGATACATGGGGGGGCTGTGGCCTGCATGTGAGGATGGTCAGTGTATGTGTTTCAGGGCATGTTTGGGAAGTTGGGGCCAATGAGTAAGAATAACCAGACAGGGGAGTAAAATTCATTCTTACTTTACCTTTCCTGTAGGTCAGTGCCCACCAGAAGAAGGGTATTTGGCGTGCCATCGCCAAGGAAGTGCGGACCCTGGGGGTCTATCAGAGACGGAGCATTCACTGCCGCAAGAGATGGGAGGACCTGCGCCGCTGGACCAAGAAGACGGCAGAGGCCCAGATGGGGATGGCCTCCCAACGTGGAAGGGGTGCCCGTCTCACCACGACCCCCCTGATGTTCCGGATCCTGGCGGTGGCATATCCGGAGTTGGATGGGCGCTTGAGGGCATCACAGCAGCCACAAGGGGGTGAGTACAGTCTCATTCAGCTGACTCTGCGCACTTAATGAGATGTCTGGGTGGGGAAAGTGGGCTGTGGGTTCCCCTAGGCCAGGGCAAACTTGCTAGGGTAGGTGCCTTGTTAGGCAGGCTCTGTGGCACTCCAACCCCAATAGTGGTAGTGCCCATCTACACCTAGTCAGGCTCCCGTGGGTTCCAGGTGTGCAGCAAATGGGCTTAGGCATCGTCCCCCCCGGGCAGTTGATTTTCCTAATAACGGTTAGTGCATGAGCTAGTGCATAGGGCTGCTCCCTGTGTGTTGTGTCCTCCAACGGTGGGGTTGTTGCTGGCATTTACCATGTGTATCCTCTGTCTTTCCCCCCCTTTTTGTTTTGTCACCCTGTCCTTGTGTGCAGTAGCATCATCTGGCAGAGGAGCAGTGGCACCGGAGCAGGAGGGAGCTGCAACCCACATGGCCCAGGAGGGTGAATGTATGGAGTCTGAAGGCACCAGTGGGACGGAGGGCGAGGGGATCTCCATGCCAGGCACAGGAGGGGACACCAGCGACAGTGACTTCTCCTCTGATGGGAGCTCACTTGTGGTGGCGGGCCCCTCTGTGCCCACCACTACAACAGGTACAGCCGCCACCCCCCTACCAGCACCGCCCTCCCAGCAGCCCCTCAGTGTGTTTCCCGTGCCCACTCACCCAGGAGGGTGGGCGTCTCCTTCGCCCCAGGCACCTCAGGCCCTGCCCCAGTCAGCCCTGCTGCCCTCAGTGAGGAGGCTATTGACCTCCTGAGATCCCTCACTGTTGGGCAGTCAACCATACTGAATGCCATCCAGGCTTTTGAGAGGTGTTTGCAACAAACAAATGCATACCAGGAGGGCATTCATTCTGGTGTGGCGGACCAACAGAGAGCATTTCAGGCTCTGGCCTCAGCACTGATGGCAGCCATTGTCCCTGTGTCCAGCCTCCCCCCTCCAACCTCCACTATCCCCACCCAATCCCCTCTACCTCAGCCTATCCCAAGCACACCATCAGACCAGCATGCACACTCATCAACATACAAAAGTGGCTCAGGCAAACATAATCACCACACATCCCACAGGCACTCACACAAGCACCATCCCCATGCAGACACACCAATATCCACTGCCTCCACTGTGTCCCCATCCTCCACGTCCTCCACCTCCCTCCCTGTCTCGTCTCTACTTACACCTGCATGCACCATATTCTCATCCACTACCTCATCACCAGTACGTCCATCACCACACACCGCTCACGTGAAATCACCACCCCCACCACCATGCACACGTCTCCTGTGTTGTCTCCCAGTGTGTCTGTGAGCCCTCCTCCCAAAGTACACAAACACCGGCACACACCCACTCAACAGCCATCCACCTCACAACAGCCTCCAGCCCATGCACCTTCACCCAAACTCAGCAGACGTACACCTCCTACAACCACTGCCTCTTCCTCCTCTCCCAAATCCCCTCCATCTTCCCGTCCCAGTGTGTCTTAAAAACTTTTCCTAGCATCCATTGACCTCTTCCCTACACCTCTCCCCGTCCTTCCCCTGGGGCCAGGATGTTCAGATCCCAGCCCAGCACCTCAGCCACAAAATCCTCATCCAGTGTGGTCCCTGCAAGTCTGGGAACATCGAAGGCTGCACCCATCAGGGCTGCCAGTGTGCCACCTAGTGAGGGCAAGGACCACCCTATTCTGCCACCTGCCAAGGTAAAGTAGGGGCTCGCATGCCGAAGAGAAAAGTCACACCAACCACCCAGCAAGGCCTCTTCCAGAACCAAAGAGGACAGTGCCAATGTCCAAGCAGCGACTTCAAAGGTGGGGAAGGGACACAAGGGCAAAGGGAAGTCAGCTCAGGGCCAGGAGCCTCCGGGTGAGGGACTGGTGTCACCCCTTCTGCAAGACAGACCTGCAACCTGTACGGTAGTGGCACCGCCTCAATGACCGCCACCTGCACCGCCACCTACACTGCCACCTGCACGTCACCAGCATCATCCCCAGTGGGCAGTCTTCCGAGACTGCAGGAGACGGCCTGGTGTCTCCCTCCACAAGTGCAGACACCTGCACCACCGGCAGCATCTTCGCCGGAGACACCGCCGAAGCCACCGCCACCTGCCCCGCGACGTGCCCAGCCACTGCCACTACAGCGGACATCAGCATCATCCCCAGTGGGCAGCCGTCCGAGGCTGCAGGAGACGTCCTGGATCCGGAACACACTACATGAGGCACCACAGCCAGCACTGGCACTACTAGCAATTGGCAAGCTAAGTCGCTGCAGGGTGGAGTGTGTCTCTGCCTCCATGGAGTATCATGCTACCTGTTCCCTGGAAATCTCGTGGCTCAGACACCCAGGTGAGGGAATAGTAACTGCCACACCCCAGGTGCTGCATCACTGGGCATAAAGCCCCCTCCAGAACCAGCGGAGAACAGCATAAACTACCCCAGTCCTTGGCAGGATGAAGCACTCTGGGCACAAAGCTCCCTCCAGAACCAGTGGAGAACAGCATCCACTCACCCAGTCCTTGGCAGGATGAAGCACTCTGGGCACAAAGCCCCCTCCAGAACCAGTGGAGAAAGGCATCCATTTTGGAGACTGTGGCTTTGCACTCCCCAGGAGCATTCAGTGGGCAACCCTCCCACTTGAGAGACTTGAGAGACTGTGGCTTTGTACTCCCAGGACCAAGCAGTGGGCAAACCACCCACTTGAGAGACTTGAGAGACTGTGGCTTTGCACTCCCCAGGACCAAGCAGTGGGCAAACCACCCACTTGAGAGACTTGATAGATTGTGGCTTTGCACTTCCCAGGACCAAGCAGTGGGCAAACCACCCACTTGAGATACTTGAGAGACTGTGGCTTTGCACTCCCCATGACCAAGCAGTGGGCAAACCACCCACTTGAGAGACTTGAGAGACTGTGTCTTTGCACTCCCCAGGACCAAGCAGTGGGCATGGAGCCCCCTCAAGGAGCAGTGGTGTCGTCCCATCATCGGGCTGAGGTGCACCCCCTCCCCTTAACCCTGAGTTGCCTGTGTTTTTTTCGACCTGATGTCCCTGCAGTGTTCTCTCCGTTTTGAGGCAGGTGTCATGTGTGGGCCTCGCCCATGCTTTTTGGGACCAATGGTCAACGGACATTTAATGGAACAGTACACGGACTTGTGCGCTTGCTATAAATATTGGTATATACTGATGATTTTAAGTTATCTTGGCCTATCTGAATTTTCGATTATTACACTTGTTTAAATCATTTCATTTGGTCCTTGCGTTCTTCCAGGGGGTGACGGGTTGGCTATGTAATGTTGATGCATGTGTTTGTGTGTATGGTGTTGTGGGTGAGGGTGGGGGTGGGGGTGTTGCGTATTGTGTGTGTGTGTCACTCTCTTTTTCTCCCCCCGCCCATGTGTGCTAAGTGCAGTACTCACCGTGGTTGTCGCCGGCATCTTTGATCTTCCTGGTAGATGAGGAGGTAGACCAACATGGACAGGACCTGTAACTCGGGCTCCATGGCGTCCTGGTTCCTGGTTGGGTGTTGTGAGGTGAGTGGTTTCCGTTCCAAGTACTGTTTCTGACGTGCTTTTGATGGCGTTGGTACCGCCCCAGAAAAGCTGGCGGATTGGTGCCTTGTAATAGTGTGGGAGGTACATTGTCTTCCGCCTGTCTGTTGGAGGTTACAGCCGCGGTGTTTGTTGCACCCACTGTGGCGGTCGGAATGTTAAAGTGGCTGTCTGTGTTGGCGAATTCCGCCATGGTCGTGATTCAATTGTTTTTACCGCCGGCCTGTTGGCGGTATTACCGCCGCTTTAACACCGACCACCAGGGTTGTAATGAGGGCCAAAACATAGAGACACCAGATCAACTGGAAATACTTAAAGTGTAACATCAAAAGTATGAAAGGGCCATTTGGGACTCTAAAAGACAGTACAGGGGCGTCTTCTGGGGGAAACTCTTAACCACTAGCAATGAAAGGGACTCAAAAGAGTTTTGGTGAATTAGATAAAACTTAACAGGCATCTGAGTCTTCTAAAAAACACTGGGACAAAAGAAAAAATAAGTATGAAACAAAAACACGGAGTGGATCTCCGCAACCAGAGACATAATTTATGAAACCATGATATACTCAAACAGCCTGATAAGTATCAGTACACTGACACACGCCCTTCTTGGTCCTTTCAGGACTCACCAGACAAACGCATTGAGAGAGGAGGAGGAACAGAACACAGGCATGAAGAGCATGTGAAACCAAAAGCGGACTCACAACACTCATCTGACATTATCATAAAAAACAAAGATAATCTTCCTGTTAGACTTTCAATCCTTGACATGGTCTCCCTTAACTTGGTGCCTCTGTTTCCCAGGTTGTTGATGTGTGCTTGACTCTGTTTTTGCTGTTTTTGTTACTCTGGGCACTTTACCACTGCTAAGGTGCAACTGCTCCTATACAAAATGTGTATGTAATTGGTTCATCCATGATTGGCATGTTTGATTTACTGGTAAGTCCCTAATGCAGTGCACTAGAGGTGCCTAGGGCCTGTAAATCAAATGCTACTAGTTGGCCTGCAGCACTGGTTGTCCCACCCACAATAGTAGCTCTGTAAACATGGCTCAGACCTGCCACTGCAGTGTCTGTGTGTTCATTTTTAAACTGCCAATTCGACTTGGCAAGTGTACCCACTTACCAGGCCTAAACCTTCCCTTTTCTTACACGTAAGACACCCTTAAGGTAGGCCTTAGGTAGCCCCATTGGCAGGGTGCAGTGTATGTTTAAGGTATGACATATACTAATGTGTTTCATATGTCCTGACAGTGAAATACTGCTAAAATTGTTTTTTAATGTTGTAAGGCCTATCCCTCTCATAGGTTAACATGGGGGCTGCCTTTAAATATGATTAAAGTGTAGATTCCCTTTGGGAGTGAATAGACATTTGGAGTTTGGGGTCTCTCAGCTCACAGTTTAAAAATACATCTTTTAGTAAAGTTGATTTTAAAATTGTGTGTTTGAAAATGCCACCTGTAGAAAGTGAGCATTTGCTTGCTTAAACCATTTCTGTGACTCTGCCTGTTTGTGGATTACCTGTCTGGGTCAGTTTGACAGTTGGGCTGGTTGCACCTCTCACGAGAGAGTGACACAAAGGGAGCTGGGGTGTAACCTGCATATCCTGATGAGCCATCTGTGCTAGGAGGGAGGAGAGAAGTGGTCACTCACACCTGAAAGGGCCTTGTCTGCCCTCACACAATGCAGTCTCCAAACCCCTTGTGTGAGTCTGGGGTTTGGCCTGGGCAAGGCAGGATTTCACAAACAAGAGAGACTTTTCTTTGTAGTAAGCCTACTTCAAAGGACAAAATGGGTATAAGAAGGGCACCCAAACAGACAGACTTGAGATCACTTCTGGAAACCAACAGGGCCCTCTGCCTGGAGAAGAGCTGAAGAGCTGAGGAAGAAGAGCTGCCCTGCCTGTGCTTTGTGGAGCTATCTGGCAGTTGCTGCTTCTGCCTGTGCAAGAGGACAAAGACTGGACTTTGTGTGCCTTCCTGCTTGTGAAGAACTCTCCAAGGGCTTGAAACTGAGCTTGCCTCCTGTTGTTGAAGTCTCAGGGACAGCAAAGACTTCTTTCTGCCAGCACCTGGAGCCTCTGCTGAGACTCATACACTGCCAAGTGGTGCCCTATCCAGTTCCTGGGGCCTTGTCAGGTGAAGCTGGTGGACCAAGGTTGGAAATCCACGCACAGATTGCCATGCAGGGAAATTTCCGACGCAACCTCTGAGAGCAGCTAAAAGAATGTAGTGCCACTGGCTCCGTGGCAGAAATTGGCGCGGCGCTTGCAGCGCGGCTGTGAAATCAACACATGCGGCTGGAGAAACAATGCTCGGCATCGCTGACCGAGGCTGCAATGAAGCAACATTGCTGGGCGCGGAAAAACAACGCAAGTCTGCCCGGACCCGAGTTACTTTGTCCGGATCGAAGCATCTCTCTCCTGCAGGGAAAGAAGCGGACTGGAGAAGGAGAAACGACACACGACCTAGCTTGTGGGAGAGGAATCGAAGCAACGCTTACCTTTTTTGATGCACACTTTACCGTGCAAGTTATTTTGACGCGACCCAGGTACATTTTCACGCTAACAGCATTAGCGTTATGTTTAAAAGGACATGAAGAATGTTTTTGATTTTTAATTAAGAATTTGACTTGTATATGCTGTATTTTTGTCGTTTTGGTCTTGTTTTGTTTAGATAAATATTTTCTATTTTTCTAAACCTGTGTTGTGTCATTTTGTAGTGTTTTCATTAAGTTACTGTGTGTGTTGGTACAAATACTTTACACCTAGCACTCTGAAGTTAAGCCTACTGCTCATGCCAAGCTACCAAGGGGATGAGCCGGGGTTAGCTGAGGGTGATTCTCTTTTACCCTGACTAGAATGAGGGTCCTTACATGGACAGGGGGTAACCTGACTACCAACCAAAGACCCCATTTCTAACACTTCCGTAACAAAAAATCCAGTTTCAAAAGAAGAAGGTGACAGGTATTTCTGCTAAATATGCCACACATATTGAGAAATCTTTTTCCTAAAAAAACGTGGGCATTGACACTTGTACAGAGCAGAAGTAAAGATAGTTCGTCAGAATCTTCAAGATTTTCTGGTTTCAAGTGCAACTATTATTATTCAAGTTGAAACTCCAGATCAGCGGGTTAGCTGTCCCAACAGACTTTATGATTTGGGCATCCAAACTGAGGGTGACATACCGCTTACTATTAAAGTAATGATCTGGGGAAATGTTACCACCATCTATGACATTCTCTTGGCTGAGGTAGATTGCCTGCCTGAGTTTGTTAGAAAAGTCCCACAAGGAGAGGATATAATTATACCTTCCATCTCCCTTCTTATCCCTGAAGCTGTTAAACAAGTGTATGTTGGAGAGTGGGCTCTTGCACAAGCCCTAGCATTATATCGCAATCACATAGGTTGGGCTAAGTTTTCGCCTTATCATGTCATACCTACATGCTCAAGCCCACAAGCGCAACCACAATACTCAATAAAACATGAAGCTAAAGCCCTAGTGAGCGTCTTTCACAATAAGAATACAAAGGCATAATTGAGCCCTTTGTATCTCCCATGAATAATCCAGTTTTTCTGTAATTAAACTAGCTCACTCCTATCAAATAGTCTAAGACTATTAGCACTTGAACTGTCATACACACACCTTTCAAAATTCCCACAGTATGGCTTTAATGAACAATATAGTTTGTAAAAAACATAAAACAACATTGGACATTTCCACTGGATTTTTCTGCCAAAAAATAGTGCCTGAAAGGAGAGATATAGCAGCATTTAGCACTTTAGGCGTCCAGAGAAAATTCTGCTGTCTCCCACAGGGTCATTAGAACAGTCCAGGACTGGTTGCTGCCCAAGTAACATCAATTCTATAAGAAATTGACTCCGAAGAAGTTTTGGGATTTGCTGAACATGGCTACAAATTCAGTTTTCAAAAAGCAAAAAATGCCTTTCTCATTGTCTTGTTTTTGGGATACGAATTGTCCAGTGAAAGCAAAATGCGTGTACCACATTTCTTGGAGAAATATGCTCTCTTGCAACCACCAAACACCATAAGAAAGCTACAATTGCTATTGGGCTTTCTGGACTTTGTTAGACCATACATACCAGACTATGCACAATGGGTTAAACCGTTGTACGATTTAATTCACTCTGACTTTTCCAGTCCACATTGGACATCAGAACACACACAGATTCTCAGAACATTGAAAACTGACATGCTTGCACCCAGACTCTTACACACTTGGGTCAAGACACCTACCTCGGTGATCCGCATAATTGCATGGTTCCTTTTGTTATACATATATTACCTTTAATGATGGTGATACTCGCTGAAATGCATTTTGCATTGACAGAAAAAATACTGTCTACAATACAGACAGCTGTTGTAAAGGAAAGACCATTGGCTCAGGGAAAATGCATAATTGTTGTAACTCCCATTTCAGCCTTAGAGGCAGTCACCAAGGCAAGTGTTCCCAAGTCGAAAGCCTACACCCAAGATGGATACAATGGGCCGACTCGTTAAAAGCCACTGATGTTGCTTATGCCTCTGACCCCTCCTTCTTTTCAAACACAAGAATTCCTCCAGTATGAACAAGAATACCCTGTGCCTAGTGATATTTTGCCTGTTGATTAGTATGATTACACAATATACACTGATGGTTAGCTCAGCCCACGGTTGGCACTTAACAACAATATTCTGCCACATGTGCTACAGTAGATGCGGTGTCATGAAAGATGGTGTATTTCAGACACAAAAAACATTTACACAATCCTTGCGAGATCGTACTGCAGAGCTGGCTCAATCGAAAGCTTTAATTCTGGCACAGACCCTGAATTCCCCACACTTATAGCAGATGATTTGTATTATCGTGCCAGTTTTATAATGAAAATTTGCACTATTGGTGCCTGAATGGGTTTAGAGATTCTAAAGTAAATGCTATCAAACATAAATTGGTTTGAAGAAAAGTGGTGCATCATAAGGATTGCTTGCCACAGGCATCTACAGTCAACATTCCTTATGCTCGCACTCTGGGGTTGGGTGATACCTAGCCAGTATTGCAGGCTAGAATTAATCACTGCTGCTCATGAGGGATTAGCGTCTCCCCAAGTAGGTGTGGCAGCTATAGTTTCCTTAATCCAGAAACACTATGGCCCTCATTACAACCCTGGTGGTTGGTGTTAAAGCGGCGGTAATACCGCTAACAGGGCGGCGGTAAAAAAAATGGGATCACGACCACGGCGGAAACCGCCAAAATATACAGTCACTTTAACACTGCGACCGCCACAGCGGTAACAACAAACACCGCAGCGGTCACTGCCAACAGACAGGCGGAGGACAATGTACCACCCACCACATCAAAACCCGCCTATCCGCCAGCTTTTCTGTGGCGATACCAACGCCATCAAAGGCACGGCAGAAACAGGACTTGGAAGGGAAACCATTAACCTCTCGACACTCAATGAAGAACCAGAACGCCATGGAGCCCAAGCTACAGGTCCTGCCCAGGCTGGTCTACCCCCTCATATACCAGGAATATGAAAGGTAGCGGCAACAACCACGGTGAGTGCTGCACCTAACACATAGGGGAGGGGGAGAGGAAAAAGAAAGTGACACACACACGCAACACCCCCACCCCCACCCTCACCCCCAACACCATACACACAAACACATGCAGCAACATTACATTTACACCCCGTAACCACCTGGAAGTACGCACGGACAAAAGGAATTGAGTTAAATCATTGCTATTTCAGAAATAGGCAGATATACGTAACAATTTGAGAAACAGTATTTACAAAAATATACAATATGTATATAAGGCCGTACATTGTCCATGCAAAATGTCAGTGGGCCACTGGGCCAAAAATCATGGGCCAAGCCCACACTTGACTCCTGCCTCAATAAGGAGAGAACACTGCAGGGGCATTAGGTCGTAAACACACAGGCACCTCAGGAGGACGGGGAAGGGTGGGGCACCTCAGCCAGAAGATGGAATAAGACCATTGCTCCTCGAGGAGGCTCCATGTCCAGAGCGATGTCCTGGGGAGTGCAAGGCCACAGTCTCTCAAGTGGGTGGTGTGCCCACTGTTTGGTCCTGGGGAGTGCAAAGCCACAGTCTCGCAAGTCACTCTAGTGGGTGGTGTGCCCCCTGCTTGGTCCTGGGGAGTGCAAAGCCACAGTCTCACAAGTGTCTCTAGTGGGTGGTTTGCCCACTGCTTAGTCCTGGGGAGTGCAAAGCCATAGTCTCACAAGTGTCTCTAGTGGGTGGTTTGCCCACGGCTTGGTCCTGGGGAGTGCAAAACCACAGTCTCTCAAGTATCTCTAGTGGGTGATTTGCCCACTGCTTGGTCCTTGGGAGTGCAAAGCCACAGTCCCTCTAGTGGATGCCTTTCTCCAATGGTTCTGGAGGGGGCCTTGTGCCCAGTGAAGAAACACTTGGGGTGTGGCAGTTCACATTCCCTCACCTGGGTGTCTGAGGCATGGGATTTGCACGGAACAGGTGGCTTGATGGTCCTTGGAGGCAGGGCTAGACTCCATCCTGCAGCGGCTAATGCTGCAAACTGGTGGTAGTGCCGGTGCTGGTGGGGGTGCTGACAGTGGTGGTGGGAGGCTCCAGCCCTTCTCCTGCAGCCTCGGATGGCTGCCCACTGGGGCTGCTGCTGCTGGTATTGGTCCTACTGTCAGCGGTGCATGTGGCGGCGCTTGCGGCAGTGCTGGCCACAGTGTATATGGCGGTGCTGACCGTGGTGCAGCAGCCGGTCCTGCCAGTGGTGGAGGGAAGCTCCAGCCCTTCTCCTGCAGCCTTGGGCGGCTGCCCACTGGGGCTGCTGTTGCTGACAGTCATTGTGCTAGCGGCTGTGCAGGTGGCGGTGCAGGTGGCGGTGCTTGCAACAGTGCTTGCGGCGGGGCTGCTGGCAGTGCTGGCCGCGGAGCAGGTGGCAGGGCTAGCGGTTGTGCTGGTAGCCACCAGGCCTTCACCTGCGGCCTCCGACGGCTGAAATGCCTTGCCTGGTGTTTTCTGCCCCTTCCTCACCTTGGCAGATGGTGGTGTGACCTTGGCTCTGGCAGCTGGAAATTTTGAGGAGGCCTTGCTGGGTGGTTCATGCTCCTTGCCCTTTCTGCATGCTGGCCCCTTCTTCACCTTGGCAGGTGGCAGAATGCTTTTGTCCTTTGCAGGGGTTGGTGGCACACTGGCTGGCCTGACAAGTGCCCCCTTTGAGCCTCTGTGAGTTGCAGGTACCACAGCGGACGGCGATTGGTGGCTGAGGTGCTGGCCTGGGTTCTGGACACCCTGCTTTTGTGAGTGCCTGTGAGATGAAGTGTGGTGCTTGTGTTTGCCTGAGCTACTTTTGTGTGTTGATTTGGGAGAATGCTGGTCTGAAAGTGTGCTTGTGATAGGCTGGGGTTAAGGGGATTGGGACTGGGTAGAGGAAGTTGGAGGGGGGAGGCTAGAGACAGGGACAATGGCTGTCATTAGAGCGGAGGGAAAAGCCTGAAATGCTCTCTGTTGGGCTGCCAAGCCAGAGTGAATGCCCTCCAGGTATGCATTTGTTTATTGCAAATGCCTCTTGACACCCTGGATGGCATTCAGAATGTTTGACTGCCCAACAGTGAGGGATCTCAGGAGGTCAATACCCTTCTCACTGAGGGCAGCAGGGCTGACTGGGGCAGGGCCTGAGGTGCCTCGGGCGAAGGAGATGCCCACCCTCCTGGATGAGTGGTCACGGGAAACACGCTGAGAGGCTGCTGGGAGGGTGGTGCTGGTGGGGGTGGCGGCTGTACCTGTTGTTGGGGTGGGCACAGAGGTGTCCGCCACCGCCAGGGAGCTTCCATCGGAGGAGGAGTCACTTTCTGTAGTCTCCCTTCTTGTCCCCGTCCTGGTGCTCCCCTCGCCCTCCGTCCCACTGGTGCCCTCACCATCAGTGGATTCAGCCTCCAGGCCCATGTGGGATGCAGCTCTCTCCGTCGCCGGTGCCTCTGCTCCTCCACCAGATAATGCTAATGCACACAAGGACAGGGTGACACAACAAAAAGGGGGGGGAGGGACAAAGGATACACTTGGTCAATGAAAGCAACAACACCACCGTTGGCGGACACAACACACAGGGAGTAGCCCTATGCACTAGGCTATGCACTACCAGTTACTAAGATAGTCACCAGCCCATGGGGAACAATGCCTAACGCCATTAGCTGCACACCTGAAACCCACAGGACCCTTCCCAGTAGTAGATGCCCACTAACACTATTGGAGTAGGAGTGCTTCAGAGCCTGCCCACCAAGGGACCTACCCTGGCCTAGGGGCACCCATAGCCCACATCCCCCACCCAGGTAACTCTTAACGCACGCAACGTCTGGATTCAGAACCTGTACTCACCCCCTTGTGGCTGCTGTGATTCCCTCAAGCACCCATCCCACTCCGGATAGGCCACTGCCAGGATGCGGAACATCAGGGGGGTCATGGTGCGACAGGCACCCCTTCCTCTTTGGGAGGCCAGCCCCAGCTGGCCCACCGCCGTCTTCTTTGCCCAGCGGCGCAGGTCCTCCCACCTTTTGCAGCAGTGGGTGCTCCACCTCTCAAAGAACCCCAGGGTCCGCACCTCCTTGGCGATGGCACGCCAAATACCCTTTTTCTGATGGGCTCTGACCTGCATGGAAAAGACAGCAGAAAAGTGAAATAGTCAACCGTCCGGACCGTCAGACTCATGGCCGAACAGATCCCTCCCATCTCCTGACACACATACTGACCACCTTACATGCTGCACTCTGGCCAGGACGCCTCTGCTCCCCCAACAGTTGGCTTACACACACAGCACTCCATACATTCATGGCCCACGCATCATGCTCACAGTGTACTCACCTGTCTGGAGGATGGTAGAGTAACGTGTACTGGGGTAGGACCCCATCCACTGGTTTCTCCAACTCCTCCACAGTGAAGGCAGGGGCCCTTTCCCCAGACACATGAGCCATTGTCGCTTCCAGACACAGGTCACAGCAGCACTTGCAGTGTAGGTCCTCTCCTGTTGAAGGACAGGTAGCAAGTGAGTGAACAGAGAGCGTACATCGCCATTGGCTCCTGGAACCCATAGGGCCCAATGATAACCAATGTGAAGATGCGAGGCGGTCTTCGACCACCTACAGCGACGGCACACAACGCCAACCGAATTACCTCATTTCCACTTGTCCCTCCTCACAAGTCAGGCAGCCGCAATTTCAGGGGGCACAGGCCATGGCACCTAACTGCGTCACAGCAGACATTGGCTCAGAAACTGATTGTCCGATTCACATACTGGTTCTGTAAAGGAAGAAAGTCATTGTTAGTGCAATAGATGTGTGACTATGACCCTCTGCTCACCGTTTTCTTCCATATGCTTCAAACGCTAAGGCTGAATATGGGATGGCGGCATCCTTTGGTGTACAGACCCCTGGTGGACCTTGCGACAATGGAGGACAGACACATTATCATAACCTACAGACTTGATCGTGCCACAATCCAAGAACTGTGTGCCCAATTGGAGCCAGACCTGATGTCAGCTATCCGCCAGCCCACAGGTATCCTCCATCTAGTGCAGGTCCTGTCAGTGGTCCATTTCCTGGCAATTGATTCCTTCCAAAACACAGTGGCCATGGCATCAGGGATGTCTCAGCCAATGTTCTCCAATGTATTGAGCAGAGTGTTGTCTGCCCTGCTGAAACACATGTGCAGCTACATCGTATTCCCCCAGGTGGAGGATTTGGCCACAGTGAAAGCTGACTTTTATGCCCTGGGACATATCCCCAACATCATTGGTGCCATTGATGGTACACATGTGGCATTTGCCCCCCCCCCCCCGGAGAAATGAACAGGTGTTCAGGAATATAAAAAGTTATCACTCTATGAATGTGCAGATGGTGTGTCTGGCGGACCAGTACATCAACCATGTGAATGCCAAATGCCCTGGCTCTGTGCATGACGCCTTTATCTTGAGGAATAGCAGCATCTCATATGTGATGGGCCAACTCCAGAGGCACCGGGTGTGGATAAAAGGTGAGCCCAAGGTCCCCACACAGTATAAGATGGTGTCTGGGTATGGGGTTGTTCCTAAGGGTTAGTCTGTGTCTAACAGTTGTCCCTCTATACTTTCAGGTGACTCTGGTTACCCCAACCTCTCATGGCTACTAACCCCAGTGACAAATGCCAGGACAAGGGCAGAGGAACGTTACAATGAGGCACATGGGCGTACAAGGAGGATTATTGAAAGGACCTTCGGCCTCCTGAAGGCCAGGTTCCCGTGCCTCCATCTGACTGGTGGATCCCTGTACAACTCACCCAAGAAGGTGTGCCAGATCATCGTTGCATGTTGCACAACCTGGCCTAGAGACGCCAGGTGCCTTTTCTACAGGAGGATGAGCTTGGAAATGGGCATGTGGCATTGGTGGAGCCTGTAGACAGTGGGGAAGAGGAAGCAGAGGAAGAAGATGTTGACAACAGAAGCAACATAATACAGCAGTACTTCTAGTGACACACAGGTAAGACACAGTAACTTAACTTATCAGTTATCTGTTGGACATTGTACATGGCAGCCTGATTTCCGTATGTCTATGGCCACTTACTGTACCCTTTGGCATATTTTCAGATCTCTGTGGCCCACTCTGGCTCCTGCTATGTGTACTGCTGCCCACCAAAGGTCATTTAAAAGTATGTTTGACTGTACATTTGACTTGCAATGATTTGATTATGTTGAAATAATACATATTTGAATCATTTGACAGACTCAAGATTTATATTTGTTCCAAGGGTGTTTATTTACGTGCTCATAAGTAGAGGGGGGGGTGCAATGGGCTGGGCTGATGGTGGAGGAAAGTACAGGGTAGAGTTCAGTCTCTTGGTATCACAGGTGCATTGTCCAATGGGGCATGGGAAGGGGAGCAATGACAGTTCAAGGTGGACAGGGTGACAGAGTGGGACTGAAGGGCAACAATCAGGAGAGACTTATTTCCTGGCGGGGTTCTTGGCAATGTTCTCTGGCTTCAGCCTGGATCGCAGGGACTCCTTCTGCAGGGGGTGGGGTGCTGGTGGCCTGTTGTTCCGGTGGCTGGGCCTCCTGACCACTAGCGCCGGTGGAGATGGAAGGATGTTCATCGGTTTGGCTAGTGTCAAGGGCCCGTTGGTGTGCCACTGCCTCCCTCATGGTGTTGGCAATGTCACCCAGCACCCCTGCAATGGTGACCAGGATGGTGTAGATGAGTTTGAGGTCCTCCCTGATCCCCAGGTACTGTACCTCCTGCAACCGCTGGGCCTCCTGCAACTTGGTCAGTATCTGGCCCATCGCCTCGTGGGAATGATGGTATGCTCCCAGGATGTTGGTGAGTGCCTCCTGGAGAGTGAGTTCCCTGGGCCTGTCCTCACCCTGTCGCACAGCAGTTCTCCCAGCTTCCTTGTTGTGTGTGTGTGGGTGTGGTGTGTGTATGTGTGTCAGGTGTGTGTAGTTTAAATTGTCCAATGTGGTACAGTTTTGTTCGTGTGTGTGTATTTTGAGCTCGGCGGTGTGTACTGCCAATGGTTTACCACGGTTGAAAGACCGCTGCAGTGATTTGTGAGTCGTGATAATGTGGGCTTATTCCTGGTGGCGTAACAGTGTGGGTTTTGCTATCGCCATTTTATCACTGACCTGTGGTCTGGTGGATTTGTGTTGGTGTCTGTTTAGTGGCGGATTTCTCTGTGTGGGTCATAATACCAGTAGCGGATTACAGCTGCGGTCACGGTATGTTGGCGGCCGTCAGCATGACGGTACGAGGCATTTACCGCCACAGTTGTTGTATATGTCTTTAGTTGTGACATTTGTCAGCAAATTGTAAGTTGCAGCTCTCCACCACAGACACCACTCGTAGGGGCAGATTTATACTTTTTGACACAAACCTGCATTAGCGCAGGTTTGCATCAAAAAGTATAGCGCCATTCCATGCCGCCCGCCGGGTGCCATATTTATAGAATGGCGCTAGCCAGAGCTAATTTACAAGGACGCTAGCTCCGGCTAGCGCCATTCCATAAATATGGCGCCCGGCTGGCGTCATGCGAATGGCGCTAGCTGGCGCCATACTTTTCGACCTTGTAAAGGACGCTAACAGGGCCTGGGAGGCGTAGGGGGAACCGGGGCTTGTGCGCCAAATTATGGCGCTACACTGTTTAGAGGCAAAAGAAATTGCCTCTAGGCAGTGTAGCGCCATTTACTGGCGCTCGAGCCCCATGGACATGGCTCCTGTCTTATTAAAGATAGGAGCCATGCCCACCACCCCAATGGCCATGCCTAGGGGACAAATGTCCCCTGGGCATGGCCATTGGGGCCAGCGCCATGCAGGGGGCCGCAAGTCAGGGCCCCCGAGTGGTGTTCTGCAAGAAAAAAAATGCTCACCCAGACTTACCTTGGATGGGTCCCCCATCCTCGGATGATCTCCTGGTGTGGGTAGGGGGTGGGTGGGGAAGGGCTCCTGTGGGCAATTTCCGTGGTCTCCAACCATTGAAATCTGCCTTCAGGTCCCCTTACGCCTGGCCAGACCCAGGCGTTAAATAATGGCACAAAGCAAGCTAGACGTCTCTAGCGCCAAAGTATAAATATGGAGTTAGGTTTGCTCTGAATTGGGTAAAAAAAATTACGCAAATTCAGGGAAAACCAAGTGTATATATGGGCCTTAGTTTGAGGCAACCCTCTACAATGTGTGTATCTGTATCACCGCAGACCTTTGCACTCAGATGGTGTGTTCACATTTATTCTATGGCCAGAGATTCATATCTTTAGACTTCTATGGCCATAGCGATCAGCTAACACTTGAATTGTTATGGAAGATTTGCAGGTCTTTATCAGGACATATGCAGTAGCAGCATTCCACTTGGACCAGGGGCCAGCATTTGCCTCTATGGCTTACCCCTTTACCATGGGAACCTTAGGAGTAGTTCCACATTATTCCTCCCACTATCATCATGAGGTAAATTCCATATTAGAAAGGAAGAACAGTGACTGAAAGCAGTCCTTAATGGCTAAAGCATTAGGTTCAGGTGGTAGTTGCATCCATCACCTGTATGCAGTCTAAACAGCTTTAAATAATCTCCCTAGAAGATCTTTGGGTGGCCGGAACCCTGATGAGGTCCTGTTTGTCATCCAGATCTACATTCCAGATCTTGATAACACTGGAACAGTGGTGGCAGATACACCTTTTGACATCAATGAACATTTCGCTTTCCTAAAGGAAATACAAGACTTCCGGGATGAGCGCTCAAATGAATCTTTCAAACATTCTTCCACTGATGAAGTGAAATAGCAACCAGCATCTTCTGGCAGGATTCCCTAAAGGTGGGATCTAGTTCAAAAGAAGATTAAAGATAGAAAGCAGCTTGGCCCATCATACTGAGCATCAGTGCCAGTCCTTGGCATTCAAGGTACCAGAGCTGTGACTTTGCCACCGCTTGCTGGTTGTAGAAAGAAACAATTATTTTCAATTGATAAGATTAGGATACATAATTTAGCCAGTCCTAGACAGTAGGACACGAGGGCCCTGGGTAGTTCCTGCCTCCTCTCACTACCCTGCAGGAAATTCCTCTGCAGGAAATAAGTAATGCCATTATTGCTGCTCCTCGGCTTGAGACAGCAGATGCTGAACTTGCAATAGTTCCTGTTGCTGCTGCTAACACAGGATACGCATCAGACGTGGCTCTAAAGTTTTTAACTGCTGCTTCTAACTATGAAGTTGTTTATTACCAACCCCCTTTGAAGGTGCCTACCAGTACTCCTTCACTATGTGAGGTACCTGCTTTTGCACAAAATGCCTCTGGTTACTTTGTCGATATTTATGATTTTCCTTCTAATTTCTCATATTCTTCACTGCATGGTGTCTATGCATTTCTTCTTTGGCTGACACAGACTTATCTGATTTCTCCATGGTGCTATAATTTGGATTTTGATTTCAGTGCTTTTCCTGTTCTGTTAGATTGGACTTGTTACAGTGTTGTTCTTGTTTCTGAATGGACATTACCTTAAAGAACGTTCTGCCCCAGAATTGGTAGCTGAGGTGCTGAAGCCTCATTCTTCTTCACATAAAGTGAGAATATCCCTTGTGAAC
This sequence comes from Pleurodeles waltl, assembly GCF_031143425.1. Classification (NCBI taxonomy): domain Eukaryota; kingdom Metazoa; phylum Chordata; class Amphibia; order Caudata; family Salamandridae; genus Pleurodeles; species Pleurodeles waltl. The sequence goes on from NC_090440.1 coordinate 1,284,763,859, forward strand.
ATTTCCACATTTACTCTCACTGATGGAAATGTGTGGGAGAAGGTCCAGTTTGATATTTTTGGTCCTACAGAAACATTACAAATTCCCTATTTGTTTGAGGTCACTATGGAAGACATAATTACTCCAGGCTCGATATCTGATGAATGGGACAGAGAGACTGTCAAAAACATGCTTTCTGAATTAGAATCTTCTGCAGTATTTGAAACTGAAGAGTTGTATTTAAGTTCTGCTAACTATACACATTGGGAATATTGCCTGACACCCCCAGCGGGTAGTTCAAAAACATATTTGAAAAAGTCTGCATATTTTTCTGGTCACAACCGCTTAGACCCAAGTTCTTATTATTATAAACCTACGCCTTCCCCAGCTGACCCAAACAAGATGAATTTATTCTGACTCATTTATTTCCCAGGAGATCCTAGAGTGTTTTGAGTATTGGAAGGAAAACATTCATTTGAAATTGATTTGGGGAACACGACACTGCCAAGCCCAGGGCACCAAAGCTTTCTCTGATCTCTTGGCAGATGATCTTTCCAAACAAACCAGTGCAACAAGCTACTTGCTTGCATCTGGCTAAAATTAAAGAAATGAACATGTGTAGCATTCCCTCTATTGTACGTTTTGACAACTGACAACATTTTGGAAATTTTAAATAAGAACAGCTCAATGATATGATACAGAATGGTACATTTACCTCTTCAAGTACACTTTCAGATGGGTGGTTATTGTGGCCAGTCGACACTGATAGTTGTAATACATATTTTTAAGCTCCTTCACGTGTTTTAAAGCTAACAAACCAGACCACAGGTGTTTGCAGTCACAACATTCAGGGGTAGTTATCACCTATAGCGTAGTAAAGTTATGCTAGCAATGGTTACAGCATTCCACCTTATCTGCAGTTAAGGAACGCTTATCTCTCCTCTCTTATGACATGGATTTACAAGATTTCTTGTTGAGTCCCAGATCACCACATTCTAAACATTTCATATATGCCATTTACAATGATATTTGAAACATTTCTCAGCAAGAAGCTGCTAAAAGCTTGGGACAGACTTAGGCAAGGGTCGCTCTCCTGGGGGGGCAAATTTGTTTTAGGCGATTTCTGCCCCCCTTGGGTCCACGTTGTGTTTTGGGGCATTTCCTGTCACGGGCGCTAGGCCTACCCACACAAGTGAGGTATCATTTTTATCGGGAGACTTGGGGGAACGCTGGGTGGAAGGAAATTTGTGGCTCCTCTCTGATTCCAGAACTTTCTGTCACCAAAATTTGAGGAAAATGTGTTTTTTTAGCCAAAGTTTGAGGTTTGCAAAGGATTCTGGGTAACAGAATCTGGACAGAGCCCCACAAGTCACCCCATCTTGGATTCCCCTAGGTCTCTAGTTTTCAAAACTGCACAGGTTTGGTAGGTTTCCCTAGGTGCCGGCTGAGCTAGAGGCCAAAATCTACAGGTAGGCACTTTGCAAAAAACACCTCTGTTTTCTTTCAAAAAATGTGATGTGTCCACGTTGCGTTTTGGGGCATTTCCTGTCACGGGCGCTAGGCCTACCCACACAAGTGAGGTATAATTTTTATCGGGAGACTTGGGGGAACGCTGGGTGGAAGGAAATTTGTGGCTCCTCTCTGATTCCTGAACTTTCTGTCACCAAAATTTGAGGAAAATTTGTTTTTTTAGCCAAAGTTTGAGGTTTGCAAAGGATTCTGGGTAACAGAATCTGGTCAGAGCCCCACAAGTCACCCCATCTTGGATTTCCCTAGGTCTCTAGTTTTCAAAAATGCACAGGTTTGGTAGGTTTCCCTAGGTGCCGGCTGAGCTAGAGGCCAAAATCTACAGGTAGGCACTTTGCAAAAAACACCTTTGTTTTCTTTAAAAAAATGTGATGTGTCCACGTTGCGTTTTAGGGCGTTTCCTGTCGTGGGTGCTAGGCCTACCCACACAAGTGAGGTGTCATTTTTATCGGGAGACTTGGAGGAACATAGATTAAGAAAACAAGTGTTATTGCCCCTTGTCTTTCTCTAAATTTTTTCCTTCCAAATATAAGAGAGTGTGTAAAAAAGACATCTATTTGAGAAATGCCCTGTAATTCACATGCTAGTATGGTCACCCCGGAATTCAGAGATGTGCAAATAACCACTGCTCCTCAACACCTTATCTTCTGCCCTTTTTGGAAATACAAAGGTTTTCTTGATAGCTATTTTTCACTCTTTATATTTCAGCAAATGAATTGCTGTATACCCGGTATGGAATGAAAACGCACTGCATGGTGCAGCTCATTTATTGGCTCTGGGTACCTTGGGTTCTTGATGAACCTACAAGCCCTATATATCCCCGCAACCAGAGGAGTCCAGCAGACGTAACGGTATATTGCTTTCAAAAATCTGACATTGCAGGAAAAAGTTACAGAGTAAAACGTACAGAAAAATTTATGTTTTTTTCTCCTCAATTTCAATATTTTTCTTTTTCAGTTGTTATTTTCTGTAGGAAACCCTTGTAGTATCTACACAAATTACCCCTTGCTGAATTCAGAATTTTGTCTACTTTTCAGAAATGTTGCGGTTGCTGGGATCCAGCATTGGTTTCATGCCCATTTCTGTCACTGACTGGAAGGAGGCTGAAAGCACAAAAAAACGTAAAAATGGGGTATGTCCCAGTAAAATGCCAAAATAGTGTTGAAAAATTGGGTTTTCTGATTCAAGTCAGCCTGTTCCTGAAAGCTGGGAAGCTAGTGGTTTTAGCACCGCAAACCCTTTGTTGATGCCATTTTCATGAAAAAACCCACAAGCCTTCTTCTGCAGCCCCTTTTTCCCATTTTTTTTAAAAAAACGAAATTTTCACTGTATTTTGGCTAATTTCTTCGCCTCCTTCTGGGGAACCCACAAAGTCTGGGTACCTCTAGAATCCCTAGGATGTTGGAAACAAAAGGACGCAAATTTGGCGTGCCTAGCTTATGTGAACAATAAGTTATGAGGGACTAAGCGTAACTGCCCCAAATAGCCAAAAAAAGGCTCGGCACAGGAGGGGGAAAAGGCCTGGCAGCGAAGGGGTTAAGGGAGGAGATTACGAGAACCCCACTAATTACCAACATATATTGGCTATCGGAGCCAAGGATCTGATGTACTGGGCTTCTGAGCAGGAGATTTTGCCATTAAATCAAACAGGCTTCAGGAAAGAAATGGGCGCACAATCTAAGCTGATGGCCCTGTCGCTATTAATCAACAAAACCCTGAATGATCATTCATTGCTTTATCTATGCCTTATCGACTTTTCAGCATTTGATTTGGTCCTCAGAAATACCTTATAGGCTAAACTCTCATGTATGGGTATTCCACTGATTTTATTAAAAGGAATTATTCTACTATGCACCAACATCTGGTTCCATGTGAAAATTGGAGATGTGAGTACAGTTTCTAGATAGATCTATATCCCTGCAGGACTAAACAAGGCTACATGTTAGCACCATTACTGTTTAATATCTTCTTGGCAGGCTTGTCAACAGCACTAGGCAATACAAATGCCCGTCCTCAAAAGCTTGGTGGCAGTCCGCTGCACAGTATAATTTACTTGGAAGGTGTCCTGTTAATGAGTAAGACAAAACTCAGTTTACAGGGTTTGATTAACAATTTTCATAGCTATTCTCTCTCTAATGAGACAAAAAAAAAACGTTGGCAAAATTTAAGTCATGATACTGTGGAACAAAATCAAGAAACATGGAAATAGAAAGAAAATCTGAATATTCTTGGGCTGGCTTATTGATAATCGAAGCTCCTTTTTACCACACAGACGTTCAAACTTCAAACGTTATTATTAGATTAATTAGATTGTGTCAATATACAATGAAACCGGTTCAAACTGTTCAGGGATGCAAGTGCTAAATAGAACACAAAGTGCAGGTACAAAGCAATAAAAAAATCTTTTTTGGGTAAGCTAAAAATGGTTAGATAAAAACAGGCACTCATTAAAAGGAGCATGATAGTAAGACTGAAAAGTTCAAAGACTGCAAAACCTTCACAGGAGGAGAGGTGTGTTATTTTATTATGAAATTATGGTTGGGTGGGTCGTGCCTGCTTTAGTGCCCTCTCTACTCCCAGGAAATATTTAACAGCCAGTGAGATTGTTCTCTGGCCTGCTGAATTCAGCCATGCCAGTATGGCTTGTTTACTTGAACGAACCCCTAACTAATTCCAAAGAGGGTGCAGCCATTTTCTACGGATATCTATGGTATAGCTGGGATCTTCGATTACGGTGCTGCAGAGTCAACAGTTTTTTGCCCCTTCCATCCTCAGTCAAGGGCTGTTGTGGGTGTAAGATGGCAAAATCCCAAGGCGATAGTTCAAATATCTACTCTTGCTCCTGTCGTTCAATACTTCCCCAAGGTATTGCTGTGGCCGTGAGGCCTTGTATATGTTAGGTACAGTCCAGGCATGAGTACGTTTTTCTAAGATTGCCTTGTCGTCTAATGAGGAAGTTATCTTAATTTTATGAACAGCTTTTTTGGAAATGTCGTGGCTCACAGCTGCCGACCATAGATCTGCCAACCCAAACAGAGCAATTGCTCCCATATGTTATGGTTAATGGTGTTTGTCTCAGTGGATTTAAGCTTGTGGCAAGAGAGAGTAAATGCTACACTCCTGGCATGGGACTGTTTTAACTAGCCCAAACTCTAGCTTAATCTGGGCTGGTGATGTGTAACTGGGGAGCTGAAAAATTTGCCTGTATACTGTATTACCGTGGTGCCCAAAGTTGTTGGTTTGCTCCTCCAGAGAGCCTCGAAGCCGTAAGTTAGGGATGGAACCACTTGTGCCCTTGCTGTTTTCACTATTGGGCTGAGAGAGTGCCCATTTAAATTCTTAAACATGACAGAGCGCCCTGCCACCAAGGCGATCCCCTTCCTTTTCATTTCCTCTTTGTGTGGTTTGAAAGAGCTTTTACTGTCAAATAGGGGGCCGAGATATTTGTAGACTTTTGTCTCTTCGAGCTTCTTTCCTTCTACATTCCAGCTGGCTTTCCCTTTTAGACTACTCCCAGATAAAATCAAATATATATATTTTTAGTATTTATTCCTAGCCCATTTGCCAGGAAGTATTCTTGTGTTGCATCCAAAAGGCGTTGCATGCCGATCCTGGTTCGGCTCAATAGCACAGGGTCATGAGCATAAAGAAGGTTTGACAATTGTATTGGCCCCAGTTTCGGAGGATGTGAGTTTGTCGAAGACAGAACTGGGAAGAGGTCAGCCTGGAATAAATTAAATAAAATCGTGTCAAGACGCACACCCTGTTTGAGGCCACTAACTGTTGATCTAGTTCTTGATAAGTTTCTACTGCTCACCGGCTTAATTCTGACCCAGGTGTTGGAATACAAGTTTTCTATTACTCTAACAAAAAGTGGGGGACTGCCCCAACCCTTTAGCTTTTCCCAGAGCCTTTTGTGGTTGACACAATCAAAGGCCGCTTAATAGTCACTGAAGCACAGATAAAGAGGAAGATTCTTAATTTTAGAGGAGTTAAAAATTAGTGACAGGGCCAACATATTTGTCGTGGTTCCAGTTTTCCTTGTAAAACCTGTTTGACTTGGAGGAATGATGAAGTGCGAGATTGCCCAGTCACGGAGATATTCAAGTAGGATTCCTGCACAGTATTTCACCCGGTTATCAATGAGGGCTGTTAACCTATAATTCACAGGGTAGAGTTTATGGCCTCGTTTAAAATTGGGGAAATTATAGAGTATCTCCAATATGCTAGGATTGTGCCCCCTAATAGAGCATGATAGAAAAGTGGTGTGATAGTTCAGCCCTTGTAGACAGATCTGATTTGTAAATGGCTTGAGGAATGCTGTTTGGGCCTGGTGCACTAGAAATATACCACCTTGCAATCTGCTGGAATACCTTGCTGGCAGTGATTAGAGGGAAACTGCCTGTACCCAACAGTGACTCCACAACCAAGTCAGTTCCCTCCGGACATAGTACCCCTGAGCTTTGCAGGGTTGTATTTATGCCCGTTTACAGGTTAAAATGTGCATCTAGATAGGCAACCCACACTTCTTCTCGTATGCTACATTTCAGTATCAGTTGGCAGTATTTTTTAGGGTGTTAACTGTTTTCCAAAATCTGTTGGAGGTTGTGGTGTTTGAGGACCCAAATAAGTCTGGCCCTGCAGGTCTTGAAGTTTTGCCTCTTCATGGCCCATGTAGCTTGTTTGTATTCCTGTGTAACAGTTCTCAAACTACTGATATGTTCTTCATTGGGTGGGGACCAACAAACTGTTCGGAGGGCCGTATTGACTTTCTGCTTTAATTGTTTCAGTGCTTCCACCTTATCAATTTTTAGGCTGTTCAGAGGAATTGGTTGGGATTGGCACTGCGTGGAATAACTTTTGAGGCAAATCGCTTTGTGGAGGTTTCTATGAAAACCTACCATTGTTTTAATACAGAGCAATTAAGTTGTTGAATTTTCAGAAGGTGATGTGCAGACCCTATTGTTTCAGAGGACCATCGGACTCTTGTAGATCAGTTGAGTAGATGGACCCCGATGGTTCTATTGTAGGTTTGAGCACAATTGGTTTGAAGAGGAGTGCCAATTCCTGAGGGAGATGATCACTATCTGGTCTTCGACCCATTTTAAAAGAGGCAACCAAGTGTAGTAGGGGAGAGATACCAGTGTGTAATCTATCAGCGAATTTCAATGTATTGAAAGAAATGAATAAGCTGGATAAATGTCCTCAATGAAGCATGTGTTTACTACTCGCAGGCGTAGGTGATCTGGTTTACCACGCAGAGTTTGGCCCATTACATCCCTCCTGCCTGTGTTTATTTGTAGTGGTTTGGGGACGTCCCTGTTACGGTCCTGGGCCTCTGTAACGTCATTTCATGTAGACTAACCAAGGTCATGTTGAAATCTTCTGTCACTATTAGCGGTGTGCTTGGGTAGAGTTCCTCTACTCTTAAGATTTATTCAATTAGTTTTCTCACAGCTAACCTCAGTCCTTACGGGTGGGTGGTGCATAAATGTTTATTAGAGTTATTACCTTTTCCAGCCCACTGTCTTCAAATGTTATATGCAATATTTGAACTTTTTCCGAGTCACTTGTTAATACCTTACTCCTGGCTTTAAAAATGGCTGTCGATAGCTATATTCCTAGGTCACCCTTGCCGCAGCCAAATTTTGCATCCTTAATAGCCGAAGTCAAAGTGTGAGAAAAAGCAAGGATGAGGACTTGCTCAAGCACCCAGGTTTTCTGAAGGGCTAAGACTGCAAAGGGTTGGAGGTATCTAACCATGTCCGAATCATCTATCTTGTCCCTCAGGCTGTGAATTTTCCAGGTGCAATGTCTAAGTTTGGACTCCCTTTGTCCTAATGCAGCCTCTTTAGAGTCAGATCACTTCGAGGATGGCTGATGGTTGATAAATCAAGATATCTACCCCAGTCATTCCTAGGGGGCTCCTTTGTGAGGTGGGTCACTGGATAAAGGTTTAGGTCTAGACTTTAGGCTTTACCTCCTTTTAAAGGTGGATTGAGCACCAGACCCAGGCTGGGGACTGCAGTTATCCTGACCTGGGTACCACTGGGATCCAGAGAGCAATTAACAGTTTCTGAAGAGCCAGCTGCGGGTTGATTTTGTGTGTGTGACTCGGAAAAGTGATTTAGGGGCAGTAAGGAACCCCTGGCATGCTCCCTTTGGGTCTCATTGCATATAGTTGAGCTTGTGGACTGTTGGTTTCGATTCTTCTTGTTTTGGGGGCAATTCAGTTGGTAGCCAAGGGGCTCTAATATGTCCTTCCGCTTTAAGGCCAGGCGTACCAAAGATGGCATAGTTCCATATCCAAGTTGTTTTAGGGACGTTTTTATTATGGGATTTCCTTTTTTTACCTTTTGAAATTACTTTTTGTTTTATTTCAACCCACAGCAGGAGAGTACATTTCCTTTTCAATGGATAAATGATTTTGAGGTACGACATCCCTTTTTGAGACTGCTCCTGAGGAGGAATTGGCTGCTCCTTTGGTACATGATTTAGATTGCGTGGGATCATGCCTTTTGCTGGCCACCCTTAAAATGGTTCAGTTCCTAGGTTCGGACCTTAACCTTGCATTCTCCCCTTTTGTCAGTGCGCTACCCGTTGTTGTAGATGATGTGATCAAACTGCCTAGATGTTCTGATGAATGTTGAACAGACCTGTCTGTTTTCAATACTCTATGCTCAGGTGCCAGGGTGCCTCTGCGTGGAGCTTCACGTCCCACCCGTGAGTACAGATCCGCATTTGCTACATGCTTGATAAAAGTCTGAGGCCCTCTATTACCTACCCAGAAAATTGGGTAGTGTGCTCAACTTCTCTAGTACTGAGGAGCAGGTACATCTAGGGGTCAATTCCAAATGTGTCATCTTGAACTCTCTCAATTAGCTTATTCAGCTTGGCAATTTTGCCATCAATTCTAGCCACTTGGGCTGCTACGGTGTTAAGTACCTCAATTTGTATGTCCATTGTGACAGTGGTAGACTAGGGCATTGCCAATTGATTGGATGGTCTTCCACATAGGAGGCTAGGCGCCGTTGTTAGACTGGTCAATTTGCTCGGCCATGTGTCCTTGGAGTGGATGTCCTGATAATAATGGGATTTCCTCTGTGCCTTCTATATCCTCAATAGAGGTCACATGGCCTTTATCAGAGAAATATGAGGCCAATAGCTCATTCCACTCTTCTTGTGTCAGATCTGAGAATTCCAATCTTTCTTCCATGCCTCCTGTGTTCCTTACTGGAGGTGTGCAGCTGTGGGCCTTGTCGATCATAGCATTACTGTTTGACTTCCTTGGGCCTCCATCCGCCGCCTGCTGAGTTGGTTCTTGAGGCAGGTTTAGAGGGCATCTTCCAAAGATAATCCCTGCCATATCATCCGTTTGCTGACTCTGTGATTCCAGAGGACTCTTAATGTTATCCCCTGGGTTGCTAATTGTCAATATAGCATCTTGGATCGAAATTTCGTGTTCAGTTAGTCCTAGGCTATATGAATTGTTTAGAATGGTTTTCTTTGGATTTTCCTCTAGCTTAATGTCCTCTTTCTCATTCTCGTTTTCAATTTCTTTTACTAAGCTCTGACAACAATGGCTTTCCCTTGCTATTTTATTTGTGCGGTTTACGTGTGAGGTTCCATTTCAGTTACTTAAGATCCGTTGGTTGTGCAAACGGATATTGAGACTGACGTTTTAGAGTTTTAACTGGGGTCTGGATTGGGGACTGACTTTTCATTTGAATTATGGTAGCCCCGTAATTGGTGCAATTGTTGAGTAGATGACAGCCCCCACATCTTTTAAAAGTTGGAACTTGGTGGTAATTTTTGGCTGACCGTCAGAGTCCCCAGTTTTGCATATAGTTACTAGAGGTGTTACACTTGCAGTGGATTTCTTTTATACTATGATGAGTTTCTTGATCTCCCCCACCTTATGATGGACTGTGGTTGCTGCAGTTATGGTTATATTTATGATGGTCTCCTGACCTCGTGGTGCTTTGCACCATGACGCATTGACAGGGTTGGGCACTGCTCAAGCCCAAATCCTGTGCCCTGTGTCCTGATGTGCCTGTATCCGGTGTCTTGTAAGTTCTCTCTGAGCTGCAGCGCCCCCTTGCTCTTTGCTCAACAGGTTGTATGATGAGTTTAGTCCACTGATTGCACCAGATTAGTAAACGTGCTCCTGGGGTGAAGTGGGTGCTTCCTTCACTCTCAGAGACCTCTCGGATCTTCGCAGGTCCTCTCAATTATTTCTGTCCTAGTCCGTAAAGTTATCTGTCTAAATTCCTGATCTCAAGTTCTCAAACTGGCTTGGACTGATTTTCAAGCTCCCTTTGAAAGACCGAGCGTCCTTCCATACAGTGTTACGCATGAGTTTGAGTTGTTTTTTTTAGCAAATGAACAAATTCTTGACTACTCCTCTTCGAACAGCATCAGATCTCCCATGAGCGCCGGCTCAACCACCCTGTGTCTGTCTTAGATCTTGTTACGTTGCTATACCTAAAATTAAAATTAACCGTGGGTGGCACGAGCATGCTTTCGTCGGTCCAATCTTGGTGATTGAAGGCAGGGAGAAATGGAATGGGGAAGAGGAACTCCCCTGCTCTGACTCACTGGCTCTCTGCTGCTGCCGCTGTAGATGCCACTGAGAGAGCGTAGCACTTATACTCAAAATTAACATGAAATGTTTATGAACTAATGCGTAATAATGGCGCATAGAAAATGTATTAATGTACTTTGCTAAAACGTGCGCTTGAAATGTGCCCACGGGGATCGGCCACCAATGTATACAATGACTAATGAAACTGACTAATAATGATGAAATGATATGTTAAAATATGGTTTTGCACTAATATAAAAGATTATGGTAGTCATTACAACATTGGCGGTAAAAGCCGCTTACTGCCGTGCAGAAGACCGCCAACACACCACCGCGGCCGCGGAATTCCGCCACAGCTATTTTGACCCACATCGCGAAATCCGACAAAATTCAGACACCCAAACAAGTCTGCCACACCAAAGGTCAGTGATAAACTGGCGAAAACAAAAACTCCACCGTCACGCCAACAGAAATACGCCCACGCTATCACGACCCACGAATTCCATTGGCGGTACACACCGCCGCGCTCAAAATACACACACACACATACAAAACACCGTCACATTGGACAATTCGAAATATACATGTAAAAGCCTAATTATTCAGCACCCATTCAGGATACAAACGACCGTTAGCCAGCTCTTTCTAGATAAACATAAAGAATTTATTAGGGATAGAATAGAAAGACATGTACATGGAGGATGCTCTGTACTCGTTGTACACGAACAGCCTAATACAAGGAAGTAATACACGATCTTTTATAGTATTAAACCACAAACATAATTCAACGTCTTATTGGTTCTTTGGCATTGACGTATGATTGAGGCATGACTACTTCTCCATTATGGCTGAAGGTAGTTTTTCCTATCATACCATATATAGTAAAATAAAGCATAGAAAAGGATTTTACACAAGGTGGCCTACGTGCCTAATATCACATGGTCCATCTTGTGACAGAACTTGAGAACATCACATACTCAGACTGGTACTTTCCAGAAGGGAGATTGCTTCAGCTAGCATGCAATGACGATGATATTTCATGATGGCTGTTCAGAGAGCAAGCCTTGCAACATAATGCGTTCCTAGCAGTAGCGAATTACATTTGTAGGCCTCTTTACTTAATGATAGGCCTGTGCAGAGATTGTCATTGTGTATCACAGGGGCCACTAGGCATAGCATACCTAAGAACTGTAAAATGCAATTCCACATTCCGCCCTCTGATACTCAATGACAAATCTAAGGGTCATGGTGTATTGCTCTCATTTATACCTCTTGCTCGTCCCTGTTGTCATCCTTATATCTTTTTCTTCGATAATGTGTGTGTTTCTGGTGACAGTTTTTTTTTCAAGAGTAGGGCCAGGAAGGATGGACAAACTGGTATGAGCACACATATCGTTATCAGTGCCACGATCCCTATCGCTAGTACCTCTACCAACCAGGTACCCCAACCCCTGAACCATGCTGCTATTCGATCCAGCATTCCTCCAACGTCTGTCCCATCTGCCACTTTCCCAGCTCCTTCTTCTACCTTCTTTATTTCCTCTATTTCCTTTCTTATATTCCCACTGTTATCCGGTGCATACATGCAGCATTCCTGATGGATCACGTCACCGACCCCTCCCTCTTTTGCCAGGATGGTGTCTAGCGCAAGCCTATTCTGGATTGCAAGTGCCCTCATGTCTGAGTTCCTCAGTGATGTTCCCTAAGGCTGCTGCGGTGTTGCTGGCTAGCCCTTCCACTAATTCGGCCACTCTGTGAATTTCATATTGTGAGTGTGCTATCCCTAATCGCATCACTATGATCCCCTCTATTACTATTACCTCATCCACCCACGTTGGTGTCCCCTTCCTGCGCACCCCACCAAGTGTTCTCTTTTCCCCCTTCTGTAATTCTGTTCTATGCGCCATTTTTGGTAGCACGAATGCTAGGTAGCAGGTACCTTGCCATCCTGCTCGCAATTAAAAAAATGCAGATGTCCCACATATAATAAATATTCCTTTGGGAGGTGTCAGGCCTATGGACAAGCCTGTTGTGTCATTTCTTTTGTAGTCCAGGCTCAATGTTGTATTGCAAATACTATGTCCCACATCAATTCCGTTTTTGCTAGTGTCTGCGTTACCTCTTGAGTATTTGAAACACCATGGTGCCTTTATTTCTGTGTCTATGGCCAGGCATTGTATTCGTTGTTCTGAGCCATGATCCCTTTCAGTGTAACCCTTCCCTCTTTCTGTTGTAAATGCATTCAATAAATTCTCTTCTTCTTTCTTCGGGTCTAATCTCCTACACTTCTTTCTTCTCCTTCTATCTTCTTCCTTCAATTTATTTAACACTCTTTCTGCCAATTTTCCTTACATATCACCTACATAAGGTTCATCTTCCAAACCATAATCATCCCTTTTTCTCCTAATTTCTCCTTTATTTATATTTTCTCTTACTCTCTCCCTTTCTCTTTTCCTTCTTCTCATTCCTTTTAAATTTCCCCCTAACATATTATCTAATATGTTACATGCCACGAATTCTGTGAGGGGCATTTGAGTGTAATTTCTTTTCTCCTGGCTAGTGGTAGGTAGGTGGGTACATATATAACAATCAGACACATTTGCTAGTTCTTTGTACATTGATACCATTTTCACAAATGTATTGTCCTTATAATCTTCTCCACCTTCTTTCCATTTTGTATATTTCACCCATTTTATTTTATCCTCCACCCTCTCAAGTTGTGTTTACATATTGTTGTTCTCACCACCGGTTGCTCTTTCACCTTGGCCACTTTTGGGGATGTAGTGTTCCTGGGAATATTTGGAGAATATGTATGTCGTCTTTATATACTATCAGGATTGTTGTTAGTACTATAGCTGCTACCACGGTGAGTAATGCTGTGACCACCACGGGCCACTTCTTCTGCTCCTTTTTCTTATGTTGTAATCTGAAATCCATGTCGACTTCTAGGGTGTGGTCGGATGTGGCTAGCACTTGAAACCAGTTCTATTGGTATGTAACCTTTGCTACCTCCTTATTCCTGTAGGAGTGCCACACGAGTAGTCTATTCCTTCTGTATATTTTCGGGGCGACGTTGAATGCTTTTTGACACTTGTAGTTATGCAGAGTATAAAGGGATGAATCCCAATGTCCAGTTCTAAGGGAGTTGGGTGCGAAAGTCCACTGACCCGAGGGATGGCCCTTTTGTCCTATTTTTGCTATATTCCTAATTGGAAGAGGCACCTCCCAATGGGGCTACAAGCCGCACTGATCCTAGTGACCAGCCGCTTCCGTAGGACTGGGATCTGTACCTCTTGGTGCAAATTTTTCTAGCGGACGTTTAGTATTCTGTTCGTTTATATCCTGATGTCTTTAATACTTAAGTGGCCTTGCTTGACTCTCCGACTCCTGTGGAGAGTAGCACGAGCAGTTCTGAAAGAGTATCCTTGTGTCTTGAAGGACCCGCTTGCACCCTCCGACTCCTGTGGGGTTGCAGCACGAGCAGTCCAAAAACAATGTTCTGGTGTACCGTGGAACTCGCTTACACTCTCCTACACCTGTGGGAGTGTAGCACGAGCAGTTCCGTCAGTGTTGGCTGGTGGAGCTTGTTGAACGAAGGTTGTACCGCTGTGGTGAAGTTGGCATTACTCTTGTTGGCAATTTTGTTGGTGGCTGGTAGTCCTTTGGTCCAGCGGCCTTCTTGGTGTGTGAGGTATGGACCCAGGATGTGATGCCCTCACACTTGACTGCTGTGGCTGTTGTCAACAGGACTTGGTGTGGTCCCTTCCACCGTGGTTGAAGACAGTAACGTCTGGTGTGGCCTTTACCCACACCCAGTCTCTAGGATGCAGTTATGTTCTGGTGGTGTACCTTCTTGGTGTAATAGCTGTGGATCCAGGAGGTCAGTCCCTCCTACTTTTCAGGTGACCCAAGCCCAATATCCCAACAACAATAGGGACCTGGGGGCAGTGGCAGTGGGCACACAGTCCAGGGGATGGAGGCACAGGAACACAGGGGAACTGGGAGGGCTTCCGTGCGACAGGGGGCAGACAGGCCAAGGGAACCCACTCTCCACGAGGCCCTCTCCTCCATCATGGGAGCATACCACCACTCCCAGGAGACGATGGCAACGGTCCTGGCCAAGTTTCAGGAGACCCAGCGCATGCAGGAGGAACAGTATTTGGGGTTCAGGGAGGAACTCAGAACCATCAGCTCCTCCCTGGGCACCATCGTAGGGCTGCTGAAGGAAATACTTAACACCAGGAGGGACACTGTGGCACTACAAGGGGGCCCCTGACACTAGCATGGACGATGAACTGCCCACCACCTCCACCGGCGCTAGTGGACAGGAGGCACCGCCAAAGGACCACCACACCAGCACCCCCCCTGCAGATGGAGAACCACCCAGCAAGCGGTCCCTGAGATCCAGGAACAAGACAGAGCACGATTCCAAGACCCCCGCCAAGAAATTAGACCACTCTGATTGTCAAACCACTGTCCCACTTTGTTACCCTGTCTATATTGGAACTGTCCTTTGGTCCAGCGGCCTTCTTGGTGTGTGAGGTATGGACCCAGGATGTGATGCCCTCACACTTGACTGCTGTGGCTGTTGTCAACAGGACTTGGTGTGGTCCCTTCCACCGTGGTTGAAGACAGTGACGTCTGGTGTGGCCTTTACCCACACCCAGTCTCCAGGATGCAGTTATGTTCCGGTGGTGTACCTTCTTGGTGTAATAGCTGTGGATCCAGGAGGTCAGTCCCTCCTACTTTTCAGGTGACCCAAGCCCAATCTCCCAACAACAATAGGGACCTGGGGGCAGTGGCAGTGGGCACACAGTCCAGGGGACGGAGGCACAGGAACACAGGGGAACTGGGAGGGCTTCCGTGCGACAGGGGGCGGACAGGCCAAGGGAACCCACTCTCCACGAGGCCCTCTCCTCCATCATGGGAGCATACCACCACTCCCAGGAGACGATGGCAACGGTCCTGGCCAAGTTTCAGGAGACCCAGCGCATGCAGGAGGAACAGTATTTGTGGTTCAGGGAGGAACTCAGAACCATCAGCTCCGCCCTGGGCACCATCGTAGGGCTGCTGAAGGAAATACTTAACACCAGGAGGGACACTGTGGCACTACAAGGGGCCCCTGACACTAGCATGGACGATGAGTTGCCCACCACCTCCGCCGGCGCTAGTGGACAGGAGGCACCGCACCAGCACCCCCCCCCTGCAGATGGAGAACCACCCAGCAAGCGGTCCCTGAGATCCTGGAACAAGACAGAGCACGATTCCAAGACCCCGCCAAGAAATTAGACCACTCTGATTGTCAAACCACTGTCCCACTTTGTTACCCTGTCTATATTGGAACTGCCCCAGCTCCACATCCTATGCCCATATGGGTAATGCACCTGTGAGACTAATAGACTGGACTCTGCCATGGACATTCCTCCACCATCCCCCCTCACCATTTTACAACCCCCTCCAATATTGAGCACCTCAAAAAATACCCTTGAAGTACAAAAGAATCTGGAGTCAGTCTGTGATTTCGAAATTATGTATTAGCAATGACAGTGACAAAATGCTTTTTCAAATGTAATGTCAACATACCTATGTCACACATCTCAAGTCCATGAGGAATCTAAGCAGATGATTCACGTTGGAAACCACACCTGTGAAACCGCAAGGGAAAACGACAACTCAGTGACCATACACTGGTTGAAATCGACAGACAGGATAGAGGTAGAAGTGTTAAAGTACTTGTAGTAGGCAGGAATGTTTTCTCACCTGTGTGTCACTGGAAATATTGCTGGATGACTGAGTCCCTGTTGTCAATGTCTTTTTCCTCTGCTTCCTCCTCATCACTGTCCACAGGCTCCACAGCTGCCACAACACCGCCATCTGGACCATCCTCCTGCAGAAAAGGCACCTGTTGTCGCAAAGCCAAGTTGTGAAGCATACTGCAGGCCACGATGATCTGGCACACCTTCTTTGGTGAGTAGAATAGGGAACCACCTGTCATATAGAGGCACCTGAACCTGGCCTTCAGGAGGCCGAAGGTGCGTTCGATCACCCTCTTAGTCCGCCCATGGGCCTCATTGTAGCGTTCCTCTGCCCTGGTCCTGGGATTCCTCACTTGGGTCAGTAGCCATGACAGGTTGGGGTAACCAGAGTCCCCTAATAGCCACACCCGGTGCCTCTGGAGTTGACCCATCACATAAGGGATGCTGCTATTCCGCAGGATGTAGGCGTCATGCACAGAGCCAGGGAACATAGCATTTACATGGGAGATGTACTGGTCTGCCAAACATACCATCTGCAAATTCATGGAATGATAACTCTTCCGGTTCCTGTACATCTGTTCACTCCTGTGGGGGGGGACCAAAACCACAGGGGTCCCTTCAATGGCACCTATGATGTTGGGGATATGTCCCATGGCATAGAAGTCACCTTTCACTGTAGGCAAGTCCTCCACCTGAGGGAAAACGATATGGCTCTGCATGTGTTTCAGAAGGGTAGACAACACTCTGGACAACACGTTGGAAAACATAGGCTGGGACATCCCTGATGCCATGGCCACTGTTGTTTGAAATGACCAATTTGCAAGGAAATGGAGCACTGATAGCACCTGCACTTGAGGGGGGATTCGTGTGGGATGGCGGATTGCTGACATCAGGTCCGGTTCCAACTGGGTACCCAGTTCCTGGATTGTGGCACGGTCAAACCTGTAGGTGATGATCAAACGTCTTTCCTCCATTGTCGACAGGTCCACCAGCGGTCGGTACACCGGAGGATGCCGCCATCTCCTCACATGTCCCAGCGGACGGTGCCTATGAAGGACAACAGCGACAACTCAGAGGTATGTACCCACAGTCTACACAGAACACCATTCATACACAAAATGTGGCCTGTATTTGTGCTGTGAGACAAGGCCTAGGTATGTGTGACGCAGTTGGTAACTAGGCTATGTGGGCCCCTGAAATGGCGACTGCCTGACCTCTAAACTGGGACAATGGGATGTGAGATAACTGCGCTGGCGTTGTACACCGTCGCGGTAGGCGGTCGAAGACTGCAGTGCAATGCTGCATTGGTTAACATTGGACCCTATGGGTCCCAGGAGCCAATGACGAGGTACGCCGGCGGTGATGGTACGCACCGCCGCGGACGTGACCGCTGCGGAAGTGACCGCCATTTTCTAGCTGTTGAATCACTCGATACCTGGTCTTCGACAGGAGAGGACCTACACTGCAAGTACTGCTGTGACCTCGGTCTGGAAGAGACAATGGCTCATGGGTCTGGGGAAAGGGCCCCTGTCTTCACTGCAGATGAGTTGGAGAAGCTCATCGACGGGGTCCTCCCCCAGTACACGCTACTCTACGGTCCTCCAGACCAACAGGTAAGTACACAGGGAGCATGTTGTATGGGCTATGCCTGTGTGGAGAGGGCTGGTTGTAAGAAGGAAGGGGGCACAGTTCTGCATGCATGAAGGACTGTGAATGCATGTGCCACATGGCAAGGGTAGGGATGTGGGCCACTCACTTTGACGGTGCAGTTGGTAATGACTTCTCTTCTTCCCCTGTACATTTCATGTAGGTCAGTGCCCACCAGAAGAAGGATATTTGGCGTGCCATCGCCAAGAACGTCCGGACCCTGGGGGTCCACCACAGACAGAGCACCCACTGCCGTAAAAGATGGGAGAACATTCGCCGCTGGAGCAAGAAGACGGTGGAGGCTCAGCTGGGGATGGCCTCCCAACGTGGGAGGGGTGCCCATCGAACCATGACCCCCCTGATGTTCAGGATCCTGGCGGTGGCCTACCCTAAGTTGGATGGGTGCTTGAGGGCATTACAGCAGACACAAGGGGGTGAGTACACTATCATTCAGCGGACTTTGCGTGCAGTGAAGGTGTCTGGGTGGGGGAGGAGGGCTGTGGGTTTCCCTAGGCCAGGGCGAGTTCCGTAGGCAAAGCCCCTCCGTAAGGCAGGCCATGTGGCACCCCACCCCACTTCTGTAGAGTGCCAAGTACAGGTATTCATGCCCCTGTGTCATCTATGTGTGCAGATGTCGTCCATAGCCTTGTAGGCCATTTCCCAGGAATTGCATCTGTAGAGCCCAACAGCGCGACATAGTGCAGGGGGCTGCTGTGTCTGTATTGTCCACCAACGGTAGCGTAAGCCATGCACTCAACCTGTCTTTCTTCTGTCGTCCCCCCACTTTTTGTGGTCTCCCTGTTCTTGTGTGCATTAGCATCATCAGGTGGAGGTACAGTGGCACCGGAGCGCGAGGGAGCTGTATCCCACATGGCCATGGAGGGCCACACTACGGACTCAGAATACACCAGTGGGACGGAGGGCGATGGGAGCACCACGGCGATCACAGGATCTGCAACCAGCGACACAGAATCATCCTCCGATGGGAGCTCCCTTGTGGTGGCGGCAACATCTGTGCCCCCCACTTCTACAGGTACAGCCGCCACCCCCTCTACCAGCACCGCCCTCCCAGCAGCCCCTCAGCCTTCGCCCCGTGCCCGCTCACCCAGGAGGGTGGGCATCACCTTCGCCCCAGGCACCGCAGCCCCTGCCCCTGTCACCTCTGCTGCCCTCAGTGAGGAGGCCATTGACCTCCTCAGGTCCCTCACTGTTGGGCAGTCTACCATTTTGAATGCCATCCAGGGTGTAGAAAGGGAGTTGCAACACACAAATGCATTCCTGGAGGGCATTCATTCTGGTCAGGCTGCCCTTCATCGAACCCTTCAAACTCTGGCCTCAGCACTGATGGCAGCCATTGTCCCTGTGTCTAGCCTCCCCCCTCCAACTTCCTCCACCCAGACCCAATCCCCTGTACCTCTGCCTATCCCAAGCACACCATCAGACCAGCCTGCAAACACCTCAACACACAAGGGAAGCTCAGGCAAACATAAGCACCACACATCCCACAGCCACTCACGCAAGCATCACACACATACAGACACACCAACATCCACTGCCTCCACTGTGTCCCCCTCCTCCTCGTCTCCCACCTCCCTCACAGTCTCGTCTACACTCACACCTGCATGCACTACCACTACAGCCACTACGTCCCGCACCAGCACACCCACCACCACACCCCGCTCACGTGCAGTCACCACCCCCACTACCATTTCCACGTCCCCTGTGTCCTCTCCCAGTGTGTCTGTGACGCCCCCTCCGAAGATACACAAACGAAGGCACACACCCACCCAACAGCCATCCACCTCACGACAGCCTCAAGCCCATGCACCTGCACCCAAATCCACAAAAGTTACACCTCCT
Source organism: Pleurodeles waltl (assembly GCF_031143425.1). Classification (NCBI taxonomy): domain Eukaryota; kingdom Metazoa; phylum Chordata; class Amphibia; order Caudata; family Salamandridae; genus Pleurodeles; species Pleurodeles waltl. The sequence goes on from NC_090440.1 coordinate 1,284,783,212, forward strand.
ACAACCACCACCTCTTCCTCCACTCCCAAACCCGCTCCAGCTACCCATCCCAGTGTCTCCAAAAAACTTTTCCTGTCCATCCTTAACCTATTTACCACCACCCCCCCTGTCCAATTCATAGGTCCTGTACTAGCACCTCAGCCAAAAAATCTCCGGGACCAGTGGTGCCTGTTGTTACAGGTATGTGGAGTGCACTGGCGACCAGGCCAGCCAGTGTGGCACGGAGCCACAGCACAGCCAGTTCCCCCCGTGAAGCACCAGAAGTTGGACAGTGCCCGGCAGGAGAGGGGGAAGACTCCAGCCACCCAAGCCGCTCACAGGGGTCCCGGGGGGAGTGTCGACTCAGCTGTGACTCCTCCCAAGGTGGGGAAGGGGCAGAAGAAATCTCCAAAGTCTGGGAGGAGCAGCACGGCGGAGAAGACCGCCATCATCCCCTCTGCCCAGGAGGCCTCCGCCAGCCCCATCGTCACTGCCCAGGAGGCCACCGCCAGCCTCATCGTCACTGCCCAGGAGGCCACCGCCAGAGTCACTGCCCAGGAGGCCACCGCCAGCCCCATTGTCACTGCCCAGGAGGCCACCACCAGAGTCACTGCCCAGGAGGCCACCGCCAGAGTCACTGCCCAGGAGGCCACCGCCAGCCCCATCGTCACTGCCCAGGAGGCCTCCGCCAGCCCCATCGTCACTGCCCAGGAGGCCACCGCCAGCCCCATCGTCACTGCCCAGGAGGCCTCCGCCAGCCCCATCGTCACTGCCCAGGAGGCCACCGCCAGAGTCACTGCCCAGGAGGCCACCCCCAACCCCATCGTCACTGCCCAGGAGGCCTCCACCAGCCCCATTGTCACTGCCCAGGAGGCCTCCGCCAGCCCCATCGTCACTGCCCAGGAGGCCACCGCCAGCCCCATCGTCACTGCCCAGGAGGCCACCACCAGAGTCACTGCCCAGGAGGCCACAGCCAGCCTCATCGTCACTGCCCAGGAGGCTTCCGCCAGAGTCACTGCCCAGGAGGCCACTGCCAGCCCCATCGTCACTGCCCAGGAGGCCACCGCCAGAGTCACTGTCCAGGAGGCCACCGCCAGCCCCATCGTCACTGCCCAGGAGGCCACCGCCAGAGTCACTGCTCAGGAGGCCACCGCCAGCCACAGCCCAGCTGGCCAGGAGGGCCCGCAAGCCACAGCCCAGCTGACCCATGAAGGACTGCCAGCCACAGCCCTGCTGGGCAATGAAGGACCACCTTGGCAAGGACCGCTGAACAGGGCAAAGATCGCCATGGCAAGGACCGCTAAACAGGGCAAAGACAGCCATGGAAAGCACTGCTGAACAGGTCTGACACTGGCATCTCAAGCACAGCTGAACAGGCCAAGGACCACTGAACAGGGCAAAGACCGCCATGGAAAGCACCGCTGAACAGGTCTGGCAACTCAAGCACCGCTGAACAGGCCAAGGACCGCTGAACAGGGAAAAGACCGCCATGGCAAGGACCGCTGAACAGGGCAAAGACCGCCATGGAAAGCACCGCTAGCCCATTTGCGGCAGGGGCAGTGACGCAAATGGGACCGTCACGGGATGTGTGCTGCACTCTGGGCACCAGTCTCCCTCCAGAACCAGTGGAGAACAGCATCCACTCCGTCTGTCCTGCACAGGATGAAGCACTCTGGGCACCAGTCCCCCTCCAGAACCAATGGAGAACAGCATCTACTCCGTCTGCCCTGCACAGGATGAAGCTCTGTGGGCACCAGTCCCCCTCCAGAACCAGTGGAGAACAGCATCCACTCCGTCTGTCCTGCACAGGATGAAGCACTCTGGGCACCAGTCCCCCTCCAGAACCAGTGGAGAACAGCATCCACTTGAGAGACTGTGGCTTTGCACTCCCCAGGATGGTACAGTGGGCAACCCACCCACTGTAGAGACTTGAGAGACTGTGGCTTTGCACTCCCCAGGATTGAACAGTGGGCAACCCATCCACTGTAGAGACTTGAGAGACTGTGGCTTTGCACTCCCCAGGATTGAATAGTTGGCAACCCACCCACTGTAGAGACTTGAGAGACTGGCTTTGCACTCCCCAGGATTGAACAGTGGGCAACCCACTCACTGTAGAGACTTGAGAGACTGTGGCTTTGCACTCCCCAGGATACATCAATGGGCATGGAGCCCCCTCGTGGATCTGGCGTGGTGCACTCATCCGGCTGAGGTGCCCCCCTTCCCTTCCCCCTGAGGTGCCTGTTGTATTTCGATCTGATGCCCCTGCAGTGTTCTCTCCGTTTGGATCGGGTATCTTGTGTGGGCCTCGCCCATGCATTTTGGGCCCAGTGGTCCACGTACTATGAATGGTGCAATACCTGCACTACTAATCGTAGTGTATATTTTGTTTATTGTGTATATATATATATGTATATATTTGCTTACTGTATTTTGATATATTACATTGGTTCCACTCATTTCCTTTTGTCTTTGCATTCTTCCGGGGGGTTTGGGGGGTGTTATTGTAATGTATAGATATGCATTGGTGTGTGTGTTGTTGTGGGTGAGGGTCGGGTGGGGGTTGGGGTGTTGAGTGTGTGTGTCCCTGTGTTTTTGCCTCCCCCCTCCCCTATGTCGTAGTGCAGTACTCACCGTGGTCTTCGCCGCCGGCGTTGATGATCCTCGTGGAGGAGCAGGAAGACTAGCGCTGGCAGAATATGAAGTTCCGGCTCCATGGTGCCCTCTTTCCTCATGGAGTGTAGAGGTGAGCGTTTTCCCTTTGAAATGGCTGTTTCCGACGTGTTTTTATCCGCGGTGAATCCGCCCCGGAAAAGGTGGCAGATTGGTAGGTTGTGATACTGTGGGCGGTACATTGTCTTCCGCCTGTCTGTTGGCGGTGACCGCCGCGCTGTTTGTTTATACCGCCGTAGCGGTCTGAGTGTTAAAGTGGCTGTCTTTGTTGGCAGTTTCCACCACGGTCATAATTGCTAATTTTTTACAGCCGGCCTGTTGGCGGTCTTACCGCAGCTTTAACACCGTCCGCCAGGGTTGCAATGACCACCTATATTTTAAGGTTTTGCTAATAATTTATTAGGCTTAGTTAGCATGAGTCGAGGCCTAGCTGCCGGGTTTTCATATTAAATGTGTTTTCTACCGTGCAGTTTGCTGACTTGCTGAAGGACATGTACTCGTATTTTTTCCAAAGCTAAAGGATGAAGTGTAACCGTAGTAGATCCGTTCTCATGAAATTCGACTTATTAGAAGAAACATTTTTGCTGAATGCAACACTGTAGACTGATAGCAGGTACAAGGTCGCCTGAACCGGTACAGACAATGGACCTACTGACTGAAGATGCAAGAGTACCACAGGAGTATGAAATCATACCGGACATTCTGCCCGCTGGAGACGTCAATCATAAGAACCAATAAACTACGTGAGAACTGTTATGGGGTGACAATTTTGATGAAATCATTGCAAACGTATTGGATGGAGATAGTGGGGTGCCAACCCCAACCAATCAAGAATTAGGGGACTGTACGACGAAAAAGGGATAAAAACCCTATGACACGGGGAGCTATTTAGATAGAGGAGGGGGAGATGTCGTTTCGAATTTTGCTATGATCCAGACACTTTGTCACTCTGCATAGAGACTTTGCTGTTTGGTTCTTCAAACAACCTTGCCCTTGCCTTGCCCGTTATATACTTTTCCTCCTTATGAGGGAAGTGTCCCTTCTTACCCGTTCTTGCTGAAATTCCCTGGCTGATGGCGAATCAACTGATGTCCTGAGGACGAAGACTGAATCTGCATGCTGACCCAATACGGAGGGTAACTGTATGATGATGAACTGTAATTGTCTGACTGCCTTTTCTTTCTAGGTACCAACTGCTTCTTTTGACAGAGACCATAGTTAGATGTTTTCCAAATTGGTGTTACCAAATTGTTTTGCATGAAGCCCAACATGCCAATTCTAATTCGAGGTTAGATAAGGGGTTCACTAAAACAGACACAATTAGACAAAATGACTGGTTCAATGTTTTGTTGAATGATGCGCTAATGATACTCTGCTAAGGTTAACCTATGTTGACGTTGTGTTATGTTCTAATGTTCGTGATATTTGCTTTGATGAAATCTTATTCGAGTTGCCATATTATGACCATGCTAATGTGCTTTATGGTTTTGAGACTAATAAACTTGCTAGTAGAATTGTAATCAATAGGGAATAAACTCCATATATTTGTACTAAACTGGTGTGGTTGTTCATGACTGAAAGGTCATGGTGGTTTCTGTGTCTTATTGATGACGTTATTGACATATTGATTAACATGTTGATCAGTTATCTCATCCTAAGGTGTCTTCGATCAGGGTCAAAAGATGAATTGGCCTAAAACAAGTCCCCGAGTGAATAAATTAATCAGATTGGGACGCGTTAGCAGTTCTGGTAGCAGAGCGATGGTTTAGGCCCTTTGGGGGCCTACGACGAGGGACCATTGTTTAAAAGTGTTTTTCGAAATAATGCAAATTGGAGGTATGATGAATCTCTAAATTCCCCATGACTTTCCCAGAATCTCTCGCACTTGCCTAAGTGAGTTGGGTATGTTCTCGGCGTTTTAGTATGTGTGGTGTAGAATCTGCACTTGCTCAGCTTATGCATTTTGCATGTGATTTATTACGTTTTGTGTGAATTTAGGCCAGATAATGTTGTTTTAGTAGGAGTGGGCTACTCCGCAGTATGAGAGTAGGGAAGTCGGCGATCTTCATGTGAGTGTGGTGCTTTGTGCTCAAAATACTCCACGTGGTTGTTGGTAATGTACGGACCCGGCGTGGTCTAAGACTCCGGGGTACATTGATAAGGAGACACTTGGTTTATGTTGTAATTTGTGCGGTTTAATAGGTCAATCGGGCGTGGTTGACAAGTCGAGTTTGAGTCAAATTGTGTGATTGAAACCTTTGATGGAGATTTGGCAAGTTCTAAAGTGCACTAGAACAAACCATTGACAAGTCGAGAGTAGGATTAGCGGGTCGAATTCTGCTCGCGAGTGCGGGAGCTGAGAAGGAGAGAGTAGCGGCTGAGGCTTAAAGTGAAATCTCTGTAAAGTTCTGAAGCGATTGTGTTAACCTTCCTGTAGTAAACCGGCAAATTTGGGTTTTTGTTGGTAAAGGTGCTCGCAATATATTGCATTCGTTTTGTGTGAGGAGGACAAGCCGCAAGACTTTGTCAGCTGCAGTGTGTGTGAATGTGACGTCATTTAAGCCGCGCTGAGATAGGTCAGTTGCTGAGAGGGGTCGCGCACGGATTGGCAGCCGTTCGTGAAAGGCAATTGGTTGAGAAGGTAGGCAAAGAGTGTTCTGGGAATTAAAGTAACTTCCTGATTAGATTTAAAACAAAATAAAAGACGTAAAAATGAAGTTTTTCAAGGCTCTAAAGAGTGCTTTGAGGGGAGACACATACATTACAGCTAGTGTGGGGGAACCTACACCGCCTGAGGGTACTCCAGCTTATATCGTAATGGAGGAAAAGGGAGTCGCACCATGTCTTTGGCTAAAACAGTGGTGCAAGTTGACAGAAAAGGAGGGATGTTTAGCGTTTCCAGAATACGGAACGTTTAATGTAAGAATTTTGGAAAATTTACGAATGATGTTAAGTGTGCAAAAAACGCCTCCGAGACCAGCTCAGTATGAGGCATTATCAATCTGGGATTTGATGGCCATACGACAGAGACAGCGGAAATGTAAAAGGAAAATGAAAAGAGCAGAAAAGACTTTAGCAGAGGCTAGATGGGATAATGAGACCAAAATGTGGAGAAGGGGAATAGCTGATGGGATTAAGATGTTCCCGACAATAACCCAAGAAGATGAGACACAGGGAAAGAAAGCCACTTGTAAGACAGACAAGGGCTTTAGTAAGACAAAGGAGACTCAGAGGTCCTGGGTAGATGAAGATGATTCAGACGATGAAGAGTTTCTTAATCAGTTGTTACATGATCGCCCACCACCATATGCCATAAATGATAATGTACCGAGCACTAGTGTGGGTTCTGAAGACCCGGCACAAAATAAGGCAATCACAAGTACAGTGCAGACAAGTGATACAGTTTTGATACAGAATGGTGTCAGTGTACCCACCGCGCCAGACACACAGATACAGTTGCAGCCACCACAGATTCAGAGGCTTTATCCTGATGTTCCCGTATTAGAGACAACTACGAGTCTGATGGTGCCGCTTGATCCAATATAAACGAGATCAAAGTTAGTGCAGATTGAGCCAACTCTGCAATTGCTGCCCCAGCCTCAGCAACAGGTGGTTCCGAGTTACACTTCTGTTGCAGGACTGCAGTCAGTACTTACAGCACCTATAAAAGTTAATGCTCCACAGGGTTTGGGACTTGGACAGTCACCAGCTGCTATATCATTACCAATTACTGTTGGTCCACCAGTACCGCTGTATGCGCAAGGTAAGCCTGGTATATGTGATCAGGGAGTAATGACCCAAGAGGCAATAAGAGGAGGGTCTGCCGGAAACTTGCAGCGAATGACACAGGGAGGACAGACAGCTGAAAGGTCCAGATCCTTGTTGGACTTTAGTCCGATTGGGGTTGCTTTAGAGACGATGAGGCAAGTAGGTTTGGGAACACTAGCCCCACAGGTAATGAGTACAAATACGACACGGACACCAATGATCCAGTCTGGAAATGTCTCGTTGCAAGGCTTAACAGCGCAACAATTGAAAGAGTGGTTAGACAAATTCAACAATCCGCAGACTACTGCAGTGACTGCAGAGAGGTCAGAAAGGGAATAATACCTGAATTTTGTGAGACTGGGTGTAGAAGCCATGGAACTAGTGGAAGGAACAATGGGGTTGAACAGACTAGAGTCATACACAGAAGCAGAATTGAGGTATCTGTGCCCCAAAATAACCAAGAAGGTGAGCAAGGTGTATCAGAGGTTGGCAAAGCTGGCAGACAAATATGGTATAGACACAGAAAGTACTAAGCATTTGAAAAGGAGCTATAGGTTAGACTTTGAACCTAAAGATTTCGAGCTCATGAGGTCTACCGGAATGAAGGCACACCTCAAAGAGATACTACAGAGTGCTCAAATTTGGGGAGCATTACAGAAATGGGAAGGCAGATGGGCAAAGAAGAGAGATAAAGAGAAAGGTGATGGCCCAGAACCAAAACAGGTGAAAGCTGCACTGGACACGGGGACAATAAAGATGTTACCAAAGAGAGAAACAGCGGGAGGGGGTCTAGTCCATGTACCGTGGTCTAGAGGTGAAATTCTGTCATTCACAAATGATTATCCCAGGTTAAGGGAGAAGCCGATGGAGTGGTATCAGCAGACGGACAGGTTTGTGAAGCTTGCAAAATGTCTCTGGGAAGACTTCAATACCCTATTTGACATTATAGTTCCTGCTGACTTATGGCTTGAGTGTAAGAGGGGTGTGGATTGGTCGACAGAGGAACCCGCAAGGGATAAGGTTACTGGAGCACCGTCTTCTGAAGTGACGAGGTATTATCACAAAGTGATTGAATTTTTGAAGCAGAAAGTGTCGGCGAAAGTGACTGATTGCCAGAAAATTGATCGAACGTCACAAGAGGGCAAGGAGTCGATTCATGCTTACTATGAGAGGTTGTTGAAGGCATTCAAACACTATAGTGCCACTGAGGTCATAGAACTGAAAGACATGAATCACCTTGTGTTCAGGTTTGTTGAAGGGCTGAGACCAGAGATTAGCCAAATGATTAAGAATCATTTGATCTGTAGGCAAGCAAAGCCGATTGATGAGGTGTTGCAGTATGCGAAATACTGTAGTGACAAGATTGAGTTGAAACAGAGAAAGTTGAAAGAAAAGGTGATGGTGATGCAAATTAAGGCAGCGCAAGCAGGGATGCAGGGAAGTGGAATACAACAGATGGTACAGCAACAACCGCAGGGAACTGGAGTGTTTCAGGCTCAACCGAGAGGTCGAGGAGGTTTTGTGAACCGGGGTCCAGATATAAATACTGTTGTGGTTCAAAATGATGTGCAGGGGATGAAAAAGATGTCACCATGTCACGCGTGCGGGGTGTGGGGCATTGGAAGCGGGAATGCCCAACGATGGTGCAGGATGGTGCTTTTCAACAAAGCAATGATATTGGTGCATTTCAAACTGTGAGGGGTCCAAAAGTGAGGGGTCAAAATCCGAACTTCCATAATAACATGGTGCACATGCAGGGTCTTCAACCCGTGCAACAGATGCAAATGCCACGTGTTCAACCAGAACAAATGCAGCAGGCACAACAGCAGATTCCCATGGTACCTAGACAGCAAATGCAAATACCATTAGCCCCAATGGGACAGCAACAGGTGATGCTTCCTCAACAGGTCACAGGTCAAGCAATGAGTCAAAATAACACAGTACAGCAATTCCCATCGCATGGTGAGGATGGAATAAATGATGATTAGTCGGATGATTGTTCAGACAGCGAGCAGTGCAGGCTTGCAGCATCCCTAGAAGTAGATCAGAGGGGACCTTATGTGGAAGGAAAGGTGATGGGTCATAAGGTTTCATTCCTAGTTGATACAGGAGCTACACGCTCTACAGTCAGAAGTGCAGAGGTTCTGAAATTGCCACTTTCGGGGCGTACCATAAGGTTGGTAGGAGTAGCAAATCAGTTCCTGACAAACCAGATTACAGATCCAGTCCAAGTCGAGATTGGTACTTTCCAGGGATTACATAGATTTGTAGTCTGTCACTCAAGTCCTATATCCCTATTGGGAAGAGACTTAGGGGGTCATTCCGACCCTGGCGGTCCATGACCGCCAGGGCCGGGGACCGCGGAAGCACCGCCAACAGGCTGGCGGTGCTTCCTGGGCCATTACCGCCGCGGTCAGAAAAGGGCAACCGGCGTTTTCCTGCCAGTTTACCCCTGGCCCAAGGAATCCGACCCCCTTCCCGCCATCCTGGTCCTGGCGGTAAAAACCGCCAGGAACAGGATGGCAGGAACGGGTGTCGTGGGGCCCCTGGCATGGGCAGTGCAGGGGCCCCCTCACAGGGCCCCATAATGATTTTCAGTGTCTGACATCGCGACACCCGACGCACACCAGCAACTCCGCCGGCTCCATTCGGAGCCGGCTTCATCGTTGCTGGGTCTTTCCCGCTGGGCCGGCGGGCGGCCTTTTGGCGGTCGCCCGCCGGCCCAGCGGGAAAGCCAGAATGGCCGCCGCGGTCTTCTGACCGTGGTGCGGTCATTCGGCGGTAACCGCATGGCCGCCGCGGTTGGAATGACCGCCTTACTGTGCAAAACAAGGTGTTCGATTACCTGTTCCAATGAAGGGATTGAAGTGCAGACAAACAGTGATGATGAAGAGGACGATGGTCAGTTCTCATAGTTAGAGACAGAGACCGCAAATGAGGAATACCCTTTGATAACCCTATTCCCGATGCTTACAGTGACTGACTTACCACCTGAATTACAGGGAACAGTGACGGAGAGGGTGTGGGACCTGACAGGAAAAGAAGTGGGACTAATAAAGGGAGTAGAACCAGTCAAAGTAGAGGTAAAGCCAAATGCAGTGTTTCCCCAGGTACCGCAGTACCACATGGCACAAGATGTCCTTATACAGGTGGCTCAGACAATTGCGGACTTTGTGAAGCAAGGGGTTCTGAAAGAAGTGCTGAGTAGCCCATGCAATTCACCAATAATGGGTCTGAAAAAGCCTTGTGGGAAAGTTCGAATTGTTCAAGACTTGAGGAAAATAAATGAGATAGTGGTAAAGTGTTGCTCCATAGTGCCAAATCCAGCCATGATCATGTTTCAGGTTCTGTGTGATGCAGAGTGGTTCACAGTTGTAGACTTGTCTCAAGCATTCTTTTCGGTGTTTCTTCATGAGGATAGCCAATTTCTTTTCAGTTTCAAATTCCTGGATAAGGTTTACAGTTGGTGTCGAATTCCTCAAGGGTTTTCTGAATCACCTTCCATCTTTAATCAGATACTGAAGAAGGATTTGGAGTCATTAGAACTGCCTTTCAGTTCGACTCTAGTACAGTACATTGATGACTTGTTAATTGCTTCCAGAACAAAAGATGACTGCAGGTATGACACAATTGCCTTACTGAACCATTTGGGAAAGAATGGACATAAAGTGTCCCCAAAGAAGCTGCAATACTGTCGGAGAGAGGTGAAGTACTTAGGTCACCTGATTGAGAAAGGGTCAAGGAAAATATCCAAAGAAAGAGTGACAGCCATATTACAGATGAATCCCCCGACAAATAAAAGAGACGTCAGGATGTTTTTGGGAATGGTGGGCTACTGTCGCCAGTGGATTCCCAACTTCTCGATTATCTCTAGATCCTTTGGTGAGATTGACTGTTAAGGAAGTCCAGGATGGCCCAGGTGCCATAACCATGTCAGAGAAAGAAATGAAGGCATTCATGGAACTGAGAGAAAGCATGTGCAGGGCACCAGCTTTAGGTATGTCTGATTACACAAAGCGTTTTGTACTGTTTTGTCATGAACGTGATGCTTGTTCTTTGTCTGTCCTGACCCAGGTCCATGGAGGTGCAAACCGCCCAATAGCATATTTTTCAGCTACTTTGGACCCAGTCGCAGCAGCCTTACCAGGTTGTTTGCACGCAGTTGCAGCAGTTGGTCAAAGCCTCACACAGTGTGAAGGTATAGTGATGGGACACCCTTTAGCAGTAATGGTCCCACATTCAGTTGAAATCCTGTTGACCTGAACCAAGACACAGCATATGACAAATGCGAGATTGACAGAATATGAAACCATTATACTGGGGTCACCTAATGTATCCCTTAAAAGATGTACTGTATTGAACCCAGCAACTTTACTTCCTATTGAAAATGCAGACATTAATGATGCTGAGGAGGTAGAATATGATTGTCTGAAGGTAACAGATTTGTGCACCAAACCAAGACCTGATATTAAAGACACCCAACTGGAAGAAAATGATTACATTATCTTTGTTGATGGTTCATGTCTGAGAGACGCAGTAGGAGTACTGAGAGCTGGATATGCCATGTGTACAATCACTGGTATCTTAGAAGCTTCCTGGCTCGAAAGAGCGTACTCTGCTCAAGTGGCTGAATTAATTGCTCTTACTAGGGCATGCCATGCAGCTGAAAACCTGAAAGTCACTATCTATACTGACAGCAGTTACGGACTTGGAATTGTACATGATTTTGGCCAATTGTGGTCACAGAGGGGTTCCCTGACCTCTTCTGGTTCACCAGTGAAAAATGGCGAGAAAATTAAAGACTTGTTGCATGCGATTCAGTTACCTCTTGAAATTGCTGTGGTGAAATGCAATGCTCATGTTAAGTCACAAGACTTTGTGTCAATGGGAAATGGATATGCAGATCAAGTCGCAAGTTTTTGTGCATTAAACTGTATTTCGTTTCGAGATCAGTGGGAATTGTTACCTGAATCTGAAAATTAAACATGCATTAAGGGTGGTTGACACGTTAGACAAATTAAAATCATTGCAGGGACGTGCCAGCAAAGAGGAGAAACGTTCCTGGCAGAGAATGCAATGCGTACAGAGATCTGATGACTTATGGGTTTCAGAGGAGGGAAAAATGGTTTTGCCAAACAGTCTTTTGTCACAATGTGCAAGGTTTTACCATGGTCAAGCACATGTTGGGAGAGACGCAATGATCAGGTTATTCAAAATCAATTGGTTCAATCCAAAATTCAGACAAGCTGCAGAAGTCATCTGTCACAGGTGCATCATCTGTCAGCAGATGAATGCGGGGAAAGGGACTGTGGTGAATTTGAGCCACGTTGGGAGAGCAGGAGGTCCATTTAGCAGAAAGCAGATGGATTTTATTGAGATGCCTGTGTGTGGAGGTCTGAGATATGTGTTGGTGATTGTGTGCATTTTTAGTCACTGGATTGAAGCTTACCCTACACGTAGGAATGACAGTCTCACAGTAGCAAAGCTGCTGCTTAGGGAGTTAATACCATGTTTCGGGTTCCCAATCTCTTTAGAATCAGATAGGGGAAGACACTTCGACAATGAGGTGATTAAGCTCTTGTGTGCTGCATTGAACATTGAACAGAAGTTGCATTGTAGCGGTCGCCCTGAAGCATCAGGACTAGTGGAGCAGATGAATGGTACCTTGAAGTCGAGATTGGCAAAAATGTGCGCAGCTATCAATTTTAAATGGCCAGATGCATTGCCCTTAGTGCTGATGTCAATGAGAAACACACCCGACAAGAAAACAGGACTGTCTCCTCATGAAATTCTTATGGGCCGAGCTATGAGATTGCCTGCAGTACCTGCAAATGTTCTTATGAATATCATGGATGATATGGTGTTGGACTACTGCAAGGGTCTGGCTGACATGGTCCGCTCTTTCTCTCACCAGGTGGAGGCTACCACATTGCCACCAATAAGTGATCCAGGTCACAACCTGAAAGCCGGTGACTGGGTTGTTGTCAAGAAACACATGAGGAAGTTGTGTTTGGAGCCACGTTGGAAGGGGTCGTATCAAGTAATACTGACAACTACTACTGCTGTGAAATGTGCAGGTCATCCAAATTGGATACATGCCAGTCACACAAAGAAAGTGACGTGTCCAGCTGACCAGGAACTTGAAGTACCCAAAACAACAGCTGCAGCGAAGGAAGTCTCAGGGTCAGAGAGTATTCAAAGGGGAACTAAGACTGAAGGAGAGCCTGCTGATGACGGCTTAATCACTCAAACCGTAAACGAGATCCAGAGGAGTGACAGTGAGCCTATCTCAGCTGAGGCAACAGGGGAACTGACACAAAGAGAGGTTCTCCCAAAAGCAGACGGATACAGGGTTGAAGTTGAGCCCATAACTGACCCTGAAGGCGAAGGGGGTGAGGCAGAAGGAAGTCGGGGTGTTCTGAATCATCAAGAGAAAACACCATAGTACCAGAGGAGGGCACTGTTCAACAACCTGAAGGATCGAGCGGAAAGAAAACACTTAAAGGAGATAACTGGCCGAAGCCACAAGCTGAAAAGGAAAGAGTGATCCCTAATGAAACAATAGAGGAAGAAGTTGACACAACCAGGAAAGAAGATCTCAGTGAAGGAGAGTTACAGGGTGATTGTAAACTAAAAAGAAAGAGAGTTGCAAACAGAAGATACGCAGGTCCTGAATGGGCGTATGCAACAACAGCTGAATGGCAACAAGAACTCTTGGCGTTCTGTTTTGATCGAGAAATTCCAGGTCAACACTACGGCACCTGAATTCAACCATAGAAAGAGACTGTGTTAAATTGAAAATGTAAATTGAAAGCTGAAAAACTGAGAAAAGAGACTGATAAATTACCGGATGTGACACTGATAACCTGAATTGACTCTGAGAAAAAACGATTATGACAAGATGCTAACCTGATGTGACAAAGGGTCCTGGGAGTGAGAGAGACACTGTAAATACTTGCTAAGAGAAAGAGACTTTGTGCAAAGAAAAAGAAAAAAAAGGAGCTTTTAAATCTACCTCGAAGTTGATTGTTTTGCTATTCTGCTCTCTGATTCTTTATAGATCATGAGTAACCTGAGAAATAATGATAAGGGTAGGATGCTTGGCTGGTTGAGTGTCGTTTTGGGTATGGTATGTGCAGTAATAATTATAGGTGTGATTGTGGGAATGCCATTGGCGGATAAGAATGCGACTAACAATGCTCCAACTCCTGAAACTACTACTACACTAACACCATGGGAGAGGTCTGAGCAGGATGCGAAGTACTTGCATGAGGGAACTAATTCAAAAGGAGAACTATCTACTAATGTCTTCTATCGCTTGCTGAATGAGTATGTTGACACAATGGATGCGAAGAATTGCTATGTGTGCACAAAGATTCCTTCGTCAGTACAAGAAGGGGTTACTGACCATAGTCTGCCAAGCTGTAGTTTGCTGTTAACGAGATTCTATGATCAAGAACATGTTCAATACTTCTATTCTAACTTAGATGTAGTATTTTCTTTTGTACCTGTGATAGAGTTTCTAAATAAATTAGCTAAAGAACACAGCATAAAATTAGTTAGGGGCTTCTTTGAGCCGACACTGACATTTGGGACAGCTTATGCGCACCGCAATAATCTAACTTGCTTACTAACGCCTGTAGAGAAGAGCTTCTTAGATCACACTGATGATAGACGAAAGGCATTGAAGGAAAGGCCAGAAAAGGGATTAGAAAAACACACGTTTGCAAATGATTATGCTTACACTGCAATAAAGACACAAGGCAAATTAGCTATAGATGCATTACACGTAGGAAGGCTTTGTATATAGAGGCCAAAATCTGAGAATGACGCTTTATTTGTGGGAACGAGTGAGTGCAGGCATGTGTTTTTGTTTCAGAGTAAATGGAAGTTCATGTTAAATGGGCAGGATCCAGCGATCCCTGGGATCTATTATATATGTGGACTTAATGCTTATTGTCGTCTTCCAAAGGGATGGTATGGGACATGTTATTTGGGAATAGTTTTCCCAAAGATCTACCAGATTAACGACTTAAAGCAACTTCCTAAAACGTCTGAATTACATCATACTAAACAAAAGAGAGAGACAGCGGCTGCTGTCGTTGGTGACATATTTGGAGCCATAATTTCTTCAGTAGTAGTTATCTTAAACTCCATAAAGATTCGAAGGTTGTCTACTATTGTGGATAACATGCTGACAAACTTCACAGGGGCTATACTCCTGATGGATACTGAACTTGCTGCGGAGAGGGCTATGACTCTTCAAAACCGGCTTGCTTTAGACATTCTTTTAGCGAAAAGTGGCAGAGTCTGTAAGATGCTTAATGAGCGCCATAGTTGTGTATTCATTCCTGATAATAGTAAAAAGATTTGAGGTATGCTTACTAACCTAACAAGAGATAGTGCAGATTTGAAGGAGCTGAAGGAACCTGGAGTCTGGGAAAAGGTTGGAAAGGGAATTGCTAAAGTAGGGAATTGGTTTAGTAGTATTTGGAATGGGCTACTTGCGAAAATACTAGGGGGTATATTGATTATTTTAATTTGTTTATTTGGACTATGGTTATCATGCAAAATTTGTAAAATGTTCAAAAGAAATTTGGCAAAACGCAATAAAAGAAAAGAGGAAAGGGAAAAGGAGAAAATGTTCCAAGAAATTTGGGAAAAATCACATGGGGGAAGAAGTTAAAATGCGTGTACTAAGAAAAATGAAAGGTTGTGAAGGAAAAGGTTTTGTGTGATGACAAGTGTCATCAGAGGAGGGACTGAGAGAGCGTAGCACTTATACTCAAAATTAACATGAAATGTTTATGAACTAATGCGTAATAATGCCGCATAGAAAATGTATGAATGTACTTTTTTAAAAAGTGCGCTTGAAATGTGCCCACGGGGAGTGGCCTCCAATGTATACAATGACTAATGAAACTGACTAATAATGATGAAATGATATGTTAAAATATGGTTTTGCACTAATATAAAAGGTTATATGTTAAGGTTTTGCTAATAATTCATTAGGCTTAGTTAGCATGAGTCGAGGCCTAGCTGCCCAGTTTTCATATTAAATGTGTTTTTCTAGCGTGCAGTTTGCTGACATGCTGAAAGACATGTACTCGTATTTTTTCCAAAGTGAAAGGATGAAGTGTAACCGTAGTAGATCCGTTCTCATGAAATTCGACTTGTTAGAAGAAACATTTTTGCTGAATGCAACACTGTAGATTTATAGCAGGTACAAGGTCACCTGAACCGGTACAGACAATGGACCTACTGACTGAAGATGCGAGAGGACCACAAGAGTATGAAATCATACCAGATATTCTGCCCGCTGGAGAGTTCAATCATAAGAACCAATAAACTACGTGAGAACTGTTATGGGGTGACAATTTTGATGAAATCATTACAAACTTATTGGATGGAGATAGTGGGGTGCCAACCCCAACCAATCAAGAATTAGGGGACTGTACAACGAAAAAGGGATAAAAACCCTATGACACGGGGAGCCATTTAGATAGAGGAGGGGGAGATGCCGTTTCGAATTTTGCTATGACCCAGACACTTTGTCACTCTGGATAGAGACTTTGCTGTTTGGTTCTTCAAACCAACTTTGCCCTTGCCTTGCCGTTATATACTTTTCCTTCTTATGAGGGAAGTGTCCCTTCTTACCTGTTCTTGCCGAAATTCCCTGGCTGATGCTGAATCAACTGATGTCCTGAGGACAAAGACTGAATCTGTATGCTGACCCAATACAGAGGGTAACTATATAATGATGAACTGTAATTGTCTGACTGCCTTTTCTTTCTAGGTACCAACTGCTTCTTTTGACAGAGACCATAGTTAGATGTTTTCCAAACTGGTGTTACCAAATTGTTTTGCATGAAGCCCAACATGCCAGTGCTAATTCGAGGTTAGATAAGGGATTCACTAAAACAGAAGAAATTAGACAAAATGACTGGTTCAATGCTTTGTTGAATGATGCGCTAATGATACTCTGCTAAGGTTAACCTATGTTGACGTCGTGTTATGTCCTAATGTTCGTGTCCTTTGCATTGATGAAATCTTATTTGAGTTGCCATATTATGACCATGCTAATGTGCTTTATGGTTTTGAGACTAATAAACTTGCTAGTAGAATTGTAATCAATAGGGAATAAACTCCATATATTCGTACTAAACTGGTGAGGTTATTCATGACTGAAAGGTCATGGTGGTTTCTGTGTCTTATTGATGATGTTGTTGACATATTGATTGACATGTTGATCAGTAATCTCGTCCTAAGGTGTCTTCAATCAGGGTCAAAAGATTCATTGGCCTAAAACGAGTCCCAGAGTGAATAAATTAATCAGATTGGGACGCGTTAGCACCACCATCACAGCCTCGATGGCGTCCAAATGCAGTCGAACACGGCCGATTGCGGGCTTCACGTTCAGGGTTCAGGGCTCAGCGTTTGGCTTAATGGTAGTCTGGCTTGACAGCGGTCGCTACCACCACCTGCACCTCCTCTGAGCGCTGTGGGTCTCTGTGCGTCTGCGCGGCAAGACCTTGCAGTTACTCCTACAAGAGACGCTGCTCGGAACTGCTGTCTCTTTTAGAGGTCTTAGCATTTTGTCCACTCTTCAAACAACTTTCAGGTCCCATGCTGTCAGATGTCCTGAGGAGGAGAGAGGCAAAACTGCTCGACAACGAAACTACAATGATTTACAAGAGTTTTGTTTACCGACTATAACACTCCTCACTGTCCTAAATGTGATTACAATTTGGTCTAGTTAAGCAGTCTATTGCTCGTAAAGGAGCGTTCTTGAAACTGTGTTTTAAATTCCGACAGCTCTGGTGGCCACATTAGACCACCTTCTCTGGCTTGAAATTAAGAACTCTGGAGAGAACATGCCTTTAAAGCATTATCTACACGTGTCACTAGCCGACCTGCGTGCAGAAGGGCTATGGAATACGTCATCACATTTGGCCCTTTCAAAAAACTGCTTTGGAGTAACATCCATTTATTGCCTCTGCTTGAAGACAAGCACGAACTGCCTAAACGGGCCCACACATGGGCAGACATTAATAGCTATCCAGATCTCTGCAGCCAACCGTATTTAGCACCTCACCATGGAAAAATTATAAAGCATCAACTTTTGTTATGGCGCGTCGGAGGACTCCCCACTTTGGGCATTTTGCCCAGGGTGTATAATCACACTGACTTGCAGCATTGTAGACTCCGGAGCTATTTCAAGGAATCCATGGGGCATATTTTGTGGGTTTGTCCTACCCTACAGCAGCAAGACAAGTTTGGCTAAAACAATTGTGTATTCGATGGGACTTTGTTAGCGTCAGCATGCAGTTGTATCTGCAATTCAAGGTACTAACAATCGTTTGAGCGCTCGTTTTGTAAAATTCATCAATTTTGTTGAAAAAACTTTGGCAAGGAATATAGCAAATTAATCATTTTAGGGTGCACAGTGTATTGGGAATTCTATGCTATGAAATCTTGTTTTTTAAATTGGTGCTTTATGCAATGGTTTAATCAACTAGCATAACTAAATACATTTGAATTTTAATTTGTCAACAGCTTCATATCAGTGTTTTAGCCACTGATAAGGCACGTTTTTAAATACACAACACTTTATTGAAATGAGCTGTATGGCGTACAGCATTACAGCAACACTTGCAATTGTTCTGCGTCTTAAAGCGTTTTTAAATGAGTCACCCTTAGATTTTACATTTTTCAACAATGTATAATGTTTTAGAATTTTCATTTAACTAAAGTTAATAAAAAATCTGTACCTTTTGAATCTCCAGTTTGTTTCAATAGTTTTATTGGACATTTACATGCAGGAGTATACAAAACATGTGTGCAATAACAATAGACCCACATGGTCAGTAATCACCCCCCCCCCCCCTCACCCCCCACACCCACATCAAGGACATGAACTTTAGGTTATTGTGATCTATCAGAGTCAGCTGGGAGGGTCACACCATAAGGAGGTAGCTGCATTACATTCAGTAAGCTCAAGGCACAAAGCCTCTAGGTGCATGTGCTGCCCCATAAGTAGGAGTTCCAGAGTTTGTGATACAGATGGGGTTTGTCCGCTATATCATGGGCGATCTTCTTGTGGCCCAACAAGATCCACAGTTTTGGGAGTCAGTGTTTGTATGTAGGGGAAATAGGTTCCCCCGTAAGGAAAAGATAGCATATTTCGGGGCCAGAAAAAGATGGGAGATATGCTGCCCGCTGTGGAGTAGAGAGGTAAAAGCCCTCCTCGGGGCTGCCCAAGTTGGAAAATTCTGGGAGTTTATCTAGGTTGCAGCCTGGGTCTGAAAGATTACCTGGACAGCATCTCATAAGGACTCTATGAGGGGCAGAAGCATAGGATGTACAGAAGGGTACTTGTATCACTACAGCCACACCAACATGTCACTGGGTATTCTACATTGAAGATATGCCAGCGGTGGGGTGTGAGAAGCCAACAGTGCAAACATTTCTATAGGATTTACCTACCCTACATGGATCTAGCAAAATTAGTAGTGCAGTGGAAAATGTCATGCTATTGTTTAGTTTCCAGAGTAAACTGTAGGGCCCTCTCCCAGTGCAGTTGGTATGGTGCCTTAGGCAATGCTGTCCAGGTATTGAGGATGTTGTAAATATTGGAGGTGTTAGCGCACCTGGTCCTTAGTAAGTAAACTTACAAGGGGACGCATATAGGTCGATGAACCTTTTGCTTCGCATGGAGTATCCTAGTCATGCAGTGACTACTGGACCAGTAATCAACATCAATAATCAAGAAAACATTCTACGGAAAACAGCCAACAACCATCTACTCATGAATGACCAAAACTCGGTAAAGAGTTCACAATTTTTATTTCCCTATTGATTCCAAATCTAAATCATATGTTAACTAAATCTTTATTCAAACCACTTTATTAATTAATTAATAGAAAACATAATCTCTTGAAAGAAAGTATATGACAATGCAATTTCATAAACTAAGAATACCAGTATTAATAGCAAGGTTCAGCAAAATAAGTTTGTCAGTCATTTGTCGCTGTCAACGTCACCCTTAACAACCTACCTAACCAAGATTAGCATCAGCATGTGGGACTTCATGCAAAAACCTTTTAGAGAAAACATTAATTTGGAAAAAATCTACCTAAGTGATAATTTCTAAAATCAGCTCAGTTGGTACTTAGAAGAAAAGGCATAAAATCGCCAGTCACATTTTCATAGCTACCTATCCAGGATGGATCCGCAACAAGTCAGTCTTCGTCTTCAGGTCATCAATTAGACAGCTACGGATCAGGCTCACAGATTTTGAGCCCAGCGACAGGACCTCGGACAGCGTCTCCTGACATCATCAATTCTCCCCTCGCATCTCTCATCATCTGAAATTTTAGGGGGTCATTCTGACCTTGGAGGACGGCGGAGGCCGTCCGCCAAGGTACCGCCGTCAGAACACCGCACCGCGGTCGAAAGACCGCGGCGGTGATTCTGATATTTGTCCTGGGCTGGCGGGCGGCCGCCAAAAGACCGCCCGCCAGCCCAGGGCAAATCAACCTTCCCACTAGGATGCCGGCTCAGAATTGAGCCGGCGGAGTGGGAAGGTGCGACGGGTGCAGTTGCACCCGTCGCGTATTTCAGTGTCTGCTGGGCAGACACTGAAATACTTTTTGGGGCCCTCTTACGGGGGCCCCTGCCGGCAGGGGCCCCCAGGGGCCCCGCGGCACCCCCTACCGCCATCCTGTTCATGGCGGGAGAGCCGCCATGAACAGGATGGCGGTAGGGGGTGTCAGAATCCCCATGGCGGCGGAGCGCGCTCCGCCGCCATGGAGGATTCTGACGGGCAGCGGAAAGTCGGCGGTACACCGCCGACTTTCCGTTTCTGGCCGCGGCTGAACCGCTGCGGTCAGAATGCCAAGCGGTGCACCGCCAGCCTGTTGGCGGTGCTACCGCCGACCTCCGTCATGGCGGTAATTACCGCCATGGTCAGAATGACCCCCTTAGTCTCTTGTCATGTCTTTTTATTAGGGTCTCCCAGTCCATCCCCCTAATTTCTAATTGGTCAGTCAGTCAGCAGATATAACTTTAACCTATAGTTTTTGTTTACCGAATCTACTAATTTTATTATCAGTCTGTTCAAAAGATGTGGATTGATTCACCATGCAATGTTCTCATCATCCGGCTCCTCAGGTATCGAAATTGTTGCATGTTCTTCTTCAATCAGTGCCTCTATTGTTCAAGTCCTGGGAAAGTACATTTAGCCTGCTCCACACATAATTGTATCAAATTGTATTCATCATCTCCTGTCTGCCGGTACATTGCAGAAAATTCTAGCTAAGTAACTTTAACATCGAGCGGGTCAAAGACAGTTCATACATCCAGTCCCTTTGCAAACCGTTTCAGTATTCAGCTCTTTGTGTGTGTGAGGCCCAGGAAAACTAGGCCTTTAGTTCAGCTAATTTAGCACTACAAGTTAATGCTAAACATAGGTTATATATCTCATTATGACATAGTGTTACATTTTTCTTATATATTTTCATTATTTCATACATTTTCAGTTACATTAGTATACATGGTGATCACACACCGAGGGCACATTTTCAACGTGCACATTATTATTATTATTTTTTTCTCTGATTAATTTCTCTACACATTTCTCATTAGTAAACACATATATATCATTAATAATTTTCTTAATTAGCATATCTGCTTCAACCTTCAACAGAGGGTAGGTGCTTTAGGTGGGTAAGGCACTGAAGGAAATTTTCAAAGGGGGCTGAGTGGTCTGGTGGATCCAGTTTTGACACTAGGATGGGAAAACAATGACAAAACTGAACATAGGGGAAGCCCTCAGTTTCTGTGATCCAATGATCAAGCTTATGATCCTTGAAGGGCCATATTCAGCCCTCCATGAAGACATCTTGGAGACTGAAGTAGCCCTTCTCCCACCATATGTGGAAGGCCCGAGTGTGCTATCCGGGGGAAAACTCTGGATTGTCCATGATGAGAGTAAGTGGGGAAGGGAAGGAGGCACCAGTTGCTACACCACCACGTTTCACCACTGGCCCAGCAGAGGGTCAAGGAGATGGGGTCACGGTCAGAAAGGGTCTGGTGGTGTTGATCTGCTTCAAGTAGGCCATGCTCATGTTGTTTATCTGGGAGAATGAGATCTATGAGTGTGTATGTGTGGTGCAATGCTGAGAAATTAGAGAAGTTAATAGTGAGAGGCTGTCATGCATGCCAGGTGTCTGGAAGCCCCAGATCCCCAAACCAGGCAAGTGCCTTCGCTGTCACCTCTTGTGTCCCCCCATGTCGCTAGTGGTATTTTGGCAGATGGGTTAATCTGTCACAACAGAGACGGAAATCCCATCTGCAAAATATAAATTCATAGGAAATAATTGGATTTATATTTTGGCGGACGGGATATCTGTCACGTTGTGATGGAGTAACCTGTCTGATAAAATCTAAATCAGGCCTTCTGAGGAATCTCTGCCTTTATTATGAGGGGACCTTCTGCAAGTGCTGTCCGTAGCGTGTCCGGAAGGAATCTTTCCTTGCCTATGCTGAGGTGTAGATGGAGACTAAGCTACTGGGGTCAACCTCGCAAAGATCATTGGCCAAAACCCACCTGCTCACCCCACAGACAAGTGGTTGCATTCGACAAATGGGCGCTGTGTGGGCAATTAGGATCTTAGCGCATGCCGTCTTAATGCGTGTGGTGGCAAGGTATTGTACAGGAAACCGCTGAGACTGGAGTCTGCCCGTATAGGCGCGTAAGAGGTAGGTTTTGTGAAAGAAGCGTACTTGTGCTTTCAGGTAGAAGAGTTTGTTGAGGATATCTATGTCTTTGGTGGGGTTATTTGGTCCACTGCTGTTATAGGTAGTGACTATTTGGGATGAAAGAGGGGTCTACATGACTGGGTAGGGAGAGTAGGAACTATGTAGGTGTGGGAACCCCTAAAGTGGCAGTTTAATGAGTATGACATGGCAGATTGCAGCGTGGTTTGACCCTGGGCCTCCCAAACAAAGAACCATAACAACCAAAAACATCAAACCATGGAATCAAAGAGGCCAAAGGCCTTTGTTGAAGCCCAGGGAACTTCATCAGGGTCAAGTACTGTTCAACCCAGTGAAGTGAAGTGGAGTTTAGGCAGGGGAGACATCATAAGTGGAGCTCAGTCCTGCATGGTGAAGGACCCCATGGTAAGGCTGATGGCCACCGTAGAAGTTTACTGTGCTCATGGAAAGTCAGTGGTCTTTGTGTGTAGTTCGGTTGGGGTGGAGGCATCCTTCCCAATGGTTTTCCGTATGTGCTCTAAGGCGGACCTAGCTATGTTCAATCTCTGTGACACTGGACTTCCAGCATCCCAGAACCACCTACCAGCTGGCAGAGTGGGGGGGGGGGGTGAGAGCCAGAGGAAGCATGACTGCAGTCTTCCATTAATAAGTTCAAAATGCGCTTGACTTCTTGGAGGGAGGCTGTTAGGTGCAGGCTGCCTTCTCAAGAGGATGCGATATGGAATGAATGAACCCAGTGATATTTCATATCCTTGGAGGTTATAAAGTATGTGATTGGTTTAAACACCCACCGAATTGTAGCTGAGAGGTCCTGTAAGATGAGGCATTGAAGCAGACAGGGCCCCCGATGGGCCTTGGACATGATTTCCTCCTTGTCCGTAAAATGATGCATGCAAGCGAGGACATTGGGTAGGAGCTTCCCAGTCAAAGAAGAACCACCCTATCTGCTCTCTCCATAGGGATTAGTGCTCCAGTGCCGTGTTCTAGGATAGCATCGATGAGATCAACGAGGTACTGGGGAGGTTGGCATCAGAAACAGTGGTTAATTTGTTGGTTATCTAGTTGAAGAATCCGTTATTGTAGAGCTTCACATTCCTCGACTTGCTTGTTCAGTCTGTGTCATGTGGTCCCCAAGGTCACTGAGCTCCTACTGAAGGGTGTGAAGATCATGCTGGAAGTCAGTCTTCACCCACTTAATGTTGTCTTTGATTTCTTGGAGAAGCTGTAGAAGAAGGGTTATGGTGATGGGCTTGTCATCCACAGATGCTGTCACCACCTCCGTCATGCGGGACAGTGGCACAATGCCACTAGTATCTCCCAGGGATGAGGACTGGAAGAAAGGTGAGATGGGTGAGTCATGTTATTAGCATGCCCTTCACCATGATATCAGACTTTGGGGCCGAGCCACATGAGAGTAGGTCTCCAAAGTAGCCACCAGAGTTGGCGCAGGTTAGTGTGTTGGGTCTGGTTTGTGCACCTGTTGGCCCTGCAAGGTCGAGGGGCAGACTTAGACTCAGGCTCCTCTACAGTGTCCCCCACAGAGAATGGAGTGCAGGTGCTGTAGGTGCTGACCATACTCAGTCTGTAGTGGCATGTGTAATAGGGTCCAATACACCTGGGGCGACCAGGGTTAAAAGACTAAAATAGCTAGCTAGAGGAGTGGCAGAATATTGAAATTCGCTTGAGTTGAGGGGCCAGTGTCCCCAGGAGGGTCTGGTGCTAGGCCACATCACTTCCTAGGTAAGTGGGAGGGCTGAGGAGGAGCGGCTATCCACTCAGTTGAAGTCAGCGTGCTTTGCTGCTCCCTGGGTTTAGGGGAGTGCTCAGTAGGCATTGAAGCTCCTTTCTCCCTCAGGGAGGTAAAGGCTTGTAGAGTCTAGTGTAGGACTCTCACCCTCCACCCAAACTGGATGTGAACAACATAGCCCATGGGTCAAAGCAGGCATCAGGTCTGCCCACCATGGGGTTAGGGTGACTCACCCGTGTTAGTGGATGGAGAGAGCAGAAAGTTCAAGGACAGAGACTCCATGGGGCCACCACGAGTTCCAGAGCCCCAGAGCCCAAGAATCTTCTCCCGGCCACCTGTGGGCTGGACCATTCTCCCAGCCTGAGGCACTCCATTGGGCAGTCACACCAGGCTCAGTTGCTGCTTGGCGGAATAGGGGAAGAAATCTCTCCCATCTGGACTTCCAGGCTCCTGCACGGAGTGCACCAGGGAGTGAGGGAGCTAAGCTAAAGACCACGGGGAATTGATCTGCTGCAGTTGACCTGCAATTGCTACAGAGGCACCGAATCTCAGTGAGTTCCTGGAGGTGCAGGGGCTCTCCGGGACGACTGGTGCTGGTGTGGGGTCTCCAAAGTATGGAATATCCCACTGGAACAAAAGGTTGGAAGGAGAGCTCATTGCTTACATGTCCACCATCTTCACAGGCCTGGCCACACCCCCATAAATCTTCAATTTATAAAATAACAACTCTTTAATGTCAGCATGTGCACAGAAAGCCACAAGTGAATTATATTGTTGCGCCATGGCACGCGGCGCAAGCCGAACATTCAGCTCGGGCTGCGGCGCGCGGCACACAGACACACCGTGCCCCCAGCCTCTCGTGCTGCTTACGAGGCCCCAAATTGGGCATGGTGCCTCGTTTCTCTACCGCGCGGCACACATTCGGGCATGTTTAGCCCTTCCCCCACTCACCTCGCCCTTATTGTGCCTCCCTTTATGTTTTTTATTCTTTCCCATTATTCCCTTCTCTTCCCAGCAGGCCTTGGTCCTTACTTTCTATTGCTACTTGTCGATTACTTTCTATGTGGTTTTTCCCTATCTAATATGGTGTCCTTGCACTTCCTGTTGGTCACTTCCTGTTTTGGAGTATTTAAGGGCTGTGATTCTGTCTCTCCTTGCGCTGCAACACTTTCTGTTTGGATGGTGTCTTCGCTCCTTCTTCCTTGTGTCTGCCATTGGTTTACATCAGATCCAGTGCTTTTTTCCTGTTCTTTTTGGAGCTTGCATTTACTTTTGACTTTTGCTCCTGTTCCAGGAAATTTTCCTTTTTGGAGGTTTTTCCCCTTTTTAGCGGTTTTTCTATCTGGCAATAATTATGTAGGACACGGCCTGTCCTTGGCGTTCCTATCGCCTGCAGCAATGTGGCTACCAGAAGGAGTCGCCCCTACCTGGGCCAAGGCCGAACATTTAGGAACAAGAACCTCGCCACTCGTTCAGCGGATTCCAGGTTAAAGCAGCGCGTAAGTCGTGACAGATTGCAGCGCCTAATACACACAACTTCATCTAACATCATGGATGATACAGTGGCGGCTGCTGCAGATCCTGATCAGTCCTTTCTGGCAACTATTCAGCAACAGGCTCAGGAACTGCAACAACTATGCAATGAGAATGCTGCTTTATGACAGGCTTTGGCTTTCCACAGTACCGATGTTCCAACCGTCTCCACCTTCACTCCTCATTACGCCAGTGAACCAAAAAAACTGCGAGAGTTCCTAGATGCATTAACTGTTTATTTTGCCTTCCGACCCACACAATTCTCCAACGACAAGACAAAGGTGGGTTATCTTACCAGTGCTCTATTCGGTCCTGCCTTGGCCTGGGCAACTCCGATGGTATCATCCAATGACCCTGTATTGTCTGATTATTCAGCCTTCGTGAATCGGTTCAAACAGATGTTTAGTCGTCCAGGATTGGAGGCCTCTGCTGAAGAAGCACTGTGTGACATCCAACAAGGCTCTCAAGATGTCCTCCAATATATTCGACAGCTTGCGGCCGAGACAACCTGGGTGGAACGAACTCTGGTTACTCTATTCCGTACAGGGCTAAAGGAGGAGATCAAAGACGCGTTAGTGCACTCCACCCGAGTTGAAGATCTTCGCGGTCTGATGGATCTAGCCCTTTCCATCGAATATCGTCTCCAAGAACAATGTTTGGAGAAAAGAAAGAACAGAGGACCTTCCCAGCCAATACCTCACGTGCCTTTTTGCACCGTCCAGAGGAACCTCACCCTCCTGTCAGAGAAACCGAAGGTGAACCTATGCAGGTGGATACTACTCGTGGCCCACTTTCCGTCAGTGAGCGGGAAGAAAGACATAAAAAAGGATTGTGTCTGTATTGTGGTGCTGCCGGTCATATGCTTCGCACCTGCCCCGTTCGTCCTCTAAGGCCATCGGGAAACGCCACTTCCTGTTCTCTGTAAGAAGGGAGGGGACGGGATCATCTACTATACCTTCCATTAGTTCTTTCAAGGACCATGCCACTACTTTGTTTATGCTTCCTGTGACTGTGCTGTTACCGGACGGTCGCGAAGAAAGAACAATGGCCTTACTTGATTGTGGTGCTAGTGGCATTTCTATGGATAAATCTTGGGCTACAACACAACAAATACCAACACGACCCAAGGAAGTCCCGGAACAAGTACACACAGTGGATGGGTCCTTAATCTCCTCTGGTCCAGTCGATACAACCACCCCGATTCTAAGTTTACAATTTGGGAACCACCAAGAAAACATCTAATTTGACCTAATATCTTCTCCCAATTATACTATCTTTTTAGGAATTCCGCGGTTCATAAGACATAATCCTTATGTAAATTGGGAAACCAAGACTATTTCCTTGTCCTCACAGTTTTGTCATGAAAATTGTTTTGCTTCAGACACGTATTGGTCACCCAAGAAGTTGATGCCTACTGAACTTACTACCGGTTGTTCCATCAATACAGTCCGAGGAGTCCCCGATCACCATCTAGAATTTCAGGACATATTCCAAAAACCATCTAGACCTGTTTTACCCCCACATAGGGAGTATGACTGTACTATTCCCCTGGAACCTGGGACGATCGTTCCCTTTGGGAGAATGTATTCTCTCACAGAACCAGAAAAGGAAGTTCTCAAGGATTATCTGCAAGAAAATCTGCACAGTGGTCTGATTGTGCCATCATCCTCTCCGGCAGGGGCTCCTCTCTCTTTTGTACCCAAGAAGACTAAAGATCTTCATCCCTGTCTGGATTTTTGTGGTTTAAATAAGATCACTATAAAAGACTGTTATCCTTTACCTCTCATCAAGGATATTCTGGAGGCAGACAGAGGGGCTCAACGATTTACCAAGTTAGATCTACGTGGAGTTTACCACCTTTTGCGCATCAACGAAGGAGATGAGTGGAAGACTGCCTTTCGAACCCCTGTTCCAGGAAATTTTCCTTTTTGGGGGGTTTTCCCCTGTGTAGGGGTTTTTCCCTCTGGCACTAATTCTGTAGGACACGGCCTGTCCTTGGCGTTCCTATCGCCTGCAGCAATGTGGCTACAGGAAGGAGTCGCCCCTACCTGGGCCAAGGCCGAACATTCAGGAACAAGAACCTCGCCACTCGTTCAGCGGATTCCAGGTTAAAGCAGCGCGTAAGTCGTGACAAATATATTGAAAACAAGCTTTAGTTTTACTCACCTATTTTGGCAACATGACCTTGATTTGTCACAACTTATTTTCAACGTACGTCTGCACCTTAAACTAGCTTCACAGCCTCTATCTTGTTTAAATGAAGTACTGTTTTTGCGAAGAGTTAAACTGCACACCATATAAATTTTACCATACTGAGGATTTCACTATTTATATTTCATGGATGCACACATGTACATACAGTCAATGTATGCTGCAAAAGCTTACGAGCCATTTACTAATTACTTTATTTTCTAAAATCAAGTGGTTTATAGAGTAATTTGAAGAGCAGTAGCTTGGATGATGTCAACAGTGATTTCATTAATGATGCCTTTTAGCATGTTATGAGTGATGTAATATGTGAGTTAAAAAGCTGTGCATGGCACGGCACAAATTATAATTAGCTCACTGAACTATAAAAGGTGAATGCTAGTGTTTTTACACTTTTATAAGTGTTAGTGTTTTACTCATTTTAACACCTAACTATAATTTTACTTGAACCTTTCTTTTTCAGTTAATTTCTTTGATTTTTTGTAAATGTAACCTGAGATCTTATTACCATACCCAACTCTAGTGTTACTTTCACTTTTGTTTTTTAATTTTTAATTTTTATTTTACAAAAGATCATATTGCCATATCTGACTAATGTTTGTTTAGCCTTTGCTTTTATCAAGAAATTTCTAGTGTTTTTGGAATATATTCAGCCAAAATGTCCACTGCGCACAGCCATACACAACAGGGGGGTTGGCACAGGCCCACCCTCTGTTGGTGGCCAACACACCTCAGCCAGCCCTTTGCGGTCAGCTTTCTGCCATTGCCCCTCACCCCTCCTCTCCGTTCTCCATGTGCATGCCCCTGCCACTCCCTCATGCCCTCCATGGTCCATTGTGCTGACCATGCCCATCCAGGCCTGCTCGCCCCTCTTCTGCCTGCCCTTTGTTCACCATTTGCATGCCACTACCCCATCCTGTCAGCCCTCTGTGGATAGTTTACTGCCCTTGCCCATGCAGGCCGGCCCTACATGGTCAGCCCCTGCACTCCTCCTTCTTGCCTGTCGTTCTCTTTCTGCCCCTTCCTTCCTGCCTCAATGGTCCATTGTGCTTTCCCTGCTGATGCAGCCCTTCCTCCATGGTCAGCTTGCTGGCCCTGCCACCCTCCTCCATCCTCCATTGTCCAAAGCTGTCCCTCCCACCTCCCCCTGCCTCAAGTGGTCTTTTGTGCTGTCACTGCCCTTCTCGCTTGCTCTCCATAATTAGCTTGCTGCTCCTGCCCACCTCCTCCCTGCCCTCTGTTGTCTGAGTCCATGCCCGTTTCCCTTCCCTCTTGCCTTGCTTGGTCCAATATACCGCCAATGCCACTACTACATCACCTCCATGTTCAGTTAGTTGTCCCTGCCCCACCACCTCCCTCCCAACCCATCTGTTGTCTGAGTTCATGCTCCTGCTCCCTCACTCCAGCCCTTCATGTCCATTGTGCCACCAATGCCCCTCACATCTGTCCTGTGTGGTTAGCTTGCTGCCCCTGCATTGCTCCCCCCTTCCCTCCATTGTCTGTGTGCTTGCCCTTGGCCCTCAATCCTGTTCTACATGATCCGTTGAGCTGTCACTGCCTCTCCTGCCTGCACTGCATGGTCTGTTGTGCTACCATTGCCACTCCCACCTGCCTAGCATAGCATGATCAGCTTTATGCCCCTATTTATGCCCCCTCCATCCTGCCTTCCATGGTCTGAGCCTAGTCCCCACTCCCTCCCTCCTGCCCTTCATGTTCTTTTGTGCCTTACCTAGCCCCCTCCCTCTTGCCCACCATTGTCTGTTGTGGTTCCACTAACCCTCCTACCTGCCATGCATGGTCTCTTTTGAGGTCACTGTCCCTCTCACCTGCCTTGAGTGGTTAGCTTGCTTTCCATGACCACCTCCCTCGTGCCCTCCATGGTGTGTTATGGTATCATTGCTCATCCCACCTGCATGACCAGCTTGCTGCTCCTTTGCCTGCATCTCCTTACCCTCCATTGTTCTTGTAGGTGCCTCTGCCCCGCCTCCTGTCCTCCATAGTCCATTGAGTAGCCCCTCCTGCCTACCCTGTGTTGTATGTGTGCTTCCACTGCCCCTCCCGTCCGCATGTACAGTCAGCTTGCTGTACTTGTTCCCTTCTCCCTGCCCTCTGTTGTCTGAGTTCATGCCCCTTCCCCCTCCATCATGCCCATCATGATCCATTGTGATGTTACTCCCCATCACTCATGCCTTCCATAGTTTGCTGTGCTGTTATTGCATCTCCTGCCTGCCCTGCTTGGTCAGTTTGTTACCCCTGCTATCCTCCTCCTTGCCCTCCTTTGTCTAAATGCATGCCGCTATCCCTTCTGGCCTCCATGGTCCCTTGGTGAGCTTCTGCCACCTCTCTCCTGCCCTCCATGGTCTGTTGTGCCATCTGCTCTGTGTGGTAAATTTGCTGCCCTTGCCACATTCCCCTCTGCTCTCTATTGTCCATATACATGCACCTGCCCCCTCCCTTCTACTCTGCATGGTCTGTTGTGCTGCCACTGCCCATCCCACTTGCCCTGCTTGTCTGGCTTGCTGCCCCTGTGCCCTCCTTCTTGCTGCCGATATCTGTTGTGCTACCACTGCCCTCTTGACTGCCCTGTTGTGTCCATTGTACTGCCACTACCACTACTGCCTGCCCTATATGGTCAGCTTGCTGCTGTGCCACCACCCTTTTCTGCCTCCCCTATATGGTCTGTTGTGCTGTCACTGACCATCCCTCCTGTCCTCTGTGTGCTGCCAAGGCCTCTCTTGCCTGTCTCTTGCATGGCTGGCTTACTACTCTTGCCACGTGCCCCTTGCCCTCCATGGTCCTTCTGTTCTGCCACTGTCCCTCCCACCTGCCCTGCGTGGACAGTACTGCTGCTACTGCCCTTCTTACCTGCCTGGGTGGTCAGCTTGCTGCTTCTACCCTTCTCCCTCCCCCTACCCTTCGTTGTCCAAGTCCATGCCCCTGCCCCTTCTAGTGAACAAATAGAGCATTAACATTCAGTATATATGACTAAAGTGTGACATACCTGAAATCATCTTGGGGGAATCAACACTGTAAACTCTAATACATTTCCTTTAGAAATGAACATGAGATTTTTCTTTTCACAGGGATTATGGGTAGAGCTCTAGAAAGCTAAAATGAGGACACAGGGCCAGATGTAGCAAAGGTTTTTACCTATTCTGTATCTATGTGAAAACGTGTTCGTACATATGGCCCACAGTCCTCAAATAGCGACAAAGGACTTTTAAACTAGTTGCTATTTTTATGTTTTTTAATCAGTTGATTGTTTGTTGGATTAGTAGGTATGCTTTACACTTCCAGAGCAATCCCCCTGTAGAATGTTGGAATGGGATTCACCTGCTGAATCTCATGTAGGGAACATTCAACTGTGCGACATTTGGAACAGTTCCTAAGGAATGACAGAGGTCGCTTTGTGTGCTCTAACAAAGCACTAATAAACGCGAATGAAGTTGTTACATGTTTCCGGCTCCTTCATCACAACATAGATAGGCGATGAGGAGAAGTCACTGCACAGAATTCACTCAACCCTGGTTTAGGAATTAGTTCTTGTGCCATCACCTGTGCCATCCTAATTCAAGGTGAGCTCTCAAGCCGTTAACTCTGTGGGTAAAAAGGTCGCTTATATGGCTTAATTTTGATGCGGGTTATGTACTGTGGGCTTGACATCGGCTGCACAGCTGTCTTTGATTGTCGTATTAGTGAGCTGAGCAGATGGTGTCAGTCCTTTTGAAAGCTTCATTGTATGCAAAGTGGAGAGTGCACTGCCATCATGGGAAGCAAGTCACTTTACACGCATGAGTGTAAGTGCTCCAGCTTTTCACATCGTTTCACGTTCCTCAGGTTTTTGCCTTGATGAGGTTAGCTGTGCTGGGTTCTTAGAGCATAGGACTTGCACGTTTGTTGGTGTCGAGTAATAGTCTGCAAAAACCATAGCGCAAAGGGTCACGCACCATTTTGAAGTTTCAGAGTAAACCTGATGCCTTTCGGAGGCCATTTTTTGCTGTCATACCTGGAGTGTCAATAACATAATTTTCAGACAGTGACAAGCACACTTTTTTAATCTACTGCATACATACAGTGTCAGTTTTGCTTGTCACTTCAATATAATTTTCAATGTGCATAGAGTGTTGAGGATAAATCGGCTATTTCAAAGATATTCTGTCTACATTTTCCATGCAGTTTTAGGGAATTTCTCTTTCTTAGCATTTGGCGATTTGTTAAGAAGTATGTCCTGGACCTTTAGGATGATAGTGACAATCACACTAATTTTAGGAATGATGGTGACACACACACCGTTTTTCTTCTTAAAGTGATGACTTTATATTGAATATTCAGTATAGAACAGAAATTAAATGGTGTATGTACAGATGTTATATTAGCTCAGTGTTTTGTATTTAGAAATGGGTATATGTAACTTTAATGTTCCAAAGTTTTTTTTTTAGTTTTTTTTTTATGTACTTTATTTTTTAAACCCAGATCAGAAATGCAGCCTGTAAACTTGACACTGCTGTTTCTCACATTTCCTGGTATTGTGGGCATTAGATGGACGCAGTGGTCTGGTGCATTCAAAATGTATCTGGGAGCAATTGGAGCATCATGTTTCAAAGCAGAAAGAAAAAAGTTCTTACTATTGTATTCTCTTGGGTTGAAGGTATGGAGGTTTTTAAACATCTGCCGGACCTAGTAGTAGCTGAGGTTGAGGATCTGGATGAACACCGGGAAGTGGCCATATAAATTCGAAATAATATTTGATATCTAACCCAATTTACCCAATGTAGCTATGCAACACAAATTCTTCAAAAGATCACAAATGCACATTGAGAATGTGGACACTTATATTAATGTATTAAGAAAATTATGTTCATAATGCCAATATGGGAAGTTCACTAACCAGCTGATCAACTGATTAGAGATCGGTTTACTGGCCATTGCTCAGACAAACAGATTCAACAAAAATTACTTACAATGGGCAACCCATCTCTGAAAAAGGTCATGAAGGTAGCTAAGAGCATAGGGTTGGCACAAATACCTCTTGCCTTTATTCACACAGATCCAAAGGTATGAAAACAGTTCTCTTGAGATTGCCTTCATTCTTCAAATTCTATTCAAATTGTCCTGCACATAATAATACATCAAAAGGACAGCAGCTGCTATCTAGAAAAGTGTGTCAAATTTGTTAGAAATGTGGATCATGGGGCTATGCCTAGCAAGGTGGAAAATGGACAGAAGAAACCAAAGAAAAGATATGCCCTCATAAAATGTACTCAACCACTAGTGTTTGAGGCAGGGGATGTGGTTCAAATAAAAAGACCCAATTTTGTAAGTTAAGGGGATGCCAGTTATGGCGAAGTGGTGACTGTGGAAAAGGTGTACAGTAATGCAGTGAGAGTTTAGGGTGGACATTGTCAGAATGTTAGAAGAGTTGTGAAGGTACAGGTTGAGAATCTAGTCCAGACTTTGTCCCTGAGAAGCTGGATCCCATATGAGGTTTAACAGTG
This sequence comes from Pleurodeles waltl, assembly GCF_031143425.1. Taxonomy (NCBI): domain Eukaryota; kingdom Metazoa; phylum Chordata; class Amphibia; order Caudata; family Salamandridae; genus Pleurodeles; species Pleurodeles waltl. Next base: position 1,284,816,392 of record NC_090440.1, read on the forward strand.
AGTCAAACGGGTCATACTAACCAGGTGCTACGTAGGTCTATGCGTGAAGCATTTGTACCATGGAAATTGAGATAATGAGATGCAATGTAATGGTGCTAAAGGTGTCATGTTCATTTAGCCTTGTGAGATAGTAGACTGTTTTTCTCTGTTTGTAGTTTTAATATTTTTGTATATAACTGTGTTTTTTATTATTATTTCACATTGTACATTATTTAATGTTTCTAGTATTGTTTGTTATAAAATAAAAAAAGGATGTGTTATGTTATTCTCTACATATCCAGAGTACTCCATCTGCAGAATGTTGAAGTGGGATTCCAATGCTGAATCTCCTGTAATGGACATTCCACTGTGTAACTGTTGGAATGGTTCCTGAGGACACGACAGCAGTGGCCATGTGTGCTATGAAGAGGCTCTAGTATATGCAAATTAAGCTGTTGTTTACCTGTTTTCCGGGTCCTCTATCACAACAAAGGGGCTCATTATGAACACAGCAGGAAAGCCCGCAGTGTTCATGCTGGTGGTCTTTTCATAGACCGCCAGCCCCCTTGAGACCCAGCCAGCTGAATTACAAACATTCTGCTGGGCCAGGACATTGCTGACGGCTCCACAGAGAGCCATCGTCAAAGCCTCAGAGCGGTGGGTGCAGCAGCACCCGTCACACAGATCACTGCCCCTAAATCTGCCAGTGACCTGTGTGACGGGGAACTGCACGGGGGACCCTGCACTGCCCATGCCAAGTGCTGGGGGAAACAGGGATCATTATCCAAGCAGCGCCGCCCTGTCAGATAATGAAATCCACCATCGTCAGACTGCCTGTCGACGGTAGCCTGGCGGTGGTCTACATAATATGGCAGTTCAGACCACCATGCCTGTGGAGGTATTTACCACCGCAGTCGGCATGGCAGTCTGAACCGCCAGGTTCATAATGAGCCCCAAAGTTACGTAAGCATTTTCACCCTTCGATCATTGAGCTTTATTGGGGGTCTTGTGATTGTTTGTTTGTGGGTGTGGGGGTGTCTCTGTGTGTGTGTGTAGTAGTTAGGCTACACATGGCGACCATCTTGGGAGTAGTTTTGTTATCAAGCTCCCTCATTTCATCATTTACTGCTGTATCCTCTGTAGGAAATGCTTTCAGTGTACCAGCTTTGAATACATCTAGGTGGCGGTCTGGCCATACTTTTGTCATAAATACAGGATGTTAGCACTGTATTTGTTTAATAGAACACTGTGGTAGTGCTGTACTTGATGACCAGGGAGTTAACTGGCAGGCTTCTGCTGGTGTTGAAGGTACATATCTAAATCTGCACGTCAGAATGTTTTAATGAGTGGAGGAGGAAGGTAATTGAGAACTTAAACAAATTGTGCTCTTTTTTTCTTTCTGCCTCACTAACCATAATGTCTATGACAAAAAAATGTACTCATTTTGTTAATTTCTGAAGCAAATGTTTTAAGTTTTACAGCTTTGATTTGTTCAAGCTCGGGTGTCCCATGCTATTGCGATAAATGAGAATGTAAGAGCTCTTGTTGTTCATTAGAACACAGGGAGAGTCTGCAATGGAAAAATGGGGAATCACCTGACAGGCTGCCTTTGCTGTTATACATGTTTTGTTCAATATGTCTGACTTAATTCTCACATGGCTGAGGAAGATAGTGTGAATTTAAAGAAAATGTGCTCTCATTTTAGATTCTGGAACACCTTCCCTAACTCCTATGAGAAAATACATTTTCTCTCTCATTTCACCAAATCCCAGCATCGGATCAGCATTTTACACAGGGTAAAATCACCATAGAGTATGCCCCAATTCCTATTATTAGAATGGTACCACCAACAAATGATTTATATTGTGACTAAAATCTGCGATCACCCTTTATATATGCTCCTTTCTGTGACTCTCAAAAACAGGTTTTCACAATAATGCTTTTCATTAGGGACCATGCCCGGGAGTCCTGTAATGGCTGACATGACATGTTGTCAATGTTGTTGCCAGCTAATTAATGGGGTGTCTTTTTGGGACTTTGCCCTCAGCTTGCCTTTTTTAAATTCATTTGTAGAACACAGAAACTATGTCCCTGAGTCCTCTAAGGCTGCCACAACTTCACAACATATTGTTCAGGTGGTGACCAACTAATCAGGATTGACTAGTCCCCTTTAAAGTGGCCATATCACAGCATAACTGGACAGCAACTGTCAATATGTCTACGCTTTTTTGTCTTAAGTTCTCAAAAGTACTGATAAATTTACCCCAAATTAAAAAAGCACACTTTCTAAGTAAAGATATAGCTTTCTGCCTAATTTGGCGTAGTTCTGTTCCCCCATTTTGGCTGTAGCACTTTGTGATATTCCCTATGGAAAATGCATGATGAAAAAACACTATGGTGCCCCCCTTTTTCTCAACCCCTGCTTTACAAATCACCTGGAAACTTTCCAGGAAGGAGCAGAAGTGAATGAACTTTTTTGGACCGTTTTGTGAACGTTCATCAAACAACACCATTAGGAAAGCAAAAACGCTCTTCTTGTGGGAAGTATGGCCTAATGAAAACTGCACAGTGGCAAACACCACTGTATAATATCTATGACAATAATTTTACAATGTTGTCAGTGAAGTCTGGAATGATGTCACGTGAAATGTTATCACTAATGCTATCAATGGCACAATTTAACATTTCGCAAGTGATGTAATATGTGAGGTCATAAACAGTGGATCGCGGGGTGCAAATTACAGTTAGCTCAGTAAAGTATGACTTGTGAATTTCAGTGTTTCTTTGTTTTATATCAATAGTTTTTATATTATTACAAAGACTAACTATAATGTCACTTTAACCTTTGTTTTTTCACAGTAAATTTCTAGGGCTTTTTAATGTCAACTAAAATCTTGGTACTTTAACTAACTATAACGTCACTTTAACCTTTGTTTTTTTAGTTAATTTCTGAGGTTTGTTAACATAAAGTAAGTTATTACTGTACTTAACTATATTGTCACTTTTATCATTGCTTTTTTCAGTAAATGTCTAGAGTTTTTTTTTCACTTAAAGTAGGATCTCATTACCATACCGAACTGCATCACTTTAACTTTTGTTTATTCTGAGAATCTTTGGGACTTTTTTATCATATTCACCCAACTTACTCACTGAACATAGTTTTTGACCTTGCACATTAGGGGGTTGGATGCGGGCCCTGCGTCCAACCGCTCCCTTGGGCGGCCAACCCACAACTATGCATGGCCTTTGTCTCTGCACAGCAGGGGTTAGACACAGGGCTACATTGCCTTCAGGAATGCGTGGCATTGGTTTGCCCTCAGGGCCTGCGCCCAGGCCCTGAATCGAATTGCCCACATGCGACCAACCCCCCCTCACAGCGAATGGCCTTTGACCATGTGCAGTGGTGGTTTGTCTGCAGGGCCTGTACCCAAAACCCTGTATTTGGACAACCCTCACAGTTGTGCATCCCCCCCAAGGATCCCACCCCACATTTTCAATTTTGTTAAATTTTTGTTTCTGCCATAAACCTTTACTCATGCTGTGCTGCCACACAACTGGCACTCCAGGATACAATGGGCCAGTGCAATCTTCGCTTTGGTTTGGTGTGAAACCTTTTACTACTTTTTGAGAAATTAAGATTTGAACTGTATATATGTATGTATCCACCTTGCTCAGTTAATGATTCACTGGCACACTAGGAGCTATCCTAATCCTTTGACCACTTCTTTTTTTCTGCTCTAACTACGACCGCTTATCAGTATGTGTTTTATAGTTTGGAGTCTACTTTTGACCAGGGCCATAAATTCAGGTGGAAGTGCATTAATCAGGACAACTTTTATCTTAACGTAGTCTGGGCTTGTCATGATGCCTTTGACGTTTGTCTGAATGAGGGCTCTTCTAGGGAGAGCACCATTAACTCCTTTGGTGACATTTACAGATTTATGAAGTCTTCTTTAAATTCCACACATGGACCATCTTTGATATTTTGTAGATGGTTTGATCACCCTTGCTTGAAAGCCCTTCGTGAGTTTATGGTTGCTCTCAAATAAATTCCTAGGATTTGTTCTAAAGTTGCTTCCTGCCATGCCCTCAATAAGTCTGCCATAGGCTGCAGGAAACAGCACTTACAGCAGAAGGCTTAAGAAGATATGTTCAATGCTAACAACAAGAGGAATAGCACAAAGTTCTGGGACATTGTCGATCGTACCTCCTTTGGTTCTGTTCCTGGCACCCCACTGTTGTAGCACATACCTCCAGATGTCTGGGTTAGGCATTTTGAAGCCATTTGTGATGCCCCAGGTTCTATTTCTGTCAGTACTGCATCCTCACCCTCTTTGTCTTCTGTTTGTAGTTCTGTTTTAACTTTTGACTCAACAGAGATCAGGAATGCAATCATCAGGCTGCCTAGTAACAAAGTCCCTGGCTCTGATGACATCTCTTTAGATTTATTCAAGCCTAACGTTTCACTACAGGCCCCACTTTTAACCACTTATATTAATGCAGCCCTCAGACACAATCTTCCGACTTCTTATCCTAAGTCGGTCACTGTACCAGTTTTAAAAAAGGTGCTACAGACGATCCCCGTTGCTAAATGATTTGATGGTCGAGGATATGGGGAAATTAGTTCTTTCAGGGTTGAGGTCCTGAGTTAATGACCATTCAGTTCCTTCTGAAATTCAGTATGCTTTCGTCCTAATAGAGGAACAGTGGATCAATGTCTCATTCTGTAACTCAACAACTTGAGGGTTATCATGTTGGAGATGGGGGTTGACAGAGACATTTTTTGTGTGATCTACATCTGAATGTGTCCGCCACTTTTAGTTACAGCTATTGGAGCGATTGTACAGAGCATTTCTTGTTGAAACGCAGGTTCAGACAAGGCTGTATTCTTGTTCCTTTTTTTGTGTGCCCCAGATGTTGGTCCTTAGGGGTTGTGTTGGAGGTGGGAGGATTTTCCCCTGGTGAGTAGATGGCCATTCTAGCATAACTTTACACTGATGATACTGCCTTGATTTCTAGAACTGCACAAGGCTTTCAGTACCTATTAGATACGTTTGTGAACTACATGGACAGTTTAGACTTAAGCATTAACAAAGTTAAGTTTCACACTATGATTAAAGGACTCAGACAACCCAAAGTAGAACTCATTTTACTGGGGCAGTGTCATATATCTTTCTATACCTTGGCATTCTGTTCGACTCCTCTGTTAGTTGGACAACTCTGGTTAGAGCCAGGTGAAATGTTTTTGCAAGAAGCATTGCCTTGGACTTTGACTTTGCTGGTAGGTTGGGTTATAAATGTGTGGCTGTGACGCTAAAGGTCTATAAAGCCAAATACTTACAGCAGCAACATTTGGGGACACGGTAACATCACTGCTCTACAAGTTGTGAATAATGCATTTTTGAAACATTTACTCTATTTCCCAAGTGGTGCTGCTTCGTTTACTGCTCATGAGGAAGCAGGGTTGGATGATTTGTCAGATATAATTTAACTGAGGCCTCTATTGCTTTGGTTGACTGTCTGGATTTGCAACATAACCGATTGATCCTAAAAGACTGCCTGCGTCTTGATCATGTATATCGGATCCTCTAGCTTGGATATGTCCAGATAAGTTGTTCAATGTTGGGTAGTGCTGACCTGTTTTCTGCACTAGAGGTTTTTTTAAATCAGATATAGCGTGGGTTAGACATACCTTTATATCATACAAACATGGTTGAGAAGGGGTCATGTGCCCTTTTAAAGCCTACAGTAAGATCTTACATCCCATTAAGAAGGAATATAGCAGCAGAACCCTATTTTTTTCCACCATGTCCAAAATGCAGTTTTAGGTTGAACTTGATTCATCATTTGTTGCAAGTCCCTAAGAATGTGCAAGTAGTGAGGTTTGCATATATTGCCCATGTGATTTTAGTTATACCCAGGACACTTTGTACTTTGTTTTGATTTGTCCTGTTTATCAAGACATGTGTAAGTGTTTTTTAAAACCAATTTTAATTGGAAAACATTTTAGTCAGATGAGGCCAGCGCTTATGTATTTACAGTTGTTACATGATCCTTTGCTGATCTATTTGTATTGGGGCACCCATGTAAGTTTAGAAATAACTAGCTGCCACCATTATGCAGGATGGGGTATGGCTGGGGAGCCGGCAGGAACCATGGGGCTTTGGGTTTCCCACCATGCCCACCACAAATATTTATAAAGTGTGACTGGCCAAAGTGGGACCAGGACACCTAAAAAACAGAAAGAAACATCAGAGCTGCTCACTTATTATTCACTGCTCCTAGGCAAGGAGCACCCCATAATGCTCTGAGTGGTTTTTTAAATTATATTTCTATCCATTGGGTCCATGACTCCAGGAGAACTTATGTTCCGCAGAGCTCTCAGGTTTTGAAAATTCCTAGGACTGAGAACAAAGAAATTTTGTCACACAACCTTTGAGTTAAATGACGACCCTAGAAATGATGTAAGTGAAACAATAAATGTATAAAAAAAATACAAAATTTGCTGAAGACTGTTTTTGCATTCAAAAACCAAGATGGTTCGATTCAATCTGTTCCTTAGCTAACCACTGAATAAGATTAGCATAGGGGGCTAAGCAATTGGGTTATTGGTTGAGGGGTGTGTAAACCCTACTCAAGCAACAACCATAATACCTGTCAGGGTGAACCACAAAAGGCACTAAATTAACCATTGGTTTGCACAAAAACACTGAGTCTTAACTCAGAGGCACTGTGTTAACTACTTATGCAGCACACAATCAATGCTAAAGTGAAAACACAAAAAATTTGAAAAGCCCCAAATCAATTTAGAAAAATAGGATACATTTAATAAATAAAATGACACCAAATGAATTAAATACAATCAGTAAAGCTTATGATTTTTAATTTTTTAAAATGTAAAATAGAGCCTAAAAGATCAAGGCTTCAACCAAGGGGGTATGGTCACGCGAGACAGGGGTCGAGTCAAAAGTTAAAGCCGACCACAATGTAGCGCAGGTTGGATACACGAGGTGGCTTGAGCTCGGTCTCTGCTTATCTGCAGTCTAAGAAGACATTTTGGAGAAAGGTTCCTGAGAAGGTTAAGTTCAGCAGAACAAGGCAGCTGCTGGTGTCTCAGGAGGAGGAGGTGCCATTGTCAGGGAGCCTCTAGAAGTAGTTGTGGTGAGGATTTCTACCTTTGGAATTTGTCACTTTTTTTGGATGCCGAAACTCTCCAACAGGAAGAAAAAGCAGGCTGTAACCTACGAGGGCTCCACAAGGCTGGATATCTTCGCTGGGGCGTCCCGCTGAGCATGATTTGCTTCTGCGGAGAAGAAGGCAGAGAGAGCTACCACAAAATCAGGGTCAGTCAGTTCCTAGGCCTACTTTTGGTGGCCCCAAGTTTTACGGTTAGGCAGGAGCAGTACTACCATCACCACAACCAAGAGTCCAGGACCTGCAAAGCACCACTTGGTGGGTTAGGACACAGTCCAGAGGAGGCCAGGTGCAGTATTCAAGGTTCAAAGTTATGTCTCTGTAGTTTACACAGGAGTCCAGCTAACTATCCCTTGGAGTCACTCTGGTAGTCCTGGGTTCAACCGGTAAGGCAGGCTTCTAGCAGCAGGACAGTCCTCTGGGGAGCAAGGCAGGCCTCATAAGCAAAGTAAATCTTCTGGTAGCAGCACAGCAGGTTCCTGGTAAAGATGGCAAGCCTTAAGCTGCAGGACAGTAACTTGGGGGTACAGGCAGTCCTTGTGAAGTCTTTCACAGGTCTAGGAGTGTACGGAAGAGACCTTGTGAAGTCTACTAAAGAGTCTAAGGGTCCAATATTTATACCTGATTACATCCTTTGGAATGGGGAAATATGGTAGGCTACTACCACATCTGGTTCTGGATAGTTCTTTCCTTCCCCGCCCTAGGCTCCAGAAAGTCTGGGGTGACAAAAGGCTAGAGTCAGGATCCTCTGTGGGTGTGCTGAAGGCAGTCCTTTGAAGTGTAATGGGGCAGGGAACAGCTCCACCCCAACTATCCTGGAATGCTGGAAAACAATAGTTGAGCTGTTCACAGTCATGGGACCCAACACACAGGCAGCAGACACCAAATGGTTAGGACAAGAAAATGGCAGCTTTCCAAAAGTGGGATCTTTGGAATTGTGACTTCAAACCTGACTTTACCAATTAAAGAGGATTTTAAATTACAACTAATTTGAGTGTAAACCTGACATTTTCACCTGTTCACAACCAAACGTTAGCAATTATTAAATGTAATAAGGTAACCGAATGTTAGCCTATCGGAGTGGTAGACCAGACAGTAGTTAAAAATAAATGTAGGAGTTTTTTACTATCAGGGCATAGAAAACCTAAATGCACATGTCCTATATTTTAAATTCCATGCGACCTACCCTATGGACTTGTGAGGGCCTACCTTAGGGTAACATATATATTAAAAAATGAAAAAGGGAAGGCTTAGGCCAGGCAAAAGGTTTATTTTTCCAGGTCGAATTGGCAGTTTAAAATCATGCTACAGGCTGCAGTGACAGGCCTGAGAAATGTTTTAAAGAGATAGTGAAGTGGGTGGCACAATGAGTGCTGCTGTCCCCCTAGTAGTATTTAATATACAGGCTCTGGATACATGTTATACCATATACTAAGGACTTATAAGTAAATTAAATGCGCCAATCAGGTGTTACCAATACTACCCTGTTTTAGGGAGAGAGCACAATCACTTTAGCACTGGCGGCCAGAGGTAAAGAGCACAGAGTCCCAATACCAATAAAAACGAAGTTCAGAAACAGTAGATGTTAAAGCAAAAATATGTGGGGGGAGACCACACCAAGGATGTCAGGTCTAACATATACATATTCAAACCTTAAAGCTACAAAGTCACTGGTTATACCACTTGTAAGAAATTATTATGATGATCAAGAATGCTTGCTTTTCTAAATCATACCTGTCGCTGTTGCTTATTAAAAAACATCCTGGTTCCTTTATTGGCAAGCAAAATTTATCTTTGATCAAATATACCATTCTTGGCAAAGATGACAGACCCTTAAGCTATAATTATGTAACAGAGCTATGTGGAACCTGACTAAGGAGATGAGGGGTGACTGTCAATCAAGTTTCAAACCTTAAAAAGGGATTAAATCCACATATATAAATATATCTCACAACAGCATAAAAACAAACATCATAATTTGGATTCTGATCAATTTGTCTTCAGTCTTTTGCTAACAGAGACCACACAGCCTTGCTAATAAGAGTGAAAGGCATGTAGAAGTGTTACAATCATAAGGTAAATGGACCAGGTCCTATTGCAGGCAGCAAATCTCAGGTCTTGCTCTCAAATATTTCTCTTAATAAGAGATGGAACACCATATTGAGTGCTGCAAGGCTTGCTGTCTCCCTAATGTTTTATAACATAGACAAGGCTACCATAAGTCACTAATGTATCAAACATTTTCGCGATCACAAACTACCCAATTCTCAAACAAATCACAACTAGGTAATCACTATTGGAGAACATGATACATCTGGCCCCAAGTGCCTTATTTAGAGTTTGGCAGATGGAATACTGTATCAAAACATGGCAGATATCCATCCTCATATTACAAATACCATAGGCTATGATGCATCTATAATACCGCAGACGAAACATCTGCCAAACTTGTAACTGAGGATCCCAACAGCTAAACTCTGTATAATGTCCTGAGACTGTCCCCCAGGTATGGCACTTGGAGATAGTACTCATGGGCTCATTTAGAGCTCTTAAACACCAGCACATTATTTCTTCAAAAGAGATTATCCCTACTAGTCTATATATTATAATCATATGCTAGAAATGCCCACCACATACAGGGACTGTGACCGTTATACCAGGGACGGGCACAGTTATGTTAGTCTGCGATTTGAGGGTGAGAAGGCAGGCCGGATTTGAATGCCTTAGCCACAAACAATCTGGGTTCTTGATATTGTTCACAATTTTGGAGATGTGAAGCTTTGGGACTAGCTTTCGGCAAAGACATGGCCTTCTAGGCCTAGACGGAGCCTGCACTTCACTAGCAGTATGTTGTTGAAAGCAGCAGTAACTAATGTGACTGGACTGTAATAAAGCTGTCAGCAGGACAGTTGTTTTAATATCATAAGAAATGCTTCTTTGCACAGTCAGAACAAACAGAAAATAAAACGACCCAACTAATGGATCCAGAATAATAATGTTGGACCACTAACTTATTTTAGACATAATGAAGGTGGATATAATACACAAAATCCTCCCTAAATGTGAACCATTTGGAATTCTATAGTGGAATGTTATGAGATAAAACAATGTTAAAACACAGTTTAAATTTGACAAGTATGCAATCTTATGTGCGCATATCGATTAGAGTGCATCCCCTTGTGTAACAAGAGTGTACACTTATGTATGGACTATAAATGGAGTGGACCACCATAATTTAAATACCCTCATTAGGTCCTTTAGAATTCCCCCATATGTTTAAAATGTTGTCCTCTTAAAAGAGAATTGTGCCCCAACGGATTCCTTCTTGCAAATGATCTTTTGTCTAATACCTGTTGCTTATGAAATCATTGTTCGCTTTTATTTACAATTCCTTTACTACACACATAACAAACTGAACCACCGCTAGGGGACCTAAATATCATAGGTGAACTGAAGCAACGCCTGATAGGATCTTTTCTCCAGGATAAAATAGTTCCTTTAAATGGAGATGCCAGGATTCAAATCATAACATCTAATGCCAGAGTCTGGAACATAGCCCTAACACCATGCCTTCTCTTGGCCCTGATGACGCAGAAACGAAGGTTTTACATTTATTAGCGCATAAACGTAGTGCCGCAATAATCAAGTGTGACTTTAACCGAACTAATAAAGATTGTACGGGGACAAATGTGCCCTCAGAGTAGTTCGCCAACATTTATAAGCGTGCTTTATATAACGTGATGTATTAGAATTGTACTAATCTGACATAACCGTAAACGTGTGCCATGATTTGCTTGTTTGAAATGTTTTAACTTAGCATAACTTTAGTGGAGGCTTCGGCCTAGTTGCCTTGTCTCACGGTTTAGATGCTCGTGTTTTTCTAATGTGCTAATAAAACGTGTATTCTTGCTTGAAGCTGTACTTTTCCAGTGAGATCGGTTCACATGCTTATCTTTAAGGTTTCGTGCCAGCCTGGCATCTTCTTCTTTGCTCCAAGGTCAATCTGCAGGTGCAGACAATGGAAGCTCTGAAAGTGAGTTAATTGGTAAAATATGTTGCAACGTACGTTCCCGACTCCAAGGATAATGTATGCCTAGGTAGAAGCTGGTGAATTGTTGTTTTTGATTGGACAATTTGAAGCCAGCCTATGAACCCTCCAATGGAAGACCCTACTGGATTTGAACTGTTGTTTATTTAAACCTGGTGCACAAGAAGAAAGCGCGCCATTACCCATTGCACCCATTGAGGACATTAGACATTGCAGACATTGCAGCCATTATGGCCCATCTTGCCGACCTCGTCATTTTGCCATTTTCTACGATGCCAATTGATGTTCGACGCCATTTTGAATGAGACTTTGATGCTTTCTCTAATCGAGAGAAAGAGACTTTAAGTAATTCTCGCCCTAGAGACTTTAACTTTGATTTGCCCCTTTGCATGAAGTAGTAGTTTTGTCCTTTTATCTTGCCGCTGTGAGGCAATTGCCCCGTCCACCCTGCCCCTTTGCCCCGTCCCATGCTGATCGAAACCGGTACCTGTGAGACAAAGACTTCCTTGAATGCTGATTGAATTTGGTAAATATGAAAGGAAAATGTACAATTGCATTGTATTTCTTTTTAGGTAACCAACTGCTGATTTTTGATAAGAGCCCTAGTTAGGAGTTTTCCAAATCAATGTTGCTAAATTGTTTTTGCATGAAGTCCCACATGCCGATGCTAATTTGAGGTTAGATGAGGATTCATTTGTCGCACGATGCAATTTGAGACCTTGTTATGCTGACTAATGTATGCAATTAGCCCATTACAGATTATAGTTTTAGTGGTTTGCGTTGCTATTATCGAATGCATTGTTATTCAAATGCTGCATAGATTGCATCTTTTTCGCCGTTATGGACAGCTATTAATGTTCATTTACATATATCATTTGGTGTTGAGACACATTTATATTGTGCTAGCTTTGTTAATATAGGGAAATAAATTCATTAACTTTGAATAAACTGGTGTGGTTATTCATGGCCGGAAGGTCATGGTTCGCCGAAATGTTTTCTGGATTAATTGTGAAGTGTTATGTTGATCAGGGCATTGCTTATGTTCGTTATTGATTATTGATTTGATTAAATTGACTAATCTCGGGTGAAGAGAGCCCCACTTGGTCAAAAGATTCATCGACCCAAGAGCGTCCAAAAATAGGTAATTTATTAGGTCGGAACGCTCTACCAGCCCCAATCTCTTAACATTGTTTTTGTCAGTAAAATGATGATCACCTTTTCTGGTGGGTTCCTGTTGGACTAGAGGGAAGTAGATCACTGAATACAATTCGTCCAAACACAGTATTCGGATTAGCACTCGCTTTACCACCACAATATTTATACTAAAGTGCTTTTTAAATATATTCCATTTAATTTTGCCATGTTAATATCTCTAACCAGGTCATATAAATGGCCCTTTTTAGCACATAAATGTCAGGACATGGGCATATATTCTTTTAGATTTAAAATAAAGTTTAATAATACATGTATGTTCTTACAAACATCATACATCCATAATAAAAATAAACAATGAATTTAAAACTTAGTTTTCCTAATACCAGCGTGGATTACATTTCCTAACACAGAGTGAGTTATAAATGAATTGCACATGAAAAGTATCAAAAAGCCCCAGATACAGATCTGATCGTACACTGATTAAATAAGGGGTTTAAGTGAGTTTCCCCTGCTCAAAGAAATGTTGGGCGCATTGATAAGACGAGATTTAAAACATCTGGGGGCTTATTTACAAGCCCCGTTCGCTGTCAGTGCATCACTTTTTCCCTTATAAAAAGTAATGCACCAGCAGCGCAAGGGGCTTGTAAATAAGCCCCCCGGAGTCTTTCAAGCATAATCACAAATGTGCCTTTCTACCCTGTTAGACCAATCAAGCTCCAGCTGCAGTGTATCCTAAATGTTTGTCCCCAGCCTTAATATCGCTATTTGCCCACATATATCTAAAAATATTGTGATGACAAGAATATAATGTGACAGAATATCTCAGGATTGCAATCTTGTTAGCATCCTTGTGGGGACTATGCATCGAAACCTACCCTGTGAGTACTAAACATTCCCAACGTTTTTAAAATATATGAATTACAGAAAAATATTCAGAAAAAAATCCTGATACAGGATCCAGCTTTAAATTTGCAAATATTCCTTTTTTTAATCACTTGTACAGAACTACCCTTATGGGGACCTGAACACTTTTTACCATCCTTGAGAGAACTCACTTTGTTTTTATCATTTGGGAGGGGATTATTTAGCTAGTAAATTGGTAGATGTTTATTTTGTGTAATATAAAGACATTTTGTAATAACTCATTCATGTATGAGTAGTTGTACATCAGTGCACACCAGATGGTTTGAATTATATTATATTTTCGAACATAAAAGTATTATATAGATTGTTCATCTAAAGAGTATTAGGCACATACTATGAGCTGGGGATTTATTTCCAATCCCAATACAAACATAATTTAGTGTGGGGGAAGGAATTTAGAGAATTTGGAGAATTCAGGTACTTAAGTCCCCACAGGGATTGTAATAGATCACTGATACTTTGAGGTCCCCACAATGTTTAGGCCCACACAGAGATGATAATTTATGATTGGGATGTGTAAATCCACAACAAGATGGTAATTGACCAGTCAGGTGTTTAAGTATCTGATTTGGAGTTTGATGGATGGTACTTTGTCCAGACATGGCAGATATCTTGAGAATCTAATTGCAAGTCCATTAGAGCATCATGCCCTTGTAATTAGACAGAAGGCCTATTCCTCACAATGAGCACCCATCACGCAAACTCTAAATCAGGCCCTAAGTCCCCACTTAGGTGGTAATCGATGTTTGTGGTGCTGTAGTCCCTGCAGAAATGGTAATTTATGATTAGGATTTTAAACGTACCCACATAGATGGTAATGGGTGAGTGCAAAGTTGAAGCCCCCATCTGGATGCCACTTGTTAATTCTGACATTTAATTCATCACAGATATGGTAACTGATAATTGTTTGGATTACTTAGGTTGCCAAAAAGATGGTAGTTAATGGGTCGGCTGTTTAAGTGCCTTCAGAGGTGCTAACCAATTATCAGTGTGTTAAGTCTCCAAAAAGATGGTAATGGATGACTGTGATGTTAACATCCCCACAGAGACAGTAATTTATGATTGAGAAGCTTAGGTCCCACCTGGATGACACTTGATGGTTATGATGTTTAAATTCTGATAGAAGTGGTGATTGATGATTGGTTAGAATATTTAGGTTGGCACAACAATGGTAGTTGATGACTGGGAATTTTAGGTCCCTGCTGGGATGGTAATTGATGAATGGGATGTTTAAAACCCCAGAGGGAACTAAATGAAGATTGGGGTGTAGAGGGCCCTGCAGAGATGGTAATAGATAATTTGAAGTTTATGTTCCTGTATGGAAGACACATGATTCAGATTGTAGGTCCTGATTTATATGGTAATTGATTATTGTTTGAATGTTTAAGTCTCCAGAAGGTTGTCAAAAGATGATTGGGATGTTTACATCCTTGCAGGGATGGTAGGTAATTTGTGTTTGGTATGTTTAAATTACCCCCATAGATGATAACTGATGTTTGGGTAGTTCAAGCCTTCATCTGGGTGGCACTCAATTCAGATATTTATGTCCTGGCAGATTTGGTACCTGATGGCGGGTTTTGATGTTTAGGTTGTCACAAAGTTGTAAGTGATGATTGGGGTGTTCAAGGTCACACTGAGATGGTAACTGACAATTGGAGTGTTTACGTCTCCACAGAAACAGTAAGTGTTTATTTTTATGCTTAGGTCCCCCAGGAATTAATAGATAATGGAAGTGTGTAGGCCCCCACAGAGATGATCATTTATGTTTGGGATGTGCAAGCCCACTCCCAGATGGTAATTTATCTGATTTAGAGTTTGATGGATGGGTACGCTGACACAAACATGACAGATATCCTATCTGCCTAATTATAAGTGCATTAGGATAGAATGAACTTGTACTTAGGTGGAAGGGTTATGCATCACTTTTGTGATGGAGTTCCCATCTGCCAAACTCCAAATTAGGCCCTAAGTCCCCCCATAGATTCTTTCAGTTTAAAGGGGCAGAGATAAGAGGTAGGATTCACAACATGGAGAGAAAATGCATGCTGAATGAAGGAAAGAAAAAGTGAAGAAAAGTGAGAGCTTGGAGGTGGTTAACAAGCATGAGAAAATCATGAATGGAGTGCAGTAGACGTTCTGATTAGGGACATTGTGCTAAGGAGGGAAATAATGCAGAAGTGTTAATTCAAAAGACATCTGATAAGGATGATGATGTTCCCCATCATCAATGAGGAGTCTCACAAACCATGAAAGGTTATAACAGAGTCTATCACAGCAGCTGCAGTGTGGGTTGAGGTTGTGAGTAGAAAACAGGAAACAAGATCAAGGCAAAGCAAAGAAGAAGCAAGAATGACAGTTGAGGCGAGAGCTTGCGTGACCAAGGCTTAAGATCTAAACATAAACCTAGTAACAACTCACCTTCTAGGTCAAGGGTATCTAGGGGTATGAGGTAAGAACAAGGTATTTTGGAGAAGGTGGAAGCCAGAGTGGCATAGAGACTCACAGAATCACAAGAAGGCTAAAGTCTATTTAGAAGGATGATAAATTACAATAAGGTGTGTTAGAAAATAATGCCTGCTGAAATAGATGCCGTAGCATCCTCATTGCCAAGTGTAAAACCTGTTTGAAGCAGAGACTGAAATGTGAGATACAAAGTGAAAGGTGGCTGACAGAATTCCTGACTGCCTTTCAGACTAGAATGTTTTCCTGAGCCTGGCAGACAGTGATCTGATTGATTTAATTGTCCACATCCCACACCCAAGTTTGGCTGTGGGTCAGTAACTACTGCAGTAGATCTCTGTATGGTTGCTGTCAACCATTTTAGAGACTACAAAGGATAGGCTAGAGCAGGGTTCTGCAAAGTTGGTCCTAGAGAGCCAGGTCCATGCTAGATTTTTAGCACATCCACATTGAGAAAAATGTAGATTTCTGAAACATTGTTTTTCTAAATGTGGATATGTTAAAAACCTGGCATGGACCCGGCTCTCCGGGACCGACTTTGCAGAACCCTCGGCTAGAGGAATCAGCGCCAACAGGTCTCTTTTTCCTGCTTCTTTTTGGGGGTGCCTCCGACTACCCTAATATCTAATGTCCTGTGATATATCACAAGGGACAAGAATGTGATTGCAGTCACTCAACAGGATTTTAACATGTATCACCATACTTAAACCAGCTCTAGTGCCCTTGTTTCTCTTGATTTAAGACTCTTGACTGTTCCTACCCAAAAAGTCTCTTAGAAAATGCACAGCACCTGGTGGCACTAACTGAAGCTGTAAAGAGAATCTAAGAATAATGCAGGCTCCAAAATACGCACAAACATCAGACACAAGCACTCATTCAAAAATTTTTGGGAATATTTGATTTGTTAAGAAACATCGGTTTTCACCCCAATCGCAATTATAAGTTGTTTGAAAAAAGTGCATCTTTGGGTTTTTCTTCATGCATATTTCACCACAACAACCAGGCAACCGAACTTGAGGAAAGGGCTACAGAAAAAAAAACGACAGCATTTCAGGTGCAAACATTGATTATTTCCTCTGCACATCCAAAAAACACTACATTAATCCCACAGTCTGGAATCATCAAATACTGCAGCATCTCTATTTCCAGGTACAGAATTATCAATGTGGAGTTCCCATATAGCTTATAATGGAGGTCTATTGTTAGAGAAAATGCTGTCAGTTGCACCAGTAAAGTAGGAAAGTAGGAAGTTTCTATCTAGTAAGTAATGACAGTTTTACAAAGCACATTTGTAAGAAAAAAGTCTATGCCGTCTTGTAATAAATTTACATGATGATGACACGATAATATCCTAGCTCTGCAGTAACATCAAAGAGCACACCTAAAATAAGCATATTTAAGAAAAGTGACACTACACACAGTGCAGCGCCACTTTTCTTGGGCCCTTTAGCGTCCCCTACCGCTACCATGTGCGTGCCATATTTAAAATACTGTGCACCATGGCGCAGGGTAGAGGGCACAGGGTCATTTTTTTACGCTATTGATGTACTCTGTAGGAGTAACACTCAAATGTTGGCGCTACTTCTGCAAAGTATATAGGGTCCAATTGTAATCAATGGCATGTCCCCTTTTAACACCTGCTCTCAGCAGGCGTTAAAAGTGCTGAAAAAGTGAAGTAAGGAAATCTTGTCGATTTGAGTGTGACATTTTTTCAGCCCTCCCCCTTTGCATACATTAAGCCTGGCACAGGCATAATGTAGCGCAAAGGGTAACAAAGTGGAGCAATGCATGCATTGTGCCACTTTGTAAATATGGCACAGCGTTTTTGGCCTTCTAACTCCACATTAGCATTAAAAAATGCTGCTAATGTGACGTTAGAATGGTGCCAGGGGCTCTTAAATCTGCCCGCAGTATTTATCGAATGGTAAGTGCCCAATCATACTAGCTTCCCAAAGAGATTGAAATATGTAATCATGTTGTTATTTTTCATTTTATCGAGTGCATGGGGACACCAGTAATTAAAAAAGCCAAAAGGCAAATAATGTGACACCATTGTGGCTTTAAATCCTGTACTGCTTCCTAAAGGTGTGTTTTCCATAGTATGAAGACTGCCAAGTAACATAAAGGAAGACATGTTAAACCCCTTGGTGGAAATAAGGTTTATGTGGGGGAGAAAAGAAGTCTGGAGAATTTCTTGTGTCACTTGCAATTCATTATTCTTGTTATGAGCTTCAGCAAAGAAATCGGCTCAGGGTCATGAGATCATATTGTAAGTCGCTTTAACTTCCCATGGAACCGTACATGGGATCTGCAATTGGCCTGACCTTTCATCATAATCAAGTGATGCATGACCGATATCATAGAGAGCATAGAAGCCAGGCTTAAAAGTTCAGCTTATGAGCTCAGCTGGTCAGACCTTGTTTTTGGTTCAAGGTAGATTTTAGTAAGTTAGTGGGTGGGATTTCTTTTACTTACACTGAGATAAGGCGTTACTTATCCAGTTTATTAGGGTCTAGCGTGCATGCGCTCTGCCCCCTGTTCTAATCTCTCTGTGGGCTTTTAACCATGCCCATGTCACACCCATCACTTACGTTGGTTCGTGGTCTTGGCTTTTAAGATTCGCCTAATTTCATTAGTGAAGGGCGTGCACACATCATTCCTTTCTGGTGTTTAGCCCTCCTCGAGAGCACCGGCCAACTACTCAAAACATACGAGGCTTCATGTTTTAGGTATGGTTTCTGGGCTACTTTTTCTCTTTATTTCGCAGGCAGCGTGATCTAGCTGGCCAGTAATCGAGCGCTTATCATGGCTACCATTTTAATTCTATTGTTTATCGTAGCGCTCCTTCGCAAATTCAAGGTTTTACACAGCGTCATTAATCACCTTCACACTCATGGGGTGGCGCTATAAATCGTCTCCCTTATGTGAAATTATATTACATTTCATTTTCAGTCTATGTGGCAAGAAAAGTCCGGTTAGGAGTTTACAACGCTAACAGCTCTAACTCGAGCAAATGCTTGTTATACATTAGTTTACGTAGGCTGACCGAGGAGAGGTCTTGGCTCTGCTAAATAAATTATATTTCATTGTATTTTGTGAACGAGTTGACTATTCTAACCAGTATTTATTGTAAGAAAAAATTAGCATTTTCAGGTAAATTTATATGCATGTTATAAATAATAATGGATTTTTTTAGGTCTTGTTTGGTATGAGATGGTATGCCCGTATCCTAAGGGAAACAATTTTATAATGTTTCTACTTTACTCACAATTTTTCAACTTTTTAGCACCTTCATATAAATTACCTCTTATCACAATTTCCAAAAATGAAAGGTAAACATGGATTTGAATGATGTTCAGTTATCTACCCATCATTATGTTTTGTTATCAATCACTGTTATTAATCACTATATTCTATTTTTAGAAAAGAGTTTTCTTATTTCCTAACAAACTTACCTGTGCGGTGCGCAAATACCAAAATTGCTATAATGTGAATATTTGTTTCTCATCTGTTTCTTAGAGATACCTCATAATGGGGGTCATTCTGACCCTGGCGGCCGGTGACCGCCAGGGTCACCGGCCACGGGAGCACCGCCGACAGGCTGGCGGTGCTCCCAAGGGCATTCTGACCGCGGCGGTTCAGCCGCGGTCAGAAAGGGTAAACCGGCGGTCACCCGCCGGTTTACCGCTGCCCTTCTGAATCCTCCATGGCGGCGGAGCGCGCTCCGCCGCCATGGGGATTCAGACACCCCCTACCGCCATCCTGTTCATGGCGGGAAACCCGCCATGAACAGGATTGCGGTAGGGGGTGCCGCGGGGCCCCTGGGGGCCCCTGCAGTGCCCATGCCAATGACATGGGCACTGCAGGGGCCCCCGTAAGAGGGCCCCGCAAAGTATTTCAGTGTCTGCTATGCAGACACTGAAATACGCGACGGGTGCCACTGCACCCGTCGCACCTTCCCACTACGCCGGCTCAATTCTGGGCCGGCGTCCTCGTGGGATGGTTGATTTGCCCTGGGCTGGCGGGCGGCCTTTTGGCGGCCGCCCGCCAGCCCAGGGCAAATCTCAGAATCACCGCAGCGGTCTTTCGACCGCGGTGCAGTGTTCTGACGGGGATACTTTGGCGGGCGGCCTCCGCCGCCCGCCAAAGTAAGAATGACCCCCTATGTTTCTTTGATCCACCGTTTGATTTTCTATAGCCACATCAATTTGTCAATTCTTATTTTTCAACCGCAGTGCAAATGCTGTGAACTCTAATTTTGATTAATTAAATATAAGCAGTAAAATAAATAAATCACAAAAAAGGGATGTATTGTAGTGGCAACATAGAGTTGTATATGTTAGCCCCAGATTTATGTTAAAGTGGCGCAGCGCGGTGCTGCCCCAAAAATAGCAGCACCGCGCTGCGCCACTTTAGAAACGCAGAGGTGCGCAGCATCTAGAGAAATATGGCGGACCCCTGCGTTTTCCCACTGCACTGGTGCTCAATTAAGCTGCCTAGGGCCAACAAAGGCATCCTTGCACCATAGTGCAAGGGTGTCTGCGTTGAGTGGATGATTGTTTATGTGCAGGAAGGTGTCCCTTCCTACATGTAAGCAATCATCCATGGCATTTTGCTTCTTCTATGCGTGCTGCAGAAT
Source organism: Pleurodeles waltl (assembly GCF_031143425.1). Taxonomy (NCBI): domain Eukaryota; kingdom Metazoa; phylum Chordata; class Amphibia; order Caudata; family Salamandridae; genus Pleurodeles; species Pleurodeles waltl. The sequence goes on from NC_090440.1 coordinate 1,284,836,791, forward strand.
GCAGGAATAAAAGCATTCCTCCTCGTTTTGCCATGCTAACGCCACCCCTCGCATGGCATTAGGTTTTGGTGCTGCCTCATGTTTACCACAACTCATAAATCTGAGGCAGCATCAAAAGCAACGGGTGTTGCTGTGGAACGCTCACGTGAACACCCATTGCCCACCCCTCCAATGCAGAAAAGTGTGTCAGAGGGGCCCATATTTACAAGGAGGCATAACTCCACAAAAAAGTGGTGTTACACCTCCTTGTTAATATGGAGCAGTGCTTAGCGCTTCCAGAGCGCCACGAAAATGATGCTCTGGTCGCATTAGGGGCTCTTATATGCCCCTTAGGCCCATATTTATATTTTTTTAGTGCCGCATTTGCGCCGCTTTTTGATGCAAAAGCGTCACAAACTTACGAAATACTATTGTATTTTGTAAGTTTGCGCCGCTTTTGCGTAAAAAATTACGCAAATGCGGCACTAAAACAGTATAAATATGGGCCTTAGTATGCTAATATGATGCACAGTCAACAAATGAGACACATGACTCAAGAAGGAGATCCACACCAATTCACAAAAATAACAAGAATCTTTAGATATGTTTTGGCACCAGAATCAATACATTCAGGTAAGTAAAGTTTTCAAGAGAAATCTTTACAATTTTGAAAAGTCAACACACTGCAATTTTTGGAAGCTGCAATGTTATCCTTTGTAAGAAAACAAATAAGGCAAACAGGTACAGAACAGCCACTTATGGGACCAATAACCTGGACTTAAGGTGAGTATTGGCAAGGGTCAGGACCACACCAAGAGGTCACACTGGTCGGCACTGGGGCGGCCAGGTGTATAGGTGTAGTACGGCAGCGGGTGCCCAATGTTAGTCAATGGGGATCGGTCTGGTTGCAAAGAGACTGCACTTTTAGACAGGAAGTCTAGTTGAGGAAAACCAACAGGTGGGTTCTAGTCTTGAGATGCTCGGGGATCTGGGGACACAGCAGATCTTCTTGTCCATGGGCCAGGGGCGACCGGTGCAAATGTCCATTGAGGAGTCAGGTTTTTTCCACCAGAGTACTCACAGTTGAGGGGGCCTGCAGGCAGATGCTGTATGCGGAGGAGGTGAGTCCACGGTGGGAAAGTCCAAGGTGGGCTTTGTCTCTGGAGTGCTAGGGGACCACATTGGCACCATTAGTCCACTTCAACTCAGACTGGGCGGCATGGATGCAGTGGTGCTTTCCTGTGTCAGGTTTGCATCGGTTTTGAGTCCCCTCAGTTGTTCTTGGGGGTCTGCAAGATGCAGGGAAGCAGCATGCAGTGGTAGAGGACATGGCACACAGGCTGTATGCCATGTCGTGTTTTCACATTTAGCTGCACCAAGACATGCAGCCTGCTATGGCAGTCTGCATGTGCTAGCTGGGGGGGTCCCTCGGGGTGGCACAATACATCCTACAGCTCTTCGGGACCCTCTTTGGTACCCATGTCTTAGGTACCAGCAGTACCATTTGATAGGGACTTACAGGGGGACCAAAGGTATTGCCAATTGGGGAATAATTGCACAGTTGTAGGGAAATAGATCTGGCACTGGGGACCTGGTTAGCCACAACCCAGTGCACATTCAGTCAAAATTGCATCAAATACCAGGCAAAAAGTGGGGGTGGCCATGTCAAAAAGGGGCACTTGCCTACACACACACACACACCCACACACCCCCAAAATGAAAGAGAATGAGACTAACCTTTCCCAAGAGAGTATTCATTGGTTAAGTGGAAGAACCTGGAAAGGCCATGTGCATTGGCGTGGTCAATCCCAGATCTGTGTTCCACTGTAAAAACCATTCACTGTAGGTAGAAGGACCACCTCAACAGTTTGGGGTTTTCACCTTTCATTTGCATCATCCCACTGAGAGGCCGTTGGTCAGTTTTAACAAGAAAGTATGAACCAAGCATGTATGGCCTCAACTTCTTCAGGGACCAGACCTCAGCAAAGGCTTCCCTCTCAATGGCACTCCAACACTGCTTTCTGGGTAGTAACCTCCTGCTAATGCAAGCAGAAGTTGGTCATGGCCATCATCATTGGCCTGGGACAGGAAAACTCCTTTCCCATGTTCAGAAGCATCTGTCTGCAGTATGAACTGCTTAGAATAATCTGGAGCTTTTAGAATGGGTGCTGAGAACATTGCTTCCTTCAGAGTGTCAAAAGCCTTTTGACAGCTCACTGTTCAGTTATTTTCTTTGGCATATTTCTGGAAGTCAGTTCTGTGAGGGGTGCCACAATGGTACCAGACCCTTTTACAAACCTCCTGTAATATCCAGACAAGCCAAGGAATGCCCTGAGTTGAATCTGGGTGGTTGGAGCTTTCAAGTCCAGAATTGTCTGATAGTGGTTGAACTTTGCCTCCACCTACTAGGTGGCCCAAATATACAACCATGCTCTGCCCTATCTGGCACTTACTTGCCTTGATTGTGACGCCTGCATTTCATAGAACTTCAAGAACCTTGCCAAGTTGGATCAGGTGATCCTGCCAAGTGGAGCTAAAAACAGCAATATCATCAGGATATGCTGCACTAAAGGCTTCAAGCCCAGCAAGGGCTTTATTCACCACCCTTTGGAAGGTCGTAGGGATATTTCTTAAGCCACATGACAGTTCCTTAAGCCACACAGCATTACAGTGAACTGGTAATGTCCATTTTGGGTCAAGAATGTTGATCTTTCTTTTGCTCCATGGGTCAGACCAATCTGCCAGAACCCTGACGTCAAATCAAAAGTACAGAGAAATTTGGCTGTCCCAGACCTGTCAATCAATTCATCTGTCCTTGGAATAAGGTGTGCATCTGTCTTAATGGCAGTGTAGTGAATCCATACACTCAGGAGAGTAGCTTAGCCCTTTGGCTTTCAGGCCTGTGCCCCCGTCACCTAGTGACTTTTAACATGCTTAGCATACTCTGTTTTAGTCCATTTATTTTATTATTTATTTTAAGATGGCTGCCATTGTTTATAGTTATAAAAATGTTTTGATGTGCGTGCCACTCGGTGAAGACGTCACTATCAGCATCATAATCAGGTGATGTACGTAGGTATTCACATCATGTCCCTTTCTCACTCACATGTGACAGAAACATAATGTACACTTGTTGGGGATTGTTTACATAATTGATGCCACAAGTTTGCCTCCTTATCAATTATTTAGGAACATACCTGCGTCAGGGGTCCTTCAAGGTCTGTATAAATACATCTCACACAGACAAGGGTATCAGATGGATTCTTTCCAGATGCCATCTACACCAGTGGTTCCCAACCTCTTGACTTCTGTGGATCCCCACTTTATCATTACTTGAACCAGGGGACCCCTACTGAATCATTATTGGAATCTGGGTATCCCTCACTGGTCATTACTAAAAGCTGTGGACCTAATCTCTTCATATTATGTGATTTTCTAAGCAGTTGCCGACCCCCTAAGGAGGAGGATTTGTGGACTCCCAGGGGTCCTGGACCACAGGTTGGCAACCATTGATCTACATAATTTATGCTGCACACCACCTCACTGCAGAACTCAGCCTTTGTGTCACCATGGAGTCTGACCTAGAGCTTCATTCCAAGGTAACGCGGGTTGGGGGGCGCTTCTCATGGACATGGCAGAAACAGATCAGGTTTATCTCACCTAGCTCTCATTAGGTTAGAGATTAGGTTCTCTCTGCTGGGGATTTTACATTTCCTGTTTTTGTAAGATGGTAGTCTTTGTATTTACAACTCTCATCTTTACAATTATCCTTCTTTTATTGTTCGTTATTCTAATCATTGCAGCTAATGCATTTTATTGTAGGTTGCAGTCTTTTCAATAAATATATTGAAAACTCTCCTGCATCTCTTTCATTACCTGTGTGTGACTGAGACTTGTTACTAACATGAGAAAAGGATAACTTCTGTTCCACCAGGACTCCCCTGAGAGGTCTTATCTAGAGTCCATGAGTAAAGCTGTCAGAAATAAACTTTTACTGCTTGGGTTTTTTGGTGAGGTACTACTTGTGAGCCAGGAGGGTTGGCTCGACAATTGTGACTTTTTGTAGGATTGGCCTAGTCACCAACAAACAAAAGTGTTGTCGTCCCTAAACCAGCAGTCTCGCCTAGGAGCGAGAAACTAACTACAACAACAGCATTGAGACCTCTATAGTCCACACAAAACCTCAGCTCTGGTTTATCTCCCTTGGAATGAGGTTTGGGGACTAAGACCACTGGGCTGGCCCAGGAACTGTCAGAAAACCCCTAATTCCATCATGTTGCTTACTTCAGCTCTGATGATATCCTTCACATGGTCAGACTGTCTGTATATTTAGCTTTGACAGGCATAAGAGCACCTATGGCCACATCATGGACACACCATTTAGTCTGACCAGGGGTGACAGAAAAGAGCTCAGCATACTGCTGTAGGACTTGCCTGCAGTCAACTTGCTGCTGGGAAGTGAGGGTGTCTGAAAATACCACTCCATCAAATGACCCATCTTTGAGGCAGTAGGAGAGAAAGTCAAGGAAAGGCTCACTCTCTTCTTCCTGATCCTCATCAGTGACCATCAGCATGGCCACATCAAGCCTGTCATGGAAGAACTTTAAGTGGTTCACATAGATAAGCCTGTGAGGGATCCTGGGAGTGCCTATGTCAACCTGATAGGCAAATTCACTCTCCTTTTCAAGGATAAGTTAAGGGCCAATCCATTTGTCCTGGAGTGCCCTGGGAGCTACATGCTCAAGTACCCGCACCTTCTGCCCTGATTGGAACTTCACAGTGACAGCTTTGTGGTCATAACAGAGTTTCTGGAGCTCTTGGCTGGCTTCAAGGTTTTTGGATGCTTTCTCCATGTACTCAGCCAATCTTGAACATAGGCCAAGAATATAGTCCACAATATCTAGTTTGGGCTCTTTGAGAGGTTTCTCCCACCCTTCTTTCACTAGACACAGTGGTCCCCTTCTGAGAAAACTGAACAGAAATTCAAAGGGGGAAAACCTACTCCCTTCTGTGGCAGGTCTCTGTAGGTAAAAAGTAGGCAAGGTAACAGGATATCCCATCTCCTTTTGAGTTTTTCAGAGAGACCTGCAATCATGCCTTTCATGGTTTTATTGAAACTCTCAACTAAACCATTTCCTTGTGGGTGATATTGTGTAGTGAACTTATACGTCACTCAACAATCATTCCACATGGCCTTGGAAAAGCAGACATGAAGTTACTCCCTCTGTCTGATGCCACCTCCTTCGGGAAGCCCACTATAGTAAAGTTACTGAGTAGGGCTCTAGCAACTACCGGAGGAGTGGTATTCCTAAGGGGTATAGCTTCTGAGTACCTGGCGGCATAATATACTACCACCAGTATGAATCTGTTCCCTGGTGCTGTTGGAGGGTCTAGGGGGCAAACAATGTCTTCCCCTACATTTTCGAAGCAAACCCCTACCACTGGAAGTGGAATTAGGGGGGCCTTTGGGTGGCCACCTGTCTTGTTACTGGCTTGACAGTTGGCACATTAGTTAGAAACTCCTTTACCTTCTGGGATGTACCTGGCCAGTACACATGAGGTATCAACCTACGTAAGTTTTGGTTGGGCCAAGAAGCCCAGCTAAGGGAATGTCATGAGCCAAAGTGAGTAGGAACTTTCCATACATCTGAGGCACCCACACTCCTGGTGGCACCAGGTTTTGTCACAGTGTCCTTTCCTCAGGATCTGCACGTCGCTGAACCAAAGGCCTACCTTCCGGTGTCACCAACTCAGAAAGCTATTATAGCATAGAGTTATGTTGAAGCCAGTCGGGGAGAAGGGAATTAGGGTAGGAAACAGCAGGGAGAGAGATCTGAAAAGAAAAGGTTAGAACAAATATGCATTTACTCATTCATAGAAATGTAACTCATCAATAGACTCTTGACTAAATGCATCTCCGAGATATCAGATGGCTACCCCTTTTGAAATGAGGGCAAAGCCCCTTCTTTGAAACATGGAACAAGAGTAAACTACGACCTCAGAATCAAGAGATGGCAAGAGCGTTGGACTATGATTATACTCAGCATATCAATCCTGTAACATCTATGCATTCACAACATAAACCTTTGATCATGACCTAGAAAATCTCAAAGAATTAAATATGCTTTCCACATTGTAAGCTTTTCAAAGAACAATGAAAACTATGATTTGCTTATCAAAAATACTTTCCCATTCACAACTATAAAGGCCGAAAAGTTTCTACTCATTGAACTTGAAGCACTTAACTTATAATGCCAGGAAGCTCTTTTACGTGTCCTGCCTTAAAGCGCTACGCTCATAATGCTAAGGGGGCGCTTTTACTCAAGTGGCCTGAATCACTTTGATTTATTGTGCCAAGAACCTTTTACTCCTGTGAATTAAAGCGCTTTGATTGTCGTGCCAAGAGCGCTTTACATCTGTGAACTGAAGCGCTTGAATTGTTGTACCAAGAGCGCTTTACATCTGTGAACTGATGCGCTTGAATTGTTGTGCCAAGAACGCTTTACATCTGTGAACTGAAGCGCTTGAATTGTTGTTCCAAGAGCGCTTTACATCTGTGAACTGAAGTGCTTGAATTGCTGTGCCAAGAGCGCTTTACATCTGTGAACTGAAGCTCTTGAATTGCCGTGCCAAGAGCGCTTTGCATCTGTGAACTGAAACGCTTGAATTGCCGTGCCAAGAGCACTTTACATCTGTGAATTGTTGAACTGAAGCGCTTGAATTGTTGTACCAAGAGCGCTTTACATCTGTGAACTGATGCGCTTGAATTGTTGTGCCTAGAGCGCTTTACATCTGTGAACTGAAATGCTTGAATTGTTGTGCCTAGAGCGCTTTACATCTGTGAACTGAAATGCTTGAATTGCTGTGCAAAGAGCGCTTTACACCTGTGCTCTGAAATGCCTTTGATCGTTGCACCAAGGCCGCTGTACTCTGGAAACTGAAAACGCTTTGCTCGTTGTGCTAAGGGGCGCTTTACATTTTGGAAGTAACGACTTCCTCCAAAATTGGATTCATCAATGCCTTACCCCTGAGAGTACGACCTACTCGTTTTTGGATGCACCATGGAAACAAGGATACTTCGATTGGATGTCACTCTACCATTCAGGAACTCTGCTTTTCTTCAGAGAAGCCCCCACGAGGTCTGACTGCATCGAAGTCTTCAAAATAGTGAGCAACGTGCTTGGGTGTGGCTGAGCGTTATAGGCCTGCCACACCCCAAGATGGCTGCTGCCTCTAAAAACATGGGAATTGTAGTCCCTTCATGGAATAGCACTGATAAGTGCGTCTTGTCTACCAATGTCTTGAACCTGCAGCTCTATGAGTTTGGCCACAGGGCAGACGACGCTGAAGGCCACCTTTGGAACAAGAGGGGATGACAAGTGGTGCGCATAAAGCGCCGCAGAACAGCGCAGCAGAGTTTCAAGCGAGACCTGGACTGCACATGGCCTTATTCCTGACATTACACCCCCTCCAAAGCGCGGTCCAGGACCTGGTTTATCAGGATGGAGGAGGTGAAATCGTCTCACCAAACATGGTGCATGAACATGTCTTGCAGGTTCCCAAGAGTCATTTTCCGGTCCCTATCCTTTCCAGGACACCAAGTACCAAAGGGAAGACCCCCTATATTTAGAGTCTAGAATAGATCGCACCTCATACTCCCAATGACCTTGGACTAATAGAGGAGCAGTTTGTGTGATGCTTGAGGGTGAAGCAGGTTTAAGAAGTGAAGTGTGAAACACCGGATGAATTTTCAAAGACAATGGTAATTTTAGCTTATATGTTACTGGGTTCACTTGTCGTAGTACTTCATAGGGCCCTGTGAATTTTGGATGAAACATATTTTTATTTTTGAATACAAAGTTTCTTGTGGAAAACCAAACTCTATCTTTGTTTGTATACTGAGGACCAGGCTGGTGTTTCTTGTCATATTGCATTTTATATTTTTTCTTTGCTTGATGAAGATTTGTTTTTAATTGTGAATGTTCCTTTTTCATGTGTGTTAGCATGTCCATGACTGCTGGAGTGGTTTGCGTAGAGGCAGGTAATGTAACTGGCAAAATATGCGGATGAAGCCCATATAAACCATAGAAAGGAGTTGAGTTTATTGAAGAGTGGTGAGAGTTATTATAAGCCAGTTCTGTACGCCACAAAAGATCCAGCTAGGTTTTAGGAGACTTTGTTACATAACATCGTAAATATTGTTTTAGAGTTTGATTTAGTCTCTCTGTTTGACCATCCGTTTGTGGATGACAACTAGTAGATAAAGTTGAATCAATATGTAGAGCCTTGCACCATTGTTGCCAAAAACACGCAGAAAATTGTGTTCCTCTATCAGAGAATATAACCCTTGGAAGTACGTGAAAACAAACTATATTTTCTAAGATGATAGTCGCTAAGGTGTCGGAAGTTGGGAGTCCTTTACAGGCAATGAAATGAGCATACTTGGTAAGACTGTCTACTACCACTAGAATGGTTGTAAATTGTTTTACTTGAGGAAGACCAGTAATAAAATCCATAGAGATTTGTTCCCATGGATGATTGGGAATGGGTAGAGGTATCAGTAGACCTTTGGGCTTGCTATGTTCACTTTTGCAACTTGCACATACTTCACAGGATTGTAGCATGTCCTTAAGGTCGTGAACAAATGTAGACCACCAAAAATATCTTTTCATGAGTTCTATTGTTTTTTGAGGACCTGGGTGACCTGCCAGAGGATGACTGTGTAGCCAATGAAAAGCTGTCTCTCTTAACTCCTCAGTAGGCAGGAATACTCGAGATTCATGTAGAGGTAAACCTTGTTGAATAGACCTCTTGGTGTCTTGCTGTAACCACTCTTGCCACTTAGTGATGTGAAAATTACGAATGAGATCAAAGAATTTCTCAGCAGCTACTAAACACAACACTTTTGAAGGCGTTATAATAAGCGTGGGTTTTTGTTCAGTAGGTGTGATTGAAGAATCTTGTCTAGATAATGCATTGGCATTACAATTATCTATTCCTGGTCTAAAAGTCACTATGAAATCTAATTCTGCAAAGAATAGCATCCATCTTAATTGTCTTGGAGTTAGTAATCTGGCAGAACTCATAAATTGTACATTTCTATGATCAGAATATACAGTTATGGTGTGTTTCGCTCCCAACAGATAATGTCTCCATTCTTTAAAAGCATTACGAATTGCTAGTAATTCTTGTTCTGCTATGGTGTAATTCTGTTCTGCTTCATTCAATTTTCTTGACGCATATGCTATGGGGTGCAATTGTCCAGTTTCTTGATGACCTTGAGGCAGGATGGCCCCAACGGCAACATCAGATGCATCAGCTCCTACGATGAATGGTTCCTCCACATTAGGGTGAGCTAGATTGGGAGCGGTAATAAAAGCCTTTTTTAAATCTTGAAATGCTTTCTCTGTCTCTTGGGACCCGTTATAGATGTCCTTTTTTCTTCACAATTTGGTTATTGGTGCCACCTTTTGGGAGAAGTGATGGATTAAGCAGCGATACAAATTCACAAAACCCAAAATACGTTGAATATCTCTTACTGATTTTGGTGTGGGCCATTCAGATACAGCTTGAATTTTTCTTTCAGTCATTTGCATGCCGTCAGGTGTCAAAATGACTCCTAGAAATTCAACTTCTTTGGTATGGAATTCACATTTACTTAGCCTACAAAAAAATTATGTTTTTGTAGAGTTTGTAATACTTTTTTAACATGTTCTTCACGTATATCTTCAGAGGTTGAATAAATCATTATATTATCAATATAAACGATGACAAAGATGTCTAGATATTCTCTCAGAACATCATTTACCAAATATTGAACGGCATCTAGGGCATTACAAAGACCGAACGGCATCACTAGATACTCAAAGAGGCCATAATGAGTCTTAAAAGCTGTTTTCCACTCATCTCCCTCTCGAATTCGAACTAGGTAATAAGCACCTCGTGAATCAAGTTTGGTATAAATGACGGCGGATTTTACCTGGTCTAACAAGACTGGTATAAGAGGTAGTGGATATTTATTTTTAACTGTGATCTTACTTATCACTCTAAAGTCAATACAATCGCCATTTGCTTTAGGTACGAAAAACAGTGGAGAAGCCGCTGGAGATCGTGATGGCCGAATTAGCTTGTTGGCTAAACATTGATTAAGGTATTCTTGTAGGACTTGATTTTCGTTCTCCGATAGTGCATAGATCCTACAATTTGGTATATTGGAGCCAGGTACAAGGTCGATCTGACAATCATACGGCCTGTGAGGTGGTAATGAGCTCGCTTTCTTTTCACTGAAAACATCAGTATATTCTGAATACTGTATGGCAAATCAACTTTCTTCTCAACTGCAGTAACAATGGAGTGTTGAAGGTTTCTTTCTTTGTTTCGTCTTGATTGAAAACATTTCTTTGTACAAGAAGAAGAAGAAAAACGCAAAACCTGGTTGCGCCAGTCTATGCATGGATTATGTAACATTAACACGGCATTCCTAAAATATAACCATATTGAGGTGCTTGGATTATATCATAGCGAATTATCTCTCAGTGGTTCTGATTCTCATCATCTTTGCAAATCATTTGTATTCGTGAGGTTTGTTTAGTAACGGGGCCTCCTGCCAACTCACTACCATCAACTGAATACAGAACTTCTGGAATCTTTTTCTTAACACTGGGTATATGCAAGCCTAGTGCGATTTGTTTGTCTACAAAATTTCCTGTTGCCCCTGAATCAATTAGAACTTGTACATTATGGCCCTCATTACAACCCTGGCGGTTGGTGGTAAAGCGGCGGTAAGACCGCCAACAGGCCGGCGGAAAAAAAATGGAATCACGACCATGGCAGAAACCGCCAACATAGACAGCCACTTTAACACTCCAACCGCTATGGCGGTACAAACAAACAGCATGGTGGTCACCGCCAACAGACAGGCGGAAGACAATGTACCGCCCACACTATTACGACAGGCCAATCCGCCACCTTTTCCGGGGCGGATTCACCGCCAAGAAAAACACGGCGGAAACAGGACTTGGAAGGGAAAACGCTCACCTCTACACACCTCACGAGGAACCAGGACAACATGGAGCCGGAACTCCAAATTCTACCTGCCATTGTCTTCTTGCTCCTCTACCAGAAGCACGACCGACTGCGGCGACCACCATGGTGAGTACTGCACCTACAACACAGGGGAGGGGGGAGGGAAAAGAGAGTGACACCCCCACGCAACACGCAACACCATGCACACAAATACATGTTGAAACATTACATTTACACCCCCCTGCCCCCCTGGAAGAACACAAGGACAAAAGGAAATGATTTGAACTATTGTAATCAGGAAAAATCCATCAGTCAAAAATATATATACAATATTAACAAATATGTACACCAAGATTTCAAGTCCATGTACTGCACCTACATAGTCCTTGGACCACTGGGCCCAAAATGCATGGGCGAGGCCCACACTCAATACCCGATCCAAACGGAGAGAACACTGCAGGGGCATCAGATCGAAATAAAACAGGCACCTCAGGGGGAGGGAAGGGGGCACCTCAGCCGGATGAGTGCTCGACGCCAGCCCCACGAGGGGGCTCCATGCCCATTGATGTATCCTGGGGAGTGCAAAGCCACAGTCTCTCAAGTCTCTCCAGTGGGTGGTTTGCCCACTGCTCTATCCTGGGGAGTGCAAAGCCACAGTCTCTCAAGTCTCTCAAGTGGGTGGTTTGCCCACTGCTTTATCCTGGGGAGTGCAAAGCCATAGTCTCTCAAGTCTCTCCAGTGGGTGGTTTGCCCACTGCTCTATCCTGGGGAGTGCAATGCCACAGTCTCTCAAGTCTCTCAAGTGGGTGGTTTGCCCACTGCTTTATCCTGGGGAGTGCAAATCCACAGTCTCTCAAGTCTCTCTAGTGGATGGTTTGCCCACTGCTCTATCCTGGGGAGTGCAAAGCCACAGTCTCTCAAGTCTCTCTAGTGGGTGGTTTGCCCACTGCTCTATCCTGAGGAGTGCAAAGCCACAGTCTCTGAAGTCTCTCCAGTGGGTGGTTTGCCCACTGCTCTATCCTAGGGAGTGCAACGCCACAGTCTCTCAAGTATCTCCAGTGGGTGGTTTCCCACTGCTTTATCCTGGGGAGTGCAAAGCCACAGTCTCTCAAGTCTCTCCAGTGGGTGGTTTGCCCACTGCTTTATCCTGGGGAGTGCAAAGCCACAGTCACTCAAGTGGATAACAGTTTCCACTGGTTCTGGAGGGGGCTTTGTGCCCAGAGTGCTTCATCCTGCCAAGAACTGAGGTAGTGGATGTGATACTCCACTGGTTCTGGAGGGGGCTTGGTGCCCAGAGTGCTTCATCCTGCCAAGGACTGAGGTAGTGGATGCCTTTCTCCACTGGTTCTGGAGGGGGCATTTTGCCCAGAGTGCTTCATCCTGCCAAGGACTGAGGTAGTGGATGCCTTTCTCCACTGGTTCTGGAGGGGGCTTTGTGCCCAGAGTGCTTCATCCTGCCAAGGACTGAGATAGTGGGTGTGATACTCTACTGGTTCTGGAGGGGGCTTGGTGCCCAGAGTGCTTCATCCTGCCAAGGACTGTGGTAGTGAATGCCTTTCTACACTGGTTCTGGAGAGGGCTTTGTGCCCAGAGTGCTTCATCCTGTCAAGGATTGAGGTGGTGGATGTGATACTCCACTGGTTCTGGAGGGGGCTTTGTGCCCAGAGTGCTTCATCCTGCCAAGGACTGAGGTACTGGATGTGATATTCCATTGACAGTGGGCCAACATGGAAGCTGTCCAGGCCCCTGGAACAGACCACCAGCCACGTACGACTGACCACTGGGGATGGCAGCCATGTCTGCGGTGGTGCCACTGGCACAGGAAGTGGCGTGGCTGCTGGCGGTTCTGGCGGCGGCCTCAGTAGCGGTGGTGCTTGCGGCGCTCATTGGGCAGCGGTGCTGGTGGGTGGCTCAGTGAGCGTGCTGCTAGCGGTGGTGGGCGGCGGTGCTGGTGGGTGGCTCAGTGAGCGTGCTGCTGGCGGCAGTGTCCTGGGCAACAGTGCTGGTGGGTAGCTCAGTGAGCGTGCTGCTGGAGGCGGTGTCCTGGGCGGCAGTGCTGGTGGGTGGCTCAGTGAGCGTGCTGCTGGCAGCGGCGTCGTGGGCGGCGGTGCTGGTGGGGGGCTCAGTGAGCGTGCTGCTGGCAGCGGTGTCCTGGGTCGCGGTGCTGGTGCCAGTGACGGTCTTGTCCGCAGTGCAGGTTGGCAGCGACTTCCCTTTCTTTCTCTGGCCCTTCCCCACCTTGGATGGTGGCGCAGCTGTCTTGCCACTCACAACTGTAGTCCTGGGAGAGCTCTTGGTGGCAGATGTTTTGGCCTTCTCCCTCTGGGCTGTGGCCAACTTCCTTAGTTTTTGAGGTGGGGGAATGTCCTTGGCCTGGCTCCTTGGCACACTGGCTGCCCTGCTGCTTGGCGCACTCCAGAAGCCGGTTACTGCTGGCACCACTGTTCCCGGTGATGTGATGGCTGAGGTGCTGGGTTGGGACCTGGAAAGGCGGGCCCTAGGGGACGGAAGGGGTAGGGGAGGTGTAGGGAAGAGGTCAAGGTTTGACCGGAAAAGTCTATAGACACACTGGGACGGGTAGATGGTGGGGGTTTGGGAGTGAAGGAAGAGGTAGTGGTTGTAGGAGGTGTTCGTTTGCTGACTTTGGGTGAAGGTGCATGGGCTGGAGGCTGTTGTGAGGTGGATGGCTGTTGGGTGGGTGTGTGACTACATTTGTGTAGTTTGGGAGGTGGGCTCACAGACACACTGGGAGAGGACACAGGGGATGTGTGAATGGTAGTGGGGGTGGTGAGTGCCCATGAGCGGTGTGTGGTGATGGGCGTGCTGGTAATGGACCTAGTGGCTGAACGTGTAGTGCATGCAGGTGTGAGTGGAGACGTGACAGGGAGGGAGGAGGGAGACGTGGAGGAGGGGGACACAGTGGAGGCAGTGGCTGTTGGTATGTCTGATGGGTATGATGCTTGCATGAGTGCCTGTGGGATGTGTGGTGCTTATGTTTGCCAGAGCTACCCTTGTGTGTTGAGGTGTGTGCATGCTGGTCTGATGGTGTGCTTTGGATAGGCTGGGGTACTGGGGATTGGATCTGGGTGGAGGAAGTTGGAGGGGGGAGACTGGACACAGGGACAATGGCTGCCATCAGTGCTGAGGCCAGAGTCTGAAAAGCTCGCTGTTGGGCTGCCTGACCAGAATGAATTGCATCCAGGTATGCATTTGTCTGTTGCAACTGCCTCTCTACACCCTGGATGGCTTTCAGAATGGTAGACTGCCCAACAGTGAGGGATCTGAGGAGGCGAATGGCCTCCTCACTGAGGGCAGCAGGGCTGACAGGGGCAGGGCCTGAGGTGCCTGGGGCGAAGGAGATGCCCACCCTAATGGGTGAGTGGGTACGGGACACACGCTGAGGGGCTGCTGCGAGGGCGGTGCTGGTAGGGGGGGTGACGGCTGTACCTGTAGATGCAGTGGGCACAGAGGGGCCCACCACCGCAAGGGAGCTCCCATCAGAGGAGGAGTCGGTGTCGCTGGTCTCAGCTCCTGTCCCCGCCATGGAGCTCCACTCGCCCTCCGTCCCACTGGTGAATTCGGAGTCCGTAGTCTCACCCTCCAGGGGCATGTGGGATGCAGCGCCCTCCTGCTCCGGTGGCACTGGTCCTCCGCGTGATGATGCTAATGCACACAAGAACAGGGAGACCACAAAAAGGGGGGGAAAGAAAGTAGAAAGACATGGTCAGTGCATGCAATACCGCTACCGTTGGCGGACACTACAGACACAGCAGCCCTCTGCACTATGCCATGCACTTAGAGTTCCCTAATTAATTACAGGGCCATGGGGTACAAGGCCTATGCCTGATTGCTGCACACATGGAAGTCACAGGACCCTGACTAGGGGTATATGGCTCTTAACACTGGTGGGGTGGGGTGCCACATAGCCTGTCTCACGAAGGGACCTTGCCTGCAAAACTCGCCCTGGCCCAGGGTAACCCACTGCCCACCTCCCCACCCAGACACCTCCCATGCGCGCTGAACCAGCTGAATGAGAGTGTACTCACCCCTTTGTGGCTGCTGTGATGCCTTGAAGCGCCCATCCAACTCCAGATTCGCCACCTCCAGGATCCGGAACATCAGGGGGGTCATGGTGCAATGGGTACCCCTCCCACGTTGGGAGGCCATCCCCAGCTGGGCCTCCGCCGTCTTCTTCCTCCAGCAGCGAATGTCCTCCCATCTTTTACGGCAGTGGATGCTCCGTCTGTGGTGGACCCCCAGGGTCCGGACTTCCTTGGCGATGCCTCGCCAAATATCCTTCTTCTGGTGGGCACTGACCTACAGGAATAGTACAGGGGAACAGGAGAAAATATAACCGTCCGGACCGTCACAGTCATTGGCCCACATTCTCACCCTTACCCTGACGCACATACACTCACTGTTGTTTCATCCAAACCTCATTCCCCCCCCCATCTCCCATCCACACCACTCCAAACAGGCAGTGCCCATACAGCATGCTCACAGTGTACTCACCTGTTTGTCTAGAGGACCATAGAGTAGCGTGTACCCCATCCACTAGTTTGTCCAACTCCTCCGATGAGAAGGCAGGGGCCCTTTCCCCAGACGCTTGAGCCATTGTCGCTTCCAGACTGAGGTCACAGCAGCACTTGCAGTGTAGGTCCTCTCCTGTGGAAGATCAGATATCAAGTGAGTGAACAGACAGAAAATGGCGGTCTCGTCCGCGACGGTGAGTACTGTCACCACCGGCATACATCGTCATTGGCTCCTGGGACCCATAGGGTCCAATGTTAACCAATGCAGGATTGCCCCGCGGTCTTCGACCGCCTACCGCGACGGTGTACAATGCCAGCTCAGTTACCTCATATCCCATTGTCCCACCTTACAGGTCAGGCAGCCGCCATTTCAGGGGGCCACATGGCATTAATTTTAAATGCGTCACACATATCTAGGCCTTGCATACACACTAAGACAGGCACATAGCGGATTGACAAATGTGTGCAATAAAGTTGTGTTTTCGTACCTCAGTGTTGGCTTACCCTCTGCTCGCTCTTCTCATCCATAGAGCACGTCCACTGGGGCAGGTGAGGAGATGGCGGCATCCTCGGGTGTACAGACCGCTGGTGGACCTGTCGACGATGGAAGAGCAACATGTAATAGTGACCTACAGACTTGATCGTGCTACAATCCAGGAACTGTGTGCCCAGTTGGAGCCAGACCTGATGTCAGCTATCGCCATCCCACAGGTATCCCCCCTCTAGTGCAGGTCCTGTCAGTACTCCATTTTCTGACAAGTGGGTCTTTTCAAACTACAGTGGCCTTAGCATCAGGGATGTCCCAGCCTATGTTCTCAAACGTGTTGTCCAGAGTGTTGTCTGCGCTGCTGAAACACATGCGCAGCTACATCGTGTTCCCTCAGGTTGAGGATTTGCCTACACTGAAAGGTGACTTCCATGCTCTTGGATATATCCCCAACATCATAGGTGCCATTGATGGGACACATGTGGCCTTGGTCCTCCCGCTGGAGTGAACAGGTGTACAGAAACCGGAAGAGTTACCATTCAGTGAATGTGCAGATGGTGTGTTTGGACGACCAGTACATCTCCCATGTGAACGCCACGTTTCCTGGCTCAGTGCATGACGCTTACATTTGAAGGAATAGCAGCATCCCTTATGTGATGGGGCAACTCCAGAGGCACCTTGTGTGGCTATTAGGTGAGGACATGGACCCTATACAGTGTGAATAGTTGTCTGGGTCTGCGGTTGTCCCTAAGGGTTAGTGTGTGTCTAACAGTTGTCCCTCGACATTTGCTGGTGACTCTGCCTACCCCAACCTGTCATGGCTACTGAACCCAGTGAGGAATCCCAGGACAAGGGCAGAGGAACGCTACAATGAGGCACATGGGCGAACTAGGAGGGTTATAGAGAGGACCTTCGGCCTCCTGAAGGCCAGGGACAGGTGCCTCCATATGAAAGGTGGTTCCCTATACTACTCACCAAAGAAGGTGTGCCAGATCATCATGGCCTGCTGTATGCTGCACAACGTGGCTTTGCGACGACAGGTGCCTTTTCTGCAGGAGGATGGTCCTGAAGGAGGTGTTGTGGCAGCTGTGGAACCTGTGGACAGTGAAGAAGAGGAGGCAGAAGAAGAGGACAATGACAACAGAAACACCATGATCCATCAATACTTCCAGTGAGACACAGGTAAGAAGACATCACTGCCTCCTACATCTGATACACTTGTTCTACCTCTCATCTGTCTGTCACTTTCACCCAGTGTATGGACCCTGATTTGTCACTTTCCCTTTCGATTTCACAGATGTGGGTCCCACTGTGTGACCTCTGCTATGTTTCCTCATGGACTAGAGCTGTGTGACATAGGTATGTTGACAATACAATGGACATTGCTATTTCCCTCAGTTATTGCAAATACACATTTGTGAAAGCACAGACTGACTCCAGATTGTTTTGTGATTTAAGGGTGTTTATTTAGGTGCTAAATAGTTGAGGGTGTTGTAAAATGGTCAGGGGTGATGGTGGAGGAATGTCCATGGCAGAGTCCAGTCTATTAGTCTCACAGGTGCATTGTCCAAAGGGGCATAGAAAGTGGAGCTGGGGCAGTTTAAGGATGGACAGGGTGACAAAGTGGGACAGAAGGATGACAATCAGGGTGGTCTCATTTCTTGGCGGGGGTCTTGGCATTGTTCTCTGTCTTTGTCCTGGATCTCAGGGACCGCTTGAGGGGTGGTTCTCCATCTGCAGGGGGTGGGGTGCTGGTGTCATGGTCCTGTGGCGGTGCCTCCTGTCCACTAGCGCAGGCAGAGGTGGTGGGCAGTTCATCGCCCAGGCTAGTGTCAGGGGCCCCTTGTTGTGCCACAGTGTCCCTCCTGGTGTTCACGAGTTCCTTCAGCACCCCTACAATGGTGCCCAGGGTGGAATTGATGGATTTGAGTTCCTCCCTGAACCACAAATACTGTTCCTCCTGCAGCCGTTGGGTCTCCTGAAACTTGGCCAGTACCGTTGCCGTTGTCTCCTGGGAATGATGGTAGGCTCCCATGATGTTGGATAGGGCCTCGTGGAGAGTGGGTTCCCTGGGCCTGTCCTCCCCCTGTCGCACAGCCGCCATCCCAGTTCCCCTGTTTTCCTGGGCCTCTGTCCCCTGAACCGTGTGCCCACTACCACTGCCCCCAATTCCCTGTTGTTCTTGGGGTGGTGGGTTAGCCTGGGTTCCCTGAAGTGGTGGACACACTGCTGCTTGACATGTCCTGGGGACAGAGGTATGGGCCCGCTGGGTGGGTGCTGTGCTGGTGTTTCCTGAGGGGGAGGCTCTGTGGTGGCCTGTGCAAGTGTGAGGGGAACCGACTGTCCCGATGTCTCAGATGGGCCGGGCTGGTCATCTAGATCCAGTTGGACAGAGCTGCTGTCATCACTGTGGGCCTCTTCTGTGGGTGGAGTTGACATATCTGGAACCTCCTGTCCGGTGATGTTGGGTATGGGTTCTGCAGGGGTGTAAAGTCATGATTATTGCATCTGTGTGTGCCATGGTGTGCAATGGATGGGTGACCCTCTACCGCAGTGCTTCCATTCATGTGTAGGACCTTGTGTGATCATTGTTTAAGGGTCTGTGTGGGTATGTGTAGTGGCTATGCATTGGTGATGGGTGTCCATGCTGTGATGTTGCATGCGGGGCCTCGTGTTGGGATGTGTGCTTTGTGATAGTGGGACATCTGTGAGGAGTTGGAGTGATGGGGTGAGGGCGAGGGTGGGGGTATGTGATAGCATGCAGGTAGGGTGGGGTATGTAATAGTTAAGATTTGACTTACCAGAGTCCATTTCTCCTGCTACTCCTGCGAGTCCCTCAGGATGCAGTATAGCCAAGACCTGCTCCTCCCATGTTGTTAGTTGTGGGGGAGGAGGTGGGGGTCCGCTGCCAGTCCTCTGAACCGCAACGTGGTGTCTTGAGACCACGGAACGCACTTTCCCCCGTAGGTCGTTCCACCTCTTCCTGATGTCATACCGTGTTCTTGGATGCTGTCCCACTGCGTTGACCCTGTCCACGATTCTGCGCCATAGCTCCATCTTCCTAGCTATGGTGGTGTGCTGCACCTGTGATCCGAATAGCTGTGGCTCTACCCGGATGATTTCCTCCACCATGACCCTGAGCTCCACCTCAGAAAAACTGGGGTGTCTTTGTGGTGCCATGGGGTGGTGTGGGTGATGTGTGAGGTGGTGTGTGTTGTGATGTTTGGGGTGATGTTTAGGGGGGTGTGTTTTTTGTGCGTGGATGTGTATGTGTGATGGTGTTGTGTGCCTCTGTACGCTGGTGTTGTCTTTGCTGTGCTGTCTCTCTGGCCTTCGTCAAAAGGTTTGGTAGTAAGGGTTTGCGGGTAATGTGGGTGTGTGTTTTATATTGTATTGGGTGTGTGGGAGTGGTGTGTGTAAGTGTATCAGGTGTGTGTATTTGGAATTGTCCAATGTGGTAGTGTTTTGTAGATGTGTGTGTATTTTGAGTGCAGCAGTGTTTACCGCCAATGGAATACCGCGTTTGAAAGACCGCCGCATGGATTCGTGGATCGTGATAGTGTGGGCGTATTCCTGTTGGCGTGACGTGTCAGTTTTGTTATTGCCAGTTTATCGCTGACCTTTGGTGTGGCGGACTTGTGTGGGTGTCTAAATTTTGGCAGATTCCGAGCTGTGGGTCGTAATAACTGTGGCGGAATTCCACGGCCGCGGCGGTGTGTTGGCGGTTTTTCTGCCGGAGGTAAGCGGCATTTACCGGCAATGTTGTAATGAGGGCCAATGCCTTTTTCCCCGCACAGTCATTTGTACTAAAATTTGGAAATGTTTGACATAACGATTTGTGCAAGAGCACACTGAAGGGATTGTCAATTTGCCCAAGAGGTCCCCTTTGTTTTTTCTTGGGCACTTTAGTTTTCCTGTGAATTTTCCAAAACAACCGCTATCTTTTTCTTAGTCACAGATGTTGGGTCAATTTTACCTTTGGGTTTCTTTTGACATTCTTTTACAAAATGACCCTTTTTCCTACAATAAAGACACTGACTATTCTTTCGTCGCATGTCTTTTTTCTCTTTGGTCAGTAGTGGGTGAACAGTTCCAATATCCATTGGTTCTATCATAGAATCTGAAGACAATTGAAAGTGTCTGGATCTTTCCATTCGCCAGTTTGTTTTTTCCCATTTTTATTTTACTCCTTTTCTCTCAGAAAGTCTGTGATCTATCCATAGGGTTAGATTAATTAAATCAGTGCAAATTTCTGGTTGTGGTTCAACTTGGGCCAATACATCTTTTAGTTAGTCTTTTAGCCCTTGATAAAATACTGCTGACCTTTTTTCCTCAGGCCAAGCGGTTTCCACCACTAACCTGTTGAAGTGTGACAAATACGTTATCAGGTCTTTATTTCATTGACGTAATTCTAGTAGCTCTTTGTCTGCAGACATAGTGATTGCGCGTCTGTCAAAAACCTTTACAAATTCTTCCACAAAACGACGCCAGTCATATAAAAGAGGACTGTCTAATCGGACTAATGGCACTGCCCAAGTAGCTGCATCACCTTTCAGATATGATATAAGAAATGCAATTCTAGATTGCGCATCCGGAAAGGCACTAGGCGACACGTAAAATGTAGTTCCACCTGTGTCAGAAAAATTTGAACCCTATTGGAGTCATCCAGAAAACCTCTCTGGTGCAGCTATAGGAGTCTGTGCTGGCACATTCACAGCTATGTTAGTAGGTGCGGAAGGTGTAGGACGAGACTCAAATTCAGAACCATCCACCTTACTCTGTAACTGAGGTACTTTATTCACTAAATCAGCTGTAACATTTTTTGAGTCTGTCAAATCCCTTTGCATCTGAGTGACTACTTGCATAAGGGTATCTAGGGTGGCCATTTTGCGCAGCTCACGTACAGACCAAGAGGAAAGTATAAACTTGTGGGCTCACTATTCTGTCCCAGTGTCCTTTCCTCAGGATCTGCACGTCGCTGAACAAAAGGCCCACCTTCTGGTGTCACCAACTCAGAAAGCTATTATAGCACAGAGTTATGATGAAGCCAGTCGGGGGGAAGGGAATTAGGGTAGGGAACAGCAGGGAGAGAGATCTAAAAAGAAAAGGTTAGAACAAATATGCATTTATTCATTCATAGAAATGTAACTCATCAATAGACTCTTGACTAAATGCTTCTCCGAAATATCAGATGGAGACCCCTTTTGAAATGAGGGCAAATCCCCTTCTTTGAAACATGGAACAAGAGTAAACTATGACCTCTGAATCAAGAGATGGCAAGAGCGTTGGACTATGATCATACTCAGAATATCAATCCTGTAACATCTATGCATTCACAACATAAACCTTTAATCATGACCTAAAAAATCTCAAAGAATTAAATATGCTTTCCACATTGTAAGCTTTTCAAAGAACAATGAAAACTATAATTTGCTTATCTCCAAAAATACTTTCACATTCACAACTATAAAGGCCGAAAAGGTTTTACTCATTGAACTTGAAGCGCTTTACTTATAACACCAGGAAACGCTTTTACGTGTCTTGCCTTAAAGTGCTACACTCATAATGCTAAGAGGTCGCTTTTACTCAAGTGGCCTGAATCACTTTGATTTGTTGTGCCAAGAACCTTTTACTCCTGTGAACTGAAGCGCTTGAACTGTTTTGCCAAGAGCGCTTTACACCTGTGAACTGAAGCACTTGAATTGTTGTGCCAAGAGCACTTTACATCTGTGAACAGAAGCGTTTGAATTGTTGTGCCAAGAGCGCTTTACATCTGTGAACTGAAGCAATTGAATTGACGTGCCAAGAGCGCTTTACATCTGTGAACTGAAGCGCTTGAATTGCCGTGCCTAGAGTGCTGTACATCTGTGAATGAAAGCGCTTGAATTGCTGTGCCTAGAGCGCTTTACGTCTGTGAACTGAAATGCTTGAATTGCTGTGCAAAGAGCGCTTTACACCTGTGCCCTGAAACGCCTTTGATCGTTGTGCCAAGGTCGCTGTACTCTGGAAACTGAAAACGCTTTTCTCGTTGTGCTAAGGGGCGCTTTACCTTTTGGAAGTAACAACTTCCTCCAAAACTGGATTCTTCAAGGCCTTTCCGCTACGAGTACGACCTACTCGTTTTTGGATGCACCATGGAAACAATGATACTTTAATTGGATGTCCCTCTACCATTATGGAACTCTGCTTTTCTTCAGAGAAGCCCCCACAAGGTCTGACTGCATTGAAGTCTCCAAAATAATGAGCAACGTGCTTGGGTGTGGCTAGCCTTTATAGGCCTGCCACACCTTCGAGATGGTTGCTGCTTCTAAAAACATGGGAATTGTAGTCCCTTCATGGAATAGCACTGATAAGTGCATCTTGTCCACCAATGTCCTGAACCTGTACCTCTATGAGCTTTGCCACAGGGCAGACGACGCTGATGGACACCTTTGGAACAAGAGGGGATGACAAGTGGTGCGCATAAAGCGGCGCAGAGTGCACAACGCCAGGTCCACGAGGGGGATCCATGCCCATTGATGTATCCTGGGGAGTGCAAAGACACAGTCTCTCAAGTCTCTCCAGTGGGTGGTTTGCCTTCTGCTCTATCCTGGGGAGTGCAAAGCCACAGTCTCTCAAGTCTCTCAAGTGGGTGGTTTGCCCACTGCTTTATCCTGGGGAGTGCAAAGCCACAGTCTCTCAAGTCTCTCAAGTGAGTGGTTTGCCCACTGCTCTATCCTGGGGAGGGCAAAGCCACAGTCTCTCAAGTCTCTCAAGTCTCTCAAGTGGGTGGTTTTCCCACTGCTTTATCCTGGGGAGTGCAAAGCCACAGTCTCTCAAGTCTCTCCAGTGGGTGGTTTGCCCACTGCTCTATCCTGGGGAGTGCAAAGCCACAGTCTCTCAAGTCTCTCCAGTGGGTGGTTTGCCCACTGCTTTATCCTGGGGAGTGCAAAGCCACAGTCACTCAAGTGGATAACAGTCTCCACTGGTTCTGGAGGGGGCTTTGTGCCCAGAGTGCTTCATCCTGCCAAGGACTGAGGTAGTGGATGTGATACTCCACTGGTTCTGGAGGGGGCTTGGTGCCTAGAGTGCTTCATCCTGCCAAGGAATGAGGTAGTGGATGACTTTCTCCACTGGTTCTGGAGGGGGCTTTGTGCCCAGAGTGCTTCATCCTGCCAAGGACTGAGGAAGTGGATGTGATACTCCACTGGTTCTGGAGGGGGCTTTGTGCCCAGAGTGCTTCATCCTGCCAAGGACTGAGGTAGTGGATGTGATATTCCATTGACAGTGGGCCAACATGGAAGCTGTCCAGGCCCCTGGAACAGACCACCAGCCACGTACGATTGACCACTGGGGATGGCAGCCATGTCTGCGGTGGTGTCACTGGCACAGGAAGTGGTGTGGCCGCTGGCAGTGCTGGCGGCGGCCTCGTAGCGGCGGTGCTTATGGCGCTCATTGGGCAGCGGTGCTGGTGGGTGGCTCAGTGAGCTTGCTGCTGGCGGCGGTGTCCTGGGCGGCGGTGCTGGTGGGTGGCTCAGTGAGCGTGCTGCTGGCGGCGGCGTCCTGGGCAGCGGTGCTGGTGGGTGACTCAGTGAGCAAGCTGCTGGCGGCGGTGTCCTGGGCGGTGGTGCTGGTGGGTGGCTCAGTGAGCGTGCTGCTGGTGGCAGTGTCCTGGGCGGTGGTGCTGGTGGGGGGCTTAGTGAGCGTGCTGCTGGTGGCGGTGTCCCTGGCAGCAGTGCTGCTGGCGGCGCCGGTAGCAGTCTTGTCCGCAGTGCAGGTTGGTGGCGACTTCCCTTTATTCTCTGGCCCTTCCCCACCTTGGATGGTGGCGCAGCTGTCTTGCCACTCACAACTGTAGTCCTGAGAGAGCCCTTGGTGGCAGGTGTTTTGGCCTTCTCCCCCCGGGCTGTGGCCAACTTCTTTATTTTTGAGGTGGGGGAATGTCCTTGGCCTGGCTCCTTGGCACACTGGCTGCCCTGCTGCTTGGCGCACTCCAGAAGCCGGTGACTGCTGGCACCACTGTTCCCGGTGATGTGATGGCTGAGGTGCTGGGTTGGGACCTGGAAAGGTGGGCCTTAGGGGACGGAAGGGGTGGGGGAGGTGTAGGGAAGAGGTCAAGGTTTGACAGGAAAAGTTTTTTAGACACACTGGGACGGGTAGATGGAGGGGGTTTGGGAGTGGAGGAAGAGGTAGTGGTTGTAGGAGGTGTTCGTTTGCTGACTTTGGGTGAAGGTGCATGGGCTGGAGGCTGTCGTGAGGTGGATGGCTGTTGGGTGGGTGTGTGACTGCGTTTGTGTAGTTTGGGAGGTGGGCACACAGACACACTGGGAGAGGACACTGGATGTGTGTATGGTAGTGGGGATGGTGAGTGCACGTGAGCGGTGTGTGGTGATGGACGTAGTGGCTGAAGATATAGTGCATGCAGGTGTGAGTGGAGACGTGACAGGGAGGGAGGAGGGAGACGTGGAGGAGGGGGACACAGTGGAGGCAGTGGCTGTTGGTATTTCTGCATGGGTATCATGCTTGTGTGAGTGCCTGTGGGATGTGTGGTGCTTATGTTTGCCAGAGCTATCCTTGTGTGTTGAGTGTGTGCATGCTGGTCTGATGGTGTGCTTGGGATAGGCTGAGGTACTGTAGATTGGATATGGGTGGAGGAAGTTGGAGGGGGAGACTGGACACAGGGACAATGGCTGCCATCAGTGCTGAAGCCAGAGTCTTTAAAGCTCGCTGTTGGG
Source organism: Pleurodeles waltl (assembly GCF_031143425.1). Classification (NCBI taxonomy): domain Eukaryota; kingdom Metazoa; phylum Chordata; class Amphibia; order Caudata; family Salamandridae; genus Pleurodeles; species Pleurodeles waltl. The sequence continues at coordinate 1,284,861,528 of NC_090440.1, forward strand.
CTGCCTGACCAGAATGAATGCCATCCAGGTATGTATTTGTCTGTTGCAACTGCCTCTCTACACCCTGGATGGCATTCAGAATGGTAGACTTCCCAACAGTGAGGGATCTGAGGAGGTGAATGGCCTCCTCACTGAGGGCAGCAGGGCTGACAGGGACAGGGGCTGAGGTGCCTGGGGCGAAGGAGATGCCCACCCTAATGGGTGAGCGGGCACGGGACACACGCTGAGGGGCTGATGGGAGGGCGATGCTGGTGGGGGGGTGGCGGCTGTACCTATTGATGCGGTGGGCACAGAGGGGCCCGCCACCGCAAGGGAGCTCCCATCAGAGGAGAAGTCGGTGTTGCTGGTCTCAGCTCCTGTCCCCGCCTTGGAGCTCCACTCGTCCTCCGTCCCACTGGTGAATTCGGAGTCCGTAGTCTCACCCTCCAGGGGCATGTCGGATGCAGCTCCCTCCTGCTCCGATGGCACTGCTCCTCCGCGTGATGATGCTAATGCACACAAGAACAGGGAGACCACAAAAAGGGGGGGAAAGAAAGTAGAAATACATGTTCAGTGCATGCAATACCGCCACCGTTGGCGGACACTACAGACACAGCAGCCCTCTGCACTACGCCATGCACTTAGAGTTCCCTCATTAATCACAGGGCCATGGGGTACAAGGCCTATTCCTGATTGCTGCACACATGGAAGTCACAGGAGCCTGACTAAGGGTAGATGGCTCTTAACACTGGTGGGGTGGGGTGCCACATAGCCTGCCTCACGAAGGGACCTTGCCTGCAAAATTCGCCCTGGCCTAGGGTAACCCACTGCCCACCTCCCCCACCCAGACACCTCCCATGCGTGCTGAATCAGCTGAATGAGAGTGTACTCACCCCCTTGTGGCTGCTGTGATTCCCTCAAGCGTCCATCCAACTCCAGATACGCCACCGCCAGGGTCCAGAACATCAGGGCTGTCATGGTGCAACGTGCACCCCTCCCACGTTGGGAGGCCATCCCCAGCTGGGCCTCCGCCGTCTTCTTGCTCCAGCAGCAAATGTCCTCCCATCTTTTACGGCAGTGGGTGCTCCGTCTGTGGTGGACCCCCAGGGTCCGGACTTCCTTGGCGATGGCACGCCAAATATCCTTCTTCTGGTGGGCACTGAACTAAAGGAATAGTACAGGGGAACAGGAGAAAATATAACCGTCCGGACCATCACAGTCATTGGCCCACGTTCCCACCCTTGCCCTGATGCACATACACTCACTGTTGTTTCATGCACGCCTCATTCGCCCCCCTACCTCCCATCCACACCACTCCAAACAGGCATTGCCCATACAGCATGCTCACAGTGTACTCACCTGTTTGTCTGGAGGACTGTAGAGTAGCGTGTACTGGGGAAGGACCCATCCACTACTTTGTCCAACTCCTCCGATGAGAAGGCAGGGGCCCTTTCCCCAGACACTTGAGCCATTGTCGCTTCCAGACTGAGGTCACAGCAGCACTTGCAGTGTAGGTCCTCTCCTGTGGAAGATCAGGTATCAAGTGAGTGAACAGACAGAAAATGGCCGTCACGTCCGTGGCGGTGTGTACCGTCACCGCTGGCGTACATCGTCATTGGCTCCTGGGACCCATAGGGTCCAATGTTAACCAATGCAGGATTGCACCGCGGTCTTCGACCGCCTACCGCAACGGTGTACAATGCCAGCGCAGTTACCTCATATCCCATTGCCCCACCTTACAGGTCAGGCAGCCGCCATTTCAGGGGGCCACATGGCATTAATTTTAAATGCGTCACACATATCTAGCCCTTGCATACACACTAAGACAGGCACATGGCGGATTGACAAATGTGTGCAATAAAGTTGTGTTTTCGTACCTCAGTGTTGGCTGACCCTCTGCTCGCTCTTCTCATCCAAAGGGCACGTCCCCTGGGGCAGGTGAGGAGATGGCAGCATTCTCCAGTGTACAGACCGCTGGTGGACCTGTCGACAATGGAAGAGCGACATGTAATAGTGACCTACAGACTTGATCATGCCACAATCCAGGAACTGTGTGCCCAGTTGGAACCAGACCTGATGTCAGCTATCCGCCATCCCAGAGGTATCCCCCTCTACTGCAGGTCCTGTCAGTACTCCATTTCCTGGCAAGTGGGTCTTGCAGTGGCCATAGCATCAGGGATGTCCCAGCCTATGTTCTGAAACGTGTTGTCCAGAGTGTTGTCTGCCCTGCTGAAACACATGCGGAGCTACATCGTTTTCCCTCAGGTGGAGGATTTGTCTACAGTGAAAGGTGACTTCTATGCCCTGGGACATATCCCCAACATCATAGGTATATATATACAAACTCTATTCGACTTTCAACAAGTCATAAAAGTATCAAATTATCATACATTTCAATATATAATGATAAAATTAAATAAATTAAATAGTAAAAGAATAAAAACAATCCACAACAAACTATCTAGTGTATCAATAAAACGATGAAATCCCTATCACAATAAAGTACAATTACATCACCACCCCCATGGATTTTCTTAACTTTAATACAGAACATAAAAAAATTGCCAGAATTCCACACATCTCTAGGAGGATAGTGACTGAAAGCAGGCATACGCTGTACGACACTGGGGGAGATTAATTGACCTTAAAAGTGGCACTACTAGGCGCTTCCTCTGGTAGGCATAAAATGTACAGAATAAAACCACATGAATTGTGGATTGAGGTGCCTTTGCATCACAGGGGCATGCCTTTAGCGTGGTAGACCAATCGTTCATGGTTGGAAATGAAACTAAGCGATGAAATGTATCTAACCTGAATCTGGTAAGAACATAACAATGGTGAAGGTGTACCACATTTGCCAGGTACGGCTGCATGCCCTCAGCCGTCAAAATTATTTGGTTGTGAATGACGGTGTTTTTTTTTAATTCAGCCCCCCAACGTATATTTTCTAGATACTTTAATGCCAGAACACTCAGGTCCTTCCTGGATATTTTCCCCAGCGAGGCTGGGTTTGTATAGTAGACTTTATTGCTCATATTATCAAAAAAGGTCATAATATATTTTAACCATGGTACCCTCGCTGTGTATAATGACTCCATGCAATCGATCAAGATGGCCTTGTTTAAACCGGTATGTTCCGAGGTCCAAACTTTATGCCATAATAATAGTGGCTGGATCTTTATCAGGTCTACAATAAAGGGGACCCCCAGTTCCGAGTGGATGACATATGATGAAGTGCCATTTGGTACCCCCAGCAAATGTCTTAAAAAATCATTTTCCACTGTCTGTACCAGGTCACAATTTGTATGTCCCCAAATTCCTGCCCCATACATGATGGCCGGAATGCACTTGGCTTTATAAATCTTTATCATGTTTGGCGGTGTAATCCCCCGAGCCTTTTGGAAAAAAGCCTTAATGCCATTGTTCTTTTGATCAGGTGGGCTCTCTTCGTCTTCCTACAGTTGGCCCAAGAACCCTGCTTATCGAACATTATGCCCAGGTAAGAAAAGGTTTGCGCGGTTTCGACCTTCCTTTCCGCAATAGTAGTGTTATAAGTCTTGCCTCGCTTCCCTCCACAATTCATAATAAAGGTTTTGGAGCGATTGACAGTAAGACACAGCTGTGACATATATGTGATGCAAGTTGTTAAAAGTTTTTGGAGAGCTATTGGGGTCCTGGCCATTAATACTGCGTCGTCTGCGTAAAGTAGTGCCGGGACGGCTCGGTTGTCTATTTGGGATAGATCTTTACACTTAGTAGCCAATTCTTTTTCTAGGTTATTTATATACATTGAGAACAGGAACGGAGCGAGAACGCAGCCCTGGCGCACTCCTCTGTGTAGACCGAAGGGGCGAGTACATTCTCCTTTTAACTCATACCTCACTCTTGCTCTGCACCCTGTATACATTTCACGTATAAATTTAATTAAGGACGGTTCTACCCCCATGCTATTAAAAATGTCCCACAATTTACCATGAATTACACAGTCGAAAGCCGATGATAAATCGATAAAGGCCAGGTACAGATTGCCTGCTCTAATCTAAGTATACTTTCCAATAATGAGGCTTAAATTTAGGGTTTGCTCCACTGTTCCAATTCCTTTCCGGAATCCATACTGGACCAGGGATAAAACGTTCTTTTCTTCCGCCCATGATTGCAGCCTGTTCAGAATTATTCTCCCCGCTAGTTTGGCTGTTGTATCCAGCAGGGAGATTGGCCTGTAGCAGGCTGGATTAAGGCGGTCACCCTTTTTGTATATTGGAATAATGTTGGAATCTCTCCAAGATGGTAGGGGTCCGCATATGCAGATAGCCCTCAATGTCTGCGTCAGTACTGGCCCCCACAACTCGATATTGGCCTTGAATACGTCGATCGGAACACCATCAGAGCCCGGTGCTTTCCCTGATTTGCTTAATATTATAGCTTCCTCTACCTCCTGAAGACTAAATTGGGGGGTTATAACCAAGCGCGGACCTTCCTGTAAATCTTGATTATGTGTGGGATCTGTTGACTTTATATCGCTAGTCAATGAATATATTTTGGAGAAATGTGCAACCCAGTCTTCTTCGGAAATCGCAATTTCCATCCTAGGGATGTCGCTATCCCCTAACACTGGGAAGTTTATTGTCTGCCAGAAGAGTATATTATCTTTTATACGACTTGCTATGTGAAGAGTTTCCCACAAAGTTGTTTTCATGATGAGTTTCCTTTCCTTCATTGCTATCTTATATTCCTGTCTACGTTTACGTATATCAATTAAGCACCTTTTTGGGGCACTTAGAGCCTTTTTCAATCTCTTATGTGCTTGTGTACAGTTATGGTCAAACCAACCGCACGTCCTTTTTTTCCCTATCTTACTACTTCTAATGGTGAGGGCTTCTTTTATGGTTTGGGTAATCAACATAAATGCACTTAGACATTGCTCTGGTTGTGGATTCTCTCTTAAGCAGTCTGCAAAAGCGTGTTTACATTGGCATATTAGCTGTTTCAACAAAGACTTGGGGTCTGTCTGTGACCACTTCATAGTGTATCCATTGCGCAGCACTAATTCAATATCGTCTACCAGTGTAATCCTATCCTCCCTAGCTGCTATAAGGGGGGATAGTAAGAGATTCATACTCTGGGGGTAGTGGTCGCTAATTGCGATATCATGCAAGGTATAATTTGTAAGATAGTGTGCAAAGTGAGTTGACATTAAGACATAATCGATCACAGTATTTGCGCCCCTTCCATTATGCGTTGGTTTAAACTGTGATTCGCCCAAAAATAATTCATTTACAAAGGATAGGTTATAAGTTTGGGCCAATAAATTCATTTCGTCTCCTTGAGTGTTATGAGAAAAGTGAAGCCTTACACCTACACCTTCCGGGTCCCAGCCACATATCTTATCAGAAATTTCTTTACAAGATGGACGTTAAAATCACCACCCCAAATCAGCAAGATCTCGCAGTTATTTTTTTCACATATTTTTTTTCGGTCATTTCCCATTTCCATTAAAATGTTAGAAAATTCTCCTGGAGCAACGTTGTTATAAAAATTAATAATGACTAAATGAGTCTTGTGGTCCAGGTTACTCTCTATCATTTGGTAATACGGACCCATAAATTGCATCTCTAAATTCTGTAAGGATAACTTGTTGGAAATGTATGTGCACAGTCCCCCTTTAGGTCTACCATACCTAGACTGCTCAGCAGGAGTATGAAATGTTTTGTGGCCATTTACATGCACAGGGCTTAAAAGCCATGTCTCTTGTAGGCAAACACATGAATAATCTTCTATAAAATTAGCCCAGGTCTCATTGCCTAATTTATTAGCTAGACCTGCAATGTTCCAAAATAATAAGACTATTTCCGTTTAAAATTACAGTACTGGTCGTTGGGGGAATGGGGGGTATATCGCCGAGAGTTGTGTTGTGTGTGTTTCTAGGAGCATTGCACTGGCTTAGGTGGGGTAGTATCTCGTTCCTTATAGGAGCCATTGTATACGATATACCTTCCTTTTGTAGGTCCGTCCCTGGTGTGTGTACTATCTGGGCTACTTCATCAGAGAGAAGTGACTGATTCTTATCGAGTCAATCTATATTTTCCAACGTTGAAAGGGGATGGAATCTATTGCACCTTGTAGAAAAATCTGGACTGGATAAGGGTGCTTCAGCTCGTTGTGGATAGATAGGGTTATACCCCGCTGGTCTTTGATAGAAATAACCCAGGGGTAGTAACGAGATTCCTTGTGAAGTAATTTGTCTGGCTCCCAAATCGTGAATGATTCCCTTCACTAGATTTGGTGAGCCAAAAGAGAGGACCACACAATCTCCCACCAGCACTTTCTTACTATTTCCTATCCACTTAATTCTTCTGACCATTTTTATATCATCAAAAAGAACCCTCACCATTCCAGGGCCCATTCGGGCTCCGATCCAATTAAGGGCCTTGTTTCTCAAGGCCGTCCATGTTTCTCGTTGTTGGTAATCTATCGGTGGGACGTTGGCCAAGACCACTACATATGGTGTAACCTCCGGGGGGAGATGTAGTAGGTCACTAGGGAGGTAAGCGGGATTCGGGGATCTAGTCCTACTAGGTGTATTTCTCCCTAGATTTAAATGGGGGTAGGTAGTCACTGTCCTACGCATGACATTGCCTGCTGTCTTACATAGTGTAGGGTTTAAAACTTTTTTATCTGGGGGAAGATTATGCGATGTGATCAGTGAAAATGAAGATCGAAGATTTTGATTCGAATGAGGAGCTAATGGTTGAGGTTGTGACTCGCTCTGGGAGTTAACATTCCGGTGTATGCCATTTGACCTATTGTGCGGGATAGATTGTATATTATTCTCGTGTTCTGAGGACCGCAATGTTATTTTGGAGTCCTTAGTTACATAATGCGTGTCTTCCCGTTGTAAGGACTTTATCATTTCAAGACCTGCCTCAAGGCTGCTCTCCACCCCCTTTAAGCGCTGCGACATAGAGTCAAGAGTGGCTCCCATGGATGATTTCAGCGAATTTACTATCTCATGGAGATTTATAAGAAGTGATCAAATGGTGTCTCCTGCTGAGCTTGGGGGTTTCTTCCGAGTTAATTTCTTAGAGTGTTTTTTGATTGGGGTAGTTATTAGATCTATCACTGAGGTTTTTTTTTGGATCTTATCCACCAGACCCACCTCCGGTTTCCTTGGCCGCTTAGCAACAGGGGATATTTCATCCACGGAATAAATTAAATTTGAGGTGTCTTTAATACATCCATTTGAATGCCTTACTTTTGAGTGCTCATCCCCAAATTCACTAGATGGGGAATTATGATGCGATTGTACAGTCCCTGGTAGTTTGTGAGATTGGTCTTTAGATAATGACAATTTCCCTTCGACGGTGGCGATTTGTTTATCTATCATTCCCATCGCCCCAGAGATGTATTTTAATATAGATGAACTATCTTTTAAATTTGTTGAATTATTTAATTTTGAATGTTTCCTTTTACCCATGTTTTACGTAGTGGCCGGTTACTCAGGGGTCTGTTTTCGTGTGTGTAGAACGGTTTCCCTTAATGAAATATCTTAAAGTCACTTGGGATAGCCCTTGGCCTTCCCCGCCCGATCAGACTGCACAAGATGGAAAAAGAACGTTCACTAACAAGAACTGGGCGGGGTACTTTCAATATTTATTTTGGGCACAGGGTTTGAAGACTCTTGTCACTGGGGGGCCAAATCAAAACAAAAATTAAAGAGGGGGGCCCAGCCCAGCCTCTTCCAGTCGATAGCGGGCGAAGGACGGGCCCGCCCTTGGCCCGGGCTTGGCCCGGGCGCGTCCCTCGCAGCAGGCGCACTTCCTTGATGAAATAAGGCCTCACGGCCAATCAAAGCAGAGATGCAGAGTTTAAAGGGCTCCTGCCCCCTCGCCAACACACAGCGCGTCCCGCGGCAGTGGGCGCGCTTCCTTGCTGAAATATGGCCTTGCGGCCAATCAGAGCACAGATGCAGAGTTTAAAGGGCTCCTGCCCCCTCACCAACATACAGCGCGTCCCGCGGGTGCGCTTCCTTGCTGAAATAAGGCCTGCGGCCAATCAGAGCAGGGATGCAGAGTTTAAAGGGCTCCTGCCCCCTCACCAACACACAGCGTGTCCCGCGGCAGCGGGCGCGCTTCCTTGCTGAAATAAGGCTTCGCGGCCAATCAGAGCAGAGATGCAGAGTTTAAAGGGCTCCTGCCCCCTCACCAACACACAGCGCATCATAGGTATCATTGAGGGGACACATGTGGCCTTGGTCCCCCCCGCAGGAGTGAACAGGTGTACAGAAACCGGAAGAGTTACCATTCAATGAATGTGCAGATGGTGTGTTTGGCCGAACAGTACATCTCCCATGTGAACACCACGTTTCCTGGCTCAGTGCATGGCTCTTACATTCTAAGGAATAGCAGCATCCCTTATGTGATGGGGCAACTCCAGGGCCACCGTGTGTGGCTATTAGGTGAGGACATGGACCCTATAGAGTGTGAATAGCTGTCTGGGGTTGTCCCTAAGGGTTAGTGTGTGTCTAACAGTTGTCCCTCGACATTTGCAGGTGACTCTGGCTACCCGAACCTGTCATGGCTACTGACCCAAGTGAGGAATCCCAGGACAAGGGCAGAGGAACGCTACAATGAGGCACATGGGCGAACTAGGAGGGTTATAGAGAGGACCTTCGGCCTCCTGAAGGCCAGGTTCAGGTGCCTCCATATGACAGGTGGTTCCCTATACTACTCACCATGAAGGTGTGCCAGATCATCGTGGCCTGCTGTATGATGCACAACTTGGCTTTGCGACGACAGGTGCCTTTTCTGCAGGAGGATGGTCCTGAAGGAGGTGTTGTGGCAGCTGTGGAGCCTGTGGACAGTGAAGAAGAGGAGGCAGAAGAAGAGGACATAGATAACAGAAACACCGTGATCCATCAATACTTCCAGTGAGACACAGGTAAGAAGACATCACTGCCTCCTACATCTGATACACTTGTTCAACCTCTCATCTGTCTGTCACTTTCACCCAGTGTATGGACCCTGATTTGTCACTTTCCCTTTCGATTTCACAGATGTGGGTCCCACTGTGTGACCTCTGCTATGTTTCCTCATGGACTAGAGCTGTGTGACATAGGTATGTTGACAATACAATGGACATTGCTATTTCCCTCAGTTATTGCAAATACACATTTCTGAAAGCACAGACTGACTCCAGATTGTTTTGTGATTTAAGGGTGTTTATTTAAGTACTAAATAGTGGAGGGTGTTGTAAAATGGTCAGGGGTGATGGTGGAGCAATGTCCATGGCAGAGTCCAGTCTATTAGTCTCACAGGTGCATTGTCCAAAGGGCATAGGAAGTGGAGCTGGGGCAATTTAAGGATGGACAGGGTGACAAAGTGGGACAGAAGGATGACAATCAGGGTGGTCTCATTTCTTGACGGGGGTCTTGGCATTGTTCTCTGTCTTTGTCCTGGATCTCGGGGACCACTTGCGCAGTGGTTCTCCATCTGCAGGGGGTGGGGTGCTGGTGTCGTGGTCCTGTGGTGGTGCCTCCTGTCCACTAGCGCCGGCGGATGTGGTGGGCAGTTCATCGTCCAGGCTAGTGTCAGGGGCCCCTTGTTGTGCCACAGTGTCCCTCCTGGTGTTCACGGATTCCTTCAGCACCCCTACAATGGTGTCCAGGGTGGTATTGATGGATTTGAGTTCCTCCCTTAACCCCAAATACTGTTCCTCCTGCAGCCATTGGGTCTCCTGAAACTTGGCCAGTACCGCTGCCATTGTCTTCTGGGAATGATGGTAGGCTCCCATGATGTTGGAGAGGGCCTCATGGAGAGTGGGTTCCCTGGGCCTGTCCTCCCCCTGTCGCACAGCAGCCCTCCCGGTTCCCCTGTTTTCCTGGGCCTCTGTCCCCTGAACTGTGTGCCCACTACCACTGCCCCCAGGTCCCTGCTGTTCTTGGGGTGGTGGGTTAGCCTGGGTTCCCTGAAGTGGTGGACACACTGCTGCTTGACGTGTCCTGGAGACAGAGGTATAGGCCCGCTGGGTGGGTGCTGTGCTGGTGTTTCCTGAGGGGGGAGGCTCTGTGGTGGTCTGTGCCAGTGTGAGGGGAACCGACTGTCCCGAGGTCCCATATGGGCCGGGCTGGTCATCTAGATCCAGTTGGACAGAGCTGCTGTCATCACTGTGGGCCTCATCTGTGGGTGGCGTGGACATGTCTGCAACCTCCTGTCCGGTGACATTGGATAGGGGTCCTGCAGGGGTGTAAAGGCATGATTATTGCATCTGTGTCCTGCAATGGGTGGGTGACCCTGTACCCCAGTGCTTCCATTCATGTGTAGGACCTTCTGTGATAATTGTTTAGGGGTCTGTGTGGGTATGTGTAGTGGCCATGCATTGGTGATGGGTGTCCATGCTTTGTTGTTGCATGCAGGGCCTGGTGTTGGGATGTGTGCTTTGTGATAGTGGGACATCTGTGAGGAGTTGGAGTGATGGGGTGAGGGCGAGGGTGGGGGTATGTGATAGCATGCACGTAGGGTGGGGGATGTAATAGTTAAGATTTGACTTACCAGAGTCCATTCCTCCTGCTACTCCTCCGAGGCCCTCAGGATGCAGTATAGCCAAGACCTGCTCCTCCCATGTTGTTAGTTGTGGGGGAGGAGGTGGGGGTCTGCCGCCAGTCCTCTGAAACGCAATGTGGTGTCTTGAGACCACGGAACGCACCTTCCCCCGTAGGTTATTCCACCTCTTCCTGATGTCATCCCGTGTTCTTGGATGCTGTCCCACTGTGTTGACCCTGTCCACGATTCTGCGCCATAGCTCTATCTTCCTAGCTATGGTGGTGTGCTGCACCTGTGATCCGAATAGCTGTGGCTCTACCCAGATGATTTCCTCCTCCATGACTCTGAGCTCCTCCTCAGAAAACCTGGGGTGTCTTTGCGGTGCCATGGTGTGGTGTGGGTGATGTGTGAGGTGGTGTGTGTTGTGATGTTTGGGGTGATGTTTAGGGGTGCGTGGTTTTTTGTGCATGGATGTGTATGTGTGATGGTGTTGTGTGCCTCTGTATGCTGGTGTTGTCTTTGCTGTGCTGTCTCTCTGGTCTTCGTCAACATTTTTGGTAGTAAGGGTTTGTGGGTAATGTCGGTGTGTGTTATATATTGTATTGGGTGTGTGGGAGTGGTGTGTGTATGTGTATCAGGGGTGTGTATTTGGAATTGTCCAATGTGGTAGTGTTTTGTAGATGTGTATGTATTTTGAGCGCGGCGGTGTGTACCGCCAATGGAATACCACGGTTGAAAGACCGCCGCGTGCATTCGTGGGTCGTGATAGTGTGGGTGTATTCCTGTTGGTGTGAAGGTGTCGGTTTTGTGATCGCCAGTTTATCGCTGACCTTTGGTGTGGCGGACTTGTGTGGGTGTCTAGATTTTGGCAGATTCCGAGCTGTGGGTCGTAATACCTGTGGTGGAATTCTGTGGCCGCGGCGGTGTGTTGGCGGTCTTCTGCACGGTGAAGGGATTGTCAATTTGCCCAAGAGGTCCCCTTCGTTTTTTCTTGGGCACTTTAGTTTTCCTGTGAATTTTCCAAAGCAACCGCTATCTTTTTTTTAGTCACAGATGTTGGGTAAATTTTACCTTTGGGTTTCTTTTGACATTCTTTTACGAAATGACCCTTTTTCCCACAATACAGACACTGACCATTCTTTTGTCGCATGTCTTTTTCCTCTTTGGTCAGTGGTGGGTGAATAGTTCTGATATCCATCGGTTCTATCATAGAAACTGAAGACAATTGAAAGTTTCTGGATCTTTCCATTCGCCAGTTTGTTTTTTCCCATTTTTATCTTACTCCTTTTCTTTCAGAAAGTCTGTGATCTATCCGTAGGGTTAGATTAATTAAATCAGTGCAAGTTTCTGGTTGTGGTTCAACTTGGGCCAATACATCTTTTAGTTAGTCTTTTAGCCCTTGATAAAATGCTGCTGACCTTTTTTCCTCAGGCCAAGCGGTTTCCACCACTAACCGGTTGAAGTGTGACAAATACGTTATCAGGTCTTTATTTCCTTGATGTAATTCTAGTAGCTTTGTATGCAGACATAGTGATTGCGCGTCTGTCAAAAACCTTTACGAATTCTTCTACAAAACGATGCCAGCCATATAAAAGAGGACTGTCTAATCGGACTAATGGCACTGCCCAAGTAGCTGCATCACCATTCAGATATGATATAAGAAATGCAATTCTAGATTGTGCGTCCGGAAAGGCACTAGGCCGACACGTAAAATGTAGTTCCACCTGTGTCAGAATTTTTTTAACCCTATTGGGGTCCCCAGAAAACCTCTCTGGTGCAGCTAAAGGAATCTGTGCCGGCACATTCACAGCTATGTTAGTAGATGCGGAAGGCGTAGGACGAGACTCAAATTCAGAACCATCCACCTTACTCTGTAACTGAGTTACTTTATTCACTAAATCAGCTGTAACATTTTTTGAGTCTGTCAAATCCCTTTGCATCTGAGTGACTACTTGCATAAGGGTATCTAGGGTGGCCATTTTGCGCAGCTCACGTACAGACCAAGAGGAAAGTATAAACTTGTGGGCTCACTATTCTGTCACAGTGTCCTTTCCTCTGAATCTGCACATCGCTGAACAAAAGGTCCACCTTCCAGCGTCACCAGCTCCGAAAGCTATTATAGCACAGAGTTATGATGAAGCCAGTCGGGGATAAGGGAATTAGGGTAGGGAACAGCAGGGAGAGAGATCCGAAAAGAAAAGGTTAGAACAAATATGCATTTACTCATTCATAGAATTGTAACTCAACAATAGGCTCTTGACTAAATGATTCTCCGAGAGATATCAGATGGAGACCCCTTTTGAAATGAGGGCAAAGCCCCTTCTTTGAAACATGGAACAAGAGTAAACTACGACCTCTGAATCAAGAGATGGCAAGAGCATTGGACTATGATTATACTCAGAATATCAATCCTGTGACATCTATGCATTCACAACATAAATCTTTGGTCATCACCTAAAAAATCTCAAAGAATTAAGTATGCTTTCCACATCCTAAGCTTTTCAAAGAACAATGAAAACTATAATTTGCTTATCTCCAAAAATACTTTCACATTCATAACTATAAAGGCCGAAAAGTTTTTACTCATTGAACTTGAAGCGCTTTACTTATAATACCAGGAAGTGCTTTTATGTGTCTTGCCTTAAAGCACTACACTCATAATGCTGAGGGGTTGCTTTTACTCAAGTGGCCTGAATCACTTTGATTTGTTGTGCCAAGAACCTTTTACTCCTGTGAATTGAAGCACTTTGATTGTTGTGCCAAGAGCGCTTTAAACCTATGGACTGAAGCGCTTGAATTGCCGTGCCAAGAGCGCTTTACATCTGTGAACTGAAGCGCTTGAATTGTTGTGCCAAGAGCGCTTTACATCTGTGAACTGAAGTGCTTGAATTGTGCCAAGAGCGCTTTACATCTGTGAACTGAAGCGCTTGAATTGCTGTGCCAAGAGCGCTTTACATCTGTGAACTGAAGCATTTGAATTGCTGTGCCAAGAGCGCTTTGCATCTGTGAACTGAAACGCTTGAATTGCCATGCCAAGAGCGCTTTACATCTGTGAACTGGAGAGCTTGATCTGCCGTGCCTAGAGCGCTTTACATCTGTGAATGAAAGCGCTTGAATTGCTGTGCCTAGAGTGCTTTACATCTGTGAACTGCAACGCTTGAATTGCTGTGCAAAGAGCGCTTTACACCTATGCTCTGAAATGCCTTTGATCGTTGCGCCAAGGCCGCTGTACTCTGGAAACTGAAAACGATTTACTCGTTGTGCTAAGGGGCGCTTTACCTTTTGGAAGTAACAACTTCCTCCAAAACTGGATTCTTCAAGGCCTTACCGCTACGAGTACGACCTACTCGTTTTTGGATGCACCATGGAAACAATGATACTTTAATTGGATGCCACTCTACCATTCAGGATCTCTGCTTTTCTCCAGAGAAGCCCCCACGAGGTCTGATTGCATTGAAGTCCTCAAAATAGTGAGCAACGTGCTTGGGTGTGGCTGGGCTTTATAGGCCTGCCACACCTTCAAGATGGCTGCTGCCTCTATAAACATGGGAATTGTAGTCCCTTCATGGAATAGCACTGATAAGTGCATCTTGTCCACCAATGTCCTGAACCTGCAGCTCTTTGAGCTTTGCCACAGGGCAGACGACGCTGATGGACACCTTTGGAACAAGAGGGGATGACAAGTGGTGCGCATAAAGCGGCACAGAGCCACGCAGCGGAGTTTCTGGCGAGACCTGGACCGCGCATGGCCTTATTCCTGACAGGTTTGAGGTCTCTCTGGCCTCAGAATACGGGAGCCCCTCTTCCCAGTAGGTTCTGTGGGAGCCACTGACATGTCCCTGTTCCTGGTTAGCAGCTTGCTGTCTCATGCTCTCAAGAGTGGGACAGGTCCTCTGTTTCCGGACCAGCTCTTCCCTAGAGGGTCACCCTGGGCCTAGGAGCTCTGCCGTGTAAGGCCCAAGTTCCTAGGGCTCAGTTCCCTCATGGGCTGACAGATATTCTCCCTGAGCTTGGAGCTGCTCAGCAGCTGGTTTACCAGACTTCCTGCCTTTTCTCTTGGAGAGCTGGGCCATTATTTCAGGCTCCAGCATCTCCTTTTCACCCTGAGATTCGCATTGTGCTCTGGTTTTCACACACAACCATTTAGATATACCCAGCACACCTGCATCTGTTTTTCTTTTGACCTCAGCCCATGCTGAGGACTTCAGATTATTTCCTAGAAGACAGGCTACAGGAATTGCAGAGGATACTACCCATTCGGGCCGGTAACCCTTCTCTACTCTAAGGACACTATTGCCGTAGGAAGGACCTTAGCTTTGTTGTCAGCACTGATGACTGTGAAAGTCTCACCAGTCAGATACTGTTCTGGGGCTATCCTTTTTTCAGTCACCATAGTGACACTTGCACCTGTATCCCTCAGTGCTTCAAATTTTATCCCATTGATATGTAGCTGCTGTCTGTATTCCTCCAGATTACTGGGCCAGACAGCCAGGGCAGCTACATCCACCCTACCCTCTGAGACTAAAGTTGCTTCTGTGAGCTCTCTAAGATGGTCAGGGCCCACCTAGGATCCCATTTGGAGACTTACTGCTGCAGCAGAGCTGCAGGTGCACTAGTGGGATTGTTTTTGGGACAGGCAGGGTCTCTAGTTTGGTGCCCATTGGCTTTGCAATTTAAGCACTAAGGGTCAGATGTATCAAAGGATGTTGCATTCGCAAACAGTGCGAAACAGTCAATTTCTCCATTTGCAAATGCAAAATCACCTTTCACAATGCATGAAAGGCATTCTCAGTTCAAATGTAAGGAATTGCAAAAATAGCGATTCCTTGCAACAGCGACATGAATTTGCGAATCGCAGAATGCGAATCGCAAATTCCGTATCGCAATGCAATGCATCAACAAATCGCAAATTGCAAATATTGGCAGAATGGCTTTTTGCATGTGCAATTTACCACGAATTTAAATCAGGTGGTAAACAGGTGCAACCTATATAAAGAGGCCCAGAATGACTCAGCCTCTTTTCCACAATGGCTGCACTCTACGTCATGGCGAGGAGGATGAGGATCCTGGCAGGTTACAGGAGAGGGAGGAGGAGACAGGAGCACACTTTTAGAGTGCGCATTACCCTTTTTGACCAGACGGAGGAGGCGATATATGATAAGTACAGGTTAAACTCAGCCATGATACTCGACCTGATAGCCGGTATACAACCCCTACTGCCGCTCAACACACACAGGACCAATAGCATACCCACCCATGTGCAAGTATTATGCTCCCTGCACCTATTAGCCTCAGGGAGCTATCAAGGAGTCATAGAAGCAGCTGGAGGTGTCTCACAGAGTGCGCTTTCAATCTTCTTTAATGCATTCCTCAATGCCATGATTAGCAAAATCCATCAGCACATAGATTCCCCAACACCCCACAGGAATTGCTACAAACCAAATACAACTTGTACCAGATTGCACAATTCCCACATGTCGTTGGCTGCATTGATGGGACACATGTAGCTATCTGTCCACCACTGGCCACAGAGATGTGTATCGGAACAGAAAGAGTACACATTCCATGAACATACAAGTCATAAGCAATGCCTCCAATGTTTTTACGGATCTTGTGGCCAGATACCCAAGTAGCACATATGACTCCTACATCTTCAGACACAGTGGAATACACACAAGACTACTTGCTGGGGAGTTTGGCAACGGATAACTACTTGGTAATGTAATAGTTGACAATGTCGCCTTGTTGTATGTGTGATGTCATGGTTAACAAATACTTATGTTACTCTCCTGCCATTCTAGGAGACAGTGCATATGCAGTGCACTCGTTCATACTTACACCCTATCTGAACTCTGCCACGCCAAGCGAAAGGAGGTATAATGCAGCACACAGGACGACATGCAGCGTTGCAGAGAGGACCTGCTGAAGAGCCGTTTCAGGTGACTGCACAAGAGTGGTGGTTCACTGCAATACAGCCCTGAAAACACATGCAAAATCATGGCTACATGTGCTATGTTGCACAACATCGCAACAACGAGGGGCATACCAATAGAACCCACAGATCCTGACTCAGATGAGGAGGACAATCCCTTGCCATCCCTTCAGAGAGCAGACAGAAGCAGTGCAGCAGAGGGCAGACGAAAAGGTGCTGAGATCACGCGCAACTATTTTTGATGTAAGTAATGACAACTCAACATCAACATTTCTGCATTGTTGTAGGTAGTATCTTTGTTGTCTTGACTTCAGGTAATATATGTGTGATTAGGATATAGGAAAGCACTATACACATACCGGTACTAGTTACAGTGTAACACTATTAGCATCATTGTATCACTGCATTGCTACATGATATGCAAGTCCCTTGTACCTCTCAGCATTACTTCCTACGTCCACGTACTCTACTTGAGTGGACTCGTGGCACCTCTTGTTGCGGGTTCAAACACAGTACTGTGTCTGGTACTGGGTCACCTAGGATCAATCACAGGGGCTGTGAAACTGCTGAGGCTAGAGAGCTCCGCACTATCCCCACCACCTAGTTCGCTGTTTGTTGCAGTCCGTGCTGTCTGCATTGTCTCCAAAACATTGGTGATTTGCACCAATCCCTGTGCAACGTCTTGACTGCAATGTGCCATCTCCACTTGCATGCCCACAGCAGGTCATGTTACCAAAGCAGTTGTGGTAGTGAGCCGATTGACAGATCTGCAGAATCCATCCAAGCTGTCCATCAATTGGTGATGGTGCCGATGGTGGCTGGCATGCTCCTGCTGCATCAAAGTGTAGAGTTCCCTAATGGCATTTGTCATCTCCTTTGCATGTTCTGCTGCTGTTTGCTGTCCCTCATGCAGCTTGCACATGTTTTCATTGAGAGAGTCCAACAGCTTGTACATTGATCCTATGTTTTCATTGAGAGACTCCAACTGCTTGTGCATTGATCCCATGTTGTCATTGTGAGACTCAACTGCCTTTGCATTGCGCCCATGTTATGATAAATTGACACCAACTGCCTGTGCACTGACCTCATGTGTTTACATTGTAGGCACTGCACTTTCAGCATGAAAGCCTCAAGGCCACCAAACAGTGATGGGCCCTCACCTTCCTCTGTGCACTGTCTGACTGTCTGACGAACTCCTGGCCTCCAAACGCGCCTGCAGGAAACTGGAAAAGAAATGGCTCCAAGAACGCACACCGGACAACCCCGCAACCCTCAAAGACGCCACCTGCCGACACCACCACCTCATCAGGACCACCAAGAGGTCCTCCTTCAAAGACCGCCTAGACAACAACGCACACTACAGCAAAGAGCTCTTCCGCATCGTAAAGGAACTGTCCACCCCCAGCGCCAACGTCAACGACATCCCGCCCTCTCAGGAACTCTGCG
Source organism: Pleurodeles waltl (assembly GCF_031143425.1). Taxonomy (NCBI): domain Eukaryota; kingdom Metazoa; phylum Chordata; class Amphibia; order Caudata; family Salamandridae; genus Pleurodeles; species Pleurodeles waltl. The sequence continues at coordinate 1,284,879,423 of NC_090440.1, forward strand.
ACTCCCTCGCCGTTTTTTTCCACAGCAAGATCGCCGACATCCACAGCAGCTTCAACACCCCGACCACGCCCACCTCCGTCACCACCTCGAACCCAAGCATCGCCAACCCCATCACCGCCTGGTCCAACGTCGACGACGACGAAACACGAAAAATCATGAACTCCATCCACTCCGGATCACCGACTGCCCCCTGCCCCCACCACATCTTCAACAAAGCCGACTCTATCATCGTGCCCCAAGTCCGCAAGATCGTCAACGCCTCCTTCGAAACAGGCACCTTCCCGGAAAGCTGGAAGCACGCAGACATCAACGCCCTCCTCAAGAAACCCAAAGCCGACCCCAAGGACCTCAAGAACTTCCGCCCCATCTCCCTCCTCCCCTACCCAGCGAAAGTTGCAGACAAGATCGTCAACCTTCAACTGACATGCCACATCGAAGACAACAACATCCTCGACCCCTCGCAAACCGGATTTAGATGCAACCACAGCACCGAGACCGCCCTCATTGTCGCCACAGATGACATCAGACGCCAAATCGACCACGGCAAAACCTCTGCCCTCATCCCCCTAGACCTCTCAGCGGCTTTCGACAGGGTCTGCCACCGCACCCTACTATCACGCCTTCAAGAAGCCAGAATCCACGACAAAGTCCTAGCCTGGACCTCATCCTTCCTCTCCGGCAGAACACAGACAGTCCGCCTCCCACCCTTCCGCTCAGAAGCCAAAAACATCATCTGCGACGTCCCCCAGGGCTCCTCCCTGAGCCCGACGCTGTTCAACATCTACATGGCCCCCCTCGCACAAGTGGCCCGCCGTCAGGACCTCAACATCATCACCTACGCCGACGACACCCAGCTCATCCTCTCCCTCACCAACGACCCCGCCACCGCCAAAGCCAACCTCCACGAAGGAATGAAAGCAGTCGCTGACTGGATGAGAAATAGCCGCCTGTAACTGAACACCGACAAGACAGAAATCCTCATCCTCGGGACATCCCGTCCGCCTGGGACGACTCGTGGTGGCCCACCACCCTTGGAACAGCTCCGACACCCACCGACCACGCCCGCAACTTGGGATTCATCCTCAACTCCTCACTCTCCATGTACAGACAAGTCAGCGCCGTCACCTCTTCCTGCTACAACACCCTCCGCACCCTCCGCAGGATCTACAAGTGGATCCCGACCGACACCAGGAAGACAGTGACCCACGCCCTCGTCAGCAGCAGATTGGACTACGGCAACGCACTCTATGCAGGAATCCCAGCAAAACACCTCCAACGACTTCAACGCATCCAAAACGCCTCAGCCCGACTCATCACCAGCGCACCCCGCAACAGCCACATCACCCCACACCTCAAAGAGCTCCACTGGCTTCCCGTCGACAAGAGGGTCACCTTCAAGCTCCTCACCCACGCACACAAAGCACTCCACAACGCCGGCCCCACCTACCTCAACAACAGACTCAATTTCTACACGCTGACCCGCCAACTGCGATCCGCGAGCCTCGCCCTCGCCACCGTCCCCCGCATCCAACGAACCACCTCCGGCGGCAGATCCTTCTCCTACCTCGCCGCCAAGACCTGGAACACGCTCCCTACCTACCTCCAACAGACTCAAGACCTACTCGCCTTCAGAAGACTCCTCAAGACCTGGCTCTTTGAGCAGTAGCAGTCACCCACCCCCCCCTCAGCGCCTTGGAACCCTAACGGGTAAGTAGCGCACTTTATAAATGTCTGTGATTGATTGATTGATTGATCTGCCTGCTTTGCTATGCCTCCTGAGGGGAGTGGACTGACGCTGGGGCAGGACTGCTGTCTAGTGGTGCTTCTAGCCTCTGGGGGTGGTGTGGGTACTTCATCTGGCATTTCATCAGAGTCCAGGTTATACTCAGGGAGGGGTAGCACTCTTGCCCTGCGTCTAGTTGGTGCTTGTATGAAGGACTCACTGGTGTTTAGTTAGACTGTGTCTGACTTTCTCTATCCCCCACATTTCCACCTTCTGCTGCGTCAGGGCCCGGAACATCTGCAACAACAATGTGCAGCATGTCATTCTTGGATATGTAGTCAAACAGTTGCATAATAGTATTAAATTTACACTGGCATAGTATCACTGAGAGTCTTTGGTGTTGTTTCTCTGTTTGGTTTTACGCTATCTTGCTATTTATGTGGTAGCTGCACTTTAGGGGTGTGGACTACCACTCCCATAAGGCATTGTTGTGTTGTATGTAAGATGTGAAATGGACTACTCATCACACTGCATAGTGCTGTAGCTATTTTCTAAGGTCCATTTGTACATGCACATATGGGGAAACACATCATTACTGCCCTTAACTTTGCTGGTGCTGGGTGTGTCTGAGGTGTCAATGTCAGTGACACCACTAACAGCTTCAGGAAGCAGTGTGGACTCCACCATGTCTTCCATTGGTGTAGACGGTGTCTGGGTAGGTGGTCCTCCTCCGGTGCTCCTTGCCTCCTTCAACCTGCTTGCTACCCTCTCTTTACTGAAATCAAGATATCCAGCATGGATGAATATGCAACCAAATATCTAAGTGAAAACCTCAATTTTTCACTGAAACGTAATTTCTTTATTATAGTTAAATCAATGCAATCATAGTGTCACCAAAACAAACCTACTCACCTAAAAGACTAATAGACGAAATATATTACAAAAACACAGATTATCTAATTATATACAAGTACTGCACATAAAAAAAACAAATCAGCCAACAATTCCTTAGGGCACCACAGTACATAAAGCATGGGCTGCTTGGCCATCCAGTGGCAGGCAGTCACACTGGGAGGTAATGACAGTTGTACAGGGAAAGTATCTTCCATCAGTGAGAGAAGTCAATCACTGGAATAAGAGTCTGATACAGTCCAAAAATTATTAAATCCAATAGTTCAGAAATTCCAACAATCACTCCTCTGAGATTACAGTCGACGCGTTTCGGCCTTAACAAATCCGGCCTCCTCAGGACAATGGAAACAGTGCCTGTATGTACAACATAACAGGTTACCTACAGAATTATGACGCATTACAGCAATATGAACCGCCAGGTGTAGAAGACCCACACCTGTTCACCATAATAAACCACGAATGTGCAGATAAAGGAAAGTTAATTAAATATGAAAAATTGGAAAATTAGAAAATTAGACTGAACCAACTCGAGAGCCCATTATATTAATTGTAGAAATGTTTTTTTTTAAATGACAATCCAAAAGGTATACTGAGGATGAATAGAAAAGCCCATTGTACCACTGTTGTTAAAGAAGACTTTAAAAGTTAATCCTTGTACTGTGGTGTGTAGATAATTGCATAAGTAGTGAGCGTAGCCAAAGGGACTAACCTTAGGGCAAATGGATGCATAAACTGCAGTAGCGCTGGATAAGTAGAAGCATAGTGCAGCTAGAACTATACTGTATAAAACAGAAAGATCAAGGTGCTTAATGGAGGAATCTAGGCGGGTAAGGAGCTTGCTATAAATCCCAGAGCTCAAAGTTATATAAGCCCCTACCTCAAAAGGAACAAATCCGACCATCTACATTCCCGGCATGAAGCTTTTCAAAAAGCCGCACTAACAAAGAGCGCATTTAAATAAACAAAAACGCAGTCGGGAAGCCGCTTTTGCTACTCACACTCGTGGTGAACATGGAAGAGGTGACTTAATGTGCATCCACACATCAGGCAATAATATGGGGGGCATTTTGAAATGTCACAAAGACATTTAAAAGGCTATAACAAGGAAAAAGTAACAAATATAAATATAGCTAACAAAACTTAAAGAGCATTCATTCCATATAAGCACATAAAGAGCTTTAAAAAAGAACATCCTCTTGGCATATTATTACCCACACGTGAGCCAATAACAGGCCTACTGAAATAACATATGGGCAAATTTGGAAAGGCTCCTAATCGCTGCAAATAAAGTGCACAGAAACAACAATACATAAGCAAAAAAGTAATAATAATAATTACTCAAACTCATAATAAATACATCATCTATAAAAAGAACAACCTCTTAGCATATTATTAGCATTACGTGACCCATTAACGCCTACTCGAGTCTCATGTAGGCAATTTTGAAAAAGCTCCTGATCACTACATATATGGTGCACAGAAACAACAGTGAATAAACAAAATATAATTAATCAAAAACATAAAAAATATATACATCTCTGGAACTAATTCCAGCCAACAGAGCTAATGGGGAAGGAGCAATGCAAATGAAACAGGTAATGGACCCCAATTACAACTTAATTAGGGCCCACATTTCAGACAAATCATTTAGCCCCCTCTTGGCCGTCCCAAATTTTTCTATCAAGCGAGCTTCCATTCTATCCAAAATAGAAGCTGTCACACTGCCTGTTTTTGTTTTGTCAACTACATACAGAATAGACCATCTGATATCTTCTGGTCGATGGTCCTTTTCAATGTAATGATCAACCAGTGGCATTTTGGCACATGAACGCAAGTCGTGCCATCTCTTGCGTACCTCCTCAACGGAGCGCTGTGCAACACCCACTGCACATATTTTGGTCTGGATGTCTGACCACAGTTTTCTCTTTTCACTTTCAGGTACCTGTAGTGAGTGTTTTCCAAAAAGTTTGTCGTGGTTTCTGACCACCTCCTCGGTGAGCACCTCCAATTCATGCTCACTAAATCTGAGTTTGCGCTTCCTCTCTGCTTTCTACTTCACATTTCCATCATTAGCCATAATCCTGTTTGGTCCTGGCTGGCTCTCAAGACTGCCTCCCTGGTGCTTGGCTGGGTCTCTCTGCCTGTGGGTGGGGCTTCTGGAAACAGCATGGACTGACTCACTTCCTGGTTATGATGTCATCAGGCTGTTCCAGGTTGCCATTTTCGCAATTTGCGATTTGCAAACACTGATTCACTATTTTTTGCAAATCAGTATTTGCAACTCGCAAATTGCGATTTTAAGAAATCGGTATTACTGACTCGCAATTTTCATACATCCCATTTTGCATTTCTTAAATAGCGATTTCTTAAAAATCGTTATTTAAGAAATGCAAATCGGGCGCTTGATACATCTGGCCCTAAGCCTTTTTAGGGTCCCAGTTCTTACCCTGGTATCCAACTTTGGTCTGTGTCTTTTCTCGGGGCCACCTCCACTGAACAGGTTTTTCCAGGCCTTTAGAAGACTTTTTGTTTTTAGACTACTTACCATCTTTCCCTTGTCACTCCCCCCACCATGAGTTGTCTTGGATACCCTAGTTTTGACCCAATGGTCTGCCTTCTTTCCTGATTCTTGGGGAGATATTGGACTTAGGTCTACCAGGTACTGATGCAATTTTTCCGAAACACACTTACTTAACAGATACTCTTTTATAATAAGATTATAAAGCCCGTCATAGTCTTGCATCTGGTCCCTTTTCAGCCAGCCATCCAGTATTTTGACTGAAAAGTGAGCAAATTCTACACAGGACTGATAAGAGGTTTTCCTAGTCTCCTTGATCCTGATTCTGTGCTCCTCAGTTGTGAATCAAAATCCTTCAATCAGAGTATCCTGCATTCAATCATAAGTCTCAGCATTTGCTCCAGTCAGGGTCAGTAGTTTATCCTACACTTTCCTGAGAACAGCTCCCAGAATAGAGAGCCCCAATCCTTCTGGGTGAGGTTCCTAATGGAACAAGCTCTCTCGAAGACTGTGAACCTTTTGGTGATACCATCAACCTCTGAATATTTGGGGACAATCCCTTTGGTGATCTTAGAGTCAAAAGTTTCTTCTTACTCCCTATTTAAAATTTTGCTGCCACCGGGTATGGGCCATAGACTCATCTCAGCTCTTTCTGTTTCTATAGCTAAGAGTCTAGCCTCTAATTCTATTCTCTCTGCTAGTTTGTGGAGGTTTGTGGAGATTTGCATCTTTACTGTCTCCATCTCCTGGGGTACTATCTGAAGTGCTCCCAGTGATGTTACTTTTTGTACGATTGCTGGTAGAATCATCATCCTCTTCAACATCCTCTTCCCCCATTCTCCTCATGGGTTTCTTTACTTGCCATGGCCCTATAATTCTCTGCCAGCAGCTGATGTAGATGTGCTTTTGTGGGTTTAGAGCTCACGGTAAGTTTCCATGCTTGGCAGAGGGCCTTAAATTGGGCCACCCTATGTTTTTGTTAGGGGCCCAGGTTGAGCTCCTGGAATGTATCTGCTGTCATAGTTTTAAAGTAGATGGGACCTTATTAGAACTTAAAAACAATTCTAGGTACACTTCTAAAAGGGCTAAATAAAAGTATTTTTAACTTCTAAATAGTTTAAACAGGGGGGCTTAACACAAGGTCCTATAGTAAATTTTAAACAATTCAGAAAAAATCAAGGATTAGAAAAATTTTTGGATTCTTTTGTGGTATCACTTATTAACTGAGTGGTACAGCAAATGTCAAGTCTTGCACGCTACCTCTGTGCCACTAATGTAGGAAGCTGGCTCTTTATGTGATACATCAAGATAAGATATATTGTGCAAAGAGTCCAGGGGTTCCCTTACTAGTGGACAGGGGCTTGTTCTAGCAATCCCAAGGTGCTCATTTAGGGGGTAGTGTGGTCGAACAGCCTTAGGCTTATCAAAGAGGAGTGTGAGACACTTGCAAATACACACACAATCAATAAATGAGACACACGGCTCAAGAAGGAGATCCACACCATTTACAAAAATAACCAGTATCTGTATATATGTTTTGGCCCCAGCATCAATACATTCAGGTAATTGGTAATTACTTTTTAAGAAAAATCATTACAGTTTTGAAAAGTCGACAGTGCAATTGTTTGGAGCTGCAATATTATCGGATGGAGGAAAAACACATTTGGCAAACAGGTACAGTACAGCGACTTGCAGGAGCAATCTCCTGGACCTCCGGTGAGTATTGGGCAAGGCTCAGGACCACACTAACAGGTCACATTAGACGGCACTGGGGCGGTGAAGTATTGCATCGGGTGCCCAATGTTAATCAATGGGGATCGGTCCAGTTGCAAAGAGGCTGCAAGTTTAGACAGGGATTCCAGTTGAGGAGAAAAAACAGGTGGCTTCAAGTCTTGAGATGCTTGGGGACATGGGACACTTCAGGGCCAGGATTGGCATGTATAGATGTGCTTTGAGCATCAGGTTGTCTCCACCGGAGCACTCGCAGTTGAGGAGGGCCTGCATGCAGAGGCTGCAGGCGGCGGCTGTGTAGGAAAGTACCATCTTGCCTGGCATGTTACCCCCATATTTCTCTGTATATATGTTGTTTTAGTTGTATGTGTCACTGGGACCCTGCCAGCCAGGGCCCCACTGCTCATAAGCGTGCCCTGTATGTGTTCCCTGTGTGATGACTAACTGTCTCACTGAGGCTCTGCTAACCAGAACCTCAGTGGTTATGCTCTTTCTTTGCTTTCCAAATTGTCACTAACAGGCTAGTGACCAATTTCACCAATTCACATTGGCATACTGGAACACCCTTATAATTCCCTAGTATATGTTACTGAGGTACCCAGGGTATTTGGGTTCCAGGAGATCCCTATGGGCTGCAGCATTTCTTTTGCCACACATAGGGAGCTCTGACAATTCTTACACAGGCCTGCCACTGCAGCCTGAGTGAAATAACGTCCACGTTATTTCACAGCCATTTACCACTGCACTTAAGTAACTTATAAGTCACCTATATGTCTAACCTTTACCTGGTAAAGGTTGGGTGCTAAGTTACTTAGTATGTGGGCACCCTGGCACTAGCCAAGGTGCCCCCACATCGTTCAGGGCAAATTCCCCGGACTTTGTGAGTGCGGGGACACCATTACACGTGTGCACTGGACATAGGTCACTACCTATGTACAGCGTCACAATGGTAACTCCGAACATGGCCATGTAACATGCCTAAGATCATGGAATTGTTACCCCAATGCCATTCTGGCATTGGGGAGACAATTCCATGATCCCCGAGTCTCTAGCACAGACCCGGGTACTGCCAAACTACCTTTCCCGGGGTTTCACTGCAGCTGCTGCTGCTGCCAACCCCTCAGACAGGTTTCTGCCCTCCTGGGGTCCAGCCAGGCTTGGCCCAGGAAGGCAGAACAAAGGACTTCCTCAGAGAGAGGGTGTTACACCCTCTCCCTTTGGAAAAAGGTGTCAGGGCTGGGGAGAAGTAGCCTCCCCCAGCCTCTGGAAATGCTTTGATGGGCACAGATGGTGCCCATCTCTGCATAAGCCAGTCTACACCGGTTCAGGAATCCCCCAGCCCTGCTCTGGCGCGAAACTGGACAAAGGAAAGGGGAGTGACCACTCCCCTGACCTGCACCTCCCAGGGGAGGTGCCCAGAGCTCCTCCAGTGTGCTCCAGACCTCTGCCATCTTGGAAACAGAGGTGCTGCTGGCACACTGGACTGCTCTGAGTGGCCAGTGCCAGCAAGTGACGTCAGAGACCCCTTTCGATAGGCTCTTACCTGTGTTGCTAGCCTATCCTCCTTCCTAGGTAGCCAAACCTCCTTTTCTGGCTATTTAGGGTCTCTGCTTTGGGGAATTCTTTAGATAACGAATGCAAGAGCTCATCAGAGTTCCTCTGCATCTCTCTCTTCACCTTCTGCCAAGGAATCGACCGCTGACTGCTCGGGACGCCTGCAAAACCACAACAAAGTAGCAAAGACGACTACTGCAACCTTGTATCGCTGATCCTGCCGCCTTCTTGACTGTTTTCCTGGTGGTGCATGCTGTGGGGGTAGTCTGCCTCCTCTCTGCACTAGAAGCTCCGAAGAAATCTCCAGTGGGACGACGGAATCCTCCCCCTGCAACCGCAGGCACCAAAAGAACTGCATCACCGGTCCTCTGGGTCCCCTCTCAGCACGACGAGCGTGGTCCCTGGAACTCAGCAACTCTGTCCAAGTAACTCCCACTGTCCAGTGACTCTTCAGTCCAAGTTTGGTGGAGGTAAGTCCTTGCCTCCCCACGCTAGACTGCATTGCTGGGTACCGCGTGATTTGCAGCTGCTCCGGCTCCTGTGCACTCTTCCAGGATTTCCTTTGTGCACAGCCAAGCCTGGGTCCCCGACACTCTAACCTGCAGTGCACAACCTCCTGAGTTGTCCTCCGGCATTGTGGGATCTTCTTTTGTGATTTCGGGTGAGCTCCGGTTCACTCTTCTTCGTAGTGCCTGTTTTGGCACTTCTGTGGGTGCTGCCTGCTTCTGTGAGGGCTCCCTATCTTGCTGGGCGCCCCCTCTGTCTCCTCACGCAATTAGCAACATCCTGGTCCCTCCTGGGCCACAGCAGCATCCAAAAACCCTAACTGCAACCCTTGCAGCTAGCAAGGCTTGTTTGCAGCCTTTCTGCATGGGGAACACCTCTGCAAGCTTCTTCACGATGTGGGACATCCATCCTCCAAAGGGGAAGTTCCTAGTCCTCTTCGTTCTTGCAGAATCCACAGCTTCTACCATCCGGTGGCAGCTTCTTTGCACCCTCAGCTGGCATTTCCTGGGCATCTGCCCAATCTCGACTTTGTCACGACTCTTGGACTTGGTCCCCTTGTTCCACAGGTACTCTCGTCCAGAAATCCACCTTTGTTGCATTGCTGGTGTTGGTCTTCCTAGCAGAATTCCCCTATCACGACTTCTGTGCTCTCTGGGGAATATAGGTGCACTTTACACCTAGTTTTCAGGGTCTTGGGGTGGGCTATTTTTCTAACCTTCACTGTTTTCTTACAGTCCCAGCGACCCTCTACAAGCTCACATAGGTTTGGGGTCCATTCGTGGTTCGCATTCCACTTTTGGAGTATATGGTTTGTGTTGCCCCTATACCTATGTGCTCTCATTGCAATCTATTGTGACTATACATTGCTTGCATTACTTCCTTTTGCTATTACTGCATATTTTTGGTATTGTGTACATATATCTTGTGTATATTTGCTATCCTCATACTGAGGATACTCACTGAGATACTTTTGGCATATTGTCATAAAAATAAAGTACCTTTATTTTTAGTATATCTGTGTATTGTGTTTTCTTATGATATTGTGCATATGACACCAGTGGTATAGTAGGAGCTTTGCATGTCTCCTAGTTCAGCCTAAGCTGCTTAGCTATAGCTACCTTCAATTAGCCTAAGCTGCTAGAAACACCTCTTCTACACTAATCAGGGATAACTGGACCTGGTGCAGAGTGTAAGTACCCCTTGGTACCCACTACAAACCAGGCCAGCCTCCTACATTGGTCGTGCAGCGGTGGGATAAGTACTTGCAACTACTTACCACTTTTTCATTTTGTACTTTTCATAAGAGAAAAATATACAAAACAAGTTCAGTGTATGTACACCTAACCAAAAAGTTTTGCTTTTCTTCTCTTACTCTTTTGCTAAGTGCTGAAAAGTACCTCTAAACTTTCAAAAAGTTTCTAAAAAAGTTGAAAAGTTTTTTCTGTTTCCTTAAAAAAGTTCTGAAACTTTTTCTTTCTTTTTCTGTCCCTTAAACCTTTTTCTATCATGTCTGGTACAGGTCCTACTCTTGATCTGGTCAGCTCTGCTTATGACCATCTTAGCTGGAAAGGTGTAAGGGGTCTCTGCATTGATAGAGGTTCAGGGGTAGGAAAGAATCCCTCTAGAGAATTGTTGATTAACATGCTCATTGAAAATGATAAGGCCTTAGCTGGCACATCTGTTGAGAAGTTAGGAGATGGTTCACACTCTGATTCTGGGGCAGCCCCAGCAAGAATGTTAGATGGTATTCTTTCCAACTTGCCCCTTAGCAGACCCCCTAACATAACTGGTACTAATGTGAGCTCTCATCACAGTAGGGATGTCATTCCTGCAGGTCAAGTTGTTAGAGTGCCAACTGTTAGGCACAATTCTCCCTCTGTTCATTCACACCATTCTCTGTGTCAAAGCATGCCCAACCCACCCACCCTGATGACAGAATGTTAGAAAGGGAGCTCAATAGATTGAGAGTGGAAGAGCCCAGGCTGAAGCTTAAACAGCAACAGCTGGCTCTAGACAGGGAATCTTTAGACTTAGAAAAAGAAAGACAGAGGTTGGGGTTAGGACCCCATGGTGGCAGCAGCAGTATTACAGATAGTAATCCTGTAAAAGAGCATGATTCTAGGAATCTGCATAAGATAGTTCCCCCTTACAAGGAGGGGGGTGACATTAACAAGTGGTTTGCTGCACTTGAGAGGGCCTGTGTTGTACAGGGGGTCCCTCAAAGGCAGTGGGCTGCTATCCTATGGCTATCTTTCAGTGGAAAGGGTAGGGATAGGCTCCTTACTGTGAAGGTAAGTGATGCCAATAATTTTACAGTTTTAAAGGATGCACTCTTGGATGGTTATGGCTTAACCACTGAACAGTACAGGATTAAGTTCAGAGAAACCAAAAGCCTGGGTAGACTTTGTTGACCATTCAGTGAAAGCCTTGGAGGGGTGGTTACATGGCAGGAAAGTTTCTGACTATGAAAGCCTGTATAATCTGATCCTGAGAGAGAATATTCTGAATAACTGTGTGTCTGATTTGTTACACCCCAAGAATTGGGAAAGAAGGCAGACAAATGGGTCAGAACAAGAGTGAACAGAAATTTTCATACAGGGGGTGACAAGGATGGCAAGAAGAAGGGTGGTAAGTCTTCAGACTAGGGTGGGGACAAATCTAAAAATGAGTCTTCATCAGGCCCACAAAAACACTCTGGTGAGGGTGGTGGGTCCAAATCCTCTTCTAATCAAGTAAAGATTATGATATTGTGCATATGACACCAGTGGTATAGTAGGAGCTTTGCATGTCTCCTAGTTCAGCCTAATCTGCTCAGCTATAGCTACCTTCTATCAGCCTAAGCTGCTAGAAACACCTCTTCTACACTAATAAGGGATAACTGGACCTGGTGCAGAGTGTAAGTACCCCTTGGTACCCACTACAAACCAGGCCAGCCTCCTACAGGCGGTGAGTCCACAGTGGACGAGTCCAAGGTGGGCTTTGTCTCTGGAGGGCTGGGGAGCCACGTTGGCACAGTTAGTCCACTTCAAGTTGTGCTGGGCGGCATGGGTGCAGTGGGGCTTTCCAGTGTCGGGTTTACAGCAGTCCAGAGTCACCTCAGTTCTTCTTGGGCTGCCAGCAAGATGCAACTCTATGGGAGTTCCTGGGTCTTTATTGAGGGTAAGCTATCCTCCAAGACTATTAAAGGCACAGCAGCAACTTTAGCACAAATCGGCAGGACCAGCAGTCAGGTCTGCAGGGCTGGTGTCAAGTCAGATGCTTCCTTCTCAGTCTTTGCTTTCGCGGCTCTTGAGTGTCCTTCTTCTTCGTACGTCATCAGAAATGTGCTTTCTTGGTGCTAGGGGCTTCCATAACTACTGAATTTAGGGGCCTTTAGGGGAGAGTATGGTAGGAGCCATAGGGCTGCAAGGCCTGCTGTAGGGGTGGCCTACATATATTGCATACAGTGTTAGGGGACATGGCACACAAGCTGTGTGCCATGTCGGGTTTTCACTTTTAGCTGCACCAAGACATACATCCTGCAATGACAGTCAGCATGTGCTAGCAGAGGGGGCTGCAGCCCTTGGGGACCCTCTTTGGTACCCATGCCCTAAGTACCAGGGCATGGGTCTCCAGGTACCATTTAAAAGGGACTTACAAAGGGACCAAAGGTATTGCCAATTGGGCAACAATTACAGTTTTAGGGAAAGAGATCTGACACTGGGGAACTGGTTAGCAGGAACCCAGTGCACTTTTAGTCAAAATTGCATCGAATACGAGGCAAAAATGTGGGGGAGACCATGTAAAAAATGGGCACTTTCCTACACATACACATTGCTTTGCCACACATTGAGAGCCTTCCAATTTGCAAGTGTTACCTTGTCCTCTGGGCTGAGTTTTCGATGGCTTTTTAGGTTTACTCTGATCAAAATCCTCTTTTAGCTGTCATTAGAATTAGTGAAGAGGGATGAGAAATGGTTGGACTCTAAAACTCCAGCAACAAAGAGGAAAGTAGGAGTACTTTCTAAGAAACATACTGATCCAGCTATGCGCTCCCCTCCGAAAGAGGACTTGGGCAAGAGTGCTCCTAGACAGCACTGAAAGAGCCACAATAGTACATCAGACATTTCAGAGGTTTCTGAATGCAAATCCAACAGATGACTTTATACAGACTTAGGCTTCAGACAAACATTTACATTCTCCTGATAGGGTTTATAATATGAAGGGCTTGAAGGGGACATACCACATATTATTAAAGCAGTTTTTTTGTCACAATTATCTGACGATTATGACATCATCCTAGCGGAAGTGCCCCAGTGGGAAGGAAGCCATAAGGGTAGACTTCTCTCCCATATTACCTGAGGGTATCTGGGAAATTTACACCAGAGAATAGGCTGTGCCACTGGATCCAGCCTTATACATAAATCAAGCGGGGTAGGATGAATACTCCGGTCCACATGTAATTACCTTATATAGCGAACTTTAACCATGAGCACAATACCCTTTAAAGCCAGAAGCAAAATGTAGTATGAAAGCAATGTTAGATCAGTTGCAGTACCAGGTCATAATAGTGCCTTGACTTTAACGCTCCTTTTTCCCGTCTCCAAACCAGATGGCTCCTATACAGAAAAGTCTCACACTATAGGAATTTAGATTCACACACACGGACCTACTTGGTAGAAAACACATATAGCACAGGCTTAATGGCTAACCTGGTGCAGAAAAAATACAAAATTACCCTGGATATTTCCAATGGGTTCTTTTGTCAAAACACAGCGACTGAGAGTATCTAACCACTTTCAGTTTTGACAGAGTGCAATTTTCATTCTGACACTTGCCCATGGGCCATAAGAACACTCCTGGCCTATTTTCAGCGCAAATCATGGAGTTCTTACAAGTAGATCCCAAAGTAATGCCATACTAGAGTAGAGAGAGTAGTGACTATATTAATATCACATGGTTACAAAATTCATTTAAAAAAATGTAAGATTGCCTACCTGATGATGACCTTCTTAGGCAATGAGTTACTCAGAGAAAGCACGTTTTTATCTCCAGACTTCCTTCAGAAGAGCGCTACCTTGCAACCTACCAACAAACCTATGTAGTTATCAGAGTCATCCCCAGTCACTATGGTTATATCTATGTGACTCACAATGAAGGACAGACTGTCCCAATTGCTTACAAGTCTCACTAATATTACCCAGCTGAAGAACATTTTGCTTCCATAAAAAGCCTGATAGCTTTACAAACAGGTATTTTAAAGGAGTGCCCTTTTGTTTAGGGAAAACATATTATTCTTTCTTCCATGCCGGCACTAGGAGCTGCCACCAGGGCAAGCCCTCCTAATGCTCATGCCCTGCACTCAAGAAGGGTACAGTGAGTCTCTTCTTTAAGTGCAATGATTGTGAAGTTTCAGTATGATCCCTTTCATCGCACATGAGCTTTTCTCCAAATGCAAACAGGATGTTGATCTGCCTCCAGACACTTCACCTAATGAGTCTTACCAGGGCATATTCTGTACGAATGGCTCTGCTTAACCTGTGGTAGGAATAAAATACAAATACTATGCAGCCTGTGCAGCAGTACAAGGTGTAGTGAAGAGTAGTGAATTCATCCCACAGCGCATCCACACAAAACTCTTAGGTGACAGTACTGCACAATATGCAGAATTACATGCCCTGTTAGTTGCATTGCAAAAGGCTGACTTGTTAGTTTTCACACTTTTTGGGTCTGACTCATCACTCAATGTGCAAGGTTCCAAAGTTGAATTGCAGCATTAGTGGCTTAATGTATTCAAGGATTCACAGGTAAAACCTATAAAGTATAAACAGCTGGGGGAAAGGTAGCTATCTTACAAGATAATTTTCCATTTGCCTATATGAGGCACTCTTTGGGCCATCTGAGTGATGGCGTTCATGCCAAAGGGAACTATGCTGCTGATTTAACTGCAAAGGCAACAATTCAAACAGCTAGAGTAGCAGTACTAATCGGATCCCAAATGAAGATTGACACAAATATTTTAAAAGCCATAAATGCACCTGAGAAAGGGTGGAATCCTCCTCCAGGCTTTCCCCCAAATACTCCTACACCCTTAATTTAGATAACATTCCTGAAGTCACAATACCTGGAGTGGGATAATAATAATTAATAGTCTGTCTAAATTAGATTAGATTTATTCAAAGAAGCTCATGCGGAGTTCACATCTGCTTATGCAGGAATTAACACAACTATAGCAATGCTACAGCACTGCTACTGGTGGCCTTGTTTATATAAACATACTCAGGATTATGTTAGGCACTGTGACATTTGTCAGCAGATTAAACTTTCCACTGTCAAAAGACACTCACCAACTCCCCTCGTGATCTCAAATATCCCTTCCCAGGTGATGTATTTGGATCATATTGGTACCCTCCACTCAGCCAACTGATAGAAGTACATATTGGTGGCTGATTCATGTTCTTAATTCCAATAGGTTTGACCACAGTGAAATGCAAGCGCTTTTGCAGTAGTAAAAGATTTGCAGTGCCTAGTATTCATGGGGGCAGTTCATTCATTTTTTTCAGATAACAGCCCTGTGATCGCCTCTAAGACATATAGGCCCTCATTACAACCATGGGGGTTGGTGATAAATTACCGTTAATACCGCCAACAGGCCACCAGTAATAAATATCAGATTATGACCACGGCAGAAACCGCTCAGACAGACAGGCACTTTAACACACTGACCACCAGGGCGAAACCAACAGGCACCACGGCGGTAACCGCCAACAACCAGGTGGAAAATAATATACCGCCCATAGTAATATGACCCACCTATCCGCCACCGTTTCTGGGCGGTACCAACAAAAGCCTGGCAGAAACACTGCGCAGAAGGGAACGACTCACCTCTAGACACTCAAGGAAGAACCACGCCCCCATGGAGCCCAAGTTGCATGTCTTCCCCATGCTGTTCTACCTTCTGCTCCACTACGAACACCAACATTGGCGAAGACGACCACAGTGAGTACTGCCTCCTAGCACACAGGGGAGGGGGTGAGGAAAAAGAGAGTGACACACATCACGCTACACGCAACACCCCCATCCCCAACACCACAAGCACAACCAGATGCACTAACATAACATATACACCCCGTATCCCTCAGGAATAATGTAAGTACAAATACTATAGTGTAAAAAGGCTGTAATAAGATAAATATAGGTGGAATTTGTGCATCCAAATAAAAAAGTATATACATATTAACAATGCAAGGGACACTGCCCAGTCCTTAATGTCCATGGGCCACAGGGCCACATCACAAAGTCCAAGGCCCAACCTCACTCCTGCAACAACACCAAAAGAACACTGCAGGGGCATCAGGTAGAAAATAGAGAGGCACCTCAGGGGCATGGGGAATGGGGGGGGGGCACCTACGCCGGAAGATGGTACAACGTCACTGGTCCTGGAGGGGCCAACATTCCCATTACTCTGTCCTTGGGAGTGCAAGGCCACAGTCTCTCAAGTGGGTGACTTGCCCACTGCTTGGTCCTGGGAAGTGCAAGGCCACAGTCTCTCAAGTGGGTGACTTGCCCACTGCTTGGTCCTGGGGAGTGCAAGGCCACAGTCTCTCAAGTGGATGGCTTCTCCACTGGTTCTGGACGGGGCATTGTGCCCAGTGAGGTTCATCCTGGGAAGAATGGGGTGAGTGGATGGCTTCTCCACTGGCTCTGGAGGGGGCATAATGCCCAGTGTGCATCATCCTGGGAAGGATGTGGTGAGTGGATGGCTTCTTCCACTGGTTTTGGAGGGGGCATTGTGCCCTGTGATGCAGATCTTAGGGAGTGCAAGGTCACAGTCTCTCACCTGGGTGTCAGATCCCCAGGATTTGCATGGCCCAGGCCGCACAAGAGCCCATGGATGCAGGACTAGACACTCTCCGCCGGTGGTGATGGCTGCTCAGTGGTGGCAGTGGCGGTGCTGGTGTCGGTGCTGGCAGTGGTGGGGGGAGGCTCCAGCCCTTCCCCTGCCACCTCGGATGGCTGCCCACTCCTGCTACTGCTGGCAGTGGTGCTGGTGGCCGTGCTGGCAGTGGTGGAGGAGGCCCCAGCCCTTCCACAGCATCGGAAGGCTGCCCACTGGGGCTGCTGCTGCTGGCAGTGGTGCTGATGGCGGTGCTGGTGGCGGTGCTGACAGTGGTGGGAGGAGGCTCCAGCCCTTCCCCTGCAGCCTCAGGCGGCTGCCCACTCGGGCTGCTGCTGCTGGCAGTGGTGCTTGTGGAGGTGCTGGTGGCTGTGCTGGCAGAGGTGGGGGGAGGCTCCAGCCCTTCCACTGCAGCCTCGGATGGCTGAACCACCAGGGTTGGTGGTGGTGGCTCTGACTGAGTCCCAGCACCAGGCCACTTGTCCTTTTTGCTTTCCGGTACAGGCCCCCAGCCCTTCCTGCCAGCAGCTTGGGATGGCTCCTTGCTCCTCTTGGCAGCAGCTTGGGATGCAACCTTGCCCTTCCTTTTACCATCTGCCCTTCTTTGCAGCACTTGATGCAGGCACCTTATCAATGTGTCTGCCTGTTGCCTGGGATCCTTTCCCACCTGATGTAGCTGTGGACACTACTGTGCCGCTGGACTGGGTGGCTGAGGTGCTTGGCTGGGTTCTGACCACCCTGGCCTGACGTGAGGGATGGGGGGAGGGCTAGGGAAGAGGTCAAAGGTGGAGAGGAAAAGGTTCTCAGGGACATTGGGGTGGGAAGAGGGGGATGGTTTGGGAGTGGAGGTAGAGGGAGTGGTTGTAGGAGGTGTCTGTCCGCTGTGTTTTGGTGCAGCTGCATGGGCTGCATGCTGTTGTGAGGTGGATGGCTGTTGGGTGTCTGAGTGCTTGCGTTTGAGTACTTTGGGAGGAGGGGGCACAGACACAGTAGCAGAGGACACAGTGAGGGGCGTGTGCTGATAGGTGTGCTGGTGATTAGAGTAGTGGATGAGGATGTAGTGCATTCAGGTGTGAGTGTGGACGCAACTGGGATGGAGGTGGAGGAGGAGGGGGAGGGGGCTACAGTGGAGGCAGTGGATGTTGGTATGTCTGCTTCTGGATGGTGTTTGTGGGATGAAGTGTGGTGCTTGTGTTCGCCATGTCCACTCTTGTGTGTTGTCCTGGGTGCCTGCTCAACTGACTGTGAGCTTGAGATAGGTTGGGGTTGAGGGGAATGGGACTGGGTAGAGGAAGTTGGAGGGGGAGGCTAAAAACAGGGACAATGGCTGCTATCAGAGAGGAGGCCATAGCCTGGATTGATCTATGTTGTGCCACCATGCCAGTGTGAATGCTCTCCAGGAATGCATTTGTCTGTTGCATTTGGGCTGCCAGCCCCTGGATGGCATTCACAATGGTTGACTGCCCAACAGAGATGGATCACAGGAGGTCAATAGCCTCCTCACTCAGGGCAGCAGGGCTAACTAGGGCGGGGCCTGAGGTGACTGGGGCGAAGGAAATGCCCACCCTCCTAGTTGAGCGGGCATGGGAAACACACTGAGGGGCTGCTGGGAGGGCGGTGCTTGTACAGGGGGGTGGCGACTGTACCTGTAGCTGGGGTGGGCACAGAGGTGTCCGCCACCACCAGCAAGCTTCCATCAGGGGAGGAATCCGTGTCCGAACTGTCCCCTCCTGTCTCCGCCATGGTGCTCCCCTCGCCCTCCGTCCCACTGGTGCCCTCACTGTCGGGGATTCCACCTCTTGGGCCCTGTGGGATGCAGCTCCCTCCGTCGCCAGTGCCTCAGCTCCTCCGCCAGATAATGCTAATGCACATAAGGACAGGGTGACAAAACAAAAAGGGGGGGAAGAGACAAAGGATACACTTGGTCAATGGCAGCAACAACGCCACAATTGGCGTACACAACACACACAGGCACACAGGGAACAGCCCTAAGCATTGTGCAATGCACTACCAGTCACAATGCTAGTCACCAGCCCATGGATAAGGACCTCTAACGACCACTTGCAGCATACCTGAGACCCACAGACCCCTTCCCAGTAGTGGATGCCTAATAGCTTGGTTGGAGGTAATTTCCATCAGAACCCTGCCCAACATAGGACCTACTCTGCAATGTCAGGCCTGGCCTAAGGCCACCCACAGACACACATCCCCCACCCAGATACCACCCCACCATGCGCAAGTTGTATATTGGGGCACTGTACTCACCTACTTGTGGATGCTGTGATGCCCCCAAGCACCCATCCAGCTCTGGATAGGCCACCACCAGTATGCGGGCCATCAGGGGAGTCAGGGTTCGACAAGCACCCCTTCCTCGTTGGGAGGCCATCCCCAGCTCGGCCTCTGCCGTCTTCTGTGCCCTGCGTCTCAGGTCCTCCCACCGTTTGCGACAGTGGGTGCTCTGCCTGCCGTGGACCCGCCGGGGTCTGCACATCCTTGGTGATGGCACATCATATACCCTTTTTCTGATTGGCGCTGACCTGCAGGGAAATAGACACAGAAAATATATTAGTCCGACCGTCCTGCCTGTTGCACTCATGGTCCACCATGCCCCTTCCCATCACCATTAACACAGACATGGCCCACCATACATGCAGCGCGCTGCCCAGGGCCCATCTACCAACAACCTCCCCCTACACAAGGCCTTCACACACAGCACTCCATGCATTCATGCCACATGCATCGTACTCACTGTGTTCCCACCTGTTGGTCTGGAGGCCCATACAGCATTCGGTACTGGGGTAGGACCACATCCACCAGTCGCTCCAACTCCGCTGAGGTGAAGGCAGGGGCCGTTTCCCCAGTAACACGAGCCATGGTCAGTTCCAGACACAGGTCACAGCAGCACTTGCAGTGTAGGTCCTCTCCTGTTGGAGGTCAGGTAGCAAGTGAGTGAACAGATAGAAAATGGCGGTGACGTCCATGGCGGTGCATACCGTCACCGCCGGCGTACATCACCATTGGCCAAGGTACCCCATAGTGCCCATTGTTAACCAATGAAGAGTTGCACAGTGGTTTTCGACCGCCTCCCGCAACGGCGCACAACGTCAGCAGAATTACCTCATTTCCACCTGTCCCTCCAAATAGGACCGGCGGACGCCATTTCAAGGGGGGTGGTGTATGCCATAGCTCCTAACTGCATCATAGTACACATATGCACCATTTGGACCTCTCCAAAAAAATACTGTTACAATCATGACACGCATTGGAAAGTACTGTTAGGAAATAAGAGATGCTGACCAGCTGCTCACCATTTTGCCCCCTAGATTGCAACCGCTGCGGATGAATAGGAGATGGAGACATCCCCCATGTACAGACCCTGGTGGACTTGGCAACAATGGAGGACAGGCACAGTTTCCTCACCTTTAGACTGGACAGGACCACAGTCACAGAGCTGTGTGCCCAATTGGAGCCTGACCTAATCTCTGCTCTCCGTCACCCCACCGGGATCCCCCCTCTTGTGCAAGTGCTATCAGTGTTCGATTTCCTGGCAAATGGCTCCTTCCAAGTTACAGTAGGCTTGGCAGCAGGAATGTCTCAGCCAATGTTCTCAAAAGTGCTGACCAGAGTGTTGTCTGCCCTGATAAAACACATGCGCAGCTACATTGTTTTCCATCAGGTGGAGGATATGGCCACAGTGAAAGCTGATTCCTATGCAATGGGACATATCCCCAACATTACTGGGGCAATTGATGGTACACATATAGCATTTGTCCCTCCACAGTGAAATGAATATGTGTTCAGAAATCGAAAGAGTTTTCACTCGATGAATGTGCAAATGGTGTGCCTGGCGGACCAGCACATCTCCCACGTCGATGCAAAATATCCTGCGTCTGTGCATGATGCCTTTATCCTGAGGAATAGAAGCACCCCATATGTGATGGCTCAACTCCACAGGCACAGGGTGTGGCTAATAGGTGAGCCCTGGTTCCCACCCAGTGGATGCTGGTGTATAGGTGTGGTGTGGGCCCTAAGGGTTGGTGTGTGGCTAACAGTTGTCCCTCGATATTTTCAGGTGACTCTGGTTACCCCAACCTCTCATGGCTACTGACCCCTGTGAGGAATCCCAGGACAAGGGCAGAGGAATGTTACAATGAGGCACATAAGCGAACAAGAAGGATTATAGAGAGGACCTTCGGCCTCCTGAAGGCCAGGTTTCGTTGCCTCCATCTAACAGGTAGATCCCTGTACTACTCACCCAAGAAGGTCTGCCAGATCATCGTGGCATACTGTATGTTGCACAACCTTGCCTTACGTTGCCAGGTGCCATTTCTGCAGGAGGATGAGGCTGGAGATGGCCGTGTAGCAGCAGTGGACCCTGTGAACAGTGAAGATGAGGAGGCAGAGGATGAGGATGAGGACAACAGAAGTGCAATCATTCATCAATACTTCCAATGACACACATGTAAGACAGTGTAAATTCACATTTAATTGACAGTTTTGTGTTTGATATTGTCACTGGCAGGCTGATTTTCCCACTTCTATGGCCACTCACTGTAACCTTTGGCATCTCCGTTTGCAGATATTTGTGCCCCACTATCACCCCTGGTGTGTTGACTGCATCCAACTACAGGTCATTCCTATGTATACATTTCTGTACAGTTGATTTTCAATGTTTAAACCTTGTTAAACAAATACATACTTAAATCATTTGACATACTCCATACTTGTGTTTTTCCAAAGGCTGTTTATTTAAGTGCTAAGAGGTAGAAGGGGATGTGCAGTGGGCTGGGGGGATGATGGAGGAAAGTCCAGGTTGGTGTCCAGTCTATTTGTTTCACAGGTGCATTGTCCAAAGGGGCATAGGAAGGGAAGCAATGGCATTTTAAGGTGGACAGGGTGACAGAGTGGGACACAAGGTTGACAATCACGAGAGTCTTATATCCTGGTGGGGGTCTTGACAATACTCTCTGGCTTCTGCCTGGATCACAGGGAACGTTTGCAGGGTGGTTTTCCTTCTGCAGGGGGAGGGGTTCTTGTGGCCTATTGGTCCTATTGGGGCCTGCTGTTGTGCCACTGCCTCCCTCATAGTGTTGGCCATGTCTGCCAGCACCCCTGCAATGGAGACCAGGGTGGTGCTGATGTCCTTCAAGTCCTCCCTGATCCCCAGGTACTGTCCCTCCTGCAGCCGCATATTCTTCTGTAACTTGTCCAGTATCTGGCCCATCGTCTCCTGGGAATGGTGGTATGTTCCCATGATAGCAGTGAGTGCCTCCTGGAAATACGGTTCCCTGGGCCTGTCCACCTCCTGTCGCACAGCAGTCCTCCCAGCTTCCTTGTTGTCCTGTGCCTCTGTCCCCTGAACCATGTGCCTATCGTCACTGGCCCCAGGTCCCTGATCGTCTTGTGTTTGTGGTGTGGCCTGGGGTTCCCTCTAGTGGTGGGCACACTGCTGATTGACGTGTCCTGGGACAGAGGTCTGGGCCTGCTGGGTGGGTGCTGTGGTGGTGTTTCCTGAGGAGGGAGGCTCTGTGGTGGTGTGCGAGTGTGCCTGGGTTACCAACTGTCCGGAGATCCCTGATGGGCCAGGTTGGTCATCCAGGTCGAGGTGAGCAGAGCTGCTGTCATCACTGTGGGCCTCTTCTGGGGGGGACTGGATTTTGCTGGCACCTCTTCTCCGGTGACAATGGCTCGGGGACCTGTGGGGATGTAATGCAGTGTTATTGTTTCTGCGTGTGACATCATGTACATGGGTGTGTTGCCCTCTATGGCTGTTGTTGCCCTGGCAGATTTTCCTTTGAGTGAGTAGCTATTTGGTGGGCTAGGTGATTCTCTCCAGGGTGCATGCAGTGGTGATAGGAGTCCATGCAGGTCTGTGAGGGGTGTCCATGTATTGGTGTTACATGCAGGGCTTGGTATTGGGATGAGTGGGTTGTGGGTGATTCAACTAAGAAAGAGATTGCTAACTTTGTGTCTCTTCTGGAAAAAGAACTCGGAATTCCTTGGCAGTCTAGCAAGGAGGAACCAGTCTACTACTAACTCTGTTAATTCAACCACCCCCCCAGTGGAAGGCAGACACAAGTAGACTTGCAAGTATTTAGCAAATCCTCAGGAAGGGTTGGGAGATACACAGACAAGAGCCCAGAGAGGATAGATATTAACTTCAATCACTCTTTATCCATGTCCCATTACAGGCTGACAATTTGGGAATAACTCTGCCAGCACCACCTATCCACCATCCTGATCTATCTGCCCAGGTTTTTGTAGAATCTTACTGGTAGGTAAGTTCGGGAAGAAGGACTTGGATTCATATCGTCTCTGCAAGGCTATGGCATGAACTATAAGGTAAGAGTTTGCGGTGATACACTTAACCATACTGACTGCACTAAAAGTCTTTAATGAGTTTATTGGTATGTGCTTATTGTAGATGATTACTCCTTTATACTTCTACTTGTCGATGAACAAAGGTCCACACAGCCAGAGGCGAGGGTTATTTAATGCAGACACCCAAAAATAAAGATAATGAATAACCTGCCAAGTCATATGAATTTCCACCTGACACTGATCCATTTGAACTAGTGCCTTTGCAAGAGCCCCAGGAGACCAATAGTCACTCCTCAACACTGATTGTTTCATGCCGGTCAGTGGTTTTAGGGAACATATTTGATTACTCCATGGGCCTATGCCTGGATCATTTTGGAAACTTTTCTTTTCATCATGTTGTTGTCAACGATGCTCGTCATTCTACTGCTACTCAATGCACATTTCTTACCTACAAGAACAATTGTCTCGACTGTGGTTTGTGAACTACGGCTGCACTCCTCATCCAACAGAGCCCAAAGAGGTCTCAATGCTGCAAACATTGCAGCTTATCCTGTGCCTGAGGGCATAGCCAGGGAAAATATTCCATCCCAAATTATGGAACCCACGGAAACATTGCAATTGTCATATGTGATAAAAGATTCAATGAATTATGTTATAATACCTGGTTTTATTTCATATGATTGGGACATCGGGACTGGTAAAAGAATGGTGTCCTTTTTACAGGATTATGCTACTTTGAATAATAAAGATCCTTATTTGAAATCAGCTAATTACAAAGAAATGTGTTGTTACTATCACTGGCCTGGCATCCATTGCGTTGTTTCCCTGTTTTTTGCCTCTACCTCCTGTATTTTTTAATGTGTGCTGGATTTCATTTTTGCTGCACTTTAGTACTGCTGATCAGTGCTAAAGTGCAAGTACACCCTATGTAAATTTTGGTTATAATTGGTTATCCATGATTGGCATATTTGATCTACTGGTACGTCCCTAATAAAGTGCACTGTGCGTGTCCAGGGCAGCTAAGTCAAATGCTACTAGTGGGCCTGCAGTACTGATTGTGCCACTCACATGAGTAACCATGGAAACATGGCTCAGAACTGCCACTGTAATGTTTGTTAGTGCAGTTTGAAACTGACATATTGACCTGGCAAGTACTCCCACTTTTAGAAAGTGAGCATTTTTTGCTTTACCATTCTGTGGCTCCACCTGCTTGTGGAATCAACGTCTGGTTTAGACTGACAGGGGCTAGTCGTGCATACACTCTAGACAGTCACACAAAGGGACCTGAAGTGTGCCTTGCGTGTCCTGATGGCCCATCAACCAGCTGAAGGGTCTTCCTAAGCTAGAGGGGTGGGGGGAGTTGTCACTGACACCTGGCTAGGGCTATGCTTGTTCTTTCACAATGCTGTCTCCATCCCCCCCTCCCCCCCCACCGGAATGCATCTGGAGCCAGGGCTTGGCAAAGTAGGAGCTAGTGAACAACAAAGATTTTCCTTTGAAGCATGCCTACTTCAAAGGCCAAAAGGGGAATAAGTATTGGACCTAAAACCCTAGACTTTTAGAACACTTCTGGATTAAGAGGAGACTCTGCCAAGTTGAAGAGCTGAGGAGCTGTAAGGAGAAATACAGCCCCTTCGCTGAATGATGCTTATTTGGGTTGGCCTGCACTTGCTGCTTCTGCTTTGGAGAGGGCCAAGACTTGATCTGGCTCTGTATCCTGCTTGTGAAGGTTCTCCAAGGTATTGTGTGTGATTGCCTCCTGTTGGAAGTCTCAGGGCCAGAAAATACTTAATCTGCTGCACCCCTGAACTCCACTGCTGGGGCTTCTAAACTGCTAAGCAGTGCCCATTCAAGTCCTGGACCCATGGTGGTTGTCCCTCCTGAAAGGATCTAAAAAATTGAGTCATTGCCCCTCCCTGCATCACCGCTGAATGGCTAAAGAAATCAACGTAGTGCATGTGCGTGGCACAAAGAACTACCGTCACCTGAGTCCAGCGCCCCATGTCTCTGATGCCTGAGATTCCTGCATTGTCCCTGATGCAGGCCCTGCTCTACGACTAAAAGAATCATTCCATCATTGGACCATGGCTGAGGAAATCGATACAGCGCCTGTTTGCCGCCACCATATTGACCTTCAGCGTGTCTGGATTTCCACGCATAACACCTGTGCACCGAAGTTTCCAATGCAGTGCCCTTGAAAGGAACCGCTTCAGAATTCGATGCCTCGCTTTCCCTTACAGTCCGGATACAACACAACACTTCTCCTGTGTGCAGCATAACTGACGAATTGCCTCCTTGAGGACTCAGGAATCGATGCAACCCTGTGTTTTTCGATGCTTTCTTCCTTTGTGGCTGTTTCTGCCTTGGATTTTGACACACCCAAGAGTACTGTGTGTAACATCCCCACATCCATAGAAACCTAGGGACAGAATTGCTTAAACCTTTAAAGAGTCATATTTTGAGTTCTGTATGTTGATTTTTTGTTGTCGTTCTGGTCTTGATTAGTTTAGACAAAGATTGTTTATTTTCTAAACTGGTGTGGTGTCCATTTGTAGCGTTTTCACTGTGTGATTGTGTGTGTTATGTATAACTGTTTTACACATTGCCTCTGAGATAAGCCTGACTGTTTGTACTAAGCTACCTAGGGGGTGAGCAGGGGTTATCTTAGTTGTGTAATCCCCTTACCCTGACTAGAAGGAAGGGTCCCTACTTTGACATGGTGCAAGCCACTGCCAACTAGAGACTCTCCCTTTCTAACAATCACTATGCACATCATTACATGCATAGGACTGATTATCCTAGCACAATTTACAATTACACACAATGGGAACATTGTGAGACTCTGTCTCCCAGTTGTCATTCCAATCTCTTGAAGAAAATCCCTTACTTTCAGAGTGCTGACATATCACACCCTTTAGCCTTCTATTTAATACAGAAGCCACAGCAGATTCCCAAAAATCTAACCAACAAGAGATTTACAATGCTAAGTGTATGCAAAACTGGCTATTCAAGGATATGAGTATTGGAAAGCAAATGTTGATAAGAAAAGTATTTAGCGAATCAAATGTTGGCAGATCTGAGGCAAAGAAGCCTTATTTCAGGCCTGTGTCATACTATAAAAAGTAACCTATCTAAACAAAACTATACAACAGACTACCTGTCTGGGATTTAGAACAATGAAGGACTTAAACAAAGCTTCTATATCAAAAGCTAATTTGACCATGTTTAATAATTAGCAATTCCAAAACAATAGGTCAATATGTCTGAATCTAACATAAATGATATAATACAAAATGAAACCTATAATGCAACCCAATTTCCTGTTGAAGTTTTACGGCCTTATGATTATGACTGCTGTATACAGCATTTTCTTTCCAAACTCCTAAAATTAAACACCCTGATCTAGTTATAATACACAAACACGTGTAATAGTTACCATATATAGTGTAGCTAAGATATGCCAGCCATGGATTTCTCTGACTTTCTTCAGTGACCACATCTTCAAAGAAATAAAAGATTCCTTGCTACAAGAAAATATGCCATCTATAATGAGTTAAACAAAGAGATAGAAGCTGCAGGAAGAATTAGGAAAATAGATCAAGAAAATTTGCAAATGATTTTTAAAGTCATCGACATTGGAATGCACACGCTTTTTAAAAGCTTGTGCTCATTAAATCACATTCTATTCCCAGTCTTAGAACTCATAAAAGGAGACCTGAATTTATTGCAACAAGGACAGGCTCAGTTAAGGACAATTATACAACTTAATTGGGCACTACAAACATTAAGGGGCATATTTATACTCTGTTTGCGCCGAATGTGCGTCATGCCTAATTTGCCCCCCCCTTCCATGCCACTGTGCCCAATGACCATGCCCAGGGTACAGAAGTCCCCCGGGCATGGCCATTGGGCAAGGGGGCATGACTCCTGTCTTTGCCTCAAACCTGACTTGCACCATTTTTTGACGCACAACCCCCATGTTCCCCTACGCTGGCGCTGCCTGGTTTGAGTCGTTTTTTTCCTACTCTGGCCAGTTCGCAGCGCTGGCTAACGTCATTCCTTAAATAAGGTGCCCGCATGGCGCATAGGAATGGCGTTAGCCAGTGGTAACATTTTTGACGCAAACCAGCACCGGCTCTGGTTTGCTTCAAAAAGTATAAATATGAGCCTAAGACCATATTTCGTGCCTTGGCAGCTTCTGAATGAAACAGCCCTGTTTGAGCCATATAATTTGACACTCACTAGAAACACAATGGCCAACAAAGAATCCTATACACTATTAAGTATAGAACAAGTTGAAGACACACAATTTACAGTCAGTAACACTCCACCTATTCTTGGTTAATACACAGTAGTATTTCCTTGCTCATTACAACATTTCATATTTCAAAAATATAAATCCATTGGCTTATATGAACCAAGCACAATTCACAATTGTTCCATTCATGTAAATATACTTTTTCCCAAATCTGTTTAAATGCAAATGAAGATGACCCTCTGTATATCAGTACAGCAAATTGCAGAAATCTCTTTGTACAGTCCCTTCTGTATGACATCATATTATTGCACAGAATGTGTAGCGATTTGATCCGAGGGGTAAGTTGTGTTTTAGCTGTTTCCCCTATAACATCCATGTCCATACATCCTAAGTTATGGTTCCTATTTATTTTGAACAAATGTTACTTGCTGTGGGTTGGAAACTGGCCAGCCATACCTGATAATTGTTTCAGAAAAAATACAGGGTTGTGAAAGGCTCTTATTTTCTTCACCTCCAAATAGCATTACAAACATTCCTTGGCCTTGTATAAACATGAAATCTATGCATTTTGATGAGCTTAAACTAGATTTAAAGCAGTATTTGGAATAATTCTGTCATTTTTCATTCTCTGTTTTCCAGCCTTTTTGGAGGATTTCCAACTATCATACTGTTAATCAGCTGTGGTGTCATCATCTTTCTTCTGTTTCAACAAGGATATCAACATCATGGAGTATACATATCCAGTTGAACAAAGCTTCATAGAGCCTGTAGCACATTACATGGGACATGCTTGGCTAACTGAACTCAGTGAGCACTGGATGCTCACATTATGCAAAATGGATGATACACAAATGAAACCTATATTCTGGTACATAACCTGTCCGACTGAAATCATCTTAGATTTACAGCTGGAACAGCCTCCTGTGGCGTATCTTTCTATGGAAACAATAGTTCGACCTCTACATGAGCACCAGGAACAATACTGGACAATGCATCTGTCTCTTCTAAAAAATGCTACCTATGACAGAGCAACATTTCAGGTGACACTTTCGATGCAGCTCTTGATGAGTGGATTTACTACCTGTTATTCTTTGAGCCCCCTGCAAAGGAGACCCAATTACCATCAAGTGCTTCAGAAGAGCAACCAATTGCTAGTCCATCAAAAACTGTTAAATATGAACACGCTCTGTTTGGTTTTCGCAAAAATCGCACATATGCTGAGTGTGCCCCGGACGATGTCAACATGTCCTATGATGAGGAGTGAACTCAACATGTAAGTTAACCAACAACAAGTATTCAACAAATATACCATAAAAGCCCGGATAAACTATGGACTAAAGAGAACCTTTTTTCTTTAATAGACTTGTTGTAAAATTTTGTTTATATACTGCATATTGTTAATCTGGCTTATTTCATATGATCACTGGTATGTTTGATCGCCAACACGAATGAAGCACTTTAGATAGAATTATTCTTCGTCCAAAACAAGGGAAGGCGTAAAAGTATTCATGCTTAGCTATATGTGTTACATAAGTCATATTTTTATCATACTATATTGATGGCCTTTAGTTTTATGCTATAAGATTGTTACATGTATATCTGATTTTAAGTATCGTCTTGACAGCATAGATTTCCCTACATGTAAATTAAATCTCTACCTGTTAGATACGCCCCATGATGTCACATTCCGAACCAGCCAGGGATGACGTAAAGCTGCTAAGGTCTGACTCCGTTTTATGTAAGCCCTGACTTCATTTTGGATCCTGGAGATTTCCATCCTCTTAATCTCAGACAATGGAAGTTGCCATCTTTCCTGATTTATGCAGAATCATTTGACATAGATGTCGTCTGACCTTATCTTTCTAGGAAATATGAAAGCGTCAAGTCATTTCACTAATGATATAGATGCAACACCTGATGCAACACTCATCTGTGTCAAACACCTACTTTTTAGCATGTCAAGGTTGAATAAGAACATATACAGACATATTGCCAAAACAGTATAGGATGAATTGATGTTATTTTACCTTATATGTTCATAAGGAAATATCTGCGACGCACACCTTGATGCACATAACCTACGTCAGACATTTCTAAACTTATGTCACAAAATCCAGTTTCTGATAAGATCTAGGCCCATATTCATACTTTTTTGCGCCGCATTTGCATAATTTTTTTATGCCAAATCTGCGCAAAATTACAAAATACAATTGTATTTTGTAAGTTTGCGCCGCTTTTGCGTAAACAAATGATGCAAATGCAACGCAAAAAAAGTATAAATATGGGCCTTAGGGCCAGATGTAGCAAAAATCTAAAGTGCGACTTGCAATTTGCGAGTCCCTGCGACTCGCAAATTGCAAGTCGCAATTTGGTATGCAGAAAGATGTCTCAGACCCCTTCTGCAACTCTCAATGGGGTCGCAAAGACCCACCTCATTAATATTAATGAGGTGGGTCGCAGTTTGCGACCCCATTGCGAGTATGGGCACTCACGGGGATGGTGGCCTGCTTGAGACAGCAGACCACCATGTCCATGACTGCTTTTTAATAAAGCAGTTTTTTTTTCTAAGTGCAGCCCGTTTTCCTTAAAGGAAAACGAGCTGCACTTTGAAAAAAAAAACGAAACCTTTAGTTTCGGATTTTTTCAGGGCAGGTAGTGGTCCATTGGACCGCTGCCTGCTCTGAAAAAAATATATTTTTTTCCAGTCACAAAGGGGAAGGGGTCCCATGGGGACCCCTTCCCATTTGCGACTGGGTTACCATCCACTTCAAGTGGATGGTAACTGCGATTCCATTTGCGACCGCTTTCACGATCGCAAATGGAATTGAATTGCATTGCGAGTCGCAAATAGGAAGGGAACACCCCTTCCTATTTGCGAATCGGAAATGCATTTTGCGAGTCGGATCCGACTCGCAAAATGCATTTCTGCATAGCGGAGAGGCTTTTGCGCCTCGCAAACGGCGTTTTTCGCTGTTTGCGAGGCGCAAAACCCTTTCTACATCTGGCCCTTAGTCTCTAAGGGCTGCCACTTGCCAGGAGAGGTACTACCACCAGATTATCGCCTGAAGTTATGCCAGAGACGGTCTTACCTATGGCCAGCACACTTCACGCTTCATAGATGCTATTTCTCATCTGAAGCCGCTAAAATTGAATCCCAAAGGAAGACAGACCACTGCATGTGTTTGCCCTTTGCAAGGAACTTTGTCTTCAAGTTTGTTGATAAAGACTGCCTTTGTTGTCAACAAGATGTGCAGGCTGACTCTTTTTCCTGAGTAACTCTAGACTGCAAGTTGCTCTGCAGTCCATGCTCTCCTAGTGTAGCGTATAGAAAGAGGCACTACGGTGTTAGGTATTAGATTACATTTTAACCATGTTTGACATGTTCATTTTATTCTTGTAATTCATAACGTGCCTTCTTGATGTTTTGATAATATTTTGTGCAGTTGTTTTAAGATGTACTGAGAAACAGGGTGTTCCTGTAGTGATAAATACGTTTTACTTAGCAGTGTTAATTCTTGTTAGTGCAGTGGGTGTGTAATGTTGTGAATAACAAAATAGGTCTGTTACTGTTACCACGTTGTCCATAATCCCTTCATAGTGATTGTTAATAACCCAAAAACAATTACCCTATTTCAATAATACACTGATTAATGTTCTGCTGCGCTACAATAACCTGA
This sequence comes from Pleurodeles waltl, assembly GCF_031143425.1. Taxonomy (NCBI): domain Eukaryota; kingdom Metazoa; phylum Chordata; class Amphibia; order Caudata; family Salamandridae; genus Pleurodeles; species Pleurodeles waltl. The sequence continues at coordinate 1,284,910,500 of NC_090440.1, forward strand.
CTTTCACATTCATGATTAGTGCATTGAACCAAGTTCACCTGTGGATGGGAAAGCACAACTTGTAGAGCTAAGCCAAAGTTATAGCATATGAAACACAACAAGGTCTCAGCCATGTCTTTCTAATAACCAAGATCCCAAGTATTAAGATTGTGACCTAACAACCTTTCTTCTTCTCGCCTTTATCCTCTCAGGTGCCCTGGCCGAGGCGGTCACGTCCGCTGCTGTGACACTCAGGCACCAGGGACGTAACCACCTCATCCAGTAATGGGACCTCGGGCGGAGCGCTAGCGCTCCACCTGAGGGCCTTGCACCCCCTCCTATGGGCAGGGATGGAAGGGGAATCCACAGCTAGACACTCTGCAAAAAACATGTCTCTTTTCTTTGGGTAAATGTGACGTGTCCATGTTGTGTGTTTGGGGCATTTCTTATCATGGGCACTAGGCCTACCCACACAGGTGAGGTACCATTTTTATTGGGAGACTTGGGGGAATGCTGGGTGGAAGGAAATTTGTGGCTCCTCTCAGATTCCAGAACTTTCTACCGCTGAAATGTGAGGAAAAAGTGTTTTTTTTGTTGCCAAATTTTGAGATTTCCAAATGATTCTGGGTAACAGAACCTGGTGAAGCCCAACACGTCATCCCATCCTAAATTCCCCTTGGTGTCTAGTTTTAAAAAATACACAGGTTTGGTAGGTTTCCCTAGGTGGCGGCTGAGCTAGAGGCCAAAATCCACAGCTAGACACTTAAAAAAAACAGGTCCGATTTCAATGTAAAAATTTAATGTGTTCATGTTGCGGGCATTAAGCCTACCCACACAAGTGAGGTACCATTTTTATCAGGAGACTTGGGGGAACACCTAAAAGCAGAACAAGTGTTATTGCCCCTTGTCTTTCTCTACATTTTTTCCTTCCAAGTGTAAGACAGTGTGTAAAACAGAGGTCTATTTGAGAAATGCCCAGTAATTCACATGCTATTATATTATAGCCAGAATTCAGAGATGTGCAAATAACCACTGCTTCTCAAAACCTTATCTTGTGCCCATTTTTGTAATACAGAAGTTTCCTTGATACCTATTTTTCACTCTTTATATTTCACCACATGAATTGCTGTATACCAGGTGTACAATGAAAACCCATTGCAAGGTGCAGCTCCTCTATTGGGTATGGGTACCTAGAGTTCGTGATGAACCTACAAGCCCTATATATCCCTGCAACCAGAAGAGTCCAGCAGACGTAACGGTATATTGCTTTTGAAAATCTGACATCGCAGGAAAAGTTACAGAGTAAAACGTGGAGAAAAATGGCTGTTTTTTCACCACAATTTCCATATTTATTTATTTCAGCTGTTATTTTCTGTAGGAAAACCTTGTGGGATCTACGCAAATGACCCCTTGCTGAATTCAGAATTTTGTCTACTTTTTAGAAATGCTTAGTTGTCTGGGATCCAGCATTGGCTTCACACCCATTCCTGTCACTAACTGGAAGGAGGCTAAAAGCACAAAAAACAGTAAACATGGGGTCTGTCCTAGTAAAATGCCAACATTGTTTTGAAAAATGTGGTTTCCTGATTCAAGTCTGCCTGTTCCTGAAAGCTGAGAAGAAGGTGATTATAGCACCGCAAACCCTTTGTTGATGCATTTTCAGGGAAAAAAGCCACAAGCCTCCTTCTGTAGCCCTTTTTTTTCTCATTTCTTTTTTTAAAAACCATTTGTTTGCGATATTTTGGCTAATTTCTTGGTCTCCTCCAAAAGAACCCCAAAACTCTTGGTACTGCTAGAATCCCTAGGATGTTGAAGAAGAAGGAAGCAAATTTGGCATGGGTAGCTTATGTGGACAAAACGTTATGAGGGCCTAAGTGCGAACTGCCCTAAGTATAAAAAATAAAGGCCTGGCACCTAAGGGGGAAAAGGCCTGGCAGCGAAGGGGTTAGTGGACAGTGAACAATTTTCGCAATGTTTATAGCTTTTGCCTGGATACTGTGGAGAGGAATACTCCACCCAAACCTTGTCTTGGTCAAAAGCATTTTCTGAATAGAGCAAAAACTATATCAGGGTCATTTTCTTTTTTAAAAAGGATAACATTTATTTGATATCAGTGAGTCTTTAGGGCCATTCTAACCCTACACTATTGTCCCTTGCATTCCAGTGCTCTCACCCTTTTGTGAAGGGGCACCCTGAACCTATGTATTCTATTAGCATCAAAATGTTTCGACCAAAACTGGTAAAAGCAAGATACAATACTGTAGGAGGCTGGCCTGGTTTGTAGTGGGTACCAAGGGGTACTTACACTCTGCACCAGGTCCAGTTATCCCTTATTAGTGTAGAAGAGGTGTTCTAGCAGCTTAGGCTGATAGAAAAGGTAGCTTAGCAGAGCAGCTTAGACTGAACTAGGAGACATGCAAAGCTCCCACTATACCACTGGTGTCATATGCACAATATCATAAGAAAACACAATACACAGATATACTACAAATAAAGGTACTTTATTTTTATGACAATATGCCAAAAGTATCTCAGTGAGTACCCTCAGTATGAGGATAGCAAATATACACAAGATATATGTACACAATACCAAAAATATGCAGTAATAGCAAAAGGAAGTAATGCAAGCAATGTACAGTCACAATAGATTGCAATGAGAGCACATAGGTATAGGGGCAACACAAACCATATACTCCAAAAGTGGAATGCGAACCACGAATGGACCCCAAACCTATGTGAGCTTGTAGAGGGTCGCTGGGACTGTAAGAAAACAGTGAGGGTTAGAAAAATAGCCCACACCAAGACCCTGAAAAGTAGGTGTAAAGTGCACCTATGTTCCCCAGAGAGCACAGAAGTTGTGATATGGGAATTCTGCAAGGATGACCAACACCATCAATGCAACAAAGGTGGATTTCCAGACGAGAGTACCTGTGGAACAAGGGGACCAAGTCCAAGAGTCGCGACAAAGTCGAGATTGGGCAGATGCCCAGGAAATGCCAGCTGAGGGTGCAAAGAAGCTGCCACCGGATGGTAGAAGCTGTGGATTCTGCAAGAATGAAGAGGACTAGGAACTTCCCCTTTGGAGGATGGATGTCCCACGTCGTGAAGAAGCTTGCAGAGGTGTTCCCATACAGAAAGACCGCAAACAAGCTTTGCTAGCTGCAAGGGTTGCGGTTAGGGTTTTTGGATGCTGCTGTGGCCCAGGAGGGACCAGGATGTCGCCAATTGCGTGAGGAGACAGAGGGGGTGCCCAGCAAGATAGGGAGCCCTCACAGAGCAGACAGCACCCACAGAAGTGCCAGAACAGGCACTGCAAAGAAGAGTGAACCGGAGCTCACCCGAAGTCACAAAAGAAGATCCCATGACGCCGGAGGACAACTCAGAAGGTTGTGCACTGCAGGTTAGAGTATCGGGGACCCAGGCTTGGCTGTGCACAAAGGAAATCCTGGAAGAATGCACAGGAGCCGGCGCAGCTGCAAATCACGCGGTACCCAGCAATGCAGTCTAGCGTGGGGAGGCAAGGACTTACCTCCACCAAACTTGGACTGAAGAGTCACTGGACTGTGGGAGTCACTTGGACAGAGTTGCTGAGTTCCAGGGACCACGCTCATCGTGCTGAGAGGGGACCCAGAGGACCGGTGATGCAGTCTTTTGTTGCCTGCGGTTGCAGGGGGAAGATTCCGTCGACCCATGGGAGATTTCTTCGGAGCTTCTAGTGCAGAGAGGAGGCAGACTACCCCCACAGCATGCACTACCAGGAAAACAGTCGAGAAGGCAGCAGGATCAGCGATACAAGGTTGCAGTAGTCGTCTTTGCTACTTTGTTGCGGTTTTGCAGGTGTCCTGAGCAGTCAGCGGTCGATTCCTTGGCAGAAGGTGAAGAGAGAGATGCAGAGGAACTCTGATGAGCTCTTGCATTCGTTATGTAAAGAATTCCCCAAAGCAGAGACCCTAAATAGCCAGAAAAGGAGGTTTGGATACTTAGGAAGGAGGATAGGCTAGCAACACAGGTAAGAGCCTATCAGAAGGAGTCTCTGACGTCACCTGCTGGCACTGGCCACTCAGAGCAGTCCAGTGTGCCAGCAGCACCTCTGTTTTTAAGATGGCAGAGGTCTGGAGCACACTGGAGGAGCTCTGGGCACCTCCCCTGGGAGGTGCAGGTCAGGGGAGTGGTCACTCCCCTTTCCTTTGTCCAGTTTTGCGCCAGAGCAGGGCTGGGGGATCCCTGAACCGGTGTAGACTGGCTTATACAGAGATGGGCACCATCTGTGCCCATCAAAGCATTCCCAGAGGCTGGGGGAGGCTACTCCTCCCCAGCCCTGACACCTTTCTCCAAAGGGAGAGGGTGTAACACCCTCTCTCTGAGGAAGTCCTTTGTTCTGCCTTCCTGGGCCAAGCCTAGCTGGACCCCAGGAGGGCAGAAACCTGTCTGAGGGGTTGGCAGCAGCAGCAGCTGTAGTGAAACCCCGGGAAAGGTAGTTTGGCAGTACCCGGGTCTGTGCTAGAGACTCGGGGATCATGGAATTGTCTCCCCAATGCCAGACTGGCATTGGGGTGACAATTCCATGATCTTAGGCATGTTACATGGCCATGTTCGGAGTTACCATTGTGACGCTGTACATAGGTAGTGACCTATGTCCAGTGCACACGTGTAATGGTGTCCCCGCACTCACAAAGTCAGGGGAATTTGCCCTGAACGATGTGGGGGCACCTTGGCTATTGCCAGGGTGCCCACACACTAAGTAACTTAGCACCCAACCTTTACCAGGTAAAGGTTAGACATATAGGTGACTTATAAGTTAAGTGCAGTGGTAAATGGCTGTGAAATAACGTGGACGTTATTTCACTCAGGCTGCAGTGGCAGGCCTGTGTAAGAATTGTCAGAGCTCCCTATGTGTGGCAAAAGAAATGCTGCAGCCCATAGGGATCTCCTGGAACCCCAATACCTTGGGTACCTCAGTACCATATACTAGGGAATTATAAGGGTGTTCCAGTATGCCAATGTGAATTGGTGAAATTGGTCACTAGCCTGTTAGTGACAATTTGGAAAGCAAAGAGAGAGCATAACCACTGAGGTTCTGGTTAGCAGAGCCTCAGTGAGACAGTTAGTCATCACACAGGGAACACATACAGGGCACACTTATGAGCACTGGAGCCCTGGCTGGCAGGGTCCCAGTGACACATACAACTAAAACAACATATATACAGTGAAATATGGGGGTAACATGCCAGGCAAGATGGTACTTTCCTACAAATACCCAGAAGCTTTCCAACACCCTTCGGTGTCAACCACAAGGTGCTAAGTTGTCTCTCAGCTCCCCTTCCACTTAGAACTGGATTTCTAGACCAGTATGACTTCTAATTGGTCTTTTGATATGTGTTAGCTGCCCAATTCACCTGTCACAGAGAATCAGGAGGCCAAGGAAGAATGGTGTACCAATTGTTCTAAGTTCCAACAGCATGCTTATATACAAACCAGAAACACCCAAAAAAATAGTTCTTTTAACTTTGAATTATTTAATGTGGTGCTTTGGGTCAGGCCAAAACAGATGCCTAAGAATAGCTGCACAAAACACATTGCTGCTTCTTACGGGAAGATAATGTTTTGTGGAAGCAACAAACTGTTATTCTATGTACATGGTAACCACATGACAAATTGTCTGTACACATTGACGTCTGTAAGGCTATGTGCTTAGCTGTCTATTTGGCTATATGTCTGCTAAGCCTGTGAACCTGGATGCCTGTACATACGCTGTTGTATGTGTGTATTGATGTTGGTTGGAATGCCACTCTGCTTCACATGTTGTATGTTACTAAAGCAACATAAATTCATTTCTGAGAGCCCACATAATCTACCCTCATATTGTGGGAAAACATTTTAACAGAAATTAACTTTGGTTAAAAATAAAAAAAATAAAACCAAAGAACAGCAACAAAAGGTAATATTTATTCATTTCAAAGAAATGTAAAACCAAAAGTTGTATACACCTTAGTGAATTCAGAGTAAAAAACATTGCTTTGTTATTAAAGCAGAAAAAATAGAAACAGTGACAAAGGTAGAGGTAGACCTGACAGGGTAATGATTAATATGTGAATTGAGGGCACTGAGCACCCCACCCAAAACAAGTGGAAAAATAGGTAGTGGGGGAAGTGGGGCAATCAATTATGTTTCCTAACTGAGTAAAGGACAGGGATGTTGGGGTAATCTTCCATTCTCACAAAGAAGGGGAGAGTAAATGTAAGAAAAAGAAAAATTGTTCAAGGGAACAAAACCGGTTATTCCGAAGGCAATAATTTAATAAAAGTGAGAAACATTGCCAAATGACAGGATGTGGGAAGGCAAATGTGTAGAGGTAATGAGGATATTGTACAAACTTGTAGAAAAGTCAATAGTAAACCCATTTCAAGATTGATGCTATTTATACCATCAAAAATAAAGGGCTCGATTTACAACGTTAAACTTAGACTTTTGGTCTACACTTAGACCAGAAGTTTAAGTTTACGACTTTCCAGATTCACAAAGGGCATTTACGAGTAGTATCTTTACATCTCCACTTGGGGCGGAGAATCTACACTCAGGACAGAGAATTCACACTCGGGGTGAAATCTCCACACTCGGGGTGGAGAATCCACACTCAGGCAGAGTGATTGCAATTTGATGCACCTGCAGACTATTAATACCACCCGCAGCCCTGTGCTGCAAAACCACATAAATGCAGCACATATTCCCTTTCCACTCCGACACTGCGCCTGCCTACTCTGTGACTGGAAAATCTGAAAACATGCCATCTTTGAGGAGGAAGAAAAATTATACTGAGGAGGAGACCAGCATAATACTCAGGTTCAGAATGAGGCGCTACAAAAGACTGCATGGTCTCCCTTCAAACAGCAGCAGTGCCACACTTCTGTCAGCATTTGGCTACAACAGTTACTGAATTGGGGGAGAATGTCCATGCAGTCACAGACCTCAAGAAGAAGTGGCAGGATAAGAAGAGGTGGCTAAAGGAGAAGTACAGTTAGAGGTGGCCAGCGCTTTCTCTGCTAGACCAACTGGAGCCCGCCTCCATCTCACCCCAGAGGGACATCCTCTCCTCCAGCATCTGCTCCATGGGCTGCCTGTGAATCATGGCCTCAATGTGGTGCCAGGTAATATGTTATGAATCTAATAGTGACACTAAATGATAATTGTCTGCAAAACACTACAAATGTGACTATAGATGTTGTCCCAAAAATGTGTAAACTGTTTGGGGAGTCAGACCCTCATGTGTCTCACTTAGACCATTGGACTACAAGTCCCAGGATCCTTTGTGACGGAAATTACAACTTCAGATTCCTCATCCAAACAGTGGCCCATGACTGGTGGTATATGACATTGGTAAAGGGCAATAGATAATGTGCCTCGTTCACTTACCATTACTGTTTGCATGTAGATGCAAGTGTGTAAATATGTGACATTTTGCACATATTCGGCATGTTTTGGTCATGTTTGGTGACTTTTCCCTTTTATTGCCACATATAGCCAGAGTACAGTCACCCACTGCAGCAGAGGTCCCTGCCCCAGCAGGGAGGCAATGTTATGGGGCACATCAACCAATACTACCAGCACAAACGGAACGTAATTATAGCCAGGAGAGGGTCAAAAGTCCTACATTATGATCAGACAACCCAAAGATATATTACATAGACTCCATCAACAATCCCAAACCTTTGAACTGAACTAGGTAATATTGTGCATCACATGTATCAACTAGAATGTAAACTGAAAACACACATATAATTGTAGGCCATGTGATGTTGTCCAGAAAACCATAGCCCACAGCGATCTCCGCTACATGTATGGATGTGACATCTGGTCAGGCACCACACACTAGGCTGATGTGGGACACTGGTAAGTATATCTAATAATGACTTTACCAAATGCTCATGCTTGTACAAATTGGCCAAAATGTCAGCTGTATATGGGGTGTAGCTAATATCACTGTTGTCTCTCGTCTCCATATGCTCACACATGGCTCATAATGGTATACCACTTCATAACATGTTGCTTAATGAAAGGATGACTCAAAATGCATGGTAGGTGAGTATAGTGCTTATCTATTTGCACATATTGGCCCTCATTATGACATTGGCGGTAAGTGCCGCTTACCGCCATATTGACTGCCACCAACAGACTGCGACCGCGGCAGTATACCGCTACGCATATTATGACCCACACATAGAAATCTGCCACTATACAGCCACACACACAAGTCCACCAACCAAAAGGTCAGTGATAAACTGGTGGTACCAAAACCCACACTGTTACGCCAACAGAAATACACCCACAGCATTATGACCCACGAATCACCGTGGCAGACAGTCAACCGAGGTAAACCATTGGCGGTACATACCGCTGCGCTCAAAATACACACACACTAACAAAACTACACCACATTGGACAATTTAAATAACACACACCTGACACACATACACACACCACACCCACACACCCACACCACTATAAAACACACACCCACATTACCCACAACCCCTTACAACTCAAGAAAATTGACAACTGAGGGAGAGACACGCCAGGAGCACCCACAGAATCAGAGCCACAGAACACCATCCACGCACCTCACAGGACCCATACACTATCCACGCACCTCACAGCACACACCCCAAAACATCACTCCACACACCCTCACACACACCACTCACACTACACCCATGGCACTACAAAGACACCCCAGGGTCTCAGAGGAGGAGCTAAAGGTCATGGTGGAGTAAATCATCCGGGTAGAGCCACAGCTATTCAGATCACAGGTGCAGCAGACGTCCATTGCTAGGAGGATGGAGCTAGGGCGGAGAGTCATGGACAGGGTGAACGCCGGGGGACAGCACCCCAGAACAAGGGATGATATCAGGAACAGGTGGAACGACCTACAGGGGAATGTGCGTTCTGTGGTTGCAAGACACCAGATAGCTGTACAGAGGACTGGCGGTGGACCCTCACCTTCTCCCCCGCAACTAACAACATGGGAGGAGCAAGTCTTGGCGATCATGCATCCTGAAGACCTGGCAGGAGTAGGAGGAGGACTGGACTCTGGTAAGTCACATCTTTACTACTTTCACCCTCCCACCTGCAAGCCATCACAAACTCCCACCCCTACCCTCACACCCATCACTCCACCACCTCACATATACCCCACCATCACAACCCACCCATCCCAATACCAAGCCCTGCATGCAACACCAATCCATGGACCCCCATCACAGACCTGCATGGACCCCCACACCACAGCGTGCACACTAGTGACAATCACTTAGCCAACCAAATCACAACTCACACAAGCCAAAGCTGCCTTGGTAATAACAACCATATAGGAGAACATACCCATGCACAAGATGTCACACAAAGAAACAATAACACTGTATTTAAATCCCCACAGGACCCCCACACAACGTCACCGGAGAAGAGGTGCCAGCAACATCCAGTCCCCCCCAGAAGAGGCCCACAGTGATGACAGCAGCTCTGCACACATGGATCAGGATGACCAACCTGGCCCATCAGGGACCTCTGGACAGTCGGTGACCCAGGCACAGTCCGATACCACCACAGAGCATCCCCCCTCAGGAAACACCACCACAGCACCCACCAAGCGGGCCCATCCCTCTGTCCCCAGGACACATCAATCAGCAGTGTGTCTACCACTACAGGGACCCAAGGCAACCCCACAAACACAGGACGATCAGGGACCTGGGGTCAGTGGCAGTGGGCACACGGTTCAGGGGACAGAGGCACAGGACATTAAGGAAGCTGGGAGGACTGCTGTTTGATAGGGGGAGGACAGGCCAAAGGAACCGACTCTCCACGAGGCACTAACCAATATCCTGGGAGCATACCATCATTCCCAGGAGATGATGGGCCAGATACTGGCCAAGTTGCAGGAGACACAGCGGCTGCAGGAGGGACAGTACCTGGGGATAATGGAGGACCTGAGGGACATCCACACCACCCTGGTCAACGTTGCAGGGGTGCTGGCAGACATGGCCAACACCATGAGGGAGGCAGTGGTACACCAACGGGCCACTGACACTAGCCACACAGATGAACATCCCTCCACCTCCGCTGTCGCTAGTGGCCAGGAGGCCCCGCCACAGGAACAACAGGCCACCAGAACCCATCCCCCTGCAGAAGGAGAACCACCACACAAAAGGTCCCTGCGATCCAGGCAGAAGCCAGTCAACATTGCCAAGAACCCTGCCAGGAAATAAGACTCCCCTGAATGTCACCCATGTGTCCCACTATGTCACCCTGTCCACCTTGAACTGACATTGCCCCACTCCCTATGCCCCCTTGGACAATGCATCTGTGACACCAATAGACAGGACTCTATCCTGGACATTCCTCCATCATCAACCCAGCCCATTGCAACCCCCCTACACTTATTATCACATAAATAAACACCCTTGGAACTAATACAAGTATGGAGTTTGCCAACTGATTGAAATATATATTAGTTTAACGAGCTGTAAACATTGCAATTCAAATGTACAGTTATATATACATAGGTATGACCTGTAATGGGCAGCAGTAAACACACCAGGAGCCAGAGTAGGGCACAGATATCTGAAAATGGAGATGCCAAAGGGTACAGTAAGTGGCCATAGAATTTGGAAAAACAGGCTGCCATGTACAATGTCCAACACAAACTGCAATGGAAGGTGAAGTTGCAGTATCTTGCCTGTGTGTCACTGGAAGGAATGTAGAATTATAGTTGTTCTGTTGTCCACATCCTCTTCCTCTGCCTCCTCTTAATCACTGTCCACAGGCTCCACCTCTGCCACATGACCATCTCCAGACTCATCCTCCTGCAGAAATGGCACTTGGCGTCTCAAGGCAAGGTTGTGTAACATGCAACGTGCAACATGCAACGTGCAACGATGATCAGGCACACCTTCTTGGGTAAGTAGCACAGGGATCTACCTGTCAGATGGAGGCACCGAAATCTGGCCTTCAGGAGGCCAAAGGTGCGCTCAATGATCCTCCTTGTTCACCCATGTGCCTCATTGTAACGTTCCTCTGCCCTTGTCCTGGCATTCCTCACTGGGGTCAGTAGCCACGAGAGGTTGGGGTAACCAGAGTCACCTATAAATATCGAGGGATACCTGTTAGCCAGACACTCACCCTTAGGGCCACCCCACACACATATACCATCAGACACAGGGTGGGGACCACGGGCTCACCTATTAGCCACACCCTGTGCCTCTGGAGTTGAGACATCACATACGGGATGATGCTATACCTCAAGATAAAGGCATCATACACAGAGCCAGGATACTTTGCATTGACATGGGAGATGTACTTGTCCGCCAGGCACACTATCTGCACATTCAGAGAGTGAAAGCTCTTTCAATTTCTGAACACCTGTTCATTTCTCCGGGGGGTGACAAAGGCAATATGTGTACCATCAATAGCACCAATGATGTTGGTTATATGTCCCAGTGCATAGCCTTCACTGTGGCCAAATCCTCCACCTGGGGGAATACGATGTAGCTGCGCTTGTGTTTCATTAGGGCAGACAACACTGTGGTAAGCACGTTTGAGAACATAGGCTGTGACATCCCTAATGCCATGGCCACTGACGCTTGGAAGGACCCACTTGCCAAGAAATGGAGCACTGACAGAATCAGCACAAGAAGGGGGACACCAGTGGGGTGGCGGATAGCTGAGATCAGGTCTGGCTCCAATTGTGCACACAGCTCCTGGATTGTGACCCTATCAAGTCTGAAGGTTAGGATAATGTGCCAGTCCTCCATTGTCGCCAGGTCCACCAGGGGTCTGTATACAGGGGTAGGTCTCCATCTCCTAGTCATCCTCACCTGTTGAACTCTAGGGTGAAAAACTGTAAGCAGACGGTCATATTCAAACATATACTCAGATTAATATGCCTTGCATTTTTTTTACAGAAACCTAATGTGAACGTGTAAGTCCGTTGGTGTGCCTATGTCTGCTGTGACACATTTAGGTGCCATGGCCTGTGCCCCCCTGAAATGGCAGCTGCCTGACCTGTGAGGAGGGACAAGTGGAAATGAGGTAATTCCGCTGACGTTGTGCGCCATTACGGGAGGCGGTCGACGACCGCCGTGCAACACATCATTGGTTATCATTGGGGCCTAAGGGTTCCAGGAGCCAATGGTGATGTACGTCGGCGGTGACGGTACGCAACGCCGTGGGCGTGACCGCCATTTTCTATCTGTTCAATTACTTGCTACCTGACCTTCAACAGGAGAGGACCTACACTTCAAGTGCTGCTGTGACCTGTGTCTGGAAGCGACCATGGCTCAAGTGTCTGGGGAAAGGCCCCCTGCCTTCACTTCCGAGGAGTTGGAGACACTAGTGGATGGGGTCCTACCACAGTACCCTTTGCTTTATGGTCCTCCAGACAAACAGGTGAGTACACTGTGAGCACATGCGTGGGGCATGAATGTATGGACTGCTGTGTGTGTAAGCCTCTTGTGGGGGGGTTGAGGGGTCCAGGGCAGAGTGCTGCATGTTTGTTGGTCAATGTCTATGCGTAAGGGGATGGGAGGGATATGGTGGGCCATGAGTATAACAGTCTGGATGGTATGACTAATACCTTTTCTTATGTATCTTTTTCTGCAAGTCAGCGCCCATCAGAAAAAGGGTATTTGGTGTACCATCGCCAAGGAGGTGCAGACCGTGGGGGTCTTTGACAGGCAGAGCACCCACTGTCGCAAACGATGGGAGGACCTGTGCTGCTGGGCAAGGAAGACGGTGGAAGCCCAGCTGGGGATGGCCTCCCAACGAGGAAGGGGTGCCCGTCGTACCTTGACTCCCCCGATGTTCCGCATCCTGGCAGTGGCCTATCCAGAGTTGGATGGGCGTTTGAAGGCATCACAGCAGCCACAAGGGGGTGAGTACAGATTCAGAATCATGAAGTTGCACCCTTTAAGGTGTTACCTGGGTGGGGGATGTGGGTCAGAGGGTGCCCCTAGGCTAGGGCGAGCATGGCAGGGTAGGTTCCATGATGGGCAAGCTCAGATGCACTCCAACCCCACTAATGCTGGTGGGCATCTACTACTGGGCAGGCTCCTGTGGGTTTCAGGTGTGCAGCTAATGGCGTTAGGTATTACACCCCATGGCCTGGTGACTAGCATTGTAGCTGGTAGTGCATGGCCTAGTGCATAGGGCTGTTCCCTGTTAGTTGTGTGCGCCAACAGTAGTGTTGTTGCTGGCATTGACCAAGTGTATCTTCTGTCTCTTCCCCCCTTTTGTTTTGTCACCCTGTCCTTGTGTGAAATAGCATCATCTGGCAGAGGAGCAGAGGCACCGGCGATGGAGGGAGCTGCATCCCACATAGGCCTGGAGGCTGAATCCACCGGTGAGGGCACCAGTGGGATGGAGGGTGAAGGGTGCACCACGACGGGGACAGGAGGGGACAGTTCTGACAGCGACACCTCCTCCAAGGGAAGCTCCCTGGCGGTGGCGGACACCTCTGTGGCCACCCCAGCAACGTATACAGCCACCACCCCCATACCAGCACTGCCCACCCAGCAGTCCCTTAGCGAGTTTCCAGTGCCTGCTCACCCAGGAGGGTGGGCATCGCCTTCGCCCAAGGCACCTCAGGCCCTGCCCCAGTCAGCCCTGCTGCCCTCAGTGAGGAGGCTATTGAACTCCTGAGATCCCTCTCTGTTGGGCAGTCAACCATACTGTATGCCATCCAGGGTCTAGCAGGGCATTTGCAACAAACAAATGCATTCCTGGAGGGCATTCACTCTGGTGTGACGGCCCAACAGAGATCATTCCAGGCTCTGGCCAACTCACTGATGGCAGCCATTGTACCTGTCTCTAGCCTTCCCCCTCCAACTTCCTCTACCCAGTCCCATTCCCCGCAACCCCAGCCTATCCCAAGCACACCTTCAGACCTGCATGCACCCAAATCAACACACATAAGTGGCTCAGGCAAACACAAGCACCACACTTCATCCCACAGGCACTCACACAAGCACCATCCAGATGCAGACACACCAACAATAACTGCCTCCACTGTGTCTCCCCCCTACTCCTCCTCGTCCACCTCCCTCCCAGTTGCGTCTCCATTCACACCTGCATGCACTACATCCTCATCCACCACCTCCATCACCAGCACACCTATCACTACACGCCCCTCACTGGCAGTCCGCACCCCACATCCATGCAGACGTCCCCTGTGTCCTCTCCCACTGTGTCTGTGACCCCTCCTCCCAAAGTACACAAACGCAAGCACTTAGACACCCAAGAGCCATCCACCTCAGAACAGCATCCAGCTCATGCACCTGCACCAGAACACAGCAGACAGACACCTCCTACAACCACTCCCTCTTCCTCCAATCCCAAACCTTCACCCTCTTCCAGCCCCAGTGTCCCTAAAAGGAGTTTCCTCTCCACCCTTGACCTATTCCCTGCCCCCCCATCCTTCACTTTGGTCCAGGGTGGGCAGAACCCAGACCAGCACCTCAGCCAACCAGTCCACTGCCACTGTAGTTTCTGCAGCTACTGTAGGTGTGAGAGGCTCCAAGGAGGCACCCGTCAGCACAGCCAGTGTGCCTGCACCACCTGCCAAGGGCAAGAAGGGGCCGCCAGCTAGCAAGGGCAGGAAGGGAACACCAGCCAGCAAGGGGAAGGATACACCACCAGCCAGCAAGGGCAAGGAGGCACCATCAGCTAGCAAGGGCAAGGAGGAACCACCAGCTAGCAAGGGCAGGAAGGGAGCACCAGCTGGCAGAAGCAAGGAGGCACCACCAGCTGCCAAGGGCAGGAAGGGAACAACGCATGCTAAGGCCAATGTAAAAGGAACACATGCCACAGGCAGGATGGATCTGGTGTCTGGGGCTGGACAAACAAAACCAGCCATGGCACTTCAGCCATCCAAGGTTGCAGGGGAAGGGCTGGAGCCTCCCCCCACTATTGACAGCACCGCCACCTGCACCACCGCCAGCACTGCCACCTGCACTGCCAGCAGCAGCAGCCCCAGTGAGCAGCCGTCCGAGGCTGCAGGGGAAGGGCTGGAACTTCCCCCCACCACTGACAGTACCGCCACCTGCACCGCCACCTGCACCACTACCAGCAGCACCACTGCCAGCAGCAGCATCCCCAGGGGGCAACCGTCCAAAGCTGCAGGGGAAGGGCTGGAGCCTCCACCCACCACTGACAGCACCGCCGCCTGCCACCACTGAGCAGCCATTACCACCGGCGAGCAGTGTGTAGTCATGACCACATGGGCTGTAGTGCGTCCTGGCCCATGCAACAACTGTAGGTGTGACACACTGGTGAGAGACTGTGACCTTGCACCATCCAGAATCTGTATCACAGGGCACAAGGCCCCCTCCAGAACCAGTGGAAGAAGCCATCCACTCACCCCCTCCTTGCCAGGATGAAGCACACTGGGCACAAGGCCCCCTCCAGAACCAGTGGAAGAAGGCATCCACTCACCCCTCCTTGCCAGGATGAAGCACACTGGGCACAAGACCCCTCCAGAACCAGTGGAAGAAGACATCCACTCACCCCCTCCTTGCCAGAATGAAGCACACTGGGCACAAGCCCCCCTCCAGAACCTGTGGAAGAAGGCATCCACTAGAGAGACTGTGGCTTTGCACTCCCCAGGACCAAGCAGTGGCCAAACCACACACTAGAGAGAGTGTGGCTTTGCACTCCCCAGGACTAAGCAGTGGGAAAACCACCCACAAGAGACACTGTGGCTTTGCACTCCCCAGGACCAAGCATTGGGCAAATCACCCACTTGAGAGACTATGGCTTTGCACTCCCCAGGACCAAGCAGTGGGAAACCACCCACTAGAGAGACTGTGATTTTGGACTCCCCAGGACTAAGCAGTGGGCAAACAACCCACTTGAGAGACTGTGCACTCCCCAGGACCAAGAAGTGGGCAACTCACCCACTAGAGAGACTGTGGCTTAGCACTCCCCAGGACATCGCAGGGGGCATGTAGCCCCCTCCAGGAGCAGTGGCGTTGTACCATCTTCCAGCTGAGGTGCCCCCGTTCCCCTTCCCCCTGAGGTGCCTGTGTATCTTCGACCTGATGCCCCAGCAGTGTTCTCTCCATATTGAGGCAGGAGTCAAGTGTGGCCTTGGCCTATGTGTCATGGCCCTGTGGGCCACGGACATTTTGGAGTGGGCATTGTCCCTTCATTTGTATATATTGTACATACTGTTTTGTGCTTTAAGGATGTATTTTTCTCAATTTTTAATATTACACTCACTTTAATCAATTCCTTTTGTCCTTGCGTTATTTCTGAGGGTTACCGGGTGGATATGTAATGTAGTTGCATCTGTTTGTGTGTATGGTATTGGGGGTGGGTGTTGCATGTTGCGTGTGTGTGTCACTCTCTTTTTCCTCACCACCTTGTGTGTCACTCTCTTTTTCCTCCCCACCTCCCTTGTGTGCTAGGTGCAGGACTCACTGTGGTCGTCTTTGCCTCCGTTCGTGTTCCTGGTGGAGGAGGAGGTATAGCAGCATGGTAAAAATGTGCAACTCAGGCTCCATTGAGTCGTGGTTCTTCCTTGAGTGTCGAGAGGTGAGTCGTTTCCCTTTTGTGTACTGTTTCCGCCGTGCTTTTGATGATGTTGGTACCGCCCCGGAAAAGGTGGCGGATTGGCCTCTCATAGTACAGTAGGCGGTACATTGTCTTCCGCCTGGCTGCTGGCAGTTACCACTGCGGTGTTTATTGCTACCGCCGTGGCGGTTGGAGTGTTAAAGTGGCTGCCTGTGTTGGCAGTTTCCGCCGTGGTCATAATTCAATTTTTTTCCCGCCAGACTGTTGCCGGTATTACCACCACTTTATCACCGACCGCCATGGTTGTAATGAGGTCAATTGTCTCTTATGACGAGGAGTACAAACAACTGATTTTTAAAAAAAACATTACGTGGATACTTGCTAACAAAATCCAAGAGCCCAAATGTATCGTGATTGATGTGTATGAGCCAGCAGAGTTGAGTTTGGGGAGTGGGGTTTAGCTGGTAAGGTGGGTGTAGAGAAAGAGAAATATATTAATCTGGTGGTAGAACTGCAGTGTAAAACCAATAAAGGTAAGGACCACTCCAGCTTCTCCATTTGACCAAATGTGCGATCCTAGCCAAATGTTGATTTTCACTCTGCCCCCCATACCTCCATACTCACATATAAGTGAACCTTGAAATCCATGACTTCAGGGTGTGTGCTGTACAAAACCTTATCCAGTGTGAGGTAAAATATACTATCAAGTTGTTAATATATAAGGGGAAAACAGGCCACAAAAAAGTGTACAGCGCAAATGTCTGACATCCCAATCCACAATGGGCATTGTTGTCCTGGTTGCAGGGAATGAAAGTTACTCAAATCGTGGTTAACAATTATACCCATCCATTGTAATCTGCAAAGCACTGATAAGATCTGATGTGCAAAGGTGAAACAGGTCTGCATGTTTAGGCAAAGTCCCTTAGAAATTTTAGGAGACCACATCATACTTATGATGCATGATGTCCCTAAAAATGAAAGATATCCAGAGGCATGTGTGGCAGGACACTCTTGTAACTTCCTTCCTTTAACCACCAGTAACCTTAAAATACATGTTTGCCTGTTATTGTGAAATCTGATTGATGTCAGTGCTGTGTTGAGTCAACAGCTGGCCAGTGCTGCTGGTGACCAGGGGGCCACATGTAAAGATCAGGAGGGCTACATGCAGCCCCCACCTGTAAATTGTAGATTACTGTTCTATGCCTATGACAGATACATGTAAAATAATTACCATCATCCCTTGCACTTAAATATGGACACGTTTGTCACATTACTGCTGCTGTCAGGACATCCTCAATGTTCCCAAAGACATCATCCAGGGGTTTGAGAGACATCTTGACTGCAGCTGTGAAACCAACTGCCATCCGTCCATCTGGTAAGCCTGCCATATAGTGTTGTAAACTATTGAATCCCAATGCATTCACAATAAACAAATCCTTGTGGAAGGACATTAGCAGATAATTTTGCATACCATCTGAAGCTGGTGTGTAAAATGTTCCCAACATAATCAGTGATGTGTGTGGCAAGTGTGCATGCTAACAAATAATTCATATAGAACATTAAGATGCTGTCAGTTCTTTCTGAAGATGCTGGATGGAGGACCACATCTTCTGCTATACACTCAAGGAACCAGGTCGGGCAGCTGACATCAAGGGGGATCTCAATACCACACAGAGCTGTGGTTGGAGCTGGTGAGTTTTCTTTTGCATTGCACATCTGCAGTGAACATTTCAATGCTACGGTGTGAGCTGTCTTGTGTGGGAGTGCACAAGCCAGATCACATGTGGAACATCTGTTAATGCACAGATCATTTTACTCGACCCTTGTGTTGTACCACATGTTATTCTTAGGTAAATACGTATCCTTTTGCACACTCTGGCCCATATTTATATTTTTTGACGCAAATCAGCGCTATCGCAGATTTCCGTCAAAACGTTTAACGCCATTCCAATGCGCCAGCAGGGTGACTTATTTATGGAATGACAGTAGCCAGCGCTGCGGCCTGCTTAACATAAAAATAAATGACGGTAACCGGGCAGCAGAGGCAAAGGGAAGATTGGGGATTGGGCGCCAAAGAATGGTGCAAGTCAGATTAGAGTCAAAAATATTGGCTCTAACCTGACTAGCGCCATTTTTTGACACACTACCCCCATGGAAATGACTCCTGTCTTAGCAAAGACAGGAGTCATGCCCACCTGCCCAATGGCCATGGCCAGGGGACTTCTGTCCCCTGAGCATGGCCATTGGGCATAGTGGCATGCATGGGGGCCCAAGTTAGGCCCCCCATGCCACTTAAAATAAAAAATAAAAAAAAGACTTACCTGCACTTACCTGCACTCATCATAGATGGGTCCCCCCATCCATGGGTGTCCTCCAGGGGTGGGCGAGGGTGGCAGGGGGTGTCCCTGGGTGCAGGGAAGGGCACCTGTGGACTGCTCCATGGTCTCCCACCAGGCGTTGAAAAACAGTGCAAATCCAGCTTGGTGCCATGTATTAAGGCCCGCCTCCTCCTGTGCGTCATTTTGACACCAGAGGATAAATAAGGTGCACATGCCTTAGAGTCATTTTTTGCACAGGAATGCCTACCTTGCATGTCATTAGCGCATGGTAGGTTTTCACGTAACAAAAAGTGGCGCACACTCCATAACTTTGGCGCTAGACGGGTCTAGCGCACAAGTATAAATATGGAGTTAAGTTTGCGCCGAATTAGCTCCAAAATTAATGACGCAAATCTGGCACAAACAGAGTATAAATATGGGCCTCTGTCTTTCAGGTGCTGAGGAATATGACTCGCTTCTGAAAGAAGGACCATCCACCAGTGGCAGCAACGTGTAATCCGAGGAGAGAAACCACTCTCCTTCCAAGCAGCCTTGTCAACAGCCATTAATGCACAGCAGGAGGATGAGGAAGTAGAGGAGGAGGAGGAAGTAGAAGAGTAGGAGGAAGAAGACCTGGCGCTATTTACAGAAGATGATGAGGATAATCCCCTAAACACCATATTTCACCCACTGGGCAATAGATCTAATCCCACATCTCTCTGGCCAGCTTAGTGCCTCCCACTCTACCCTGAAGATTGCTCATTCCCAGCAGTCAGCCAACCAGCCACAGCATTCACATACCCTAACACAACCATCAACCCCTCACAGCCCTCATGCCCATGTCAGATATTTTGGTTCCCCTACATACTCCTCCCAAGACAGTGCATCCCAGGCCTTCTCTCCACCATGTGAGGGACCTACCATCCCCAGTAAGGAGGAGGTATCCCCTATGCAACAATCTCTGGCCCACAGCCTCCCTCCTGACAACCCTCTCCCCACTGCTGGACCTGATAGTGGTATCCGAGGCCATCCCATGCAGAGGGGGCTGGCGGATGGTGGCTAGCGGGAGGAGGACCTTTTCCAACAGCAGGCTGATATGAGGCAGGACATTTGTGCTGTATGGGCTACTCTTTCTGACATTTCAGACTCACTACAGGCCATGCACCAATACCCTCAGATGGTCGACGGACTGACCCAGGTCTTGGACAGTATGGCTAAATCTTGAGGATAATTGACATCATGGCCATCCATAAGGAAGAGAGTGCAAGACACCATGCGTTGGTCACGAAGATAATGGAAGGCATGCTTAAACTGATACAACGTCACCCTTCATGGTCAACACATGGAGGGGACCCAACACATCTACCTGCATCATATCATACCCAGCCACTGGTAACCCAACCTGCATGGCCACTCTTCCAACCTTCACAGGCACCACCCCCCTTGCACATGCTCCCCACTGCACAGTCACATCCCCCTCCTACTCATTCACATCCCCCAGTGTACATCCGCCATCACACCGTATCCAGGCATCCTCACCCCTGTCCAGCCACATCCCCCACCTGTACAGCTACAATCACACTCTGTCCAGGCACATCCCTCACCTGTTCAGCCACCCAAACCCACTGTACGGGCACCAATACCATGCCTACCCACCCACACATCAGTGCCAACACGTTAAACACACTAACTCACAGAGATCCTCACAACCAAAGTTGCAAAGTCTCAAGAGGCATCTCCCATGTTCAATGTAAAATATATTTTCACTCCACTCTAAGTAAAATATATCTTCCACATTTGAAATGAGTTGAGCAATAG
This sequence comes from Pleurodeles waltl, assembly GCF_031143425.1. Classification (NCBI taxonomy): domain Eukaryota; kingdom Metazoa; phylum Chordata; class Amphibia; order Caudata; family Salamandridae; genus Pleurodeles; species Pleurodeles waltl. The sequence goes on from NC_090440.1 coordinate 1,284,931,172, forward strand.
TTGATGATGGTCAAATGGTTTATCTGGTTGTAGGCCACATATGTGTTGATAAAAGTGTGTAAGACATGTATATTAGTAAAACCCTCTGGGTACAAAGGTATCATGCTGAATAGCTAATTACCTAACAATGTGACTTCAATACTTGGAAATAAAATGAAACATACAACTCAGAGATGTAGATTTTTTAGATTTTATCTGAAACATTACTTTAAATAAAAAAGCCTGTCCATTGGAAAGGGAGAAATAAAATCAAATAAATCAGATTGGGCAAGAGGACTTGGAGGAGGGTAGACTAAATAAATGTAACATGTCAGGAAACACCAGGGGAACGTCTCTATGTACAAGGGTTAAACAAAAAACAGTCCACTGTCTAAACAATGCCCAGTCACAGGCCATCCTCACTGTCATACTTCACAATAATGTCCAAATCCTCTGTGCCTATGGACTGTCCTTGGCTGGCTGATGCAGGACCAGACACGTCACGGGAGAAGGCAACATGAGAGGTATGAGGGGTAGCAGGGGAAACAGAGAAGGAAGACAAACTGAGAGACACAACAACAGTGGTGGGGGGAGCGCTTGACCAATGCAGACAAAAGAGCTGCCTGCAAGGAAGTGATAGAGGCACTGAGGTGAGCCACGTCTCAGGATTGTGCCTCTCGGAACATAAAGAGTTAATCTCTGATCTCCTGTAATATCTGAGAGGACACATTTCCCTCAACCTCAGATGCCAGCACCAGTTCCTAAGAGGCAGCCCAAGGAATCACAGTACATGGAGGTGTATAGGTGAAACAAGAGGGATGTGGGGCATTGGAGGGAAGAGCCTCCCTCAGCTCTTCCGGGCAGGCTCATGGAGGGGGAGGAGTGGCAGACTCTGATGGCAATGGGGCCTGCCCTGAGGACACCCCATCAAAAGCCTTGTCTTCTGGGCCAGGAGGAGACCTATATGGTAGATGGTGTCTCTCTCAACGCTCCCCTTCTACGTCCGCAGCCCCCATTGAGGTTGATGGCGTTGTTGTAGTATTGTCTATCTGGGTGGGTGAACTTCCCCTGATTTGGTCTTCTTCTCCCTCCTCCTCCTTGCTTACGGTGTCAAGAGGTTGTACCCACCTATGAGCCGAGGTTCCACTGTCCTGTCCTTGGTCCTGAGTGGATGTCTTTTAGCCAGCCAGTTCCACTGAAATAGAAGGCAAACAATTATGGAGTTGGTGTACAAATCAAGAAGCTCACGACAACATTAAGCAAGTGCTGACTTTGTAATCGTTTGATCTCACTAGGTAATGTAATGTTTTTGGAGGCCAAAAGAATATGTATTTTCACTGTAATGTCCTGATATCAGACACACATCATGTGTCTCAAGTTTGCTCTGTATCCCCCTCAATATTTATTAACCCTCACCTTCCGAATTGGTGTGATGTGAGTCTCTGGAAATTTAAACATAGTATTTTTCCAATGTAAAAGTTCACAAGTGTGGAAAGAACACCGTCAGGATGGTTTAGCGACACCTAAAAGTGGATCCAGGATTGTCCTGTAATGTGCAGTGTCAACAGTCATAAACTTTCAATCAAATGCCATTGGTTATGTTGCATACAGAAGCACTACATATCTGCAAAATAGGGTGTACAGATATAAACAAGGCCTTGAATATGACCTTGTTAAAATGTTGGAATATCCCTAGAGAACACTGGAGAGTGTACATGGCAAGTGCCTCATTTAGCATTTCAAGACATCTCCATCGATGCTGTATACTGGTGATAACATGTGCTTAGTTAGGACTTTGACCTTAAAAGTAGATATGACATGTGTGACACTGCATTAAAGATGTGTGTATGCACTGTGTTTGTATCATTTATCTTAAGACAAGTATCACAAAGTCAGCGTTTACTTCATGAACACAAAATACGTTATCAATATATAAACAAATAAACACTAAATGCATGCATGAGACAGCATCTAACACCCAAACTCTGCATATACCAACACTAAACATTGTGCAAGCTGGAGACTAGTTCTTTGTAAGTACATTTATTCATTAAAATGCACCTGTAAGTGAAATTTTCCCCATTCGTTTTTACTATACCACAAATCCCAGAATGCCCTCATAAAGCAGCCTTCCAATCGCCCTAAGGAGACATTGACCTCATAAATACTGTAACCGTTACATGCATACGCTGAAGGCTAACAGCTGACAAGAGACACAAACAAAAAGCACACGTGAGACAGAACCAACACCAAAACCCCTCACATACCAACACTTAACACTGTGAAAGCCCTTCCTTCCCCATTGGATACAACAGTTGTGAGGTCCTTTGGAGACTAGTTCTGATATTTGTGAATTTATTCATTAAAATGCACCTATAAGTGATTTTTCCCCTGTTGTGTTTACTAAGTCCCAGAAAGCCCTCATAAAGAATCCTTTAAATTGCTCTAAGGAGACCTTGATCTCATAAATACTGTAACCATTGCACACATAGGCTGAAAGCTGACAAATAAACATGAAATGACATCTCTTTCACCACTTATATCATAATACCAGACACATAAAGCCGTTTATGTGCTTACCAGGTCTCTCCTGCTCATGCTCCTCCAGCTGAGCATGGAGGGTCAGCCAGGCTGTTTTCAGGACCCTTTGGTACAGTGTGCTGAGGCTATGTACGTGTGGCTGGGAGTACAGGCTAAATAGATCCTGGGCCTTAATGTTGACCCAGAGTCGCAGGTCCTTCCAGTTCTTCTTACACATTTTGACCCCCCATGGTATACACCCATGGCACTGCAGTGCGCTACAATGTCCTCCCAGAGTCGGGTGCAAGCTGCAATACTCAGCTGTTGCTTGGTGTCCCAATAAAGATGAGGGTACTTGTCAAGCACCCACTCAGCTAAGATGTATATTTCAGACTCGCTGAAAGAGGTTGCCTTGTCATCAAGTCCCTCAGCCATGTTGGGGACAGGTTAGTTACACAGAGCAGCAGGATGGCAGAGGATTTTGTTCACAAGCAGTGGTTTCAGCACAAAGGGGATCTCGAAGAGTTAATAGCGATCTCCAGAGACACTGCAACGGATCTACTATGGTGGGCTGCGGATGGCAACCTTTCCCAAGGAAGGCCGTTTTGTCAACCACTTCCAGTGGCCACGGTCATAACGGATGCTTCCATTCTAGGGTGCGGAGCTCATCTGGGGGACTTGGAGGTCAAAGGTTATTGGTCTCTAGTGGAACAGATGTTTCACATCAATCTGTTAAGATTGTGGGCGATACATCTGGTTCACAAGGCCTTCCTCCCATCCCTTTGCGGTCAGTCAGTTCAGGTCTTGACGGACAACACTGCCGCGATGTGGTATATCAGTCGATAAATCAATCAGTGATTTGTTAAGCACGCTACTCACCCAGAAGGGTCTCGAGGCGCTGGGGTTGGGAGGGGGGTGCTACTGCTCAAAGAGCCAGGTCTTAAGGTGCTTCATGAAGGTCAGGAGGTCCTGGGTCAGACGTAGGTTGACGGGGGGAGTTTCAGGTTTTGGCAGCAAGGTGGGAGAAGGGTCTGCCGCCCGATGTGGTACGGTGAATGCGGGGGACAGTTGCGAGGGCGGGGTTGGCGGAGCGGAGCGGAGCTGGCGTGTAGGAATGTGGAAGGTGAGACGCTCGTTGAGGTAGGCCGGTCCGGCGTCGTGGAGAGCTTTGTGAACGTGGATCAGGAGCTTGAAGACGATCCTTTTGTTGATGGGTCGCTAGTGGAGGTCTCTGAGGTGGGCTGAGATGTGTTCATGGCTAGGGAGGTTGAGAATGAGTCATGAGGAGGCGTTCTGGATGCGCTGGAGTTTCTTCTGGAGCTTGGCCGTTGTTCCCGCGTAGAGGGTGTTGCCGTAGTCCAGTCTGCTACTGACGAGGGCGTGGGTGACCGTTCTTCTGGTTTCTATGGGGATCCATCTGAAGGTCTTGCAGAGCATGCAAAGGGTGTTGTAGCATGAGGTTGAGATGGCGTTGACTTGCTGGGTCATGGAGAGCGAAGAGTCCAGTATGAAGCCCAGGTTGCATGCGTGGGTGGTGGGCTTTGGAGCTGACCCCAGAGTGGCACGCCACCAGGAGTCATCCCATGCTGATCTGTTGGGGCAGAAGATGATGATCTCAGTCTTCTCCGAGTTCAGTTGGAGGCAGCTTTCTTTCATCCAGTTGGCGATGGAGTGAAGTCCGGTGTGAAGGTTGTTCTTTGCGGTTGCGGGGTCCTTCGTGAGAGAGAGGATGAGCTGAGTGCCGTCTGCATAGGAGACGATGTTGAGGCCGTGGGATCGGACGATGTTGGTGAGCGGAGCCATGTAGACATTGAAGAGGGTGGGGCTGAGTGAAGATCCCTGTGAACTCCACAGATGGTCTTGGTGGCCTTGGACAGGAATGGGGGGAGGTGGACTCTCTGGGTTCTCCAGAGAGGAAGGAAGTGAGCCAGTCCAGGGCTCTGTGGCGAATCCCGGCGTCGGAGAGACGTGTGCGAAGGGTGTGGTGACAGACGGTGTCGAAGGCTGCGGAAAAGTAAAAAAGGATGAGGGCAACAGTTTCCTCTTTGTCGAGACTGCTCATGATGTCGTCTGTGCAGGCAATAAGGGCGGTCTCCGTGCTGTGGTTCTTGTGGAATCCGAACTGGGAAACGTCGAGTAGGCTGTTGTCCTCCAAGAAGTGGGATAGTTGGTTGTTGCCTATCTTATCTATGACCTTCGCAGGGAATGGGAGTAGGGGGATAGGTCAGTAGTTTTTGAGGTCTTCGGGGTCGGCTTTGAAGTTTTTGAGCAGGGTGTTTTCTTCGGCCTGTTTCCAGCTCTCTGGGAAGAAGGCAGTCTCGAAGGAGCTGTTGATGATGGTCCGGAGCTGGGGAGCGATGATTTGGCTGGCTTTATTGAAGACGTGGTAAGGGCAGGGGTCAGCGGGAGAGCCTGAGTGGATGATGCTCATGTTCTTGGTGGTTTCCTCATCGTTGGTGGGGGTCCAGGCGTTCAGGACGTTGGTGTGGTAGGGTGTGTTGGGGTCCACCTTGGCAGTGGTGGTGGTGGAGGACAGTGGTGCAAAGCTTCCATGGATGTCAGTGATCTTGCTGTGAAAGAAGGTGGCGAGGGAGTTGCAGAGGTCCTGCGAGCGGGGTGGGTCGGCAGAGCAAGACTTAGGGGTTGGTGAGTTCCTTGATGATGCTGAAGAGCTCCTTGATATTGTGTGCGTTGTTAGTCAATTCGTTCTTTGTAGAAACATCTTTTGGTGGCACGGATGAGCTGGTGATGTTTGCGGATGGCTGATTTGAGGGCGGCGTGGTTGTTTTCTGATTGTTCATGGTGCCAGATCTTCTTGGCTTTCTGGCATTCATGTTTGGAGGCCTGAAGGTCTGCTGTGAACCAGGGAGCTTTCTTGTTGGCGTGGGTGTTGGTGGTTTTCTTGAGTGGGGCGAGGGTGTTGGCACAGTCGTCAAGCCATTGTTTGAGGTTGAGGGCGGCGGTGTTGGGGTCATTGGTTTTGGGTGGTAGGGTGTGGGCATGGGCGAGGTTGGAGATCAATTGGTCCTTGGATATCTTGTTCCACTTGTGGTGAGGGATCCGGTGCTGTTGGTGGTGGGTTTCTGGAAGGAAAAATGAACACAACGGTGGTCGGTCCAATGGAGTTCGGTGGTGTGAGTGAAGGTGACTCGGCTGCTGGAGGAGAAGATGGCGTTGAGAGTGTGACCGGGTGAGTAGGTGGGCGAGGTGACCAGTTGCTTGAGACCGAGGTTGGCAAGGTTGTCCAGTAGGGCTAAAGAGTTGCTGTCGCCGGTGTTCTCCAGGTGGAAATTCAGGTCGCTGGGGAGCATGTAGTCTGTGGAAGCGAGGGCGTGGGTGCTGATAGTGTCGGCGATGGCGTCACAGAATTGAGGGCGGGGTCCTGAGGGTCTGTAGACGAGGGTTCCTCTCAGGGTGGTGTTGACGTATATCTGGAAGTGCAGGTGTTCTGTGGCATCCAGGGTGTTGTGGGTGTCGGTTGAGATCCTGATGGAGCTTCTGTGGACAATGGCAATTCCTCCTCCTAGTTTGTTGGTACGGTCTCTTCAGGTGATCTTGTAGCCCTGAGGGATAACTATAGCGATGTCTGGTTCCAATGAGAGGTTCATCCAGGCTTCGGTGAGGAAGGCGATGTCTGGGGAGGTTGATGTGAGCAGGTCCCAGAGTTCGATGGCGTGCTTGTGGATGGAGCGGGTGTTGAGGAGGATACAGCTGAGGTGGTTGAGGTGGGTGGCGTTGTTGTGGTGCTTGGTGGCTTGAGCACAGGTGAAGTGGAATGAGCGGCAGGAAAAAGGTCCGTGGGTGTGCCTAGGAGAGGCCTGGATGCAGGGGGTGGGGCGACCGGGGTTGAGCACAAGGAGTTCTGAAGTGGTGTAGTGGCATCTGGCAGCGTGGGAGGTGCGAGGGGCAGGGGGACAGGTGTTGGGCACGGTCCAGGCGTGGACAGGCACAGACAGGCTTGCCTCTGATGCACCTCTGGTACGCCAGTGGCACGGCCGCGCAGCAGCCTCCATTAAGAAGGGGAGGTGGGAGGGGGGAGCAGCTGGGAGGCATGGCGAATGGGGGTGCGATGGGGGTGGGGCCGCAGGGGACGCATTGGCGGGACCGGGGAGAATGGAGCGGCACAAAACAGGCAAAACAGGCAAGAGCAGACAAAAAAGACAGTAAACAGTAAAACTGACAGAACAATGAGAAAAGGCAATAAACCAAAAAGACACGGAAAAACGGCACAGAAAGCACTAGTACAGAGGACAAGACACACAATAATACTTACGGCAAACAACTAGACACCAGGGATGAGGAGCAGGCGGGTGCCTCCGGGTGGTGGAGGGCCTTGAACTCGCGGCAGCAGCGAGGGTGGGGTCAGGGACACGAGGGCAGTCTGGTGGAGCTGCTCGGTGTGTAGAGTGGTGCCTGGTCAGGGGTCACTGTCCATGCCGCACAGCTGTCACCATTAGGAAGGAGAGGTGGGAGGGAGAAGAAGCTGGAAGGGGAGGTGGTGGCAAATGGGGGCGCGAGGGGGGCGGGGTCGCAGGGGACGCAGCGGCAGGACCGGGGAGAAGGGAGCAGCACAAAACAGGCAAAACAGGCAAAAGCAGACAAAAAAGACAGTAAAACGGGCAGAACAACGAGAAAAGGCAATAAACCAAAAAGGCATTAAAAAAACGGCAACAGAAAGCACTAGTAAGAGGGTTAGTTGAGATTTTTGGTAGTAGATGTGTTTTCTGATAATGGGTAATTCCTTTACTTTACACTTTCCCAGAAAGTCTTGTTCTGACATACATGGTTATCATTGTGGAAAGTGATTAGCAGTGGGATGCTTCTTTTCCCCAAACACAAACAATTCCCATTTGGTAGACCAAAATGTGCAAATAAAGAAAACAAATTAAACAAACACTTTGGAGCCTGTAGTTCTCTAGTCTCCTGTATTTTCACTGTCCATATTACTTATCATTCCTATCCGGTCCCCTTTTCCTGCGTTCCTTCCCCACCCTCCTGTTTACTACTCCTAGTGTATTGCCCCACCGTTCCTGTACCTGTAAAGCCCAATCCTCCGGGAGCGTGGCTGGTCTTCTCGTTCGCCCTCCTCCTCCTCTCTCACACGGCCGGTCTTTGTCTTCTCAGCTCTCTGGGTCCGTTGCTTCCTCGGGTGTCCTGCCTCCTGTTTGGCTCTTCAGCGCGTCCACTGTTTTCCACGTGTGTTCACTGACTTCCGTCTTCCCGCTCTTTGTCGCTGCTTCAGCAAGGAGGGAAGAGTAGGGTTGTATCTTCTCTGCAGAGAGGCTCTGTGGCTCTGGTCCTGGGCTCAGGACCATCGGATTTGCATAGTAAAAAACCATCTGGCTGGGGTTCTCAACGTACGTGCGGACAGTCTCAGTCAGCATTTCTCGGCCAATCACGAGTGGCGTCTCCATCCAGACCTGGTTCTTCACATCTTCCGGATGTGGGATTTCCACAGGTAGACCTGTTTGCCACTCGGGAGAACGCGCACTGCCTGACGTTCTGCAGCCTCCGGTATCCGGTGCAAGGAGCATTGGGGAACGCGTTTCAGATGCCTTGGTGCGGCCAGTTACTTAACGCATTTTCCCCCATACCCTTGATTCCTCGGGCTCTGAGGAAGATTCGCCAAGACAGGGCCCAAGTCATTTTAATAGCTCCGGATTGGCCAAGAAGGGTGTGGTAATCAGACCTTCTCCAACTCTCATTGTGCCCTCTGTTCTGTCTCCCTCACAGGGCAGACCTCCTCTCGCAGTCGCAGGGGCAGGTTCTACACCCCCACCTCCAGGGCCTGCACCTACATGCTTGGAGATTGAACGGGGCAATCTGAGTTATTTTTCTCTCCCTCCAGAAGTGGTGGACGTTATTTTATCGGCCAGGCGGCACTCCACCAAAACTGTTTATGCCAGCAGATGGGCGAAATTTGTGAATTGGTGTGGAGGGAGGCAAATTGATCCTTAAAGGCCCATTTATCTGATGTTCTGCTTTTTACTCGTTCTTTAGCACAGAAGGATTGTGCAGTTGCAACTGTGAAGGGTTACTTTTCAGCGCTGTCGGCCTTTCTGTGCCTTCTAGATCACCGTCCTTGTTTAAATCTTCTATAGTTGTCAGGTCCTTAAGAGGCCTGACTAACAAGTTTCCTCCCACTCCATTTCCCATGCCTCAGTGGGATTTGAATGTGGTTCTTACTTTTTTAATGGGTTCACCGTTTGAGCCCATGCATTCTTGTTCATTGAGGCTGTTTGTCTTGAAAACAGTCTTCCTCATAGCTATCACGTCTCCTAGGCGTGTGAGTGAGCTTTAGGCTCCTAGTGTCAAACTTCCCTTTACATTCTTGTATGCTGACAAGGTGGTGTTGAGAACCAGGACGGATTTCCTTCCTAAGGTTGTCACTCCCTTTCATATGGGGCAGTCTATTACTCTTTCATCCTTCTACCCTCCTCCCCACCCTTCAAAGGAGGAAGAAAGATTTTATCGCCTAGACCCGAGAAGAGCTCTGAGCTTTTATATTGAAAGGACAAAAGACTTTTGTGTGGATGACCAACTCTTCGTTGGACATGTGTGCAAGATGAAGGGCAAAGCTGTCCACTAGAGAACCATACCCAGGTGGGTCATTCTTTGCATAAATATCTGCTATTCACTAGCAAAGAAGGCTCCTACTGAGGGTATTAGAGCTCATTCCACCAGGGCTAAGTCTGCCACTTCGACCTTGGCTAGAGATATACCATAGGTGGATATTTGTAAGGAAGCAACTTGGGCTTCCCTCCACACTTTCGCGAAGCATTATTGCTTGGATTCAGAATGTAGAAAGGATGGCCATTTTTGCACGTTCTGTGTTGCAGGATTTCTTGGTGTGACCAGTCAGGCACCCACCTCCGAGTGCGGTACTGCTTTGGAACACTATTCATAAGGTGAGGAATCCACAGGTAGTTGTATCCATCAGAAGAACAAGTTACTTACCGTTGGTAATGCTTTTTCTGGTGGATACAGTAGCTACCTGTGGATTCCTTGGCACATCCCCAGGTATACAAGGTCTTGTAAATCTGGTTATGCATCTAAATCCATGGGTTTTGGGTGGGAACATAGTGCTTGTGCAGAGGAAGGCAATTCAGCGAGTTGTGCTGATTTGTCTTACTCCATATCTTTGAAGCCATTTAAAGTGGTATGGTTGCAAGGTCTGCGTCACCATCGCATCACATATAAGTGATGCTACGATGGCAAAAGGGGCTCATGAAAATAGTCCTTGGTGTGTAGAAAGTTTAAGATGTCCATTGTTCACAAAGGTCACACAAATAAATTGACATGTACTACCCTTAGGCAATTGAGCCTTTTGCAACTTTGTCAACACTTTACACTGACCTGGGGACAAAAACTGTAGCAGGGAATTTTGACTCTTGATAACATCTGTTGTTGACAAACTATGTGTATGGCTTACAGATAAGTTTCAGGATGGAATTTATAGACAATGGCCCGGTTCTCTGGATTCAGACCTAGATGAGGGTTCAGAGGGATGTGTAAGGCATGATTTAAGGTAAATTTGTAAAACACAACAGGCTACTATAATCTTGCACACAACCAGGAGAGTACAGCAACACTCTTCCTGTATGGTCAAGAGATTTGAAACGTGACTTCAGGATTCTAAAAATATGGTTGATTACGGACTGTGTCCATATGTGTGCCTTATTGCACCTCTGCTGAGCACAGTGATTGCACATGTGTATGGTGTGAGGTATTCAGGGGAGAGTGCACATGCAGCATCACCTGAGGAAGGAAAAGTACAGATTTTGGTGCATATCCCTATTGCATTTATTACGGAGACATGAAATGGTACATGCAGTTTCTGTTGGCACAATGTATGTGTAGCAAAAAATAGTTACATTGTGATGGATGCATATGAAAACAACTTTACACATTTGCAAACGTCTCTGTAGTGTGCGTACTTACCCAGAAGCCCGATGTTGCCAACATCTCCTGCTGCCAGCAGCTGAGTCAGAGATGGCTTGTGGAATATGTAGCTGTCATGTGTACTACCAGGGAACACTGCATGCACATCCAGAAAGCAGCCACTTGCTTCACTTCACACAAACACATTGTATAATAATGAAGTGCCAGCGGTGTCGTTTGCAGAGAATGTGGGCCATGTGATGAGGTGGATAAAGCGCCACATGATTGCAATTGATTACATAAACCACATGTGGGAAGCAGGATAAGATGTAAAAATCCCTCGCAACATTTGCCTTCCTGCCAGTGTATGGACCATACGAATGTACTGATGCACTCTACTATTAGGCAGCTCAGGACTTGAAGCAAGCATCAGGACTGGCTTGCCTGGGATATGGCCACAATGTCATTGGACACCCTCTGGAATGAGCCAGTGGCAAACAAATGGAGAGCTGCTAGGATATTGACATAGGCTGGGATGGCGTGAGGATGGCAGGTCACAGAATCAAGATCCTGCTCCCACTCAGAAACCATCTCTAAGATTACATAAATGGGAAAACGGAATCTGGTCCTGACATCTTAGCTGTACATCCCAAAGCATTTAATCCTTTGCTTGAAGACCCTCCCTGCTCTCCTCCTCCTCATATTATACTGTTGCATGACCAGGGGCAACCCACCAAACTCACAGAGTGGCATGTTGAAAGATCTGAAAGGATTTGTGTGTGGCAGCTCAGCTTTACTTCTGCAGCCAGGCTGTAATTGTCTGACAACTTGCGGCTGGATGGGGGGATGGTAAGCACTGACACAGGTGTGTGTGGTGTGTTTGGGAGAAACATACGGTTCTTATGTTTGCTCTTAGATTTAGTGTGGTATATGATCTTCACAATTTGACTGTTTGTGGAAGACTTTACATGACCCATGATTGCGGGTTACATGTGATACTGCAGAGAAAATATTTAATAGCAATTGTAAAGTATTTCAACAAAGTTTGTAGTGTTGTAGTGGTGTCGATTTTTGAGAGAGCATTCACCACTGCAATTCCCCCCCCTACAAATCCACATATGTAACTGCCCATGGCCTACATGAGAGTTATTTCATATTGTTAGTGATGTATTATATGCTATTTTGGTTGTACATCTCGAGATTTTTGAGTTCTGACTCGAGGTGCGCCCCAAGTGCGAACGTAAAGATACTACTCTAAACAGCCCTTTCTAAATATATGAAGCCATAAACTTAGGGGCATATTTATACTCCGTTTGCGCCGGAATTGCGTCATTTTTTTTGACGCAATTCCGACGCAAAACTAACTCCATATTTATACTTTGGTGTTAGACGCGTCTAGCGCCAAAGTCCATGGAGTTTGCGTCATTTTTTAGCGTGGACACCTACTTTGCGTTAATGAGATGCAAGGTAGGCGTTCACGTCTAAAAAATTGACTCCGAGGCATGTGCGCCGTATTTACACTCCCGGACAAAATTCACGCCCGGGAGTGGGCGGGTCCAAAAAAATGACGTACGGCCGCTTTTGTGCCGTTTTTTAGCACCTGGAAAAGGCAGGCGTTAAGGGACCTGTGGGATCTGAAGGAGCCCAGAGGTGCCATCCCATGCCCCCAGGGACACCCCCTGTCACCCTTGCCCACCCCAGGAGGACACCCAAGGCTGGAGGGACCCATCCCAGGGACATTAAGGTAAGTTCAGGTAAGTTTTTTTTTTTTTTTTTTGTGGCATAGGGGGGCCTGATTTGTGCCCCCCTACATGCCACTATGCCCAATGACCATGCCCAGGGGACAGAAGTCCCCTGGGCATGGCCATTGGGCAAGGGGGCATGACTCCTGTCTTTGCTAAGACAGGAGTCATTTCTATGGGGGTTGGGAGTCGAAAAAAATGGCGCAAATCGGGTTGAGGCGAAAAATTTGCCTCAACCTGACTTGCCCCATTTTTTGACGCCCAAGCCCCATATCCCCCTACGCCGGCGCTGCCTGGTGTACGTCGTTTTTTTCCACGCACACCAGGCAGCGCCGGCGGCTAACGCCGGCTAACGTCATTGATTAAATACGGCGCCCGCATGGTGCTTCAGAATGGCGTTAGCCGGCGCTAATTTTTTTGACGCAAAACTGCGTTACCGCAGTTTTGTGTCAAAAAGTATAAATATGGCCCTTAGACTTTTGTTCTACGTTTAGACCAAAAGTTAAAGTTTACCTTTGTGAATCGAGCCTGTTCTATTTAAAAGGCATTTTGATAAAAGTCATTCTATGAATTGATTTCTACCTCGTAGTAAATGCCATTCATCTTGAAACGTTCAGTGAAACAGCCTTGATAAAACATATTTGGCAGAACTGCTATTCTATGAGTGTGTTTTCGTGTGTGTGATTTATACTAATGTGCACATAGATGCTGCTATTTTAATTACATAACTTCTTCTACAAGTGATAGGTTACTGAGTTGTATTTTCGATCCAGGTGAGGTTTTGCACTGACCTGATATTACCGTTCATCAGTTGTGTAAGCTGTTTCATGGTGTTTTGTTGTGCAAGGTTAGTAGAGAGTTAGTGAATTATTCTTTAGTAATGGTTCATGTTGAATAATATGACAGCAAAATGTGTTTGATCTTGGTAAAGAGTTTTTAAGGAACTTCTACATTTTTTTCGATGACCTAGTTGGTGGATTGTTCATTACTCATCCACTGAAAGTGGTGTATGTGAAAAAGTGACTGACTCGCCAGAAGGAGAAATTAAGATGTGCTGTTCCATGTCTGAGGGTTTTCTGAGTTTAAGCTGATTTACAGTGCTTTTAAACGGAATTTTGATGGGGTGCAAGCAGGCGTTGAGTTTGCAGTACATTGCTAACCATATGGATTTGGTGTTGCAGTGTGTGCATGCTGAGGTTCTGTTTATTTTTTTGTGTTTGGGAACTAGAATATCCGCTGCTTATATAATAAGGTGCTAGGGGTTTATTAGGAAAGGACAGTCTGCAATGAACGCATTACGTGTGCCTTGGTTGAAAGGTCATTCTGTCACTAACATGCCGCTCATAAAGTCTGCCGTACTACAATTTCCTTAGGATATAATTTAATCATAATACGGTGGACGGGCTAGCCATCACATTTGTGACAGAGTAACCCATCCCTCAAGATCTAAATCAGGCCAAAATCTTAATCCTGAGCCACAATATATGCAATGGTGGCATTATGTCCAGCGAGTCCCTGTAAACAAAGACATGCCATCACTACTGAACAGTGCAATTGTGAGAACATCACTACATTGGAAAAACTGTGGTGAACTCAGCAATTATTACTGTACATTTTAGAACAAATTTGCATATTTCAGAATAAATCAATCAATTCCATAAAAAAGACTGAATACTTTAGATAGGAAGAATAATGGCTCCTTCATGGGTTTAATATTTTTACTAGAAGGTAACATGTTTTTTTTGGCCTTAATGTGACATGATGAGCATTTGAGTTTCACAGGTAATTGAAATTATTGTACTTGACTGATTATAAATATATGTATTTCTGTCATTTCTTCTTTGGCTAGAGATTGAAAGAGTGGAGGGAGAGATGGGGGCACAGTCCAGAACCTGGGTGCATGGTCTACCTGGGCCTTAACAGGCTTTGGGATTGATTTTACTCGTGAAACATGCCTGCCCTCAGAAAAGCATAGTTAAGAGGCTGGGATCTGTCATCCTTCGGACACATACCTCTGCCATGGTTTCTGTTGGTTAACAGATTTCAGAATCTGAGATATGCGTCTATACATGAACAATCGCATACATCTTGTTGAACTTGGCCCTCTCCGTGGGGTAATTCCAAAATGTTTTGCCTTCATCCTGTTTTATGAACCAGTTTTTTGTTGGCTTTTAAGATTCTGCACAATTTACCAGAGCTAACTAGTGTTAAAAGTGCTTGTACTCTCTCCCTTAAACATGGTAAAATTTGGCTTACACCCAATTGCCACATTTAACTTACTAGTAGGTCCCTAGCAAAGTTATGCTACCTCTATCAAGGGCCCGTAAATTAAATGCTACTAGTGTCCGTGCAGCACTGATATGCCACCAACTTAAGTAGCCCTCGGTGTGTGCAGTGTTAAATTGCTATTTTAATGTGGAAAACTTCCTTTTTAATACATATAAGTAACCACTAGGGTAGGTCCTAAACAGTCAATATGGTAGGGTGCAGTGAATTTAAAACGTTGGTCAAATATTTTTTCAGTTTTACATATCCCAGTAAAAAAAAGGTCTTAAATTAATTTTTCACAGCTGCAAAGCTTACCTCTCCCATAGGTTAACATTGGGTTACCTTATTAAATTTAATAAGTGATAACTTTAAATTGGGGGCAGGCAAGAAACTAGAGTATGGTGTCTAAAGAATTGCAATTTAAAACCCGGTTTAGGTCAATTCTGAAAATGCCACTTTCAGAAAGTTTCCATTTTCTTGCCTCAACCATTTGGTGCCGTAGTCTATATCCTAGGTCACATGACTAGGTGCAGCTGGAAGTTGGTCTTTGTGTATTACTCTCAGACAGTGTGACAAAGGGAGACTAGGTGGTGGCAGGATTGGCCATCTCTGACTTGATAGGGGAGAGGAACTGTTACGTACTATACTTGCACATTGCAAAGGCACTGCCTGAGCACACTCAGAAAGGGGTTGACACTAGTCTTTCTGCCCCCAGAAAAGCTGGGGCAAGGGCAGGGAGGCAGGAAATTCCAAACACCTCTGGGGTGGAAACCTCCAGAACCTTTTCCTACTTCACAGCTGGTGCCAAGTATAAATAGTGGACCCTCAGATACAACTTTTCAGAACAACTCTGGATTGTAGAAGACTCAGAAGGATTGATGTGCTGCTCTGCTGCAAGAAGGACTTCTACTCTGCTGCCCTGTTGCCTGTGTGATAAGGACTGGACCTGCATCTTGAACCCAGGACCACCAGAGTGACTCTAGCAGATGGTTGTCAGAAAGGTCTCAAACCAACCTGAACACAGCACCTAGACTGTGCTTTGAGTCTTGTCCCCAAGTGGTGCCACCCCAGTCCTGGACCTTCAGAAGTGGAACTGAAGGTGCTCTGCCAGTCCAACTGTGGTCCAAGCAGAATCAACATGGCATGCCACATCGCCTAGCAGCTCTGCATCAGAAGCGCCGCTGTGCAACGCATCCCTGACACAGAGCCACACAGTTGTTCGGAACTGCTGATGCACCGCAGCTTCCCAGAATCACCGCAGCGTGACGCATCCTTGAGGCAGGACCTTGCATTGCAGCCCACAGCCCATTGGAACCGCCACTGCACGAGACATCCTCCACACAGGATCACTGCAACCCGGATTTTTGGTTTTATGGGGCACATTTTATTGCACCCCTTAGAGCACCCTTAACGCCCCCATGTGTGTGGCATATGTAATATATGGCACATCATGGCATTAGTTACGGAACTAGCTTTGAAAATTTAGAATCGAGTTTGGCACTTTGCATGATTAGCATTTCTGCAAAGCACCTAGAGGCCCTTTGAAACCAATGGGAGCCTCCTTTTAACACCTGGTCTGAGCAAGCATGAAAAATCCCAGAAAACATGACGCAAAGAAATCTGTTAGATTTCTTTGCGCCATTTTTATGGCCCCCATAACGGGGGAACGCTCTCTTTGCATACATTATGCCTGACCAGGAAACATAATTGCCGGCCCTTCAAACAAACTATTATCACCCTGTACCGACAAACCCCACCTCAAATTAAACAGTGCTTATACGAAAAGTGTGCTTTCTCTAGATAATATGTTACTCTACACATGATGCTAATGCTTTTTTTTTTCTTAGGAGCGAAGCCATGAGCCTCCCCTCATGATTTATAGAAGCATGTAGGGGACGCCAAAAGCTTAGGGCCTCTAGCAGTACAAACAGACACAGAATTCATTTTGTAAAGAGCAGAGAAGTATGTAACAATGAAGAGGCAAAAACAGAAACAAGGAAAAAAAACACTACTAACATTTGGCATGTAAATGAAGCGTGCGGGTGCCAATAACTCTGTTTTGAAATATAGGGCTGCTGCATATAGAAGTGAGAGTATGGAATACAAAGGCAGGTTAATGTTAAAGCCATCTCGGCCCAGTTTACTCTATTTAGAGCCACTTTATGCTTGTTCAACTTACTCATACATCTCTCTACTTCATCAAAATGCCTTTACCAAGGTTTTATTTTTATCACAGTAAGAGCCAGATGTAGCAAAGGTTTTTACCCATTCTGTGTCTATGGGAAAAAGTGTTCGTACATATGGCCCTAAATGCCTGATGCAGAAACGTATTTGCTATATGTGTTTGAAAATTCTGTTGGAAAATTAAAAGTGTATATAATAAACACAAAATATCCTTTAAAACTAAAACAGAATTAGCAAAAACAACAGGTTTCACCTTTATTTTTTCTTTTGCATTCTATTGTACTAAATGGACAATAAATATTACAAAAAAAGTAACAAAAATGTTTGTTTTACATTGGATAAACAGTTATATGTTGTGATATATGTTGAATTAATATCCCAGTGTTACAAAATTGAAATGTGTGCCTTATTTCATATGGTATTGTAGTAAAGTATAGTAATTTAAAGTTAGTAAAGTGTCACTGCACCTACTACACCATTCAAATCATGGCCATTTTGACAGCAAATTAACCACAATTGTGCCTGCCGGTTTAGAACTAAAAATAGCAATTTTTGGTGTTCAGAGGGGATATGAAACTTTTGGCCTGCTGCCACTGCACCTACTGCACCATTCAAATCATAACCCTAATTCCTGAAAAATAACTGCACTTGTGGCTGTTTAGTAGCAAAATAAAGCAATATTTGAAGTTTAGGAGAGTTCTGACAACTTTGGACCCAGTGCAACCACACCTGCTGCAACATTCAAATCATGACCCTAGTGCCTGCAAAATAACTGCCCTAGTGGCTGCCTGTTTAGGAATAAAATATTCAACTTTTTGGGGCATAGACGGGCTATAACACCTTTTGGCTCCAAGGCTAATGTACCTGCTGCACCACTGAAATCATAACTCTAATGGCTGAAAAGGTAACTGTACTTATGACTGCCTGTTGAGTAGTAAAATATAGCAGTATTTAATGTTTAGAGGGGTTCCAACCAACAGCATTTGGCCACAGTGTTACTACACCTGCTGCACCATTAAAACATAACCATAGTTCCTTCAAGATAACTACACATGTTGCAGCCTGTTTAGTAGTAAAATATAGCAATATCTGCAGTTTTATGAAGTTCTGACAACTTTGGAGTCCAGTGCCACTACACATTGTTCACCATTCAAATCATGAACAGTAGTGTCTGCCAAATAACTACATTTGTGACTGCATGATTAGTAGTAAAATAAAGCAATATCTGGAGTTTAGAGGAAATATAACACCTTTTGGCCCTGCTGTTGGTGCACCTGCTGCACCACTAGTGCCTGCAAAATAGTGGCACATATGGATGTATGTTTAGTAGTAAAAATTAACAATCATCTATTTTTAAAAGGGTTCTAAAACCTTGTGGGTAACATGCCACTGCACCTACTGCACTATTCAAATAATTACTCTACTGCCTGCAAAGTACCTTCATTTGTAACACGCTGTTCATTATTAAAAAAATTGTCTTATTACATAAAAAAAAATCTAACCTACTTCAATACACTAAATCGCTCCAACCAACCACACTCATATCTACAACAGTACAACATACTATAAGTTACTACACCCCTACTACAATATACACAATATACCTCACTCTACTCTACCCCAAACAACACATTAGCTCTAACACAATCAACACCATCCCAATTTACAACAACCCAATAAAAACAACTCAACACCGCTAACTTGTAGCTACACTCAACATCACCCTAACTGGTGTACAACATAACTAAAACACATACCTAAAAATAGAACTTGCATAGGCAAAACCTATTGGCTTTGTCAATGCTTCCTTTTCATGGGATTACGCCCTCTAGGAGCTAACAATATGGTTACATGACCATGTTTCTTACAAATGATATTTTTGTTGTCTAGGGGCTGTTTTGAGCATCACAATCTAATACCAAAAGTTTATTTCTGATAAACATTTAAATGATAATTGTATATATTTTAATAATATCTTCTTATTACAATGATGACCATGATTCAGGCCAACTTAGCATCCTTATTACACTATGACTGTTTGAACACTCTTTATGTTTGGGTGACCCTTCTATTTTATTTCTCCCCTGTGGCTGTCTTGTGTCTTTTTGGAGGAATTGTGTTAGCCAGCCATTAACTCTAATGGTGAGTGGTGAAAGTGGTATTCTATTGGAATGAGCATGGCTGATTTAAACATTTTCATTTTTTGCTGCACATAGAGGAGGACAGTAAATGGAAGTTCTTTTGTTATATGCAGGGCCACTGGAATTTTGTGGTAGGAAAATCAATTATGAGGCAGGGTTGACCAATGTTTGTGGAAAGAAAAGTCCAGTTCCGAATTGACAATTCCAATAGTTCTAACTCATGCAGATGTGACACCTATTGCATTGCAAGTGCTTGTTTTAGATAACTGTGACATGCATATGTCAGGGACACAGGGGACAGACAAGGATGGGGACACACTGGTACACCACACATATTGCAAACATACACATGTCCTTTAGTGTCAGTATTCATTGCCAAATGTATGCTGGCACCACAATGACGGTACAATCACACCTGTCAACTGTGTCCATATGTGCACATTGCAAGAGAGTCCTGTACCTGTCATGTTGTGCTTTGAGTTGTGTGTTTGTGTCAGTACGCGTATGTGTGTGTGGGATGCAATACAGTTGGCTGATTGAGGTAGAGGGAGGTGTAGTGGGTGCTGTGGTTGTGTCAATATGTGTGCCACTTGCATATGGCCCTAATGTTGTGCATGTTGGTGTGTTGTGTTGCTACACAACATACAGGTGAGTGTTGCTGTTTGGCGGTTGCTGTTGTGATGTTGTGTGAGTGTGTTTGTGTAGTTGTGTTGGTTGTGGTTGTGTTGTGCGTGTGTGCAGCTTCACTAGTGTGAGTATGTTACGTTATGGATGGATATCAATGTGTGTTGTACATGTGTGTTGTACAAGTTGTGTTGTGGTGGAATGGTGATGGATAATAGTGTGTATGTCGTGTGTTGTGTTCTGTGTGATGCAGGGGGACACATGTAGCAAATGTACTGTGTGTGTGTGACTTACCTGTATTCCATAGCCTTTGCCATTGTCTGATGTCCACTGAGTCCTGCGATGTCCTCCCTTCATCAGCAGACTGCCACAAATTGGATCGTATGACATGCCTTATATTAACTCTAGTCTCAGTACCTCAATTATACATTAAAGTTCAATAAGGCCAAACCAAAGTTTTATACCTCTGAGACTGGTAAAATCCATAGCTTTGAGGTGACCATTTGTAGTAATGGTCAAGATGTTTCATTCCACAGAGTCTATCGCTTTCTTACATCTTGCCACTCTCAGCTCATCTAATAAAGTTCCAAGTTACAGTATAAAATGCACCTGAATACTACATTTTATAAGAGCTGTCCTTTCTCCAATGTTATAAAGCAGTTTCAGCCTGCATAATGAAGCTCTGATATTGTGGTAGCAAGTGATATGTTAAATGAAGAGGATGACATCAAAACTGGCAAGTTTATGGGTTCACGTTAAGGTGCTTCTCTAACACAGATGTGCTATCATAGAACAGAGGAGGGCTTTAGGATTCCTAAATTACATCTGGAAACAATTTAGAAAGTTTATATGTTTTCAATAAGCTTGGTGCACCATCCCTTTAGAGATCCCTAATTCTATGCTGTATGAAATCTCAGCAGCTAAGGGCCACAGAGGGTGTCCCAGTGGAGGGTTATCAATTTTAGGGCCTAATGATAAGTGTCATAGGAAAAACAGTCAATATCAGATCAAAAACAATTTTGCCAGTTAAAATGTACCTAACTGATCAACAATTTAGTGCTAAACAATATGGATAATGTTTTCCACCCACACCAATGAAACTCATTGATAAGCATTGAGCAATTATTGAAGGTCTTAACTAATTAATTTATTAATATCCTACAGAGGCACTATTTATTACTGGCAATTTTAAAGTTTATTTCTTCAGAGAAAAGAATAGTTGGTCAGCCAAATTATTTGCAATTCCACTTCAACAAACACAACCGCAAAGAACATGCCTGAAATGAAAATGCATTATGATTTATTTAAAGAGGGGGAATTCAAAGTATTAAGTGGCAGATTTCAACACAACAGCCCCTCACAATTTATTATTTTGTTCCATGGACAAACCAGTGTTCTGGATCAAATGCTTATCCACATGTTCACCTTTACTTTAGTTTAACCGACAGGCAGATATTTATTGTACAGAAAAACATATATTGAAATGTTGGAATGGTGTGATCAATTGTAGGTGATTGCAATGAAATGCTAGCTTATTCTCTAGACCGATATCATTGTCTGGTATCCTTATATTAAGTCTTCAAGGTCCTGACAATGAATAGTATCTCTAAATTTCCATGTGTTACTTTTTGAACTAACTCACGATAATATTTTAGACATTTTAAGCTGCCTGGATGTCACCATTACTGGAAAAAGTCCTTTTAAGGCTAAACCTCATATCCAGGTAGTTGTCTAGGTCAATGTAAATCTTATATTGTGGACATTTTCTAGTCCAAGAGAAAACTACATGTTCTAAGATACATTTGTAGGATTGTAAAACATCAGGACATTATGAATGCATCTGTTATTAAAACTTTAAAAGGTGATAGAAGAAGGAAATTGTTGCCCTTGGTGCAAAGGATCAAAGAAATGATTAAGTGTATTCAAAGAAAAATAATTATGATCCAAGAACATTTCTGGCATTAGTAGGATATGTTCTGTATTTTGTATTTTATTTAATTATTATGAAATTAATATTGTTACTCTTTTTTGTCATAGTGGTGAGGAAAGTATCATGTAGATGAACAGCTGCTTCTCTAAGAATTTCATATTACAAGTGAACAAGAGATACTTGCACTCACCTACTAGCCAAAAGTGAGTAAAATTAAACTTGTTCAAAAAGGATCTGCCTGCTGCGCATCAGCCGATTCCATTGTTTAATAACATTATGTACAAATATGGGTCAGTACCCTCTGTATGAATGGGATTGCTTTTATATCCTATCTATAAGAGAGGACCTTTGGGTGAAAGGGGCAGATTTTGATTTAGAGTGCAAATTGAAGGCCTCTAAGCTAAAAGCACTTCAATATGAGTTCAGAGGTCAAAACAATTTTCCTTCTCCTAAACACAAAACTCACATTTCCTACAACTGGGGTTTGAAATGTAGCTATAACATACCTATTATATAAGAAGGGACAGTAGACTTACCAAGAGATCCTTTTCCAAGATATATGGGATGCTCAGTGCCTTTTTTCTAATGGTTTGGTTCAATTTAGGCCTATATACAGGAGTATGAATTTTTCATGAAGTCAGGACTTCCTTGCCCAGAGCTCTTGTAAGAGGCTGGGTTCACTAATGGATGTTTAAAAAAAAAACAGAATAATTATAGTTTGCCATTTTGAAGGATCAGTAGTAGGTGTTGCTGATCCTGCTGCCAGTACAAAAGCCAATCAACTAATTATTTCTGTAAAATAAATATGATTTAATGTCTTCCTTATTTTTGCCTTGGGGTGGAAACACTGCCCTGAACAATGCTTTTCTTTTGAGTCACTCCACTACGTGCAAATCCAAATGAAATAGTTGTTTACTTTTACTAAGCGGCCATGTAACGGGTAGATAATTTTCCATCAACTTTAGTACTCACTAGGTGGACCTGGATGCAAGATATGACGCATGGCTCTAGATCTTTGTGAACATTTTTTAACGTGATCACTGGAGTGAAATCAATGACAACATGTTTTACGTGAAACTATTTTCCATTTAGAAAAATGTTGTCATTGTGGAATGTGATGTTCTGTGTGGCAGTGCTTGTTCTCTCGTGTGTCCACATTAGCAAGGGCCAGCCTCATGTTTTCCATAATGTCTGAAGCTAACTGTTGCAAAGGGTGTTGATCCTGAGAAATCACATTGATGTAGATCCTTTATCTGCCTCTAATTGGAACAGGCTTAAAACCAACATCAAAACCTATAATAAAAAATAGATCTGTCTACTCAACCAGGTCGTGCATTAAGAAAATTGAGTTCAAAGTGTTTCTCTATAAACATTTCCTCACTAAATTATTATTTTTTCTAATTGGGACATGAGTGCAATGTTTTTCATGGGGTTTCAAATATACATTGGGGGAAGTATACTCCATGACTTGTATGCTACAATAGCTCAGTACTCCTAAGGATACACTAAACATTTAAGAAAGTCTAATCAGATCTTACAGTCTTTGCCCACATAATAAATAGAAAGTGCTTGCCTCTTGGTATCACATTGCTAAATGGAGTATTATAGGGGAAGGCTTATGCAAAATAATATTTATTTGCAAAACGAAGATTCACTCTTTTCCCAAGAAATGTCAAAGATTTTCAGAAAAACCTCTTGTATGCTTCATCCACCTTTTTCATTCTTATTTTGTAGCCTTTCATCTTCCCCTCCAGTACGTTTTCCTGTAAATCTTGCCAACCATCCTCCTCCCAGTCCCCCTCCTTGCATCCTTGCCCCTTATTCCTTCCTGGTCATTCTGTCCACCCTCTCCTGTCCTCTACACCCCTCTCTCAGAATATTGCCCATTCCCATCCCAATTCCCTTATGAGCACACTGTTTGTGCCTTACCTCCCTCCCCCCATCCACTCCAAAAGACTTGTCACATTTAATATGTTGTGTGCCTTCCTACTCACCCAGTCCACTCCCTCCTGGCTCCTTCTAAATGTATCTTCCTCCTGTTTTACCCTGTTTTCCACACCTTTCATGCCTCCAACAATTCCACCTCCTCCACTTTGCTCCTCTCAACCAATGCCATTCTGTCTAATCCCTTCAAAGAAAACTACCTCCACTTCCAGTCCTCAGCCTTCATTTCCTGATGTTGCTGCAGTAGCTCAAAAGAATATTCCCTATGACATCACATTGTAAGTAGCATTTTTCATAAATGTTTCTACAGCTCTAGGCTTGAAAAGATACTTTATGGATCTCTTCCAGCTGGGGCTGCTGATATCCTGCAGCCAATATCCTTGCATTATGAATATGTCACAAATTGTCTTCCTTCCTTTTGTTATACATCTTAATGTTGCCACTTTATAAAACCTTCATAAGGCAAAGCATACATTATTGAGCATATTCATGCTCTTTTTGCATGTTGAATGCATACCGGTATTTTATTAATTTGTATTATGTTTCTACTGTTTCATCTAATTTAAAATATAATATCTGTGTTTATGCAAGGAATTCACAGAATAAGCCTATTAAGGGCAAACTTTGTGGATTTCAGTCCACGAGACAAGGCCTCTTGTATCCGCAAATTCCCTAATTAGCACTGGGGATCAGGCTGTGTAAACAGTAGAAATTGAACTGAGCATCATCTATGTTGAAAAAGTCTCTCTTCTTGAAAGGGACCATCTTTGAATACTGTGTTGCTGACATGAGAAGCCCTACTTTTGTTCCATGTTTTACACTACTGGGAACTTATTTAACAGATCAGATTCATTTTCCATTCATTCTTCTGACCTGTCTAGCAGTTGTTTTATATTCTTTAAGTACCATGCCCAGATAATGGAAAGTGAGAACCTCTCCAACACCAAGTGCCCAGTTAAAGTACTTGTAAATGACACAACTGGTTGATATGATTGGATTGAAAACTGATCAGGTAGTACAACGCTCTTTCCAAGATCTATTCAGTTTCTGGGGTAAATGACCCAGTAGATACTCCATAAATACATTGGAGTTTTATGAATTAGGTACATTGAGTTGTCATAAAAATACTTGCACAGTCAACATTTTGGTGAAAGATGTTTAATTACTGTCACTCTTATTTCTCATTAGAGTGACAAATTTGGATATATCCTTCCTCTGTCTACCTCGACTCACGTCTCAGATGAAAGCCAGGGTGTTTTTGACATTCTAACTAATCTCCCACCTCTATTTAGTTTCTGAATGTAGCTGTTTCCCTCTGAAATTCTCAAACACAGCACTGTTTGTTCTTTCTTGCGGTCCAGTTTACAGCTTACAGAAAACTCCAGGTTCTGCCAGGGACACACATTTGTCACCACTAGAAACATTTTATATTTTGGGCACTGTTAGGCAGCCTTTGCAAAGTAGTTTTTGTCTCGCCATACTGCACTGGGCCTGCTGGATGCTGGTGGTATACTCAAAGGTCTCTTCATATATCCTCATGCGCAAAAAAGGTCTACTGAAGGACTTGCTAGTCTCTTATCATCAACCCATGCACCAAACACACATTCTCTTTTTAGCATTACTTATTCACTTACATATAATAAATCATTCAGGAACTGGAAGTGGACCTCAACACATGTACTATCACTCCTGAACCCCAGGAACCCCAATTAGCAAATATAGAAGCCCTTTTTCACAGGCATAAACTTTAATGGTAACATCTTGAACTCTCAAAACCATTGCAAGACAAGAGTTTAATTCCGAGATCCCTACATTTGTTCCAGATAACATAAAACAGACATAAGTGTATTATTTACTGCAAAGGCCTTGTTTAGATGTTAATTGATGGAATATTCCATCAACATGCGACGGATATCTCGTCCGTAGTATTACCAGTGCATTGGTGATAATGAACTTGTAATACAAAGGGTGGGACATCCACAACATTTGCAGTGGGGTATCCCAATCTGGAAATAGGGACCTATGTTTTCTTTTCCACTTAAGATGCCACCATATTCTCTTCCCCAGTCCAAGTGTGAATTCTCTCTCAAGATGCAATATCTTGGTACTACATCATAGTTTTACTTCAGTTAACCATTTCTGCCACCCCCCAGATTAAGCACAGTACCTGGTTTGGGTTACCAGCTTTCACTGTGCTTTCCCCTCTTCTCCATCCACGAATACCCATAATTGCATGCACTGTAGGGTACTAAGCAAACTATCAGGTAAGATAACATTGTCTTGTACCTTGGTTTCTCTTTGAGTAGCCAAATGCCTTTCTTCTCTAAGTGTAGCACACCTCATTCCTTATCTGTGTGTCACAAAACACACATCTTTAAGCGTATACAACACTGCACTCTTCTCACTGTTCCATCCCTGTATGTGACACATAGTTTTCTCTTAAGAGCATGTAACACAGCACTTTGCCTCTTAGAGTGTAATAGAACACTTTTTATGAGTGTATAGAATAACATTCTTCCTACCAAGTGCAAAATATTATCCTTTAAAATAAATAAATAGCTTAGGGCCAGATGTAGCAAAAAGCCAATTTGTGACTTGCAAATTGCGAGTCCCTGCGACTCGCAATTTGCAACTCGCAAATTGGTATGCAGAACGGTGTCTCAGACACCGTCTGCGAGTCGCTATGGGGTCGCAATGACCCACCTCATTAATATTAATGAGGTGGGTCGCAAATTGCGGTCCCATAGTGAGTCTAGGCACTCGCAAACATGGAGGCCTGCTGTAGTCAGCAGACCTCCATGTTCGTGACTGCTTTTAAATAAAGCAGTTTTTTTTTTTTAAGTGTAGCCCGTTTTCCTTAAAGGAAAACGACCTGCACTTAAAAAAAAAAACGAAACCTTTAGTTTCGGTATTTTTTCAGGGCAAGTAGTGGTCCCTTGGACCACTACCTGCCCTGAAAAAATAGTTTTGGGTCCATTCACAAAGTGGAAGGGGTCCCATGGGGACCCCTTCCAATTTGGGAGTGGGTTACCATCCACTTGAAGTGGATGGTAACTGCGACACCCTTTGCGACCGCATATGCGGTCGCAAATGGTATTGCATACCACTCCGAATCGCAAATAGGAAGGGAACACCCCTTCCTATTTGCGATTCTGAAATGCATATTGCGAGTCGGTCCCGACTCGCAATATGCATTTCTGCATTGGAAACTGGAATTTGCGACTCGCAAACGGCATTTTTGGCCGTTTGCGACTCGCAAATAGTTTCCTGTATCTGGCCCTTATTTCTTTCTATTTTTATGTAAAATAGCACCCTTTGATCAATCCTAAGTGACAGGCATTTCTTTGTATGCACCATCACATCAGTATCAAACAAATGACAATGGACACTGGAGAATAAGGTAGTGTCAAAAGGGGCACTTGAAAGGAAGGCAGCCAGGGGAGTAGCATGTCAGGGAACTAGCTCTTGACTCAAATAGGCCAGATGAACAGTCATACTCTTCTACTCACACATCTGTTCTGACATCATATAAGTTATTAGAAATGTTGGGAAAAAGCAAGCAAGATAGAGCTCTGATTGAGTGATTATTACACGTTTAAAGTGCTCACTGCCTGAGGATCTCTTGGCATGGCAACTTTTAATAGGGTTTGCTTCTCAGCCGATGTAAAGTGTTTTTAGTCAGCGGTATCCATGAAGCCATCACAGTGAGGAAGCAAAGTTTTTAATAAGCCATCTGCAAGTTCTAATTTGCCAAAAGAAAGACAGTATACAGAACAATGACTTCTGTTTGTAACCAGGCAATAAATGTATGAAATCAGTTATTTAAAAAGAACAGGGTCCAATACCACAACTCAATTGAATGAGTTCTTGAATCTTTCTCGTTTCTTCTTTCTATTTGAACTACACAAATGGCCCAGGTCCTCCTGATGAAGCAGAAAATGAAGGTTTTGATTTATTAACGCTTAAACGTAGTGCTGAAACCATCATGTGTGACTTTAATCGAACTAATAAAGATTGTACGGGGACAAAATGTGCCCTCAGAGTAGTTTGCCATCATTTATATGCGTGCTTTATATAACGTGGTGTATTAGAATTGCACTAATCCTACATAATCATAAACGTGTGCTATGATTTGCTTATTTGAAATGCCTTAGCTTAGCATTACTTTAGCGGAGGCTTTGGCCTAGTTGCCTGGTCTCACGGTTTAGGTGTTCGTATTTTTCCACTGTGCTAATAAATGTGTATTTCTGCTTGAAGCTGTACTTTTCCACAGAAACTGTTCACATGCTTATCTTAAGGTTTCGTGCCAGCCTGGCATATTTTCTCCTTACTCCAAGGTCGATCTGCAGGTGCGGACAATGGAGGCTCTGGAAGTGAGCTAATTGGTAGACAATGTTGCAACTTGCGTACCCATCTCCAAGGATAATGTATGCTTAAGTAAAGGCTTGAGAACTGTCGTTTTTGATTGGTCAATTTGAAGCTAACCTATGAACCCTCCAATGGAAGACCCTACTGGATTTGAACTGTTGTCTATAAAACCAAGGTGCACGAGAAGAAGGTAGCCATTATAGCCATTACGGCCATTATTGGACATCCTGCCATTTTGACTTCGTAGCTATTATGGCCCACTTTGCTGCGACGCCATTTTGAGAGACTTTGATGCTTTCTCTAATCGAGAGAAAGAGACTTTAAATGATTCTTGCCCTAGAGACTTTAACTTTGATTTGTCCCTTTGCATGAAGTAGTAGTTTACCTTGCCGCCGTGAGGCAATTGCCCTGTCCACCCCTGCCCTTTGTCCCGTCCCATGCTGATCGAGAAACGGTACCCATGATGACCGAAGAACGGTACCTGTGAGACGAAGACTTCCTTGAATGCTGATCGTAATTGGTAAATATGAAAGGAAATTGTAAAATTGCATTGTGTTTCTTTTAGGTAACCAACTGCTGATTTTGATAAGGTCCCTAGCTAGGAGTTTTTCTAAATTAATGCTGCCAAATTGTTTTTGCATGAAGTCCCACATGCCGATGCTAATTTGAGGTTAGACGAGGATTCCATATGTTGCACGATGCAATTTGAGATCTTGTTATGCTGACTAAATGTATGCCATTAGTTCATTACAGATTATCGTACTAGTGATTTGCATTGCCATTATCGAATGCCTTGTGATTCAAATGCTACATAGATTACACTTGTTTCGCCGTTATGGACAGCTATTAATGTTCATATATGTTTATCATTTGGTGTTGAGACACATCTATATTGTTCTAGCTTTGTTAATATAGGGAAATAAAATTCACTAACTTTGAATAAACTGGTGTGGTTATTCCTGACTGAAAGGTCAGGGTTCGCCGAAATGTATTCTGGATTAATTGTTAAGTGTTATGTCGAACAAGGTATTGCTTATGTACGTTATTGATTATTGATTTGATGAAATTGGTTGATTAAGAGTACAGAGAGTTCCCACTAAGTCAAAAGATTCATCGGCCTAAAGAGCGACCGAAACAGGAAAAAAATTATTAATACGGACCGCTCTATCAGTAGATGGTAGCAGAGGACGGTTTAGTCTTTTGGGACCCTGTACTCCTAGAGTACATGGTGTTGAATTAACGGTTACGCATTTTGAGACCCCACCTGAGAAGTTGAATTAGATTTTCTTGGATAAAATAGATTGACAGAATGATGATGGGCTAGGTCCACCGCGACTTTCCCGGGATCTCGGAGCTTGCGAATGGAGGGAATGGAGGTGTGGATTCAGCGTTGGCGGTACTAGTGATGGTATGAGTGAAGTTAGGGTTTTGCGCTTGCACAGCTTACTGCCGCAGGGTGTGTGAAAAGGTTGCGAGGATTTTTTTTTTTTTTTTTTTAGAGGATAGCGGAGGTGCGACTCCGAGTGTAGAAGTAGTGAAGTCGTCGAACTTCATAGAAATAGCGGAGGTGCGGCTCCGAGTGTGAGAGTAGGGAAGTCGTCGAACTTCATGTGCGTGTGGCGCTTTGTGCATAAAAAGGTCCACGTGGTTGTTGTTGTTGAGACGGGCCCTGCGAGGTCAAGAGACTCCGGAGTATGTTGATCCATGTTGTGGTCTGGGCGGTTTAGTAGGTTGATCGGGCGTGGTCAACGAGTCAGTACGTGTGTTAGGGAGTGAAAGAAACTTCGACTTCGGGCTTTGACAAGATTCTAAAGTGCACTAGAATAGATCATTGACAAGTTGAGAGTAGGTCTGCGGGTCAGATTTGCTTGCGAATGTGGGGACTGAGAAAGACGGAATAGCGGCCGAGGCTAGTGAAAGGTCCCTAAGGTCCTGAAGCGATTGTGTTACCCTTCCTGTAGTAAACCGACAGATCTGTTTTATTTTTTTGGTAGCTCGCGATACATGCAGGAAGTTGTTACGAGAGGAGCTGAGTGAAGGAAGACTAGCCGCGAGGCTTTGTCAGCCGCAGTGTGTGTGAGTGTGACGTCACTAAGAGCCGCGCTGGGATAGGTTGGTTGTAGAGAAGGGTCGCGCACGGATTGGACGCAGTCCGTGGGACTCGTTTGGAAGGGGAAAGGCAGGTGAAGAGTATTCCGGGAATTAAAGTCACCTATTGATTACAAACTTTGTGAAATAAAAGACGAGAAAATGAAATTCTTTAAAGCATTCAGGAGTGCGATGAAGGGGGAGTCTTACATTAAAGCGAGCGTAGGAGAGGAGACGCCGCCCGAGGGTACACCAGCTTACATTGTAATGGAAGAGAAGGGGATAGCTCCGTGCCTTTGGCTAAAGCAATGGCACAAGTTGACAGAGAAACATGGGAGCGTAGCGTTCCCGATACATGGGACATTCAATATAAGGATCCTAGAGAATTTGAGATTCACGATGTACGACATGAAGGTGCCTCCAAGGCCAGCACAGTTTGAGGCTCTAGCAATTTGGGAACTAATGGCCAGACAGCAACAGCAAAAGAAGTTCGAGACCAGAATGAGGAAGGTAGAAAAGACACTAGCGGACGCTAGGTGGGATAATGCACAAAAGGTGTGGAGGTCAGATGTATTGCAGGGGATTAAATTGTTTCCCGCAATTACTAAGGAAGAAGAGGAGACAGGTAAGAAAGCTACCTGTAAGACAGACAGGAAGTGTTCCAAGGATAGAGAGGACGAGGAAAAGTTGAGACGAGAAGAGGAGTTAGAGGATGAGGAGTTGATAATGCAATTGCTGAACGACCGTCCACCACCTTATGCGGAGAATGGACAAGGTTCAAGTACTAGTTCTGCCCCTCCGGCACCGGTACAGAACAATGAAACACAGAGTTCAGGAGCGTCACTGGGACCAAAGGACCCGAGTTTATTGCTCACCCCGCAGATACCGCAGGTTAGGAGAATATATCCAGATGTGCCCGTGTTGAAACCGGCAGAAAATTATCAGCCGCAGATGCCAGGGTACTGCAGTAGTGACAACAGTGGAGGAATGGTTCTAGAGCAGACCGTAAGGGGAGGACAGAATGGTTACAACCAAACAATGGGACAAGCTGAATCAACTCAGTTTATGCTGCCCCAGAAACAGATGCAGGGAGGAAACGCACATGCTCAAATGACGGGGAGTCAGATGGGCATGCCGACAATGATGACCCATGGTGTAGGGATGAACATGCCACAGAACATGGGAAATGGACAGAACCCAGACGCGATATCACTACCCATTACTGTAGGTCCACCGGTACCTCTGTATAGTCAGCCTAACTTGGGTCTGAGCGGTCAGGGATCAATGCTGCAGAATGGGACCGAAAGGAGGTGCATAGAAAACACTCCGGGGATAACTCCGATAGCGACTCAGCCAAATGGGTCTGGATCCTTGATGGAGTTTAGTCCCATATGTGCTCAGTCAACACTGGTGAGGTCGAGCCCCCCACTGATAATACCCCTAACATCGAACACTGAAAAGTTGCCTCAACCATCGATGGCAGTCGATGTGAACGCCACGCTGATGGGGGTGAATGCGCAACAGTTGACACAATGGTTCAACAGTCTAAACTCCACACAAAATTCAGCTAGTGGGAAAGGAGAAGACTATATGAATAGGGTCAGGTTGAACATGGAAGCACAAGAATTGGTGGAAGGGACTATGGGTGTGAACAGGTTAGAGTCCTACACAGAAGAAGAGCTGAGGTATCTATGTCCCAGGATTACGAGGGAAGTGAACAAGGTACATAAGAGTCTGCAAGAAGCAGCTGACAGAAACGGGGTTGACATAGACAAGATGAAACACTTGAGCAGGAGCTACAGGTTAGATTTTGGGACCACAGATTTTGAACACATGAGGTCAGCAGGCATGAAGACACACCTTAGAGAATTGCTGCAGAGTGCACAAGTGTGGAGGTGCTTAGACAAATGGGAAAGCAGGTGGGTAAAGAGGAAGGAAAAGAGGAGGGACAGTGCTACAGAGCACAATGAGAAAAGACCGCAGAGTAGTGATACAGTAACAATGTTACCAATGAGGGAGACAGCAGGGGGGAAATTAGTACATGTACCATGGCACAGAAGCGACATTCAGTCTTTTACGGACGATTTTCCCAAACTGAGAGAGAAGCCGATCGAATGGTATCAGCAGACTGACAGGTTTGTGAAGCTTGCAAAATGTCTCTGGGAAGACCTGAATACTCTCTTTGAGATTGTGGTTCCGGCAGATTTGTGGGAGGATTGCAAAAGAGCTGTAGGTTGGCCGACGAGTGAACCAGAGAGAGACAGGGAGACGGGCGCACCATCACCTATGGTGATGAGCTTGTACTATAAGGTGATTGAGCATTTGAAAACGAAGGTACCAGCGAAAAACGTGGATTGGCAGAAGATTGATCGAACTGCCCAAGAGGCTAAAGAGTCGATTCATAGTTATTATGAGAGGTTGTTGAAGGCGTTCAAGAATTACAGTGGCACGGAAACAATAGAGGCGAAGGACATGCTCCATTTTGTCTTCAGATTTGTGGAAGGGCTGAGGCCAGAGATAAGTCAGATGATAAAGTCGCATTTGATTTGTTGGCAATCGAAACCGATTGATGAGGTGTTGAATTATGCGAAATACTGTAGCGACGAAATCGAAGTGAAACAGATAAGGTTGAAAGAGAAGGTGATGATGATGCAGCTTAAGGCAGCTCAAACAGGTTTGCAAGGTTTGCAGGGTTTGCAAGGGATGCAAGGGTTCCAACAGCAGGTACCGCAACCGCAGTTGCAGTTGCAGGGAAACATGGCGTTTCAGCCACAGGCCAGAGGCAGAGGCAGAGGAGGTTTTGTGAATAATGGTCCGGATTTGAACACTGTTGTGACTGGTGTACAGGCAATGAAGAAGGTGATGCCGTGTCACGTGTGCGGAATTGTAGGTCATTGGAAACGCGAGTGCCCGATGGTGGTGCAGGAAGGTGCAGGTGCAGGTGCAGGTGCAGGTGTTGGTCAGCAAAACAATGATGTCAATGTATTTCAGACAATGAGGGGACCGAAACTGAGAGGTCCAAGCCCAAATTTCCAGACCGTAAATCAATTGCAGGGATTGCAACCTATGCAGCCGCAGCAGATGCAGATGCAGATGCCTCGTATGCAGATGACGCAGATGCAGCCAATGCAACAGCAGTTACCTATGGTTCCCAAACAGCAAATGCAAATACCATTGGCACCAATGAGTCAGCAGCAAGTGATGGTTCCTCCACAGGTCTCGGGTCAGGTAATGAGTACAAATAGCACCGTACAACAGTTCCCATTACACAGTGAGAGTGGAATAAACAACGTATGGGAAAGTGAAAGTTCAGGAGAAGAAGGAGATTGTGTGCTCGCGGCATCCTTGGAAGTTGATCAAAGGGGTCCGTACGTAGAGGGAAGAGTAATGGGGCATCGTGTCTCATTCTTGGTTGACACGGGAGCCACACGTTCAACAGTTAAGAGCAGTGAAGTACCAAATTTGCCACTCTCAGGGAGGACAGTTCAAGTGGTGGGAGTAGCAAACAGACATCTGACGAACCCAATAACAGATCCGGTACCAGTCAGCATCGGTAACTATCAAGGGGTACATCAGTTTGTGGTATGTGACTCAAGCCCGATAGCACTGTTAGGGAGAGACCTATTGTGCAAGTTGGGTTGTTCGATCATGTGTTCGAACGAAGGAATAACAATCCAGACGAGTAGTGAAGGGGAAGAAGAGGACAGTGTAGAGGGGGATGAGGTGGAAACGGTAGATGAAGAATATCCTCTGATTTGTCTTTTCCCGATGATAACTGAAGAAGATATTCCAGCCGAATTACGGGAGACAGTCGGAAAGGAAGTGTGGGACATGACAGGGAAAGAGGTGGGATTGATGAAAGGAGTGGAACCAGTGAAAGTGGCTGTAAAGCCCAATGCAATCTTTCCCCAGACCCCACAATACCACATGCCACAAGATACCCTCATGAAAGTTGCTCAACTCATTGACGAATTTGTAAAGCAGGGGGTACGGAAAGAAGTGTTAAGCAGTCCATGTAATTCACCAATAATGGGACTAATAAAGCCGAGTGGAAAGGTCCGACTCGTGCAGGACTTGAGGAAAATAAATGACATCATAGTCAAATGTTGCCCAGTAGTACCGAATCCAGCTGTGATAATGTTCCAGGTCCCTTGCGATGCTGAATGGTTCTCAGTCATCGATTTGTCACAAGCATTCTTTTCTGTGCCTCTTCATGAGGACAGCCAATTCCTCTTTTGTTTCAAATTCCTAGACAGAGTATACAGTTGGTGTCGAATTCCTCAAGGGTTTTCTGAGTCACCGTCAATCTTCAATCAGATTCTAAAGAAAGACCTGGAAGCATTAGAATTGCCATTCGAGTCAACCCTAGTACAGTACATTTATGACTTACTGGTTGCATCAAAGACAGAAAGTGGCTGCACAGCCGATACCATTGCTCTGTTGAACCATTTAGGGAGGAATGGACATAAGGTGTCTCCTACCAAATTGCAGTTCTGTCAGAAGAAAGTGAAATACTTGGGTCACCAGATAGAGAAGGGGTCAAGGAAAATAATGAAGGAAAGAATAACGAGTGTACATCAAATGAGTCCACCAAAGACAAGGAAGGAGGTGAGGAAGTTTTTGGGAATGGTGGGCTATTGTCGCCAGTGGATTCCCAACTTCTCGACTCTAGCAAAGCCTTTACTGAAATTGACCCAGAAGGATGCCTTGGATGAAATTGAGCTGAAAGGAGATGAGATGGATGCTTTTGTTGAACTGAAAGAATGCATGTGTAGGGCTCCAGCATTAGGTATGCCTGATTACACAAAGCCTTTCACATTGTTTTGTCATGAACGTGATGCATGTTCTTTGTCTGTCTTGACTCAAGCCCATGGTGGCGTAAACAGACCAGTAGCGTATTTTTCAGCTACTTTGGATCCGGTCGCAGCAGCACTCCCAGGGTGTTTGCGCGCCGTAGCAGCAGTTGGTATCAGCCTCACTCAGAGTGAAGGAATAGTGATGGGACATCCAGTAACAGTCATGGTCCCTCACTCAGTTGAGATACTTTTGACCCGCTCCCGAACGCAGCACATGACCGGAGCAAGACTCACAAGGTATGAAACGATAATTCTGGGCTCACCAAATGTGCAGCTGAAAAGGTGCACTACGTTGAATCCAGCAACCTTGCTTCCTGGAGAAAATGCCGAAATTGAGAACGCTGAAGACGTCGAGCATGACTGCCTTCAGGTGACTGAATTTTGCACAAAACCTCGACCGGACATCAGGGATACCAAGCTTGATGAAAATGACCAAATTCTTTTTGTAGATGGTTCATGTCTAAGAGACGGGATGGGGATTTTGAAAGCAGGATATGCTGTATGTACTGTAACAGGGGTCTTGGAAGCGGGATGGCTTCAAGGAGTCTATTCTGCGCAAGTAGCAGAACTTGTAGCCCTTACCAGAGCATGTCAACTATCTGCATTGATGAAAGTCACCATTTACACTGATAGTCAATACGGGTTTGGGATTGTGCATGACTTTGGACAACTATGGTCACAGAGAGGGTTCCTGACTTCTTCAGGATCCCCAGTGAAGAACGGGGAGAGGATAAGGGAATTGTTACACGCCATTCAAGTGCCAGCCGAAGTTGCAGTGGTAAAGTGTAGTGCTCATACGAAAGGACAGGACTATGAGGGTCATTCTGACCCTGGCGGCCGGTGGCCGCCAGGGCCACCGACCACGGGAGCACCGCCGACAGGCTGGCAGTGCTCCAATGAGCATTCTGACCGCGGCGGTTCAGCCGCGGTCAGAAGCGGAAAGTCAGCGGTCTCCCGCTGACTTTCCGCTGCTCATTGGAATCCTCCATGGCTGCGGAGCGCGCTCCGCAGCCATGAGGATTCTGACCCCCCCTACCGCCATCAAGTTCATGGCGGGAAAGCCGCCATGAACAGGATGGCGGTAGGGGGGGTCGCGGGGCCCCTGGGGGCCCCTGCCGTGCCCATGCCAATGGCATGGGCACGGCAGGGGCCCCCGTAAGAGGGCCCCAAAATGTATTTCACTGTCTGCCTTGCAGACAGTGAAATACGCGACGGGTGCAGTAGCACCCGTCGCACCTTCCCACTGCGCCGGCTCGATTACGAGCCGGCATCCTCGTGGGAAGGTCGTTTTCCCCTGGGCTGGCGGGCGGTTTAACTGGAACCGCCCGCCAGCCCAGGGGAAAACTCGTAATACCCGCCGCGGTCTTTTGACCGCGGCGCGGTAATTTGGAGGGCGGGATCCTGGCGGGCGGCCTCCGCCGCCCGCCAGGGTCATAATGAGGCCCTATGTGTCTCTGGGAAATGCATATGCGGATCAAGTCGCAAGATTTTGTGCCTTGAACTGTATATTACTCAGGGATGATTGGAATACGATAAATGAGCCAGAACTCGAACCAGCTGAAGCGTTTGCCTTGAAGGTCGTAGATACAATAGATGAACTAAAAACATTACAAAACAATGTCAGGGAGGATGAAAGAGATTCCTGGATTAAATCACAATGTATAAAGAGACAAGACGAGTTATGGGTTTCACATGAGGGAAAATTTGTTTTGCCAAACAGTCTCTTATCACAGCTTGCGCGGTTCTATCATGGGCAAGCTCACCTAGGGAGAGATGCCATGATAAGATTGTTCAAAACTGATTGGTTTAACCCCAGATTTCGTCAAGCTGCAGAAGCAGTTTGCCATCGATGTGTCACATGCCAGCAGATGAACCCAGGAAAGGGAACAGTTGTGAACGCGAGCCACATTGGAAGGGCAAGCGGGCCTTTTAGTCGAATGCAGATGGACTTCATTGAGATGCCTGTGCATGGAGGTCTAAAGTATGTGTTGGTGATTGTGTGCATTTTTAGTCACTGGATTGAGGCATACCCCACACGTAGAAATGACAGCCTTACAGTTGCGAAGCTATTGTTGAGGGAGTTGATACCACGTTTCGGATTCCCGATCTCTTTAGAATCAGATAGGGGAAGTCACTTCAATAACGAGGTGATAAAGTTACTTTGCGAAGCGCTGAACATTGAGCAAAAGCTGCACTGTAGCTATCGCCCTGAAGCCTCAGGACTGGTGGAGCAGATGAATGGTACGCTGAAATCGAGAATGGCAAAAATATGTGCATCGACAAATTTGAAATGGCCTGATGCATTGCCCTTAGTGCTAATGTCAATGAGAAACACTCCCGATAGAAAGACTGGATTGTCTCCGCATGAAATACTCATGGGCAGGGCTATGAGACTTCCTGCAGTTCCCGCAAACGCGCTTTTGAATATTACAGATGATATGGTGTTAGACTACTGCAAAGGACTGGCTGACGGTGTTCGCTCTTTCTCTCACCAGGTGGAAGCGACCACCTTGCCACCGATCCAAGGTCCAGGACACGCACTGAAAGCAGGTGACTGGGTCGTGGTAAAGAAGCACGTGAGAAAGTCGTGTCTGGAACCCCGTTGGAAAGGCCCTTTCCAAGTGATCCTGACGACAACTACCGCTGTGAAGTGTGCGGGGGTTCCCAACTGGATTCACGCCAGTCACACAAAGAAGGTGTTGTGTCCCACAGATGAGGAAGTTGAAGCGCTGAAAATACCAGTGCCTGACAAAGCAGTGCTGAGCGCTGAGACAGAACAGAACCGAACTGAAAGCGAACAGGCAGAAACTGGAGAAAAGGAGATATTCTCTGACGACGAAGACACCAACTCGCTTGGGGAAGACCAAGGAGAAAGTTCAGACAGCGACGCAGAAGCTGAAGGTGACAAGGAGCCTGAAGCAGCTGAAAGTGATAAAGAGCCTGAAGAAAGTAACGGTGACGAAGGGCTCGAAAAAGGTGAAGAGGCAGGAGAGCCTGATCAGAGGAGGGCTTTCCCAGAAGCAGACGATACAGAAAAAGAAAAAGAGAACGTGATTGATTCCCCAGAAGGAGGGAACGAGGCAGAACAGGACGAAAAGGTTCAACCTTCTACAGAAAAGATTGCAGGTCCATCAAATGGACACGGTGCAAAGAGAAGACTAAGTATCTCACCAATAAAAGAAAGAGGTAAAGAAAGTTTGGGCGACGGAGGAAGGCCAAAAGTGAAAGAGAAAAGAAAGGAAGTGACTGTCGTGGAACAATCGTCAAGTGAGGAAAAAGACTTGACAAAAGAGGAAAGTGCCAGCGAGGCAGAGTCGAAAAGAGAAGCAAAATTGAAAAGGAAAAGGATACCAAACAGGAGATATTCCGGTCCTGAATGGGCATATGCAGTCAATGACGATTGGACTGACGAGTTTGTATCTCTAAGCATCGAGAACGAAGAAGAAGAAGAGATACCAATAGAAAAGAAAAGTTTCATAGACTCTGTCGATTGAAAGAGTAGTAAATGATATTGCTTGCTACAATCTAATGTGAAAGAAACAACCAGCTGAGACATTGCTAAACCGGATGAGACTTGCTAAACCGATAAAGACTGAGAGATTGCCGAATTGAGACAAATGCTGCTAACCGATAAGTGACTGGCCTTTTGAAGAAGACGGTGTGAACATTGCGCTCGTTCAGCTTTGTAACTGAATTGCTAAGTAGTTTCATTTATAGGTGCTTCTAGCTCTCTGATTCTATACAGATCATGACTAGGTACGCTACGCAAAACAATAGAAAGAAATATTGTAAATATGTGTGTATAGGCTTGGTAATTACATGTGTAATAATAATAATGGCAATTGTGCTTGGAGTGCATGGAAAGGGTGAGAGTGAGAATATTGAGGCTTCTACTTTTGCTCCTGTTACTGTCACTG
Source organism: Pleurodeles waltl (assembly GCF_031143425.1). Taxonomy (NCBI): domain Eukaryota; kingdom Metazoa; phylum Chordata; class Amphibia; order Caudata; family Salamandridae; genus Pleurodeles; species Pleurodeles waltl. The sequence continues at coordinate 1,284,969,614 of NC_090440.1, forward strand.
AACTAACTCCATTGAAAAGACTAGCATTGGATGAGAGGCTCTTGCACGATAAGAAAGAGCTTTCGTATAACGTTTTCTATCGCTTGCTGACAGAGTATGTTGAGACTATGGATGCGAAAGATTGTTATGTGTGTACACAGATACCGACATCAGTAAAGGAAGGGGTAACTTATCACCACATGCCTCTTACATATGGGATTACATGTAGTATAGTAATGTCTAGGTTTTATGGCCAAACTAACATACAGTATTTTTACTCGAATTATGATGTTACCTTTGCTAATGTTCCTATAATAGCGCAGCTTAGCCAGACTGCTAAAGATTGGGATGCTAAGATAATGAGGGAATTTTTCGAGCCAATGCAACCTTTTGAAACGGCTCATGCTCATAGGGAGAACCTTACTTGCTCAGTCTCTGCTGTAGAAATAAGCTTTTTAGATCGCACAGATGATAGAAGGGCACAAATGAAGGCGAAATTGGAAAAAGAGCTACATAAGAGGACTTCAGTAGATAATTATGATTTTGCTGCTATAAAGACACAAGGGAAAATAGCTTTAGATGCTTGGCATGTAGGAAAATTTTGTATATATCGAGGAGAATCTTATTATGATAATATTTTTGGAGGAGCGAGTGAGTGTAAACATACGTTTATTTTTAAGGCCAAATGGACATTCATGATGAACGGACTTGACCCTGTCATTCCAGGTGTATATTACATTTGTGGGTATAATGCCTATTATCGTCTTCCAAAGGGATGGTGGGGGAGATGTTATTTGGGTATAGTATTCCCAAAGGTTTATCAACTGGATGACGTATCGATGATTCAAAAGACATCTGGATCCCATCGTATCCAGAAAAGAGAGACCGCAGCTGCTGTGGTAGGAGATATATTTGGAGCCATGATTCCTTCATTGGGAGTTGTGTTGAATTCCATCAAAATAAGAAAGTTGTCTACTATAGTGGATAACATGTTGACAAAGTTTTCAGGTGCTATAATCCTGATAGATGCTGAACTTGCAGCGGAAAGAGCTATGACTCTTCAGAATAGGCTTGCTTTAGACATTCTTTTAGCAAAGGATGGAGGCGTTTGCAAAATGCTTGGTGCCCGACACTGTTGTACCTATATACCCGACAATAGTGTGAAAATTAAGACTATGCTTGCTAATCTAACAAAAGAAAGTGCAGATTTGAAGGAACTGAAAGAACCAGGAGTGTGGGAGAAGGTTGGAAAGGGACTTGCTTCAGTGGGACATTGGATTGGGGGAATTTGGAATGGAATATTATTGAAAATAATAGAAGGAATATTAATAGTAATAATTTGTATATTTGGAATTTGGGGAATAAAAAGGGGAATAATAATGATTATGGAAAGAATTAAAAGAAGAAAGGAGGAGAAAATAATGAAAAGAATGGCAGAAGAATACAAAGCGCAAACTAGGGGAACTAAAAGGAAAAGGGAACTGACAGAATTTTAATGGAATAAAATTTGTGGGCATGATTTGTGTGATGACAAGTAGTCATCAGAGGAGGGATTGATGAAGCAGAAAATGAAGGTTTTGATTTATTAACGCTTAAACGTAGTGCTGAAACCATCATGTGTGACTTTAATCGAACTAATAAAGATTGTACGGGGACAAAATGTGCCCTCAGAGTAGTTTGCCATCATTTATATGCGTGCTTTATATAACGTGGTGTATTAGAATTGCACTAATCATACATAATCATAAACGTGTGCTATGATTTGCTTATTTGAAATGCCTTAGCTTAGCATTACTTTAGCAGAGGCTTTGGCCTAGTTGCCTGGTCTCACGGTTTAGGTGTTCGTATTTTTCCACTGTGCTAATAAATGTGTATTTCTGCTTGAAGCTGTACTTTTCCACAGAAACTGTTCACATGCTTATCTTAAGGTTTTGTGCCAGCCTGGCATATTTTCTCCTTACTCCAAGGTCGATCTGCAGGTGCGGACAATGGAGGCTCTGGAAGTGAGCTAATTGGTAGACAATGTTGCAACTTGCGTACCCATCTCCAAGGATAATGTATGCTTAAGTAAAGGCTTGAGAACTGTCGTTTTTTATTGGTCAATTTGAAGCTAACCTATGAACCCTCCAATGGAAGACCCTACTGATTTGAACTGTTGTCTATAAAACCCAGGTGCACGAGAAGAAGGTAGCCATTATAGCCATTACGGCCATTATTGGACATCCTGCCATTTTGACTTCGTAGCTATTATGGCCCACTTTGCTGCGACGCCATTTTGAGAGACTTTGATGCTTTCTCTAATCGAGAGAAAGAGACTTTAAATGATTCTTGCCCTAGAGACTTTAACTTTGATTTGTCCCTTTGCATGAAGTAGTAGTTTACCTTGCCGCCGTGAGGCAATTGCCCTGTCCACCCCTGCCCTTTGTCCCGTCCCATGCTGATCGAGAAACGGTACCCATGATGACTGAAGAACGGTACCTGTGAGACGAAGACTTCCTTGAATGCTGATCGTAATTGGTAAATATGAAAGGAAATTGTAAAATTGCATTGTGTTTCTTTTAGGTAACCAACTGCTGATTTTGATAAGGTCCCTAGCTAGGAGTTTTTCTAAATTAATGCTGCCAAATTGTTTTTGCATGAAGTCCCACATGCCGATGCTAATTTGAGGTTAGACGAGGATTCCATATGTTGCACGATGCAATTTGAGATCTTGTTATGCTGACTAAATGTATGCCATTAGTTCATTACAGATTATCGTACTAGTGATTTACATTGCCATTATCGAATGCCTTGTGATTCAAATGCTACATAGATTACACTTGTTTCGCCGTTATGGACAGCTATTAATGTTCATATATGTTTATCATTTGGTGTTGAGACACATCTATATTGTGCTAGCTTTGTTAATATAGGGAAATAAAATTCACTAACTTTGAATAAACTGGTGTGGTTATTCCTGACTGAAAGGTCAGGGTTCGCCGAAATGTATTCTGGATTAATTGTTAAGTGTTATGTCGAACAAGGTATTGCTTATGTACGTTATTGATTATTGATTTGATGAAATTGGTTGATTAAGAGTACAGAGAGTTCCCACTAAGTCAAAAGATTCATCGGCCTAAAGAGCGACCGAAACAGGAAAAAAATTATTAATACGGACCGCTCTATCACTCCCTTGCTTCCTCATATTCACTGAATCTCCTTTTGAGTGTCCTACTATCATATTTGTTGCACTGATTCTAAAGGGCATTGGTGTTGAAAATTGCCATGCCCTAACAGGACATTTGAAATTAATTCTTATCATCACTTCCTGATCAGCATTTCTTTACCCTTGACCTGCAGCTGATTTGTATTGGGGCAAAGTTTGTGGATTGTATTAGAAAGTGTCATTGTCGTAAATCAATTTTTGCTTGTCCAGTACTGGAGGAAGTGAATCCTAAGTTGTCTAGTAATTCTGGCAATTGTCTAGCAATTCTGGTTTACATTCCATGTCAATTCCATAGTCCATGATAATAAGGTCATGTTTGTGTTGTTATAGCTACTATAAACATAGCTGAGGTTAGTAATCAGTGTGATCCCACAATGGATGCTTTCTGCATGGGTCCATGGTTATTGCTTAAATAGCTTTCTATAGAATCCAGCCACAAATAAACATGTGAGGGTGCTTTACATATAATAAGAGATAGAGCAATGTTTGTCATTACAAATAAGTGGGAGAAGAAGGGTAGAAGAAAAGACAGGATAGACAGTGGTAATTCTATGTGAGGAAAGCCAAAGGATGGATGCCTTTAAATATTATCTGAATGAGATAAGCAAGGTTGGATTCTTGGATCTGAAGACAAAGCGTTCTACAAGCAAGTTGTCACTCCATGAAAGAGTCAGTAGAGAAAGTATGCATTTCTGATCATGCTAACAGAAAAGGTCTAATACTCAACTCATTATTTCTGGATAAGAAATAGGATTTTGTGCATTATTTTTTGTACTTGTATAGAAACACTTGGTGTTGCCCCTGTCAGCATTTATGGAATGCCATCTAACAATGTTTCTCCTTTGAGTCATTCCTTTAATATGCAAATCCAAATTAAATAGTTATTGGTTTTACATGAGTGGCCATACAACTAATAGTCATTGTCATTCTTTATTCAGAATGGAAAGAGCACTGATGCCATCAGGAAGCAATGGATGGTCCGACTTCTATCAGTTTGGTCATGCCTTTGGAGTAGAGGTGGGGTGTGGTTTAGAAGAAGGAGGAGACTAAAATACAGCTCTTTGTTTAGAGAATGACCACACCTAACTTTCCCTTCTAAGACTGGTGTGATTGAGTCACTGAGAAGTAGCACCATAAATAGACAAAATATTTGTGGCTTATACTAGCTGGGAACCAATGTCTTCTGCTGACTTGTTCATATTATCCAACTGGGTCCTAAAGACCTGATCATCTGATTTTGCCAAAACAATTCCACAGACAGAGAGGTCTGCAAGAAACATGAAATGTTGCTTCATTTTTTCCAAGGATAACCAAAGTAGACATCTCTTTCTGAAACACCTAAGCAAGTAGCTGGATGTTATTCATTAGTGTCGCACTGCATTTGTGCCACAGATGTTAGATTGCAATGCAACATTTAAAGCAACAATTATACTTGATTGAATGGCTTTGCTCCTTCTGAAACTATTTTTGTGTGCTGGAAGTGCTAGTTGCCAAATGATCCATCATTGGAAATTAAATATTACCCAAACAGACCATCTTCTTGAGCTACTTGATTGGATATTAGAGTTTCAAGATTTAGTTGGTACTGTGCAACACTTGCTCCAATTAGATGAGTTGTAAATATATTCTACAGGTTTGAGCAAGGCACAGTATCTATAAAATCCACAGCAAACAATGTTGGACAACATAATGAGGGTTGTAGTAATGTTACCCATTGCACTCCCATATTAGTTTCCACCAATATTTTACAAGCTTAAGGCTAGCAGGTTGTATTGCCATAAAGTTTAAAATTCTGCTTCAACTTCAGCTCCAGCTTTCTGATATTAATAGGGAAACTCCTTGTCCAGAATAAGTCTGGCTTCATAAGCAAGCAGATATCTTGTGCTAATGTATGGACAGTATTCAATGCTACATTGCTGTCATACTCTTGCCAAAATTTGGAAGAGGCCTGGACATCCTGGCACAAATAAATTCCTATTAAGAACCTCCATAGCAGAGCCACACTTATGTACAGCTTCTGTTTTTGAGTTGGAAAGACATTTTTTGTGAGTAGGTAACAGCACACCTACAAAAGCCAGTGAAATACCCATGGGAAATGGTCTGATGTAGTGAGGCCTTCTTCCCAATAAGCTTTAGTCCCATGCAGTGAAGGACTTCATGCTAGCTAACCGAGTGACTGACAACTTGGGTGCATAGAGGTGCCTGAGGAAGTCCTCTTTTAAAACAGAAGCATTGGCCTGACCATTACTTGTTGAGAAGGGACACAGAATTACCTATTTGACTAGTAGGACAGTACCCCAATTGGTGTGTATGTTTTAAGATTGTAATGTGGAAGATTCCTACGGTAAAATGCAGACAGCTCATTTGTAAGCACACCAAATATGGTTGTAAAAATACTTCAGAACTCACAGGTCCAAAAGCCTGGTTTGTGGCATATTAATTTCTTGTTCCTCATCTCAAACCATATTATCCTACACAGTGGGGTTCTCACTGTAAGATATGAGGTATGCCACTAAATCTTTCTAAGCACTTTTTGAATGTGATCTCTAACATGAAATAAATGAAAACATTTTTTAATGCAAATTATTCTTCATTTAGAAACTGCTGGCATTATGAAAATTAATGTTTTTCAAGGCAATCCTTGTTCTTTCATGTTTCGACATTACCAAGGAGCAGCCACATGTGTTTTCTATAGTGTCTGAAAATAATTGTTGAAAAGTTTGATGATCCTGGGAAACTTCCTTTATCTGACAATAAATGGAACAGGTTAGAAAATGCAATATTAAAAGCAATAATAAAACAACAGATGCTTCTTCTCAACCATGTAGTTAGGGCGATTTAGTTCATAGTGTTTCTCTATAAACACTTTGGCCCTCATTACAACCTTGGCGGTATTTAAAAAAGACCGCCAAGGCTGTGGGAGACAGAATACCGCCAGTGCCGGTGGTATTTCTGGCTCCCTATTATGACTTTTCCGCTGGGCCAGCGGACGATAACAGTGTTTCCATTCGCTGGCCCAGCAGAAAAGTCACATCAACATTGCTGCCGGCTTGTAATAGAGACGGCGGCAATGCTGATGTGCAGCGGGTGCAGTAGCACCCGTCACACATGCACGACGGGGAGATGCCTGGGGGCCCCTGCACTGTCCATGACAAGTGCATGGGCAGTGCAGGGGCCCCCAGGGGCACCCGAAGTCCAGGGACTCATAATCCCCAGGGCAGCGGTCCCCTGGGGATTATGACCGCCAGGCAAAAGCCTGGCGGTATAGTGGAGGGGCTGGTGGTATGGCCGTGGCTATTGCGCCTCGGTCATAATAGCTGGAGTAACACCGCCAGCCTGTTGGCGGTTTTACCGCCAGCTTACCGCCGGCCGCCAGGGTCGTAATGAGGCCCTTTATCAGTAAATTATTCGCTTTTGTGTGGAACATGAGCACTATTTGATATGCAACTGTGTTTATGGGGCTTTCAAATATACATTGATGAAAGTATAATTCATGAATTGTTTGCAGTAATAGTTCTGTGCTTCTACTAACAATAAAGTAAACATTTAAATATTTAATACAGCCTAATCAGGTGTTACTATCCTTGACTAGAAACTATTAGAGTACTTTTACTAAATTTCTAAATGTGCTCTAGTGTGGAATGGGTAATGCTAAATAATATTTGTTTTCAAAACCAAGGATTCATTCTTCTCCCAAGAAATGTCATAGATTTCCAGAAAAACTTGAAACATATTGATGATCTTATTTTAGCTCTCCCATTTTTCACCAACCTTTCCTATTCTCACTTTTTAGCCCTCCATATCCTGCTCCACTATTTTTTCCTGCAAATCCTTCTTTGACTCCACGTCACTCACTTTATTGCCCTTTCCATTTAAATTCCCTTGTGAAAATCAGGCCTTGAGCACACGTTACATTAAGAACTCGAAAGTCTTGTTGAAGTATTTGTTTTATTCACAATGTGGTTCCATCTGTATCATCAGCTCCACAAGGTTTCTTCACAAGCCAAGTCGCCAACATGTATTGCATCATTGGATAGATTAGCCAGCAACTATATCAGGGCAGAATAGATAACTAGAACACCACAATATCCTATTCAGGAGAATGAAGATACACTCATATCTTTAATCTTTAAATGAAGAAGATACTTAGTGAACAGAGAGTATTCCTAGTGTGTATATGTTCGCATGTATCTGTGAATACTACCTTTCCTCAGATCCTTGCCTCTTTTTACTTCCCCTTCATTTTATCCACCATCTCCAGTCCACTAAGCTCCTCTCTCAGAATATTGACCATTTCTATCCCATTTCTCTTGTGAACACACTCTCCTGGCCCTGTCTGCTCCCTCCTGCCTCCTTCTCAATGTATCCTCCTGCTGTTCTGCCCTGTTTTCCAACCCCTCAACCTAACATCCCTCCAGCTGTTCCTACCCCTCAACCTCGCTCCTCTCAATCAAATCCACTCTACATAGGCCTTTCAAAGAAAACTTCCTCCCCATCCAAATCTGAGTCCTCATTTCCTGATGTTGCTGCAGAAGCTCAAGAGAATCTTGCATATGACCTCTCATCATACGTATCATTTTTCTTTCATACATGTTGGTACAACTCTAGACTTGCAAAGATAGTTTATGGACCTTTCCAATTTGTGACTGTGATACCATGCAGCCAACGTCTTTGTATCATGAATATGTGACAAAACGTACTGAGAATTTCGGATGTTGGTTGACTGGAGAGTGAGCTCTGGTCAGGCGACAGCCACACTCCCATGCAGGGCTCAAAAAGTCACTAAATTAACCTATGCTTAACCCTGGGTAGCTTGGCACAAAAAGCAATCAGGCTTAAATTAGAGGCAATGTGTTAAATACTTATACAGCACACAAACCGTAATAAAATGAGAACACAACATCAGAAAAATCCCAAAACAATTTAGCAAAATAGAGTCAATTTAAATTATTCTTATTATTTGACACTAACACAACAGAAATCCAACCAGTAGAACCTGAGTTATGAATTTTCAAAGATTTTTGTGAAAACTAGTGCCTAAAAGATCAACGTGCCAACCGTAGACATCTAGTCGCGTTTCACCAGCTCAAAGTCAAACGTTAACTCCAACCGCAATGGAGCTTGGTTTGGATATAAGAAGTAGATTGGGCTTGGTCAGCGCTTACCATGGAAAAAAGTGTTGGAGAAGGTAAAGTTCAGTGGGGAAGGCTGCAGGCGGTGTCAGAGGAGAGAACGTTGTCATTGGATGGCCTTGGGACAAAGCCACAGTGAACATTTGTACATTCGTACTTGGCTGCCAAAATGAAAGTAGAAAATCCCCAGCGGGATGAGGCAGAGGGATGTAACCAAAGACAGTTCCTCAAAGTTGGATACCCCTTTGGCGAAGGACCGATAAAATGGATTTGCTGGGGTGGAGAAGAGTGTAGCGGGAGAACCGCAAAGTCAATCAAACCAGTGATGTACCTCAGGCAGATAAGTGAGCAGGGGGGTCCTAGTCTCCTCCTTGTTCTCAAAGCACATTTTGGCCAAAATGTGTCTAAGACCGCAGTTTTGGGTTTTTATCATTTGGGCACATTTAGCACCACAAATAAGGGTCCAGGACTGGTGGGACACCTCTTGGGGGGTTAGGACTCACTCATGCTTGGTCCAGGTGAGAGTTCAAAATGGTGGGAGCCTTTTATGTCCCTTTTAGCTCAGAACAGCAGGCCAGCAAAGTATCCCTTGGAGTCACTTGAGGTAGTCCTGATTGCAGGGCTGGCCTCTGTGGGTTCAAGGTAGCCTCCACACAGCACAGCAGTCCTTCCAGGTACAGCATCAGTGTTGCAGAGTGCACAGAAGGCTACAGCAGCAGGCAGTCCTCTGAGAGTCATTCCACAGGTCCAGTAGTGAATTGTGATTAGGAAACCAAAGTCCTATTTTCATACACTGATGTCCTTCTTCTGGAAGGTGCAAGAAGCTTCTTGAAAGGTTCTTTGAAGTGTATGGAATTTCCTGTCTCCCTTGCCCTTTCTTTAATGTGGCTGAAGTGGCAATATAGGATCACAAGCCCCTTTTTGTGAAGGCTGAGCACAGGTTATTCAGGTGCAAGTGGGTCTGTGCCTAGCTCCCCCCTTTAATCCTGCCAGCAGATGGCCCATTGAAACACACCTAGGCCCGTATTTATACTTTTTGACGCTAAACTGCGCTAACGCAGTTTAGCGGCAAACATTTTTGCACCGGCTAACGCCATTCTGAAGCGCCATGCGGGCGCCGTATTTATTGAATGGCGTTAGCCGGCGCAAGCAGACCGGCGCTGCCTGGTGTGCGTGGAAAAAAACCACGTACACCAGGCAGCGCCGGCGTAGGGAAAAATGGCGTTAGGGCGTCTTAAAAATGGCGCAAGTCAGGTTGACGCTAAAAAATCATCTTAACCCGATTTGCGCCATTTTTAACGACGCCCAGACGCCATTTACATGACTCCTGTCTTAGTAAAGACAGGAGTCATGCCCCCTTGCCCAATGGCCATGCCCAGGGGACTTATGTCCCCTGGGCATGGCCATTGGGCATAGTGGCATGTAGGGGGGCACAAATAAGGCCCCCCTATGCCACCCAAAAAAAAAAAAAATGTATACTTACCTGAACTTACCTGAATGTCCCTGGGATGGGTCCCTCCATCCTTGGGTGTCCTCCTGGGGTGGTCAAGGGTGGCAGGGGGGGTCCCTGGGGGCAGGGGAGGGCACCTGTGGGCTCATTTTGAGCCCAGAGGCCCCTTAACGCCTACCCTGACCCAGGCGTTAAAAAGTGGCGCAAATGCAGGGTTTTGTGCCCCGCCCACTCCCGGGCGTGATTTTTGCCCGGGAGTATAAATACGACGCATTTGCGTCGCCGTCATTTTTTTAGACGGGAACGCCTTCCTTGCATCTCATTAACGCAAGGAAGGCGTTCACGCAAAAAAATGACGCTATTTGCCCATACTTTGGCGCTAGACGCGTCTAACGCCAAAGTATAAATATGGCGTTAGTTTTGCGCCGAATTTGCGTTGAAAAAAACGACGCAAATTCGGCGCAAACGGAGTATAAATATGCCCCCTAATCTCCCTATTGTGCGGCTGTAGGGGAGGAATTCACAAAGTCTACCTTCCAGCTACACCCAGTCATGTGACTCAAGACAGGCTATAGGCACAAAAGGCTAAGGGCAAGAAAATGCCAACTTTCTAAAAGTGGCATTTTCAAGATTGTAAGGAAGAATCTGACTTTACTTTCTCATTACAATTTTATGGGTATCAAACATGACATGTCTACCTGCTCCCAGTTAGGAGTTACAGCGTATTAAATCTAATAAGGAATCCTTAATTTTATCCTATGGGAGGGGTAGGCCTCTCAGTTGTGAAAAATGAATTTAGGAGTTTTTCACTACCAGAACATTTAAAACTTAAAGTTACATGTCCAACCTTTTAATTATACAGCACTCTGCCTGCCTTACGGGTGACTTATATGTAATAAAAGGGGAGTATAAGGCTTGACAAGGGGTTTCAATGCCAAGTTGACAGGGCAGTTTAAAACTGCACTCAGGCTGCAAAGGCCAGGCGTGGGACATGTTTTAGGGTGCTACTTAAGTGGGTCGCCCAATAAGTGCTGCAGGCTCACTGGTAGTATTTAATTTACAGACCCTGGGTATATGGCATACCACTCTGCAAGGAACGTATAGATAAATTAGATGTGCCAATTTGATATATGTCAGTCAAACCATTATTATGGGAGTGAGCACAAGCACTTTAGCACTGGTTAGCAGTCCTAAAGTGTACATATTCCCAAGGTCAACAAGAAAATTGCAGCAAAAAATTAGAGGTAAATAGACAGAACATTTGGGGGAAGACCACCTTAAGGCTGACAGGTCTAACAGAAGTCTTCCTTTATTTTGTTTTGCTGCCACTGTACAAATCCTAAATAAAGTAAAACATACATAAGTGCTCATATTTATGTTCTAATCTTTTCAAAGTTTACAACTCAGGTTTGTCTGCATAAGAGCATATGATAAGATTATAAGAGCACTGTCTATGATAGAGTAGCATCATCGCCTTCGCTAATAGCCTGTTACTATTTTAGGCTTGTTCCCTCCTCTACAGATTCAATTTGCGCTATGCAGAAAGAATAAATAACTGGTTTATTCAAGGTTCTGTAGTCTGGGATTTTACTCCTTTCCTGGTCCACTGCCTCTTCCAGGACTAGACTGGGAACCCAAAGCAGTGCTGGGAAATTTTGTCACACCAGCCCCAATAGGGTACATAACAAGCAAGCCTAACCACTACAATCAGGCTTGTGGGATTCTCCCTCCCCAAAAAAAAAACATATTTGGGAAACAATTGCAAAATAGGTGCATTCTACAACATATGTTTTCATTATATATCCAATTGTATTGGTTTTTAAAGCATAGTAAATGATGACCTTACAGTGCACCAGAATGTGGCAAGTTAGTCAATGATCACCTCCCAACAATGCCTATCATCTCTCCATAGCCCCTCTCTCAAAAGTATTTAGGCCCATATTTATACTTTTTGACGCAAAACTGTGCCGGCGCAGTTTTGCGTCAAAAATATTACCAGCCGGCTAACGCCATTTTGGTGCGCCGTGCGGGCGTCATATTTATACTTTGACGCAAGGCGGCGCAAACAACAGGTGGAAGTCATTATTTTTGACGCACACCGCGGCGGCAAGTCGTAAAGGAAAACGACGTTAACGCAGTGGAAATGACTGTGGGTCGATTTACGACACCGCAAACCGGATATGCGCCTTTTTTTGACATAATAGCGTCAAAAAACACAGCGAACACAGCCATTTCACCAGAGGAGAGCCAAAATGGATCCCAGATGCCACTACAGACCCCAGGAAGATGACAGCAGACCAGGAACCAGCCAGGAGGACCCACACAAGAACCAGGACACTTTCAAGAAGAAAAGAAAGTGTCGCTTCAGTGCAGAGGAGCAGGAAATCCTGGTTAAAGAGGTGACGGAACACCAGCACCAACTGTTTGTCACATCAAAGTTGCCAATCAGTAGGAGAGAGGCTATATGGCAACAAATTGTCGACAAGATTAACAGTGTGGCTGAAGTACGCAGAACTGTCATCGAGTGCAAGAAACGCTGGCATGACTGCAAACGCAGGACCAAGGAAAAGATGGCCAGGAACAGGAAGGCAGCACTGCTGACTGGAGGGGGCAGTCCAGCACACCAGGAGGCCCTGGACCACATGGAGGAGATGGTCGCAGCTGTCATCCTTGAGGAGATCGTCACAGGGATTCAAGGACAGGACAGCGCAGACTACCAGGACACAACGCACATGCAGGGTAAGTCACATGGGGAATTGAAATGCACTAATGTCAACTGCAACCAGGGGGGGGGGGGAATACCTACTACACATTGCATGGAAGTCATCTAATACATGGAGTGGCATGGGTAAAGGGGCACGGCAGGGGGGCATGGCCCGTACTGAGAAGACCTGGGGAACACCATTACACAACACCAACAACAGTCCCATGGGGGCATGCTGTCATGCCAACGATGGAGCAAAGGGAAAGCCACGATAGGAGGAAAGGCCACTACGTCAAACTGACATCCTGGCACTCGTCAGCCAACATACCTCCTACATTAACTAGGGCCCTATTAACAATCCTCTAGCCAAACCGACAACTGCAATGTCACTGCGACAACAGTTGCCACTACCACCTCTGATCTGTGTGCAGCTCAAGTAGCCAATGGCAGTAACCTCCCCATGGAACATACATACCTAAATTAGGGGGTGATGATGACATCTGCAACAATCTCCTGAAACAAGACAAAGGCCCCAGTACACTCAAATGTCAATGCCCATAGTTGTCACAAACATCAGCCAAAGTAAACAACAATAGGAGCGACACAGCACTTAGGACACACCCATTCTGCATATGTCAGGGTCCATCCTGTGCCTGGGTAACAAGGCTACATCACAAATGTCATACTGCTCAGACAACAGCATTGAGGAGGGGACACATGTAACTGGTTACTGAAATACACCTGCACAGTCAGAGGATGAAATAGGACACTGAAACTACTATCAGGGCAATCCAATGTAACACACATTACCCAACATCAGCAGGACACATTAACAATGTCAACATCCATATCAGATCATAACTATGCCATGCATAGGATATGCAACATGTCAATTACATTTAAGTCAATGTGAACGATCAGGGATTGGGGCAGGTCCTGATAGTTAAGTGTGCTGCCAGGGCCATCAGAACACCCACAGCCAGTGAAAGGTCTCACCATGAGAATGGATATACACGGAGGGTCGAGTAGGAAAAGAAGGTGGCAATTCTCTATTTCGCATAAAGCAACACCTAGAGGCAATGAGGCTGACAAGTCTGATAACTCAATAACATACATGTGACACACAGGTGGGCCATAGGCCTGAAAAAATGCCCATCTGAAGGACTGCAGATATTAACACAAAACAAGATCACAAAGTGAATTAATCAAAAGGCAGGCACGTCACGTCAAAATTGTCACAACACAGACACACTAATTTTACCCTGTTTCATGGCAGAGGAAGATGGATCTCCTGCCGATATGCCTGTCCCAGATTTCCCTGATGACATGGATGACGAGCCGATAAACATTCCCCAGGAGACTATCAAAAAGGTCCTTGAAACCGTCCAGACCCCACCTTCAGTCACAAGGAGGAGCACAGAACAAGCAGCCATCGCAGAGGATCCACCCACCACCCCAATTGTAAGACCTGCCAGCTCCAATACAGCTGAGGACTCAGACGACACAGACACAGCTTTGAGAGAACTGTAGTTGGAGTACAGCGGGAGCTGGCCAAGGAGGTGCGGGTGGGGATGCAAAATATGGCAGCCAGCCTTGAGGGGATGCGTTCGTGCATGATGTCATCTGCAGATCAGGCAGCAGCTATGCAAGCTCTAACATCTATCTTGCAGGAACTGCAGAAAACCCAGAAGGAAATCAGCACGGCTGTAATACAGTTGACCCAACACCTACAACAGCAATCCTGTCAACGCGTGCACAAATGCAACATTGAACCCCTCAGGGACGACCTGGCTGCCTACCATCGTGATGTGGCTGCTATTCTCAAGAACCAGCAGGCCCTCCTTGCAGCAGTACTGCCCTTAAGACCTTCACAGGGAGCAGCCACCGGGATGTCTGACTCCATATCTTCTAACACTGAGGTGTGTGTTGCCCCTTCATAACCAACAACAACAAGGACAAAGCAGGCAACACACACATCAGAAGAAGAAGACATGGAACAGATCACATTCACAAGGAAAAGTACCCGGAAGCACTAGTCCCTGCCACATGGCCAACTATTACCAAAGTCCTGCATTTTGAAACATGACAGTCTTACAAAAACTGTACTCAAGCACTGTTCTGCTAACCACAGTATACCTTGTCACCCAGCCCAGTGATTGTCTCTCTCCTACTCATTGGCTAAGTCTGTCCCTCTGCACTGTCTGAAACAGCAACCCCAGCATGACAAAAGCATTTTGGTAAACCCTTGTGTTGGATCACAATGGAAGATATCACTATAATGGACTCACAATCATGGACAATGTACATATAGCACTACAGCACTTGTCAATAAATAGCACTTACACAACAAATCTGTCTCTGGGTAATGTGACATATCAACTGCGCAGTAGATAATTGAAATGTCCCTACTGTCAAATAACGTAGCTTGTCAATACAACTGTCCAGAAATTATGTAGTTAGAGAAATCTGCACAGTGACCATGATTGCATCATATTCTGCCCATCCTGAGGGAATAATCTGATGAAGTGAGAAACCATACACCACCATGCTGTGTTGAACAGAAGAATGCTTCCTCAGGGGATAACTAAGTCATCAAATAGTGCCGCTAAATGTTGTCAACGTGCAAAAATAACACAATAAACATGCTACACTAATCTAAGTAAACACTAAAAAAACTGCACAAATGAAGGTGTCTGAGTTAACATACAAATAGGTAATCATGCCGAACTGTGTCACAAATGATGTATGAGGGTCATGAAGACAAGAATACAAGATTGCCAATGAGAACTCATCTTATAAGGGTGTGCATGATCATCATACTGCAGTCAGACCTAAAACTGTTTCCCCAATATCAAGTCTGGAAGCACTGTTAGTGACTTTGAAAACACACTTATCAACAGAAACACATAGTCATCCATATTAACTGTGATTGGTGCTTGCAACAAAGGGTAGACACTTTGCAAGGTAGCTCTGGGTTAGCTGCCAATCGTACAGCTCAGTTGGGATTTGTGTGTAGCATTGGACACAGATGTTATAGTACAAAAGAGATGTACACGGAATCCAAACCCACGATCAAGTACCATTCAACACATACTATTAAGGGGTAACCAAATATTTATTAAAAGCTAACCATAGATGAGGAAACTGAGGGAAAAATCTTATCTACCCTAATCTACCCTGACTACTCATTACCCACAACTGTCCCTAACTAACCTAAGCTACACTTACTTATCACATGTAACGAAACGTTCTAAACATCTACCCCCCACCCCCCTTATGAGACGGGACACATTGAGGACAACACATACTAACCTAAACACATACTATACTATCCTAAACAAATATATATTTTTTGGGTAATTTTTAAAAAAAATGTTTTTTGCTTTTTTTTTTTTTTTTACACACAAGAACCCCAACATAGCCCCCCCCCCACCCACCCACACATGTAATAAGTCAAAAAAGAAACAAGCAGGATCCCCTACCCCCCACCCACTAACACTGACTAAACTAACAGCCTATACTAACCTAACACTAAGCCCCCTAAGCCCACTAAGTATAAGAACAAGGAAAGAGGAGGGAGGGGAGGGTATCATGTCCATCTATTCAACTCTAGAGGTTGGCCCTCCGGAGGGTCCTCTTGATA
Source organism: Pleurodeles waltl (assembly GCF_031143425.1). NCBI lineage: Eukaryota > Metazoa > Chordata > Amphibia > Caudata > Salamandridae > Pleurodeles > Pleurodeles waltl. The sequence continues at coordinate 1,284,985,727 of NC_090440.1, forward strand.
TCCTTGACCCACCGTTTAATGTGCTGCACGTCCCGGCTCAGGTGGCTCACCTTGCGCAGCACTTTGTCCATCTTGTTTTCAAGTCTATTGAAGGCTACAGGGTCAACAGCTGGAGCAGTGGCAGTCTGGGTACCGGTGGAGAAGGTCTGTGTGGGCTGTCCTGCACTGGTGGCAATGCTGGGGCCAGGAAGTCCAGCAGATGTAGATTGAACAGAGGCAGCTGTTGGTGGGGCCACCTGGCTCAGATTGGTGGTTGTTTCTGTGGTGGCTGTGGTGGGCACAGTAGGCCCACCCTGCGGGAAGGCTCGCCATGCCCCGGAGGCACGTTCATGGCAATATCGCCGGGCCATCCTCCGGAACCCCGAGTCCACCAGCAGGATGTGCTGGTATCGCATGGCCCGACGCTGAAATTCACGGACCTGGTCTGGAGTCATGTTAGCTGCTGTGAAGACAAATGCTGATATGCCACATTAGTAACTGCATTGTGTGAAACAGCACAGCAAGTTAATCAGACAATACATCTACTGTACTTCTAACAGCTCATATCACGATACAGAGCATCAAATGTCCCTGAGGAAGTACATGGCAGGCCAGACAACAAAGGTCACATCACATAAAGCACCATTCATAACCCACAAGATGGGTAACAACTGGCCTTGACTTGCAATCTGAGTTCTGACAGTTAACATCTAAGAATCATGCTGCATATCCTCCACCAACAGCTGGGCAACAAATGTCAGTGTACGGAAAGCAACACTAAAGCCACATGGTCTGCAAGTTGTAACTGGACTTTCCAGTATGGTACCAAGTGCCAAACCTGAGTGTGTATACTAGTATGCAACCAAACCGTCACTTCTTCACAGGTATGTGTAACATACTGGTAGCATCAATACTAGGTACTCCATTCACAAACCCATGGGCGTGTTTGAGGGGGGACGGTGGATACACAACTATAATTTGCCAACAACATGTACACCGAGGAGTGTATAGGCTAATCCACACATGTTAGTCTATACAGACACACCACAGGTAAGGTCTATCTACATTTTGGAGTCAGCAAACCCTCGAGCACTCATAGGGTCAGACATGTCAGGAAAATCAGAACTTAGTATACAACATACACATCCAGTGAGGCCTGACTTACATCAGACACAGAGTTGCTAGAAAACCCATGATCATGAATTGCATGCACACCTAGGCCATTACACTCAGGTTCCACAGACTTGATGCACTACATGTGGAAGTACATGATGCTAGGAGGTTCTACCTACTGTTTCAAAATTACGTAGGTAAATAGTGAAGCAGATGTCTATTGGGAAGCTATTAGCTTCACCAATCTTAGAGAATGTGGGTCTGACAGGCTGACTAAATAGGGGCTGACTTCCATTGCGACTCTTGGTGATACAAGTGTCAGAGACATGACTATCCCCTGTACTCACAGTGGGGCCTACAGGGATGTCCTACAATCCCTACATGATACCATTGGATACGCATTGCCTAACTCAAAACATGTGAAAACTGCATTCCCACTCATGGAAGAAGTGAAAAACTTGCCCACAGCATCACACCTTGCTATGCATCCAACTCACACGAGTCTATAACCAGCAAACACAACACATAACAGACATATCAACACTTACTGTAGTGGTCGGGGTCCTCAAATGTCACCACCTCTCCCACAGTGTAGGGCGCCGGTCCACCTGTAAGGTATGGAAGGAAGAAATGTGCTCAAAATCTGTGCACAGTGCAACATTTTCAGTATCATTTACAATGTGTAGGCTGAATAAGTAAATGGCAGCCATTCAGACATTATGGTACTGCATCTGATATTTCACGGCCAACTTGTACATAGCATGGTTCTCCTGTGACAGTTACACACATATCTGCATACATACATTGGCCCTAACTAACATGTGGTTGCAAACTTGCCCCATAATTGGTGAGCACTAAAAAATATGGAGTGTAATCGTCTCATCATGTGCATCCAAGAGAAACATCCAACGCCTGGTTACTTGAGGACTGCATTACCAGTCAAACATGTCTTGTGGCCATGACACATTTAGTGCACATAGGCCCAATGTACAGAGGGAGGGGCAGGGACTCCTGTAAGCCATCCTGTTGTTACCGTATAGTCAATTGATGTGGCCCAGCTATGGTGATTTGCACCAACCATGGAGATGTAAAGCCATGTGCATACACTTGGACTGCCATCCATATTTGGATTGTGGCTCAACCGATTCCAACAAACATCTTACGATGTTAGCTGTGGGCACCTTACACCTTTACACGATGTATTCAAATCATGAACTGACATTTATCCAAAAAGATTAAGAAACACAATAATCTCACACATTCATAGTACTTCTGTGAACGCATTCCTTCCACACTCACCAGACTCACATGAGACCAATGTTTGAGCCACTTTGCTATTATAAATTGTCGTGAAGGCAGCACTCATTTTCAGCATCATGTAGTGATTCTAAAGTCAGTCTAGCAATTGCGTCAACATAGTTGGCCTAAATGTTGGTACATCTGTACTTCTCTGTCAATAGTACCCTATATAGACATGATTGGCTCCTTTTTTGTTAGCTGTGCTGACAGAAAGGCCGCACCAATTTCCTACATGGTAAAGTTACCTGTAAGTTTGCTGAGCAAGTGCTACCTGACAGCTAGCAATTGTGATCCTTGCCATAGTGAATCAATGATCCCCTTATATGTCCCCAAAATTACACACAGTCATCAAGTTAGCTGGCAGACATTGCACTAATCCACTGATGTCACTACAGAGCATTCATTTGTGCACAGTAACAATAGTAGTACTCACCAACAGTGCCACCAATCATGATTCCCAGGTGGTCCAAGAGATCCTGCTCCCTGGTGATGAGGTCAGCCCACCGGTGCTTCAGCTGGTGGTCACTCCTCTGGCTGGCATACACACGCTGCAGGTGATGCAGCACCTTTCCCCACCGGATTCTGTGCGCCTCTGTAGGGTACCCCTGTATGACCCTGCCCCCTGCCTGGATCATGAGCAGCAAAAAATGTGTCACCAGCCAGATGAAGCCCCCCAACTCCTCTTCCCCCATCCTGCCAAGACGTGGCCTACCAGACATACTTCTAATTGAAGAGAAGGAATAGGGGTAAAAGAAATAGAAATGGGAAATGGGTGAAAGTAGGGGTAAAAAGACAGAAAAAATGTAAACCTAATCACTAAAAGAGCCCACTGTCCCCAAATTAACACTACCCACAACAGACTCCCACAAACAAGAAATACACAAGATAAATGGACAAATGTAGACAAAACACAGTACTACAGTATACACAAACAAAATTTATTTCACAAAAGGACTTTACAGATAGCACACAGGACAAATACAGCACAAAATCTCTGGACAACACTCTCTACACAGCCACACAGTCTAAAAGGATCATAGACTGCAAAGTGAAAGTGAAAGTACACCCACTGTACATGATCTGTAAACAGGATATCCTATTACATCACTTCCTGAATGAAAAGTCCCGCCTTTTTTGCGTTATGCGTCATTTTTTGTTGCACAAAACTGTATTTGCGTCATTTTTTTTTACGCACAGACGTGAATATTAACCCGCATCCACATAATGATACATGGACTGTACAAATATCTGGACGCGGGCTATATTTCACTCCTGTGCGTCAAAAAAAATGACGCAAATACAGTTTTGGTAAACAAAAAATGACGTACACCGCTAGGGACGTCAAAATTACAGTGCATTAACTGGTTTGGGGCATTTTTACTTCTTTTTTGGTTATTTTACATTTGAAACACATTAGAGATTGGCTAATTGAAGACAGTATGGTGTTGATGGTGTATGTTCACAAGTGTGACATCATACTGCAGCGGAACATCATCCACTACACCCTTCACAGTATGTTTACAGTTGGCTGACGTCATAGATGGTCATAAGTGTGGCCTACATATATGTGTGGCACAAATTGTGCATGTTTGCCATAAGGAGAGGATAGCAATGTGACGCACATATGTACAATACCTAATTGCCTTTGGCTCAAAGTGTGTGCTTTGACAACTAATTTGTTGGTTGACCAGGTGTGTGTGTACATCACATGAAGCATTATTGTACATTTGGTTGTATGAATGTGACGTCCATGTGTCCAACCCTAAGATGCAAGTAAAAATTGGAATGAGCAAGGGCATGTGTTAGTCATACATGTAACAACACCCGCAAAGTATACCTCCAAGTTTTAGGGTCACGTAGACACCACATGTGACATAGCATGCACCAGATGGATGGCAGACACATGTTCATGTCGAAGGTCCACAATTTCTACATCCTATGTCCTAGAGTATTGGTAAGAGCTTCCTAGGCACTAGTTGATGAATACCACAGTGAGTCATACACATGCATTGAGGAAGTGGGTACCATGGCCCATATTTATACTTTTTGACGCTAAACTGCGCTAACGCAGTTTAGCGTCAAAAAATTTAGCGCCGTCTAACGCCATTCTGAAGCGCCATGCGGGCGCGTATTTATGGAATGGCGTTAGCCGGCGCAAGCAGACCGGCGCTGCCTGGTGTGCGTGGAAAAAAAACACGTAGACCAGGCAGCGCCGGCGTTGGGAAAAAATGACGTTAGGGCGTCTTAAAATGGGGCAAGTCAGGTTGAGGCAAAAGAATCGCCTCAACCCGATTTGCGCCATTTTTTTACGACGCCCAGACGCCATTTCATGACTCCTGTCTTAGTAAAGACAGGAGTCATGCCCCCTTGCCCAATGGCCATGCCCAGGGGACGTGTGTCCCCTGGGCATGGTCATTGGGCATAGTGGCATGTAGGGGGGCACAAATAAGGCCCCCCTATGCCACCCAAAAAAAAATAAAAAATATAAAAAATTATACTTACCTGAACTTACCTGAATGTCCCTGGGGTGGGTCCCTCCATCCTTGGGTGTCCTCCTGGGGTGGGCAGGGGTGGCAGGGGGGGTCCCTGGGGGCAGGGGAGGGCACCTGTGGGCTCATTTTGAGCCCACAGGCCCCTTAACGCCTACCCTGACCCAGGCGTTAAATAGTGGCGCAAATGCGGGGTTTTTTGACCCGCCACCTCCCGGGCGTGATTTTTGCCCGGGAGTATAAATACGACGCATTTGCGTCGCCGTCATTTTTTTAGACGGGAACGCCTTCCTTGCATCTCATTAACGCAAGGAAGGCGTTCACGCAAAAAAATGACGCTATTTGCCAATACTTTGGCGCTAGACGCGTCTAACGCCAAAGTATAAATATGGCGTTAGTTTTGCGCCGAATTTGCGTCGAAAAAAACGACGCTAATTCGGCGCAAACAGAGTATAAATACGGGCCCATGTTTTTTGCACAGACAGACAAGGGTCAATCTCATATGTATGATGACACCACAGTTGAGGCCATAGAAGTAAGCCCCAACTATCAAGTGGCTGTGGTGGACCAACATACAAGACAGCACGTGTCCACATATTTCCAGTGATCAATTGCACATAGGTGTCTTGTTCATGTGTGTGGTCCAATGATGATCCTGTAGATTTTTTGGGATGTAATTTGTCACAGTTCGGCCAGGACTCATCATGAGTCAGTGGCAGCTATTCCTGTAACTACTGAGTATCCTTTGTTGATCAATGTGAGTAAAGTAGATGTGGACATGTGAACCAACATGTGGATGGTCCCACCCTGTCACTAAAGACGTGTAATGAGACAGTCAACAGGGCAACCTTGGTGAGCTGAGTGAGATAATGTCTCAATTGTCATGTTCCGGCAAGTGTCATTACAACATTTGTACACAGGTTGGCCTCTGCACTTCCCACTGCATCTGGGAACATCATAGCATCTGTGCTGTTTATTCTCGCAGCTCTTCACCACACACGGCCCATCACTATGTTGTGCGCATTGGGATGCTGTGTGTGAACTGTCATGGTTCTGACATTTGTGTATTAGTCATGTACATTACCAGAGGTTGCTGGTTGTGCTGAAAGCCCCTTACCCAATCCCTGCCTATGACCCTGGGACACTGTCACACTTTGTCATTCATGCATAAATGCAACCCAGAAAAGGGATGGGCCATGAATTTTGCATTTCCAAGAGGATTTAACTCAAATGGTACAGTTAAAAGGCAGATGATGCTATAGAATGTATTTGTGTATGCATTGTAGAAGCCCATGCCCAATGCCCCCTGATGAATGGCAGGTTTGCTAAAGCAAGTGTGGTACATATGTAGACACAGGGATACTTTAGTGTGACGCACAGACAGTTGCCAGTCAGGCTGACAAAATTCAAGTTGATTCAGGAGCCAGCTACTGGACAAGTTACATAATCAGTGGTCTGACTGAGACTGTTTGGAGGACAAACTAGACAGTGGACATGTCAATCTGTGTATGTCCTGTGTTTTTGAAGGTGACAAATGAACTCAAGGGCTGTGTTACACGGCTTAATTACTATCAATGGTTGACGATGTATTTGACATAATGGCAACTCCTATGCTGTTCCAAGCATTATCAGGGGCAGTGCTTTTTGTAATGGGTGGTGTGCATGGAGGTGATCACAGGTGTGGGCTGCATCTGTTTCTCACCAGTCCTGTAGGTGAGACTTGCATTCTAAGGGACAACAGACATTTTCACAAGGGGAAGCAATCTACATGTGCTAACAGGGCTGTGAAACTAGAAGACAGTGTATAAATTGACCTGATGTCCATGCAGTCAGATGTTCTTTGACAATGGCATACCTTAGGAAAGGGTGTAGCACACTGGTTTGCTAATGTTGGTCTGTGTTTGTAGAGGAGGTATTATCAGGGTACACATCTTAGTATTCCAGGGACCTCCTCCAACAGGTGGGTTGTGACCAGGTGCATGGGTGTGTCAGGAGTTAGGAAATGGGCTGACATGTACATGGAATGTCATGTGCGCAATGCATGTCATATGTGTGGAACTTGTGCTGTCTATGTTCTGCTTCTATGGAACTCTAGTCACAGATATTCCTTGCAAATATTGGATGTAGTTGGACTAACTGCTGTCAAGGGTCTTGTCAGACATTCCTGTTAGTGATGCCAAAGCACATTGACATCCTCATGTATGAGGCTTGTTTTCCCCTTATTGAGTGATGGTGTCATAGTTGTGTGCCATATGCTGCGTTGGACCTTGCTTTCAACATGTATGTGTGAAATTGTTGTGGTCCTCTACTATAGGCCTTCAAAGGAGATATGTACATGATATATGTCATTAAGAGTGTCTGTGTATGTCACCATTGTATGTTAGGCTTCACATTAGCTCTGGGATGTTCTGTGTCCTACTCAGTATCTCAGCAATGCTCCATGAGGCAACACTCTTATTCTGATAAGTAGAGATGAAGGTGTGTAAAAAGGAATAGCCAGACCATGATATGGTGATTATAATAGGTGTTTTTTTACATTAGTTAACTAAAGTGGTGAAGGTGATCATATTCAGAAGAAATTATTTACAATCTGTTGCCGCCTGTGTATACCAGCAGCTCCCCCTCCTGTTGCAGGCCAGCATCCTCCTCTTCCTCCTCTTCAGGCATGTGTGGCTCTGGTTCCAGGAGGGGAATGTTTCTTCTGATACAAATTTTGTGCAATATTGCACATGTGAGGATGATCCTACAGACCATCTCGGGGGAATATAGGAGGCTACCACCAGTGATGTCGAGGCAGCGGAACCTTGACTTGAGGATGCCGAAGGTCCGCTCGACAATGCTGCGTGTCCTCCTATGGGCCTCGTTGTATGCACGCTCTGCAGCTGTACTCGGGTTGCCAAATGGTGTCATAATCCATGGCTGGATGCCATACCCCTGATCAGCTGCAAGAGAAAATGAATGGGATCATGTTGATGTAGCTGGCACTATTGAAAAGACCTTTAATGGCAGTAGTTGTCTTGTGTTGTCTTTGACTCTTTTGTGTACTAATGTGACATCCTATGCTTGTAGGCTGTACCATCTGCATTGTGTTGTTTCCTTGGCTGAACGAGTGTTTGCCTGCTGATCGTTTGTCAGCAGTATGTTTTGGGATTTACAGTACAATGTGCCCTCACTAGCATTGTGACTTGTGATACAGGTGTCCGTGTGTCTTCACTGGGGGTGAGATGATAGTTCCATGCACAGTTAAAATTGAAAGTGTTGTTAACACGTTCATATGAAAGTACCCTGGACATCCCATACCTTTCGACTTATGCAATGTATTAATGTAAAGGTCATTGGGACACTTACAATTTGCAAGGTGACATTTAGGCAACCACACTCATTGAAGTCTTCTCATTAGGCTGTACAGTAAATTCCGATGTGTGACAGGTTCAATGGTGACTTAAGAAACATGGCTAGTGATGTCACGACCTCAGTGTGTTCCTGTCGACATGTTGCTGTTGTGGTGTATGTGTTGTGTGTCCTAGAGGGTTGCTGTGCAGTGTGTAAATAAGTAGGTTTTTGTACTTACCAACAAGTAGTCCATTGCCATACCGTCCATCCTGGAAGTGTTCATTGATGGTGCAGTGACGGAAGATGTATGAGTCATGTACACTTCCAGGATATTTAGCCACGATGTTGGTGATCAGTCCTTGGTGATCAACAATGGCCTGCATGTTGATGGAATGTGTGTGCTTCCTGTTGCGGTAGAGGTGTTCAGTTGCATCAGGTGGCACAAGGCGTACATGTGTGCAGTCGATTGCCCCAAGGACGTGTGGGGAGCCACTGATTGCGTAGAACCCCTGTTTAGTTTCCTGCTGCTTCTGCAGTGTGTTAGGGAAGCAGATGTGGCGGGGTGTCAGTTGAATGATGGCGTCCAGTACTTTGGGCAAAAAGGCGGAGAATGATGGTTGTGATATTCCGCCAACCAGGGCACCAGTTGTTTGAAAAGAGCCACTTGCCAGCATGTGAAGTACGGCAAGCAGCTTAGTTTCTGTTGGGATGGTGCGGTGTGTCACCAAAGTGGGGGCCAACTGCTGTTCAATGTTTCGCAGCAGCTGCTGAATGGCCTGCCAGTTCAACTGGTAACTCTGTATGATGTCGTGTTCCCTGAGGCCCTGAAGGGTTGTTCTTGGGCGGAATATCCGCTCCTGCCTTCTGCGCTGCCTTTGGGGTCCCTGCTGGTGTTGTTGTAGCTGCTGTTGTTGCTGCTGGGCTCTGCGTCTGCGTGCATGCTGGATTAGAATCACCTCCATGGCTCCCTGTTGCTGCTCTGCAGCTCTGCTGTTTGTTCTGTGTGTTCTGATTAAATACAGGTGTTTGCCCCATTTTAACTCCTGCCCTGACCCAAGCGTTCATTTTTTACACAAATCGGGCTGTGCGTCATTTTCTGGCTCCGCCTCCCAGCAGTGCGTCATTTTTGCCCAAAAGCATAAATACGACGCACGGCCGCTTAAGCCATTTTTTGGATGGGAACACCTACCTTGCATATAATTAACGCAAGGCGGGTTGCCGCATCCAAAAAATGACGCACACAGCGGAATTTTGTCATCCGCGGGCTCGGGTGTCAAAGTTTGAATACGGGGCAACGTTTGCGCTGATTGTGCGTCAAATATTTTGACGCACAATCGGCGCAGACGGAGTATAAATATGCCCCTTAATTTGTTTGATAGCACTTCTCTTACCAGTGGAGGGTGTGGAGTACTTTACATCACATACACATACAGAGGCAATGAATCGTATGTGTGTAAATCAGTGTATAGAAAATTTTAACAAAGGAGACTACAAGGTGTAGGATTCACATGTCATTCATAGTGGGAGGCATTTTTTAAGAGTGTTTGGTCTGTGGAAGCATAAACGCAGGATTCAGAGCATAACACAGGGTTTAGTGTTGCCTTTACTAGTAACAATTTATTTCTACCCAAACAAACCCTTTTTAGTATAATTAGGATAATCAAAGACTGAGAAAAAAACATAACTTTCTAAGCTGTACCATGCAGTTTGCATGCAGTCTTTGATGGCAGTTAATAGCTCACAGTGCTAGATTATATTTGTAACTTATGAACTGCACATTAACACAAGCATTTGCAATGCAATAGGTCTCGCATTAGCGAAAGTTAGAGCTGTTGGCATTGTAAATGATCATGTCAACCTCGCATTTGCGACCTTATAAATATTTAGCCATGCAACACATTACACCTTTATCAGAAATAAACTGTGTTTGTGCATTCCTTCATACACTTGTCATCATACTATAATGGTCTGAACAGCCCCCACAGAGCACCACAGTAAAAACAGCATTTGAAAGAAACATGTCATGTAACCATAAATTCAGCATGTACAGGGCATAATCACATAAAAAAGAATGATAAAGAACATTGCAGTGTAACCATATAAACAGCCCCTTGAATGCATAGTGTATTACACATTTTCAGGCCAAGCAGGCCTTTTAAATGTGGAGTCAGTGACACAAGGGTGCAAGGCCACAGGTCGTTAACTAGATGTCCCTGTAGAGTCAACAGCAGAAGGTGCAGTACCACTGGTCATGGCTAGATGTCCCTGTGGAGCCAAACGTACTCTGAGTACAGAGTCACAGAACACTGCCAGAACTTTTTCTGAAGTCAGAAACTCAGACTGTCCCCCAAACCCAGAAAAGGCTGAAGAAGTACCAGGTCCTCAGTGAAATGGCTTAAATATTTAGCCATGCTGTACATTAAACTTTTATCAGAAAGAAACTGTGGCCCGTATTTATACTCCGTTTGCGCCGAATTAGCGTCGTTTTTTTCGACGCAAATTCGGCGCAAAACTAACGCCATATTTATACTTTGGCGTTAGACGCGTCTAGCGCGAAAGTATGGGCAAATAGCGTCATTTTTTTGCGTGAACGCCTTCCTTGCGTTAATGAGATGCAAGGAAGGCGTTCCCGTCTAAAAAAATGACGGCGACGCAAATGCGTCGTATTTATACTCCCGGGCAAAAATCACGCCCGGGAGGTGGCGGGTCAAAAAACCCCGCATTTGCGCCACTATTTAACGCCTGGGTCAGGGTAGGCGTTAAGGGGCCTGTGGGCTCAAAATGAGCCCACAGGTGCCCTCCCCTGCCCCCAGGGACCCCCCCTGCCACCCCTGCCCACCCCAGGAGGACACCCAAGGATGGAGGGACCCACCCCAGGGACATTCAGGTAAGTTCAGGTAAGTATAATTTTTTATATTTTTTTATTTTTTTTGGGTGGCATAGGGGGGCCTTATTTGTGCCCCCCTACATGCCACTATGCCCAATGACCATGCCCAGGGGACAGAAGTCCCCTGGGCATGGCCATTGGGCAAGGGGGCATGACTCCTGTCTTTACTAAGACAGGAGTCATTTAAATGGCGTCTGGGCGTCGAAAATAATGGCGCAAATCGGGTTGAGGCGATTTTTTTGCCTCAACCTGACTTGCCCCATTTTAAGACACCCTAACGCCATTTTCCCCCTACGCCGGCGCTGCCTGGTCTACGTGGTTTTTTTCCACGCACACCAGGCAGCGCCGGTCTGCTAGCGCCGGCTAACGCCATTCCATAAATATGGCGCTTCAGAATGGCGTTAGACGGCGCTAAATTTTTTGACGCTAAACTGCGTTAGCGCAGTTTAGCGTCAAAAAGTATAAATATGGGCCTGTGTGTAGAAGGTGAAGTACCACTGGTTGTGGCTAGATTTTGCTGGGGAGCCAAAAGTCCTCCAAGTACAGTGTCACACAACACTGCGAGAACTTCTTCTAACATCAGAAGCTCAGACTGTCCTCCAAACCCAGAAACGGCTGAAGGAGTACTAGGTCCTCTGTGAAATGGCTAAAATGTTTAGCCATGTTGTACTTTAAAGCTTTATCAGAAATAAACTGTTTGTGCATACATTAAACCTTTGTCAGAAATAAACTGTGCTTGAGCATTAGCAGAAGGTGCAATCCCACTGGACAGGGTAGATATCCTTGTGAAGCCAACTGAGTTAGCAGTGCCTTGGGGAAATTATCATCCCTCAGCTCTTGGAAAACATAGGCCCATATTTATACTTTTTCAGCGCCACATTTGCGTCGTTTTTTTGACGCAAAATCGGCGCAAACTTACGAAATACAATTGTATTTTGTAAGTTTGCGCCGATTTTGCATCAAAAAACGACACAAATGCAGCACTAAAAAAGTATAAATATGGGCCATAGTGCATTACACATTTACAGGCTTAACAAGGGTGTCAGAATATTATCACAAATAATGCCCTTAGAAAACAACCTCCTTTCAGCTGTGGCTTTAATAAAATAAAAATAACCTAAAAAAAAATAAAAAAAAGACGATGTTATGATTTTTGGGCCCCCTCTAACCTAGTGTGACATACAAGATCTCCTGGACAGAAAGAGCACATGTTCTGAATGTCTTTGTGGTGGCCCCATTGCCCTAGAACCATCACAGGCTAAGTTATGGCCAAACATTTGTTGTAAAAGGAATGCCTGCAAAGCATTATGGGGTATGTTTATGTGCATACATTAAACGTTTATTATAAATAAACTGTGTTTGTGCATTAGCAGAAAGTGCAATACCATTAGTTGTGGCAACATGCCCCTGTGGAACAAACTGAACTAATAGTGCCTTGTCCTTCATCTCGTGGAGATTATAGTGCATTGTATAATCATAAACCCAAAAAAAAACATCAGAATATTATTACAAACATAACCCTTATAACACAAGCTCCACTCTATCTATCTATCTATCTATCTATCTATCTATCTATCTATCTATCTATCTATCTATCTATCTAGATATAGATATATAATTTCAGCCACAACAAAATCTAAAAACACATTAAACTGTGGAAGAGGTTATGATTTTTGTGACCCCTCTAACCTACTGGGACCCAAACGATGACCTGGACAGAAAGGGCATGTTGTTTTGAATGTTTTGGTGGTGATCCCATTGATCTAGGTCCTTCACAGGCTGAGTTATGGGCAAAAATGTGATGTAAAAGAAATGCCTGCAAAGCATTATGGGGTGAGTTTCCATGCATACATTAAACTCTTATCCAAAATAAACTGTGTTTGTGCTTTAGCAGAGGGTGCAATACCACATGTCATGGCTAGATGTCCCTGTGAAACCTACTGAGTTAGTAGTGCCTTGAGGCAATTTTCATTTTTCAGTCTTTGGACAACATAGTGCATTATACATTTATAAGCCAAGCAAGCTTGTCAAAATGTTATTACAAACAAGGTCCTTATAACACAACCTCTCCTCAGCTGTAAATATAAACGTTCCAGCAAAAAAAAAAAAAAAAAAAAGTTCAACTATAAAGTGAATGGTGAAAGATGTTATGATTTTTGAAAGAGCACATTGTTCCGAACGTTTTGGTGGTGGTCTCATTGCCCAAGAACCACGACAGGGTAAAAATGTGTTGTAAAAGAAATGCCTGCAAAGCATTATGGGGTGAGTTTCCCTGAGTGCAGTAAATATTGTAGTATCAGCTCTCCCGCTGTGCGGGGAGAGTCGCTGTTGAAGATTCATTCCTGGGTCAATTTCATGCTATAGAAAGCCACAAAAAAATGTGCAACACCCATGCATCACACAACTACTTGTAATTAGTGATTATGTTCTGAAAGGAGCAAGTGAAGGGAAAATGCAGAAAACGATCGCCCGCGAGTGCTTACTGACAAACACAAGTTGCAAGAAACAGTGAAAAATAGTCAGTCAAAGCAACAGAAAAATATTCCTGGCATGATTAAACTGTACTTGGCCGGTACTCCTTAGCCAAGTACAGGAAGTGACGTATTACGCAAAATGCAAAAACATTTGAAGCTATATTTTGGTGCAAACTACGCCCTTGCATCAATTTTATATTAAAGGGTGCATTTCACAGTAAGCAAATTGTCTAAAAAATGCAAGTGTCAAAAACAACAGTACTTCCTTTCTGATTGTTTATGATGATCCTGGTCTCCCATGCAAAAATGTTGACAGGAACTGTGGCATAATTACTTAGGGCCTCATTATGACCCTGGCGGGCGGCGGAGGCCGCCCGCCAGGATCCCGCCCTCCAAATTACCGCGCCGCGGTCAAAAGACCGCGGCGGGTATTACGAGTTTTCCCCTGGGCTGGCGGGCGGTTCCAGTAAAACCGCCCGCCAGCCCAGGGGAAAACGACCTTCCCACGAGGATGCCGGCTCGTAATCGAGCCGGCGGAGTGGGAAGGTGCGACGGGTGCAGTGGCACCCGTCGCGTATTTCAGTGTCTGCAAGGCAGACACTGAAATACTTTTCGGGGCCCTCTTACGGGGGCCCCTGCCGTGCCCATGCCATTGGCATGGGCACGGCAGGGGCCCCCAGGGGCCCCGCGACCCCCCCCTACCGCCATCCTGTTCATGGCGGCTTTCCCGCCATGAACTGGATGGCGGTAGGGGGGGTCAGAATCCTCATGGCTGCGGAGGGAGGATTCCAAAGAGCAGCGGAAAGTCAGCGGGAGACCGCTGACTTTCCGCTTCTGACCGCGGCTGAACCGCCGCGGTCAGAATGCTCATTGGAGCACCGCCAGCCTGTTGGCGGTGCTCCCGTGGTCGGTGGCCCTGGCGGCCACCGGCCGCCAGGGTCAGAATGACCCTCTTAATGTGGCGTGATGGTGCAATTATGGGAACTAAATGAACCACTCCAGCATAATTTAAATTGCATCAAACCCTAGTAAAATCATGTTACTTTAGGGCCTTTTCTACAAATATTTGGACCTAGATAAAAACTAGTGTTATGATCTTTAATTAAAACACACCTTTCAGCTCAGAAATGGAGTGTCTTAAGATAATTCAGTTCACAGTTTTGTTCTATAAAAAAGTTCATCAAAAAGCTATCATTTACCTGTGTGGACCGGGAATAATCTGTGATATGCAAACATAATGCGAAAAAGATAGTATATCAGAAATTGTAAGATGCACTAACTCTGCACTACTACCTAGGGTAATGTAATCATGTAATAAAGTTTTATCTTATGTTATAACGTTTGGCAGAATTAGAGTGCTTGAATCTTGGCTCAACATCGGAGTACAACAGTGGAAGGGGCTATTCAAAAAATGTTTTGGAAACCTAAGATTATTTCTTTTCCCTCAGAAACAGCATAGATTTATAGACAAGCATTAAATATACCGATAAAATACTTTATATTTCACCTGTTTGTTTTATCAAACATTCTTTTTTTGCAACATTTATAAACAGAATTATTTTTCTTTTGTAGCCCTCCTTCATTTACACTGGAGCCAAGTTCCGTCAGTCCTTCTTCCCCAGCTACCTTAATCACCCCAACTGATATCATTGCTCCTTTCAGCCACCCTTCTTTCCATCCCTCTTCTTTGTCCTTGCCCTATTACCTATAAACATCCCTCATATCATATGTGTGTTGCCCTGCCCTGAACTTTGAGATTCTCCATCCTATAATTTCTCTGACCCACCCATGCTCCATATCATCTCTCACCTCCTTCTGCCCCTCCTATTTTCCTTTCATATGGAATCTTCAGCCCCTCTCTTCATCTAGCACCTCTCAATAGCATTGCATTTGATCCTCCCACACTATCACGTTTCTGCTCCTCAAACCAATCCTCCTCATACCCCACCACCCATTACTACCCCTCCACCCACCACCCCTCCACAAAGCCATGTTACCAGTCATGGATAGTTATCTGCTATCCCTTCCTCTCCCCAGCTCTCCTCCATGGATCTTCAGGCAGCAGCAGGCAATACCCCATCTGATATTCCACCATATCATGTTTCTTTCATATGTACTATTATCATCCTAGCCCCATTGCTGTAGTTCATAATGCTATGGCTTTATAACATTTTCAGTAATTTTATCAAATCCAGTTGAGCATATTTCCGATTCAATCTGAATTGTTGAAGAATAGTGGAACCATCTGCATCTGCTTAATTATATTATCATGCCATTGCTGTTGCATGACCTGTATAAAACCGTAGTTAATGTAAGTAGTAATGGCCCTGAATCAGTGTACGGGTGATCCAAGCTATGTTTCAATCAGTTGACTTAATAAATATTTAGAAGGTTAATGAATTAAGTGCATTGAGTTGTCACAAAAAATGTTGTGCTGTCAGCAGCGGTGTAGTATATTTCATTTGTACCTTTGTGTCTGCTCATTAACACTGGTCAGTTTGGGATATATTGCCCCTCTTTTTACCTTGACCCCAGAGATTCTTCTAAAAGCTCAAGATTTCCAGGAATTCCCCTTAACCCTTAACAGTGTCTCAATACTGGGCTTTTGTATTCTCCAGATTGCAGGTAATCTCCCTCCCCTACTTAGCTTCTAAATGGGGCTGCATTCCTCTGAAAGTGAATTCCTCAAACACAGGACTCTGTGTTATTTCTTGCAGCCCACTGAGATGTTTAAAGAAACTGACGCTTAAAGGTTCTGGCAGGGACACTTACTAGTCAATACCTGGCTAATTTCTATTGGGCACAGAAATGCAACCTCAGAAATGTGATTTTTGCCATTCCCATTTCCTGCTGGGATCAACAGAATGATATGGGTTTACTCAAAGCTTAATGATCTCTTATCAACATGTGCATCAGAAATCTCTACTCAAACTCTCAATATTCTCTTTGTGATATCTTGTGTACCAGCAAGGTTGTTTTTAAGCTTCACACATTCACACAGATGCTATAATAATCATGTTAATGTGTTTTAATACCCGTGTATTCTCCCTTCACTCTTCTGAATGAACAGTCAGTAGTATCACAGACTCGACTTATGCCTCTGCCATGTTCACAAATTCAGGTTCGCCCAACAAAGTCGTAATCCCTGTTAAAGTGCACATCGGCTACAATGTGAACCCTTTAAAAATCACAGCGAAGCCTGGACCATATAGTGGACAATATAGTGCAGTCATATGAAAACGTTTTGCACATTGTAACAATGATATTTGACTGCCATATCTGTGACGACAGTTACCGTACTCACTGTCTTTTCACTTTTTGGACCTGCCCTGTCACATACGAAGTGCTCGAGTGCCACAACACCAATCTTTAAGGAGAATGAAATGTGGTATCCTTAAATTCCAGTTCAGTGTAATGGCCTTTTAGAACAGCACCCCTGGAAGAGGGATCTATGGACTCTATTGGAAATAGTCATGCACACTTGAAGCCAGACACTTACTTTCTCCACATTGTGTGTTGTTTATACCTGTGCACCTATTGAGCCTCCTTGGATGGTGACCTGCATGAGGACCAGTTGGCCATGGCACTTTGCAGGAGGTTTTCTAATTGAGGGACTAACTCTATTGGATCCATCATCTTTGAAACATTGCTTGGGTCTACATCGCAGAAATACTGAAGCTATCTGAAAGGGATGTGAAATGCACATTTTGCCCTATGGGACATGCCTCGCAACAGCATCTCACCAAATCTCTACTTTGTACAGTCATCTTCTGTTCAGGAATAGAATTTTAGATCAGAATTTTGGAAATGTTTTCTGCTTTGTGTGGCTGAGGAGATAAATTTGTGTCATATTTGGATTTGGTGCTACCTTTCCAACAGTGCCCCATTTTCAGTTAAGTAATGGTCTTTTGGAGGGGAGCGTGGCTTGTGGCCGATGAAGCCGCACGCGGAGCTCCCGGCGGCCATAGGAGGGCCTTAAGTATCCTGTCGATTTAGCTGCCCTGAAGGCGGAACTGAGGCGCGTCAGGGGGCCCTGTGCGGCGGGGGCACCGACACCCGTACTTTTTGAGGGCCGGGGGAGCCCCACAACGCCGCATGGAGTCTCCAGACTTCAGGCCGCCCTGAGACAAAGCGGCAGCCGCGTGTCGCGGACGGAGGAGGCCGCAGTGACTACGCAGTGCACGGGAGCACAGATCTGAGTGGGGCACGATCCGGATGCACCGTTGAGCAGGAGGCCCTGGTGCTGTGTGCTGCAGAGATGGCTGCATCCCCTCCCCGTACAGTCGAGGTTCTTCGGAGGACGGCTCCGGGGTGAGTGGGGGCCATGCTTGGGGGTATTTGAGCTGGAGGCTCGATCCATTGCCGCATGCCGGCCCCCACGGAGCGGACACGACAGCGTGCATTACCATTTGTACCCCTCCGACCCCCTCAGTAATAAGTGGGCACTGGAGATGATAGGGAGGATGATCTCACCCCCATCGCTCTGGAATCAGCCCCTAACACGTGGCGCATCATAGCGGAGCGCAGCAGGAGACACAAATAACGAAGCTCTCCTGGTCCCAGGCAAAATTGGCAGCAACGAGCTATCCTCAATGGTGGTGGCGAGGTGAGACACAGCGACACAAACTACAGATATATAGGGCTACAGCACGCTCCCACGCGGGGCCCCTGGACTAAGAAGGGGAGGTTGGACTCATTCATGCTGATAACCTCCATAATTGATGGAGACACAAACAGGCTTCGGCTGGGACTGGACGACCTGTCTCCTGGACCATTTAGGGTGCAATAGCCTGTTGTGGCTGGTGGCGTTTAGCCTCTGAGAGGGAAGTGGAGATAGCATCCACCACGATGGGCAAGCCAAAAAAAGGAGGGCCAGGACTCGGACGCTGTAGGAGCTAAAATGCCGCCCGGACAGACCACTAACATAGGGGCGTGCAGCAGCGTCCCAACCCCCGAGACTACCCTGGACACTATACTCCAGGCGATCCAAGCCTCCCGGGAGGCCCTAGAACACAAAATAGACACTCTAACAGTGGATCCCTCCCTGCTTAGGGACGACCATCGCAGACTAACGGATAGGGTGGTCTCCAATGAAAGAACCCTTGAACCATTGGCCCCAGACCATAAAGCTCTCCCCACAAACCTGTCAGACCTCGCATCCCAAGTAAAGATACTGGAAACAAAAGCAGAGGACGCTGAAAATCGAGCTCGTAGGAGCAATATACGACTGGTGGGTGTCCCTGAAAAGGTGGAACAAGGGGCGGCGAGTATGGGAACTTTTCTGGAGCAATTGATCCTAGGGGAGGTAGCTCCCGAGAGCTTATCACCCTTTTTCGCAATTGAAAGGGCCCATAGAGTGCCGGCTAGATCTCCTCCCCCGGGGGTAAGGCCTCACCCGATTGTTGCCAAACTGCTCCATTTTAAAGACAGAGACTATATTTTGGCCCAAGCAAGACTGAAAGGGGAAATAATACTAGGGAACCAACAGATAATGATCTTCCCGACTTCACCAGAGAAACACAAAAACAAAGAGCCTCTTTCAGGGATGCCAAAAGGAAACTCCGTGACCAAGGAATCCAATATGCTATGCCCTTCCCGGCCAAATTGAGGCTATCACACAACTTTTTCGCTTCGCCCCAGATGGTATGGGACTGGTTAGAATCTCATGACTCATCGGCCGCAGATTTGCAACGGGAAGTGGCTCGAACAAACAGCAAGCAGTGCAACAGGTCCAGCAGACTAGGAGCAATTGTAGCACCCCCACGTCACCAGGCACTACAAGAAATGCGAGAAGCAGTGGACGTTGCAGCGGTTATGAGTGGAGGAAGACCTGTTTCGACTCACTCCTCCGAGGCCTTCTCTGATCATGACTTCAATTTTGAAAGTACATCCATTTTATCTCGAGAAACGTCCGTCAGTATGCCTAAAGTAACACCGGGATCTTCAAAGGATATCATTTGAGCACTGTATACATTTGTGTTGATGAGCTTGAGGAGTAATCACACGGAGGGAATATAACAGTTTACTCTATTGAACAATGAAAGATGACTTGCCGGTGGCATGTGGGTCATGGGACGGGAGGGTCTGCGGCCAACTCAGGAGGGCTCGCTGTGGGAACCCATAGCCTGTGGATCCTCCTCCTATCCGCACAGTATAGTGGCCCGCGGCAAATGCTGGGGCTGCCAGGGAGCAATACTGATGAAACATGACTAGGGCTGATTGGGCACCCGATTGCACGCCGGAATGTTGGCTCTCGGTCCTAGGTGTGTCGCCCTACTTACTTAATGTTAGTCACTGCTTTAACAGTTTGGACAGGGATAATTCTAGATACTGGTCCTGGGGAGAGGGAGTTGGGGTATTGGGGTTATAGTTACATGCCTTATAGATAGTTTGCTCCCAGCAATGTGACATTTGATGTATTTGAAACTATGATGCGCACCTCCTTGGTAGTTTGCCTCACCTAGCTATGGGGTGGTGAAGGCGCCATGGCTTTCCACACTCATGCACTATGGATCCCTCCTTGACTTACAAAATAATTACCTGGAATGTCAGAGGTCTGAACAGCATGCATAAAAGATATAAAGTCTACAATCAGCTTAAAAGAATAGTGGTCCATGTAGCTATAATACAGGAATCACACCTCTTTCCTCTTAGAACAGGAGGTTAGGGCCCTCACGAAGAGATGGTGCAGCCAATTATATGCAACAACATATTCAGCCTTCACTAGAGGTGTAATAATATGGGTTCGCCCTCGGTGCCCTTTCAGAAGCCGCACTAAATTATAGATAGGAAGGGGTGGTATGTCCTGGTGGCTGAGAGACTAGAGGAGCAGGGAGCTTTTCTTGCAGCACTTTCCCAGGAATTGGGACCCTACCTCATGCAGGCAACTCTGATGGGGGTGACTTTAACTGTATTGCAGACCCTGAGTTAGATAGGTCGCACCCCCTGCCGCATTCCCCAGCTACTAAAGTGTCTAGATTGTTCTCTGAATGGCAGCAACGGTGGGGGCTTATTGATAGTTGGAGACACCTCCACCCTACAGACTGAGACTACTCTTTTCATTCCACAATCCACAATCTACACGTCTGCTTAGATGCATTCATAGCCTCCCCTGAGGTAAACAGCGTAGTGGAAGCAGTGGAATACCTATGCCGCACAATCTCAGATCATAATACCCTGTTGTTGTCGCTGGCTTGGAAAAGAGAAAAACCACGTATACCAAATTGGCACTTCAGAGCAGAAATGCTTGAGGATGATGCATTCAAACACTCGATATGGGGATTTCTTTGATCATAACACGGGAACAGCATCATCTCGAGCAATTGAGTGGGAGACATTTAAAACGGTCATTAGGGGTAAGTGTATAGCGGAGAAAGTGGGAGTTCGTAAGACCCTGGAACAAGACATCTAGAAATATGAAGACTCCCTTGGAGATATTGAACATCATAGACAACATAACCTAGAGCTGGCCCCCCTTCTCACAGATGCTAAATAAAAAGCCGCAACAGAGCAGTTTTGACTATAAAAGGTGTTTATCTAAGCAGCACGCAGAGGGAGATAGGGCAGGGTCACTGATGACATGGCTTGCGGCTCTACCGAGACCTCAAGCCTTGGTAATGGAGATTGAGGACTCTACAGGATGTCATCTATGTGGGCAGAATGAAATAAATGACAGGTTTACTAGCTATTATTCCCTATCATATGCCCCACTTGTGGGGCTAACCTGCGGCTAGGGGAGGAGGACCGACTGGCCCTCGCAGAACCAGCCACAGCAGCGGATATGAAAACTGTAGTGAAAAATATGGCTAGGGGGAAGGTGCCGGGAGCAGACAGACTCCCAGTGGAGTTTTAAGGTGCATACTTAAAGCAGTTGCCCCCACATCTCTGTGCCCTCTACATGGAGGTGAGGGAGAGGGGATCGCTGCCTCAGTCCACAAATGAAGCCATAATGATACCACCACTGAAACCTGGCAAACCGGCAGTGGATGCGCGCTCATACCGCCCCTTGTCCATGCTTAACATGGACTATAAAATACTTAGCCGAATACTGGCTGCCCGACTCTTACCTCATGTAAGGAAATGCCTCCTTTGCATGGTTACCCCCTGACGTTTTGCCTTTGCTGATGCCAAGTTATGATTTGAAAGTGTGCTGAGGCCTGCTAACCAGGCCCCAGCACCAGTGTTCTTTCCCTAACCTGTACCTTTGTTTCCACAGTTGGCACACCCTGGCATCCAGGTAAGTCCCTTGTAACTGGTACCTCTGGTACCAAGGGCCCTGATGCCAGGGAAGGTCTCTAAGGGCTGCAGCATGTCTTATGCCGCCCACTTCCTACACCCCATATGACAACACTAATTCATAGGGCGAAGCTGCTCTACACTAATCCCACGGCACAGGTACGCATAGGCAGGACAATATCAGAACCATTTCTAATTGGCAAGGGCACTAGACAGGGTTGCACCCTGCCACCCCTGCTCTTTGCGATTGCGGTGGAACCACTTGCGCGAATAGCAAGATCAGGGACCTGTTTTGAAGGGCTCCGGGTTGAGACGCAAGAACACCACATTGCGCTTTATGCAGAGGATATGCTGATCTTCCTAGGAGACATGGAAGCCTGTCTGCCAGGAGCGATGGCAATGCTGGAGCGATTCAGGGGTGCATCTGGTTTGCGGATAAATTGGCAGAAATCTTACATCTTCCCCCTAGTGGAAGGGGCCCGAGGGTGAGAAACACACAAGGGCTTAATTGGATCCCTTGTGCTTTTGGCTATCTGGTAGTTAACATATATCATAAGTCGGAAGACTTACTAGAGGGGAATATACATCGGGCAATTAGGAAACTGAGAGTCGACATGCAGTTTTGGAGAACACTTCCACTGTCGGTGACAGGGAGAGTATCGCTGATAAAAATGGTGGTGTTGCCCAGACTGTTGTACTATTTCTCTACCCTCCCATTGGTTATAGCAACATCGGTATTCAGAGACATTAATACCATGAAGACTGGTTTCATATGGGGGTCAGGCAGACACAGACTGGCTTTAGGTACACTTCAGAAACCCACATCGGAAGGGGGACTGGCCGCGCCAAACATGGAGATATAATTTTGGGCAGGTCAGCTGCAATGGCTGGCAAGATCCCTACATGAGGAACAGGAGAAACGGGACACGCAACATAATACGAGTGGGTCTTTCCACGCCCTCCTGAATGTGCGTTTGAACCCAAGAGGGAGACAAGAGCGGCTCCCACAAATATTGCATACTATGCAAGTGTGTTGGGGACGTAGTCTACAGCGCACTCGAACCTCGTTCCCATATGTACCGGAAATGCCAATAGAAGGTTTGACACACATGCCGGGGCGGCAGGCCCTAACTGGGGGCATGAAACTAGCAGTATGTAATATTACAGTACTAGGGGACCTGTTCCATAATGTGGAATTACGCACCTTTGCTGAGTTAAGGGAGTGATTTGATGTCCCTCCAGGAATGTTTGTTTTATACAATGCAATTATTAGGATTATACAGAGATCATGGATGGCAGGATCCCATGAGCCGACTATACATGATGGCTGCCGGATTATTTGCACACAGGGGGAAGAGAGAGGAGCGATATCAGCCCTTTAGAAAGCCTTGCATAAAGACACTTCCCTTCCTTTTGATAAACTCTGTCTGACATGGCAGACAGAATTGGTGACAACTATGGATGAACAGAGATGGGTCAGAATCACTACACACATACACTCAGTAACTAGGAACGCTCACTTCAAATTGATTAACCTTTATATTTATCACAGAGCGTATCTTACCCCCCCATAGAATAGCAAAAATGGATGCTGCTGGAGGTGGAGGGTGTCCTCGATGCTCATGGCCTGAGGCAGGAATAGAGCATATGTTCTAGAGCTGTCCAACAATTGTGCCTTACTGGGAGGAGGTGTTCAGGAGTCTGCCTGTGGTTACAGATAAAAGGCTAGAACTGACCCCCTTAGTAGCACTACTGGGGGATTTTCCTTGCCCTCATGCCAAAAAAACAACCAATAGATATATTGACCTAGCACTAATTCTGGCCAAAAGAGAGATCACGACACACTAGAAGGACGCCCGGGGCCCTCACACACAAAGATGGCAGAATGCAGTGATAAAATGGGCAGAGGCAGAGGGAAGCATATTACATCAAGAGGCAGCATGGGGGTGTGGGTCTAGGGACATGGAGAGACAATGGGACACATTGTTAGATTGCCTCAATCATCCAAGTGAAGCAGCCTCAGACCATTCGCGGTCAGCCTCTGAAATAGATACTGACGAAGACCCTAATTCATAAATGTCCAAATAACCGACTCTGATCAGGTTTCTCATCTGAAAAGACCATGCTGCTCAAGGACTGACCAGGGTTGCACCCTTCTTCAGCAGTGGTGGAGCCGCTTCTTCTATTTAATGAGGCCCTCATAGACCCGATAATGGAGGTGTGGAAGAAGATGTGACTTCGACAGCAGTAAATAGGTCTGTTGCAAGGAGGTATCGGGTGGCTCCTGGAGATCCAGCTTTCTTGTCAAGACATCCGACTCCAGAGAGTTGGGTGGTGCAGGCCTCATGCTCCTCCGCACTGCTCCAGGATCTTTTCCAGGGGTTCTTTCGAACAGGGAATCCAAGAGAATGGACCAATCTGCAAAAAAGGCGTTCTCTTCAAGCAGCTTGGCCCTTAAGTCAACAAATGCTACCTGTATCTTGGGCATCATGCCCTGATGGACGAGGCCAAGACGCACTCTGGATTGCCTCAGGAGGTTCTGAACCTTTTGGTGGATGCTCCGGCAGCTGCGACCGAGGTTATCCAATCTGGGCTTGACACATAGGACTCCGTGGTCAGAGCTATGGGCACGTGCATAGCAACAAGACGGCATGCCTGGCTTCAGTCTTCAGGATTCTCTCTCAATGTGCAGTCAACCCTACATGATCTGCCCTTTGATGGAGATAAACATTTTGGGACAAAAGCTGACTCTGCCTTGGAGTGGTTTAAGGAGAGTAGGGCCACGGCACGATCCTTGGGCTTGCAAGCTTCCACCTCTACTCCCTTGAGATCATTTAGGTGGTTCTGGGGGTTTAGGAGTGGCTCTTCCTTTCGGGGGAGATTCCAGGCAGCAGCACAGCAATCTACTACTGCTCACCCCTATAGATCTTATAGGGGAAGGGGTAGGGTTTGTACCAGAGGGGCCACACAGCAGCACTCTGCCTCTTCCTCTGGAGGGGTGCAGCAGGGAAAGCAGCCTTAGTCCTCCATCACTCCCTTTGCATGCATCTCCTGTAGGGGGGAGATTGTCTCAGTTTTCCCACATGTGGGAGTCAAGAACATCAAACTCCTGGGTCACCAAGATTGTGGGGAAAGGTTATACTCTTCCCTTTCGGGAGTTTCCCCCTCCCACGCCCTCCCCGCCTATGCTTCTGTTCAGAGGACCATCTTCTTTTATTACAACAGGAAGTTCTTGTCCTTTTGTCAAAAGGTGCAGTAGAGTTGGTTCCAGAGCAGGAGAGGGGTCAGGGCTGTTATTCAAGATGTTTCCTGATCCCCAAAAACGATGGTCGGTCGAGGCCAATCCTGGACCTGAGGATGTTGAATTGGTTCCTCAAGCAGGAAAAGTTCAAAATGCTGACCCTAGCACAGGTTCTTTTGGCATTGAACGAAAGGGATTGGATGGTGTCTGTCGACTTGCAGGATGCTTACTTTCATATTCCGATCCTCAAGTGGCACAGGAAGTATCTCCGGTTTGTGGTGTGGTCGCAACACTATAAGTTTGCGGTCTTTCTGTTTGGTCTTACTTCGGCACTTTGAGTCTTCACGAAGGTGATGGCGGTGGTTGCAGCAGAGCTCAGAAGGAGAGGGATAGCAGTATTCCCTTATCTGGACGATTGGTTAATCAAAGCCAAGTCTCTGGAGCTCCTGCGGCGTCACCTGCAATCGACAACCCAGTTGTTGTTCGATCTGGGCTTTTCGGTGAACGCGCCCAAATCTCACCTGGAGCCCTCTCAACACCTCCTGTTCATAGGGGCAGTACTGGACACAACATTGAATCTGGCCTTTCCTCTGCCGCAGCAGATTCAGGACATTTAGGCTCTGATTCCAATGTTCCAGAATGGAGCGGTCGTTCCAGTCCTCAAGGTCCTTCGTCTGCTCGGTCTGTTCGCTTCTTGCATTCTGTTGGCCACTCATGCACGCTGGCACATGATGGCTCTTCAGTGGTGCCTCCGCAGACAGTGGTTCCAACACAAAGGGGGTCTTGAGGAATCGATAAGGATCTCCAGAGACGCTGCAGCGGATCTTCGATGGTGGGCTGCGATCGGCAACCTTTCTCAAGGAAGGCCATTCTCGCTGCCACCTCCAGTGGCCACAGTGATAACGGATGCCTCCACTTTGGGGTGGGGAGCTCATCTGGGGGACCTGGAGGTCAAAGGTCATTGGTCTCCAATGGAACAGATGTTTCACATCAATCTGTTGGAATTGCGGGCGATACGTCTGGCTTGCAAGGCCTTCCTCCCTTCCCTCCGCGGTCGATCGGTTCAAGTCCTGACGGACAACACTACCGCAATGTGGTAAATAAACAAACAGAGAGGAGTGGGGTCGTACCTTCTCTGCAGAGAAGCTCTGCGACTCTGGTCCTGGGCACAGGTCCATCGGATTTGCTTGGTAGCAAACCATTTGGCCGGAGTTTTGAATGCATGTGCGGACAGTCTCAGTCGGAATATCTCGACCAATCACGAGTGGCGTCTTCATCCAGACCTGGTCCTTTGCATCTTCAGGATGTGGGGGTTTCCTCAGGTGGATCTGTTTGCCACTCGGGAGAACGCGCACTGCCCGTCGTTTTGCAGCCTCCAGTATCCGGTGCAAGAAACTTTGGGGGACGCGTTTCAGATGTCCTGGAGCGGTCAGTTGCTTTACGCGTTTCCCCCCATACCCTTGATTCCTCGGGTCCTGAGGAAGATTCGCCAAGACCGGGCCCAGGTCATCTCAATAGCTCTGGATTGGCCAAGAAGGGTGTGGTATTCACAGGACAGACCTCCTCTCGCAGTCGCAGGGGCAGGCTCTACACCCCCACCTCCAGAGCCTGTACCTACATGCCTGGAGATTGAACGGGGCAATCTGAGTACTTTTTCTCTCCCACCTGAAGTGGTGGACGTTATATTATCGGCCAGGCGACACTCCACCAAATCTATTTATGCAAGCAGGTGGGTTAAATTTGTGACTTGGTGTGGAGAGAGTCAAATTGATCCCTTACGTGCCCACTTATTTGACATTTTGTCATTTGCGTTATCCTTAGCACAGAGGGGTTGTGCAGTTGCGACTGTTAAGGGTTATTTGTCCACGCTGTCAGCCTTTCTGTGCCCTCCAGACCAACCCTCCTTGTTTAAGTCCTCAATAGTTTTGGGGTTCATTAAGGGTCTCACTAACAAGTTTCCGACCCACTCCATTCGTTATGCCACAGTGGGATTTGAACTTAGTGTTAGCTTTTCTGATGGGTTCACAGTTTGAACCGATGCATTTATGTCCCTTAAGGTTTTTAGTTTTAAAAACTGTTTTTCTAGTTGCCATTACATCTGCTAGGAGGGTGAGTGAGCTCCAGGTTCTTAGTGTGGAGCCCCCATATACTTCCTTTTATAGGGACAAGGTGGTGATAAGGACCAAGGCGGCTTTCTTACCGAAGGTTGTTACACCCTTTCATTTAGGACAGTCCATCACACTATCCTCCTTCTATCCTCCACCTCATCCATCAAAGGAGGAAGAGAGGCTACACTGACTATATCCAAGAAGAGCATTGAGCTTCTTTGTCAACAGGACGAGAGAGTTCAGACAGGATGACCAGCTCTTCGTCGGTTACGTGGGGAAGAGGAAAGGCAAAACTGTCCACAAGAGAATGCTTTCCAGGTGGGTCATTCTTTGCATCAAATTGTGTCATTCTCTAGCAAAGAAGGAACCTCCTGTGGGGTTAAGAGCCCGTTCCACCAGGGCTAAGGTGGCCTCTTTGGCCTTAGCTAGAGGTGTTCCTGTGGTTGACATCTGCAAGGCCGCAACTTGGGCATCCCTCCACACATTTGCTAAACATTATTGTTTGGATTCTGAAGTCCGGCGGGATGGCAATTTTGCATGGTCAGTGCTGCAGGATTTCTTGGTTTGACCATTCAGGCACCCACCATTGAGTGCGGAACTGCTTTGGGACTCTATTCTTTAGGTGAGGAATCCACAGGTAGTTGTATGCATCAGAAGAACAATTTACTTACCTTCGGTAACGCCTTTTCTGGTGGATACACTAGCTACCTGTGGAATCCTCACGGTCCCACCCGCCTCCCCGTTGCCTGGTTGGTCTTACCAAGATATCCTTGGGTGAGCATCTGTATGTTATTGATATGTTTATACTGATGCAATGATTTATATATGTGTATATAATTGTTTATATATATAAGTGTATATATGTATATTTATATGTAGATATTTAGATATATTTCATATTGTAGGACTGTATATGGTGGAATGTTTATTTCTACTCGTTATGTTTCCACTTGGTAGAATTAAATGTTGGTATATAACTTTTGCTTGATGTGTCCATGTCAAATATGTAGTGTCAATGTTCACCTCAAAAGGCACGTAAAAAATGGTGATAACTGACGTCTGCACTTCGACGAGGACCTTTTATTGCCTGGATGATGTCGTACAGCGTCGCGTGGGAGTCGGGCAATTGTGACGTCATTGTCGACGTGCAGAGCTAGAAGAAAAATTTCCATCGGATGCTGGCGCAAGGGGGGAAATTCTTTAGGTGTTGTATCCACAGGTAGCTAGTGTATCCACCAGAAAAGGTGTTACCGAAGGTAAGTAACTTGTTCGTCAAAAACATTCGACAAACACAGATACATTTACGTAGAATGGAAAAGATGTTATGTTTGAAGATACACTTGTCATTTATTCATCTAGGATGTGTTGAGAGCCATTTGTAATGAAATGAAACAGTGGAATCAGGATGTCCAGGAATCAACTAGAATCTAAACATAAGAGAAATACTCTACAAGTGGTACTTGGAGCATGGAGAGTTCTAGATTTCCAAAATCTCTGCAACTCTTGGGCCACATGGCAAAGGACCTTTGACATGAGCGAGGAGTCGAAGCTGCAAAATTCAAACTGCATAAATAATTTCAACTCTCATTTATTTTGAATTTCTGGAGTCAATAATGAGAGGGAAAGTACAGATTACAGAATATAGCATAAAGTGTGTCCCATAGATTTGATCCCTAATTTAATTCTCCTAGTTAGGAAAGTATATTAGAATTGAGTAACTCCTAAAGAGTTCTCTCAAATTAGAGTAATAGAGATTCAGCAGCAGAGATTTATCTGAGTCAGAGAGTATCAAGAAATAAAATATAAAATAGCAAAGAGGAACACATGTCTGGGAGACTGTCTAGCCACTAAAGCTATCAGGACTCATAAAGACAAAATGCCAGCCTCTGCAACAAGCAAGAAAGAGTGAGGGAGTGATCATCAATCTATTTATCCATTGTCCTCTAATCTATTCTTTCTCTAGGACATTTTTACACAGAGTTCAATGATACAAAGATTTAAACAATTTCACAGATAAAATGGTAATTCGACCATTAGGAAGACAAGGATTCCGTGAGACAGGAGTAATTTCTGTTAAGATGGCAAACTCTGACAAAGAGTGTTCTAAATATGAGATACATTCAACATAATTTTTAAACTACACTGCAACATTCAAAGATTTTCTCATTCTTCTGAATCTCTGAAAGGGAGAACAGCCATATAAGTTTTAAGTATGATCACATAATCTCATCTTCGTTCTCACACATCCTTACACTAGAATCCTTGTCATAAAGAAACAGATATTTAAGATTAATTTAGCAAGTTAGAGATTCCAATACAGGTCAAGCGGTTAAATGGAACGGAAAATATAACTCTTCTTTGATAGCATAGGAAGTTTGCATCATGAAAAATCATGCTAAAAGTCACACCATGGCTGAGCTATTGCAGTTTGGAATTTGTTAACATTAGCAAGTCAAGCAAGTGCAGGTCATGCAGAGTTTAAAGGGAAAATTCCTGTTTTAAATGCAGCTATATAAGCAGCATATAATTCACTTATATGGGTTATTGTTTTAATACATTTTATTATATTAAAATCTCTAGCAACTTCCCCCATCTGATGGCCTGAAACCATCACAAAACTTTAATTCACAAATGTATATCAAAGTTCACTTACATCGTCTTCCGTATCTCTCCTTGTCCTTTTCAAATTTTCTCTTCATTTCAATCTCTTATATTCTTAATTTGCTCTTTAATTCAATTCTAAATCTGTCTTCATCCTCCTATTAAAATCCCTAGTTCTCTTCTTTATCAATAACATTTTACTGCATTATATATTGCTAATGTACAAAGAAAACAAGCTATTTCTATTAATACAGGAACTAAAATATTTTTAAGGATTCCTCCTCATACTGTCTTAAACCAACTACCTAGTGAATAAATCCCTTTTGTTAGACTTTGTACTATGCTAGTGTTTTCCAAAGGCTCAAGATCAAGCTTCAACAGAAGTATATTTAGCATTATCTACTGTCTTCCTACTCTCATCAGGAATATACGTACAACAATTATCAATTTTTAGTATCTTTAAGGCTAGCTTTTCTCTGAGAGTAGGATGTGTATTGTGTAACGGTCCTGCAACATCATAGATCTAATAGCTACTAGTTCAGTATTTTCTACTAATAAAGCTCCAGAAGTGCTAGTTGCTAATCTGTCCACACTACTGTTGAAAGCTTTCCAATTTTCTCATAATTTAATACTACTCCTACAGCAGGTATAATTACTTTATAATTACTATATTTACTTTAAATATATCACCCACTAACTGTGTTCTTTCATTTAAGCTACTGGTGTATCTGTGTGTAGGTGTCAGTGTTAATACATCCAAACTCTGTATATGACACATTTTTGGAAAAAGCTAATCTAAATAACAAATACCCTCCCAATTAGCAGGCAATCTAAAGTAGGCATTCTCTCCTGAAATAAAATATACTCCAGGTATTGTTAGAGCATTTTCTTGTAATATTTGCCATGATCCTCCAGACAATTCAAACATATAATCACAATTACTATTTCCCACCGTTACCTTTCTTCCACTAATTCTTCTTTTAATCACAAACACTTGTGTCTTTTATCTAATGTTGTCTAGGGACAGACACCTTTCTTCTAAACTCATCTTTTTCCTTTCTCTACACATTCTTTTGAAAGTCTTGCATTTATATTCATTTTTTGAAAATTGCTGGTTTATTTCTTCTAACATTAAGGCAAACACGTTTTCTTGTGAATTCATAACATGTGTTAGATTTCTCTCATGAGCCTTAACAGTGTTGACAGGAAGAAATGGTCTAAAGTAATGCCATGGAGTATCCATCTATCTAGCTTGTGGATATAAATTCATACTCCTCATTAGCGGAACCTTTGAAAGAACCATGTCAAAATGTGAGTAATAGTATTCAACTTTGCTTTGCCCATATACTAAACTAATATTCTACATGATATAACATAAAAAAGTGGAATATGATGATATGAAACCTGTTCATCAACTGAAAATGGGACGTGTGCACAAACATGGCTCTAGTGTACTCTTGTATTAGTCTAGAATAAAAATTCATTGGATAATATTCATTCAAATCATCCTCATTCATACTTAGAGGTTGCATTCATAAATTCTATCATATATTTTTCTGTGTCAGGAGAAAAGTGTATGACTAATACTATAGCTACTTCTACCAAGCCTAAGAGTGTAAATAAAATCCCTAAGAATATGTTTTATCTACTTCTATTAACAGTACACATTTCTCTTCAATCAGATCTACTACCAAAATCATTTGTAACAGCAAATTATTTTCTTCTTGTTAAAGTTGAACTGTATTAATATATTCTTAATTCAGGTTAATTTTTATTTGAGTTAGTCTTATTTATTTTCCTCTTTACACAGATCTTTTGTTCTCTGGGTATGCGCAGCATGCACACAGTTTTGAATTCCAGCACACTTGACTGCTCTATTCGTGATCAGAAACACTTGGTAGGAAGCTTTCCAATGTGGCTGTAACTAGAAAGGACTTTCTCACATGTTTCTTGACTAAGACTTAGTCAGCAGGACTAAGGTTGTGACATTTCTCTTGGTGTGGATTCATAGTGACAGCTTCAACCTGTCGAGAAACAGAATGCACCACATCAGCCTATCATTTACAGTAACTGAGTACCATGTCATTTGTTATATTTATAAGTGCATTTACAGGAACTGCAGGTAGCCTCATTGCTCTACTCATTAATATTTCATGAGGAGCCAGTTTTTCTGTCAGGTGTACTTCCTAGACTCATGAATACTAGATGCAAAGCTCAGTCTATTTCAGTGAAATGGAGGTACAAACTTTTGGCAATCTTGATTTAATAGTTTTTTTTGCAGTTTTTATATAGATCAAACTCATCCCAAAGGTATTGGAGCGTTTCACATGAGCACCACTTACATTCCACAAGAACACATTCATTTTTGGTAGGCACAGAGAGTTTAAGTGATTTGCCCAGAATCACAGGATGTTGACCCGACGCATAGACTCAAACTGTTCAAACTTGAATTGTTCTATTAAGCTGCTCCACTATCCTTTAAGCCTCTGATGGATAAATACAATATAACTTCAGTTCAACTTGTAATGCTGCTCACAATATTTTTAAAATCTCACTACTGAAGTGAGTACCTCAATCTGATTCCAGAGAAACTGGTATACCCTACCTAGGCACTGACTCACTCAACAGTAACTTTGCTGCAGTAAGACTATCATTTCTCCTCATTGGGTAGGATTCCACCCACATTGAGAAAATGCATGAAATCACTAAGACCTATATCAGCCCATTACAAATTGGCATTGGGGAAGCGCATCGGAGGTGCCGGGGACCAGTGACTGGGGCAGGAGCCCTTTAAAATTCAAATTGCGCTCCCGCCGTCGCGGGAAGCGCATTGGAGGTGCCGGGGGCCAGTGAATGGGGCAGGAGCCCTTTAAAATTCAAATCGTGCTCCCGCCGTCGCGGGAAGCGCATCGGAGGTGCAGGGGACCAGTGACTGGGGCAGGAGCCCTTTAAAATTCAAATGGCGCTCCCGCCGTCGCGGGAAGCGCATCGGAGGTGCCGGGGACCAGTGACTGGGGCAGGAGCCCTTTAAAATTCAAATCGCGCTCCCGCCGTCGCAGGAAGCGCATTGGAGGTGCCGGGGACCAGTGACTGGGTAAGGAACCCTTTAAAATTCAAATCGCGCTCCCGCCGTCGCGGGAAGCGCATCGGAGGTGCCGGGGACCAGTGACTGGGGCAGGAGCCCTTTAAAATTCAAATCGCACTCCCGCCGTCGCGGGAAGCGCATCGGAGGTGCCGGGGGCCAGTGACTGGGGCAGGAGCCCTTTAAAATTCAAATGGTGCTCCCGCCGTCGCGGGAAGCGCATCGGAGGTGCCGGGGACCAGTGACTGGGGCAGGAGCCCTTTAAAATTCAAATTGCGCTCCCGCCGTCGCGGGACGCGTGCAGGCGGCGCCCGGGCATAGCCCGGGCCAAGGGCAGGCCCGTCCTTGCCCGTCATTGCCAGGAAGAGGCAGGGCAGGGCCACCCCCCTGACATCCATTCAAAGACGTCTGGATTAGGCAGCTCATATGTTCATGGCTGCCTGAAGGTACTTTGCCGGCGATTATTTCTAAAAAAAGGTCTTTATAGAGGATTCCAGCCATACTGACGGGGTGGAAGTCCCCCTTTACTGGTGTAGTGTGCTCGATATTGTCCGCCAGAGTCTGGAGAAGGCTGGGCTGGGCCCCCCCCTTCTCATTTTCAGTAAGAGATCTGCTTGTATTTAAGAGAGTAAAGCTTAAATCTTAACATCTGTCACGTTTAATCTAAGAAGCTAATACTCGTTATTCAGCCTTACCCTCTCTAGACCTTCTTCCAAACTCTTCTACCACAAATACTTATTGGATATAACTTGGAGCGCTTCACTTAACAAGTCTACAGCCAGCGTGTGGGATATTCCCACCCCACAGCAGAGATTGACAAGCAGGTCCAGACATTTTCGAGGCAGGCCCTTAATTAAAACAATAAAAGTACCCACCTGTATTCAAAAGGACTTTACCTCCTAGTCTCCTCAGGGATTAAGTAATCCGTGCCTGGCACTTTAGGCCACTCCAATCAACACCACTAGGGCAAGAATCCGGAGGCCTGGAACTGGTTCCAGTAGAGCCGAAGCATTAAATAGGTGGCTAAAGATATGGGAAAACGCAAGGCATCAAAACCCCCAAGGGGGAAGGAGAAATCTACAAAAAAACTTAGGAATGGAGGCGAGAACTGTACTATAGCTGAAATTGATGATCTCATTGAGGAGGCAGAGTCACTACTATGCAATAGGGCTACCCCCCGGGAAGGTCCTGATAAAAAGATGACCTCCTATTATACAAAGAAAGCCGAAATAGAGAAAGATAAACCGACAGAGAGTGTTAGCCAGCGAGAGGGGGAGGTATCGCCCGATATTAGGACAGGTAGCCCCAAAGACGCTACAACTCGAGCCATACACCCAAGCACCATAGATAGTATCAGGAAGAAGGGCCACATGCAGAAGAGTGATGTTGTGGGATCCAATAAGTACGCAGTCTTGGCAGAACTCGTTACTAATAAAGTACAGAATGCACAGGAGGGGGAATCCGTGGATGAGCTAGATCTAACCATCCCAATAGTACAGTCAGCTAGAGAGAGGATATCACTACCCAATCAAGAACCAGTGAACTATTTAAAACACAAAACAAGAACTCTAGCAGATCTTTATGATCTACTTTTTGGCTTAATCCAGGAAGTTAGGGAATTAAAACACGAAGTAAGAACCTTATCAGATATTGTGGAAAAGGAGGGGGGTAGGGGAACCCACAGAGCTCAGAGCGAGAAGGAGAACCACTTGCACCACTACATCCACAAGGTAGACCTATACGTCCTCAAAGTTTGAATACCCATCCCAACCCTATCCCAGCTATCGCCAAGATTTTACACCAATCACAGGGATGCACGAGAGGGGTAAATGAGGGAAATACTGGATTACGTAATTATCCTATAAGCAAGGCTGGTGTTCTACGCCAAGAAACAGGGAACTTTCGAAGAGAACCCCACCCGGAAACAGGGCTACAAAAAGAAAAGGTGGTACCTACTCTGAAGCCCTATTCCCGAGCACATAATGATCGTATCCTTCCCACCTCATGGAGCCGTTACTTTGAGGGGGAAAAGTGTCCTACTAGGACCAATGTTGTTTATCTGTTAAATGTTCCGAAATTGGCCCAAAATAGCATAGAAGACGAGGATTCCTTAAAGAATAAGCTTATACACTGGATTAGGTCCAAAAGACACTGCCTTTCTATAATTCGCTCAGATATTATGAGGGCAGAAAGAATACCAGGAGAGACGGGGAAACAGGACGCTGTTGCACTGATACTCAAGGATGGAAGATTAACTGAAGGTCTGATTGATATGGAACAGAGAACCACAGCCCCCAAAATTAATGCTATGAGATTTAGCCCGGACCCATTCATTACCAAACCTATAGTCCAGAGGGTCAAGCATAATAATGGGGGATTGCAAATGAGAAATGGAGATTCCAATCTTGAAATAGTAGATTGACTAACCCAGTTAGATCAGGCACATGTGGGACCAATTGGGGACTCAACAGTAGCTGAGCCCCATGAAGGGAATAATCTTCATGCTAGAGGGGTAGGGAGTATAGGGGAGTATTTGCCCCGTAAGAAAGAATGGACCGCATACCTGAGCCCCATTTCTAACGTCACAACCTTAAATGGAAGGGGAATAGTCACTATGATCTCCTGGAATGTAGCAGGCCTAAAAAGTAAGCTTATAGATCCTGAATGGCAGGACTACATCGATCATTATCATGTTTGTCTCTTCCAAGAGACCTGGCTTAAGGATCCACCGTACAAATTGGGATACAAAACCTTTTTTATTAGCGCAACTTCAGCAGCCAGAGGGAGGCCGTCTGGGGGGTTGGTTGCATGGGTGAAAATTTCACTAAATACCGAGATACGTACGCAAGTCACAGAGTCAGAGGATATTTTGTGGTTGGTATTGGGAAAAAAAAATAAGGTGATATCCCACTTGTTCAATGTGTATATAAGGCCTAGAAGGACAAATCTGAAGTCGCCTGAAGTAGAATTATTAGATGGCTTGCTCAAAAAGATTCCAGTAGGAGAGACAATTATGATAGGGGGCGATTTTAATTGTAACTATGAACCTATAATTGGACTAGAACATCTAGCAGAAGATGAAGATCGAACAAGAGCAATCCCTCATCTAACAATAGAAAAAACTGTCCCTGGTACAGTGGCCGCCCTGCAACGTATGGGCCTCACATTAAAGCACGGACTGAGGGCGTGTAATGGCAGAGTGGGTGAAGGAGGCCTTAATATGGATACTTTCCAGAGAGGCAACTCAACCTCGAAAATAGACTACATTATGCATAGCATAAGTACATGGGAAAGATTAGTGACTTTTAAAATAGACAAAAGGAGAGAAAGCGATCATTTTCCGTTAATAATTGAACTCAGGGGCCACCTCCTGGATCTGGAACATATAGAACATGATAAGGTGGAGTTACAACCCACTCTTGGCAATAATAGAAGGGTTGTAAAATGGCCAGCAATATTAGGCAACTTGGGCGTTATGACAAATATCTATAATACATATGCTGATCTTTTGGAGCCTCATGCTCATAAAAATTGTATTGATATCCCTATTATGGCCATCCATCAGTCAATGAGCACTGCACTAAGACCTTTCCTAACCAAACAGATACAGCAAAAGCATAAAAAGGAGAAGGTGCAAACCACCCCATCCAGTCCATGGTATACCATCAAATGTAGGGAGGGGAAAACAATATTGATAGAGGCTCTAAAACAAAAAAATCCACTAGCTGTACAACAGGCAAGGGCTAGCTACAAAAAAATACTGGCTACAGCCCAAAGTAATTGGGAGGATCAAAAATGACAAGATCTGCTGGAAGCAGCCAAAAGTAATGACGCAATGACCTTCTGGAAAACAGTTACTCACGGCAGTAAAGTGGGGATATTCAATACATAACATCATATAGACTCCAAAGCGTGGGTTAACCATTTTACATACCTTTATTCTGATCCCCCCAACCTTGACTTTTATCCCTCCAAGCATAAAATTCTAGCTACTTGGGGCATTCTACCTGATATACAATTTAGCCTGGAGGAGACAGTGACTGCCATTAAAGCGATCAAGCCAGGAAAAGCCCCCGGTTTGGATAAGATCCCTGGGGATATGTTGAATCATAGTATAGAAATTTGGGCACCCTATATAAATCTACTAAGCAACGCTATAGCAAGGGGAGGCCCAGTGCCTGAGACATGGAAAGGGGCAGAAATAATCCCAGTCTATAAAAAAGGATCTAGGGAAGATCCTGGGAATTATAGACCAATCAGCCTCATTGATGTTATGCAAAAAATCTATGCTAGGCAGTTGCTGAATAGAATTAGCAGCTGGATAGAAGAAAACAGCATATTGACTATATATCAAGCAGGATTTAGACAGCAGACGAGTACAATCGATCAGGCCTTTAGGCTACTGGCAATAATGTGGAAATACACTAAATTAATGAAGGGTCACCTCTATATTGCTTTCGTGGATTTGCGCGCGGCCTTTGATTTGTTGCCAAGAGACTCCTTATGGGCTGCGTTAGGGAAACAGGGCATGCCGGGGAATCTCCTGTGCCAGCTAGAGAGGTTGCACGAAAATACATTTGCAAAGGTTCGGTGGGGTCCAAAGGGAAAGTTGACAGACCCAATACCCATCAAGAGGGGGGTGAGGCAGGGTTGTGTGCTTGCCCCAACTCTCTTTTCATTATATATTAATGATCTGGTTGAACACCTAAAACAGAGTAACCATGATTCGCCAAGACTGAATGGTGATCCAGTTCCTGCCCCCCTTTTTGCAGACAATACCATCTTAATATCTCAAACTCCCATGGGCTTGCAAACCCTACTAGGGAAATTTAGTGAGTACTGCAGCTCGAAGGGACTAGAAATAAACACAAATAAGACTAAATATCTGACCGTCAACACCCATAAAGCACTCAAGAGAAACATTCGGATTAGAGGGCAGGAATTGGAACGAGTAAAAAACTTTAACTATCTAGGGATATTGTTGGACGCCAAGTTGTCATGGGCGCCGCACGTCAATAAAGCTGCAATCTCCTTAGTCCACAGTTCCATGGCGATTAGCAAAAATTACAAATGCTCAAGATCCAGGATAGTTTCACCAGTATTTGAGATCTATAGGTACAAAGCACAGGCTGCTGCCTTATATGGAACCACAAACTTAACCCCGCTGGTAACCCAGGAAAACAAATCATGAGGGGGGTATTGGGACTCCCTCCATCTACTCCATTGATTCCTCTAACTTATGATATTAATATGAAACAAATAGGTAAACTGGCAGCCATGAGGCCATTGCTTTACTGGTGTAGACTTTGGACAACTCCTGAACTGATCCAATATAGGCAAGTACTAATCGAGATCATGGACCTGGACAAGACCATCTCCCTTCCGTGGCTCCACTACATAAGGCATTGCTTCTACAATTTAGGGCTGAAATCCTACTGGGAAGAACCGCATACACTCACAACACAATCCAAGATTCGATTAAAGCAAGTATATTGGGACTTCTCTCTAATCAGCCCCCTCCACAGCAAGGACCTAGGTAGACTGACCTCAAGTTTCCTGGATATCAAACCAATACCGAGAGCTGAGGAATGGATAGATACTATCCAACCCAGGCGAGCAAAAGTACTATTTATGAAGTTTCGATATGGGATTCTCCAGGTCAGGGCTTTTACTTCCAAATGGGGCCCCCAGAGTGGGAGAAGACACGAGGCGACATGCGGGTTGTATAATATGGAGACCTCTGAAACGGCGGATCATGTTCTTTTAACCTGCAAAGCTTATGACAAACTAAGGAGGAAATGGATTCGACCTATTTGCAGGAACGTAGGAATCAGAAACTATAACGAAGCGGCTAGATTCTTGAGATCTAGTACTATTCCATTTGTTGTTTTCGGTATAAGCCGGTTTCTTTTAGCAATTTCATTTATCAGAGACAAGGCAGGCCTGAGGCTCTAGGTGTTTTAACCCAGATAAACCCCTACAGTTAAATTTATGGTGCCTGAAATGACAAATGGGAGCTCTCTCCTGCAAGTCAATGGACTCTGGATATACATTATGCCTAGGATATATCTAGTCCAGGGGATATTGATAATGCTTGGGCAGGACACGAACTATAGAAACATTTAGCTTCTTAGTGCTAGGACTGTTGTTAACTGAAGTATTTTAAGGTTTTTTAGAAATACTATTTATTACTCATGTAATTATTTTTTTATCTTTTTTATAATAGTAGTATAATTATTTAATATCTTATGATGATGATTATTTTGATGTTTTATCCTTTTATGGCTGACAGCCGAATAAAGGTGTGTGTGTAAAGTAATTGGCATTTCTATAAAGTCCATCTGCATCCAATTGAGAGGACTACCTGATCTCCCTATCTGACTCAGTTTGACTTGTGGTAATTTGCCTATGTTCATTTGTTGACATGTCACACATTGATTACATAATTCCTCTGCTTGGGCTCAGAATCTGGAATTAAACCAGTCTTACTTAAAAGTTCTTATCAGAGCATCCCTCCCTAAATGTGTTGGTCCAGGGAAATGTCTTGTCATTGGAGAAATGTCAAGGAGACCAGATCCTCGGGGTCTGCGCACGTTCCCAACATGTCCACCACAAGACAGCTCCAAAACTCTGAGAGAAGTATCACAGAGCCTAAGAGAGTCCAAGTGGGGAAAAGGGCATTAGGAAGGGAACAGCTGGGAAGGAGACCTGTAGGAAGCAAATGTTAAACAACACAATATCCAGATATAATCACATTGAGATTCATAAAAACTCTCTGTTGAAATCTAGGGTTCAATGATACTCAGAACATGAAGTAACACTCTGTTGAATCTAGAGTTCAATGATACTCGGGACATGAAATAACACTTTGTCGAATCTAGAGTTCAATGATATTCGGGACATGAAGTAACACTCTGTTGAATCTAGAGTTCAATGATACTCGGAACATGAAATAACACTCTGTTGAATCTAGAGTTCAATGATTCAATGATACTCGGAATATGAAATAACACTCTGTTGAATCTAGGGTTCAATGATACTCGGAACAGGAAATAACACTCTGTTGAATCTAGAGTTCAATGATACTCGGAACATGAAATAACACTCAGACTGAAGAAACATGAATGGCCTAGAACTAAACTCTAACTAGGCCTCAAGAAATATAGGTGCCTGGAAAGGAATCAAGAATGGTTAATACAATGTCTCATATGGACTTTTCAAGAGATGTTACATATTGTCGAGAATATAAGAACCTTCTAGAATTATGGGGGTTATTACAACATTGGCGGTAAAAGGCGCTTACCGCCGTGCAGAAGACCGCCAATACACCGCCGCCGCCGCGGTATTCCGCCACAGCTATTATGACACACATCTTGGAATCCACCGAAATTCAGACACCCACACAACACCGCCACAACTAAGGTCAGTGATAAACTGGCGAAAACAAAACCTCCACCTCCATGCCAACAGAGACACGCCCATGCTATTACGACCCACGAATCCACGTGGCGGTCTTTCAACCGCGGTATTCCATTGGCGGTACACACCACTGCGCTCAAAGTACACACACATCTCCAAAACACCGCCACATTGGACAATTCAAAATACACACACCTGATACACATACAAACACCACTCCCACACACCCAACACAATATAAAACACACACCCACATCACCCACAAACCCCTACGACCAAAAAATCACGAACGAAGGCCAGAGAGAGAGCACAGAATAGACAACCCCATCACACAGAGGCACACAACACCATCACCCACACAACATCCACGCACAAAACACCACACACCACTACACTCACCACACTCATCACCACATACACCACCCCACACATCACCCACACCACCCCATGTCTCGCCAAAGACACCCCCGCTTCTCCGAGAAAGAGCTCAGGGTCATGGTGGAGGAAATCGTCCGGGTAGAGCCACAGCTATTTGGCTCACAGGTACAGCACACATCAATAGCCAGGAAGATGGAGTTATGGCGCAGAATAGTGGACAGGGTCAACGCCGTGGGACAGCACCCAAGAAATAGGGAGGACATCAGGAAGAGGTGGAACGACCTACGGGGGAAGGTGCGTTCAACGGTCTCCAGGCACAACATCACGGTACAGCGGACTGGCGGCGGACCCCTACCTCCTCCCCCACAACTAACAACATGGGAGGAGCAAGTCTTGACCATCTTGCATCCTGAGGGCCTCGGAGGAGTCGGTGGAGGATGGGACACTGGTAAGTCAAATCTTAACTACCATATCCCCCACCCTACCTGCATGCTATCACACACCCCCACCCTCCCCTATCACTCCAAATCCTCACTAATCTACCCATAACACAAACCACCCATCCCAACACCAAGCCCTGCATGACACAACTAAGCATGGACACCCCTCACTAAAGCATGCCCACTGCACATACCCAGAACACCCCCCCAAACATCATCACACAAACCCACACACAGGAATGCTTGCACTGGGGTACATAAACACCCACCCATTGCACACCATTACACACACACATGCAATAATCATGCTCTTATGCCCCTGCAGGAACACGAAGGACCGTCACCACACCAGAGGGTCCAGACAACACCACTCCACCCCCAGAAGAGGCCCACAGTGACGAGAGATGCTCTGCCCTACTGAATCCTGACGACCAGCCCGGACCATCGTGGGCCTCAGGACAGTCGGTTCCCCTTGCACACGCACAGCCCAACACCGACCTTCCACCCTCTGGTAACACCAGCACAGCACCCACCCAGAGGGCCCAAACCTCCCTACCCAGGACAGGTCAATCAGCGGTGTGTCCACCACTACAGGGAACCCATGATAACCCGCCACCCCAACAACAACAGGGACCTGGGGGCAGTGGTAGTGGGCACACAGTCCAGGGGACGGAGGCACAGGAACACAGGGGAACTGGGAGGGCTGCTGTGCGACAGGGGGCGGACAGGCCAAGGGAACCCACTCTCCACGAGGCCCTATCCTTCATCATGGAAGCATACCACCACTCCCAGGAGATGATGGCGAAGGTCCTGGACAAGTTGCAGGAGACCCTGCGCCTGCAGGACGAACTGTATTTGGGGTTCAGGGAGGAGCTCAGGACCATCAGCTCCGCCCTGGGCACCATCGTAGGGGTGCTGAAGGACATACAGCAGACCTTGAGGGACACTGTGGCACTCCAAGGGGCCCCTGACACTAGCCAGGATGATGAACCGCCCACCACCTCCGCCGGCGCTAGTGGACAGGACGCCCCGCCACAGGACCAACACACCAGCACCCCACCCCCTGCAGACGGACAACCACCACGCAAGCGGTCCCTGAGATCCAGGAACAGAACAGAGCAAGATGGCAAGACCCCCGCCAGGAAATGAGACCACCCTGATTGTCCTCCCACTGTCCCACTTTGTTACCCTGTCCATACTTAAACTGCACCAGCTCCACTTCCTATGCCCAGATGGGCAGTGCACCTGTGAGACTAATAGACTGGACTCTGCCATTGATATTCCTCCGCCATCACCCATCCTCATTTTACAAACCCCTCACATTTCAGAGCACTTCAATAAACACCCTTGAAACACAAAACAATCTGGAGTCAGTCTGTGATTTAGTAAATATGTATTATCAATGACAGTGTCATAATAGGTTTACCATTGTAAAGCTAACATACCTATGTCACACGCCCTTGAAGGATGCAAGCAGTTGACACGTAGGTAACCACACCTGTGAAACAGTAATGGAAGGGTACGACTCAGTTACCAAATAGTGATTTAAATCGAGAAACAGGATAGAGGTAGACGTGTGAAAGTTAATGTAATGCTAAAAATGAATATGTTCTCACCTGTGTCTCACTGGAAATATTGCTGTATGACTGACTCCCTGTTGTCGTTGTCTTCTTCCTCAGCTTCATCCTCATCACTGTCCACAGGCTCCACAGACTCCACAGCTGCTACAACACCGTCATCTGGATCATCCTCCTGCAGAAAAGGCACCTGGCATCGCAAAGCCAAATTATGGAGCATGGAGCTGGCGATGATGATGTCGCACACCTTCTTCGGTGAGTAGAATAGGGATCCACCTGTCATATGGAGGCACCTGAACCTGGCCTTCAGGAGGCCGAAGGTGCGTTCGATCACCCTCCTAGTCCGCCCGTGGGCCTCATTGTACCGTTCCTCTGCCCTGGTCCTGGGATTCCTCACTGGGGTCAATAGCCAGGAAAGGTTGGGGTAACCAGAGTCCCCCAATAGCCATACACGGTGCCTGTGGAGTTGAGCCATCATATCAGTGATGCTGCTATTCCGCAGGATGTAGGCGTTATGCACTGAGCCAGGAAACATAGCATTTACCTGCGAGATGTACTGGTCTGCCAAACAGACCATCTGGACATTCATTGAATGATAACTCTTCCTGTTCCTGTACACCTGTTCACTCCTGTGGGGGGGGACCAGAGCTACATGGGTCCCATCAATGGCACCTATTATGTTGGGGATATGTCCAAGGGCATAGAAGTCACCTTTCACTGTAGGCAAAT
Organism: Pleurodeles waltl; assembly: GCF_031143425.1. Classification (NCBI taxonomy): domain Eukaryota; kingdom Metazoa; phylum Chordata; class Amphibia; order Caudata; family Salamandridae; genus Pleurodeles; species Pleurodeles waltl. Next base: position 1,285,029,111 of record NC_090440.1, read on the forward strand.
CCTCCACCTGAGGGAAAATGATGTATCTCCTTACGTGTTTCAGCAGGGCAGACAACACTCTGGACAACACGTTGGAAAACATAGGCTGGGACATCCCTGATGCCATGGCCACAGTTGTCAGAAAAGACCCACTTGCAAGGAAATGGAGCACTGATAGCACCTGCACGTCAGCGGGGATTCCAGTCGGATGGCGGATTGGTGACATCAGGTCTGGCTCCAACTGAGTACATAGTTCCTGGATTGTAGCACGGTAAAACCGGTAGGTGACAATGACATGTCTCTCTTCCATTGTCAACAGGTCCACCAGTGGTCGGTACACCGGAGGATTCCGCCATCTTCTCATATGTCCCAGCTGACGGTGCCTACGAAGGACAACAGCGAAGAACCAGTCATTATTCCTCCAGGTATGTACCCACAGTTACACACAAGACTACACCACTCACAAAACCCTTCCTGTATGTGTGTTGAGTGTAGGCCTAGCTATGTGTGACGCAGTAGTAAATGAAGCCATGTGGGCCCCTGAAATGGCGGCTGCCTGACCTCTAAACTGGGACAATGGGATTGTGGGGTAACTGCGCTGGCGTTGCACACCGTCGCGGTAGGCGGTCGTAGACCGCGGCGCAATGCTGCATTGGTTAACATTGGACCCTATGGGTCCCAGGAGACAATGAACAGGTGCGCCGGCGGTGATGATGCGCACCGCCGCGGACGTCACCGCCGCGGACGTGACCACCATTTTCTATCTGTTCAATCACTAGATACCTGACCTTCGACAGGAGAGGACCTACACTGCAAGTGCTGCTGTGACCTCGGTCTGGAAGCGACGATGGCTGCTACGTCTGGGGAAAGGGCCCCTGCCTTCACTGCACAGGAGTTGGAGAAACTGGTAGAAGGGGTCCTCCCCCAGTACACGCTACTCTAAGGTCCTCCAGACCAACAGGTTAGTACACAGGGAGCACGTTGTATAGGCTATGCCTGGGTGGAGAGAGCTGGTTGGAAGAGGGAAGGGGGCAGAGTTCATAGCACAACAATGCATGGGAATGAATGGGCCACATGGCCAGAGTAGGGAGGGGGCCACTCACAACGACGGTGCAGTTGGTAATGACTGTTCCTCTTCCCTTGTGCATGTCATGTAGGTCAGCGCCCACCAGAAGAGGGACATTTGGCGTGCCATCGCCAAGGACGTCCGGACCCTGGGGGCCCACCAGAGACGGGGCACCCACTGCCGTAAGAGATGGGAGGACATTCGCCGCTGCAGCAAGAAGACGGCGGAGGCTCAGCTGGGGATGGCCTCCCAACGTGGGAGGGGTGCCCGTCTCACCATGACCCCCCTGATGTTCCGGATCCTGGCGGTGGCCTACCCAGAGTTGGATGGGCGCTTGAGGGCATCACAGCAGACACAAGGGGGTGAGTACAACCTCATTCTGCTGACTTTGCGTGCAGTGGAGGTGTCTGGGTGGGGGAGGTGGGCTGTGGGTGTCCCTAGGCCAGGTTAGGTAGGCAAGGCCCCTCCGTAATGTAGGCCATGTGGCACTCTACCCCACCTCAACAGAGTGGCAAGTCGAGGTACAGTTGTCCCTGTGGCATACATGGCGTAGATGTCCACCATTGCCATGTAGGGCATATACCAGAAATTGCATGTGCAGAGGGCAGGAGCACGGCGTAATGCAGGGGGCTGCTGCGTCTGTCTTGTCCGCCAACAGTAGCGGTAATCCATGCACTAAAACTCTCTTTCTTCTGTCTCCCCCCCTTTTTCTGCTCTCCCTGTCCTTTTGTACATCAGCATCAACAGGCGGAGTTACAGTGGCACCGGAGCACGAGGGAGCTGCATCCCACATGGCCATGGAGGGCCACACCACGGACTCTGAATGCACCAGTGGGACGTAGGGCGAGGGGAGCTTCATGTCGGCCACCAGATCACCAAGCAGCGACACGGACTCGTTCGCCGATGGGGGCTCCCTTGTGGTGGCGGCACCATCTGTGCCCCCCACCTCTACAGGTACAGCCGCCACCTCCCCTACCAGCCCCGCCCTCCCAGCAGCCCCTCAGCATTCGCCCCATGCCCGCTCACCCAGGAGGGTGGGCATCACCTTCGCCCCAGGCACCTCAGGCCCTGCCCCAGTCACCCCTGCTGCCCTCAGTGAGGAGGCCATTGACATCCTCAGGTCACTCACTGTTGGGCAGTCTACCATTGTGAATGCCATCAAGGGTGTAGAACGAGAGTTGCAACACGGTAATGCATTCCTGGAGGGCATTCATTCTGGTCAGGCTGTCCTTCAGCGAACCGTGCAATCCCTGGCCTCATCACTGATGGCAGCCATTGTCCCTGTGTCTAGCCTCCCCCCTCCAACTTCCTCCACCCAGACCCAATCTCCTGTACCCCAGCCCATCCCAAGCACAACTACAGACCAGCATGCACCCAAGTCAACACACACAAGTAGCTCAAGCAAACATAGGCACCACACACACCACAGGCACTCACGCAAGCCTCACCCACGTACAGACACAGCAACATCCACTGCCTCCACTGTGTCCCCCTCCTCCTCTTCTCCCTCCTCCCTCCCAGTCTCGTCTACACACACACCTGCATGCACCACATCTACAGGCACCATGAATCGCACAAGGAGACCCAGCACCCCAAGCCGCTCACCTGCACTCACCACCTCTACTGCCATTTACACGTCCCCTGTGTCCTCTCCCAGTGTGTCTGTGATGCCCCCTCCCAAAGTACACAAACGCCGACAATCACTCACCCAACATCCATCCACCTCACGACAGCCTCCAGTACCTGCACCTGCACCCAAAACACCTAAAGTGACACCTCCTACAACCACCTCCTCTTCCTCCACTCCCAGACCCCCTCCAGCTACCCATCCCAGTGTTCGTCAGAAACTGTCCCTCTGTAAAGTTGACCTTTTTGCCCCCACCCCTTCCAATTCATCAGTCCCGTCGTAGCTCCTCAGCCAAAAAGCCTCCAATACCAGTGGTGCCTGTTCAAGGTTTGTGGAGGGCACCGGCCACCAGGGCAGGCAGTAGGACCCGGAGCCAAGGCACTGGCAGCCCACCCCCTGTCAAGGCTCTAAAATTGGAGAGTGGACGACAGGACCGTGTTAAGACTCCTGGCGGGAAAACAACTGACATGGGTTCCAAGGGGATTGGAAAGTCAGCTGTGACTCCACCAAAGGTGGGGAAGGGCCAGAGGAAGTCTGCCCAGCCTGTTGTGAGTGTCACGGCGGAGAAGTGCACCATCATTTCCGGCGGTCGACACACAACCGCCAGCACCGTCGTCACTGGTCAGGAGACCACCACCAGAGTCACAGCCCAGGAGGGCACAAGTATCGTCACTGGTCAGGAGACCACCACCAGAGTCACAGCCCAGGAGGGCACAAGTATTGTCACTGGTCCAGAGACCACCGCCAGAGTCACAGGCCAGGAGGGCACAAGTATTGTCACTGGTCCAGAGACCACCGCCAGAGTCACAGCCCAGGAGGGCACAAGTATCGTCACTGGTCCAGAGACCACCGCCAGAGTCACAGCCCAGGAGGGCCCAAGTATTGTCACTGGTCAGGAGACCACCTCCGGAGTCACAGCCCAGGAGGGCCCAAGTATCGTCACTGGTCCAGAGACCACCGCCGGAGTCAGTGCCCTGGAGGGCCCCAGCTGCCACAGCCCCGCTGGGCAATGATGGAACGTCATGCCACACACCAATGCCCAGTGTAGAGAACATCATGCCACACACCAATGTCCGTATCTGAACCGCCATGTCAAAGCACTGCTGAATAGGGCAAAGCACCGCCATGTCAAAGCACCGCTGAATAGGGCAAAGACCGTCATGGCAAAGCACCGCTGAACAGGGCAAAGACCGCCATGTCAAAGCACCGCTGAACAGGGCAAAGACCGCCATGGCAAAGCACCGCTGAACAGGGCAAAGACCGCCATGGCAAAGCACCGCTGAACAGGGCAAAGACCGCCATGGCAAAGCACCGCTGAACAGGGTAAAGACCGCCATGGCAAAGCACCGCTGAACAGTCCGGAACCGCCATGTCAAAGCACCGCTGAACAGGGCAAAGACCGCCATGGCAAAGCACCGCTGAACAGGGCAAAGACCGCCATGGCAAAGCACCGCTGAACAGGGCAAAGACCGCCATGGCAAAGCACCGCTGAACAGGACAAAGACCGCCATGTCAAGGCACCGCTGAACAGGGCAAGCACTGGGTAGGAATGAATGGCCCGCCACATCAGGCATCCTTATCCCATGTGCAGCTGGGACAGTGACAGGACAGGAACTTTCACGGGGAGACTCATCCAGTCTGGGCACCAGTCCCCCCCAGTACCAGTAGAGACCTGCATCTACTTGAGAGACTGTGGCTTTGCACTCCCCAGGATTGAACAGTGGGCAACCCACCCACTGTAGAGACTTGAGAGACTGTGGCTTTGCACTCCCCAGGATGGCACAGTGGGCAAACCACCCACTGTAGAGACTTGAGAGACTTTGGCTTTGCACTCCCCAGGATGGCACAGTGGGCAAGCCACCCACTGTAGAGACTTGAGAGACTGTGGCTTTGCACTCCCCAGGATGGCACAGTGGGCAAACCACCCACTGTAGAGACTTGAGAGACTGTGGCTTTTTACTCCCCAGGATGGCACAGTGGGCAACCCACCCACTGTAGAGACTTGAGAGACTGTGGCTTTGCACTCCCTTGGATACATCAATGGGCATGGAGCCCCGTCGTGGATCTGGCTTTGCAGTCATCCAGCTGAGGTGCCCCCCCTTCCCTTCCCCCTGAGGTGCCTGTAGTACTTCTATCTGATGCCCCGGCAGTGTTCTCTCCGATTGTGGTGAGGTATCCTTTGTGGGCCTCGCCCACGCATTTTTGGACTGTTGGTGCACGGACATTGTTATTTACATATCTGCACTACTTCTCGTATTGTATATAATTATGGCTGAATTTCAAATATATATCTGTGTATTTTTTTATGACATGTATATTGCCACATTACAATGTTTGACCGAATTTCGCATTGTCTTTTCATTCTTCCGGGGGGATTGTGGGTTGTTACTGTGATTTTTGTAAATGCATTGGTGTGTATGTTGTAATATGCGAGGGTGGGGGTGTTTGGTGGGTGTCCCCCTAACTTTTGCCTCCCCCCTCCCCCGTGTCGTAGGTGCAGTAGTCACCGTTGTCTTCGCGCCTACGTAGCTGTTGGTCGTAGAGGAGCAGAAACACAAGGGCAGGGAGTATTTGGAGTTCCGGCTCCATGGAGTCGTCGTTCCTCGTGGGATGTGTTCAGGTGAGCGTTTTCCCATAGCAAAAGCTGTTTCCGCCGTGTTTTTATCCACGGTGAATCCACCCCGGAAAAGGTGGCGGCTTGGCGGGTTGTAATACTGTGGGCGGTACATTGTCTTCCGCCTGTCTGTTGGCGGTGACCGCCGCGCTGCTTGTTTGCACCGCCGTGGCGGGCGGTGTGTTAAAGTGGCTGTCTTTGTTGGCCGTTTCCGCCAGGGTCATAATTCCCTTTTTTTGTCCGACGGCCTATTTGCGGTATTTCCGCAGCTTTAACACCGTCCGCCAGGGTTGTAATGACCACCTATGTTTTCAGAACAAACATTGTCTTTTTACATGAGGACAAAAAGTAATCTGAACATTACCTGGAAAACAATAGGAATTGTACTAAGGATATGCACATATAGGCGGTCATTCTGACCCTGGCGGTCAAAGACCGCCAGGGCGGAGGACCGCGGGAGCACCGCCGACAGGCCGGCGGTGCTCCAATGGGGATTCCGACCGCGGCGGTAAAGCCGCGGTCGGACCGGCACCACTGGCGGGCTCCCGCCAGTGTACCGCCGCCCCATTGAATCCTCCACGGCGGCGCAGCTTGCTGCACCGCCGCGGGGATTCCGACCCCCCCTACCGCCATCCAGATCCCGGCGGTCCGACCGCCGGGATCCGGATGGCGGTAGGGGGGGTCGCGGGGCCCCTGGGGGCCCCTGCAGTGCCCATGCCACTGGCATGGGCATTGCAGGGGCCCCCGTAAGAGGGCCCCTACATGTATTTCACTGTCTGCTGCGCAGACAGTGAAATACGCGACGGGTGCAACTGCACCCGTCGCACAGCTTCCACTCCGCCGGCTCGATTCCGAGCCGGCTTCATCGTGGAAGCCTCTTTCTCGCGGGGCTGGCGGGCGGTCTGAAGGCGACCGCCCGCCAGCCCAGCGGGAAAGTCAGAATTACCGCCGCGGTCTTTCGACCGCGGAACGGTAACCTGACGGCGGGACTTTGGCGGGCGGCCTCCGCCGCCCGCCAAGGTCAGAATGACCGCCATAATGTAACACCTTGAATTTTAACACCTTTGCAGAAAATTCAAAAGCCGTGGATAGTTGTGTGCACTTCAGGAAAACACTACACATCAGATGCTTTTAATTGCCATGAAATGATCGCGCACAATGTACGCGATCTGAACACCTAGGTTTGGATGCTGGAACTGAATCGCGCACACTCCAGATTCCAACAAGTATATGCAAATGCCATAAAATGATTGCACACTCTGTAAGCGATCTGAACATCAAGGTTTAAATGTGGGAATGAATCAAGCGTCTTGCCGACTCCAAAAAGTATATGCAAATGCCATGAAATGATCGCGCACTCTGTAAGCGATCTGAACATCAAGGTTTAAATGCGGGAATGAATTGCGCGTCTTGCCGATTCGAATGCCACCATGTAAATGCCAAGAAATGGTCGCGCACAATGAATATCTATAGTTAAATGCAAGGAATGAATTGCGCGTCTTGCCGATTCGAATGCCACCATGTAAATGGCAAGAAATGGTAGCGCACAATGAGTATCAAGAGTTAAATGCACGGAATGAATCGCGCGTCTTGCCGATTCAAATGTCAATATGCAAATGTCTAGAAATGGTTGCGCACACTGTTGCCGACCCGAATCTCAAAAGTCAAATGCCAAGAATGAATTGCACGTCTTGCTGATTCAAACATCAACATGTAAATGCCAGAAAACACAAGCACATTCACACGCACAAGGAAGAAATCTTCCAACATGAAAACTAGGCCCAAAAACTCGAATGCCTTCTAAAATGGGATCGGGGGCCCAGCCCGACCTCCGTCTTACCGCCCTGATCAAGGATCACCAATGCAATGAAGGGCAAAGGCCTGGAAGATCAAGGTAGGCCTCTGGAACAGGAGCTCAGGAAATTGCTGCTGCTCTGCACCAGGACCTTTGAATAGTGAGCACGTGGAGCTGGGCTGGCTCCCTTATATAGAGTCTGGTCCAGCCCACAAACCACACCCAGTCATGCTGCAGAGAAAGCTTCTAGAAGGCCCTGGAAAGGGACCACACCCTGACACACTCTGAAAGCTTGCAGCATTACATTGCAAATGAACAGTATTTACAAGCACCTTGAATATAAGTCTTCAGGATTAAACTCTGCAGTGCAAAAGGTTAAACAACAGCATATCAACATAATGCATGAATTACGTTACCTCATAAGTGCTGGGTTTTTGCATTCCAGTCGCCCGTAGAGCGTGCACTGCCCTGATGTTGACAAGAAAGTAGAGTGTCTGGTAGTACTAGTCTTCCATCTATTGAAACCTTAGCATCATATTCATCTTTCCCACATTCTTCTGTCATCCAACCCTGTTTTACTGTTTCAGGTACACTTTCTTGCATTCGTCTCAAATTCATCCCAAGTGTCTGTAACTTTCATCATCATAGAAAAAAACATATTCTTCTTGCGATCCATTTGTGAATGTTCCATTAAATGTTCAGGCCACAATTGCACAATAGTGTGCTATTTCATCAGCATATCTGTTGCAAACCGTGACATAACAATTGTCGCTCCTGGGCGCTGCACTTTTCACTACAGCAATTTCAGTTGGGAGTTGTAGAGCTTCCAATAGTTTTTTGACATATTCACCATTTCTAATAGATGAGAGCCAGATGAGGTCATGAAGCCTCTGTGTGACCACAACTGCCCAAAATCATGGACAACATCAAAGCTGTACTGACCATCTGTAAATATTGTCACTCTCATGTTTGCTGTAAAGCTGCAATCTCTGGTGAGAGCAACCAATTCTGCAACTTGTGCTGTGGAAATTCCTTGAAGCCAGGAAGCTTTTGTTTATCTCTTGAATTGTACAGACTGCATAGGGTGCTTTCAAAGAGCCTTCATTTGTTCTCAAACATGAGCCATTCATAAATAGGATGTAATCTGGACTTATTAATGTCTCATCTTTTATTGCATTGCATTGTATTGTATTGCATTAGGTACTTATAGAGTGCATAGCTACCCTAGGGCATCCCAGCGCTATTGTGTACTACACATTACACAGCGGTGAAGATGTTAAACATCTGCCATCAGAGCCAGGTGATCAACAAGTGTTTAACTGTTTGCGGAATGGCAATTCCAATTCAGCAGTTCGCAAGGTAGTAGGCATAGAATTTCATAGCTTTGAAACATTGTACCAGAAAGATTGGCTGCCTCTTTTCACTCTCTGAATTGGCGGAACCATAGCTAGGCAGTCGTGGGAAGAATGTAAGCGTCTTGCAGGGATATAAGGAGTGATCCATGCGTTCCCAATCTTGGGACCCATCTGGGTGAGTGATCTGTGAGTAATGCATAGGGATTTGAATGTAATTCTTTGAGCAACTGGCAGTCAGTATAGCAACTTTAGAGCTTGTCAGGCAGAGTGAAATTTAGAGATGTAACATAGAAGACGGGCAGCAACATTCTGCACTACTTGTAATTTGTCAACTGTTGATTTGGGAGCACCCAAAGATAGCGCATTTCCATAGTCCTGTCTTGCCAAAATGAGTGCCTGGACTGCTAGTCTTTTTGACAGGGAGAAGGTATAAAATATTCCTAAGAGCTCTCAACATCCCAAAGCAGGTAGCAGCCACTTTTGTCGCTTGGGTGGTCATGGTCAAGCCTTTGTCCAGCTGAACACCTAGACCTTTCACCTCCAACTTTGGTGTTGGTGGGTGCTTAGGTCATATTAGGCCATCCCAGATTTGTCATGTTTGGAGAAGGGCTACCTGGAATGAGGAGCTCTGTTTTCTCCCCATTGAGTTTCAGAGCTGAACAGCTCATCCAATTAGCTACACCCATAATGCAGGAGCCAAGAGAGGGAGGTTGATCGTACTTTTCATGGCTCACCGAAAATAAAAGTTGGGTATCACCAGCATAAAATACTAGTGAGATCCATATGCAAGGACGACCTCAGCAAAAGGGAACATATAAACATTAAAAAGGGTGGCCCTCAGCGAGGATCCCTGAGGGACCCCACAGTTGACCTGCATAGGATATGATCTACAGCCACCATCGAATACTTGGAAACTTCTCTGATTGAGGAATGATTGAAGCCAGAGAAGAGCCTGTCCAGTCACTCCGACATTTTGGAACCTCTCTAAGAAGATCTCATACTTTACCATGTCACAGGCAGCACTAATGTCCAGGAGGATGACAGCAACCACACATCCTTGATCTAGAAGTCTTTTTGCTTAAGTCTTTTTCCTTCTTCCACTGCTGCCAAAGGGCAGTTTCTGTACCATGGCGAGGTCTAAATCCTGTTTGAGGAGGATGACGTGAGTCATGTTCCTCAAGAAAATCCAAAAGCTGTTTATTTACATATTCCTCAAGGATTTTACTTGGCCAAGGCAAGAGTGAAATCAGCCTATAATTCCTAGGCTCCAGCAGGCCGAGGTTGGGCTTTTTTTATTAGGGCTCTAATCATTGCATGCTTCCAGGCAGCCGGCATCATTTCCTTAGCCAAGGGCAGATTAAGGACAGCTAAAAGGGAAGGTTCAATCACATCAAAGATTTGAATAAGGCAGAAGGAGGAACTGGATCGAGCGGCGAGCCTGATTTCAGCTTATTAAGGAGCAAAGAGAGACTTTCCAGAGTGATTTCTAGGGGCCCTTATCATTTAACTGGGCCTTACTATGAACTGTGGTTCCAGGGTCTGAGTCTAAACCTGGGAGTGAGGAGTAAATATCTATCTATTCCTTGAAGAAATTGGCGATAATATTACAATGCAGGGTCAAAGTGCTTGAATTAGAGAGTTAGAGGCAGGTTTTAGAAGAGATTTTATCATTTTGAATATCTCTCTCTCTGCCCAATCAAAGCCGTCTGTATTTTACTATCATAGTATGCTACTTCAGTGGTCAGGATTTCCCATGGTACTTTCTAACAGTTTACCTATATTTGGCCTTCACCGTCGGTGAGTAGTCCCTTTTCCAGCATCTCTCAGCTCATTTACAGGCTTGTTTTAAAAGTGTAAGTTGAGGAGTATACCAAGGAGCTGAGCTGACACACTGATGTGTGAATTGACTATATCTGGTCTAGACTTGGTGCATAACACAGTGACATCAAGGCATTCATGTTCAAAGGCTTCTGCCTTTGTTGTCCCATGGGATCCGATCTGGTACATCTTTATGTGCCTACCACAGAGAAGGTTTCACCCCCAAGAAAAGGTTGGGTAGACACTGTTTACAGTAGCCAACCATTCCCCAAAAATCCGAACTTCTCTCTGTGTTTTAGGAAAATTTAGTCACAAAATCGCTTCAACTCTCTCTCTTGACACCTTTTTTGTTCCTTTTACAGTGACACGTCCTAAATATTGGACTTCTTTTTAACAATACTGTAATTTATTTGAAGACACTTTAGGGCACCTAGTGCAGCACCACTTTTCTTGCGCCCTTTAGCACACCCCTAACGCCACCATGTGTGCGCCCTATTTAAAATACGGTGCACCATGGTGGTAGTCAGGGGGACTAGCATCATAATTTTTTACGCTAGTCCAGTGCTTTGCAGGATTGGCATAAAATCTTTTGCCACTAATCCTGCAAAGCACCCAGAGGCCCATTGAAACCAATGGAAGCCTCTTTTTAACCCCTGCTCTGAGCAGCCATTAAAAGTGCCGAAAGAAAATGGCACAAGGAAATCTCCTAGATTTCCTTGCACTATTTTTATGCCCTCCCCCAACGGGCAAATGTCCCCTTTGCATACGTTATTCCTGGTGCAGGCTTAATGTGGCACAAGGGTTGCAAAGTGGCCAATTCATGCATTGGGCTACTTTGTAAATATGGCATGGCGTTTTTTGCCACTTTAGCATAAACAAATGAGGCTAATGTGTCATTAGAAAGGCACAAGGCCCTCTTAAATCTAGGCCTCTAAGTCAATTCTCTGCCAAATGATTAAATAGTGCAATTGTGTCATTTTTCCAAGATTCCTTTGTCTCTGGTCATCAGTATACTGAATGAAAAATGAACTACAGGGCATTAGCAATGATTCCAGATTCTTTTTTCAAGGTCTGGTTAAAAATTGAGGAATTTGCAGTACAGCTTTGTGGAATAACGCACAATGCCAATACTTTCTCTTGAAACATGAAGGATAAAAGATACTGGCTATCTTCATGTGATGGAATTGAGAAGAAAATGTGACAAAGATCAATCACTGTAAATCATTCTCCTGTACATGGAATTCGAAGTATGGTTCCTGGATTCAGTACCACAGGACAACATGGGATCACAATAGCATTCACTTTACTCAAATCCACAATCCTTAATTTACCACTAGGTTTTTGTGATCCTATAATTGGTGAGTTCCCTGGACTCCCAATTATTTTTTTAATATCCCCTTCTGCAACATGTTCTCAATGTTTGATGCTATTCTTGCTATCACTTCAGGTGTCATGTGATAAGGCGATCTTCTTTGAAGAATTGCATTTGGCTTTATGTTTATTTTGACCGGATCTACTCCTTTGATAAATCCAATACTTTTCCCATTGTCATCCAATACTTCGGGATTTGCTGTCTCGTTTAAATCTGCAGATAAATCTTTCGCTGTCATAATTCAATAGATCCCTACTGTTTCTTGTTGAACAATTTTAAAATCCACGTCCTCACCATGAGTTTAAAATTCAACTCCTTGAGGCGTGCAATTCATGATGCAGTTTAACTTGTACAACAAATCTCTTCCTAATAGGTTTACAGGACTTGAATCGCCAACAACAAACTGATGATTTTCTTCAAATGAACCTGTTTTTAGAGGAACTTTTTTCTAAATTGGATTAGTAATCCGTCTGTTTGCAACTCCTACAACTAGGATCTCTTTTCCAGAGAGGGGTAGGTCCGGTACTTCTGCTGTTCTCACAGTGGAACGGATAGCTCCATTGTCAATGGGAAATGACACTTAGTGGCCATTCACTTTATCTTAAACAAATGGTTCACTCGGGTCTACCTCTAAGACTGCACCAAGAACGCAATCTACCTCCCCTCTCAGGCATCGTCATTGTGACATGTCTGAGTCTCAATCTTTTTTATGAAACAGGAAATGTTTCTATAAACCATGGAGGAAAAATTCCTTCACCCACCATTCCTGTTTCTCCTTGTAATGCTTGTGAGGTAAAGACAAGTCTTCTCCATTCACCTATAGCTTCTACTATCTGTAGTGGTGTCCACAAAACAATTTGAACATTTTAAGTTGTTGGAGTACTTCCCATTACCATAGTACCTCCAGGAGTTTCTCAAACTTCTGTAGCTAGTGTACAAGAAACCTGTGTATGCATTGCTTGAGTTGAAATCAATTCAGTTATTTGCACTAGAGGTGTCATCACAGAAGCTGTAGCATATGTAAGAATTACACTTTGAGCAGTTCCTATTTGTGCTGGAACAATTGTGATCGCTTGCTGAGTTATAGGCTGTATAATAACAGGCTGTGCTACAATCGGCTATGTAAATACTAGTTGTGATACCATTGGCTGTGTTATTTGCATTGGATTAGTGACTTGGAAACATTAGGATCTTCAGGAGCCGTAGATATTGTAACATTATTAGTTAGCTGAGTTCCATCCTTTGGTACAGGATCCACATAAGGTTGCTGATGGTGCTATACGTCATCCCAAGTTGCTTCTGTATAATTTCTCCTTGCCCTTGTTGTTCATTTTTGGTACCTCTATCTCTATATTTTGAGCCATTTTATCCCAAACACTAAGCACTTCAAATTGCGTAGGTCTAGGAGGTGGCTTCATTTCATGAAGCTTTTCTCATAACTTTTCAAGAATTCTCAGAATAAATGTACCTCATCTAGGAAAACTCAATGCACCCTCTGTTTTAGTGATCTTGCACCACTGACACAGCCAAACACATGTGTGTGCCCTTCCTCAATCATCATATGATATGCTGGCATACCCTCAGGAGGTACTTTCTCACCCTCCCTTATTGGAATCATCACATCATCTTTCATTAGACTTCTAAGAGCTTTGAAATGTTTCATGATTTAAGTTTTATTTCAACGAAATCGATAATCAAAGTTGCAGCTTCTCAATTGTTTTGGACTAATACCATCGCTGCACAATATGATGCAAAATCTTGCTCCCTGCAGCAGCTCATCCTCCTTTACAATTTTTTCATACAAACCAAAAGACAAATACTAATAGCCAAATAATATAGATTAACATCAATCTTTGTCTGATTCTTCTAGTCTGAGTAACAATAGCACAATAATTGATCGGAATTCAGCTTTTTCACCTACTGATCTTTCAATCAAACAGTATTCTCCACTCAAATGATGAGTTCTTGACCTGCGGGAAAATTCGTTTTGAGTCACCTTGGTGCATCAGGTTTAACAAACACCAATCAAAGGTAGTATAACTACAACAATTTATTACATCCCTATCTGTGATGTAGGCAACGACGTCTCATGACTTACACTTCACCTAGCAGACAAGAATACCAAACTATATTTCAATCCCAGGATCTTAGACTACTTCTTAGTCTAACAACCCTTTTATATTTGTTTCAACAAAGCACAAATAACATATAAACAGTAACAGTGCACTTCAGAATAATCACAAACAATTTTCAATACAATACATATTTTCATAAACCTCATTTACCCTCATAATTTTGAAACATCACTCTATTGATACTCACACCCGTTGAATCACTAGTTCTTCAACTGCTCTATGTAGCCGCTTCAGAAACTGCACTTCATCAGTCTTCAAAATCAGGTTCTGGGTATTTTGAGCCTTTATCTAATTTGAGCACTTTTTAAAATTATTGCAGCTTTTTTTCCTCATCATTTAAATCATACCTCTGCTACCAACCTTTTAGGAGCACGGACAATCCTAGACTTCTAAAATCTCTACTCTTGGACCACATGGCAATGGATCTTTGAGGTGAGTGAAGAGCCGAAGCTACAAAATTCAAACTGCATAAATAATTTAAACTCTTGTTTATTTTTAATTTCTGGAGTCAATAATGAGAGTGTGAGCTTGCAAGGTTTGTTTGCCATTAGTTTGGTCATCTATTTATTATCAGGAAAAGTGCAAATTACAGAAAATAACAAAAAGTATGTCCCATACACCTGATCCCAAATCTAATTCTCTTAGAAAAGTATATTAGAATTTAGTGACTTTAAAAGTTGTCTCATATGAGAGTAATAGAGATTCAGCAGCAGAGATTTATCTGAGTCTGAGAGTATCAAGAAATGAAATAGCAAAATGGAACAAGCGTCTGAGAGTTTGTCAAGCCGCTAAAGCTATCAGGACTCATAAAGATAAAGGTGGTCATTACAACCCTGGTGGATGGTGTTAAAGCAGCGGTAAGACCGCCAAAAGGCCGGCGGTAATTTTTTTGCAATTATGACCGTGGCGGAAACCGCCAACAAAGACAGCCACTTTAACACTCCGACCGCCACGGTGGTACAAACAAACAGCTCGGCGGTCACCGCCAACAGAAAGGCAGAGGACAATGTACCACCCAGACTATTATGACAGGCCAATCCGCCACCTTTTCCAGGGCGGATTCACCGCAGATAAAAACACGGCGGAAACAGGCAGTTCGAATGAAAAACGCTCACCTCTACCCACTCCACGAGGAAGGAGGACACCATGGAGCCGGAGCTCCATATTTTTCCTTCTATAGTCTTCCTGCTCCTGTACCAGGAGCACCAACGGCAGCGGCGAAGACCACGGTGAGTACAGCACCTACGACACAGGGGAGGGGGGTGGCAAAAAACAGGGACACACACACGCAACACCCCCACCCACACCCACTACAACACACACACCAATGCATATCTATACATCACAGTTACACCCCCCAACCACCCCGGAAGAATGCAAAGACAAAAGGAAATGAGTGTAACCACTGTAATATATCAAAATTCAGAATGCAAAACTATACATATATACACTATTAACAAAATATACACCACGATTAATAGTCTAGGTTTGCACCATTCACAGTCCGTGGACCACTGGGCCCAAAATGCATGGGCGAGGCCCACACGCGATACCTGATCAAAACAGAGAGAACACTGCTGGGACATCAGATAGAAATACAACAGGCACCTCAGGGGGAAGGGAAGTGGGGCACCTCAGCTGGATGAGTGCACGACGTCAGATCCACGATGGGGCTCCATGCCCACTGTTCCATCCTGGGGAGTGCAAAGCCACAGTCTCTCAAGTCTCTACAGTGGGTGGTTTGCCCACTGTTCAACCCTGGGGAGTGCAAAGCCACAGTCTCTCAAGTCTCTACAGTGGGTGGTTTGCCCACTGTTCAATCCTGGGGAGTGCAAAGCCACAGTCTCTCAAGTCTCTACAGTGGGTGGTTTGCCCTACAGTGGGTGGTTTGCCCACTGTTCAATCCTGGGGAGTGCAAAGCCACAGTCTCTCAAGTCTCTCTAGTGGGTGGTTTGCCCACTGTTCAATCCTGCGAGTGCAAAGCCACAGTCTCTCAAGTCTCTCCAGTGGGTGGTTTGCTCACTATTCAATCCTGGGGAGTGCAAAACCACAGTCTCTCAAGTCTCTACAGTGGGTGGGTGTGCAACTGTTCAATCCTGGGGAGTGCAAAGCCACAGTCTCTCAAGTGGATAACAGTCTCCACTGGTTCTGGAGGGGGACTGGTGCCCAGAGTGCTTCATCCTGTGCAGGACAGAGGTAGTGGATGCATGTCTCCACTGGTTCTGGAGGGGGACTGGTGCCCAGAGTGCTTCATCCTGTGCAGGACAGAGGTAGTGGATGTATGTCTCCACTGGTTCTGGAGGGGGACTGGTGCCCAGAGTGCTTCATCCTGTGCAGGACAGATGTAGTGGATGCATGTCTCCACTGGTTCTGGAGGGGGACTGGTGCCCAGAGTGCTTCATCCTGTGCAGGACAGAGGTAGTGGTTGCATGTCTCCACTGGTTCTGGAGGGGGACTAGTGCCCAGAGTGCATCACTCACCCCGTGACGGTCCCTGTTGCATCAGTACCCCTGCCGCTCATGGGCTAGCGGTGCTTGACTTGGCGGTCCTTGCCCTGTTCAGCGGTTCTTGCCCTGTTCAGCGGTACTTGACTTGGCGGTCCTTTATTGCCCAGCTGGGCTGGGGCTGGCGGTCCTTCATTGGGCAGCTGGGCTGTGGCTTGCGGGGCCCTCCTGGGCAGCTGGGCTGTGGCTTGCGGGGCCCTCCTGGGCAGCTGGGCTGTGGCTTGCGGGGCCCTCCTGGGCAGCTGGGCTGTGGCTGGTGGGGCCCTCCTGGGTAGCTGGGCTGCGGCTTGCGGGGCCCTCCTGGGCAGCTGGGCTGTGGCTGGTGGGGCCCTCCTGGGCCACGACGATGGGGCTGGCGGGGCCCTCCTGGGCTACGACGATGGGGCAGGTGGGGCCCTCCTGGGCCGCGACGATGGGGCTTGCAGGGCCCTCCTGGGCCGCGACGATGGGGCTTGCGGGGCCCTCCTGGGCAGCGACGATGGGGCTGGCGGGGCCCTCCTGGGCAGCGACGATGGGGCTGGCGGTGGCCTCCTGGCCAGCAGGGATGATGGCGGTCCTCTCCGCTGTGCTGCTCCTCCCAGACTTTACGGGTTTCTTCTGCCCCTTCCCCACCTTGGGAGGAGTCACAGCTGAGTCCACACTCCCCCCGGGACCCCTGTGAGCGCCTTGGGTGGCTGGAGTCTTCCCCCTCTCCCGCCGGGCACTGGCCATCTTCTGGTGCTTCACGGGGGGGGACTGGCTGTGCTCTGGCTCCGTGCCACACTGGCTGTCCTGGTGGCCGGTGCACTCCACATACCTGTGACAACAGGTACCACTAGTCCCGTTGATTTTGTGGCTGAGGTGCTAGATCGGGACCTATGAGTTGGAGGGGGGGTGGTGGGAAATAGGTTAAGGGTGGACAGGAAAAGTTGTTTGGATACACTGGGGTGGGTAGCGGGAGGGGGTTTGGGAGTGGAGGAAGAGGTGATGGTTGTAGGAGGTGTAAGTTTCGTGGCTTTGGGTGCAGGTGCATGCGCTGGAGGCTGTAATGAGGTGGATGGCTGTTGGGTGGGTGTGTGCCTGTGTTTGTGTATCTTGAGAGGGGGCATCACAGACACACTGGGAGAGGACACAGGGGACGTGTGAATGGTAGTGGGGGTGGTGACTGGG
Organism: Pleurodeles waltl; assembly: GCF_031143425.1. Lineage (NCBI taxonomy): Eukaryota > Metazoa > Chordata > Amphibia > Caudata > Salamandridae > Pleurodeles > Pleurodeles waltl. The sequence continues at coordinate 1,285,046,525 of NC_090440.1, forward strand.
GGTGTGCTGGTGGGTGTGCTGGTGCGGGACGTAGTGGCTGTAGTGGTAGTGCATGCAGGTGTGAGTGTAGATGAGACTGGGAGGGAGGAGGGAGACGAGGAGGAGGGGGACACAGTGGAGGCAGTGGATGTTGGTGTGTCTGTATGTGTGTGATGCTTGCGTGAGTGCCTGTGGGATGTGTGGTGCTTATGTTTGCCTGAACTTCCCTTGTGTGGTGAGGTGTGTGCAGGCTGGTCTGATGGTGTGCTTGGGATAGGCAGAGGTACAGGGGATTGGGTCTGGGTGGAGGAAGTTGGAGGGGGGAGGCTAGACACAGGGACAATGGCTGCCATCAGTGCTGAGGCCAGAGTTTGAAAGGTTCGATGGAGGGCAGCCTGACCAGAATGAATGCCCTCCAGGAATGCATTTGTTTGTTGCAACTCCCTTTCTACACCCTGGATGGCATTCAAAATGGTAGACTGCCCAACAGTGAGGGACCTGAGGAGGTCAATGGCCTCCTCACTGAGGGCAGCAGAGGTGACAGGGGCAGGGGCTGAGGTGCCTGGGGCGAAGGTGATGCCCTTCCTCCTGGGTGAGCGGGCACGGGGCAAACACTGAGGGGTTGCAGGGAGGGCGGTGCTGGTAGGGGGGGTGGTGGCTGTACCTGTAGTAGTGGGGGCACAGATGTTGCCACCACCACAAGGGAGCTCCCATCGGAAGACGAGTCCGTGTCGCTGGTTTCAGCTCCTGTCCCCGCCGTGGTGCTCCCCTCGCCCTCCGTCCCACTGGTGTATTCAGAGTCCGTGGTGTGGCCCTCCATGGCCATGTGGGATGCAGCTCCCTCGTGCTCCGGTGCCCCTGCTCCTCTGCCTGATGATGCTAATGCACACAAGAACAGGGAGACCGCAAAAAAAGGGGGGGAAACAGAAGAAAGACATGTTGAGTGCATGGCTTACCGCTACCGTTGGCGGACAAGACAGACACAGCAGCCCCCTGCACTACGTCGCGCTGTTGGGCTCTACAGTGCAATTCCTGGGAAATGGCCTACAAGGCTATGGACGACATCTGCACACATAGATGACACAGGTGCATGAATAGCTGTACTTGGCACTCTACAGAGGTGGGGTGGGGGGCCACAGGGCCATACCTTATGAAGGGGCCTAGCCTACGGAACTCGCCCTGGCCTAGGGAAACCCACAGCCCTCCTCCCCCACTCAGACCCCGCCACTGCGCGCTAAATCAGCTGAATGAGAGTGTACTCACCCCCTTGTGTCTGCTGTGATGCCCTCAAGCGCTCATCCAACTCCGGGTAGGCCACTGCCAGGATCCGGCACATCAGGGGGGTCATGGTTCGACAGGCACCCCTCCCACGTTAGGAGGACATCCCCAGCTGAGCCTCTGTCATCTTCTTGCTCCAGTGGCGAATGTCCTCCCATCTTTACCGGCAGTGGGTGCTCCGTCTGTGGTGGACCCCCAGGGTCCGGACGTCCTTGGCGATGGCTTGCCAAATATCCTTCTTCTGGTGGGCGCTGACCTACATGAAATGTACAGGGGAAGAAGAGAAGTCATTGCCCACTGCGCCGTCAAAGTGAGTGGCCCCCATCCCTACCCTTGCCATGTGACACATGCACCCACCGTCTTTCATGCACTCAGCACTCTGCCCCCTTCCTTCTTACAACCAGCCCTCTCCACCCAGGCACAGCCTATACAGCATGCTCACTGTGTACTTATCTGTTGGTCTGGAGGACCGTAGAGTAGCGTGTACTGGGGGAGGACCACATCGACCAGCTTCTCCAACTCCTCCGATGTGAAGGCAGGGGCTTTTTCCCCAGACGCACGAGCCATTGTCTCTTCCAGACCGAGGTCACAGCAGCACTTGCAGTGTAGATCCTCTCCTGTCGAAGATCAGGTATCGAGTGATTCAACAGATAGAAAATGGCGGTCACGTCCGCGGCGGTGCGTACCATCAGCGCCGGCGTACATCGTCATTGGCTCCTGGGACCCATAGGGTCCAATGTTAACCAATGCAGCATTGCACCGCGGTCTTCGACCGCCTACCGCGACGGTGTACAACGCCAGCGCAGTTACCTCATATCCTATTGTCCCACTTTACAGGTCAGGCAGCTGCCATTTCAGAGGCCCACATGGCTCTATTTTTAACTGTGTCACACATACCTAGGCCTTGCCTCAACACTCATACAGGGCAAATTCCGGATTAGGATTCGTGTTCTGTGTAAGCTGTGGATACATACCTCTGAGGTGTTTGACTCTGTGCTCGCTGTTGTCCTTCATAGGCACCGTCCACTGGGACATGTGAGGAGATGGCGGAATCCTCCGGTGTACCGACCGCTGGTGGACCTGTCGACAATGGAGGAAAGAAATTTGATAATCACCTACAGGTTTGACCGTGCCACTATCCAGGAACTGTGTACCCAGTTGGAGCCAAACCTGATGTGAGCAATCCGCCATCCCACAGGAATCCCCCCTCAAGTGCAGGTGCTATCAGTGCTCCATTTCCTTGCAAGTGGGTCATTTCAAACAACAGTGGCCATGGCATCAGGGATGTCCCAGCCTATGTTTTCCAACGTATTGTCCAGAGTGTTGTCTGCCCTTCTGAAACACATGCAGAGCTACATCGTTTTCCCTCAGGTGGAGGATTTCCCTACAGTGAAAGGTGACTTCTATGCCCTTGGACATATCCCCAACATCATAGGTGCCATTGATGGGACGCATGTGGCATTGGTACCCCCCACAGGAGTGAACAGGTGTACAGGAACCGGAAGAGTTATCATTCGATGAATGTACAGATGGTATGTTTGGCAGACCAGTACATCTCCCATGTGAATGCCATGTTCCCTGGCTCAGTGCATGACGCTTACATCATGCGGAATAGCAGCATCCCTTATGATGGGTCAACTCCAGAGGCACCGTGTGTGGCTATTAGGTGACTCTGGTTACCCCAACCTGTCATGGCTCCTGACCCCAGTGAGGAATCCCAGGACAAGGGGAGAGGAACGCTACAATGATGCCCATGGGCGAACTAGGAGGGTGATCGAGCGGACCTTCGGCCTCCTGAAGGCAAGGTTCCGGTGCCTCCATATGACAGGTGGATCCCTATTCTACTCACCAAAGAAGGTGTGCCAGATCATCGTGGCCTGCTGTATGCTTCACTAGTTGGCTTTGCGACGACAGGTACCTTTTCTGCAGGAGGATGGTCCAGATGGCGGTGTTGTGGCAGCTGTGGAGCCTGTGGACAGTGATGAGGAGGAAGCAGAGGAAGAAGACATGGACAACAGGGACGCAGTCATCCAGCAATATTTCCAGTGAAACACAGGTGAGGTTACATTCCTGCCTACTACATGTACTTTTACACTTCTACCTCTATCCTGTCTGTCGACTTCACCCAGTGTATGGTCACTGAGTTGTCACTTTCCCTTACGGTTTCACAGGTGTGGGTCCCAACGTGTGTCATCTGCTTAGATTCCTCATGGACTAGAGCTGTGTGACATAGGTATGTTGACATTACTATTTCAAGAACATTTTGTCACTGTAATTTCAAATACACTATTTCCAAATCACAGACAGACTCCAGATCTTTTGGTGCTTTACGTGTGTTTATTTAAATACAAAATATTGGAGGGGGAAGTTAAATGGTGAGGGGTGATGGCGGAGGAGTGTCCATGGCAGAGTCCAGTCTATTAGTCTCACAGGTGCATTGCCCATATGGGCATAGGAAGTGGAGCTGGGGCAGTTTAATTATGGACAGGGTGACAAAGTGGGACAGTGGAATGACAATCAGGGTGGTCTCATTTCTTGTTGGGGGTCTTGGCATCGTGCTCTGTCTTGTTTCTGGATCTCAGGGACCGATTGCGGGGTGGTTCTCTGTCTGCAGGGGGTGGGGTGCTGGTGTGGTGGTCCTGTGGCGGGGCGTCCTGTCCACTAGCGCCGGCGGAGGTGGTGGGCAGTTCATCGTCCATGCTAGTGTCAGGGGCCCCTTGTAGTGCCACAGTGTCCCTCCTGGTGTTGAGTATTTCCTCCAGCACCCCTACGATGGTGCCCAGGGCGGAGCTGATGGTTCTGATTTCCTCCCTGAACCCCAAATACTGTTCCTCCTGCATGCGCTGGGTGTCCTGAAACTTGGCCAGGACCGTTGCCATTGTCTCATGGGAGTGGTGGTATGCTCCCATGATGGAGGAGAGGGCCTTGTGGAGAGTGGGTTCCCTTGGCCTGTCCGCCCCCTTTCGCACAGCAGCCCTCCCAGTTCCCCTGTGTTCCTGGGCCTCCGTCCCCTGCACCGTGTGCCCACTGCCACTACCCCCAGGTCCCTGTTGTTGTTGGGGTGGTGGGTTATCCTGGGTTCCCTTTAGTGGTGGACACACAGCTGATTGACGTGTCCTGGGGACAGAGGTATGGGCCCGCTGGGTGGGTGCTGTGCTGGTGTTACCAGAGGGGGGAAGGTCTGTGGTGGCCTGTGCCTGTGTGAGGGGAACCGACTGTACCGAGGCTCACGATGGTCCGGGCTGGTCATATAGATCGAGGTGGACAGAGGTGCTGTCATCACTGTGGCCCTCTTCTGTGGGTGGAGTGGAGACGTCTGGACTCTCCTGTCTGGTGACGTTGGGTAGTGGTCCTGCAGGGGTGGAAAAGCATGATTATTGCATCTGTGTGTGTCATGGTGTGCAAAGGGTGGGTGAGCGTGTACCCCAGTGCTGGCATTCCTGTGTGGGGGCTTGTGTGTTGATGGTTTAGGGGGGTGTATGGGTATGTGCAGTGGGCATGCTTTAGTGATGGGTGTCCATGCGTTGGTGTTGAATGCAGGGCTTGGTGTTGTGATGTGTGGTTTGTGATATTGGTACATTTGTGAGGAGTTGGAGTGATAGGGGTGGGGGCGAGGTTGGGGGTATGTAATAGAATGCAGGTAGGGTGGGGGATGTAATAGTTAAGATTTGACTTACCAGAGTTTATTCCTCCACCGACTCCTGCGATGCCCTCAGGATGCAGAATCGCCAAGACCTGCTCCTCCCATGTTGTTAGTTGTGGGTGAGGAGGTGGGGGTCCGCCGCTAGTCCGTTGAACCGCCTGGTGGTGTCTTGAGACCACAGAACGCACCTTCCCCCGTAGGTCGTTCCACCTCTTCCTGATGTCCTCCCGATTTCTTGGGTGTTGACCCTGTCAACTATTCTTCGCCATAGCTCCATCTTCCTTGCAATTGATGTGTGCTGCTCCTGTGCTGCAAATAGCTGTGGCTCTACCCGGACGATTCCTCCAGCATGACCCTGAGCTCCTTCTCGGAGAACCTGGGGTGTCTTTGCCGTGCCATGGGGTGGTGTAGGTGATGTGAGGGGTTGTGTGTGGGGTGGTAAGTGTGGTGATATGTAGTGGTGTGTTGTGTGAGGTGCGTAGAAGTTGTGTGGGTGATGGTGTTGTGTGCCTGTGGATGCTAGTTTGTGGATGGTGGAGTCTCTTTCTGGCCTTCTCTCTGTAATACTGGTCGTAAGGGCTTGTGGGTGATGTGGGTGTGTGTTTTATATTGTAATGGGTGTGTAGGAGTGGTGTGTGTATGTGTATCAGGTGTGTGTATTTCGAATTGTCCAATGTGGCCGTGTTTTGTAGAATTGTGTGTATTTTGAGCGCGGCGGTGTGTACCGCCAATGGAATACCACGGTTGAAAGACCGCGTGGATTCGTGTGTCGTGATAGTGTGGGCGTGACGGTGGAGGATTTGTTTTCGCCAGTTTATCGCTGACCTTTGGTGTGCGGGACTTATGTGGGTGTCTGAATTTTATCAGATTCCGAGATGTGGGTCATAATAGCTGTGGTGGAATTCCGCGGCCGCGGCGGTGTGTTGTGGTCTTCTGCACGGCGGTAAGCGGGTTTTACCGCTAATGTTGTAATGACCGCCAAAGTGTTAGCCTCTGCAGAGAGATAGAAAGAAGTTGATAGTCAATGTATTTGTCAATTCTCCAAGATTTCTCCTCTAATCTATTCTTTCCCTTGGCCATTTTTATACAGAGTACAATGATAAAAAAGTTAAAACAATTTCACAGAGAAAATGTTCATTCGACCATCAGGAAGAGATTCCAATACAGGTCAAGCAGTTAAATAGAACAGAAAATATAACTTTTCTTTGTTAATAGAGGAAGTCTGCATCAGGAAAAAGTCACGCAAAAAGTGATGAAAGAAACTTTTCAGCTGAGGTATGGCCGTTTTGAAATTTGTTAACATTAGCAAGTCAAGCAAGTGCAGGTCATGCAGAGTTTAGAAGGAAAATTAATGTTTTAAATGCAGCATTTACATAGGCCTATAATCCACTCACACGGGTTACTGTTTTAATGCATTTTATTTTATCAGAATCTCAAAATAGATTGCCTTTTGGAGGCTTACATCAGAAGCTTGGAAAAACTTCAGAATAACTTCAAAATGTTGTGCTTAATCTTTTTCTATCTTATCAGCGCTCATGAATGGAAAGGATGGAGGTACAGTGCTGATTATTAGTATGGCTTTGATTTCTGCAAACCACAGAAAAGGAAATGCAAAGAATGCACTGATGTGTAGCACACTGTCCCCACCCTCACATATTCTCTGTCTCTCACTTTCAGTTGATCACCTGACTCCAGGAAGTCACAAACACCATAAGCTTGTAAATGATGTGTACAGTCTCTGGTGATATGGTAGACTAGTAAGGTGAGGCAGAGGGAACAGAATAGGTTGGTTTGTAAGTGTAAGCTTGCCTTAAAGCTAAGGAAGCAGCAGTTAAAAGATCAGGCAAGGAAGGAGTTGGAGTTTTCATGTCTCATCAGGAATCCAGGTCTGTTCTGGAAAGATTGTGAATTTAGGCACCCTCAAGACAGGAACATCTTAGGGGATGGCCTGTAACATTCCAACCAATATTTGGGTGCGTCTTTTTTGTAGCATTTATTCGGTAGAGGCCCTTGGTGAAGAGGTGGCTGATTTGGTTGACCCTGACCCGAGCCTCTCTATTAAATTCACCCTAGAGGGGGTGGTTGCCGCCCTGCAGGAGAGTCTGAGGCATAAAGTGCCTGGGCCAGATGCAATCCCTATGGATCTGTACAAGTGTAACATGCAGCAGTAGCTCCGATTATTGTAAATGCCTTAAATGCGGAGATGAGTGTAAGGATCCCACCCCTCTTGGAAATCTGCTCGTATTGTTCCAGTGTTTAAAAAGGGAAATCACAGTGACCCTAAGTACTATCACCCTACCTCACTGCTAGACTCTCTGGTGAAACATTTGGGCTGAACTGTTTTATGGAGCATTGAGACTTGGGTAGTAGAGCAGGATCTCATGAGTAGGGTGCAGTATGGGTTTAGGGAAGAGCTGGGGACCCAGGAACAGTTTTTAAATTTACTTTTGCTGAATGGCAAATATAAGAGTACAAAGGGGGGCACCTTCTACCTTGCTTTTATGGATCTTAGCTGTGCTTTCGATAGGAAAAATCACAGCAAGCTCTGGGGCCTATTATCTAAGATGGGTTTGGAGAGCACCAATTGTTGAGCTTTTGCGACAGCTCCACTCTGGTACAAACACTTCTGTGAGATACGCGGTAAAGACAGGGGTGCATTCTTTCCCCAACCTTTTTCTCTTGTATTCTAATGACCGGCATGATTTTCTAGTAGATACATGGAAGGATAGCCCCAAAAATAAGCGCTACCGGCCCCCACAGAGCGGGACGCGCTTTCATCGGGACCTTCACTTTGGCCACACTACCTGGGGTGGGACTACGTCCCCCAGGCTCCTTTGCATTAGACTCACGATTTTAAGTGCTACCGGCCCACGCAGCACGGGAGGTGCCCGGGTGAAGACCAGGCCAAAATGGGCCCGTCTTTGCCCGTCATCGCCCAACAGAGGCTGGGCTGGGTGCTTCCCTTTTGATTTTTGCGAAGTAAGTTTGCGCCCCTGGAATTAGATTTAAAGTTTGATCAAGCTGCTTTTGCTCATACCCCTTGCTGACTAGAGATGGGGATACGTAAAGCTGTGGATGCCCCTGCACATACTAGGGGCTCAAAAAAACAAAAAAACGGTCATACAATAAAAAGAGCTCCTTGTCTAACAAAGGAAGTAACTCTTTAGAAGACATTCATACTTTAATTGAAGAAGTGGAGGACATTCTGAGAAGTAATCCTAATTTACCACCCACAAAATGCAGTACCCCTGTAAAAAAAATCCCTGACATATTTAAAAAAAAAAAAGGCTGCAGCAGCCCAATCCTTCTATGGAGATTGAACAAAATGCGGTGTTCCAAGCCTCTAGAGCTAATCTCTCTCTTGTGTTGACCATTACCTTGCGTAGTGACTTGGACCCAGCGCCACGTGTCACAGGTGGCCCTTCTGTGGGAAAAGAGGCTTCTCGTCTTCCATTAAGTGCCTAGGTTTTGGTGATTCCTAATATCCTGTGTTTGGTATAGGCCCCTGGTGGAGAATGGGGGGGGGGTCCTGCGACAGTACCACACAAATACACTCTGGAGCATGTGTTGATGATAATGTTGTGGCCAATTCATCCTTGGGCATGGGTAGACTGTCATTGCCCTGTGGTAAATCCGATCTGGCTTCTGTTTTTCAGAAGCTGGACGAAGTAAAGAGCTTGGTATTGTTGCTGATGAACACTCTAACGGGAGAATATGTGCAGAAATGTGTGTTTAGGTGGTTGAGATCAAATATGGATGGGATTTTGCCTGCCACGGGGGGTAGGTCTATTGTCACCGCTGGGCCCGAATCCAGGCCTCAATCAGGCAACCAACAGCTACGGCCTGTTATCACTTCCCCTCCTGCATGCTCATCTGTGCCCTATACTGAAGGATCCCAGGCCACTCCTGTGACTGTAAGCTGGAAGTGTAGTATTGATACTAAGGACAGGAATAACACTGGGTTGGATAGGCCTGTTAAAACCCAATTTACCGACTATACAAAGGGTTCCTGGGGGGGTGGCTGGCACCCAGGCACTTGCTGGAGTAGCCACTCCCATAACACACCATATTAAACCACCTGATGGTGTTCTACAGCAGGCTGGAATGAGTTGGTCAGATTTTAAAAAACAGGCCAGAGGTTTGGGGAACAAAGGAGGCACCATTTATATGGTTGAGGTACCTAAGCTGCCTTCTGGTACTTTGGAAACCCAGGACTCTTTGATAAATAAGGTCATTTATTGGTTGTGAGTCCAGCGAAGTTGCCTTTCTGTTATTCGAGCAGATATTCTAGAGGTGGGCAGACATAGTCAGTCTGGTTCAAATTTTGATTTTATTTCCATTCGTTTTGTGGATAGGTTGTTAGTGGATAATCTTATTGATTTTGAATCACATACCTGCTATCTCAGGAATCCTAGGGGGGCTGGTATCAGACTTAAACTGTCCCCGCCTGCTAGTAGTCCACTCACATTATGTGGCAGTCTAGCAGGCGGGAAGTCTGACTTTAGCCAAAAGCGCGCTTCGGCTCTGGTAGTAAATTATTCTCACTAACTATCAGATGTTGACTGACTATACACCGATTCCTACCCAATAACTTCAACCTCAACTTTTGTGGGCAGGCCTGGAGTGTCTGTTGAGCTTGAAAACTGTAGGGAAGCTCAGTGTCCCAGGCCTAGAGTCCTGGTGACTAGCACTGCACTTTCTATTATGTCCTGGAATTTGGCTGGGCTGGGCAGGAAGTTGTTGGATCCCGAGTGGACCAACTATATAAATAAGCAGGACATATGTTTATTCCAGGAGACTTGGGACGAGGACCCAGTTTCTCTGGATGGGTTTTTATCTTACTATGCGGTGGCCCAACCTGCAGATGGGGGTACTAGCTGTGCCACGGGGGTCTACTGATACTGCTAAATAAGAAATTGCAGTGTGATCACAAAGCATTAAAGATAGATTCCCCCGACATACTAGGTGTCCAGCTTGTATTTAACTGAGGTTTCAAGGTAACCATAATTAATGTATATGCTAGGTCTGTCCCCCGGGGATTAGAGTCTCAGACCATGGCTCAGCTGAATATATGGATACCCTGCATCCTTCCACTAAATTAGTGGTTGCAGGGGATATGAATTGCACATTTGAACCCTCTTGTTTAAGTATCAATTTAATGGCCGAAGAGGACGAACATTGGGGCATTCCACAATTAACGAATGAGCGACAGTGCACTCGTTCTCGTGTTGCCTTACCGTTTACATCTTTGTGTTTTAAGTATAGACTTAGGGCTTGTAATGGTTGTACGCGTTTCGACTCAAGTATCACCCCCACTTTTAAGCGAGGTCAGTCTCTTAGTGTTATTGATTACTTCTTAATGGATGTCAGGGTGTGGCCATTATTGGAAGATATGAAGGTGGATTTTCGCCACAACAGTGATCACAATCCTCTGCTTCTTATTTTACACAGTGGGGTATTTAGGAGGTCTCAGAACATCCATCTTCCTGCGGTCCCAGAGCCACTTTTGGATAACAGTTACATTTGTGTCAGCTGGCCAAAAGTGATCTCTAACCCATATCTGATTAAGGAGATTTACAAGCTGTTGATGTCATGGCTAATTATGAGGACCTTGAGGTTAGTAATATTACAATCCTCAGCATCCATGAGATAATGATATATGAACTACAAAATATTTTTTATAGGAAGACCACAACAAAGCAACTTGCTGATACCCATAAAATTAGGGAGTGGTTCAATAAGGACTGTTCTAAGGCCAAACTAGCACTCAAATCAGCTATTATGTCTCGTTCACAGGGGACGATTAGAACAGCTAGACTCGCCTATAGTAAGACCGTAGCACAGGCAAAGAAAAGTTGGGAAGATACAATCTGGCATAATTTGCTCAATGCAACCAAACATGACAATGTGACTTTCTGGAAGTTATTGTCCAATGGACACAGAGGGGATAAGAGCACAATTCATACTCATATTCAACCAGAAAGTTGGGTGGACCATTTCTCCAATCTTTATGCTCCACCTTGATTTCTTCAACTTATGAATCGTCCCCCCAGCAGTTGGTTAAAACGTGTTCATTGCCTGATGATCTAGGAATGGATGTTTCTAACCATGATGACCATATTATTTTTACTTTGGGGGAAACTACTGCTGCAATTACCTCTTTAAAATCCTCTAAAGCCCCAGGCCCTGATAAGATACCGGGGGACCTATACAAATCTGAGCCAGCAATTTGGTCTTGTTACATAAATATGACCTCAAACGCTATAACAGCTGGGGGCCAACACCTAGTACTTGGAAAGGGGCCGAAATAATTCCCATTTATAAAAAGAGTGTTGTGAGCTCCCCTGTCAACTATAGACCCATCAGCCTTATTGATAATCTTCAAAATGTTTTCGCTAAACAGCTTCTGGATAGGCTGCTGGATTGGGCTGACGCCCATCATGTGTTATCCCCACTTCAGGCGGGCTTTCGCCCAAAAACCAGTATGGTGGACCAAGTTTTCAGGCTGACGCTCCTACACTGGAAATATGTAATCCTAAGATATATGTGTTGCCTTTGTGGATCTTCGGTCTGCTTTCGACATGGTCCCCAGAGAAAAATGTGGGGTGTTCTACATAAAATAGGTACTCCTGTCAACATAATCCATCTTCTAAAGCGGTTACACGAGGACACATATGCCCGGTAAGATGGGGTAACCCGGGAGAACTAACAGATCATATTGCCATTCAGCAGGGAGTTTGTCAAGGTTATGTCTTGGCACCAACACTATTCACTTTATTTATAAATGAGGTGGTACAAGCTGTGTCTCTTTGTCAAAACAATGCCCCCTCCTTAAATGCACAGAAAATTCCTATACTACTCTTTGCAGATGACTCCCACCTCATCTCTAAGGCTGCAATGGATCTCATGATCCTTGTTAAAAGGTTCACAACATTCGGTGTAGACCATGGCTTGGAATTAAACATTAGTAAAACCAAACTAATGGTGTTTAGCCCAGGACCAGCCAGGAGATGCACCATTACTTTAGATGGGGCTCCCTTAAATAAAGTTAGTTCGATAGACTATTTAGGTGTGAGGATTTCAAACAATCTACATTGGGAGGATCAGATCAGCAAAAGTGTGTCTCTTCTTCAACACAGATCAGGTGCCATTTTGTGCTTTTATAAAAGTACTGCCATGAAAGCTGTTTCCCCAGCTATTAAGATCTATTCGGCAAAAGCACAAAATGCTGCTCCCTATGGTGCTGAGATGTGGGGATTTAGTAAAACTACCAAACTGTCTGTGGGCGAAAATAGTTTCGCCAGAGCACTACTTGCGTGCCACGCAGTATACCCTTCATCCTGTTTTTTTTAAATCTTGGTTTCAATTGTATTTCTGGCAAGATAGAACTGATACCTTTACTCTTTTGGGTAAGGATTTGGACCATACCATACTATTTATAAGGCCTCTCTTCTTGATCTTTTTAAAAGACCCAATGCAGCCTCCATCCCATGGCTTAGGCACGTGTCAAATTGGTTTCGTACTCTGGGACTTGGAAATTACTGGGAGAATTCACAAAATCTAGGGAAGGCCCTGAAGCAATCCTTGAAAACAGTCTACTGGTCCTATGTTAGAAACAATTATCTTATTTGCACATCTTATGGATGATTGACCAACCAATGTCTTGATTTTAAGTGGTATCCCCAGTATGAATCTTATTTAGATCTTATTCTCGACTCCTTAGGAAAGAGCCTGTATGCCCGCTTTCGTTTCGGGTGTTTACCGCTACTGTCTTTTAATGGTAGTTGGAGGTCACCGGCAGTACCTAATTTATGCCCTGGCTGTAATGTTGCTCCTGAATCTGTCGAACATTATGGCCCTCATTATGAACACAGCGGTTTTTACCGCCGTGTTCAGGCCGGCGGTCATTTTACTAACCGCCAGCCCCCCTGGGATCCCGCCGGCCGCATAATAAACATTTTGTTGGGCTGGCGGGCGGAAACATTGTTTACGCCCGCCGGCCCAGCAGAATGCCTGGTCGGGACATTGGCGGCAGCTCCACATGGAGCCGGCGTCAATGCCTCTGTGTGGCGGGTGCAGCTGCACCCGTCGCGCAGATCACTGCCTGTAAATCGGGCAGTGACCTGCGCGATGGGGCACTGCACAGAGGCCCCTGCACTGCCCATGCCAAGCGCATGGGCAGTGCAGGGGCCCCTAGGGAAGCCCTGGAGCAACCCTCCGCCAGCCTTTCCCTGGCGGGGGAACCTGCCAGGGAAAGGCTGAGGGCAGTAGGGATCATTATCCAAAGGTCAGCAATGCTGCCCTGTCGCATAATGATGCCTTCCACCGCCAGGATGCCTGTCAGAGGTAGCCTGGCGCTGGAGGAGGACCGCCTATGGCAGTCCTCAAGCTGATCATTATATGGCGGTTCAGCCCGCCATGCCGATGGTGGGCTTTTCAACCGCCACCGGCATGGCAGGCTGAACTGCCGGGGTTCGTAATGACCCCCTATATGTTCTTTTGCCAAGTGTATGCCTTTCCCCGATGCAAGTGGATCCGTCCAGTTTGTCAGAACTTGGGCATCAAACAATTTGCTATCGCCCTAAGTATCTTAAAGAGCGATACTTCGATTGCTTTGATTCATGCAGTTAGCAAGTTCGATGTGGCTGAATGCCATATATGCACTCGTCTTTTAAAAATACAGTAATTTGTAAATATGCATGTTATAGGGCGGGAAATGAGAGATTTATATTTTTATTGTTAACTTTGAATGGTGTTTTTTAATTGTTCTTATTATTTATTTTTTAATCTAAATTGTAATCTACAGAGAATTGTGGTTTTATTGCTTTGATGGTTATTAATGACCAAATAAAGCTTGTGTTTATTATTATGGAAGGATGTCCCCAAAATTAATGGGAAGAGCGTGCTGTCCCTGATTATGCAGTTTTGTTGGCCCATACTATGAATAGCCTACGTGTAGTAGTCAATGCTTATGTGGATTTTATGACTGCCCTAGACCTGGAGGCAAATATCGGTAAACTCATCACATGGTTTGTGGTAAACCTCTGAGCAAAGTAAGGGTTGTGGCCATTAAAGGTCAACAAATTAGTTGTGTGCACGAGTTCCCATATCTTGGGGTCACACTTGATGACAAAGTGCTGTGGGTTCCTTGTATCGCTAGGCATTTTTCACAGTTTAATGCTGTTGTAGGTGCCACGTTTGATTATGTAGCAAGGGTTGAAAACAAGCCTATGTTACCCCTTCTTGAGGTGTATGGGCGTAAATACTTCTGGTCTTCCGGGGCCTCAATTTGGGGCTACTCTGGTAGTCTGGCACCCCAAAAAGAGGAAAATCTCTTTTGTAGAAGGCTACTAGGAGTCGGGCCAAATACATCTGGGTTTTGTCTGCATGAGGAATTGGATTTGAAGTTTGCTGGCGATAGTATTAAAATTGTGCCTCTTCTTTTATGGATTTCTGTGTGGACAAATGAATGTGCCTCCCTGAACAGGGAGGTGATACGAGATTGCTTGGCCTGTGATCTAGGTTTAGATATTCCCTGGTTGTTTTATATTAAACAGACTGCCAGCTTCTGGGTAACCAAGAGATTTTTAATGACCATCAATGCTTAAGACGTTCTGATAAGCACTGGATGAAGGAGAATTTTATTAAAATTATGATGGGGAACAGGGATGCGGTGGAACTAATGAAACCATCTGTGAGGCTTTTTCTAATGCTTAAGATGCAGGCAGGCCCTAAGGGTTATCTTTTTGTGGTCCACACTGTTTTGGAAAGGGTACTCATTACTTGCTTTCATCTGGGAACAATAAGATGTAATTTGTGTTTCCTGCTCAGTCAGTATGACCCAAAAACTATCCTTAATTGCCCGTGTGATGAGGTCTCTCCACAGACTCTATTCCGTTTTACTCTTTTTTGTGAGTTTTGTGCTCCCTTTAGACAGAGGTTTTTATTACCTTTATTGAACAGTAAGGGTTTTGTGCAATGCCACCCAGCTTATCTCCTGCTGCACATGGTAACTGATGATGTAGCGTGTGGGGACGTAGGATCTATTCTTAAATCTGCCATACGCTGGCATAATAGTGTAAATTTGTAATATTTTTAATATTTATTCTATTTTTAGAGGATTTTGATTTTTAGTAATTTCCAAACATGTTTTATTGATGGATTATGTGTTTATGGTTGTATTGTTATAACCGAATAAAGAGATTGTAGATGTAGAGAAATTGGTGACCTGCTCAAAGCGCTTACCCTTGATCCTTAAGGAACCTATTTTAGAGGCTTTTGGGCTACAAACCATATGTTTAGTTTTTGAGATATTTGTTTCCAAATCTAAATTGTCCTTGAGGCAACAAAGTTGCTAATCAGAGCCCTCAGACCATTGCGGAGTAAATGCTATTAAAACGGGATTCTCTGCATAAAGCAGAAATGGTACTAAGCTGGACTTACTCTTAGGCAGATCCTTCCCCGAGGTCTGCAAGGTAGCATTTAATCCATTAATATAAAGGAGAAACAATGGGTGCCAGGACACACCTTTGGAGAACACCACACTGTACATTAAAAGTGTCTGTGCATGCTCCTCTTCGCCGTACCTCATAGTAGCATTCACTCCACACTGCAGAGCCTGCAAGAAGACTACCACTTTCTCATCTAACCCTAGCTCCAAAAGTATTGCCCATAATTTGTGAGGTTGACTCTGTCATATATATTTGTTAGTGGTCAGATAAAGGTTGAGGTATTGTTCCACTGTGCCAAGCCCCTCTCTAAATCCACATTGCCTTGGAGAAAACACTTGGTTAAGGCAGGCCCACTTCTGGATCCTGTTGAGAACAATGCATTCAATGAGTTCAACTGTAGAATCTAGCAAGGAGATAGGTCTATAACATTGGGGGTCTTGCCTACAACCCTTTTCATAAACAGGAAATATCATGGCGGTATGCCATGAACTTGAAAGGCCACTGGTAACAGTTGATTACATTACTAATGACAGGTCCCCAAAATTCGGTGTTCTGCCTAAAAAGATCCATCAGGACACCATCAGGCCTAGGTGCTTCCTAGACGAGCTACCACTAATTTCCTCACACACCTCTAAAAGATCAAATCTAATATTCATAGAAAAAGCAATAGATGGCTCAGCATAATCACAGGCTATGTTACTTAGGTATGGAAAGTAGCTTTAAAATGCTCAATTCAATGCTGGCACCAATATTGGTCCTGGTCCCATCAGTCAGAGCCTCTGAAACTTTGGTCCGGTTAATACTTTTCCAAAAACCACAGGTGTCCTTCTGGTAATGGCCGACACTAGCTCATCCCATATTTCCTGTTTTACAGCCCGTTTTCTGGTATGAATAGTGTAGCCGGACGTCCGTCGTCGCCAGACCAAGTACGGCTACAGGGGCCATAATGACATACCCCCGGGGCACTCGAGAGATCCTCGGAGGTATGACGTCAGACGCAGAAGGCGTCTTGGCGGAAAGAGAAAAGAACGACGGACCAGTGAAAGGGGTGCGCAGAGAGACGGGAGAGACGCGGAGCAACGAAGACGGAAACCAGGAGCCGAGGACCGCCAGAACCAAGTCCGACGCGAGAGCAGAAACGCGAGAGAAGGAGAGAAACCACAGGGCGCCTCCCGTCCCTAACAAAGTGAAGTCGGGAGACCGCGGAACAGCCAGCCACGTCCCCGGAGGGGCGTGGCCCCTACAGGTACGTTCGTACCGAGACTGGGGGTTCCTACCAGAGTGGTTAAGGGGAACAAAGGAACTAAAAGGGAATACGGGGAGGATAGCGGGGAGGTCCTGCCAGGAAGGGGAAACCCTATAATACAAGGGAAACCCTACTAATTATTCCTCCCTAACCTCACGGGGAAACCCAGGAAAGAGAAAAGAGAGAGAGAAAATCACAACAGGAGAGAGAAACTAGGAAGCTCACAGGAAGGTGACGCTCACCTTTGGAATGAAAGTTATCCCAACACAAACCCCACGTGTACCTATCCTCTCACCCCCTATTAACCCTATATAGGTCCTACTTTACCTCTACACTTACCTGTTTTTCCGTTCTTCTTTTTATTTTGGGGAACCTGGGCGACATCCACACGGGAAAAACCAGACCTCTTCCAAATCAGGATAAGACCACAGCGGGACCGCGATAAGAACCCTGAAAGAGAGAACAAGGAGCTGAACGAACATAACAGGAAGTTACCCTGTGGAAAAAGAAAGGATAAAATTCAACCTTAATTGAGTCTAAATAAATCACTTATCCCCTCAAACCAGCGCCTATCTAGTTATTCCAATATCTCTTCCACCCGGAGATAAAGAACCTATTACAAATAGCTTGTTTCTATTCGTCCCGGCAAGCGGCTATGTAAATCCTATCTGTGGGAGTAGCCTTAATGGCTGCACATAGTCAACTGTTGGAAGCCCTGCATTCCCCATTAAACCAGCCCATTTTAACGTTTTTTGCCCACAGGAGCAGGACAAGATAGAGCATATTTTGGGATGCATTCCTTGAGTGAAATGCTGAAACCACTAAATGACTAGTCTGATCTGTTGACAGGAGAAACTCATTAAAAATCAAAAGTTTAGATTTAACCACAATATTACAGAGGTTAGAAAAATCTACATCTCACTACCTGATCTTTAACCCCCGATCTTGTAAAGAAATACCTAAGGCTCCAATTAGAGCAGGAATTTTAGCAATCTATGGGAGGGTAAAGGAAAACTCAAGGGAATTATGATAGGCAAAACTACCCATAGTGAGGGAACAAGTATGTAATCAATGGTGGTGCCCTGAGGTAGGGATAACATATTCAGCTGGACTCATCAATTCTATTAAAATCACCAAACCCCAGTTCAAGAATATGGTTATAGAGCTTTCTTCCCTAAAATTGGTGGCTCCAGAGACAGCGTCCTCCTGGAGGACTTGAACAAGTTGAATCACAGTGTGGTTAAACCCTAATTTTGCATTAAAATAATCCCCAATTATAATGGCAGAACTATTTAATAATAAGAAAGACCTTCTTTGAAGACATTACACAATCCAAAACAAATAATCGATATTGCAGGTACTGCGAGAGGGGCCAACAGCGGTACAAAAATTAAAAAACTAAAAAAGTGAAATTGTTGTGGTGGACCAGCCAGAGGATCCGGTTCCCTGCATGCTTTATCGGCAGAGTCCTAAAACCACACAAAGTGAACAAACTACATAAGACACGCTCACTACCTTTACCCCTATTCCTTTTTACAGCAGGGACACAAAAACTCTGAAAGCCAACCCACGTAAGCTGCTCCAAGCACCAAGTTTCTTGAACCATAAGCAGGTCAAACTTTTCAACATACCTAAGCCAGTCCTGTCACCCAGATTCAACATTAACGCAGGCACATTTCAAGAAATCAAATTCAACCAGGGATCTGGGGAGTCACCACCATAGGGGCTAGAAAGGGTATTGGGACTGACTATACTGGTAGGGGATGAAACTGCTAGAGACCACTTGGAATGAGAAGGCAGTAGAAGTAGCGACAAGAGTCTGTGAAATGGGGTTACACACTTCTCCATCTGGAATAAGTTGCTTATGGTCATGCACAGATCCAGGGTACTGAGAGCATCAATCCATCTCATTAAGGTCTGATGAAGGTGCAAAGCAGTTATTACATGGGATATGGCACTCACAGGCTGAATGAGTCCTTGCATCCCTGAGGTAGATATCGGATTCTGTCCTTTTTGCAGATGTCTGTAAAAGATACCAAGGGGCCAAACACTTTTGTTGCTAATTGAAGCCAGCACCCACTGACGGTGATCCAAAATACGCCTTGCAGTGTCTGTATGTCTAAAATTCATAACAGCACAATCCTCATTAAATAAGTTTGCAGTGAGATGGACCCATGCCACGCACTGGGCCATCAGAATGTTTTCACGGTCCCAAGCACTAAAACA
This sequence comes from Pleurodeles waltl, assembly GCF_031143425.1. NCBI lineage: Eukaryota > Metazoa > Chordata > Amphibia > Caudata > Salamandridae > Pleurodeles > Pleurodeles waltl. The sequence goes on from NC_090440.1 coordinate 1,285,065,348, forward strand.
CAAATTGTTGACAAACACACTTTATTTTGCTGGATACAGATACATTGGATGCACCTTTCCAAGTTACTGGATCAGTAAGGCTCTGAGGGGGGCTATCAACTGAAAGGTGAACGGTATTGCTGATTAGAGTGGGTTTGGGTGGCTTAGGGTAAGACAGAGGCCAAGAGCTAGAAGTGACAGCAATCACTAAAGTGGCGTTCACAAAGTTTGTAAATTTTGTTAACTTCAGCAACACGCTTGTCCAATTTCTCCCTGAATGGTGCAAGACAAACGTTACCTGCAACAGTAAATTTATCAAAAAATGGGTGACCATGCAGGGTTATCAAAAGCATCTGGGAGGTTGATGACTGGGGTGACCGAGGTACCAGGAATGTTGTCACATGTATCATCGGCCCTGAGGGTTGTGGGTCTAGACGTTTGCTTACACTTAGAAGCCAGGGCAGTTGAAAAGACGTCTGCTGAAAAAGTACATCCTGGGAATTCTAGGGAGAACCAGGAGCAGAAACATTGGGCAAAGCCTCCTCAACATCCAGAGGCACTACTGATTCCCACAAAGCCACTGGGCCAGCATCAGTGGGTGTAGGAATGATAGCTGAGCAAGTATTGTCCAAGGATAAACGTCTTTCTGACAGGTCAACTTCCTTGGTGATAACACCCATGGCTCGAGCCAGGAAGGTGTCTATGGTAGTGCTACTGGGGCCCCGGGTGGATTTAGAATTTGCTACTTTCCTTTTTCCCATATCGTAAGTCCCCAAGTCCCACAATGCAAAATGCCATGATCCTAAGCCGAGCAGGGAGGGAGCAATAACTAATCACAAGAGGGGGAAGGGATGTGAAAGGAATAAATGGCATCCTTGAAGTCGTGGCTAGGCAGCATTCCAGGTCCATCCCCTGTTGAAGAGCCAAGAGACGGGCCTAGCCCAGCCTGGTTCAGCCTCAAACAGGCCTGCTTTTGGCCCAGGCACAGCCCGGGCACGCCCCCTGAGCATCTTGCGGGAAGTAGAAACTCTTCAAGTAAACGCTTGACTGATGTGATGGAAAAGCTCCCCGTCTCTTCCTATCAAAGCTCTCCTAGGGCTTATAGTCCTCACCCCTCAGCAAAGCATTGGCATCGCGTGCTCTTAATTTAAAAGTACAGATCATGGACCTTTACAGGTTGTTAGAAATGGGGTGTCTAGTTGGCAAGGGTATGCACACTGTCCAAGTTGGGACCACCACTCAAGTCAGGGTAAGTCAGATACACACACTAAATTAACCTGTGCTCACCCTCTGGTAGCTTGGCACAGAGCAGTCAGGCTTAACTTAGGAGGCAATGTATAAAGTATTTGTACAACCCCTGATTACAATAACACAGTGAAAGACACCACAAAAAGACTCCACACCAGCTTAGAAAAATATAAAGTATATATCTTATCAAAATGAGACCAAAACAACACAAATTCAATAAATAGATCTCAAGGTATGAATACTGAAAAAAGGAATGCAGCATCGCACTGAGCATATACTAGTGCCTATTAGGTCCTTTAATGTAATGTCTAGGAAGGCGACAAGGATTTTCCCCAATGTCAAAGTGTGAGGACAGTGCTCCACAGAGAATTAAGATAGGAATTCAATAACAAGTTGATTGGGTTTAAACTCACTCTCAGGTTGGCGTGCACAGTACCTTTCCTTGGGTGTCAGCAAAGCAGTTATGAGTCAAGCTGGAGTCTGATGCGGCTGTTTAGGGGCAGTGAAGGCAGGAGCATCAGTCTTCCTTGGTCGAGACCCACGTGGGGATCAGAGCCGCATAGTGATTTGTCCTTCCACCTCTGATGGATGCAGGGCGTGTTGAGCCACCCTGAATTGCTTTTGTCAGTGCAGCTTTGGAGAAAACAGGCACCACGTAACAGTCTGCGATCCGCAATGCAAACATGGGTAGTTTTCGGTCAGCGCACAGTGCCAGTACATGCGTATCTTTGCAAAATGGCCACAGGCAAACCATAAGATGCCCAAAGCTGGTTGTTGGCAAGTCCAGTGGGGTCGGACTCCGGATTAGCATAGTCTAACAGCATTCGTTGTGTGAGGGAAGTATTTTATGGGCCTGAGACTTCTGTGAACAGGGACCAAGCCAACAAGCCCTTATAGAATCTTGGGTGCGAGGATGTAGAGACCAAGTCCAGCCTTTTCTCACTCCAGGCTAGAAGCATCAGGCAGAAGGCCAACACAGCAAAGTGAGTGGCAAAGTGGCAGTCACTCCTACAGCTCAGCCCACAGCAAGCAGTAGGCCAACACAACAATTCATTTGTCAAGTGACAGTCCCTCCTAGCAGCACAGCAGTCCTTCTTCCTGGCAGAATGTCCTTGGTTCTAGTAGAGTTCTGATTTGGTGAGGTATGAGGTCCAGTACTTATATCCAAATGTGCCTTTGAAGATAAAAAGGTCCCTGCCTTTCCTTCCCTGGTGCCAGACATTCTACATGGGGTTATGCAGCCCTTTGTGTGAGGAGAGGCACAGCAATACTCAGGTGTGTCAGCTCCTCCCACCCATCTATTCTAGGAAGACTCGTCAGCCTTTTGATGGGCCATCAGGTTGCAAATGTCTCACTCAAGCTCCCTTTGCGTGAGACAGTCTACAGGGAATGCACAAAACCCAGCTGTCATCTACCCCGGACATGTTTTCAGAGACAGGTAGAGGCACAGAATGGTTAAAGTAAGAAAATGTTAACTTTCAAAAAGTGGCAGTTTCAGACTTACAATTTAAAACATGACTCCTCCATAAGTTGAAATTTTAAATTGTGAGTCCAGAGACACGAAACCCCATATCTCTATGTTTTACCAATAGAAAGGTACACTTAAAGGATGCTTCAAGGTAATCCCAATGGTAACCTTTGGGAGAGATAGGCCTTGCAGTAGTGAAAAACAAATGTAGCAGTTTTTCAATAACTGGACATGTTCAACTTAAAAGTACATGTTCAACTTTTTAAATACACTGCTCTCCGCCTTTGGGGCAAACCAAGGGCAGAATTACATATGTCAGGTATATGTAATAAAAAGGAAGGTTTGAGCCTGGCAAGTGGGTGCACTTGCCAGGTTGCAGTGGCAGTTTAAAACTGCACACATAGACTGCTGTGACAAGCATGAGGCATATTTGAAAGGCTACTGTAAAGGGTGACATAATCAGTGCTGCAGGCCCAGTAGTAGCATTTAATTTACAGGCCCTGGGCACACATAGTGCACTTCACTATGGACTTACCAGTAAATTAAATGTGCCAATTGTGGATAAACCAATGTTACCCTGTTTAGAGTACAGAGCATCTGCACTTTAGCACTGGCCAGCAGTGATAAAGTGCCCAGAATCCTAAAGCCAGCAAAAATGAAGTCAGAAAAACAGGAAGTCAGAGGGCAAAACATTAGGGGAAACCACACCAAGGATGGCAGGCATAACACAGGTGCTTTGATCATTTCCATAAAAAGGCTGGGAAGTCAGAATGTATGTTAGTGGGGTTCCCCTTTTCCACAATACTTCATTAATAAGAATGTGTCATCTATTTTCCTTCCACTGTTATCTAGACCCAGCATTTGGCAAGGCAATGTCAGCAAGGGGGAGATAAGCAGTTGGTGAACCTGTGTATTTTTCAATCCCTATCCCTCCTACCTATATTTCTTAGGACATGTGGCGTTTACATACAAGTGACAGGTAAGCTCTTTGATAGGGATAACATTTCATCCTATGCACTAATGGTGATAACTAGTTCTCTTTTTAAGAGCTTCCAGAAAACGTAGGGAAATTGAGTAGTCATTGAAGACTGGTTAATGCATAGTTTTTATTCTGGGAGTGCTGATGCCAATAAATAGGTGTCAGCTAAAGAGATTGCCCTTGTTGCATAAAGTGTTTCTTTTTTTTCAATTAGCACAGAGTGTAGTGAACTGTGGAGCATTAGTAACATCATGTTGATTGCATATCATACATTATCTAGTTATGACTTGATGGTAAAGATGAATTATGAAATCAAGAGAGAGAAACATCAATGTTATTTTCTTGCAAAGTTATAAAAACTGTACACCTTTAGCTTATTGTCCTAATTATGAGTTGTTATAGAGTTAATATGAGAAAGGAAATAGGAGTATAGTGAGTAACAAAGACATTTGCTAACTTTCATCATTGTATGAAACTCAAAGAATGTGGTGGGTCTACTTTTTTTAGGTAGAAAAGTGTATGAGAGCTGTTGAGGAAGAGCAAAAATCTATATAGAACGAGTGAGAAAACAACAATTTAGATTTATCACTCAAGGTTGTTTGTACTTATCTAGATGTAAAATGTTTTCTCTTTTTTAGTGGTACAATTCCTTTTCAAGAGCTTCACATTACTAGAAGTGTATCGTAGTGTCTATTTTTACTTCTCAGTCTTCCTCTTAGATAGCAAATCTGACTTGTTAGGATTCCTCTGTAAATTCCACTTTATCGACTCATACTTAGTGAGAGCTTATTCTATGATTTTGAGGATCATAGTATCCTAGAAGTAACTAACAGAAAAATAGAAGCAGATTTCAGTTAATAGGGATGTTCCATTTAATTTATCTAACGGATATGTTTTTATTTGTTCTATTTTCAGGTGAAGATCGGAGAAGAAAATACCAACCAGACTCCTTCAACATTTCCCTCATTTTCTCTATCTCCGCATCCCCCTATTTTCTATTCACCTTCTTCTCCTTGGCATTGTTCTCACCATCCCACTTCTTCTCCTATTTCATTGTGACTCTTTTCCCTTAAAAGACTGGGTTAAACAAGTGGATTAAAGTGCCTGGGTGTAGGAAAGTACCATCTTTCTTGGCATGTTACCCCCAATTTCTGCCTGTTTGTTAGTATGTTTTGCCTGTCTCACTTGGATCCTGCTAGCCAGGACCCCAGTGTTCATAGTTTGTGGCCTATATGTGTTGTCAGAATGCTTGACTGTGTCACTGAAGTTCTGCTACCCAGAACTCCAGTGTTTATGCTCTCTCTACTTACCAAATTTGTCACAATACATTAGTGAATCAATATTCCAATTCAGATTGGCACACTGGATCCCCTGTAAGTCCCTAGTATATGGTACCTAGCTACCCAGGGCATTGGGGTTCCATGAGATCCTTATGGGCTGCAGCATTTATTTTGCTACCCATAAGGAGCTCATACAAACCTTTCATCAGGACTGTCACTGCAGCCTGAGTGAAATAGTGCACACACTACTTCACAGCCATTTTACACTGCACTAAGGCCCTCATTACAACCCTGGCGGTAAATGCCACCTACCGCCATGCTGACAGCCGCCAACATACCGTGGCAGTATTCCGCTACGGGTATTATGACCGACAGAGAGAAATCCACCACTATACAGGCACCCACACAAGTCCGCCAGACCAAAGGTGAGTGATAAACTGGCGGTACCAAAACCCACACCGTTACGCCAACAGGAATACGTCCACAGTATCACGACCCATGAATCACTGCAGCGGTCTTTCAACCGCGGTAAACCATTGACGGTACACACCACTCCGCTCAAAAAACACACACACTAACAAAACTACACCACATTGGACAATTCAAACTAAACACACCTGACACATACACACACACCACACCCACACACTCAAACCACTATAAAACACACACACACTTTACCCACAACCCTTTACGACCCAAATATTTTGGCAAGTGAGAGCGATAGAAGCCAGGAGCACCCACTCAATCAGAGCCACAAAACAACCTCGCCCATATACCATCCATGCACCTCACACCACACACCCCAACACAGCACCCCGCACACATATCACTCACACCACATCCATGGCACCCCAAAGACACCCCAGGTTTTCGGAGTAGGAGCTGAGGGTCATGGTGGAAGAAATCATCCGGGTAGAGCCACAGCTATTCGGATCACAGGTGCAGCAGACGTCCATTTGCTAGGAAGATGGAGCTATGGCGGATAATCGAGGACAGGGTCAACGCCATGGGACAGCATCCAAGAAAATGGGATGACTTCAGGAAGAGGTGGAACGACCTATGGGGGAAGGTGCATTCTGTGGTTGCAAGACACCAGGTAGCAGTACAGAGGACTGGCGGTAGACCCCTACCTCATCCCCCACAACCAACAGCATGGGAGGAGTAAGTCTTGGCAATAATGTATCCTGAGGGCCTCACAGGAGTAACAGGAGGACTGGACTCTGGTAAGTCAAATCTTTACTACTATATCCCCCACCCTACCTGCATGCCAACACAAACTCCTACCCCTACTCTCACCCCCACCACTCCACCACTTCACATATACCCCACTATCACAACCCACCCATCCTAATACCAAGCCCTGCATGTAACACCAATCCATGTACCCCCATCACAGACCTGCATGGACACCCATCACCACAGCATGCATATTAGAGAGAATCACCTAGCCCACAAAATCACCACGCACACAAGGCAAAGCTGACAGGGCAATCACAACCATACAGGGGAACACACCCATGCACAAGATGGCACACGCATTTATAATAACACTGCATTTTCATCCCCACAGGACCCCTACTCAACGTCACCGAAAAGGAGTTGCCAGCAACATCCAGTCCCCCCTAGAAGAGGCCCACTTTGATGACAGCAGCTCTGCACACCTGGATCACGATGACCAACTTGGCTCATCAGGGACCTCCGGACAGTCAGTTACCCTGCCACAGTCCCAACCAACCAGAGAGCTTCCCCCCTCAGGAAATACCAGCACAGCACCCACCCAGCTGGCCCATGCCACTGTCCCCAGGACACGTCAATCAGCAGTGTGTCCACCACTACAGGGACCCCAGGCAACCCCACAAACCCAGGACGATCAGGGACCTGGGGTCAGTGGCAGTGGGCACACGGTTCAGGGGACAGAGGCACAGGACAACAGGGAAGCTGGGAGGACTGCTGTGCGACAGCGGGAAGACAGGCCCAGGGAACCGACTCTCCAGAAGGCACTCACCAACATCCTGGGAGAATACCACCATTCCCAGGAGACCATGGGCCAGATACTGTACAAGTTGCAGGAGACCCAGTGGCTGCAGGAGGGACAGTACCTGAGGATCGGGGATGACCTAAAAAACATCTCCACCATCCTGGTCACCATTGCAGGGGTGCTGGCTGACATGGGCAAGACCATGAGGGAGGCAGTGGCACACCAACAGGCCCCTGACACTAGTCACACCGAAGAACAGCCCTCCACCACCGCTGGAGCTAGTGGACAGGAGGCCCCACCACAGGACCAACAGGCCACCAGCACCCAACCCCCTGCAGAAGCAGAACCACCCCACAAACGGTCCCTGCGATCCAGGCAGAAGCCAGAGAACATTGCCAAGACCCCCGTCAGGAAATAAGACTCTCCATATTGTCACCCTTCTTTCCCACTCTGTCACCATGTCCACCTTGAACTGCCATTGCTCCACTTCTTATGCCCCCTTGGACAATGCACCTGTGATACAAATAGAATGGACTCTACCTTGGACTTTCCTCCACCATTACCCCAGCCCATTGCACATCCCCCTCTACTTATGAGCACTTAAATAAAAACCCTTGGAACAAATACAAATCTGGAGTCTGTCAAATGATTGAAATATGTATTAATACAACATTATAAAAGCATAGCAAGTCATATGTACAGTTAAATTTTCATTGGAATGACCTTTAGTGGGCAGCAGTAAACACACCAGGAGCCAGAGTGGGCCACAGAGATCTGAAAATAGAGATGCCAAAGGGTACAGTCAGTGGCCATAGACATAGGAAAATCAGGCTGCCATGTACAATGCCCAACAGAAAACTGAAATGTAAAGTGAAGTTACAGTGTCTTACCTGTGGGTCACTGGTAGTAATGCTGTATTATATTATTTCTGTTGTCCACATCTTCTTCCTCTGCCTCCTCTTCCTCACTGTCCACTGGCTCCACCGCAGCCACAATGCCATCTCCAGGCTCATCCCCCTGCAGACAAGACAACTGGCGTCTCAAGGCCTGGTTGTGCAAAATGCAACATGCAATGATTATCTGGCACACCTTCTTGGGTGAGTAGTACAGGGATCCACCTGTCAGATGGAGGCACCCGAACCTGGCCTTCAGGAGGCCGAAGGTTCTTTCTATTATCCACCTTGTTCACCCATGTGCCTCATTGTAACGTTCCTCTGCCCTTGTCCTGGCATTCCTCACTGGGGTCAGTAGCCATGAGAGGTTGGGATAAGCAGAGTCACCTGCAAATATCAAGAGACAACTGTTAGACACACACTAACCCTTAGGGACAACCCCATACCCAGACACTTACTTATACTGGGTGGGGACCTTGGGCTCACCTATTAGCCACACCAGGTGCCTCTGGAGTTGGCCCATCACATATGGGATGCTGCTATGCCTCAAGATAAAGGTGTCATGCACAGAGCCAGGATACTTGGCATTCACATGGGAGATGTACTGGTCTTCCAAACACACCGTTTGCACATAGAGTGATAGCTTTTTCTATTCCTGAAAACTTGTTCATTTCTCCGGGGGGGACAAATGACACATGTGTACCATCAATGGCACCAATGATGTTGGGGATATGTCCCAGGGCATAAAGGTCAGCTTTCACTGTGGCCAAATCCTTCACCTGGGGGAATACGATGTAGCTGCGCATGTGTTTCAGCAGGGCTGACAACACTCTGGTCAACACGTTTGAGAACATTGGCTGAGACTTAGACATACCTGATGCCATGGCCACTGTAGTTTGGATGGAACCACTTGCCAGGAAATGGAGCACTGACAGGACCTGCACTAGAGGGGGGATATCTGTGGGCTGGCGGATAGCTGACATCAGGTCTGGCTCCAATTGGGCACACAGTTCTTGGATTGTGGCCCGATCAAGTCTGTATGTTATGATAATGTGTCTGTCCTCCATTGTCACAAGGTCCACCATGGGTCTGTAAACCGGATGATGTCGCCATCTCATTTCCAGCCTCAGCGGTTGAAGCCTATGGAAGAAAACGGTGATCAGTGGGTCATATTCACACATCTATTGCACTAATTATGCATTTTTTCCTTTACAAAACCAGTATGTGAATCTGAAAATCAGTTGCTGTGCCAATGTCTGCTGTGACGCAGTTAGGTGCCATGCCTTGTATCCCACTGTAATGGCAGCTTCCTGACTTGTGAGGAGGGACAAGTGGAAATGAGGTAACTCCGCTGGAGTTGTGCGCTGTTGTGGTAGGCGGTCGAAGACCGCTGCGCAACTTCGCATTGGTTATCATTGGGCCCTATGGGTTCCAGGAGCCAATGGCGATGTATGCCGGTGGTGACGGTACACACCGCCGCGGACGTGACCGCCATTTTCTATCTGTTCACTCACTTGCTACTTGACCTTCAACAGGAGAGGACCTACACTGCAAGTGCTGCTGTGACCTGTGTCTGGAAGCAACAATGGCTCATGTGCCTGGGGAAAGGGCCCCTTCCTTCACTGTGGAGGAGTTGGAGAAACTGGTGGATGGGGTCCTTCCCCTAGTACACAGTACTTTATGGTCCTCTAGACAAACAGGTGATTACACTGTGAGCATGATGCGTGGGCCATGAATGTAGGGATTGCTGTGTGTGTAAGTCACATGTAGGGGGGGGCAGAGGCATCCTGGCCAGAGTGCTGCATGTATGGTGGTCAGTGTATGTGCGTCAGGGGGTGGGAGTGATCTGGTGGGCCATGAGTGTGACAGTCCAAACGGTTGACTAATTCCCTTTTCTGCTGTCTTTTCCATGCAGGTCAGCACCCACCAGAAAAAGGGTATTTGGCGTGCCATCACCAAGGAGGTGCGGACCCTGGGGGTCTTTGACAGGCAGAGCACCCACTGTCGCAAACGGTGGGAGGACCTGCTCTGCTGGGCAAAGAAGACGGCAGAGGCCCAGCTGGTGCTGGCCTCCCAACGAGGAAGAGGTGCCCATCGCACCATGACCCCCCTGATGTTCCGCATTCTGGCGGTGGCCTATCTGGAGTTGGATGGGTGCTTGAAGGCATCACAGCAGCCACAAGGAGGTGAGTACAGATTCTGAATCCTGACTTTGCGCGCATTAAGGGTTACCTGGGTGGGGGATGTGAGCTGTGGGAGCCCCTAGGCCAGGGCGAAGAAGGCAGGGTAGGTCCCTTTTTGGGCAGGCTCTGGAGCACTCCTACCCCAATGGTGTTAGTGGGCATCTACTACTGGGCATTGTCCTATGGGTTTCAGGTGTGCAGCTGATTGGCTGGTTGGCATTGTAGCCCATGAGCTGGTGACTATCTTAGTAACTGGTAGTGCATGGCCTAGTGCATAGGGCTGCTCCCTGTGTGTTGTAAACGCCAACGGTGGTGGTGTTGCTGGCATTGACCAAGTGTATCCTCGGTCTCTCCGCCCCTTTTTGTTTTGTCATCCTATCCTTGTGTGCATTAGCATCATCTGGCGGAGGAGCACCGGCGACGGAGGGAGCTGCATCCCACATGGGCCTGGAGGCCAAATCCACCGACGGTGAGGGCACCAGTGAAACAGAGGGCAAGGGGAGCACCAAGACGGGGACAGGAGGGGACACCACAGACAACGACTCCTCCTCCGATGGATGCTCCCTGGCGGTGGCGGACACCTCTGTGCCCACCCCAACAACAGGTACAGCCGCCACCCCCTCCCAGCACTGCCCTCCCAGCAGCCCCTCAGCGTGTTTCCCTTGCCCGTTCACCCAGGAGGGTGGGCATCTCCTTTGCCCCAGGCACCTCAGGCCTTGCCCCAGTCAGCCCTGCTGCCCTCAGTGAGGAGGCTATTGACCTCCTGAGATCCCTCACTGTTGGGTAGTCAACTTTCTGAATGCCATCCAGGTTGTGGAGAGGCATTTGCAACAAACAAATGCATACCTGGAGGGAATTCACTCTGGTGTGGCGGCCCAAGAGAGAGCATTTCAGGCTCTGGCCTCAGCACTGATGGCAGCCCTAGTCTCTGTCTCTATCCTCCCCCCTCCAACTTCCTCTACCCAGTCCCAATCCCCTCAACCCCAGCCTATCCCAAGCACACCTTCAGACCAGCATTCACCCAAATCACCACACAAAAGTGGCTCAGGCAAACACAAACACCACACTTTATCTCACAGGCACTCACACAAGCACCATCCCCTTGCAGACATACCAACATCTACTGCCTCCACTGTGTCCCGCTCCTCCTTGGCATCCATCTCCCTCCCAGTAGCGTCTCCACTCACACCTGCATGCACTGCATCCTCATCCACTACCTCCATCACCAGCACGCCTATCACAACACACCCCTCACTGGCAGTCACCACCCCCACATCCATGCACACGTCCCCTGTGTCCTCTCCCAGTGTGTCTGTGACCTCTCCTCCCAAAGTACACAAATGCAAGCACCCACCCACCCAACAGCCATCCACCTCACAACACCATGCAGCCCATGCACCTGCACCCAAACACAGCAGACAGACACCTCCTACAACCACTCCCTCTTCCTCCACTCCCAAACCCTCTCCCTCTTCCCACCCCAGTGTCTCTAAGAAGCTTTTTCTGGCAAAAATTGACCTCTTCCCTACACCTTCCCCCGTCCTTCTCCTCGGGCCAGAGTGTCCAGAACCCAGCCCAGCACCTCAGCCACCAAGTCGATGTCCACTGTGGTTCCTGCAGCTAACAGAGGCACAAAGTGGGCACCCGTCAGCCCAGACAGTGTGCCACCAACACCTGCCAAGGACAAAACCATTCCGCCACCTGCCAAAGTAAAGAGGGGAACAGCATGCAGCAAGGGGAAGGAGTACCAACCACCCAGCAAGGCCACCTCAAAGACTCCAGCTGCCAGACCCTAGGTGACACCACCATCTTCCAAGTTGAGGAAGGGGCAGAAAAAAACAGGCAAGGCACTTCAGCCATCGGAGGCTGCAGGTGAAGGCCTGGTGGCTACCAGCACAACCACCAGCACCGACACCTGCACCGCGGCCAGCACCACCAGCAGCCCCACCGTTAGCACCGCCGTAAGCACCACCACCTGCACCGCTGCAATCACCACTACTGTCAGCAGCAGCAGCCCCAGTGGGCAGCCGTCCAAGGCTGCAGGAGAAGGGCTGGGGCCTCCACCCACCACTGGTAGCACCGGCACCTGCACCACAGCCAGCACCACCACCTGTACCACCACAAGCACTGCCACCTGCGCTGCTGACATTAGCACCACTACCAGCAGCAGCAGCCCCAATGGGCAGCCGTCGAAGGCTGCAGGAGAAGGGCTGGAGCCTCCCACCACCACTGTCAGCACCCCCACCAGCACTACAACCAGTATGCAGCTTTAGCCGCCGCAGGATGAAGTCTAGTCCTGCCTCCATGGACTTTCATGCAACCTGGTCCCTGTAAATCTCGTGCCTCAGACACCCAGGTGAGGGACTGTGAACTGCCACACCCCAAGTGTTGCATCACTGAGCACAATGCCCCCTCCAGAACCAGTGGAGAAAGGCATCCACACACCCAATCCTTGGCAGGATGAAGCAGACTGGGCGCAACGCCCCCTACAGAACCAGTGGAGAAAGGCATTCACTCACCCAATCCTTGGCAGGATGAAGCAGACTGGGCGCAAAGCCCCCTCCAGAACCAGTGGAGAAAGGCATCCACTCACCCAATCCTTGGCAGGATGAAGCAGACTGGGCACTAAGCCCCCTCCAGAACCAGTGGAGAAGGGCACCCACTAGAGAGACTGTAGACTTGCACTCCCCAGGTACAGGCAGTGGGCAAACCACCCACTTGAGAGACTGTGGCCTTGCACGCCCCAGGACCAAGCAGTGGGCAAACCACCCACTTAAGAGACTGTGGCTTTGCACTCCCCAGGACCAAGCAGTGGGCAAACCACCCACTTGAGAGATTGTGGCTTTGCACTCCCCAGGACCAAGCAATGGGCATGGAGCCCCCTCGAGGACCTGTGGCGTTATTCCACCTTCCGGCTAAGGTGCCCCCCTTCCCAATCACCCTGAGGTGCCTGTGTGTTTTCGACCTAATGCCCCTGCAGTGTTCTCTCCATATTGAGGCAGGAGTGTGGGCTTGGTCCATGATTTTTGGCCCACTTGCCTACGGACAATTTGAATGGACAATGTACTGCCGTATGTACATATTGTACATTTTAGTAAATTCTGTTTTTCTATTTATTACGTATATCTGCTTATTTCTAATATATCACTGATTTGACTCTATTCCTTTTGTCCTTGCATTCTTCCAGAGGGTTACGGGGTGTAAATGTAATGTTGATGCATGTTTTTGTGTGTATGGTGTTGTGGGTGGGGGGGGGTGAGGGTGTTGCGTGTTGCATGTTTGTGTCACTCTCTTTTTCATCCCCCCTCCCCTCTGTACTAGGTGCCGTACTCACCGTGGTTGTCGCCGCCCCCTTTCATATTCCTGGTAGATTTGGAGGTAGACCAGCATGGGCAGGACCTGCACCTCGGGCTCCATGGCATCCTGGTTCTTCGTTTGTGTCGAGCGGTGAGTGGTTTCCTTTCCAAGTCCTGTTTCCGCCGTGCTTTTGATGGCGTTGGTACCACCCTGGAAAAGCTGGCGGATTGGCAGGTTGTCATGGGTGGGTGGTACATTGTCTTCCGCCTGTCTGTTGACGGTGACCGCCGCAGTGTTTGTGACTACCGCTGTGGCGGTCGGGTGTTAAAGTGGCTATCTGTGTTGGCGGTTTCCGCCGTGGTCGTGATCCCATTTTTTTTGCTTCCGGCCTGTTGGCGTTATTACTGCCGCTTCAACACCGACCGCCAGGGTTGTAATGAGGGCCTAAGTAACTTATAACTCACCTATATGTCTAACCTTCATCGACTGAAGGCTAGGTGCAAAGTTACTGTGTGTGAGGACACCCTTGCACTAGCAAAGGTGCCCCCTCATTGTCCATGGCCAATTCCCCAGACTTCGCGAGTGCGGGGACACCATTATAAGCGTGCACTACATATATGTCAATACATATATGTAGCTTCACAATGGTAACTCCGAATATGCCCATGTGAGGTGTCTAAAATCATGGAATTGACCCCCCCAATCCAAATCTGGTATTGGGGGGGCAATCCCATGCACCCTGGGGGCTCCACCATGGACCCCCAGTACTGCCAAACCAGCTCTCTAACATTTCCACTGCAGCCCCAGCTGCTGCCACCTCACTGACAGGTTTCTGCCCTCCCGGGGATTGAGCAGTTCAATCCGAGGAAGGCAGAACAATGCATTTCCTTTAGGAGAGGGTTGTTACACCCTCTCCCATTGGAAATTGATGTTACAGGCATGGGAGAGGTAGCCTCCCAAAGCCTCTGGAAATGCTTTGAAGGGCACAAACGGTGGCCTCCTTGCATAATCCAGTCTACACTGGTTCAGGGACCCAGTCCCTGCTCTGGCGCGAAACTGGACAAAGGAAAGAGGAGTGACCACTCTCTGTCCATCACCACCCAGGGGTGGTGCCCAGAGCTCCTCCAGAGTGTCCCTGGCCTTAGCCATCTTGGATTCCAAGGTGTGGGGACCCTCTGGAGACCTCTGAGTGGCCAGGGCCTGCAGGTGACGTCAGAGACCCCTCCTGATAGGTGCATACCTGGGTAGGTAGACAATCCCCCTCTCACGGCTACTTAGGGTCTCTCCTCTGGGTGTTTCCTCAGATTCGGTTTGCAAGATTCCGTCAGGACTCCTCGGCATCCTCTGCTTCAGCTTCTGACCATCGGATCAACTGCAGACTGCTCCAGGAACTGCTGTAACTGCAACAAAGTATCCAGGACGACTCCTGTGACCTGCAACTTCAGCTTCAGCCAACATTTGCAACAGTTTCCAAGGTATGCATGCTGTGAGGACTGCCTGTCTTCACCCTGCACCAGAAGAACCAAATTAATTTCCCGTGGAGTGACAGAGTCACTTCCCTGCTCCTGCAGGCACCCTTCTGCGACGACAACTGGTACTCTGGGCCTGATGACGAGCGTGCTCCCTGGGACACAGGTGTTGGATCGAAGGGACCCAGACTGTCCAAAGGTCTAGCTGTCCAAATTTGGGGGAGATAAGAGCTTGCCTCCCCATGCTGCGACAGTACCCCTGTCCTCCGTGTCTTCTGCAGCTCTTTGGGCTTCTATTTACTTCTTCCAAAAGTTCTTCATGCACAGCATAGCCCAGTCCCCAGCACTCCATTCTGTGACGCACATCTCCCTGAATCTTTCTCCGTCGGCTGTGGACCTTCCAGTTTAGTGCTGTGACAACCGCACTTTCCATCTTTTTTGTCCCCATGTTCTGGGACTCCCGTGGGTGCTGTCTGGTCTTCTGAGGGCTCTCTGAAGTGCTGAGAGCCCCCTTTGTCTCCTCAATCCAAGTTGAGACCCCCAGGTCCCTTCTGGGTCCAGGCAGCTCCTTTTTGATGCAAACCTCGTAATTGCTTGAACCAAGGCTTGTTGACAGAATCCAGCGAAGCAAACAGCCTGCATCCAACAACTCAACGTGGGACATCTCCTGTACCAAGCAGGAACCCATAGCCATCGTCTTTGGTGCACTCCTTTACTTTTCTTCTGACCAGAGAATCCACTTTTGCACCTTCTTCTAGGTTGACAGGGGCTCCTGTCCTTCCTGGATTCTTCTTCGAGTTCTGGACTTGGTCTCCTCTCTCCACAGGTCTTGAGGTACAGGAATCCATTGTTGCTTCCAGTTTTGCTTGGTTCTTGCAAAATCCTTTATCACGACTTGTAGTGTGTCCTGAGGAAACTTGCTGTACTTTACTCCTGCTTTCCTGGGCTCTGGGGTGGGGTACTTTACTTTCCTTTGGTGTTTTCCTACACTCCCAGCGCCCCTCTAAACACTACACTTTCCTAGGGGGAATTCGAGATTTGCATTCCACTATTTTAGTATATGGGTTGTGTTGCCCCTAGGCCCATTGCAATCAATTGCATTTTCTACTGTTTGCACTATTCTATGACTGTTTACTTACCTGATTTTGGTTACTAGTGTATATATTGTGTATAATAATTACCTCCAGAAGGAGCGTTGCCTCTAAGATACTTTTGGCCTTTTGTCACTAAAATAAACTACTATTATTTTTGGTAACGCTGAGTATTGTCTTTTATTGTGTATAAGTACTGTGTAACTATATTGATATTGCAGGAGCTTTGCATGTCTCCTAGTTAAGCCTAAGCTGCTCTGCTACAGCTACTTCTAGACAGCCTAAGCTGCTAGAACACTGCCTACATTTCACTTCTAAGGGATAACTGGACTTGGTATATGGTGTAAGTACCTTGGGTACCCACTACAAACCAGGCCAGCCTCCTACACTGGGGAACCACTTAATAAGGATGCAATGCTGACATGCCCTATTACTCTTACGACCAATAGGACAGCCAATGCAAATTGAGAGAAATGTAAGTATGAATAGAGTAACAACCGATCAATTCAGACACATTAGGTATTTTGTGATTATTTAATAAGATTCATGAACAGGGCATACAAGGGACAAAAGAGCCCTGAAAAACAGGCTTCAGGACAGTTCAGGGGCAAGAGGCAGGTAACAAGGCTGCAAGAAGGGATGGAAGTGTGACAGACCATGGAAGGTTGTGTGGAACAGGAGAAATCACGGGCAAAAGGGCAGGATGGGAGTAGCAGGGGACATCATGGCAAGAGGTAGGGGTGGGAGCTTCCAGAGAGAGAGGCTGGAGCATGTGTCACACTAGTGGCAAGCGTGAGGAAAGGAGCAATGAGCAGCCATACAAGCTTGATGAAAGAGGGAGGAGCTGGAGTGACAGAGCAGACCTATGCAAGAAGCTGAGGAGGTGAAAGAGGGAGGGGCTTGATAAATGATGCACACTGAGAAAAAGGAGAGAACATCATGTAGGCAAAGAGAGTTCTGATGTCCCACTCCAACAGCATAGCACATGAAGGCAGTGCTCGTACAAAGAATTTTCCATTTTATGTGTCCACATTTTTCCCTTGTATTGTTTGGGGTTCCTGGCCCTCCTGTTAACAATTAATTGTTTTAACCTATTATGTTAGTCCTCAAATGCTTTTTTTATTTAGGTTAATCTTTTTTATTGATTTTAATATTTATTTAAACTTTATTTCATTTCACAGGAGCTGCACTGGCAGCCTGGAGGGCACTTGGCTATGTTTCTTTCTCTCCTGGTCTCTATCAGCTGGAGCATTGGTTTAGTCTCTTGGCACCACACTTTGTTAGATTTTCAGGCAAACAGGCCCCATCCAATAGCACAGCGCATTAAGGCAGCACTCAAACAACGTTATTTTCCATATTATTTTGCTCTCAGTTGTTTTCCTTGCATTGTTTGAGAAGCCTGGCCCCGCTGTTCACGATTAATTGCTTTTACTTAGTTAGTTAGTCATTCACAGTTTACGGGCTGCTCTTTGTTATTTTAGTTAATCCTTGGTTATTGATTTTAACATGTATTTAAATATGTGTCTTTTCCCAGTAGCTGTGGTAGCAGCCCAAGGGATACTGGGCTCTGTTTCTTTCTCACTTGTCATCCTCTAGGTGAGGCTGCAGTTTAGGCTCCCGACATAGCATACGTGAAATACTGTCTGCATATTGGTTCTCAGGATTTTGTAGACAATGGGCATAGGTTTACACAATTAGCTTAGTAAGAAGTTGTGCAACCACGTGGATAGATTATGCGGGACCATAAGGTTTTAATTAGATTTGGCTATGATTTGTGACTAAGTATAGCTTTTATAAAGTATTTTTTCATGTCTCTTAATGTCTTTAATCTAAGGGGCTTTTACCACCCTGCAAAAAAGTTTGCCCCCCCTTCAAACATACTTCTCATTCCTCAATTTATTATCCTGACATTGACGAAATAAATATTTGACAGGGTTTTAAGATGGACCTGCGAGTTGCCTTCTTAAAAAAACGAATTTGAACAAATTACACTGATCACGGCCTACTCTGCTTTTGTTATTTTCCATGTTTATGTTAAAGAGGGCAGATAGGAAGTTACCAAATAATCACCTCTGGCTCAGATCAGAAGCCTTCGGGAGCATTGGCTTGAGTGCGATTAGCAGTCCTTCAGGCAGACTCTACCTACTGAGCGGCCTTCAGCTCATTTCTCAGCTATCTTGCTTTTACCATACGAATCATATTATATGAGGCTGTCAGCATCAGAATGTGTGGACTTACCACAAGCTTCCTCTCTGGTTCACAGTCCTAATCTACGCTTCATATATCTGTTTTCCTTGGGTACTTAGTGGCTCCTTTCAACATGCATCCCTCTTATTTAAATTTAAGCCTTCCACCACCTAATTACCAGCTCTCACCCCACTGCTTACCCTGTTTTCCCAACTGAGTCACTCCCACCAATTCAGCCGCCACCACATCTCCCTCTCCGACCGCACTCCTATATTTCCATCTTACATACGTCCCTCACTGGTGTATTCCACTTCCCAACTTATTGTGACCCCTCCACCATGCCTCTACACTTCTCTCCCTTAAATCTGTCTCCCATCGCAGCTCCCTTTATCCTCTGTGCAAGTTTATTTCAACATAATCTTCCTGCCTCATCTCATACCTTCAACATCCTCCTATTCACACTCCATGTCATTTTATTGTTACTTTTATTACCCTCACCAGTTACCTTGCCAACGTGATTCCCATTCCATTTCCTTACTTTGTTGTTGCCGCAATTTTCCTATGAGTAAGTTGCGTAAATACATGTGTGAGCGCGTCCGACCTTATTAAGTAAACTTACAAGGGATTCGCAAATAGGCAGATGAACCTTTTGACTGAGCTTTGGGTTTTTCACAACATATATCCCGAATCATTACAGATCAATGACATCATCAATCAATGACATCAATAATCAATGGGAGTCAGCAATTTACACACACCATGACCTTCCGGCCTTGAGTAACCACACCTTTATGTAAAAGTTAGAATGTTTATTTCCCTATATTTTACAATGCTAATGTCACGTATATTAGTATCAAAATCAAATGATAAACATACAGAAACAATACTGGCTGACCAAAGCGGCGAAAGAGTCGTATCTAATCAAAGCTTGAGCTACTACACATTCTAAGGTTACAGTACAAATTAATAGCAAGAATAACTGCACAAATGATATTACATACATTTAGATTCAGCAAAGAAAAGACATAAAGGGGGTCATTACGACCCTGGCGGCCGGCGGTAAGTTGGCGGTAACACCGCCAACAGGCTGGCGGTATTCCGCCAGCAATTATGACCGTGGCGGAAAAGCCACGGCCATACCGCCGGCCCCTCCACTTTCCCGCCAGGATTCCGCCTGGCGGTCATAATCCCCAGAACAGCGGTGCATGCACCGCTGCCCTGGGGATTATAAGTCCCCGACCGCCAGCCTGTCCGTGGCGGTACACACCGCTATTGAAAGGCTGGTGGTAAGGGGACTTGGGGTGCCCCTGGGGGCCCCTGCACTGCCCATGCACTTGGCATGGGCAGTGCAGGGGCCCCCAGGCATAGCCCTGTCGCGCATTTCACTGCCCGAATTTCGGGCAGTGAAATGTGCAACGGGTGCTACTGCACCCGCTGCACATCAGCATTGCCCCCGGCTCTATTATGAGCCGGCAGCAATGTTGATGTGACATTTCCGCTGGGCCAGCAGACGGTAACACTGTTACCGTCTGCTGGCCCAGCGGAAATGTCATAATAGGGAGCCAGGAACAACGCCGGCAATGGCGGTATTCTGTCTCCCGCGGCCTCGGCGGTCTTTTTCAAAGACCGCCGAGGTCGTAATGACCCCCAAAATGTTATTACGTGTAGCAAACTTCATCAGTGAAAACTCTAACTAACACCAGAATAGAATAGCATGTTTGGACTTCATGCAAACCAATTTAGCCACACAAATTTAGAAAAACATCTAACTATGGCTCTATCAAAATGCCGGTTACTACCTAGAAACAAAAGGAAATAGACATACCAATCAGTAACGTCATTATATACCTGTCCTCGATATGGTTCAGCAAGCGGTGACAGTCTTCATCAACAGGACATCAGTTCGGTCAGCAATACATCAGGATTCAGCATCAAAGTTCAGATAAAGCAACGTCTCTCTAAGCAGTTCGGAAGAATGTAGCTAGGCAGTTAAGAAGAATATCGCAGGATAGCCTCTCAGGACCATTAGGAAGAAAATAGCTAATGACGTAAACTCTGAAGAAGAATGGGGAGAATGGCTCCCTAGACAGTTCGAAATAATTGAGCTAATAGCGCATCTTCTCCTGGTGCAGTTCGGCTAAGTTAGATTTCCTAAAACTACTTTTCCATGCCCAAATTGGTTAAAGAGTCACATATTTATTCTTAGTCCAATGAAACTAAACCCTCAAATCTACAATTTTACTACTACATGGTTCACATGTCGATGATTGGCTCCTTTTCTCCTGCTCCCGTCAATTGGCTCATCAGGTATCAATATTGTTGCAGCTTATACTCCAGTCAGTGCATCTATTGTCTTCTCCTGGGAAGGTAAGTCTTGCACACATTACAGTAAACATTGTTTCACTAGCAAGTACAGCATCTTCTAGTAAGCAGTTTCTCACGAGAACTAACTTCAGTTCGAGCACATGGTCAGTACAATGGAAAATCATAATTTAATTCTCTAAGTATCCATTTTATAAAACGCCTACGAAATGCAGCTTGACATGAGGCCGTGGAAGTAGGCCAAGACCTTGCTAAGTTAAGGTCTACAATTAATAAAGCTAATTCATAATGCATAACCCTTAATATGACATATTATTACATTATTCAAACATAAGCGCAACATTTCATATTAATAAGCTATTAATAATTACACTTCGTGAACATTGGTGGCCACTCTGGTATGCACACTTTCAAATGCGTGCATTATTTGTCTCTAAGGTAATACATTTTCTACGCAAATCCAACACTCAAAATACATGAATATTAATTAGTAAACTCAGCGTTAACAAACCCACCAAATCCTCCCACACAAATTTTTTGCATCAGCTAAAATTCTGTCATCCCTATCTTTTCAATTCTCCGTTCCCTTTTCGAATTTTCCCTAAACCAATTTTCCCTTTTCATTTCTTACCTCCTCTGATCATTTTTCATTTTCTTCAATTTAATCATTTTACACAATGTACATATTCCCCCTAATCCAATTATGCAAATCACAATAATCAATATCCCTTGTATTATTTTCAGTATTATCCCTTTTCCAATGTTGCTGAGCCAATTTCCCATTGAAGCAAATCATTTGCCAACTTTCTCCCAAACACCGGGTTCTTTCAAACTCTTTCAAATCAGCATTCTCATTAGTCAGATTAGTAAGTAAGCTTCTAAATTCTTTACTATTATCAGGAATAAATGAACAACAATGCTTCAAATTAAGCATTTTGCAAACTCCACCATCCTTTGCTAAAAGAATGTCTAACACAAGGAGGTTCTGAAGAGTCATAGCTCTTTTCACAGCCAGGTCTGCATCTATCCGGATCATGGCTCCTGAAAAATTTGTCGGCATGTTATCCACAATAGTAGACAACTTTCGAATCTTTATTGAATTCAGAACAACTCCTACTGCAGGGATCATTGCTCCAAATATATCTCCTACTACACCAGAAGGAGACCCTCTCCTTTCTCTAATGTGATGTAATTTGCTCACTTTTGGTTATCTCTTTAAGTCATCCAGTTGGAAAATCTTTGGGAAATCTATCCCCAAATAACATGTACCATACCATCCTCTTGGAAGACGGTAATAAGCATTAAGTCCACAAATGTAATACATACCAGGAATAGCTGGATCCTGTCCATTCAACATAAATGTCCATTTACTCTGAAACAAAACACATGTCTACATTTACTCGTTCCCACAAACAAAGTGTCAGTACTAGATTTAGGTCTATATACACAAAGCTTCCCTACATGTTGCTCATCTAAAGCAAATTTCCCTTGTATCTTCATTGCACTATCACCATAATCATTCTTTTAAGTCCTTTTCTCTGAGCCCTTTTCTAACTTCTCCTTCAATGCCTTTCTCCTGTCATCTGTGTGATCTAAGAAGCTCTTTTCTAATGATGTAAGCAAGCATGTCAGGTTCTAAGAGCATAAGCCATGCCAAAAGTTCATGTAGGATTGAAGAAACCCCTCACTAATGGAATGTCATTGTCCTTGGCTAGGCTACTCTACTCAGATACCTAATTATGGGGACAAACGAAAACATGATATCATGATTGGAGTAGAAATATTGAATGTATTCCTGGTTACAGAATTTTGTTAGTAACAGACTACAGCTCATCCCATAATTAAGAGGCAAACTATGATAAGTAACTCCTTCTTCGACTGATGAAGGAATCTGCGTGCACACAAAACAATTCTTCACATCCATCATCTCAACATACTCACTCAATAAGCGATAGAACACATTAGAAGAAAGTTACCCTTGTGCATTATCTACATGCAGATACTTCTCATCTAACCTAAACTTCTCTATTGCTGTTAATGCAGTAGTTGTCTCTAAAGCTGAAGCATTGTTGACTTTACTCTTGTCAAGAACAGTCATACCCACAATCAATATCACACACAATATCACACACACAATTGCCAAACCAATACTCATATATTTACAGCACCTGTTCTTCCTACCCTGCTGGCTACGGTTACCCGTGATCTGTAAAGAATCAGAAAGTAGAAGAGAAAATTTAGAAACTATGCAGCAAAAATCAAAAACAACAATCTTCCTTCAGCAGCTATTTACGGCTTTCACTCACATTTCCAGGATCCTTTTCTCTCAAAAATTGGTAAGCTTGTAAAAAAAAAAAAAAGAGGTTCAGCAGCTTGTCAAATCAGATTATCTTGTTAAAATCAGGTTTTCAAAAGTCTTTTCTGGTTACTTTAAGCAGTTTCTTTCTCCCTGTACCTTTTCTCAAATTTGTCTTAACAGTTCAGTTTGTTACCTCCTTTCAAGTGCCAAAATATTGACGTGAAATGTCTTGGTCAAAACAAAAAGACAAAAATTTTCTTTGCCATTCACTTGTTGTTGCATATGCCTATTCAGGACCTGAATACCTTCAACTTCCATTTTGGATCTACATTAAATTCTCTTTCACTTAGGTAGTGTGTCAGGCCATTTCAGATTTGTGGACACGCACATTTTCGCCATTCTTGATTTCAAGGTACCATTCATCTGTTCCACTAGTCCTGATGCTTCAGGGAAGTAACTACAATGCAACTTCTACTCAATGTTTAATGCTGCACATAGTAACTTCACTACTTCATTGTTGAAGTGACATTCCGTATCTGATTCTAAAGAGATCGGAAACACAAAACGTGGTATCAGTTCCCTAAGCAGTAGTTTCGCTACTGTGAGGCTATCATTTCTTCGTGTAGGGTGCGCTTCAATCCAATTACTAAAGATGAAAATAATCACTGACACATATCTCAAACCTCCACACACAGGCATCTCAATAAAATCCATCTGCATTCTGCTAAATGGACCTCCTGCTCTTCCAATGTGGCTCAAATTGACCACTGTCCCTTTTCCTGCATTCATTTGCTGACAAATGACGCAATGATGGCAAGCTGCTTCAGCAACTTGTCTAAACCTTGGATTGGACCAATTCTGTTTGAAGGTGCAAATCATTGCATCCCTCCCAACATGTACTTGTCCATGGTAATACCTAGCCATTTGTGACAACAGACTGTTGGGCAAAACCAATTGACCCTCTTCTGAAACACACAATTCATCCTGTCGCTGTACACATTTCATTTTGCTCCATGATCGTCTTTCCTCCCTGTCAAAATTATTCTGTAATGTTTTCAAATCTTCCAATGTATCTATTACATGCAATGCAAAACTTAGACATGTTTCATTTTCTTCAGGTAACATTTCCCACTTATCTTTGAACGATATACAGTTCAATGTGCAAAACCTTGTGACTTGATCTGCATATCTATTTCTCATTGACATAAAATCTTGCAATTTCGGATGTGCACTTTCTTTCACCACGGCAATCTTTTCAGGCATTTCAATAGCATGCAACAATCCTTTGATTCTTTCACTATTTCTCACTGGTGAACCAGTAGAGGTCATAAAACCTCTCTGTGACTGCAACTGGCCAAAGTCATGGATTATTCCAAATCCATACTGGCTATCCGTAGAGATGGTAACTTTTAGCTGAGCAGAAACATGGCATGCTCTAGTAAGGGCTACCAGTTCTGCTACTTGTGCAGAATATACTCCTTGAACCCAGGACGCTTCCAGGATACCAGTAATTGTGCACATGGCATATGCTGCTCTCAGTACTCCTGTATTGTCTCTTAAACAAGAACCATCAACAAAGATAATTTGGTCATTTTCTTCCAATCAGGTGTCTCTAATATCAGGTCTCGGTTTTGTGCACAGATCAGCTACTTCAAGACAATCATGCTCAATGTCTTCCAATTTTTCAATTTCAACATTTTCATTCGGAAGCAAGGTTGCTGGGTTCAGCACTGAACATTGTTTCAATGGCACATTTGGTGGCCCTCAAATACTTGTCTCGTAGGGAGTCAATCTGGCACCCGTTAGGTACTGTGTTTTGGTTCGGGTAAGTAAAACTTCAACTGAGTTAGGGACCATAATTGTCAGGGGATGTCCCATCACAACACCTTCACACTGTGGGAGGCTCAGTCCAACCGCTGCAACTGCATGCAAACATTCCTGGTAAAGCTGCTGCGATTGGGTCCAAAGAAGCTGGAAAATATGCTACTAGGCAATTTACATCTTCATGGACCTGCATCAAGACAGACAACGAACATGCATCACGCTCATGGCAAAACAACGTGAAGGACTTAGAGTAGTCAGGCATACCCAAAGCCGGAGCTTTGCACAGATTCTCTCTCTCATTTCAGAATACGCTTTCATGCTAGCTAACACTAGGGGATCAGTAACCTCCTTGTGGGTAAGCTTCCTGCAGTGGCTTGGAAATGACTGAAAAATTGGGAATCCATTGGCGACATTATCCTACCATTCCTAGGAACATCCTGACATCTCTCTCTGTGGTGGGGGGGCTCATCTACAGTATGGCTGTGACTCTCTGGATATTTTCCTTATTCTTTTCTCAATCTGGTGACCCAAGTATTTCACTTCTCCCTGACAGTATTGCAATTTAAGTGGAGACACTTTATGACCCTTCTTTCCCAAATGGTTCAGTAAGGCAATCATGTCATACTTGCACTCGTCCCTTGTTTTGGATGCAATTAACAAGTCATCAATATACTGTACCTAGGTTGACTGGAAAGGCAATTCCAATGACTCTAAATTATTTTTCAAGATCTGATTGAATATGGAAGGTGACTCTGAAAACCCTTGAGGAATTTGACACCAACAGTAAACTCGGTCCAAAAATTTGAAACAAAAGAGAAATTGGCTAGCTTCATGAAAAGGCACAGAATACAAGGCTTGGGAAAAGTCTATGACAGTGAACCACTCAGCATCAAATGGAATCTGAAACAGAATCACAGCTGAATTTGGCACCACAGGGCAACATGTGACCACAATGTCATTTATTTTTCTCAAATCCTAGACAATTCGAACATTCCCACAAGGCTTTTTCAATCCCATTATCAGTGAATTACATGGGTTGCTCAACCCCTCTTTCAAGACCCCTTGTTTTACAAATTCTGCAATTATTTGAGCAATCTTTATAAGAATATCCTGCGGCATGTGGTATCGGGGAATGTGAGGAAAAATTACGTTCAACTTTACAGGAACTTTAACTGGCTTAACTCCCTTTATCAGACCTATCTGTTTCCCTGTCAAATCCCACACTTTCTCTTTAACCGTTCCCTACAAATCAGGAGGAAGCTCCTTTACAGTGAACACTGGAAATAAATTAATCAGGGGGTACCCCTCATTTATAGAGTCACACTCTGTCTCTGGAGCTGGGTCATCCTCATCATCACTATTCGTCTATATCTCGATTCCATCATTTTAGCAAGTAATCGAGCACTTTGTTTTACACAGCAAGTCTCTTCCCAATAGGGATACCGGACTTGAATCACAGACTACAAATGTTTGCAGTCCTTTAAATTTGCCAAGTTTAACCTGAACTGGTTCTGTAATTGGGTTAGTCAAATTCTGATTCACTACTCCTACAATCTAGGCTGTCTTTCCTGAAAGTGGCAAGTTCTGAACTTCTGCAGTTCTCACTGTAGAGCGTGTAGCTCCTGTGTCAACCAAGAATAAAACCTTGTGATCCATTACCTTTTCCTTCATATATGGGGCTTTCTGATCTACTTCTAGAGAAGCTGCAAGCACACATTTCTCCTCATCCAAACTGTAGCTCACCCAATCATCGTTTATTCCATTCTCACTGTGTAACGGGAATTAGTGAGCTGTATTATTACTTTGGTTGTACCTCTGACCTGTGACCTGTTGAGGAAGCATCACCTGCTGCTGTTCCACTGGAGCTTGGGGTATTTGAATTTGCTGTTTAGGTACCATTGTAACCTGCTGTTGCATTGGCTGCCACGGAGTCATTTGTAAACGTGGCATTTGCACTTGCTGCATGGGTTGAAAATTGTGCATTTGATTCAAATTATTTTGAAAATCCGGATTATGACTTCTCATTCTCGGTCCTCTCATGTTTTGGAATAAATTGATATCACTAGTTTCCTGAACGACACCTTCTTGCACCATCATCGGACACTCCTGCTTCCAATATCCAACCGCTCCGCAAGCGTGACAAGGCACGCACATCATTCTGAACCACTACTGTATTCAAATCAGGACTACAGTTTCCATTACTAATACCTCCGTGACCTCTACCTCATCTGATTTTGAAATTCCACATTTCCCTACTGCTCCTGCTGTGGAAAGTTTCCCTGCATCCCTGTTTGTGCCACTTTAATCTGCATCACAATTGCCTTTTCCTTCAACTTTCTCTGCTTCAACTAAATCTAGTCACAACAGTACATTGCATACTGCAACACCTCTTCAATCAGCTTTGCTTGCCAGCAAATCCAATGATTCTTAATCATCTGGCTAATTTCAGGTCTCAATCCTTCCATAAATCTGAACACAAATGATTCATGTCTTTCGGCTCGATAGTATCTGTGCCACTGTAATGCTTGAACGCCTGCAACAATCTCTCATAGTACGCATATATAGACTCCTTGGCTTCCTGAGCTGTCCTAATTATTCTCTGCCAGTCAATATTTTTGGGCGAAATTCTCGTCTTCAAAAATTCAGTCATTTGTAGTAGTATTTCATTACTTCAGGAGATGGCGCACCTGTAAACTGATCTCTCTCTGGTTCTTTTGTCGTCCTATCTATACTCCTCTTACACTCCATCCACAGATCAGCTGGGACAACTATCTCTAATAGAGTGTTCATGTCTTCCCGCAGACACTTTGCAAGTTTCACAAACCTGTCTGTCTGCGGGTACCATTCTACTTGCTTCTCTCTCAACCTGGGATAGTCATTAGTAAAGGACAAAATGTCACTTCTTCTCCAAGGGACATGAACAAAATTCCCTCCTAGAATCTCTCATTGGTAAAATTTCACTGGATCCTTGCCCTGATGCACATATGCAGTAAACTCCGCAGAATCCCTTTTTCTTTTATCTCTTTTCTTTGCCCATCTGCCTTCCCATTTTTCTAATGCTTCCCGTGTCTGGAGACTTTGAAGTAACTCCTTAAGGTGTGCCTCCATTCCTGCAGATCTCATGTGTTGGAAGTCCTTTGCGTCAAAATCTAACCTGTAACTCCTTTTCAAATACTTTGCTTTCTCTATTTCTATGCCCTATTTTGCTGCCAAGTCTGCCAGCTTTTGATGCACATTGCTCACTTCCCTCGTAATTTTCGAGCACAGATACCTCAACTCTACTTCTGTGTAGGACTCTAATCTGTTCACACCCATAGTTCCGTCAATGAGCTCACCCGCTTCATTCCTACTCTAGTTGAAGTACTCCTCTTCCCTGAGAGCACTCTTCTGGGTATTCAGTTTGTCTAACCATTCAGTCAATTGTTGGGCAGTCAAACCTTGCAGCAAAATATTATTGGCCTGGGCATGTGCCACTTGTTGTACCACTGTATTTGGGGACTGCGATGTCGGTAATTTCAGGCTCTGACTAACATTCAACCCTATCACAGTATCCGAAGGAACTCCAAATGGACTAAGGTCTCTCAATGATTTCAATCTGTCAAAGGTCTGTCCCACAGGGGAGACTACCCGGATATTTTCATTAAGTCCCCCTCATTGAATTCTGACTCAGGACTCCCTGTCCATCTGCACTGGCTTTCTCTTGGGCAAACAAAGGTAGAACTGGACCAATGGTAACAGCTATAGATACAGCATCTGGGCTTGGTTTGATACTCAAATTTTGTGGGTGCACAGTTTACCTATTCGGACTCATCAATACATACGTCTCTGTCTGGGTCCCTGTTATCAGAGTGTACATCGGCTTGTGTACTTGTGACTGTACTTGAGGCAGTAAAAGTGGAGTTGGCTCTGTCTGAACCAACATCGGTTTCGGGAAAACCTGTCCAGGAGCCAATATTAGGTTTGTGGCTGCTTCCGCTATAGGTACATCAGGATAAAATCTCATGACATTCGACTGTGGCACCTGATTCTGTGCTATCGGAGTAATAGGTGAATTGAGACTGCTCTGCATTGGACTCTGTGTCACACTAGGGTTCATCTGCACTGAACTCATTGTTGTGTTAAACTGTGTCGGTGCTGAAGGATTTACACTGGTACTCGGATTGTTCTTTTGTGCTGCATATAGTGGGGGACGATTTCCCAATAGCTGCAAAATAAACTCATCATCGTCTGGCTCTTCCTCAAATGTCAATGATTCTCCAGACTCCTTTGGTCTCCGCTCTCTACTCTTGGAAGGGCTCCTGTTTGTTTTTCTGGTTGCTTTCCTTCCTTCTCTCTCGCTGTGGAATCACTGGAAACATTTTAATTTCCTGTAAAGTCTCTGGTCTCCACAATTTCTGAGCATTGCCCCATCTAGCCTCTGCTAGTGTCTTTTCTGCCCTTTTCATTCTCCTCTCAAATTTCTGTTGCTGTTGCTGTCTGGCTACTAACTCCCAGATTGCTAATACCTCAAACTGTGCTGGTCTCAGAGGGGGTTTCAGATCATACAGCACCCTCCTCAGATTCTCCAAGCTCCTCAAATTAAATGTTGCATGGGCAAGTAACGCTAAACTCCCATCCTTCTCTGTCAGTTTGCACCATTGTTTCAACGAAAGACACCGACACCCTGCTGTTCGATTACAATGTAAGCTGGTGTACCGTCTGGTGGTGAAATATCCCCTATACTCGTTGTAAAGCACTCTTTAAAGCTTTGGAATAATTCATTTTTGCAACTTTTATGTTATTCTAAATCAAATCAGGAAGTGACTTTTAATCACAGAATTCTCTTCACCCTCCTTCTCAACCAATTGCGCTTCTCAGACGGCTGCCAATCTGTGTGCTACCTTTCTCACTAACCAACCTATCCCAGTGCAGCTCCAATGACGTCGCACTCACACGTATCGCGGCTGACAAAGTCTTGTGGCTTGTCCTCCCAACTCAGTTTCACACGAAACTAATGCAAAATTATTGCGAGCACAAAACAAAATCAAAACCCAATTTGGCCGTTCACAACAGGTTAGGTAACACAATCGCTTGAGAAACTTTACGGGCTTTTCACTGATGGCATTATGCTCTAGCAGTTACTCCTTCTTTCTCAGTTTCCCTGATTCGCAAGCAAGCTTCGACCCGCAAATTTCACTCTCAACTGATCAGTGGGTCTGTCCTGGTGCACATAGGACTCGCCAGATCTCAGTCAAAAAATTATTTCACTCACTTTGACTCACACTCTTACTTGTCAACCCCGCCCGATCGACCTATTAACCCAGACAAATTGCAACAACAACCAAGTGTCTTATACACTTTTCAATATACTCCGGAGTCTCAGACCACGCAGGGTCTGTATACCAACAACCACGTGGACAATATTTGAGCACAAAGCACCAAACACGTGAAGTTTGACAACTTCCCTACTCTCACACTTTGGAGTACGCACACTCCTTCTACAACTTCCTTTGGAGTACGCAAACTCCCTAAACTCTCAGAAACATCACAATTCACCTGCAATTAGCATAAGCTGTGCAAGCGCAAAACCTACTTCATTCACACCATCAATAGAACACCGAGAACATCCTCAAACAATCATTGGCAAGCTCCGAGATTCTGGGAAAGTCATTTTAGGTACTTAGGGGCACATTATCTTTCCACTTTGTATCATCGAATCTAAAAAAATCCCAAATTTCACCAATTTCTGGGAATTATTCTGCTCTCTGTAGGGTATTAACCCTTATCCTACCATCATCTCGGGAACACCTGTTGTTTCACGCTTACTATCTCTGGGACCAAACACTCTACTACCTCTCTCCGGACTGTACGATGGGCTCTCAAGGAGACAAACCATTTACCGGGCACCTATGATGGGCTCTTAAGGAGACAAACCATGGACCGGGCCTCTATGATGGGCTCTTAAGGAGACAAACCATATACCGGGCCTCTATGATGGGCTCATACAAACCATGTTCCGGGCCTCCATGATGGGCTCTTAAGGGAAAAAAACATCAATCTCTGCTACCATTTCTGTTAGCGCGTCAGACCTTATTAGGTAAACTTACAAGGGAGACGTGAATGGGCCAATGGACCTTTTAACTACGCTTCGAGTTTTTCCCACCATTTGTCCTGTATCAATACAGGTCAATAACATCAACAGTCAATGACATCAATAATCAATGGGAGTCAATAATTTACACACACCATTACCTTCTGGGCATGAATAACCACACCTTTATGTAAAAGTTAGAATGTTTATTTCCCTATATTAACAAAGCTAATGTAATGTAACTTAGTCTCAAAATCAAATGATAAACATACAGAAACCATACTGGCTGACCAAGAGTAAACATGCGATTTTCTTAACCAATAGGGGCATGGGAAGTAGTTTTAGGAAATCTAGCAAAGCCAGACTGCGCCAGGAGAAGATGCACTCTTAGCTCTATTCTTTCTAACTGTGTAGGGAGCCATCCTCCCCATTTTTCTTGAGAATTGACACCATTAGCTATTTTCTTCCTAACGATCCTGAGAGGCCATTCTGCGATATTCTTTTTAACTGTCTTGAGAGTTTAGCTATATTCTTCCGAACTGCTTAGAGAGACTTTGCTTAAAAACGTGTTAGGAGATCATTTGCGGGAGTGGGGGTAAAATATCGACTGCCTAGGTGCCTCCACAGAGTTTAATCCGGCACGGGCCACTGTGAACCTGCTAGCACATGTGCTTTAATAAAAGATATTAATGAGTGTTTATGTATTTTGAATAATAAGTTTATGTAGAAAATAAAATAACATAGAAAAATAATGCACGCATTTGAAAATGTGATCACGAAGAATGGCCACCAACGTTAACGAAATGTACTAATCAATGATTTAATACTTATGAAATGTTGAATATGTGCTAGACTGATGCAGTAATATGTCATATTAAAGGTTATGAATTAAGCTTTAGCTCTATTAATTTTAGGCCTTAATTTAGGGAGTGTCTTGGCCTACTTGCCAGGCCTCATGTAAAAGCTGTATTTCTTAGCGTTTAATAAAAGTGCTGACCAAGTGAATTAAAACAGTGAATTTCTATTGTATTTCTTAAAATGTGCTCATACTGAAGCTTTTCGTGTGAACTGACTGCTAGGAGATGATGTTCTTGCTAATGATACATTTTATGTGTAATGTGTGTGAGACGGACTTTCCCAGGACAAGAACAATGAAGATACTGACTAGAGTTATAAAACACTTCCCTGTCCCTTACACGTTAAGAGGGCGATTCCAGCCAGAGAACCACAACTGTATGCTGATTGCTGAATGCTTCGCTACAGATGCTAACGCAGACTGCAGGCCTTTGCTCAGGTATGGGGGATGATGTCTTTCCAGGGGAATCTGAAGGGCAGAATTAGAGCTTAACATGCTGTGCTCTATTATAGCCTAGGTAGGAGTTAGTCTATTGACTATAGTGACAATGTGGTAGCGTTATTTCTATGCTTCACTCTACTCATCACAAATTTTACTACTGTTATGCTGTGTCGTCCTGGTTATTGCTGCTCACGCTTTTCTATCTAAGATGCAGTCATTTTATTAAAATCTTTATTAAAACATATACTGCCTCTGTGTGTCATTTATATATGAGACTAAGGTAACTGAGAGAGAAACGGATAAAAGACCTCAGTGACCACGGCTTCTCTGAGACACCAATTATGTCATGCGCTCGGCTGCCCAATCATCCCTGCCCTTGGGTGGAGATGAGGCACTGCTAGTTGGCCGGAGCAACACCCAGATTGGAGCGGTAGGCGTCACCCGCAGTGGGTCAGACTTAGGGGGTCATTCTGACCCCGGCGGTCAAGGACCGCCGGGGCCGGGGTCGGCAGTAGCACCGCCAACAGGCTGGCGGAGCTCCGCTGGGCATTCTGACCGTGGCGGTACAGCCACGGCCAGAAGCGGAAAGTCGGCGGTGTACCGCCGACTTTCCGCTGCCCATGGGAATCCGCCATGGCGGCGCAGCTTGCTGCGCCGCCATGGGGATTCCGACCCCCTCACTGCCATCCTGTTCCTGGCGGTTCCGCCCGCCAGGAACAGGATGGCGGTGAGGGGTGTCGTGGGGCCCCTGGGGGCCCCTGCAGTGCCCATGCCTATGGCATGGGCACTGCAGGGGCCCCCGTAAGAGGGCCCCACTTTGAATTTCAGTGTCTGCACTGCAGACACTGAAATTCGCGACGGGTGCTACTGCACCCGTCGCACATCCTCCACTCCGCCGGCTCCATTCGGAGCCGGCATCCTCATGGAGGGGTGTTTCCCACTGGGCTGGCGGGCGGCCTTTTGGCGGTCGCCCGCCAGCCCAGTGGGAAACCCAGAATACCCGCGGCGGTCTTTTGAACGCGCAGCGATATACTGGCGGTTCCCTCCAGGCGGGCGGCTCCCGCCGCCCGCCGGGGTCAGAATGACCCCCTTAGTCTCCCACGCCGCGAGTGATTCTGCCGCTCAAAATCTAGTAGTCTCATTAGAATAATGTGAGCCTACGCGACAGCCTTGAAGGCTTCTTGGCTTCAAGAAGTGTATTCTTCCCAAGTAGCGGAACTGGTAGCCCTTACCAAAGAATGCCATGTTTCTGCTCAGCTGAAAGTTACAATCTATATGGATAGCCAGTACGGTTTTGAAATAGTCCATGATTTTGGTCAGTTGTGGTCACAGAGAGGTTTCCTGACCTCTTCTGGTTCACCAGTGAGAAATGCTGAGAGGATTAAAGAAATGTTACATGCTTTTCAAATGCCTGTAAAGATTGCCGTGATGAAATGCAGTGCACATCTGAAGTCGCAGGACTTTGTGTCATTGCGAAATGGATATGCAGATCAAGTCACAAGGTTGTGTGCATTGAACTGTATATCGTTCAAAGACAAGTGGGAATTGTTACCTGAAGAAGACAAAACTTGTACAAGCTATGCATTAAAAATAATTGACACTTTGGAAGAATTAAAAGCTTTGCAGAATAATGTTGACAGGGAGGATAAACGTTCATGGAGCAAAACGAAATGTGTGCAAAGACAAATTAATTGTGGGTTTCTGAGGAGGGTCAGTTGGTTTTACCAAATAGCCTGTTGTCTCAAATGGCGAGGTACTATCATGGTCAAGCACATATTGGGAGAGATGCAATGATTTGTTTGTTCAAACATGATTGGTTCAACCCAAAGTTTAGACAAGTTGCTGAAGCAGTTTGCCATCAATGTGTCATTTGCCAACAACTAAATGTAGGCAAATGCAGGCAAATAAACACGGGTAAGGGACAGTGGTAAATTTGAGCCACACTGGAAGAGTGGGAGGTCCATTCAGCAGAATGTAGATGGATTTTATTGAGATGCCTGTGTGTGGAGGTTTGAGATGTGTGTTGGTGATTGTATGCATCTTTAGACATTGGATTGAAGCGTACCCTACACTAAGAAATTATAGTCTTACAGTAGCGAAACTATTGCTTAGGGAACTGATAACGCGTTTCGGGTTTCCGATCTCTTTAGAATCAGATAGGGGAAGTCACTTCAACAATGAAGTAATTAAATTACTGTGTGCAGCATTTAACATTGAGCAGAAGTTGCATTGTAGTTACCGCCCTGAAGCATCAGGACTAGTGGAACAGATGAGTGGTACATTGAAGTCAAGAGCTGCAAAGATGTGTGCGTCCACGAATTTGAAATGGCCTGACGCATTGCCTTTAGTATTGATGTCAATGAGGAACACACCTGACAGGAAGACAGGATTGTCGCCGCATGAAATCCTCGTGGGCAGAGCAATGAGGTTGCCAGCGATGCCAGCAAATGTACTTGTCAACATTACAGATGATAAGTTGTTGAATTACTGCAAAGGTCTGGCTGATGTGGTTCGCTCTTTTTCTGAGCTGGTGGAAGCCACCACAATGCCACCAATCCATGACCCAGGGCACAACCTGAGAGCTGGAGACTGGGTTGTCATCCGGAAAAGGTTCAAGTTCGACTCTGAAGAGAATACTGACAAAGGGTCCACTGAAAGGAGATAAGTTGCCAGAGTAGCAGGTGGAGAAAGGGAAGGAAGTGGTCATTGAACCAGCAATCGAAGAAGAAATAGATAGAGAAAATCTAAGTGAAGGAGAGCTGATTAATAAAATTATTAATGAGTGCTTATGTATTTTGAATAATAAGTTTATGTAGAAAATAAAATAACGTAGAAAAATAATGCACGCATTTGAAAATTTGATCACGAAGAATGGCCACCAATGTTAAGGAAATGTACTAATCAACGATTTAATACTTATGAAATGTGGAATATGTGTTAGACCAATGCAGTAATATGTCATATTAAAGGTAATTAATTAAGCTTTAGCTTTATTAATTGTAGGCCTTAACTTAGGGAATATCTTGGCCTATTTGCCAGTCCTCATGTAAAAACTGTATTTCTTAGCGTGTAATAAAATTGCTGACCAAGTGAATTAAAGCTGTGAATTTCTATTGTATTGTTTAAATGTGCTCATAATTAAGCTTTTTGTGTGAACCGACTGCTAGGAGATAATGTTCTTGCTAATGCAACATTTTATGTGTAATGTTTGTGAGACTGACTTTCCCAGTACAAGAACAATTAAGATACTGACTAGAGTAGAAGCTGCAACAATATTGTTACCTGACAAGCTGAATGATGAGGACATCGCAAAACGAACCAACCAACAATATGAGAACGGAGAAATAGTAACATGCATAGATTTGAGATTTTAGTTTTATAGGACAGAGTGTGAACATACGATTAAATGACCATTAGGGATTTAGGGGATAGTTTTAACAGTTTTTACTTAATGGCACTGCACAGTGAGAAGACAGACATTCTGCCCTTGCCTTCATGAAGATATTTTGCCCATATTTTTCCTGACCGAAGGCTATTACTTTCTTATGCTTCTTGACTAGAGACGTGCTTAACTTTAATGCTTAAAGCCTTTGCCCATTAAAATTCTGATGCTGAAGCCTGATGCCTTGCTGATCGACTGATGTCCTGAAGACGAAGACTGATTCTGCTTTGCTGATCCACCCTGAGGATAGGCATATCCAAATTGTGATTATCATGCATATTTGCTTTTTCTTTCTAGGTACTAACTGCGCTGTTTTGTCTATGACTCTACCATAGTTAGACATTTTTCCAAATTTGTGTTACTAAATAGTTTTGCATGAAGCCCAACATGCTGATGCTAATTTGATATTAGATAAGGATTCTCACTAATGACTTATGATAACAAGGACTAATACTTGATGAATTTCTCTGCTGAATAACATGTATGTTAGAACGTTGACGCAGTTGACTACTATTGATTTGAACCATAACTTTAGAATGTGTTGTATTTCAAGCTTTGATTAGATTATGTTTTTTCCGCTGCTTTGGACAAGCAGTGTTAATCCTGTATGTGTTTCATTTGATTTTGAGATTAATCTACAAGACCTTAGCATTGTTAATATAGGGAAATAAACATTCTAAACTTTTACTAAAGGTGTGGTTACTCATGACTGAGAGGTCATGTGGCGTGATAATTATTGACTCCATTGATTATTGATTTCACTGATTGCTAATGATTATTTATGATTGTGTATTGACTATTGATTATGCACTGGACCTATGGTAAGAACATCTTAATTGCGAGTCAAAAGGTTCATCGACCTATTCGCGTCCCCTTGTAAGTTTACTTATTAAGGTCAGACGCGCTAACAAACCTCTACAACAGTGGTCTCCAAACTTTTTTATGTCACACCCCCAGTTGAAAAATAAAAATCATTGGGCCCCCCTTCAGAATTTTTCACAAATATTTTATAAAAATGTCAATGTGTAAATATGTCTAGATGTATTTAAACATTGAAATTAAGTACTGTTGCCATTTTGGAAATGCAATAACATGTTTCTGCTTAAAACAACAATGTTTTCTGTGAAATGCTTCTTTTGGCCAGAGCCTGGCGCCCCCTGGATCACTTGAGGCCCCCCTGGGGGGGAGGACGGTCCGCTCGGCCCGGTCCCCAGTTTGAAGGCCCTGCTCTACAACTTTATCAGCGGAAAAATCTGTTGACGTCCGGGGCGATTTTAATCAACCCACAGCGGAGGCCCATGGGGCAAGAATCAGACCCGCTCATGTGGGAGATTGTTGGACATCTGTATTATAAATCCACATTGAATTCGGAGCAGAAACATCCCACGGGGTCCTTCTTTACTATGTTAAACTGTGGTGCTATCAACTGTGCTCCCCACTCCCAAGACATAAATGTCGCATACTAACACAGGCACAGTGAGTTAGCAGTTACCCCTGCCCTAGGAGGAAGACGTAGACTGAGCCCCAACATATGCTTCCTGTCATATTCCTGTCCCTTTACGTTGCCTGTAACATTTTACAAACCAGTTGCGAGGTCCCCGTGCCACCGGAACAGTGGTACGTGCTTCTCGTCGACCAAGAAAGGCCCCTCTGATTCAATAACACACGGTGACGTGTACAGTGTGCCAGAAAGTAAAAGATTCAATCATCTTCTCGATTAAGGCAACTAAGTAAAATAAATTCCTAATAGATGGATGGGTTATTATTATATTTACATAAAAGCTAGGGGAAACTGCAGGGACGTGGGGCTGGCAGTTATTAGAGGAGAGTTCTGGGCAGTCCAGTGTAAATCTGTGAATCTTATTGAACGAGTTTATTTTATACCTCCCTCAGCAATCCAAGAGCCCTTCTGTGTTTCATTTTTATAACTCCTGTTCTTTGTTTCCTGCAGTGTCATTCGATTTAATCTTCTGTGGGTCGCTGCTACAGCACACAGTATTTCATTATGGCTGAGTTATCATTTCAATAGGAGCGGACCGAAATAGAGTGTAGCGCTATAAATAGTCTTAAGGCGCCAGTGGTACTGCTGCTCTTTTTTTAAAACAAGACCTGTCTTCTGTCTGATGTAAAAGAAGAGAGAGTCTAACTTTGAGAAAACCAAATACAATAAAAAAATACATTATTGCATGACAATCAGGCAAGTCTTCTCAATGCTAAGTAGTGGGATACCAAAATGTTTTTGCCTTACCGGACAAGCTGTGTCTAGCCTAGCCCAAAAAGAGAACTTGGTACTAGAACTACTGTTTACACAATCCATTCCTATTTACCTTGTCTTTCCTATGTTTCCATGGCTTCTGTTTAGTTTCTCTTTTCCTTTTGACAGCTCCCTGAAAGGAAGGCTTGTAACGCTTTGTCAGACAAAGAGAAAACCTCAATTGTCAGGTTGTGATTGGTCAGACCAATGTGAATGGGCGTTTCCCGGGATGAATTCGGTTCCTTCATTATTCTGCTACTTTCTGAGGGTGACGTAGAACATTAGCTACAGAGCAGGGCTGCCATGGTGGACCAGCAGAGAGCAGGCGTCAGTGGCAGCACAAAGTTGCTTTTCAGCTCTGGAGGTCCCCCAACATCAGCTTTAGCGTGCCTTTCATCCCCCTGAGTCGTGTGGGTCTCTTTTCTGGTGAGCCCTGAAAGGCAGTGTTAGAAAGGGAGACGGAAGGGGAAGAGAGTAGTGGGAGCAACACATTTCAAATTCTGACCTGACTGGTCCTCAGTGGAGTGTCCACTCCTTGGTGGCTTTACAAACTTTGTGGAGTTTAGTCAGTGCTGCATGATTAAGGGTGCATGTAAATCGTTTATCAGGGTGACGGATAGGAATTCCACTGCTTGCAGACCTCTGCGGAATCTCACAGTTTTCAGGTAACTATGCGGAATTTTTAGGTAACTGTGGAATTTCGCAGTGTACAACTTCGCAAGTTCCATCCATCCCTACTGATTCCCCCCCAATTGCCCTATTTCTACCTTGCCTAAAGACATACTCAACATGGTGTTTGGATAGCTTGCCAGTGTCATTCTTCCCGATAAACCAGATTAGTGAATGGTTGATGACATTCTCTGGTAAGGTGCTGGAGCGCCTGGGACAAACCTATGAGTCAGCATTTGACTCCAGTCACCAGAGTCCTGGAGCTATGCCAATCCATGCTGACCATCGAAATGACTTCAAATGAAGCAGGGAATTCCCACAGCACAGAGTTCACACTTTTGGGAGCTGTTGGAGAACCTGGGAGGTCATGGACAGCACAGTGTGTCTCCAGAATCCACCACACTTGAGTTCTTCATGCTACATCAGGCCCAACCATCGTTGACGAAAGTAGCAGAAAGTTGCTACAGAACACAAGGCATGTAGGTTCAGCCAGCTGCTGCTGTGTGAAGACTTGGAGATTGCTAGCCCATTTGGAGTATGAATGATTCTAGAAGAGGCAAGGCTGGATCCATGTGCATATTAAAACGTTCTTAAAATGTTATACTA
This sequence comes from Pleurodeles waltl, assembly GCF_031143425.1. Lineage (NCBI taxonomy): Eukaryota > Metazoa > Chordata > Amphibia > Caudata > Salamandridae > Pleurodeles > Pleurodeles waltl. The sequence goes on from NC_090440.1 coordinate 1,285,104,186, forward strand.
TTATCATAAATTAAAGTATAATTACAACTGTAATACAGATAATAAGAAAACCACCAGTAAGGTTTCAATTCAGTTCTAGGCTACAAAGAACACACTTATTCGAAGAAAAACTGAATAAATAAATACACATATGGAAATTTACAAAATACTGAACATCACAATGTCAGTGGGAAAGCCACAATCATAGATGAACCAATAGACAAAATCACAGAACCCAACCACCTAACATCCATCTTCAAAATCCCAGTTCGAAGTGCAGTTGAAAACATCAAACGTGTAGCATCCACATCGAATTGAACCACAAGAACAGTACTTGAGGACTATTGTCCTCATATGCTTCTCAATCTAGACATACAAATACCTCCAAATGCCAACTTAAGAAGTAAAATGATCCGGGAAACGAACACTATCACGAGTCCACACCGGCAGTCACATCACCAAATTCAATTCCCCAACTCAGAGTCACACATAGAAAAATATCGATTATAATTTATCACAATGAAAAGAGGATATTTTCATCTACAACTGTGTCACAACGCCAAGTTCTCCAAAATTCCCAATGTGTCTAATGAATGATAGTTTTAAATCATAATATTCCCTGTACAAATATAACCATGTATGACCTACACCTTGAAAATAATATCCTACTTAGCTACACACTTGCATCTAACAGGCTATCAGATCGCGTTCTGTGGGTCACAGGGCAGACAGAGAATACTGGGCCACCTCAATAGTGGATGGGAAGGTTTGCTACTGGTATCCTGGAGCCCATCCTACTATGACTCCTGAAATCGGGCTAGGTACACCCTTTCCACATTTTATTTTCAAGGTGGTGAGCGTTAGCAGTCAAAGTCTTCTCAAAGACTTAGAGCCTGATTTAGAACTTGTCAGGCGGGGAGTAACCTCATGCCAAGTTGTGAATGAGGATCTTATTGTGGAGGCAGAAACTGAGAGCTCAAACAGTCAAACATATGCAGTAAATCACTGTCAACCTCAGTGGTTGTCTTTTAATAAAAATAAATACTTAAAATATATAGGGGCTTTGGCTACAAAGTAATAAAGTGATCTCACTCACGGGCACCTAATGAATATCTACATCCACTACAGTGTCCTCCTACCCATTATACGGTATTCTGAAATAACTGTGGTAACTTCACTATCATTCAAATGAGGCACGATTAGGCACTGGTGAAATTCAAGTTTATGTTGTGCTGCATCCGCAACTTGTCATTTCAAGGAGTTCTAAAGCCTAAAGAGTTTTCAGTCTGTGGCTGCTGGGCCTCATGTTACCTGCTCATTGAAGATATGACTTGTATGGTGATGTATAGTATGTGGATTTCCTTACACCAGCAGCATTTCAGGGTCCCTTGACCAGAGAAGCAGTCTCACTCCCCTCTACCTAACTGCAGAAATGTGGCAGGCCACACTGGCAGGTGCATGTCTTCAGCAGTAGTAGCCTCTGGACTAGGTCAGATTTCCTGCTTCATCCTCAGTGATGGTACTACACGTCGGCAGCAGCATCACAAGTCCTTCAGGCATGCTGCAGGGATGCTGGACGGCAAATTGTTCCTTGACTCAAAGGTTCTTTATTCAGTTCATCGCAACAGCCACAATCTGGGAGACCGAACAACCTCTCACCACACAGATGAATCCAACTAATGTTGCCACTTTGCAGCTCGCTTCCTTTGGGTGTTCCACACACTGGAAATATGCCTGGGTTTCTCTTCCTGGGCAGTCTCTGCTCCTCCAGGTCTAGGTACTCTCCTACCCTCTCTTTGAGCAAGCAGTCGGCATCTAGGCACTAGACAGCCACACAGCTTCTCCAGCAAATTGAGCAGGCTTCAGGTGATGTCCCCTCTCCTCTGAGAAGACTGGCTGTCATGTAGACACCAGCCCTGGCAGCTCTTTGAGTATTTTGAGGAGCTCTCCCTTTCTTGATAAAGACGACCTTGGAACTAGAACAACATGAGTTGGTTTGAAACCCACTTTTATACTCATTTTCCAAACAGTGGATGTGGATTCACTAACTAAGGTTCTGGAACCAGCTTGGGGTGGTTCCCTATCAAATATAATTTTCTGGCTGTAGTGCAGACACAGTCTTTGAGCAAGGTGATGGCTTATAGTTACAGTTTTCAGTTGTACGGCAAATTGTTCCTTGGGTCAAAGGTTCTTTATGCTATTCACCACAAGAGCCACAATCCTTTGAGACTTAACAACCACTCACCACAAAGATCAATCCCACTGATGTTGCCACTTTGCAGCTGGCTTCCTTTGGATGTTCCATACACAGAAAATATGCCTGGGTTTCTCTTCCTGGGTAGTTTCCGCTCCTGCAAACCTAGGTGCTCTCCTTCCCTCTCTCAGCAGGCAAATGGACAACTAGGCACTAGGCAGGCATGCAGCTTCTCTTGTAAGTTGTGCAGACCTCAGGTGGTGTCCTATCGCCTCTGGGAAGACTGGCTGTCATGCAGCCACCACCCCTGGTAGCTCTTTGAGTGATTTCAGGAGCTAAAATGGAATATTTCCACAAGTGGTGATGGTAGGCCAAACTCCTCTGTGATGCTGGAAAAATGTGTTTAGGACTCTTAATTCACAAATATCAGTGTGCTGCCTTCACTGTTTCAAGTCAACAACCCAGTATTACAATCCATCCACAAAAGAGGGCATGCTTGGTGCACCCCTCTAGGTCACATAAACAGTAATGAACCTAGGTATCATCAAGTACAATCCTAGACCTCAGCGCACGGGCAAGATTATCATATTAGCTACACCAATAAAAAAAAGTGTAGCAGTATACACACAGTTGAGTTACTCAGACCAGGGGTACACACTTGTGTTTCATGCAAGGGGCATTTCTTTCCTAATAGAAGCAAACACCCACAGACAGATATTAATTTCAGTAATCTAAATCAAAAGTAATAAATACATTCTACAAAACAATAATCATTGATTTTGAGCTACCAATTCTCGATGCTTCAGAGAACGCTTACCTACACACACGTTAACAGTCATTTCATTTTAATAATGCTTTGTGGGGAAAAATAAAAACTCATTCTCGTTAGTAGATTATTCGACTGACTCTAAATTTCAGTTTCAAATAAACAAGCTTATTGCCTTTTCATTCATCCCATCATCTACATTTATAAATCTTTATCATTTACTAACTGATTCTAATTTTGATACAAATAACGATAACAAATTATCCTCACTCTTTGATTATTTTGAGTATAATTGTGTGGGTTCTATGCAACACTGAGATAATAGGCAATCACCTAGGTTCCAAATACAATGGTGTGATTACTTCGAAAGCACAATGCTTACGACATCCAAAGTAAATATTCCTGAATCTAGGCAAAGTTATTTTCAAATCTTACTTACACAAGAGAATTCAATGCACATAATTGTACAAATAGGAAGATCAGATAAACCAAACTACCAAACTACCACAGCTGACTTCTGTTTCGTCCTGCTCAGTTGCAGTTTACCAAGACTGCAACAAATCAAATAAATATGTTCATATTAGCAAATAGTGTGAACATATAGTTTAATAGACAGTATATAAGGAAATAAATTAAAATATCAATTGTAACTAACCACAAAAATATAAGTGAGTCGCATCCAGACAGCATCTAATAATATGCACAATCAAATTATATAAATAAAATGCTGTGACAGGTGGCCAAAAACATTCAAAAAATTACCAAATCTCAAAACGATAAATCATACTCACTATTATTTAAATTAAATCACACCGCCTACCCAATGCTTCAACATCAGCCACCACCCCTAAAATGTAAAATTCAACAATATAGATGAACAACCCACAACTTCAAATTAAAAAAAATACCCAATCAAACCCATAGTATGATCTGCAATCCCTTTAAAGCAGTTCCTCCAAATAAACTAAAATTATAAACACAAAAATGTAATGTTTGTGCCTAAACCTTCATCATTTTTTTTGCCAAACGTTCATTAAATTATTTCTAGCACCATAGGGACTCTAAAGATACACAGGGCTATTATATTCTCCTGGAGGGGGCCAAGAAACTAGCCAAAATATAGTTAAATGTTGGGTTTTTCTGGGAAAAATATGAAAAAGTGCTGGCAAGAAAGCTATTTTTTTCTAAAAATGGCATCAACACATAGTTTGCTGTGCTAGGATCACCATCTACTCAGAGTTTAGATGAAAGTTCTATCAAAAACATGTTTTTAACCACAGTTTTGTTTTCAATGAGATATGCAATTTTTACTTATTTAGTGATTTTAATCTCCTTCTAGTTTGGGGGGGAACCAGGTGTGATACGCAGGAGAGATCCTGGACAGCTATACATTTCTGAAAATAGACAAACTTCATAATTCATCAGGGGGTCGTTTGTGTGGATTTGTTAAGGGTTTCCCAAAGAAACCTATTGTTAAAAAAAGAAAATAATGAACATGAGTAGGAATCAATAGTCATTGAATACAACATTTTCATCTGTAATTTTTTTGCCGTGATAACTGATTTACAAAAACAATAAACCATCAGGTTGAATATGCCCTTCTGGTATAGAGTTTGTAGATTCTCCAAAAACACTTGATACCCTAACCCATAACTGAGTTGCAGCTTATAATGATTTTTCATTGTATACCCACTATACAAATAATACAGTAAAATATAATGAATGAAAAATGGCTATGAAGCAATCCCACGTATTTCTGAAATGTATTCAAGATTCTCAGTTTAGTAACAGTGGTTATTTGTACACCTCTAAATTTGGAAATACCCATACTATTATGTGATTCAGAAGGCATTTTGCAAAATGTCCTTTTTCCTTACACATTAGCAAACAATTAGAAGCCAAAAATGCAGCAAAATCCAATTGTACTAACAAATCGTCTACTATTCCTTGTTTCAATACGTTTCCCAATGAAAAGTGTACCCCACTTGTGTGCTGCAGAATTTGGGCCCTAGCTCAGCCATCAGTAAAGAAAATCTAACAAACCCTGATATATGAAAACTAGACACCCAGTGTAGTCTAGTATGGTATGTCTTGTGTGGATCCCAGGACATTTTGTTTTACCAACAAACTTTCAACTTTGACAAAAAAACACCTTTTCCTCATATTTCATTGGGAAAAAGTTCAGGAATCTGCAGGGGTCTACAAATGTCCTACCACCCACAATTCCCACACTTGTGTGCATGGGCCTTGCGCCTGTGACATGAAAATGTTCCAAAACGCAACATGGCAGATAAAATTTTTCTCTTCAAACTGACCCTTTTTTAACAAAGCGGTAGCTGTGGAATTTGGGTCTGTGATCAGCCGCAACTCAGGGAAACCTACCAAACACAGACATATCTGTTAAAGATCAAAGTGGGTCAAGGTCTCCACCTCCACCAGACATGATATTGATGGCTAATTTCTGTCACCTTTTCTGTGGCCTACATAGTGGTCTTTTGATGAAGTTGTTGTTCTTTGTTCCTTTGTGAGGGCGCATAATCTTGGGGCTTTGAACCATGGTCTGGGTCATTGGTGTCTTGGATCTGATTCTAAGAGGATTCCTTTCATTGACCCAGTTGCAAGCCTGTTCAGGTGTATCTAAAAAATCTGCCTTGTCCTGGTTTCAGCATCTTTGTTTTTTCAGAGTTCAATAACATGTAGTCAAGTTGCATTGCTCTACTTTTTTGCTTAACGTAGGCAAAGGATTTGTGCTGTTGTTAGATTTGTGGTGTGTAGTCCTGGAAGATCATAGTTAATGAGGATTCAGACCTGATGTAATACATTTGATTATTATTTGTTGTGGGCAACTGCCCACCTCAGAGAATAATCACAACTCTAGACAGGGTGAACCCTCAAAGGCCAAAGTAAATTAGCCTGCGGCCAACCCTCGGCAGCTATTACACAGAGAAAACAGGCTTAACTTAGAGCAATGTGTAAAGTATTTATGAAGTACTCAAACAGTAACAAGTCAAAACATCAAACAATAAAAATCCCAAACAATATTAAAACAGTAGATCTCAATTCAATAAACAAAAACACACCAAAATGACAACAATCCAAGAAGGGGAACTGGCGATATGTATTTTCACATTTTCACATTTTATAGTGGCAAAAACCACAAAGCACCAATGATAGTCAACGGTTGCTGTAGACTAGGACCTTTGTGTGATTTGAGGCCAACAGCGATGGAGCACAGGTTGGCTACACCAACCTGGTCAAATGTTTTACCTTCTGACTTAGGGCCTGATTTAGATGTTGGCGGTAACCGTCCCACCATTGACTTATCAACTGAAAACTTGCCTACCGCATTTATGGTCTGCCCATCCTATTTAGATGTCAGTGGGAGCATAGGCAGAAAAGACAGTCAATGGTCCGCCATTATCCCCAAGAATCTTCTCCTATGTCGACGGTGCCATAGGAAAAAGTGGCTGGACTCCAGCCCCTTTCAACACCGAGCCAATCAAGATATGCAGTCCCGCCATCGCACCTGTGGCGGCTAAACCTCCACGCCTAAGTTGGCTGATTGGCAGTTATGTAGACACAAAACTCACCTTTTGAAGGCTTTCCATATATCCTGTCACCATAAACCCGCTGATACCAGTCCTCCTGTTGCTCATGGAGCTAGTCCAAGCTGGAAATGAACGCTGTCGACACCAGAAAAGAAAGTAAGTCACAGGCATTCCTGTTACCCTCGGAGTTGTAGCTACATAGTAACACTGGCCTTGTGCATGGCTCAAAAATTCTGTAAGCACCACCATACTGTTGCACAATGCTGAAGTGTGTAATGTTGAAGCCTGAAAATGTATCTGAACAGACCTCGAAATATAAGTAGCACCCACCAATTTTGTATTCACGGCCTACATGGCAATGAACACCTACACAAAAGCCTCCACAATCACAAATAGAAATGTGTCCATAAAGGTCTGTGCAAGAATGTACCCAAAAGATCTTAAGTACCAACTGAAACAGTATCCCAGATTTAAACCAAACAATCCCATGATGATATAGTAATTACACTACAACATGCTATAGGTGGGTGTACACAGAATGTAACACAATATACACTGGTGACCTGCAAACATGTCAGAGATGTATGAAGGTCACATGTCCCCTTGCTGCAGGCAATATATCAGAAACATAAGATCACATTTAACTGTAAAGGGCCAGGTCATCTGTGGAATGCATATGTGCATATTTTTGACACACCATGTCAAAATAAACACATATGCATGCTCCACTCACAAAAACAGAAAGACATATCATTTTGATGTAAGTGTCCATTAACAACATAAATGCTTGCACCCAAAATATATGTTCCTCACTAATGTACAGCACTAATGTGTGCAATAAAAAACAATTAAAACATACAACCTGTGTGTGTCAGTGTCACAAATAAGAATGCATGGCTCACACATACGCAGAAATAACATCATCAGCAAACAATTAGTAACAATTAAGGCCAGGAAAAAGGTATTCTCAAAATAAAAGACTTTAAATAATGATGAGTTTAGTCACTCAATGATAAATATAATCAGTCCATAATAACTAGAATAGTAATGTCTCAGCCCATGTGGGCCACAATGGCTTTCAGGCCCATCACTTGCCTCCTAAATTCACTGCCAAAATAAACCTCCTCTGGGAGGAGCATCTATGGGGTAGACAGCAGGCACCTCAAAGTTGTTTGCGTTTATGAGGAGTGGGTTTGGATTTGGGAGGGGTGAGTTTGGTAGGGGTGGTTTGGGATTTGAAAGGGGTCAGGGCCAGGGCAAAATGTAGGCTCTCCCTAGGAAAATGAGTAGGATGTTTGGTAGGGACTTGGGTTTCGGAGGTAGAGGGAGTGGCTGTGTCTCTGTAGTGCATGTGACTGTTGAAGGTGTGGGTGATTTAGGGTCCGGTGTATGTGCTGTATCTTTAGTTTTGTGTCTTTTACAGATTGTCTGCTGGGTGGGTGAGTGTGGGCGATTGATTCGAGCATGTATATGTCAGGATGTGTCTGTTGTGGTGTGGTGTTTGTTGCTGTGGTGTCTGTGGGTGTGCTGGTGCAAGCATGTGTGGTGGTGGGTGTGATGGCTGGGGTGTGCTCGTGGTGTGTGTAGATGTTGTTGTAGTGGTGGGTGTTGTATCTCCTGGTGTGGTGGTGGGGTGTTGTGCTTGTGCAGTGGTGGGCGTACTGACATGGGTTGTGACTGTGGTGGTGGTGTGTGTGCTGTCACCATGTGTGTGTCTGTGCTTATGTTTTTCATGTGTTTGTGTTGGGATGTGCTGCTTGTGGGTGTTGTTGTGGGTGCATGTAGATGTTTGTGTGTGCTTTGGACAGGGCTGGGATGAGGGATTTGGAATAGGGAAGGGGTGGAAGCCTGGGCATGAGGTTGGGGTGGGTGACAGGCTGTGGCCAATGTGAAGGCCAATCCTTGGAATGACCGCTGTAGGCCAGACGGGGCACCATGAATGTCATCCAGGTAACACCTCAGAGGAAGATGGTGAGTCACTGGTGGCCTCTGTGCTAGTCCTCTCACCTTCCATGCTACTGGGTCCCTCACTGTCTGTTGTGTCCACACCCAATCCCCAGTGGCCAGCTTCATCCCCACTGATGTGGCCATTGTCAGCTTCGCTTTGCTCAGTGAATGCTAAAAATAAAATACAACAGTTATAGTGTATCTGTGAGACTGCACTTGGACATCAATGTGCATCACAAAACATTTACAACAAGTTTGGTTATTTTCCCGTCTCAGCTTTCATATCATGTATGCCTTTGTTACCTTTACACTTGTAATTCACTCTAGAAATAAAGGATTCCGATAGCATGAGTAAACACATAGGCTTGGATACATCTCTGAGCTACTGCAGTGAAGAGATGAAATTGGTTCCCTTCTCCCAAAGGGTACGATTGTTGGATGGAAATTGTCTTCCCAAAATGGAGCACCACAAGATCTTTGTGATGTTACCTTCCACGTGCAAATGTCCCTTTCAGTATCACATTGTTTGTTGCTTACAATACATTTGACATAGAAATTCACATTACCAGTCCCAGACTGGCTTACATGCACATTTGTGAGGGACTAAGATCTCAGTTCTACCAGCTACTGTCCACATAAAGTATCATAAGTTTGCTGGATTAACTGATTTCAACCATGTGTCAGATAAGAAATGAAGCCACTGTACAAAGAATATCAAAACTTTTGGTGCAGATGCACATTCTCACATTGTCATAGCACCATCTTAGCAATGTCAAGTCTGATATATCGGCTGCTTCATAACTGTGCAGTTTAACACAGTCACCAGTAATGATGGCTACATTCACTACACACATTTGTGACGTACCATAGCACTTAACCCAATCATGACATGGTGCATGTTTTGTGAAACTGCCCCGAATGTCATTGTGAAAATGCTGGCAATCCCCTTGTTTGTATGTAGTCATGTGTCTTCCCACAACAATAATTGCCTTCTGAGGAGGAATCTAGTTGAATGCTACAACAGAAAGCAAAGCACCACACACAGCATCAGACACAGTCTGATCAACTTACCTGAAATCATCATGGATTTAGGATGTGTGTCTTCCTCAAAGTTGATGGCATACAACATAGCTGAAAAGTAAAGAGGTTAAACTACAACAATATCTACAGACAATGACTTACCCCCTTGTTGCTGCTGTTGGGCCCTCTATTGCCCGTCAAGCTCCAGGTAAACCACTACAAGGATGCGGGCGGAGCCACCTGGATTGCTAGATGGGCTGCCAGACTTGGCTCTTGACCGATTTGACTAATTTGTTTGTAGCCCATCGCAGGTCCTCCCGCCATTTCTGACAGTGCAAGCTAGCTGCTTGTAGACCCCCAGGATCTGCACCTTCTTGTCGGTGGCCTTCTAGATTTCTCGCTTCTGATGAGTGATGACATAAAAGAACAGGAAAAGAAAATTCAGTGTCACTGCTGTGACATTACATTTCATAAAGTCACACGTACATTTACAAAATAGTTACTGGTTTGTTTTCCATAAAACTGTCATAGGTAGAGTGGAAATACTGATTTGCAGTGATCACATATGCACGGTTAAAACTTGCTAGGCTCTCATGTTACCTACTCAGGCCTGCAACATCATCTTGGCCAGAACTATGCAACCAATCCTGTTGTGAGAGCCACCCCTGTTCACTCACAATCATTGTGAGCTACTGAAGGCCAAACCACCTGTACAATCCTTGCACATAATCACACTCACAGCTACATTGTCTTCCTGCCTAACCTCCCAAGAGTCAGAACCTATGGTGTGCATCTCATACAGTGACTGAGGGCACGACTTGAGGCCTGCTATGTGTCAATGGAACAGACTGGGATAGATGATGGTGAGCCAGTGTCATCTGAACTTTCTGCACCTAAAATAAGTCTACCTATATGTGGCTCCATGATAGGTTCAAACCATACAGAGCAAACTGATGCAAAAATAGGTGCTGGAATCCCACGTGACAGTACAGCATCAGACAACTCCAGACCCTCTACATTTTTCACTCAACATCACACGTCATTTCAACATCGGCTGTTTGTTGTCAGTCATACTACTGGTACACTGTCTACTGGCCCCTGGTAGTCAGTGGCCTGCAATTTGTGTGATGAGATAGAATTTGTGTGTTACATGAACACACTTTACAGCTTCTACTATCAGCTGACTTAACATTGCCATGCACAGACATTTCAGACATTGGTCACAAAAATCGGTCCCAGCTACATCATTCTTTCAACTCCAACCACAACACCACCCACAATACCAAAAATGAATCAAATAGCCTGTGAACCATAAAGGAAGTGGTTACTCAGTCAGACATCCCCCAATCGGACATGTACCTGTTCCTCTGACTTTCCATGGAGTTGGCTGTACAGGGACAGAACCTCCCTAGCACGGAGCTCCTGCTCCTCAGGGGAGAAGGCTGGGGCCCTGTCAGATGCATTGCCCAGCATCCTGGTTCCCAGCGGTCGGTAACAGCAGCAAAAAACAAGGAGGTCTTGATGACTACAGTGTTAGAAGGCAAGTGAGTGTTTTTTCACACTGCAGAATACAGGTACACAGCGGACACGATCCGATACGGAGATGGACACAGCCACTGGCTTTCATGCGTAGCCACCACACACTTTAGCCTATGGCAGGGCCCGTTGTGAGGTTACCACCTACTACGCTGTCAACTTACTCTGACGCCCATTGGGTAGCCAATGTCCTAATGGCAAGGTCAGGCAGCTATCACTTTAGGGTGTGAAGCTGTGCATTTTACAATTGTTTTTGCTTCACAAGCACTCAAAATAGAGGCTAGTGCATTTCTAAAAGTCATATATGATAACACTTTTCTTGGAAAGATGGCACAATAAAATGTGAACTGTGACTGTGTTTGACAACAATAATGCGCTGGGGAAGTACTACCTCTGTTAATGTTTTTTGTTCTAATTGCTTAAAAAAATATGTGTAAATAATATAGTTCAAATGTATTTTTTGCACATGATGGCCAAAAAATCCTAAATATATGTTTTTTTAAAGATCTTAGTGGACCAAATATTTGATGTCAATGTGTGTACATGTGTTACCCAATGACATTTACACTGTTATCCAGAAGTCAGATGTGTATTGACATTAAAAGTATGGAATGACCATTCCACCTGATTTTTTCTATTCCATACTTACAGATATCTGAACCCAACCATGGGTAGGAGGTGACAGTCCCAGTGGTTCCTTCCCTTTTCAGATCTTGCCACTATGGAGGAAAGGGGCATCATCAAGCAATATTGTCTAACTAGACAAAGGGGGTCATTCTGACCGCCATGCGGCCGCCAATGCGGCCGCACCCCCGCCGCGGCCATTTGGATATCCCCGCTGGGCCGGCGGGTGGAAACCTGGTTTCCGCCCGCCGGCCCAGCGGGGATCACGGCCGCAACATAGGAGCCGGCTCCAAATGGAGCTGGCGGTGTTGCGGCCGTGCGACGGGTGCAGTTGCACCCGTCGCGCTTTTCACTGTCTGCACAGCAGACAGTGAAAAGCCGCATGGGGCCCTGTCAGGGGGCACTACGACTCCCCGTACCGCCAGCCTTTTCCTGGCGGTTCAGACCGCCAGAAAAAGGCTGGCGGTCGGGGACTCGTAATCCCCTGGGCAGCGCTGCAAGCAGCGCTGCCCTGGCGGATTACATCTGCCGGGGCCATTGTGGCAGAAAACTGCCGGCCCCCGCGGTGCGACCGCGGCGCTACCGCCGCGGTCAAAATACGCCGGGAGGCACCGCCAGCCTGTTGGCGGTGCTCCCGTCGTTTTGGCCCTGCGGTTGTAATACCGCCAGGGTCATAATGACCACCAAAGTGTCCTGGGTTTGTGTCAGCAGTTGGAGCCTGATCTCCTGCCTCAAAAAGGAACCCAACAGCCATAATACCAATAATAAAACTCCTGGCAGCATTACATATCATGGTCACTGGCACCTTTCAGTACACTGTGGCAGAATCTGGGAGCATGTGTTAGCCAACTTTCAGTGGCGGCTTACAAGAAGTCCTTGTTTCCCTGATGAAAAACATCAACTGCTACATCAAGTGCCCATGTCCACAGGATTTGGCCAGCGTGAAGAGAGAATTTTATGCTTTGGGTGGAATACCAGATGTGGTTGAAGCAATAGACGACACGCATATTGCCTTGGTGCCACCACACGATAGAGAAAAGATCTATCGGAAGAACTACCATTCCATCAATGTGCAGGTTGTCTGCTCACCAGACTTATACATCTCAAGTGTGTATGCCCTCTTCCCCGGGTCAACACATGATTCATAGATACTAACGAACAGCAATATGCCCATGCAGATGTCACATCTTGGACCAGAGAGGGCCTGGCTTGTTGGTCAGTACAACATGAATTGTTGATCTTTTGCCTGAATCCTAGTTTAGGAAGGGACAATGGTTTGTAATGTGAATTATCTGTTGATGTGTTGCTTCCGTGTAGGAAACGCAGAGTATCCTAACCAACCGTGGTTATTGGCACCACTGAGAAATACAACGCCGGGGTATGTACGCTTCAGTGAGGCCCATGGATGAACACGGAGGCCAGTGGAGTGGACGTTTGGGCTTCTGAAGCCCAGGTTTAGGTGACTAGATGAAATCGGTGGAGCTTTTCTCTACTCACCCGATTAGGTGTCCCAAATCACAGTTGCCTGCTGCATTCCCCATAACATTGCCCTGACAAGAAACATCCCTAAAATTGCAGAGGAGAGAGACTGTGATGAGCCGCTGGGTGAGGATGTTGAGATGCTGCATGAAGAAGACAGTGGTGAAAAAGGAATTGACTTACACCAAGATGTGACGTCCACTTCTTCACCTGAGCGGAAGTTTACCTTTACAAATGTTAAGCTTCAATGTCAGTACAGCTCGTGCCCTAGGGTACATATTTGTCTGCTATGGTAATTTGTTAGGAATGGTCAATGCAGGAAAGCTCAAGGCAAAGATTTTAGTATATCAGAGTTTCCCTACATTGTGTTATATGGTCATTGACATAGATGAACTGTGCTTGTGCTCAGTATGTGCGTCCTCATGACTTGTCAATTGAGTTCAATTTAATATGTGGTAAAAATAATTTTTCCTTGTCATTTTGTTTCAGGGTCCTTCACCATGTCATCTTCATTCGGACATTTTAACGTTGCGATATTTGCTGTGATATGTTGCTGTTTTGGTGTACAAAGTGTACATGTGTAAATCTTGGGACATACACCCACTTGGGATGGACAAACTTTTTCCAATGACAGCTTGCACTCTGATAGCATGGAAGTTCAGAAGATTGTATCTGATCTATTTTCTGTGTGATGCTGCCATCAAGGCAATATGTGCCACTTGAGTTGCTCAAACCACCTGTGTATAACAAGCCCTAGAACACTGTTCTCCCTTCACAGTGGCTAAATCTTCAATTTGTAGACAGCGGAGGTAGCTGTTGATGTGTTTTATCATAGGTGATAGAACATTTTGTTAGCACGCCACTGAATGCTGAATGTGTCATCGCAACAGATGTTGCCACGGTGTCCTGTACTGGTCATTGTCACTGTCATGATGTAGACTATTGGTGTTATTCATCTAGGATTCCTGTTGTTATGGCATGATGTATGGCTCCAACTGAGGTCATGTATCAGTGATAGTTTGCCTATTTAATTTGTTCCCATCGCATATTCCCTTTCACCATGGTATCAAGGGAGTGGAGCATATAACCTTGAATGGCTCAGATATTGGGGTTAGGAGTGGTGTTTGTAACCGAGGCTCTATTTTTACAAGGACCTGTTTCTAACATTTGTATGTTCCACATCACATGCTTTCTCAGTAGAGTTTGTTTACTTTAAATACATTTGTTAACACTGTTCCTCCTCATAATTGTAAAATTTTCTTGCTAAATGGATGTTCTATAGTTTTCCCAACATGATGGTGGAAGATAGACATGACAAAGGAAAAGCCACAAATAATCAAACAAGCATCTTGTTCTCTGTCATTACATTTGTTGTGATAAAAAACAACTATGAGGTGAAAAAGAGTCTATCATGGTGGATGGAAACATGGTAGTGGAGCTAAATACAGTTTGAAGTCCAATGTCCAAAATACTACTGTCCTCTGAAAAGGTAAATGTGTCCATGAAACAGTCCACAGAGTGAATGGTAGACACATAAGCAGATTAGGTTTGGCATCTCTTGGAAGTGTTGGTGTTGGTCTTGCCATCCTCTGCTGCTGATCTGGATAACCATCCCCTCCAGAGGAGAGGGGCACAGGTGTAGGGACTACGGTGTAGGAGCAAACTCATCCTGTGGCAGGGCCTCCCTGTTTGTGGCTGGCAGTGTTGTACTTTGCCCAGATGTTGAGGGACCACAGACAGGGGCAGATGGACTGGGAAAAGCCCTGCACATAATGTTATAAATGTCATGCATCACCGCAGGCAAGGAGCACAAATTATAATTGATGTTCTGCATCTCCACATTGTTCTCCCTCTGCACCTGTTTAATGTCCTGAAGCTCGTTTAGGACCTGGCCCATCACGCATTGGGACTGTTGGACTGATCACAAGACTTGGTCAAGGCAGGCCTGGCTAACAAGAACCCTAATGGCCTCCCTTGGCTGGCCCATAGATTCCTTCCCAAGATCCCTATACCCATTAACCTGTGCCCTTGAAGTGTGCCCCAAACCACTGGGTCCCTATAGACCTATCAGCTGAGTTGGTGGCTCAACAGTAGCCAGGACTGGGGAGCACGTGATTGGTGTGCTGGTTCTCAGTGCATAGGAAGAGGAGGTGTCCTCACGCTTAGGTCTTGTTGCAGATGTGGTGGGAGGTGTAGCTGTGGGCTGGGTTTGACTAACTAGAGCTGTGTGGCCAGACCAGATGGACCAGCTTGCTCCTCATCATCTGGACTTGCAGCACTGGAGTCCTCACTGAAGGCTTGCTCCTGAGCTGGAGTGGAAGTGTCTTGGTTGGTATACAATAGTGCACTGGACCAGGTGGTTGGACCTATAAAGGATACAGGTACAGAAGAACCAACTGAAAACCTAGAAACCGAGAGATGGACTGATTAAGCCTTTGTGTTATTTTCATTGTTTTACCCATGCAGACTGATTTACACAGATGACAACTCCCGTTTCAATAGACAATGAATAATGTAAGCATTTTCATAAATTCATTGTAGCTATGAGAAGGTGTCCAGATGGTTGGGTCAAGATAAACAAGAAGTGATATTTTAATCCAAAACATGACATGGAGACTGACATATGCTCTAATTTTTTTAATGTGTGTACATATGGAAGTAAAGGACAGGGTAACAACATTACATTCCACTATTGTTTTTTCAGACCCAGTTACAGAGCATCATGGTGGTTGTAGTCATCTGTTGACACCATGGACAATACTAGTTTGAAAAATAAGTTACATAGATCACTTCCAAAGACTATCTTAGAGATGAAACTACGTTTGCAATTGGTACACACATATGGATATAATGTGACTAGGAGAAAATAAAACTTAAGAAGACAATACTGTCCTGGGAAAATGGATATAGTTTTGGACCTGTTTTTGGAAGCTCAACAACATACATTGATAGACAGTAATGGGCAGAGCCCATGCAAGGGATGATCCATGGGGAACTACACACAATCTGACTATCCATATTGCATTATGTTAGAAGGAGAGCTACACCCATGCCGCTGGTAATTTGCATGACACAATAGATTTTGTTTACTCAAAATTAGCTATGTATGTGTTGATAAGGTTGTTGCAGCATTCTAAAAGTCTACCTTAGGGGCAGGACTCCATTGGTGATTAGGGAGACATACATAGGTCTGACTTACCAGTCTGCACTCCACCAGGGATTTCAGTCAAGCCTTCAGGATGAAGGATTTGCAAGACCTTCCCCTCCCAGGGAAAGAGTTTGTAATGGAGGGAGAGAAGAACCACCACCAGTCTTCTGGGGCTCCAGGTGATGCTTGCAGGCCAGTGAATGAACCTTCCCCCACAGGTTGTTCCATCTCTTCCTAATCTCATCCTGTGTGAGCAGGTTGTTAGCTACTGCATTCATCCTGTCAGCTATTCTGGTCAACATTTTCCTTTTCTGGGAAATGGCAGTATTTTGGACTTGTGTTCTAAAAAACTGTAGCACAATGTTTAAAAATTGAGTTCATTACTCCAATGATTTCATCCACCATGACAGACAATTCTCCCTCTGAGAAACAGGGATTTCTTCTCCCTGCCATTATGAAATATATCTAAACAAAACTAGTGCTAAATATATGAAAGGTACTGCAAACATTTTTATTTAACCAAAAATACACAGAGGGAGAGGTGAACAGAATCACAAAGCGTGTCTCCTATGTTGTGGATTTGGCTGCCTCTCTGGTCTTCTGCAGTAGAATGGCAAAGGATCATGGTCCAAAATAGAGGGTGTTTTATTCTGTGTTTTGCAGGTGTTCGCAATTGTCCAATTTGCAACAGGTGTGGGCTACTAGCATCCAACCAATGGCCGCAGCCACTGTACTATACTGAATGGGTCCCGTGACGGACTCCCACTGTCATCGGCCCGCCGCTGACACCCCGCAGCACAACTGTGTGATCCAAATAGGCTTGGTGGGATGCTACTATCAAGACGGCGATGGAGTGCTAATCGTTGGCATCAGGGTCTGCCGTGTCTGCTGCATGTTGCAGCTGGTGCGAAGGAGTACACTCCGTCGTGGCAGTCTTTAGCTTAGCCACAATGCATCTAAATACGGCTGGCAAGAGATCGCCAACATGATGATCTTTTCAGGCCCACCTCCGATGCGGCTTGTTGGTAAGATTGCAAATATGTAAATGAGGCCTTTAGTTTTTAAATTCTTAAACAACCACAGGAGTACACATCTAAGGCCCCTAGGACCTCAGGGAAAGGCACTTAGAGACCCACACGGTATCAGACAGAAGCTAACCCCAAAGTCCACCCCAAGTCCAGTTGCCACTTGTCCTTTTGCAGCTTGTAAAGCCATTACAGTTAGAGGTACACAGCAGTTCAGCCAACTGCTTTTTGCAAGAGGAACCAGGACCATTCCTTCAAGACTCAGGTCACAGGCTGCAGGTCCAATACTCTTCTGTTCTTTTGCAGGTTACAGAAACTGTTTTGACCAGGTGCCTTCCAATAGCATATTTATGTTTGGCACCACTGAGGGGTTTGGGAATAACTCCAGAGTACTTCATAACCAATAGGGTAATGCTCTCAAGCTAACTCACTTTTTCAGTAGTATCTGTTTGCCTTATTGCAATGCCATGCGTCAAGGCATTCTCAAGATGTTGAAATTCTTCAACCACACTAAACTTGGGGTCTGAGGGCTGGACATGTGTGTGAGGAGTGTACTTCTTGCAATTCTAGTGTCTGCCCACATCTACCCAGTTTAAAGCAGGCACAGTACCCACAACAAACCCAGAGGAAGAAGTCTGTAGGGTCAAAAACAGCGCACTTCAGCAACCAGACAATGGATACACAAGAATTGTCTTGACATCCTGTTCTTTCCCTTTCAAGTGCGCCCTAAAAAGTTCTAAAATGTACTTTTCTCTAGTGTTTATTAAAAGTCCAACTTCATCATTTGATTGGATTGTTAATAACTATCACAAATAATGATTTAATAAGTTTTCTCGCTGGTCCCATTCCAGAGAAACGGTCACACTTACAGCTCTGAATGAAAAGCTAGTAACTGGGAATGTGTTGCTGCATACTTCCTGCCTTCTACTGACTGGCTGACGGCACAGGAAAAAGTCAGAAAGACTGGAAAGTCTCACAATTGAAGATTGACAGTTGGCAACGGAGCCATTAGGTGCTTAAGACCTGACAGGCTGGTAGAAAACCGCAGGGAAAGCCCATAAGTGGTGAAATTCAGTGGCCTGAATTTGGATTCACTGTGGGCTTATTGTGCTGCTACTGAGCTTGCTGAGCTCGGGGAGTCAGGAAAAGCATGGTGTGCGGCAGAGCAACCACATTGCCCATAGGAGGAAAAAGCTTGGGAGTTGGAGGCAGCCTAGTAGCTGGAGTAACTTCTACAAATTTCAAACCCTGAGGAAAGAAGTAATTAGGAGAAAAGACCAGGAAAAGAGGAGGATGGTGGTGCGGGCAGCCACACATGCAGTTAGTCAGGAGGGTGGAGGTAAGTGCAGACAAATCCTGTAAGCCTCTAAGGCAGAGCTATTCCTTTTATTGCCAGACATTGGTCAGTGTTAGTTAAGCTGCCTGGTATTGCAGATTTTGCTCCCTTTGCCTTTTGTCAATGAGAATAAACAATTTATATGGCCCTAACAAAGTGAGGGGTGTAAGTACATTGTCAATAAAGAATGGCCCCCACTAGAGCTAAAGCTCAACAAGGACAGACCCCAATACAACGCAAAGGGAAAGTGCCAGTGAATGAGATTCAAGTAGAAGACTCTATGGAGGCAAGGAATAGTTTGCTAGGGGGTTCAAAGATTAAGATTCATAAGAGTCCTTCTCTGAGCAAGGCTGGTGGTTCATCAGTAACAAAATCAATTAAAGACTCTATGGGCAAATGTTTTTTTTAAAATGCAGGTACAAACGGATGGGTCACTATTGAGAGAGAGTAATGTAAGTATTGGAGTTATGGGAAATCAAAGCATGGGGTCGCTTGACCAGAGTCTACCATTTATTAACAATTCAGATCTTATGGAAGGCAATAAGTTATTGCCTGAGCTGAGACTGTCCTCTTCTCCTTGGTTGTTTTCCCAAATTGATAACAGGGTGATGCAAGAATACTGAGGAGAATGGGGGTTAAAGGGTCATCTCATGTGAACGGGGGAGGGGGAACCAGCATTTAGTTGAAAGAGTATGGTGATGTAAAATGACAAAATGGAAGTATTTGCACAACACTCTACTTTAAAGCTGGAGGTCTCAGGCTCTTCGACAGCTTCGATGCTGGACATAATGGTGATTTAGCAAAAAGCTTTACAAATAATGTTTGAGGTGACAGTGTTAAACAGTGACAATTAAAAATCTCAGCAGACACAGCTGCAGACCATCGCAGTGGAATTAAAATAAATAAATGACTGTATACTGACTTAAGTAAGGTCAGTAGAGAAAAGGAAGAACACCACCCCCTATGAAAATCAAATGCAAGCTGAATGCGGTATATTTAAAGAGGATGGTCCTACCACAGTTTACCTTTCTAAACATCAAATGCTGATAAAGAAATCTGAAGAGTCCACAAGGAATAGACAATATATACTGCACATAAAGAGAACAAGGAAAGCCACAATGAGGGGATTATTGAAAGGTAAAAAGGAGAAAGAGAGTGTAAAAGCACTGAGGAAGTTAGGGCAACAAGTAAAAGTCCCACAAAATTAATCAAGAAGAATTGCACAAGGGGATCCAAATATGCAGCATATGGAAAATTAAGTGTTAAGGGAATATGCTGGGTCTGATAAATGGAAGAATTACTTACCTTTAAACAAGAATAGGTCTAGTAACACAGAAAAAGATGTGAAAAGAGTAGAAAAGGGAGGGAAAGATAAACCAGTTTGGGCAAGCGATTCGTCATCAAGGAATCTGGATGGCTGAGCGATATAGATTAGGATGAAGAGTGGTCGCGCAGCCTACGGATCCAATCATGGAATATCTGTGGGTTTGTAAAAATGTAATGTTTAGAAGTGTTTAAGGAGATGATAGAATCATATGAGATTATGGCCCTCATTAGAACATTGGTGGTAAATCCCGCCTACCGCCACGGCGACAGCCTCCAAAAGACCGCCGCCTTGGCTACCTACCGTCCACCATATTATGACCGTAGCTGGAATTCCACCAGAAGGCTGGCGGAATTCCGGCTAAGGTCATGGTGGCAGACGGCGGTAAGGTGGCTTTGCTGCCAGCAGCAGCGCCACGCCAGTAGAACGCCACCGACCGTATCATGACACATGATTCGGCCTGGCAGTGTTCCGCTGGCAGACGCTGCTGCTGGCAGCAGCACCGCGTCCCGTCTCCTGTCTGAGGATCCCCTGCAACAGGTAAGTCTGGTTCTCCAACAGGGGAGGGGGTGGGGGATGTTGTGTGTGGAATGTGTGTGAGCATGAATGGATGTGAGTGTATGTGTATGTTGTGTTGTGTGAATGTGTGTGTGCTTTTATGTATGTTAGTGTGTGTTGCGGTGTGTGTGTGTATGAATATATGCATGCGTGGGTGGATGTGGGTATGCGTGTGTGTATGAGTGTGTATGTCTGCGCGTGTAGGTGTGTGTATGTCGGGGGGTTGGGAGGGGGAGGGTAGGGGAGGACTCTCGGGAAGGGGCGGGGAGACCCCTATCAGTGTCAGGGAAGGAATTGCTTGGCACTGATAGTGCCTACCGTCATGGTTTTCATGGTGGTAACATTGCCACGAAAACCATGGTGGTAGGCGGGGTCATAATCCTGAGGGTGGGATTGTGACGGCCGCCTGGCTGGAGACCGAAGTCTCTAGCCAGGTGGCTGTTACCGCACTGGCGGACGGAGTGGTGCATTGGCGGTTTGGCTTCAGCCAAACCGCCAATGTCATATTTTGGGGAAAGGTACCGCCAGCCTGTTGGTAGTACCTTTCTCCAAAATAATGCCGTCCACCAGGGTCATAATGAGGGCCTATATGTCTACAGGAGACCTGGTTGTGCGATTAACCATCGACTATTGACAGGTTTGTGCAGGCTAACAGAAATGCTAAGAAAGGGGCCTTGCAGCATCAAGCTGGGTGGTTGAGAACACTGTCTACTAAGATAGCAATAATTGATAAAAGTAAGATGAAATTGGATTGTGGTTTGCCGATTTCACCTGTACAAAGCAGACAATAAATGTAATTGTATAAAAGTAATCAATGTATACATCCAATTTAGGAATGCAGACGATTATGGGACAGAACTAAGAAGATTTAAGGAGGATGTGGAATAGATAAGTGCAAACTACTGTATGATTTTATTTTATTGTTGGGAGATTTTAACCATAGACTGGACCCGAGAAAGACTGACACTTGTTCAAAGAGATTTTGTTAGCAAAAAATATTAGCTCAGCAAGATTTCATACAAGTATGATACCAACATGTGATGTTGCATCAGTGAACTATTTGGCCTGAAAGGGGATGTTTAGTATAAATGGGCGCACAAACTTTGATTGCCCTGAAAATCAGACCTTTAAAAATGGAAAACAATTGTGTCTGATTGATTATATTTGTATGCATGCCTGTTTTTTTAATAAGATTGGAAGCTTTAAGGTAAGACCAATTGAGGGAATTGACCATTACCCCCTGCACCTGGAAATAATAATGGGGTCCAATGGTAATAAAGAGATGGTACGCCCCTTATTGGTAGAATACCCAAAACGACTTACCACCAGGATTACTGAGAAATATCTGTTGGCACTTGCTAATTCCCAATAAAAAACAAGATGTGACACAGTGGGAAGAAACTCTGGTAAATTTTATAGAATGGTAATGTAAAACAATTAACTAGGTGGTACAATGTTTAAAGGTGGAGTTAATTACGAATAGGAAGAAACAAAAAAGGGCCCTGGAAATACAAAACAGAAAATTGTTGGTTTGATTAGGACTGTAGATTATTAAAAAGACAGATAAGGAAATGGGAGAAAAACTTTAAGATAAGATATGATTACAAGACATATTCCCTCCTTGTGAACTACAAGAAAACATATAAAACATTAATAATCAGAAAATAGCTTACAAGGAGAGCTGTTGGAGAAATATGCTAGAAGCTATTGAAACAAAAATGTAAAAAAAGTTCTGACAGCTTGTGCAGCAAGGATCAGGAAAGGAGAAGGGGATATTGAGATACATTATCGAAGAATAAGGATGGGTAGAACATCTAAAGGTAATGTATAGAGCTGGTTGTGAGGTAGTGGAAGAGAATAGGATGGATTGGCTCAGTATAAAAGAGGATGTTAGAAACAGTTCTTGCTGAATTTTAAAGACACCATATTGGTTTTAAAACTAACTAGAGTGGTAGGACTAGACAATTTACGCACTGTCATAATTTAAAAAAAGGCCTATTGATGGGCTAAATTTTTCTATTTGGTGTACCAGAGAATGTTATTTTCCAGCCAGTTTCCAGAAAATTGGAAGGGTGAAATGATAAGGCCGATGCATGGGAAAGGGGACATAAAACCCCCAAAAATTATAGGCTGCTTAATCTCCTTCATGTGGGTGGAAAATTATTTTCAAGGATAAGATTAGGCAGACTTAAGGGATGGACAGAATCACACAATATTGTCCGATTAGAACAAGGGGGGACATTCTACGATAAACCATTGCTTTAGTCTGTGGGTGCTAGCAGTGAAGTCTGAGGAACAAATGGGTAGTTTATTTTGTTGCTTTGTCGGTTTCTGTCCATCATTCAACTCAGTAGTTTGTAAATGTCTATGAGAAACTCTGATGAAATTGAAAATCCAGAGGAGTCTCCTTATCATTACAAAGGAACTGCACTCACAGAATTGGGCTCAGGTAATCATTGATACAGAAGGAAGACTGAGCCGAAAAATCCCAATAAGTAACGGGTGGTGTCAGGAATGTGTCTTGCCCCCTTGCTTTTCCTTCTGTTTATTTCAGCTTCACCATCAGTACTAGATGTATTGAAGGGCCTCAGCTCAAAACTGGATGGTACTCATATTGCAAGCCTTTTATATGCAGATGACCTTGTCATTATGGACATGATGGAAATATGCCTACAAAAGAAATTGGACTTTTCATGGAGTACTGTAATGAGAAGAAGTTAGTTGTAAATACGGAAAAGACCAAAGTGATAAGTTTTGGAAAAATTCAGTAAACTTTGAATGGTATTAAGGAGTCAATAAATGTAAATATTTAGGGGTTTGGTTCGAGAGGAGATTAATGTGGAAAGACTGTATCGAATCAATCAAAGCGGGAGCTTTTGCATAATTTTTTTAAGCAAAAGTGGCACAAACTTACAAAATATATTTGTATTTTATAAGTTTGTGCCACTTTTGCATCACAAAGTGACACAAATGCGCGCAAAAAAATTATAAATATTGGCCTTAGTTTGAAAAAGCCACTTTTAGGAAGTAGGCATTTTCTTGCTTTAACCATTCTGTGCCTCTGCCTGTTTGTGGATTCCCTGTCTGGGTCAGACTGACAGTTGGGTTGTTTGTGAATCTCCTCTAGACAGTGACAAAGGGTGCTGGGGTATAGCCTGCATATCCTGATGAGCCATCTGGGCTAGAGTGGAGGGAATGGGCTAGGCCTGCCCTCACACAATGCAGTCTCCAGCACCCTTGTGTGTGTCTGGGGCCTGGCCGGGGCAAGGCAGGATCCTGTAAACAGAGACTTTTCTTTGAAGTTGGGCAACTTCAAAGGCAGAAAGTGGTATAAGTAGTGGACCCAAAACCCCAGACTTTAGGTTTCTTCAAGATCACTTCTGGATTCAAGAGGAACCTCTGCCAATGAGAAGAGCTGAGGAGAAGTGCTGCCCCTGTCTGTGACTGTGCTTTGTTGGGCTATTCTGCAGTTGCTGCTTCTGCTTGTGAAAGGGGACAAAGACTGGACTTTGTAGTGTGTTCCTGCATGAGAAGAATCTCCAAGGGCTTGTACTGAGCTTACCCTCTGCTCTGAAGTCTCAGTGCCATCAAAGACTTCCTCAGCCAGCACCTGGGCTCTCTGCTGAGACTCCTGCCCTGCCAGGTGATGCCTAATCCTGTCCCTGGGCCCTTGAAAGGAGAAGCTGGTGGAAAACCAAGAAGTTCCAAGTAAACTGACTTTGGACGACTCCAGATGGACACCACTGCCAAATCCCGTGATGCCACCAGCAATCGAAACCGTGGTCCTCACTGGAGTGTGATGACCACACAGGCCCAACGCCGCTGCAGCCTTATTGAAGTCCACGACTCCGTGGAAGTCACCGCATCACGTCGTGACAGCCGGACATCGACTCCTCCAGAAGAGCACGGATCCAATGTTTTGCACCAATGCCGCCTCACCTCCTACGCTCCACAGCAAGAACCCAATACCTCTTTGTGACGTCTCTGCTTCCAGGCACTGGAACTGACGCCGCCTCGGATTCAGCGACTCCGCGATCCATGACTTCCTGCACCAGCTTGTTTCCTCATTTTCACAAGGTACTGTAGCTGGGGGACTGTGATTCCGTGACCAGTGCCATTGGCGTCAGATTGTTGGGAATGACTCCGTCATGATGCCGTGATATCACCTAATCAAAGTATTTGTGTTTCTTAGTGCTATTTTTGTGTTTAATCTTTAGCAATTCATAACTTGACTTCTGTATGTTGGATTTTTGTAGTTTTAGTCTTGTTTTATTTTATTCAGATAAATATTGGCTATTTTTCTACCTTGTGTTGAGTCATTTTGTGGTGTTTTCACTGTATTACCGTATGTGTTAGTATAAATACTTTACACATTGTCTATGGGTTAAGCCTTTCTGCTCCTGCCAAGCTACCAAGGGGTGAGCGGGGGTTAACCAAGTGTGTTTCTCCTTTGCCCTGACTAGAGTGAGGGTCCTTGCTTGGATGGAGGTAACCTGACTGCCAACCAAAGACCCCATTTCTAACAAAATGCACATGTGGATTAAAGGTAAAGTGTAATTGCCTGCATATTCTCTTAGATTGTGTAAAGTTTCAGGCAATGCAAAAAGCAGTTTTGTTAAAGATTATTTCTCTGGCGTTTAATCAGATTTCTAAAGTAATTATAGAGAATGGTCAAGTGTTATATATAAACTGTATGATTCGATTTTATTTGTGTATATATATATATATATATATATATATATATATATATATATATATATATATATATATATATATATGTTTCAAAAGAAGGGGATTTCTCTTTCACTTTGTCAAGAGAAAAGAACCGCACTGTGAACAAGGTCCGGTGTGACCGAAACGCGTCAGGGGATTCCTGTCTTGTTTGTTTGTAATCCCACGAATGGAATAAAAGTTTTATTATTAATTGCACAACGACGGAGTGCGGTTCTTTTCTCTTGACAAAGTGAAAGAGAAATCCCCTTCTTTTGAAATACGGACGTCCTGCCTTCAATCAGTACCACCGGTGAAATAAGTGCGCCACAACACGCTTGTCAGGACAATTCTCCTCTTTTTATATATATATATATATATATATATATATATATATATATATATATGAATATTTATATATATATATATATATATATATATTTATATATATGTATAAAATGTATTATGATGATCAATGTTAACATTGTTTTATTGTTGTTCAAAGACTAAGGACCAAATAAACATTTTTGGGCTGTCTGACTGACATTCCTGAGATACAGTATTAGCATTTTAATTTGTACTCTACTTTTCTACATAGATCAGCTAGGCTTGCCACAGTGAAAATAGCTTTTAGGTCCTTATCACTGGAGGGACATGGTAACATCAATTTGCCACATGTCCCAATTTTAAATACCATGCACCTAGCCTTGTGGCGTACTTAGGGGTGACTAACTAATATTAAAAGGCGAGGTTTTTACCTGTGAAAAAGGGTTATTTCAACAGGTCTCCTTGCAGGTTTTATACTGCAGCAGTCAGGCTATACAGGGGAGGCCTGTATTTGTGTTTGCACTGACACTATAATGGAAGGCACAGTATATACTGCATGCCACAAGTAGCACTTAACTTCCAGGCTGTGGGTGCACTTTTTACACCATGTACTAGGGACTTACAGGCAGGTCAAAGGTGCCAATCAGGAATAAGCCAATTTAACCAAGGTTAAAGGAGGAGCACAGGCATTGATTAGCAGGAACAAAGGATACTATTTCTAAAGCCAGCAAAGACTGGGTCCAGAGAAATGTAAAACATCTGGAGTAACTACACAGACAATGCAGATTTCTTACACAGGACACCCTAAGCCAAAAGCTAGGTCAGACTAATTAATCCCTTTATGGATTTTCATGCTCTGGCAACAGAACAGTGACAATTCACCATCCCTTCAGTGGCAATTGTCTGTTCTATGACCTTTGAGTCTATTAGTGCCTCTCTGTTATCATCTGCCATAGCCCGTAACCCTGTTCAAGAGGTACCTCTGTGAGCATCACTGGGGCTAGGACTAACCCTAGCTCACGCACAGATGTATCCCAGCAGGTGACTAATACCATCCTTGCAAACAAACTGATGTAGCCCACCCAGTCTACCTCCTGGAAGTGATGTCTAACACCCTCAGGGATCACCAACTTATCTTCGTGGTTTACCTTCCAACTGAAGAATACTAGGGCATGCTCTACCTTCAACTTCTTGGAATAATCTACCTCTAGGACTATATTAGTCACTTCCATGAAGTGTCCAACTGTGAGTGGCCTCCAGGTACATACGGAGCTCCCCCTCTACTGTCTTGTTTATAGACAGTTATAACACTGGGCCTGGTGATATGGCCCCATGGGCTTCTTCCCACCAAAACATCCTTCTTCTGTCCAGAAGTGGTCTGGGAATACCTCCTCTCATTCATCTTTTGGGGCCCTTTGGGGAACTTTTCTGTATTATCCTTGTCTCCCCATTCCAGATGTGGAGGGGTTCAAAGAGGATGGAGGCATGCCTAGCAGAGTTTTCTTTACCAGGGATCTGTGTGCCCTCTTATACACAAAGTGGACTCATAGCTTCACTGCTGCAATGATGCTTTGAGCCATAGGGTAATGATTTGCTCTGGGGTGGTCCCTAATAGGACCTCTGGAACACCAGTGAATCTCAGGTTATTTCTTCGAGATCTTCTTTCAGTGTCTTCTGTGCATTTCGCAGCTGCACAGTCTTATCCGCAGATGTGTTATTTATGTTTGAAAGGTCTGTAGAGCATCTGTGATGAAGATCTGGGGCTGGGACTCTGTAATGTGATCTGCCACATTTCTCAGGTCCTGTCTGATGAGAGACCTCTACTTCTTCTCCTCCAATCTTATTTCTATGGCTGTTTGTTTGTCATGTACGGCTACCAGACTCACCAATGACAATACCTGGTCAGTACGATTTTTAATTATTCAGTTCATGACCTGTGTAGGTATGTTTAAAGTGGGCTTGGTATAATTATCAGTTTTGTGTATGTGGCAGTGGGCGTAGTGATAAGAAGGACTACGGTACTCAAGTGAAGGGGTGAGTAAATGTGTTTTATTTATATACATTTTTAACTGGTAACTGTCCAAGGTTAGTGGCTTGCTGGGTAGTGATTCTCCGTTGTCTCCTTCTTCCCCAGGGTTCCCGATGGCTGGAGATGGTATTCTCCAACGGTGTTTCCAGGTGGACCGGGAAAACAAGGAGAATGGAAATACGGGTAAGTCTAAGGAATTTTATCCTGTCATGTAATTTTGTGCCAGAGAAAAGAGAGGGAGAGAGAGAGAGAGAGAGAGAGAGATAGAGAGAGAGAAATGGAGAGAGAGAGAGATGTGCCCTACCCACAGATAGGATATTGCAGTGACCGGAATTTTGAGGGTCCAGTGAAGTCACCTCGGTGAATGGTAGGTAGATTTATTTTTGTGCACTTTACGGTAATTTAAGTGCCCCTCTTAAGGTCCTTCCCTCCCGTCTTCTTGTCCCCCCTCCCTCGTCCCTCTCCTCCCCCTTCCTCGCCTCCCACAGCTCCCTCCCTCTCGTCAAACGAAAGCTGTCCCTTAAGTAGGACCGTACCTGGTTGAGCCACGTCCCTCCTTGGAGCTGGCCTCCTTCTGTTCTTCCTCCTGTTTGCGGTCGGATCTTTCCTCTGTGCCACCTCCGCGCTCCGCTCCTTCCTCCTTGGCGTCTTCTCTTCCTAACGCGCTGCGTGCGCGTAGTCTGTCTTTCCTTTCTATCCCATCGGAAACCCGGATATCCGGATTCCCAGGGATGGTGATCGCGTCCTCTTCCGTCGGTTGTCCAGGTAGGGATACGGGAATCCGGTCATCTGGGTTCCCGATATCTTCGGTGCCATTTTCCCTGGGGTCGTTGGAGCGGCCTTCCGCTCCCGGTATCATGTATGAAGTAGCCGGGGAGTCCGACTGCCGACTATAGTGTAGTTGTGAAGATTTTTTTCCCCATTTATCTTCTTACTTTGGCACAGATGGATAAGGGGGAAAAAAAAGTTGAGGTTAATCGCTGCCTTTAAATTTAATGTGGAATCGCTGAAACTCTCCCCAGTCTTGGTGTCTAAAAGAATCTTGCAAAGGATTCAAGGGTAGGAAGTGGGTATTATTCACTCTGTGCATACTTCAAGGATGTACTCTGAATTACTTTTAAAATTAGGTTTTCTCTTGTTGTTGCCTTTAGGATCTGGTGACTGCCTTCAGAATCCTATCAAGCACTTTTATTCCAAATAGTAAAAGTATTAAGGGGAGAAGATGAGACACTGGTGCCCAATTTCCCACTTACCCCCTCAACTGTGCCCCTCTTCTTCCTCTTGCAGTACCCTGCTTTGATGGACAAAAAATCAGCTTAATGAGCCAGACTCACTTAGTTTACAATCACATTTATCTTTGAGACCAGAGCCCAAAGTTTATAAGACATGAACATCTTGTTACAGTTTTAGCAGTAAAGAATGTTTTATTAGCAAAGAAGTAACACCGCAGGTACATGTCTAGAGTGCACCTTCAATAGCAAGAAAGTCATTTGGCGCTGTTTACAGATGATGGAAGTTGATCACCATCAAGCTTAATAGTGGTATAGTGCTTGCATTATTGAGCTCAGAAGGTTGAAAGGTAGAGTCGACTTGGAAGATTTTAAACCTGATACCATGGGAAGAAAAGTTTATAAAGGAATGGATGAATTAGTTAAAGGGGCAAACAAAACCAACTTGTAAACTGTTAAAGTGTGACCCCAGAAAGAATGAGGAATATTTTTTTGTCTGTTTACCTCCTTACACCTGCAATGTGAAACCTAATATATCATGCAGACATTTTTACATTGTGTCGGTTGCTATATGATGACTTATGTATAACTTGGCAAGTAAATGTGTTTTGTATAAATTATTCAAAATAACTGAAAAATTAAATTTAAGTTTTGGTAACATGAGACCTTTCAAAGGTATTCTTAGTTCTTAATATTAATTATTTTTAAGGATGTGTTTACTATATGCATGTATGGATGAATTAGCAGTGATAAACGTTTTATGACTACTACTGATGAATAGTTAGAAGTGAGTATTTTACAACATGGGACAACATAGAAGCTTAAGCTGATGAGTAGTCCAAAGAAGTGGTCATGCATGAGAATCAGAAGGGCATTGTATAATCAACTTTGGGGGAAAAAAATCAACATCAATGGTAAAGACTCTTTGAATTGCCACTCCAAAATCAAATGAAACTTGTATGTTTTGCTATGGGGTTTGATTTGAGTAGAGAGAAAAAAGTTAATGGAAACATGGGTTTAAGGCATTTACATGCGTGCACACGCACACACACACACACACACACACACACACACACACACATACAAACACTGAATTACATGTTTGTGAATCAGTTACTACCCTAACTTATCAATGGTTTGCAACCACAGTTGCAGTCACAAATCATTGACACATTCCTTTCCAAATCTAATTGCATATAGGAGGGTGAAGCCTCTTTCATACCCCTTCCTATTTGGAAAGGCTCTCCAAAGCCCTTTGATAAGTCAAAAACAATCGTCTTAGTCATAAAAGAGTTTCTGATGGCTACAACAACCTGTGGATTCCTCACCTTATTAATTATCCCAATGCGCCAGAATGCAACAGAAATGTTCTTCCTAGCTCCTCACGTTGATGAAGACGTCACAATTGCACAGCTCCGCACACAACTCTGACGTCATCGGAGCCATAAGAAGCCCTCGCCGCCGTGCTGAAGTCAGTTCCATTTTTTCCGCACCTTCAACGCTAACAGTTTTTTCCCACCTCGTGGCAGTTACTGTTTTGAGGTAATTGTTGTAGAGCGCTACAATGTCTCCACCGAAATCAGGATTTAAGCCTTGTAGCGGGTCATATGTTGGTGACGGATCCGCACGAAAAGTGCCTGTGGTGCCTGAGCTCGGATAACGATGTGGAGGGGTGCGTGTCCTGCCAGCGGATGAACCCGAAGGCCTTGCAAGAGAGAGAGGCTAAGCCTTTCTTGGCAAAAGCTAAGAAGGAGCAGAGAGGTCGCCCAAGATCAAAGGCAAGGGACACTTCATCACATAGATCCTCAAGGTCGCATAAGAACCGGCGAAGGCAGCAAGAATCTCGACGCTATTCATCCAGAGATTGGTCTCAGTCTCCTCCGAGAGTGTGTCACACATCGTGGGAGATCAACTCTACAGTGTCTCCTCAGCCTCAGAGTCCACAGGCTTCTCCGGCGCCGACTTTAATTGGGATCTCTGAGTCCCCGGCAAGCCCAATAGTTAATTTTTCTCCTGCAAACACTCATGATCAGGAGTCGGGTGTACAACCATCGGAGCCAGTCCAGCCACCTCAGGAGGAGCAAGGGTTTCCTGCCTTCCTGGCTCCGGGAGCAGATCCATCAGCGTTCCTCAGTGCTATGTTTAGCATATTTAAAGAGCTAGGGCCCCCTCTGGTGCACCCGATGGTCCCACGGGTCAGTTGGTATTCACACTGGGGTCACCGGCGCCATACAAGCAGGCTCCATGTGTATCCTTTCTTCCATGTGAAGGTAGGGTTTGGCACCGATGACGTCGCCACCTCTACCCCAATGATGGTGCCAGCGGTGCCGACGGAGTTGATATCGGCGCCGGATGGATCCGGATCGGCACGCAGTGTGGATTCGACTCCCTCTCCTCCACTAGAGCGACCTTCTACTTTGAAACTGACGTCGTCGACGTCGGTTAACTCTCTATCGCCACGTTTGGAGTCCTCGCTGAGGTCGAGAAGGAGGGCCTTGAGACTCATGGAGGAGCAAGAATATCAGTAGTAACTATTGGCAGAAGGGGAAATTCCAGAGCCTTTAGGTGAATTTTAGGGCCTAGACTCTGCTAGTGGTTTGGAAACATCCCCTGAGTGCGAATTTTCATCCCCTGGAGGTGAAGTCTGAGCAGAGTCAGCTTCTTACCATGGTGTGATAAGAAAGGCTGCTACATTTTTGGACCTACCACTACCGGCATTGGAGACGAAAACAAACATTTTAACTGAGGTGTTGCATCCATCAGCTACGTCTTCTGAACCTCTTTTCCCTTTCAATGATGCCCTTACTGAGCCCATTTTAGAAATTTGGAGGAAGCCTATCACATACTGACGGTTTCCAAGGCTGTGGCTAGGAGGCACAGAGTTTCTCCAGGAGATCCTCAGTTCCTATCACAGCATTCAACGCCTGAGAGCTTGATGGTGTTCTGCGTGGTCGGCTGCTGGTTTGTGCCCTATGACGTCAGCAGATGGCTAAGAAGTGCTTCTCCTCAGGCAGTATGGCCTTAAAGTCTCTGAATGCTACATGTGTGCTGGGGAGGTATATTTATGCCCTAATAGACATGGCAAGAGTAGTTGTACCAAATTTGCAGGGGCACTTTAGTGAACTCCTGCAGGACAGCCAAGCGGCAGCAAAGCAGGTCATTCAATCTGGTTTGGATACTGCAGACTTGGTTGCTTGGGCTATGGGCACTTCTGTAGCAACCAGGAGGCATGCGTGGCTCAGAGGTTCTGGTTTCTCCTCTGATGTTCAGGCTATGCTAATGGACCTTCCTTTAGATGGCAAGAATCTGTTTGGGACTAAAGCGGACTCAGCTTTGGAACGATTTAAAGAAAGCAGGGCTACTGTGAAATCTTTCGGTTTCCAAGCTTCATCTTCTGGATCCTTTAGGTCTTTTCGGAGATTCAGAGGATTTGGCCGTGGGTCCTAATTTTGTGGATGGCTACAATCCAGCATCCAGCAGCCTACCAACCCTCTCTTCAGGTCTTATAGGGGCCGTGGGAGGGTTAGAATGCGAGGAGCCACACAGCAGCTTTCCGCTTCATCCTCTTCCTCTGGGGAAGCCCATCAAGGAAAGCAGCCCTAGGTTTCTCTCCATATTCCAGCCTGTTTTACGCATAGGGGGAAGGCTACTACATTTTCTTCATGAGTGGGAGTTAATGACATCAGACTCTTGGGTGCAGAGTGTGGTGAAAAAAGATGATGCCCTTTTTTTGGGGAGTTTCACCCACACTTCCCTCCCCATCATTCATTTTACATGGAAGAGCATCTCCTGTTGCTTCAGCAGGACGTTCATGCCCTTTTGTTAAAAGGTGCAGTGGAGTTGGTTCAAGAGCAGGAAAAGGGTCAGGTATGTTATTCAAGGTATTCCCTGATCCCGAAGAAGGATGGTCGATGGAGACCTGTCCTGGATCTGAGGATTTTGAATTGGTGCCTCAAACAGGAGAAGTTCAAAACGCTGACCCTAGCACAGGTGCTTCTTGTATTGAACAAGGAAGACTGGATGGTGTCTATCAACTTACAGGATGCTTATTTTCATATCCTTATTCTGAATTCTTACAGGAAGTATCTCCTGTTTGTGGTAGGGTCACAACACTACCAGTTTGCGGTCCGTCCCTTTGGTCTTACTTCCACCCCTTGAGCCTTCACGAAGGTGATGGCAGTGGTGGCAGCGGACCTCAGAAGGAAGGGAATATCTGTATTCCCTTACCTGGACAATTGGCTGATCAAAGCTGGGTCCCCAGAGCTCATGCTGCATCACTTGCAGGTGACAACCCAGTTGTTGTTCAACCTGGGCTTTATGGTAAAAGTGCCCAAATCCCACCTGGAGCCCTTTCAGCACCTCCTGTGCCTAGGGGCAGTACTGGACACAACATTGAATCAGGCCTACCCTCCTCCTCAGAGGATTCAGGACATTCAGACATTGATTCCAAGGTTTCAGAATGGAGCCGTTGTTCAAGTCCTCAAGGTTTTACTTCCGCTCGGTCTGTTCACTTCCTGCATTCTGTTGGTCACTCATGCACGTTGGCACATGAGGGCTCTCCAGTGGTGCCTCCGCAAGCAGTGGTTTCAACACAAAGGGGATCTCGAGGAGTCAATAACGATCTCCAGAGATGCAGCAGTGGATGTACGATGGTGGGTTGTGGACGGCAACCTTCCCCAAGGAAGGCGGTCCTGTCTACCACCTTCAATGACCACAGTCATAACGGATGCTTCCACTCTAGGGTGGGGAGCTCATCCAGGGACCTGGAGATCAAAGGCCATTGGTCTCCAATAGAACATATGTTTCACATCAATCTGTTAGAATTGAGGGCGATACGTCTGGCTCTCAAGGCCTTCCTCCCGTCTATTCACGGTCAGTCAGTTCAAGTCTTGACAGACAACACTACCGCGATGTGGAATATCAACAAGCAGGGAGGAGTAGGGTCGTACCTTTTCTGCAGAGAGGCTCAGGTCCTGGGTTCAGGACCATCGGATTTGCATAGTAGCAAACCATCTGGCCATAGTTCTCAATGTACGTGTGGACAGTCTCAGTCGGCACTTCTTGACCAATCACGAGTGACGTCTTCATGCCGACGTGATTCTTCATGTCTTCCGGATGTGGGAGTTCCCCAGATAGACCTCTTTGCCACTCGAGAACACACACTGCCTGTCGTACTGCAGCCTCCAGTATCTGATGCAGTGGGTGTTGGGGGAGGTGTTTCAGCTGTCTTGGTGCGACCATCTGCTTTACGCGTTTTCTACAATACCCTTGATTCCTAGAGTTCTGAGGAAGATTCGCCAAGATCGGGCTCAAGTCATTTTAATAGCCCTGGATTGGCCAAGAAGGGTGTGGTCCACAGACCTTCTTCAACTCACACTGTTCCTTCCGCTCTGTCTCCCTCACAGGGTAGACCTCCTCTCGCAGTCGCAGGGGCAGGTTCTACACCCCCACCTCCAGAGCCTGCACCTACATTCCTGGATATTGAACGGGGCAATTTGAGTTCATTTTCTCTCCCTCCAGAAGTGGTGGATGTTATCTTAATGGCCAGGTGACACTCCACCAAGACTGTCTATGCTGGCACATGGGCATGCAGGCCCCCTCCCTAAGCTAATCTGGGCCCCAGGTACCCCGTCCCCCAGGGCCCGGCCTAATTTCTTTTTTTAAGGAGGGGCACACCTCACCAGGGCTGATTTCGGCCCCGGAGACCCCATCCCCCCGGGCACCCAGTCACAATGTTGGGGACCGGAAGGGAAGCCTAAAGGCCTCATAGTCCCAACTGGCTCCCCACCTCCTGTGGGAGCCAGCATGGCTGTCACAGAGAGAATGATGCTCAAGCAGCTTCCTCTCTGTAAGGCAGTTTCCTCTGTGTCCCTGCCTGCATCTTTGCAGGTAAGGAGACAGAGGAAACTTCTGCTTGCAGCAAGGGAGAGATGTTTAACATCTCTCCCTCGCTGCAAGCAGAGTGCTTGCTGTGGCTTGGCAGAAGCTGTCAAAGCTGCAACCAAACCACAGCAAACAGCTATGTCCCAGGGTGGCGGTCCCCAGTGCCATCAGTGGCTCCATGAGGGGGGCTGCATGGCCCCCCTCCAATGAAAAGAGCCACCGGGAATTAGAGGTCCCTGGGGCTGCGGGGATCTGAAATGGATCCCCTTTCTATTTTTTAGTGTTTGCTCTGGGGAGGTTGGGGTCCCTGAGGATGCAGGGGGACCACCCCCACGCACAGAATTAAATTGATCCCCTGGGGAGGTGGTGGTCCCAAGGGCTGCGGTGTGACCGCATGGCCACCTGCATAGAATTAGATTCAAGCCCTGGGCAGGTGGTGTTCCCCGGGGCTGCGGGGGCCCCGGCAGCCCCCCCTTACAATTCATAAAAGCCCTGAGGAGGGGCTACCAAATTACAATTAATAATGCCCCTGGGACTTGGCCCACCCAGGGGCTTCAGAATTACAAAGTGTGGTAGCCCGCACTTAGTTTTATTTTCAAAATTTTTACCGGATCTGCCTTGATTCGCAGAGATTTTTTTTTTTAAATGCTGTTTAGCCCCACGAGGTGGGGGGATCCCAGCACCAGAGCTAAGGGGTCCGGGTGTCTGTACCCTGGCCCATTTATTTTATTTTTAACTTTTTTTCTGGGACTCAGACTCGAGTCCCAACATGGCTGCCAGCACTTCCTTGTTGAAGTGTTGGCAGCCAATCAGATCTCAGCACGAGATCGGGAGAGGTTCCGAATCCTTTGCATTCCTATATATGCAAATTTGGATTTTCTTTAATTTCTCAAAAATTACTGAACGGATTTACACCAAATAACAAAAGGCATCTCTCTGGACTAAGAGCTATCTTTCTGCCAAATATGGTGTAATTCCGTACAGTGGTTTGCTATTCAAAATTTGTATGGAAAAATGAATGAAGAAAATGCGTTTTGGGACTCCCCCTTTTTCTCAGCCCCGGCTTGCCAAATCAACCTGAAACATTTCATGCAGCAACTGAAGTGACCACTGTTATTTTTTTTCAAATTTTTGAAGATTCATCAAATGCTGCCAAAATTATTAGCAAAACAAAAAACATTTTTTTACAGAAACTAGGTCCTAACTTTAACCAGCTAGTGGATAAAATGAAACAAGCAAAGGTTACAACTTAGTTATAGTTAGGGAAAATGTCTTTATTCTTTCTCGACAAACCAAATGTAAACTACACGAACATTAGACATTCTAAAGTTATAGCTATACTGTGCATTTATAATTTACACACCACCTTTAAATTGGTATAACTTTGTTTATTCCTTCTAAGCAAACCAAACTTAACCTATGCAGTTATAGTTGTGTGGTAAGCGACCTGAAAACAGTATGTATGGTGGTGCGCTAGTAATAATAATGTGGAGGTTATGCATAAACTAAAATATATGATCACTTTACAAGTTCTAACGTTTGTGTAGTTAAAAAGAAATAAACAACTAAAAACCAAATAATTAGTCCCCACCCTAGTCACCTTCACACCAAACGTCCTGCTCCAGAAATCATATTACAAAATGTAGCATACATTTAAAAAATTAAAAAATTGTAAAATAAAAATAAACACAAATACTTATTATATGTAAAACAATGATTCACTTTACAATGGTATTAAACACAATTATATTTTAACAATATTAAAAACAACTTTAAAAAACAATATTTGTTGCGCCGCGTGCTGCGGCGCGAGCCGAACATTCGGCTCGGGCCGCACAACGCGTCTGCAGGACGCGGCACGCCCCCAGTCTGTTGTGTGCTTTGCGAGGCCCCAGATCGGTGTTTCTGTGCACCGCGTTTTTCGGGCATCCTGAGCCCTCTTACCTGTTCTTTTCTTTTCTTCTTTTTCTGGGACATCTGGTTGTACCTTCCTTTATGTTTTTTCCCCCTTCCCATGTTACCTTTTTCTTCCCAGCATTCCTTGTTCCCTATTCTCTATGGTTCCTAGTCTATTCTGTTCTATGTACATTTCCCTATCAAAGATGGTGTCCTTTTACTTCCTGTTGGTCGTTTCCTGTTTAGTGGTATTTAAGGGATGTGTTTCTTTCTTTCCTTGCGCTGCAACACTTTCTGTTTAGATGGTGTCTTCGCTCCTGTTTCTTAGCCTTTCTGTGCTAGATCTTGTCTATTCCGTGTATTACCTATATTTTTGCCTCTGTTGATTCCTGTTCTTTTGTTCCTGTTTGAGGAATCTATCTGTTTGGAGGTTTTTTCCCCTTTTCAGGGTTTTTTTCCCTCTGGCGCTATTTCTGAAGGGCACGGTCTGTTCTTGGCGTTTCCATTGTCTACAGCACCGTGGCTACCAGAAAGAGTCACCCCTTTCTGGGCCAGAGCCGAACATTCATGACCCACGCTACTCGATCTGCGGATTCCAGGCGTAAGCAGCACGTGTGTCGTGACAGATTGCAGCGCCAAATTCTCCTGACGTCCTCTAACACCATGGATGATACAGTGGCGGCTGCTGCAGATCCTGATCAATCTCTTCTGACAACTATTCAGCAACAGGCTCAGGAACTGCAACAACTACGCAATGAGAATGCTGCGTTACGACAGGCTTTGGCTTTCCGCAGTGGCGATGTTCCGACTATCTCCGCCTCTACTCCTCGTTTCTCCGGTGAACCAACTAAACTGCTTGACTTCCTTGATGCATTAACGGTGTATTTCGCCTTCCGACCTACCCAATTCTCCCATGACAGGACAAAGGTGGGATATCTTATCAGTGCGTTATCCGGTCCTGCCTTGGCCTGGGCAACCCCAATGGTATCATCCAACGACCCGGTATTGTCGGACTATTCCGCCTTCGTGAATCGATTCAAACAAATGTTTAGTCGTCCAGGATTGGAGGCCTCTGCGGAAGAAGCCTTATGTGACATCCAACAAGGCTCACATGATATCCTTCAGTATATTGCGCGCTTTCGTCAGCTAGCAGCAGAGACCACCTGGGTGGAACGTACTCTGGTGACTTTGTTTCGCAGAGGACTTAAAGAAGAAATAAAAGATGAGTTAGTACACTCCACCAGAGTTGAAGATCTTCGTGGTCCGATGGATCAAGCACTTTCCATCGAATACCGTCTCCAAGAACGACGATTGGAGAAGAGAAAGAGTAGAGGATCTTCTCAGCCAAGCACTTCACGGGTTTATCTGCATCGTTCTGAGGAACCTCGCCCTCCTGCTAGAGACATAGGGGGTCATTCTGACCCCGGCCGGCGGCGGAAGCCGGCGGCCTGGCTGGGACCACCAGAATACCGCTGCGCGGTCAAAAGACCGCCGCAGGTATTCTGGGTTTCCCGCTGGGCTGGCGGGCGACCGCCAGAAGGCCACCCGCCAGCCCAGCGGGAAACACCCTTCCATGAGGATGCCGGCTCCGAATGGAGCCGGCGGAGTGGAAGGGGTGCGACGGGTGCAGTTGCACCCGTCGCGATTTTCAGTGTCTGCATGGCAGACACTGAAAATCTTGGTGGGGCCCTGTTATGGGGGCCCCTGCAGTGCCCATGCCATTGGCATGGGCACTGCAGGGGCCCACACGGGCCCCACGACACCCCATACCACCATCCTGTGCCTGGCGGCCAAAACCGCCAGGAACAGGATGGCGGTATGGGAGTCGGAATCCCCATGGCGGCGCAGCAAGCTGCGCCGCCATGGAGGATTCCCCAGGGCAGCGGAAAACCGGCGGTACACCGCCGGTTTTCCGTTTCTGACCGCGGCTGTACCGCCGCGGTTAGAATGCCCAAGGGAGCACCGCCAGGCTGTTGGCGGTGCTCACGCGGTCGTTGGCCCTGGCGGATTTTACTGCCAGGGTCAGAGTGACCCCCATAGAGGGAGAACCTATGCAAGTGGATACCACTCGAGGCCCGCTTTCCGTTAGCTAGCGGGAAGACAGACGTAAGAAAGGATTGTGCCTGTACTGTGGTGCTGCTGGCCACATACTTCGTACCTGCCCTGTACGTCCTCAAAGGCCATCGGGAAACGCCACTTCCCGTCCTCTGTAAGTAGGGAGGGGACTGGATCATCAGCTATACCTTCCACCAGTTCAT
Source organism: Pleurodeles waltl (assembly GCF_031143425.1). Classification (NCBI taxonomy): domain Eukaryota; kingdom Metazoa; phylum Chordata; class Amphibia; order Caudata; family Salamandridae; genus Pleurodeles; species Pleurodeles waltl. Next base: position 1,285,143,002 of record NC_090440.1, read on the forward strand.
TTAAGGACAATGCCACGTCCTTGTTCATGTTACCTGTCATGTTACAGCTACCTGACGGCCGTCAAGAAAGAACTATGGCATTACTAGATTGTGGTGCTAGTGGTATTTACATGGATAAGACTTGGGCCACTACTCAACAAATTCCAACACAACCCAAAGAACTTCCAGAACAAGTGCACACAGTGGATGGATCCTTAATATCCTCTGGTCCAGTCGATACTACTACCCTGACATTAAGTTTACAGTTTGGTAACCATCAAGAACACATCTCCTTTGATCTCATATCATCCCCCAACCATACCATCATTCTAGGAATTCCGTGGTTCATAAAACTTAATCCGTATGTGAATTGGGAAACCCAGACTATTTCCTTGTCTTCACTGTTTTGTCATGAGAACTGTTTTGCTTCCGACAAATATTGGTCACCTAAAAGATTCACACCTACTGAAAGTACTACCGGATATTCCATCAATACTGTCCAAGGAGTCCCTAAACACTATTTAGAATTTCAAGATGTGTTCCAAAAACCATCCAGACCTGTGTTACCTCCACATCGAGATTACGATTGTGCTATTCCCTTGGAACCTGGAACTGTCGTTCCCTTTGGGAGGGTGTGTTCCCTCACGGAACCCAAAAAGGAAGTTCTAAAGGAGTACTTGGAAGAAAACTTACAGAGTGGTCTTATTGTTCCATCGTCTTCTCCGGCAGGGGCTCCCCTCTTTTTTGTACCCAAGAAGACAAAAGATCTTCGTCCTTGCTTGGATTTTCGAGGCCTGAATCAGATAACTATAAAGGACCGTTATCCTTTGCCCCTCATCAAGGATATTCTAGAGGCAGTCAGAGGGGCTCAACGTTTTACCAAACTGGATCTACGGGGAGCCTACCACCTTTTACGTATTAAAGAAGGAGACGAGTGGAAAACAGCTTTCAGGACCCAATTTGGTCACTTTGAGTACAAGGTTATGCCTTTTGGTCTCACTAATGCCCCCGCAATTTTCCAAAGATTTATGGACTCTGTGTTTTCTGATCTTTTGAACCAAACGGTTGTAATCTACTTAGACGATATTCTTATTTATTCTAGACGTCCTGAACTGCATTCTTCTCACGTGAAACAAGTCCTTCAAAGACTCCGGGAACATCAACTATCTTGTAAACCAGAAAAGTGTGAGTTTGACAAGACGGAAGTCAAATATCTGGGTTACCATTTAAGTCCCACCGGCATAGCTATGGACCAAGAAAAAGTACAAGCCATCCTAGATTGGCCTTCTCCTTCCTCTATTAAGGAAACACAATGTTTCCTAGGATTAGCAAATTTTTATCGGCAGTTTATCTTAGACTTTGCAAAACAAACCAGCCACATAACTCACACTCTAAAGAAGGAAAATTTAACGAAAGGTTTTGTCTGGACTAAGGCGGCTGAAACAGCTTTTCAAGGTTTAAAGAAGGCTTTCACTCAAGCTCCCATCTTGAGACACCCAGATACCAACAAACAATTTATTGTAGTTACCGATGCTTCCGAAAAAGCCATCGGAGCTGTCTTACTCCAACAACAAGAAGATGATGGTCTTGAACATCCTGTTTTCTATTTGTCCCATGTACTCTCTACATCAGAACAACATTACTCAGTACTAGAAAGGGAGTTATTAGCTCTGAAAACAGCCTGCCTAGAACGGGGACAGTTTCTTATGGGTTCCAAGGAGCCTTTTGAGGTGAGAACAGACCATCGTAATCTACAATGTTTACGTAATTTGGTATGCCAGAATAGTCGCCAGGCTCGTTGGGCCTTTTTCTTCAGTCAGTATGATTTTTACATCACCTATATTCCTGGATCCCAAAACATTCTGGCTGATGCTCTGTCTCGCCGTTATCCAGATTGTACTCCTACCCCATCTCAGTATCTACTTGAGCCTAGTAAGATCATCAGAGTAGCTCAGTCTTTCCTGGATGAGGTACAACTGGAATACTCCAGCCTGTCTGACCATGAAGTAGAGAAATTAAACCCCCTTATATATAAAAGGCAAGGATATTATTATTATCAGAACCTGTTGTTCCTCCCTACTAATAGAGTTAAAGAAAAGGCATTACAAATGTGCCATGATTCACCAGTTGCTGGTCATAGAGGCATCAAGGCCACACAAGAACTTCTCTCGCGATCTTTCTGGTGGCCTACCTGGAAGTCGGATGTTGAAAGATACGTTCAGGCTTGTCCCATATGTGCTCAAGTAAAGATTCCCCGTACCAGACCTGCAGGATTACTACAACCATTGCCTGTTCCACCAGCTCCCTGGCACACCATTTCTACTGATTTTATGTGTTTGCTCCCTCCATCAGCAGGAAACGGGGTTATCATGGTCACTGTTGATTCCTTTACTAAGATGGCTCACTTCACTGCCCTGAAAAAGTTACCTACGTCCCAAGAACTAAGCCAGATATTTATCTACCATATTTTCCGTCTCCATGGACTTCCACATACCATTGTATCTGACAGAGGACCTCAGTACATTTCCCGGTTTTGGAAATATTTTTGTAGGACACTAAATATCAATATAGCACTATCATCGGGTTTCCATCCTCAAACCAATGGACAGACCGAGCGTCTTAACCAAGGATTAGAGCAATACCTTAGCTGTTTTTCTAATTCTACCCAGAGCAACTGGAACACTCACCTCCCTATTGCTGAATTCTCCTACAATAATACTGTCCATAGTGCCTCCAAGGTTACTCCTTTTTTCTGTTCTTATGGCTATCATCCTACTTATTTTCCTACTTCTCCTCAGTCTACCTCTCCTCTGCCTGCGGTTACTTCCCTTTCCAGACGACTTCTACAAATCCATAGACTAATTCGATCCAATTTGCTGAACACCAAGAGATATACGAAGAAAATAGCAGACAAGAAACGTAGGAACATTCCAGACTATCACCTTCAGGATAAAGTCTGGCTTTCATCCAAATTCTTGCCTTTACGCCTTTGTCAGAATAAGTTCACACCCCGCTACTACGGGCCTTTCCGTATCCTTCAGCTGATTAATCCTATCACTGTCCGTCTTCACTTGCCTCGTACATGGAAAATTCATCCAGTCTTTCATGTTTCCCAGCTCAAACCTTACGTACCTGATCCTTACTCTCGTCAGTTTCCTTGTCCTCCTCCTGTGTTAGTGAATGATGTACCTGAATATGAGATACAAGAAATTTGTGACTCTCGTATCTTTCACAAGCATCTTCAGTATCTGATTCATTGGAAGGGTTATCCTCTCAGTGAATGCTCTTGGGAAGATGCATCTTCTGTTCACGCACCTCTTCTGATTCGTCATTTTCACCGCTTATTTCCACATAAACCTGGGCCTTCGGGGGGGGGGACCTACTGTTGCGCCGCGTGCTGCGGCGCGAGCCGAACATTCGGCTCGGGCCGCACAACGCGTCTGCAGGACCCGGCGCGCCCCCAGTCTGTTGTGTGCTTTGTGAGGCCCCAGATTGGGCATGGGGCCTCGCTCTGTTTCTGTGCACCGCGTTTTTCGGGCATCCTGAGCCCTATTACCGGTTCTTTTCTTTTCTTTTCTTCTTTTTCTGGGACATCTGGTTGTACCTTCCTTCATGTTTTTTCCCCCTTCCCATGTTACCTTTTTCTTCCCAGCATTCCTTGTTCCCTATTCTCTATGGTTCCTAGTCTATTCTGTTCTATGTACTTTTCCCTATCAAAGATGGTGTCCTTTTACTTCCTGTTGGTCGTTTCCTGTTTAGTGGTATTTAAGGGATGTGTTTCTTTCTTTTCTTGCGCTGCAACACTTTCTTGTTAGATGGTGTCTTCGCTCCTGTTTCTTAGCCTTTCTGTGCTAGATCTTGTCTATTCCGTGTATTACCTATATTTTTGCCTCTGTTGATTCTTGTTCTTTTGTTCCTTTTTCAGGAATCTATCTGTTTGGAGGTTTTTTCCCCTTTTCAGGTTTTTTTTCCCTCTGGCGCTATTTCTGAAGGGCACGGTCTGTTCTTGGCGTTTCCATTGTCTACAGCACCGTGGCTACCAGAAAGAGTCGCCCCTTTCTGGGCAAGAGCCGAACATTCAAGACCCACGCCACTCTATCTGCGGATTCCAGGCGTAATCAGCACGTGAGTTGTGACAATATTTTAATTGTGATGTACTATCCCAAGATATTATTAACATCCTGATTTTTTCTCACAATATTTGTGTCACATGATATTTTTGAAACCATATGATTCTGGAGCATCTTCCTCAAAACTCATGTCAAAACAGAAACCACAAGACAGCAAACAGTTGTAAGTCTAAATCTTCCCAACGGCACAAGACCCAGAAGTCTTTCAGCTACTTTGGAAATGAGGCCACACGCATAGAAACAAAATACAGAACACTGTGGCAGCACAGGGCACAGATCCCTGCAGTTTTCTTTAAGATGGAGTTTTCCTGTATCCCTCTTGTCTGCTCACACAAACGCACATCACAACACATGGATGAAGAGCACCCACATTTACAAAGACTCATGTGGAACCAGGATCTAAGATGACACTTTCTAAGACCTCATTTCATATTCACTTTCACAACTCATTTCAACTTCCACATACACATCACTGTACACCAAAATCAAAAGAAACAGCATTCTAATTTGCATCATTCAAACCTCCACCAAACATGCCCAGAAAGCAAACTGCATCAATGTGAAAGATATTGACAAGTCCAGCATAGCACTGAACATCAAAGAAATGAACAAAATAAAACTACACCAAGTACAAACCCACAATATGTCTCGATAGTTGGGCAAGTGTGCAGAAAGAAGGCATCATGAAAAGGCCCATAATACCACAAAACAAAAAGAAAAAGATGGACTCCGATGCAATACAAATTCACTGACTGCATAATATGAATGAACAATGTAATATCTCTATACATACTTAGGCCCCCATTATGAACTTGGCGGGATGCCCTGCCGCCAACTGTGCCAGCGGTTCATGAAAGACCGCCAGTGGCAGCAGCTGGCATCACCGCCACGACAGACCATACACCGCCACGCCTATAATGAAGTGGTTATAGGCGTGGTGGTGTATGGAGAGGAGGCAATGGCGGTGGAGCAGCATCCAGGGAGCTTTTTCCCTCCCGGATCCAGACAACGGAAGAGGTAAGTGCTGTCTGAGAGGGCAGGGGGAGGGGGGTTGTGTGAGTGTGTGAGTGCATGGGGGTGTGCGTGTGTGTATGTGTGGGGGGGATGTGTGTCTGAGTGGATGTATGCATGTGTGCATGTAGGTGAATGAGTCCATGTGGATGTGGTGGGTTGGGGTTTGGAAGGACCTGTATGTAGAGGTGGGGGATGGTGAGGGTCGAGTTGGGGGCCTACATGAGGTTTTGGGGTGGAGGGTTGGGGGTTGGTTTTTGGGGTTTGGGGGGTGGAGGGTGGGGGCAGATCTAGGGGCTTGGGGGGGTGGGTAGGTGTGGTGGCAATGGGGGGGGCCTGGCTTGTCACATACAGGTGACAGAAATGGTAATTCCTGTCACCCCTATGCTTTCCGCCAGGGATTACCTGGTGGGGTATCTCGCCAGAAAATCCCTGGTGCAAATGGGGTCATAATCCCACCGTCGGTTCGGCCTCCACCGCCCGGTTGAATGTGCCCACAGTCGGCCTGGTGGTCAAATCGGCAGTGGGTGGTAGTGAACTGGCTGCTTTTCTGTGTTGTCACAATATGGCGGTCTGGACCACCATGCTGTTGGCAGTAATGACCTCCACTGCCGGCATGGTGGTCCAGACTGCCATGTTCATAATGACCACCTTAGTTTCACTGAGAATCCCAGCAGTAGTCTAACATAAATGTAAACCTTTTCTTTCTTTGTTTAACATTTTCCTGTCACAACTTTGTACGAAGCATTTTTATCAAAATGCATATTAATTATACTGAAAAATTACATTGCAAAAAAAAGACATCGCAGATCAGAAGAAACTGTTCGAAGTCATAGCTACCATTGATGCATCAGATGCAGTGGCACTGCGGCTCATCGAAACGCGACAACCTCTTTATTTTACTACCCCAACAGCACTCAAAGGTGCCATTTTCCTTGCTTGCACCAGAACCCAAAGCATCTTTGCTACGCAACTGACTACTGCAGAAGGCAAACAACTCTCGGGTTCCCTTAGTTGTGTTAGGTGACAACCAACCTATTACACTAACAACAGCCTGGAGGCTCAAATTCAGTTCCTCTATCCAGTGCGGGGAGCTCTCCTTGCACAGACTCTGGACCTGATTCACAAGGGTAAACTTACACTTTTGTGTAAGTTTAAGATTGTTGGTTATTCACAAAGGGATTCAACAGTAGTATCTTTACCAGTGCAGAGTCCCGGCACATAAAAACATAATAAGTCTGTTTATGTGTGGAGACTCCACATTGATCAAGTTCTACTCGTGAATCCCTTTGTGAATAGCAAACAATCGTAAACTTAAACAAAAGGCCCTACGAGTGAAGTGCCTGATTCTTTCAGCCAGACAAACAAATTCTAGCGTTGAGTTTGTGGTAATCAGCACATCAGACAGACAGATGTCTGTCACACTGATGCCGAAAACACAGGCACCTCTCCAGTCCTACTTCTATTTAATTATCCTTAAACTGTGACCAGCACGAGGCTTTGCCAGAGCATTCACTGCTGCCTTCGTTGAAAATAATTAGAGCTTGTGCCATTGCCCTCACACACAGATCAGCAGAAAGATGAAGTTCCACTGGCAGCTAGCTGCCTGAGTGCGCTATTTTCCAAAAACATAACACAGGAACGAGAGCACATGCAGCAGTTCAAAAATGAATACCGTGACATAACTTGAACCCAAATAATGCAGGGACTGTAATAAAGCTAAACTGATACAAATTGTATCTCACGTGGACTTCATGCGGCCAAATTCCCCTTGGGATTCTAAGTTACAGTACAATTCAGCTGCTCCTTGCTATAGTCCCCCTCACCATCAGAGCAAACAGAGCAGCAACATCTTATTCCACAATTGCACATTCATTCTGTTTGCATCAGAAATCAGCAATGTATTCCTGATCGAGCGGCTCCATCCCAGCTAAGGTACCTAAAAAAATCTTCTCGTCAAGAACACCTCCCTTTGACATGCTGTACGAGATCCCTATGGTCCCAGTAAAAATACTGTCTCTGTGACATGCTTTTCCAGGAGCATGAATGAATGCTTTTCAAAATTTATGAAGCAGTGCTCAGCTCCTCGCCATCAAAATAATGTTCATCCCTGAGTATGGGAAATGGATGAAACATCCGTTCTGGACATCAAAACTACGCATTCCAGCATGTTTCTCCGTGCTGTTGTTCTCCTTTTTCAGTACACCTCTACAGTGCGAATAATCTAGCAGTTCTCTTTTTTCAACAACTGCAAATTACTCTTGTCAAGGCTGCTTTACAGAAAGTCCACTTAGGTCTTTCTAACGCTGCATCAACTGAAATAACAAAAGAATTATTCTTCTGTAAAGAGCTTAACATCTTCACACGTAGCTTTTCTATAGATTCACTGGTTTGGCCATCGTCACAAGGCCATTCTAAGCAGCTCTGTTGTCCTTGGCAGGACACCTTCTACACTGCACTCTTTTCTGCAGATCTTCTCCCCACAGACTCACACATTAGCCTTGAAGACTCTAGGGGCTGTTCTCATCAAGGGCCAGATGTACGTAACTTTTTGCATGGCGCAAACAGCGAATTTCGCTATTTGCGACATGCAAAAAGCACATCGCTATGCTCATTCCCATTTTGCGAGTCGGTAAGCTGGTTACCGACTCGCAAAATGGGAATGCGGCTCGCAAATAGGAAGGGATGTCCCCCTTCCTATTTGCGATTCGCATCGCGATGTAGAATTGCGTTGTGACCGCGAACCCGGTCGCAAAGCAATTCGCAGTTACCACCAGTGTCACACTGGTGGTAACCCATTCGCAAAAGGGAAGGGGTCCCTATGGGATCCCTTCCCCTTTGTGAATGGCCCTGAAAACATTTTTTCAGAGCAGGCAGTGGTCCTTTAAGGAAAACGGCCTGCAATACCAAAAAAACTGCTTTATTTAAAAGCAGTCACAGACATGGTGGTCTGCTGTCTCCAGCAGGCCACCATCCCTGTGACTGCTGCGAATAGAAGGGGGTCGCAAATTAATATTAATGAGGTGGGCCTTTACGACCCCCTTGCGATTCGCAGATGGTGTCAGGGACACCATCCTGCATCCGGGTTTGCGACTCAGAATTTGCTACATCTGGCCCCAAGTGAGATGCAGCTTTCTTCTGCGAGGTGCAAGTTGATTGGGCACAGGTGGTGTTTCTCCTATTATTCTTATTCAACTGTTCTCTTTTCCTTCAATTTTGGTTTCTTTAGTTTCTTGTTGTACCACTTCTTTTAGTTCTCCTCCTCATGGAGCCTTTTTCATGCAATTAGGAACAATATAGAGTAAGTGTATTCCTAGCTGTACGTTACAAATAAAGTTCAAGGACACTAAAGCCCACTAGGATGTATTAATGTTTCCAGCTCAGCCTTCAGGTCATTTCTAACCCTTCCAAGTGAAGTAAGGGTAATGGACGTTTTGCGTGCAGACAGCATTCCATTCACTACAACGCTGAGCAAGGACAGGAGTCACACAGGATAATACAGAAAGGCTGGCTGAAAGTGTTGCTTCTTCATTTTCTTGTATAAAGGCATTCTACTGAAGCCTTAAATTCAGCATCCATTAGTACTGGAACCACTGGCCATGTGTCTTGTCAGAAGATATTTCTTTTTCCTCCATCCATGCTGTCAAGAGAGACTTTGATTAGCTTTTTTATTTTTGAAAAACTGTTTTTATTTTTGTTTTTATATTGGATGAGGCAGTTGTTTGCTGGGTAGTCTGGGTGATCATGCAAGAGAGAAACCATGTGCAGAGTTGATCTTGCTAGGATTGACTGTAGACCTAGATGAAGAGTATCTCTTTAAGTATGATAGTTGTGTGGCTGTCATTCCAGCGTGCAGACAGTAGCTTTCATTTACAATGCAAAGACAAAACTGTGGTACAGACTGATGGTGCACACAGCACTCCAAACTTCGGAGCTCAGCAGCCACCATTTACTTATTTGACAAACTCTCAGTTCAAATGATTCCTTGCTGACACATGGAGTCAGTAAACAAGACAGGGACTGGATCTTTTTATATTTTCTATGCAGAAACTGACTGCTGTAATCTCAGAAAGCCCCTCTCCATAGTTTTCTGGTTGTTATTACAAGAAGCGCAAAGTTCTTCTTTAGGTTGGACTATGACAATGCCACCAAGCATGTTCAGACTAGGACAGGTTGTTTCTTCCTACTGCATACCTCTGTCTGAACTCCCACTCTCCAACTCCTCTCTTTAGCTGTCTCTCATTCCGTCACTATATTTATCTGTCTGCCCTCACACTCCATCATACCTCTCATTCCATAATCCCTGCCAATAGCTCTCTGTTGGCCCTCTCCTGTTATGAATTGTCTTAGCCTGCCTTCCCAATCCACAAGCATTCTCACTAGCTGTCTCTACCTCTTATCATCTAACACTAATTTTCTCTGCCTGCCTCCCCTTCCACCTAGTATTCTCCCCCTGCTCCATGCACCACCAGTAACTATCGCTATGGATCTTAGCTATGCTATGTCCACCATCCTAACACATGACTGACAATTGATGTCTGCTAGGTTTATCTGTATCCTCTTCCACTCACCTAATCTTTGCCTGTGATTGTTTGCAGGTCTCTGCACACCACGCTCCATCCCTTCCTCACAGACCACTACTGCAACACACACAGGGCTACATGCATTTGTTACAGCTAAGCCCACTCACTTAAAAAGCCCAGATCCATTGGCTTTGCCAATACTTGTTTTATTTTAAATTCAGTTCTCTGTGCCAGTTCATATTTCCTTGCTCTCTCTCTACATTTTTGGGGGAAGAGAGGAGCATTACCGAGACTGACAACAGGTTGTGTGAATAAGGCCACTTTATTTAAAAGAAGTGCACTGAAACATAACAAACCTGGGCCTTTGCCTCACAAAACTACCAGCCTCACTATACAAACATTTTACCTATGTTAATCAGCTCCCAACCCCTGCCGTCCCCTCCCCCCAATTCTACTATTGCAATCCTGTAATTTCCCCCATGTAGTTTTGTATGATTTTTGGCTTTAAACTCTCTTCCAGTTTATAGTAACTTTGAACGTTTTATTAATATAATTTCCCACTGAATGTTTAACATCCTGGCTCGTCCAGGCGTGATCTTGTCTACCCATTCCTTTCCCACTGGGACTGCCACTTTCAACAACCCTAAACTTCTGAAAACCATATCAACTTGACATGCCTCCGCTAAGGCACCTATTTCCAAGTGACAACCTGCCTATGCCTTACCCTGCACACCTGTCCTCAACAAAGCTAGCCGTAATGAACGCCAATGAACCGTGACCCCTTGATGAGCCTAGTCTTAGAGACAGGATTCGGGAATTGGCAACCTATGCTAAGGCCGTCCACGGTGTCATGTCAACAAAATGATAGCTGGCAGGATAAAATGGCCGATTTTATAACTGGAGGGCTGGTTTGTAGCCCAGATAGCCCAAAAGGAGCCCAAACAGTCATGGACTGCTTCAATTCCCCAATAAATCCGGGGGGGAGGAGGGGGACATCCCCTGATGGTTCTCCACCCCCCTCCCCACCAAAGCCCCACTGGGGAAGAGGGGAGCATTACCGAGACTGACAACAGGCTGTGTGAAAAAGGCCTCTTTATTGAAAATAGGTGCACATGAACATAACAAACCAGCGTCTTTGCTTCACAAAACTACCAGACTCACTATACAAACATTTTACTTATGTTAATCACCCCCAGCTCTATCCAACCCTCTCCCCCAATTCTACTATTGCAATTCTGTAATGTCCCCCATTTAGATTTGAGTGATTGCTGACTTTAAACTAGCTTCTAGTTTATAGTCATTCTCAACCTCTAACTAACATAATTTCCTACTGAACGTTTAACATCCTGGCTTATCCAGATGTGATCCTCTCTACCCGTTCCTTTCTCACCTGGGCTGTTGCTTTCAAAAACCCTAAACTTCTGAAAACCATTAATCTGTGATATGCATCTGCCACCCAGAAAAAGGCACATTAGACTTTTTTGCCCCCCTTATCTAGAATCAACCTAACACACTTAAAATAGGCTGCGGAGTCTGTCCTTGATATACAGCAAGTACACCATAAAGGATGGATGGACCCCGTCCCCTCTAAAGAACTCTACATCCTCAAACCTTAAATTGGCATGTTCCAAAACAGTAAAACCTCTTTTGTTACAAAAGCCCTGCATCTCTTTGTTTATCTTATGCCATGCGCGCTCAATGGCACCCGGTCTCCTTGCCCCATGCCACGTCTTCAGCGGAACAAAAGCCGTCCACACTATGTGGCGTCCTGCCCACTGCTACTGGATCTCTCTCAAATCCTTTTTCATGCCCTTGATTATTTTCAAGCCTTTTTCACTCACCATATCTTTTACCCCTAGATGGACTATCAGGATATCAAGGCACTGGCCCCTCACTATTAACTTATTCAAGTATGGTAACAACTCCTGCCAGTGCATCCCCCACTTTTCTGTGCCACTGCACTCATTATGTGGATGCATCGAGGCCCAGGTTGCCTCACTGGCTGCTCTGATGTGCTTGTCTCTGTGCCCACTTGATAAAGGAGTGGCCCAGTAGCCAAATCGAAAGACCCTCACTCTTTGAGCCAGGTACTGAACCTGCAAAATATAAACAAAGGAAATAACCACCTGAGCCAGCTCAACAGTTTTCCTCTCCCTGGCGCACATATATCTGGAAACAGGCAGAGACTCATCTACCCGCTTTCATAATGCGCTTCCTACTCCAACCCATCATACCAGCTTCTGTAGCCATACCTAATCTAAATTAATGTTTCCCAAATGCTGAAGCCTCCAAACCCAGAACCTTGACCTCTTTCCTCAATACAGCCAGTAACTGAAAAGCTGTCACTGGCTTCCTGTCCCTGTGTACAAAAGCCACCTCAGCTGCCCCCGCTTTGGCCCTTAAGGCCCTACCCCAACACACGGGGCGTAAACTCTCCGATGGGTAAACCCTCAAGTGCATGCTGTTGCCCTGCCCTCTTTGATCTGATTTAGACCTGCAAAGCAATATCAGAATTCCCTCCTCTGTAAGTGAGTGTCCTCCCACAATAGGTCCTGTCCTTTTCTACCCCTAGTAGCTCTGAAACCCTAAATGCCCCGAAGAACATCCAAGCCATCCAAGGGGGCTAAATAGTAACGCTTCCTCATCATTAAAACATACCATAAGCAAAAGTGGTAAAATGTCACTAAGCAGACTTAGAGTCAGTGGTCTCCTGGCAGGCCCCGCCTTCCCCATCTCCCTAGCCCACCATTCTAGCATACGCTTAGCCAACTCCCCTTCTAAATGGGCATAACCCCAGACCAATTTCCCCATGAAAATGATCCCTGATAATTTTCCTCCTATTGTCACCCTGGATTGCCCCCATTGGATCAGCATCAAGATGTATTGCACCACATCCTCCACTCTTGTCCAGTATTCCCATCACATGCATTCCCCATTGTTAACAAATTCTACCCAGGCTTCCTGAGTATGCTTGCCACGTGGAGACTGCCAGTGAGTTCAACACCAATTGAAGCATCCTCTGTCTCCTACTGTCCATAACTCCAGCGACATCAGGACCTTCCTGGTTTCTGCTTCTGTGGCCATCCCATTGAACCTCTCCCACTGTGAAGGAGGCAAAGTATCCGCAATGTCATTGTCCACATCCCGAACGTGTCTCGCTCTAAAAGCTATGTCATAATGCAAGCAAAGCAGCACAAAAACTCTCAGTAACTTAGCCAACTGAAAATACCTGGCTGATTGTTGGTTGACCACATATACTACCGCCATGTTGTCAATTCTGAAAAGAACTCCTTTGTGTGCCAACTCCACCCCACATAGGGTCACCCTGGGGTACTCCAAGAAGACAATATTCCACCTGCCCCACTTTCAGGCCAGAGGCCACTCCTCTGCGCACCATCTACCCTGCCAGTATATGCCGAAGTCTGCCCCTCTTGCTGCGTTGGAGAATATTTGGGCATCACATTCATACTCCTGCCACGTACCCCATTAAAGGCACCCAAAAGGAGGCGCCACATACGTAGGTCATCCTTCACCCCTGCTGTGAGTCTCACATGATGATGTGGTAGCCTTCTGCCTGCCAAAGACAACCCCTGGTGCCTGCAAAAAGTCCTCCCTCTCACTGCTCTGTACGTGAAGATCAGGTGACTCAAAGGGACTTGTATTTCCCTTACTTTGACCTATTTTCTTCCCAGCATCTTGTCCAAAAGCATTGTCATCGCCATTTTTTTCTCCTCTGGTAGGTGAGCCTCCAATGTCACCAAGTCAATTTCAATTGCCAGAAACGTCAATGAAATAGTGGGACAGACTGTATTTTCTGGTGCCAAGGACACCACCAGTTCTCCAATGATGACCTGAAAACTACCCAACAACATCTGACACTGTTGTGAAGCAGGTGTGCCAACTATGAAAAAATCATCAGGGTAGTGTGTGATGTGCTAGTGCCCCGACTGTGTCAAAAATACCCACTGCAAAAACGTACTGAAGCATTTCAAAAAACGCACAGGAGATGGAGCAGCCAATTGGCAAAGCCTTGTCCACATACCAGCAGCTGTCAAACTGTATGCCAAGGAGCTAAAAGTTGTCAGGTTGTACAGGAAACAAACAGGAAGCTGTCATTCTTCGCCATGAGTGCCCCTTGTCTTATCTCCAACACTAAAGATAGTGCCACATCCACGGATGCATGACACCTATATCGTCTCTTCAGGAATAAAATCATTCACCGAATTTCCTTCCAGCCATGACAAATGCTGAATCAATCTGAATTGCCCTTGCTCCTACTTTGGCACTACACCAATAGGAGACACTATGAGGTTCTGCATTGGCCAATCTGAAAAAAGGCCTGCGACTGTGACTTTCATGTATTTCCTTATTTAGCTTCTTCCATATCACCAACTTTTGTGCTCCCGCTTATTTTGACTTGTCAACCCACCGTCACCCCTTGCGGCACATATTCCTCAGTTGAAAGCCCCAAGTGAAACCGTCTCACGAGAGCGCTACCTCCTCTGTTTTGTTATATTGGTCAAGCCAGAAATGCAGCCTGTCCAGGTTAACTGAAGCAGGAGCTCTTCTGCCCAGGACCCTGGGAATCCTCCCACCCTGGGCCCTGCTGTTGTTGCCACTGTCCTCCCGTTCCCCCAGATGTGGTACCTCCTCCATATACTAGCTGACCACTGCAGGCCTACCTGCACATTTGGAGCATTCATGCTGAAACTTACAATACTCCCTCGTGCAGAGGCCCTTGTTGAAGTCCCAGCATGTCTCAATGTGGGTGTTCCTGCTTCCCTGTCCACTACTCTGTCACTTGCCTATAGCACTCAACCTATCCCAGGTAGGACGTCCCTGAAATGGGCAGTAGGCAACTGGTAGCCCGCTGGCCATAAATATCTTGCCTAATTTCACTGGCCCCATAGTGTGTTGCCATAGATCCATATCAATTTTGCCTCACTGTACCTCTGGGTCCACTGCCATCCGCTCCCGAAACTCTTCATCGTACTGTACCCAGGCATACCCCTTGTAATTTATCTGGACCTTCCTGATCATGTCCATGTATTTATAGAGGGCCACCAAACTCTCTGAACATTTCTTGCAATAAACGGTGGCAAACATAAGGAATGCTGCCGTCAAATTTTCGATCGTGACAGGAACTCACTGCTTTTTTGTCAGCTCAATCTCTTTTTCTTTGGAGTTTTCTTTTGCTCCTCTCTCCCGATGTAGGAGCTTTAACATTTCAATATACTCCTCCTTCCATATTTTCTCCTTAGTCGCTAATATAAAGTGAGCTCCAAGAGGCTTAGATATCCCCATTTAGGGGAGCTTTTTAACTCTCAGCTCTTCACTTTCCAACACTTCTGTCTTTGCTGTTGTGGCCCCATCCACCTGAACCCTGTACTTCGCTTGCCCATCCTCCACCTTGTCTTCTGTCTGCCTTTTATTGCCCTCTATCCATATCGTCACCTGAGTCCCCTGCTGACCCCCATTGTCAGTATCCACTTCCGTGTCTGCTACAAACACAACTTTTCTAAGGCGGGCCTCCCTGTTTCCCAAAGGCTCCATCGCCTCAACTGCCAATGAAACCACCATACCAAGTCAAGTGTGACTTCTATGAGGAATCTTACTTGGCATCAAGGCCGGTGGCTGCTCCTGAATCCTCCGCCTTGTCAGTTGTACCTGGTTCAGTTCACCTCAGTGACTGCTAGGCCTCCCTGTGGCATACAACACCTGCAACATATGAGTAACATCTCCATGAGTTCCCCCGCCCCTGCCATTCTTCTCCCTGCCACCAGGAGACCCCTTCATCCTGTGCTTCACTCTCTTCCTGCAACTCTCATTCTTTCAAGCTCTACTCATCATAATCAAACACTGTTTGCTTCAACCCTTCATACTCTATTGCCCATGACGGCCCTGCCTGCCCTTCTTGCTACCCCTATGCCTCTGTGTTCTTGCTGGTGGCGGTCGTCGGTGGTGGCCAAGGGTCTGAAAGGTGCCCTCTCTCCCACTCTGGCACTGTACAACGGTCTGTCCTGTATACCATGTCATTGGTGGTTGCCCCAAATCATCCATCCCACAGTATCCTTGGTCCGAGCTGGTCATTGCCTCTTTTGTCATATGAGCCTCCTTTGTTGTGTCCAACTGGCCAACCAGAGCCCCACCTTCACTGCCTCTCTGGGCTGCCAAGCCGCACATAGCTCTCTTAGGTCTGCTGCACTACCGTCACTGACACCTGCAAGTTAGAACTGAGGCCGGGTGTGCTGGACAAAACTCTACCTACTGTGCCCCACTCCCGAGACCTTCCTGGAAGCCTCTGCCCCCCAGAAGCTCCTGAGACCTTGGCTCTGCCCTGTACTTTTCACCCTGAGGGCCAAGAGCCCCCGATCCTTCCATCCCCTCCCGCTTTTCTACCCAGGACCCCACTACATCCCTCCCTTCACTGCGCTCATGTCTCCCATACACCTTCCTAGGGGGCTTGCAGTGGAAAATTACACTTTCAATGGTGTCCTCATCCTCCACACCCTCCTCCAAACTAGTGAGCTCCTCCTGCTCCCCCTTCATCACTCCACTCCAGGAGGGAGGCCACCAATGCTGAAGTTGGGCCAAACACACCTTCCACTTCCTTCGCCACCTAGCCTCGGCCTCCCCCACTCTCCCCGTCCTTTCCTCCGGCCGTGCTGCCTGTTGCCCAACTCATATTACCTCCTGTAACCTCCTCCGTGCCCCAAATGGGGCCCTCTACAGCCACCCCAGTTGTTCCATACACCCTCCTGATGCCCTGCTGCTCCCTTCCTCTCTCCTTGTTGCTACCTCTTCAATTGGCTATATGCGCACCTGTGTAACTTCCTCATTGCCTTCCCTGCACACTCCCATGCTCCTCTTTCTCCACTCTGATGGTTGCAGCAGCTTCCCTCCCACCCTGCGCACCTACTCTCCCCCTCCCTTTGAGTTTTGACGTGCGAGCATTATAAAAGGCCCCGCCCCCTTCCCTCCCACACCAACCTCCCCAAGGTCTTGTGATGTGCTCAATTCAGTCTCTGCCAGCACATGAGCTGCCTCGATGCTGCACACCTTGTTGGCAGTGTGCTCCTCATCACTCCCATGTGGAGTGGTGCAGGCACCCCTGGGCCTACCATGACCTCCCGGGCTGCTAAATGAGCACAGGGGCAGACCTGTTCACTTACCTGCCCTCTGGACAGTCTCTCAGGGTGCGTAGGCAAACACTCCAGGATCACACATTGAATCGCCTGCCAGTTCCAATTCTTTCATGGCCTGACAAACCTTCTGCCTGACATTGTGACGGTAAGTGAACAATATATTGAGTACTTACCAATATACCCAGCACCTTGTGCTTAAACACACTCTACAAACTTATGAGGCACTGCTATGCAAAGGCTAACAAAGCCAACAGACTACGATTGTGTAAAATGATGAAGCAGCGCTAAGAGAAAAATTAGCAACCCACATTAAGGCCAGTGGCTGGCAGGACAAAATGTCCAATTAAATAACTGGAGGGCTGCTTTGTAGCCCAGGGAGCCCAAAAGGAGCCCAAGCAGCCACAGACTGCTCCAATTTTCAAATAAACTCAGGTGGAGACCTCCCCAGGGTCGACTGCTCCCCCAAAACATCATTCTTATGTGCTCACTCCATTCATTGCACCTTTCTGCAACCCCTGTTATGCAATACTCCCTGCCCCATTCCCCGTATTGATACGTTCTTCGCTCTCTGTCCCATTTCCTGTATTTTTCCCATTCTTTAATATTCTGTCTTGGTTTTTCAATTTCATGTTTGGTATATTTGATTAGGATCTCCATCATACATTTTGAACATTCCATGGTATTCATGCCCCATTCTTCAAGCATTTCAGGTCTTATATCTGAGTGATTTGGTGGAATAACGTACAGGTCGAAACACTGACAAAGATTAAATGTAAAATTTCAGAGTTGAAAATGAAAATAGCAAGGACAGTATAATATCATTACTAATAACAATGATGAGTATAGTAATTGTTGTAGGAGTTATGAATTTGGTTTCTTTTTTCTATTTGGTTGCACTGACATGTCAGATTGATGTATATGTATTCTTAGCACTTTTTGTTATATTAGAAACACTTATGGGTAGTATTTAAGTTTGGTGCGGTGGATAGCACTATATATTTTGTAAAAAACTACATATCCCAGAATGCCACATAAAGGCATGGCTTAGAGGAAGAGTATTAGTAGGGCATGTAATGGATTAATGATTTACGAAACGCATTGGTGTTAGTTGGTGGGGTTTTCTTGTACAAAATAGAAGAACACTTAAGGAATCCTGTGAGTGCGGCATCTTTAACTTTAGTGTTAAACTGGTATTAAGATTAATGGGAATAAGTCCTTCCGTGATGCCGGCACCGATGTGGAGCGCGCCACTTTCTTGGACCTGGTGGAGTTGAAATATATATATATATATACATATATATATATATACATATATATCAATTACCAGTTTGTCAAGGTTGGACCTTTTGGCTCTGCCATTGTCTGTTTTTCATCTTTTCACAATAATGCTACATAGAAACAAGCTTAAAAATATGTATTTTTTTAAATGTGTTAAATTATGTAATGTAGTCTAAAGAGTGCTGCACGGCTGAATGCATTGATTTTATCAAAGTGTAATGTCCCAGTGGGAGCTTCAGTAAGTAACAGTGCTCCTCCGGGCACAGTTTACCTCCAGTTCTCAGCACTACATTTTGTCACAGATGCAGTGTTAGGGATCTCAAGAGGTAAGCCACGGGTCTCAGCTGCAATGCCTGGTGACCCCCTAAGTGATGTCCATGCGTCATTTTCTCTCCGCCATCCTCCCATGTTCCTCGTTACCTGTCCTCTCCAATCGTTAATTTATTATTTATGAGGGCCCAGCACCTGCAAAATGTTCTCGACCACTCACTCCCTTTTCTGTGTATTCACTTGTGTGCAATTTTCTTACTTTTTAGTTTTCCTTATTTACTGTTGTAACATAGATTTCCACCATGTCAGAATGGTTTATAAAAATGGCTTCCATGCTTTACTAACATGTTGTCACCATGAATGTGTGAAAGTTGGTGGTCATCTTGGAATGGGTTTCCATTAGTGAAAACCCTTTGCCTCATTGCTGACCATGCACGCAAACGCATCTTGAAGTATGCATTGGTATGCGAACTGCAAAAAGCTTTGGCAAACTCAATAGTAAGGCCCTATAGCACTGAGACCTGAAGGCTTTGCCAATGCTGGGTGATTGATCCAGCTGTACGTCTGGAGTTGGCCAAGATATTTTGTTTTTACTAAAATTCTTTGTATGCTACAATTATTTATAGGGGGTTTTGGCCAACCATCTTCATCCATTTTTTTGTGCAGCTTTATATAGCGCAAACTCACTGTTGAAGTATTAGAGCGCTTTTTATATTACACAAGTACACTTTTTTAGGCACAGGAAGATTAAGTGATTTTCTCAGAATCACATAATGTTGAGTCAACACTGAGACTTGAGCTCGGTTCCACAGTGCCAAAGTCAGCAGCTCTTGCCGTAATGCCACATCCTCTTCAAAAAAGGTGTGGTCTGTTATTATACCATTTACATTTAATTCCTCCCACTACAGCTAGAGTTGCAACCATTCTAAGGAAAAAATATCCGCCATTTGTTGTTGTTTTAAGAGTCTGCAAAGACCCAGCCATGATACTAAATAGGACTTTAAAAAAAACATATGTATTCATTTATAACATGATTTTTCTGCCTTTTTAGGTCTAGCCTAGGCAGCGCACGTGTCTGCAAGACATGCTGTATTCAGTCTATGGGCTTTAACCACACCCACTATTGCCATTCGTTCTTTGTTGTGCTTGTCTTAAATGCTCCCTTTTTATTGTTGCGTTTTTCTAGATGTCCCCCCTTTGTGTGCTTAGTTCCCTCCCAGACGATTTCACTAAGAGAACATTTTTGTTGCCCATCACACTACGTTTACACTTCCTCCAGTTATAACGTGTGATGGCCACACCTGTGAAAACACTGTGTTTTGAAAGGAACCAAAGATTTCAGGTTTTATTTGTTCTTGTGCCTCTGCTCAGGTATACTTAGTTGATGCCACTTTTTCCTCCACAGCTGTTTTAGAAACACATGGCTCTGTTTGCCTGTTTTGCTCCTTCCAGCAAACACATACTCATTCACTTCCAATCTTCTTCATTCTAAAGTGCTCCAAACAGTGCTGCAGCTGATTCTCTGGTTCCAGTGGTAATTCCTCATTCTTAATCCTACAGACTAAGATGCAGCTGCTTCTTTGGTCCCAGTGCTAATTACTCATTCTAAGTCCTCTTGACAGTGCTGTAGCTGTTTCTCTGGTCCCAGTGGTAATTCATCATTCTTAGTACCCTAGGAAGTGCTGCAAACTTCGTCTCTGGTCCTAGCTGTAATTTCTCTTACTAAATCCACTAGAAAATGCTGCAAGCTGCTTCTATGGACCTGTCAGCAATTCCTCATTCTAAGTCCTCTTGGCAGTGCTGATAGCTGCTTTTCTGGTCCCAGTGGTAATTTCTCATTCTGAGTCCTCTAGACAGTGCTCCTAGCTTCTTCTCTGGTCCCAGTGGTAATTCTTCATTCTGAGTCCTGCAGACAATGCCGCAGCTGCTTTTCTGGTCCCACTGGTAATTCCTCATTCTACATCCTCTAGACAGTGCTGCAGCTGCTTCTCTGGTCCCAGTGGTAAATCTTCATTCTTAATCCTATAGCAAGTGCTGATTGCCTTTTCTCTGGTCCAGTTGGAAATTCCTCATTCTAAATCCCCTAGGCAATGCTGCAAGCTGCTTCTCTGGCCCCGTGGGTAATTTCTCATTCTAAATCCTCTAGACAATGCTGTAAGATGCTTCTCTGGTCCCGTGGGTAATTTCTCATTCTAAGTACTGAAGACAATGTTGCAACATGTTTCTCTGGTCCCAGTGGTAATTCCTCATTCTAAGTCCTCTAGACAGTGCTGCTAGCTACTTCTCTGCTCCCGATGGCAATTCCAAATTCTTTTTCCTGTAGACAATGCTACAATGTCTTCTCTTGTCCCAGTGCTAATTCAACATTCTAAGTCTTCTAGAAAAAGCCCCTTCTGCTTCTCTGGTCCCAGTGGTAATTCCTCCTTCTTAGTGCTGTAGACAATGCTGCTTCTCTGGTCCCAGTGGTAATTCCTCATTCTGAGTCCTCTAGACAGTGCTGCAGCTGCTGCTCTGGTCCCAGGGTAATTCCTCATTCTAAGTCCTCTAGGGACACCTGCAAGCTGCTTCTCTGGTCCTGTTGGTAATTACCCAGTCTAAGCCCTCTAGACAATGTTGCAAGCTGCTTCTCTGGGAGCATCAGTTATTGCTCATTCTAAGTCCTCTAGGCAGTGGTGCTAGCTGTAACTCTGGTTCCAGTGGGTATTCCTCATTTTAAGTCATCTAGACAGTGTTGCTAGCTGCTTCTCTAGTCCGGGTGGTAATTCCTTATTCTAAGTCCTCTAGACAGTGTTTCTAGTTGCGTCTCTGGTCCCAATGGTAATACCTCGTTCTTTGTCCTCTAGGAAGTGCTGGAAGCTGCTTCTCTGATCCCATTAGTAATTACTCATTCTAAGTCCACTAGATGATGCTGCAAGCTGCTTCTCTGGACCCAGTGGTAATTCCTCATTTTAAGTCCTCAACACAGTGCTGCAGCTGCTTCCCTTGTTCCAGGGGTAATTCTTCATTCTTAGTCCTCTAGGAAGTTATGTTAGCTGTTTCTCTGTTCCTCATTCTAAGTCCACTAGACAATGCTGCAAGATATTTCTCTGGGCCTGTCAGTAGTTCCTCATTCGAGGTCCTCTAGGCAGTGTTGGTAGGTGCTTTCTGGTCCCAGTGGAAATTCCTCATTCTAAGTCCTCTAGGCAATGCTACAAACTGCTTCTCTGGTCCCGTCGGTAATTCCTCATTCTAATTCCTCTAAGCAGTGCTGCTAGCTGCTGCTCTGGTACCAGTGGTAATTCCTCATTCAAAGTACTTCAGACATTGTGGCAGCTGCTTCTCTGGTGCCTGTGATAATTCCTCATTCTTAGCCCTGTAGACAATGCTGCAGCTGCTTCTCTGGTCCCATCTGTGATTCTTCATTCTTAGTCTCCTAGACAATGCTGCAGCTGCTTTTCTGGTGCAGTGGTAATTCCTCATTCTAAGTCCTCCAGATGATGTTGTGGCTGCTTCTCTGGCCTCAACAGTAATTCCACATTTTCACTCCTCTAGACAGCGCTGCTAGATGTTTCTCTTGTCCCAGTGATAATTTCTCATTCTTGGACCTGTAGACAATGCCGCAGCTGCTTCTCTTGTCTCTGTGGTAATTCCACATTCTAAGTCCTCTAGACAGCACTGCTAGCTGCTTCTCTGGTCCCAGTGGTAATTACTAATTCTACGTCCTCTAAACAGTACTACAGCTGCTTCTCTGGTCTCAGTGGTAATTTCCCATTCTTGGCCCTGCAGACATTGCTGCAGCTGCTTCTCTGTTCCTAATAGTAATTCCTCATTCCAAGTCCTCACCACAGTGCTGAAGTTGCTTCTCTCGTCTCAATTGTAATTCCTCATTCGTAATCCTCTAGGAAGTGCTGCTACCTGCTTCTCTGGTCCTGTCAGTAATTCCTCATTCTAAGTCCTCTCTACAATGCTGCAAGCTGCTTCTCTGTTCCCGTGGGTAAATTCTCTTTCTAAGACCTCTAGACAATGCTGCAAGATGTTTCTCTGATCCTGTTGGTAGTTCCTCATTCTGAGTCCTCTAGGCAGTGCTGCTAGTTACTTTCTGGTCTCAGTGGTAATTCCTCATTCTAAGTCCTCTAAACAAAGCTACAAGCTGCTTCTCTGGTCCAGTCGGTAATTCCTCATTCTAATTCCTCTAAGCAGTCCTGCTAGCTTCTTCTCTGGTCCCAGGGGTGATATCTCATTCTTAGTCCTGTCGACAATGCTGCAGCTGGTTCTCTGGTCCCGTTGGTAATTATTCATTCTTAGTCCCCTAGACAATGCTGCACCTGCTTCCCTGGTGCCAGTGGTAATTCCTCATTCTACGTCCTCTGGATGGTGTGACGGTTGGTTCTCTGGTCCCAGTGGTAAGTCATCATTCTTAGTTCTCTGGGAAGTGCTGCAAGCTCCTTCTCTGCTTCCGTCGGTAATACCTAATTCTAAGTCCTCTAGACAGTGCTGCAGCTGCTTCTCTGGTCACAATGGTAATTCCACATTTTAATTTTAACTCCTCTAGACAGTGCTGCTAGCTGCTTCTCTTGTCCCAGTGATAATTCCTCATACTTGGACCAGTAGACAATGATGGAGCTGCTTCGCTTGTCCCAAGGGTAATTCCACATTCTAAGTTCTCTAGGCAGTACTGCTAGCTGCCTCTCTGGTCCCAGTGGCAATTCCTCATTCTGAGTCCTCTAGACAGTACTGCTAGCTGCTTCTTTGGTCCCAGTATTAATACATAATTCTAAGTCCTGTAGACAGTGCTGCTAGCTGCTTCTTTGGTCCCAGTAGTAATTCCACATTCTAAGTCGTCTAGAGAGTGCTGATAGCTGCTTCTTTGGTTCCAGTAGTAATTCCTCATTCTTAGTCCTGTAGAAAATGGTACAGCTGCTTCTCTGGTCCCAGTGGTAATTCCTCATTTTTCACCCTCTAGGAAGTGTTTCAAGCTGCTTCTCTGGTCCGTCGGCAATTCCTCAGTATAAATTCACTAAACAATGCTGCAAGATGGGACCTGTCTGTAATTACTCATTCTAGGTACTCTGGGCAGTGCTGCTAGCTGCTTATCTGGTCCCAGTGGTAGTTCCTCATTCTAAGCCCTCTAGACAATGTTGCTAGCTGCTTCCCTAGTCTCAGTGATAATTCCTCATTCTACATCCTCAACATTGTGTTGCAGCTGCTTCTCTGGTCCCATTGGTAGTTCCCCATTCTTAATCCTCTAGGATGTGGTGCTAGCTGCTTCTCTGGTCCCCTTGGTAATTCCTCATTCTACATCCTCTAGACAATGCTGCATGCTGCTTCTCTGGTCCCGTGGGTAATTTCTTATTCTAAGTCCTCTAAAAAATGCTGCAAATACTTCTCTGGTCCTGTGGGTACTTCCTCATTCTAAGTCCTCTAGGTAGTGTTGCTTGGTGCTTTCTGGTCCCAGTGGTTATTCCTCATTCTATGTCCCATAGGCAATGCTGCAAGCTTGTTCTCTGGTCCTGTCAGTAATTCCTCATTCTAAGCCTTCTAAGCAGTGCTGCTAGCTGCTTTTCTGGTCCCAGTGGTAATTTCTCATTCTAAGTCCTCTAGACAGTGCTGCTAGCTACTTCTCTGCTGTCGGTGCAAATTCCTCATTCTTTCTCCTGTAGACAATGCTGCGGCTTCTTCTCTTGTCCCAGAGGTAATTCCACATTCTAAGTTCTCTAGACAGTGCTGCAGCTGCTTCTCTGGTCCCAGTGGTAATTCCTCATTCTTAGTTCTGTAGACAATGCTGCTTGTCTGGTCCCAGTGGTAATTCCTCATTCTAAGTCCTCTAGGCAATGCTTCAAGCTGGTTCTCTGGCCCTGTTGGTAATCCCTCATTCTAAGTCTTCTAAGCAGTGCTGCTAGCTAGTTCTTTGGTCCCAGTGGTAATTCCTCATTATTTGTCCTGTAGACAATGCTGCAGCTTCTTCTCTTGTCCAAGTGGTAATTTCACATTCTAAATCCTCTAGACAGTGTTGCAACTGCTTCTCTGATTCCAATGGTAATCCCTCATTCATTGTATTGTAGACAATGATTCAGCTGCTTCTCTGGTCCCAGTGGTAATTCCCCATTCTCAGTCCTCTAGACAGTGCTGAAACTGTTTCTTTGGTCCCGTTGGTAATTCCTTATTCAGAGTTCTCTAGACAATGTTGCAAGCTGCTTCTCTCTGCCCGACGGTAATTGCTCATTCTAAATCCTCTAGGACGGTCTGCAGCTTCTTCTCTTGTCCCACTGGTAATTCCACATTCTAAGTCCTCTAGACAGTGCTGCAGCTGGTTCTCTGATCCCAGTGGTAATTCCTCATTCTTAGTTCTGTAGACAATGCTGCCTCTATAGTCCCAGCGGTAATTCCTCATTCTAAGTCCTCTAGGCAATGCTTCAAGCTGGTTCTCTGGTCCCGTTGGCAATCCCTCATTCTAAGTCTTCTAAGCAGTGCTGCTATCTGCTTCTCTGGTCCCAATGGTAATTCCTTCTCTAAGTTCTCTAGACATTGTGGCAGCTGCTTCTCTGGTGCCGGTGGTAATTCCTCATTCTTAGTCCTGTAGAGAATGCTGCAGCTGCTTCTAAGGTCCCGTCGGTAATTCTTCACTCTAAGGGCCAGATGTAGGAAGCCTTTTGCATGTCGCAAACTGCGAAAAACGCAGTTTGCGGCATGCAAAAGGCCGAACGCGATCCACAACCTCAAATTGCGAGTCGGTACCGACTTGCAATTTGAGGATGCGACTCGCAAATAGGAAGGGGTGTTCCCTTCATATTTGCCACTGCATCACCATTCTGAGTTGCTTTGTGACCGCGAATGCGGTCGCAAACCAACTCGCAGTTACCACCCACTTGAAGTGGGTGGTAACTCATTCGCAAAAGGGAAAGGGTCCCCGTGGGACCCCTTCCCCTTTGTGAATGCCAAAAAAATATTTTTTCAGAGCAGGCAGTGGTCCTATGGACCACTGCCTACTCTGAAAAAAACGAAACCAAATGGTTTCGGAAGTTTTTCTTTTTGCAACTCATTTTCCTTTAAGGAAAACGGGCTGCAAAAAGAAGAAAAAAACTGCTTCATTAAAAAAGCAGTCACAGACATGGAGGTCTGCTGTCTCCAGCAGGCCACCATCCCTGTGAGTGCATGGACTCGCTATGGGGTCGCAAAATGCGACCCACCTCATTAATATTCATGAGGTGGGTCTTTGCGACCCCTTAGCGAGTCGCAGAAGGTCTCTGAGACACCTTTCTGCATACAATTTTGCGAGTTGCAATTTGCCAGTCGGTCAGACTCGCAAATTGCAAGTCGCAAAATTTTCTAATGCTACATCTGGCCCTTAGTCCCTTAGACAATGCTGCAGCTGCATCTCTGGTGCCAGTAGTAATTCCTCATTCTAAGTCCTCTAAATGGTAATGCGGCTGCTTCCCTGGTCCCAGTGGTAACCCATCATTCTCAGTTCTCTGGGAAGTGCTGCAAGCTCGTTCTCTGCTCCCTTCAGTAATACCTCATTCTAAGTCCTCTAGACAGTGCGGCAGCTGCTTCTCTGGTCCCAAAGGTGATTCCACATTTTAACTTCTCTAGACAATGCTGCTAGCTGCTTCTCTGGTTCCAGTGATAATTTCTCATTCTTGGACCTGTAGAAAATACTGCAGCTGCTTCTTTTAACCCAGCGGTAATTCCACATTCTATGTCCTCTAGGCAGTACTGTTAGCTGCCTCTCTGGTCCCAGTGGGAATTCCTCATTCTAAGTCCTCTAGACAGTCCTGCTAGCTGATACTTTGGCCCTAGTGGTAATTCCACATTCTAAGAGGTCTAGACAGTGCTACTAGCTGCTTCTCTGGTCCCAGTAGTAATTCCTCATTCTTAGTACTGTAGACAATGCTACAGCTGCTTCTCTTGTCCCAGTGGTAATTCCTCATTATTTGCCGTCTAGGAAGTACTGTAAGCTGCTTCTCTGGTCCCGTCAGTAATTCCTCAGTATGAGTCCAGTAGACAATGCTACAAGCTGTGACCTGTCTGGTATTACTCATTCTAAGTACTGTAGGCAGTTCTGCTACCTGGTTATCTGATTCCAGTGGTAATTCCGCATTCTAAGTCCTCTATACAGTGCTGCAACTGCTTCTCCCGTCCCAGCAGCAATTACTAATTTTAAGTCCTCTAAACGGTGCTACTAGCTGCTTCTCTGGTCCCAGTGGTAATTCCCCATTCTTAGTCCTCTAGACCAGTGGTTCCCAACCTGTGGTCCGGGGATCCCTGGGGGCCGCGAAGCCTCCTCAGGGGGTCCGCGACTGATTAGTAAATTAAATAATATTAACTGATTAGGTCCCAGCTTTCATAAATGACTCGGTGGTGGGTCCCCGGATTTCAATAATGATTCAGTGTGGGTCCCCGGGTTCCAGTAATAGTAAAGTGGGGGTCCACAGAAGTCAAAAGGTTGGGAATCACTGCTCTAGACAGTGCTCCAGCTGCTTCGCTGGGATCAGTGGTAATTCCTCATTCTTAGTCCTGTAGACAATGCTGCTCCTCTGGTCCCAGTGGTAATTCCTCATTCTAAGTCCTCTAGACAGTTGTGCTAGCTGCTTCTCTGGTTCTGGTGGTAATTCCTCATTCTAATTCCTCAACACAGTGCTGCAGCTGCTTCCCTTGTCCCAGGGGTAATCCTTCTTTCTTAGTCCTCTAGGAAGTGTTTTTAACTGCTTCTCTGGTCCTGTCGGTAAGTTCTCATTATATGTCCTCTAGACAATGCTGCAAGCTGCTTTTCTTGGCCCGATGGTTATTGCTCATTGTAAGTCCTCTAGGCAGTGCTGCTAGCTGCTTCTCTGGTTCCAGTGGTAATTCCTGATTCTACGTCCTCTAGACAGTGCTGCAAATGGTTTTCTCGTCCCAGCAGTAATTATTAATTCTAAGTCCTCTACACAGTCCTGCTAGCTGCTTCCCTGGTCCCAGTGGTGATTCCCCATTCTAGGTTTTCTAGACAGTGCTCCAGCTGTTTCTCTGGTCTCAGTGGTAATTCCTCATTCTTAGTCCTGTTGACAATGCTGCTCCTCTGGTCCCAGTGGTAATTCCTCATTCTAAGTCCTCTATACAGTGCTGCAACTGCTTCTCTGTCCCAACAGTAATTACTAATTCTAAATCTTCTAGACAGTGCTGCTAGCTGCTTCTCTGGTCCCAGTGGTAATTCCCCATTCTAAGTCATCTGGACAGTGCTCCAGCTGCTTCTCTGGTCTCAGTGGTAATTCCTCATTCTAAGTCCTGTAGACAATGCTGCTCCTCTGGTCCCAGTGGTAATTCCTCATTCTAAGTCCTCAACACAATGCTGCAGTTGCTTCCCTTGTCCCAGGGGTAATTCTTCTTGCTTAGTCCTCTAGGAAGTGTTGGTGATTCCTCATTATATGTCCTCTAGACAATGCTGCAAGCTGCTTTTCTCGGCCCATAGTTTATTGCTCATTGTAAGTACTCTAGGCAGTGCTGTTAACTGCTTCTCTGGTTCTAGTGGTAATTCCTGATTCTAAGTCCTCTAGACAGTGCTGCAACTTCTTCTCTCGTCCCAGCAGTAATTACTAATTCTAAGTCCTATAGACAGTCCTGCTAGCTTCTTCCCTGGTCCCAGTGGTAATTCCCCATTCTAGGTTTTCTAGACAGTGCTCCAGCTGCTTCTCTGGTCTCAGTGGTAATTCCTCATTCTTAGTCCTGTAGACAAAGCTGCTCCTCTGGTCCCAGTGGTAATTCCTCATTCTAAGTCCTCTATACAGTGCTGCAACTGCTTCTCCGGCCCAACAGTAATTACTAATTCTAAATCTTCTAGACAGTGCTGCTTCTCTGATCCCAGTGGTAATTCCCCATTCTAAGTCCTCTACACAGTGCTCCAGCTGCTTCACTGGTCTCAGTGGTAATTCCTCATTCTTAGTCCTGTAGACAATGCTGCTCCTCTGGTCCCAGTGGTAATTCCTCATTCTAAGTCATCAACACAGTGCTACAGCTTCTTCCCTTGTCCCAGGGGTAATTCTTCTTTCTAAGTCCTCTAGGAAGTGTTTCTAGCTGCTTCTCTCATACTGGTGGTAATTCCTCATTATATGTCCTCTAGACAATGCTGCAAGCTGCTTTTCTCGGCCCATAGTTTATTGCTCATTGTAAGTCCTCTGGGCAGTGCTATTAGCTGCTTCTCTGGTTCCAGTGGTAATTCCTGATTCTAAGTCCTCTAGAGAGTGCTGCAACTGCTTCTCTCGTCCCAGCACTAATTATTAATTCCAAGTCCTCTAGACATTGCTGCTAGCTGCTTCTCTGGTCCCAGTGGTAATTCCCCTTTCATGGATTTATAGACAATGTTGCAGCTGCTTCTCTTGTCCCAGTGATAATTCCACATTCTAAGTCCTCTGGACAGTGCTTCAAGCTGCTTCTTTGGTCCCAGTGGTAATTCCTCATTCTTAGTCCTGTAGACAATGCTGGTCCTCTGGTCCCAGTGGTAATTCTCATTCTAAGTCCTCAACACAGTACTGCAGCTGCTTCCCTTGTCCCAGGGGTAATTCTTCTTTCGTAGTCCTCTAGGAAGTGTTTCTAGCTGCTTCTCTCATACTGTTGGTAATTCCTCATTATGGCCCTCATTCTGACCTTGGCGGTCTTTTCGCAAGACCGCTGAGTTACCGCCGCGGTGAAGACCGCCGACCGCGGCGGTGTGCCGCTGTGCGCATTCTGACCGCTGGGAGCGTTCCGCCGGAAAACCGCCAGCAGCCACACTGGCGGTCGGCGGGAAAGTGGAGACTGGTCAACCTCCACCGCCACGCCAGCAGAACACCGCCCACAGAATTACGACCCACATTTCCGTGTGGCGGTCTTCTGTTGGCGGTCTTCTGTTGGCGGTCACGTCCCTATGGCTCCCCTCGCCTCCCGGAGGACCAACGCACAAGGTAAGTTGATCGTCCGTGAGGGGAGGGGGTGGGGGGGTGTTGTGTGATGTGGGCGTGCATGGGGGTGTGCGTGTGAGTGTGTAGAGGGGGTGTGTGAGTGCGTGTATGCGGGCGGGGGGTGCTGCTGTGTCTATGGGTAATGTGTGCTGTTCGGCAGGTGCGCATGTCGGCATGTATGTGTGCGGGTATGTGTCCCCGTTGTGTATGTGTGTGTAGGGGGTGTGTATATGTGCATGTTGGGGGTGTGTGCATGTCGGGGTACATGTATGTGCATGTCGGGGTGGGGGTGGGGAGGGGGTTCGTACCACCTCTGGGGGGTGGCAGGGGGGTGGAGGGTGTGGGGGGAGGACTCGGGTGGGTAGTGGGGGGTGGGGGAGACCCCTATCAGTGCCAGGGAAGGAATTCCCTGGCCCCGATAGTGCTTACCGCCATGGTTCGCACGGCGGTTCCCGCCCGCAAGAAACCGCGGCGGTAGGCAGGGTCATAATACCCTTGGCGGTCTTGGGACGACCGCCGGGCCGGAGTGCGCAAACTCCAGCCCCGCGGTCATGACCGCCGTGGCGGTCGGAGTGGAGAAGTAGCGGTCGGTCGCGGCGGGGACCGCCGCGGTCAGAATGCCATTTTTAATACCGCCGGTCTGTTCGCGGTCCGACCGCCGTCTCTCCGCCGACAGCCAGGGTCAGAATGAGGGCCTATATGTCATCTAGACAATGCTGCAAGCTGCTTTTCTCTGCCCACAGGTTACTGCTCATTGTAAGTCCTCTAGGCAGTGCTGCTAGCTGCTTCTCTGGTTCTAGTGGTAATTCCTGATTCTAAGTCCTCTAGACAGTGCTGCAACTTCTTCTCTCATCCCAGTAGTAATTACTAATTCTAAGTCCTCTAGACAGTGCTGCTAGCTGCATCTCTGGTCCCAGTGGTAATTCCTCATTCTATGTCCTCTAGACAGTGCTGCTAGCTGATTCTCTGGTCCTGGTGGTAATTCCTCATTCTAATTCCTCAACACAGTGCTGCAGCTGCTTCCCTTGTTCCAGGAGTAATTCTTATTTCTTAGTCCACTATGAAGTGTTTTTAGCTGCTTCTCTGGTCCTGACGGTAATTTCTCATTATATGTCCTCTAGACAATGTTGCAAGCTTCTTTTCCCAGCCTGTCGGTTATTGGTCATTGTAAGTCCTCTAGGCAGCGCTGCTAGCTAATTCTCTGGTCCCAGTGGTAATTCCTCATTCTTAGTCCTGTAGACAATGCTGCAGCTGCTTCTCTGGCCGAAAAAAGAGGGGAGTATCCTGTAACCCTTACCTGCTTAGGATACCAACCAAACAGTAATCACAAAAAATACACCAGCAGGGAAGGGACAAATTCAGTAATTATTGCAAAAAAACAATAATAACTCTTGGTTTCAAAGGGGTAAAACTATTTCCCTTATTTATTTCATTTACTAATACGCAACAGCAACAGAGTCAAAGGCAAACTGCCTATCTATAACTTAATGACACTCAAGTGAACCTATATACACTTATATATACACATTTACATTAGTACCAAACATGTGGGACAAACAAGACATACATTGTCTAGAAACATGTGCCCTACTCCAACACTTTATAAGAAAGTCACATAAAACATTAAACATAGTGATCAATAAACATATGGTGACCAGGGGTCTCGCACCCAGCTGTATACTGCCTTGAATTTTTTAGAAGGTAGTAAGTAGTGCTATAAACCAATTTATTGGGAAACAATTCATTATTTGCCCAGACTCCTTGGCCCCATGAACAATATGTCGACGCGTTTCGGCCTAACAGCTCAAGGCCTCATCAGGACTGTTGGAGAACGCTGGCAACACTTTGGGGGTGATTCTAACCCTGGCGGTCGGTGTTAAAGCGGCGGCCAACCCGCCAACAGGCTGGCGGTAAAAAATATGTAATTCAGACCCTGGCGGGAACCGCCAACACAGACAGCCACTTTAACACTCCGACCGCCACGGCGGTACAAACAAACAGCGCGGCGGTCACCGCCAACAGCCAGGCGGCAGACAATGTACCGCCCACACTATCACAACTCACCAATCCGCCACCTTTTCCGGGGCGGGAGCACCGCCGATAAAAACACGGCGGAAACAGACTACAGACGGGAAAACGCTCACCACTACGCACTCCAGGAGGAAGGAGGACAGCATGGAACCCGAATTAAACATCCTACCTGCTCTCGTCTACCTTCTCATCTACCACGAGTACGAAGTCCGGCGCAGACGACAACGGTGAGTACTGCACCTACGACACACGGGAGGACGAAAGGTTACGGGCACACACATATGCGACCCCCCCCCCAACTATGTACACACCAATGCAGAGCAACAAGTCACAGTGACACCACCCAAACACCCCAGAAAAATGCTAGGACATAATCAAATTTTGAATAAATATTTATGTACCAAAAAGCTCCTGAAAATTATCGTACAACCATGAAAGATATTCACAAGAAAACAAATGACATACACATCAGTGTATAACTGAAGTAACAAGTCCTGCACATCCTACGAATTCATCATGTCCGTGGGCCAAAGTTTTGAGAAACAAGGGCAAAGCCCACACAGGAGACCTGAGTCCTTTGGAGAGAACACTGCAGGGGCATCAGATGTAAAAACTACAGGCACCTCAGGGGGAAGGGAAGGGGGGGGCACCACAGCCACATGAGTCCACGACGCCAGATCCACGAGGAGCCACCATGCCCACTGTACCATCCTGGGGAGTGCAAAGCCACAGTCTCTCAATGTCTCTACAGTGGGTGGGCTGCCCACTGTACCATCCTGGGGAGTGCAAAGCCACAGTCTCTCAATGTCTCTACAGTGGGTGGGCTGCCCACTGTACCATCCTGGGGAGTGCAAAGCCACAGTCTCTCAATGTCTCTACAGTGGGTGGGCTGCCCACTGTACCATCCTGGGGAGTGCAAAGCCACAGTCTCACAATGTCACTACAGTGGGTGGGCTGCCCACTGTACCATCCTGGGGAGTGCAAAGCCACAGTCTCACAATGTCACTACAGTGGGTGGGCTGCCCACTGTACCATCCTGGGGAGTGCAAAGCCACAGTCCATCAGGTGGATGACAGTCTCCACTGGTCAAGGAGGAGGCATGGTGGGCACAGTGAACCATAAACAGTGCTTGAGACGGCGGTGCCCAGCGGAGCGGTGCTTGAGATGAAGGGCCCAGCGGAGCGGTGCTTGAGATGAAGGGCCCAGCGGAGCGGTGCTTGAGATGAAGGGCCCAGCGGAGCGGTGCTTGAGATGAAGGGCCCAGCGGAGCGGTGCTTGAGACGGCGGTGCCCAGCGGAGCGGTGCTTGAGAAGAAGGGCCCAGCGGAGCGGTGCTTGAGAAGAAGGGCCCAGCGGAGCGGTGCTTGAGAAGAAGGGCCCAGCGGAGCGGTGCTTGAGATGAAGGGCCCAGCGGAGCGGTGCTTGAGAAGAAGGGCCCAGCAGAGCGGTGCTTGAGACGGCGGTGCCCAGCGGAGCGGTGCTTGAGATGAAGGGCCCAGCGGAGCGGTGCTTGAGACGGCGGTGCCCAGCGGAGCGGTGCTTGAGATGAAGGGCCCAGCGGAGCGGTGCTTGAGAAGAAGGGCCCAGCGGAGCGGTGCTTGAGAAGAAGGGCCCAGCGGAGCGGTGCTTGAGATGAAGGGCCCAGCGGAGCGGTGCTTGAGATGAAGGGCCCAGCGGAGCGGTGCTTGAGATGAAGGGCCCAGCGGAGCGGTGCTTGAGACGGCGGTGCCCAGCGGAGCGGTGCTTGAGAAGAAGGGCCCAGCGGAGCGGTGCTTGAGAAGAAGGGCCCAGCGGACGGTGCTTGAGATGAAGGGCCCAGCGGAGCGGTGCTTGAGAAGAAGGGCCCAGCGGAGCGGTGCTTGAGACGGCGGTGCCCAGCGGAGCAGTGCTTGAGATGAAGGGCCCAGCGGAGCGGTGCTTGAGACGGCGGTGCCCAGCGGAGCGGTGCTTGAGATGAAGGGCCCAGCGGAGCGGTGCTTGAGAAGAAGGGCCCAGCGGAGCGGTGCTTGAGAAGAAGGGCCCAGCGGAGCGGTGCTTGAGATGAAGGGCCCAGCGGAGCGGTGCTTGAGATGAAGGGCCCAGCGGAGCGGTGCTTGAGACGGCGGTGCCCAGCGGAGCGGTGCTTGAGAAGAAGGGCCCAGCGGAGCGGTGCTTGAGATGAAGGGCCCAGCGGAGCGGTGCTTGAGAAGAAGGGCCCAGCGGAGCGGTGCTTGAGACGGCGGTGCCCAGCGGAGCGGTGCTTGAGATGAAGGGCCCAGCGGAGCGGTGCTTGAGACGGCGGTGCCCAGCGGAGCGGTGCTGGAGACGGCGGTGCCCAGCGGAGCGGTGCTTGAGAAGAAGGGCCCAGCGGAGCGGTGCTTGAGAAGAAGGGCCCAGCGGAGCGGTGCTTGAGAAGAAGGGCCCAGCGGAGCGGTGCTTGAGATGAAGGGCCCAGCGGAGCGGTGCTTGAGACGGCGGTGCCCAGCGGAGCGGTGCTTGAGAAGAAGGGCCCAGCGGAGCAGTGCTTGAGACGGCGGGGCCCTGTTCAGCGGTGCCTATCTTCACGGCGGGGCCCTGTTCAGCGGTGCTCTTCTGCACGGCGGGGCCCTGTTCAGCGGTGCCTATCTTCACGGCGGGGCCCTGTTCAGCGGTGCTCTTCTGCACCGCGGGCCCTGTTCAGCGGTGCTCTTCTGCACGGCGGGGCCCTGTTCAGCGGTGCCTATCTTCACGGCGGGGCCCTGTTCAGCGGTGCTCTTCTGCACGGCGGGGCCCTGTTCAGCGGTGCCTATCTTCACGGCGGGGCCCTGTTCAGCGGTGCTCTTCTGCACCGCGGGCCCTGTTCAGCGGTGCTCTTCTGCACGGCGGGGCCCTGTTCAGCGGTGCCTATCTTCACGGCGGGGCCCTGTTCAGCGGTGCTCTTCTGCACCGCGGGCCCTGTTCAGCGGTGCTCTTCTCCACGGCGGGCCCTGTTCAGCGGTGCTCTTCTCCACGGCGGGCCCTGTTCAGCGGTGCTCTTCTTCACCGCGGGCCCTGTTCAGCGGTGCTCATCCAGCAGGTCAAGGGAGCCAGACCTGGCCGGAACTCCCTGCTCAGTCGCCCTCGGACCGTGACGTTTCTGGACCCTTCGGGGACGGACTCCTGGCCTCCTTAGTGTCCTCCTTCCCAGCTTGGATGTGGCATGTGGGGTCCACCTTCTCCGCGCTCCTGCTGCCCTTCCGCTCCTTTGATGGGGCTCTCGGGCCCTTGCCTCCCCTAGATGGTGTGGGTGGTGAAGTGGCCGCACATTGCTCCTTGGGGGCAGCCCTGTCGGTCCTCACACGGCGGCCCTTGTTTTTGCGGGTCCTCTTGCCGGGGGGGGGCTGGACGTGTCCTTGCTGCTGATCGATGTGTCACTGCTGGCAAAGGGTGGGCTCCAGAACCCATGCACAACAGTGACACCCGAAGCTGGGCTGGTGGTGGCTGCGGTGCTCTGGGAATATGGATGGGGGAGCTCATCGGGGGGAAAGAGGTCAAGGTTAGCCATGAAAAGTTTTTTAGGGCCAAGGTAAAGGGTAGGAGAAGTGGAGATGGAAGTGGAGGTAGAGGAGGTGGTTGTAGGAGAGTCAGGTGTGCTGTCATTGGGTGAAGGTGCTGGTGCTGTAGGCTGTCGTGAGGTGGATGGCTGTTGGGTGGGTGGCTGCCTGCGTTTGTGTGTCTTGGAAGAGGGGGTGACAGACACAGTGGGAGAGGACACAGGGGACGTGTAAATGGCAGTGGGGGTGGTGACTGCACGAGTGTGGACTGTACTGGAGGGTGAGGTGGTGATGGAAGCACTGGCTGATGTTGGGGTGCATGCAGGTGTGAGTGTAGACGTCACAGGGAGGGAGGAGGGAGACGAGGAGGAGGGGGACACAGGGGTGGCAGTGGCTGTTGGCATGTCTGCATGTGGATGTTGCTTGGGTGAGTGTTTGTGGGATCTGTGGTGCTTGTGTTTGGATGAGCTGCTCTTGGGTGTTGAGGTGTGTGCAGGCTGGTCTGATGGTGTGGATGGGATAGGCTGAGGAACAGGAGACAGAGAAAGGCTGGAGGCAGTTAGAAGAGGGAGGCTGGAAACAGGGACAATGGCTGCCGTCAGTGCTGAGGCCAGAGCAGTGAACGCTTGTTGATGGGCAGCCTGACCCGAATGAATGCCCTCCAGGTACGCATTGATCTGTTGCACCTCCCTTTGCACAACCTGGATGGCATTCAAAAGGGTCGTCTGCCCAACAATGAGCGTCCTTACCAGGTCAATGAGCTCCGCACTGAGGGCAGCAGGGGCAACAGGGGCAGGGGCTGAGGTGCCTGGGGCGAAGGAGACGCGCGCCTTCCTGGGCGAACGGGCACGGAGCGAAGACTGAGGGGCTGCTGGGAGGGCAGGGCTGGTGCGCTGGGTGGCGGCTGTACCTGTAGAGGCGGGGGGCACGGATGTTGCCGCCACTGCTAGGGAGCTCCCATCCGAGGACGTGTCGCTGTCGCTGCTCTCACCAGCGGTCCCCGTCGTGGTGCTCCCCTCGCCCTCCGGATCACTGGTGCCCTCGGTGTCTGTTCCTGGGCCCACCGGGGCCTTGTGTCCTGCAGCTCCCTCGTGCTCCGATGCCAAATCTCCTCCGCCTGATGATGCTAATGCACACATGCACAAGAAGATGAAGAGAAAGGGTGGGGGGAGAAAAAAGAAGACCAGGTTGAGTGCATGCAATGTCAACACCGTTGGCGGAGAGGACAGACACAGGAGCCTAATGCACTAAGCCGCGCATTCGGGGTACACTACTCAGTACTACTGACTAGGACAACAGGCCAAGAGACGTCAAACGCGCACATGGGAGATGCTGGACCTTCAATGGCTGTACTTGTCACCCTACAGAGGTGGGGGCCGGGGGCACAGGGCCATGCCTAAGGGAGAGGACTACACTACAGAAAGCGCCCTGGCCTAATGTCACCCACAGCCCTCCTCCCCCACCCAGACGCCTCCACTGCGCAGAAAGATAGGAGAATGTGCTGATACTCACCCCCTTGTGTCTGCTGTGATGTCTTAAAGCGCCCATCCAATTCTAGGTAGGCCACCGCCAGGATCCGGGACATCAGGGGGGTCATGGTGCGACTGGCACCCCTCCTAGGTTGGGAGGCCATCCCCAGCAGTGTTTCTGCGGTGTTCCTTGTTCCGCGGCGGATGTCCTCCCACCTCTTGCGGCAGTGGGTGCCCCGTCTGTTGTGGACCCCCAAGTTCCGGACTTCCTTGGCGATGGCACGCCAAATCTCGATCTTCTGATGGGCGGTGACCTATTTGACATGTACAGGGTGGAAAGGAGGAAATCATCAATGACCTGCATGTTAGATGTGATTGGCCCCCCCCACCAACTTTGCCATATGGCACATGCTCTCATCTGTCGGGCCTTGCACTCCTCATTCGCCCCCCCCACCAACTTACATCCACCCCAATCCACACAGGCATAGCCCATTCCATGTGCACCCGGTGTACTCACTTGTTGGTCTGGAGGACCGTAGAGTAGCGCATACTGGGGGAGGACCCCATCCACGAGCTTCTCCAACTCTTCAGACGTGAAGGCAGGGGCCCTTTCCCCAGTCGCAGCAGCCATTGTATCTTCCAGACCGAGGTCACAGCAGCACTTGCAGTATAGGTCCTCTCCTGTGGATGATCAGGTCTCGAGTGATTAAGCAGATAGAAAATGGCGGTCACGCCCGTGGCAGTGCGTACCGCGGCGGTGCGTACCGCGACCGCCGGCGCACTTCGTCATTGGCTCCTGAAACCCATAGGCTTCAATGTTAACCAATGCGGCTTTGCGCCGCGGTCTTCGACCGCCTACCGCCACGGTGTGCCCCGCCAGCGCATTGACCTCACATCCCATTGTCCCACTTCACAGGTCAGGCAGCCACCATTTCAAGGGCCTACATGGCTTAATTTTGACTGCGACACACAGGCCTAGGCCTTGCATTGCCACACATACACGCCTTTCAACCCATTGCCATTCTTTAACTGTGCAAGCTGTCTGTACGTACCTGTGGTTTGGCTGACTCTGTGCTCCATGTTGTCCTTCCTAGGCACCGTCCGCTGGGACTTGGGATGAGAAGGAGGAATCCTCGCGTGTACCGACCGCTGGTGGACCTGTCGACAATGGAAGAACGCCATATAATACTTCGATACAGACTTGACCGTGCCACTATCCATGAACTGTGTGCCCAGCTGGAGCCAGCCCTGATGTCCCCCATCCGCCAACCCACAGGGATTCCCCCTCTGGTGCAGGTTTTGTCAGTCCTCCATTTTTTGGCAAGTGGGTCATTCCAGACCACAGTGGCCATGTCATCTGGAATGTCTCAGCCTATGTTTTCAAAGATTTTGAGGAGAGTGTTGTCTGCCCTGATGAAACTCATGCGGAGCTACATCATTTTCCCAGAGGAGGGTGACTTGCCCACAGTGAAGGGTGATTTCTATGCCCTTGGACATATCCCCAACATCATTGGTGCCATTGATGGGACCCATGTGGCTTTGGTACCCCCAAAAGACGATGAG
Organism: Pleurodeles waltl; assembly: GCF_031143425.1. Lineage (NCBI taxonomy): Eukaryota > Metazoa > Chordata > Amphibia > Caudata > Salamandridae > Pleurodeles > Pleurodeles waltl. The sequence goes on from NC_090440.1 coordinate 1,285,180,780, forward strand.
CAGGTGTACCGAAACAGAAAAAGTTATCATTCGATGAATGTCCAGGTAGTCTGTTTGGCTGACCAGTACATCTCCCATGTAAATGCCAAGTTCCCAGGGTCAGTGCATGACGCGTATGTGATGCGAAATAGCAGCATCCCCTATGTGATGGAGCAGCTACAGAGACAACGTGTGTGGCTAATAGGTGACTCTGGTTACCCCAACCTGCCTTGGCTACTGACCCCAGTAAGGAATCCCCGGACCAGGGCAGAGGAACGGTACAATGAGGCCCATGGGCGAACTAGGAGGATCATCGAAAGGACCTTTGGCCTCCTGAAGGCCAGGTTTAGGTGCCTGCATATGACTGGGGGATCCCTGATGTACTCACCAAAGAAGGTGTGCCACATCATCGTGGCCTGCTGTATGCTTCACAATCTGGCATTGCGACGTCAGGTTCCTTTCCGGCAGGAGGATGGTGCAGATGGTGGTGTTGAAGCAGCTGTGGAGCCTGCGGAGAGTGAAGAGGAGGAAGACTCAGAGGACGACACAGACAACAGGGACAGAGTAATAGAACAGTATTTCCAGTAGCACACAGGTAATAATCACCCATGCCATTTTACATTTCCTGAAAGCCTCCTGCATCTCAACTTTGTCGGTTTCCCCCCAGACCTATGAACATGATGTTTGATTTTCCCTTCCCTTTTCTGTGCTGTATGAGCCACTGCGTGACCTCGGCTTGGTTGGCCCATGGACTAATGCTAAGTTACCTCGGTATGTGTAATTCACAATGTTAACAATACGTAATTGATATGTAATGTGTCATACATTTGTAAATAAGACAGGCTGAGTCCTGATTGATTTCAGTGCAATGTGTGATTTATTATTAGTGCATAGATATTGGTACATGATAGTGAAACAGTGATGGGTGGGGGTGGAGTAATGTCCATGGCGGAGTCCAGTTCTCAGTCTCACAGGTGCATTGTCCATATGCCTGTGGCAGGATGGAGCAGGGGCAGTTCAAGGTTTGACAGGGTGGCAATGTGGGACAGTGGGAGGACTTCAGGGGGTATGTGATGCTGGCGGGGGACTTGACATCCTACTCTGTCGGTTTTTTTGATCTCAGGCTCCTTTTGCGGGGCGGTTGTTGTTCAGCAGGAGGTGGGGCTCTGGTGGGCTGTCGTTGTGTTGGGGCCTCCTGTCCACTAGCGCCGGCGGAGGTGGTAGGCTGTTCCTGTTCCTGGCTAGTGACAGGGGCCCTGTGTGATGCCACATGGTCCCGAAACGTGTCCTCTATGCGGTTCAGGGCCTGGACTATGCTCCCCATAGCGGTTGAGATGTTGCTGAGTTGGTCGCTGAACCCCATGTAGCGTTGCTCCTGCTGTGCCTGGATCTCCTGGAACCTGGCCAGTACCGTCGCCATTGTCTCTTGTGAGTGGTGGTAGGCAGCCATGATGGTGGTGAGGGCCTCTTGGAGAGTGGGTTCCCTGGGCCTCTCCTCCCCCCCCTGTCGCACAGCAGCCCTCCGAGTTGCCCTGTTTCCCTGGGCCTCTGTCCCCTGGACGGTGTGCCCACTCCCACTGCCCCCAGGTCCCTGTTGTTGTTGGGTTGGTGGGTTACCCTGGGGGCCCTGTAGTGGTAGACACACCGCTGCTTGACCTGTCCTAGAGACAGAGGCATGGGCCCGCTGGGTGGGAGCTGTGCTGTTGTTCCCAGAGGGGGTTGGGTCTGCAGTGGACTGTGTCTGGGTGAGGGGAACCGACTGCCCAGAGGTCCCCGATGGTCCGGCCTGGTCGTCAGGTTCCAGGTCGACAGAGCTGCTGTCATCACTAGTGGCCTGTTCCGGGGGTGGGATGGACATTTCTGGTCCCTCCTGACCGGTGTGTTGTCGTTCGGGTCCTGCATGGGGTAAGAGGGTATGGTTATTGTTTCTGTGTGTGCATTAGCTTGCGTTTTATGGGTGCCCTTGTCCCCCAGTGCTGGCATTCCCTTGGGGGAGGTGTTGTGAGGGTGTTTTGTGGGGGGGGGTGATGGGTATGTGCAGTGGTCATGCTTAGGTGATGGGTGTCCATAGTTTGGGGGTGGCATGCAGTGGTTGGTGTTGGGTGGATTGTGCTGGGGAGACATTCTCAGGGAGGATGTGTGCTGGGGGGTTGGGGGTGAGGGTGGGGGTTAGCATGCTGGGGGGGGTGAAGTGGTTGGGCTTGTACTTACCAGAGTCCATTCCTCCGTGTACTCCAGCGAGGCCATCAGGATGCAGGATGTTGAGTACCTCTTGCTCCCATGTTGTGAATTCGGGTGGAGTGGGTGGGGGTCCCCCGCCAGTCTTCTGCACTGCGATGTTGTGTCGCGAGACCATCGAGCGCACCTTCCCCCGTAGGTCGTTCCATCGTTTGCGGATGTCCTCTCGATTTCTGGGATGCTGTCCCACCGCGTTGACCCTGTCCACGATCCGCTGCCAGAGCTCCGCCTTCCTTGCTATGGTGGTGTCCTGGACCTGTGAGCCGAAGAGCTGGGGTTCCACTCTTATGATCTCCTCCACCATGACCCGGAGTTCTTGGTCCGAAAAGCGTGGGTGCCTTTGTGGTGCCATGGGGTGGTGTGTATGAGGTGTGGGGTGGTGTATGTGATGATGTGTGTGTTGGTGTGTGGGGCTTTGTGCTTCTATGTGGTGTGTGTGATGTTGCGGTGAGCCTCTGTGTGTCTGGCTCTCTATTCTCTGATGTGTCTCTCTCTCCTTCGTCTCTGGTTTTTGTTGGTAGGGGTTTGTGGGTGATGTGGGTGTGTGTTTTATATGGTATTGGATGTGTGGGAGTGGTGTGTGTATGTTTTTCAGGTGTGTGCCTTTCAAATTGTCCAATGTGGTAGGGGTTTGTAAAGGTGTGTGTATTTTGACCGCGGCGGTGTGTACCGCCAATGGAATACCGCGGTTGAATGACCGCCGCGTCGATTTGCCGGTCATAATGGGATGGGCGTATTTCTGTTGGCGTGGCGGTGGAGGTTTGGTCTTCTCCAGTTTACCGCTGGCCGCTGATGTGGCGGACTGCAGTGGAGGGCAGATTTTCGGAGGTTTTGCAGTTGTGGGTCAGAATGTCCGTGGCGGCTGGCCGCAGCGGTATTGTGGCGGCCTTCTGACCGGCGGTAAGCGGCTTTTACCGCCGAGGTCAGAATGACCCCCTTTGTGTCTGTCGAGAAAGTTTCCACACTAAATTACCCAGTTGGCGAGTGCTAATTATTTCCGGCACTCGTTTCGAATACCGACCTCTGTCTGGTAATTACGCCAGGCTCTATACTTCTAATCTAATACCGGTCAGCAATAGTCAGCGGAACCATTGTCATTGGACGCTGTACGGACGCGGCTCTTACTCAAACATGAGTCGCGGCAGCTGCTTCTCTCGTCCCAGTGGTAATTTCTCATTCTTTGTCCTCTGGAAGTGCTGCAAGCTTCTTCTCTGATCCTGTTAGTAAATACTCATTCTAGGTCCACTATAAAATGCTGCAAGATGCTTCTCTGGACCCAATGGTAATTCCTCATTCTAAGTCCTCAACACAATGCTGCAGTTGCTTCTCTGGTCCTAGTGGTAATACCTCATTCTTGGTCCTCTAGGAAGTGTTGCACGCTGCTTCTCTGGTCCCGTTATTAATTCCTCATTCTGAGTCCTCTAGACAATGCTGCAAGCTGCTTTTCTCTGCCTGTCGGTTTTTGCTCATTGTAAGCCCTCTAGACAGCACTGCTAGCTGCTTTTTTAGTTCCAGTTGTAATTCCTGATTCTATGTCCTCTAGAGAGTGCTGCTGGTTGCTTCTCTGGTCCCAGTGGTAATTCCTCATTCTTTGTCCTTTAGGAAGTGCTGCAAGCTGCTTCTCTGATCCCGTTAGTAATTACTCATTCTAAGTCCACTAGACAATGCTGCAAGCTGCTTCTCTGGACCAAATGGTAATTTCTCATTCTAAGTCCTCAACACATGGCTGCAGTTGCTTACCTTGTTCCAGGGGTAATTCCTCATTCTTAGTCCTCTACGAAGTGCTGCTAGCTGCTTCTCTGGTCCTCTCGGTAATTCCTCATTCTAAGTCTTCTATACAATGCTGCTAGCTGTTTCTCTGTTCCCGTGGGTAATTTCTCATTCTATATCCACTAGACAATGCTGCAAGATGTTTCGCTGGTCCTGTCGGTAGTTCGTCATTCTAAGTCCTCTAGGAATTGCTGCTAGTTCCTTTCTGGTGTCAGTGGTAATTCCTCATTCTAAGTCCTCTAGACAATGCTACAAGCTGCTTTTCTGGTGCAGTCAGTAATTCCTCATTCTAATTCCTCTAAGCAGTCCTCCTAGCTGCTTCTCTGGTCCCAGGGGTAATTACTCATCTTAGTCCTCTGGATGGTGTTACGGTTGGTTCTCTGGTCCCAGTGGTAAGTCATCTTTCTTAGTTCTCTGGGAAGTGCTGCAAGCTCCTTCTCTGCATCCGTCGGTAATACCTAATTCTATGTCCTGTAGACAGTGCTGCAGCTACGTCTTTGGTCACAACGGTAAATCCACATTTGAACTCCTCTAGACAGTGCTACCTGCTGCTTCCCTGGTCCCAGTGATAATTCCTCATTCTTGTCACTGTAGACAATGATGGAGCTGCTTCACTTGTCCCAAAGGTAATTCCACATTCTAAGTTCTCTAAGCAGTACTGCTAGCTTCCTCTCTGGTACCAGTGGTAATTCCTCATTCTGACTCCTCTATACAGTTCTGCTAGCTGCTTCTTTGGTCCCAGTAGTAATACCTAATTCTAAGTCTTCTAGACAGTGTTGCTAGCTGCTTCTTTGGTCCCAGTGGTAATTCTACATTCTAAGTCCTGTAGAGAGTGCTGCTAGCTGCTTCTCTAGTCCCAGTAGTAATTCCTCATTCTTAGTCCTGTAGAAAATAGTACAGCTGCTTTTCTAGTCCGAGTGGTAATTCCTCTTTTTTTACCCTCTAGGAAGTGCTGCAAGCTGCTTCTCTGGTCCCGTCTGCAATTCCTCAGTATAAGTTCACTAAACAATACTGCAAGATGGGACCTGTCTGTAAATACTCATTCTAGGTACTATAGGCAGTGCTGCTAGCTGCTTATCGGGTCCCAGTGGTAGTTCCTCATTCTAAGACCTCTAGACAATGTTGCTAGCTGCTTCTCTAGTCTTAGTGATAATTCCTCATTCTAATCCTCAACATAGTGTCACAGCTGCTTCTCCGGTTCCAGTGGTAGTTCCTCATTCTTAATCCTCTAGGATGTGATGCTAGCTGCTTCTCTGGTCCCCTCGGTAATTCCTCATTCTAAGTCCTCTAGACAATGCTGCAAGCTGCTTCTGTGGTCCCTTGGTTAATTTTTTATTCTCAGTCCTCTAGACAATGCTGCAAATACTTCTCTGGTCCTGTGGGTACTTCCTCATTCTAAGTCCTCTAGGTAGTGCTGCTTGGTGCTTTCTGGTCCCAGTGGTTAGTACTCATTCTGAATCCCCTAGGCAATGCTGCAAGCTGGTTCTCTGGTCCCGTCAGTAATTCCTCATTCTACGTCTTCCAAGCAGTGCTGCTAGCTGCTTTTCTGGTCCCAGTGGTAATTCCTCATTCTAAGTCCTCTAGACAGTGCTGCTAGCTACTTCTCTGCTATAAGTGCTAATTCCTCATTATTTGTCCTGTGGACAATGCTGCAGCTTCTTCTCTTGTCCCAGTGGTACTTTCACATTCTAATTTCTCTAGACAGTGCTGCAGCTGCTTCTCTGGTCCCAGTGGTAATTCCTCATTCTTAGTTCTGTAGACAATGCTGCTTCTCTGGTCCCAGAGGCAATTCCTCATTCTAAGTACTCTAGGCAATGCTTCAAGCTGGTTCTCTGGACCTGTTGGTAATCCCTCATTTTAAGTCTTCTAAGGAGTGCTGCTAGCTAGTTCTTTGGTCCCGGTGGTAATTCCCATTCTTTGTCCTGTAGACAGTTCTACAGCTGCTTCTCTGGTCCCGTTGGTAATTCCTTATTCTGAGCCCTCTAGACAATGTTGCAAGCTGCTTCTCTTGCCCAAGTGGTAATTCCACATTCTAAGGCCTCTAGACAGTGTTGCAGCTGCTTCTCTGATTCCAGTGGTAATCCCTCATTCTTAGTCCAGTAGACAATGATTCAGCTGGTTCTCTGCTCCCAGTGGTAATTCCCCATTCTCAGTCCTCTAGACAGTGCTACAGCTGCTTCTCTGGTCCCGTTGGTAATTCCTTATTCTAAGTCCTCTAGACAATGTTACAAGCTGCTTCTCTCTGCCCGTCGGTAATTGCTCATTCTAAGTCCTCTAGGAAGTGCTGCAGCATCTTCTCTTGTCCCACTGGTAATTCCACAGTCTAAGTCCCCTAGACAGTGCTGCAGCTGGTTCTCTGGTCCCAGTGGTAATTCCTCATTCTTAGTTCTGTAGACAATGCTGCCTCTATGGTCCCAGTGGTAATTCCTCATTCTACATCCTCTAGACAATGCTGCTATCTGCTTCTCTGGTCCCAGTGGTAATTCATTTTCTAAGTTCTCTAGACATTATGGCAGCTGCTTCTCTGGTGCAAGTGGTAATTCCTCATTCTTAGTCTTGTAGAGAATGCTGCAGCTGCTTCTCTGGTCCCCTTGGTAATTCTTCACTCTTTGTCCCTTAGACAATGCTGCAGCTGCTTCTTTGGTGCCAGCAGTAATTTGTAATTCTAAGTCCTCTACATGGTGTTGCGACTGCTTCTCTGGTCCCAGTGGTAACTCATCATTCTTAGTTCTCTGGGAAGTGCTGCAAGCTCCTTCTCTGCTCCCTTCAGTAATACCTCATTCTAAGTCCTCTAGACAGTGCTGCAGCTGCTTCTCTGGTCCCAAAGATAATTTCACATTTTAACTTCTCTAGACAATGCTGCTAGCTGCTTCTCTTGTTCCAGTGATAATTTCTCATTCTTGGACCTGTAGATAATAGTGCAGCTGCTTCTTTTATCCCAGTTGTAATTCCACATTCTATGTCCTCCAGGCAGTACTGTTAGCTGCCTCTCTGGTCCTAGTGGGAATTCCTCATTCTAAGTCCTCTAGACAGTCCTGCTAGCTGCTACTTTGGTCCCAGGGTAATTCCACATTCTAAGAGGTCTAGACAGTGTTACTAGCTGCTTCTTTTGTCCCAGTAGTAATTCTTCATTCTTAGTCCTGTAGACAATGCTACACTTACCCCTCTGGTCCCAGTGGCAATTCCTCATTCTTTGCCCTCTAGGAAGTACTGTAAGCTGCTTCTCTGGTCCCGTCAGTAATTCCTCAGTATAAGTCCACTAGACAATACTACATGCTGGGGCCTGTCTGTTATTACTCATTCTAAGTACTGTAGGCAGTTCTGCTAGCTGGTTATCTGTTCCCAGTGGTAATTCCTCATTCTAAGTCCTCTGTACAATGCTGCAACTGCTTCTCCGTCCCAGCAGTAATTACTAATTCTAAGTCCTCTAGACAGTGCTGCTACCTGCTTCTCTGATCCCAGTGGTAATTCCCCATTCTAAGTCCTCTAGACAGTGGCCCAGCTGCTTCTCTGGTATCAGTGGTAATTTCTCATTCTTAGTCCTGTAGACAATGCTGTTCCTCTGGTCCCAGTGGTACTTCCTCATTCTGAGTCCTCTAGACAGTGCTGCTTCTATGGTCCTGGTGGTAATTCCTCATTCTAATTTATCAACACAGTGTTGCAGCTGATTCCCTTGTCCATGGGGTAATTCTCTTGCTTAGTCCTCTAGGAAGTGTTTCTAGCTGCTTCTCTGGTCCTGCGGCAATTCCTCATTATATGTCCTCTACACAATGCTGCAAGCTGCTTTTCTGGTCCCATTGGTTATTGCTCATTGTAAGTCCTCTAGGCAGTGCTGCTAGCTGCTTTTCTGGTTCCAGTGGTAATTCCTGATTCTAAATCCTCTAGACAGTGCTGCAACTGCTTCTCTTGTCCCAGCAGTAATTATTAATTCTAAGCCCTCTAGACAGTGCTGCTAGCTGCTTCTCTCGTCCTGGTGGTAATTCCCCAATCTAATTCCTCTAGACAGTGCTCCAGCTGCTTCTCTGGTCCCAGTGGTAGTTCCTCATTCTAAGCCCTCTAGACAATGTTGCTAGCTGCTTCTCTAGTCTTAGTGATAATTCCTCATTCTAATCCTCAACATAGTGTCACAGCTGCTTCTCCGGTTCCAGTGGTAGTTCCTCATTCTTAATCCTCTAGGATGTGATGCTAGCTGCTTCTGTGGTCCCCTCGGTAATTCCTCATTCTAAGTCCTCTAGACAATGCTGCAAGCTGCTTCTGTGGTCCCTTGGTTAATTTTTTATTCTCAGTCCTCTAGACAATGCTGCAAATACTTCTCTGGTCCTGTGGGTACTTCCTCATTCTAAGTCCTCTAGGTAGTGCTGCTTGGTGCTTTCTGGTCCCAGTGGTTAGTACTCATTCTGAATCCCCTAGGCAATGCTGCAAGCTGGTTCTCTGGTCTCGTCAGTAATTCCTCATTCTACGTCTTCCAAGCAGTGCTGCTAGCTGCTTTTCTGGTCCCAGTGGTAATTCCTCATTCTAAGTCCTCTAGACAGTGCTGCTAGCTACTTCTCTGCTATAAGTGCTAATTCCTCATTCTTTGTCCTGTGGACAATGCTGCAGCTTCTTCTCTTGTCCCAGTGGTACTTTCACATTCTAATTTCTCTAGACAGTGCTGCAGCTGCTTCTCTGGTCCCAGTGGTAATTCCTCATTCTTAGTTCTGTAGACAATGCTGCTTCTCTGGTCCCAGAGGCAATTCCTCATTCTAAGTACTCTAGGCAATGCTTCAAGCTGGTTCTCTGGACCTGTTGGTAATCCCTCATTTTAAGTCTTCTAAGGAGTGCTGCTAGCTAGTTCTTTGGTCCCGGTGGTAATTCCCATTCTTTGTCCTGTAGACAGTTCTACAGCTGCTTCTCTGGTCCCGTTGGTAATTCCTTATTCTGAGCCCTCTAGACAATGTTGCAAGCTGCTTCTCTTGCCCAAGTGGTAATTCCACATTCTAAGGCCTCTAGACAGTGTTGCAGCTGCTTCTCTGATTCCAGTGGTAATCCCTCATTCTTAGTCCAGTAGACAATGATTCAGCTGGTTCTCTGCTCCCAGTGGTAATTCCCCATTCTCAGTCCTCTAGACAGTGCTGCAGCTGCTTCTCTGGTCCCGTTGGTAATTCCTTATTCTAAGTCCTCTAGACAATGTTACAAGCTGCTTCTCTCTGCCCGTCGGTAATTGCTCATTCTAAGTCCTCTAGGAAGTGCTGCAGCATCTTCTCTTGTCCCACTGGTAATTCCACAGTCTAAGTCCCCTAGACAGTGCTGCAGCTGGTTCTCTGGTCCCAGTGGTAATTCCTCATTCTTAGTTCTGTAGACAATGCTGCCTCTATGGTCCCAGTGGTAATTCCTCATTCTACATCCTCTAGGCAATGCTGCTATCTGCTTCTCTGGTCCCAGTGGTAATTCATTTTCTAAGTTCTCTAGACATTATGGCAGCTGCTTCTCTGGTGCAAGTGGTAATTCCTCATTCTTAGTCTTGTAGAGAATGCTGCAGCTGCTTCTCTGGTCCCGTTGGTAATTCTTCACTCTTTGTCCCTTAGACAATGCTGCAGCTGCTTCTTTGGTGCCAGCAGTAATTTGTAATTCTAAGTCCTCTACATGGTGTTGCGACTGCTTCTCTGGTCCCAGTGGTAACTCATCATTCTTAGTTCTCTGGGAAGTGCTGCAAGCTCCTTCTCTGCTCCCTTCAGTAATACCTCATTCTAAGTCCTCTAGACAGTGCTGCAGCTGCTTCTCTGGTCCCAAAGATAATTTCACATTTTAACTTCTCTAGACAATGCTGCTAGCTGCTTCTCTTGTTCCAGTGATAATTTCTCATTCTTTGACCTGTAGATAATAGTGCAGCTGCTTCTTTTATCCCAGTTGTAATTCCACATTCTATGTCCTCCAGGCAGTACTGTTAGCTGCCTCTCTGGTCCCAGTGGGAATTCCTCATTCTAAGTCCTCTAGACAGTCCTGCTAGATGCTACTTTGGTCCCAGGGTAATTCCACATTCTAAGAGGTCTAGACAGTGTTACTAGCTGCTTCTTTTGTCCCAGTAGTAATTCTTCATTCTTAGTCCTGTAGACAATGCTACAGTTACCCCTCTGGTCCCAGTGGCAATTCCTCATTCTTTGCCCTCTAGGAAGTACTGTAAGCTGCTTCTCTGGTCCCGTCAGTAATTGCTCAGTATAAGTCCACTAGACAATACTACAAGCTGGGGCCTATCTGTTATTACTCATTCTAAGTACTGTAGGCAGTTCTGCTAGCTGGTTATCTGGTCCCAGTGGTAATTCCTCATTCTAAGTCCTCTGTACAATGCTGCAACTGCTTCTCCGTCCCAGCAGTAATTACTAATTCTAAGTCCTCTAGACAGTGCTGCTACCTGCTTCTCTGATCCCAGTGGTAATTCCCAATTCTAAGTCCTCTAGACAGTGGCCCAGCTGCTTCTCTGGTATCAGTGGTAATTTCTCATTCTTAGTCCTGTAGACAATGCTGTTCCTCTGGTCCTAGTGGTACTTCCTCATTCTGAGTCCTCTAGACAGTGCTGCTTCTATGGTCCTGGTGGTAATTCCTCATTCTAATTTATCAACACAGTGTTGCAGCTGATTCCCTTGTCCATGGGGTAATTCTCTTGCTTAGTCCTCTAGGAAGTGTTTCTAGCTGCTTCTCTGGTCCTGCGGCAATTCCTCATTATATGTCCTCTACACAATGCTGCAAGCTGCTTTTCTGGTCCCATTGGTTATTGCTCATTGTAAGTCCTCTAGGCAGTGCTGCTAGCTGCTTTTCTGGTTCCAGTGGTAATTCCTGATTCTAAGTCCTCTAGACAGTGCTGCAACTGCTTCTCTTGTCCCAGCAGTAATTATTAATTCTGATCCCTCTAGACAGTGCTGCTAGCTGCTTCTCTCGTCCTGGTGGTAATTCCCCAATCTAATTCCTCTAGACAGTGCTCCAGCTGCTTCTCGGGTCCCAGTGGTAGTTCCTCATTCTAAGCCCTCTAGACAATGTTGCTAGCTGCGTCTCTAGTCTTAGTGATAATTCCTCATTCTAATCCTCAACATAGTGTCACAGCTGCTTCTCCGGTTCCAGTGGTAGTTCCTCATTCTTAATCCTCTAGGATGTGATGCTAGCTGCTTCTCTGGTCCCCTCGGTAATTCCTCATTCTAAGTCCTCTAGACAATGCTGCAAGCTGCTTCTGTGGTCCCTTGGTTAATTTTTTATTCTCAGTCCTCTAGACAATGCTGCAAATACTTCTCTGGTCCTGTGGATACTTCCTCATTCTAAGTCCTCTAGGTAGTGCTGCTTGGTGCTTTCTGGTCCCAGTGGTTAGTACTCATTCTGAATCCCCTAGGCAATGCTGCAAGCTGGTTCTCTGGTCCCGTCAGTAATTCCTCATTCTACGTCTTCCAAGCAGTGCTGCTAGCTGCTTTTCTGGTCCCAGTGGTAATTCCTCATTCTAAGTCCTCTAGACAGTGCTGCTAGCTACTTCTCTGCTATAAGTGCTAATTCCTCATTCTTTGTCCTGTGGACAATGCTGCAGCTTCTTCTCTTATCCCAGTGGTACTTTCACATTCTAATTTCTCTAGACAGTGCTGCAGCTGCTTCTCTGGTCCCAGTGGTAATTCCTCATTCTTAGTTCTGTAGACAATGCTGCTTCTCTGGTCCCAGAGGCAATTCCTCATTCTAAGTACTCTAGGCAATGCTTCAAGCTGGTTCTCTGGACCTGTTGGTAATCCCTCATTTTAAGTCTTCTAAGGAGTGCTGCTAGCTAGTTCTTTGGTCCCGGTGGTAATTCCCATTCTTTGTCCTGTAGACAGTTCTACAGCTGCTTCTCTGGTCCCGTTGGTAATTCCTTATTCTGAGCCCTCTAGACAATGTTGCAAGCTGCTTCTCTTGCCCAAGTGGTAATTCCACATTCTAAGGCCTCTAGACAGTGTTGCAGCTGCTTCTCTGATTCCAGTGGTAATCCCTCATTCTTAGTCCAGTAGACAATGATTCAGCTGGTTCTCTGCTCCCAGTGGTAATTCCCCATTCTCAGTCCTCTAGACAGTGCTACAGCTGCTTCTCTGGTCCCGTTGGTAATTCCTTTATTCCAAGTCCTCTAGACAATGTTACAAGCTGCTTCTCTCTGCCCGTCGGTAATTGCTCATTCTAAGTCCTCTAGGAAGTGCTGCAGCATCTTCTCTTGTCCCACTGGTAATTCCACAGTCTAAGTCCCCTAGACAGTGCTGCAGCTGGTTCTCTGATCCCAGTGGTAATTCCTCATTCTTAGTTCTGTAGACAATGCTGCCTCTATGGTCCCAGTGGTAATTCCTCATTCTACATCCTCTAGGCAATGCTGCTATCTGCTTCTCTGGTCTCAGTGGTAATTCATTTTCTAAGTTCTCTAGACATTATGGCAGCTGCTTCTCTGGTGCAAGTGGTAATTCCTCATTCTTAGTCTTGTAGAGAATGCTGCAGCTGCTTCTCTGGTCCCGTTGGTAATTCTTCACTCTTTGTCCCTTAGACAATGCTGCAGCTGCTTCTTTGGTGCCAGCAGTAATTTGTAATTCTAAGTCCTCTACATGGTGTTGCGACTGCTTCTCTGGTCCCAGTGGTAACTCATCATTCTTAGTTCTCTGGGAAGTGCTGCAAGCTCCTTCTCTGCTCCCTTCAGTAATACCTCATTCTAAGTCCTCTAGACAGTGCTGCAGCTGCTTCTCTGGTCCCAAAGATAATTTCACATTTTAACTTCTCTAGACAATGCTGCTAGCTGCTTCTCTTGTTCCAGTGATAATTTCTCATTCTTGGAACTGTAGATAATAGTGCAGCTGCTTCTTTTATCCCAGTTGTAATTCCACATTTTATGTCCTCCAGGAAGTACTGTTAGCTGCCTCTCTGGTGCCAGTGGGAATTCCTCATTCTAAGTCCTCTAGACAGTCCTGCTAGCTGCTACTTTGGTCCCAGGGTAATTCCACATTCTAAGAGGTCTAGACAGTGTTACTAGCTGCTTCTTTTGTCCCAGTAGTAATTCTTCATTCTTAGTCCTGTAGACAATGCTACAGTTACCCCTCTGGTCCCAGTGGCAATTCCTCATTCTTTGCCCTCTAGGAAGTACTGTAAGCTGCTTCTCTGGTCCCGTCAGTAATTCCTCAGTATGAGTCCACTAGACAATACTACAATCTGGGGCCTGTCTGTTATTACTCATTCTAAGTACTGTAGGCAGTTCTGCTAGCTGGTTATCTGATCCCAGTGCTAATTCCTCATTCTAAGTCCTCTGTACAATGCTGCAACTGCTTCTCTTGTCCCAGCAGTAATTATTAATTCTAAGCCCTCTAGACAGTGCTGCTAGCTGCTTCTCTCGTCCTGGTGGTAATTCCCCAATCTAATTCCTCTAGACAGTGCTCCAGCTGCTTCTCGGGTCCCAGTGGTAGTTCCTCATTCTAAGCCCTCTAGACAATGTTGCTAGCTGCTTCTCTAGTCTTAGTGATAATTCCTCATTCTAATCCTCAACATAGTGTCACAGCTGCTTCTCCGGTTCCAGTGGTAGTTCCTCATTCTTAATCCTCTAGGATGTGATGCTAGCTGCTTCTCTGGTCCCCTCGGTAATTCCTCATTCTAAGTCCTCTAAGCAATGCTGCAAGCTGCTTCTGTGGTCCCTTGGTTAATTTTTTATTCTCAGTCCTCTAGACAATGCTGCAAATACTTCTCTGGTCCTGTGGATACTTCCTCATTCTAAGTCCTCTAGGTAGTGCTGCTTGGTGCTTTCTGGTCCCAGTGGTTAGTACTCATTCTGAATCCCCTAGGCAATGCTGCAAGCTGGTTCTCTTGTCCCAGCAGTAATTATTAATTCTAAGCCCTCTAGACAGTGCTGCTAGCTGCTTCTCTCGTCCTGGTGGTAATTCCCCAATCTAATTCCTCTAGACAGTGCTCCAGCTGCTTCTCTGGTCCCAGTGGTAATTCCTCATTCTAAGTCCTCTAGTTAGTGCTGCTAGCTGCTTCTCTGGTCCTGGTGGTAATTCCTCATTCTAATTCCTCAACACAGTGCTGCAGCTGCTTCCCTTGTCCCAGAGGTAATTCTTATTTCTAAGTCCTGTAGGATGTGTTTCTAGCTGCTTCTCTGGTGATAATTCCTCATTCTTAGTCCTGTAGACAATGCTGCAGCTGCTTCTGTGGTCCCAGTGGTAATTTCTTGTTATTTGTCCTCTAGAAGTGCTGCAAGCTTCTTCTCTGATGATGTTATTAATTACTCATTCTAAGTCTTCTATACAATGCTGCAAGCTGCTTCTCAGGACCCTATTGTAATTCCTCATACTAAGTTCTCAACACAGTGCTGCAGCTGCTTCTCTGGTCCCAGTGGTAAAACCTAATTCTTAGTCCTCTAGAAAGTGTTGCATGCTGCTTGTCTGGTCCCGTTATTTATTCCTCATTCTGAGTCCTCTAGACAATGTTGCAAGCTGCTTTTCTTGGCATGTCGGTTATTGCTCATTGTAAGTCATCTAGGCAGTGCTGTTAGCTGCTTTCTTGGTTCCAGTTGTAATTCCTGATTCTATGTCCTCTAGACAGTGCTGCTAGTTGCTTCTCAGGTCCCAGTGGTAGTTCCTCATTCTTAATCCTCTAGGATGTGATGCTAGCTGCTTCTCTGGTCCCCTCGGTAATTCCTCATTCTAAGTCCTCTAGACAATGCTGCAAGCTGCTTCTCTGGTCCCTTGGTTAATTTTTGATTCTCAGTCCTCTAGACAATGCTGCAAATACGTCTCTGGTCCTGTGGATACTCCCTCATTCTAAGTCCTCTAGGTAGTGCTGCTTGGTGCTTTCTGGTCCCAGTGGTTAGTACTCATTCTGAATCCCCTAGGCAATGCTGCAAGCTGGTTCTCTGGTCTCGTCAGTAATTCCTCATTCTACGTCTTCCAAGCAGTGCTGCTAGCTGCTTTTCTGGTCCCAGTGGTAATTCCTCATTCTAAGTCCTCTAGACAGTGCTGCTAGCTACTTCTCTGCTATAAGTGCTAATTCCTCATTCTTTGTCCTGTGGACAATGCTGCAGCTTCTTCTCTTGTCCCAGTGGTACTTTCACATTCTAATTTCTCTAGACAGTGCTGCAGCTGCTTCTCTGGTCCCAGTGGTAATTCCTCATTCTTAGTTCTGTAGACAATGCTGCTTCTCTGGTCCCAGAGGCAATTCCTCATTCTAAGTACTCTAGGCAATGCTTCAAGCTGGTTCTCTGGACCTGTTGGTAATCCCTCATTTTAAGTCTTCTAAGGAGTGCTGCTAGCTAGTTCTTTGGTCCCGGTGGTAATTCCCATTCTTTGTCCTGTAGACAGTTCTACAGCTGCTTCTCTGGTCCCGTTGGTAATTCCTTATTCTGAGCCCTCTAGACAATGTTGCAAGCTGCTTCTCTTGCCCAAGTGGTAATTCCACATTCTAAGGCCTCTAGACAGTGTTGCAGCTGCTTCTCTGATTCCAGTGGTAATCCCTCATTCTTAGTCCAGTAGACAATGATTCAGCTGGTTCTCTGCTCCCAGTGGTAATTCCCCATTCTCAGTCCTCTAGACAGTGCTACAGCTGCTTCTCTGGTCCCGTTGGTAATTCCTTATTCTAAGTCCTCTAGACAATGTTACAAGCTGCTTCTCTCTGCCCGTCGGTAATTGCTCATTCTAAGTCCTCTAGGAAGTGCTGCAGCATCTTCTCTTGTCCCACTGGTAATTCCACAGTCTAAGTCCCCTAGACAGTGCTGCAGCTGGTTCTCTGGTCCCAGTGGTAATTCCTCATTCTTAGTTCTGTAGACAATGCTGCCTCTATGGTCCCAGTGGTAATTCCTCATTCTACATCCTCTAGGCAATGCTGCTATCTGCTTCTCTGGTCCCAGTGGTAATTCATTTTCTAAGTTCTCTAGACATTATGGCAGCTGCTTCTCTGGTGCAAGTGGTAATTCCTCATTCTTAGTCTTGTAGAGAATGCTGCAGCTGCTTCTCTGGTCCCGTTGGTAATTCTTCACTCTTTGTCCCTTAGACAATGCTGCAGCTGCTTCTTTGGTGCCAGCAGTAATTTGTAATTCTAAGTCCTCTACATGGTGTTGCGACTGCTTCTCTGGTCCCAGTGGTAACTCATCATTCTTAGTTCTCTGGGAAGTGCTGCAAGCTCCTTCTCTGCTCCCTTCAGTAATACCTCATTCTAAGTCCTCTAGACAGTGCTGCAGCTGCTTCTCTGGTCCCAAAGATAATTTCACATTTTAACTTCTCTAGACAATGCTGCTAGCTGCTTCTCTTGTTCCAGTGATAATTTCTCATTCTTGGACCTGTAGATAATAGTGCAGCTGCTTCTTTTATCCCAGTTGTAATTCCACATTCTATGTCCTCCAGGCAGTACTGTTAGCTGCCTCTCTGGTCCCAGTGGGAATTCCTCATTCTAAGTCCTCTAGACAGTCCTGCTAGCTGCTACTTTGGTCCCAGGGTAATTCCACATTCTAAGAGGTCTAGACAGTGTTACTAGCTGCTTCTTTTGTCCCAGTAGTAATTCTTCATTCTTAGTCCTGTAGACAATGCTACAGTTACCCCTCTGGTCCCAGTGGCAATTCCTCATTCTTTGCCCTCTAGGAAGTACTGTAAGCTGCTTCTCTGGTCCCGTCAGTAATTCCTCAGTATAAGTCCACTAGACAATACTACAAGCTGGGGCCTGTCTGTTATTACTCATTCTAAGTACTGTAGGCAGTTCTGCTAGCTGGTTATCTGGTCCCAGTGGTAATTCCTCATTCTAAGTCCTCTGTACAATGCTGCAACTGCTTCTCCGTCCCAGCAGTAATTACTAATTCTAAGTCCTCTAGACAGTGCTGCTACCTGCTTCTCTGATCCCAGTGGTAATTCCCCATTCTAAGTCCTCTAGACAGTGGCCCAGCTGCTTCTCTGGTATCAGTGGTAATTTCTCATTCTTAGTCCTGTAGACAATGCTGTTCCTCTGGTCCTAGTGGTACTTCCTCATTCTGAGTCCTCTAGACAGTGCTGCTTCTATGGTCCTGGTGGTAATTCCTCATTCTAATTTATCAACACAGTGTTGCAGATGATTCCCTTGTCCATGGGGTAATTCTCTTGCTTAGTCCTCTAGGAAGTGTTTCTAGCTGCTTCTCTGGTCCTGCGGCAATTCCTCATTATATGTCCTCTACACAATGCTGCAAGCTGCTTTTCTGGTCCCATTGGTTATTGCTCATTGTAAGTCCTCTAGGCAGTGCTGCTAGCTGCTTTTCTGGTTCCAGTGGTAATTCCTGATTCTAAGTCCTCTAGACAGTGCTGCAACTGCTTCTCTTGTCCCAGCAGTAATTATTAATTCTAAGCCCTCTAGACAGTGCTGCTAGCTGCTTCTCTCGTCCTGGTGGTAATTCCCCAATCTAATTCCTCTAGACAGTGCTCCAGCTGCTTCTCTGGTCCCAGTGGTAGTTCCTCATTCTAAGCCCTCTAGACAATGTTGCTAGCTGCTTCTCTAGTCTTAGTGATAATTCCTCATTCTAATCCTCAACATAGTGTCACAGCTGCTTCTCCGGTTCCAGTGGTAGTTCCTCATTCTTAATCCTCTAGGATGTGATGCTAGCTGCTTCTCTGGTCCCCTCGGTAATTCCTCATTCTAAGTCCTCTAGACAATGCTGCAAGCTGCTTCTGTGGTCCCTTGGTTAATTTTTTATGCTCAGTCCTCTAGACAATGCTGCAAATACTTCTCTGGTCCTGTGGGTACTTCCTCATTCTAAGTCCTCTAGGTAGTGCTGCTTGGTGCTTTCTGGTCCCAGTGGTTAGTACTCATTCTGAATCCCCTAGGCAATGCTGCAAGCTGGTTCTCTGGTCTCGTCAGTAATTCCTCATTCTACGTCTTCCAAGCAGTGCTGCTAGCTGCTTTTTTGGTCCCAGTGGTAATTCCTCATTCTAAGTCCTCTAGACAGTGCTGCTAGCTACTTCTCTGCTATAAGTGCTAATTCCTCATTCTTTGTCCTGTGGACAATGCTGCAGCTTCTTCTCTTGTCCCAGTGGTACTTTCACATTCTAATTTCTCTAGACAGTGCTGCAGCTGCTTCTCTGGTCCCAGTGGTAATTCCTCATTCTTAGTTCTGTAGACAATGCTGCTTCTCTGGTCCCAGAGGCAATTCCTCATTCTAAGTACTCTAGGCAATGCTTCAAGCTGGTTCTCTGGACCTGTTGGTAATCCCTCATTTTAAGTCTTCTAAGGAGTGCTGCTAGCTAGTTCTTTGGTCCCGGTGGTAATTCCCATTCTTTGTCCTGTAGACAGTTCTACAGCTGCTTCTCTGGTCCCGTTGGTAATTCCTTATTCTGAGCCCTCTAGACAATGTTGCAAGCTGCTTCTCTTGCCCAAGTGGTAATTCCACATTCTAAGGCCTCTAGACAGTGTTGCAGCTGCTTCTCTGATTCCAGTGGTAATCCCTCATTCTTAGTCCAGTAGACAATGATTCATCTGGTTCTCTGCTCATAGTGGTAATTCCCCATTCTCAGTCCTCTAGACAGTGCTACAGCTGCTTCTCTGGTCCCGTTGGTAATTCCTTATTCTAAGTCCTCTAGACAATGTTACAAGCTACTTCTCTCTGCCCGTCGGTAATTGCTCATTCTAAGTCCTCTAGGAAGTGCTGCAGCATCTTCTCTTGTCCCACTGGTAATTCCACAGTCTAAGTCCCCTAGACAGTGCTGCAGCTGGTTCTCTGGTCCCAGTGGTAATTCCTCATTCTTAGTTCTGTAGACAATGCTGCCTCTATGGTCCCAGTGGTAATTCCTCATTCTACATCCTCTAGGCAATGCTGCTATCTGCTTCTCTGGTCCCAGTGGTAATTCATTTTCTAAGTTCTCTAGACATTATGGCAGCTGCTTCTCTGGTGCAAGTGGTAATTCCTCATTCTTAGTCTTGTAGAGAATGCTGCAGCTGCTTCTCTGGTCCCGTTGGTAATTCTTCACTCTTTGTCCCTTAGACAATGCTGCAGCTGCTTCTTTGGTGCCAGCAGTAATTTGTAATTCTAAGTCCTCTACATGGTGTTGCGACTGCTTCTCTGGTCCCAGTGGTAACTCATCATTCTTAGTTCTCTGGGAAGTGCTGCAAGCTCCTTCTCTGCTCCCTTCAGTAATACCTCATTCTAAGTCCTCTAGACAGTGCTGCAGCTGCTTCTCTGGTCCCAAAGATAATTTCACATTTTAACTTCTCTAGACAATGCTGCTAGCTGCTTCTCTTGTTCCAGTGATAATTTCTCATTCTTGGACCTGTAGATAATAGTGCAGCTGCTTCTTTTATCCCAGTTGTAATTCCACATTCTATGTCCTCCAGGCAGTACTGTTAGCTGCCTCTCTGGTCCCAGTGGGAATTCCTCATTCTAAGTCCTCTAGACAGTCCTGCTAGCTGCTACTTTGGTCCCAGGGTAATTCCACATTCTAAGAGGTCTAGACAGTGTTACTAACTGCTTCTTTTGTCCCAGTAGTAATTCTTCATTCTTAGTCCTGTAGACAATGCTACAGTAACCCCTCTGGTCCCAGTGGCAATTCCTCATTCTTTGCCCTCTAGGAAGTACTGTAAGCTGCTTCTCTGGTCCCGTCAGTAATTCCTCAGTATAAGTCCACTAGACAATACTACAAGCTGGGGCCTGTCTGTTATTACTCATTCTAAGTACT
Organism: Pleurodeles waltl; assembly: GCF_031143425.1. Taxonomy (NCBI): domain Eukaryota; kingdom Metazoa; phylum Chordata; class Amphibia; order Caudata; family Salamandridae; genus Pleurodeles; species Pleurodeles waltl. The sequence goes on from NC_090440.1 coordinate 1,285,200,393, forward strand.
GTAGGCAGTTCTGCTAGCTGGTTATCTGGTCCCAGTGGTAATTCCTCATTCTAAGTCCTCTGTACAATGCTGCAACTGCTTCTCCGTCCCAGCAGTAATTACTAATTCTAAGTCCTCTAGACAGTGCTGCTACCTGCTTCTCTGATCCCAGTGGTAATTCCCCATTCTAAGTCCTCTAGACAGTGGCCCAGCTGCTTCTCTGGTATCAGTGGTAATTTCTCATTCTTAGTCCTGTAGACAATGCTGTTCCTCTGGTCCTAGTGGTACTTCCTCATTCTGAGTCCTCTAGACAGTGCTGCTTCTATGGTCCTGGTGGTAATTCCTCATTCTAATTTATCAACACAGTGTTGCAGCTGATTCCCTTGTCCATGGGGTAATTCTCTTGCTTAGTCCTCTAGGAAGTGTTTCTAGCTGCTTCTCTGGTCCTGCGGCAATTCCTCATTATATGTCCTCTACACAATGCTGCAAGCTGCTTTTCTGGTCCCATTGGTTATTGCTCATTGTAAGTCCTCTAGGCAGTGCTGCTAGCTGCTTTTCTGGTTCCAGTGGTAATTCCTGATTCTAAGTCCTCTAGACAGTGCTGCAACTGCTTCTCTTGTCCCAGCAGTAATTATTAATTCTAAGCCCTCTAGACAGTGCTGCTAGCTGCTTCTCTCGTCCTGGTGGTAATTCCCCAATCTAATTCCTCTAGACAGTGCTCCAGCTGCTTCTCTGGTCCCAGTGGTAGTTCCTCATTCTAAGCCCTCTAGACAATGTTGCTAGCTGCTTCTCTAGTCTTAGTGATAATTCCTCATTCTAATCCTCAACATAGTGTCACAGCTGCTTCTCCGGTTCCAGTGGTAGTTCCTCATTCTTAATCCTCTAGGATGTGATGCTAGCTGCTTCTCTGGTCCCCTCGGTAATTCCTCATTCTAAGTCCTCTAGACAATGCTGCAAGCTGCTTCTGTGGTCCCTTGGTTAATTTTTTATTCTCAGTCCTCTAGACAATGCTGCAAATACTTCTCTGGTCCTGTGGATACTTCCTCATTCTAAGTCCTCTAGGTAGTGCTACTTGGTGCTTTCTGGTCCCAGTGGTTAGTACTCATTCTGAATCCCCTAGGCAATGCTGCAAGCTGGTTCTCTGGTCCCGTCAGTAATTCCTCATTCTACGTCTTCCAAGCAGTGCTGCTAGCTGCTTTTCTGGTCCCAGTGGTAATTCCTCATTCTAAGTCCTCTAGACAGTGCTGCTAGCTACTTCTCTGCTATAAGTGCTAATTCCTCATTCTTTGTCCTGTGGACAATGCTGCAGCTTCTTCTCTTATCCCAGTGGTACTTTCACATTCTAATTTCTCTAGACAGTGCTGCAGCTGCTTCTCTGGTCCCAGTGGTAATTCCTCATTCTTAGTTCTGTAGACAATGCTGCTTCTCTGGTCCCAGAGGCAATTCCTCATTCTAAGTACTCTAGGCAATGCTTCAAACTGGTTCTCTGGACCTGTTGGTAATCCCTCATTTTAAGTCTTCTAAGGAGTGCTGCTAGCTAGTTCTTTGGTCCCGGTGGTAATTCCCATTCTTTGTCCTGTAGACAGTTCTACAGCTGCTTCTCTGGTCCCGTTGGTAATTCCTTATTCTGAGCCCTCTAGACAATGTTGCAAGCTGCTTCTCTTGCCCAAGTGGTAATTCCACATTCTAAGGCCTCTAGACAGTGTTGCAGCTGCTTCTCTGATTCCAGTGGTAATCCCTCATTCTTAGTCCAGTAGACAATGATTCAGCTGGTTCTCTGCTCCCAGTGGTAATTCCCCATTCTCAGTCCTCTAGACAGTGCTACAGCTGCTTCTCTGGTCCCGTTGGTAATTCCTTATTCTAAGTCCTCTAGACAATGTTACAAGCTGCTTCTCTCTGCCCGTCGGTAATTGCTCATTCTAGGTCCTCTAGGAAGTGCTGCAGCATCTTCTCTTGTCCCACTGGTAATTCCACAGTCTAAGTCCCCTAGACAGTGCTGCAGCTGGTTCTCTGATCCCAGTGGTAATTCCTCATTCTTAGTTCTGTAGACAATGCTGCCTCTATGGTCCCAGTGGTAATTCCTCATTCTACATCCTCTAGGCAATGCTGCTATCTGCTTCTCTGGTCCCAGTGGTAATTCATTTTCTAAGTTCTCTAGACATTATGGCAGCTGCTTCTCTGGTGCAAGTGGTAATTCCTCATTCTTAGTCTTGTAGAGAATGCTGCAGCTGCTTCTCTGGTCCCGTTGGTAATTCTTCACTCTTTGTCCCTTAGACAATGCTGCAGCTGCTTCTTTGGTGCCAGCAGTAATTTGAAATTCTAAGTCCTCTACATGGTGTTGCGACTGCTTCTCTGGTCCCAGTGGTAACTCATCATTCTTAGTTCTCTGGGAAGTGCTGCAAGCTCCTTCTCTGCTCCCTTCAGTAATACCTCATTCTAAGTCCTCTAGACAGTGCTGCAGCTGCTTCTCTGGTCCCAAAGATAATTTCACATTTTAACTTCTCTAGACAATGCTGCTAGCTGCTTCTCTTGTTCCAGTGATAATTTCTCATTCTTGGTCCTGTAGATAATAGTGCAGCTGCTTCTTTTATCCCAGTTGTAATTCCACATTTTATGTCCTCCAGGAAGTACTGTTAGCTGCCTCTCTGGTGCCAGTGGGAATTCCTCATTCTAAGTCCTCTAGACAGTCCTGCTAGCTGCTACTTTGGTCCCAGGGTAATTCCACATTCTAAGAGGTCTAGACAGTGTTACTAGCTGCTTCTTTTGTCCCAGTAGTAATTCTTCATTCTTAGTCCTGTAGACAATGCTACAGTTACCCCTCTGGTCCCAGTGGCAATTCCTCATTCTTTGCCCTCTAGGAAGTACTGTAAGATGCTTCTCTGGTCCCGTCAGTAATTCCTCAGTATGACTCCACTAGACAATACTACAATCTGGGGCCTGTCTGTTATTACTCATTCTAAGTACTGTAGGCAGTTCTGCTAGCTGGTTATCTGGTCCCAGTGGTAATTCCTCATTCTAAGTCCTCTGTACAATGCTGCAACTGCTTCTCCGTCCCAGCAGTAATTACTAATTCTAAGTCCTCTAGACAGTGCTGCTACCTGCTTCTCTGATCCCAGTGGTAATTCCCCATTCTAAGTCCTCTAGACAGTGGCCCAGCTGCTTCTCTGGTATCAGTGGTAATTTCTCATTCTTAGTCCTGTAGACAATGCTGTTCCTCTGGTCCCAGTGGTACTTCCTCATTCTGAGTCCTCTAGACAGTGCTGCTTCTATGGTCCTGGTGGTAATTCCTCATTCTAATTTATCAACACAGTGTTGCAGATGATTCCCTTGTCCATGGGGTAATTCTCTTGCTTAGTCCTCTAGGAAGTGTTTCTAGCTGCTTCTCTGGTCCTGCGGCAATTCCTCATTATATGTCCTCTACACAATGCTGCAAGCTGCTTTTCTGGTCCCATTGGTTATTGCTCATTGTAAGTCCTCTAGGCAGTGCTGCTAGCTGCTTTTCTGGTTCCAGTGGTAATTCCTGGTTCTAAGTCCTCTAGACAGTGCTGCAACTGCTTCTCTTGTCCCAGCAGTAATTATTAATTCTAAGCCCTCTAGACAGTGCTGCTAGCTGCTTCTCTCGTCCTGGTGGTAATTCCCCAATCTAATTCCTCTAGACAGTGCTCCAGCTGCTTCTCTGGTCCCAGTGGTAATTCCTCATTCTAAGTCCTCTAGTTAGTGCTGCTAGCTGCTTCTCTGGTCCTGGTGGTAATTCCTCATTCTAATTCCTCAACACAGTGCTGCAGCTGCTTCCCTTGTCCCAGAGGTAATTCTTATTTCTAAGTCCTGTAGGATGTGTTTCTAGCTGCTTCTCTGGTCCTTTCGGTAATTCCTCATTATATGTCCGCTAGACAATGTTGCAAGCTCCTTTTCTCGGCTATTGCCCATTATTAGTCCTCTAGGCAGTGCTGCTAGCGGCTTCTCTGATTCCAGTGGTAATTCCTGATTCTAAGTCCTCTAGACAGTGCTGCTAGCTAATTCTCTGGTCCTGGTGATAATTCCTCATTCTTAGTCCTGTAGACAATGCTGCAGCTGCTTCTGTGGTCCCAGTGGTAATTTCTTGTTATTTGTCCTCTAGAAGTGCTGCAAGCTTCTTCTCTGATGATGTTAGTAATTACTCATTCTAAGTCTTCTATACAATGCTGCAAGCTGCTTCTCTGGACCCTATGGTAATTCCTCATACTAAGTTCTCAACACAGTGCTGCAGCTGCTTCTCTGGTCCCAGTGGTAAAACCTAATTCTTAGTCCTCTAGAAAGTGTTGCATGCTGCTTATCTGGTCCCGTTATTTATTCCTCATTCTGAGTCCTCTAGACAATGTTGCAAGCTGCTTTTCTTGGCATGTCGGTTATTGCTCATTGTAAGTCATCTAGGCAGTGCTGTTAGCTGCTTTCTTGGTTCCAGTTGTAATTCCTGATTCTATGTCCTCTAGACAGTGCTGCTAGTTGCTTCTCAGGTCCCAGTGGTAGTTCCTCATTCTTAATCCTCTAGGATGTGATGCTAGCTGCTTCTCTGGTCCCCTCGGTAATTCCTCATTCTAAGTCCTCTAGACAATGCTGCAAGCTGCTTCTCTGGTCCCTTGGTTAATTTTTGATTCTCAGTCCTCTAGACAATGCTGCAAATACTTCTCTGGTCCTGTGGATACTCCCTCATTCTAAGTCCTCTAGGTAGTGCTGCTTGGTGCTTTCTGGTCCCAGTGGTTAGTACTCATTCTGAATCTTCTAGGCAATGCTGCAAGCTGGTTCTCTGGTCCCGTCAGTAATTCCTCATTCTACGTCTTCCAAGCAGTGCTGCTAGCTGCTTTTCTGGTCCCAGTGGTAATTCCTCATTCTAAGTCCTCTAGACAGTGCTGCTAGCTACTTCTCTGCTATAAGTGCTAATTCCTCATTCTTTGTCCTGTGGACAATGCTGCAGCTTCTTCTCTTGTCCCAGTGGTACTTTCACAATTTAATTTCTCTAGACAGTGCTGCAGCTGCTTCTCTGGTCCCAGTGGTAATTCCTCATTCTTAGTTCTGTAGACAATGCTGCTTCTCTGGTCCCAGAGGCAATTCCTCATTCTAAGTACTCTAGGCAATGCTTCAAGCTGGTTCTCTGGACCTGTTGGTAATCCCTCATTTTAAGTCTTCTAAGGAGTGCTGCTAGCTAGTTCTTTGGTCCCGGTGGTAATTCCCATTCTTTGTCCTGTAGACAGTTCTACAGCTGCTTCTCTGGTCCCGTTGGTAATTCCTTATTCTGAGCCCTCTAGACAATGTTGCAAGCTGCTTCTCTTGCCCAAGTGGTAATTCCACATTCTAAGGCCTCTAGACAGTGTTGCAGCTGCTTCTCTGATTCCAGTGGTAATCCCTCATTCTTAGTCCAGTAGACAATGATTCAGCTGGTTCTCTGCTCCCAGTGGTAATTCCCCATTCTCGGTCCTCTAGACAGTGCTACAGCTGCTTCTCTGGTCCCGTTGGTAATTCCTTATTCTAAGTCCTCTAGACAATGTTACAAGCTGCTTCTCTCTGCCCGTCGGTAATTGCTCATTCTAAGTCCTCTAGGAAGTGCTGCAGCATCTTCTCTTGTCCCACTGGTAATTCCACAGTCTAAGTCCCCTAGACAGGGCTGCAGCTGGTTCTCTGATCCCAGTGGTAATTCCTCATTCTTAGTTCTGTAGACAATGCTGCCTCTATGGTCCCAGTGGTAATTCCTCATTCTACATCCTCTAGGCAATGCTGCTATCTGCTTCTCTGGTCCCAGTGGTAATTCATTTTCTAAGTTCTCTAGACATTATGGCAGCTGCTTCTCTGGTGCAAGTGGTAATTCCTCATTCTTAGTCTTGTAGAGAATGCTGCAGCTGCTTCTTTGGTCCCGTTGGTAATTCTTCACTCTTTGTCCCTTAGACAATGCTGCAGCTGCTTCTTTGGTGCCAGCAGTAATTTGTAATTCTAAGTCCTCTACATGGTGTTGCGACTGCTTCTCTGGTCCCAGTGGTAACTCATCATTCTTAGTTCTCTGGGAAGTGCTGCAAGCTCCTTCTCTGCTCCCTTCAGTAATACCTCATTCTAAGTCCTCTAGACAGTGCTGCAGCTGCTTCTCTGGTCCCAAAGATAATTTCACATTTTAACTTCTCTAGACAATGCTGCTAGCTGCTTCACTTGTTCCAGTGATAATTTCTCATTCTTGGACCTGTAGATAATAGTGCAGCTGCTTCTTTTATCCCAGTTGTAATTCCACATTCTATGTCCTCCAGGCAGTACTGTTAGCTGCCTCTCTGGTCCCAGTGGGAATTCTTCATTCTAAGTCCTCTAGACAGTCCTGCTAGCTGCTACTTTGGTCCCAGGGTAATTCCACATTCTAAGAGGTCTAGACAGTGGTACTAGCTGCTTCTTTTGTCCCAGTAGTAATTCTTCATTCTTAGTCCTGTAGACAATGCTACAGTTACCCCTCTGGTCCCAGTGGCAATTCCTCATTCTTTGCCCTCTAGGAAGTACTGTAAGCTGCTTCTCTGGTCCCGTCAGTAATTCCTCAGTATAAGTCCACTAGACAATACTACAAGCTGGGGCCTGTCTGTTATTACTCATTCTAAGTACTGTAGGCAGTTCTGCTAGCTGGTTATCTGGTCCCAGTGGTAATTCCTCATTCTAAGTCCTCTGTACAATGCTGCAACTGCTTCTCCGTCCCAGCAGTAATTACTAATTCTAAGTCCTCTAGACAGTGCTGCTACCTGCTTCTCTGATCCCAGTGGTAATTCCCCATTCTAAGTCCTCTAGACAGTGGCCCAGCTGCTTCTCTGGTATCAGTGGTAATTTCTCATTCTTAGTCCTGTAGACAATGCTGTTCCTCTGGTCCCAGTGGTACTTCCTCATTCTGAGTCCTCTAGACAGTGCTGCTTCTATGGTCCTGGTGGTAATTCCTCATTCTAATTTATCAACACAGTGTTGCAGCTGATTCCCTTGTCCATGGGGTAATTCTCTTGCTTAGTCCTCTAGGAAGTGTTTCTAGCTGCTTCTCTGGTCCTGCGGCAATTCCTCATTATATGTCCTCTACACAATGCTGCAAGCGGCTTTTCTGGTCCCATTGGTTATTGCTCATTGTAAGTCCTCTAGGCAGTGCTGCTAGCTGCTTTTCTGGTTCCAGTGGTAATTCCTGATTCTAAGTCCTCTAGACAGTGCTGCAACTGCTTCTCTTGTCCCAGCAGTAATTATTAATTCTAAGCCCTCTAGACAGTGCTGCTAGCTGCTTCTCTCGTCCTGGTGGTAATTCCCCAATCTAATTCCTCTAGACAGTGCTCCAGCTGCTTCTCTGGTCCCAGTGGTAATTCCTCATTCTAAGTCCTCTAGTTAGTGCTGCTAGCTGCTTCTCTGGTCCTGGTGGTAATTCCTCATTCTAATTCCTCAACACAGTGCTGCAGACAGTGAAAAGCGCGACGGGTGCAACTGCCGGCTTCAGTGTTGCAGGCCCTTTCCCGCTGGGCGCTCCCTTGGCGGGCGCCCGCCGGCCCAGCGGGAAAGTGAGAATGGCCCCCGCGGTCTTCTGACCGTGGAGCGGCCAATTGGTGGTTCCCACTTGGCGGGCGGCAACCGCCGCCCGCCAAACTCGGAATGACCCCCTTAATCTGTTAATGCGATTAATTTTTCTAAGCAGTCACGGGCCCACTGAGGAGGCTTCACAGACCCTCAGGTATCCCCGGGCCACAGGTTGGGAACCACTGCTCTAAATTGTGTTGTGGTTGCTTCTCTGGTCCCAGTGGTAACTCATCATTCTTACTGCTTCTGGCGCAATACCTCATTTAAAGTCCTCTAGACAGTGCTGCAGCTGTTTATTTGGTCCCAACGGTAAATCCGCATTTTAACTCCTTGGGGACAGTGCTGCCAGCTGCTTCTCTGGTCCCAGTGATAATTCCTCATTCATGCACTTGTAGACAATGTTGCAGCTGCTTCTCTTGTCCCAGTGGTAATTCCCCATTCTAAGTCCTCTAGACAGTACTCCAGCTGCTTCTCTGGTCTTAGTGGTAATTCCTCATTCTAAGTCCTCTAAACAGTGTTGCGAGCTGCTTCTCTGGGCCTGGAGGTAATTCCTCATTCTAATTCCTCAACACAGTGCTGCAGCTGCTTCCCTTGTCCCAGGGGTAATTCTTATTTCATAGTCCTCTAGGAAGTGTTTCTAGCTGCTTCTGTGGTCCTGTCCGTAATTCCTCATTATGGGGTTCATTACAACATTGGCGGTAAAAGGCGCTTACCGCCGTGCAGAAGACCACCAATACACCGCCGCACATCAGCAATTATGACACACATCTTGGAATCCACCGAAATTCAGACACCAACACAAGTCCGCCACATAAAAGGTCAGTGTTAAACTGGCGAAAACAATTCCTCCACAGTCACGCAAACAGAAACACGCCCATGCTATCACGACCCACGAATCCACGCGGAGGTCTTTCAACCACGGTATTCCATTGGCGGTACACACTGCTGCGCTCAAAATACACACACATCTCCAAAACACCGCCACATTGGACAATTCCAAATACACACACCTGATACACATACAAACACCACTCCCACACACCCAACACAATATAAAACACACACCCACATCACCCACAAACCCCTACGACCAAAAATTAGAGACAGAGGCGACAGAGAGAGAGCACAGCATAGACAACCTCACCACACAGAGGCACACAACACTCAACATTCCACGCACAAAACACCACACACCACTACACATCACCACACACATCAACACATACACCACCCGACACATCACCCACACCACCCCATGTCACGCCAAAGACACCCCAGGTTTTCCGAGGAGGAGCTCAGGGTCATGGTGGAGGAAATCCTACGGGTAGAGCCACAGCTATTTGGCTCACAGGTGCAGCACACCTCCATAGCCAGGAAGATGGAGCTATGGCGCAGAATCGTGGACAAGGTCAACGCTGTGGGACAGCATCCAAGAAATCGGGAGGACATCAGGAAGAGGTGGAACGACCTATGGGGGAAGGTGCGTTCAGTGGTCTCCAGGCACAACATTGCGGTACAGCGGACTGGCGGCGGACCACAACCTCCTCCCCCACAACTAACATCATGGGAGGAGCAAGTCTTGACCATCATGCATCCAGAGGGCCTCGGAGGAGTCGGTGGAGGAATGGACACTGGTAAGTCAAATCTTAACTATCATATCCCCCACCCTACCTGCATGCTATCACACACCCCCACCCTCACCCCCTCCCCTATCACTACAACTCCTCACTAATGTACTAATAACACAAACCGCACATCCCAACACCAAGCCCTGCATGACACAAGTAAGCATGGTCACCCCTCACTAAAGCATGCTCACTGCACATACCCATAACAACCCCCTAAAACATCATCACAAAAACCCCCACACAGGAATGCTTGCACTGGGGTACACGCACACCCACCCATTGCACACCATGACACACACACATGCAATAATCATGCTCTTATACCCCTGCAGCACCACTACGGAACGTCACCACACAGGAGGGTCCAGACATCTCCACCCCACCCACAGAAGAGGCCCACAGTGATGACAGCAGCTCTGTCCAACTGGATCCAGATGACCAGCCCGGACCACCGTGGGCCTCGGGACAGTCGGTTCCCCTTGCACAGGCACAGCCCAACACTGACCTTCCACCCTCTGGTAACACCAGCACAGCACCCACCCAGCAGGCCCATCCCTCCGTACCCAGGACACGTCAATCAGCGGTGTGCCCACCACTACAGGGAACCCAGGATAACCCACACCCCAACAACAACAGGGACCTGGGGGCAGTGGTAGTGGGCACACGGTCCAGGGGACGGAGGCACAGGAACACAGGGGAACTGGGAGGGCTGCTGTGCGACAGGGGGCGGACAGGCCAAGGGAACCCACTCTCCACGAGGCCCTCTCCTCCATCATGGGAGCATACCACCACTCCCAGGAGACGATGGCGACGGTCCTGGCCAAGTTTCAGGAGACCCAGCGCCTGCAGGAGGAGCAGTATATGGGGTTCAGGGAGGAGCTCAGACCCATCAGCTCCGCCCTGGGCACCATCGTAGGGGTGCTGAAGGACATACAAAAGACCATGAGGTACACCGTGGCACTCCAAGGGGCCCCTGACACTAGCATGGATGATGAACTGCCCACCACCTCCGCCGGCGCTAGTGGACAGGACGCCCTGCCACAGGACCACCACACCAGCAGCCCACCCCCTGCAGACGGACAACCACCCCGCAAGCGGTCCCTGAGATCCAGGAACAGGACAAAGCAAGATGGCAAGACCCCCGCCAGGAAATGAGACCACCCTGATTGTCCTCCCACTGTCCCACTTTGTAACCCTGTCCATATTGGAACTTCCCCAGCTCCACTACCTATGCCCTTATGGGCAAAGCACCTGTGAGACGAATAGACTGGATTCTGCCATGGACATTCCTCCACCATCACCCATCACCATTTTACAACCCCCCTCCATTTTTTAGCACTTAAATAAACACCCTTGAAGCACAAAACAATCTGGAGTCAGTCTGTGATTTAGTAAATTTGTATTATCAATGACAGTGTCAAAATGCATTTTCAATTGTAATGTCAACGTACCTATGTCACACATCACAAGTCCATGAAGGATGCAAGCAGATGACACACGTTGGTAACCACACCTGTGAAACCATAATGGAAAGATACAACTCAGTTACCATATACTGCTACTAAATGACAGACAGGATAGAGGTAGAAGTGTGAAAGTGAATGTAATAGTAAAACAAAATATTCCCACCTGCGTGTCACTGGAAATATTGCTGTATGACTGACTCCCTGTTGTCTATGTCTTATTCCTGAGCTTCCTCCTCATCACTGTCCACAGGCTCCACAGGCTCCACAGCTGCCACAACACCGCCATCTGGACCATCCTCCTGCAGAAAAGGCACCTGGTGTCGCAAAGCAAGATTGTGAAGCATCGAGCAGGCGATGATGATCTGGCACACCTTCTTTGGTGAGTAGAATAGGGAACCACCTGTCATATGGAGGCACCTGAACCTGGCCTGCAGGAGGCCGAAGGTGCGTTCGATCACCCTCTTAGTCTGCCCATGGGCCTCATTGTAGCGTTCCTCTGCCCTGGTCCTGGAATTCCTCATTGGGGTCAATAGCCAGGACAGGTTGGGGTAACCAGAGTCCCCTAATAGCCACACACGGTGCCTCTGGAGTTGACCCATCACATACGGGATGCTGCTATTCCGCAGGATGTAGGCGTCATGCACTGAGCCAGGGAACATAGCATTAACCTGGGAGATGTACTGGTCTGTCAAACATACCATCTGTACATTCATGGAATGATAACTCTTCCGGTTCCTGTACACCTGTTCACTCCTGTGGGGGGGGGACCAGAGCTACATGGGCCCCATCAATAGCACCTATGATGTTGGGGATATGTCCAAGGGCATAGAAGTCACCTTTCACTGTAGCCAAATCCTCCACATGAGGGAAAACGATGTAGCTCCTTACGTGTTTCAGCAGGGCAGACAACACTCTGGACAACACGTTTGAAAACATAGGCTGGGACATCCCTGATGCCATGGCCACTGTTGTTTGAAATGACCCACTTGCAAGGAAATGGAACACTGATAGCACCTGCACTTCAGGTGGGATTCCTGTGGGATGGCGGATTGGTGACATCAGGTCTGGCTCCAACTGGGTACACAGTTCCTGGATTGTGGCACAGTCAAACCTGAAGGTGATGACTAAATGTCGCTCCTCCATTGTCAACAGGTCCACCAGCGGTCAGTACACCGGAGGATTCCGCCATCTCCTCACATGTCCCAGCTGACGGTGCCTAGGAAGGACAACAGCGACCACAGAGTCAACAAATTCCCAGATATGTACCCACAGCTACACAGAACACAACACCAAATACAAAACTCTTCCTGTATGTGTGTTGAGTGTAGGCCTAGGTATATGTGACGCAGTAGTAAATGAAGCCATGTGGGCCCCTGAAATGACGGCCGCCTGACCTCTAAAGTGGGACAATGGGATGCGAGGTATCTGCGCTGGCGTTGTACACCGTCGCGGTAGGCGGTCGTAGACCGCGGCGCACTGCTTCATTGGTTAACATTGGGCCCTATGGGTCCGAGGAGCCAATGATGAAGTGCGCTGGCGATGATGATACGCACCGCCGCGGACGTGACCGCCGCGGATGTGACCGCCATTTTCTATCTGTTGAATCACTCGATACCTGATCTTCCACAGGAGAGGACCTACACTGCAAGTGCTGCTGTGACCTCGGTCTGGAAGAGACAATGGCTGCTGCGTCTGGGGAAAGGGCCCCTGCCTTCACTGCCCAGGAGTTGGAGAAGCTCGTGGACGGGGTCCTCCCCCAGTACACGCTACTCTACGGTCCTCCAGACCAACAGGTAAGTACACAGGGAGCACGTTGTATGGGCTATGCCTGGGTGGAGAGGGCTGGATGTCAGTAGGAAGGGGGCAGAGTTCAGGGAACATGAAGGATTATGAATGCATGTGCCACATGGCAAGGGTAGGGATGGGGCCACCCACTTCGACGGTGCTGTTGTTAATGACTTCTCTTCTTCCCCTGTACATGTCATGTAGGTCAGCGCCCACCAGAAGAAGGACATTTGGCGTGCTATCGCCAAGAACGTCCGGACCCTGGTGGTCCACCAGAGACGGGGCACCCACTGCCGGAAAAGATGGGAGAACATTCGCCGCTGGAGCAAGAAGACGGCGGAGGCTCAGCTGGGGATGGCCTCCCAACGTGGGAGGGGTGCCCGTTGCACCATGACCCCCCTGATGTTCAGGATCTTGGCGGTGGCCTACCCTGAGTTGGATGGGCGCTTGAGGGCATCACAGCAGACACAAGTGAGTACACTCTCATTCTGCGTACTTTGCGCGCAGTGGAGGGGTCTGGGTGGGGGAGGAGGGCTGTGGGTTTCCATAGGCCAGGGCGACTTCCGTAGGCTAGGCCCCTCCGTAATGCAGGCCATGTGCCACTCCACCCCACCTCTGTAGAGTGCCAAATACAGGTATACATGCCCCTGTGTCATCTATGTGTGCAGATGACCACCATAGCCATGTAGGCCACATCCCAGGAATTGCACCTGTAGAGGCCAAGAGCACGGCGTAGTGCAGGGGGCTGCTGTGTCTGTATTGTCCGCCAACGGTAGCGGTAAGCCATGCACTTAACCTGTCTTTCTTCTGTCGTCCCCCCTTTTTCTGCTCTCCCTGTTCTTGTGTGCATCAGCATCATCAGGCGGAGGTACAGTGGCACCGGAGCACGAGGGAGCTGCATCCCACATGGCCATGGAGGGACACACCACAGACTCTGAATACACCAGTGGGACGGAGGGCGAGGGGAGATTCACATCGGTCACCGGATCACCAAACAGCGACACAGACTCGTCCACCGATGGGAGCTCCCTTGTGGTGGCAGCACCATCTGTGCCCCCCACTTCTACAGGTACAGCCGCCACCTCCCCTACCAGCACCGCCCTCCCAGCAGCCCCTCAGCCTTCGCCCCGTGCCCGCTCACCCAGGAGGGTGGGCATCACCTTCGCCCCAGGCACCTCAGCCCCTGCCCCAGTCACCCCTGCTGCCCTCAGTGAGGAGGCCATTGACCTCCTCAGGTCACTCACTGTTGGGCAGTCTACCATTGTGAATGCCATCCAGGGTGTAGAAAGGGAGTTGCAACACGGTAATGTATTCCTGGAGGGCATTCATTCTGGTCAGGCTGCCCTTCATCGAACCCTGCAATCTCTGGCCTCAGCACTGATGGCAGCCATTGTCCCTGTGTCTAGCCTCCCCCCTCCAACTTCCTCCACCCAGACCCAGTCCCCTGTACCCCAGCCTATCCCAAGCACACCATCAGACAAGCATGCATACACCTCAACACACAAAAGTAGCTCAGGCAAACATAAGCAACACACAACCCACAGGCACTCAAACAAGCATCACCCACATACAGACACAACAACATCCACTGCCTCCACTGTGTCCCCCTCCTCGTCGTCTCCCTCCTCCCTCCCAGTGTCGTCAACACTCTCACCTGCATGCACTACATCTACAGGCACTAAGACTCGCACCAGAACACCCAGCACCACACCCCGCTCACCTGCAATCACCACCCCCACTACCATTTACACGTCCCCTGTGTCCACTCCCAGTGTGTCTGTGACGCCCCCTCCCAAAGTACACAAACGCGGCACCCACACACCCAACATCCATCCACCTCACGACAGCCTCCAGTACCTGCACCTGCACACAAATCACCTAAAGTTACACCTCCTACAACCACCTCCTCTTCCTCCACTCCCAGACCCCTTCCAGCTACCCATCCCAATCTTCGTCAGCAACTCTTCCTCAGCAACGTTGACCTCTTTGCCACCACCCCCACCCCTCCAATTCATAGGTCCCGTAGTAGCACCTCAGCAAAAAAAAGTCCGGTACCAGTGGTGCGTGTTAAAGGTGTGTGGAGTGCACCGGCCACCAGGGCAGCCAGTGTGACACGGAGCCAAAGCACTGCCAGTCCACCCCCTGTAAAGCACCTTAAGTTGGAAAGTGGCCGACGGGACAGGGTGAAGACTCCTGGCGGTAAAACTGCTCACAAGGATCCCAGGGGGAGTGCCGAGTCAGCTGTGACTCCTCCAAAGGTGGTCAAGTGCCAGAAGAAGTCTGCACAGACTGGGAAGAGCAGCACAGCGGAGAAGGGCGCCATCCTCCCCGGCGGCCGGGACGCCACCACTAGCACTATCGTCACTGGTCAGGAGACCACCGCCAGAGTCAGTGCCCAGGAGGGCAGCACAATCGTCACTGGTCAGGAGACCAGGAGGGCAGCACAATCGTCACTGGTCAGGAGACCACCGCCAGAGTCAGTGCCCAGGAGGGCAGCACAATCGTCACTGGTCAGGAGACCACCGCCGGAGTCATTGCCCAGGAGGGCAGCACAATCGTCACTGGTCCGGAGACCACCGCCGGAGTCATTGCCCAGGAGGGCAGCACAATCGTCACTGGTCGGGAGACCACCGCCGGAGTCACTGCCCAGGAGGGCAGCCCAGTCGTCACTGGTCGGGAGACCACCGCCGGAGTCATTGCCCAGGAGGGCAGCCCAGTCGTCACTGGTCGGGAGACCACCGCCGGAGTCATTGCCCAGGAGGGCAGCACAATCGTCACTGGTCGGGAGACCACCGCCGGAGTCATTTCCCAGGAGGGCAGCACAATCGTCACTGGTCAGGAGACCACCGCCGGAGTCATTGCCCAGGAGGGCAGCACAATCGTCACTGGTCAGGAGAGCACCGCCAGCGTCAGTGCCCTGGAGGGCAGCACTGTAGTCACTGGTCCGGAGAGCACCGCCAGCATCAGTGCCCTGGAGGGCCCCAGCAGCCACAGCCCCGCTGGGCAATGAGGGACCGTCATGCCACACACCAATGCACAGGTCAGACAGCAAAGTCAAGCACCGCTGAACAGGTCAGAAACTGCAAAGTCAAGCACCGCTGAACAGGGCACAGACCGCCATGGCAAAGCACTGCTGAACAGGGAAAAGACCGCCATGGTGAAGACCGCTGAAATGGGCAAAGCACCGCTGAACAGGTCAGAAACTGCAAAGTCAAGCACCGCTGAACAGGGCACAGACCACCATGGCAAAGCACCGCTGAACAGGGAAAAGACCGCCATGGTGAAGACCGCTGAACAGGGCAAAGCACCGCTGAACAGGTCAGAAACTGCAAAGTCAAGCACCGCTGAACAGGGCACAGACCGCCATGGCAAAGCACCACTGAACAGGGAAAAGACCGCCATGGTGAAGACCGCTGAACAGGGCAAAGCACTGCTGAACAGGGAAAAGACCGCCATGGTGAAGACCGCTGAACAGGGCAAAGCACCGCTGAACAGGTCAGAAACTGCAAAGTCAAGCACCGCTGAACAGGGAAAAGACTGCCAAATCAAGCATCGTTAGCCCATGTGCAGCTGGGACAGTGACGGAACAGGAACCGTCACGGGGAGCCTGATGCAGTCTGGGCACCAGTCCCCCTCCAGAACCAGTGGAGACTGATATCCACTTGAGAGACTGTGGCTTTGCACTCCCCAGGATGGTCCAGTGGGCAACCCACCCACTGTAGAGACTTGAGAGACTGTGGCTTTGCACTCCCCAGGATGGTCCAGTGGGCAACCCACCCACTGTAGAGACTTGAGAGACTGTGGCTTTGCACTCCCCAGGATGGTCCAGTGGGCAACCCACCCACTGTAGAGACTTGAGAGACTGTGGCTTTGCACTCCCCAGGATATGGCAGTGGGCAACCCACCCACTGTAGAGACTTGAGAGACTGTGGCTTTGCACTCCCCAGAATATGGCAGTGGGCAACCCAACCACTGTAGAGACTTGAGAGACTGTGGCTTTGCACTCCCCAGGATATGGCAGTGGGCAACCCACCCACTGTAGAGACTTGAGAGACTGTGGCTTTGCACTCCCCAGAATATGGCAGTGGGCAACCCAACCACTGTAGAGACTTGAGAGACTGTGGCTTTGCACTCCCCAGGATATGGCAGTGGGCATGAAGCCCCGTCGTGGATCTGGCGTGGTGCTGTAATCCGGCTGAGGTGCCCCCGCTTCCCTTCCCCCTGAGGTGCCTGTTGTATTTCTATCTGATTCCCCTGCAGTGTTCTCTCCGTTTGTGGACAGGTATCTAGTGTGGGCCTCGCCCATGCATTTTGGGCCCAGTGGTGCACGGACATTGATATGTGTATACCTGCACTACTAATCGTCATGTATCAATTCTGGAATGTGTAAATATATCTGTATATATTAGCTTACTGTATTTTGATACATTACAATGTTTGACCTGATTTCCTTTTGTCTTTGCATTCTTTCGGGGGGGGGGTTGTTACTGTGCTGTTTGGAAATGCATTGGTGTGTGTGTTGTAGTGGGTGAGGGTCGGGTTGGGGGTTGGGATGTTGCGTGTGTATCCCCCTCACTTTTGCCTCCCCTATGTCGTAGGTGCTGTACTCACCGTTGTCTTCGGCGCCTACGTAGATGGTGATCGTAGAGGAGCAGGTAGACAAGCTCAGGGAGTATTTGTAGTTCGGGCTCCATGGTGGCCTCCTTCCTCGTGGAGTGTGTTAAGGTGAGCGTTTTCCCATTGCAAAAGCTGTTTCCGCCGTGTTTTTATCCACGGTGAATCCGCCCCGGAAAAGGTGGCGGATTAGCGGGTTGTGATACTGTGGGCGGTACTTTGTCTTCCGCTTGTCTGTTGGCGGTGACCGCCGCACTGCTTGTCTGTTCCGCCGTGGCGGTCGAAGTGTTAAAGTGGCTGTCCATGTTGGCGGTTTCCGCCACGGTCATAATTCCCATTTTTGTTCCGCCGGCCTGTTTGCGGTATTACCGCAGCTTTAACACCGTCTGCCAGGGTTCTAATGACCACCTATATGTCCTCTAGACAATGTTGCAATCTTCTTTTCTTGGCCTGTTGGTTATTGCTCGTTGTAAGTCCTCTAGGCACTGCTGCTAGCGCCTTCTCTGGTTCCAGTGGTAATTCCTGATTCTAAGGTCTCTAGACAGTGCTGCTAGCTAATTCTCTGCTCCTGGTTGTAATTCCTCATTCTTAGTCCTGTTGAGAAAATGTACATAAAGTTAATCATACACCAAAGCTGCTAAGCATCTGTTTATTTTTATTATGTTGCTATGTGCTCGACAAACCTCCTGAACTTTCATGATTGACCTTGTGCTCGCAGCCTTGGGCTGCAATCTGCTTATGGTTGCCATATTACTTTTTCCAATTACAGTTCCGAGAATTGTCGTGCTTAATCAGTAACTGCCAGAACAAGTTTGTACAGGTCGTTGCCACCTCCTGCCAGCTGCATCTGTACCTTCTCCCACCACACGTGTATCCCTGAAATATTCTGAAGGCCGCAGAGGACCTTGAATTCGATAGGGGTGGAGTTGTCCTCTGACTAAGCAGTTTTGTGTGTATATAAGGTTGGGTGCCCCAGAGTGAAGGGGCAGCCTCCGTAGGATAGTCACTTGACTGTCCTGGGACTCTGTATTAGCTCGAGCTATAATCCATGTAATAAACTTCTCTTTATTCCTCCAGTTGGTGACTCCGTCTGATTTGTGAACTCTCTGCTAAATTGACCCTGAGGACATAAAGGGTGTCCCTCCACCGCTGGGAAGGAGACCCCGGGTCGGGGTCAAATCTTTCCTGGTTCCTCACTGTAAACAGTGCTGCAGATGCTTCTCTGTACCCAGTGGTAATTTCTCATTCTTTGTCCTCTGGAAGTGCTGCAACCTTCTTCTCTGATCCCGTTAGTAATTACTCATTGTAAATCCTCTATACAATGCTGCAAGCTGCTTGTCTGGACCCAATGGCAATTCCTCATTCTAAGTTCTCAACACTGTCCTGCAGCTGCTTCTCTGGTTCCAGTGGGAATACCTCATTCTTAGTCCTCTAGGAAGTGCTGCACGCTGCTTCTCTGGTCATGTTATTAATTCCTCATTTTGAGTCCTCTAGACAATGCTGCTGTAGGAGGCTGGCCTGGTTTGTAGTGGGTACCTTGGGTACTTACACCTTATACCAGGTCCAGTTATCCCTTATGAGTGAAGTAGTAGTGTTCTAGCAGCTTGGGCTGATAGAGGTAGCTATAGCCGAACAGCTTAGGCTTAACTAGGAGACATGCAAAGCTCCTGCAATACCAGTTATAGTTACACAGTACTTATACACAAGTAAAGACAATTCTCAGTGTTACCAAAAATAAAGGTATTTATTTTGGGTGACACAGTACCAAAAATATCTTAGAGCCAATACTCCTTTTGGAGGTAAGTATTATACACAAAATATACACAAGACACCAAAACTAGACAAGTAAATAGTCATAGAACAATGCAAACAGTAGGAAATCCTATAGAATGCAATGGGAGAAAATAGGTCTAGGGGCAACACAAACCATATACTAAGAACGTGGAATGTGAATCATGAATTCCCCCCTAGACACGTGTAGTGTGTGCAGAATCACTGGGAGAGCAAGAATACAGTAAAGGTAAGTAAATTACCTCACCCCAGAGCCCAGAAAAGCAGGAGTAAAGTATTACAAGTTTCCTTAAGACACACTACACCTCGCTTGTGGGATTTTGCAGCAGCCAACCAAGTCTGCAAAGAACAACTGCTGGATTATTGGACCTGAAAACATGAAAAGGAAGGGGGCCAAGTCCAGAAGTCAAAAGAAGTTCCAGGAAGGACAGAAGCCCCTGCCAACCCAGAAGAGGGTGCAAAAGAGGAGTCCCCAGTTAGTTGAAGACTGCAGGAATGCACCCTAGGAAGATGCTATTGGGTTCCTGTGTGATGGAAAAGATGTCCCACGGCGTGAAGTTCGTTGCAGGTGAGATTTCGTGTTGGATGTTGCCAACAAGCCCTGGCTACAACAAGAGTGCGTTATGCATCAAAATGGCGCTGGATGGACCCAGGAGGGACCTGGGGGCCTCAACTCTGTGTGAGGAAGAAGAGGGGGCTCTCAGCACTTTAGAGAGCCCTCAGGATGCCAGCCAGCACCCCCAGGAGCTGCAGGTCCCGGGTTCAAAGGAGGTGCAAAATGTGGTTGATGAAGCACAACAAGAGAAGGTCCCACGCCACTGGCGAACAACTCAGCGAGTTGAGCGTCACAGGATGGAGTGCTGGGCCAGGCTGTGCATGAAGGAATTTTGCAAAGAGTGCACAGAGGCTTCCGGAGGTGAAGAAGCTGCAGTACACAGGGGTACTGTCGCTCTCAGGGAAGGCAAGGTCTTACCTCTTCCAAATTGCATCAGCAGGACCTCAGGACAGTCTATGTTGATGATGTCCACCCTCTGAGTCCTTGGGAGCACGCTCGTCGCTGTGAGAGGAGTCCCAGGGTACCAGTCGTCGCCTTTGAAGGTGTCTGCTTGGAGCAGGGGAGTGACTCTGTCACTCCACGGAGATTTCTTCAGTCCTTCTGGTGCAGGATGAAGACAGGGAGTCCCTAGAGCATGCACACCGTGGAAACTGTTGCAGTTGCTGACTTGTAGCTGAGGTTGCTGAAGAAAAGTGTCTTGTGCAGACATTAGGTTGCAGTTACAGCGTTTCTTGGAGCAGGCTGCGGTTGATCCGAGGTCAGAAGAGTCTGAAGTTGTTGTAGAGGATTCCTGAAGGAAACTTGCAAGCAGAATCTGAAGAGAACCGACAGGAGAGACCCTAAATAGCCCTGAGAGGGGGATTGGCTACCTTATCAGCTAAGGACCTATCAGGAGGGGTCTCTGACATCACCTGCTGGCACTGGCCACTCAGATCCCTCTAGAGTGCTCCCACACCTTGCAAAGCAAGATGGCTGAAGTCTGGAACACACTGGAGGAGCTCTGGGCACCACCCCTGGGGTGGTGATGAATGGGGGAGTGGTCACTCCCCTTTCCTTTGTCCAGTTTCATACCAGAGCAGGGGACAAGCTGTCCCTGAACTGGTGTAGATTGGTTTATGCAAGGAGGGCACCGTCTGTGCCCTTGAAAGCATTTCCAGAGGCTTGGTGAGGCTACCCCTGCCAGCCTGTACCACCTATTTCCAAAGGGAGAGGGTGTAACACCCTGCTCTCGGAGGAAATACTTTGTTCTGCCTTCCTGGGACTGGGCTGCCCAGACTCCAGGAGGGCAGAACCCTGTCTGTGAGGTGGCAGGAGCTGTGGCTGCAGTGCAAGCCTCAGAGAGCTGGTTTGGCAGTTCTGGCGGTCCATGGTGGAGCCCCCAGGATGCATGGAACTGGCTCCTCAATACCAGATTTGGAATGGGGGACAATTCCATGATCTTAGACAAGTTACATGGCCATATTCGAAGTTACCATTGTGAAGCTACATATATGTATTGACGTTTATGTAATGCACGCGTGTAATGGCGTCCCTGCATTCACAAAGTCCGGGGAAATGGCCCTGAACTATGTGGGGGCATCTTTGCTAGTGTAAGGGTGCCCTCACGCTTAGTAACTTTGCACCTAACCTTCCGCAAGTGAAGGTTAGACATATAGGTGACTTATAAGTTACTTAGGTGCAGTGAAAATGGCTGTGAAATAGTGTGCACTATTTCACGCAGGTAGCAGTGGCAGTCCTGTGTAAGGGTTTGTCTGAGCTCCATATAGGTGGCAAAAGAAATGCTGCAGCCCATATGGATCTCCTGGAACCCCAATGCCCTGGGTACCTAGGTACCATATACTAGGGACTTATAAGGGGGGTCCAGTGTGCCAATTGTAATTGGTAAATGTAGTCACTGCCCTACAGTGACAAATTTAAAAGCAGGGATAGCAGAAGCAAAGAGGTTCTGATTAGCAGAACCTCAGTGACACAGTTAGGCACTACACAGGCAGACACATTAGGCCACAAACTATGAGCTCTGGGGTCCTGGCTAGCAGGATCCCAGTGAGACAGGCAAAACACACGGACATATAGGTTTTTCTCTATGAGCACTGGGGTCCTGACACACACTCACAAACAGGCCAAAAGTGGGGTTAACCATACTAGAAAGAGGCTACTTTCCTACAGTTGCAAGCTGCTTTTCTCAGCCCATCCGTTATTGCTCATTGTAAGTCCTCTAGGCAGTGCTGCTAGTTGCTTCTCTGGTGCCAGTGGTAATTGCTTGTTCTTTGTCCTCTGGAAGTGCTGCAAACTTCTTCTCTGGTCCCGTTAGTAGTTACTCATTTTAGGTCAGCTATACAAAGCTGCACGCTGCATCTCTGGACCCAATGGTAATTCCTCATTCTAGGTCCTCAACACAGTGCTGCATCTGCTTCCCTTGTTCCAGGGGTAATTCCTAATTCTTAATCATCTAGGAAGTACTGTAAACTGCTTCTCTGGTCCCTTCAGTAATTCCTCAGTATAAGTCCACTAGACAATGCTGCAAGCTGTGACCATTCTATTATAACTCATTCTAAGTCCTCTGGGCAGTTCTGCTAGCTGCTTATCTTGTCCCAGTAGTAATTCCTCATTCTAAGCCCCCTAGACAGTGCTGCCACTGCTTCTCTGGCCCCAGCGGTAATTACTAATTCTAAGTCCTCTAGACAATCCTGCTAGCTGCTTCTCTGGTCCCAGTGGTAATTCCCCATTCTAAGTCATCTAGACAGTGCTCCAGTTGCTTCTCTGGTCCCAGTCTTAATTCCTAATTCTTAGTCCTCTAGGAAGCGCTGTAAGCTGCTTCTCTGGCCCCGTTGGTAAATACTCATTCTGAGCCTTCTAGAGAATGCTGCAGGCTGCTTCTCTGGGTACATCGGTTATTGCTCCTTCTAAGTCCGCTAGGCAGTGCTGCTAGCTGCTTCTCTGGTTCCAGTGGTAATTCCTCATTCTAAGTCCTCTAGACAGTGATGCTAGTTGCTTCTCTGGTCCCAGTGGTAATTCCTTGTTCTTTATCCTCTAGGAAGTGCTGCAAACTGGTTCCCTTATCCTGTTAGTAATTACTCATTCTAAGTCCACTAGACTATGCTGCAAGCTGCTTCTCCTGACCCAGTGGTAATTCCTCATTCTAAGTCCTCAACACAGTGTTGCAGCAGCTTCCCTTGTCCCAGGAGTAATTCCTCATTCTTAGTCCTCTAGGAAGTGCTGCTAGCTGCTTCTCTGGTCCTGACGGTAATCCCTCATTCTAAGTCTAGATAATGCAGCAAGCTGCTTCTCTGGTGCCGTGGGAAATTTCTCATTATAGTCCTCTAGACAATGCTGCGAGATATTTCTCTGGTCCTGTCGCTAGTTCCTCATTCTAAGTCCTCTAGGCAAGGCTGCTAGTTGCTTTCTGGTCCCAGTGGTAATTCCTCATTCTAAATTCTCTAGGCAATTTTAGAAGCTGCTTCTCTGGTCCTGTTGGTAATTCCTCTTTCTAATTCCTCTAAGCAGTGCTGCTAGCTTCTTCTCTGGTCCCAATGGTAATTCCTTATTCTAGGTCTTCTAGACATTGTGGCAGCTGCTTCTCTGGTGCCTGTGGTAATTACTCATTCTTAGTCCTGTAGACAATGCTGCAGCTGCTTCTCTTGTGCCATTTGAAATTCCTCATTCTAAGTCCTCTAGATCAGTAGTTCCCAACATTTTTACTTCTGTGGACTCCCACATTATCATTACTGGAACCCGGAGACCCCCACTAAATCGTTATTGGAATCAGGGGACCCCTCAAATAAGTCATTACTTAAATCTGGGGACCCAGTCTGTTAATACTAATAATTTTTCTAAGCAGTCACAGAGCCACTGAGGAGACTTCACAGATCCCCAGGGGTCCCCGGACCACAGGTTGGGAACCACTGCTCTAAAAAGTGTTGTGGTTGCTTCTCTGGTCCCAGTGGTAACTCATCATTCTTACTGCTTCCGGCGGAAATACCTCATTTAAAGTCCTATAGACAGTGCTGCAGCTGCTTATTTGGTCCCAGTGGTAATTGCACATTTTAACTCCTCGCGGACAGGGCTGCTAGCTGCTTCTCTGGTCCCAGTGATAATTCCTCATTCATGGACTTGTAGACAATGTTGCAGCTGCTTCTCTTGTTCCAGTGATAATTCCACATTCTAATTCCTCTAGACAGTGCTGCAAGCTGCTTCTTTGGTCCCAGTGGAAATTCCACATTCATATCCTGTAGACAGTGCTGCTAGCTGCTTATCTGGTGCCAGTAGTAATCCCTCATTCTTAGTCCTGTAGACAATGCTATTGCTGCTTCTCTGGTACCATTGATAAATCCTCATTCTAAGCCCTCTAGACAGTGCTGCAGCTGCTTCTCTGGTCTCAGTAGTAATTCCTCATTCTTAGTCCTGTAGACAATGCTATTGCTGCTTCTCTGGTCCCGTTGATAAATTCTCATTCTAAGCCCTCTAGACAGTGCTGCTAGCTGCTTTTCTGGTCCCAGCTGTAATTACTAATTCTAAGTCCTCTAATGCAGTGTCACTAGTTGCTTCTCTGGCTCCAGTTCCTCATTCTAAGTCGTCTAGCCAGTGCTACTAGCTACTTCTCTGGTCCCGGCAGTAATTCCTCTTCCTTAGTCTTGTAGACAATGCTGCAGCTTCTTCTCTTGGCCCTGTGTTAATTCCACATTCTAAGTCCTCTAGGCAGTGCTGCAGCTGCTTCTGTGATTCCAGTGGTAATCCCTCATTCTTAGTCCTGTAGACAATGCTGCAGCTGCTTCTCTGGTTCCAGTGGTAATTCCCCATTCTAAGTCATCTAATTAGTACTACAGCTGCTTGTCTGGTCCAAGTGGTATTCCTCATTCTTAGTCCTGTAAACAATGCTGCTCCTCTGGTCCAAGTGGTAATTTCTCATCTATGTCCTCTAGACAGTGCTGCAGCTGGTTCTGTGGTCCCTGTGGTAATTCCTCATTCTTAGACTTATAGGAAGTGCTGCAAGCTGCTTCTCTGGTCCAGTTGGTCATTTCCCATTCTAGGTCCTCTAGACAATGCTGCAAGCTACTTCTCTGGGCCTAGCAGTTATTTTTCATTCTAAGTCCTGTAGGCAGTGCTGCTAGCTGCTTCTCTGGCTCCAGTGGTAATTCCTCATTCTAAGTCCTCTAGACAGTGCTGCTAGCTGGTTCTCTGGTCCTGGTGGTAACTCCTCATTCTAAGTCCTCTAGACAGTGTTGCTAGTATCTTCTCTGGTCCCAGTGGCAATTACTCATTCTTTGTCCTCTAGGAAGTGCTGCAAGCTTCTTCTCTGATCCCGTATGTAATTTCTCATTCTAAGCCCACTAGACAATGCTGCAAGCTGCTTCTCTGAACCATCGGTAATTACTCATTCGAAGTCCTCTAGGCAGTGCTGCATGCTGCTTCTCTGCTCCCAGCAATAGTTACTCATTCTAAGTCCTCTAGACAGTGCTGCTAACTGTTTCTCTGGTTGCAGTGGTAGTTCCGCATTCTTAGTCCTGTAGACAATGTAACAGCTGCATCTCTGGTCCCAGTGATAATTCCTCATTCTAGGTCTTCAAAACTGTGCTGATGCTGGTTCTCTTGTTCCAGTGTTAATTCCTCATTTGTAGGCCTCTAGGGAGTGCTGCTAGCTGCCTCTCTGGTCCCAGTGGTTATTCCTCATTCTAAATCCTTTAGAAAGTGCTGCTAGCTGCTTCTCTGGTCCCAGTGGTAACTCCTCATTCTAAGTCCTGTAGATAATGCTACAGCTGCTTCTCTGATCCCATCGGTAAGGGGGTCTTCTGGCAGGGGGGCGGGACGGGGAGCTGCTACCGCCAGCAGCACCCGCCAGCAGCACCCGCCAGCAGAACACCGACAGGCCGTATTATTTTTCATAATACGACTGGTGGCGGTCTACTGGAGTGGCATGGCGCTGCTGGTGGTAGCAGCGCCACCTTAACACCGTCTGTCAGCATGGCCACAGCCTGATTTCCGTGGTGGAAATCCGGCTGTGGTCATATTATGGCAGACGGATGTTAGCCGCGGCAACGGTCTTTTGGTGGGTGTCACCGTGGCGGTAGGCGGCATTTACTGCCATTGCCATAATTAGGGCCATTGTCATTTACAACGCCAATCGCTCGAACTCCCACAAATGTGAGACCTATTCATTGCAAATGCTTGTTTTACTTTATTAGTCATGGATTGTTCAGACATCTCCAGAACATATTTAAAAGTACTTTCTACTTATATATCATGTTTGACGCATGCAGACATAAGGGCTAAAAATTTCAGATTTAGGGGATTTTGCTTATTTTTGTACCCGTTGTGACATTAACTAGTTGTGCCGCTAGAAAACTAATTAGGTAGCAACCCTAACTATAGAACATATCATCGGCCAGTGGGTGGTTGCACTTCAGCCAACAGCTAACTTTACTATGAGTGTTTCACAAGGAGCTCAGACACACACCCAGATTAATTTCCTTCAGTGCCAGGGACTTCTATAGCAATTTGTGTTTTTGTGGCACAAAGGTATTTTTGCCTTTTGCTATTTTTTGGCTTGACAAAGGTCTGGTAGCTTTTCCATAAGTAAAGTTTTGCAATAAACATGACAAACCAAAACAGTGATAAAGAAATATTAGAATATATTTAATGGAAAAGTGAGCAGTTACACCACAGCGCTGAGAGTAGAAACACGTGCATTTAGGGTGGTGTTGAGTTGAATAAATATTACAATTTATTTCCATGTGTGGAACTCTACTTTACAAGTGGCAATGAGCAGCACCACCCACAGAACATTCACTCGTGCCAAATACTTTTTGTGGAATTTATGTTGTTCTGCCGTACTTTCAACTGTTCACCCGGAGGCTTTCAAACTGCATATTGTTTTTGCTGGAGAGTACGGTCTATTGTACATTAGGAAATCGTAAGATTTATGTTTGGATTGGTTGTTTATGCCTGCCTTGTCATCTTACATTTATCTGGCGTGCAACTTTTGACGGATCCTTATATGTGTGGCCTTACGTCATGTACCCTAAAAGGAATTAACATTTGAAGTACAGTATTTCGCAGGGACCTTCCTGTGAGGCATTTCAGAGGATTTATTTTCTCACGTCGATTATCGAGTTGTGATGTTTCAGTTACAGCGTTAGGCGTTTTTCTACCTTATCTGAAACATCTATGGGTTCTTTCCTTCCATACCTGGGGTGCGGTGGATTGTGATTGTGTCATGAAGTTATGTGGCAAAGTTTGGATTTTTACCGCATCGAATAAGAGTTCCAGGAAGTGCCTTTACACGGTGACATCATCACTCTGTGTGCCCTCGAGCTAATAACCAATGCACTGTTTTCGATTAGTGGCGTAATGTGCGGATTGGACAGTAAATTTTCCAGGAAATATATTCACTAAACTCGTCCTGTGTTGACTGAGAATTCCAGGAAGTACATTCACAATTATACTGTAACGCTGTACATCCACTCGTTTTGTGTTATCAACAATAGAGTTGGGTTCCTCGGTGAGGGGCACCCCATTCTGGGTTGCCTTTTGCCGTATGGAAAACGTTTTAGTGGTCTTATATATTTTTTTTAAATGGTAAAATCTCTCCAGTGCGCAATAACATTTAAACCTTATTTCCTGTTGAGGGTTCAATCTGTTAGTATATCGTTATGTGCTTAAATATATTTGTGCACTTAGCATTTAGTTCTACCATCTCTGCAAGCAAGTCATTATTTGCTCATTCTTTCATGACATTATGTGGCAAGTTCTCTTCAAGTTTTATATTTTTCTGGGCTAATGTATTTAGTTACATGATATTTACTAGTATATTTTTTATGCATAACTGTTATATTCTATATTGGTGTATATTAGTTGACACCTTTATGCACATTAATTTGTCTTAGAAGTGTGTCAAATGAGTGCACTACACTTCTCCCTACCTCCCCCACAATTGTTTTGGCCAGTAGGTGGTATTCCTTGGATGAAATGGCCTGAATGGAAAGAATGTTTTATCAATTATGTTGAAACCATTGATGTTAAAGACAATGAATACAACATTTTGAAAGTAGACAATGACAGGGTAAAAAAGAAACCTGTTTGTAACATGACAAATGGGGGTATTAATATTGAGATTTATGCTGATTCAGGATCTCCATATTCTATCATAAATGAGAATATTTGAAACACCAAATTTGTAGAAAAACTTGGACATAAGCTAGAGAGTCCGGATATTTCTCCAGAAGGTTACTCAGGAGAAAGAATTGAAATATTAGGGTATCGAAAATTAGTATTTAACTTTAAAAACAGAGAAAGTGTGTGCAAATTGTATGTGGCCAGAAAGGGATCCCCTGTTTTAGGGTGGCAAGATCACGGAGGGCTTGGTATTATTCTGGACCTGTAAAAGTAATTGATGAAAGTGAACAAACAGGCAAATTGATGCGTGAGTAATTTCCGAACGTTTTCAATGATAAAATAGGCAAACTGAACAATTTTGAACATAAGATGGTTCTTAAGAAAGCTGCTGTCCAGAAAGTTTTTAAATCAAGAAATAGACTTATCATAGTGAGGAAGGAAGTGGAAAAAGAGTTGAATAAATTAGTAGTGGAAGACATGATAGAAAAAATAGATTCTTCAGAATGGGTTTCTACTGTTGTAATTGCTAGACGATCTGATAGCAATATTCGAAAATGCATTTATTTACGGTATCTTAATACTAACATACTTATAGGTCAATTTTCATTGCTCCGCATTTCAGAAATGCTGTCTTCAATTAATGGTGCAAGGTTTTTCACGACTATAGACCTTTCTGCGGCATATCACCAGATTGTATCACGGAAAGTTGCAAGAATTACACTGCCTTTATTACACCTGTTGGCTGCTATCAATACAAAAGGATGACTTTTTGAACTAGGGTCAGCTGCTGCAATGTTTCAAAGGCTTATGTACTCACTGTTTGGCAAAGTGACAAACATCCAGTGTTTTCAAGACAATATATTGATTTACGGAAAAGACAGAGTCGAACATGATCAAAAGTTAGATTGTGTTTCAAGTATTTTAGAGGTTTAACGGTAAAATTTTCAAAATGCATATTTGCAGTACAATGTGTTAAATATTTAGGGCATGTTTTGAGTACAGATGGAGTAAAGCCCAAACCAGACTAGGTAGAAGCAATATGGTTGGCTCCTGCACCCTCTTGTAAAGATGATGTAAGATCATTTCTTGGTCTCACAGATGTTATGCAAAATACATAAGACATTTTTCAGGTAGGACTTTTCATGTAAAACAGTTACTTAAGATCAAAAACAAATGTAATTGATGTATAGAGTGTGAAAAGGAATTTGAAGATGTCAAATCAGCTACTGCAATTGCTATTGCACTTTCTGGGTTTGATCTCAATTTAACAAGTATCATTA
Source organism: Pleurodeles waltl (assembly GCF_031143425.1). NCBI lineage: Eukaryota > Metazoa > Chordata > Amphibia > Caudata > Salamandridae > Pleurodeles > Pleurodeles waltl. The sequence continues at coordinate 1,285,229,143 of NC_090440.1, forward strand.
CTACTAATGCTAGCTCAAAAGGTTTGGGTGTGGTTTTATCCCAAAAATTGGAAAGAGAGGGGGGGACAATAATAGCTTATGTCTCTAGGGCTTTCACAGAAACTGAAGAGAAATATTCAGTTATAGAAAGAGAAACATTAGCCTGTGTGTGGGCTGTAGAGCATTTTAGAGCCTTTGTGTGGGGCAGATTTTGTGAAATAAGAAGTGATGACAACCCGTTAGTTAAGTTACTCACTGCCCGTGGCATGAGCAAAGTATCTGCTCGCATAGCTAGGATGTCCATGAAACTCCAAGATTTTGTTTACAAATTAACATATGTACCGGGTAAAGACAATGTATCAGCTGATTTATTTTATCTCGGATGCCACTACAGATCAAGGACATTGCAAGTAGTTAGTGGGATGAGTATCACATTGCTTTGGTGCATGATGAGAGTATTCCTTTCATTGAGAAGAACATTTGGGAAGAGGAATATATTGAAGACATAACTATTCTGAAAGTTTTGAATTACATTACTTTTGTCTGGCCTAAAAAAAGGTTCATTAGAGTCAGGTTTGAGACATTTTTGTGAGGTCAGGAATGAGCTATCTCAAATCAATGGTATCTTATGGAAAAGAGATAATGTGATTCCCCCTACCAATTTGAGTAAAGTGATTACAACGCAATGCCATGAAGGACATGAAGAAATTGTGAAAACCAAACAATCAGTCAAAAAAGGTTTTCTGGTGGTCAGAGCTAGATATTTTTGCAGAACGTTGTGTCAGGAACTGCATAAAGTGTGCTAATGCTGATAAATCTTTAAAAACACTAAAACCAAATATGGGTATACCTTGTATCCCAAATAATCCATGGGCGGTGATTGCCCTTGACATAATGGGTCCTGTATGTGACAAGGGTAAATACATCATTGCTGCAATAGATGTTTTTTTCTAAATGGCCTGTTCTTAAGATTCTTGAGAAAGTTAACACAGAAGTGGTTCTTCAATTTTTAGATAGCATTTTTATCGATGAAGGTATACCAACTCAAGTGATCACCGATAATGGGGTACAATTTGTTTCAGGAAAGGCCAAGAACTGTTTTAAAAGAGTAGTTATAAAAGATTGTACTACATCACTGTGTAATCCCAGTGATAGTGGTATGATTGTGCATTTCAACAGAGTACTCGGGGGCATTCAATCTGCGGGGGTTATGAATGATGAATGGGAGTTACAAATACAAAAGATGGTTTGGATGTATCATACACTATCAATGAGATGACAAAGTGCATTCCATTTGAGATTATGAGAGGAAGAGTTACTAAAACTAAGATTAATCCTGCGTGGTTGGTTAAGAACCCTGTGGTCACCATTAATTTATATATTGTGAGACAAAGATTAGAGAACACTCATATTAGTTACAAATGCAAATTTAACCAAAGGAAAGGCACAGGAATCAACATTGAAGTAGGAATGTTAGTTAAAGTGAAGAAACCATGGGGAGTAAAGAAAGATGAAAGTCAATTTTCATAACCTTATGAAGTGGTGGAGGTTTAGAAAAATTCAGTGAGGTTGAGTGATGGTAAGGTTTGGAACTTAAAATGTATTGACATCTTTAAGGGTGAAAAGTGGTGTAGTCTAATAAAAGTTTCAATAAGATACATGATTTTGAGTCTGATGTAGATCTTTCAAGTGGAGACAAGGAAAGAGAGAATGGTTTGGGTGTCCAAGTTGAACAAAATTTGGAGGCCCAAAGTGGATCTTCTCAAATGACAAGCAAGGAAGGTGAAGTTTCTGATGTACAGACTGCTGGTGATAGATCTGTTACAGATGGAAAAAGAATCAGAAGAAAACCAGTATGGATGTCTAACTATAGGGTTAATTTTATTTATTTTGTGTTGTTTATTTATTTTCCTACTCCCTTATTTTTCCTCCTAATATTATAATTATTAATGTTGTAGTTAGGACTGTTTATATTGGATCTGTCTTGCTCTCATATGCATATTTCTTATATCCATGTCAACATATATTTTTATAAAGGGGTATCATTTTTATAAAGGGGAAAGTTGTGCTGTGTATTTACCAGTATGCGGTGTGGATTCCTTTCATTCCATATTAGAACGTTGTTAACGCGTCCCTTTATGATAATTTATCACACATCAGGACTCGTTTTAGGCCATTTAATCTTTTGACAAGTTGAGAGACACCTTAGGACGAGATAGCTAATCAATATATCAATCAATACATTAATAATGTCATCTATATTTATCACGACAATGCATTTCACTTTAGTCAAAGTCATTAATCAATTCAAAGACGCTACAATGACCTTTCAGCCATGAATGACCACACCTTGTTTAGTAGAATTTTATGAGTTTTATTCCCAATTAATTACAGTCTAATAGCAAATGCGTTAATCTCAACACCAAGAAACATAACATAGTCACGATATGGCAACTTTGGTAAGCTTTCATTAAAGCGAGAATCACAAACATCAGAACATAACACGGCCTGAACATAAATCAATTTAGCAGAGTGTCAATAATGCGTCAGTTCAAAAAAGCATAATCTCGGTCGTTTGTCTATTGCGTCAGTTTGGTGAACACCTGTCCTAATCACTGATTAGCATTCGCATGTTGGGCTTCATGCAAAACAATTTAGAACACCAATTTGGAAAACATCTAGCTAAGGCCTCTGTCAAAACCAGCAGTTGGTACCTAGAAAGGAAAAGCAAACATACAAATTACAATTGCATTGTCATAATTACCCTCCAAAGTTTAGGTCAACACACAGGTTCAGTCTTCGTCCTCAGGACTTCAGTCAAATCGCCATCAGTCAGAACTCAGCTCCGGGGCAAAAGGGCTCCTTCCTCATAAGGAGGTAAAGTGTAAAATGGTCAACTCTAAGGGCGAGGATGGTTTTAAGTAAAGCAATAAGTCACAAAACAGAGTGACAGAGTTTCTGGATAAAATCAATATCATTCCCTACCTAATTCTAAATGACTCCCCGTGACATGGGTTTTTATCCCTTTTTCGTTGTACATTCCCCCAAAATTCTATTGGACGTTTGCTATACCCCACTATCTTTAACCTATCATAAAACACATTAGGTAATCTAACTCTTCACCCCATATTATTTTGCAAGTTTTGATTGGTCTTCGTAATTGACATCTTCAGAGATGGCACGTCCGGTATGATTTCATCCTTCTGTAATTCTTTGCACATCTTTTGGTCAGCAGTTTCATTGTCTTCACCGGTTTGAATGACCTTGTATATTACAATTATCTACATTGTTTCAATTCACTTTTAACATTTATTTAGCAAATGAGAAGAAGCGGTGGGAAACGGATCAAACATGGTTACATTCATCTTCCAAGTTGAAGAAAAAGAATAAGCATGGTCATGGCCCCTTGTGAGTCAGCACACTGGAAAATAGAAAAATGCATTTAATATGAGAGCCAGAGCAGCTAAGCTTCGGCTCATGCTAACTTAAGGCCTATGAGGATTTCAATACAGATTTAATAACACAAATGTTAGTATAAACTTATTTAAACATAATATACACACTTTGGTCACTATTATTAGTCTATGTTTACACTGGTGGCCACTCATCGTGGTCACTATTCAAACGTACGTCTAAGCAAAATTACTATTATTATAGTTTCTGTGCGGCATCATCACACACTGATTCATAAACATTTCATGTTAATATAAATTATATAAGCTACGCTCTCTCAACGTATTTATTGGAAAACTGGACAGTTACACCGCAGCACTGAGAGGAGAAAGACGTGTTTATAGGGTGGTGTTGAACTGAATAAATATTACAATTTATTTCCATGTGTGGACCTATACTTTACACAGACCTATTCTATTGGCTTTGTCGATGAGTGTTGAAGTGATGAATTTGTTCTCGCACTTTTTTTATTTCTGAATGCTAGATCCCCACATTTAATGTACTTTTCACATTCACTACTTCAGTATCTTAGTTCATGCTCTTGCTTTTTATATTACCATCTGAAAATTAACTACTTTAACATTGGAAATGAATGAGCCTGGCTGTTAATTGTTGACCAGATTGTGAAAGTTAGGGACTATCCATCCCTGCAGAAGTGGTGTTAGTGTAAGGAATGTGGTGGCCATCTTAGAATGTAGATTTTGGTCAATAAAATTAACGAATACCATCTGAGTAACACGCTATCTAACATGTACTTCTTACTTCTTGGCCTTACATTGTGAGAAAAATAGGAAGCGAATTAAACAAAGCTGTGAAGATTTTTTTGGGGGCACGGACTATTCAATTCATATTTTAGCAAAAATAACGAGCCCCCATAATGTAATTATTGTTTCAAGCGTGTTTTTTTACTTTTATGTAGCTTTGTTTTTAATATCAATGATTCTTCTCTTCAGTCGTATTTTTCGCTATTGCCGAAGTGGGGAGCTTCTTTGGGCTTCCTGGTAGGACGTGTGCTTGTTTAGGTGTTTGTTTTCAATGGGGATCGTGCTTGTTTTATCTTTCTGAGCTGGCATACGGCAGAGGCGAGCGGAAGCACAGGCTGAGGTTGAGAACGGAGAACTGGTGTTGTGTATGCCGGAGAGACCTCCATGAGAGCCGCTGCCACCGCTCGCGGGAAGCAGTGACAGCCAGCTGGAGTAGATTTAGAGAGGGCAGGTGAGGAGGGGAAGCAGGGCTGGGCGCTGACATTGAGGGTCGGTGGTGCTGACATGTTATCACATACCGCAGGCATGCCTGAGCCACCGCCCGACATAGCCATCTCACACAGTCATAGTTGACGCCCTTCACAGATATACTGCGGATTTAATTATTTCAGACAGCCATTTATTTTCCCAATTTACTCTTCCAAACCAGCTATTATTTTCAGCCGTCACCTGCTCCTGAGTGTTTTCTACTCCCCTCCATTACCTCTTTTATACTCACTGCAACAACCCCTTCATCGTGAAAGTTATAGGTGACATTTCACCCTATCCCGTTAGCGTCCAGTCATTTGGACACTCATAAAGGTACGGCTTTGCATCTTCTCGTACCCCATTAGTAGCACATGCCTTGACTCTTTCAATACATTGTCGATCTCTACTCTCGCTTTATACGCATCAATCCATGAAATGTGTATGTAAAATTGTGCAGGATTTGGAGGTACCTCTTTGAAATGCAAATCCTATACCCTATTAAGTAAAGGTCTGTCTTCTGCGAGTACCTTGTTTGTATTTCATTTATTATATTCATTGAGGCAACGTATAAAGTAATCCGTAACTTAGCTAAGCAGGAAATCATGAAGTCCAGCCTATTGAAAAAGTTCTGTTGAGGGCACTGCTGCATTTTAAAATTTTGCACTAAAGCTACACGTCGCAATATCAGGTTTTCCAGCACTTGTAACTTCTTATACATGCGCTTTGGATCCCAACATTGTGCCCCTGACAGCCATTGTGACCCACGACCACAAGGTCCTCATTGTGATTACCAAACCAGACCCACTTCCCGGAAAAGCTAGGCTCCATGCAGTCCGCGTAAATATTAAGGAACCGATGATGCAAGCATTTTCCAGTGCGAAACCATGTTTTACGTTAGATGTGACTTTATCGTGAATTTCCTTTATAGGTACAGAAAGAAAAGCCTAGCAAATTGGTTCCAGAAATGATTCTTTGAGCCCCTTTACACAAGAAAGACATACTACATCTCTGCGCCAATCACCTTCTGCTCCTACTTAAACCAACTTGTGAAAAATAATTACCTGTCTCTTAACGAGTTATCAAATGATGTGTAACACACAATATTGGCTCATTTTGCTCTTCATATTCCTGCTGTAAACACACAAGTAAACATATTGAAAGGTTTTTGTGGTCTAGAATTTGATAATACTGGTAGATGAACAGTTTCTAATTTAACACTGTGCTGAATCTTATGAGTTAGGCTAGACAGGGACACTAATACTCCTCCCTCCATCTAGTATCCAAGAAAAAAACAAGGCGTGGTACCTAATGCCTTTTGAGACATTGTTTGATAACAATGAACTTGAAGTTTTATTTTGACATGTTGTGTGTAGTAGCCAGATTGAAACTGTTAGAGGGTGTCCAGAAGGCTTTTGTTGAATTTTTAACATGTTGATTTTATCAGTGGGGATGGTATTAATTGCACTGCAAAAGTGGAAGAAGCATCTACTGAGAAATCACATTTTCTTTGGTCAAGATACTTTATAAGGGACCTGGGGGGTTGCGGTAGAAGGAGTGCACGTTCAGTAGTATCTTTGAGTGTTTGTATGTTTCGAATACGACCGAAGAAGATGGCCTGATGGAGGTTTTAAAAGATTTGGGGATTACAGCACACCACTTAAAACATATCATATTCTTAAGCATTGATGTTTTGTGGGATTTATTTTGCATTTCTCATTTTATAATTTGAGCCTCCAGTTTTTGCCAACCACTTTTGAAAGCTGTGAAACTTTGTTACTGATGGTGTCTAGCAGCTAATTCCTTTAAAGAACAGTTCTATGAATATGGCTTTCTCTGGGCGATGTATGCTTTTTTTAATTCACTTTTTATTTTGGTCTATTGACATTACCACAGCAAAGCAGCGCTCTGACTCCCTTAGTACCCAGTAAGGAACTCTGGACCTTTGTTACATAGTATATTCAACAACAGTTGACTTTTCATGCAGAAGTGGTACAAACTGACAGATCTCCGATTGAATGAAGGGGAGTGAAGTTTAAATCTGATATTATCATGATTAGAAATTGATTTGATATTGGTTGTAGATGCTTAATTGCTGCCATAAATGACTTCAGGGTGTTACTGACATAGCCACTACATAAATAAAAATGGCTTCATAAGAGGCTGTATATATAGATCATTCAATCCTATTGAGAAGGCATAATTCGAATATTCGGAAATACTTTGTATGAAGATTGGTAGCAATGAGATTAAATCAACTACGTTTGACTTGCTCTTTCTCAGATGTGTGCTAATAGTCGTCGTAGTAGAATCTCATTATCGACTTCCCATTATCTTTGAAAATACTGGCAAATGTATTGGATATTTTGTCACTGCTATTTTTAGGCGTTTTCCATAAATTGTCTTAAACTTGTGCATGGGCATTCTAGTGGAGCAGCAAAAGTAACCCTTATGTTGATTTAAAATCTTCGGCTGTAATTTTGAAATAAACAGGGTAACACCCGTTGGAAACTTTCCAGGTCAGACTAGTTCATCAGATGCCCCCTCTGTGAGCTTTCAAAATCTTTCACATTTTTAGCGGCTATGTTTAGTTTAACTGCATGGTGTTCATCATTCACCTTCTTCTAAGAGGCAAGTACAGAACAGAAGAGTTGTAGCCCTGCCGTGAATGGCTACTCGCACGAATTGAATTTATGTTTTGAAAAGAATAGTGAAGACGAGAGTTGTTTCAGTTAAAAGTTCAGGACGTTTCTGCAAGAGGCAGTTGCCGAACGTTTGTAAATCTTCTCACTCTTAAGACACGAGCGAGTGTGTATGTGTAAGTGTAAACATTTTGGAACCATTCCACCTCTCAGGCAGGAGTTCATTTGACAGCCGGTTGAGAGTGTACCATGCTGAACCGCAGTGGGTGTTACATATAGTGTCATTAGTTCTGCATGTCCTTTGGTTGATCTCGGATGTCCTTTAAATCCTCTTGCTGAAACTGTTTAGACAGAAACTGGACAGCCAATCAAGCAAAAGATTGAAACAATGTAAGGGTATTATACACTGGGATGTTCATGCTACTAATCGCTTTTTGTTGCGAAAAGGATGTATTCGAAATAGCTTAACAAAAGGCAGGGCCACTTTACATGCCAAAACTCAGGGTCTAGGTGGTATTTTCACGTTTTATTTAAGGCAAAATATGTTGTTTTAGGGTTCTCCCCCTTAAAAACCTCTCCACTCCTTGAAGTAGTGGTCCAATTAAATGTCTCCTAATGCATTTTCTTTAAATATTCCATTATGCTTTCCTAAATGATGGAGTGTATTGGTTCGGTTCAACATTGTCCTTATGGTAAGATCCTTGAGCGTGAGGACTGCTTAATGCAAGCAGGGTCCTGCGGTTGCAAACATGAGTTGTCAATGATCACTGTAACTGCTGTGGCTACATCGATATTTTTGTAGCTTTATTGACAAGCTACGAGGAGAGATAATGCAGCGGATTGCTTAAACGGTGATATCGTGTTTGATTTATTTTGATTTATTTATAATGTACTTGCATTCATCAACTGCTTCTAGGCAAAGCAACTAACATCACTAATTGTCCTGATCACCACTAACATAATACCCATAAATCAGCAGGCACTTGCCCATTATAGGGCGTCCAGTATACTTGCCTTAATAACAGTCATTGTTTTTAAGGTAAGTAGTTGCGGGACAGCTGTCCTCACTCTGTTTTTCTCAGGTGTTGGTAGGTGGATCTCTGCCCTGGGGATGTTTAAGGATTTTGTTCTGTTCTATTTTATACCTTGTTGGAAATGCGGCACATTTCCTGGCCGCTTTCTAAAGATGCATAGTTATCTACAACATTGTTAGCACAACACTGTCGGAAAAGAGGAAGGGGTGTGGCAGCCGCTTCCTGCTGTGCTGGTTCACAGAAGTAGCAGACCCTTTTCTTTGACATCTGCAGATCCTGCTTTCTCCAGAGATTAACAGAGACTCTTGCTTCTGGCCAGCGGGGACCGAGCCTTGCAATGAACATAAAACGACTGCTTCGCTCTAGATTCCTGCAAAGCTAATGTCTAGAGCATTACCCTCCGAGAGTCCGAACCTCTGTTGACAGTATACATGCAGGCAACCGGAATAATGCAATACACACGTGAAGTCCATTTTCATAGCGCAGCTCAGATACTAGTTCGTATTCCCTTATACTAGATACTCTGGCCTTTTCTTTGATTTCTTGTCTCATTTTTCCTTGTGCGAATGAAAGGCCGAATTTGCATAAAGTGAAAGGCTTGAGTGTAGAAAAAAATAGAATAGGTAATGGAATGGAGAAAAGTTATAGGCCAAATCAATCGGCATATAATTGATGTTAAATATTTGTAGCTCTTGGCTTCTGTCACGTTATATTTTCTAGGTGACATCAAATTGTTTCTGTCGAGGGCAGAGTGGTTTGTTCAAACGATCTGGCGAACATGCACTATGATAGGCAGTTTGTTCAATCATGCTGTCAGACTTTGGATCCCTTTCCCTAGGGAAAACCTCTCTTTGGTAGTCTTCCTTTCTCTCTTTCACTGTCTCATTGAATAAAGTTTGCACTTGTACTGCCTATGCTTTTAAGCCGCTGTTGGTGTGAGGGAAAATTGCACTGATGCTCTTGTAGCTGTTATTTATTTTTCGGGGAAGCTGGCACTGTCACTTATTTTGCCACTCTCCTGCATCAATCTTTGTGTGAAGAAAGCTTGCCCTGCTGATGCCTGTGCTGTGTTAAAGAAACATGTTATACACGTGTTAACTATGAAAAAGTCAAACTGGATGGATCTTTAAAAATCTTCCTCATTGACTGGCCATTGTTCTTCTCCAAGGATGCACACCATATTGAGAGATCTTTGAGCTCTCCATTTACAGCCGGCTAGGATGTTCATTCTGCGGATGACACTTCAAGGTATAACTTGTTATTTAGCACGCTAGCCACAAAATGCTGAATGGGCAGGATGAGAGCTTTTATTAGTATATATCGGAGTTGGTAGTAATGTTTATTCACTGACATGGCAAGTACAGTTGTGCAATCTTCAGTTGCACATGGAGCACTAGGGTTTGTCTCGATTACTAGACTCTTGATTCTCTAACGGTCATATGTTCACATCTAGCTTTGGGATGTGGAATGGCCGCAGTCAGGATTTGCTGTTTCAGGATCTGCATCCAATCTTATGTGCTCTTCTTGATCAACGGTTATTGGTTCACACCTTTGTCTCCATATACTTGAAGTGTGGGAACACCCACTATCTATAAGCCAACATAAACAATTGATTTTAAAGATTGGATCACTTTGTCATTTCTACCTCCAGTGTTGCTGTATGGGTTACTTGTATTGTAACATTACATTAGCCATTACACTTTTCAATGAAGCTATGCTGGATTGTTCTCTCTGCCTTCAATCTTCTCTGGCTCATTCAAATAAATGATTGCCATTCACTTCTAACCTCTTGGAAGTGTAAAGCTGTCCTTTGCATCCAACTTTGGATGGGATTTTTGCAAGCGAAAGCAATGAAGTTCACATTTTTCATAAACGACCTTTTTGATACGTTACATGAAGTATCAGTTTTACTTCTACATTATTGTTTCTTTTCTGCAACGTATTGGAAAGCCCTTATGGACGGAGTGCATCTTCACTCCAAAAATGAACAATTTTTTTCATAGAAGTGGTTTACCAGAGATAGCAAGCTCTCTTCTTTTTCTGTCTAGGCAGAATTCTTTTGGTTTTGTTCTTTTAGCTATATACATTTTCTCCTTGACTACTCTTTATCTTACTGATGAACAAAGCATGCTGCTAAGACATCCCTCCGTTATGTGGTCAGACGAATGAAAGTAATGTCGTATTATATACTGTTAATCCTCATTACTCCTCGTCCTGTTGTCCTTGTCCCATTCATCACTAATGAGATGAATTCATCTTACAAGACAGAAAAAAGAACGAGAAGAATGCACAAAGTATATACCCCTCCCATAGGGCTGGTGCTTATATAGGCACTACATTTTGTTTATCAACCGTTTTATTGCTGTTTTGGTAACATAGATATCTGTACCACATCCAGCCATTTCTGGCCATCGTTTTAGCCACCACAGAGAAGCATATCATACAGTCAACAGCTGAACTGCCACATTAGCAAACTCATAAGGGTACAGCCCCCAACAATTTATAGTAAAGAGTGAGCCCAAAATGGTCCCACCAGTTGTTTCAGACTTTTGCATGGTTTTTTTGGGAATCCCCTAGCTTCATGTACCTGCTTTTCTTGCTGGGCCCACCAGTCCACTCGACAGCGGCAATGAGACGGCAGAGTGGGAGATTTCCATCTTCAGGCTATGTCCCATTTAGAAACCAAGGTGGCTACTTCAATCAGTGTCTCTGGTCCGCTTTTGTGCATTCCATCCCTTCAATGATCTTCAAGAGGATGGATTGCAGTGCCAATGGTGTTTTAGTTACCTCATCCCAGTAGTTCACAATAAGAGGACATGTCCAGACCATATAGTACAGTGATTTTCAAACTATTTAATACCACACCGATCACCCCATGTGAAAAAGAATCATCGGGTTCCCCTCAAAATTTTTCACCATTATTTTATTAAACTGGCAATGTTTAAATATGTCTAGACTTTCTTAAACATTGCAGTCAAGTTCTGTTACCAATTTAAAATTGCAATCAAGTACTCAATTGCCAGACATATTATTCTGGTCAGGCAGCCCTTACGAACATATAAAAGGATACACAGTGTGATTATTAGAAATGGGGTGAGAGGTTTGAATAACATTTGGAGTCCCTTCCCTTTTGACACCTTCTCCCAACTAGGATAAAAATGACAAAAGATGTAAGTGATGGCCCATTGTAGAGCGGCTAGCAGCTACCACTCACTAAAACAAAACACTGGCATAAATATAATGTTTTTTTTTTGTCCACAGCCTGGCGCCCCTACCGGGATCACTTGAAGCCTCCCAGTTTAAGGGTCCCTGATATAGTAGAAGTCCACAGCAGCATATGGATATCTAAAACATGTATTGCCAGGGAGGAAGTATGCCTGGTGGAGATGGCTGGGGGTGAGGTAGGCACAGTGGATATATACGTTTGTACCAGCTGCAGTCTAGAGGAGATTATATAGACAATTCTTACCTAGCAGCTGGAGGGATGGAATGGGATGATGACACCAGGAGTAATGAAGATTACTGGTAAATAATAAGGCATTATCCCCAGATGCCCCTTGTCCTCGTCACGTTCATCACTAATGAGGAATACCAAAGCAGCACACAAGGCGGTCTTCAAGCACAGCTACACACAACTGAATATGACAGAGATCACTATTGATTGTAACACCCAACAGTGATTTATTAGAAATTTGAGAGACTGAGGAGGACATGACAGAATGTAGCACTCCAGAATTGGTGCTAACAGACAAAACATTATGCAAAGGATAATGGCTCAGAAAGTTGTTAGGTGTAGCCCAAGTGGCTGTCTGACAAACCTCACCAATAGAAACACCATGAATCTCAGCCCAGGAGGCCAACACCCTTCTGGTGGAGCGCCCCTGCACCCCCTTTGGAGGAGCACCTAATAAGGAAATCATCTGCTTAATCCAGTGACTGAGGGATAACAAGGGCACTTTTTCCCCTTTGTTGGAAGACCCAAAGGATACACACAGTGAATCAGAGCGGCATGTAGACCTATTCACATAAACCCAGAGGGACTTCCTAACATCCAACAAATACTACTAAAAATCTACCAGGGAATCATTGTCCCCAACCAAGTGAGGGCAGGATAATTTGCCCCCGTGAACTGTGAAAAGACATTAGGCAACAGAGGGGTCCAAATCGTAGCACAACTCCATCCCTTCAGAAGAATGGAAATGTTTCCCTCACTAACAGAGCACTCAATTCTTAAAGGTGCAGAGCCAAAGTGATGGCCACAAGAAAGAGAACTTTCATAGTCACGAACTTGAGATCAATGGTTTCCAAGGGCTCAAAAGAATGGGGAACCAGAACCTTCAGGACCATCAACTAGTCCCATAAGGAATACAAATGCCAAACAAAAAATCTGGAGATGGAAAAACTTTTCAACAGTCAAGCCACTGAATCTTCAGAATGAGAAATATGACTCTAAGGGCCCGAAAAGGCCGTATGGTTGCCCACTGGGCCCGCAAGGAAGAAACCAGTAGACTTTTTTCAAAACAGTCACAAAAAACGGAATAATATGTTTCAGAGGACAGTCCAAAGGAAAAAGGATCGAGGTTGCTCAGCACTGCTGAAAACTGCCCAGTGACGACCATAAGACTTCCAGATGGATGAATTTCTAGACTGGTGGATGACAACGGCTTAGTGTCTGGGCAGTTCCTTGTGCTGTAACCCTTCTCCTCTCAACCTCTGGACCCTGAGAACATGAGACACCCTCAGATGAGATGGGGAGACAGGCAGAATCCATGGACCCTGAACAGCCAAGGACTTCAGAACTGGAAACCAAGACCAAGGCTGCCAAAGCGGTGCCACCAAGATCAATTCCCTGTGCCTCCTCAACATCCTGGCCAACAGTTTGGGAATCAGAGATATTGAAGGAAAGGCATACAGAAGAGGCACCGGCCAAGGGATCAACAATGCATCCATACCCCAAATCCCCTCCTTGAGAACTCTAGTTTAAAACAGGGAACCTGAGCATTGTGGTTGGAAGTGAACAGATCCAGGCCTGGCCTCCCAAACCTTTACCCAGATCTGTTGAAAAACTCTCCTTAGCAGGGATATCTATTCGGAAAAGGGAAACATCCTGCTGAGGGGATCCGCCACCACATTGTCCACCCCGATGTGCACTACCGGAAAGGGACACCAGATACACTCTGCCCATTTAAACAATTCGGCCACAAGCAGAACCCTCCAAAACCTGCTGGAGCCCCAAGGCCGCCCTAAACTAAGCTGTGAGTTCCCTCCAGCTAGAAGAACGTCTGCTGACCATCTGGCCTGGATTGACTGTCCCTCAAGAGTGTCCCCCCCCCCCCCAACCAAAAGGCCTGGCATCAGTTGTTAGCACTTGCGGGGGATCTGGCTGAAGAAAACCCCTTTAGAAAGATGGGAGGGATTTATCCACCACTGGAGATCCTACCGCATTACTGAAGTCACTGGCACAATCCCATCGAAGTCCATGGAGTTTGGATGCCGCTGGGCATGCTGATGACCCCAAAAAAGGTCAGAGATGGAACCTGGCCAAAGGCACTGTGAAATTGGCTGCTACTATGCGCCCCAGAAGCACCAGCCAGCGTTTCACTAAAATGGACTGGCTGTTGAATGCCTGGAGGACCACAGCCTGTAAGGCCAGCACCCAGGGCTCCACATTAAGAAGGAAACCATGGCTCTGGACACAATTGCACACAAAGCCATCCTCAAAAGCAGCTGTGACTGAAATGGGGCATGGAGGAGCTAGGTGTCCAGATGCGGGTAGATGCAAATCCTCTGTAGCTGGAACAGTGCCATCAAGGGAGCCGTCACATTCGTGAAGATTAATGGGTGGGGGATGAGGTTCTTGAGACCAAACCATCAGGACTCAGAATTGAAAATGCTGGCCCTGATTTCAAAACATCCCAAAATTCTGGTCCTACAGATGAATCGGCACATGATAGTAAGCATGCATGCCCCTACAGTCAGAGCTCAGGCTTGAACCACATCAAAGACAATGTCGGACATTAATTCAACCTGGCATTCAATATGGTCTAATAGAGAAGAATATTCAGAGGAATCCTCCGCTGAACAATTTCTTAATGTCCGAAAGCAATGATTGGGAAACATTAGTGCCATAAATCCTAGCTCGCAACACCAAATTCGAACCAGAATAAACCTTTCTGAGAGCAGATTTCACATTCTAACCAGTCATGTTTTCAGATATGGACCTGTCTTTTTTCCCTTGGACTGTGACGGAATTAGAGCTGGTATTCCCTGTTCCAGCAGAAGTAACCTGTAATTCCTGTTATGTCACCGCCAGGTGCTGTCTGGTGTTCTTAATTTCTGCCCCAGTAACTACTCACAGAGATAACATGGAACTTGCAGTGGAGCCCTAAGTGCCATTTCGCCTGCAGATCAAATGGAATTTGGGAAGGGACAATTGTATCTCTGAAAAATTAAAAGGGACTGAAATTAGAGGGAAGAAATATTCAAAAATGCCTTTATCTATTTAAAAAAAAAAAAAAATGGTAGTATTGAAGGACCATGTAGTGGTGAGGGTGAGTAATGGCGTGCCCACTGTTTAAAAACAGGAGAAAAAGCAATTGACATTTACACTTCCATCTTCAGGGGAACTGATGATTGCATTTGCCATAGTCCATAAGCTGCCAGACCAAGGCAGTTGCCTGCCTGTAAACCACTGCAAATTCAAGTACTTTTTAAATGGTTAAGTCCTTCTTATATATCATTTGTTTGTTGTAGTCTTTTTGTCTACCAATCAAACTATCAAAAGTGCAGATCTTTATTGGGTTGTGTTTGATCTGATGCCTAATGAACTCCTTTCTCTATCGAACCTAAGGCATTTCTGCCTCAGCTGAAATGCCGAGGACATAATACGCAATAAACTACCAAGCAAATTGACAGCAAATTTATTCATGAAAAACACAAAGACAATATCCATGAACCATGACCTAGAAGACTTAAATACCAGAGCCTATGGTAGTTGGGCAGTAGATCTCTATATGCCGAGGGTACTTTCAGAGTATCTGAGTTAGTCTCCCCTAACTAGGCCAGATATCCTCTTATGTGATTGAGCTTTGGCCTTGTTTCACTAAGGGGTTACTATTATAGTCGAAAGAAGGGTGAAAATAATACACAGAACAGATGGTGCGGCTCAGCAGAGGGGTCCTTAATTCATGTTATTAGCATCTGTGAAGGCTTAAAAACTCTGAGGCTGCTATGGCTCCAACCAATGTTTCAGTTCTAAATGTGAGGAGAATCATGCCAGCTATTAGGGCGTTTTTTAAAATTTATGAAATAAGCTGTTGCTACATTACAAAAAGCATGCTAAGGGTTGGCTTGACGTTGTTAAATCCTCCTTATTTATAATCATCAAACCTCAGTGGGCTTGACATTAGATTCCAAGGGGAAAGTCTGTTGAAAACAAATAGGCAGCTAGGAACCCATTCTGACAAGGGATTGTCAAGCCACTATTGCACAATGCACTTTGGTTCCTTCTGACCATTCAGTGGGAAGCAGTTTTGGGAACTTTCAGTGGTGCCAATGGATCAAAGCCTTGTGTATAGTCTGTTTATATGGAGCACTTTTTGCACGAAGCACTTTTACTTTCTTCTTAGAATAGAGGGACTGAGTGCAATATGGATTGTGCACGACGATTGCCATACTAGTGGAGAAAACTATGCTGATGAGTTTACACCCAGATGCATAGACTCCTCCTATGAAGCACGTCATGAATGGGAGCACTTTTGGCTATTAGCTGAACTGCGCCCTATGTGGGCCCGCTACGATGATTGACCAAACTGGGACAGTGGTAATGATACAAAGGGCCTAGAGTGGAAGAGGTCAATAGGTAAAGAAATCAAGGCGATCATAAATTATTTTAATAGTGACTTTTTAATTTGGGGAAATGGCAAATAAATGATAGAGAGGATGGGGAAGTAATTTCATCAGTATGGAGTGACCAAGCACGTACCAAAACTTTGGGGTTTGGTGGAGAGTGCAAATTAATTTGTGTTATGATATAATGGTTTTTAGCAATATTTGTGTGTTGTGATGTATTGATTTTAATTAATCGAACATCAGTAAATATTTAATCTCCCTCAACTGTTTAAAAGGTAGTTCATCTCCTCGCCCAAGGAGCTAACATAAAAAGAGCCCAGGTAATGTTTTCAGTTATCTAGCTGTCAGCTGCTTGGTTTACATTGCAGTACCTGTTTGTAATTTTCTTGAGAATTTAAGGCGTAATGGGCTACTAATAAAACGCTCTGCACATCAGTAAGTCTGTTAATCTGCTGCAGCACTTAAATGGTGCTGCCCAGTGCCCTTTCCCTCAATATGCCACCTATTTCTGTGAATCCCTAAGTTAAAATTGTGTGCCGAGTATTAGCGTGTCATTTCTTTTCCTCATCACAGTGTCCTGTTTTGGTTTTGCAGTCATTAAGCTAGCTGTGGTTGCTGTTCTGTGTAGTTAAGGTTTTGGTTTGATTCATTAGACAACATCTAATGCTTTATAAAGTACTGATAAAAAAGTGGGATGGAGTTGGTTTCAACATGAGACCCCAGTTATCTGTCCTATGCATTACACAAGGTTTTGACTTATGGTTTCAGAGCTCATTTTGTGTTTCTTTTCTTTTTAAACTTTATTAAGGGAAAGTGTTACAGGTTCAAACACTTTGCATATAGCTGTTACTCTCCATGACCAAACATTGTATTTATGTACATTGCACAATGACATTTGATGAATTCCCATGACACTAGGTGTTTATACTATTGCCCTGCTAGTTGTTTTCTTTTGTTTGTTTGAATCTCTTCATTAATGATTTCAAAACATATAGGCAATACCTCAGTGACAAAATACCAGCTCTCAGACGTTGAAATAATATCAATCTTACATTAGTCCAATACTTTCAGCCACTGGTATTGAGTAATACTTGGAGAAAGGAGGGAATGTTAGGGAGAGTGTGTGCCATGTTGTACATTCACAAGGGTAAGGCATGTGGAGG
Source organism: Pleurodeles waltl (assembly GCF_031143425.1). Classification (NCBI taxonomy): domain Eukaryota; kingdom Metazoa; phylum Chordata; class Amphibia; order Caudata; family Salamandridae; genus Pleurodeles; species Pleurodeles waltl. The sequence goes on from NC_090440.1 coordinate 1,285,246,494, forward strand.
GAGTAGAAGGGAAAGAAAAAAATGGGAGGGTGGGAGGGAAGCAGGGCAAGCAAATCTATGACTATAACATACAGCCATGTAATACTAACGAGGAACAGGTCTAAGATGTTATTAAGGAACAGCAGCAGGAGGGTAATGCCTATTATGGGCCTGCCCTATCTTCCATCACAGATAAGCATGCAAAGCTATGTAGTCCCCCATAAGGGGGAGGGGATCAGGTGAATTATTGTAGGGCCCCGAGTCGAGGGGTTGTAAAGCAGGGGTGAATTCAACATGGGTAAGATAATGCAGTATGGGACGCTAAATAGTTTGAAATTTAGTGTCAGTTCTGTCTAAATTGTGTCAAAATTGGTACATGGCTAGTATGTGCCATCAACGGACAATCATTTGTGCCATGGTGGGTGGAGTAGTTTATTTCCAGGCTAGTGCAATCAATTGTCTTGCCGGGTGTAAAATATAGCTAATGAGCGACCATTCAGCCCGAGTCATCTTTTTAAGGTTTGCAGGACATATCCCCAGTAATGCTGTGTGGTAGGAGACCGGGAGCGGGCATCCTATACACTTTTATATGGCTGAGTACCTCCTTCCAGAAGGTAATGATGGGGGAGCATGACCACCATATGTGATTAAAGTCTCCACAAACGTCAGATGTTCCAGTGTAAATAGTGGATAAGCGAGAGGACATATAATACCACAGGAACATAAGTTTATATGCTGTTTCCCTCAGGATTATGCTGCGGAATGTTTTTGGGATATCGCTCCACAAGGTTTCCCATTTGTTTAGTTATTATCTCCTCAACATTGTGCACGTCCCAGAGTGATTGGTATAGGTGAGTACAAGGAGGTGTGGAGTGTTGGATCGTGCTATATGTGTTTTAGATAAGCCCCCGTGAGTCATCATTAGCTTGTACTAAGCGTTCGAAGAGAATGTATGGTCAGTTGACATGGGGTGCACAGATAGGTGAAGAGCCCAATGTTTCAACTGAAGACATTGCATCCTGGCAGTGTCGGGTTGATGATATTCCACCTTGCGTTGTTCAAAAGTTTTGAACTCTGTCCCCAAAAAGAGGTCTTGAAGCATTCTGCAGTCCCTATCAGTCCAATCTTTAAAGTCAGTGGGGGACAACACATGTGGAAATGCAGCTTTGCATGCAATCAGAGTGTTGGGAGAGGGATAAATGGTCAATCCTTTTGTAAGTGCCAATTTGTCCCAGATGTCGAGGACTCTTTTGGTTGAGATGGCAATAAAGGTGCCGCAGGTGCCGGCCTGTTTGAGTAGCCATTCTAAATCCCAAAGGGAATGGCAGGGGACGGCTCTATCCACATTGAACCAATGAGGTTCACGTTTGTATGCCACCCAGGCTGAGATGTTGCGTAAATGTGCCGTCTGGTAATATTCTAACAGGGTGGGATTATGCAAGGCCCCCGTTGCGAGGTTGCATCATCAGGGCATTGGATATTCGAGGCCGCTTTCCATTCCATATAACCGTGCAGACATCACGTTAATAAGTAAAGGGCTCAGGGGAGGGTAATCATTTTAACTACGTTCAACCATGAAATAGGAAGAAGTTTCCACCTCCGGAGGTCTTCCAAGCTGGAGTGGAGAAGCTGGGGACCAACTTGCACCTGTCCAAGTGTCAAGGTTGGGGGAGAGAGATAGGTCCAGATACTTAATTTTGTTGGAGCACCACTGGAAAGGGGCCAAATCTTGCTGCCGGGGTGGTGAGGTTGAATATGCTTGATTTAGACATGCTCATCTTGAATCTTGAGACATTTGCAATCTCTCGCTGAGGGTAGTTACCACTGCTAGGAGGGAGGCGGTTTCCTGTGATAAGAGTCACCGGCGAACAAGCTAACCTTATGTGTCTGTCTCCCAAAGGTTGTGCTCTATATATTGTCAAGACTCCGGATGGTGCTAGCTAATGGTTCTACTGCTAAAGCAAATGAGAGGGGTGAGTGGCAGCCCTGTATTATGCCTCTACACATTGTGATGGGGGTAGTGTGGTGTTAATTTACTCGAATGGTGGCTGTAGAAGCTTCGTAAGATTCCATAATTCTGGAGGTCGTATTCGTGCCCAGTCCTACTTTGAACAGCACCGCATGAAGAAAGTCCCAAACCCAATCGAATGTCTTCTCTGCATTGACAGAAGGCATGCTGGGATACCGTAGTGCTCAGCTTTTTCCACCAAATGGGCCACCCGACGAACGTTATCAGCCCCTTGCCTGTTAAGAATGAAGCCTACCTGATCGGGGTCTATCAGATGCAAAAGGTAGCGCTTAAGTCTTGAGGCTAAGATCTTAGGTAAGATTTTGGCATCCGTGATTAACAGGGCAATTGGACGATAAGAAGAACAGAGTGCTGGGTCCGCTCCGGGTTTAGGGATAAGTGAAATTTCTGTGGCGGTCAGTTATCTCTGTTTTCAGTTGGGCTGGCATGGGCCCCCTTGCCCTGGTACAAGGTAGAACTTCTATCCATAGCCAGGTTGAAATCCCCTCCCATCACTATGTCCCCCTTGAACCCATGTAGTTGTGTCCAGATGATGTGGTGGAAGTAAGAGTCTTGTGATCTGTTTGGGGCATTTGATGTTAAGTAGTGTGAGATTCTGCCTTCCACAGGACACATTCAAGGTAAAAAAAAATAGCCCTCTTTATCTTTCACTACTTCAGTGAGATTGCAAAATATCCCTACTCCCACTGTCCTGGAGTCTGTGAAAGCCCAATGTTGTATGGAGTAGTCGGGATGTGCCATTCTGTGAGATTGTTTTCTGTAGGAAGACAATATCAGGATCATGAGGCAGAATGTAGCCCCAGATGTGCCTGCGCCTTTTTGGGGAGTTGAGGACCTGATCATTTAGTGAAACAATTTGAGGCTCCTATCCATGAAAGAGCAGTGAGGCAAAAGTGCTTTGCTGCTGCACGCACATCCAAACTCAAATCGCTGAGGTGTCCCACCCCTGCCGTATATCATCTATCAAAACAGTCAGTACAGTCTGCTCACACACCCCCATTATCCACAAATTGCTTGAAGACCTAAAAAGGAAATATATTCAAAATAACCAAATAACAATGGCGGACTAACAGGGTCCAACTTGTGCTTCTGCTTCCCACAGATACCAGTATCAGTGTGCCTGCATCTCACCAGAGGAATCACCCTTTCGGGGTGCATAACATGTGGGAGTGGCCATAAATTGTCCAGGTAGGTGCCAGAGTGAGGGTCGCCAAAGCATCCCGCCAGTCCCCATGGAACCAGCACCACCTAGAGTATCAGATGTTGTCTGTTTTCATGTAGTGGAGTGGCTCAGCCTTTATAATTATATTCCTGCTATGTAGAGTCAGTGATGGAGGGTGCCGGAGAACCCTCTTTGTCTATATTTCGGAGGTGTTGGATTATGCCTGCTTGTTTTTTTGCATGATTGTCTCTGTTGGACACTTGTCTGAACGTCGGGGGCTGACCACAGTCCAGAGAGGTGTTGAGGTTTCTCTGGGTGCGGCTCAAGCCAGTGAAGTGGGTCCTCATTCTGGAGATGAGATTTCCAGCAGTTGCTTCACCTCAGTCAGAGAGTGCAAGGTCCTCTGCTTGCTCTCCTATGTAAAAAACAAAGCGAAGGAGTGGCTCCACTGATATCTAATGCCCATAGCTTTTAATCTATCTATAACAGGTTTAAAGTCTTGTCTGCGTTGCAGGGCCGTGGGTGAGAAGTCTTGAAATAATTGGATGGTGTGCCCCTGAAAGACCAAGTCTGCCTTTGCCTTAGAAGCCCAGAGGATAGCCTCTTTCTCTTTGAAGTAGTGGACCCAGGTTAAAATATCCGGAGACATACCTGGGTGATTCAGAGCAGAATTTACCCGGTGCACTCTGTCCAAGACCAGTGGGGCGCATCGGAGTTACCCCTAATTGCGTGAAGTAGGGCCTTTGTGAAAGCCATAATGTCTTTGGCTTCCAGCCCCTTTGGGATCCCTTGATACGGATATCATTCCTGCGATTTTCCATGTCCTCCTGCTTAGCATGGAGGTCGATGTGCTGGACCTCCAGTGCCGCGATTCATCACCACATCATTTCCTGCTCTTCTGACCCGGCATCCATTGTGCGTTCATATCATCCACTCGCTCCCCTATTTCCGAGACATCATTTTTGAGGTACCTTATGCATGTCTTGAAATCAGCTTGAAGTAAACCAATCTTGGAGTGAATTTCTTGTAGGAAGTGGTTCTTATAGTCCTGTGCAGTGGGTGTGGGGATGGAACCTCTGGAGGGGGGTTCTGTGGCAGAGATATCTTGTCCATTTCTGCTGGCAGCATTTTTTTTCCAGAAGGAGATGACTGGGGTCTCCTTGGTTTGCTTGTTGCGTGTCATGTCTGGGAAAGGTCTCAGTTAGTCATGTTTGGTAGTACCCAGGGTAGCCATCCAATGCTGTTCTCCCTCCAGGTGAAGCTATGGTTTTCTTCCCCAGTTGGGCACCGCCGTAAGGAGTAAGTCACCAGGAATGCCCTTTATTCCAGGAGAGTAGGTCGTGCTTCTGGTTGGAAGTCTGTCAAGGAGTTATTTCCACGCTCTTGAGGACGTGTACCCCAGTGGTATGTGGGTGGTAGTTTTCCAGCGTGTAAGGTGTGTCCCCTGGGGCCAAGCTAGTACGCTCCAAGTGCAGGGCATTAGTACCTCGCTGCCTTCACAGTGCGGAATGACTCCATGGAGCCCAGCTGGTCTAACATTAGAGGGGACGACTGGGAGCATATGAGGGTATTATCCTGGGCAGCCAGTGGTTGTTACTGCATCAAACAAGTTCAACTGAGGCTGCTAGTGGAGGCCTGCCCTGCGTCACAGTAAAGCTGTATATCACTTTAGGGTGTGCTGGCGGTAGCAAGCGGCCCATTTAGTAGATGTCCAGTTGTGCACAGAAAATATGCTGCAGAGGGCAGCCCTTGCCAGTGCTGCTGAAATCTACTACTGCGTGGGGAGGGTGGGGGGAGGCGGCAGGGGAACTCGATCTAACCCCCAGCTGCCTCCAAGCGTGGGGTAGTGTATAAGTTTGCCAGTGGCAGGGGAAAGCAGAGCTCCTGAACCCTCGCTGATATCTATGGGGGAAAATGGAAAGTCTCTTGGAATGTAGTAGTAGAGTGTTGTAGTCCCAGAGGATGTAAAATTGTTGCAATCAATGCCCCTTCTCTGCTCCCTGCACTCGGATCACATCAGTTAGGGATCCCCCCCAAGTCCTCAGCACGCGGCCCTCCGAGGGACCCTCACAGCTCAACTGCAGTCCCTTAGCACCAGGGGGGAAACAGATTCCAGGAGGTGTTGTTACGGGGCGTCTGGTGAGGCAGCTCACCTTATTCAATATGCCGTCTGGAGCCCTTTTCTCTCCCCGAACCAGGCCTCGGTGGCAGGTCCGGACTGCTTTGCTCTGCGCCCCTCCAATGTAGCGCAGCTTCAAAGCCTCAGGACCAGGCGAAGAGGCAAGTCCATCCATGGCAACCCGCCAGGTGTGGGGGCTGGTACCTGGTGATGCTGCAAGGAGTGGCACTCGTTACTCTTAGTCGGGCCTGTGGCCAGGCATCCAGGGTGGAGTCGGCAGCAAGTTGGGATGATTGCTGCTGTGCAACCAGAGCGTAGGATAGGGTGTGCCTATATGCCACTTAAGCCAAGGGATGGGGCTCACAGCGTCGCACAAACCACAATAGTCAGGGGTCACCGAAGGCCTCCTATGGCACCGTATTGCAGGCTGTGGCATGCAAGATGGCAGGTGCACGCTAGCCAGTTCGCTTCTCAGGGCCTTTTCGCTCTTGCCAGGACTGACTCGGAATAACCCAACAAACCGCAATCTATGCTTACAGGGGGGTGGGTCTCAGGAGTGTCTCCTCTCTGCAATGCAGTCATTCGGACAGGCCCCGGTGCTACATATGCAGACTGATAAGCCATAGGCAGGGGTGTGGAATTCTCATCACCTGACGCCCAGCACATATTGTTTAGGTCAAGGACAAGTTTTCATATTTATTTTGTACTTGGCACAAGTTTGCCCAAACCCCAGGACATTGTTTACAGTAAAGGTAACATTTGTGTCCATGTGTTAAAGCTGTTCAAACTTATATTTATGGTTCATTAATGCAAAGACTTTATTATAGGGATGAGCACGCCCTAAGGAGATGTAAGCTCGGACAGCACTACTGAATAGTAGTTCCAATATAAAGTTGTGCACACGTTTGCAAATTTGAATATTATGAGGCTACTCATAATGCTCCTTGATGCTCTCTTTCAGAATCAAAACGTTCATTCAAAAAATGCAATGAGGGGATAAACACGTTATGCTAAGCAGCTGTGAAATTTTAGGTACCATTTCTTTGAAGCATCATTTAGTAAAATATGTTGATGCTTGCTAGTATTTCTAAAAAAATATATCCATAATGGGAAAAAATGTGTGTAACCTGTTTAAACAAGATTATTGGAAACAAAAATTAACAAGCATTGTCCAAGTCAGTACTTTCGACATTGGTAGTCCGCCTTTTGGTTTTGGCAATGCATGCCTTGTTTTGACATGGTTTTTGTATAACTTTATTGTTGTGGGAGCTGCTGGGCCCTCACTATTATAACAAAAGTTGGCAAAAGCAAAAATATTTTTTGGTCTCACAAAGCACACGTTGCCAGCGTAGTTTCTGGCATTGAACAAAACTACTTTGTGTGCTGATATGCTCCTTGTGAAAGAGCACAGTGCTGTCTTAGTTATCGCCAGCCCTAATTAGGAGTCCGATTCTTAAAGGAAGTTATAAAAGTGCACCTACGGTATACGTCCTTGCGTTAGTACAGATTTTTGACTCATGAATTACCAAGAATTTACAGAAGTAGGCCAGGAAATGGTACTTCTAGAAAATATTTGTGAACTGCATTTTAGCTCAAGCAAATATGTATGTGTGGACTTGGTCGTGTGGAAATCTGTGTAGCATTTACAGGTTTGGACTCCCTCCAATTACTTTTTTCCCCTCAACTTTCAGGAATACATTTCTAAGTTTTCTCAGTATGGAAAACAATTAGAGAAGAACTGGTAAAATCCCTAAAACATGCAAGTTTGTAGATTTGCAAAGAGTTAAAATGGCATTCCAAACCTGAAACTATTGCTGTTACTTATAGCCTCAGTATGTACATCTGTGGAAAGGTGGCAAAATAAGGAAATTGCTTTAATAGGGATTAAAATAGCAAGTATTCTACCCCTACTACAGTAGTATCCCTGGCATAATCAGAGAGGCTATTATCAGAGCTCTTACATAATGAGATTGCCGTCATAATTTGTCGCCGCACTACATGGCACCAAAGGGACAAGTAGATTTTTTTTTACAGGACAAGTAGATTTCAGATGCAACCTTTCCCTCGGACAAGTAGATATTTTAATAAATTCCACACCCCTGACTTCATATTGCATGTCCTGTTAATTGTTCCCCTGCTTTGTCTACTTATGAGTGACAGTACACTCACTCTGATTGAACAATCCTGTACAATTACAGACCTAACGGAATCAAACAATATTGCATAACCTTTTCAGACTAACAACATAAAGCCTCTTCAGTGTTTTAAAAAAAACAAAAAAAAAACGGGCCTATCGATTCGCCTTGTTGCTGCTTATTATTAATAATTTGTAAAGTGAATTCTCTTTCCTCTATTGGACGCTGTTTCACTGTTCTCTGGTGGCTACTCTAAACCTTTGCTATCTTCCATTTTGATTACAGATGCTTATTTTCACTTGACCGATTGTGCTAAGCCATAATTGGATTTTGAAAGGGGGAGGGTTTATACAAAACTTGCACATAATTGAATTAACTTGACCATGTTTTTCAGAAAATGCTAAGGTGGATTAATGGCATTGCATGATTACTTTTATTGCTGGGCATTAACGTATGGGTACTTCTGTAACGTGCATGTAGAAGCTGCAGTTGTTAGAGCACCAGCTAGACTGTTCTTAAGATCACTGCACCAAGGACAGTACCTTTTATCTTTTGAACTATAAACTTGTCACGAGCAACTTCGTTGAAGAAGAACGCCTTTAACACTAGGAGTGTCTATATTTACCCTTGATTCCATGACGTGGAATATGCATACAGTGTGAAAAAATGCCTGTTGATAAAATAAACCTCGGCAGTTATGCAATATTTATCTTGTTTTAATGTTCGTTTCCCGATTCGCAGTCGATTTTTGTTTTTCAGAAAGCGGAAACGTAGAAATAAAGATACAAAGTTGTCAGGGAAAATTTGCGTTTCTGGATATTTTTCCAGATTAATGAAGCGCAATAGCACAGAAACCATATGGAACAACCGACTGTGTGTGTAATCCTTGCTTGGCCGGTTTTTGAGGTGGACTTTTCAAATTAGATACAGTGGTTTCATTTAAATCCTCATTTCTAGAGCAAACACTGCTCAAACATATTAAGTCGAAAATTCAGTGGTATCAATGATGCAATTACAAAGCATTATTTCAGATTCAGTAGAGTATTTGTCTTGTATTAAGGTTACCTTTCAGTCTGCCATTATCTTTCTGTGAAAGGTATGAAAAAGGATGCACTCTTTTGAGTGCTGTTAAGCAGTCTTGAGTATTAACAGCTGCGCTGCATAGTGATATTTGAAAATGTGGTTTGCAGTCGACCAAAACCCTGTCGTAATTTAGGGACACTAACAGCCATCTTGAGTTTCCACAGATAGATCCGCTTTGGCGGAGGGTTTTTATGTTTAGAGCAAAAAGACTTGTATTAAAATATGTTACATCTTTACGCACTAACTGGGTCTATCATTCAGCCATAATAAGTTCTAATATAGAACATTTCCATATTGATTATGCATCAAAATAAAAGTATGACTTAACAATCTTAAGATTTTGAGCCTCCAAGAGAGTGCATGTGCCACCAAGTGTATTCTCCGTGGTATAAATCACCGTGACATGAATGCCCATTTGAATGCAGTCATTTTCGTGAGTACTTTTGCATAGCCCTGGACACGTTTTGTTGTTGTGGGACTTTAAAATCCTTTAGTAGGGGCAGCGCATGTCTAACAGTAATAGGATTATGCTGTCTGGCATCCCTGGTAATGGTATTATAAGGACCTTGCAGAAAAGTATCAACAATTCTATGCCAATGAAAAGCAAATGTTTTTCTCAACAGGATAGAAGTAGGTCATTTTATGTAGCTTAGAGAAAATGTAGGTGCCAGCCCCCCCCCCCCCCCCCCAGCTCTGTAGGGTGAGATTCTCCACTTCATCCCTTGCTCTCACTCATCTTTGCCTGGCTCTTCTATGCAGATTCCTTAGCCAAGATATATCTGTTGTTGCATGGATCCAGGTGTTTATTCAGTATTATAGTTATGAGCTCACATGACCATGGTTTCGGGAAAGTGGCAGGCTACACATGAACATTGAAGTGTTTTACCATTTGCTGCTACTAGTTCTTTAGCGTTCCATTTTATCATTTGCATAAATGCTATGTATCCAATCTGCTGTGCTTTATTTATACACTCGATCTGTCTGTTATTTCTGATATTTTCACTGGCATGCCGTTTATTCTGGCACTCCCTATTCGGGCTATTAATATTTGCATCCTTCTGATTATTACATTTTTTCCTTATGTTAATTGTTCGGTAGCAATTTAGGTGCTGCCTGTATATACAGCCTTATCTGTCTGTCTGTTGAAAGACATGTTGGTGGACAATACCAATCCTTGCAATGGGAGTTGGTTCAACAAGTTGCTTATCATTGGTTGGCTGTCTTGTTAATCTTACTAGCTTTTTATTCTATGGCTCCTCTTCTTGTCACTCTCTTGGATCATAGTTTATTATTCTTTATCCTGAACAATTGTATCCTTCCACTGCTTCCACTAAAAAAAAAAAAAAGCATATTTTTCTGTTGCTTTAAGCACTCCATTGAAGTGCATTTCTGTTTTACAGTCTCCTCCTCCTCCCTTGTGTGCTGCTTTCCCTTAACAGCCTGTAAACTTCGAACTTGTATAGCGCACTAGTCACCCGTTAGGGTCTCAAGGCGCTGTACGCATACCGCTGTGGAACCCCTCCTGGCTTTTCTCTGTGAGGTGCCCACTCCTGGGCAACCTCCAAGGTGAAGCCAGGCATCCCAGCGCTGTTGGGGCCGTTGTGGAGATTAAGCAAGCTATTGCCCAGAGTTACAGAGTGGGACCCATGAATTAGATTAGGCACTGATGCGAGAATTATCAGGTCTGAGGAAATTGAGCCCAAGAGCTGCTGAGGCGGGAATTGAACCCTGGTCCCGGGCCAGATTTCTGCATCAGTGGCTGCCGCTCTAACCATTGAGCCACACTTCTCCACCTCCTCGTCCAGCCTGTGAGCACTAAGTGTTGTTCTCCTACCCCTAGCTCAGTCTGCTTCACCAGGCCCTTTCCAGACGCTCTGTTTTTTAGTCTTTTTTTCCCCCCTATAACACCCTCCATCATGACTCGTATATCACATGCATGATGGTGCATACACATATACATCATTGCTTGGTTCTTTACTTGTTGATACTGAACAGCAATTAGCAAAGTCCAAAAGATGAGTGGTATTGGAGGATTGTCAATGCTTGCTTTCATAATAAGGATCCTTTAAGATGGCAGATCTGAGGCCTGGTTGTTTATCTCTGATTTCCGCATATAGTTCCATTTGCTTCAGAAGGTTTTGGCAAGTGCCTCCTTTCATAAAATAAACTTCCTTTCATTTACCTATCTATGATCTGGATAACTGCAGGTGTCTTGGTGGTCAAGTCAGTAAACCTGTTTCCTGGATTTATGTTTTGTGGCATGGGCCTTTTCTTAATTCATAGTAAAGGATTTGCTGTCAGCCTTACCAGATGTTCTGGTATTTTTGTTTTTCGTGTGCTGCTATATCCTAGTTAACAGTGTCAAATGTTTGTGATGGGCCTGAAAGTGTCTTAGATAACTAGATAATTTACGGTGTTTGGTTTTGCTCTGGGAGCAGCACAGACAGGAGAAGGGAAGTCATGAGGAATGAATTGCAAGCCTGACACTCTCCCCTTACATCCTTACCTTTAGACTTCACAATGCAATTTTGTGTTTGAGAGCAGTATGGGATGCCCATGGCTACACTAATCTACATGGAGCTTTAGGTCTCGCTTGACAGTGCAACTATTGTCATGTCTTATGTGATCAAACTATAAGCTGCCAGGGTACTGCTGCGAGAGGGGCTTAGGCCCCGTCACATGTTGCTTCCTTTCAGTTCAGGATGTCATTGGGCCAACCTTTTATGCTTTCAATGAAAAGACTGGATGTACTGCATTTTTTGGCTTTGGTAAAGAGTGTACCTGATAAACCATGGCTGCGTTGGTTATTGTGGCAGTCACTGATCATGGCTGTATTCCTGAGCTATTTATAATGGAATGTTATCATAAAGTCACAAGGCCTGATACATATATTGTGAAAAGCATATGTGAAAGTAAATAGGCATTCAAGTGTGGATTGTTATCACTCTATATTAAAGCCTACGGAGTAGATATGATATTATATAGAATCTCACATATTACCTTCATAGGGAATGTTTTAGTGGGGGTTACCCCCTCTGACAAACCATGGGCATAGAAAATGTGCCGTGTCCGAATCATTGTTCAGTCCTTTTAGGAGATATAGCATTTTTATTTGGCAGTGGCAGTTTTCTATACTGTGTAATTTTATAACTGCATGACTTATGGTTGCCTTGTGCAAAAGCTTATGCTCAGTACAAAAGACCTCAGTTGGTGATGGTGAGATGCCGGTGATAACAACTGGAGACCTGATTGGTCCACTAGCAAAACTTATTTCTGGTGCCAAAGATATGATCTTTTTATTATGATAAGTTAATATAAAAACAGTTGGCCTAACATATTGCGTGTGAATAGCCTGTTAAAGTCAATAGGCATTTAAAAGTACCTGACCCATTGGGCTAGTCACAGCTCCCCTGCCACTCCACGGCCCTCCTGCTTGCCGCTGATAGCTCCGTCTGCATTCCTGAGCCTGATTGCGACGCCTCTGCCCGCATTCCTGAGCTGATTGCGACATCTCTGTCTGCATTCCTAAGCCTCATTGCGACAGCTCTGCCCACATTGCTGAGCCTGATTGTGTCTGCTCATGCGAATGCCTCCTTGGCACCACCTCTGCTCTTGCCCTACTACCCCAGCCCCGTCCACTTCCCAGGACATATAATGGAGGCTACATCGCGGATGAGCAGCAGATGCGCGCAGTGGGTGCGCCAAAGTCAAGCCCATCTGCGCCCGTCCTTACCAGGACCGCGCTCAACGCTAGGACCTCTGGTCCTCTCACCGCTACACCACCAAGGAGCTCCAGACCATGAACGTTGGACACCCCCATCAACAACTTCTTCACTGCTTCCCCATGCTCAACCAACACTGCAGTCATTTCAGCCATGCAGATCCGCCTGCACACACTAATGCCGGCACTTCAACCAAGCAGAAGATTATGAACAACCAAGCACCACTCCAGTGCATCCTCCTAAATGCCCACTCCTTATGCAAACGTGCCATGGAAATCTGGGACACCATCACCGACCACGACCCAGACATTGCCTTCATCACCAAAACATGACTTGCAGCCTTCTCAAACCCTGACATCGCCACAGCCACACCTAGAGGCAACAAGATGATAGATTGAGACCGCACCAACAAGCATGGCGGGGGCATCGACATAGTATTCAGGGAAACCATCCAATGCACCATCACCAATGACGACCCTCGCCCTTCATGTAGGTAGCTCAACTTCCGACTCCAGACCGATGTCAACACCTCGATGCGAGGCATCCTCGCATATAGACCACTGGGATCATTCCCAGACTTCTGCGATGCCATCGCCAACACCCAGTGCCCCCCTCGCCATTGACTCCCTCTACTACGTCCTTCTTGGCGATCTTAATATCCACCTTCACAACCCCAACAACACCAACTCCCCATACCTCATAGAGAACCTCAGCAACATCTGCCTCAACCAACTGGTCACCAAACTCATGCACAAAGCCAGACACTGGATGCCATCTTTACTTCTAGCAACAGAATCAATTTCCCCCACATGTCTGAACTCACCTAAACTGACTGTCATCGTCCACCTGTACCATCTCCATTTCCCAGCACACCACCTCCACGCACCTCAGCACCCCATACCGAAGCTGGGGCAAGGTAACCAAGACCCTGTGGGCACAGGCCCTAGGCACCACGCAATCTGAGCCCACAGCAGACCTTGAAATCAACCAGGCCTTCCAAAACTTCAAAACCTGAATCACCAAATCTGCTGACAGTTGCCCCACTGAAACCAGCTAAAACCACCAACACCTCCAAGCCAGCGAGATGGTACACTCCGGAGCTCAGAAATTCTTAACGCGACTGTCGCATATTTGAGAAACAATGGCGGGTGACAAAGGACCCCTCTGACACAGCCTCCTTCAAGGCAGCCCTCAACACCTACCACCACCACACCAAGGCAGCAAAAAGAGCAGCAGTCACTGTCCGCATCAACACTGCAGCCAGCCACACAAAATAAATGTTCAGAATAAAGGAATTATCTAACCTGATAGCCACAGACACCACCATCCTCCCAACCCAGAAACTCTGCGATACCTTCTCAGACTTCGCCCACAGCAAGATCACCACCATATAGAACAATTTTGACCCCCCCCCCCCACCCTCCGCCTCCTGGTTAGACAACATCACTCAAGCAGCGAACACCAGCCACATGGAAACCTCCTGGTCCCTAATTACAACACAGACCAATGCAGCCATCATGTCATACATCCACTCTAGGGCCCCCAACGAGCCCCCTCCCGTCACCACCGGCTTTTCAACGTCCGAGCCAACACTATTAGGAAGTGACTAACCCGCATCCTCAACACCTCCATTTCCACGGCAACCTTCCCTACGAATGGAACACGCAGAGGTCAGACCGCTCCTAAAGACCTGACTTCAGCGATCTAAAAAAATTACAGACTGATCTCCGTGGTCCCCTGCCTGACCAAAATGCTCGAATAAGCCATTAACCAACAGCTCACTGACAACTTTGAACAAAACCACCTTCTTGACACCTCACAATCAGGATTCTGGGCCTACCACAGCACGGAGACTGCATTGCCACCACGGATGACATCAGGACCCTTCTCGACCAAGGAGGGTCAACAGCTCTGATCCTTCTGAACCTTTTTGCAGCGTTTGGTACAGTCTCCCACCTCACTCTCCTCAACAAACTCCACAACATGGGCATTTAACAAAATGCCCTTACGTGAGTCACCTCTTTTCTCTCGGGTCCCACGCAGGGCATCCACCTTCCTCCCTTCACTTCTACACCCAAGAACATCACCTGTGGCATACCACAAGGATCCTCCCTAAGCGCAGCTCAATATCTACATGATCCCCTTTGCAGAAGGCATCAGATCCTGCGGAGTCCATATAGTCTCCAACACCAATGACACTCAACTAATCCTCTTACTCACTGAAGACCCACACAACGCCAAAGCCAACTTCCGCAATGCCATGACCAACATACCAACATGGATGAAAAACAGCTGCCTCAAACTAAACAATGACAAAACTGAAGTCCTGATCTTCAGGAAGAACACCTCTGTATGGGACCACAGTTGGTGTCCAGCAGAACTCAGACCAGCGCTCTTTCCATCAGACCACGCACCAAACCTCTGCATCATCCTTGAATGCCAACTATCAATGAATCTACAAGTAAATGCAGTTGCCTCCTGCTGCTCCTACATCCTCCGTATACTCTGCTGAATCTTCAAATGGATCCCTACCAACACCAGAAGGACAGTCATGCACACCTTGGTCATCAGTCGCCTCGACTATGGCAATGCTCTCTACGCCGGAGTGTCCTCCCAGCTACTTAAAAGACTCCAAACTCTACAGAACACCGCAGCCAGCCTCATCCTCGACCTCCTTATGTGCTCAAGCATCATCCCACACCTTGGGAACCTCCACTGACTCCCCCTCCAGAAGAGATGCCAATTCAAAATCCTCACACTCAGCAAGACAACCATTGCAGTGGAGGCGTCTTCTTCTCCTATACAGCAGCCAAGTCCTGGAACAGCCTGCCTCTCTACCTTCGAACAGCTAACTCCCTGGCAGACTTCAAAAGGAGACTCCAGATGTGGCTTTTTGACGGCGACACAGCACCATCAGTGCCCAGATACCCTTAGGGGCGATAATGCTGAGCTTTACAAATGCCATGATTGATTGATTGAAAGCTGTATTGTTATTTCTGTGTATTAAAGCTTACAGGTAGGTATTGTATTACAAGAAATGTCACCGATTATATGTGTAGGGAGCAATTTTGGTGTTGATTCCCACGTCTGACAAACCCTAGCGGGAGAGTACTTCTTGCTTTAATCTCCTCTTAACTGTCTGCCAGGCTCTTGTAATAAAAATCATTGAATTATGCACACATCCAGGTATAGACATACATATTCATATAGATGCCAAATATTGATCCTTTGAGTGTGGTATGCTCTGCCATTGGTCAATCTGAGTGTCATTTGCACTCTGCTTCGATCCATGACAGCGTACTCTGTGGGGTAATGGTTCAGGTCATTGTCTCTCTTGCCTTGTGAATGGTGCCCTTTTCTGATCACATGTGCACATCCACCTGAAAATGAGTGTGGTTCAATGTCCGTGCTAGTTATCCAGTCCTTCGATTTCTAGTTTTCCCCTTTTTTAGTTCCCCTTTCTTTCTATATATTAATGTTTAAGAGGCTCCTACAAACCCCCTAAGCAGTGCAAATAGTTGCTTATTTGCCGTTCATTCCATCTACAGTGCACTGCATCCCATGTGGTCACTTCCTCTAAACCAGGAGACCATTTTGGAATTCTGTTGTCTGTAATGGGTCGTGGTTTTACCATTCCGAGGTGACCAACACATTGGTTCTAAATGTGGAGGCCATGCTCGAATCTGAAAACAACTATAGATTATTTACAATTCATATGCAAGATTGATATCTGCTGGTATGTTTCGTTTCGTTTCGTTTCGTTATTGCAAGCATATGGCCCGCCATGTTTAGACTGTGGCATGTTTTCTTTTTTTCTCCTTTAATTCTTTTACTTTATTGTATATGTTTTGGGGTTTGTGTTTTGTTGCGTTTGTGTGAGGGGGGCATACCAGAATGAGTCAGTGGTTGGATGTGGATGCATGAGTGAAAACATGGGTGATGAAGTGCATGTAAGATGACTTATTGAGTGCCTAACCATCATCAATGACACAAAAGTCACTTTCATTGATAAGCCAGACCTATTGCCAATGCTTTTTACCCAGATGTTGTTTGTTTTGCTGCTTATTCATGTTTATTGATACTTGGATGGGAGGCAGCACATTGTTTGAAATCCTTTACTTTTGTTTCTTCTGGTTATTCAATTTATGAAGTTTCTTGTTTTTGTTCATTTTTTTACTTTTCCCTTTCATTTTGTTTGCCTTTTATTATGTCTCCTCTCCATTTCTTTCTTTCTCACTGTCATTTTGCCTCTTTTAATATTTATTCTTTCTCTCTTAATGTTTAATTCATTTTGTATTTGACTTTTCATCTCTATGATCCTCTGGTCTCAAATGATCCCTTAGATCACATTTTCACAATACGTTTGACCTGTCCCAGGCTGCCTGAGCAGAATTACCAAATTACATTATGCATGATAAACAGATATCTCAGGGCAAATTTTAAGCATCTGTTTATTTTTATAATACATTGTGTGTGTATGGATGATAAAATTGTTTTTACTGGCTTTATGATGTTGTAGTTGCTTTATGTTGTATAGATATGTCCTAATTTCCAGCTTGCTTCATCTAAGTACGTTTTTAAAGGACTATTAGTTTATAAAGAAGAAATGTGCCATTAACTGCGTAAGCCTGGACATGGACATTCAAACTTAGTCCTTACTAGATTTGTTTGCATTTTCCTTATGAGTATATTCAAATTCACTACTCTAAAGTGTGATCTGATTGCCTGGGACCTTTGATGTAGGTTGGTCTCACAGGCTTTTATTAGGCATATTGATTTCAATGTGAAAGAGCTGTACATTTCGAGCCTGGCTTAAACCAAGACCTTTAGATTTTGAACCTCAGTTGTAGACAGTTTTAACTGTTTTTCCAGTACATAGCATAGCCTTGGAGACAGGTAATATGTCTGTCCCTTTTTCGCGATTGCACAGCTTTGTTTTATATCTGTCACCTGCTCTTGACTGTGTGGCTTTTCTCCCTGTTATTGTGTTTGTCCGTCTCCGGTGTGTTTTGGTCTCCGCGTTCAGATTGGATGAGATGTATTCTTCCACTGCTGACTCGTGGGGAATGTTTTTTTTTTTTTTAGTGCAGTACTCAGTGGCGACCGGCAGCATTAGGAGGGAGGGAGGCAGGACACACACACACACACACACACACACACACACACACACACTCACACTCACACTCACACTCACACTCACACTCACACCCACACATTCTTACACACACCCACACATTCTTTCACACACACACACATTCTTTCACACACACATACACATTCTTTCACACACATACACATTCTTTCACACACATACACATTCTTTCACACACATACACATTCTTTCACACAGACACGCACGCACATCCATTAACACTCATACCATTCAAACATGCACGCGCGCACCAAACATTCAATTTACACACACACGCTCGCACTTACCTTCATCCTCCAGGAGGGTTGGGGCTGCTGCCTTCCCTCATTGGCTGACCTTAGGTCAGCCAATGAGGGAAGGCAGCAGTCCCAGCCTCGTCACAGAGTGGGATGGAGTCAGTGAGACTGCTGACCCCACCCCACTCTGTGACGAAGTGTCACTGATTGACACTCGCCCTGGGCACTTCAGGGCTTAAACTGAAGCTCCCAGGGAGAGTGTCAATGGGTGACGCTTTCCTCGTCACCCAGGGGAGGGCCTCGAGCCACCTTTGCTGAGCCGAGGAGGTCACGCCCATAGGAGCTGTGACCTCCTCAGCCCAGCAAAGTTCAGCTCAGGCAGCCAGGAGTGTGCGCAAATCGCGCATGTCTCTCTCCTGGCTGCCTGAGCTGAACATGGAGAGTGTCTGCCAGGCTGACCTTTGTTCAGCCTGACAGACACTCTTCATGAGGGGGCAAAAGGTGGGGGGCGTGGCCCCTCCGCCATAAAGGACGGGCCACTACTGGCAGTACTCCATGTGAGTGCTTGTGTTTTGCTTGCTCTCCCTTGATTTGTTTTTCCTCCTTTTCCTCTCAGTGTACTTTTTTTTTTTTACTCCCTCTGCAACTTGGGCCTATAACTTGGGTTCGGGGCCTTTATCAACAGGCATAGCCCCTGTAGTGTGCTGTAAGGCTACAATATCAATATTATTATTATTTTTATTATTCTTATTCTTCTTCTTATTATTATTAATCTAGTAATGGTACACAAAAAATGTGGCTGTAGGGCCTATGTTATTTTGCAGTAGAAAATTTATTGCAATATTGCTGTCCATTTCTGCACATGCGAATTGGTGCATGGGGTTACATACCATTGGCAAAGGCAAGTGATCAACCTTTTAGAACCTACTAGCTTTGCCAAAGCTTGATATAAAAAGATAGTAAATATAAACACAGAGTGGGCTTTGGATATGCCTCCTTTAGCCCTTGGCTTTTTAGGATCAAAACCCTTCAGCGTTTGGCTAGAGATGTTCTCATTTACATCTAAATCTGCCTAAGGAATATTTGAGCTTCACCATTTTAATTGGCTATTTGGGTGTTTCTTTTAGCTCTCTTTGGGAGTCCTGAGAGATTGTTTTACATCTGAAAAGTATGGTCATTGGTTGACACATTCACCTATTTTTTCTGTTACCCATCACACATTCAAAATGAAAAACTCTTCTCACCTACTGCCGGGACGCTGCTCACAATGCTTATGGGAAGATCCGTGATGCCCTCCCCTTCTATGATGCTACTGAAACCTTGATCTTGTTTAGTTGTTTAGTTGTTACACTGCCCATCTACCCTTATTATTCTTGGCATATTGCATTTGTTTTGTGCATCCAGCTGCTCCTTTCCCCTAGTGCTGGGGTGGTGTCCGCACAACAAATGTGCCCAGTGGCTCTTCTGCCCTGCCGCATGATTTAGTTAGAAGTTAGAGAGACTGATTAAATTAAGTTTGCTACCTCCCTTTACCCCTATTTGTGACGTTTGAGCTGGTGGGATAGGTCTGTGTGTTCAGCTACCGCTGCGGTCATGTGTACAATCACGAGTCGCAGACTTATATCCCAAGAGCTGACACAGCCTTTCACCCTTCCCATATCAATATCATTAGTATTTTTTTGTTGAACACTAGTAAAGGGGAATATTCTTCTTTTAAGTGTACAAATGCGACGTGTACAGCTGTTCTTTTGTTTACTTTACATTACTCACTTAGACCAAGATAGGTTTTTTCTGGCTCATAAAAGTTCCCTTAAATCCTACAGCTGTTTGCGCTTATTAAGCGGTTGGCACAATCCATAGTTGATAAACAGAATTAAGGGTGACTGGTACTTAAACTTTCCAGTGCAAGAAAATCTGATGAAAAGTGCTGATACTGTCACAGGTTAAGTAGTCATAATAAGCAGCTCTGCCTCCTACCCAAAATAGATATAGATACCCCTTGATGAAAAGTGCCGCTCCTTGAGGCTGAACAATGTAAAGGTCAGAGGCTCAAACCAACCCTGTGACATGCTGGATAGCTTTTCAGTTTGCCTGCATGAATTATAATCCTACCTCACATTTAGCACTTGTGCACAAGGGAGCACCCATTCGCAAATGTGCCGAGGTCACTATGCAACTGTTGAAGTGAATGGGTGAGTTTACGTTCTTGTATAGTGTACGTTGTGAAAGAGACAGTTGGTGTCGTGACTAAATGATTGTCTGTTCAAATTGTATCCACTTTACTGATGACAACTTGATCAGGACTTCTGCTTTCAGTGTCATTCCTGGAGAAACCATCGACTTACCTGTGTCAATTCCATCTCCACTAGCATCCTTCACAATTTTTCTGATTGTTGCTCCAACCCTATGCTGTTTTTAGACATATTACACTGCTGTGCAACATTGCTCACAGGAAAAAAAAAACATTGACACGACCAGTTGTCGTGTTGCTGTGCATCGTAAAAACATTGACAAAGCCAGTACATTTTGCATAGGTGAAACCTATTTGCTTTGTTAATTCTTGTTCGACATGTGTGTGTGTGTCTTTGTCCCCAATGTGTCAGATTTCTCAGAGAGAGGGGTCACACGATAAATCTTTCTCTGTGTCTTCTTGTTGCTGCATGTCTTGCATGTGGTTAATTTTTTCACTTTAAGGCTCAAAATTATTTAAAGTGTTTAAAGGACACTTGATAATATGTCTGCTGTGTTTTTAAACCCCTAATTTCTAATGCATATACTGTTGCACTTTTCACTTTGAATTATTTTGATGTTGTTTCATATTGATACAAATTGTAAATTATTTATTTAAACCTTTGTACATATTTCTTATATAATCTTTGGTTTTACTGGGTTAGCAGCCCGATTGCCAACTATGCAAAATATCTAAAAATAAAGCCTGTATTTAATATTTCTTATTGTTGCCACCACGTCTAAATGTTATTTATGAGATCAGATTTTTACCCTTTTCCAGTGTTGCTGCCAAGCTAGAGCACAAGTCGCAATCAATCATGCATTATGTTATCTTTATCAACGAGAATTTCTCTGGTAGCCCTTGTCCAAGCTGTGTTGTCCCCTTTCATGGAGATTGCTTTAGTGTCTGTCTTTTTGGAAGTGCCTGTAGATTTTAAATGAAGCCACGTTTCACTGACCAATGCAGGCCTGGTATCTGAATATAGGAGTAAATGGTGGACAGTTAAGTGTTAAACTTACTTTAGCCATGAAATGCTGCAACAAAGGCACCTCTTAAGCAAAACGTACATGTGCCTGCCATGCTTTGGTAACATTCTTTCCTTGCCACAGGCTGACTTATATTGATCAAGCTTGGTTCATAAAGAGCTACATGCCACTGGGACAGTTTTAGAAAGCTTGATACAAAGTGACTAAAACGGGAGGTGAATAATAATTGTGAGCGAGTGGATACAAGTATAAAAGTATCAAGACGCTGTGTAAAAGCATATTCATTTTGCACACTCCTTGTGAGAGAAAGGGTAACACCCTCCCAGACATGCGAGTACCGCCATTAATCTCCTGGCCATTAACTTCCTCCTTTACCAACTGCCCTAAATCATCAGGGGAGACTTTGTTTGAGGTTCGCATGGCTGCAGTTTATTACAGTCCACATGCATGGATCATAAAACATCACAGATTGTGTTCATACATGCGTTTTATTGTGCAGCTGCCCCTTTATCCACATTTATCCTGCCTGATTATTTCCAGTGTTCTTGTTCAGCCACTGATGGTTGTCCCCTTCTGCAGGTCTAGCTCCTGACGGCAGCTAGGCTTCTCTTGCTACCAACCTCTTCGTGGACGGCCCTCAGACCTTGCCCTTGCTGCAAGCGCTGTGCCCACCCGACGCTGACCCCCTTTTTGACCATGCCTGCTCCCCATACCTCTGCTGTGAGGCATCCCAAGGACTCTGTCAGAGGGGCTCTCCTTCTCAGGCTGCTTACTTTGCTCCGCCAGGCCAGCAGTTTACTGACCGCAGGCAACTCCCCCTTGGCTGCACTCAAGAGAAACCTAGTTGTTCTAAATTACCCACTGTATTGAGCAAGAACATCTCCATTCCTCCCCCTTTCAAGTAAACACAGTCATCTGCGTGGTACCCTGGAATCCTGAGATTGATGAACCCATACCTCACAAAGCCCCAAGCATTGGCCTTGCATACCTTTGCCATGGATATGTTTAGTTTTTGCCTAGGTCTTTTGACTGCCCTATGATTTCTTGCCCCTCTGCAGATTGGCCTAGCTGTCACTTCGGACCACAAAACCTCTTCCGGGTGCATTAGCCTTGCCACTGCTGTGAGCCGGAACACCATCGCCCATCAACAGGTCCTTTCTCCTGAGGCAAGCCAAGTCATTTCCCCCTAGATGTATGAGCATGAGTCGGGTTTCTCTTCCCAAAGAAGTGCACTCTGTATAAAGGGCAGCAGGTGGGCCCATCTCATACCTGGGTGCCCCATCTATGTCACTGCTGTGTTACACAGCCAAATGAATTTGTAATCCTTCCTCACCGTTGCCCACCACTGCGTCGGTGTGACATAAGAGTGTCCTAGAATCCATACTTTGTGCTTGCTGCTCAGAGGGCCTGTCATGAAAGAAACAAGACTCATAGGACCGCTGACTGTATATACCCCTGGAAAACCCCAGATGCCCATCTACCCAGTCCCTTCATCCCTTCTTCACCTAGCCCGCTGGCTGCCACAGTTGTGGCTATCCCTATATGAAATGAGTGGAGCCTAAATTGGTTTGGGGGGAGCCCTGCCTTCCCCAGGGTCAACCTCAGCACTACAATGAACTGGAAGTCACTTAAGTATGACCGCCCGCATGTCTGAGAAGTGATTGGCCTTCTTGTATTCCTTGTTTAAGGTATTCCTGCATGCTGCACACTGAGCAGCACTGACTGTCCTCTAAGCAGTAGAGGTGAGAGTATCTCCCCTCTGCCTCCTGGTCTGTCTTTGACCTTTTCAGATGAATAATTATGTAGCTGTCCCCTAAGTGTATATCCTCCCCCAGAGGCACACTACCCTGTGTTCATTTTGGAGGGGGCAACAAACTCACTAATGTGGTATGCCCTGAAAAATGCCAGCACTAGAGCTGCTTTAAACAATACCCCTTCTTACCCCAGCCTGCAAACCTGGTGCATCTTTGCGAGCAGCTGATTTAATACTGAAAAAACAGTAGGACGCCTCTTGTCTACCCTTTTTGCCTGCATTCCCCCCCCCCCCCATCCTTTTGTGGTCGCTCTACAATAAAATGAGTCTGCTGGTTCCCTGCCCGAGGCTAATTTTGCATATTAAGACACCACGCAAAGATGAGCCTGCGCCCAGGATTTGGTCTTTCACTGTGTGAATGCTCAATGGTTGAAACCCAGAATATCCTTATGCCTTACGCCCCTGTGGCACTGTTCACGCTTTGGAAGATGTCCCAGCACTTAGGTACTTTGCTGCCGTTCAGGGGACCAGTGCATTGTCCACCAGCATCTTCAGGTTGGGTCTGCAATTTCCCAAAGGTGCTTGGGCACTGTTGTCATGTGTTGGTCTGCGTGCGGCGCCAGCTCTCTGAACCTTTGCCACTGAAAGTGAGAAAGTGCGTCAGCTACTGAATTGTCACAGCCTGGTTTATGTCTGGCCCTCTCTGCTGTGTTTGCTTTTAGTTGCCCAGCACCTAGCTACCTCAATACCTTACCACTACTGGGCACCTCGCTGTTCCTAAGTTCAGGGCCTGTACCACCGCATGGTTGCCTGACCACAGTGTAATCTGTCTGTTGATTAATCTGTCCCCCCATAGAAGGTGACCTGAATTGGAAATAACTCCAATGTTATATTTTTTGCTAAGCCTGTTTTGTGCCAGGCTTCCAGCCAGCGTGCCACCACCCAAGCTGATCCCATTATTGCCCCAAAACCCTCCGTTCCCCAGACAGGTTGTAAAAGACTGAAGTAGCTCCTCACACTGCATGGTGCTAGCCTTACCATTGATTAAGAAGTCATCCAGGTAGTGGGTGCACCTCCCCCGACTTACACCGCGTTTGAAGTTCCCACTCTAAGAAGCTGTTGAAGGCCTCAAAATAGGTGCATGAAATGGCGTAGCCCATGGGCAGGCATTTGTCATAGTAGTATGCATCTCCCAGTTGGAACCCCAATAAATGGAACTGGTTGGGCTGACTGGCACAAGGCGAAAAGCTGGTTCAATATCTGTTGCTGCCAAGAGTGCCCCCTTTCCTGCTGCCAAATCAATGGCATCATTCTGTCGTGTAGGAAACTGAACGCTCATTCTGGTCTATCCCATCATTCACGGATTCGCCTGAGGGGCAGGACAAGTGATGAATGAGCCTGTATTTCCCAGGCTCCTCCTTTTGCTCTAAATTTAGAGGGAAGGTCATGAAGTTGTCATGGGGGGGGGCCTCAGAAAAGGGGCTGGCTATCCTGCCCAGGTCGGCTTCTTTCTTGACTTTCTGCTCTGTTCCTGTAGGGTTGTCCCTGACTGATTTAAGGTTCTGGCACATGCAAGGGGTCAGACTGTCCTGGTAAGGGATGAGGAAGCCGGCGCTAAAACATTGTGTTGATCCCTTTCAGTTACTAGCCATGTCTGCACTTTTTCTCTGAACCCTTTGTTGTAGTGCAGCCATGTATCCCCATGGTATTTTAGTTGTGGTTCATGCACTTTCTTTTCATGTAGGAACAGTGCATCTGCGCTCTCTGGGAATTTCGCCACAAAAACACACGCCAAGAAACTGAATGCTGTCAGCCAGTTCTCTATGGATCTTTGTACCCTTTGTTTGCGCCTGTCCCTCCTTTCTTACTCTTTCCTATGTGTAGCCTGGTCTAAGCTTGCCTGCCGCACCTCTAAGAGTGAGAAAATGTCAGTCAACTCCTTGCCAATACTTTCCTTCACTCCTAATGGCATAAGGCTGGTCAGACATGTATCCCTAGTTGTCAAGGGGGTGTTCCCAGGAGAGGGCCTGATATATCCGCTTGCTAACTTGCCCACTCCTGTCCCACCCATCCACCCCTTAGTGGGGCTGGTCTCCTTTTGCGAGGCACTGCTACTTGGAGCTGCCTGCTCTGGGTTGCTGGCCTCTTCTGTTCTCTCCTTGCCTAGTTGCCAGTTTGCCTTGCCTTTGAGGGACAGCATCCTCCTTGCTTTTATTTGGGTCCGCCTGCTTCCCCCCCCCCCCCCCCCCGGGGCTTGTGTCTGTGCGACCTTTTGTTGGTTTTCTTGAGGTCCCACCTCCCTTATGCCTAGTGCTGCCACAGGTTCATGCCTGGCCAGAAAAATGGACGGTACCTGGATGAGACGTGAGACCCTGAACTCAACCACAGCCACCATAGAGAACCCATATAAGGTGATAGGGGATGCACTTGCTGGAGCCATCTCACCATTCCCTTATGCCAGGCTCCCCCATGGAATAGCGTGGGCCTGATCCTGCCAGCCCTGCGTCATTCGCTCGCCTTGCTGGCTTGATTTCAAAACCCCAACCTATGCCCACATTGTTCCCTCTATATTGTTGCGCTGTGCAGGTGCCATCTGCTGTGTGCTCTCCCCTGCACCATGCACTTGTTGCACACCGTCGAAGTCTCTTAATTTGCTTCACTTCCCGTGGCCCAGCTACCGCAGTTGACACTGTACAGATGACACGTGCTGCTCCTAATCATATTACCCCTTGCTTTCCTCAGAGTAGTCCCTTCCGTTGTCTGATGGGGGTATGGGAGCCCTCCTTTTTTGGGCCCAGCTGCAGCGCAACTTTGCTCCGGTGAGTCCCGCATTCCTTGGGCTCTGACCTCCACCTTGCCCCTGACCCTGCACTTACCTTGCAGGAGGTGACATTTTGGTTACAGTTTCCCTGCTGTTGGGTCTAGGAGGCAAGGCGCAGGTCTCCCTGGTATGTCCCCGCTTGGTCCCGGTTTGCACATCCTGGCCCCCTTTGCATTTCCTTGGTGGTCCTGTGCCCATCGCCTCCTTCATCTGCTGGTTGACCCATTCTTTGCTTTGCCATTTCACGAGTTTCTTTGCTTTTTCCAGCAATACCTGCAAATCCTCCTCCAGGCTGGCATCAGGGTTGCTGGGTGCCACTGGATGCCTAGATCGATGATCCTCGACCTCAACCACCTCCGCCATGTCCCTGAAGTGAGCGGCTTCTTTCTTTCTTTTCCTGATGTGCCTAGTGTTGTGTCCTCACTCATCAGTGCCCCTGGTGTTTTATCCTTGTCTGTGTGTGCTGCACACTTGCCGTTAAAATCTGATGTTGATTGTGACTGATGCCCTTCCTTTGTGTGCTGGGCTTTCTCCTTAAAGTGTTTGGAGGGATTATACAGCCTCCACCCTCACCTCTTTAGACCAAGTGAGCCGACCTCACTGTGCTCACGATGTGCTTTTTCTCAGCTGCTTCGCCATGTCGCCTCTCTCCATTGCACTGGCTACGTGGTGAAGCTGCTCATTGGCGGGTTTAAACCACGCCAGCCAATTAATTACTTTTATAGGCTTGGTGGCTTTGCCCCTCTGGTGACCCGCCCTCGGGAAGTGTTTCATTGCGGGCTCCTATCTGGTCGGCTACACGTCAAGGCCTGCGCCAGATCTCATGGAAGAGCCCCTCTGACTGAAATATCTCATGATTCTATAATTTATTTTTACCGTTTTTAGGTCTTGGCCGAGACAGTGTATGTACTTTCACTGTGAGTCTATTGATAAAAAAAAAAAAAAAAAAATGGCCTTGTAATTTTTTTTTTTAACCCCTTTGCTTCTGTAATACACCTACAAAGTTAAACATTTCTAGTAAAGTATTCTGTCCCGTTCCATGCTTATACAGTCATCATATTTTATTGAAGAAAAACGTCTCTCCCATTTTAAGGAACTGAGGGCAGGTTCGGTCTTTGAGTAGGTTCTGGGATTAGTGTCTCTCAGTCTGTGCAGGTGCAGGAAAATGACACATTTTGGCTCTGTCTCGTCTCAAAAATGTCCATTAAAATTGGCTACTCTGCGAATGCTCAGAAGAGCGTATTGAGTGCTTTCTGTCATACTTTCCTTTGGCAGATCCTGGTTATTGTGTCAAATACTCTGTGCAAGAGGATGTAGCAAGCTTTCTCTGTGCAGTCTGATTTCTGTTCGTATTGTGCACATGTGCGGGAGAAAGACGGGATATTACTGTGTGCGTTGTTCACTCATAAAGAGACTGTATTGCTGTCTCCTTTGGTCCCTAAGCAACACCCTCCTGCCTGACTTTTATTCATCTCGATGTCTCGCTCTGGTGGACACTGGATAGAAATGTGTTTAGGGTCACATTCCATGGCTAAGAAAACTCATTGACAAAACCAATGTAGATCACATAGATGAGACCTATTGCATCTCTTTTTAGTTGTTTTCTATGGCCTTGATGTTGAAAGTTAGTCGTTAATTCTGTCCAATTAGGAGGCGGTTGTACCCATCACTTCTTGGGCAGTTGATATCCAGTTTATTCGTTCATGGTTCCAGAGTAGTTCACAATATATCACCTTCAGACGACAGAATAAGTCCAGTCATGATTTTCCATTCCCATTAGATAAAAGAATTTGATATATATTGTCAGACAAATGGTGACAATCTTTCAGTGTAGCCAAAGAAGCTGGTTTCTTGCTCACTCCATCGTATGATCCACCCCCTCTCACTATCCTCCTTCTGCTTGCCATGTTACTCCGTCACCCTGCTTTTCCATTGCTCCTCCTTTTTTTTTTTTTTATCCCATCCTATATTGCTTCACCTGCTCCTTTTGCTTGTTCTGTGGTTGTGTTACTCCTCCTTACCCTCCATCCTCTCTTCTGTTGATCCTCTAATCCTTTTTGTTTTCCTGAAAATATCTTTTTGGGGTTTCAAAACGGATGCTGGGTGCTGTCCAGCTGCTCCTTTCTTTTTAATGCTCCTTTATGCATATTTGTGTTAATATACTGTTATGAGATTGGCGTCCACCATCCTGCAACAATACATTTAAAAAATGACATGGATGGGTATGTATCATTGTGCTTTTTTTGTGGGCTGATGCTTTTCAGCAAAATAGGTCTGCAAAGAGAAAAGCCGAGATTGACTATCTTTGTCAGTGCTTGTTCTAGCACTTACAAAGCATCACCACTCGTTTACTGAGGATTTTTGAGCTAATGTATATTGCAATTGAATCATATCGATAAAATAGATTGTGCTTCTTTTATTTAGTCTGCAATACATCGGTGTAAAATGAATCCACATAATCCTCTTCCTCGCTTTCTACATGAGCTTTGTTTTGGACGTCTTGGCAGTTACATGTAGTTCATTTTTATGCATCAAGCTTGGTTGGTCTTGCCTACTCTTCTACACACATTCAATGATTTTGAAGAATTCCCAGCAGATCACTTGGGTTCTAGAAATGTATGCAACCATTTAATTTATTGCTGCGTTGATTTGCAGCGCAGAGACGTTGTTGCTGGGAAGATTGTTTGGATAGTAAACACTATATATTGGAAAAATATTCAGCACTTAGCAGGTACTGACTTTGAAGAGTAAAATAATCCTGTTAGTAATTACAGTTTAAGTGGACAATAATAATAATAACCATGTGCTAATCCTTAAACATTTTTTCACGGAGTAGATATGACGTCTGCAAATTCAGATGCAAGACACCTACTCGCACATTTAGTTTTTAATTGGGCCACAATGGCTAAAAGGATCTGAGACTTACCTGCCTTTGGTGCAGGAGATTGCCTAATTGTGGAAATAGATTCACTTTCATCATCAAATGTTAGCAAAAAGCAGGGCAATCACAAGGGTGGGGGAGGAGGAAGAGCAACAACATGACTCCAGCCTCATGCTTTTCAGGGCCTCATGTTTTTGGAGCAAAATTGACTTATAGATTTTTTAATTCAAATCAAGCCTGCCATCTTCGTTATTAATGAGGCAACTTGAATACCCATGTTGCTATGTCACTAGATGTGCCAGATGCAATAGCTGCTATTTTTCTCTTTCTGTGAAGGACATGATCCGTTTTCCACATAGACTGTGGTGCTTGAGGCAGCTGGCAAAAACAGAAAGACAAACACTGAACCATTACTTAGCCTGTATTTTTATGGTACAGAAAGTTTTATTTGAACTGTATGTTTACAGCAAAGACATGAAATGGTAACAACAAACTGCACCCTCTCTTTATTCCACCACCCTGACAATTCACACCAAAGATTACAGATAAGGGAATAACTATTAGAGATCGGATTGGAAAGAGACATTCTATCTTTAACCTTTTTGCCTCTCACCTTCCTTTGGTATTCCTATCGATGCTGCAGCACTTCTAAGGTCTTTGGATATTTCTTTGCAGTCTTTCATGAAGTGTATAAGAAGTGGGTCCCACATAGACCTAAAAGGATTATTTTATCCTGAGTGGCATGAGAGATTTTTTTCAATTTCCTAAGTTGTACCTCACTTCATAAAGCTACTCATATTTGAATGAAATGTGAGTTGTCTCCTAGACAGAAGGCTTTGTTTAGCTGTCAATAGAATTAGATTAACCACGGGATGAGTACTGCTGCTGGACCCTCTACCAAATTTGTTGTTTCTCCCAGTTAAATACCTCTAGAAGTTTCTGGAATATGCACCTGTTGATAAGCCTTGCTATCTCTTCAACCTCTATTCAGTACGCTCAAATCCAGTCACATCCCACAATGCCGGAGAAATGGTCCCCACCAGAACGTAAGCTCTCCAATAATGGTCCATTACATGAAGGCGTTGAGGGATTGTTTTGCTTCACTAATGTCTGAGCTGAAACACTGATGCACTGACAGAAATCTCTGGAATGCGCTTCTTAGTCCAAAGAAGACATTTATTTCTTCAATTCGCAAGGTTCGTAAAAGGAGATTAGCATGCTGAAAGCACACATTTAAAAATGGTCACAGCAATTAAATGAAAACATGTACAAAAGATTCTCCACTGCAATACACACAGCAAATATATGTATCTATATTATAATGCAAAGCAAATAATGAATTAAAAAATATCCATCACCATGAGGCAAGGGCACAACTGCTTCTTCTGCCTCCTATTCAACATCAGATCGCCAGATCCCAGATTCGATCGAGGAGAGAGAGATCAATTATACTCCTGGGGAGGATGATACACTCCTGGGTATGCCAGAGACCTGAAAACACTCTCAGTTCCTGGTTCAACTGGTCTTGGCCTCTTATACTTTGAACAAACAAGAGGGGAAAATTCCAGAACCTCCCTCTCACTGCGGACGATTATTTATTAAAAAAATGTTGATTGTTTTAGGCCAGCTTTGAAAATAACACGTCAGGATTTGGCCATAATCCCAAGGTGCCGATTTAAAACAAGACCGTTCCCTGCCGTCTTAGTACATTATCCTCAGCCTAAGCCCTTGGTGGGAAAGAACATGAAAAATAAAACCATGAGCACAGTGTTCAATGTGAAAAAGTACTTGCAGCTTTTTAACGTGGCGATGGCTAATGCTAAACTAAAGTCAATTGGCAAAATGAAGCTGGTGGTCTCTAATGTGTTGGTGTGCTGCTAGGCTAAGTGCAACATGGAGTCAGTGGTCAAAACTCGCATATCATTACAGGGATTAAGTGCCATCTCATTAGGATTTTCAACTGCTGCTTCTTGCCCACATGCATTTGTTAATTCTTGGTGTAGTTGAGAATAATGTACCACTGTGTGTCTGTAAATGACTCACTTAGTTCCCTCTCCAATCTCTTGAGCATAATTCCTGCAAAGAAGGACTTTTCTCTAACAAAAGTTTATATATCCTTGAAAGAAGATTCATATGCTATCTTGTTCTACATTAGTTTGTCAGATTAGGAGAGCTAACTGCAGCTTCGCCCAATCTGCACGAATGTGGACCAGTGCTGCACCTTTGTGTATGTCTGTCTTTCCCTATTGTGACTCACGATTTATTAACCCATTTACAAAACCAGATTCCTTTTGTACAACATGCTTCTCACCATGCACGAAACCTCTCCCTATCTAAATTGTAAGTGAACATAGAGTTTTCCAGTAATGGCGTGTAAGCTGGTGGGAAGATAGGCAAGACAGCTTCTCACACTATCTTGGTCCCAGACTTCCAGAGAGGCCTGTGTGATCAAGGATTTACATATATTAACTGGCTTTGGTTTTTATGCCCACCATGGCACCTTCCAAAGTGGTTTGCAAGCAAGCACCTGGACCTAAAGGTACTAGTGACTTTTTAAATCCACTTCAGATCATTTCAGAAAGTACCTCAAGAAAATGGTCTGGTATTTTATATCTATGTTTGGAATGCTCCAGACACTTTCAGTGATTAATTTACAGTCTTCCCTAAGATTTCTGGATCTCTCAGATTCTTCAGCGAAGGGAATGCAGATCTGTTGCAGGTGTTCAGATAATTGTGTTTAACCTGAAGTGGAAGTGCCTGGAAGAGGGACAACATTCTAGGGTCCATTTTCACCCTCCTTATGGCAATGGGAACCAACGAACACAGCAGTTGAGAGCTTAAGCTTTGGAGATACTTTTCATTTTCATTTAGTAAAGAAGGAAAATTGACAAAATAAATTGCTGGCATCACCTCTGCCACTTGTACCACCATAAACCGAATAGAAGTGTCTCAGCACCTGAAATGTGAGCTCTCTGTTAGCCAAGTCATTCTTTGAAGTTTTGACACCTAAAGATTCATATTTGTGCATCCTCGATTTGACGTCTGAAACTGCACAGAATCTGTGCAGTTCTTTTACAAGAGGGAGGTGTTTAAGAGTGCAGCAGATCTGGCAAGAAAACAAGGATGTTGCCTCGATCAACGTTTAGCCCCGTGTGATACTGGAAGTAAATGCTACAATATAGGTCGTTAGAAGCAGGGCGGAGGTCAGTTGCACTTCTTTCTAGTACCACAACCTGAGTTGCCTTTGGGAATCTTTCATTAGCCTAATCCAGGTGCTCGTAAAGATGCGAAAACTATATTCAGGAATTTGGGGCCAAAACGTCTTGTTCAAAGCGATTCTTAGAGACAGCTTAAGCTTACTTTGTAGAGTCTCTGTATCCCGTGACAGAATCATATGACGTCTCCCTTGTTTCTTTGCTATGTTGATTTCCCTTTTCATATTGTCCTTACCTGTCTCTTCGGAATGAATCTTGCCTGATTTGGATAAATACGCTGCAGCATTAAGTCTTGCAAGCATATAGCTGCGACTTTGCAATTACCGTTTACAAATATTTTTACATTTGCATTCAAAATAGACAGTAAACCTCTGGTACCGTACCAGGCTTCAAAGGAATAGAAATAGTTGACTCTGCCATGCCATTGGCGGAGTGATTGCACCTGTATCTGCAAAGTTTTTAAACAGTTCCAACGTTAGGGCAGTCATTCTAAGACAGACAGACTTGTAAAATGCGGGACGGTAATCATAGTGTCTCAGTGATTTATGTACTTTACGATCTGCATTTTTTTTAAATGTGTTCCAACTTTTAAATATCCACTACATTGGTAATAACCAGTAGGTTTCCATACACCGTTATTTTTGTTGCAGATCTTATTAGCAACGATAGACTGACAGGAATACTTTGTGCTTTATTGTTTCCTTAATGTTATATTTTTGTTGCTTTGCTTTTTGATTTTACATAGATAGTTGCTGTATTCCTTCGCACTGCCCATGGTCCATGTTCTGTTATCTCCTTTGCATAAATGTGAAAGTGTGTGTTTAACTTTTCATTTGATGTATTGAAAAAGTATACCTTTTTGTTCTTTGGTATCTTCTTTCCCAATAACTTTTCAAACGTGTGCTAAGTATTAAACAATCAAAGCAAAATTGAAACCAGGAAGCCAAACAATTAAATTCCCAAATGTAATAAATACAATTTCATAACAATGGTCAGAATCAAATTAATGGAACCAAAGATATGAAGCTTTAAAGTTTTTAATCCAAAAAGCATCAAGAAAATACAATGCATCAGGACAAGTTAATGATGAATTTGACCCATACATAGGTGTGATGTAAGACCAGCAGCGATGGGGCACAATTTCAGGCTGATCACAATGGTGGACAGATCGGTACACCTTAGTGGTTCATTCTGGTCAAGATTTTACCTTTGCATTAATAATGTTTTTTTTAATTCTCAAACTCCTCCAGCAGGAGGATGTGCCCGATGAGTGTTTCATAAGATTAGGTACCTAATCTCACCATTCCTGTGACAGCCTCAATCCTGGCTTGAAAAATGTCTAGTGGCATGCACTGGCAAATCTTATTGACCATGGTTGCATCTTTTTTTGGTAGCTTTGGTATCTTGTTCTGGGCCGGCAGGGTTAAACCGTTTGTAAGTCCTAACTTTCAGGAGGTGCTCGGCGATGTCTTCATTGTCTCTTCGGTAGCAGGAGTGTGGCTTAACCACTCACTTAGAGAAGGGCTCCCAACAGTGTCCAGTACCTTCAGCTCTCAGCTGGTTCATGTACACAGAACCACCAGTCCTATTCACTTCCAAATCCACCATCTCAACATCCCATGTTTAGTAACTCATGATTACTCCTTCCAGTCTTCCTGCTAACAGAGCGTTATCCATAAAACTCTAACAGGAAGACCATTTCACCCTCATCAGGGTGCTACTTACTGCCACTCTAGAGCAGAGAAATCATTAGGAAAGGTTTACGACTTCCAGACAGCAAAAGTTGTTTTTATAAAGTGACATTTATTTTGTATTGACTAATGACAAATATACATTTTTGAACAAGATTTGTGATCAGTATTAACAGTACACTTTCATTGAGCTTTGTAGCATTTTCTTAGCCCGATTTGTGTAAAGGTAACTTTTAATCACAAACTGGTCCTCATTGTAGGAAAAGCTACTTCAGCTACAAAGACCCATTTTTACTGTAATGACTAGTCACTATAGCTTATCATGTAACTTATCCCACTTGTAAGCGTTCAGCGCCCCGCCATGTAGGCTTCAAGACACACTTTGGGGATATGTAACCTATGTTTAACAGGTTGGTTGCATGCAGAAATGGTTTCCTTTGGCATGTACTCCAGCTGCAGTGTTTGACTGGAGCCTTTCAAGCCAGTTGTTTATAGTCATGTATGTATGTGAATGGTGCAAATGTACACTGAATTCCAGATTTTATACCACTGATGTATTTCTACACCAGCTTACTTTACGAGAAAACCAGAACTTGTATATCTTACGGCTAAAAACAACTTATATAGTACAGCCAAAAACCACAAAAGTTAAAAAAAGCAGGTTTTGACAATGACATTGACAAGCCTAGAAAAGTTTAAAACCACGTCATGTTATAAATACAGTCTTTCTCAGACAACAGCATCAGGTAAGAAATGAGTCAAATTAAAACAAGTAAACACATCCGGTAGTAACAGTAGTTAAAACAGAGCAGGAGGGACGTGCAAAATATTTGTCAGCAAACAAAGGGACAATAAAAGACTTGCGTAATCTTTTGTAAAAAATGCAAAGTGCAGAGTGTCCTGGGCTGAGGTGTTATTGCAGCTACATGGAATGCAGGTAGAGCCAAATGAACTGCCTTGGGGGACTGCTGATAAATGATATACTAAGTGTAATCTAACGCGTATCAAAATATATTAATTATATAGATAACATACATGTTATAAATACAATATGGTCCAAGTAAAGAAGAGGTCTGAAACTGTAAGTAAACTCTTAGTCAGTTTATCCATAGCCAGTAACACTGTCTTGTTCGCCCTCGAGGTCTTAAAAGCTCTCTTGGTCCAAGTGTTACCCCCCATAACCAAAGTCTCTGGGTGATGAAAATAAATTCTGGTCGGCCCAGCTTGTTAGTACAGTCCTTGATATTACTTATCCACGGGATACTGGACACACGATCATGAGCCAGACAGTCTTTTAGTACTAAGCAATTAAGATATTTTGCAGGACATAATCGCACTGAGATCCAGAGGAGTAGGGGCCGTAACAACAATGTATCCTCTAAATAGTCAATGCTTAGTTCTTCATAAATAATTATGGAGGATGAACTCTAGGGGAGGGAATGGAGTTTTCTTAGATACTTATTTTGAAGAACTTGTAATAAAGACACATTGGCATACCACCCAATATCTCTACCATAAGTGGCGATGGAAACACATTTCACTTTGTAAATATCTCTCAAGGCCTTAATAGATTTATGGCCCCACCTGGTTGCAAAATCAAACACCGAGGTGACGCTCCTGAAGAACATATGTCCCCTAATTATTATCAGGGGAGACCAAGCTAAAGAAGAATAAAACACGACTCCCAGATAGGGGAATATAGAAATGTGGCTAAGGGGATTACCTTTCACACAATATGATCCGGTCATGGTGGACCGGGGACCAGTCACCATGATATGGGACTTTTAAATCAAGGCTATCCATAAATTCCATGGATTGCTTGAGCAAAAGGTCTAAGCCCATAGTGGTTTGTGAAATGAGAACAGCACTGTCTGCTTAAAGCAGCACAGTGGGGGTCAAACGAACATCAATTTCGGCCATGTCCCTTCCGCGTTTGACCAGCGACTTCTCTAAGCTATTAATGTACAATGTGAACAGGAATAGGATAAAACCTTGGCGAACTCCCTGGTTAAGCTGAAAGTGCTCAGTGCATTCCTCATCACCAAATCTAACTGAAGCTGACAAGTTAATATGAAGATCAGGCAAAAAGGAAACTAACTGGGGATCTGCTACCATCGGCAACATGATGATCCAAAGTTTCTCCCTGTTGACCCTATCAGAAGCTGCAATTAGATCCGTAAATGCAAGACGTAAGTCCCCATTTCTTGCAATTGTATATTTGCCTATAGTCAAGTACAAATTAAGGCTTTGGTCAATGGTAACTAGACCCGGGGAGAAACTGTACTCTGTGTCAGATAAGATATTCTCATAATCTATGGGCCAGTCCATTAATCTATTCTTTAAAATGTGTCCAACAATTTTAGCTGTATAGCTGCTCAGAGAGATGGGACAGTAGCACTTAGCATCTGAGTGGATGCCTTTCTTAAAGACAGGAACAACCACAGAAGTGGACCAAGCTTCAGGAATGGACAAATTCACAACTGAATTTAGATACAGAATTAAGAGAGGAGCCCAAAAATATATGTTAGACTTATAAAGATCAAGCAGGCACCATCAAGACATGGGCCCTTGTTTGAGGGGAGCACTTGACTAGCATTATAATCTCTTTTTGTGTAAAAAAATGATATTGGCGTATACATTGTCAACCAAGCCATCAATAGTTGAGTAATTTGGCACATCATAGATTGATTCAAAATGTTCAACCCATCTGCTAGGTCAGGATGATGGGCTGTAAATTGTGCAGGCGGCCTGAAAATTGGATGATTAACAATCTACAAGAACTTGGCGCTGTCCCTGAAACAGCTACCAGCCAACAACTTTTTCCATGCTTTCTCCCTCAGTAACCTCTTCCACTCCGATATAGTGCTCTTATATGAAGCACAGTATATAGAAACACATTTACGATCTCTAGGGACAGCCTTGACTGCCTGGAGGAGAGCTCAATGGGCCCTAGTGCAGTTGGTATTGAACCATTTAAATGGTTTTGTGTTTTTGTTGTTGCTCTTACTTGTTAGCATGGAGTTGTGGCTGATAACATAAATAATTTACAGTAATAGTGGCAGTTGAGGTGTCATTTCAGCACAAGTCAATCTCAGTGTGGCATGTCCTAGCTGTGTCTCAGCGAGGGGCATAAGGAAACACAGAATGCCATTTCAAGCGTCGTCCTTGTGAGGGAAGACTCTCACTAATCACGGCTAAACGTACAGAGCACTTCTGACGAGAATCCCAATTAAAAGTGATTGGTAAGGGGTTATGATCACTCAATATGCTCCAAGTAACTTCAAATTTTACTAGAAGTTCATTCAAGGGAGAGAAGCCAACACGCATGCACTGGAAGACTGAATGGCAGACATGCATTCCTTGGCAGCAAAATGCTCAGAAAACAAACCCAGTCTATATGAAGGGATTCATCTTAAAGATACATTCCCACACTAGGGCTTTTGGGCAGAGCATGGATTGTTCCTTACAATTAGAATTTGAATAACAGTACCCATTTATGTAGGCCGTGATTCATACAGAGCACACCACATGTTGCAGTTGCTCTAGGTATGGTGGTGCTCCTTTTATTCGCCCCCCTGGATGAATCAAAGGTTTGAATGTGACCTGATTTAATGCTGGCATCTCTGGGGTTTTTTCAATATTTGTCAGCTCCCTGAGCTAACTTATTGAGATCACATTTGAAGAGATAAACACGAAAAATATGCAGATCAAAAATGTTCATTGATGTAGAAGATAAAGTAACGTTTGAGGCAGATGTTTACTATTTGAAACGTCTGATGATGAGAAAGAACATTTAAGGTTACTTGTTCCATTTGCCAGGATGGACAAGGAAGCAACAACAGCTCTGTTGTATTGAAAAGAAAGTGATTATTTACACCGCTCCTATGATTTTGATTTCTCTTAGTGATGGTGTTGATTAGTGGCTGAATCATAGCTAGTAAGTGGAGATCCAGTTTAAAAAAAAGTATAAACGGAGTACTGGTATACTTTAGCATAGGTAAATAGCAGAGCTAATGTATACACTGCATATTCATTCTGATTCTTCTGTGGGGATGTTTGGCATTCCACTTGTGAGTTTAGGTAGCAATAGATTGGCATGTTTCTCCGCTGATTGTAGCACAACCCACCTCTTGTCTGCCTCCTTCAAAGCATATCCCCAACTAGATTTTGATAGCTGTAAACCTCTGACAAATCAAAACAGTGAAATTGTAAAACCACAGTACAAATTCTACTGGAAGATTAACTAAGGTGGACCAGTGTAGCTTGAAGAGATGTTTTTAGGCTTTTTTAACATTTCACTTTACAGCTCCATGAAAAGATTTGTTTCAAGTAAAAAGCTTACATTGAAAGTAGCAAGCATGAGAAAGTAGTCTATGCAAACTAACTTGGTGCATCTTAGTCCATAGGAGCATGTTTTTTTAGTGTCTTAATTGTCTGACGTAAGCCGTAGCATCAGAGTGCTAATAAAGGCCAGCCCTTACTCGGGCATTCTTTATATTAAAGGGTACAAGCTCGTTGTGTTACTACAGTGAGCAAAAATGGGGAAGTGTATTAAAAAATTACCATAACTTTATTTACTTCTTCGACTTTTCCTAACTTCTTTGTTGTACATGGTGACAGATTCTGAAAAAAGTTGAATGAAAGAGAATGAAACCGCCTGGATCTTGCACCTAAACAAAGTTAAACAAGATGGTGCTAAAAGCATTCTCTTCCACTTTTTGGCAAAGTCCTGACTGCTATGTATGTATGTATGTATGTATGTAAATTGTATTTGTATAACGCAAACCTAGGCAAACTGTTTCAGCGCACTGTACATGGTCAAAGACCAGCATAAGTCAATGAGTAATAGTAGACGAGGGTGGTTTGTGAACAGTAAACGCTTTGTGATGTAGTGTTTTTAAACAGGTGGTTCTTCAACTTTTTTCTAAGTTGGAGCAGTGCTTGAGCAGTCCTAATGGATACTGGGATGTTGTTCCAGATCCTGAGCACATACATTGAAAAGGCCTGCTCGATTGTGTTTTTTTTTTTTTTCTCCTGTTTTACACTTCTTAGTCTATAGTCTTAGTCTGATGGTGCCCTGGCCGTGGGTATACTAAGTCTGTATGCGTGGGTGAGGGTCTTAATGGCTTTATAAATGATTCAGCTGGTTTTAAAGTTAGTAATGACCGACAAAGGGAGCCAAAAGAGTTCTATCAGTATGGATGGGGGTGACCAGAAAAAGCTGGAGAATTTATTTAGTTCTCAGTCTGACTTAAGTGTCCAAAATTAAAGTGGGTATGAGCCTATATCTCTCATTGGCCAGTGGCCAAAGATAATTTTCAAGGTTATCCTAAAACGAGCGTATGCACCCTTCTTGGAACATTAACCGCTTTACTGCGGGCGTCGGCCACTACCTCCCTGGTGCGGGTCACGACCAGTGGCCAACACTAGGGAGGGGGTTAAAAAATCCTTGGGTGCATTGCTGCTTCCTGCTTCGATGGGGAAAACAGCCCCAAACGGCCTTCCCGACGTTCGGGAAGGCCTTGTTTGAAAGGGGAGACTCTCTCCTTTCAAACGAGGCCTTCCTGAACCGGTATCCTGGCCTGTGATCGAGGGCCAGGAAACCCCACTTGACACCAGGGATTTCACTTGGCAAATGGTATGTGTGTGTGTGTGTGTATATGTATATGTGTGTGTATATACACAGAGCAATCACTTTTGTCAACGCGTGTGGGTTTTCCCTGGGGACTGCGATCGGCCCACGGGAAAACCACACCCATATATAAAAGTGATCTATATATATAATAATATATACTCCAAAAACGATGAGAGAAAACTCATCAGACGGCTGCACCACGTCAAGAATACAAGTCCAAACATGGCGGAAAAACACACATCTCAACCATTGCAGTGAATCCGCTTTATTTGTGATGAGCAACACAACGCTGTCTCCCCCAAAAAGAATGTCTACGCTTTTCGGCTAACGCCTTCTACTGGACATATAATAATATATATATATGTGTATATATATATTCATTCGCCACCAGTTGTCTTGCATATGCAGCTTGCGTCTTCAAAGCAATGCACATACTTCAACTGATGTGTTTCAACTGTAGCTTTTAGGCAGAAACAAAAAAGTCAAGTAGGTCTTGTGATTATGTTTTTGCTACACAAGGATCAGACTTTTGTCTAGTGGCAGTTTTGATGCCATAAAGTAGCGCAGAAGGTTTATATACCTACTCCAAATATCAAATCTGTATCTTATGTAAATAGCTGAGTACATTAGTAAAGTCAGCTATTGCCTGCGCTATAATACAAATGAAACGTATGTGCGGGGGGGCTATGGAGAGATGAAGGGCACTTTTGCTGGGTGGTAGTGAGGGAAACTGAGAAGGAGGTCATTAGAGCGGGGGCACAAATAATGATGGACTGGGCGCCAGAGGCGCTAAAGACTGTGATGATTGGTATGTGACAAGGTGAAGTAATAGTGTGTCTTTTTTTTGAGTGTCTTGAAAGAACGTGCTGATTGAGGTTAGAAGCAAAGGTAAGGTGACCTCTACTGTTGCACGTATCTCACACACACACACACCTACCAGCAATTTTGTGACTGTCTGCGTAGGCTAGGGTTTTAGAGCAACAGTTTAGCCAGTAGCAGAGATGGCATCTCGGTGGAGGACTGCTGCTCAAGTCCTCACTCGGGTTATAGAGGAAAGCTCTGACGTGTGATCAGAGACTGAGACAGCAGATTTAGAGACAGGATCTGAGGGATAGGACAATGGCGCAGACTCTGGGAGTGATTTTTCAGTCTGAGGAGTCCCATTCGAAAACTCCTCTTCCAGTGATTATGAGGGAGGTGATGTTCCTTCTCAAGCACAGTCTGTGCAACGGGACAATAGTGGGTTAGCCCAACCCAGAGAGCAAGTGCATGCGGCGGCAGCAAGCACAGAGAGAGTACTCTCTTGGGAACTCCCCAATTTAGTTCAGCCCCAAATTCCACCGCCCAATTCATATTGTGGAGACATCAAAATTATCTATCACAAAACAAACTGGTGTTCTAAGGCAGGCACCTGCGTTTTTGGTCCTGTGCTCGGCAGCCATATAGGGAAACATACAAAACCCAGACATTTCTGGAAACTAGACATCTGGGGGAGTCCTCAGAGGTGTGACTTGTGTTGATTCCCAAATGCTTTCTTCCCCAGAATACCCTGCAAAGCTGAAATGTGGAATAAAGACAATTTTCCTTGCATTTCTGTCACACAAACTACAGGAATGTTGGGCCCACAAATTTCCTACCACCCAGTGTTTCCCCACCTGTCCTGATAAAAACACTACCCCACTTGAGTGCCTGCACCTAGTGCCAGGGTCAACAGTTGCCCTCATGTAAGGACCAACATTGACCGTTGTGTGATCTATTCCTGTTACGGGCACTAGGCCTACCCACACAAGTGAGGTACCGTTTTTATCGGGAGACTTGCTGGGTGGAAGGAAATTTGTGGCTCCGCTCAGATTCCAGAAATTTCGGTCACCGAAATGTGAGGAAAATTTGTTTTTTTGCCAAATATTGAGGTGCAAATAACCACTGCTTCTCAACATCTTATCTTGTGCCCATTTTTGAAATACAAAGGTTTTCTTGATACCTATTTTTCACTCTTTATATTTCAGCAAATAAATTGCTGTATACCGCTATAGAATGAAAACCCATTGCAAGGTGCAGCTCATATATTGTCTCTGGGTACCTAGGGATCTTGATGAACCTACATGCCCTGTACACCTCCACAACCAGAAGAGTCCAGCAGACGTAACAGTATATTGTTTTAAAAAATCTGACATTGCAGGAAAAAGTTACAGAGTAAAGCATTGTAGGATCTACACAATTGATCCCTTGCTTATTTCAGAATTTTGTCTACTTTTCAGAAATGTTTATCTTTCTGGGATCCAGCATTGGTTTCACATCCGTTCCTGTCACTAACTGGAAGGAGGCTGAAAGCCCAAAAAATAGTAAAAATGGGGTATGTCCCAGTAAAATTGTGTTGAAAAATTTGGTTTTCTGATTCAAGTCTGCCTGTTCCTGAAAGCTGGGAAGATGGTTATTTTAGCAAAGCAAACCCTTTGTTGATGCCATTTTCAGGGGGGGAAAAACCACAAGCCTTCTTCGGAAGCCTTTTTTTCTCTCTTTTTTTTTTTTTTTTTAAACTAAATTTTTGCTGTATTTTGGCTACTTTCTTCGTCTTCTCTAAGGGTAATCCACAAACTCTGGGTACCTTTGCAATCTATAGGATGTTGGAAAAAAAGGGGGCAAATTTGGCATGGATAGCTTATGTGGACAAAAAGTTATGAAGGCCCAAGTGTGAGGGGAGGGGATGGGGATGAGGCCTAGCAGGTGAAGGATTAAATAACAGTTCTGGCCAGAGGTATGTAACAGTAAATAAAACGTGCAAACTGTTTATATATTCAAATTGGAAACTGCAACCCTGTGCTTTAATAAATGTAATGTCTGATTTGCAGCAAACTCACTTCCTGTGCACCTTTGCTTGAGCCTACCAGATGTTCAACTTCCTGCATTTCATGTTTGCTTGCAAAAATGAGTCTGATCTGTGGAGGATACTGGGGAACCCTTAGCAGCCTTTACCCCAGTCTTGAGAGAATTGGTGAGTGTGGCAATTAATTAGGTGTTAGCAGATAGGTGGTCCATACAAAGATTGTTCTTTCACAGCATATACCCCTCAGGCACTTTTTGGACAGCTCCACTGTGTTGCTATTCAAATACCCTAGTTTACGTTCTTCGGGGACATTGTGTGCAGGGTCTCCCTAAGCAGGACAAATGGAGGCTGTTAACATATTGATGGTGTTTAAAACAACCACAATTCAGTCTTTGTAAGATGTCTTTTTTGACTTGTGTGAAAATCTTTTCTTTTCTGGTTTGAGTTGGTCTGCTAACCACTCTAGTTGACCTGCAAGAGTCATAGATCAACTTTGTTCTCAGTATTTGCTACCTTAAACTCCCAAGTTCTGTCTGCCTTTCATAAATAACAAGACAGCAGTGCAGCTATAGGGCTAAGCCATTTATTTGGTGCTGACAGACCACTTTAGGCGTGGTGTGATAGCTTCATGTCCTATCAGATGACCACATTGTGGGCTCTTTTTGTAGGAAAGTTCTTTCAGTTTCAGCAAACAGATTTTTTTTTTTTGTTGTGATCTCGATGTCATGTAAATACGTCAAAGAGAAACCGTTCCATGTGAGAAGTGTGTTTCTTGCAGTAATTGTTTTTAAACAAAAAAAAATTAAACCGCATAAAGTTCTAGTCTTGATTTTGTAGAGTTGCCGATTTGGCATCTGTTGAGAGTGCAAGGTGCTGGCAGCCGTTTAATTTCCATTAGTTAGTGAATCGAGTTTGCTAGTGTTTATAGTCTTATCAAAAAAGCCCTAATTCCGTGATGGCTTGTCTGCAACTCTCAGTGAGAAACATTTACTTTCGTAGCCATAGTATTCCAGTGACAATTTACACATGAACTGCAAGAAAAGTAGTAATTGTAGCAATTCAAGCCCTACTTATAAAAGCAAGTACGAAAATACAGACTGGAGCACTGAATCAATTTTCATTTATAATAATGACTACATTTGAAAAGCCACATATGAAGTCTCAACCTAAGTTTTTTAAAGTCTTAACCCACCTGGTAATATAATTGGCTTTCACAAAACTATGACCCCTTTTGCCCTATTTGTCCCATGAAGAGAGTTGACCGCATCAATACTATGCATGAAGTCTAAGTAAAACAAAAGCACTTTAATAAAGGATGTGCAACAGTAAACCCATGTGGATCGGCCAGCAGGGACTAGCTTCATCTTAATAGGTGTTGTGATTGCTCAGTAGTACCTGTGGAGCTAAGCACCAGCAGCGGACAGATACGCAGCCCATTGGGAGCCATTATTTATGTGGGCAGCAGAAGAACATGCAGAACCAGACAATAGCTGCCCACAGATCACTGTGGCTGATGGGAGAACAAGACTTATGTAAAAAGCTCATGCCGCTAACGCTAGCCTGTGGATTTAGTGCAGAGTGATAGTAGGGGAGTTATTCATCTCTGGCCTTTACTTTGTACTCCACTTTTTGTTATGTAACAGACCATAACTTTAATCTGCATTTGTAAAGTGTATGGTCTTCCTTTCTGTATTTTGTAGCTGATTAACAGATGTTGGTTTCCTGCCTCAGTGGTACTCATTTTATCAATCTCAGAAGGATGAAAGACTAAGTACACCCACTGGAAACTGAACTTGTGACAACAAGGTGAAGTACTGATTCCCTTGCCACCAAACTCAGTATAACTGTTTACCCTTGGAACCTGCACACTTTGATG
The DNA here is from genome assembly GCF_031143425.1 of Pleurodeles waltl. Classification (NCBI taxonomy): domain Eukaryota; kingdom Metazoa; phylum Chordata; class Amphibia; order Caudata; family Salamandridae; genus Pleurodeles; species Pleurodeles waltl. The sequence goes on from NC_090440.1 coordinate 1,285,290,023, forward strand.
TTTATGCACTGGTGGTGGAGTTGGATGACAGTGAAGAGTTTTTTGATGGATAAGCGGTGCTATTGTGTGTGATGTATTACATGATGCAAATTTAAGTACAATTTTGAGATAGTAAAAAAAAAAAGTGGCTAAAATATATATTTTACTTAGAATTCAATAAAACATCAGGTGCGATTAGTACATTTTATATGGTATTAGATCTGGCGTTTAATCTTTCACTGTTTTACCACGCAGTTGCTATTCTTTTGAGAAAGAAACTGCTCTCTTTCTGGATAATACAATCCCCTAGAGTATTTCTTGGTAGTGACTGAAAGTCCGCTTTGACAATCAGATTAGGTTTTAATGACTTTGAGGATTAATGGAGGCAGGATGTTTTCGAACAGCTGTCTGAGGCACAAGAGGAAGCAACCTGTTGGCTTTGCTTCCAGGAAGATAAATTGGCGTATGACTTGTTGGGTGGAGATGCTAGAGTAAGTGTTTTTCTGTTTCCTTGCATGTTAAATTTGATCAGTTTACTCTCACTTACTTGCTTTTAAATGATCCCGCAGGAGAGGTTGGTAAATAAACATATAGCAGTTTAATGAAATAGTGGAGGACCTGTATTGTTGGAGAGGCACCAATTGTAGCCTGATATCAGTATTTAAACTCTCCATCTGCCCCCAAAACCTATTTATTTTCGACGAAGAAGTAAGTTACACATTTCTGTAAGCTGCTGTTCAACATATGCTATGGTTTGAAATCTGTAGGTCATGACTGCACCCCCTGCTATGAATTTCAGATGTTTGATGATTCCAAAGCATGACTGGTTGTGCCCCATATACTGATCTAAAAACAAGTGGATTTTATTAAAATCTTTATTCTCAAACAAATGTAAAATCTTTTATGACATTGACAAGGGATGTGTTTAAAATCCGGGAGGTGGGTTCTAAAAGAATGTGGGGTATTGGGAGTTTGGGGCTAGGATGCCTTAGGAAGTAAGGCGCTAAATAATTTGGGCTATGAATATTACTATAGACATGTGCCAGGGAGAAAATTGCACATTTCAGAGAAGATCTAAAAAGCCTAAACACCTACCCAACCAGCACGAGCAATTGTTAGTTATGCCTACAAAGTGATTCTTTTCCCCGTATGATTGTTTTGGTCCCTTTTTATGGACCACACTACACCTTGAGGGCTGAGTGTAGCTGCTACTTTTAACATTGTTGTGCCTATGGAGACTCTATAGATGTGCAGAATAAAGCCAAATGTGTTTTGAGTGCTACCGAATGACTCTCAATTAGTAAAGCATTTCCTCTTTGCTTAGTTTTCCTTCCAATGATTCAATCAAGGTGTAATTATAAAATGACAGTAAGGTCAGATCCTGCTGTCTTTCAGCCTACTTTCCGAACAATACTGCAATTCAGAATCTTTGTGGGAGTATCAGAAATGCTACTTTGAGTGCTTTAGCCTGTTATCCATTGTTTGGATGGGTGTTATGTTTCCTTGAAGACTTAGTTATAAAATCTGTTGCTTGCTTTACCTCTTTTAGGGCTATTGTAGTTTTCTTAACAGACAACTGATAACGCTTATTGCTACTCAGCTTGGCCATCACGTACTGTAGCTGGTTAGGCTTTCCACAGACATATGTAGTGATCTGTAGGACACAGTTTGAATTCCTGAAAGAAAGATTCAGCCTTCATCCTTCTGAGGATAGAGAAGTTCTAAAAACCTGCTATTTGTGAGCCTCAAAGAAAAAATAAATAAATGACTGCTACAGCGTCACAGTGATACATACATAAACATAACTTTGGATCTGTACATTTTAGATTTTTTCAGGATGCTTCTTAGCATCTACAACTACTTTTTATGGCAAGGGTGTTCTGCATCAGCAACAAGCACTGGCGACCAAGAATGTCATCTAAAACATTTTAAAGGTCAGACCTGTTAGCTTTGCCAACGCTATGGGTTCCCATTGACCGTATTCAGTTACTTTACTCCGAGTCTACATGCCATACGTCTTTTTGACTCAAAATAATGGCCTCTTGCCCCTAGTACAATAAGCAGTGGAACATTGGGAACAAAACAGGTCGATTTCCTGTCAAAGATAATCCAATTTTTTTAATGACAATGTGCTCTTCATGCTCCTAGGAAGAAGACACTGTTGTATTTATAGACTCTGCAGTAAGTACAGTATATGTGCAAAATTAAGTTGTTTTTGTAGGTACAATGTTCAACTCGCAGTGAAACCTCCAATAATAGTTTTTAATCTGATTTTGGTCTGATGAGCAGAGACGTCCTGTCTACAGAAAAGTAGGAAGTCACAGCTGTCATGTCTCAAACTCCATGGACGCCTGTATTAAGCCAATGCACTCACCAAGGGGCTGTTTAAATGAAGGTGCTTAAATAATAATGTAATTTCCTTTTAAATATTCCACTGGTTCTCAACCTACTTGCCACATAGTCTCCCTGGTAGTTTCACCCCAGTACCTTTCTTCTCCACATTTACGGACAGATGTACAAAGCATATTTCAGTTTGCAAGCGGCACAATTCAGAGAATCGGGCAGTTTGCTTTTTCTAATGTGCAAAATGCTCTTCGGTAACTTCTTAACGAATCACAATTTGCATATGCTCTTTGGTATTAGAAGGAGCGTGCTTTTGGCATCCCTTTTAAATACCGAATTGGTAAGTTATGTTTTACTATTTTGCTGCTAATTTCCGTTTGCAAAACAGTAATACTTTACCACCATTTTTAGAATGGTGATGACCCATTTGCCACGGGAAGGAGTCCCTCTGGGACCCCTTGTCCTTTGAGAATGTTGAAAAACTATTTTTTAAGAGCAGGCATTGGTCCCACGGACTACCTACTCTTAAAAAATTAAACTTGAATATTTAGTCCTTTAAGGAAAAGGGGCTGTATTTTTTTTAAATGCTTTATTTAAAAGCAATCACAGACATGGTGGTCCGCTGACCCCAGCAGGCCACCATCCCTTTGATACCAGCCAGTCCCAGTGGTTTGTGCATTGCACCCTACCTCATTAATATGCATGAGGTAGGTATATTTGTGAACCATTAAGAATCACTAATGAATCTCAAAAGAGTTTCATACATTAGGAATAGTGAGTTCCTAATTGTGATTTTCGGGAAATCATAATTTGAAAATCACTATTCCTAATCTTCGTACATCTGGCCCTTAAACCTCTGTCCTAGAAGCTGTACCCTCACTACTCATAAGCCTCTCACATGTTTCTGTGCACTATCCCCAGAATATACATCCCTCCATTGTTTTGTAGTAGGTTTTTGAGAAGTCCCATACATACCAGTTGTCTTACTTGGGGTGGGAGATTCTGTGAGTGCTCATCTGCTGCAGACAGTGAATGGTGGTGGAGCAGGGACTTTGAATAAATATTTGGTTTATGGCGTAAATCTTACAAACTCAATTGGACAAAAGTCCCTGCTCTTACCGGGTCCAAGGTCAATAGACACTTGCTGTAAGAGAGAATTAATCAGGAACTGTAAATCAAAATCCCTTTATCACAGTTTCAATTAAAGTTTTTGGGAGTTGGTGATGAGATTTGGTGCGAGTTTCAAAGCTTTATTTAAGCTATTTTAGTAAGTAAATCTTAATTGCTCATCATCAGAGAAAATGAGTTAATTAATGTATACAACTCAATTATACCAGAAGAGATGCATAATGAGCGTTCCATAAAGGAAACGTTTCTATTCTAGGCAAAGGAGAATGAGAGAAAAGCACCAGCCAGAACCCATAAAGAGCTCTAAATTCGAGAGATGAAAGCATGAAGCTTTTAACATTTAATCTCGAATCCTAAAGCAGAAGTTACCATATAGAGAGGATCAAGAAAATCAGAGTCTCAAAGCAGCATAGTTTCAGGCAGGGAAAGTGAAGGGGTCTCCAGAATTAATCTGAGAAATGTCTGCAAAGGGCTCTGGAGAATCAGGAAAGTGTCTGGATCAGAAGAGATCTGAGACCTGGACAGCCTACACTGGGATCACACATTTAAAAAAAAAAATCTCATCTCAACAGTTTGCAACAAGTTGTTCCCATCTTCAGTCAGCTCATCCAATCCACGCACAGTGTCATCATGGGAAGAGTAAAGTTTCCATTGCCTAAGCAGTCTAAGGACAATGATTTACAGAGATTAAACTTTTATAAAGAAACTTTTTATGAAACATTAGAAAGTTGAAGTGAGATTTCCACCGTTCACTTACAAGACAACAACAGTACATGTTTAGGCCTCTGCATTACAGTATGATCTCATATCTTTCCTATTCATTCTAAACTAAATGTCCCAAATGAAACATTTTACGGAAATTAACTATTTGTTTATAAAAATGTTATTTTGCATTTTCGTAAAGAGAAACAAAACACACTTTGTAGTGTTATCATCAATGTCAGTGAAGATTAGAGAGCAGGAGGATTATCACACATTCTTCCCTGTAGTTATACAAAATAAGCAAATGGGTTGCCCAAGAAAATTGTCCGGGGATGCTGGGGTAAAGTGATAGTGCGGATCGTGAGCAGGACCTCGTTTCAAAATGTTTGTATTCTCGGGCACGCCCACCATGTGTGCAAAAATGTTCCCCGCGCCCCTTCCAGCATTGGTCCGAACTTCTGAACATTTTGTGTAGGTGCACTGGTGTCAAGTACCACAAAGTGAAGAGTTTTCTTTATAACTGAGAAATGTAGACGACATACAAGCCCTTTGCCATATTGCTCCCCAAGTGTAATCTGTGATGTCCTTATTAAGTTATCTTTCCTATTGCTTCATATAGGCATGTTTCTTGGGCAGGGTTAGATTAAGAATGTAGCCGTATAACAAGGATATGCCCTTATATCTGACGCCAGAAAGGTACAAGTTTTCTAAAGGTGTCTCCTCCCGTTGCATAGTCAGGCGAGTAGCAGGATGTCCGCCCCAGTACAGTGCCTGCCGTACCTTGCATGTATTCTTCCTGGGCAAGGAAACCTTTTCCCTCAGGCTTTAATTAGTCCGTAAATCTCCATCTTCGAAGATGTCTCTAAATTTGGGGGGTCCCCCTTGAGCCCAGCTCAAAGAGCCAGGATGGGCTGTACCTAGTGGGAAATCCACATTGGGTGACAACGGGGTGGTGCCAAAGGGATATAACGGGGAATGTCCCCTCCCTCGTGCCTCACACCAACAAGTCAGTAGGGTAGCTATCAGTGGGAAAGGTGGGGGTGTTTCTTGATCCCTCATTGTCTTGGGGACCCGTAGAAGGCCATCTAGGGGGTCAGGGAAAAGGCCTGTTTGACCTGCACCAATGGTTTTAAGTCTAGGTCATGATTCCATTCCAATGATGGATGAATCTTAGCTGCCAGGATATAAGTTTAGATATCTGGGAACCCTAAGCCACTTTCTACTAAACATTTTAATACATTATTATATTTTAAGAAAAATATGCCTACGGGAAGGTCAAAATATAAGTTACTCTTAAATCATTCTGTCTCAACACATTTCCATCATTGTGAGTTTAAAATCTCACCTTTCTGATCCATGTCAGGGTTTTGTAAATGAAAAGAAAAATGCATTCTACTGCCTTTTAAACTTAACATTGATATCTACGAACAGATACTGCTCTCTCTTGAATTTAAATTGCAGATTTTCATGTGACGCCTACATGTTATTTCTACAAGTTAATTATGTTAATTTTTATTATTTAAAATGCTCCTGCATTGTTTTCATCCCTAATGGTGATGGCATGACCAGCAGTCATGAAGCAGTATGTTTTGGCAGGGATGAATACATAGTCTTATGGATATTCACAGATTTGTAAATTAGTAACAAGTTTAATCATTAACTGCTGGTTGCATAGTTAAGCCAAGTCTGCCTTTTATCAGGAGGTGAGTGGTTATAGTGTTGTGTGTGGTGAAGTAGCAGGGTAGTCGTAGTATTAGTAGTGGTAATAGTAGCTAAAACACATTGTCCCCATTTTTTTCCATAGGGTTTTTTAACAGCTATAGCGCAAAAACTACTGGACGGAATTACACCAAATTTGGCAGGAAGGTAGGTCCTCCTCCAGAAAGAGTGTTTTTCTGTTTTGGTGTAATTCAGTTCAGAAGTCTTTGAGAAATTAAGGGGAAAACAAATGTGCATATCTTAGGACGCGAAGGATTCGCGACCCCTAATGATCTTGAGCTGAGATATGACTGGATAATAACACTTCAACCACAGAAGTCGTTGAAGTGTTGTCAGCCATCTTGGGACTCTGCTTCAGCCAAGTCCCAAAATAAAAGTAAAAAAACATAAGGGGCCAGGATACGATTACCCTGACCCCTTAGCTCCAGTGGTGGGGTCCCAAAGAGACACTCCCCTGCCCCCGAGGGCTAAAAAGCATTTTTTATTTTTATTTTACGAGCAGAGCCTCGGTGGACCCGCTGCCCTGGGGACCACCACCTACCCAGGACTTTAATGTAATATGCGGGGCCATTCCAGGGACGTTATAGTTCGGCTCAGATTTTAACCGTACAAAACAATATACACTCATTAGTTATAGTTAGTTACCTAAGTAACTATAACTTGTGCTCTCGCCATGCACTGCTAATTACCCCACAAATTACGGCAATCATGCCATCTTTCATAACATCATTGATAATATCAATGTAATACTTACTGTACAATTTTTGACTAAAAAACTATACATTAGGGGGTGTGAGTTTTAGTTACCTTAAGGCACAAGTTATAGTTACTTGAGGTAACTCCCGCTATAACTGGGGAATTTCCATGGTTTTGAAGGGTTAAAATCTGAGCCTAACTACAATGTTCCTGTAACCTTTGTTTTAACGTTCCTGTAACCTTTGTTTAAAAAAAAAATATATATATATATATATATATATATATATATATCTTAATTACCTAGTTAAAAGGAGTTTCCATTAGTTTTTGTTCAACCAACACGAGTTTTCAGATGTAGGGCTAATGTTACAGCATTTGTCCGTTAGATTTGGTGTTAGCCAAACCTTTTCGATGTTACTAGAATTATAGAGGCAATAAACGTACTTACTTAAAGTGGCTTTCAGTCAGCCTTCTTCATCCATTGGTCTGTTTTCTTTGTCATTCACGTTTTTCGTCCATTCACTACATCATATAGTATAGGGCAGTCGATCGACGTGTTTCAGCCTATAGCTAACTTCACTATCAGCGACTTCGTTCTGCTCTTTCCAAAGGAGCAGAGTTTATAAAGTGTCTCTTTTAGAAATGGGCAACTAAAACAAGGTGTGCATTTGGAGACCAAAACATAATTTTACTTTCAGCTAATACCATGATCATCAAGGGTTGAAAAATACAAAAGTCTTCCCCCACCATTAGGCCTGTTGGCTTTGTTTATACTTGTTTTTTGATCTGGTCGTAACAACAGAAAGAAACTTAGATCAGCAGTATAAAAGAACAGCAGCAGTCCTATCTCAGTGTAAGTTGAAATTGGTAGATGTTAAAACTAGTGTGGCACTATTTGATTAATATATCACCAAAATAAGTAAAATTTTGTGAGTTTGAGCTGCATAGTAGGGGTTGAAGTGGTAAGCACTGCAGAAGTTGTATTGTAGCCATGCCCATGTTTATAAGGTCGGAAACAAAGTTACTTTTTATTCATAAAATCTGAATCTATAGCATGTTTTCAGCCCATTATCTTGTGCTCTGTAAAATAGTCAAGATTCCTAAGAGTTCCAACTAATGCAACATTATGGTTGATAGGTTTACCGCTCTTGTGAAATCCTTAGGATTCAATGCAGACCTTCATTGCACATGTTAATATGCTGACAAGAACCGCTACATACCACATTCACCTTTTAAAGAAAACTCAGAACTCCATTCCACCGAACGCTTCATATCTGTGGTTCAAGTATTGTTACTCTCCCATACAGACATCAGCAACTATATTTTTTTCCAGGAATTCACAAATTCACCCCCTCAAGGCCATGCAAATTGCTTCAGCTCGAAGCACCAAGAAATCAGATCACATAACTTTATTCTGAAGCAGCTGCATTCTTTCCCACGAGGGAGATTTTAAAATTGCTTGTACAAGGTGGTGCATGCTGGTCTCTCAGGTTACCCACATGAAGAACCTCACAGCACAGATGAACACAACAAATAACTTGCAAGGGGAAAATCAAGACTGACTATGGAGTTTCCATAATAAAGAGAATCAATATTTTTTCTACTTACCACAAAGACTGTGAAACCAAATCTCAGAGTCCTTAAAAACTTCCCAAAAATCTTAAAATGAACCTCTTCAGACTTCTTCTACCTGATACACCTTCGCTTAGTAGATAGCAGCTATTCTTACTCGTCTAGAATGCAGTTGAAAGTTAATGCTGAAAGGTGTTATAACGTAATTCAATTTGTTACACGTGAAGCGCTCCTCTGTCTCTCCTAGTGTTGTGTTCTACAGTTAAGAAGAGGTAAGTAACATAAATGCCTCGTTTTAGATTGATTTAAAACTAAATGGGTATGATAACAGAAGACTATTGAGATTGAGATGGCTGTTTGTTAAATAAAAATCAAATATCATTAACATTTATGTAAAGTACCAGATCAACAGAAGACAACCATAAATGATCCGTTATTTAGAACTGTTACAGCAAGATAGCAGCAATCCTATATGTGAATGTTTAATAAAATGGTGAATAGTATCAGAAAGAATAACAAGCATTGGCAAAACCAATAGGTTTCGCCTTTGTCTTTTTTTCTATGTAATTGGCTTACAAATATTTGCAAAATATTTGTTTTAATAAAGTAAAAACAAACATTATTATAACATTTTCTAATATTTGTAAGCCAGTTACAAAGGAAAAAGACAAAGGTGAAACGTATTGACATGCGGGAAAGACTGAAGAAGACGGCGGAACACAGAGGAAGACCGAAGACGGCAGAACAAAGAGGAAGACCGAAGACGGCAGAACACAGAGAAAGACGGCAAAACACAGAGGAAGACCGAAGACGCCAAAAGAGGGAAGAGGGAAGATGGGAGAAGGGGGAATGTGGGGAGAAGGCAGAAGAGTGCTGACGTGAGAAGACAGAAGGCGGCATGGGTTAAAGAAGACAGTGAAGACTGTGTGCAGAAACCAACAAAAGATTTCACAAGCATGCAAAGAAGCACACGTGCAGGCAAAACCTAAAAACAAAGCCCAGAGAAGACCTGGGATAGATCTGCAAAGGTTATTTGTGGTTTGGGACCTGAAAAAGACTGAACATTTTATATATTTGTACGTTTCCAACTGTTTAACTTAAAGAAAGGGACCCAATAGAAAAGGTAAATAAATGTAGACTTCACAGCTTTTATTGATATTTAAATTGAAATGATTTAGGGTTGCATTGGCTTCAGGTCGATAAAATGGTTTGATTTAGTTTTGCATATTGTATGGTGAGTGACAAGATTGCATGGTAGACTTTGACTCCGCTTACAGGCCTGAAAGACAAACCGGATCATTGCACAACATATAGGAGATGTTTGAAGCATTTCCTGGTTCTTCTTTGGTATTGCCTTAAAACCTGAAAAACAACACTTCTGGGATTAGCACGTCCCAATCATTAGTTCTGAAAATAAACATTTTGGAAATTCTTCCCTTTTCAAAGTGTTTTTTTCCAAGATCTACTGAAGTAAGAACTGTGTGAAAAGGGCTAAGGGTGTGGGGTTGCAGGTTGGGGTTTGGGAGATCTGGGCAATTATATAGGATTAGTGTCTTGGAGTATAAGGTTAATGGTTTAGCTCTAGGGATGTTGGGTGCAGGAATTTATTATAAATGGTATAGAGTGAAGGCTTTGAGATAAAAGGTTGAAGGTATTTGATATAAGGGTTAAGGGTATATGTTTAAGTTTATAAGTGTCAAAATATAGCTATGGTGAAGATTAAACAGCAATTCTAAGGATGTAGGTAGGGTCAAGGGTTTGGGCTCTAGGGAGTAAATTGTTGAGGTACATTTTTTACGTCCTTGATTACATTTGATTAGTGTCGCCATTGTAAATATGATTAACTTACTGATGATGATTATTAAAGTTAGTTTTAGTGTATCTGTTAAAAGATAAAAAAGGTTTGCTTTTCACAGTAACACTGTACTTAGCTATTGCAGTGTAACACACTAACATTGCAAAGTGATGTAATCAGAACTGTAAAAAATGAACTGATTTCTCAGTAAAAAAATATAGAAAAAATAACTGATAGCCCTGTCTTTTACTTCTGAGGGTGTATGAAGCAGGATGCGCTTTACGTCACATTTCCACCAAAGTTGGGAAATGGGCAATACAAGATGGTCTCGAAACACCATTTATTTGTTTTTATTATATTTTATAGTTTTATAGGGTACCCTTTGCCATAATGGTGCAGTCTGACAATTTATCTGCACAAGGGACATGGCCAAAGGACAGCTTACAAATGGAAAGTGATCTCAGTAGGTTGGTGCTTTTAATAATAAACGAGTTACCGTGCTATCCTTTTCTTTCTTTGGTTATTGTGTTTTGAAAGAGCATGCACAAAAAGCTTTTATTATGGTATTTGGAAATCGTGCTATGTCATTGACCGTTGTGGTGGGGTTACTGCACGATGTAGAATTCAGGCTGCTTGAGTGCTGATTGATCCACACTCACAAATAGGGCACATCAGTTGTTGTTTTTACAGCAGCTGCACTCCGTTTTACATCATTCTGTCTTTCTCTGTGTGCAGACTTTATTCACAAGTCAAAATTAGCAGTGTTATTCATTATTTCAAACCCCCCGAGATTATTAGAAGTATGTTGCTCACACAAAGCTAAATGACTTGATGCATCCTGTAACAGGTATTGTGAAATGGCGCCCACATTTTGAAGATCTGTTATGCCGCTAAACATTTGAAGAATGTGATTATGTTAAATGGAGATACCCACCCAAACCATTTTCTATCTGTAAGAGCATAATGCAGATGTCTTTATTTTAATTTAAGGTCTCATATTCACTATTCTGCCTCTACTCAATAGCAAAACTAGGGCGGGATAGGTTCAAATTAAATTGTTTGCCAGGTGAGCACCTCTACCTGAGAGGGCAGGGTATTACAAATATGATGCACTTTACTACCCTGTGCCAGGGTGCTCCTTTAAGTGAAGTGGGTGAAACACTTACAGTCCGGGCAGGGCTTCCTTTTACAGCACATGCACTTTGCCCAGTGAAGCGCAAGTTCGATCTGCACTGGCAACATCGCTTTAGTGAAAGACGGACCGGCTGTTTGAAGCCACAAGTCTGCATTTTTCTGAGGCTGCTAACCTTTGATGCAACCACCCATGGGATTTTGTATTTGATTATGTTGGGAGAGAGTTTCCATTAATATATATTCCACTTAAGGTTACTGATATAGGTTGGCTCTAAAGGACTGTCTTTCACCGTTACCCATGAAAAAGTAGTACAATAATTTGTGGTAAGAGATTTTGGCCATGCTGGAGTTTACTTGATTTTTTTTCTTTACATTGACCAACACCTGACCACAACCCTATGGATTGCTAAGATAAACACATTGGGAGATGTGGGCGCTTCGTGGCTAATAGTTATGAGAAGCTTCACATAATAAATAATTCAGTATTTTGTTTTTTTCCATTTGGGTATGGAATAAGCAATGTTGTTCCTTTCTGGCACATTTTCGATTGGTGAAAAACTGACTTTTATTTTCCACTACAGGTCAGTTGACAATAGCTAATATTCAAACTGGTATATCACTGCAGACAATGATGATGACTGTAGTATCAACATCAATGCATGGTGTACTTTTTTGTCCCAACCAGTGCCCTGCATAATTATGTGGCAGTAGACCAGGAGGCAGAAACATATAAACAACTTAAAATTAGACCTTATAGGATCCAAACAGCTCACTGTTGGTCTTTTTTTAAAATAGTAAATAATAAACTAAATATGCCTTCTTCCACTACATAATTTTAACCAACCTCCTCAAGTTTACAGTCACGATATAGGAGCTCACCCAGAACCTATGAGCAGAAGACGAAGCATGATATGTATTGTGGGTTAGAGTCCAGTATGTTAAAGTTGGGGAAAAAAAAAAAAAAACTCTGAAATGAGAAAGGGTTTCCTAAAAAGCAGGCATCAGCGAATACAGCCAAATTTGAGGTAAACTTAGCGTAGGTCACTTGAACCAGAGATCCCTTAACATATTGCCTACCTCTGTGCCTTACCATCTTAGGCAGCATAATTAATGTACAATTATTTTTAGTGGCCAAACCTGCTTCGAATTCACCTATGATGACTGTGTGAAGATTAAGGTCCTAGTGCCATTGGAATTGGCAAAACGTCTGTTGATACCCCATCCCCCATTGTTGAGCTGCTACTTGGTATTTTATTTAATAGCGCATCCTTTGATAGAGAAACAAAAACAAGGAGCAGTTATTCGACAGGTTCATTGCTGAGCAGATTTATCTTTACATGTCCCAGACACACTTCTGCTACACCTCTAGGCTGCTAAGAGATTTATAAAGCCATGCGAAAGTCTCTATATTGCATGTTGCTGAAAATCTGTCATGGTCTGGCCTTTCCTGGTCCTAAGAACTTAGATAATGCCATAAGCTGTAGAAGAAAGCCGATTGCTGGGCTTGATTGCTTGACTGTCATAGCACGCTCTTTGCTGCCCCAACTCTAACCTTCATTTGGCACTCAGGTGATTATAATCACTACTTCTAGCACGGTAGATGACTTCTTTCACCACTTTGCATTCTCTGCGCATTGTTGCCCTTTGCCCCCGTTTTCTACTCGCCACTCCTGCCTTTTATTTTCCCGCCCATGCCTCCTGCCACACGCTAGCTCCTCCCCAGACTACACATGGAGGCCGCAGGGCGGACCACATAAGCAGCCCTTGACCCTGTCAGTGTGTGCTCTCCGCTGTCCCACGGCTAACCTGTAATTTGCACTCTGGTAATTGCAATCACTACTTCCAGCATGATTGCTGATGACTTTCATCTCCCTGCATTCTCTGTGGGTTTTTGCCTTTTGTTTTCCCACCTGCGCCTCTCGCCATAGGCTAGCCCCTCCCACATCCCAGGACTACAAAGGGAGCTCGCAGCGAAAAATGTGCAATAGGGCACACGCTGGTGTGCCAAAGGCAAGCTCCTCTGCACCAGTCCACGCCTGGACCGCAACCAGCGCCAGGACTCCTGGTTCAGCTGTCCCTGATGTCACACCACCGCCAAGCCTGAAGCCCACAACCCAGGACTCTGGAACAACAACGGCTGGGGCACCACCCCCCACGATACACCCACGCAGAGCTCAAAGCCCTCAACCCAGGACTCTGTAACAACAACTGCTACAAGACCTCCCTCGCTGTACTGCTGGACCCTTCACCTGCTGCTACGTCTCACTGCAGCTGGAACAAGATCTCAGAGGGCCAGTGGACTGATGCAATCAACACCCCCGCACCACAGCCAACCTCGAACAAGCAGTCAAGAATTTCCCTGCCTGGATCACAAACTGCACCAACACAGTCACCCCACACAAACCCACCAGGAGCAAAAAATCCTACAAACAGGCCAGCTGTTTTACAGTCGAGCTAAGAACCTCAAAGCGCACCTGAAAACAACTCAAAAGAAAATGGCCACCAGAAAGGATCCCACAGACGGAACCACTTTCAAAACCACCCTCAACGAATACCACCAACTCTTGAAAAGGACAAAAAGAAGCACCCTTGCCGACTTCATCGAAGCAAGCTCCAACCGTAGCAAGGAACTCTTCAATATTGTTAGATAGGCTGGAGAATTATCAGCCACAGTGAATGATATTACCCCCTCACAACAACTCTGAGACTTTCTGGCAGATTTCTTTCACAACAAGATCACCACCATCTTCAGGAACTTCGAACCCCAACCCACCGACCTCCCCACCCAGCTAGGCACCACAGACGAAGACCAAGACACCTCCTCACCTCCTGGGACCTACTTACCCCTCAAGATTCCTCGGACATCATGAGCTTCATCCACTCAGGAGCACCAATGGACCCATGCCCATAGCACATTTTCAATCTGGGGAGGAAGACTATCAGCAACAAGCTCACTTCCATCCTCAGTACATCAGTCACCCTGGCCACCTTCCCTGAGGAATGGAAACATGCAGAATTCAAGCCCCTATGCAAAGAAATGTCTGCAGACACCAGCAAATTCAAGAACTACCACCCCATCCCTCTGCCACCCTATCCCTCTGCCACCCTTCCCCACCAAGGTCCTTGAGAAAGCCATCAACTGCCAAATCACAGACCACCTCCTGAACCACAACATACTGGACACCTCACAAATAGCATTTCGCACAAACCGCAGCTCCGACACCGCCCTGCTGGCAGCCATGGATGACATCAGAGCACTCCTACATCAAGGAAAGACAGCGGCCCTAATCCTGTTTGATCTCTCAGTGGCATTTAGTACTGTATCTCACAACATCCTGAACAAAGATTGCACCATATTGGAATCAGGGGCGACGCCGTCAAGTGGATTGGCTCCTTCCTCACAGGGAGCACCCAGAGAATACGCCTCCCACCACTCACCTAGGAACCAAAGACAAAATATGCGGCTTCCCTCAATGGCTCATCCCTTAGCCTCACCTTGTTAAATACCTACATGACCCCCACTGGCCTACATCATTAAATCTCACGGACTGAACATCATTTGCTATGCAGACAACACCTAACTCATCCTATCATTATCTGAAGACCCTGACTCCACACTAAAAAACTTCCACAAATGCATGACCAACATTGCTGACTTGATGAGAACCAACTGCCTCCAACTCAACACAGACAAGACAGAACTACTAATATTCAGGAACACCTCCCTGTGGAACGATGCATGGTTCCCGAACTAGGAATTCCACCAACACCAACCAGTCACGCCTGCAACCTTGGCATCATTCTAGACAATAGACTCCCTGTGAGGAAACAAGAAACAGATCAACGCTTTCGCTTCCTCATGCTCTGCAAGATTTTTAAGTGTGACTCAAAACGCACAGTCACTCAAGCCCTGAGCACCAGCTGACTGGACTATGGGAATGCACTCTATACAGGGATCACCGCACTACTCCTCAAGAGATTACAGACCATTTAGAACTCAGCAGCCTGACTTATCCTCGACCTCTTCAAATGGACCCACATTACCACCCACCTCAGAAAGCTCCACTGGCTCCCCGTGCAGGAGAGATGCCAGTTCAAGATGCTGATCCACGCCTTCAAAGCCCTCTACAACCAAACACCTGAGTACATCAACCACCAACGAACTTCCACCTTCCCATCAGACATCTGCCAATAGTCAAGAATATTTATCATGATAGGGAACTTCAACAGAGGTCCACATAATTAATAACAACAAAATTAAAAGAAAAACAATACAACACTACATATACATTGTTAATCAACATTGAAAGTAAAACTCATCCGACTTTTGCATAAATTATAAAGAACAGTTACAATTGATGAACGAGTTGATTTAATCATGGTACAAAACTCTTCATTCGATGGAAACAATGCAGCCTTAAATTATATTGTGGGTAGCAAAGTATGAATTATACAAAAAAATACATATTTAAACTCTGAAATAACAGAGGGAGCAAAACCCGTAACATTTAAAAAAAATAAAAAAATACATCTGGGGCCCTTTCCCTCGCCCACACCCCCTGTATACGTCGCAGCAACCGCACAGGATGCTCTTTCACTTATCTCTCGCCAAATATTGGAGCAACCTCCTGCTTCACCCACGGACCTCACCCTCCCTACTGGTATTTACAAGAGGACTAAAACCCTGGTTGTTTGAATAAGCCAGACAGCATCACATATCAGTGCCTCGATACCCTAACAGGTGAATAGCCGCACTAGACACATCTATCTGCATTGGATTGGTATTACCTATGCAAGATTTCACTTAGAAGATTTCAAAAGTAATCTTTCGGCCCAGCCTTCAAATATGATAATTATCATGATCAATATTTTTAATTCCTAACTCGTGAATGTACTCTTCGGAGAACTGTAGATGTATTTTTTCCAGCTGAAAATAGATAGCTGTCACCTCAAGTATTTCTGTGCGTGAGGCCATAATTATCCATTCCAGGTGATAGACTTTCACCTCTATCTCTATACATACATTAGTTGATGAAGTGCACCCACTCTCTTTGCCACCCAGCCATGATTCAACTAGATGAGTTTCTAATTATGTTGTTTCTGTTCATCAATTGAAGCAGACCCTCTGTAATCTAAAGAACAGAAATATTCAGATCACCCTAAAGTTTACCTTTGGTGGTTCAGCTCTGTAACGCATTGTCGTAATGAGACACCACCATCCTAAACATTAGTCCCAAAACATTGAGCAGAATAAATAGTAACTGGGACCACTCAATAATTCATTTTTTGATTCTGGAAAAGTTAGTTTTTTTAATTACAAAATCTCAATATCAGCTAGTACAGAATAATTCTTAAATGCCCTAATGACATCGGGGAATAAATACATAGTGAGAAGTCAGAATAATTCTAAGTCCTAAGTCAACACCAACATTATTAGAACTCGACCGTTAATAAATCAGGCAGAATCCTTGAATGTTAAAGAAATCTCTATTAAATCACAGTCTCTGGAGAAATTCAGAATGTCTCTGGCTCACTTACAATAGTCAGGGTTTTTATACACATTTCTAACATAATTGATGAACAAAGGCTGCAAACTCACAGTGGGTATAATTAGTGACAACACATTATAACAAATCAGAAACTCCCACATACAAATAACATTCACAGCCCTAAGCCGCCTCTACAGAAGCCTCCAGCAGCCTCTATCCTGTTTCTGTCCGGAGATGGACAACACATTATGTGACATTAGTCAAAATGTAGCCCATAGACAATATTTTCACCTAGGCCCATCAGGAAGCTACAGTGGAAGGACCTTCAAAATTGATACATATTGCACATGGAGAAAGTCTGATTCATAATACATGAAGGAAAATAACCAGTTACATCAAAATCTACTTTGTGTTGATAGGACTATAGAGATTGTGGGGAGAGCAGTCACACAGGGGAACATTGATTGGGAGGATGACAGGAGCAGTTTGAACAAAATCATAAGAAACCACATCCATTTTAACTAAAGTGATGTCTCAGTAGAAAATGTGACACAACTAACAGATATTATTAAATTTACTTCTAAATGCTTTATCAGCTTTGTTTAAAGAACAATATTATTTATTAATCGGTGACGACTAGAATTCATGATAAAAATCATTAATAGTCAAATAATTTGTCGTCTAAAAATTACACAATACAAACACACTTAAACACATCCATTCAGCTTGGGGGGAAGGGGGGTGTCCACTAATATTGACCTTTATGCATTCTCTTGTGTAAGAATATCCACCTTGAACAACCTTACCAACAATTTGGGCACCCACCGTCCATTCTTTTTACCTGGACTCTTCCAGTATGCATTTAACTTGGAGTCAGTGCCGATCTTTGTTTCCTGATGCCTGCTGGACTTCCGTCAGTTGCATGTAAACTTCTGATTGCCTTCTTTCGAAGGTTTAATAATGGCCCCTTTTGTTACTGCTTTGTAAAAGTAAAGTTTATTGGCTACAGGGCCTACTCACTACTAGATTTGATTGACGTAATTTTTCCATTGGCCAAATTATACTTCCAGTGGAACGACTTTGTTGCAGGTAATTAAGGCGTTTCATTGTTTTCTTTTGCACACTGTGTGACATACCGCCTGCATCTGTCAATTTTGACACTTCACCATAAACTGATAATATTTGGTTCATAGAGCTGCGAGAGAATACCTTCCAAAGCTTGCCAAATACTTGCTTAGTCTGATTGAGCTTTACGTTTTAATGCCAATAGCTGTCCCAGGGTAATGGGAGACTAACTTGGTCATCCTTCTCTGTTTCCATTCAGTTAACCACCTCCTGATATATACAGACAATTAGTAAATTAACAGCATGGCATGAGCAGGCCAGCTCTTGCACGTCTCCTTGTCAATGGAGATGTTAGTGCCCTTTAGGTTAACAAGGAGAACTTTACTGTTATTTTATTTCAGAATGTATGAGGGAGGCTTGGTTCCTCTACCAGGTTTCGTGAATTCCTTTTCACGTTTCTCCTTTTTGTAGGCCTTGCATTTCGTGGGAAACCCCACATTGTGTGGAGGACCTTTCAGCCCGGTGTCTTTCAGCTGTCTCTCCTGCGTCCCTTCCCCTTCAGCAGTTCCTTTTCATGCATTTCTGAGCAGTCCCTCTGGCCTGCTCCTCGCATCTGGCTCATCTGCTTTTAAACCTTATTGAAGTGCTCTTGTGCTCTGAAGAGAGACATGCAAAGCAAGAGAAGTCGCCAATTTCCCATGCACTGCGATATTATCTGTGTATGTGCAGCGTTCAGCCCTGCTTGTCTTTCGTCCTGCTTTCATGCGTGAAATAGCTGGATTAGTTTCCTACTATGGTTTCTAAATGGTGTCGGTGAAAAAGTAAATTAATGTCTGTCGGCAAAGGTTCCCTGGTTGTTGGCAGATGTTGAAATCGTTCGATATCGGTAACTTCCTCTCTTTAATTTGGTGCTGATTAGTTTTATGTTGTCTTAAACAAATCAGGTTATGAACTCTTCTGTGGCTAAAGTCCTAAGTGTACTATTGTAGAAAGAAATATAGGCAAGAAGATGGTGTACATGGCACTTCAAGGAAGGGGGCTGTTCAGAGGTGAGCAATAGATAAAGTAACATGATGTATGCATCCCAGGTGATGTGAGAGTATCGCAAGTTTTCGGGTAAATATCTGGAAGCTTGACCACTCTAGTGGCATACTTTGTAGGCTGCGCGTGATTTTGAACCGAATCCTTGCTTGAGCTGTGAGCAATGATGACTTTGTTACCATGCCGACCAAGTTATGTAGTAGCTCCCAGCGCCAACCAAATAGTATTTTGCAATTTTCCAAATGGATGATACTGTTAAAGTCACAAAGGTGACATTTGTTTTTGAACTAGAGACTGGATGAATCCGTCCTCGCAGAATTTGAATATGTGCACATTTTAATCTACTGACCTGATTTACTAGCTTCTCCCTGTAGAATCAGAGTGTTTGGGAAATGATTCGGTGGATGGTCTCCACTGTCCCGATTTCCACAAAAAAGATGGAAAAAACACAGCGGCCGGCTCAGCAAACACAAGTAGAAACTTGGATTGTGGAGCCCTGTAAACTGAAAATCAGAGTGATTTGTTGAAGAGGGGATCTGTATTAATTAGACTTAACTTTTTTTTAAATCGTAACTGTTTTTTGGATTTGTGAAACATTGGAGCAGTCAGGGCAATGTTTACCATCATTGTTTTATTGTGATAATATATATGCATCGTGGTAATGAGCCAATTAACTTTCCTCAGAAATAAACAATGAAATGTATTATAAAATCGATAATAGAACTGGTCTGATTTATTTGCAAACGTGTGTGTGTGTTTACTTGCTTGATGCAATTTAGGGTGCACCAGACAGGAGTAAAATTGAAGAGAGACTCGAGATCGCACATCTCGTTATCTAGCAGCACATATTCCTGACACTTGTGCATACAGCAGCCAAGCACACTACCTGCGGGGGCGGTGGGATGGGTGCTGGGGGGAGGGCATCGAAAAGCAAAGGGTGGTGGTGGAGGGAAGGAGAATCATCACGCCGAGCTTCAGGCCCAAGGTGCCAACATCCAGAGACAAACTCTACATTTCTGCAGTTGACAGAGCACCTGGCTGAGGCACTTTTGCTCAAGGAGGGTGCTCTTCTGTCTTTGTTTCGGCTTTACCAAAATCGTGTTCCCGATAGAATGTGCTGTGCCTCTACCCCTTTGCCTACGAATGTGTACTAATGTGTCAACTTCGTCCAAGGACCACATCTTAACATCCTTTAGCCAAAGTCATGTATTAGGAGCTATTACCACTTTCCAAGCCACAACCGTTTGTCTTTTTTGCAAGTATTAGGGTTAGATCTACAAATTTATAAGCATATTTAGTTTGTTTTGATCGCAGGAGTTGTCCCAACAGCATGTTAGTGGGTTAAGAGCTATCAGTCAGTTCAGTGTCTTCCCAATGCCTTACAATGGCGAGACAGCACTATACAATATGATAGAAGTCTGCATTGGTTGCTTGACATGTAGAGCAACTGGTGTTTTCTCCCATGTACATTTTATTGTTAGGTTTGGTGAAAGGTAGGTGTACTGAATCTAATGAAATTGCATGTATTTTAGTTGTGAGTTCCTGAATACAGTTTTAGGGCATTCCATGCATTTTGCCCAGTTGTTGCATATGACTGGGTCCAAACTGGGGTGACGTGGTGAGCAAAAGAATTGATGAATTAAACCCAGTTCTGTGACTGGTGGTGAATGTTTGATTGGTTCCGCATTCTGTCCATCATTTGTTCTTGTTTGTTTTTGTTGCCCTAAGTGCACTGAGTAAGCCCAGACGCGGGCCCCAGGCTCACTATGCCACTGGATTCAAGCTAGCCTGGTTGATGAAGGGTGATACCCTGAACCAAGTCCTAGAATGTTTGTTTCCGGTGAGGGAGGATCTGGCCTGGCAGTTACGGCTGGATTGTTTCCATGGGAAGCAGGGTCAAGGCTGATTTGCATATGGCTGGGTCCAAACCTGGTTGGCATGGTGAGTAAAACAATTGATGGATTAAATCAAAATCTGTGACTGGGGGTGAATTTTTTAATGGTCCTGCATTCCGTCTATCATTTGTGCTTGTTTGCTTTTGCTTACAACTACAGTCACCATCTCATGGAATGTAGACAAGTACCGCAGTAGAATGTTTGGTGAATAATGCTTATTTCCCCTAAGCAACTTGACGTGGTTTTGCCATCAGTTCTCCCCGACCCATAGTAAGATCAGGGAAAGGGAATGGCAGCCTTTGCACACCCAGCAACCACCTTAATATTGTCCCAGGGAAAAATGCTACCTGTATTTAGACACACTCAGAATTGTTGCGGTTGGCCAACCACTTCCTTACCGATTTCTGTTGTGCTACAAGGTAGTAGACCTAAAAATATGGACCCCAACCCCACTTGTAGAATGGACTTTGTGCCCTCTGAATAGTCACATGTGGTCTGCCTATGCCCCAGATCAATCCTGTCTATACCACCTGCAGTTTCTGGAAAAATGTAAAGTCCAGCATGACAAACAAGATCGCGAAAAAGTACAGCAGTGTGGGTACTACTACTATTTTGGCTATTGCAACAGACTTTGCTGTCCCAAATGGGTAGGATGGCAAGATGTAACTGATTGCTTTGTTAATGTAAGCACCCTACCCTGATTGTTCATACTGAGTGGGTTCACTCTTGTAATTAATCCGCAACCCCACTTGTTGAAAGATGCTAGATTTCCACTCAAGTCAGATGAGTGTTACTCAGGACTGCTCAGTATCAGATAATGGCCGCGTTGGGAAAAGGAAGGACTTTGACCAGTTTATCTTCAATCTTGATCCCATGCTGAACTCGCCCAGTAAGCTCAACACACCCATCAGGCTCTCTTTGCTTAAATACAATAATGTATCACCTGCATACAAGAAGATGGTATGCCATCGACCATTCAGTCTTATCCCCTACTCTGGGCAAATTTGTTGTAACATGCATGTTACTGGTGCAATTGCAGACATTTTGGATGACAGAGAACATCCTTCTCTGGTGCCTGTTCATATGGACAACTGTTTAGAAAACATTTGCCCCTTCCATATTCTAGCTAAGGGATCTGTGTACAACAATAATTCCCATTTCTGGAGCTCTGGACCTATGCCCAGCCTCATTAGTACTGTCAGGCGATATGACCAATTCAATATATCGAAAACCTTCTCTGTATTAAAGGAGGCAACTTGAGGAGTGTGGCCCCCCCCTTGGGAATCTATCCGTACCTTGAAAGAACCAACTCTGATTCTGAAATGTATTCTTCCCCAGTTAAAAACCATTCTGATTGGGAAGGATCACCTTTGTCACAATAGTGAACAACCTAGTGGCCAGCACTTTTCCCAAAAAAATGTATCCTAAATTTGAGAGAAAGGGGATGCTATGAGTTCATGTTTGGTAGATCGTGACCCTGTTTCAGGAGAATGACTGTTGTCTCCTCTCTCATGGACTCTTGCAGGATTTATTTTGGTTTTGCTGCCTCGTACACCTTCAACAGGTGAGGGAACAATTGGGATTTGCTTAGGGCATGCCACTGTTTTGGGAGCCCATCCACCTCTGGTATTTCCCTCTTTCGAGATGATCCATTGATAGGTTGAGTTTGTTAACAGTCATTAAAGTCTTAATAATCAGCTTCTATGTCTGAGTTATCTTGGGAATATAGATTGGTTGTAAATATACATGTATCTGACTATTTGTCCTGTGGGCTGTTTCCTCATACAGCAACATGTAATACTCAGCAAATGCGGCATCATATCTTTCTGTATGTTAAGTATATCTCTAGATCCTGTATGTCTTTAACAGGTAGGTGTCCTGAGGTTCTGATTTCAAGAGCCTTGCCAGCATTATTCCTCCTGTTGTTCCTTTTGGCTGTTGCTAGGCTGTGTATTCCCTATAGTCAAGGTTGGATAACTGGGAAGATGGTTCTGAATACTCTGGTCTAGCCCACACTAGCTGTTGTGCTCTAGCCTGATGAGCAGGAATTGCAATCTACAAATCCTGTATTTGTTGTTGTTTGGCGGTTAATTCACATGTTACAGCGCACTTTATTCAGTAGTTGTTTTTTGTGCACATGGCCCTCAGTATAACTTGAAGGCCTCCCACTTTATTCCCACCCCTGAGGCTGTGTCTTCATTCTTCTTGAAATAATGGTTGATGGTCTTGCTGATAGTGGCCCTAAACTGAACATCCAGGAGCACCTCTGATCGTAAACCGTATGTGGGGATAACAGTATACCCCTGAGTACTTCCTTAGTGTCTTTTCATATCCTGCCATGTATCACTTAGGTGTATTTGGGCCCTCCATGTGTTGAAATGGGCTATTGTGCCGTGGAATTACACTGCTGGCAGCGGTGGATTAGAGCAATCTAAATCGAAGTCACTGGTGCATTTAGTCTCTCCTTTCACCCCAAATGCATTTGGTCTGAAGATCCTGGGAGAGATCTGGGATCAGTATGCCCAGGAATGCCACATGGTTGGTGTTGGAGGCGTATATGCATGCCAGTGCAAATAGCTCCCACCTACTGTTCCCTTAGCACATACCTGGCCTCACCATTCACCTAACGGTCTTCTGCCTTAATAGCTGCGTATACTCATAATTTTCCTTTAGTGAATGTTAGATACGCCCAGAAACACTTGTTTAGCATCAAAGTAAAGGTCCGGTTAAAGTTGTTGATAAGTACCCACTACGGTTTCCCTCAATTCACGTTACAGTCGCTATCTTCATCGCCAAATTGTTGTTGCCTTTCTGTTCCGTATATAAAAGAAGAGGCAACAGAAATAATTAGTATTTCCTTTTATGCAAAGCCACGAAGTTACAAGAAACAGGTCTACTGTGTTCCTCTGCCACAGCAACTGTCATTGGCCGCTTCTCTATCGAGCGCTACTATGACATTTACAGTGGAACTCGGAACACAACTATGTAATATGAAATGCAGAATTACATTTCAGAAGTAAACCCAAAACAAGACCAACAATCAGTTTAAGAGTGACCAAGGGCAATCAATCGCCTCAGGCAACTATGGGCTTAGATGCAGCCAATTCCAGTAACTTAATTAAACAGTCACCACATACAGCATTCATAAATTGTCTCCAAAGATGTAAGACCAGGCACGAGTATAAACAGTGCTAAATAACTAAAAAACTAAAAAATACCCGTGACTATTTACTGAAGTACCAAATTCTCTATATTGACGTAAAAGTAAGCCACATAACGATATTATATCTGACCTGAAATGCTGTTTTTAAAGTCCAAAAGTAGCGTTCACAACACAAGCAACCCGAAGACATGCAAGGATGCGTTTAAATAAAAGTTCAGTGTTCATCATGAATTGGCAATCAGAAGCGTACTCAATCGAAATGTCTAATGGATGGCTACAGGGTGCGGCCATATTAGCGTGTATGTACCTAATACAGTAATGCCTAAATCCACTGTTGCCCAAAAAGTAATGTTACTAAAGGTTAATAGTGTGAATCCCTAAATGGGACATTACGCAGTGGCTGAGAACAACATATTTGCAGTGTTTTGATGTGAGCAGCCCATAGATACATCGGGCGTGTTGCCGTGGGGCTTCCGTTTTTACCAGAACATAAAAAAGGACTCATTCGATGGACCTGATACATTGCAACAACGACAAGTCTCCTTATCAATGTGTGTAATGTACTATGGCACGTAGAGTAAATGTTAAAAGTGTCAACACAAAGTATCCAAATAACAGCACCAGATAGAACAAAACTCCAGTTAAGATGGAAGGACAAGAAGAGAGAAAAGAGGGGAGGAAAATTGGTAAAAAGGAAAGTTCAAGGAAAGAGTTTAGGTGAAACATGCATCGTAAAACTGTGGAAGTACTATTTTAGAGAAAAGGAGGGCAAAACAGGCAGGTCAGTATGTACAAGTAGCGAAAACAGTTGAATATTTCAGAAATACAATACAAAAATAGATTTAAACATTGGGCTGATCCACAAAAAAACACTTTAATCCAGTAAGTTTCAAATGGTGCCAATTAAGCACATAATCAAAGTTTCAACCATCTTACATGGACAGAAGTATGGGCAGAAAATGCCATAGCCATTTATCACAACCAGTGCTAAAATGGTGAGAGGCAAATAAGAAGAAATGAAAATGCATAGCTTAAGAAATACATACCAGTTTCTGATGATCTTGGTCTTAAAAATATTATAAAAATCTGAAGTACTTTTGTAAATTGGTCTTGAGTAATTTTTTGGAGTATGTGTCTTGCATTATTGATAGTGTGAGTAAGGTACTTCTCCAAGATTAGCCTAACTGCTTGACCAAGCTACAATACACATTAGAGCATTAGGTGGTATAGTTTTTAGCTCTGTAAACCAGTGTGTGTTTGCCCGGCCCCTCTACATTGTGCTCCGGGGTTTGCACACTACATAGCGGGCCAGCCTCCTACAACTAATTCTTCTTCTTACAGTTATCTGTCACTGACATGAGACACTAGCAACCCACGGACCTAGGTATTCTGGACCCCGCCCCATAGGACTGCAAAGACAACTTCAGGCCCTGAAAATGTATTGTAAAATAAATAGACTAACTAATAACACAGCTGAAAGCAGGATAATTAAGCCAGAGAAGAAACAACTTCACTGAACATTTTGTAACCCAAAATGGGAGGTACCTAGCCTACAAGCATTTGAGGGCCGAATTTGATCCAACCATACATTTTAGCACTTTTGCTGGATAATCCTTTTTAAGAGTAAACGTAGCTTTGTCTGGCCCTTGCACGTTTAACTTAAAAAAAAATAAAAAAAATGGACAGGTTCTCTGGGCTACCATTTCTGTTCTGAAGGCCTATCTTTAAAAGGGTGTTCCTATCACTGGTATGGTTATTCTGTGAAGTTCTTAAACCCACCAGCAGTTTCTGAAGTATTTGAAGGCCATGCGTTTTGTAATGTTTTAAACATGCCAAATATTGTCGGGGATAAACCAAAGCAATTCGAATCTAGAAGGTGATCTCTAACTACTTTAATAGAAATTGCCACAATTACATTTCAGCCTCATAAAATTCAGTGTCAGTCCCCTGATTATATATTTTTCTTGTAAATTGTTCAAAAGTGAGTTCCTGTTTCCAAGACGAGCTAGTTTGATCACACTGTGTTCTAAGTAGGGAGTTTCACTCGACTAAGAGAATATTCTAAAGAGGAAATCAATAAAAGTCACTAAAGCGCTGCAAGTTGAAAGCAAAAGAACAGCCTTTTTAATGCTGATTCATCTCCTTAACAGAAATACTCTTCAACACTTGCACAAATTAAAGATTGCTTTTGAAATTACACCACATTTGACGTTCCTAACCTGCCCCAATTTACGTCAAGATTCTTTGCTCCCTAGACTTGGAGTAACACAAAATAGACATATAGATGCTATGACAAACGTTATATCAACTTGCAACTATTCTCTTTAGACATCCGATGTTCTTGTGTGGATCATGCTGTTATGCCCTGCCTTTAAAACTTTTAGGTCATAGTAATCTAAACCTCGATTTATTGAGAATAACCTCCGTACAGCTGCGGCTGCATTTAGAATTTCAATTGAACTGAATACGGAATTGGTTTGCAATAGCGGTTGCTTTTATCTCTAGAGGTCTGCAAGAAGGCTTCGACTTGATTTTTATGTTCGACCTCAATATTTGGTAATTTTATGGATACGTTTTAAACTTTAGTTTGATCATTCTCCTTTTTTGCATCGTATTCTTGCATTGCATTTTGCATTCGCAAACGGTTTTTTCTGACTATGAAAATGATCACATTTGTTTTTAGGGAATATTCAGTCTGAATACGTTTTGAATTGAATTGACAAGGGACTCAAGCACTGTGAGCTTTGTTCGCAGTGGCCTCTTTCTGCCTGTGATCCCCATCAGAGAACTCTCCACCGACATCTTTCCCACAGTACCTTGTCAGTGCTATGGGACTCAATAATATGGACTTCTTTGTCACACCATAAAAGTTTGAACGACTGAACTTCTCGAGCCTGTCTTAAAAAGCCTGGGTTTGTTGTCTAATAAAACTAACTCTTGCTACCTCGACATTATTCTGAAAATTGGGTTGGCAAAGCCTTTGACACAAATGGAAATTGTGGACATGAATGTGGGCATGAAAATACAATCTTTATTGCTTTCTTACTGTGTATTTATACATATGCTCTTTTTGCTTACATCATTCAGTGAACCAGCATCAGTATTGTCTGGTTTTCTTTCTCTTTTGTAAATT
The DNA here is from genome assembly GCF_031143425.1 of Pleurodeles waltl. Lineage (NCBI taxonomy): Eukaryota > Metazoa > Chordata > Amphibia > Caudata > Salamandridae > Pleurodeles > Pleurodeles waltl. The sequence continues at coordinate 1,285,316,877 of NC_090440.1, forward strand.
AAATAAGTAAACAATTAAATAAGACTGCTGCATATTGCAGTGCCTCAAACAGCTACGATGTCTCTGCTTGTGGCGTCCTGTGAGTGGATAGAAGCCTACCTCTGCCAGCTAGAGACTGCCTTTGGGACTACTGAAGGGATTCATCTTGAGGAAGTCTTTTTATTGATGAAAACTATTTGTGTTTTTAAGCTAGTATAGCCAGGCCTCGAGTTGACATAACTGGGACATCAGCCATGCACTTTATCAATTACGAAAGAAATGCTGTTTTATTCTTAACATTTAACCCCTTTCCACCTCAGGTGCCAGGCATTTTTTTGGCTATTTCAGGCAGGGCGCGCTTAGGCCCTCATAACCTTTTGTCCACATAAGCTACCCACACCAAATTTGCGTCCTTTTTTTCCAACATCCTAGGGATTCTAGAGGTACCCAGACTTTGTGGGTTCCCCTGAAGAAGACCAAGAAATTAGCCAAAATCCAGTAAAAATTTCGTTTAAAAAAAAAAAAAAAATGGGGGAAAAAAGGGCTGCAGAAGAAGGCTTGTGTTTTTTCCCCCCTGAAATTGGCATCAGCAAAGGGTTTGCAGAGCTAAAATCACCACCTTCCCAGCTTTCAGGAGCGGGCAGACTTGAATCAGAAAACCAAACTTTGCAACACAATTTTGGCATTTTACTGGGACATACCCCATTTTTACGATTTTTTTGTGCTTTCAGCCTCCTTCCAGTCAGTGGCAGTAATGGGTGTGAAACTAATGCTGGATCTCAGAAACCTAAACATTTCTGAAACGTTGGCAAAATTCTGAATTCAGCAATGGATAATTTGCGTAGATCCTACAAGGGTTTCCTACAGAAAATAACAACTGAAATAAAAAAATATTGAAATTGAGATGAAAAAAACAGCAATTTTTCTCTACGTTTTACTCTGTAACTTTTTCCTGCAATATCAGATTTTTGAAAGCAATATACCGTTGTCTGCTGGACTCTTCTGGTTGCAGGGATAAATAGGGCTTGTAGGTTCATCAAGAACCCTAGGTACCCAGAGCCAATAAATGAGCTGCACCTTGCAGTGTGTTTTCATTCTATACCGGGTATACAGCAATTCATTTGCTGAAATATAAAGAGTGAAAAATAGGAATCAAGAAAACCTTTGTATTTCCAAAATGGCCACAAGATAAGGTGTTGAGGAGCAGTGGTTATTTGCACATCTCTGCATTCTGGGGTGCCCATACTAGAATCTAGGTCTAGAGTTTAGGTCTTGTGGATTTTTCTACATGGCAGCGTCCCAAAGTAAAAAAAAAAAAAAAAAAGTGCAGCCCTCCCCATTCCAAGTGGGACGATTTTGAGAGTTACCAAGCTCTCATGGCCCAAATGTAAAACAAAAACAAAAAATAATCAAATGTCCTCTTGCTTGCCATGGGATCAAATGTTTTAGTGTGCAGGGGAGAGCTGAAAGACTGTTAGGCCCTTCAGTTCGGGTGGTGGCATAACCAGGCCCATACTGGTTGGAAACCACCATCCCACTATTTTTTTTTTTTTTTTTTTTTACTCCCTGGCATCTAGTAGACTTTCTGTCCCCCCCGGGGTGTGGATCGAGGGTAATTGCCCAACCTGCCCACTGGTGGGCAGAACAACTTTGGCCAGAAATGGCCTAAAAATCATTTGCCCCCCCTCGGGAGCGGCCCTTGCCCAAGGGGCCGCTCCCCTTATGCGCAAGTATGAAAAAAATCAATAATCCCTGGTCTCTAGTGGTTTCTGCCTCCCCTGGGGGCAGATCGCAAGGCCGATCTGCCCCCAGGGGGGCAGAAATGGCCTAAAGGTCATTTGCCCCCCTGGGGAGTGGCCCTTGCCCAAGGGGCCTCTCCCCTTATCTCAAATACCAAAACAAAAAATTCCCTGGTGTCTAGTGGGCATTTCTGCTGCCTGATCGCGATCGGGCAGCAGAAATGCTCATTCGAGGCATTAAAGGAGAGGAAAGGCCATTTCTCTCCATTCATGCTTCTCTGCCCCCTCCACGTGATCAGAGGAGAAAGGCTTTTGCATTTCTCCTTCGATCGGTGCTGGAAGCTGAGCTTCCAGCGCTTGGGGGAAGGCCGTGCGCTGATGTCATCAGACGCCACTGGGGGGAGTGTAGGGGGTTGCGGGGGTGGAAGGAAAAGTGATTCTCCTTCCATCTCTGCCCAGGGGGAGGGGAGTGTTCAACCATCTGGGGGAGCGCTAGCCCTTCCCCCGGGGGCCCATAGCAGGACATGCTGGCCTCGTCTGAGGCACCCTAGGAGTTAAAAGGCCTGCCTGAGTTTTATTCCATGAATGTAGCTGAAATGGGATTCAGTTTGTGGTGCACCTTCTAGTACTGTATCCAGCTTATGCTTCGAAAGAAGCCACGAAAGAGATGTTCTCACATGTTGCAGTAATCAAGGCTTTTGATGTCTGCAGCTTATATGTTTGTTTATTAATTTAAAACGGTTTATTGATCCATAGTGCAGTGTCCTTTCCCTTGTATATAGGGTAAAGGGGATCATTAATATTTAGTATTTTGAGTGGTCACTGGAGTAGACAACACAATTTCTGCAACGTTAATTGTTTTTTGTCACATAACTTTATTAGTTCAGCACTATGATGCCAATTCATAACATTCTGAGAGAATGGATTTCTACTCCACTGAACCTATAAAGTGTGCTTTATTTGGGATGTGTGCCAGGCTCTTCCCCACTTTAATACTGGACAGCCCCACAGCGGATTGTTATTTGACTTCATACTAGGAACTTTTGCACGCTTTATGAATGCAAGACGCTAGGACAGTCTGTCAATTGATCTTATACTTACACCTTTTTCTTTTGACTTATGAATTAGATTGATGCTGATTTAAATCTACTATCTTTTTGCTTTCTGTAACGATTCCTAAATTTTGAATAAACCCATGTGGTTTCAACTTTGAATATTATCTTGCAAATGTTTTCTTTACTTGCACTATTGACTATCAAAGTGACAATTTTCTACTCACAAGGTTTGACAGAGTGGGTAGCACCAAAACACTTGCCTACTGTAGTAATCTATGAGATTAGATGTAACCGAATACCTGTCCACAGTCTGTAACATGGTGTGGTAGCAATCCACTGTTAGGGGTTTATTGGCTTTAACAAATGCTATTCATAATAAATGTGCTATGTCTACTGCTTTTGTTTAACATTTCATAATAAACAGACCGGACCTATGGCATCTGACATAACTCTTTCTAGGGACCCAATCAGGCCTCCAGTTGTTGGCATGTCACCACAACCAACTCAGGCCTACTGTATGAAGCTTAAGCTTTCCTGCAAGGCAATCATCAGGCATACAGGCATACATTTACAAAATCATACAGAATTTCAGTTGTCAAAGCAAAACACGATCGCTACTAAAAAGGCTTAACAAGAATTCTTATAGTGCAAATTTTCTATCTCCATGGTTTATCAGAGAGGGTAACCAACACCAAAACCCTTGCCTACTACGATGATCCATGAGATCTATCTAATAAAATAGTGATCTGTAGGCTTTAATAGTATATTAACATTCCATCTTTCAATGCTAATTCACTTTAACATATGCTTTTCACAATCAGTACAACGGGCCTTCTACCTTTTTCATAACATTTCATAACAAATATATAGGGATTATAAAATGCAACACAGCCACTCTTTTCAGTCATGCATACAAAAATGACTAATTTAAATCCTCTAGTTAGAGAAACCAATAGGTGGGTAGAGCCTACATCACTCAGTAGTACTCTGAAAGGGCATTTCAGTTGATCTCATAAGATTTGGAACAGCTGTGCTGTCAAGGCAGACATATAAATCCATGTGGATTACTGCAGCCGTGGGCATCCCATACTGCTCTCAAATATACAACTGCACTGTCAAAAATTTATGATGGATATAGAAGGAGATCTGTGCTGCTGCCAGAGAAAAACACATTCCTTAAATAATCTACTTTTCCAAGACACTTTAACAGTGGCAGATGTGTGGCGCTCTGTTGGAAATGGCCCTGTCTGCAGGGTCATCCCCAAACGGTTTGCCTTCTTCCTCCCATTTTTGCTAAATTTGTATTTGTTGACGTAGGACTCTAGGCACTTTTCCACTGCTAACCAGTGCTAGAGGGCATTTGTTCACTCTGCAAAAACATGGTAACTTTGGTGTATCTACAATTGGCATATTTACTTTACTTATAAGGTCCCTAGTAAAGTGCACTATATATACTTTAAGTGCTACAAGTGGGCCTCTGGCACTGATTGTGCCAACCACTTATTGTATCCCTGAAATATGTCTCAAGCCTGCCACTGCAAAGCCTGTATGTACGGTTTTAGTGCCATGTTGACTTGGCATTTATAACCACTTACCACACCTTAAATTCTATTTTATTACACATTAAGATAAGGTCATTAAGATAGGCCTTAGGGAGCCGAAAGGGCAGGGTGCGGTGTAAGAGAAAGGCACAACATTAAATGTTTAGTTTTACATGTCCTGGTAGTGAAAAACTCCCACATTCGTTTTTCACTACTGTATTTCTATATTACTGTATTACTGTAATTCCTAATAGAGATGGGTTAGGACGGCCATGTTTGTTACCTGTGGACTTGTAATAAATCATCTTTAATGGCAAAATTGGATTTATTATTACAACTTTAAAAATGCCACTTTTAGAATAGCATTTTTCTGCTCTTAAGCCCTGTGTGCCTGCTGCCTGCCTCCAATATGCGTTTGGGTTGAATGACAGCTGGGCTTTATGCATTCCCTCTCGACAGTCACAAACAAAGGTAACTGAGGGGTGCCATTTACATCCTGATGGTCCTACACCAGGCTAATGGGCCTTCCTGAGCTGGATGGGAGGGAGGAGCTGACACTTGCCCCTGAATAGACCTGCCTATCCCCCTGTGATCGGTCTGTAGCCATGGCAAGACAGGGAGGACCTGTGCGCACTTCAAAGCCCCTCTTTGAAATTACCCCCCACTTCAAAGGCACCACTTGGTATAAGAACTGGACTTCTGACCCTACCAAATCAGTACACTTCTGGACCTTAAGTTACTCTTCGAAGAAGAAGGACTGCTGTGCTGCTGAAAGGACTTCCACTCTGCTGGACTCCTGCTTTGATGTGCCTGCCCTGCTGCTCTTCTTTCCTAGGAGGGAGAAGGGCTGGACCTGCATCTCTTCATCCCCATCCCCAAGTGACGCCAAGGGCTTACTGGGTTGCCTCCTGTTCAGTAATCTCCGGAACATCAAAGACTGCCTTCATCTCCCCTACAGCTTCTGGACTGTGAGTCCTACCCTGCTAAGTGGTGCCAACCCAGTCCTGGACCTTTGGAAGTGGGTTCTGCAGCTGAATTCTGAGACAATCCATTCATCTCCATCACTGCGTCAATCCGAACCGCCCCATCTCTCCTCCGTGCCGACGTATTGGTGCAGAGGAAGAGGACTTTGCATCTCCGATTGTGCAGCTCCGGATTGGCGCATCAGACCCAGCGCATCGCCTTCACCATCACTTGGCTGCACTGCTCAATGACACATCACAGAGGGTTCTATAACGCACCCCGAGGACGTTGCATCAACGACTGGGCGGCTTGATAACAGATCCTGTGACTGTGCAGACTTGAACAGATGCATCGCCTTCGCATCACCTCCTTGATTTCCTGCATCGGATCTTTGACATATGAGATACTATTTTAACAGGACAAGATTGGTCGCTGTAGGCGGCCTGCACTCCATCGCAGTCAGCCTGAATTTTAAATTGACCTGGTCTAGTGTGACCAGATACCCCCCAGTTGGCTCTTTAAGTTTCTAAGCACTGCCCCTGCAGATATTCTTTAAAAAATCATACCTCAAGTTCTACTTATTGGATTTGTGTTGTTTTGGTCTTGTTTTGTTCATTAAAGTAAGATCTTTTATTCGAACCTGCTGTGGATTATTCTTGTGTGGTGTTTTCACTGTTTTACTCATATAAGTGTTTCACAAATACTTTACATATATCATCTTAAGTTAAGCCTGACTGCTCTGTACCAAGCTACCAGAGGGTGAGCACAGGTTCATTTAGGGTGTGTATCTGACTTACCCTGACTAAGATTGTGGTCCCTATTTGGACAGGGTGCATACCTCTGCCAGCTAGAGATCCAACGTTTAACAACCTGAAATTTCAAGCTCCATCCCATTGTAAGCTTGATGTTGTATGTATGATAGTGAGCCTTGTCGAGGCAGCCATACTGCTGCTGGCTCATGCAGCTGCATAAACAAACAAAATAATCTCCGCTGCATAGAAGGGAAGCACTTCTTCTGTGGAAGCACACGTCAGCCCAAGAAAAGCATGTGCCCTGTTCACCAACATGTGGAAGGTGCCACAATCAGTAGTACTCGTAAAAGCTCTTCTTTGGTTGATCACATAAGGTCTGGAAATGGCTGACCTGTCAGGCCAGAGCTAATGGCATCTAAAAAGCACCTTAGAGTACCACCATCTAACTAATTACTCCCTCATACATCTGAAAAGCTAGACACATTTGTTCCTCGCAAAAGAAATCTATCTACACATTAAACCATGAAGTACATAGCACAAAATCCAGGGAACAAGTGATGCGATTGTTTGGCTTGGTTAAAATTATTTCTAAATGAAGATGATAGTAGGGACAGTTTCCTGAGTGAGCAACTTACTTCTGAAACAGTTTCCCATTTGCCGACTGAGGATACAGCTACATGTATGCATAAGTAGTGTGCTGTTTATAATTCTTTTTATTTTTAATTTGTGTGCTTATTATAGATTATATAATAGGAATACAAATTTGAATTTGATGTATGCTTCAGTCAATCTTGTTAATTAAAGTTATGGTCTGTTTATGTTTTTTGGAACTTCTTCGTGAAATAAATGTATTTTAACCAAGTTGAAATGAAACGAACAACAAGACAATGCAACTGCTAATGGCAGTTCCCATAGTTCGTATTTAGTTCACAGTTTGTCTTTATTTGTGAAATTTTGAGTGTATTTACAGCATTTGGTGATACTATCAGGCGATAAATCTAGAACTGGTCCCTCCCATGATAGATTCAGCAAATGTTTGCATTTTTCCGTTGCTGCTAAGCACTGTTCATAGGGATTCTTTAAAAAAATATGATTTCTGTCCTGGATGAAGTGGGAGTATTTACTGGAGTGCTGTATTTATGAATGTGTAGGGTTGAGCTGCTTTAATTAAGCACACGAGTTAGGGTGCACAGTAAAACTTTGAGTATGGGGCATTCAACACAGATGATCACTGTATTGGATCGCATTTTCTTTTATAACCCATTTTGAGGGAATACTTACATTTGTTCGACAATTTAGATTCGCTTTAAAGTCACTACTTGGTCCATTCCACCGGGAACTTGCAGAGGGTTCTTTCTGTAGACTTTTTTTTTTTCTTTTTTTTTACATCCAGCTGCCTCTATGAGACCATTTTCGTCTTGATTCTAGCTTAGAACAGTGCTACTTGAAGGAGAGAGCCTGTGATTGGTGGGTGCTGCTGCCTGAACTGCGCATGGCCCATCTTTCCTGACAGGATTTGGACTCGAGAGTGCTCACTGTGAGGACACGTGCTGCACCCCTGAACACTTCTATACCGCTGGAGTGGGTAAGACTGGAACTGGGTCTTTGGGGCCCCAGGAGGCTTGCTGCTAACTGTGCTGCAGCACCATAGACACTTTTGACTAATAACTAAGGAGTCAAAGTGGAACTCTTGAGTACGACCTAGTGAATGGGGACTAACATGTATGTTACAAGGCATGTGATGGGAGAGGGATTTGCCTGACCACTACTAGAGCTCCGTCCTCAAGGTGAGTGTGTTATTCCATTATTATTGTTATTGCAGTATTGTTATTCCTTTTGGATCTGTACGATTAGAAATAAAATACTTATTTTTTTAATAAAAGTAAATATTGGACTCAAAACGTATTGCTCATTCTGTGTGTCCTTTGAGTTAGGAGTCATGTTAACTTACCTGAATCTTCACATGCCATCCCCTCCGAGGGAGCCTTTGACTGCTCATCCACAGTTACCACTGAGAGGCAAGTGCAGGAGGTGGGACTTGTCCCCGTCACTCTGGATCCATAGTTAGTCGGTCCCAGTGAAGTCAGGAACAAAAGGCCTCAACCACCACAGTTGGGCCCAGAAGTACCTGCATGCCCGTGGCCCTCTGAAAGCAGTTCCGACATGGCTGCATGCAATAATGTCCTCCTTTCTGGGAATAGATCAAAAAGAAATTTCCATCGTTACCCTCTAATTCAGCACTTCTATAAGCTAAAGACTTTAATCAAGATATAGATTAATTTGATATAGGAAGTGAAAGGTAAAGGCAAAGCCATCTTAAGCTCATAAAACATGTTCTTCTTCACCCATCCGTGCAGTTGACTACCTACTCTTCAGAACAATGCATGTAATCTAATTGGAAAATTAAGTCTTTTAATCTTCATTTCAAATCGTGCTTGCTTTAAATGGACACTTATCTAAATAAGGATAAACCAAAAGGTATGTTGTGGCATATGAATACAGACTTACTGAAAGACCAGTCTAATATGAAGAAAATTGAAACTGAGGTCTTGAGTACAATAAATTAGTGAGTCATAAGGCAACCTATATAGTTGATCAAAATAACAGCTATTCGCTTCAAAACAACTTTTCTTTAACTGCTAACCAGCTATTTAAGAGGTCAAAAGACTAGATCATATATTAATACTATAAAATCTTGACCAGTAATAGTTTATATGAATTATACTAAAATAATTAAAACACAGACAGACAGATAGTCCTGAGTGGGACAGGTTTTCACAGTTGTGGGTCTCATGCACATTCTGCCACTTGAACCAAACTTTACCTGACTCATAAGCCCTAATAAGGGCAAAACCGGACTTGGGTTGCTTGAGTTCCTGTTCAAGTAGGACCTGCCCTGGCAGTTCAGGCTGGATTGTTCCTATTGGGGCAGTGTCAAAACTAATTTGCGTATGGTTGGGTCCAAACTGAGATGTCATGGTGTGCAAAATAATGATGGACTGGAATGCAGCTCTGAGTAATTACCAGTGGCTGAGATTAATTCAAGCATTCCATCCATTATTTTTGTATATTTAAGTATACACTGCACAAAAGACAGTTTGTCTCTCAAGTGAGAAAAAAATATGAAATTATCTGGATGTATTCTTTTTTTTAATAACATGGACGATACTGAGTTCATCAACTCATATAAAATAATTATGAAGTTACCTAGTAGCATTAAAAAATGGATTCCCAAATACTTCTCTTAGTAAGGAATTATAGAGACGAACATAATGACCCTTGGCTCCAGTATTTAGTCACTTAATCGCTGTGTTCCCTCAAGCGTCTACCATTCAAAATGCTCAAGTCAGTCATTAAATTATTCACCCATTTTTACCTGAACTAATAAGAAACCTTGTATTGCATTATCTAAGCTTAGGGTAAATAGGAACCTAGATAGTATGAGAATCCTACATTTCTATCAGTGCCAGGTAGCATTTCTTGTAATCAAAGGTATGTGGAGACTATTGAAAGCTCCTTACATTCACATCACTCCTTTATGGTTGTCATTAGAGAAGGATCTTCTACTTGGAATAAAACCCTTATCCCTTATTTGTAAACAGACAAAGTGTTGTAAAAATCTTCAAAAAGTCTTGTTTCAGTGAGCCTGCTTCTCATAGATGACAAATAACCTAAAATTAGCTTTAGGAGCACATGCTTACTACCCCAATGTAATAGCGATAACATAATAACAGAAAACTAACCAAAGAACTTGTCAGTATCGATCAAGATTGGAATATTACGTGTGTAATTTATACCACAAAGGAGACCAGTTGTCCTTTACCTAATTACAAGACTGTTTCGATATCCTTACTATCGAATTATATGATTTTACCAAATTTAAGAATACTTTTTCAAAACATAGCCTAAGACTTGAGCCACATGACTTGCCATTCTGTGTCCTCTAATTAAGGAAGATGACGGTGATTCCTCAAGATATAAAACAGTCAATACTTCTAATCATTCTCTAACGAAGGGAATAGAAATACTGGTCTCTAGCCTGAAATTACCTCTGCCTAACAGATCTGAAAATAATAATTTCTCATCATTCGTCAACTAACTCCAACTAAGGTGTTAAAAATTGAGCTTTTATATAATTGGTTTGTGCTTGCACTGCAACAAGAAGAATGGTTCTTTGATTTTGTGTATGAATGCTGATAAGTCGAACCTTTTGGAAGGCGGTAGAAAGAGACTACAGTACTACAAACATCTTCAATCTTAACATTATCACTGTACCAAAACGGACAGGTTTACCTGTATTTTCCCGAACAATATGAGGTCGTTCTTAGTGTATTTCTGTTACCTGTGGCATCCAAAACTGTGCTTTTATGATTGGAAAAATAATACTCCATCACACCATATGTGGTGTCTCCTACCTGCTAGGATCGACAGTGCTATTTCTGTATTTTAACAGATCTCATCCCTGAATTAATGGAGACATATTATGGCAGCTTTTCCCAAACTGTGGGTCGGGACTCACTGGTGGGTTGTAAGCCAGTTTTTGGAGAGCCTCAAAAATCCTGGTCTATATGTAAGTAATGTTTGAAATGATTGGCCCTTTTAGTGCACTAGTGCAAAGGCGCTGACTAATGTCTCGTATCCTGTTTAAAAAAAAAAATCCATTGCAAGTATTCCCAAGTAAAACTTCGTGTTAACCTCCCCCCAGTATGTGTTGCTCCTGTATTTATTTATTTTTAATTCACAAAGCCATTTCAGCTGAGAATGTCCTCACTATTCACAACCATTACACTTGTGTGTGATTTTCACACATAAATTGAGAAATATGGAAGTGGCCTAATGGCCAGAGCTACTGGCTTTGGATCTGGGAACAAGTTTTAAGTCCTGGTGTTGGCTCAACATTCTTTGTTTGTGGACCAATCAGTTAATCTCACATGTTTATAATGAAATGAATCTGACCTTGTGTAAGGTAATCTGGTACGCATGTAAAGTGGTATAAAGCCCTTGGGCTGTGCCCTATCCAAAATGTACCACTGGGCCTCATTTTAAGACAGTGATGTTGATGGTTCACCCTGATAAGGGTTGTGATTATTCCATATGGTAGGTAGCCACTCCTACCCCAAATAACCCAGTTTCTTACAGTGGGAAAGTATGTCTGTTGATTTTTTAAATTATCTACCTGGGATGGATTTCTTGTGCAGGTGTTTGACGATATGGCTATGTGATGAGTGCAACCAAGTCTACCTTTTCAACATTGATGTTCTTGATGGTATGTCTGCAAGGTTGTTATGGTTAAGTGTTGACAGTATCTTTTAAGATCTGATTCAGCTTCTTCGGTTTCCCAGTGTGCTGTCGGGTGAGGGTTACAGCTTGTAATCATGATATTAGTTTGTTATGCAGTATTAGGAGTTGGCCTAGAGATTTATGTTCACTGCAAGCCTGTAAGTTAATTCAGGGAAGCATGTTAAACTGGAATTTGTAGCATATATTGTGTCAGCAAATCAGTACATGACTAGCTTTGTGTGTTCAGTTAAAGGTTTAGGGTAAGAGTTTTCACGGTGTGTAGTTCACTTTATGCTTTGTGGCATTAAGGTACAGCCTGAATATGGCTAAGTCAAGTCACTAATCTTTAATAAAATGAAGCAGTTTTTTTGTGGTTTGTGCTAGCTTCTATTGTGATGCACTTGTAGATGCAACATGTGTTTTTTGTGATGAGGAAACAGTCTTTTTGCAGTGAGAGACAACATTGTGGTTTTCATACATTACTAGTTTGCAACAGTCTGTAAACAGTTGGATTCAGAAGATTTTTTTTTTCCATGCCTTTTATCATTTTAATGGTAGCTAGGTGTGTATTTGTTCAGCTCATACCTGGTTCTCAGATTGAAAAGCTTTTATGCTGAGATTGGTATCCATAAGTGGTTGGGTTATGGAGTGGACTGTGAGTGATGTGTGGTGAGAACTTGCCAGTGTAGGTTTGGGCGACAGGTTGTAGGTGGCAGTAGCAGCAGTGAGACACTGCTTGTGTTTGGACAGAGGCTTTGGAGTGGCTGTAGAGCACTGGGGGGGATTTGTTGGAGAGATAGTGCAGTAATAGGCAGAAGAGAGTGCTTGGGAGAACTAACCACATTCCCAGGTAATGTGAAGAGGCTAAGGTCGGAACGTACTATACAACTGATGGAAGGACTGAAAGGCCCTTCTCTTAACCCCTACGATACCGAGGACGAGCTGGTCTCACCCTTGGCCACGGTTGCCTGGTGCCGAGGACGAGACCAGCTCGTCCTGCTATGAGCCCTCTGGGGGGAGCGATAGCGCTCCTCCCCAAGGGCCAAGCACCCCCCTGCCCTGAGTAGGGATGGAAGGGGAATTGCTTCCCTTTCCACTCCCGCCACTCACCCCCCCCCCCCCTCCCCGACCTGACCTGTCATCAGATGTTTACCCCTCCGCGCTGGAAACTCAGCTTCCAGCGAAGATCGGAGGAGGAGAAATGCAAAAGCATTTCTCCTCCAGTCAAGTAGCAGGGGCGAGAGAGGTATGAAAGGAGAGGTGAGGCCTTTCCCCTCCTTTCATGTGTCTCTCTGCATTTAGAAATGCCCACTAGACACCAGGGAATTGGTTTTTTTTTTTCATGTTGTTGAATAAGGGGAGCCGCTCCCTGGGGTGGGGGGCAAAATATTTTTAGGCCTTTTCTGCCCCCGGGGGCAGATTGGTCTATTATAATTAGGGCGATCTGCCCCCAGGGGGGGCAGAAACCCCTAGACACCTGGGATTTTTGTTGTTGTTTATTTTGTGCTTTACACGTGGGTCGCTCCCGGGGGGGGGGGGCAAATAGTTTTTAGGCCATTTCTGCCCCCCTTGGGGGCAGATCGGCCTATTGTTACTAGACTGATCTACCCACAATGGGGGCAGAAACCACTGGGCCTGGGGATTTTCTTTTTTTGCGCCAATTTCACGTGAGGGAAGCGATCCCTTAGACAAGGGTCGCTCCCCTGGGGGGTGGGTGGGGGAATTTATTTTAGGCCATTTCTACTCCCCTTGGGGGCAGATCAGCCTATTTCTATTAGGCCAATCTGCCCCCGGGGGACGGGGGGCAGAAACCACCAGGGATTGGTGTGTGTGTGAATGTGTGTGTTTTGTTTGGACATATCTGCCCCCCCGGCAGGCAGATCGGCCTATTTTTGGAAGGTCCATCTGCCCCCAACGGGGGCAGAAAACCCACCAGAGACCAGGGAAGATTTTTTTTCTTTAAAAAAAAGAGAGTGGGGGTATAGCCATCCCAAATAAATGGGGCCAAAGTTGTTCTGCCCACCAGTGGGCAGAATGGGCAGTTACTCCCGATTCACTCCTGGGGAGGGGGGGGCAGGGGCAGGCAGAAAACCTACTAGATGCCAGGGAATTAAAAGAAAATAGTGGGGTGGTGGCTACCAAGCAGTATGGGCATGGGTATGCCACCCCCCCCCCCCCCCCCCAAAATGAAGGGGGTAACAGTCTTTCAGCTCTCCCCGCACACTAAAAGATCTTATCCCATGGCAAGGAGGAGGACATTTGATTATTTTGGGTTTTGGTTTTACATTTAGAACATGAGAGCTTGGCTAACTCTCAAAATCGTCCCACTGGGAATGGTGAGGGCTGCACTTTTTTGACTTTGGGACGCTGCCATGTAGAAAAATCCACAGGACCCAGACACATCTGAAAACTAAACATCTAGGTGAGTCCAGGGTGTTGTGTTTCACATGCACTCCGCACCATTTTCTTACCCACAATGCCCTGCAAACCTCCAACTTTGCTGGAAATCACACATTTTCCCACATTTTTGTGATGTAACCTTCCGGAATCAGCAGAAATCCGCAAAGTTCCTACCACCCAGCATTGTCATATCTATACCGATAAAAATTCTACCCCACTTGTCAGCCTAAAAATGTTTTTTTTTTTTCAAACTGCCCTTTTGGACCCGGTTTGGTTCCCCCTCAAATTGGACATGTTTTTGGCTCTTCCCTGTCACAGGCACTTGGCCCACCAACACAAGTGAGATATCTTTTTTTACCGGGAGACTCTGGGGAACAGTGGGTGGTAGGAAATTTGTCCCTGTTGAGTGATCCTTCATAGAAATGTGGTAAAAATGTGTTTTTTTTTGTTTCTTTTTTTGTTTAAGCTAAATTCGAGGTTTGCTGAGGTTTCCAGGTAAGAACACTGGTGGAATCCACGCAAGGCAAACCTCGATGGACTCCCTCGAGTGTCTACTTTTCAGAAATGTCTGGGTTTCGTAGGTTTCCCTATATGGCTGCTGTTCCCAGGACCAAAAACGCAGGTGCCACCACCCCGCCTCCCTCCACAAAAAACAGGTAGTTTTGTATTTGATAATTTTGATGTATCCAGATAGAGTTTTGGGGCATTTCCTTTCACAGGCACTAGGCCTACCCACACAAGTGAGGTACCATTTTTATCGGGAGACTTGGGGGAAAGGTGGGTGGAAGGAAATTTGTGGCTCCTCTCAGATTCCAGAACTTTGTCACCAAAATGTGAGGAAAAAGTGTATTTTTTATTTTATTTTATTTTTTGCCAAATGATGAGGTTTGCAAAGGATTCTGGGTAACAGACCCTAGTGAGAGCCCCACAGGTCACCCCATCTTGGATTCCCCTAGGTGTCTAGTTTTAAAAAATGCACCAGTTTGGTAGGTTTCCCTAGGTGCCGGCTGAGCTAGAGCCAAAATCCACAGCTAGGCACTTTGCAAAAAACAGCTCTGTTTTCTTTGGGAAAATGTGATGTGTCCACGTTGTGTTTTGGGGCATTTCCTTTCGCGGGCACTAGGCCTACCCACACAAGTGAGGTACTATTTTTATTGTGAGACTTGGGGGAACTCTGGGTGGAAGGAAATTACGTGGCTCCTCTCGGATTCCAGAACTTTCTGTCACCAAAATGTGAGGAAAAAGTGTTTTGGGGACACATTTTGGGGTTTGTAAAGGATTCTAGGTAAACGAACCTGGTGAGAGCCCCACAAGTCACCCCATCCTGGATTCCCCTAGGTGTCTAGTTTTTACAAATGCACAGGTTTGGTAGGTTTTTCCAGGTGCTGGCTGAGCTAGAGATCAAAACCCACAGCTGGGCACTTTACAAAAAACACGTCAGTTTTCAATGTAAAAATGTGATGTGTCCATGGTGTGTTTCCTGACACTGGTATTAAGCCTACCGACACAAGTGAGGTACCATTTTTATCGGGAGACTTGGGGGAACACAGAATAGCAGAACAAGTGTTATTGACCCTTGTCTTTCTCTACATTTTTTCCGTCCAAATGTAAAACAGTGTGTAAAAAAAGATGTCTATTTGAGAAATGCCCTGTAATTCACATGCTATTATGGGCACCCCGGAGTTCAGAGATGTGCAAATAACCACAGCTTCTCAACACCTTATCTTTTGCCCATTTTAGAAATACAAAGGTTTTCTTGATACCTATTTTTCACTCTTTATATTTCAGCAAATGAATTGCTGTATACCAGTTATAGAATGAAAACCCATTGCAAGGTGCAGCTCATTTATTGCCTCTGGGTACCTAGGGTTCTTGATGAACCTACAAGCCCTATGTATCCCTGTAGGAGGCTGGCCTGGTTTGTAGTGGGTACTTTCACCTTATACCAGGTCCAGTTATCCCTTATTAGTGAAATGTAGTTAGTGTTCTAGAAGCTTAGGTTGTCTAGAGGTAGCTGTAGCAGAGCATCTCAGGCTGAACTAGGAGACATGAAAAGCTCCTGCAAAACCCCTATAGTTACACAGTACTTATACACAATAAAAGACAATACTCAGTGTTAACAAAAATAAAGGTACTTCATTTTAGTGACACAAGGCCAAAAATATTTTAGAGGCAATACTCCTTCTGGAGGTAAGTATTATACACAATGTGTACACTAGAGACCAAAATCGGGTAAGTAAATAGTCACAGAATAGTGCAAACAGTAGAAATTACAATAGAATGCAATAGGACGCTATAGGCCTAGGGGCAACACAAACCATATACTAATAAAGTGGAATGCGAATCACAAATGGCTAATGCCAGGGACACACTGGAGGAGCTCTGAACACCACCCCTGGTGTGGTGATGGACAGGGGAGTGGTCACTCTCCTTTCCTTTGTCCATTTTTTTTTGCAAGAGCAGGGACTGGGGGTCCCTGAACTGGTGTAGACTGGCGTATGCAAGGAGGGCACCATCTGTGCCCTTCAAAGCATTTCCAGAGGGTCTGGGAGGCTACCACTCCCAAGCCTGTAACACATATTTCCAAAGGGAGAGGGTATAACACCCTCTTCCCAAAAGAAATGCTTTGTTCTGCCTTCCTGAGACTGAGCTGCTCAGACCCCAGGAAACAGAACCCTGTCTGTGAGGTGGCAGCAACTGTAGCTGCAGTGCAAGCCTCAAGAGAGCTGGTTTGGCAATACTGGGGGTCCATGGTGGAGCCCCCAGGATGCATGGCCCCCAATACCAGAGTTGGAATGGGGGGACAACTCCATGGGCATATTCGGAGGTACCATTGTGAAGCTACATATATGTATTGACCTATATGTAGTGCACGCGTGTAATGGTATCCTAGCACTCACAAAGTCTGGGGAATTGGCCCTGGACAGCATTGGGTCACCTTTGCTAGTGCAAGGGTGCCCTCACACTTAGTAACTTTGCACCTAGCCTTCAGTAAATGAAGGTTAGACATATAGGGGACTTATAAGTTACTTAAATGCAGTGAAAATGGCTGTGAAATAGTGTGTGCACTATTTCACGCTGGATGCAGTGGCAGTCCTGAAGAAGGGATTGTCTGAGCTCCTTATGGGTGGCAAAAGAAATGCTACAGCCCATAAGGATCTCCTGGAACCCCAATGCCCTGGGCACCTAGGTACCATTTAATAGGGACTTATACGGGGCAGGGGGTCCAGTGTGGCAATTGGAATATGAAGTCACTAAACTGTAGTGACTAATTTGGAAGCAGAGAGAGCATACGCATTGGAGTTTTGTTTAGCAGAACTTCAGTGACGCAGTTGAGCACTACTGACAACACACACATAGGCCACAAACTATGAGTACTGGGGTCCTGACTAGCAGGATCCCAGTGAGACAGGCAAAACACACTGACAAATAAGGTTTTAACTATGAGCACTGGGGTCCTGGCTTGCAGGATCCCAGAGAGACAGTAAAAACACACTGACACGCACTCACAAACAGGCAAAAAGCGGGGGGAACCATGCTAGAAAGAGGCTACTTTCTCACAATCCCCGCAACCAGAAGAGTCCAGCAAACGTAATGGTATAATTGCTTTAAAAAATCACAGGAAAACGTTACAGAGTAAAACATGGAGGGAAATGGCTATTTTTTTACCTCAATTTCAATATTTTTTTATTTCAGTTGTTATTTTCTGTAGGAAAACCTTGTAGGATCTACACAAATTACCCCTTGCTGAATTCAGAATTTTGTCTATTTCTCAGAAATGTTTAGCTTTCCGGGATCCAGCATTGGTTTCTCACCCATTTCTGTCACTAACTGGCTGAGCGCACAAATATAGTATGGGGTATGTCCCAGTAAAATGCCAAAATTGTGTTGAAAATGTGGTTTTCTGATTCAAGTCTGTCTGTTCCTGAAAGCTGGGAAGATAGTGATTTTAGCACCACAAACCCTTTGTTGATGACATTTTCACGGAAATAGCCACAAGTCTTCTGCAGCCCCTATTTCCCATTTTGTTGAAAAAAAAAAAAATTCCCTGTATTTTGGCTAATTTCTTGGTCTCCCTCAGGGGAACCCACAAACTCTGGGTACCTCTAGAATCCCTAGGGGGGGGGGGGGATGCAAATTTGGCGTGGGTAGCTAAAGTGGAAAAAAAGTTATGAGGGCCTAAGGGTGCCCCAGATAGCTAAAAAAGGCCTGGCACCTGAGGGGTAAAAGGCCTGGCAGCGAAGGGGTTAACTATGACAAACACAACTGTTTTCATAGGGCAGTGTGTGAGACTAGCTCTTTATAGTGATCATTGTGCATCCAGCTAGGAGTGTTAGTGGCTGGCTGAAAGCTGGCTTGTCACTGCAAGTGTCTAGAGCTCAGGAGATGAGTGGGCTTCTATATTTCTCCGGAAACAGCGCTCAGAGGTCCTTGAACTAAGAAGAATGTAAAGAAATGGCCAGTAATTCATTTCACACATCAGCACTAAAAACATATAAGACTTGCTTCATCCGTGTTATATAAATATATGCTATTATTAGTTTTGCTACGAACTAAATCCTCTCCCAGATTACACACTGCAAGCATATCGCTGTGAACTTTGGGTTAAATATTGTACATCAAGGCTCTCTTTATTGCAGTTGGCCAGCTGGTATCCTGAGCCCGATCTGAATAGCAAACGTTCTCTAGCGTTTTCATCTGCAGCCACCTTCCTAGGGCGGGGTTAGTAAAGATAATTTGCTGGACCGGTGCAAGTACACCTACTTTGAGTTCCTTATCAGGTTTGCATTCCCACAGTGTAAGCATTTTAGAATTTTAAATGTGTGGTTTCCACAGGCTTACCGTAACAGTTAAACATCTGAATTTCGTGAACCCGCCTGGTGTGGGAATGGTGGTAGAATGTTTCTTAACCTGATAATCGTTTGGTGTCATAAGGATTTCTGCCATGGAATATTGGCCAAACTATCCACCTCCTAAAAATGCCAAAAAGCAACAGTTCTCATATTTATATATCACACTATAAAGCCTTTGCATATATGGATAATTCAGGTTTATTTATGTAAACTCGTGACCTCACAGGGAACTCTCAATCTTCTCTACTTCATTTTAGACCAAACATCATTACATACCTTTCCTCATACCCCATAGTAAAAGTTATCAATTAACATGAAAATTGTTGTTAAACTTTGCTGGTGTAGAACATGTTTCTGTGACAAACTAGGTTGTTCTGTGATTGTGGAAAATTATTTAACATTTTACACACACTATTTGATTTAATTTATTTTCAGCGTGCTTTTCTGTCTGGATTATCACTAATGAGCTCTTATGTGAGCTGTCCCTAATTTCAGTGTCAGCCAAAAATGATAGGGAGTTAAAGGAAGGAACCTGTGTGATCACAAGAAAATTCATCATACTCTTATCTGTTTTTTGTTGTTGGTCAAGTCATTGTAGCATGAGCTATAACTAGGCACGTTTAGAATGTTTATTACACCGGCGTAATCTCATCTAACTTTCAGGATTTTGGGTAATGCTTTTCGCATGGCTATTCCTGTGGTTATGGCATTAAGTCTATTCAGTGTAAATCCTATTGTGGGAGTACAGGAACGTGAACAAACTGAATACAAACAGTCTTTGTTTTTGCTTCTTTTTTTCTGTGTGAAATATGTCCTTACCTCCAAAATGGATGCAAGGGTACATTTTATGGCACCCCAGATGGTGGTGTGGTGAGCAAAAGAATTGATGGATCATACCCAGATCTGTCACTGGGGGTGTATGTTTGGTTCTGCATTTTGTCCATCATTTGTATTTGTTTGCTTTTGTTGCCCTAGGTGCGCTGGGTATGCCCAGACATGGGCCCTGGGCTCACTATGCAACTGGATTCAAGCTACCCTGGCTGGTGAAAGGTGATACCCTGAAACCGGTCCCAGGATGCTTGTTTCCGGTCCAGGGAGGACCTGGCTTGGCAGTTCGGGCTGGACTGTTCCCATGGGGAACATGGCCAAGAATGATTTGCATATGGCTGGGTCTGAACTGGGGTGGTGTGGTGAGCAAAAGAAGTGATGGTTTAAACCCAGATCTATGGCTGGGGTGAATGTTTTATTGGTTCTGCATTATGTCCATCATTTGTGTTTGCTTATTTTTAGAAAGTGAGCATTTCTCTGCATTTACTTCCATCTGTGCCTTACAGCCTGTCTCCAATCCACATCTGGTCTGTACTGGTTGACAGCTCCCCTTGTGCATTCAACCTAGACAGCCATTTACACAGGACACTTAGTCACATCTGCATTCATCTGCATACTGATTGGGTCTCCCGGGGCAGGAAGGTTAGAGTGGCTCTCTTACACTTCAAAGGCCAGTGGCCTGCCCTCAAACAAGGAACTGATAACCCCCACAAGGATCCTGGCAGATAGAACTGGGCTGGAAGGGAAACTTGTGCACTCCAAAACAACTCTTTGAAGTTTCCCCTACTTCAGAGGCACTTTTGAGTATATATACTGTGTCTCAGACCCCACTAAATTGGACACTTATGGATCTACACCTGGACTTTGTCAGAGGGACTGGCTGCTGAGGGGACTCATCTTGACTGCTTTGCTGAGAAGGACTGCTGCCCAGCTTGTTGACCTCCTGGCCTCTGACCGCTGGAAGGACCTTCCCTTCCCCACAAGTGCTCTCCAAGGACTTGGATTGAGCTTGCCTCTTGTTCTCAAGTCTCAGGGCCACAAAGACTTGCAGAAATCGCCACAACGTCTTTCTTCGCGAGTGAACTTCGCTGAATTGCCTACTGGATCAGCACAGCACCTTCTCCTTCTATCAGTGTGTCAAGGATTTTCAACACATCGTCCCTGGATGCCAAAATATCCCTGCATCGCGATGAGCTCCTGAAAATAGACGCATCACCTTGCAGCATGGAAAGAAACAACGCATTGTCTGTGCCGCGCCAGAAAATCCAGAATCCAGTCGAGCTCCTTATTTTTCAACATGTCTCCTCCTCTGCGGCCCCCATGCGTCGTTATTTCTGACACATCCCAGGTACTGTGTGCTACAAGAATATATCCACTGATTCGTAAGGATTGAGACTCATTTAAACCTCTAAAAAGTGATATCTTGACTTGTGCATAATGGGTTTATGTTGTTTTGATCTTATTTTATTCAGATAAATACTATCTATTTTTCTGAGCCTGTGTGGTGTATTCTTTTGGTGTTTTCACTGTGTTACCAAGTTGTTGCACAGATACTTTACACATTGCTAGCATGACACCGAGCAGGCAGACTTAACTTAGAAGGCATAGGGTGAGCACAGAATAATTTGTATTGTGTTGTAACTTACCCTGACTAGGATTGTGGTTCCTACTTGGTTAAGGGTGTATACCTCTGCCAACTAGAGACCCAATTTCTAACAACTAGGTGCAACGTGTTAAAAAAACAGAGGCAAACTTTCAGTTCAGGTACAATAGAGTTCAGAGCACTGCAATGAAAGAGACCAGAGCTCTGGGACTCCAGGCGGTGAACACTCCATGTCAAATATCCGAAAACGTGGTCAAGCCTTCACAGGTAGGCTTTGTAATAATTGCTAACCAATGGATTAGTGAGCACTAACCTGAAGGGATGGTACTTAGCCAAGATAGTACTAGAATAGGAATCGGGAGGGGTGGAGGGGGCAGAAAGAATGTTGCTCTATTTATGAGGGATGGAAGCATAGCCATTCCCATGCTGGGCAGCTCCGCCCCTACAAATAGATATAAAAAAAGTAAACCCTTGTGTCTAGTGTACTTTCTGCCCCCCACCCCCAAGGTGCAGATGGTGGCAGTTGCCCCCATCTCCTCTCTGAGGGGCATAAGGACTGTTTCCTCATTTGTATGGGGGTTGGGGCGGCTGAAAGACTGCATTTAAAAAAAAAAAACAGCAAGGGGGAGCACAAGCCCTTGCCAAAGGGCTGCTCTCCCTCCCCCCTGGTGTCTAGTGGGTAGATTCATGCCTGGGAATGACCCTCCCATGGCGATCCCCAAGTAAGTAGGGCTCCACTGGGGAATGGTATTATTGGAAAGTGGAGATTCTTCCCTTTCCAATGATGCCTCCCCCATCTGAATCCGTGCTCAGGGGGCGGGGCTGAGATATTCCCCTCAAGCACTGATTCAGTGAAAGTGAAATGAGCTGACTGGCTCATTTTACTTTCACTTTCATTGTAAGGATGTCAGCGTGCCATCTGCACTGTCGTTACAAAAAAAAATGCCTTGGGCTGCTGAAGAAGCTCTTCTAGAGCTCCCAAGACTTAATAAAACAAAAAAAACAAAAACAAAAAAAAAGGAAATCTCTCAGGTGTTCACACGAGAGATTTCTTGCCTCCTGTGCAAAGACGCTTAGAGGCATACTTGGTATACGAGCACTGATATGAGGACAGCATGGAGCCATCTTCCGCACCGGAGGAGTTAAGCACACTATGGGAGTTAAAATGTTTTCCATATGTCTCCCTCTTGTACTTTTTTTGCTCGGATATCTTTCTTGCCCATGTGCTTCTCTTCTCCCCTGCGTTGCTTTCTTCATGTTATTTACCCCCACATTCTGTTGTTTCCATTCCCCCGTCTTCTAAATTGTTTTCCGCCACCCTCTGTGATACTTTCTCCCATCTCTCAAAAAGCGCTTATGCGCTACTTTTCTGTTTTTATCTACAAATCTATTTGGATCAGTAAATAATAAGAAAAAATTGTGCCTGCGCCATTTTGTAGACCTGCGGTTACATAATGACGTGGCTGGCCTAATTTTAGGAGTTTGTTTTTCTTCTGCAGCCATGCTGTAGCTGTACAACATGGCTAAGATCCATTGGCAAAGCCAACACGTCCCAAAGGTGAGACCTGTTGGCTTTGCTGGCGCTTGTTTACTTGTTAGGCCTGTGCTCTTTACAAATGAGGGCTGATTGAAATTAGACTTAAATTATTTATTTCTAGTATTATAAACTGGCTGATATTCCTTCTTTTTGTAGGGCATTGTTGATGTGAAAGATCCCCTATGATTTTTAAATTCGAGAACACGACTATGAAAATTGTTACATACCTGGTTTGAGTTTTCGGTTTAAAGTAGGTTGTTAACTCCCTCTAACCGTGTCCAAGGTTGCAACTGCTCACAAGAGACTGAAGAGGGCGGTGCATGGTTATAAAAAAAAAACGTAATGAACTGGATAGAAACGTGGCAGAATTGTCGTCCTTGTTGCCTTCCCTGTCAATTCCTTTACGTAGTTGCTTATAATAAAATCCAGTGCCTGATTTACTAGTAACATCACCCAGATATTGGCTTTTGATTCCTCGCAGCAGAAAACAAAAAACATAGCGCCTGTAAAATCACTTTTTGTTCTGATTTCACAAACGAAGGACAAATGTGATTCACATTTATGTGCACTGTTCACCCAGTTGTCGTTGTTCCATTGATTTTAAAAAGCGTGTGTGGCTGTCGGTCTGTTTGTGTTGGGGCTATCATATTTGATGGAGGTCATGTTTACTATATAAGGTTAAAATTCACAAAGGATGCAAATAAGAATTTTAAAATATCAGTCATTTACAAGTTTTGCTTAATTCGAAGTCGTATTTCGAGCAGTATTTAAATTACAATAAATAACGTTTGAACTGGAGAGCAGTATGATATTTTATGGACTGTTTTGCTGTGTATTGTGCTTTTATAAATTAGCTCCCTTATAAAACGATCATCCGAGCAGAAATTATTTGTTGTCCTTCATTTAACGCCAGACCCTTCTTGACCTTTTTCTGTATACTTCGTTCTTATCCAATGTGACAGCTACTATTTGCATATTTTAAAGGCGTCATTTTAATCTTTGCTACAACTCCAGATATCATAAAAGCTTGTCTTGTATGTAATCACAGTAGATTTTTTAAAACCTCGTATTCCACTGCCCTCATAATACTTTCATAATTACATTTTGGCCAAATGACATTTTGTTGCTTCTGCGGGAAACTACTGGAATTGTATATTTCTGATGGATACAACTACCTGTGGATTCCTCACCTAATGAATTCTCCCATGGCGCCAGCATTCGACGGAAATCTTCTTCCTAGTCTCTGCACGTCGACGAGGACGTCACTCTAGCCCACGCAACGCCGTCTGACGTCATACAGGCAATAAGAGGTCCTCGACGACGTGCAGACGTCAGTTCCCTTTTTTCCGTGCATTCGAAACGGTTATCTTCGAGGGAGCAACTGTTACTTTTGTGGTTACAGTGTATTTTTGCTGCGTAGTCTTTCGCTGTGGTAATAATGTCGCAGAGAAAGTCTGGATTCAAGCCTTGTCGTGAGTGTGGAGGCAAGATGTCAGTGACGGATCCTCATTCCGACTGCCTTTGGTGTTTGAGCTCCGACCACGACGTCTCGACTTGTGATTCATGCCAGCATATGAATCCAAAAGCCCTCAAGGAACGTGAGGCGAAGCTGTTTATGGCAAAATCGAAAAAGGAGAAGCATCACAAGAAGTCTTCTTCGCCAAGACATCGGCGTCATCGAGACTCCCGGCGCCGTAGAGAATCTCGGCGTCATTCAAAGGAGACTAGTTCCAGGTCTTCGGATCGGCGCCGAAGGACATGGGAGATCAGTCCCACGGTTACGCCGCATCCTTCGACGCCGTTGCCCTCTCCGGCGTCTCCGACTTCACCTGGACAGGCGTCGGTGATTGAGGTATTGGAGCCTCAGGTGTTATCTCCGGCGTCGCAGACGTCGAGGCCGGCGTCGGGGTCGCCTCCGAGACAGGCACCCCAGTATCCGGCTTTTCCCACCCCTGGAGCCGATAGTTCCGCATTCTTGAATGCGATGTATGCCATCTTCCAACAGATGGCTCCAGGGGGTGCTCCGGCTGGGCCTTTGGCCTTTTCATTGGGTGATCCTGCGCCTCTTCGGCCGGCACCCTTTATGCCCTTTCTCCCTTTTGGGAACGTGGGCTCGGCGCCGGTGTCGGCGCCGGTGGCCGCTCCGGTGGCTTCAGAGGGATTGGCCCCGGGGATTTCCATCCCGTCGACGTTGGGATTTCGGCCTGTGACTCCGGTGGGTCCATCTGCTTCGACTGCTCTTTCGTCGGCGCCGAAGTTACCTGTGGCGCCGGACGCGGCGTCGGTGGCTTCTGAAGATCGGCGCCGATCTTCGACTTCGGCGGAGGCATTGTCGACTCCGCGTATTGAACAACGGCTTCATTCGAGGAGACGTGCTCTCCGTGTATTAGAGGAGCAGGAGTACCAACGAGCCCTGGAGGAAGGAGAGCTAGAGGACTCGGGTGATGGGCTGTGTGGTCTGGAGTCGGCCAGTGGGCTGGACACTTCCCCTGAGTGGGATCTTTCGTCTCCGGGAGAATATACTGAGGAGGCTGCTTCCTTTCACGCAGTGGTACGGAAGGCAGCTAGTTTTTTGGACCTGCCTTTGCCGGTGGTGGAGGCTAAACAAAACCTTCTAACAGAGGTGCTACATCCGGCCTCAGCTGCGGCGGAGCCTCTTTTGCCATTTAATGACGCTCTGCTGGATCCGGTGTTAGAGGTGTGGAAGAGGCCGGCATCTTCCCCAGCAGTTCACAGAGCCGTGGCCAGGAGGTATCGGGCGGCTCCAACTGACCCTGGTTTTCTGTCTAGGCACCCTACGCCGGAGAGCTTGGTGGTGCAGGCCTCCTGTTCATCCAAGTCAGCGCCTGGTTCTTTCCCGACGGTGCCTGGGGACAGAGATTCAAAGAAACTGGAGGCGCAGTCCAAGAAGATTTTTTCGTCCTGCAGTCTGGCGTTGAAGGCCACCAACGCAACCTGTATCCTGGGGAGGTATATTCATGCTCTGATGGATGACATTTCCTCATCACTTTACAGAGCTTCCCCAGGGTCTTTTGGATTTTGTTTCAAATGCCCAGGCTGCTGCGACCCAGATTATCCAGACTGGACTGGATACGACCGACTCGGTAGCCAGAGCAATGGGCACAACTGTGGTGGCAAGGAGGCAGGCCTGGCTCCGTAACTCGGGCTTTTCTGCGGATGTACAGTCCACATTGTTGGATCTCCCGTTTGATGGGGACAAGCTGTTTGGAGCCAAGGCTGATTCGGCCTTGGAACGTTTTAAGGAGAGCAGGGCCACGGCTAAGTCGTTAGGGCTCCAAGCTCCTTCTTCCACGGCCTCTTCCAGATTTTTCAGGAGGTTTCGTGGATTTGGGCGTGGCTCTTCCTCCTCTTCCTTTCGGGGAAGATATCAGCAACCTGCCTCTTCCCATCCCTATAGATCTTTTAGAGGGAGAGGTAGGGTCCGCACCAGAGGAGCCTCTCAGCAGCACTCTGCCTCTTCCTCATCCTCTGGCGGGGTGCAGCAGGGGAAGCAGCCTTAGGCTTCCACCATTTCCCACTCACTCCTCTCCTGTAGGGGGAAGATTACAGCATTTTCTCACCAAATGGAAGACTGTTACAACGGACACTTGGGTTCTCAGTATTGTGGGAAAAGGCTACACCCTTCCCTTTCGGGAGTTCCCGCCCCTCATCCCGCCCGCCCTTCTTATTGTTCAGAAGAACACCTCCTGTTGCTAGAACAGGAGGTACAAGCCCTCCTTTCAAAGGGCGCAGTGGAGTTGGTCCCAGAGCAGGAAAGGGGTCGAGGATGTTACTCAAGGTATTTCCTGATTCCCAAGAAGGATGGTCGTTTGAGACCAATCCTGGACCTGAGGATCTTGAATTGGTTCCTCAAGCAGGAAAAGTTCAAGATGCTGACCCTAGCACAGGTGCTTTTGGTGTTGAACAAGGAAGACTGGATGGTGTCTGTCGACTTGCAGGATGCTTACTTTCATATCCCGATACTCAAGTCACACAGGAAGTATCTCCGGTTTGTGGTGGGATCGCAGCACTATCAGTTTGCAGTCCTTCCGTTTGGTCTTACTTCAGCACCTCGAGTCTTCACGAAGGTGATGTCGGTGGTTGCGGCAGAACTCAGAAGGAAGGGGATAGCCGTATTCCCTTACTTGGACGACTGGTTGATCAAAGCCAAGTCCCCGGAGCTTGTGTCGCATCATCTGCAGTCAACAACCCAGTTGTTGTTCGACCTGGGTTTTTCGGTGAACGAGCCCAAATCTCACCTAGAGCCCTCTCAGCGCCTCCTGTTCATAGGGGCAGTACTGGATACAACATTGGGTCGGGCCTTTCTTCCGCCTCAGCGGATTCAAGATATTCAGGATTTGGTTCCAATGTTTCGAAATGGAGCGGTAGTTCCAGTCCTCAAGGTCCTTCGTCTGCTCGGTCTGTTTGCCTCCTGCATTCTGTTGGTCACGCATGCTCGCTGGCACATGAGGGCTCTTCCGTGGTGCCTCCGAAGGCAGTGGTCTCAACACAAAGGGGATCTAGAGAGTACTGTCAAGATCTCCAGAGATGCTGCTGTGGATTTGAAGTGGTGGATTGCAAGCAACAATCTTTCACAAGGAAAGCCGTTCCAGCAGTCGCCACCAGTGGCCACAGTCATAACGGATGCTTCCACTCTAGGGTGGGGAGCTCATCTGGGGGATCTGGAGATCAAAGGCCTTTGGTCTCCAGAGGAACAGATGTTTCACATCAATCTGTTAGAGTTACGGGCTGTACGTCTGGCTCTCAAGGCCTTCCTCCCTTCCCTTCGTGGTCAGTCGGTACAGGTCCTAACGGACAATACTACCACGATGTGGTACATAAACAAGCAGGGAGGAGTGGGGTCGTACCTTCTCTGCAGAGAAGCTCTTCGACTATGGTCCTGGGCAAAGGACCATCAGATTTGCTTGATAGCAAACCATCTGGCCGGAGTCTTGAACGTGCGTGCGGACAGTCTCAGTCGCCAATTCTCGGCAGACCACGAGTGGCGTCTCCATCCAGATCAAGTCCGTTTAATCTTCCAGAAGTGGGGGTTTCCTCGGGTAGATCTGTTTGCCACTCGAGAGAACGCGCATTGTCCGTTATTCTGCAGCCTCCAGTATCCGATGCAGGGAGCGTTGGGGGACGCGTTTCAAATAACCTGGTGCGGCCAGTTGCTTTACGCGTTTCCTCCCATACCCTTGATTCCTCGAGTATTGAGGAAGATTCGCCAGGACCGGGCTCTAGTCATCCTAATAGCTCCGGATTGGCCAAGGAGGGTATGGTACTCCGACCTTCTCCAACTCTCAATGTGCCCTCCGCTCCGTCTCCCTTTCAGGG
Organism: Pleurodeles waltl; assembly: GCF_031143425.1. Classification (NCBI taxonomy): domain Eukaryota; kingdom Metazoa; phylum Chordata; class Amphibia; order Caudata; family Salamandridae; genus Pleurodeles; species Pleurodeles waltl. The sequence goes on from NC_090440.1 coordinate 1,285,344,744, forward strand.
CAGACCTCCTCTCGCAGTCGCAGGGGCAGGTTTTACACCCCAACCTCCAGAGTCTGCACCTACATGCCTGGAGATTGAACGGGGCAACCTGAGTTCCTTCTCTCTCCCGCCTGAGGTAGCGGATGTTATATTAGCGGCCAGGCGACACTCCACTAAATCTATCTACGCTAATAGATGGTCTAAATTTGTTGCGTGGTGTGGAGAGAGGCAGATTGATCCTTTGCATGCTCATCTATCGGACGTTTTGTCTTTTGCTCTGACTCTAGCGCAGAAAGGTTGTGCAGTGGCTACCATTAAGGGTTATTTATCGGCCTTGTCAGCCTTCATATGTCTTCCAGACCAACCATCTTTATTTAAATCCCCTATTGTTATCAGATTCTTGAAAGGTCTTCTAAATAAATATCCTCCAAAGCCATTCGTTATGCCGCAATGGGATTTGTCCTTGGTCCTGACTTTCCTTATGGGGTCCCCTTTTGAACCTATGCATTCTTGCCCCTTAAGGTATTTGGTTTTAAAAACAGTCTTCCTGATAGCTATAACATCAGCAAGGAGAGTGAGTGAGTTGCAGGCCTTATCAGTAAAGCCCCCTTATACAACTTTTTATGGGGATAAGGTGGTGTTGAGGACCAAGGCTGCTTTCCTCCCGAAGGTTGTTTCACCTTTCCATTTGGCTCAGGCAATTACTTTGTCCACGTTCTATCCTCCGCCTCATCCTTCCAAAGAGGAAGAAAGACTGCACCGTCTGGACCCAAAGAGGGCGTTGAGCTTCTTTATTGATAGAACAAAGGATTTCAGGCTGGAGGATCAGCTGTTTATTGGATACGTGGGCAAGAGGAGAGGAAAGGCAGTCCACAAGAGAACACTATCCAGGTGGGTTGTTCTTTGCATTAAAATCTGTTACTCTTTGGCAAAGAAGGATCCTCCTGAGGGCATTAGAGCTCATTCCACCAGAGCTAAGTCGGCCACTTCGGCCTTGGCCAGAGGTGTTCCTGTGGTCGACATCTGCAAGGCCGCAACTTGGTCGTCCCTTCACACTTTTGCAAAACATTACTGTTTGGATTCTGAGGTTAGAAGGGACGGCCATTTTGCACGGTCAGTGCTGCAGGATTTCTTGGTTTGACCATTTAGGCACCCACCGCCGGGCGTGGTACTGCTTTGGGACTCTATTCATTAAGTGAGGAATCCACAGGTAGTTGTATCCATCAGAAGAACGAGTTACTTACCTTCGGTAACGACTTTTCTGGTGGATACATTAGCTACCTGTGGATTCCTCACGGTCCCACCCGCCTCCCCGTTGCCTTTCTGGTCTTACCAAGTAATCCTTGAGTACGCTCCTCTTGGTCTTCGAGGGTGCAATAGATGTTGTATATAATATATTTATATATGTATATATGTATATATCTTTGTGTATATACTTGATGTGTATATATATTTTAAAAAGAGAGAGTTATATATATATATAAAAGATTTACAGTTATTCATGCAATGTTGTGTATTTTTACAATGTTATGGGATGTTGCATTGCTCTTTCATTGCATTGCCTGGGTGTTCTCATGCACGTAAAAAATGATTGGTACTGACGTCGGCACGTCGTCGAGGACCTCTTATTGCCTGTATGACGTCAGACGGCGTCGCGTGGGCTAGAGTGACGTCCTCGTCGACGTGCAGAGACTAGGAAGAAGATTTCCGTCGAATGCTGGCGCCATGGGAGAATTCATTAGGTGAGGAATCCACAGGTAGCTAATGTATCCACCAGAAAAGTCGTTACCGAAGGTAAGTAACTCGTTCTTCTAGAAAGCATTACACGGGCAGATGGAGCTGGCCTGGAAGATTTGCATATTCCTACTTTGCCTAGTGTGCCACATATCTCATTGCTTAAAGCAAGGTGTTGACCCAATGTGCTATATACATTTTGAGTTTTCCTCAGAAGTACCATAGATCAGTGGTTCTTAACCTTTTGACTTCTGAGGACCCCTGCTTAATCATTACTGGAAACCACGGACCCCCACTGAATTATTATTGGAATTGGGACACACACTATTATTACTGGAAGCTGGAGAACCTGGTCTAAACATTCTCAATTATTTGAACCGCTAAACGATACACAAACAATACAGAAACAAGCATTCATCAAACAAATACACAAATAATAAAATAATTTATTTAATTCACAATCAAATATAAGAAACATCGTAATTGTAATTTGAATAGGAGGGTTGGAGCAGTTTCTAAATTTAATTGAGGCTACTTATCGTCCATACTCAGCCAGTTAGAAAACTTTATTCGGCATATTGCCATAAAAATGCACGTGCATATATATGTATCACCATAAAAATACAATACTTATTACATAATTATTAAAACGAATATCTTCGATCTACTGATTTACAAGGACTATAAAATCACAACATGTCCCTTAGCCCTTCTAAATCAAAATATAATGGTTAATACTTATAAAATCATATGCAACAATTAAACAATATTTAAAATTGCATTAACAAATAGTCACATCAACTAGTTCATATCGATTTCTAATAACAATAGATGATTTGATAAAGCTTAAAATAGAACTACTCATTTGTTTAGATGAGAGGCTTTGAATACCAATCAGACCTTCCTTGTGAGAAAGAGTATGTAAGTTGCGCAAAATTGGTAATATAAAAGTTTTCCTAAGAGCTGAGTAAAGTGAGCAGAATAGAAAAAAGTGACAAGTGCTTTGTTTCGAGGTGTTATCGCAAGGGCATGGTGGTAATATTTTTTCCCACACACATTTTGTTGGAAACGCTACTCTAAAATGAATCGTATTAAATCTGAACAGTACAAGTAAGGAATATAGGGAGGGAAACGGAAACCAAACAAAATAGGGTTCTATCGAATTTGAAAATGAAATTTGTACATATAACTCGAACAATCTCAGTTTCTCTGCCGCTTGATACCTGAGATTCATGACATACTCCTTATAGTGGGATTTGACGATTTCCTCTGCATTAGCAGGCATAGACTCCGGATTAAGATACATAAACTCCAAGTCCAAATTTAGAAAGCAAGTTTGAATAAAATGTAACCATGGAATTTTGTTGTGGTTTGCTAACGAAGAACAGTCTTTTACACAGTCCTGTGTTAAAGTGGCCGCCGGGTTTAACATACTTTTATCCATAACAAAAGGGGGGCAATATCTATCAGATCAGCAATGTAACCAATTCCCAGCTCCTCATGGCATATAATATTCGCTACATTCTTGGGTACCATAAGTAGTCGATGGAGGAATTTGTTCTCTGCCCGTTGTAGTGTGATTGAGCTGGTATATCCCTAAAGGCCCCCCCCCATAAGTCGCCGCCGAGACACATTTGGATTTGTAGAGCGTAATGATCTGATGAACTAGTCAATGCCCTAGTCTACGAGCAAAACTGAAAATTGCTTCAACATTTCTTTCCATTTGTAAAAGCTTAAAATTCAGATGGGGTTTCCATGACAAAGAGGAACTTAAGTACAAACTTAAGTAACAAAAATCTTTCACCTTTGTTAGAGTGTTCCCCCCCCCCATTTTAAATCATTTATTGCGTGTTCTAGGACCACAGATCAAAACATGCGACTTTTTAAAATTAACTTTCAGATCAAGCTCTTGTGTATACGTTAAAAAAAGGTCCAGAAGGGTCTGTAGGCCATTAGCCATACGGGCTATTAAAACAGCATCGTTAGCGTACAGTAAAATTGCCAATTGTCTAAAACTCATCCTTGGGAAATCCTTACCATTTTGGGCTAGATAACTATACAAGCCATTGATATATAACAGAAATAAAAAAGGTGTCAGAGTACAACCCTGTCTTACGCCCTGATTGGATGCAAGGGGATGGGACCTTTCACCATGTTGACCAAACTGAATTGAAATGGTAAGATCAGAGTATAAGCGTTTGATCAGATCCAACAAATCTTGCTCAACCCCCATTGTATCCATTAGTGCCCACAATTTCACTCTGTTCACCGTGTCAAATACACTGGATAAATCTATAAAGGCTAAGTGGATAGATTCCCTTTTAGCAATAACATATTTGCTAAGGATGAGATGCAAGTTTAGGGCCTGATCCACTGTACCTAATCCAGGCCTAAACCCGTATTGAATTGGCGATAAGATGTTTGTACTTGCCACCCACTCCTCGAGCCGATTCAAAATTACGCTCCCAGGATCTTTGCCGTGGAGTCAATGAGGGAAATGGGTCTATAACAAAAGGGGTCAAGTCTATTACCCTTTTAAAATATTGGGACAATTATTGGCGTAAGCCACGATGAAGGAATAGAGCTTTGAATGGCACTATTCAAAACATTTGTGATTATCGGGACCCACAAGTCAGGTAAAGATTTAAATAATTCCACTGGTACCCCATCAGGGCCGGGGGCTTTCCCTAGTTTAATTTTGTTTATTGCCATAGAAATCTCATGAATCTCAAGTAAAATTCCACTCTTATTTGGAATGAAAGTAGCCAGTCCCGGAGAACCACATAACTCCGTGCCATGATTTGGGTCATTTGTGGACTGAAATACAGATGAAAAATGTTCTATCCAGGCCCCCTCTGGTATAAGACAGTCATCCTCCCTATTATCTTGTCCTGAAAAATATGGATGGTTAACCACCTTCCAAAATTGAGAGGGGTCCCACAATTCCGTAGCTGCCATGAGATCTTCCCATGCTCTAGTGCGTACTTCGTTCTTCCTATCCTCAAGAACTGACTTATATCGACCCCTAGCCTGTATAACTAAGTCACGGCTAAATGGAATAGTTTTAATAGCTGTTTTTAAATCTCTGTGGGCAGCCATACAGGCTTAATTAAACCAGCGTTGAGGTTTTGCACCTTTAGAGTGTTCAGCATACGTCAGTGCCTCAGAAATAGCATGACTTAAAGACTCATAAGCAGCTACAAGATGGACACAAACAGGTTGCAAAGACAGACAAATATTAATATGGGCCATATTTTATGTTATAAACTCCTCGTGAAAGGTGTTTGAATTTACTCTCTCCCACTTAATACGGGGGCTAAAATTTCTTTTAAAAACCACTTTCCCCTTACATACTGTCCTAGGTAAAATTGCCCTCGTTTTAAGGGCTAGTTTTATACTCAAGGGATTATGGTCACTGGCACAATGGGATATAATCTAAAAATACACAATTTCCCGATGGAGTGAAGGGCAGATAAGAATAAACTCAATAATGCTATCATTCGTGCTCCCAGTATAGGTGGGTATTTTCCTTATCTGAGTATTTGACGTATCCCTTGCAAAAATAAGATCGAATTTATAAATAAGGGAATTCAGAGCATTACCTACATTAGAGTGGATAAAGTGTGTAGGTGATTCTCTACCTTCTATAAGGGTTCCATATATATGTGGTAGTTCATAATTACACAACTGAACATTAAAATCTCCGACCCAAATCATATCAAATTCCCTTTCCTGGAGTTTCCCTGCAGAGTCTAAAAAATCTGTTAACTCTTCGAGGCTTCCTGACAAGGCATTACACGGAATGTTGTTATAAAAATTCAAAAGTAAAATATCCTTACACCCAGCCATTGATAATGAGACCACCATAAAAAAAGGCAGAAGACCAAATGAGAGAGACCTCGATTTTTGGGAGTAATAAAGACACAAGTACCAAAAGCCCACCACTTGCTCTGCCCGGTATGGATGGAAGAGCAGGCTGAAACACAGAATAATAACCATCCAGATAAAAAGGGGCCATAGACCAGGTTTCTTGGAAACAAATAATATCGTAAGTGGATACAAACTTCAACCATTCTTGATTTCCAACTTTAGATCGAAGCCCTACGATGTTCCAACTAATTAAGGATAGAGACTCAATACTTTCCTGGGACGTGTTCCTTGGCTCCTTATTTATAGCAATATCTGTTACATTCTGTGATAAAATAGCTGACTCATCAGACCCTGTTGATAATACCAGAGATATATGCCCTCCCATCATCTCATTCTCCTGCGGAATATCAATTGGAAGCACCTTCCCCTCCACTTGTCAATCATTAACGTCAAGGGGTGACAGATTTTGATTACCTTCAAAGTCGAGGGTGGAGTACCATGGTGGTACCTTCAGTGGATCTACATTTAGTTCGTAAGGAACCTTCATGGAGGGAATTGATAGAACAGTCGGCTTATAGAAAAAACGTAAAGGGTGAATTTTGATCCCACCATCCCCCTTCGCACACAATGGCAGGGTCACCAGCAGATAGTTAACCAAATGAAGGTCGGCAAAATTAATCACTAGGCAATCACCTTCATATGCTTTGTTGGACAAACCTACCCACTTCACCCTTCTTGCCATAATGATTCTACTATTTAAATTGTCTTGGCATCTACGTTTTCTCCTCATCCAGTGTGCACATTTCTTTATTAGAGCCTGACTGTCTTCTTTCGGAGTACAGTCAAGTGGGGGCACATTAGCTAAGACTAAAACATATGGCATACTGTCTGGCAGAAGCTGTAAAACCTCAGTTGGAGTGACAAATGATCTTGGTCTAAAGGCTATATCAGGTTTCAAAAGTGTGGTCGTACTGCCAGTCAGAATAGGCAAAGGATCTATAGGTAAGTCACCATGGAAGCCGCGAGTGGATTTATGATGAACCGAAGTTTGGTCGTAATCCATTAAGCAGTCAACTTGCTGTGAGTCTTTGTGATCGGACGTAGTTTCCTGGATAGAAGAAGCCAAAGGATTTATATAAGTTTTTGTAGTGGACTGTTGAGACAAAGATTTAAGAACAGTTTCTTGTAGCTGCTTGAATTTAGAATTAATTAATAATGTTCATTTCTCCTATAAGGCCACAAAAAGTGGTTTAAGAATTTGGTCCAAGTTGGGCATAGAGTAATAACCCTTTAAATTCCTACTGTCTAAGCCCAGTTCTCCTGGTGGTAAACTTATTGTGGAGAAATTATCAACCGGGGTATCCAATGATGAAGAAATAAGTTCCTTAGCATTTGGAACTTGTTTTAGCAGCTTGGTGCTTTTACGATGACCTCCAGCTTTCCTATTTTTTAGAAGGAGGAGAGATAGCAACTAAGTGTTCTATAGTGGCTTCATTGCATACATTAGGGGACTGTAGGGGGTGCAGCACATTAATTTTATCTTTAGGTTGAGGCAGGCCAAAATTAGAAGGGACAGTTAAAGAGTCTGTAGACTGTATATGAACCATGGGCTCCAAGGGGATTCTTTGAGATAAATTATTGGCCACCCCAATCCTTTCTTCTACTTGTCCAATTTCAGTTTCAATGGCCCCAATAACTGTAGATAAATAGCTATTTATTGATGATTGAATAGGCACAGCATGTACTCCTTCAGCCCCGGATATAATGTTCTTCCTTTTACCCATCGTATTCAGCTAGTAATAGGACAGACGCCCACAGTTAGCCAAAACAAATAGTAATAAAGCACCTCTTGCTGTATAACAGTTTCAAATACGTAGATGAGTAACCTACTCAATTAGCAGGTCAAAAATATGGCTTACTTCTCCTCTCTTCCTTGGATGCTGGACGCTCAAGACCTCCTAGTCTGCAGGCTTCGGGGGGGGGGGGGGGCCTCAGCCGGTCACAGATGGGCACAGACAAGCACACAAGCACAGGACGAGCCAGCGGGCGCGCTTTGCAGGTTTAAAGGGGCCTAGTCTCCTCCCCCTTGATCAGCTGGTACTCCGACAAGGCTGGCTGTTGGCGCGTCCCGCGAAGCGGGTGCGCTTTGCAGGTTTAAAGGGGCCTAGTCTCTGCCCCCTTGATCAGCTGGTGCTCTGGCAAGGCTGGCTGTTGGCGCGTCCCGTGAAGTGGGCGCGCTTTGCAGGTTTAAAGGGGCCTAGTCTCCGCCCCCTTGATCAGCTGGTGCTCTGGCAAGGCTGGCTGTTGGCGCGTCCATACTCTATTCTGTATGATGCACTTGCACTGCTCTCACAATTCATTCTGAGGATACTAACCTAAATTTTAGTCTCCAATTTCAAATTTGTTCACCTTTACAAAACATTTCGAACTTGAAAATTGTACATTTAGCTTCTTTATGTATATATCAGTTAATATAATATCATTCTCTATTATATCGCACCTCCCCCACCCCCCCCTAAGTGTGCTTCGCAGGCCCCCAGGGATCTCTGCACCACAGGTTGAGAATCACTGCCATAGATGATGATCAGTCCGTCCTCTATTATTAACCCTTTAGAGGGCTTCTTTTGCATACTAAATATGGGCATTGTTGCTGCATGTGGTATGACAATTCTTGATGTGATATGCTAGCTTGATCCGCTGATGGTACCTGCTTCGTCTTACTGAAGCTTCACCAAGCTTTTTTCAGTATAGAAAAGTCAAAATGATTGACATTGTCACCACTTGTTTAATAGGTTGGCTTAACACACTGCTTTGAGCGGGTCTAACTTACACTATCTTGGATTTTTCAACAGCTGGATGCCTTTTTATATAACTCCTGTAAACAAATATGTTTCCATCTACAACTTATAAGTGCTCAAAGTTTGAAAACACGAGTGATTGGCTACCTGTGTTCTGCCACTGTGGAAAACTAACTCTGTTATGGAAAAAAGGAGGCCAGAATAAATATGTAGATGCCTGTTCAGCCTACTCCGAAGGTAGCCATTATCAGTTAACGTTATTTATATAGCTATATTTTGTTTTGGAAGTGCCCTTCACCACCATATGGCACACATGCGTTTCCCTTTCGTTTCTAATTTCTGTGAATTAAAATTGGAGGGGAGAGGGTGATTGTGGGACGTGTGAGGGGGAACCACACCCATCTCCTCTCACTCTTCATAAGAACTCTATTATTCCTAATGGCTGCAAGGCTACTTGCAGACACATTGTATGAGAAACCTGCAGAAGTCCACAAACATCAAAATGCATGCATTTGCAATGTCGGAAGCATCCAACAAAGACAAAAGCCCAATGCACCAGAAAAGGTGTTGTGGAATAGTGGGAAAGTTAGAGGTTTAAAAACAGTAATTATCCCTCATAATCCATCATTTCCCCCAATTGATTCAATTTTGCTGTTCTACCTGAACTGTTTCCCAGTTCTGTCTGAGAATATGTGTAATTTGGAACAGCTTGAATCACAGTATGTTATTTATAGTGGAAAAAAACATTTATTCAAAACGGCTATCTCAGCAGCTTTTGTGAGGCAGTTTCCAGTACTGTAAACGTGTGGATCTGTACTCCGGAACCTGTAAAGCAGTAGAGAGTTCATGAGATGGCATATAAGCTTTAACTTGTGAGAAATATGTACGTGCAATTCTGCAGATATATATTTGTTAAACCTCTTTGAGAGGATGCCCAACATAGGTCCAGGAGAGACCTGTGAAGTGCCAAATTTTCAGGATATGCATATGGCATAAATGTACTAACAATCCGAACGGAAAACGTTCATGTAGTGGTTATCCTGAAATTATGACATGAGTCTGATTCTCCTGGATCTACTTCGGAGATGCTGGACTGATGCCTTTGATAATAACGCTGCCTGCATCTGCTACTTGCAAATATTGAAGCTAAACCCAAATGTTTCTCTATGCAAAGGCATTCACACACACACCATACCTTCTGTCCTTTAATGAACTGTGAAGTGACAGTATGAAACAAACATGCTGATTTGATTGGTGTGCCTTGCAAATATGTTCTACTAGTATCTAAAGAATCCACAATCAGGCAGTTAAGCGAGTTTTTCAACCGTATGTAGAACATCACCCAATAACATCCATTATCTTGCAACAGGCAAGTGGCCCTCACAAAAAAGATTGTTTTCTCTCTCTTCTCCCATAATAAATCAGTTTGAAGCTGCATTTAAAGTGGTCTCGCTTAATTTTGAGACAGGTTCTCAAGGTAGCTTAAAGGTATATGCATACCTAATGTTTGGGCTCCTGAAGGCTGTAACAGGACACAAAATGATGTCTAGCCCTTTTCTCTGTTGCTGAAGGGCCATAGCATACCATGTGTATTCGGGTCACTTAGCTTTAATCCCCATCAATGCATTCACATGATTCGAGGAGTTTGCTTTTATGGAGTATTCTTGCCATTGTTTTTTGATGCATTCTGTCAAAGTCAATCCACTGCTTGCAGACGGGAAGACATTGTCAAACTCCTTAACGTCTTCAAATTTCAGTTCAGACCCTTTGTCGTACTGGTTCTTAATTAATGTTGGAGACATGCTTGTTGCCCCTTTTGGTGAAAGCCCCACTGATTCCCGCCTTCAGCTTGCTCCGTACCGCTTGGGTTGAAGGTGCCAAAGTATGCTTTAAGAGGTAACCTCTCCTCTTTCTTTCGCTGGCCTGCCATCTAGCATCCCAGAGCCTGTGGAGTATAGTGCTGTCCCCCTCAGTCCACTTTGGGTCCAAGTATTCTTTTAATTCAGTAATCAATCGTCTTTTTGCAGTCCACTAATCCATCTCTGTGACATTGCAACGTTCTACCCGCTTTCTCACTTTCTCACAGAAATCCTTCAGTGCGAATAGAGACAGAAACAAGTGTGATTGTTCCTGCACTCTTCCCCTTTTTATCTGCCTATTTGAAGGCTTCCACTTTATTGCCCTAATCGGGGGTGCCGACCTTGTTGACCAGATCACTCGTTGCTCAAGTGTGCCTTCACACCCCTGCCCCGCAACCCCCTCCCCTCTCTGATCTTCCATCCCTAGCCCGTTGGAGCGTACCCTTACAGTGCTTCACTTTGCCTTTGTGGTTGAGCCTGCTATTAAGAGGGAAGGGGCATGCACCATTTCTTGCCTGCCCACTGGTCCCTAGGCTTTCCACCAGGGTATAGGTCCAGCTGCATAAGGCATGTTTCTGAAGCTGGGCCTCTGGACTTTCGGTCAGGCTGGCTGTAGGAAAGTACCATCTTGCCTGGCATGTTACCCCCATATTTCACTGTATATATGTTGTTTTAGTTGTGTGTGTCACTGGGACCCTGCCAGCCAGGGCCCCAGTGCTCATAAGTGTGCCCTGTATTTGTTCCCTGTGTGATGACTAACTGTCTCACTGAGGCTCTGCTAACCAGAACCTCAGTGGTTATGCTCTCTCATTTCTTTCCAAATTGTCACTAACAGGCTAGTGACCAATTTCACCAATTTACATTGGCATACTGGAACACCCTTATAATTCCCTAGTATATGGTACTGAGGTACCCAGGGTATTGGGGTTCCAGGAGATCCCTATGGGCTGCAGCATTTCTTTTGCCACCCATAGGGAGCTCTGACAATTCTTACACAGGCCTGTCAGTGCAGCCTGAGTGAAATAACATCCACGTTATTTCACAGCCATTTACCACTGCACTTAAGTAACTTATAAGTCACCTATATGTCTAACCTTTACCTGGTAAAGGTTGGGTACTAAGTTACTTAGTGTGTGGGCACCCTGGCACTAGCCAAGGTGCCCCCACATTGTTCAGGGCAAATTCCCCGGACTTTGTGAGTGCGGGGACACCATTACACGCGTGCACTATATATATGTCACTACATATGTATAGCGTCACAATGGTAACTCCGAACATGGCCATGTAACATGTCTAAGATCATGGAATTGTCACCCCAATGCCAGATCCCCCGAGTCTCTAGCACAGACCCAGGTACTGCCAAACTACCTTTCCTGGGGCTTCACTGCAGCTGCTGCCAACCCCTCAGACAGGTTTCTGCCCTCCTGGGGTCCAGCCAGGCTTGGCCCAGGAAGGCAGAACAAAGGACTTCCTCAGAGAGAGGGTGTTACACCCTCTCCCTTTGGAAAAAGGTGTCAGGGCTGGGGAGGAGTAGCCTCCCCCAGCCTCTGGAAATGCTTTCATGGGCACAGATGGTGCCCATTTCTGCATAAGCCAGTCTACACCAGTTCAGGGATCCCCCAGCCCTGTTCTGGCGCGAAACTGGACAAAGGAAAGGGGAGTGACCACTCCCCTGACCTGCACCTCCCCTGTGAGGTGCCCAGAGCTCCTCCAGTGTGCTCCAGACCTCTGCCATCTTGGAAACAGAGGTGCTGCTGGCACACCGGACTGCTCTGAGTGGCCAGTGCCAGCAGGTGACGTCAGAGACTCCTTCTGATAGGCTCCTCCAGGTGTTGCTAGCCTATCCTCTCTCCTAAGTAGCCAAACCTCCTTTTCTGGCTATTTAGGGTCTCTGCTTTGGGGAATTCTTTAGATAACGAATGCAAGAGCTCATCAGAGTTCCTCTGCATCTCTCTCTTCACCTTCTGCCAAGGAATCGACCGCTCACTGCTCTGGAACCCTGCAAAACTGCAACAAAGTAGCAGAGACGACTACTGCGACCTTATAACGCTGATCCGTCCGCCTTCTCAACTGTTTTCCTGGTGGTGCATGCTGTGGGGGTAGTCTGCCTCCTCTCTGCACTAGAAGCTCCGAAGAAATCTCCTGTGGGTCGACTGAATCTTCCCCCTGCAACCGCAGGCACCAAAAGACTGCATCACCGGTCCTCTGGGTCTCCTCTCAGCACGACGAGCGAGGTCCCTTGAACTCAGCAACTCTGTCCAAGTGACTCCCACAGTCCAGTGACTCTTAAGTCCAAGTTTGGTGGAGGTAAGTCCTTGCCTTCCTAAGCTAGACTGCATTGCTGGGAACTGCGTGATTTGCAGCTACTCCGGCTCCTGTGCACTCTTCCAGGATTTCCTTTGTGCACAGCCAAGCCTGGGTCCCCGACACTCTAACCTGCAGTGCGCGACCTCCTGAGTTGTCCTCCGGCGTCGTGGGACCTTCCTTTGTGACTTCGGGTGAGCTCCGGTTCACTCCTCTTCGTAGTGCCTGTTCCGGCACTTCTGCGGGTGCTGCTTGCTTCTGAGTGGGCTCTTTGTCTTGCTGGACGCCCCCTCTGTCTCCTCACGCAATTGGCGACATCCTGGTCCTTCCTGGGCCACAGCAGCATCCAAAAACCCTAACTGTGACCCTTGCAGCTAGCAAGGCTTTTTTGCGGTCTTTCTTCACGGAAACACCTCTGCAAGCTTCTTCACGACGTGGGACATCCATCCTCCAAAGGGGAAGTTCCTAGCCCTTGTCATTCTTGCAGAATCCACAGCTTCTTTGCACCCACAGCTGGCATTTCCTGGGCATCTGCCCACTCCCGACTTGATCGTGACTTTTGGACTTGGTCCCCTTGTTCCACAGGTACTCTCGTCAGGAAATCCATTGTTGTTGCATTGCTGGTGTTGGTCTTCCTTGCAGAATTCCCCTATCACGACTTCTGTGCTCTCTGGGGAACTTAGGTGCACTTTGCACCCACTTTTCAGGGTCTTGGGGTGGGCTATTTTTCTAACCCTCACTGTTTTCTTACAGTCCCAGCGACCCTCTACAAGCTCACATAGGTTTGGGGTCCATTTGTGGTTTGCATTCCACTTCTAGAGTATATGGTTTGTGTTGCCCCTATACCTATGTGCTCTCATTGCAATCTATTGTGACTGTACATTGCTTGCATTGCTTTCTATTGCTATTACTGCATAATTTTGGTATTGTGTACATATATCTTGTGTATATTTGCTATCCTCATACTGAGGGTACTCACTGAGATACTTTTGGCATATTGTCATAAAAATAAAGTACCTTTATTTTTAGTATATCTGTGTATTGTGTTTTCTTATGATATTGTGCATATGACATCAGTGGTATAGTAGGAGCTTTACACGTCTCCTAGTTCAGCCTAAGCTGCTCTGCTAAGCTACCTTTTCTATCAGCCTGAGCTGCTAGACACCTCTTCTACTCTAATAAGGGATAACTGGACCTGGTGCAGAGTGTAAGTACCCCTTGGTACCACTACAAACCAGGACAGCCTCCTAAACTGGCTGCCTCTAAGATTTCCAAAACTTTGGTGCTGGACCAGCATGGGCCTATGTTTTTGTCCCTATCTGAAGGGCATCACATCCTCTTCCTGGGTTTATTACATTGGGTGAGTCACTGCAGTCATTTCTTAAGATGAATGAACTTGCAGTATCAAACGTGGATTGCTTGTTACTCTCCTCCCCAACGCACCCCAAGTTCCCCTCCCTTCTGTTGAGTGCCCCGACTCCAGCCTGCGTTTGAATTTTTGATGAACATTATCCTGGTTTGTGGTTGGACACGCAAGACGACTCTGGTGTTTTCCAGGTTGCCAAATTCGTAGGCAGCTTCTAGCAGCCCCTGGGCCAGGGTTATTTAAATGTACTTGGGCCTTTGCAATTCAGTTAGTGGACAGTAGCATGCTTTCCTCTCCTTGCGTTAACGTTCCTGGCACGTATTTGTTGCCGAAATCTGACGAAACGTTGACAAATCGTTTTCGACGTACTTTTTTTTGACTGCTTAGCTCCAAGAAGGTTTCCACGTCAAGTACCTCATAAAATTCACGCTGGGACTTTAAAAGAGTTTCCAGCCTTCTTTTTCCCCCGATGATGCCACGCGCTTGAGAAATCCTTTTTTTCATACGAGGTCAGAGCTAAGTCAATAAAACTGTCCATAGACGTCCAGCCCTGTTAGAGCACATTCTCTCCTTTCCCAGGGCAATCTTCCACATGTTCTGATTTATTGTTACTTCTTTACGATTCCAAACTGCGTTGTTTTTCATTTTAGGCTCCTTTCGTTGTATATTTAAGGATGATAGTGTACTCGGTGTTTTTTTTCCCCAATGACAGAAAGATTTCACAGAAGTAATTTAAGACTTTTTTTTATCTTTTCGCAATTTTACTGCGTGCAGGCCAATCTTGGAAATACAGATTCAGTTCCTGATCACCTAACCCATAAATCCTTCACATCTGAGATGAAAATAAAGCAACTATTGAGATTATAGTATTTTAAATGAAATCCATTCCCGTTGAATCAGTTCTACTTAACGTGACCTAAAGCTGGCAGAAAAGGGGAAACTGCTAGAGATTAAAATGCAAGCAAGTATTCTCTGAAGTGAATCTGTAGCCATAAAAGTTTAATGAGAAAACAAAGTCCAGACGATAAAAATACATTCTAATACTTAATCAGTCAAGCCATCAATAGGCTCTGCTCCGTTGTTTGGCGTTTTTCTGTTTGTGACACTGGCATACCGAGTATAGTTTGAGGTCTGATTTTAAAAAGGGAGTGCGAGTAAAGTGCGAGTAAAGTGCGGCCCTCCGACTTGGGGCCAATTCTGTGCCTTGTTGTCTTCTGTGCACCTCACCTTACCATTACTGGGCACGAGTACCACAATCTTCTAACTAAACTGCTTTTCAGTGCATCTCAGCGAAACTTCTGTTCCTTGTGCCTTATTGTTTTAACATGTTAGGGTCCTTTGGTGAATGCACATATTTTACCTTCCATATGTGGCCCACTTTGTACCTTGTCTACATGATTTAAAAGGACACTTTTTTTAATGATTTGAGGGGTTCTGCAACCTCCTTTTTGTAAACAGTGGCGCAAGAGGAGGTTTCTCGCTGCCCTTAAAAACAGGTTTATCCCACCTTCCCTTCTCTTTTCTACTTGAGCTGTCTGAATCGGATACACACGATTTCCTGTGACATCAGCCCTATGGGCTTACTTTGTTCTGTGTGCACTTAGCCACCGGATCCTGCAAGGCATACTGGGAGCTGGATAAACCTGTTGTGACCACCAACAGCCACACCCTGTTAGAAGCAACAAAAAAACTGCTGCAATGGGAGTGGTTGCGTTTTGAACTGTTATGTTTCAGTAACTGGAATCTGCAGTGGGCTGCTTCCCAGCTGCCTTGGAATTGAAATATAGGCTGGAGGTCTGCTTCAGTGTCCTCATCTGAGACCTGTATGAACCCCACAGAATAGATTTTTGAAAGATTTCTGAGGAAGGTTCTCCGCCTCCTCTGAATTAGTGCTGAGACACAAGGAACCCTGTCATTTTCTACTGTCCTATATTGCAGCTCTTGGATGATTGGCCCATCCTGCCATCTAATTCAGCAAAAGCTAATCAAAGTGTCTAAAAGTACCATCTACTTTTCACTAGAGATCAGATGACAACTATCCTGTCACAGTCTTCAAGAGTTTGTGAGCCTGCTTCCTTATAACAAAACCTACCTGCACTACCTAACGATTTTTTTCATCTGTGGGACTCCCTGTCACCCTTTGACATCCACTAGCTACGCACTATCCAGTATTCCTACTCTCCAGTTCCAGGCCAACAACCACCAGCGCTCAGGTGGTGAGACACCATCACAAACTCTCACCCTCTGAGGTTGACTGAATCTTTGGACTTGGCGAAGAGTGTAGTAGTCAGAATCATTCAATCACAAATCAGTGACATTATACCATAAACAGTACTAACACCATAACAATTTGAGCACTAAATCAAACTCCAAACCAAATAAAGATTCAAAGCTTTATTACAATCCCCAAGTTAATGTCACGTAAATGGTGCACAAGCTAAGTTATAAACATACTGGAAAAACATGTACTGTTAAACATTCCAAATAAATAATATAAATTAGCAACAGTACAATATGCATATAATTTTTAACATTCAAAGCAGATGATGGTGACATCAGTAAATCATCAAAATACAGTTTTAACATTCAGTTTCAGAGCTGGGCCAGTCTTAGCACTAATCAGAATTGGGACGTGTGTGGGAACGGGCTAACACACGAGGGCAAAAGCAAAAATAAAGAAGTCAAAAATAATGTGGAAAACATCTAACCAGGACAACTAACTCTTAAAAAAAAAAAAAAAAAAAAATATATATATATGCTGGAGTAAGTGACTAAGCTAAAAATGTAAATAAGAAGCCACATTTAGTTATACTTCTCCTCATGGAACAGCATTCAGGATAATTCCACAGGAACAGTCACCTTCTTCCAATGCCAGTTGACAGCAGCATCAGGACAGTGCAGAACACGAGCTGCACACAGGACAGATCAGTTCAGAATTAGTTGGCATAATTAGTACTGAACCACATAACATAATAGGGCAGTTAGGACTATGATGAGGAAACTTATC
The DNA here is from genome assembly GCF_031143425.1 of Pleurodeles waltl. Classification (NCBI taxonomy): domain Eukaryota; kingdom Metazoa; phylum Chordata; class Amphibia; order Caudata; family Salamandridae; genus Pleurodeles; species Pleurodeles waltl. The sequence goes on from NC_090440.1 coordinate 1,285,361,661, forward strand.
AGGAAACTCTGAGAAGAGATGTGAGAACAGGCTTAGAACAGAAGTAGACAGCTTCCAGACAGTAGGAAAACTAACTCTCTGTTCAGTTTCAAAGTTCTTCACTCATTAAAATAACCAAAATCCATTTGATTGGTCCCTCAGGCAGGCACCACCAAGTTCTGATACTTTTAAAAAATCTTCTCAGCAAAGGTGCATTGTTCATACTATGACTACATGCAATTCTACCGAAATATTACATTTTCTAATAATTTGCTACTTACAGTTCTTTTCTCAGGACCCACAATAAACTACATCAATATTCTTTCACATCAACGCTGTGATTTCCTGTCCGATTCGACAGCTAGAATAAATACTGTTACATTCACTAAATTTTAAACGTGTTCTTCTCCTGCAGTTCAATAGAACATTCAACATTACATTAGCATCCTAGACAAATGATTCAGGTCACAGGGGATGGGATAAATACATCATTTTCCATTGCGGCTTGCAAAATGAACCTTCAGGTCTAATCAAGTGAAGGAAGCCTAATTGCAAATATTATTCATGTTGTCACAGCAATTTTAAACATTTTTTTTTTATCATGTTAATGGTATTCATTTAAATCAGTACAAGTGCATTTCATTCATATGCAATTAATACTCTTAATACATGTTATTTGTACTGTTTCTTACTAAAATAATACTTTCATATTAATATTCATTAATAATTCATTCAAAATACAAATGCACAATGTCTTCATGTTAAACGCAATGTTAAAATGCGAATGGTAGGCATAAATGCCCACCACTATTTAGACATGTACACTTTCATTTCTGCGTTTTCTCTGTTAGGCCTTTAAAACTATAGGTTTATTAGCTGCCATATGCTACTTCTAAGCCACTAGTTTATTAATAAAAACTTTCTGTCTCTCACTTGTTAGTGGAACACATAACTTAGGGGTTCCAGAGAGCTGTTTATCCCTTTATTTGTGTAGGTAGGCATAACATATCCATCTTTGTGTCACAACACTGACTCCTTTTATTTATAGGACCTAATTTCTGGACTGTTGCCCAAGTGTTGCTAGCACCATAGTGTTGCAAGGTGGCTGACACTTTTGTATTTAGTAAACGCTTAGACCGCAGGCTGTTCAGATTTTACTGATCAAAATATTGTTAAAACTCAAAAGTGAACGTTAGAAAAATATATAAACAGTTTAAGGCTTTGTCAAAGTTTTCATGAAGTTGCCTGAAGAATGTTGCGTATTTAATAGTGAGCAACAAGGACCATCAGGAGGATAATTGGTATTAGGATCCGCTCCCACAGAGTTGCTTTGGTCTATTGTTTCAATGAAAGAGGATCACAAACCTGTTTTGTTAAACATCACATTACCAAATGCAGTGTGATCGTTATTATTTTAATGATTGGAACCGTAACTTTTGTGTAACTTGGGTTTTCAGGGTAAATACCTTGTGCTTATTTTGTGGGATACATTTAAAAAAAAAAATTGTTTCCTTTTTACTGTACATTAACATTTAAGGTGATATTTTTTAAAATAAAATTCTGGCAAGAGTTTTCACCTTTTATCGAGAGCAAGACTTTGAATCTGAAGCATCCCTCTTGGAATGCTGTACCACGCTACCTCCAGGCATCAGAGAGGCTTTGGAGCCTCCGTTTTCCGCCTCAAACCAAGTACCTAGGTCTAGTACACAGGGAAGACCTGCAGTCTCACCCTATTTACCAATATAGGTGGTACCAGAATATGGAAATATTGAGCATGCGTGTGTCATGGTCATGTTTCCAGACGCTGCCTGGGCATTTTACACTGAAAATTATTTGGGGTTGTTTCAACTTTAAAGGTCCCTGTAAAAATCTATTCTATTGTATTCGAACGTTAAAGCTGTTCGTCAGCTTTTTGATAATGTAATGTAGAATATACATTTACAGTTCTGCACAAAGACAACTGGCTTGTGTGTCTGCATATAAACAGAATATCTTTCTAAATGTTTCCGTAGCAGATCATTAAAAACATCCTTGAGGATGCAGTTAACCATTCTTTTCCCCATAATTATCGGCAAAGGGTGTTGAAATTAAATGGATTATGAGTCTAGTATTGCTGAGGGGAAAAGTGGTGGCTGGAGAACGAGGAGGAGGTTTTGTGAGTTTGATATAATTGCTCTAACAAACATTGCGGCTTCCTAGAGTGCCGTTCCTAAAGCTATACATATTGGCGTCCTGGGGCCCTTGTTGCCATTGTGGCCGATTCTCATTGTCCTCTAAATTGAGATATTTCACTTCCATCTGGTTCTGGCCCCGGTGCAAATGTGCATCTCTGGGATGTAAAGAGCGTGAACAGCGTCGAGACCTGAGGAGGCTTGTGGATTTCAGGATTTAAATTACCATTTGAAATCCATCCCGTTTACACCACCGAGCCTCCCTGCGTGTGTACAGAACTTTCCAACTGAGCCAGCTTAAGTCATGTGGTGTGCCCTACTTTGATCACTGTGTCAGCCAGCTTGTCAGGCCACTTGCACTATTCACATGGGACCGACCCGTTTCTCGTTTGTGTCATAGACACTTTCACCAAGTGGGTTTTTCATTGCTAAATGAGGTGGGCAGGGGGGCACATCTGCCAATTTGTATGCCTTTGGTGGAAGTCTTAATTTTATGTGAATCTTTCTTATTTCACTCCTGTGGTGAAGCAAACCTCGAGGAGATGAAATAGTTTGGTTTTTGCCTCATTGGTTCCATTTGTGGGCATGCTGGTAGCGCACAAAAGCTGTCATTCAAAAGTGAATAGAAGTTTTTAACGTACATAAATCCGCATTCTACAAGGAATTAGTTCGTACCAAGCATCCGTGTTCCATGCGACTTCTCCTTTATTGAGAAAAGCTCTTCTCAGTCATTTAGGTGCTTGAAGTCACGTTTCGTGTGAACTTTCCGCCAGCTCTTTCCATCTGCAAGAAAATGTAAACTTGAGTTTAGCTCTGAATAAAAAAAATATATATATTTATTGAATTTTCTTTTTTTTGTTTCCCTTCACCAGTTGCTCTGAGGAGGTTTCTACCTGTTATCACTCACCAGCCTTAGGGATCAGTACAATGGCTGCTAACAAGAACAAGAACCAGAGCTCGCTGGTGCTGCACAAGGTGATCATGGTTGGCAGCGGTGGTGTCGGCAAGTCAGCTCTCACTCTGCAGTTCATGTATGATGAGGTAAGATGACTCTAGCACTGCTGCTATGCCACCAACTACACTTTTTTACATACCAAGATATTTTTTTAACCTTTGCCATAGCCCTAGGTTTTTCTTAAGTTGAGTAGCAACTTCTAGCGATTTTGATACATTTCCAGCAAAGAGCACCATAGGGTGGGGAGACGTGCCTTCATTCACAGGAAGAGCTTTCCATGTGAAATGGGAAAGCAGTTTCTCTTTCCAAAGGTATTGACTCAAACCATTGGCGAAGGATTTCCGTTGTGCCGCTTGCACCATAATGGCAATAAAAAATGCAAGAAGGGGAAAACATGACACAAAGCTTCCTTCTAAGCACCCACACATGGACTCCATCCTAGGTAAAATCTGTCTGTCCCCATCCCTCCTTCAGTTCCGGAAAGAACCGAAGACTACTTTTCTTGTGCAGCATCGAGCCGTATGGGAAACCTTCCCACAGCTGAACCCTGAGCATGTAACCTCCCCTAGCCCTTTGAATACTGCACTATATCCTGATCACCCATCTGCATACCCCTTCCCGTTCAGTCTTCCTTCATGCCTTCCTTAGGACCTTTTACTTTCTCCCTCTCTTTTATCCCTGGCCCAACGCCTACCTTCCAGCCTACAACTTTAAATTTCTCTCTGTAACATGTTCCATTGTTTGTTGTTAGGTTTGCTGTATGTAACACGTCTGTCTCTAAAGCATGCACATTGTCAGTACTGTACTCTTGAACCCGAGTGTGCTATACTTTATGCCATATGATTATAATTGTTACACTTTAATTTTCTCCAGGGAGAGATGGGTGAATTTGGTCATTGATGTTAACCAAAAATCATGCTTTTGTCTTTAATAGTAATTTTCATTAGAAAGTGTTCAAGGCTACATTAACTTGTAGTCGCTCAGGCTTGTTTTTCTAATCCTGCTATGCTGGCTGGCTGTTTCATGTTAGAATTAATGCTGCCATTTAAATTGGCCTTTTGGAAACACAGGTAGTTTAATGATGCAAGCTATGATGCAAGCAAAAAAATGAGCGTTTGTCCAAAGTCTTGAAAATCTAAAAGAGCAGCTTTATGAGCGTCCCAGTTCAAGAATTTTCTGTTGTACTGACATGTTTGTTTAGGAAGTACAGGTGAGACATGGTCCATGTCTTTCTATATAAAGAAAGACAGTACATCAACAACAAACACTATAAGGTACATCCCACTTGCTGTTTCCCCCTGTTCACCTTTGAGGATTCAGCCTCCAGACTGTAGGAATGCACTGGGCCCAGGGATAGTCTCAGCTTGTATCCTGTTTTAGCTTAGTTCATTATGCACAATTACAGAACCCGGTTGCACCCAAGAAATCACCCGTTGCTGGTTCTGAGGCAATCTCTTCCAATACAGTCGCCCGTGGGGAAAGTGCTTTGAAATTAATATTGCTGACTGGGAACTGACCACAATACCAAACTACCCAAGAAGTTCTTCTCCATTAATTGGATCAGTTCTGCATCGCGGGATCCTCACTGTTAGTCATAAATCGAGAATATTCCCGCACATTTGCAGGGACCCCGGGACACTTTCTGTTCAAATATTTCAAGTCAATCTGTAGATGGGGATAGACACCTCCATGTCCATAAAAACAGGCCTTGCTTTTTTGAATTTTTTTTTTAACCAGAAAAATGTATCTTGTAATAAAGTAAGACCAGTTCGCAGCACCCACTTGAAGGTAACGTATGGTCATTCACAAGGAACCTAAATGCCCTACCAAAGGAGTTTCTTATACTTTAAAGTGGAAAAGAGTTGTCAGTGTGCTTCCATAACAATAACGATGCATAAAATGTCAAGATGCCTTTTTGCCTTATTCATTTGGCTCAATCAGATCTACAATTCAATTCCATTAAAATTACCTTAGCTGGTTTTACAGCATACAGAAAATAACCTTCAGAAAATCTTTCTTCACTATGCCAGTTATAAAAGATTTCTTGGAAGGATAGAAAAAACATTTTTCTTCCCTCCTCCACTGGAGTTAAATCTAGTCTTATCTAAACACATGGCTCCTCCTTTCAAGCCAAAAACCTAAATGCAGCACCTTTCTTGAAAGGTAAGTTTTTAGGGTAGCAATTGTCAGCAAGGAGATTAGTAAGATCCAAACTCTTTCCTCTGTAGGCCCATACAGAGCATTTCAAAATATTTGGGTAGTGTTAAGAAAACATCCATCGTTTTTACCCTAGTTTGTCTAAGATTTTCACATATATCAGACAATCTCACTTCTAGTATTTTTCATAATCCTTTGGCAGCCGAAACGGCCCTTCATTTGTTAGATGCTAGAATTCCTACATTTTATTTGGACGGAACGAAGTAAGTTCTTAAAAGAAATCAGTTGCTATGGACTTCTGAGATTGGGTATGGCTTCCCCTAAACAAACCATTGCTAGATGAATAGTTTTTTGTATTACTCTTTGTTACCAAGACTCTTCCTGGTAAGCCTAGAGCTCATTCTCCATTTAGCAAAGCAGCATCTGTTGCCCGGATAACAAAGGTTCCATAAACAAAAATGTACCAAGCAGCCACATGGAAATCTGTTCATATGTTCTCCATGCATTATTGTTGGGATAAGGATCTAAGAACTGACACTTTATTAGGTTATTTGGTCAGGCAACACTAAAAAAATCTTTTTAACGAAGTATATTCTGACTTGCAATACCATTTGTTAAAATATCTCTGTAAATCATTTTTCTTATAACTGTGCATTGACACCCATGGGTTATGGATATGCTTCCTACTCTAATCTATGTTCATGACAATCAGTGAGGATCCTATGATGCAGAGGGAAATGTTACTTACGCGTAATCCTAGTTCTGCATCCTACGTATCCTCACTGAAGTCGTAGTCAACCCTCTCTCCTCTCTGGTTATCAGTCCAAGTATTTTCTTTCTCAATTAGGGCATATCACCATTCAAAGAAAATTGAGGCTGTGAGCGAAATTCCAGTACAGTGCACACTGGGAAGGGAAGCTGCTGACTTTATAAAGCAACAATGTAATTTTCTCGGCAGATTTTGCACTCTTGACCTGACAGGAACCTATTACTTAATTTTTCTCTCACTGTATGTAGGTAATATTTTCTTTTGACAGGGTGCAAAATTGCCTTCATCAGTTGATGCATTGTGGTCTTACTGTGTCAAATTTGACCCTTTTCTGGTTAAAAAAATCTGTATTAGTAGGCTGTTCCTACTGATACAGGAGCTACCACAAACTTTTCGAACATTGAGGTGCCTTTCCTCCATCTACAGATTGGTTCTAAATATTTGGAAAGAAAGTGTTGCATGGTACCCGCAAGTGGGTGGGAACATCCTATGTTTATGACTTTAGTGAGCATATCTACGATGCAGGAGTGAGATTACCACTATGCTACATTTCCTTGTAAAGCTTAGCCGCCACTGTTGGTTCTGGTAAATATTTTGACCTGCAGATTATAATTCATAGTGATGGCACAGTGGTTTAATTCAAGCACCTCACCTGGATGCTAAACAAGTCTCAATTAAACTACAGCCATCACCTGTGCACCATCTTCTCAGTGCCACCTTCAGTCAACCAGAGCTCCTGCTGTGTACTCTGGTTATGAGCTATAATAGTCCTACTCTCCCATGCTGGAAATGAAGGCAGTGTAAGTGTCCACTATCTTATATGCATTTGGTATCTGTCATATTTCAGTGTCTCTGAAGAACAGAAAACTCTGATAAGGGTCTTCTAAGTCTGCTATGATTCACTTGGTCAACCCAGGAATATTTACAGTGGTTTGTTGCCTCATATTCCTCCCTTCTCTATAAATCCTGGAGAATGAATAGTGATTTTTACTGCTCCATCCACCCATTCTTGTTGAGGGGAATACTACACAGTCATCTTAATGGTGTGCTTCAAGCATATGCCCCCGGTACCAGTCTCCTTAATATATTTGTTTCTGATCGAGTTCCACAAAAGCATGCATCCACCTCATTAAAGGATGTCTCTGACAAAATCTCTGCTCATGTTAGTCTCCGTTAGCGATACTAGAATCTTTAAAGGAGACACAAATATGATGCTGTTAAAAGCACAGTGCCTTCATTGGGCGTACCTTAAGGGCAGGTAGTCTTCTTTTTTCAGGAAAAGCCATTAGCCACTTTGAACTAGATTGGAGATGGGATTGCCTCCTGGTCCAAAACCTAATCTATTTTGTCTGCTCTGCTTTGAAACTCATATGGTGGTGATTTCAGTGAACTAGACTTAGATAACATTCATGATAATTATCTGCTGCCTAACATATTATGCCCCTAATACAAATGGGCTGATGTTGCCACTTTCCGTGTAGAACAAACCCTTGGTTAATTTGTCCTGATGGTCGACACTAGAGATCGAGATGTATGATGCTTGTGACCACCAAAGATCTCCTTAAACTATCCCAATAGGTAAGATGACTTTATTCATAGGCCCGCCACAAGGTTAAAATAGAAGAGTCGTTTACCATTTTATTATATCGAAATGTTTCTGCTTTTCTGCAAGCCGGCTGAATCTAAGAAAACACATGTGCATTGGGCGATTGAACTGAGAAGCATCTCAGTAGCTACTTGGCCTCAAAGTGATTACTGCACGGCAGCAATAAACCTTGAATTCTAGATGGGTAACTGTGAATAACAGGGATATTTTTTATTAACTGTTTCTGCGTGACATCCTGAAATGAGTGAACGTCATAGCTGCCCTATGAGATCACCATCCCATATTTTTCCACAGTGAGGAGACCAAAGATATTAGGTGAGATACTCACAGCTTTCCCTTTTCCCACTTGCTACTTTGAGGACTTTTCCTGAAAAAGCCCCTAGGCAGTTAGGCCCCTTCCATTGCTGTCTAAAGTTCTTGGGTTCATTTGCAGTCCTACTTACCAGCTTGGAAAAATATCCATAAGAGACGGGAATAGTAGAGCAACTGTTGAACTATAAGTATTAATTACTACTGGTGTTAAGTGAAGTAGTGATCAAGTATTTTATAACCTAGATCTGCTGCTGAATACATGCCCCTAAATTCTGCCTTTAAGCTTCTTGAGCAGCAGAAGAGCTGCATGCTTAGATAAAGCCACTGATTAGGAATCTTAAGGATCCATAGAGAAGGCATCGAATGTCTGTTTGCCTAAGTAGCACCATTGCATTGTCTCAGATCTGCCATTGCAGGGCCTATGGTGCAGTTTAATACTGTGATTACACCATTACTGCCGCTACAACTTCTTATTTAAAGCCCTTTGCTAAGCCTTCAAACTCCCCTTTTTCTCCTCACAAATCACCCTTAAGGTAGGCCCTAGGTAACCCATAGGGCGTCAGGGTGAAGTTTATTTTAAAGTTGGGACATGTACTATTAAGCTTTACACGTTCTGGTAGTGAAAAACTCCCAAAGTTGCTTCTCACTAATGTCAGGCATACTCCTCTCATAGGCCAGCATTAGGAATTCCTTCATAAACATTTTAGTTCTGACTCCTGATCTGAAATTAGTAGTTACATCATGTTTCATAACTTTGGAATGGTAATGATGAATCCTCTTTACTGGTGAGGTAGAATTTAACATTACTATCTTTGAAGTAGCACTTTTAAGTGGACATTCTCTGCAATTACTGTCCTGTGTGCCTTACAGTCTGTCTGCTATCACGTCTGGATAAGTGACAGCTCCACTTTATGCATTCCCGCCAGACAGCCACAAACACTGGACAGTTAAGTGTGGCTGAGCATCAAGCTACACACATCTGCATTGTGATGGCTGGTAGGGAGGAAGGGGCCCCACTACATTTCAAAGGGGTAGTGGCCTGACCCCACACAAAGGACTGATTACCCCCCACAGAAGGTCTGGAAGACAGGACTGGATTGAAAGGATTACTTGTGCACTTCAAAACCACTCTTTGAAGTCTCCCCCACTTCAAAGGCATTTTTGAGAATAAATATTGGGTCTGTGACCCACCCAAATCAGACACTTCTGGAGCTGAACCCCCTCAGAAGAACTGCTGTGTTGCCCAAAAGGACTCAACTGGTCTGCTTTTCTGAAAGGGCTGCTCTACCGCTTGTTGCACTGCTACCTGCTACTCTCTGACCCCACTGGAAGGACCTGGCCTTCCCTCCAAGAGTAATCTCCAAGGGCTTGTTAGCTAGCCCCCCTGTTCTCCCCGATCTCTCAGGGACATCAAAGACCTTGCTACCAGCTTAATCGGCTTCACCCCCCTCCCCTTGCCATAGCTTCCCTACGATCATCAGCGCTCTGCTCTGGTAGGCTCGTGCTGCCATATGGTGATGGTCCACGTTGGGCTCAGCCCCTTTTGTTCTGCCGAGATACTGCTTGCTGCCCCTCATGCCGGTTATCGCCTGTTCACACCCTCAACATGAGTGTGAACAGCTGTCCTGAACTGTGTACCGAGTGAGGGTACCGTCGACTGGGTTGCTGCAATCGCCGCAGCTGCACAAGTGACTCCCCTCAGTTCGGCCCTCCCTTTCCGCCATGCTTAATTGCTGATCGACGCTGAGAATCCAGTGCTGATTCCCATTTCCAGCCGAAGGAATCTGCTCGTGGCAGACGCTGAGGCCCCAGGGGCAGCATACAGCACCAAAGAGCAGTGCCGGAATGAGCCAACATCCTCACTTGAATCCCCCTCAAGGTACTTTGTAGTCACACCCGAAGTGGGAGGATTCTGCTTCAGATCAGCTTAACCTAGTCCTGCGGCAGTGCACAGAATTACTATGCGATTATTTGGGACCGGGTCCAAGTGGTCCACGCTTTCACTTGATCAAATCACCTCTTTTATCTTTGTCCATTGAATAGTAATATCTCTTAATCTATTGATGGAAATGTTGTCATTTTGGCCCCGGTGTGGAGTCTTTCTATGGTGTGTTCAGTGTGTTACCGTATGAGTTATTGCACAAATACTTTACACATTTCCATTTAAGTTAGGCCTGCCTGCTCTGTGCCAAGCTACCAGAGGGTGAGCACAGGATAATTTAGGTTGTGTTGTGACTTACCCTGACTAGGATTGTGATCCCTACTTGGACAGGGGCAAACCTCTGCCAGCTAGAGACCTGGTTGCCAACAATGGTGATCTGCTGTGAGGATAGGACTTGTGTTTGTGCAGTGTCATACAGTAGCTACATGTACACTACCCATCCACATTAAAGACTATCTCAAATTTTTCTGCAATTTTTCCCTGCTTCGCATTTTTGATACATCATGTCGCTGGCTGGTTTTGCAAGTGGAACCATGGAGTTTGAACTGGCCTAGCTGGAAGTTTATACAGTTAACCAATTGAAAAACATCTGCAAGAAAATGGGGGTATCTACCTGAGGAGCCACAAAGAAGGTGGAGTTTCAAATGGCACTCCGGGGCTGGGCAGTGGCCTGCTCCCAAGAGAATGACAAGTTGGAGGAGCCTGTGGAGGGCTCTGACGAGGTACTATCTGTAGCAGTTTAAGGGGAACACCATTGGATTTTTGGCCCCTGTGAGAGTTGGGATCAGTGTCTCCAATTATGGCCTGTTCCCAGAGGAGAGGGGAGAGAATTCCAGCTGCAGTTGGGAAAACTGAGAATGGAATCTGAGGACAGAAAAACTGAAAGAACCTTAGCAGAGAAGACACTACTTATGACTCATGAACTGAGTCTAAAAGAGCTGGACATTCAGGCCAGGCACTCAGAGTTCAGCAGTGATCATGGCACAATACATACAGTACCTGATGGCGAAAAGAAGGTTTGTATACCCAAGGATCTGGTGCCCAGTTATGTGGTGGGAGATGACATTGATAAGTGTTTTTCTGCTTATGAATTTGAACTGAAGGTCCAGAGGGTTCCTGAAGAGCACTGGGGTGGGTCTGTGGAAGGACATGCCTACACTTGGGAGGAACGCACTTCCAACACTAGAGGTTGGGGACAAAATCAAGTGCACCTCAAAGAAAACTATCTTGGTTACCAAACTAGGGCTGACTCCCGGGAAGTATCACCAAAGATTCAACGACCGCCAGAAGCTCCCCAACCAATCCTGGGTAGATTTCATTGATCACTCCAGTAAGACACTAAATGGCAGGTTGAGGGGCAGCAAAGTTAATGATTATGTTAAGTTGTACAGTTTAATCATGAGGTAGCACATGCTCAGTATGTGTTTTACAGGGTTGTGTCAGCACCTAGTTGACAGTAAGCTGGGTGACCCCAGAAGCTTGATGAGGAGGCGGACCTCAAGGCTAGCACCAGAGTGTCCAAAATGATAGGGGAAGACCACCCTAAGGCTGTCAGGCCAAACACTGTTATTGAAAAATTCACAGACTTGTGCCTGCTTAGAAACGAACAGGGATTCATGTGTACTGTTGTAGAGATGGGCTTTGGGGGACATCCTTTGGGAAATCTGAGGTACATCTTGGGTGTTGACCTGCTTTGTGTGTCTGCAATGAGGCCTGGATTAGACTGTGAATGTAGCAGGTAAATGTGGCCTGTATTAAAATACACTGCAAGGCCAGTGTAATCCAGATAGAATCATCATGTAGCACTGTTTTAAATGTTTAGCTTCACTTACATTTGATTATTATTGTGTTTGTGTCGAAGCTCTGACCATAATAAATGAAAATTCTTTGCCTTCTTTTATCTCCTTCACCATGTCTTTCCATCAGCCAAAGAGTTAATGAGGTAATGAAAAAGTGCGTGCAATAGGGGCCAACATGGAAGGGGATTCAAAAGTTTGGATCAGCATACCAAAAAATTGAGATCCTGTACTAGTGCCTCTTGATTCCTCACTCAGGCTCTGGACGTGACAGAGTACTCTTCTTGGTGCATTAATGCCTACTTTAGATGTGAAATCAAGGACAGCTTGTGGGGTGTGGGGACGTGGCTTAAGGCTGATGGCGACAGCAGCAGCTTGAAGAGCTCCTGAGCCAGGGGCCCAATATTCCCGTATTCTGGTGTGCGTCCACTTCTAGAGACCTGGCAAGGTGGTGAGAACACGCTGAGAAAACTAGCAGGACCTTTCTGAACTAGGAAAGGGTGCGGAGCGGGCCTGAGCGGTGAGGAGAGAGATAGCGAGGCGGCAGACTGAGGAAGACAAGATGGCGGCCCGAGAGCCGAGGTTGTGCCTGAGTCCGACTGAGGAGGCCTGGAGCTGCCTTCCAGAGAGTTGGTGGCAACTGAGAGACTGGAAGACCCGGGGGAAACAAGGACGTTGGCAACAAAGTCCCACCCCGCGGGCCCCGGAGGAAGACATGAATTGTGAGGTGACGTGAGAGAGAGGCAGCCGGCCAGTGGCATTAGTGCTGAGGGTCCGCAGCTGCTACTGTGGAGAAGATGGATGCCACGCAGGCCCTAACAAAGGGAGGTAGCAGTTAGCGCAATCAGTCGTTGACCAGAGTAGTTGGGAAGAGAAGATAGAAGCTCAGGGGATTAGGAGGAGAACTGCAACAGTGGGGCAAGGCGGGGCCTCCCCTGCACTGAGGAGGGATGATACAACTTCACAGACGGGAAACTACTGATGAAGGAATTTGTGCCCTGACAGGGCGGCCTGGGAGAACAGTCTGCGCTGGAAAAGATTACTGATGTTCGCAGTGGGCAAAGTTGTGCTGGTACAGAGACAGAAGAACTGAAGCCACATTGTTCTGCAGGATTTCCCAGGAGGGGGAGACACAGAAGTGACTATTGGTGTGGGGCACCTCCAGTGGGTTACTGGGACCACACCTGAAGTGAAGATCGGGCTGTCTTTAAAAAAAAGTGCAGTGGGGCTGGGGGCTCTACTGATAACTCCCTCCTACAAGGTGTGCTCAAGACTTTCCAGTGCGGCAGATGGTGGCATGGGGGTCCCCCCCCACCACTTTTAGCCTCCTGTTGTGGGTGGGTGGTCTAAGGATAACACTGTACCATCCTGGGCCATGGAAAATCAGGGCAGTAGAGATGGGTCTGTTTGGTACGGCCTGATGATGCCACTTGATGGATAGGGCCAATTAACAGAGTCGCTGCACAAGAAGGAATGCTGAGGGGGGCACGTATGCCTCAGACTGCCACAATCAATGACTGCTGCGGCACGAGGAGGTGAAGTGAGAGCGAAAACAAATTGGCTTTAACTCACCCGGTCTTAAGCGACAGCAGAGCTAGACTTGGTGGTACAACCACAAAGCGCAATACTACTGATCTGAAGGAGGTAATCATGGGGAAAGCTGCGAGGAAGAAAGACATTGTCCATCCCGATCAATGAGGAACCGGATGCAGAGGGGCACGACGCTGCGAGATGTAATCCAAGCCATAACGGCGACGAGAGGGATCAGAAACTAAAATTGATACGCTGGAGGCAGATTTGAGTCTACTGAGAGATGATCACCGCCAACTGGCGGAACACATCACCACTACACAGAAGGAGGTGGCAAGCCTGCCCTTAGCGCTCGCGGAGCTAACAATTCACTTGACAGCCATAGAGACAAAAATGAAAACCTTAGAGCTGCGAACTGAGGGTGCTGAGAATAGATTCCACCGCAACAATATCTGACTAGTAGGGTTGCTAGAGTGAGTAGAGGGGAACAGCATGATCACATATCTAGAGGGATTTATTAGGGCCCAGTTTTCTCAGGAGGGCCTATCACCATTTTTTTCCCTTGAACAAGCTCATAGAGTGCTGAGTAGACAGCCCCTGGCAGGGGCTCCGCCACAGTTGGTGGTGGCAAAGCTACTGTTTTATAAAGACCAAGACTACCTAGTGGAGCAAGCCAGGCGGAAGGAGGAGCTGGTGGTGGGCAACAACGGTATACCGTGACTTCCCATGAAGTACAGAAACAATGCCCTACCTTCAATGAAGCTAAGACTCCTCTGCCATATTGGGGGGAGGGGGTGACCTATAGCATGCTGTTCCCAGCGCGCCTTATGGTGGCGGCGGCTGAGGGGTCCTCTTTTTCCCTACCCCACAGGAAGTCTGGAACTGGATCAGTATTCATCTACAATCTGGACCCAGTGGGGTGCGAGGGGAGCGACCCCCATTGAGTACAAGAAGAAGAATGACCTACCCCCGAGGGGTGGTCCCCCGTCAGAGGAAGAATCGTACAGTGAAAAGAGGAAAACGGTTGAGGCAGTTGTGAAGTGACTCAGGCTGTAGCTCCCAACCCCCCCACCCCCCCAAGAGATGGAGCATAGCTGCACAGAATTCTCTGACTCTGCCTCCAGTGGGTCAAATATTTTTACCATAATACTCCCTCGGGTCCCCCCTGGAACTGCAGGTGACATATAGAGATAGAACAAGGGTTACCTATTACCGAACGCCAACTGAGAGATATAGTAGATATGATCCAACCCTCCTCAGGGGGTGAGGAGTTTACGAGGACCACTAAACAAGGATGCACAAAATTGTTCATTGTTTATTATATGATCCTGATGGGGGCCGAGCTGCAGGTTCTGGCTTGAGATTTCCCAAAGCTGTTTATGTGGATCAACCCACATTGTTTGGTTGAAGTTGACCCGGTTTGGACAGGGGACTTTGCCCAATTTGCGCTGGTTCCCTCACACTTCAAAAAACAGAGTGACCAGTAGGTTTCAAGATTTGGCTTTCTTACTAGTGAAGCGTGAACAAACCCGTAATTGGAAAACCGTGAGGGGGCGCGACTGCCATGTTGGCGGAATGGACTGGAAAAATTTGCAACAATAGAGAGTGCAGTATTATTAAGCAAGGCAAAAAGGGGGGTTGAGTGCCTGGAGAGTGCACATGCATGGGAGACCATAGTAGCTGACTTTCGGGCGGCCATGGTAGATGAGGCCGCCTCACCTTGAGAATATTTTTTCCTAGCAATGGCTGATGCTGATATGGGGCGACCTCTGAGGGAGGAGGGTTTGTTCGCCTAGTTCCGGCTGAATGCTAACAGAACTATCATGGATGTGGCCTGGATACCGAACACACGGATCAGCCTGAGACCCATGCAGATGAGGGCTGTTTTATTACCTTACATTAGATGCAATCGAGCGAGGAGGAAGGGTAGTTGGGGGATTGTTGTTGCTGTTGGTTGCTGAAGGCTGGCGGAGAGTATAACTTGTAGTGGATGCATTCATATGATTATGTATGCCAGGTACTAAATGTATACTCATGATACTGCTACCCAATCTTATAAGTGAAATGAATGATGTAACAGTGAGCCCAGCTGGGCCTTCTGCTTTATTGAAAACCAATAAAACATGTTTAAAAGAAAAAAAGTAAGGACAGCTTGTGTTTGTATGTTTATTTAAAGCTATGAGGCACTTTAGAAACTTTGGTTTTGAGAAGGCATTAACAGCCCTCGCCTAGCCTATTGGTTATTTACTGGTCCATGACTTTAAATACTGATGTTCTTGCCTCCGACCAGCCTTTAATATAGCTTTATAGCCCACTGTAGCGGGGTATACTGACCATTAAAGGCCTGCTCCAACTTTAAAGGCCAGAGCCAAAAGGTGAAAAACTGCTGTTTTTTGTAGTTCAGCCAAGACGGGGAGACCCAGGAGCTGAGCAGCATTCATTCCTCCCTCCTTTTTAAGCCCTAGTGACACTGAGCTATAGGACGAGGGAAGGGTGAAGGCTGCGTGTGTCCTCTGGCATAGCCTCTGCCTTTCGCTTTCCTCCACCTAAATAATATACTTTTGAGAGCAGGGGAAAAAGAAAGGCAGATGCTGTGTATTAGAACATCGAAATGTTGAGAGCAGCTGACCTAGACCACTTCATATAGGCTGCTGCTACACCATTATCTTAAATGGAGCTTTCAACATTCCAGTGCTCAAATAGAGGGCTATTCTGTCCATTATAGGCCTTCTCCCGCATTAAAGGCCAGAGCTGGCGGGCTATAAAGCTCTTAGAACATTGCCCTCCATAAGGGCAGAATGTTCTTATTAGTAAAACAAAGGCCTCATGTAGCCCGTCGGGGTTGAACCCCCCGCCCCCGCCATAGAAGCCTTTGTTCACAGCAACAGCTGAAAAGGGGCTGAAGTCAGTCTCTGGTTCGCCCTGACTTGGCTGAACTGCTTTTTGTAGTTCAACTGAGCCAGGGAAACCCAGAAGCTGAGCAGCATTCATCCTCCATCCTTCCAAGGATCAAGTGATTCTGTGAGCTATGTGGGACGAGGGGGAAGGCTTCAGTGCGCCCGCACCACAGCCTCTGCCTTACGCTTTCCCTTGCCCACTACATATATTTAGAGAGGCAGGGGAAAAGAGAAAGGCAGAGGCTGTGGATTAGAACATTGAAATGTTGAGAGCAGCGGGCCTATATCAGTTTATCTAGGTCGCTGCTGCTCTGCTGCCTTCAATGGAGCTCTCAACAGTCCAGTGTTCTAAAGTGGTTTAATAATCTTTGAGACTCCTGGTCATTTCATTAACATTTGCATATTTGGATACACTTACTGTGGTACTAGATAACCTACAAGCTGGAAAACATTACCAACTATCGTTTCCTCTTATCCATTTCCCTTGATTCAGTTCTTGACTGTTTTCATTTTCTGGTCACACATCCTAATACTGCAGAACCCATCCCTCAGCACAAGTTTTAACTTTATTTAGTGATACTTTATTTATTTAGACACTGCTTACATACTTTACATATTTCAGTGCAAGAGGGATTGTTTTCCTCTCACCCGGGAAAATTCATAGTTGGAGCAGATAGTTTTATGGTACTTTGCCTTCTGTGACTATACCTCTTAATAACTGGTTTGCCTACCTTCTGATACAAGGCTGCATACCACAGATTGTTTTAAATCGCTTCACTTTAACATGAACATATGTCACTCAGTTTGTCCCCACCCCATTTTGACAGTTATTTTGAAACTTGAGCACTCCTCTTTAGTCTTCAGGCAACTGTTCTTAAACATTGTGCAAGGGCAAGTTCTGGCAGTAAATCAGTCATTCTGTTCAGGTAAGATGTCCCTCAGCCATGCTGAACAGCTTTAATATACGTTGTGCTTTCTACGTTTTAGCGTATGTTTCTAGCTTGGATTTAATAAGGAAACACGTATCCACAATGGCACTGGTAACATCTTTACCCATGCGCTTTGTGGCTCTGCATGTAGACACTGAAGTTGCGTAACTTCCCTCATGATCCATTTCAAAATGGGTTTGTTTGACAGAGTTATTTATGCCCATTGACTACTGTGTGTTGATCACTTTGTCTTGGACCTGCCATACTTAATCGATATTTAAGACACCCCCCACGTGGTCTTAAATAATCTGCTAATGAATACAGACCTTGGCCCTTTGTTCCCAAACACTTATAATGACTTTCATACACAATGATAACTTTTCATGTGACTCTTAAGGAAATATTTTAATATTGTGCCACGTAATTTTCTCCTCAGATAGCAAGGTAATATTTAATATAGCGTACCTTTGCAACAAGCCCTCCCTTTAACGTTTGAAGATTACCCTATTTACATTTTTTCTTTAAAAAGGCGGATGGGCCTTTGCCTTCCTAGCCCAGCCTTCAAAGACCACTGTTAGAATTTGTAGAGGTTATCAGCTGTTGGGAATGTACGGAACTATACAGCAAAAACCAAATGTAGTTGTTGTTATCTGAAAGTTATTAGGCAAAGTTTTAAAATGCTATTAATACTGATCTGTATTTGTTTGGGTATGTAAGTGTGCGGGTTGTAATGCATTCTGGCAGGAGTAATTTTCTAATTGTGATAAAGTGGGAGTGTCCTACTGATGTTCAAATGTTGGGTTAAATATCACTTTTGAATTAAAGACCTCAGTACTTTGTAAACAAAATACCTCATCATACTTGGTGGTATATTTGGAACTAATCTAAGTGTAATTACGTATAATATATGATGTAGGCTTGTGCAGCAAGGTAGAATCTTTAGTTACAGGCTTACTTAAAGTTAAAATGTTGACTAATCTTAAACCTTCTGTGCTTGTTTTTCAGTTTGTCGAGGACTATGAACCAACAAAGGCTGACAGCTATAGGAAAAAAGTCGTCCTTGATGGCGAGGAGGTCCAAATAGACATTCTTGATACAGCCGGGCAGGAAGATTATGCAGCCATCCGTGACAACTACTTTCGAAGTGGGGAAGGTTTTCTCCTCGTCTTCTCCATCACAGAACACGAGTCCTTCACTGCAACAGCAGAGTTTAGGTATTCATTAGCTGACAAAATTAATAAAACAGAAGTTGAGCATACTATCCTAGGGATGGCACATCAACATATACGAATTGCCGATAAACAGTGTTTTCTTTCGAGAGTTTTTGCACTGTAAGCTCCTTTTGTAAGACCCCCAATTCGATCGAGGGAGAATACATAGAAAACAAATTAACTTACCATGAAATGCAGGGGGCAAACCTCACCAAGTTTTCAGTTCTTTTTCCTAGATATATGCGCATAAGCAACGGTGTTCAGCAAATATCTTGTTGGGATATAGCACTATACCCAGTATACACTTCTCAGCAATATAAACAACCAAGCACGGTCCATGAACTGACTAAATGAACTTATTTTACCGGGAAGGGGATAAAATAAGCAATACAAAAAACACAGGGAAATGAATACATATGACTACAAAGACTGCTTGTGGACACAAATGCTGCACACGTTCTTTCCCAGGAGTGTAACCCTTTGATAAATACTCACTGAACTGAGGGTTAAGGTTTGTATTGCAGCTGAGAGGGCAAATATTACATGGCTCACATAGTGAAAAGAATCAGTCTCAATGAAAATAGGTATCTTCGTAAGCAAAACCGATAAACGAATTTCCCTGGCAAAGAACAATATGTCTGGTATTAAAGTGTCTCGTCTGTGAAATGCTGTCTCTAACTGTGCAGTAATGCCGAGGTACCAGGCCAACATCACATTGCAAAGAGAGTTGTAAAGTAACTATTTAGGCATCCACACCACCTTGCATGTGATGGTTTGTGAAGGGAACCGCTCAGAACCATACTGGGTTTCAGAGCAGTTCCATGGCAGCTATGAGTCGCCCATGGCTCTACAAGGATTTCAATGCACAGATGCACATCAGCAGCCAGGAAACCAGACTTTTATTGGGTTCCTGTCAAAGTTGGGGAACAGGCATATTGAAGAGCAGAACACTGAGAGGAGTTTCCTCATTGAAGACTCTTCAGTGAATAACACTATTGGGTTGTTTTCAGTGGAAGGCCTATTGTAGCAAAATCTCTCAGGTCCCTCTTCCCCACTAAACGGCAACTCAAGAACAGCCCCTTCTCACAGAGCCTGATATCACTTCTGTGCCCTAGGCCTTACAGGCAGAGATCCCATGGGCATGTGCATCTAAAATGGCAAATTCACACATAACCCTAACCAGTTTAAGTTGCAAATAGAAAGTGTACGTAGCACTAATTTTTGGCTAGAAAAATGTTTATTTTCAAGTGTGTGAAAAGCAGTAATTTGTTGAATTTAGATTTGGGCCTTACCTGCAGTGCTGAACAGGTACTGCAAAGTACATACTGAGCCTGTCTGTCCAAGGGTATTCTGACTTCAGGAGCTCCTCCTTGATCCTGCACACCAGTTTGTGCTTTAGTGATTAGGCCTCCGGTATCTGTGTGGGCCTGACTCCTCCCTTTCGACCGGCATAGGCCTTTAATTTTAAAGTCACATGCTCTTTAAATAGGTTTCTTATTGGTTGTTGAATCTGGGTTCTGATTGGTTCCTGCAGCTAGGGTTTCTATTGGACCTAGGGCTTAGAGCTTGAGTTCTGATTGGCTGATAGGGCTAGGGCTGTGATTAGTTCCTAGGGCTAGGGTTTCTATTGGACCCAAGGCTTTGAGCTTGAGTTCTGATTGGCTGATAGGGCTAGGACTGTGATTGATGAACAGGGCCAGGGCTGCCCTTGGCTCTAGGGTTTAGGGCTATGTTTCCCACTGGAGCAAGGTCACATGATCTAGGGCTCAGGGTGTCTCAGCCCGGGTGGGGCTAAGGGCGAAGAGGACAAGGGGAGCTGCCTATTTGGGCTGGGTCAGGCCTAGGGCCAGAAATGCTATTTTTTCGATTTAACAGCAACTACCTTAAATCGTCCTCATTCTCAAACATACAAACAAACACAATCTTAGCAAACACACACTGCTCGTATACAACAAACTAACTCTAATCACTTTTCAGTGTCTCAACAATGACAACAAAACCCCACAAATCACATCTATGCACCCTTCTACCCCTACTGCCACACAGTAGCACCATCACTCTCACACAGACCACCATTCTATTCTACACAACTATCAGATCCACACATCACCAACACAACGCAAACCCAAATTATACATAATCTTAATCCCTTTAAACGCAATACCTACTCACTTGCTCTACTCTCTACTTGCTCCTCCCAGACCCCTTTCCATCACCAGCAACCCTCTCTCATATCATCCACCAACGCCCTCCTCCTCTTTTCAACAAAAACACAGAACCCAACAATCCTCACACTCAATTCTACCACACATTACAAACACTCATAACCCCTGTCAGCCTCCTCTCACACCACATACATTCTCCTCCAACTCACATCACCACCTCTTTTACAATTCAACTTCCACTCACCATCAGTACTTTACATCCAAATCCTTCATAGAAATTAACATCACCCCACGTCACCACCCCTTTTACAATTCAGCCTCCTCTCTTAACAGTACTTTACATCCAAATCCTTCACAGGAATTCACTACATCAATCTCATTTCTCTACTACACAAAAACAAAATACACACACACCAGCACATCAAAATATCATACGCACACAATTTCACACTACATTTTTTCACAAAATAAAAATAAACACCCACTCATGAGTACACAAATAATACACATCCTACACCAACATTACTCCCAAATATTCGGTCTTCAACACCTACCACAAACACCCCCAACTCAATAACTCATTCACCTACCTCTCATCCATTGCACAATTTAGAGCCTTAAAACATGACCCACAAGCACCTCCCCAACCCATACACCTTTCACCCTGAACAGACACAAATGAAATAAACAACATACCACTCTTCACAGCTTTACATCTACTTGTTTATTACACAAAAAGACTACTCTACAAAATCAACACAGCTCATCAACTCACTCTCAACCCCTGTCTCCCCCACCTGCACACGCAGACCCAACAAAATACCTTCTGAGCCTACTAGATAAGGATTATGATAGACAAACACTATTGATATTCCAATACAGTTAATACAAGCAGGAATAATACACCTGCTACTAGTTGAAAGAATACTAATTGTTCTTCTAGAAAACAGTGTCACACCACCAAAACAATCCCTAGACTGCCTACTAATATATGCTTAATCACACTCTAAAAATAAGCACCACATCTACAACCTACTCACTTACACGCAAACCTGACTCTCTTCGTAACTGAATCATGATTGAGGGGATAGTATGACTCCAGTATTGCATGAAACAGTGTCTCCAGCCTTTGAAACTATAACTCAAAATTGCATAGGCAAAAGAGGAGTCATACTAGCTGTTATGTTTGAGAAGCTGTGTATCTCACCAAAGCTGACGACGTATCCATACAAGGTTGTGAGGACCTCATCACCAGATGCAACTCTACACCAACTTTCTCCTGTACCTTCCTCCTTCTTTACGGTCCATCATGTAACAATTCAACATTCCTAGACAGTTTCAAGCCTTATGACACTACACTCCAACCTGTGCATCGTTGGTCACCTAAACATATGGTCTGACAAACCAATATGCCCTATCCAAGAACCAACATCATTGGTCTAAACACACTGAACCTACATCAGATCATCCACAAACCCACACACATCGTGGGTGATGGGAGAACATGGCGGGCTGAGCAGCGGCGGCTCGCCTTAGCGCATACCTGGGCCCCCTAGCTGGCTGGCATAACAACAATCCCTGAGTCTGCTGGAGTCGATGTGTAGGCAGTTCGTGAGGAGATCAGGGAGCCTCGGGAGTGTTTCTAGCAGCCCTAGCGGGGCTGCTGGATGGCATTGTGCCGCTCTGGAGGAGCCGAATGGCAGCATCACGTGTTCCCCTCCGGGGGAGCCCAGGCAGAGCTAGCACAAGCAGAATCACGACCTGGACGACGGTCAGGACGGTGCTCAGGAAGTTGGCAGAGATGGTGGAAACAACAAAGGCCAAAGGAGTGGCTGAGGAGGCAGCAGGGGACACGGAATGTGCGGTAAGGCAGCAGATGGTGGGGGAATCTGCCTGGACTCTGGGAAGAGAGCAAAGGGGTCGACAGAAGAAGGTAGGTGGCCACGGCAA
Source organism: Pleurodeles waltl (assembly GCF_031143425.1). Classification (NCBI taxonomy): domain Eukaryota; kingdom Metazoa; phylum Chordata; class Amphibia; order Caudata; family Salamandridae; genus Pleurodeles; species Pleurodeles waltl. The sequence goes on from NC_090440.1 coordinate 1,285,384,030, forward strand.
ACCGAATCTAGCAGGAAATGCAGGTCAGAGAAGAGAAGTGGAAGCAACAGGACAGGCTATTGGGGGGCCCCGGGGAGAGGGGAGGTGCTGAATGTAACAAGAATAAATAAAATAAAACACAGACCCAGCATTGTTAACCCTAAAGTTACCCCCTCATTGAGGGCGTATTTCAAGACCTTACTACTAGTTCTGAGTGGCAGAACCACCAGTACCACCAGCCCAATGGAACAAGATTTGAGTGGACGACCCCCTCTCTTGCAAAACTTGGAAGTAGGGGGGGGGGTTTATCCCCCGCTCTCTGACCAGGTTGTCCCCTGAAGAAAGTAACCTTATGACCCTAGGTAGGGGCAGTGGAGGCATGGCAAGCACTCCTGCAGGACCAGACCCTGAGATTTCAGATTTAACCGGGTCTTCGGGCCCCTGCTTTCCTTAGAACTTACGGATAATCAGGCCCATGCCACCCCAACTGTAAGTACTACTTTGGAGACTATGTTCTTAGTGCTTTCGGACAATATTAAAAAGGGTTTGCGGTCTCAGAGGCAAATCGAGGAGAGATAAGGTTACCTTGTGAGACTCTGGAAAACAAATTGAACCTCCTGGCAGTTAGAACTCAAGCTCCTGGGGAATCAGTTGGCGCTATAAAGGAGAAGTTGAGGAAGACTAAAGAAGAAATTCAACAGTTAAAAGGGAATGAGCGGGAATTGCAGGAGAAATTAGAGCAGTTAGCAAAAGAGTTCTGAATGTACCAGAAGGAGTGGAGGGGGACAACCTTAAAATGTATGTAGCCTCTCTTATTAACAATACAATCTCACTGGAAGAAAGTAAGGAAGAGATTGCAAGCGATATTCAGAGTATCCATAGAGACCCATTTTGGTGGAATCCTAATAATAAAAAGACATGTAAAATTTTGTTGAGTTTTCAAATGCATCTCTTGAAAGAAAATATATTGACAACGTCGTTAAGAATGAAATCCCTAAGAGTGGAGGATTTTTCATTTGATATCAGGTCGGACCTGTCTAGGGCAACACTGAATAAACAATGGGAGTTTGGGGAGACGATTAGAGGAATTCAAAAGTCTAGGTGCAGTGCCCAGCTTAAACTTCCAGCATACCTTTGAGTAATACACAACAATAAAATGCATAATATTAGGGACCATACAGCAGCGGACGAGTTGTTAGCAGCCATGAAGAAGGGGAATGTTGTGGAATTAAGGCTTTTCCATGTGTTGATATGCAGGTTTGGGGACCCACAGGCACTCTAATATCGAGCCAATCGGTCCGTTAATGGAAAGGATGGGTCTCTGGGGGTGGAATCTCAGAGGAGGGCACAGAGGAGGGGAAGTAGGTAGGCACAGGGTGTGGAGCATGTGGGTAAAAGAAAAAAAAAATAACCAGCTCAGCCATTCAGTATCTAACTGGATAAGGTCAGTGGAAGCCCGGGAGAAGGTAGTAGATTAATTCAAATTATGTCTTTGAATATTAATGGTCTACGGATTAAAGGGAGGACTAGCAAGGTTTTGAAGTTTCTAAGGGACTCCCCATCACACATATTAATTTTACAAGAAATACATTTCACTAAGGAGGAAAGCACGGCCCTGTTAAAACCCAGAAATGGGTACAATGCTTTGTTAGTACAGAACATAATTTTAATACCAAGGGTGTTGCAATTTTAATTAAACAGCAGGTCAGTGCAACACTGTTGGAGGTGGTGTCTGATAAATTGGACAGATGAATTATAGCCAAATTAAAATTGGGCAGTAGGAGACTCACATTAGTAAGGCTTTATGGGCCAAACTGTGATGACATAGGGCCCCTTAGAATGGTTTTCTCCCATCTGCTAGAGTTTCTTGATCCGATTATAATGACTGGGGACTTCAACGTGGTGTTAGATAATAAATTAGACAGATCAGTAAAATGTGGATCAATAGGTACTCCAAAGTCCCAGCAATATCTCAAAGGGATGATGAAATAATTTGGGCTGTGTGATCTGTGGAGGCAGAGAGAACTGGGGTGAAGCAGGGATTCTCTTACTGCAATAAAAACACACGGCCATGCCTCTCGGATCGATTATTTTCTAGTAAACCAAGTGCTGTGTGGTTTAGTTGAGGACATTGCGTATTCGGCTGCTCATTCATCAGAACATGCAGCCGTAATGTTGAAAATTAGTCTCCCTCAGGAACTAGGTGGGAGGAGGTGAACTTTTGATTGTGCCTTGGTATTGGATGAGGCGATCATCTGTCAGCTTCGAAAGGAAACAGGATTTTTTTAGGGTCAATCTGGGGTCCGCCTCTACAACTAAATTTTGGGATACTTTTAAGGCCGTGATAAGGGGGAAGATTGTGAGTCTTATTAATCCTAGGAATAAGCAAAATAGGGATGAATTAAACCATATAGAACAGGAAATATTACTATGCAATAGTCAGAATGCTGAGGGGAGACAAGCAGGGTTTGGATAATAGGATAAACCAGCTGAGGCAGCAGATGGAAAAAGTGTTGCAGACCAGGATTGCAAAAAGATGGGAAGCAAGCAGACTCTCTCATTTCGAATATGGGAAGGTGCGGGGAAACTGTTCGCTCGGAAGATCAAGAGGGAGCAAGTGCAGAACTGCATAGAGGAGATCGTGGCTGATCAATTGGGGTTAGGCTTATCACCCCAGAGGATATAGAAGACGCTTTCCAGAGGTTCTTTTCCCAGCTTTACACAGAGGAGATAGAGGTGGGCGAAGATGAAGTCGGGGAATGGCTAAGGGGTAGATACTCTCCTTTGTCTTACACAGGAGAAGCAGGCCCTCTTGAACAAACCCATCTCTCAGGGAGAGATAATAGTGGTTTTGAAAGGAAGTAAGGGAGGGAAAGCGACTGGACCGGATGGCATTCCCGTTGAGCTTTATAAAGCTTTGGGGGAGCCGATTGTTCCAGCAATGTCACAATTGTTCTCAGAGATTTTCGAGGAGGGATTGCCATTACCAGCTTCTTGGAGTGAAGCAATTATCTCTCTCATTTTGAAGCCCGGAAAGAGCCCGGTCCGATGCGAGTCCTATAGACCAATATCACTGCTAAATAGCGATTGTAAGTTGTACGCTAAAATACTAATGGTTAGGCTAAGCGGAGTGGTGAGTGACTTGATACACCTAGATAAAAAAAAGACTTTATTAGAAATAGATTTTTACATGAACAAATGTTTAACTTGATTGGAGCTATAGACCTGGCCACAACCTATCAAGAACCCCTAGCTGTTATAGCCCTGGATGCAATGAAGGCCTTCGATAGAGCTAATTGGAACTACTTGAATATGATTCTTAAGGGTCACAATTTGGGCAAGAAGTTGTGTCAGAACGTCTGTCTAGTCTGTCATACCCCTTTGGCTAAGGTACTGGTGAATGGAAAGTTAACTGTGCCTTTTAGGATTACTAGAGACACTAGACAGGGTTGCTCCCTCTCCCGCCTGCTGTTTGACGTGTACATGGAACCCTTCGCCAGAAAGATTAGGCAGAATCCCACAATTTCCCCCTTTTGCTGTAATTGGTGGGAGAAAAAAGTTGCCTTATATGCCGATGATCTTTTGGTGTACACATCAGACTTATCCATAGCTTTCCCTGCACTATTGAGCATTGCGGAGGGGTTTGGGAAGCTCTCTGGTTATGTTAATACTGGGAAAATAAACATAATGGCATGGAACCAGAAGGACGACCACTGGCAGATTAAAAAATCAATGAGTTATTTAGGGCTAACGATTGTGCAGGAAGTTAAACAAATAGTTGCGTTTAACTTTTTAAAAAAAACTCTGGTAGAGTGTAGTAGGTTAATATGAGGGTGGGTACATCTTCCTCTTATAATTATTGGAAGAGTTAGCCTAGTTAAAATGGTAATCCTGCCTAAGTTGAATTTTCTACATAATTCCATCCCTCTACAATTGGTTAAAAGGCTTCTGGGTAAATTTCAACAAAATATATATTCTTTCATATGGGCTTAGAAAAGTCCCAGAATTTCATAGAAGAAGCTGCGCAGAAAAGGGGAGCCTTTCTCTCCCCGACTTGCAATGTTATGCATGGGCATTTCATCTAACAAATACTAGAATGCTCTTCTCCTCCCCAGACTCTTAAGCGACTGGAGGTATGTTTAAAGCTATGGCAGGCACCGTGAAAGAGGCAGCAAAACTCTTCTATATATAAATTTGGTGACCCCAAATTCTTTAAAAAGGTGTTACAGCATGCGGCAGAGGTCTGGTACAAGCAGCGAAGATAGAGTACTGTAGCCAGTGGGCCCCTATTTGGGACTCCCCTGGAACCAACGAGTGCCTGGACGATGTATTGGCGCTGCCACTTAGGACGGTGGGGGTCAAATATTGGGAGGACTTGTCTAGACAGGGGTCCCTATTGTCCTGGGAAGAACTAACTGTGTTAACAGGGGGAAACCTCTCCAGGTTGAAGTATATTCAGCTGAAAAGTTGGGCACAGTGGACCAGCGCTAGTCTGGGATCTGCAAGCCAGCTGGATGACAAGCTAATTAGAGCTCACCCGTGCCCTAAGAAGGTATCAAGCTGGTATTGGGAAATTTTAGATACACATGATGGCAATTTTAAGTTACCAAACGAACTCTGGGGAGAAAGCATGCCTTTGGAACGGTTATGAGATAGATGGCAAGTATCCATGCGTACATTGTTTAATGCAGTAAAGCCTGCCCCATTGAGGAGAAATCATCTCTTTGCTTTGCATAGAGCTTATTGCTCTCATTATAAGCTTTGGAAGTTGAGGAAGGGGGAAGTGGTTAAATGTGCAAAGTGTGGTTTGCAGGGTGCGTCAGACATTGATATGTTAATGGAATATTCAGCAGTGTACCGTTTTTGGGAAGAAGTCTGTAAAACTATTTCAGGCATTCTGAAACAAGAAACCTCGGCATGTCACGACTCACGTGCTGCTTGCGCCTGGAATTTGCAGATCTGGTGGCGTGAATCTTCAATGTTCGGCTTTGGCCCAAAAAGGGGCGACTCTTTCTGGTAGCCACGGTGCTGTAGGCAATGGAGACACCAAGAACAGACCGTGCCCTTCAGAAAGTAGCGCCAGAGGGAAAAACCCCTTCCAAAGGGGAAAAACCTCCAAACAGGAAAAGTCCTGGAGAAAAACAAGAACAAACAAACAGGAATCCAAAAGGAGCAAAAATCAGAAAACACAGAATGCTGAGTCCAAAACCAAAAGGCAAGGAAATCAGGAGCGAAGACACCAACTGAGCAGAAAGTGTTGCAGCGCAAGGAAAGAGAAAAAACACAGCCCTTATATACCAACAAACAGGAAGTGACCCACAGGAAGTAAAAGGACACCATCTTAGATAGGGAAACAATATATAGAACAGAATAGTAGAGGAACCATAGAGAATAGGGAACAAGGAATGCTGGGAAAGCACAGGAATCTGGGAAGGAGGAAAAGACATAAAGAAAGGCACACAACAGACTGCAAAAAGAAGAAAGGACAAAGAAACGAAGAAAAACAGGTAAGAGGGTTCAGAGACCCCTGGGACAGTGAAAGGCAGAAGGAAGAACGAGGCCCCAAGCAAATCTGGGGCCTCGAAACGCGCAGGAGAGGCTGGGGGCGCGCCGTGTCTTAATAACGCGGTGCGCGGCCCGAGCCGAACGCCCGGCCGAAGTCGAGCTCTCGGCTCGCGCCGCACCGCGCGGCGCGACAGTAGGTCCCCCTCCCGAAGGCCCAGGTTTAAGAGGGAATAAACAGTGAAAGCGTTGAGTCAGGAGAGGAGCGTGAACGGAAGAGGCATCTTCCCATGAACATTCACTGAGAGGATAACCCTTCCAATGAATCAGATACTGAAGTCGTTTATGAAAAAGACGAGAGTCACAGATTTCCTGCACTTCATATTCAGGAGCATCATTCACAAGGACAGGAGGTGGACAAGGAAACTGACGTGAGTAAGGATCAGGCACATAAGGTTTAAGCTGAGAAACATGAAAAACCGGATGGATCTTCCATGTATGGGGTAAGTGAAGACGGACAGTGACAGGATTGACCAACTGGAGAATACGGAAAGGCCCATAGTAACGAGGTGTGAACTTGTTTTGAGAGAGACGTGAGGGCAAGAATTTGGAGGAGAGCCAGACTTTATCTTGCAGATGATAATTTGGATTGGTTGTACGTCTCTTGTCTGCAGCCTTCTTCATATACCTCTTGGTATGTAACAAATTAGATCGAATTAGTTTATGGAGTTGGAGAAGGCGTTTGGAGAAATAGTTAATAGCAGGTAGAGGAGAGTTGGATTGTGGAGAAGTAGGGAAAGAGGTAGGATGAAAACCATAGGAACAGAAAAAGGGAGTGACCTTGGAGGCACTATGGACTGAGTTATTGTAGGAAAATTCAGCTAAAGAGAGGTAAGTGCTCCAGTTACTTTGGGTAGAATTGCAAAAGCATCGAAGATATTGCTCTAGTCCTTGGTTCAGACGCTCAGTCTGTCCGTTGGTCTGAGGATGGAACCCTGAAGACAGGGCTCTATTCATATTCAGTGTTTTACAAAAATGCTTCCAAAATCGGGAGATGTACTGAGGTCCTCTATCAGAGATTATGGTATGTGGAAGTCCATGGAGACGGAAGACATGATCTATGAATATTTGACCTAGTTCTTGGGAAGTAGGCAGCTTTTTTAGGCCAGTGAAATGAGCCATCTTTGTGAAAGAATCCACTGTGACCATGATAACCCGGTTTTCTGCTGATGGTGGGAGCGAACACATAAAATCAGTAGAGATAGTATGCCATGGGGCCGATGGAACAGGCAAAGGTTGTAGTAATCCTGCCGGTCTGGTGTGAGGTATTTTGACTTGGGCACATATGGGACAGGCCTGAACGTATCTTTCCACATCCAGTTTCCAGGTAGGCCACCAAAAAAATCGTGAAAGTAATTCTTGTGTGGCTTTGATGCCTCTGTGACCAGCTACAGGGGAATCATGGCACATTTGTAATGCTTTCTTTTGCACCTTGTTTGTAGGGAGGAATATCAGGTCTTGGTAATAAAAATATCCTTGTTTCTTGTACAATAATGGTCTTAGTTCTTCTATGTCATGGTCCGATAGGTTGGCGTATTCTTGTTGTACTTCTTCCAGGAAAGACTGAGCCACTCCAATGATCTTACTGGGTTCTAGAAGATACTGGGATGAGGAAGGAGAACACTCTGGATATCGGCGAGACAGAGCATCAGCCAGAATGTTTTGAGATCCTGGAATATATGTAATATAAAAATCGTACAGACTGAAGAAAAAGGCCCAGCGGGCCTGACGACTATTCTGGCATACAAAATTTCTTAAACATTGTAAATTACGGTGGTCTGTCCTCACCTCAAATGGTTCCTTGGAACCCATCAGAAACTGCCTCCACTCAAGGCAGGCTGTTTTCAGAGCCAATAATTCCCTTTCAAGTACGGAATAATGTTGTTCAGCTGTGGAAAGGATATGAGACAAATAGAAAACAGGATGTTCAAGGCCATCATCCTCTTGTCGTTGGAGTAAGACAGCTCCGATGGCTCTCTCAGAAGCATCAGTTACTACTATAAATTGCTTGGTGGTATCTGGATGTCTTAAGATGGGGGCTTGGGTGAAGGCTCTCTTTAAGCTTTGAAAGGCTGCTTCAGCAGCCTCAGTCCAGACAAACCCCTTCTTTAAATTGTCCTTCTTTAAGGTGTGAGTTATGTGGCTAGTCTGACTGGCAAAGTCTAGAATGAATTGTCGATAGAAGTTTGCTAAACCTAGGAAACATTGTGTTTCTTTTATGGTAGAAGGAGAAGGCCACTCTAGGATAGCTTGTACCTTTTCTTGATCCATAGCTATGCCGGTGGGACTTAAATGATAGCCCAGATATTTGACTTCCGTTATGTCGAACTCACATTTCTCTGGTTTGCAAAATAGTTGATGATCACGAAGTCTTTGAAGAACTTGTTTCACATGGGAAGTATGGAGTTCAGGATTTCTAGAATAAATAAGAATGTCATCTAGGTAGATCACGACTGTCTGATTAAGTAGGTCTGAAAACACTGAGTCCATAAATCTCTGGAAGATTGCCGGGGCGTTAGTAAGACCAAACGGCATAACCCTATATTCAAAATGGCCAAATGGGGTCCTGAATGCTGTCTTCCATTCGTCGCCTTCTCTTATGCGTAAAAGGTGGTAGGCTCCTCGTAAATCCAATTTAGTAAAACGTTGGGCCCCTCTGATTGCTTCCAGTATGTCCCTGATGAGAGGCAAAGGATAACGATCTTTAATGGTGATTTTATTCAGACCTCGAAAATCCAGGCACGGACGAAGATCCTTAGTCTTCTTGGGCACAAAAAAGAGAGGGGCCCCAGCCGGAGACGACGATGGAACAATAAGACCACTCTGTATATTTTCGTCCAGATACTCCTTTAGAACTTCCCTTTCGGGTTCCGTGAGGGAGTACATCCTCCCAAAAGGAACAATTGTGCCGGGTTCTAATGGAATTGCACAATCATATTCTCGATGTGGAGGTAGCACAGGTTTTGACGGTTTTTGGAAAATATCCTGAAACTCCAAATAGTGGTCTGGGACCCCTTGGACCGTATTAATGGACATACCAGTGGCACCTTCAGTAGCTAAGGATCTTTTCGGAGACCAATACTTGTCGGAAGTAAAACAGTTCTCGTGACAAAATTGCGAAGACAAAGAGACTGTCCGGGTAACCCAATTTATATATGGGTTATGTCTAATGAGCCACGGAATTCCAAGAATGATGGTATGGTTAGGGGACGTAATAAGATCGAAGGAGATGTGTTCTTGATGGTTTCCCACCTGTAGACTTAACATCAGGGTAGTGGTGTCTACAGGACCAGAGGATATCAAAGATCCATCCACAGTGTGTACCTGTTCGGGTACTTCTTTTGCTTGAGTAGGAACTAGGTTAGCAGCAGCCCATGTCTTGTCCATGTATATACCACTAGCACCACAGTCTAGTAATGCCATAGTCTTTTCTTGACGACCGTCAGGAAGTTGTAACAGGACAGGAAAGATGAACAAGGCAGTTGTATTGTCATTAAAGGAGCTGATGGAAGGTATAGCTGTAGATCCCGTCCCCTCCCTTCTTACAGAGGACGGGAGGTGGTGTTTCCCGAAGGTCTGGACGGACGTACTGGACAGGTACGGAGTATGTGACCAGCAGAACCACAATACAGGCACAACCCTCTCTTGCGTCTGTCTTCTCGTTCACTAGCAGAGAGCGGACCTCGGGTAGTATCCACCTGCATGGGTTCCCCTTCGATGTCTAGCAGGAGTGCGAGGTTCCTCGGAACGCTGCAGGTATGCACGTGAGCTACTTGGCTGGGTAAACCCTCTACTCCTTTTCTTTTCCGATCTCCGTTCCTGAAGACGATATTCGATGGACAGTGCTTGATCCATCAGGCCACGAAGATCTTCCGCTCTGGTAGAATGCACTAGTTCATCCTTTATTTCTTCTTTGAGTCCTCTACGAAATAATGTTACCAGAGTACGTTCCACCCAAGTGGTCTCTGCCGCCAGCTGACGAAAACGGGTTATATATTGCAGGACGTCTTGGGAGCCTTGTTGGATGTCGCACAAGGCTTCTTCAGCGGAGGCTTCCAATCCAGGACGGCTAAACATTTGTTTGAAGCGACTCACAAAGGCGGAATAGTCTGACAATACAGGGTCGTCGGAGGACACCATCGGGGTTGCCCAGGCCAAGGCTGGGCCGGATAAGGCACTGATAAGATAACCCACCTTGGTCCTGTCGTGGGAGAATTGAGTAGGTCGGAAGGCGAAATACACCGTTAAAGCATCCAAGAACTCGCGAAGCTTGGTTGGTTCACCAGAGAAACAAGGGGTAGAAGCGGAGATTGTCGGAACATCACTGGTGCGGAGGGCCAAAGCCTGTCGTAACGCAGCATTTTCATTACGTAGTTGTTGCAACTCCTGGGCTTGTTGCTGAATCGTGGTTAACAGAGATTGCTCCGGATCTGCAGCAGCCGCCACTGTATTATCCATGGTGTTTGAGGACGTCGGAATGGTTAGGCGCTGCAATCTGTCACGACTCACGTGCTGCTTGCGCCTGGAATTTGCAGATCTGGTGGCGTGAATCTTCAATGTTCGGCTTTGGCCCAAAAAGGGGCGACTCTTTCTGGTAGCCACGGTGCTGTAGGCAATGGAGACACCAAGAACAGACCGTGCCCTTCAGAAAGTAGCGCCAGAGGGAAAAACCCCTTCCAAAGGGGAAAAACCTCCAAACAGGAAAAGTCCTGGAGAAAAACAAGAACAAACAAACAGGAATCCAAAAGGAGCAAAAATCAGAAAACACAGAATGCTGAGTCCAAAACCAAAAGGCAAGGAAATCAGGAGCGAAGACACCAACTGAGCAGAAAGTGTTGCAGCGCAAGGAAAGAGAAAAAACACAGCCCTTATATACCAACAAACAGGAAGTGACCCACAGGAAGTAAAAGGACACCATCTTAGATAGGGAAACAATATATAGAACAGAATAGTAGAGGAACCATAGAGAATAGGGAACAAGGAATGCTGGGAAAGCACAGGAATCTGGGAAGGAGGAAAAGACATAAAGAAAGGCACACAACAGACTGCAAAAAGAAGAAAGGACAAAGAAACGAAGAAAAACAGGTAAGAGGGTTCAGAGACCCCTGGGACAGTGAAAGGCAGAAGGAAGAACGAGGCCCCAAGCAAATCTGGGGCCTCGAAACGCGCAGGAGAGGCTGGGGGCGCGCCGTGTCTTAATAACGCGGTGCGCGGCCCGAGCCGAACGCCCGGCCGAAGTCGAGCTCTCGGCTCGCGCCGCACCGCGCGGCGCGACACGGCAAGCCTCCCTTTAATAATATTTGGCCTACTTGAGGAATGGGAAGTAAGGAGGAGAGAGGTGAAGATTGTGCTGTTCAATGCGATACTTCTGGCCAGAAGAGAAATCTGTCAGAAATGGGTGTCTGGGTCTTCTCCCCTGCACATGGATTGGCTTAATGCTCTTTCAAACATCAAAAATGGATATGGTGGTGGGAACTTCCAGAAAAAAGAAAGAAAATATATGGTCACTACTGGTGGAATGGAGGGGAAATCAAGGGTAATACCCTGATTGAGCTCGGTCGCTATGCTTGTGTCCAATGATTAAACATCACTCTACTCTCTCCCTCTGGTGGCGGGCTTCTGCACGAGTGATCAAATGAGAGAGATTGTCTCCCTGGCATTATTCACCTCCACATACGAAACAGTGTAATCAGGTATGGTGTGGAGATGGCTTGGAGTCTGCGGTGTATAAGGACAAAAATAAAAACACACACACATCACCGGACACATCCTAGATGTAATTTTTGCAATCCAGAACTAGTTTTCTTTCAAAGGATTACTCCAGTCACATGGTAGGACAACCATCTGGTAGCTTTCCAACATAAAACACCACAAATCATTACACCTAAGACCACCTTACATGCAGCCACATATCACCTTTGGAGCGAACTCAACTTTGAAAACTTAGACACACAACTAACATCCAACACAGATGTAGACATAAAAAATTCCGTTAAAAATGTTGTCAGTGGCTCCAGGAAGCTTTTGATATCCTCATACCACTAAAAATAACAAAACAGGACAAAAGGAAACAAGAACTTTGGATGAACGCAGAACTAAAGAAGTTAAAACAACATATGTAAAGCTGAAAAGTACCGAGTTTAAAACAAATAACAATCAAGACAAATTTCACCTACACAAACTTGACGGAATATTCAAACAGAATTCAAAATGCTAAATGTGCAAATAAAGAATTTTATAAAATTTTCTCTGGATTTTGTAAACCTAAATGCACAGAAGGAACTCATCCCATTTCACAAGAATTTATTGACAAACTGGCAAATCATTAGAAAACCAAAGCAGAAATGATGGACTCCTGTTTAAAACAGAGGAAAACCACCGGTGCCAACCCATTTCCAACAATCCCCTCCAAGAGTAGGATAACCCAACCTCTGTATTTCTTCAAACTACTAACAGAAACTAAATTCAGGGATTGTGTCAAAGCAAGCAGATCAGCCGGCTGCCATTTGACCCTTGTCCACCACAAATCTTCAAAAGCATTCCTTTAACTACCTCTGCTTCCACACAAGTAAGAAGAATGGTCAATAATTCTTTAACTACAGGAGTCTTCGCGGAAGACTTGAAAAGGCATACATATGCCCATTATTAAAGAAAGCTAACCTGGACCTGCATGGCCCAAACAACTAAAGACTGATTACAAATGGACCCTTCCTGGGCAAACTAATAGAAAGAGCAGCATTCACCCAGGTACCACAGTTCATTGAATACAACTTCATACTTTCCAACTTCCAAACTCAATTCTGTCCAGGAAAAGGTACAGAATCTGCCCTCAAGGCCATCTGGGATGTCCTTAAAAACACAGCAGACTGGAATGCAGTTGCTTCACTACGTCTCTTCGACCTTTTCGACCTTTTATCTGCCTTCAACGCAGTTGATCATAACACTCTAATCTAAAGACTCTACAAAGCCCACATAGAGGGGACTCCTCTCAACTGGATCACATTCTACCTTCAAAACTGAATAAATGTCATCCATACTCCCCCTTTCTAATCCAAACCATACTTCACAAAAGCAGGAGTCCCTCAAGGCTCTATCATCTTACCCTTGCTTTTCAGCATCTACATGAAGTCATTACTGGCAATGATCAATACATTTTAGCTCACATGCAATAACTACGCAGATGACACACAATTACTCATTAAACTAGAAAGCCCCAGAGACGTTAGAAACTCAGAAATCTTCAATTACCTCAGAGCTGTTAATCAGTGGATGGCATGGAGCCTTCTCAAACTGAATGTTTCCCAAACTGAAACACTCACATGTGGTGATTGGAAAAATTATGACCCACTCTGTGCCTGGCCAGGAAATCTGGGACCACCTTCCCAAGTGGATAAGCTAGCAAGATCAAGCAATTACTATGAAAACTCTGTGACACATCTTTCCCCACCTAGGATTTCCACACTAGGTCCAAGCTACAATCCCTCTTGTACTGTCTAAACTGGATTACGCCAATGATTTTTACCAAGGATAATCTTTATCAGCTGTGAAAAAATTCAGAACACTTCTGCCAGTCTACTCTTACATGTAAAACCACAAGCCCACATTCCCCCTGCCTTGAGGGCCATACATTGGTTGCCCGTTGCTAGTTGATGCACCTTCAAGCAGTTTTGCATCATCTACAAAGCAATATGTGGAACAGGACCAAATGTCATCAGAATAAAACCCCCAAATACATACAACAACAACCCCAGCATGCACGAAAAAACATGAGCAGTACATCTTTCTCTGTTAAAGCAGCCAAACTATGAAATTCACTACCCCTAAACATATGATCCACGGATAACTATCTTCTCTTCAGAAGGCTAATCAAGAGTTGGCTCTTTTCTACACGACCATCATACTCAAAACACAAATGTACAGCACATGGCTGAGGATGTAAACTTGTATAATTGGATTACACCTATGTATTTAGATATGTGCATTTCTTTGTGCAAATATATACTACTTATGGATTAAAAATGTAAAGATATTCTTATCGTTCTGCTTAAAAACATATATATATTACTTATGGTTTATATATATATGTCTGTATACATAATTTTATGCATGACATATATATGTAGTTCACTGCATAGTTTACATAAAAGTTATTTTATTATATGCTTATGGGTCTCTGATTTATCCATCACAATATGTAAATATGATCACAACAATGGTAATTATAAGTGCTCCTATAGTGAAATATTGGGGGGATTAAAAATATATATATATATATTTTTTTAAACATAACGTTTCATAAAAATACATATATAAATTAGCTTTTATTACAGCAACACTTGAAAGTGGGAATTTCTAACTATTTACCCATACAGGGCTTTACATAATACACCTTTATATCTCTTTGTTATTTTCCATGTTAATGTATATCCTCCTATGTAGTTATGTTTCTATACATTTATTACTTGGTTCCTAATTAGTACTCTTTCTCATTCTGTACCTCTTTCAATATATCTTCTAGCTCCACTCGTGACTTTTCCCAAATCTCACTGTACTACTGTGATCTCCCAAATAACATATTCTAGACCCTTCCCTCTATCCCTCTGTCTGACCCCAAACCTCATTTTACTACTGTGATCTCCTTAATAAACCTTTCTAGAGTTGTCCATCCTCTATCCCTACTTTGACTCATCCCAAACCTCATTTCACTTCTATGATATCACAGATAACATTTTTTAGACTCTTCCTTCCTCTATACTTCCTTTACATTATTCAACCCAATTAACACTCACATCTCAACCGCTCAAATAAACAACTTAGATTTTACTATACTAACCCAATACAAATCCACTCAACAAAAAGTGCTTCAATGCCTTGACAGGGGTAGTAAGTGCAATGTAAATGCAATTACAGATGTCAAACCATGAATCATGTGCTACTCTTTTCCTCCTATCCAAGATTTACAAGCTTTCGAGTCTCTGGAACATTTTCAGCTGTGTCTTGAAGGTCTGTAAGGATTTGACTAGCCTCCCTGACCTCTAAGATATTGTATTGAAAGAAGGCGACAAGCCCATTTTCTCTGTCCATGCTCTACTACCTGTTTGAAAACTGGCTGAATAGGGGAACCCTATGAAACCATAGTCTGAATCAGTACTGTAATTGTTATATCCTGAGTGAATACTCCTTTAAGGAAGAATAGAAATGTAATATTCTAAAATATAAGATAGTTATGTTGGCAAATTAAAAGGGTCCCCTGCGAAGGTTGTGTGTTAGTATATTCATTCCACATAAATATTTTTTCCCCCCAATTACATCTGCATTTAGACAAGGGTGACTACATTTTTATAGTTATGTTTGTAATGCAAACACCAGATAAGGATGAATTATTGTAGTTCATTTTGTTGTGCAAGTGCTGACTCACTATTCAGGTGACATATTATGGTGTAATGTGAGCGTTGGAGGGGAATTTTGGAAAGAAACTGGGGACAGTTGTAGAGATGCACAAGATTTTTTGACGTGCACTACTACATGGTGAAATCCATGCCAGAACCCCCTTCAGAGGGCCACGGGTCATGCAGGTCCTACTGTGTCCAACTGATGATGTTGAGGCCTTTTACTCTTGTTGTCCTGGGTTCCTGAGCAAATGAGCCAAGTACCCCTTCTGCACTTGACTTGAAGTGGTAGCTGTAGATGAGCAAAGGCTCCCTCGGGGGGAGGCGTAGATACAGGTAAGTGAACTTGACTAATAACTCAAAGGGAACAGAGTACGGACAATAAATCAATGTCCAGTCCAATACCTACTTTCATAAGAAAAATAAGTATTTAATTTCTATGCAAAGGAATAACAATACTCATGTGCATTACCACACTTCCCTTGAGGTACAGGCTCTAGTAGTTGTCAGACAAAGCCCTGTCCTACCCTTTTCCTTTTAACGTGTTTGGGGTTATTCCCAATTGACTGGTGGCCACAACCAGGGAATGTATACTAGTAAGCTGTACTCAAGAGTTCCCCTTTGATTCCTTAGATACTAGTCAAAAGTGCCTACGATGCTGCAGCACAGTTACCAGCGGGGCTCCGCAAGCCCAGTTCTGGTCTTAACCGCTCCAGCAGTATGGAACTGTTCAGTGGTGCAGTAAGTGCCCTCTCCATGGGAGCACCTGAGTCAAGAGCCCGTTTGGCAAAGAAGAGCCATGCACAGTTCGAGGCAGCACCTGGCAGGCACAGGCTCTCTCTTCCTAGCAGTGCTGCTGACTCAACCTGCGACAGGAGCTGCTTCTGCTCAGCCAAAACAGGATTAGTCACTCTTCTCCTAACAGGGGATGTGGCATCGAGGGGAGAGAGTAATTCTCCAGCTCCTGTCTGGAGCTCCAGCAAAGGGTACAGTGTCTTTGGTGGCGTATTTGCGATCCTCAGGTATTCATTTGGGTGCAGTTGGCAGGCTTAACCTGCCAGTCATGTCAGTAATCCTCTCCTCTGGGCCACGACTCAAACACTTGGTCCCAGTGCTGCTTGGCATTTGGTGTTGCTACATTGCTCACAATCGGGCGCTTACTCTTCTATTTTGATTGCCTTGACTACAATGGCTCCTCCGAGCATATGGAGTCGTCGATCTCGGTGGTCACAAGTCTCATGCTCCTAACCGAAGTAAGCTCAAAAGCGGCCCCCTCTGGTCACAGTGGCGCAATGGTGCAGTCCTGGCATTTCCGCACAGCACTTCTAATGCAGCTTAGATCACAGCAGCCCCTCCTAGCATACATGGATCACCGCCCGTTCCTGCACACGGTCAGTGATCCAATCCGTAATTTCTTCTCACACCTAGTTCAGAGTCCTCTCTGTAGGGCTCCCCACTGGAATTCGCTCCCTCCAGCGCTCCCCTCTTCCTTACAGGGAAGGCTGGTCTTGGCAAGCAGGCAGGCGCTGGTGCTTCAGGGCAGGTGATCTTGGCTTTCCCTGGGTGATGTCCTTTCACCCAGCAGGGAGACTAGATGGCCCTGGTCCTGGCCCTTCAAACACAGCCTGTCTGGCTTCTTGGCCGATTATGATTGGGTTGGATTCTCAGCCTCCCCTTGTAGTCCTTTTTCAGACCCCAAATGTGATTTAGGGTCTGAGTCTTTGAAGTTTAATGTTGGGGTTCTGCTTCTTTTGAAATGGAAATTTCCCCTTTTCTTCTTTCCTCCTAAAAGTATGTCTGACACATCCAGCAAGACTCCAAAGCTGATTGTCTCACAATACAATTCATGGGAATGACCATAGTTCACACCTGGATATCAGCTACAGTGATATGTGCATTAAAAAGGTTAATCCCAGACCTACTCTTTGATTCCCTTATTCTCCCCATCTCCTTTCCTGAGATGTATCCAGGTCCCTTCAGTGTGATATATCACTGAGTCAAACAGAAATCTTTTGAGGTGTAAAGGAAGGGTCTCTTACTCCAGTGTGTCCCACACAGCCCACAGGAATGTAGCAATACAGAAATCCATCTGGGGGGGATTCCTTCACTCCTCATGTCTTCACCGGGCAGGTATGGGCTTCCCACAATGGAACCCAGGGTCTTCCATTTAATGTCTCAATACAGGCACACTCACTCAGTGTACATTCACACCACACTTACTGTCCAGCACTGTTACCTCTAAGGATTGTACCATTACAAGTACACATACATTCAGTAGACACATCGTCTGCAGAGCACTGAAGCTTTTATATACTGTACCATGGTATGCTATTTATAAATACACTGCTAGTGCACACACTCACCATGTATTGTATTGTATTGTAATAGTATGTTCGATGGCATCTGTCGCTGTAGATACACATGGTATGCATGAGCTCGCCATCTGGTGTTGGGTCGGAGTGTTACAAGTTGTTTTTCTTCGAAGAAGTGTTTTCGAGTCACGGGACCGAGTGACTCCACCTTCTGTGCTCATTGCGCATGGGCGTCGACTCCATCTTCGATTGTTTTCTTTCCGCCATCGGGTTCGGACGTGTTCCTGTCGCTCCGAGTTTCGGAACGGAAAGTTAGCTGAAGACGGAAGATTTTCGACGGTATCGTTGCGATCCGGTTAGAGATAGACACATACGACGACGCGTTCAACATCGAAGCGCCTCGGTGCCCTTCGGGGTAGATTTCGGCACCCCGTCGGGGCCTAGTCGGCCCGACCGCGTGGAGGACAACGCCGATGGATCGGACCCCGTTTCGATTCTGCCCCGAATGCCACAACAAATATCCTTATACGGACCTACACTCGGTCTGTAATCTGTGCCTGTCACCCGAGCACAGCGAAGAATCCTGTGAGGCCTGTCGGGCGTTCCGGTCCCGAAAAACTCTGCGCGACCGTCGAGCGAGAAGACTCCAGATGGCGTCCACGCCAAAAGAGCGTCCACAGTTCGAGACAGAAGAGGAACAGGAGGAATCCTTTTCCATCCAGGATTCAGACTCCGACGAGCTACACTCTACAAGAACCGTGAGTAAGACGTCGAGATCAAACCTTAAAAAAGGAAAGAAGGCCCAGGGGACGCCACTGCCAACCGGCCATGGCTCCACCCAAATTCTCGGTGACCAACAATCGGCACCGAAAAAGGCCCATTCAGTGTCGAGATCGTCCGACTTCGGTCGAGACACCGGCACGCAGCCTCCTCGGGACCGAGAGAGTGCTAAACAGAAGCATCGACACCGAGAGTTCGGTGTCGACACCGATCGACGCCGAGACAGTGGCGCCGAAGACCATAGAGGCCAAGAATTTTCGGCACAGAAAAAGAGGAAGGTTACCTCGGAGCCGAAAAAACAATCGACAGGGCTTTCGGAGCCGAAAAAAGCGACATCAGACCCTGTTTCTGGCTCCTATACCGAAGAGCATTCTATGTCTTCTCAAATGAAGAAACATAGATTTGAACAAGAACTGCAATCCACTGACGTGGATCACACGCAAAAGCGTATCTTTATTCAGCAGGGGACTGGGAAGATCAGTACCCTCCCACCTGTCAAACGAAAGAGAACGCTTCAGTTTACTCCTCAGCAACAAACAACACAAAAGGTAACACCTCCTCCCTCGCCTCCACCTGTAACTCCGGCTTCGCCAACTTACACCCCGTCACATTCGCCAGCTCACACCGCCATGAGCCACGACGACCAAGATCAGGATGCGTGGGACTTGTACGACGCACCAGTGTCTGATAACAGCCCAGACACATACCCAACTAGGCCATCACCACCGGAAGACAGCACAGCCTACTCGCAAGTGGTGGCTAGAGCAGCTCTATTCCATAATGTGGAACTACACTCGGAACAAGTAGAGGATGATTTTTTATTTAACACCCTCTCCTCAACCCACAGCTCCTACCAAAGCCTGCCGATGCTCCCAGGCATGCTACGCCATGCAAAGGACATTTTCAAGGAGCCAGTTAAAAGTAGGGCAGTGACGCCTAGGGTGGACAAAAAGTATAAGGCGCCTCCTACGGACCCTGTCTTCATCACCTCTCAGCTGCCACCAGACTCTGTGGTGGTAGGGGCTGCCAGAAAACGGGCAAACTCACACACTTCTGGGGATGCACCTCCCCCAGATAAAGAAAGTAGGAAGTTCGATGCAGCCGGGAAGAGGGTTGCTGTCCAAGCAGCAAACCAGTGGCGCATCGCAAATTCACAAGCGCTGCTAGCGCGATACGACAGAGCCCACTGGGATGAGATGCAGCATCTCATTGAACATCTCCCAAAAGATCTGCAAAAAAGAGCAAAACAGGTTGTTGAGGAGGGTCAAAACATTTCCAACAATCAAATACGCTCCTCCATGGATGCAGCAGACACGGCCGCAAGAACCATTAATACGTCGGTTACCATCCGTAGGCACGCATGGCTCAGAACGTCTGGATTCAAGCCAGAAATTCAACAGGCAGTGCTTAACATGCCAGTAAACGAGAAACTTCTGTTCGGTCCGGAGGTCGACACAGCTATAGAAAAGCTCAAGAAGGACACTGACACTGCCAAGGCCATGGGCGCACTCTACTCCCCGCAGAGCAGAGGATCTTATAACACCTTCCGCAAAACACCTTTTAGAGGAGGGTTTCGGGGTCAGGCCACACAAGCTAGCACCTCACAGTCCGCACCGCCCACCTACCAGGGACAGTACAGGGGAGGTTTTCGGGGCCAGTATAGAGGGGGGCAATTCCCTAGGAATAGGGGAAGATTTCAAAGCCCCAAAACCACTACCAACAAGCAGTGACTCACATGTCACACACCCCTCCCACACAACACCAGTGGGGGGGAGGATACGTCAATATTACGAAGCATGGGACAAAATAACTACAGACACATGGGTCCTAGCAATTATCCAGCATGGTTATTGCATAGAATTCCTGCAATTCCCTCCAGACATACCACCAAAATCACAAAATTTAACAAAATACCATTCACAGCTTCTAGAGATAGAAGTTCAAGCACTACTGCAAAAAAATGCAATAGAATTAGTACCAAGCACACAAATAAACACAGGAGTTTATTCACTGTACTTCTTGATACCAAAAAAGGACGAAACACTGAGACCAATTCTAGACCTCAGAGTAGTAAACACATTCATCAAATCAGACCACTTTCACATGGTCACACTACAAGAAGTGTTACCATTGCTCAAAAAACACGACTACATGACAACCCTAGACCTCAAGGACGCATATTTCCATATACCAATACATCAATCACACAGGAAATATCTAAGGTTTGTATTCAAAGGAATACATTACCAATTCAAAGTATTGCCTTTTGGTTTAACAACCGCTCCAAGAGTATTCACAAAATGCCTAGCAGTAGTCGCTGCACACATCAGAAGGCAGCAAATACATGTGTTCCCGTATCTAGACGACTGGCTAATCAAAACCAGTTCGCTCACACAATGCTCAAACCACACAAATCAAGTCATACAAACCCTCTACAAACTAGGGTTCACCGTCAACTTTGCAAAATCAAACATTCTGCCAAGCAAAGTACAGCAATATCTAGGAGCCATAATAGACACGACAAAAGGAGTAGCAACGCCAACTCCACAAAGGATCCACAATTTCAACAGGGTCATTCAACACATGTCTCCAAACCAAACAATACAAGCAAGAACAATACTACAGCTCCTAGGCATGATGTCCTCATGCATAGCCATTGTCCCAAACGCAAGACTGCACATGAGGCCCTTACAACAGTGCCTAGCCTCACAGTGGTCTCAAGCACAGGGTCACCTTCTAGATCTGGTGTTGCTAGACCGCCAAACTTACCTCTCGCTTCTATGGTGGAACAGTATAAATTTAAACATAGGGCGGCCTTTCCAAGACCCAGTGCCAGAGTACGTAATAACAACAGATGCTTCCATGACAGGGTGGGGAGCACATCTCAATCAACACAACATAAGAGGACAATGGAACATATATCAAACAAAACTGCATATAAATCATCTAGAATTATTAGCAGTTTTTCAAGCACTAAAAGCTTTCCAACCAATCATAACCCACAAATACATCCTTGTCAAAACAGACAACATGACAACGATGTATTATCTAAACAAACAAGGAGGAACACATTCAACGCAGTTAAGCTTGTTAGCTCAAAAAATATGGAAGTGGGCAATCCACCATCAGATTGGTCTAATAGCACAGTTTATTCCGGGGATCCAGAATCAGCTGGCAGACAATCTCTCTCGAGATCACCAGCAAGTCCACGAATGGGAAATCCACCCACAGATTCTGTACACCTACTTCACACTCTGGGGAACACCACAAATAGACTTATTTGCAACAAAAGAGAACGCAAAATGCCAAAACTTCGCGTCCAGATACCCACACAAGCAATCCCAAGGCAATGCCCTATGGATGAACTGGTCAGGAATATTTGCTTACGCTTTTCCTCCTCTCCCTCTCCTTCCTTACCTAGTAAACAAATTGAGTCAAAACAAACTCAAACTCATTTTAATAGCACCAACTTGGGCAAGACAACCCTGGTACACAACACTGCTAGATCTGTCTGTAGTACCACACATCAAACTGCCCAACAAACCAGATCTGTTAACGCAACACAACCAACAGATCAGACACCCGGACCCAGCATCGCTGAATCTAGCAATCTGGCTCCTGAAATCCTAGAATTCGGACACTTGCAACTTAGCCAAGAGTGTATGGAAGTCATAAAGCAGGCCAGAAGGCCATCCACTAGACACTGCTACGCAAGTAAGTGGAAAAGATTTGTTTGGTACTGCCATCATAATCAGATACAACCGCTAGATGCAACTCCAAAACATATAGTAAATTACTTGCTCCATTTACAAAAAGCAAAGCTAGCCTTCTCTTCTATTAAAATACACCTTGCAGCAATATCTGCATACCTGCAAACTACCTATTCAACTTCCTTGTATAGGATACCAGTTATCAAAGCATTTATAGAAGGGCTTAAAAGAATTATACCACCAAGAACACCACCTGTTCCTTCATGGAACCTAAACGTGGTTCTAACAAGACTCATGGGCCCACCTTTCGAACCCATGCACTCTTGCGGAATACAATTCCTAACCTGGAAAGTTGCCTTTCTCATCGCCATTACATCTCTAAGAAGAGTAAGTGAAATTCAAGCGTTCACAACACAAGAGCCTTTTATACAAATACATAAAAATAAGGTCGTCCTACGACCTAATCCAAAATTTTTACCAAAAGTTATTTCACCATTCCATCTAAATCAAACGGTAGAACTACCAGTATTTTTCCCACAGCCAGATTCTGTGGCTGAAAGAGCACTACATACATTAGATGTCAAAAGAGCATTAATGTACTACATTGACAGAACAAAGAACATCAGAAAAACTAAACAGCTATTTATTGCATTCCAAAAACCTCATGCAGGTAACCCAATATCAAAACAAGGTATAGCCAGATGGATAGTTAAATGCATCCAAATCTGCTACCTTAAAGCAAAAAGACAACTGCCCATTACTCCCAGGGCACATTCAACAAGGAAAAAAGGTGCTTCAATGGCCTTTTTAGGAAACATCCCAATGCAGGAAATATGTAAGGCAGCCACTTGGTCTACGCCTCACACATTCACCAAACACTACTGTATAGATGTGCTATCCGCACAACAAGCTACAGTAGGTCAAGCTGTATTAAGAACTCTATTTCAGACAACTTCTACTCCTACAGGCTAAACCACCGCTTATGGGGAACTAACTGCTTACTAGTCTATGCATACCATGTGTATCTACAGCGACAGATGCCATCGAACTGAAAATGTCACTTACCCAGTGTACATCTGTTCGTGGCATCAGTCGCTGAGATTCACATGGACCCACCCACCTCCCCGGAAGCCTGTAGCAGTTCAGAAGTTACCTTCAATTTTGTACATTTGTATATATTACTTAATCCTTTAATAGGTACATACTTACATTTTTCATTGCGCGGGCACTATTACTATAGTACAACTCCTACCTCACCCTCTGCGGGGAAAACAATCGAAGATGGAGTCGACGCCCATGCGCAATGAGCACAGAAGGTGGAGTCACTCGGTCCCGTGACTCGAAAACACTTCTTCGAAGAAAAACAACTTGTAACACTCCGACCCAACACCAGATGGCGAGCTCATGCATACCATGTGAATCTCAGCGACTGATGCCACGAACAGATGTACACTGGGTAAGTGACATTTTCATTATATAGCGCTTACTACCGCTGACGAGGTGTCAAAGCGCTTTTCGGCGAGTAGCACGCTACTCCGGAACCCAACAAGAATTAGTGATGGATTAGTATCAGGAAATATGAGTACAGTTTTAGTATTATTATGAGTTAATTTGAGCCGTGGATATGAGAGTTTGTTAGTTAGATTGACAGGAGTAATGGAGGGGTGGAGGAGGAAAGAAATCCAGAAGTGTTAATTGGGAGTATATCCCTCATTTACTCATCCGAGGGGCTTGGGATGAGTAACGTGGGATGGAGGAGGGAAGATTCTGTGGAAGGGTTGGGGAGATCATATTAGTAGGGTGAGATAAATAAGGGCGAATTTAGTAGGGTTGTTTGGGAGGTCATGGTAGTAGTACGTGCCCGTCATCACTGAAGCACAACTAGTACCCTTATGAACTAGGTAATGGAAGAGAGGATGATTAGTCCTGGGGTGGCGGGTAACCGATCAACATTGGGTTCACTATGAACATTTTAAGAAGTGACTAGATGCTGTATAAATAAAGTTGAACTTTTATTCCACTCAGTTACAACAACCCCTGGCATGTCAGCCATCATATCATTGTTCTCTTCTCCTCACCTCCATCATCATTGCAGAATCTTCCCCCAACATTATTAAAAGTCATCCTGAACCAACCTCCACCACCTTACCGGCGTTCCTTAACTCTCGTAGAGGTGTACGTTCACCTGTTCTGCATACTTCTGCCATCTAGTGTTGGTTCCGGAGTTGTGGAAGTTGTTTTTCTCCTTCGAAGAAGTCTTTCGAGTCAAGGTAGAGTGACTCATCTCTGCGATATTGCGCATGTGCATCAACTCCACTGTTAGATTGTTTTCCCACAGGCAAGTGAGAAAGAAGTGAAAGGTATGTGTAAGAAAAGGTGTTCTTAGCACTGCCTGGCCTACACTAGCTTGTTGGTGTGCTAAGACAGCCATTCAATAGTGAAGGTATGTGGTGTAGACCATGAAGCAGCCTTACAAATGTCTGCTAAGGGAAAGTTAAAGAGAGGTCATAGTGTCTCACTTTTTACAATTAGGGTGTGCTGTGGGCGAAACAGGTAAAGGTCTTTCGGCCTTAGTGTAGCAAGTGTGTATACACTTGTGACTTAATCTGGATGTGCTGGATTTGCATTTAAAGTATGAAGAGCTCTTTCCGCAACAGAATTTGTTTGCGGGAAAAAGACTGGGAGCTCAATGGACCGATTGAGGTGAAAATGTGAAACTACCTTGGGTAGGAGTTTAGGATTAGTGCAAAGAACCACTTTGACTATGTATTTGGAAACATTTTTTTTTATAAGGTTAAAGCCTGAAGCGCACTAACATGCCTAAGTGAGGTGATGGTGACTAAGAATGCCACCTTCCATGACAAACTGAAGTCGGCATGAGGGAAGAGACTCAAATGGGGAAGCAATGAGTCTAGTGAGAACAATGTTAACGTTTCAGGACCGTGCTGGAGAAACCAGAGGCGGAATATTTCATAAAATCTTCAGTGCCTGGAATTTTGAACAGTGAGAGATGCTGTTATTCTGAAGAAAGGCAGCCATTGCAGCAAGAAGTGTATAGAAGTGTATGCTACATATGCCTTCTGCAAATGAAGCAGGTAGCAGACGTCTTGCACCGCAGCTTTTATAGGATCTATTTGCTTGGGTTGCCAGTAGCAAACAAAACGCTTCCATTTTGCTTTCTAACAGGTTCTAATGGTAGGTCTGCGGGCTTCCTTGAGAATGTTCATACATTCTGGTGGTAAGCCAAGGTAGCCAAACTATAACCTCAGGAGCCAAATTGCTAGGTTGAGCATTTTCTGCTTCTGGGTGTCTCATCAGGAACTACTGCGAGATCTAGTAGTGTTGTGAACCTGGGCTGACGCACCCAAGTGGGAGCTACAAAGATCATGGTGAAAGACATTTGCCTGAGCTTCCAAACCAGAAATGGAATGAGAGGGAAAGGTGTAATCATACTCACCAGGCCCCAGCACCTGTGTTCCTTCCCTAAACTGTACCACTGCTTCCACAGTTGGCACACCCCGTACACACAGCCAAGTCCCTTGTAAAAGGCAACAGTGCTATGTGTGCTTCTCATGTGGCCTGGGACCTTTCTCCAGTTGTGCTGCGTGGGCTCCCCTGCGACTCCTGATTCCTCCTCCAGTGGGTCTCCTGTGTGGGCTGCCTTTTCTTCTGTGGGCTCCGTCTTGCCGAGGGTCCCCATAGGACTGCCCCCCATGGGTTGAGTCGTCCTGGACCTTGCTGGTCCCCAGCAGCTCCACTTTTGTTTCACTGCAACTTCTGCCTTTGCCAATGCTTGTTGATAGCTTTTCCACGCCACTGACGACTGCAATCATCCATCCAGCGTGGGACGTCGACTGCATCCTCCAGGAACTCTTCACTGACTCCGGGGCTTCATTGATGACCATCTTCGTCCCACTGTCGACCAACTCCCGCAACCACAGACAGGTGGGTAGTGGCTCCTACCCCCACTGGACACTTCTGTGACTTCTGGACTTGGTCCCCTTCTTCCACCGGTCTTCCTCTTCAGGAATTTACAGCTGGTTTCTTGCAATCTTGTCTGGGTGTTGCATTATCTTCTGAAGTGTGCTGAACAACACTTTACCCTTTATTTATTGTAATAAACTCAAGCACACTGACACTCAGCACATGCCTCCATTGCGCACGCACTGCACAAACACATCTTTTATGTCATGTATTTCTCACAGGCATACATACACTCAGCATATGCATTCATCCCATAATTCCTACACAACACTGGTCTATCCCTGTACCAAACCTTTCTCAGGCACACATACATTCAGCACAGTCGTTACTCCTGCGCTGTGCAGCACTTAACATCTACTTGATATAGGCCAAGGGTGAGTTAAACACACCGCTGTGGAACTTTCAAAAAGGTAAGTGAGCTTCTAGGCTTCACTCCAGTGACTGGGTAAAAACGGCTTGTTCACTACTACTGATCACTACACAGGATGCTGCCCCCACTGCACTTGTGCTGCTTAACTCTTAGTTAAGGCAGTCGCCTTTGACCGCCATGAGTGTGGCTCCTTGGGCACCCCTCCTGGTCTAGCAAGACCTCAATCCGTGAGACAGGCTTGTGTCATGGTGCATATGCATGATGTCAATTCGCCTATTACATTGGGTATACAGGCGACCGTACAGGTGGGGAACTGTGCAGGGATACACATTCTTACATTTACAAGGGATCAACTGATTAATAGAAAAATAACCTAAAAATGCAGTACAGCATCTTAATCTTTCGTAGAAAACTTGGTACATTTTTTTGAAGGAAATAGAAAACGTTTCACAATATATAAAAGAATCTAATTCTAAGGAAGATAGGGGAAAGAAAGGACATAGTTATGATGTGGTTGTAGTATAATTGAAAGAAGGGAAAGATGAAAGAAAGCCAGAGGTAAAAAGAGGTGTCTAGTGGTGACAAATGTGTATGCTGGAGATAGGGAAGGATGTAGCATCTGGCTAGATTGAATGATTGTCCTGTGACAGAAACAAAATGGTATAGGCGCAAGAAAGCGGGCTGTTTTCAGGGGCATGTAAGGGGATTTGTATGTTAATTGAATGTGTGTGAATATAGTGACAACTTGGGTATGAGGTGGAGGAACGTACGAGGATGATTATGATAATGGTGTGGAAGTATTGGTTATGTGATGCTAATGAATCTTAGAAATATGTACATGGTTTTGGGGAATCGTATCACCCTCCAAAGCGGTTGGTGAACTTATGGGGCAAAGGGGTGCAAATGTGGGCATACTCTGCTTGTTATTTGCTAATAGCTAGAGATACATGGATCACGTTGGGAAAATTCGACCTTGTGGAAGCTGATTTCAACCCTGAGTAGTTTTGACAGGGAAAATTATCTATAATGGGATTTTTCTTGACTGAGTTGTCCTACAGTGGCACAAAGCAGCAAATACACTCCACAGGCAAGGTATACATATCTGAGAGAGCTAAGGCACTTCGGGACTGAAATGAGCAATTAGGATTAGGACCTGTTCTCTACATACATCACACCAACCTGGTATAGATAACTATTGGTAATGATTCAGATAGTTGTGAGAAGGAATATCTGGTGGTGTCCCTTTGGGGTTGTTTGAAGAAATACAATTACTAGACTGTTCTACAAAAGGGAGCCACGTCCAAGGCGTACAGTCAGAAAAGTTCAGTTGCTAAGAAAATTACTGAGGAAGGAGTTGACTAGGCTATGTGGTAATAATGTGATAGAACTGAGTTATCAGAATGGTTGAGTCCTATAGTCTTAGTGCACAAACTGAATTAAAAAATAAGTGTGTGGAGTTGAGACCTGAGCATATGCATATTGGCAGGCTGCCACTAACTCCACAGCATAAACAAAATGCTGGTAATAGGGAGAAATGCAAAGGTCTTCACATTCCTAGATTACTCACATTCTTAACTGCAAGTTATGCTATATCCGAAGTCAAAGGATTTGACATCTTTCATACTGTCTTAAGGGGCCTACCAATTTATGTCACGGTTGTTTGCATTATTATCTGGTTTATCGTGCCCTATCACTATTTGTGTTGGCTATCGAATAAGCTTCTCTCTTAATATTATTCCATGACAATGTGTTACTATGGGGATCTGACAAAGGAAGAACATGATGTTGTATTAAAGTTCCTAAGCATCTTAGAGACTAGTAGTTATAGACATGTGCAAGTTTTCTGTAAAGGGAGTTGAGTATCTAAACATATTGTGTCGGGTGAATAGGGGTAAGACTAAAGATGAAGCTAATTGAGGGAATCAATAAGGCCCAATATCTAAAAGATAAGAATCAGCTGTCCCTTCCTTCGCACTTGCTGAATACTATATCAAATTTGTGGACCATTTCTCAGAGCGAATGTTACCACTGTGAGTCCTGATAATGAAAGAGACAAGATTTGCGTAGTTCAGGAACTGTGAATAAGCATTTGCCGACATTAAACGGAACATGGTGAGCTCTGTAGATTTGAAGTCGTACGGCTCTCGTGACAGGTTGATCAGTGTCACATATGCCAGTATGAAAGGCCTGGGGCAGTATTAATGCAGTCAAAGGAAAAGTAAGAGTTATAGCATTTGCTCAAACTCTCAAGAGAGCATGTGCTCATTATTTGCACTAAGAATAGATCACTGACTATTGATTGATGTAGTTATGATGAAGAAAGCAAGTAGCGAAACCCCCACAAATTGCTTAATGGTTGTGTTATCTGGAAGAGTACTCATTTGACATTGTTCCAGGTGCATATAATATGAATGCCAACTGCTTGTCAAGACTACCCTTGGAAGCAGAAGTCTGCATGAGGCTTACAGTTGGATTGTGGTGGAAATATGCCAAACACATATAGGGTCTATTTCAGTGGCGGCCGGCAGCTTTGGGAGGGGGGCGGGCGGGGCCCACACACAAACACACACACACAGGCTAATTCTTTCACACACAGACACGCACGCACGCTCATCCATTAACAACACTCATTCCATTCAAACATACACGCACGCACCAAACATTCATTTTACAAGATCACACACATTCATTCTTTCACTCACGCACGCACGCACTCCCATCCATTAACAACACTCATAACACTCAAACATGCACGCGCGCACCAAACATTCAATGTAAAACATTACACACATACATACACACACACACACACTTACCTTTAGCCTCCGGGTCCCAGGAGGGATGGGACTGCTGCCTTCCCTCACTGGCTGACCTGAGGTCAGCCAATGAGGGAAGGCAGCAGTCCCAGCCTCGTCACAGAGTGGGATGGGGTCAGTGAGTCTGCTGACCCCACCCCACTCTGTGACGAAGTGTCACTGATTGACATTCGCCCTGGGCACTTCAGGGCTTAAACCTGAAGCGCCCAGGGAGAGTGTCAATGGGTGACGCTTTCCTCGTCACCCAGGGGAGGGCCTCGAGGCACCTTTGCTGGGCCGAGGAGGTCACGCCCATAAGGGTCGTGATCTCCTCAGCCCAGCAAAGTTCAGCTCAGGCAGCCAGGAGTCTGCGCAAATCGCGCATGTCTGCTCCTGGCTGCCTGACCTGAACATGAAGAGTGTCTGTCAGGCTGACCTTTGTTCAGCCTGACGGACACTCTTCATGGGGTGGGGGGGCGTGGCCCCTCCGCCCTAAAGGACGGGCCGCCACTGGTCTATTTCCCAAGATGAGTAGAAAACTAGTGTGAATAATGATATAGAATTGAAGAGTGATTGAGCTATTAGTAAATGGATATCTAAAGTGTTACACAAATAAAAGGCACAAAAACATGTGAATTTTAGAAATTAAAATGTAGTGCGGCCTTAATTGTCAGCGGCAAAAAGGTGTAGAACATAGAGTTAATAGGCGAGTGGTGCCATAAACATTGCGGCACAGATTGTAGTTGTTTCTTGGTGGGCAAGGAGGCATGTTTGCCAGGAAGAGAAGGGCTTTGTGGATTTTTGGAGGCCAGTAATGTAGTGGAAGACAAATGTGTGCATAGTGTGTGTTACCGGCGATTGAACACATGCTTTCAAGGACATTACTATTGTACCCATAGAATTGCTCAAACGGGCTGGCAAAAAGTTAGAATAGGCATGTTGAGCAATTCAGAAGTCATGAGTTGGATGGGACATATGTGATTGTCTTGCTAGATTATTTTTTAACTGTCGCACAAAGTTTATTTCTTGAGGGAAATAAAGTCCGTGAACGTGATGGATTTTTGAGAGGACAAACATAAGATTGTGTTGAGTGCATCTATCCTATTTTGATTAGTGCTGATTGCTGTTTGTGACTTTTGTTGAATACAATGTGATTTTTTCCTGTTATATTCTAAAGAGGTGGACATCAGTGCTTAATTTGAGTCTGTGGGGTCCGCGGACAATTATTTTTCCACATAAGATGTTTACTGAGACGAGAAAGTGAATAAGACGAGGAAGACGGAGATAAGACGGAAATACTGTCATAAAGGAAGAAAGAAGAAACCTGCAAGAGTGAGATAAAGGGACAGGGGAGCGTCTGGTAGTGAATTAAGACATGAAGTGGATTTAAGACTGCCCAGCCTTGGTATTTGGCGTGGCTACCTTACATTGCGCTGGCCACAGTGCCTGATCAGAGTTTTAAGCACCGTCACTCATGCTTTTACAAATTAAGCACTGGTGGATGTCCTCTATCTTGAGTAAATACTTCTTTTAATGAAGAATAGAAATGAAGTGTTAATATTCTAGAATCTAAGGTAGTGGTTTTGAGAGAAACCACTGCCAGGGCTGGATGTTGGTGTATTCGTTCTTCAGTAAAGAATATTTAAACTAGTGCTTTAAATGGAAATGTGGAAGTGAAGGTACTCTCTTTAGAGTACCTGTTTGCGCTTGAGAAGTTCCGGCACCCTCCTATTAAATGTATTGCAGTGGTGCTGAGAAGTGCAGGTACTCTCCCCTTCAAATTAAAGAAGTGCAGGTACTCAGTACTGGACAGTACCTGCTCATTTTAAAGCAACGACTTTAAATGGTACCTGAATGTGCAGCGTCATAACCAATGTCCCTTAGGGTGCAACCATGCAGGCAGAGGTGGTTCGAATCTCGGTTCATGTTCTGAAACCGTGATGGTTCTTGTTCTGAAACCGTGGTGGTTCTCATGGCCTTTCCTCCAGCACCCAAGAGCAGAGCCCAAGACGCCTCACAGTGCTGACATAAGAAGTATGGAAACCAGTAATCTTTTTGACGCAGCAGCCCCTAGCCCTATGTCACAAATTAACTACATTGGTCCCAAGGCGCCCATTCATGGCCATAAAGCAGTGAGCTTTACGGTAAGATTACGGAGTTTGAATAAGCAGACATCCTCCAAATGTTTTGCCATGCAGCTATTACCTCAAGGTTTGGTATGCATGGTGTAATTTACTACAGGTATATTAGGGCGTTAAATATATACATAATAAGAGTGAGATTATTTGACTGTGATGACACCTAGCCAGTGTTGCTATTTAACCAGCATTTCTTTGTTTAACGAAAGTTCAGATATATCCACACACCTTCAAAATGGATGTTATAGCACTATATACAAAAAATTCTAGGTGCAGGGGAAAGGTATGTGCACTTGGTTCATCTCATGATCTCAGGCGGGGCTCAGAGTAAGACTGTCTCTTTATGACTGATAGTTACATTAATGCAGCATTTTTGAAGTACCAACACATAGTCATTCAAAGGGAGATATCACGATTTGTTTGTAAAAATTCCTTTCCCATCTAGAGTCTATGGTAGGGCGTAGATGCCAGGGGAATGTGAAGCAACAAATCAAGCGCTTCTAGCACTGATCGACTTCCCCCATGGTTGCCTTGCATAGAAACGTATACTAATTAGACAGTCATCTAATGTAGTCTCTCTAACACGCGTGACTGCCGGTCTCCCGTTTGTCCTTCCACTCGAGGTATCGGCATAGCTTCACAGTTCGCTTTCATTATAAAATTCCCAAAGCAGTGTGCCTGTGCCTTTAATTCTAAAAGAAGGATAAATTACAAAGGCGCTGAGGCCGAGAGGCGATTTTCAAAACAATTCCGAATAATCGTGCGGTTTGGCATTTGTCGACATTTTCAAATACGGTTTATTTCATCTGGGGTAAAGCTATGAGTATAGTTTTTTTAATCAACCCAAAGGTTTCCTCAAGATTGGAACACTATGATCACGTGAATGTTGTTGTGCTCACCTCTTTAAGTTTGCGTCCATTCCTAGAGTTCAGCTTGTAAGCCTGGTTTCTGGTTAGCCCCCGGGGCTATTTTACAGATATGGTGTACTGTCCCACTCTGCACCATGGTACACTCTCGTCTGTGCGTGGAGTACGGACTGGGACAATGTGCCATGTCACAACAGATGTGCACTTCACGACCCATTCACCCTTTTAAGGGGCACTTCTCTGCTCGTGTCTGTAGCACAGGGAGGCTATTCCCTCCCCTGTCCCCCAGTGAACAGCCCCTTCGGATCTGTCCTGCTCATATGTAGCACGAGTGCAGCTCTATTACATAAGGGGCAGTGCAGGCACTTGCTGCCGTTTCTGTACTGCCAAAGTGCCGCAGGGGATCAGACAGCGGACGCGCAGACATCGCACCCCTGGGGCACTTAGTGTAATAGAGCCGCTGGTATTTTGGGTGATTTCACAAACGCATCGGTTCTGAAGATTAGCAACAGCAAATAAATGCTAGAAAGTGTACTTAGCAATGAACATAGACCATATCATTAAAATATAGTCTGTTTTACAGAAATCTGTGCTGCTGTTGATGGGGTAAAAAACCTGTCCCAAGTATACTTTTTAACCACGGGAGTACATGGTGTTTTGGGGTGATTATTCCTGCCCTTTTGGCTGCTACGAGGAGACATTTCGTCAGGAGACGACAGTCCTTGTTATGAAAAAAAAAATATATTTTTCAAATATTTATAAATCGGTTTCACAGCACTAGTATTTAAAGAGCCGTAGGTAGGCCATTGTGAGAGACCACTGCTAGAGACGAGTTGCAAAAGAAGAGGAAAGCCGAAAGAAAGTTGGAGATAATTGACCGCTTGAGTTGTCAACATAAAGCTGATGAGAAGGACTGAGACTTGCTAAAACAAGCTCTAGTGATAACATCTTTAATAATCTTTGTCTAGATGAGGTGTAAACAAGTGAACACTGTAGAACGTTTTCTGTTAGAATTGCTTTCTTCGGCTGACTCAATGTCATGGTGCTCAAGCAAATACTTTTACCACTCTCCGTTAAGTACAGGAAACTCTATTGTGTAATTTTTCATACATTTTAGCTTTCTGAATAAAATTCTACTGGAAGCTTTTAAAGGGTAGAGCTCTTCGAGAGGTAAGTCAATGGTGTGAGGAAACAAACTTCAAGCACCTACTTGTTGAAGCTCGAAACATGCTTTGTCATTTGGTTCCCTTTCTGAAAAATGGTTGAATGTAAAGGCATGCATTCACATGTACGAAACCTGAAGTTAAGCTAAAAAGAAATAATTGCACCCCAATTAAAATGAGCTTGAGCCTTCCTTTAAACAGGGGTCTTGTTGTGGTATGAGGTACGTGTGCCTTCCTAACAATCGATCAATTCAGAGGCGAGCATGCATTTAATCGGCTCCCGAAAT
Organism: Pleurodeles waltl; assembly: GCF_031143425.1. Taxonomy (NCBI): domain Eukaryota; kingdom Metazoa; phylum Chordata; class Amphibia; order Caudata; family Salamandridae; genus Pleurodeles; species Pleurodeles waltl. Next base: position 1,285,417,365 of record NC_090440.1, read on the forward strand.
GCTTTGGTTAATGAGCTGAAAATTAAAATGAACTGTTACACTTTTTAAAGCTCTCTTGATTTGCCTATTAATTAAGATAGGGTTTCACTTGCAGTGAATTAATAGCTATTCACAATCCACAAGTTTAAACGCATTGGTGTGCTGTACTGGAAAACTAATATTTTCGGAATAGGCTACAAATGTTTGCAGATTCACTGTTTCGGTGTTTTTTAATGTTATGCAGTGTGTTAGGCACCTTCCTATCCCACATAATACTCAAGTAATTGTGAGTATCTGATGTATTTGAACTGCTCATATTAAATGTCTTTGTACATTTTGGGTAGCTCTTTTCTACTGTTTGAACTGCTGTTGACCTTTAAGGCCCCAGACCAAATATGTTTTTTTTATGTGGAAAACGAGATCTTCAGTTTTATAAACTATCTTTGCCTGAAGCCATTGTTGTTCTTGCTATGTGGTATGCTTTTCCAGTGAAAAACATCAGTAAGCTTAACCTTTTAAGTTAACCACTGTCTGCGGTCAAATGATTTTTTAAACAAAGTAATAGGAAGGTGTGATCCATTCAGAATTTTAGATTTAGATCATTTGTGCATGTGGTTTCAACTCTCTTCATTTGAAATTTAGTCACGCATAATTTAGTCTTCTGATACTGCTTTGCCAGTGTCCACTAGTCAAGTTAAGCAGTTGTAATCTAGAATAGACATTCAGTTAAACATTGCCTACCAAAGTCTGAATTCAGACTTAGTTTTTAGGGTCGAGCGCATGCGTTTCGCTAGCGAGACGCTTTAGGAATTAAAAAGGGCTCTGAGCCCAGTCCACGTCATGTCAGTGTCTTTCATTGGTTCGTGGGCTTGCCTGTTAGAATCTGCTTGATTTCATTAGTGGAAGGCATGCATACGTTTTCCGGTGGTTAGCCCTCCCCGAGCGCATCGACCAAGTGCAGAAAAGATACGAGGTTTGCTGTTTTCCGTCCGGTTCGTGTACTACTTTTTCTCTATTTTCGCAGCGCGATCTCTCTTGGCAGAAGTCGAGCGCTTTGCATAATATTGACCATGTTACACAGTTACTTGCAATTTTCCGATTACTGACATGGTTTATGTGGGAAGAAAAGTCAGGTTAGGAGTTTACAACGCTATTAGCTCTAACACGAGCAAACGCGAGACCTGTTGCATTGCAAATGCTTGTTTGATTTTGGTGATAGCATTGTCATCCATGGAGCTGAAGATCATTCTCAATAATACTGTATTTGTTTTTGTCTTCCTTTACTAAAGGGAACAGATCTTGCGTGTGAAAGCGGAGGAGGACAAAATCCCTCTGCTCGTTGTAGGCAACAAATCGGACTTAGAAGAGCGGAGACAGGTGCCAGTGGAAGAGGCAAGAGGCAAAGCAGATGAATGGGGTGTGCAGTATGTTGAGACATCAGCAAAAACAAGAGCAAATGTAGACAAGGTATGAACGTATGCAATTTTCTGTGGTTTTGTATGTAATTATTAAGTCATCTTCTGCTGTGTTCAAAAGGATCGCTATGCTCCATGTCCTGTGTCCGATTCTATGGCATTACCCTGTCTTCTCCCTCAGTTTAACTTTTGTCAAAAGATGCTGGATAGAATTGTTCCTCACAGGCTCTCACTGAGTATGAGTCTGGGGGCTGAAAAAAAGGCCTAATGGGGAGGAGAGTCAATATAGGGCAGGAAGTTAGGCTTGGGAGCAAGTGCAAGACATTGATTTGTATAATTTTAGGCTGGTAAAAATACAGATCCAATAGGCAGTCAGGAAAAGTAACTCCAGTTCTAATACATAGAAAACAGCAGAAATTACGGCTAGCTTGCCTTTCGCTATTCCGACTTTGAGATCTTTGATAATTTAGTATAGATTGTGAAATGTATTGAGTAAGAAAGTATGCGGACAGAAGAGAAGGCATGAAGTGGACAGGAGTCATTACAGGATGGGAAGTCAGTCAATAACTTTATTTGGTCTCATTCAGACCATAAAAGTGCAAAAAATACATGAATACATTCATCAGTTAATCAAAACAAAATACATGGTGATTTGTTAAAAACGAAATGCAAGCTAAACAAGGTTAAAACAAAACAGACATGTTGTGCAAATTGGTTGAAGGTGTAAACCGTCTAAGACTGAGACAGTTTATGCGTAACTAGCCCCTCTAAAAACACGATCAATGCTGGAGCGAGTCGTAATAAAGTGCATACCAATTAAATCTACCTGGCCGAACAGGGCGCCAAACAATGAAAAGTCACCTGACATCAATGAAGTGCATACTAAATGACTGATGAGGACGACCCAAGTCCATAATTCTCCGCAGCCTAGACTGGTGCCCGTTAAAAACAATGTCATAAAAAAACTAACAATGTACAATAAAATGCATTACATTTACATACATGAAAACCAGCGAGTCACAGAACAGCCGTCATCATCCTAAACTGTGTTAGGTCCACCATTTGAATCATAAAAGCATGTATGATGAAATGTAAACCCCAAATATCATAAAATTGTGCAAAGAGAATACATTTGCAAACTCTTGCCCAGAAATAAGCAAGCTATCAAAAAAATTCAAAACTATATCCCATATGGCTTCCAAAAGTCCATGGTAGCTGTAAAAAAAAGCTTTCAACAGCAAAACCAGAAACCGCAAATTGTAAATGGTTTAGGTCATAACTATATAACATAAGAAGCTCATAGTTAGAAAATAGGGCTGGAAAAGTATAACCAGGCACACACCATAGATATTTACAGAAGACTATAAGGTACATTATGGATTTAATTAAAACATTATCACAAACATATTATAATAGAGCGGTCTATAATCATTCAAAACCCATTACCATATGACTTCCGTAACTTTATAGCGGCCCTGATGAAACTCAAACAGCATAACAGATTTCTGGTGAGGCAGCAGATTGCACTTACCTCAGGCCTTGTTTATATGACAAAGAGCATATGTTTTAAAATAGGTCGAAGAAAGTATCCCCGTAACACAGAATAGAGTTTACAAAAAAGCATAAAGTGCATCATAGATTGAATTGAAACACTGTTGCAAGGACAACAAGATCAAATAGTTACTCTTGAACTGGCCATTGGAAAAGCAACCAGATGATTAATTAAATTGAGCCTCAGCCTTGTCATGTAAAACCTATGCTGGGGAGTAGTTAGCCATGTCAGGTACAAATTCATCCCAGAGATATTATCAAACTGCATGAAATTCAACACAGAAACCATGTAAGAGCCTTTACCATATGTCCTTTTTCATTATAAGAGAAATAACACCTTGTGACGCATTCTTTGAACTGGGGGCAAATCTTAACAGGAGAATCAAAAAATGGATTCAGGCCAAAATCATAAAATTATCTTTTTATATGTCAGCCACGGGATGGCATGCCAATTGTCTAACTTTTAACAATCTGCTAAAACCAGGTGGAAAAACTCAGCCTTTGGGGTACCCCATATTTTTATCCCTAGCAGCAATGGTACAATACCTACAAAGTCCTCAATATAATCCACTCCTAGCTCAAGATGGAGAATAAAACCTGATGTACCTTGTGTTAGTGCTAATAGGTGACAGAGGAATTTATTCTCAACACCTTGCAGTCGCCCTGGTGATACACAGCCCCACACACCAGCACCATACACCCCAAGTGAGATGCATTTACTTCTTTACATCTGAACAAATTCCCTAATAGTTTTACAGCCAAGCCGGTTAGCAAATCTAGATACAGCGTCACAGCTTGCCCCCATTTTAAGTACTCGTTGGGCTATCAGTCTCTCGTAGGACCCATGGGCATCAAACAGAATACTCGAATAACAGAAGAAAGGTACTTTCATTATTATTTTGTTCCCGCTATGAAGAAGGCCTTCTATTTTTGTAGCTTTGAGGCCACAGGTCAATATAAATGATTTCTGGAAGTTGACTTGGAGTTTTAATTTGGACATAAAATCATAAAACCCATTCAGCAGATTTTGAAGACAGTTAGCGGTTAATGCCAAAAAAACACCATCATCTGCATAAAGAAGGACCGAGATCGCCTGTAAGCCAACTCAAGGGATGTCCAGACTATATGGTTCTAAGAAGGTACCTAGAGAATTGATATATAATAAAAACAAAAAAGGTGTGAGAATACAGCCCTGTCTCACACCTCTGGATACCTCAAATTGGTTTCGTACATTCCCCAGAAAGTGTGTAGTATGCACCTTTATAGATGTACCTATATTCAGGTGTTGCACCAAATCCACTAGTGTATGATCGATTCCTGCCTGGTCCATTAGGCCCCATAAAATTGCCCGGTCCACTAGGTAAAAAGCACAGGAGAGGTCCATAAATGTCATATAGAGGGCACCTCTATACTGACCTTCTTCCCCCAGATGAGGGTCAAATTTAGGGCCTGCTCCACTGTCCCCAAGTAAGATCTAAAACCATATTGTAGCAGTGAAAAGAAGGCAGAAGACTTGGTTCAAGTCTCTAATTTTTTTATAATTACCAGACCAAGAATCTACACTGTGGATCTAACAAGGAGATCGGACGATAAAACATAGGTGAGCTTCAATCTCCTTTTTTTAAAAAATAGGAACAATAATAGCCTCTTTTCATGAATCCTTGACAGCCGCCCGGAGGACTTTAGTCAATAGTGGGGCCCAATAATCAATATTATGTTTTTTTTACAAATCAGTTAGGACCCCATCTGGTCCTGGGGGCCTTAACATTAACTGCACTCTGGATCGCATTAACAACAGAAACGTAGTTAATGAGACCAGCTAGCCATTCCTCGCTTACTGTAGTATGTGAAGGGATTAGAACTTCCCGTTGAGTATCTGAAGCTTCCCCAGGATTAAAAATAGCGGAAAAGTGATCAATCCAATCCTGAATGCTAATATGGCACTCAATTCCGGAAGAAAAATCTTCAGTAAAAAGCGGACAATTAACAATCTCCCCAAAAAATTTACCATCTTTTAACTTGACCGCTTTATCTAGAGCCTCCCAAACCTTAATCCTGAACTCATGTTTCCCTTTCGATAAGGCTTGTTTATAGGCCCTTCTAGTGCTGTGTGTGGTCTCTGGGTTGCGTGGCCTATGGGCAGTGGCCTTTTTAAGCGCCACTGTGCACCCACGATTAAACCAAGATTTTGTTGGGCGCTCACTTATCTGTATTTTAGAAATTAATTTACATGCTACTTCACTGCTAATAGTATGAAAACTCTGGAGAATGTCTTCAGGGGGCCTGTCTAGGGACAGACAGGACAAAAAAATAATGCGCCCTATTTCTGATTAGATTATTGAGAAAGACATCCGGGTTGACGTTATTCCATTTTAGAGAACCCCTTTATTTGCCTCGTAGGCAGTGGGTAGACAAGTGGCACTTATCGGAGCTGCGTGATAATTACCAACCAAACAAATGTGGATAGATTTGTGGTCACTAAAAGGTAAACACTGCACTTTAAAATATCTGAAGTTGTTTACCAAAATAGAGGCTATAAGCATGAAATCAGTCGTGCACCCTGTAAATGTAGGTAGCCTAACATCATTTTGATCCAATATATCTGAAGTGTCAACCAAACTATAACGCAGGATTAGTCTGTTTAGTGTTTTGTCCTACACAGAATATGAAAAATGGCCACTATCATTCTCCTGTGAATCAGAAAACCCACGAACAAATGCGTTCCCCACTAAACTGAGATTTTGTGATATTAAAATCACCTGCCCACATTAATGAAATAGCTCTCTCTTGTCTGCTGTAAAATGCTTCAAATGTCTCCTCCAAGTTTTCAACAGTCTCTGCTGTTTTTTAAACAAAATCATTATAATAAAAAATAATTAAAATCACGTTTACAACTTTAGCTTTTTTCAAGTACAAGATTTGAAAGTTGGGGGTAGAAGCTATACCTTAACCTTCAAGTTATTTAATACACAAGATAGAAAGAGCACTAAAACCCCCCTTCCCTTTTCCAGCCGCGATGGAAGAGCCGGTGAGCAGTAAGATATGTACCCATTTAATGTATCAGATTTAAAGGCCCATGTTTTCTGACGGCCTATGATGTCAAAGTTGCCAATATAACTCAGCCAGTCCTCGTTAAGGAGTTTATCTTGAACCCCTGCCACATTCCAAGATAAAATCTGCAAACCCTGGATGTTTTCTATACAACTTATATCAGAATTCGTTTCTGAGGGTGGCTCATCTGAAACAGGACAGGGAACATTAGTTTTAGGAAAGCTCTCCATTGACTTAACCACAACCCCAGATTCATTGGCTTTGGCGGGATCGGGCATCAGATGGTAAGACAAGTACAACATTTATTTGTGAGATTTTTGGCTTACAAAAACAATCTGGATACAGTAGGCAGTCAGATCTAATAAAAAGGTGAAAACATGTATAGTGTGTGTTTTACTGTTTCAATCTTTAGAACTTTGCTTGCCAATTATAATGCAAAATTGTCACATTGTAAAATAGATCGAATGCTTCAGGATGTAGGCACACCACATATCCATCTTTTAGAATACAGAGCTTTGTTGGTGGCCTTCTGGCTGGTGGCACCGCACTCGTCACATCACAAAGCAGGGAATACGTTTCTAGGGCCTTCTGCACAGTTTCCAGGTCCCGACATACACCTATAGGTGCAGAACAGACTTTGAATTTTGATAAAAAGTTACTTTTGTTTTTAGGGTGGCCAGAATGACTCCAAGCTTAGCTCCAGGAAATCAGGGTACCACAATGTTGTCACTTAATCTGGAGCAAAGAAAATGATCCATTCAAAATGGTCACTTAACTTCTGAATCACCTTTGGTATCCTAGGGAAGGGAAGAAAAGCTTAATGGAGATTGAGTGTCCAGTTTAATATGAAGTTTTCCTCTATGTACAAAAACAGAGGGAGAAGGAGGTTGTGGTGCTGGGTCTGTCCTTCTTATGGCCTATATAACTTTAGAAAAGAGGCCCAGCTAAAAGAACTACCACATGATGGATAGCAAAAATAATTTTCCTGTTAGAAAAACCCTTACCCACCAGAGTTACCGCTTGGTGGCATGCTTCATCATTAGGTTTCTTCCCGTTCTGCTGCGGGATACTTGGGAGCACTGATGTAGTCTTGTCAGTGTTAATCACAGGAGGGATAGGAGTGTTGGGGTCTTGGGTGAGTTAAAAATACCTGTCTCCTAGTAATTCCAATGATTTCATAGATCTCTTGGAGGCCATATGATTGAAAAGGGGCCACGGAAGTGGGAGATGTAATGTTCATAACTTCCTAGTCTACATGTTTCAGAGCCTTGCCCCTAGGCTCCTCTTCAGGACCAAGGTGGACTCCCTGGTGCCACTCCTTATTTGACTACCTCTAATGAAAGCATAAATAATACATGCTTTATGATATGGTGCAATTCACCTTATTAATGTGGTGTCATAAGATGATGCCTATCATTTATGGTGTCCGTCATTGATACCTGTGGAAATACATGAGAGGCATAGTTATCATAGCCCCCATTTTTAATGGGCTGCTATATATGTTGTTTGTGGGTGTGGTGCCACCTATTTGCAAACTGCACCCCACTCGTGGGAAACGGCACTCGTGAATATCAGGACTGAGACTAAAGTACTCTCACAATCAACAGTACAAGACATACTACATTTAAAACTTTTAAACATGTAAACACGTGGGACACCAAACAGCACACACATGGTGCATGCGTAACCTACTTGGTAGGATTTGGATCCTCATATCATAGCTCCTCCGGGAGGGAGTGTGCTTGTAGTCACACTCTAAAGATTTGGCAACATTTTAGAATCGATTCATCTTAACGTATTTGTAGCACAATGTAAACAGTGTTCAAAAGGCACTTACTTCCTCAAAGCGACACTCCCGCTCTGTACCTAATGCTCACCACCTCGGAGTCTGCATCTTGAATGCTCACATCAGAGCAGAGTTTAAATTTGCAGCAGCTCTTGCATCTCGGCACGCTAAAGCATGTAGCACTAGACCACTAACTTGCCCAGATGGCGGCCTCCTGTGGAACTAAGGGGGGGGGTCCACGAGGACCGTAAAAGTAGGTATCCCTAGTGGGTGCCTGCAATTGCACAGAGGTAATTGGGGCTTTATGGGCTTACAGAGGCAGAACGGGGGATTCCCATATAATTTTGATAATTATTTGGGAGTTTCTTTCTTGTGTTTAACAAAGGGTTACTCGTTCCCTTCTTACTGTGATGGTGACATATATGTGAGTGGCTAATACTTATTGTTGAGGGTCTGCTCTATGGCCAGACCCGAGGGGCTTCCACTGGCTAGAGGTCCACTTCGTAAAGAATCTGTGCTGCAAATATTACCTGTTTACCTGATAGTGGAGGACCTACTTTTTATTTTTGATGTACGGACTGCGTAGAGTCTGCCTTCAGATTTAGTGAACTTGCTAGAATAGCTTCTAGTAGCCCAGTTATTCTTCTAGCACAATCCAACACATTTAGAACCTCAGCATCAGCCTGCCTTTTTTGTTGTGTTACTGTCTTTGAGAATCTGAACCTGAGTTGATCTTTCAGTTGTCATTGACTGATCTGTCTCCCAGAACAGCTCCCGTGCAAAACAGTGAGAACTAGAAGCTAAAAAAAGGTTTCTCCAGTGGGAAGCATTTCTGGTTGAAACCACAACTACATTTACAAAAGAAAGCAGTTTACAGCAAGAACTTGTCCCAGAGGTAGTCTTAGAGATGGTTCTATACAAAAGAGAACAAAGGCATTAGTCCAAGAAGGATCAGTATGGCCGGAGAGGATTGAAGGAAAACTGTTGATCATGTGATAAATACCTGGAACCCTTTCTAGGGGAAGGAAGGTAAAAGAGTGGTTCTCAACAGAGCACTAATGAATTACATCCTTTCAGATGTAAAGAGCACATATTTGTTTTTATTTATAATCTGCCCAATGTGAGCCAAAATGTTGGTTGTGATTTGTAGGATCTACTCGGCCTGATTTAGAAACATGTCTTTTATTTGCTTGTACTCCAGGTAGGTGTTGAAGTTCACCTGACTGTTGTCACTAGATCCATCTCATCAGAAGCCAAAGAATAAGTGTTTACAATTTTCTGCCTAATTTCCAGACCTTCACATGTAACTGTGGGTGTGCATCCCTTCCCTAAACAGGGCAAATTGGAAATGCTCCTCCTCCTCAGTGAAATGTAGAAATTGTGTGTGATATTCCCAGATAGGCATCTGGAAGTATGTATTGTGAATATCCAAACAGACCATACATTCCTTAAACCTAAGTGACTTGAGAATCTGCTGAATCATTGCCATGTTTAGCCTCTGCTTTTCCAGAACTCTGCTGTAGAATCAAAAGGAGAGGATACATTGAAGTCCTCTCTCTTGCTTGGAACTAATGTTACGTAAGAGCTCCTTCCCTCTTTCAGGAGCAGGACATTTTTCCACTATTCTCTTTTGAGATTTTACACTTTATACATCAAGATGGCTGTGTGTGGGTTGTCTGGGGCACTGTAGGACAAGAGGGTTCCTTCTGCACAATAGGAGGTGTACCCCAAAAAATGAATGTTGTTTATCCTGTTATTGAAGATCTCAGAGCAGAATACTTAGAGTGATTGGGTTTAGGAAAGAGGGGTGGTCTTGCTGTTAGCAGCCTCTTCTCTCCTGCACCAAGGCCTTCTGCTCATGGAATGGTGGTGACCTGTACAAGACAGTGTCTGCAAAAATCACAGAACCATATTGTTAATGGGAATTTCAGACTTATGAGAGTGACCTGTCTTCTAGTTTCCTTACCATCAATTAAAATGCGTGCGAATGAGCCACAATGAGGTAACGATGAGGATAACATGGATAAACCTACATTTTCCATTGACGAGTGTTAATTACAAGTCAACAGGCATGGTGCATTGCAAGCTCCTGGGGGCAAACTGCCAGGTGCAAAGACATTTCACCGTAAAATACCTAGTTTCGTGGTCTCAAGATTAAGAGGGCAGATGTCTGAATTACTAGCCTTTCACCTAAAATAGCAGAATTTGAGGGAGCTAGTTTTACCACTCTGGCTGTGTGTCTGGTGGGTGTTATTTTCTCCCACTGAATAGAAGGGGTCGATGTATACCTCATTGAAAGGCAGCAGTCCTTTGGTTTCCATGGACTTGTTGTTAAGGATCTCAGAGTTTTTACTGAGTTTAACAAGTGTGTAGAGACAGATTCGAAATCCCCACAACCTTTAACTCTCATATCTAGCCAGCTTGCATTTTGGAAAATCAGCAGGACCTCCATCTTCAAGTGTCAGGACTGTAAATAATGTATCCACCCCACTGTTGTCATCCTTTTCCCTTGAGGGACAGCCCTTGGAAAGAATGGACTTATCTGAAACATATCTAAAAATGTCAGAGAACCTTAAAAAAAAAAAGGCATAATGTCTTGTAATTGTCATCATTAAAGACATATCTTTCTCTTATAAACATGCAGCCCTTTTCTGGCAGTTTAAAGTATGAGGTCTGTTGCTGGCATTGTTAAAGGGCATATTCCAAACATGGTGCTTGTTCCAAATCAGAAGCCTTGGGCATTGCTGTAGGTACAACATAATATGGAACTACAACGGTCCATATATAAATTAACCATACTATTTTCATTAACAAAAACTCAGTTACATCTCAAATGAATTGTATCCATGCAGCATAAAACACAATCATGTTTTTAAAACTTTCATATAAAAAATACTAATGTTTATTAATACATCTAAGTGTCTCCATACACCGTTGTCATATTTCTCATAAAAACAAATTCTAAAATTTCCCCCAACAAAGAAGAAAAAAAAGAAAATTGTGCAAGAGAAAAGTGCTCGTGATTAGAAAAGAAAAAAATTATTTAAAACTTTATAAGTTATTTGTGTCCATAAGCCTGTTGGTTGACCACTCTACAAAAAACCGAATGACCATCAAATCTCCTCAGAGTAAGGTGTTCCTGGTCATGAGTTACCCTGTCGATGGAATTAATATACCAATGCAGGCTAATCAATAATCGTTGACGTTTCGACCTGGCGTAAAAGATGGGGCCAGTTTTAAACTCCCAAGCTAGGTACCGCAGGCAGCTTCTTGTGTTGCACAGGAGTGTAGCCATAGCACAGAGCTAAATACCAAAGACATCATTGCTTCAGCTTGGTACCTGTATAGGCCCAGAGCAAAAGCCTCTGGAGTTGATAGAGGACCTACCACCGCTGAGTAGACAGATTACAGAATAGCAGCTCCATCTTGTAAAACCGCTGTTTCTTGTGGTGGCAAGATGATGAATAACAATTATGACTCCAATGACAGCGGTGCCTTAGGGTATGTCTGAGAACAACTTATTTTAGGTGATATAGATTTACATAGACTACTTCCTTTGTGATTTCATGGACAAATTTACCTCCCTCACTCTTGCATATTGTCAGAGTGTACAAGTCCCATGTTACAGCATCCTGCTTTGAACTTCGACATCAAGAATACGGATCTATCCTAGATATTTCTGTCCAACAACTGGAACAAGGCTAAGCATCTGAAGGTTTTGGTGGAGACATGTCTAATGAGCTAAGGACCCTGACATCTCTTAGGTGGGGAAAAATGCCTTCAGTGGTGAGCTCTTTTATGAACCACCTTTGTCTCTCCCAGGGTTAACATCACCAGGATCTGTGGCTTATGCTGCGACTCCACCAGTTAGTAGCAGTGATGAGGAATTGCTCAAAGTCTTTGAGGTCCAACTTGAAGGCTATGCAAAGTTGAAAGAGAGGAATTCGAATCTGCTTGAATCAGCTTCATATGAAGAAGTGATCTGCTAGCCAGAGTGTCAAGTAGTTTCAGGTAAGTGACTAACGCTGGTATTAAACTGAAAGTCTCCAGACTCAAAGGTTAGGAAAGCTGTGTAATAATTCACATCCCCATTGCTCAAGTCTGTAATCAGTTCAACCAAGTAAATCTGGTGTTTGTATTTGCTTTTCAGTGGCAGAAGCATTTCTCTTCCCTGAGGAACCCAAAGAACTGCACTGAAGTGGCACTTTTGTGCTTTTTTCCCTCTGTAGACCTCTTGTGTGCAAACCTGGTACAATTCAGATACAATATTAGTGACTCATTGTGTGGTATGATGGATATAGACGGGGCCACATTAAGTTCCCCAAAATCCTATGAGCACAACTTGTGCTTGTGATTTGGGTAATGCTCGAGAGCAACGTAGCAGTAAGTTGAACTGACCAGTTAATTGAAAGCCCAACATAAGGCGGCAATGAGCGTATATTTATGTATTAACACGCTGTTCTAAAGGAACTGCAGAATTTGGTCTAGTGTAAATGAAATGGCACAGTACCTTTTTGTGTTTACCCTGTGTCACATTGCTTTCAGACCTTCACGCTGCCTACTGCCAGCCTTGCCAGTTATTAAATCTTTTCCACTACTAAAAATAAGCCATTTCCCAGCCCATTAGTGGCTACTGCTGCCAGATGCTAAACTGAATGCTGCTGCTACTGACTGCAAAAACACAGTGAGTGCAGTGGCAGCAGCACTAGAAGATGTAATTTTAATCTGCAGCCTCTATACAGATGGCAGAGGCACTGTTGAAAAGGGTTACTTTTCCCTGTCCTAGGCATCTCTCCTAAAAGCATTCCAGGGATTGTGGCAGAATACGATACCAGGCTGGAATTCTTATACTATCCTCCCGTCTAATGTCCCTCGGCCACCAGCACAATGGTAGCATCTCTGAACAACACAAGGCAAATGCATCCTTCCTGTCCCACCATCCCGGTCTCACAGGTAGTCTTTGCAGTCAGTCAGCTGGTAAGTAAAGGTTCAAATCGAAGGGGAAACATAAGACGACAGAGCAGAATTCGACCTCATTCTGACACTTTTTTTCTTATCTAAAGTGAAGTTGCAGGGATGTTAAGGTGCCAATCAATCTTTCTCCCGATTGAGGGGCAGATTCTACAATTGATCCAGATATGTCCTCAGTTACTCGGGCCATTGGCAACACCCCTGCAGGTCGAGGCCTTGCTGTGTATCTTTGGCACTCTTCTGGGTCCCTGTGGTGCACCTTTGGGCTCCAGTCATCCACAGTCGAGTCACGGCCAGTGGATTCATCACCTTTGCCATCTGAGCTGTGCAAGGTCCACACTAACTCCAGCGCTGTCAAGCTTCTCCCACCGCCCCTACGACTCGGGATGGGAAAGCTTATATGGCAATCAGTGAGACCACTCCTTCCCACTTAAGGCCTGACTTCTATCAGGGTCAACAAAATACCTCTGCCTTGGGGTGCTGTGGAAATCCTTTCCCACCAAATTTGTGACCCAAAAGCGGAAAACCTTTAGGCTGTTGGTGGTCATGTTTGGAAGAAGCACCCACCTTTCTCCCAAGAGGCCGCACTTCCGAGGACCCCCACTTCCAAAAGGCCCACAACATGCCCCTGCCTTTCCACTCAGTCAGGCAGTTGACACCCCAAGGGGATGTGAAAGATCACTAGAATGCTGGGATACTGAGCAGAGGAGTTAATTAGCTCCTAAATAGGACCGGGCTTCCTCTGCCTCGTTCTAGGCCTGCAGTATGTCGCAGCTTTTCCCTCCCCCAGAATAGAATGTAGGTTTTTCACCCTGTAGAGATTTACCATCAAGGAGGGATGAAAGCCTGTTAGGCCCCGTGAGGTAGTGAACGAGGACATGCATCCCGAACAGAAGTCTGCCCCCTCCCTGGCCTGCAGCAGACAATGTGTTTTTCCTTGCCCTGGAGAGCAGATAAGGGAGGGTTACCTTCTCCTGATCTACCTTAGGCTTAGTGAATGGTGGCGTTCTCCCACCTACAAAGGGTCCAACATCTCCCAGTCTGCTGTGTTGTGCAATGTTTTCCCTCTTCTGATGGATACTTTTATCCACAGATTGCTCTCCTTTAGAGTATTCCTCTGGTGCCTGACTGACTCAGGAAACTTTTCATAGCAGTGCTGTCACATGGCACTAGGTTGCACCATGCAATTGAGTTGGCTTCGCTACACCTCAGAAGTGACAGAGGGGAGCTGCATATAAGTGCCACCCCTGCACGCCATCAGTCCTACTCTCCGCACCTTTGAACCTAGATCTGATGCTTTGCTCACTCTTTTGTGGGTGTTTGACAAATTCTAATTGAAATCCAGTGCATAAGGAAACTATCTAAAACTACAGAGTTCAAACAATTCTGTGGCTGTTAAAAAAACCACAGGTGTCTGTAACGGACCCACATGAGGTGTGCCTTTGGTGTTTGGGCTCGGGGCACAATTCCAAAGCGGTGCGATAAGTATGCCAGCATGCCCTCAACTGTAATCTGAGACCGGGAAGTGAAACTGTATGTCACTGAACATAGGAACAAGTCACAAACCTTGAGTAAGTCCCACTCGGGAGTCAAAGTTGCAGACTCGTTCAGTCACTCAAGGCCGATGCCAAGACAAGTTAGTCTTTGCAGTCGATGTCATCTGGTAAGTCAAAGCCCAAATCGAAGATGAAACATAAGAAGGTGAAGTGGGACCCTATCCCTCTACTTTTAATCTAAAGTGAAGTTGCAAGGTTGTTAATTAAGGTGCCATTCAGTCTCTCTCCCAATCGAGGAGGTGGTTCTGCAGTTGATACTTATGCGACTTGAGTTCATCAGACCATCGGCAACACTGCAGCAGGTTGAGGCCTTTTAGGAGGCCATGCTACTTATTTTGTCTCTCTTCTGACAACCTGTAGTGCACCTTTGGGCCCCAGGTATGCAAAGGTGCCTCCAGTTGGATAACCGCTAGTGGATCTGTCCTCTGGGCCATCTAAACTTCGCAATTCCCACACCAACAATAGTGCCGACTTCTATCCTGGCTGCAAGACCTGCACTGATCCCGCTCAAGATGATGCCATCTCGACCCCGACTGAGTTTGTGCTCTGATTATACTCCAGTGTGCCCGATTCTTGTGTAGCTTGGTTCAGACAGTATACTTCCACGGAGCTGTTCTCAAAGGCTGTATCACCTATTTGTTTTCGATTCTGACCAGAGTTTGCCAACGCTTGTAGATGACAGTGGTGACAATGGGGATAATTTACCACCACATTATGATGGTGACAGGTTATCCATGCATTTACAGGGGGCCAGAGGGCTCAATACGTAACCTGATTGGGGTTGATTTTCGCAATTGGGCCACTAACAGAAGAGAGTCCTTCCTTTTCTGTGGCAATTTGTAGTAATGCTGAGGTCCTGGACCTACAACTGCCTTCTGATGAAGTTAGGACAAACTTCTTACAAAAGTCCTGCAACCTAGGCCTGCTTCCTCTGAGCCTTTACTCCCATTCAACAAATCTCTGACACTCTGATGGGCTGTTGGTCTAAGCCTTGCTCTTCCCATCAGTTAAGAAGCAGGTGTCCAGACGCCACACAGCGGTGCCTGGCAACCCTAATTTTCTTATGCAGCATCCTACTCCTGGGAGTTTGGTGATCCTATTTCTTTACCACAACCCCCTCACGAGGGAGTCAAAAAGAATTGAGGTGTTAAACATGTGTTGCCTTAGGTCATCCCAGCCTTGACCTCAGTCAACACAGTGTGCCTCTTACTGATAATATGCACTCCCTCTGAGACATGGTTTGCAGACAGGATTTGTGAATTCTTTAAGGTTTCAGAATCAATTTGGGGTGATTGTCTTTCAATTTTCATTTTTGTCTGTTGCTCAGACACACTGCCTTGAGCAAGGTGATGTCTTTCACAGCATGTAGCAGCGGTACTGCCTCCTAGCAGGGGCATCCTAAGTGTGCTCCTGACTATCAGCAGCCTTCCAGAAGCAGCAATTGGGGCTATACAGCAGGACAAGCCATGCTTAAAAGTGTCCTCACCTTGAACAACACAGACTGCAGTCCTACCTTTCACCCCTGCCCTTCACAAAATGACAGGGCTCAGTAAGAACGAATCAGCAGCCCTCAGTGAATTTAGAAGGGTACCCCTTCTCCATCCTTCTTCACTTAATTTTCTCGGTCTCCACTCTCCAGCCACAGAAATGCAGTCAGTGCATTTCCACTGACTGGGCAAGCTGTATTCACCCTCCATCTTGTACCATGCTAAACTAGGGGCCATCCAAAATAGATCTCCCTGCTCTGAATACTCACACTCACCAGATACAGACTCCTAACAAACATTAATCTACCAGGCACAGTAAATGGCACCGCAAGGATCTGGGTTTCACATAACAACAAAACTTTATATTAGGTGAATCTGTAGACCACACACACTTTCATATAGAGAAAAAGATTTGCTCACATTTTGATTAACTTAAACCTGATATGCTGCCACCACCCACTTAATGTGATTTACTTAGGGCATGGACATTAACCCTATGCCCCTAAGAGTGTACACTTGGTGCACCCTTCCAAGCCACAGAACATGGACAAAACCTTTTAATTACAATGGACAGGCCTACTTCTAAAGATGTTCTTTAAGCTGTGTGTGATAACTGATAGTTTAATGCTTAGTGTGTCATCCCTTACATGAACAGCTCAATCCTACAAGCTCACTGCCACACACCGTACCCTGCTGACTGGCAATTCATTGGGCCGTTGTCAATATGCATGACCATTCATCTTCCTGGGTAGTCTTCTTTAGACACCTTATAGAGAGGAGGGACGCCATAATATGATTCTGTGCCTTGCAACACATTACCCTTCTTGTATTTTCCTGCAAGCATTAATCATACTCTACCTAATTCACACTAAGGGGAAGAGGTGGGGGGACTCTCAAACAGCATGACTGTATCTAAATCCCTCTTGGTCATCCACACTCCTTTTAGCTCCTTTGCTTTCTTTGTATTCTGATTGGTGACCCTTGCAGGCCATCCTCTCTATCACTTTTCATCTGCTTCCTCTACAGTTAGTGATTTTATGATTGGGTCAACATCACTCTTTTACCAACTGTGTATGATATTCACCTCTGCCTGACAGAGAGAGCCACACTGTTAGCTGTTTGACTGGGAGTAAAATTCCCAGCTTTGCCAAACCACAGTGTAAATGTAGTGAGTGTGATGTAAGGCAGGTGCATGTGTTAGATCATGAGTACTTATTCAAGACTTGCCTGTGATGGTACTCACAAAGTGTTGAGCAGTAAAAGTAACCAAAACAGTAAAAAAAAAAAAAAAAAAAAAAACATTGAGATATAAAATGCAAAGTCTGTACCTTTTAGTAACTTCAAGCAGGTTTCCAAACACTAGTCAAAACCTGCAAGAACTGCATTCAGGCGTTTTAGGTGCCTGTTGACGGGGAAAGGAGACTGGAGGCAGCAGAAGAAGAGAAGGCACTGGAAAACAGGAGCTTCATATGGAATAGTTGAACCTGCTACAGAGCTTCAATACTGGGGCTTTCACAGCTGAAAAGTATAGACGCAGTGGAGGATCACGTCTTTTGTAGTAATGTCGAGTCCAGACCATGCTCATTGAGGCACAGTTGAATTGAGAATATGGGGACAGAAGACGATTGAGCCAGCATGCATGTATGTTTTCCAAAAAGATAGCATCTACTTGAATTCAGTTTTTATCCTGCTCTATTGGATCACCATGGCGGTTTCTCAGACCCATACAATTCGGAATCAAAACCAAAGCCTTGTGAGATATTTCTTTTAGCATGTAAGACATTTGTGAGGGATTTGATCTGTAGTGCTTTTTCATAAACAAACCTGCTCTATTTGTGCGTACAAGATGGCGGTTGACAAGGTAAAATATCCCTGTGGTCTTGTAAACAACATACAAGCCTGTCATCATATAAGGAACAACAAATATAGATACCATTCGAATGAGGATTACATTTTCTATACTTAGGAGTCAAAAGATGTTCAGCTATGAGGAAATATGGTAATCACAATAATCATACACTGCGCGGAAGCACACTACTTTAGCCTTAGTTTATACTGCAGAGCATGAGCAGAAGGACCGACACAAGGGGAGTTGAAGAGATATTCATAATCATATAAACAGGAGGAGTTTTCTAGAACTAGCTCATAGCTTAACAGGAAAATCATGCTATACCACAACAATTGCCAGTTTAGGGAAGTAACTAGGAGTGCTTTGGGGGTAGGCATGTTTGTGATGAGTAGCTGAGACTGCTCTTCTTGATTGAAGATTCCATCTGTATGTTATAACATTACAAGTGTGTGGTAATCATGACAAACACCAATGTTGATTAAAAGATGCTTTATTTATACTACTGTCCCTAGCAGCGGCGGTAAGTTATAAGCCAAAACAATGACCAGTATCAAACTGCCAGACACTCGAAACTTTAACAATCTGTTATAGCATGTAGAACAAAGAATACAAAGACACAAGCAGGAAGGATAATGTCAGCAGCTCATGCCCAGGAATACATACATGTTATTGTTACTTACTATAAACTCATCTCATTACAACATAGCTCCTTCCTTTAAACATAACTAAAAAACAATGGTCTAACAAAGCTACAAGTACTAGCTGAAGGGAAATGAAAGAAAACAAACATTTTAAGTTAAAATCTGAAAACATTTTTTTAAGTTAAAATAAAATCTGAAATATTCTCAATGTGAGAAGAATGATCACTTAAAGCAGACAAATTGCTGGTACTTACTGGCAGAGAAAGCTATGGGTTCAATGACTTCAAAATCAGAAATATCTATAATTTGAGCAGAATCATCTTTTAAAACCGATGAAGTAGATTCAATGAATTCAAAATCCAATTGAATCAACATCTACATTATTGCCTTCTTCCAGCTTATTACTAGAACTACCTGCACTTCCATCAGGAGAAAATTCCTCAGTATGTAACTTGTCATGAGGATCTAAAAAAGACAGCAACTATGAAGAAGAATACAAATTGCTCTCACAGAAGTATCATATTTAGTATTTCCTAAAAATCCTTCACAACTTTGGTTAGTCTTTTCTTTCTCTTCCAAGATCCATTGTAGAGTTGAACTTAAGTTTTCCCACCCCTAATAATTTTTGAAAGGTTTAGAAAACGTGGATTCTCCTTTCTTTGCATTATAGGGTAGTTTGATTTTGACACAGTCAACAGCAAGTAACTTGGATTTGCTTTGATTTGATCTGTCAAGTTTATAATTTATCTCAGTCTTGGGTAATCCTTTCAACTCAGCATTCCTTTTAGCTACCCCATACATTGCTTTGATATCTAAAATGGCTAAATCCTTCTTGATCAAAGAAGGTGTGAGAGAGGTTTGTGGGATGCAACCTTTAAGCATTGAAAATGGGGAAAATCCTGTGCCCAAGTTCGGAGCAGAAATCATTTCTATAACAAACTCCCTGATATCAACCTTTGTTGACTGGTGCTGCCTGCACGGCTTCAACTACAACCCTATTAAATCTTTCTACCAGATCGTTCATATTAGGTGAGTAAAGTGATGTTGACAAATGTTAGATGTCATTATCCTTAAGAAACTTTTGGTATTTTAAAGAGGTAAATTGTTTCTCATTAACTGTGACAACACTGGATGGCAAACCCTCCTTGTGATAACATTCACGTAAAAATTGTAGCGTAGTGTCAATGGTAGGCTGGGACACCCATTTGACTTCTGCCCACCTAGAAAAATAGTCAAAAATGAAAGCATACACCTTGCATCTTGAAAGATTATCATAGGCCCTAAAATGTCCAAAGCTAATTTGTCCCAAGGTCTGTTGGGAAACTCCGAATTGATGGGAACAGCCTTGTAAGTACAAAGACACTTGTCAGTGTTGATACATATAGGACATTGCTTGACAAACCCAGAGATTTGTGAGTCCAAGTAGGGCCACCAAAATACTTCTCTGACCTGTTTCTTTGTGAAAGTCGCCTAAATGTCGCTTGTGTGCTAATTTGATGATATTGTGTTGAATACCCTAAGAAGGAATAACCCAATCCTCTTTTAAAACCATGTCCCTGAAAACTGCAATAGATTCTCTTAACTTTCCACTAGATCTGCATAGACAGGGTTAACATTTTCTCACGAGGTCACCTTTTGTTGGTGAGTTTCATAATTGTTTTTTAACTCCTCATATTCCTGGCAACTCTCCATACATGCTTCTCTCGATAACTTACCACCAGATGCAGACAGAACATCATCCACAACCACACATTCTTCGATGATCTCAGCATAAGACACTGCTGAATCATTTGATAATCTCGGAAGACAATCTCCAACACTGTTGCAAGACCATTGTAGATAATCTGCACGAAAATTGTATTTGTAAGGTTTGGAAAGAATTCTAACCAGGCGGGCAGACGTCCTACCAGTGTCAGTACTGTTTAGTAACGCCAAAAGAGGTTTATGGTCTGTTTTGATGGTGAATTCTATTCCCTATAGGTATGTTTTAAAATGTTAAATCGTTCACATGTAGGCTAAAGCGTTCCTCTCAATGGTGGAGTATCTGGCTTCTGAGCAAGAAAGAGGCGTCAAAGCAAAAGCCACAGTGTTATCCAAATCCTGCCATCTCTGATTAAGCATGGCTCCCAGACCTTGAAAATATAATCACCATACAAATAACAATAGAGTTTTTGATTAAAAGGGCTTAGAGGTAGAGCACTGACAATTAATTTTTTGAGTTTGCTAAATGCTGTCTGATGTTCCTTTAAACAATTGAATTTTATTCCTTCTTGAGTACGTTTCTCAAGGGTAATGCTGTGTGAGAAAATGTACACACAAATCTGGACTAAAACTCACACGGCCCAAGATAAGATCTCAGTTGATCCTTGTCAGTGGGTGTGCGCAGCATTTCAATAGCTTGACCTAAACACAGTTTTGATGGTATTCCTTTGGCAGATATGGTGTGACCCAAATCATCAACTTCCTGAGTGAGGAATTTCCATTTCTCCATTTATAACATCATGTATTTTTCTTGTAGGACTTGTAATACTTTAGACAACTGTAAATTGCGTAATTCTATGGTGTCTGCAAAAACAAGGATATTGTCTTGGAAACCATAACCCCATCCATACTTCTGAAGAGGGTAAACATAAGTTTTAGAAAAACGGATTCAATGGACGCTTGACCAAAAGGCATCCACACATACTGAAAAGCTCCATCAAGTGTGATAAATGTGATAAGATGTCTACAACCCTTTTCCAGCAAAATCTGGTGATATGGAGATTTAAGGTCCAATGATGTCAAGAATTTTGCCCCCTCCAACAGTGCCAAAAGTTCTTGTATTTTTGGGAGAGGATGACAGTCAACAATGATCTGTTGTTTAGAGACCTCAAATCAGCACGTAGCCTTAGAGAACCAGACGTTTTCTTTACCAGCACTATTGGAGACACCCATTCTGACAATTCGACAGGCTCAATTACCCTTTCATCTAACTGTTGTGATACTTTACTGAGATATTTTCTTATGCTAAGGAGTAGATCCATGAGTTTGTGTCTAACTGGAGATGCCCCTGCTTTCCGTTTAATCTCACAAGAAAAACCTTTAACCATGTCCAACTCATTTCTGAATACGTTTTTTTACTGGGAAATAACACCATCAATACCTTGATGAATGGTCATGCAGTACACAGGAATATCAGAAGTTGGCTCCAGAATGAGTCCTAGGTTCCCTTGGTGCCTCCATCCTAGAACATGTTGACCATGTTTAACAATGTACACTTTTTCTAAAATGGTGCAGGGAATATAGGAAATGGGAGCTACAACATAACCCAGGATGTTAATGATGGTTTGTCTAAACCATAAGCCTTTATATCGTTCTTTTCTATTACTCCAATGTGTTTTGGAAACGCTTCAGAATTAGGGAAAAGGCTGATCCTGAACCCACCAGCATGACAGATTTTACTCCATCAAAGTAAATCTCACAGTTCGGTGGCTTACAGGCATCATTGTCATTAGATGTGGTCAGAATCTCATAATGGCTGTTTTCCTCATATCCTGTTGTTAAAATTAGATTTGCTTTTTCGTCTTGACCTTAGTCAGTCTTACTCTCTACTATGGCATTAACATTGCATTGTGATCTGCAAACAGAAGAGAAATGTCCACCCTTCCTACACTTGAAACATTCTTCAGCCATAGCAGGACATGATAACTTATTGGCATGCATGCCAGAGCCACATCTAGCACATTTTGTTGAATTTATTTTTGTTAGCATTACACGCCACAGAAACTTTGAGATTGTTCTCCTTTTCATCATTAAGCATCTTGCATGAGCGTACTGATCTCTCAATACCGTTTGCCACTTCCACTTCTTTAGACAATGTTGGGTTCTTATGTCTTAATAATTGTTCCTACATTTTCTTATTGTAGGAATGCATCATCACTTGATCTTGAACATATTGATCAGCAGTAATACCAAATGCACACATTGCTAATAAAATGCGAAGAGCAGCATCGTAGCTTTCAACAGGTTCTGTAGCTAGTTGATGTCTTGAGTAAACGTTAAAGCGCTGCATCAAAACATTTGGCTCAATGGTAAAATCTGATGTTAGCCTGTCTAAAGCTTCACAAAATTCATCATATTCCTCAACCTCAACAGGAGCTTGATGTTGAGATAAGTGATCAAATATTTCTTGCGTCTGTAGTGATATTTGTGTTTTGACCACTGACTCTGTGTCGCACCACTTTGCACTTGGCTTAGCTGTCCACCGTCACATTAGCAGTCACAAGTTAGACTCCATTTTGTATTCAGCTTAGCCTTAGCTTCACCGCCATGTTAAAGATGAAAGTATTTTTCAGTGAAAAACATGTTATGCAACGTGTCTTCTCGTTCATGTTTTTATTCTGCGTGTTCTTTCTCACCCAGGGCTAGGACATAACGTGGAGGAGTCAGTCAGTTAGTCAGTGAGATAAGCAGGGAACGGTTTAGTCTTGAGAGGACATCTTGGGGTTTTGACCAATTCCAATGTGTTCTTTTCAAAACTGACCTGAGGTAGCCAGCATTTTTAAACACTTTTCATGGAGCAGGAGGGGTTTTCTAGAAATCTCCTTACTGGCTTGTTTAAGGTATATAAGAGACCCAGATCTACAGTGAGGAGATTCAGAGACCTCAATCACGATTGAGACGGCGAATGCCTGATATTTCCTGTGAGAGTAGATCTCTCTTTCTTTTTTCTGTCGAACCGGGGTCAACGACTTGTTGGCAGGAGAAAGAGGAAGGAGCAACTATGCCCCATGGTGATGAATTTTTACTAATTATTTGCTTTACATTGTATATGAATATATATATATCAAAATATAGGTATTTGTATCTTTGCATGTATATATTTGCTGTTTATAGATTGAGGATTCTTTGTAAATGTTCTCACTTTATTGTTGCACACATTTTAAAGGTGCACTTTCAGTTGTACTGACCTTCCTTCACAAGCCTTGAAGAGTGATTTAATAAATGTCTTCTTCAGACTAAGAAGCGCATTCCAGAGATTCTTTTTGACTCTTTTCAGTGTGTGTATTTTGGCTCGGTCACCAGTAAAGCAAAAAAGTGCCTCTGTACCAATAGAGGTCAACAACAAACCCTTGTTTCTTGTGGCAGTGAATGAATTGACTTCAGTGGTAATCATTAAGTTATTAAATGAGCCAATCAATTTATTCCATTTTGTGGGTAAATGATGGGTTCCAACACTGCTGCATACTGATGAAAAAATAAATGAACAATACCTGAACTGGAAATAATTTGTCAGGGTAAAAGAAATAGCATGCACTTCAGTGCCTGTCAGAAATGGATGATTTACCCTAAAGCAGCAAATACACTAAAGCAGCAAGATGGTTACTCTGGTGTATTGAAGCAAATGCAGACTCAGTACGATAAAAAATGCCGACACGTTTGTGACATGAGTGCTGGCCGGCTAGCTGTAGAGTGTTGCTGCACAGCGGTGCATACATAGAAAACGGCAGCACGTGTTATGTGGATGCCAACGTGAGCGCAGGGTGGCTAACGGAAAGGGTTGCTGTGCGAAGCTGCTGCACAGAGTTGCAGTGCATGGCAGCACTTCACTTACAGGCTCTGTGATCCACTCCTGTGATATGCAAAGGGGAAGCTTGCCGCTGGTCACAAACTCAGTGGTTGCAATCAGAATGCCGATCAGTGTCCTGAACATAGGTTGAGGTGGAGAACTGCTGCACTTTACTTAAATATGAGGAGGTTGTTCCGCGGTGACAGGCACAGCTAGAGACCGGTCCCTTGTCCCCAAAATGTGGTAATCACGACAGACGCCAATGTCAATTCAAAGATGCTTTATTTGTACAACTGTCCCCAGCAGTGGAGGTAAGTGACCATCCACAACAATGCCCAGTATCCAACTGGCAGAAACTTTAAATGTAAACATTCTAATAGAGCATGTGGAACGAAGCATACAAATACACGAACAGCAAGGATGATGTCAGCAGCTCATGCAGCTTGTGCCCAGGAATACATACAGGTTATTGTCACTTCGTTTATACTCATCTTATTAAAACAAAGTAAGATTTTGTTAAAATGTATTGGTATACGTGCATTTTCTGATCCGTTTATTTGAGAAGTTATATAGTGATTTGGGTATTTTTATGGCTGATGTTCTCTGCTCTTATGAAAAGATAATACTAAGTTATTTTCCTTTAAACACATATCTTTCATAGATTCACATCATCTAAACACTCCTATGGCCCAACAGGAAGCTCCACCGGGCATAAGAAATTAAAAAAAGTAAATACTGCCATAAATGTATCATTCAAAGGTGCGAAATGGGTGCCTGTTGTTGTTGTTTTTTTTTTGTTTTTTTTTGCAATGTCTTATTTGTTTTGTTTGATTCAACTTTTATTAGCTTTTTTGTGATATGCTTTCTCCCTTACCAAACAGTGCACATCCTTTATTTCAAAAGTAACGCCCTTGTTAATTTTGTAGGTATTTTTTGATCTGATGAGAGAAGTAAGAACAAAGAAGATGTCTGAAAACAAAGACAAAAATGGCAAGAAGAGTGGAAAGAACAAGAAGAGTTTCAAAGAAAGATGCTGTTTACTCTAATGGACCATGTGAGGAGAATTGCTATGAGCCAGACGCCACTAACATTATAGTTTTAAAACGCAAATTCTGTATTGCCATAAAGCATAGATAATTATTTAAACACTGTTACATTGTACGCATATCTGGCCTTTTTTCACTTGCATGTTTCTTTCCTTCTCTTCTTTCGGAGGCAAGGGCGTAGCTTGTAAAGGCAAGCCCATTTGAAAATTAATATCACAAGAAATGTTTTATACCTTTTTTCCTTTTTGAAAGGGCACAGCATTACCAAGTTTTATTATGGTCATTTTTTACCTTACCTATAATTTATGGTTGCTCTAATAGTTGAAACCAGTGGAAATTGATAATTGACATTTTGTTTTATAAATGTGGAAAATTGACTAAGGGTGTTACTTTTTTCTTGAATGGCCTTGTAAAATACAATTTTCTTGTATGTCATATTGAATGATCAGTCTCATTTTTTTAAAGTCAAATTTGTGATGATGATGCCCAGGCTTTGTTTTTTTTTTTTTTAGCACTACCTCATTATTTTTGGAGATCAGACTTGTGTATGATTACTAAATGCTTCTGCTCTCTCTTACTCAAGTGGAAAATATGGAAGACAACTTAGGAAGTAGAATTTTGTTCTGAAATATTACTTTGATTTTAATGAAACCCTAACTCTATCACTTCCCAGTATATCGATCTAGTGCTTCTGCCAGAGGAAAATGAATGTGCCAAGAAGGCTAGCTGTGCTTTGCAGCATTTATTAAATTAGTTTTCAGACATCCTTTGCAGTTGCTGTGAACTGTATGCCCAGTACTAAAGTCCTGATTTATGAATAAAGGAATCAGAACTAAAGAGGACTACTTTGTCCTGAGAGGAATGATGTTGGCTTGTAATGTGATAACAGATGTTTCAGTATTGCTCATCGTTGGTATATGATGAGGCATGTGTCAAATGAGAGATGTTGCCAGGCATGCAGCTTTTGTTATCTCAGGTATGCTTGATCCCCCAAGAGCGTTATTTGTTGGACAATTCAATTGTAGTATTATCTGTAAACGTCTTGACAGGGAAAATATGAGCCTTGATGATGAACTGTTAGTAATGTTGTTCAAGACAACTGGCTGCAGAAGGTCTCTTTAACAATACTTCTTTGTTTTTTTCAGTGTTAGACCTTAAACAATTGAAAATTGTGGTGTTGATTCCCATGTAACCAGCAGAAATCACAATCTCTCTGCATGATACTGACTGTTCTGGCTATAGGTGTTTGGTGCAGGATGTAGCATTGTGTCACAGGGTAAATTGTGTATTGCAGGAATGTCTATGCATCTGACATGACTTGTTGGCTCTAAAAAGCTGTCATTTTCATAAAATGTTTGTATTAAATATTTTACAAGTCACATATTGATGTCTGATTAAAGGCTGTTGCAAATTCAGACTATTACTTAATCATATAATTTTAAGACACTCAGTTGTGATTGGTTAAGGGTTACTTTTCTTTCCAGGTTTTAAATTGGCTTTCTCATTATATAAATACACTTGAACATCAGGAGCATACTTTAAACCAATTTGTATGCAAGAGTCCGAAAGGTGAAAATTTGAGGAATCAATTTTCCAGTTTTCAAAAATATGATCATAGCATACAAAGTGGAAATGTATTTATTTTAGGGAAATCGTACTTTGTTTGCCAAGAAGGTTACATTTAGTATTTTCATTTAGGTTCCTTAACCATATCAAACATATGTTAATTAAAAATACCTTTGATCCAGAGCATGTTTCCTCAGCTAACTGCTTGTATAATATTGTCCTTACAGTTAAAGGATGGGATGTTGTATGCCTTGGGTTTATTTGCTGCTTTATATGTTTTTCTTTTGAAAAGTCAAGAATTACTACTTCCAGCTTATGTTTTTCCTAATGAATGTCAGCTTACAACTAAAAGAAGCATGAGATTTAGTGCGATGTAATGTTCATTAACCTTTCAAGGCATTTCCACAAAGGTGAACACAGCATAGACTTTAATGGGATGTTCTCCAACCAATAACAGCAGCCCACCGCTTCTCTAAAGAGTGTATTTCTTAAACAAACCGTCCTTAGAAAGTGGTAAAATTTACAACACACTTGTTAGTCTGTGAATATTTGACATGTCTTTGAGGGAATTCAACTTTTTCCTGAAAGTTTAATGAATTTGCATTAGTCAGTAAGTATCAGGATTTGATTCTATGTTAACATTTACTAGACGTTAAGATTTTGCATCTGTTCCTGCAGGTAAACTACATGTCTATGCATCTCTCAAAATCTGAACCTTGTGCATCGTTGATCTGTTTTGCTCATCTTCTAAGTGTTTGGTGATGTTTGCGTGAAAAAAACAAAATTGTAATAAAAAAGTACATGGCTAATGTGGCTGGTGGATAGCAAGAGCTGTCCTCTTTCCCATCTCCATCTCTACCAATCTTGTGCTTCCAGCCAGTTAATGACT
Source organism: Pleurodeles waltl (assembly GCF_031143425.1). Lineage (NCBI taxonomy): Eukaryota > Metazoa > Chordata > Amphibia > Caudata > Salamandridae > Pleurodeles > Pleurodeles waltl. The sequence goes on from NC_090440.1 coordinate 1,285,444,700, forward strand.
TTTAAGCTAGGGTGAACTTTTAAAAGTGTGAACCTTAAAACTTTGTGAGTAAACTTCTGGAATACTCGGTGACCCAGGCATATTCACTTATCAGTTTTAGCACTTGAGTATTCAAGGAGCTCACCAGGACACCCTCAAAGGGATATTTCTAAAACGCTAAGCAGTATTCCCTCATCCTTCCGGCAGTCTCCACTGACTGATCCATATTCTCTGTTGGCATCTGCCAGCACACCATAAAGGGACTATCTTTTGTGTTGCAGAAGATTGTTCTTCTATCTGTTGCTATCGCCATCATAAAAGAACTGCAGAAGACAACTCTCTTTATTTGGGCTATAGTGAAGTTGAAATGTTTGAAAAAGTATTCTGTATTTGATATTCATTCCCGAAGATTTCTTTTCTGAACCTTCTTCTCAGATGCCTGACTGCATGTTTATCTTTTGCAGCAATGGTAGTTTACCAGCACTATAATTTGCTGAGCTGGTGCAGCACTGATTCCCATTACAGGATCTGGTGCCACTGGTTGCATTTTATTTTTTACATCGATTACAGGTGTGGGATCTGGTGCTGTCGTGATTCTGTTAAATTTGTTTGAGTTTTCTAAGGCGTATGTCTCCGACCATGTTAACCTATCCCACGCTATTGGACTTCATGTCTCCTGAGAAATGTTACTGAAGGATATTTGTGATGATTTCATAAAGGTGTTCGGATGCAGGCATGTGGTAACTGTATGAGCAGAGACACCTAAAGTCAAATGTAGAAGAAAACGATATAGTTTTCGCTGAAGAGGTGATTATATCATATAATAAGATGCTTTCATGTACCGTTAGGAGCCCTCTGAGAAACACAGAAGACATGGAACTAGTTCTGGTTTTAGAACATTCTGTCATAGGTGAATTTTCCATCACCTGGAGCATTGGCAAAGCAAGTCCATGCTTTCCAGCCAGCCATGCTATTTTGATTCACAGAGATTAGATTCCTATAGCGTGCCTTCAGGCCATCAGATGGTTACCATAACACTAGTAGTGGCAGTTCTGCTCTGCTTCAGCCACCCATAATATACCAAGGCCTTCAGGGCCAGTAATGCCCGACCCTAGGGAAAAGAGGAAGCAGATCACTACAGCCACAAATCTTTGGAATATTAGCATCGCTCCTGATGCCTCTACCTGAGCAGACTTTGGCTACTGTGACAGACCTGATACTTAAATCAGCAAGGAAACACAGTTCTGATTATCTTTTTTTCAGAGAGAAAGATCTCCGACAAAGACTGTTCCAAACAAGAGGCCTTTTCCAGGTTCCTGGCACCCTTCAGATGGGATTCAGATGACCTAGGGTTCTTCAGACTGAATCGAAGGCGAGATGAGGATGATAATAGCAAATCTTAACACTTTTAAAAACTTTTATGCAGATTTGGTTATAGATTAGCGAAATGAAAGTGTCTTAGCCCTGGCTCCCTAAGGGACGTTTTATTTTGAGCTGACCTGCTTCAATTAATCATGAAAGCTTTGCACCTCTGGGTAATAGTAATAGCTTAGCCTTATTATTTCATACTGCAGGCTGAAGACTTTGTTTTGCCACTCAAAGTTCTCTTCAAAACCAGGCATGTCACAGGGGAACGTACACAGTAGGTACCTACTGTTTCTAGTTTGGTCCCAAATCCATCCATACCTTATACTTCCTAAGCAGTGGTAAGTATTGCATCATATTCTGGATCTCAGATGTGTGAACTCTTAATTGAAGAAAGATTGTGCATGGTAGAGCCAGACTGGGAAGCCCCCTTAGACCTGCAAGGCGCATATTTTCATGTTTACTTCACAAGTAAGTTTCTGAGGCTTGTGGTAGGAGGAAGCATTTCCATATTTCAGATTTACCCTTTGTTTTTTTTTATCAGTACGCAGTCTTCATAAATGTGATGGTAACGTTCATGTCTACCCATTACAGGAGTGCTGCCGCAGACTGACTCGTGGGAGTTGAGGTGCTCAGCATTTACATTCAGCAATCTTGCATTGTTTGGAATTTTCAGTACCTAATCATGTCCTCTTTGATCTTTACTGATAGGCTTCTGTTCAGAGTTGCGATTCTAGGAACAATGAAGCCCCCAACATTCTCTCCACCAGAGATTGAGGACATCTCTCAGATTATTTCACATTTGTTAAAGAAGCAACAAAAACAACCACATCAGGTCTGTGACTCCTGGATCTGATGAGCTTTATTTCCTTGCACCTCATACTCATTGAGTGTGAGTTAATTGCATGGAATCAATGTCTCCAATGGAATCCGTTTGAAGGCTGTCTCTGGGCTGATTTTATTTTTTTATTGCACAGAATATGATAAGCAAGTCTCTGTTTCGAGACTGTCCCACATAAATCTTGTACAGGAAACCAGTTAGACTGACTTCTTTTACGTTAGTTGTAGGTGCAACTCCTTTAGAATGAGGTGTACATTTACAGCACAACTTAATGGATTATGTATCCCTCAACAACAGCCTGTATATACACCTTCCAGAGCTGGTGTGTGTAGGTCTCAGGGCATTGCTTCCGTTGTTTCAAGGAAAGCAGATGCTAATACCCAATTACTACATTTTTTAAATCAAAAAAGGTGATGTGGGCTCACCCATTGGTGTAGTGATAGCTTGTGGGTATGGTACACTGATAAAAATGTAGTCTAGCAGCAGCTCATCTAGCTGGGGTTCTGAATAGCAGAATGTATTGGCTGAGCATACAGAGGCTAGTAAACAACCATCAGGAGCAGTTTCCAGTCAGTTCTTAGCTGGGAGATGGACCGAGCCAGACATTTATCTTTTTGTGACAAGAAGAATTGTTTCTTTTGCTCCAGGGAATTCCTTTCCAGGGGATCAGTGAAAAATACACTGTGCCTGGAGCAGTTGTTTGGCTTTCTTCAGGCTTTGTCATCTATCCAGAAAGTAATTCAGAAAATTCTTGGCACAGTACAGGGTACAGGTAATGGTCACCCAGATTAGGACTAGTGTAGCTAGATCTCTATTATGTACCATTTAGGCCCCTTTCACAGATTAACTCCTGTCTCCCAGATAGGAATGGTCTTGCTCGCCAGCCTGCATCTGCTGAAGATATGCGCCTGGAACATGAGGTCAGTTTTCATCTCAGTACTCGCTCAAGCCAGAGGTAATGAATAGCCTTCTGGTGATTAAAGGATCCTTCAACGAACACAGATTTTGTAGCAGTTGATGTGTTTTCTACATTGTGTCACACTAGATCATTAGTCCATTTAGCAGAAGAGGTCTTCCACAGCATTCAGTTTTCAATTCCATTAGCTGGAAATTGACTGATTACAGAGTCAGTGAAAGAATATTTGCACCATTTAGACATTACTGCACTCCCCTGTTCAGGGTACTCTTATTGAACTGCCTGACGTAGCTTGGTTTTTGAAGCACTTGTACAGTACATTTCCTCTGGTGCCCTTTGTGGTTTATCCATGTAATCTTAATATGGTACTAATGTTTCATGTGTTGACATTGGGTTGAACCTGTGCACTCTTAGTCTTTGAAGCACTTAACTGTTTGTTAGATATTCATGTTCACTATGGTCATCGTGGGCAAAGTGACTCTGAGGGCAAACAGAACTCTGTTTTGGCTTTCATCTTTCACAGATACTGCTACCTGCATTTGTTCCCCTTTACTCCTTAACAGTTGAGTAAGATTCAGAAGCTGAGAGAAACAAGAGTGATGGACAACCTCTGTATGTGTTATGGAGGTTCTGAGGTAAGTAAGGCTTTAAAGAAGAAGGCAGTCTCCAGATGGCTATTTATGTCCGTCAGACAAGGTTATGAGCTAGCTGGGAAGTGACCCGTCAGCAGGGTTCGACCCCTATAAACAGGAAGAAAGGTTGCGACTTCAGCTCTTCTAAGTGCTGTTCTGATTCAAGCAATTTGACAGGATGCTACCTGGACCACTGTGCATTCTGTCACTAGGCACTAATGTTCCAGATGAGAATGAAATCCCAGTTTGGTAGAGCTTTATTACATAGCTTTTGTCATTTAGAAGTAATTATTTTTTTTAATCTGAGCACTGCCTGCATTGCAAGACTGCTTTGATAGAGAATCTGCAGGAAGTAGCATCTTTTATTTGAAGTCCTTTCCTTTGGTAGCATTTTCTCTTATGGTTATGTGGCTTCTTGCTCTTTTCTCGCCACCCTTGTGCTTTCCCTCTTTGAGGTTTTACTTGCTTTCACCATTTTATATCTTAATCTTTATACTGTTCGAAAAAAATGAAGGAACTTGTGGCTCAGCTTCTATGGTGGATTATGGTGTCACGTAGCTTCTCATTATCCTAATGAGACTACTGGATTTGGGCTGCAGAATCACTTGTACTGCGGGAAACTGAGCCTGAACCCACATCAGGTAACACCTGTCGACCTAATCCGGGTTCTGTTCCAGCTAACTAGCAGTGCCTCATCCCTACCCAAGAGCAGTGATGATTGGGCAAACGAGCGCATGACACAAATGACTCCTCAGGGAAATTGTGGTCACTCAGATCTCATCCGTTTCTCTCAGTTACATTAGTCTTGCATATGCAAGGACAATCCGAGGCAGAGTATAGTTCAATAATGTTTTATTGAAGAAACTGTATCTTAGATAATAAAACATGTATTGTAATAACTAGGATGCTGAAGCACAACAAGATGAAAATTGTGACAAGGAGAGTAAAACATAAAAATAACACTACCATATTGTTGCTAAGATCATTAGGAATAGTTCCTACCTAGGCTATGCTAGAGCACAATACGTTAAGCTCTAATTCTGCCCTTTATGTTCCCCTGGGAAGACATCATCCCTCATACTTGAGCAAGAGGACTGTAGTCTACATAAGCAGCTGCAGCGAAGCACTCAGCAATCAGCATACAGTTGTGGTCATCTGGCTGGAATCTCCCTCTAACGTACAAGGGTCAAAGTAGTGTTTTTATAATAAAACAGTTGATGTTCCAAGAAAGGATCCCCACGTAAGAGTGTGTATGTTTCTGTGAACATTGGAGACCAAGCGTATCACTTTTGCTAGCAACCTATCTCACTACAGCCTCGAGAAAGCACAGAGTGAAAGAAATGTCTTGTTTAAGAACGCAGTGCTGACCTAGGCAAAGAACAGCTAGATATAGAAAAATAAAACAAGACCGTAATGTGGCTGGTATTAAAATAATATATATAACGAAGCTGAATAAAATACATCTAGGTTAAAGTGCACAGCGGCAGGCCTAGTTTGCTAAAATAACATGTATAAAACTATAGCTAAAATGGCTACACAACAATAGAGATTTGCTTTGTCTCTTCCGGTGCAGACTCAGATGCACAGCTGGAGATGCACAACACTACCTAGTAGAGTGTATTTGTCATTAATGAAAAAATTAACTCCTGGAAAGGAATCTGCCAGAACTACATCAGAAAGTATGGTATCAAGCTAAATAACGTATTATTTTGCATTGCTGAAGAACGTATTCCTTCTCCTTAGAGCTGTAGACATCCGTAAGAAGGTCTAGTGGGTGGCAGCACTGAAAGGGGAGCTGCAGGAGGGTGGGGAAAATAATGTTTTGCCCTTAGGCAGCTTGTCCTTTCCTGCCTTTTTGGCTATGAAATAATTCCCACACTGCTCTTTGGAAAAAGTTTGATGGTTTCCAAAAACATAATTTACTTGAAAATAATAGAAAATGTTTTAGGGGACAGTCAAAAAATGTTTGATAAGGCGTAATAAATCTATGAACTACGCCTAGGAAAAATGACTGCCTCTACCTGAAAAAGTACCCTAATAATATTTAGATTTGGGACACTACCTGCTTTTGTTAAACTTGGAGCTAATCCCAAGCAAATGCAACTTTTTCTTTCTTTCTGTGTTTTTGGCCACTGATTTTGTATCACTTGTATGTCTAGTTATCGGATTAACCCGTTTCCATAAAATGTAAATCATGTAAAAGGAGCAGTGTACATTCTGTTGACCATTGACTTTCATTCCTTTAGCGTAGCTGTGTGTGAATACAGGGATCCATCATCTATGAATAACTTTCTTCCAATAGTTGAAAGTAGATACGTGCCATGTTCTCTATACGAACTTAGTGTGGAAATCACTGTCTCCCTTTAGCAGTTAAAACTCACTTTTAGTATAGGAACACATAACTGCCACAACAGTATTCATACGAACTTGAAAGCATCCAACCCTGCTGCTGCTTCCACGGGAAAAGGATTGTGCAGTAAAAAATGTATATTAGTATTTGTTTTTTTACCTTAATTGTTACGTCGATTGCAAATTCTGGTTGCATTTTCAACAGGTGTAAGTGCCACAAAAGCTAGCCTTTACTAGACAAAGACTGATGGTTCTAGTTTCCTGAAAATTTTATTTTTGTTTCAAGACAAGCGTGTTCTAATTTTGAAAATCAGGTTTGCACTTTAAAATGATAGCCAGAGTATCCTGCTTTTGTCTTTCATGATCATTAGGTGGTAACCTGTCTACAACACCTTTTGCTATGACCCTCTGGGATTTTCCATTAGTGCATTCGGCTGTGTTGCAGTTGAGCCCACTCATAGACCATGTTTGAGTGTGGCGTGCCTTTTTTTTTGGTGTACATGTTTGCAGTACCCTCTCCCTCTCATAGGGTTGTGGTCCTGGACCATATTTCTGTTCTGACAACTAAATTAAATACACTGTTGCATTCTCTGCCTTTTTCTTGCTTTGACAGGTTTTATGCAAGTGCTCATTCTTATTGGTCACCGCATCTTTGTAAAAAATCTTACCTACTCTGCCTCCTCGTTAGTTGGTGAAGAGCAATAATCACTTCAGCCCTTATTATTTTCTGAAATGCAGACTTTGACTTGTGACTAGGAGCTGTGCCTTTCGTTGTGCAAACTCTTTGAAACTTTAGTCACTCAGTATTTTATACCACAAATGATGCTGGTAGTCCACCCACGAATTTTAACCAAGAAAAGGACCAGTCTTTCGTCGCCTCTTCCAATAAATTGCTGGTGCCGCAAAAGTTGGCTACCAGCGTGTTGTCACTGAACATGTTTACAAAGAAAAAAGAAATCATCTTTAGAGGAATGTAACTTTGCCATGACTCATGGCTTGCTAGGTATTTTTGTCTTCACGGTCTGTCTTATTTTTTTAGCCACACATGGAAAAAACAAGTTGTACCTCAAGATGTTTAACACTGCAGCAATTCCGTTGTAGGCAAAGAATGCAACTGTTCAGTAGAGTAAAATCTTCTATGCACTATAGATATGCGTATCGGCTACTGTGAAGCTCATAAGTAGAGTTGTCAAAGAAGATTGTGTGCTCTAGGTTCTTCTGTTGGACCAGAGGGGATAGGGGTAAGCTGCTACTAACTTTGGGGTATGAAAGAGTTTCCTCTGGGTTTTGTACAACCTATCATACATTTTCACAATTTGTTTAGCATTGTGAATTCTATTTTTTACTAAACAAAAAGGGACCTATATGTATCTTTTCTCTGCATTCCCCAGGTTTCATCTGCTTACAGTACCACAGAGCACTAACAATGATTAGTCCATTAGTTTTGATGTACAGTTTAAGGGTATACAGCCAGTGCTTCTTATGATAGCATAAACATGCCTAAGTAGTAGGACTCATGTTTCAAACCTGCCTTTTTTACTGTACATCGTAGTTTTTTGTTACCATATGTGTAAATGTTGTTTTCTGTCTACTTTTATTGTATAGCCTTTTAAATCAAACGTTTTAATGCCATGAAATTTTCTTTTACTATTACAAATACATTTAGCACTTTCACGTTTGTTTTCCTGTTAATCAATCTGATTTGTATTTCTATTGTATAATAAAATATATTGGTATATTTCATAACATTTGCTTTGTTTTTATTCATGTGGGTGATGTCCTTCTAAACCAAATAGTAATTGTGGATTTTTTTTCATTGCAAGTGCATGTAGTGTCAAGGTTCACAAGTAGTGCAAATTAATTACAGTACTGTGGTGAAATCGTAAAGGGTTAAAATAAAGGCTATTTCTTTTTAATACTTATGATTTCTGCACAGAAGAGTAACGAATTACAATTACTTTTAAACCACGACAAGCTACGATGAAAGGGAAAAAGTATGGCTGCAGTTTAAGCAATGCAAGTGTTCTCCGTGCACCCACTCTCGCGTCGCTCACAGTCTGGAAGGACCACCTTCGTTGAGCGGGAGGGTTGTTCTGCTTGTATTCCCATTCATTTCTAGGCCCCACAACCGGATCCGCGTGCATTGAGGCGATGGGTTTGTCGCGGTCTGAACAGCTACACACAGTAACATCTAAAACAACAAAAACGTCCACATGCTCAAAAATCAGTATGCTTTTGTTATTAAAGAACGACTGGGAACTGAACTGTATCGAGACCACCGACTCCTTTCACATGGAGGGTCGGTTCTCACTGCAGTATTAAAGCGACTTGTTCTTCCAGCCCACGGTCAGCGATGCACTCACTGAAAAGCCAAATCAAGATACTTCAGCAAACAATGACAACATTTGTTTTGCACCTGTAAGTGAAAGTTGCCACGCTGAACTTTAGGTAGCACGTTTTCGCCTCAGCAGCGTACTTGTGTATAACGTAATATTAAGCACGTTTTCAATTGACAAAGCATTCACGGCGTCGGTCCTTCACAGGCCCATTTAGAAGATCTAGTATCTTTCATTCGATCAAGGTTTAATTTATCGCTACAAGCGTGCCTTATCTAAGGGAACCTACCTATATTTACAGGCATATTGTGTTGACTCCCCAAAGTAGAAAAATGTTCTTGTAAATAAGGGCCATCTCAAACACATTTATACTAAGCAGCAAACAGCAAAACATCTACATTAAAGAAGACAATTTAAAAATAAAAGTGCAGTTGAAGCTTTTTAAAAATGACTGCAGTTTTAATGAAGGGATGATTTTTTTCGGAATCTGTTCCTGGATTATCGAATGCGAAGATTTCCTACCCTGATTTTACCACTGGCCTCTTCCAGAAACAGCCACATTCGCGCCCTTCATCTGTTCCTGCAGTTTATTATTTTTATCTTATACCTGCTTTCTCCTCTTGCGCTGCTTTCGTGCCTATTCTGTTCGGTATCGCTTTTCTGCCTTTCCACTTTCCTGTGTTTGTCAACATCAGATTGAGGAAGATATGTCTAGGTCCCCAATTAGTGCCTGCCCACACCCCCTGCAACGCCCTCACAAGCCAGGCATCGGTTTGAACGCGCGCAGAAATAGCTGAGGTCACGAACATGCATGTGGCAAACCGATGTTTCGTTAGGTCATTGACACTTTCTGCTACTTGAAAACTGTCGGTGCACTTTATATGAAGAAACTCCGTATGCCAATATGTTAATATAGGCCTCGTAATAGCAAACGGGATGATGATAAACTTTCCAGATTAGTGCCCCAGTCGTATGGGACGTTATGTAGCAATTATACTCCCGGTGTTCAAAATGGAACGACAGGCGTCATCATGTGCAGTGAGGTACACACTCTCCAAAGAGCCTCCCTGTGACTTGTAGTTAAGGCGCGCAATCCACCCATTAGGGTATTTACACCGTTTGAGAAACTGATTAAAAAAAAAACATAGTTGGGTATTCTTATGCAAACAAGTTGTAGTGTTACTCTTATCAGTATCATTATTTCATGTCACGGCCATCTTTTGGTTTGTTTCCAGGTGAACTATTTTCTCAATAGTAGTTGTCAGTTTTATTACGGTGGCTCGCACTTTGACACTCCAGTTCATACATATAACCTGCTAGCATGTCATTCACATGCTTCTTTCATGCTGCTAAAGTGTAAATGTCCTTTTGTTCGCGTGCAGGCGCCATTTTGTAAACTACAGGCTTTACACACTACAATAAGATTTTAACATATGGACAAAGTATTTCTTACTTATTTCATTGGTTTTCAAAGATATATTTTTACTAGTTGCTTAATGCATGTTTACCCATATGTTGTGTGCTTCCTAATGTTCGTGATCCAAAAATCGACCGTTGTCAGTCTTATTTGGGGCTTTAAGGGTTTTTTATCTACGTTAAACCAGACAAAAAATATATCGTTTTTGACTCGTAAACGCTTGAACGGAAACTAGTAGGCAAAGCTTGTATTTGGATATCTGTTAAGTAGTGTCGGCTAGTAATGTCGTCTTTTGCTCACCTGAAGAACTTGCTCCACCTAGTGGACATAAATATCGTAACGTCTCAGACAGTGTTGAATTATGACGGCAGTCGTTGTGATTTAGATATTATTACTTATTTGTCCAGACTACAAAACATCTAGCTCTACATAGCTGTTTTGCAAGGTGCATTGGGCACCTAATTTAGGTTTTGCTGTATAGAGGTTCTGTGCATACAGTGCCATGAAGTAGTGACAGAAATGTGCTGCACAAGTATTAGGCAAGGGGATATATTTCCATAACGTTTTTTGTTCTGCTAATAACTTTGGTGCCGGATGACGAATCTGTACAATTCCCCTCCCTTTAAAAAAAAAAAAAAAAAAATCCTCCATCTTGCCTCCTTCGTAGAAAGTTTGCGCTGATTGGGGCCCAAAAAAATGGAGGGGAGGAAGCCCTAAAAATGTGAATCTGTGATTTTCCATGTTAATTTCCATCAGAAATTTTGCTCTGTAATACAGTGGTTCCCACCCTGTGGGCTGTGGACCCCAGTGGTCCGTGGCATTCCCCTGGGGTCCGCAGGCCTGGGCAGGCAGAAAAGCACTCCTCCAACTGGGGCCTCTTGACAGAAACGTGTATGTTTTATGTTTACTACTTCATTTGTGCAGCGGTTTTAAAAGCACTGCATAGTTCCTTGTACACCCAGCAGCTTTCAGGCAAAAATAAAATCGTCAATATAACTCTGGTGATTAATGTACCTGGAGGAGAGATAGAGATGGGAGTTTTGTCTAGTGGTAGTTTTGACCCATCTAAAGTAGCGCAGATGGTTAATATGCCTGCTGCAAAGAACATGCATCGTGCAAAGAACAGTATTTTATGTGCATAGCACAGCGGGTTACTGTGCAGTTAGTAAGTTACAATTGTAATCTAGCACAGTGAGCTATGAACTGCCATCAAAGAGCTGCATGCAAACTGCATGGCACAAATTAGAAAGTTATGTTTTTTTTCCCCCCAGTCTTTCATTATCTTTATGCTGTTAAACACCATTGTGTTATGTTCTGCTTCCTAAGCTTGTGCTTCTCCAGACCAAGCACTCTTAGAAAATACCTACCAGTGTGGATGACGTGAATCCTACACCTTGTAGTCCCCTATAAAGTGCTCCGACGCCCTTCAGGGATATGAGAGGTGCTATTAAACAAAATAATTGCATTTGTGAGATGAGAGGCCCTTATGGTTTTTATTTCCTTTTCCCACATATCCGATCTTATGCACCTAAAAGATAAAATCAGAAATCGCTTGGGAGATGTAGAATCTGACCTGAGGATTCAGCTTTCCTAAATAAAACCAAACATTGAGAAGTTAGTCACCGAGATGCAGAGCCAGCCTTCCCAGTAAAAGTTTTCTATTTTTGCATATTTTTTCAATATAAAATAATTATATATTTAGTAAATCAAGTATTTGCTTGGTGCGTACTTGTTTGTGTTTTATTTGCTAATTAATGTGTTAATATTTGACATTTAGATCGTACTAATTGCTGAGGGTTCCAAGGCTTCCAGTAGTGATTCAGTGGGGGTCCTCAGGAGTAAAAAAGTTGGGGATTACTGCTTTATTACATTAAACATGAGAAACAGATTACACCACATTTGGTAAAAAGTTAGAACTTTACGCAGAAAGCATATTTTTAGTGATTTGGTGTAAATCCATTTAGCCATTTTTGAGAAAATCGCATTTAAAGAGAGACTCATGTTGGAATTGAAGAGGTTAAAAAGTTAGGCATACCTGAACTGTTGATGTCCAGAAATGCTCTGTTGTGGCAGCCATTCCAGGACTGAGGGACATGGCTCCTGTGTCCTGAAAATGAATTAAAAAATATATCCAGGTGTAGGGTGAGCACACATTGACCCTCAGTGGCATGCAGGTGGAGTCCCAAGTGGACCACTCTTCCCCCCCCCCCCCCCACCCTTGATCAATTGGCTAAACATGTAGCAGCCATTACCTGACTCTAGATCTTGGTCCCCATTAAAATGCATTGTAGTAAAAGCCTGTTTTTGAGGGTCACAAAAAGGAACATGTGAAGGGTGATACGATTTTAGACATAATATAAATCATGAGTTAGTGGTGTTATATGCATTTTTAAAAAAATCTGATGGGTTCTCGGGTGATTTTACGCTGTGAAATATGCTGACCTGTTACTGGCATTTGATAACCTTGTTTGAGAGGCGAGCATTTTTTCTTATGATTTGCTCATAGAGGTAATGAAAGGTGCCCTAGAGGTTAAAATGAGTGCACATTTTCTATAGGTTTACAGTATCTTCCTCGGCCGTGTGAGAATGAAGTCTGATATTCTGAGTAAAACGTACTGCTAACAGCAGCCACAGCCTATGTTCTATTGCAGCTTCCCACAGTGTTCTACGGAACAACTACATCACAAACATTCTATGTTTATGACAAAAGTGTGGCACAGGGGAACATCATTGTGACTGTATCAAAGCTGTAAATTATTTCCTCTAGAAATTGACAAAAAAGGGGGTTAATTTTTTGTAGAAATTATGGTTATAGCTATAGAAAGCTAAAATGAGGACACGTTTTGCGACTTATCAAATACCTTTCTCATCCATGTCAGTGAAAGATTCAGACATGCAAATGGAAACGCACTTTCAACACCAGCAGTAGTCTGCCAGTTAACTTACTAATAATCAACTGCAGCATCACCTCAGAATTCAATTGAACAAGAAGTGCTAACATTCTGAATTTGACAAAACATTGGTACACCTGAACATTGCAGTGTGAATATCAAAACTATAAAACTGACAATTTCGTACAGAGAAAAGTACAATAGAGGAATAAAATGAGGGTTATTTTTTGTCAGAGAAGTTATGGTTAGAATTCTAGAAAACTAAAATGAGGACACATTTTCTGTGAGTTTTCAAATATCTTCCTCATCCTTGTCTGTAAAGCACTCTAAAATGCAGATAGAAACGTACTTTCACGCTAGCAGCGGTGAGTTAACTCCCTAATCATCTACTACAGCATTACCACAGAGGTCTAATAAAGACTTGGAGTGTTAACATTTTGTATTTAAGGCAGAAGTGAGGTGCTCCTGAATGTCATTTTCTTGCAATATGAACTGTTACATTTTAAGTCTTTCCTGAGGATCAGGCTGAATTTTAATGAGCATTGTATTGTTAATGCAGGCACAAAACCACTGGCTGAAAATGTGAGGCATGATTTGAGTTTTTAGCAATTTGTGGCATTTATTTTTAAAGTGGCTAAAAATTGAGCGATGTCTGCAAAAATAGAGCATCCCTTTCCACATCTGTTTACTCAGCCTACCCATGTTTTCAGTTGCTTAACAGCTCCTTAAACCCAAATACCATTGAAGTACGCCAGTTATAGTTTATTGAACTTGTGCCCCTATCATGCACTGCTTACGATCCTTGCATATTCCATCACTCACGAAGAGTTAAATGACATTAATAATTATCTTACTCATGACATCTCATTCGTAGCCTTTGGCCACATCCTGCATTCAGTCTACATCAAGAATTGGGCTCCGTGCTTAGGCTCTGGTAAGGCAGGCACCCAACCCTCTGCACGCATCAAACCTCCACTGAATATGATCTGCAGCATACTTAGGACAAAGTTGATACAAGTTTTAGCTTGTAAGAGGGGTCTGCACCAACCTCTTTATAAGCAGCCAATTCCTACCATGCAAGACTTTGGACATGTACAGTGGAGGTGTGTGTGTGTGTCTCTCGGGGGAAGGGGCTTGCTTGTCCTTCGGCCGGACTCTGCAAAAACGTACCAACCCTTGCCTGCTGGGCATCGCTTTGGCAATGTAAAGGGGAATGGTTGAGTGGCCAGTGGGCCTCATCTGTAGTCAGGCCCTGTCCCCATCCCTTCATGACCAACAAGATAAGCCTTCAGCCCCTCACAGCAGACGTTGGCCAGATGGTCTTTTGTTCAGTGTTGTTCAGCAGCTAGATCACCACAAGTGACCTACCCTTGCTGCACCAGTCATTTGGAAGAATAAAAGTAAAAAGACAATGATCCCCATTAAAGGTATTTCACTTCTGAAATTACAGTTTCTTTTGCATCTTTCGAAATCTTACATATAAGCCTATAAGAGTTCAACCATCGATTTAGGTTGTTGCATTACTCATTGTTCACAAAGCCATTATCACATTGTCAGAATCGTTGGTTGAGCTCTTTTTTAAATGGCATCAATTCTGTTATTTAACTATAATTAGCGATGTCATTTAACATGCCATGAGTGATGTAATACAAACATAATTTGCAACTTTATGAAATGTACCTGTTATGGTAAACAAAACAATAATACCCTCTTTCGCCATAAGTACATTTCTACGACTTCACACGGATTGTGACTCTGCTGATACCAGACCCACTTCAAGTCAAAACCAGTGTACTTTGCATGCAGTGTTAGGCCACACAAGACCTTGGGTTCAACACGCCTATTCCAAGGGTTAACTGGACATAACATTCAGCAACGCCAGAATACTGATTGATCCCAAAAGGGGCACTTCAATTTTGATTGTCCTAGCCCTCTTTGAGTGCAGGGCCTGGTCTTCGCCAGGTTTTGCAGTCAGAAGGCATACTCCAAAAGTGAATGGGCACAGACTTGGGCTAAGCAAAGTGTGTTGTGGGTGCGGGGTCTGGCCATCATTCTTTCTTTGTATTTCAAACCTGAGTGTGCCAGCTCCACTGTAACTTCATTTGAAGAAATTGATGCTTTTTGTGTGTTTTGTGACATCGTTTGTGAAGGCGTTAACATGCAAAGGGTAATAAGATAGTGTTACTCAGCACAGCAATACTGGTGTTTTTTTTGGGCGAGTGCAAAGCGCTCCGTCCTTTCTGTAATCTCTCTTTGGGCTTCAAACCACGTCCATGTCACGTCAGTCACTTACATTGGTTCGTGGGCTTGCCTTTTAAAATCCGCTGGCTTTCATTTGTGAAAGGCATGCATACGTCATTCCTTTTCCTGTGTTTAGCCCACTTACACAGCACTGGCAAACTACTAAAAACATACGAGGCTCGATGTTTTCAGCCTGGGGTCCGGACTACTTTATCTGTTTATTTTCTACGCAGTGCAATTGCGCTGCATTCTACATAGTACGATCACGCTGCGCTTTTTTTCTTTACAACGCTAATAGCTCTAACTCGAGCAAATGTGAGACCAGTTGCATTGAAAATGCTTTTTAGGTTTTGTTTCCTACCAATAACATCCTTTCAGTTGAAGGCTTTTCAAATGATATATATTTTTTTTATAATAACAAACATTTCCTAAGGGTATATTCTAGCGCCCAGTCAGCAGGCCACAGTGGTTTTTGAACGACATTTTAAAACCACATACGTGATGGGGAAAACCACTGTTTCAGGCTATCAGATACGTATTTTGAAATTCAATTCTACATTTGAAGCACATTGTTGTGAATACACTTCATGGTATATGGAGTTTCAAAACGACATTTATTATGCCATTGGGAAAGTGCTAGTGGGCCCCTTCACTGAACTCCCAGGAGACTTGTGGCCATCTGAGTTGGCCATTCCCACTCCTCCGGTCTCCGTTCTCTTAAGCGACTTGACATCTTTTAGCTCAGTTTTGTTGAAGGCCACAGAAACTCAGAATGTAGAGGTCCAACTGACCCAAAACAACTCTACATTTATTCTAATCATCAAAAAGGCCTCTGCTCAAGGTCAGAAGTATTCATTTAGAAAGCTCATGTACTTGCACGCTCCAGTTGGAAACAGAGGGCTGAGGGAAACAAGTGTGCGTCCATTAAGCTGTATTTTTTTTAATGCACATTCATCACCAGGTATCCTCGATTCAAACCTGTGTTCCTCAGTTTTCAGTCAGATGGGTATACAGAACCTTATGGAGAGGGGAAAGCAACTTTTGCTTTTAACAGTCTACTCCTGACATTTATCAACGTGCTTCGGCTCCTAAGGAAAAGAGCTAAATAACCCAACATATATCAGAAGCTACCTACCAAAGTTAGGTTACTTGGCGAGTGACTTGTTTCAGACTTCTCAACATACCAGTAAAGTCAGCTTAGAGCGAATGAATTCATCAAGTAGATCCACTGACGTCAATCTAGCACCAAATAATAGTGAAGCTCTTTCTTTTTTTTAATCAACGCCAATTTTATTTACACCCCCTTCCACACACAAATGCCTTTTGGTATACAAGGTGGATGACATCATATGCCGGACCATATCCATGGGCTACGGCCTTTGCACAAGTATAATGAACATAGTCAGCCTCCCAGTGTTGCTTCTTCAGGCCCTGCATTTCCAAAACCTCTTACCAAGTGCTATGGTTTTTTAGCATTCTTCCCTTGGATGGTAAGGCAGTGGCGTTTCTGGATACTTGAAGCAAAACCTCAGATAAGTGGTCACTCCAGCTGCTGCTGCATGGCTATTGACTCCAGTTCTGTGTCAACCCTAGCAGTAGGGCAGTGCACAACAGCTTTAGTCACCTGCTACAGTAATTAATAAATAAAAAAAACAACTATTTGCTCTCTTCGTTTGACGAAATATATCTTGTAGCAAAGTGGCACATTTTTGATGAATGTACGTCTTTCCAGCTTATGCCTTTACCACGCATGTGGTATGTATAAGGTAAGTATATATAATTTGTATTTTTCGAAATAATGTATTTTATTGGGGAAGCACACCTTTAATAGGCTGAGCCATGTTTAATTTACTCCTAACCTCCCTATGCCACTACCCACCACTAAGCGATAAAAGTACCCTCACCTTCCTTTAGCATTGCCCACCCCTAAACCCTAAAATTACTCTAAACCTCCTTTAGAACTGCCCACCCCTCAGCTCCTAAATCACTTATTTCTCTGCCCACCCATAAACCCTAAAATTACCCTTCCCCCTCTTTCCACTACCTGCACCTAAACCATTATATGGAAAAAAGATAACAATTATTTATTTAATTTATCTATTTTATTTAACTTTATTTCAAAGCTGTTTCCATTTGTGATTGATGTTAGTTGCACTAAGACAGCAAATTTTATTTTTCAGACAAGCAGCCGGTAGCACATAAATTGTGCTATTCTGTGTGTGACTTTGTTGTAGAATATATCTTCAATATGAAGCAGATTCGAGGTGCAAAATGACAACCAGTCAGTGAATGATGTAATCTAAAATGCTTACCTATCGGCACATTTTCAGATTAAAAATACAATCTGTAGATCTTTTTTGATCATACAAATTTAGGTTCAAATTGTGATATAAGTCTCATTGTTGGATTCTGTTTTGAAATTTTCACCTGATGAAGCACTGCTGGAGAAGGTATAATATAACTCTCGAAAACTGCCTTGCCAGACACAACTTTGGCTTTAGCTAGTACATGCACTTGCGTTCTATACAGTAATATGGTTAATTTGTGTGATATTGGATGTATATCCTAAATCTAAGAAAATCAGAAAATGACACTTTTTTGTTCTGAAACATTGTACTTCCCATTGCCTGAAGCACTCTTGTTCTGAATTAATATGTCAAAGGTCAGCTTTAAAAAAAAAAAAATCGTCAGTTTTCTGCTCTATGTGGAGTCAATTAACTGATCTTAAATGTTTAACTTGTGGTACAGCATTAATTAATTCAAAGGCAAGCAATATGGGGTTGCACAATCAGAAAGAATAAGTATTAATACTATCATAATATGATTCACATTGATATAAATATTCACGGCTTTTATACACACACACACTCTCTCGCTCTCCAGTCAACATTATCTCTGATTCTGTAGGTGTCAGAGTTATAATAGTTATGGAAATCTAGAAATTAAGTTTCCAGAAAATTGAATACAAAATATTTGTGAATTTCCTAAAGCTTCCAACAGACTGAGCGCTTGAGAAGGGTAACTTGGCAAGAAGATATACTCCATCAAAAACAAAAGTCTTGTTGACAGCGCCTTTATACTCCACGGGTGATAAGCCGCGCTATAGAATTACTGATTGATTGACTGGCATACCTTAGCTAGCAAGGAGTTTGATACGTTTAGTATGAGTTACTCATTTTAAAATATTTCTAATACTCTTTACAAAATTGACACTTTTTCATGGGTTGTGTTGCAGTTTGTCAGTAAACTACCGGAGCTGATTTCCAGGCGTCTGCGGTAGAGAATGGCATCAATGCCAGCTGAAAGTGAAAAACGTTAACAAAACAGTTAGAAGCTTAATTTTTAAGGCATTACGGTTTTTAGACTAAGAACTCACACTTTCAAAATATTGAGATTACATTTTTTCTGCATAAAATGTAGAAGCAACTGTTCTTTTTGATATTTTATTTACAAAAACATTTTTCTTCATATTCACTACATTTTTTTAATTTGATGGGGTCATTTGGCCGAGCCATCTGTCCTTGCATTTCTTCTGATTTCTAGCGAAATTACCTGTTCGTGGGAGCAACAGATCCGCAGCCTACAAGGCAAATTATGCATTTAACGTAAGCTCATGAGCAAGGTATATATACTTAATTGGCCAACTTCCTTTAAACGTTGACTGCTAGATGTTCTGAATTTTATTTCTGGTTTCCCAGTTAAATTGCAATAACCCCGACTTTACTCATATGTGTAAAATACTGACTCAAATGGTGGGAAATCCCTAAGATTTTTTTTCTAAAATGATTTGCAGTGACTTTTTACTTTTTGTTTTTGAAGACCTACATTCTGCTTTAATTATTGTTTTCTAATCCTTGACATTACAGACGTATTCACAATTTTCATAACTGCTTTTATTTTAAACCCAGCTTTGACAGTTTATGTAATTGTATTTTCTCGTTTTCATTCACGTGCACTGTTTTGTTTTTTACGTTAATTTTGGTGCTCTCCTAATGCCAGCAGTGAACAGTTTTATTTAGTTTAAATGTCCGTATTAGGTTATACGACAGTTTGAAAACTAAACATTGTAAGACAATTTATTTACGATTATTCACTATACTTATTTAAATTTGTCACCATTGTATAATTAATTTACAAACTTGTTGTATCTGCTGTCTTTATTTCGATCTACTTTACGGCCGTACATTACGATAGGATGCACTGGTCTCAAATAACAGAAATTGATGATATTATTAAATTTAGTGTATTCGCTGCAAATTGATTCAAAACACACCCATGAATCAGAAATAATATTTTGTTTTGTGAAATGCCAAGTTGTTAAATAAATACGTTCTTTGATGGTACACCCCTTCAAAAGGCTTTTTCGGTCTGTTTTTATTTTGAAGTTTGATTACTGTTTCATTACTGTAGAAAGCCTGATTTGGGATAGAATAAACTGGGAAAACCGAGCCCGCAAGCCAGTATTCATTTTCTCCTCATGCAAACCCGGGCACTTGGTTAATAGACTGGATGTTTCCGAGACCCCCGCCCCTCCCCCCAACACCTACTATGTTTCTCTTTTTATTCCTCCTTCCTAATGCTTTGCTTCATCCATGGAAGTACTGGATTGTTAGGTAAATGCATGAGTGCCCAGTAAGAGAAACATGTCAGAGTATTACTATAGACATATTCTAGTTCTGAACAGATATTGGATCTGGGCCCATACCATAGACTCTTGAAGAAGTTTCTCAAGGAAGTATTTTAAAATGTTTACTTTCTCAGAATTGTAAGTCTTGGTGGAGACTAGTGATCTGTCACCCTTTACTTTTCCAGCATTCTTACTCACCAAAAACATCACCTATTTTTTCACTGCAGTGCAGGGGGAACATGTCCCTTTTGTGCCACACTGGCCTTGTGGCATTGAAAAAAGCTGTGCTGGCGTTAATATGGCACTTTAAAAAACAAGGTCTAGATATCCTACCTTGCCTGGACAGCTGGCTAATAAATCCAGTGCTTGCTGATTGACACGTCCTCCTATATTGTCGATGTGTTTGCTTCTTCAGCAGTGGTGGTTTTCTGACAATATTAAAACTGGCCTTTGATTTCTTGTCATCATATGAAGTTGATGGGGCATTTGTGAATATGGGGTTGGAGTGTTTCCCCCCCCCCCCCCCCAGATATCGGGCTCAGTATTATCAACGATAATCTCCACTGTGTATAAGCTATTGTATTCTGTTATCTATCATACTCAAGGTTGCTTAATTTCTCCCATTATTGTTCGCTGAGCAAACCGTGGATGCTTTCAACTTCTGCTTCCAGGGAAAAGCTCTCATATCTGCTTAAGTTGGCCTTCCCATTTGAAGTGACTGAGATTAAAACATCATGATGAAAGCTTCTGGCCCCACTTGTCTTGGGCCGTTCCCGTCACTTGGGTGCAGGTTTGCCAAACCTTTGATGATTAGCCTTATATTTGCTAGACATTGGCTTTTTTTTGCTGCTGCCCAATGATAATAGTTTCCCCCAGGAGTTGAGAGGAAACGTATCATAGTGGTTTGTCTTCCTCTGTTCAGGAAGGCAATGGGCATTTGGTTTTAGGCCATCCTGAAGGACTTAAATCATTTCACTTTTTACCTAGCTGGCAGCTATAATAATTAAGCAGCTTCTGAATGAAGAGCTGACTTCATCCCTCATGAATGGAAACTACATCAAGTGGTGGTACAGTGACTGTGTGCTTATTTGGGCCTTTCTTCATTGTCTCTCTTTTCAGGAGCTTGAAACAAGAAATGCTGTATGTTCATCTCAAGTTATTTTTCTGATCAAGACTTTCTAAAAAGAAGTGCAAGTATTCAGTGCTGCTACACGTGCCTCCTTCCCATACGTCTTGTTCTTCATGATCTGTAAAAACTCACTTGCACCAGAATGAAGCTATCCACTTCAAAATACTGATTTGGTCTCACTGAAAGCTAATATTGTATGTTAGGCTCTAGGATCTGCAAACTAAAGAAGATGAACTAATATAAACAACTAATATTAGCTGCCAAATCCAGTCACATTTAAGTGAAAATTCACATATCAATAGCATTTGATCCCATGAAGTCCAACACACCTCACTGTGCAGCAACTGCTCTTCTAACTGTCAATTCAAAATGTGAGGAATTCTTCAATTTTTACCAACAAAATAACCTCCTTTCGAAATGAAATTGGGTGCTCCTAAAATTCAAAGTCCTCTGCAAAAAAACAATAGGAACTTGGGACGCATTGTGTGACCCATCTAAAATAAATGCATAATAACGATATTTCACAAATTGACATGACTCCTTTGTGCCATCATTATCAAAAACAGCACCTCACTCTCCCAAGTCACTATTACAGATTCCTTTAAGATAGGACAAAGTACTCTGTTTTTTAAATGCTGAACTAAATGCTGACCTTCTCTTCTCCAGCCTAGTTTTAAATATACTTTGGGTATGTAAAGCTATGGAGCAATGTGTTGCAAATCAATTGAACAATTCCACGGCTGATGAGCACCTGCTATTTGATCATCAGCAGGATTCCACCCTGGCTTCAGTATTGAAACTACAACTTTGAAGTTCCTAGATGATGTTGGTGAAGCAGATGTCTTAATTAGAAATTATTAATGAGTGTTTATGTATTTTTAATAATGACTTATGTATAATGTAGAGAAAAATAATGTGCACGTTTGAAATTGTGACCTCGAAGAATGGCCACTAGTTTACACAAAATGTACTAATTCATGATTAATACTTAAGAAATATTGAAATTTTATTAGATTAATGTAGTAATATGTCATATTAAGAGTTATGAAGTATGTTTTAGCTTATTAATTGTAGGCCTTAACTTAGCGATTGTCTTGGCCTATTTCACCAGGCCTCGTGCAGAAGCTGTATTTCTTAGCGTTTAATAAAAACAAATGCTGACAGAGTGAACTAACTGTGAAATGCTCATTGTCTTGTTAAAATGCTTAGCAGAAGCTTTCCATGAGAACCGACTAACAGGAGACAGTGTCCTCAAAATGTATCGAGACGTATGTAATGTGTGCTAGAGGTTCTTTCCCAGGACGTGAACAATGAAGGCACTGACTGGAGAGGAAGATGCAACAAATTCGATACCTGATGAGCTGGATGATGATAATATCGTAAAGCAGACCAATCAACGACGTGTGAAGTGTGAAATATTAGAATTCATAGATTGGTATAGAACTTTCACTGGACAGAGTAATAATGTACGATTAATTGACCAATTAGGGGATAGTTTGGGTGACTTTGATATAACAACGCGACAGAGGGAAAAGATCTCAGAACTTATTCTGATTTGTGATGCGATATTGAGAAGAAGAGATTTGAGATTCTGTCATTGGGTTTATACTCTCTGACTGAAAGCCTGATGCTTTGCTGATCAATTAATGACCTGAGGACTAAGACTGATTCTGCTTGCTGACCCATACCGTGGATAGGTAGATATGACAATGTGACTGAATTGCATATTTATGCCTTTCCTTTCTAGGTACCAACTGTGCTGTCTTAATAGTTTTTCCTTAGTTAGATGTTTCCAAAATTTGTGTTCTAAATTGTTTTGCATGAAGCCCCACATGCTGATGCTAATCTGGGTTAGTTGAGGCTATTCACATGACGACTGACAAATTGCAGGGACAAATGTTTGATGAGCTATCTTGCTGAAGTCGATGTATGTGATTACTTCATCGCAGCTGACTTTGCTATTGATCTGTACCGTTGCTTTAGAATTTATTGTGATTCAAGCCTTGATTAGATTGAGTTTCTTTTGTCGCTTTGGTCAACCAGTACTGTTTTTATATGTGTTTCATTTGATTTTGAGATTAATCTACATGGCTTTGGCATTGTTAATATAAGGGAAATAAAATGACTAAACTCTTACTAAAGGTGTGGTTATTCATGGCTGAAAGGTCATGGTGCGTGACAATTACTGACTCCATTGATTATTGATTTGACTAATGATTATTATGTATTGATTATTGTTTCTGTTCTGGAACTATGGTAAGAACATCCTGAATGAGTCAAAAAGTTCATCGACCTATACGCGTCCCTTGTAAGTTTACTTATTAAGGTCCGATGCGCCAACAATGTGCACATAGAAACCCCTTCCATATACCATTCTTCTTGACTTAAATGTACCGGCTGCTTTTCTAGTGCCTGGCAATTGCATGTTAATTTGTATACTGGGTGATTGCATAGGTGTTGGAGGTCTGGTTCTGCTTTGGTTCTTCCCCTTTCTCACAAACTGGTATTAGGTGTTGTGGGTTGGAAAGTTAATCTCAGTAGTGGTTGAAGTACTTTGCTCCCTAGCACCAGCTACATTTGAACTTTATTTTGATTCCCTGAGCCTGATCCTTGAGAATGCAGGTGTAAGCTTTCACCTTTAAACCGACAGCATGCAAGTATATTATAAATCATTTCCTAGTGGAAATATCTCTATGCTGGATGTCTACTTAATGAATCTGTAGAACTGGATGGCAAAGCACACATGTTCCACCCTAAAAAAGTCTTATTTTTATCACATTCTCACAAGCAGACTTGATACTTCATCGTTAAAAGTGCTGACATTAAACGATTTATTGTCCTTACTTTCACTTGAGTTAAATCCTGTGGATCTACTGTATATCCCCTTCCATTCCTCCCATCAAAAGTTAATAGGGTAGCAAAATCGGCCAGATTCGTCCCCAACTCCCCTCAAGAAAGTTTACACTTTATCTCTGCAGACTATCTAAAAATGTCTGCATTAGCTATCATTCATTTGCGACTGGACTTAGGTAATGCAGTCCGAGCTGGCATAGAAAATTAGGACATTGCCAAACCCCTTTCTCCACCCCCTATTACTTTGTGAGCTCTGTTGGCTGCTTTTAAATATGCAAGGATCAAATCAAACTATGATGCCTTGCACAAAAAGCTGTCCACCAGAACAATTCTTGCATATCCCAACTGCTATCCGTCTCTGAATTTGTGTTTTTTTTTCTAATCGAGGCTACCGAGTTCACATCATCTCTGACACAAATCATTCCTTCACTGGTGTGTACTGCCACAAACACCTACCACCAGCCGCGGCCCGTCCTTTAGGGAAGAGGGGCCACCCCCCCCACCTTTTGCCCCTCATTAATAGTGGCTGTCAGGCTGAGCAAAGGTCAGCCCAACAGACACTCTTCATGTTCAGATCAGACAGCCAGGAGCTAGACATGCGCTGCCTGAACTGAACTTTGCTGGGCTGAAGAGGTCACAGCTCCTATGGGCGTGACCTCCTCAGCTCAGCAAAGGTGCCGCTAGGCCCTCCCTCTCAGTGACGAGGGGAAGCGTCACCGATTGACTTCAACCTGGGTGCTTCAGGTTTAAGCCCTGAAGTGCCCAGGGCGAGTGTCAGTCAATGACACCTCGTCACAGAGTGGGGAGAGGTCAGAAGTCTCACTGATCCCATCCCACTCTGTGACGAAGTTGGGACTGCTTCCTTCCCACTCTGGCCACCCCCCTCCCTCCTAAAATTACCAGCCGCCACTGCCTACCACCAGTTCTTGAATTGGTAAAAATAGAAGTGCTTATTTCTGAGAAGTGCCGGTACTCTCCAATTAAAAGTATTCAATTTTTCTTGAGGAGTGCAGGTATTCTCCCTCTCAAAATAAAAAGGTGCCGGTACTTCGACCCGGATAGTACCTGCCCATTTAAAGCACTGCCTACCACTAAGTAGCAGAACTGAACTCACTGTCTTTACATTCAGGAATCATTTAAAATTCATTGTATTCGGTGCTCCCTTATTTACATTCATGCTGTTATTCGAAGCTGCACTAGTAGTAAAGACAAGTTTCTCCCACTTGTATTATTCTACTCCAACATCTCACTGCAGCTATACAAATTGTAGGGTATTGCTCTGAAACTTCTCTCTTTTTTCACTTTCCACCATTTCTAAGCAATCAGTAAATGATCTAGTATTTTTTTACTCACATTTGTTTCATGAGACATAAAATGTTGAGATGAAGAGTGCACTAATGCGTCTTGATGCATGACAGATGAATAAACAAGTAAAAATAGTCATTTTTCCGAAATAGGTCTACTCCAAGATATGAAAACGAATGTGCCAATACAAACTAGACCGGTGTCTTGCTTCTTTCAAGCAGCTGTTTGAACCTGTATATGGTCTTAGTTTTACACACCACACAATTTGAAACAAATCACATTAACATTGTGTATGTTTGAGAGTGAAAGGCAAGTTCCAAGTGCAATCTAGATTAATATTTCTCTAGAATCCTTAAGAATTAACCATGATGACTTTGGTTTCTTAATTGAGGAGTAACTAATTTCAAAGCTTTGGACTTGGTATTGAAAGTAGAAGTGGGCAGAATATTCTCTTCCGCCTGTGGAATTGGGGCGATTCTGTGTTACTCTTGTAATGCAGAGTTCCGTCCAAATTCCACGAATATCATCGTGGCTGAATTTTTTCTCACATGCAGCCCCAGAATGGTAAATTGGTGAGCGAGATTTGTCATCCCTCAGCATGATTTCTGGTTGCTAGGAGGACATCTGTCACGATTTATCTAACATGGGCAGTCACAACTGTTACTGGTCAGAAGGCTGCTGCTCGAGTAGAAAATCTACTCGAGGGGCAGCAAAATCAAGTTGAGTAGCCGCACCTGTTTGTGCTGATTTTTTTTTTTTTTTTTTTTACGCGCAGACAGCTCTATTGGTTGTAAATCACAGAACAGCGCAGTGTGCCTGTTTTCGCCCAGTGGCGGAACTGTGGAATCTGGCATAGTTTTTATGTAACTTCACAGAATTCCACAGTCTAATTCCAAGAGTTCTACACACCCCTAATTAAAAGCCTGCAACCCTTCATATAAGGACACACAGAATCATCTAGGGTCGTTCAGCAGTAGCCCAGAGTCTAAAGAAAACACTGCGAACAGCGTGTTGAAAAGTCTCTTGTGGTGGAGGTGATTTACCAAGTGGGCAGCTGGGGCTTCTGGCTCCAGCTGCATAATCATCTTCCTAGAACTGGTCTTCAGACCACACACTTAAAGCATTGTAACCTTCCCTAAATAAAATCCTGTCCATTAGAAAGGACTCCACGATGGAATAAGGAGACAATGCATGGCGCTATTAGCAAAGTATGAAATGTTGTGACATGTTGGACCATTTCAAAACAATTTAATTGCCTAATTATGTTCTGTGATTTTCAGTGAGTTAGAATGAAGCTCATTTCTGCAGTCTATTACAGAGTAGGCTGAAGATGCCTCGTTGTTTAGCTGCATGCTAGTGTTTGCAACTGCCGTTTTGTTTTTGGAAAAATAAATTACAACGCTAGCACCATTCCAGTCATGATATTAAAAAATCTTACCATCACAAACTGCACAAAAGCTTTGTATGTTGTTGTTAAGCACAATACCTTGAAACACTGCATAGCATTCTAGGTGTTTTTTCTAAATTATTTCTGACAGGTAACCATGTTGGAGTTATTCAGGGAGCATGCTGGGTCAGTCAATGTATCTTGTACTTCCCTTAACTCGCGCCTCAAAACTCCTAGTCCACCAAGCACCATGCATCTACACTGCATTTTTACTTCCCTGAGGGCTTCCTTGGATGCTATAGGTGGAGCACGCGTAGCGTTTTGCTATAGTCCCATGTTTCGTGTGTATTTTGCGATGCATTGACCTTAACTAGGTAGTACCCCTGTGAACATACAGTCAGAAGGCTGCAGCGTTTATTTCTGCCTAAGGTTCTCCTGCAGCTTTTGTCCCCACCTAAGATGCTAAGGATAAAACAAGAGGCTGGCTGGCCTGATAGGCAGCAAGGTGACGTGAACCTTAAACTAGAGGCATGTTCACTGTCACACCACAAAGTTATAAAATTACAACACAAAAAAAGATAGTTGGGCAATCTGTTTAATTGTATCCTAAAACGTTGTATCGGATTGGCATTATTTTCATCCACCCAGGATACTTTGTAACTGTGCCTGGCTCAGCTGCGATGTCATGTGGGGATGGTCCCCCAATTTAGAGTTGAGCATGTTGGCTGTCCTTTATTCCAACAAGAGGGAAATATATCGGATTTCCTGTGCTCCCTTTAGAACGTGCAATTGAAAAAATGGCAGCCCATCAGACTTATTAAGGTCAGCACTTAGAGCGGAAGGTTGGCCACTTATCACATCAGTTAGAGTAGATCCTCTTTGCTTTCACTATGGGGGGGGGGGAAACCATCAACACTGTTTTCTAAGATGCAGAATGGTAGCCTTTCTTCGCCTGCAAGGAAAGCAGTAATACAATACCACTAGGTTGCCTGAAACCATTATTTGTACTAATTAAAGTTGTTTTATCTGTGTATTATCTGATGAGGAAGAAACTTGCAGCAGACATGTGCAGGTGCTCCTGGAAGAGCAGCAGACAGAGTTGTACTTCGTGCTGGAGTCCATTATGTCCTTGCAAAAGGAGGATTATGAAGAAAAGAGTCAATTTTGTATAGTCACATCAACACTTTTTGTTTTCCTCCAATGCTAATGTTTATGACTCGGAAAGTGCACTGGAGCATGCTAACCAGTGCTAGTGCTGTCTCCCTAAAATGTGATACTTGTAAATTGGTAACCCCAATTTGCAAGGACTTTAACCCCCTGATTAGTCCCTGGTAAATGGTACTAGTGGCACCCAGTGCATGGAAGGTAAAGGGGTTACCAGGGCCTGAAGCCTGATTGTGCCACCCTGAGTGACCCAAGTAATAAGATGGGAACAGTCCTGCCATTACAGACTGCATGAGCAGTTCAAACTGTCCAGACTTGACTTGACCCTCACCAAGAGTGGCAAGGTCACAGCACAATCTTTAATTTATGTTAGTCACCCCTAAGGTAGGCCTTCTGAGCCCAGAAGACAGGGTGCATTATATTAAAAGTGTGGACATATAAGTGAAATTATATACGTCCCTATAGTAGCCTCTTTCCATTAAGGGCTACTATAAGTGTACAGGGTGGCACCTGGGCATCTCAAGGTTGCCAACTCTATTATGGTCCCACTGAAAAGTGTCATGTTTGGTATCAAAGAACTTGTCTCATCAAACCTGACTTGTCCCTCAAGTCCAAATTGATGTGGCATGCACCCAGCTGGCTACCTTAGAGGTTGCCTGCCTTGTTGCCCCAGCCTGTCATTCCCTGGCTGACAGCCTTTAACAGCTGTCGCCAAGACCGAAATATGACCCCTTGCCAGGGGATGTGAACATTTTCAGGAGTCAAAAACAGTGGCCTGCCTGGGTGGGGGGTGTAAAATTATCTAAAATTATTTAAAAATCTGCTTTATTTTTTCATAAATTGGTGATGTTTTTTTTTTTTAATAGTTTCAATTACTTATTGTCCATGTTGGTACTCTGAAATTCTTAACACTTGTTCTTCTAGTAAAACCTGACTACTCTATGCCACACTACCAGGACTGACCTAGGGATTTATTAGTGTGAATCCAAAGGACCTATTGGAGGTTATGTGAAGGTATTACATAGTGAAGCCTAAATAGCCTCACTACATAATACCTCACTTTCCTAAAGATTGGTATCTTCCCATCCTCCCAAGTGTCCTGGGTCTTGGAAAGAAATCCTTTAGAGAGTAAGGGTCCTCTAAAGCAGTGACACCAAGGGAAAAGAAGTAGAAACGTTCTTTCCAAAACCCCACGTACATCAAGGATATTGCACTCTCAGATTCCCTCGTGGCTACTCAATGGAGGTTAGCAAATTCAGAGGCATTCCTGATCACTCTAGCCATCAGCAATGGGAAGAAATTGAGGAGCTGATGAAGCACCTCCCCAAAGAAGTAAAAAGCAAAGCAAAAAAACAGTGATACTGGAGGACAAAGCTATAGCCAGCACCTGCCTAAATTCAGTTCTGGATACAGATGATACAAAAATCAGGCAGATCTGTAACAACACCACCCTGAGAAGGCATACTGGCTGCGGGTGTCTGTATTCAAGCAGGAAGTGCAATCATTGATCATAAATGTGCCCTTCACTGAGAAACATCTTTGCGACTCCACAGTTGATAACGCACTTCAGCAGATCAAAAAAAGCACAATGACCTTGAAAGTGATGAAGGGCCCACAGTTTTGGGAGTCTATCAGAAGATTGTTTGCACCAAACTGAAGAAGAATGTGAAAGGGAGGTTTCCAGCATAGCACCGCATTCAGCATTCACTGTACAGACAAGTACACTCTACACCCTTAAAAAAACCATATTCCACAATGCCACAACAGTATTTCTGAGGCAGGGTGAAGTGGAGAGGACATACCCTAAAAGAGTTAAGATCCATGTCCAAGTGATTTAGAGGTGGAAATTCTCCAGCACACAACTACCGGGGTGGGGCGGGGTAGGAATGGAGTGCAATAACCTTTGACATGTGGATATTAAACAATATAGGATAACGTTACTGAATAGAAATCTTACAAAGACCACCAAGGATAGGGCCAAAACTGAAAATGAACACCAGAGAAGAACTAGCTTACATGCAGCAAGAGGTGGAGGAAGTCCTACTAAAGCAAAAAACAGAAGGGTGACAAAGAATGAAATCAACCAAGGGGTGTACTTGCTGTAATCTTTGGTACCCAAATCAGGTAAAACACTCATACCTATTTTGGATCTATGGTTGAACAAGTTTATAAAATCAAAGGAGCTCAAGATGCACATAGTGCAGGATATCATCCCCCACATGATGACCATTGAGTTAAGGACTCCTCCCTGCATGTGAAGGAGACCAACAGACACAAGAAGTTCTTCAGATTCATTGTAAAGCAGGTACATTATCGGTTCAGGGTACCACCTTTGGGGCTAAAACTGTCTTCCACCTCTACAAGCCATTTTGTAACAAATGTTTTGCAATGATGGCAGCACATTTGAGAAGGCAGGTTATGCATGTGTACTCTTACCTAGACAATTGGATGGTAAGGGCTACCTTGTTTGAAGCAATGCCAAAGGAGCATACAGACAGTAAAGCAAATTGCACAACATGAGCTTTTCACCGAACCCGAGAGAAATCATACCTAGTCCCAGAGATAAAAAAACATTCTGGACAAAGGAGGCTAATTCTGACAAGGCCAAAGCATTACTAATAACAATGAGACTCCTGGCTTAGACAGAGCAAACTGGCTTATATCAAGAGAAGCAAAGTCTGACAGTGAGGGCTCATGGATTCCATAGTTTCCTATGCCAGGCTCCACATGAGGCCAACCCGAGAATGACTACAACACACATGGTCACAAGTATCCAGAAGTTGAGAGGATCTAGTGGTTGTCAAAGAGAAGGTACTGAAGAAAAGGCAATGGTGGAATGTAGACAACTTTACAATAGGCAGACTCCTTAAACAGTCAACTTCCTCTGTGACCACTACTATAGAGGCTTTCCACACAAAGTGGTGAGCACTCGTGAGAAATCAGGACATCTGGGGTTTAAGGAATGCAGTGGAACACATAAATGTGTTGCAATGGAAAACAGTCTAACATTGAAAGCCTTTAATGCACAGATTAGAGGAAATCTAGTTCAAATATAAGTATTTATGGCACTTCTTAAGTCTGGGACAGTAACAAACTTATTTCTCCCATCTAAAGACATCTTGAACTCCTGACCTGTACATCTTTTATCTTCCACCATAAGTGAGTCATTCTTTAAAGATGTATTTATTTTAACTCTCAACTCTCCAAACTACATTTCATTTCTCTGTATTACAATCTTAATTTCTTCCTTTCTTCAAAATGTTTTTATCATGTAATTTGCTAAAATTGTTATGGTTTTAATCAACTGAAACAATAAACAAACACATACAAAATAGTTCAAATATAGACAGACAACACACCTACAGTGTTTTACCTCAACAAACTGGGAAGAACAAGGTAACATGCACTATCCAGTTTGACCTAGGGCATTTGGAAATGGATAATTCAAAGAAGCAACTATTTATAGCCAAACATCCGCCAGGTGTCCAAAACAGAGGGGAGGATGGGACAAACTAGCATCTTGCACGAATGGGAGCTAAAACAAGAAATAGTGAAAAGGGCTTTTCTGATTAAGATGGTGCATGAAAGGGTGATGGGGCTAGTAAGAGATGCTAGAAGACCAAGTACATGAAAATTACATGAGACAAAGTCTAATGTTATGCTATATTTATTTGTGTGGCACGCTGTCGCCCGGGCACTGGAACTCACTCTATCAGCCAAGTCTTCAGTTTCTTCTGGAATTCTGTAAGAGATTAGAAGGCTCTAATGTGGAGTGGGTGGCCGTTCCATGCTTTAGGAGTGATGGATGAGAAGGCTCTACTTCCAGGTCTTCTCCAAATGCATGGGACGTGTACTAGCAGGTGTCAGCTGACCGGAAGTGCCTGGGGGTTGGTGGAAATGTATACAGCTGTTGAGCTAGAATGAGCCTTAGTTATAGCGCTTTGCACGTATGAGTGAGAAGCTTGAACTGTGGAGCCAGTGGAGCTCCTGCAAGGAGGTTGAGGGCTACTCTGGCTGCTATGTTCCGTATGGCTTTTAGGGCCAGATGTAGCAAAGTATTTGCACGTCACAAACGGCGAAAATCGCCGTTTGCGAGGTGCAAATGCCTCTTTGCTATGCAGAAATGCATATTGCGAGTCGGTACCGACTCGCAATATGCATTTCCGACTCGCAAATAGGAAGGGGTGTTCCCTTCCTATTTGCGAGTCTGAGTGGTATGCAATACCATTTGCGACCGCGTTCGCGGTCGCAAATGGCATCGCAGTTACCATCCACTTCAAGTGGATGGTAACCCACTCGCAAATTGGAAGGGGTCCCCATGGGACCCCTTCCAGTTTGTGACTGGACCCACAAATATTTTTTCAGAGCAGGGAGTGGTCCAAGGGACCACTCCCTGCCCTGAAAAAATACCGAAACTAAAGGTTTCGGTTTTTTTTAAAGTGCAGCTCGTTTTCCTGTAAGGAAAACGGGCTACACTTAAAAAAAAAAAAAAACTGCTTTATTTAAAAGCAGTCACGAACATGGAGGTCTGCTGACGACAGCAGGCCTCCATGTTTGCGAGTGCCTATACTCGCTATGGGGCTGCAATTTGCGACCCACCTCATGAATATTCATGAGGTGGGTCATTGCGACCCCATAGCGAGTTGCAGTCGGTGTCTGAGACACCGTACTGCATACCAATTTGCGAGGTGGAAAGTGCGAGTCGCATGGACTCGCACTTTGCACCTCACAAATTTTAAATTTGCTACATCTGGCCCTTAGCCTCTTCATGAGTCACTTGGTAATTCCTATGTAGAGAAAGTTGCCATATTCCACCCTGCTGTGGTGGTGCTGAGGGCTTGGGTTGACAGTTTTTCTGGTACTGTTCATTAGCCACCTGTAGATTTTTCTCAGCATCCTCAGAATGTGGAAACAAGTCTTGGTGATGTCATTGACCTGAGCAGATACGTCTAGTTGGTTGTTAGTAATGATCATGAGGTTTCTCTCTTGTGAGCTCGGAGTGAAAGTGGGTCTGAGGTCAAAGGCTGCTGAGAGGTCCAGTCAAATGAGGTCCGCAGTTTCTCCTCTGTCTAGGATCCTCCAAATGTTGTCTGTTGCTACGATGAGGCCTGTCTTTTTACTGTGGTTAGGTCTAAAAAATCAAAAAGAACAGATTAAGGAAGGAATGCTGAACACTGCAAACATTCTCCCCCAGTCACAGATCTGGGTTTAATCCATCTTTTTTTGCTCACCACGCCACCCCAGTTTAGACCCAGCCATATGCAAATCAGTCTTGACCCTGCTCCCCCTGAGAACAGTCCAGTCCGTACTGCCAGGCCAGGTCCTCCCTAGACTGGAAACAGGTATCTTGAGACCTATTTCAGTGTATCACCTCTCATCAGTCAGGCCAGCTTGAATCTACTGGCACAGTGAGTACGGTACCTACGTCTGGGCATACCCTTCCTACTTAGGGTGACAAAAGCAAAAGAACAGATGATGGACGGAATTCCGAACAATGCAAATATTAACCAGTAGTCACAGTTCTCGGTTTAACCAATTGTTTTTTGACTCACCACGCCACCCTAGTTTGGCCGAGCCATATGCAAATCAGTCTTGACCCTGTGGTTGGGTCTAAAGCATGACTGCATGGTTTCAAGGAGCTGGTTATTTGACAAGGTGGTCAATGAGGTGCCTGTTGATGGCTTTTTCTCGGACGTTGGCTGGGTATTGTAGAAGAGAGCTGAGCCAGTAGTTTGCGAGTTTGGCCAGGTCTGCTGTGGGCTTCTTTAGCAGAATGTTGACAGCTCTGTGCTTCCAGGCTTGCCAGAATGTTGCTGTAGTGGAGGTATTGAGGATGTGGGTGGGGCCTGTGCTGATTGGGGTAGATCCTTTGTTGAGGTTGTGGTTGGGTAGGGGAAATGACAGGGCCCCTGAGGAGATAGTCTTCATGATCATGGTGGTTTCGTCTGTGGTGATGGTGAGTTCAGGGTGTGATTTCCATCCGAGATCTGTGGTCTGGCTGCTAGGTAGCTGGATCAGGTTGGTGGTCGAAGTTGTCGTATGTGGCTGTGATTTGGCTACTGAAGAAGTCCAAGAGGTCATTGTTGAGTTCTTGAGATGCGTTGATGTTGCTTGCAGTGGCTGCAGAAGTCCTGATAACTGAGAAGATCGTGTTTCTGCTGGAACTGGCATTGATGCGGTCTTTTGGGGGTCTTCTACTTGGTTTATCAGATTTGCTGGTGGTAGAACCTCAAGGTGGATTTAAAGGTGTCCTTATCAATGTCTTCCCAGTTTGTTTTCCACCTCAATTCTAGCAGTCTGCAGTGCTGCTTAGTTGTTTAGAGTAGTTCCAAGTACCAGCTGGCCTGGGTATGTGTTTTTGCAGTTTGACTTTGTTTGTGAGGGGCCAGAAAATAGGCACAGGTGGAGACCTGTCATTACAGTTGTTGATGTTGGTTGGCGGGTTGCTGGTGTACACTGGGAGGTTCTGGAGGAAGGTGCAATCCCAATCCTTTTCTGTTAAGTTTCTCCAGCATCGTGTGGCGGGCGGGGGGCAGTGGTAATTGATTCTTCTGTAGTGTGGTATGTAGACTTTGAATCTGATGAGGGCTTGGTCATTCAGTCTGCGACTTTCAATTGCCTTAGGGTCCTTGAGGTCCTCTTCATGAAGTAGAAGTCTTTAGTTGGGATGTATGCATTTGAGTCATTAACTAAAGAGACAAGAAGTCTACAATGATGTTTCTGAAGTTGGCGCATGGTACTAGGGGCGGTAGAGCAGGGTGCCACACAGGATGAAGTTTACTGTGAAATGCAGCTTGAAGATGAGGTGCTCCATGAAGCTGGATTTGGTTCCTGCTGTGGGGGTGTGTAGATTGTATCCTTAAAAATGATAGTGTTTAATCCTCTAGAACTGTGTTGGTGGTTTTGCCTTATGATCTGATATCCTGCGGGGATGGCTTTGCTGTATCTGGTCCAAAGCTGGGGTCAGACATTTTTCCATGAAGAGAAGGATGTCCGGGGTGGAGTGTTTCACTTTATCCCAGATCTTCATGGTATGTTTGCTGAGTGAGCAGGTATTGAGGAGTATGCATAAGAGTGATGAGCGAGGTGTGTTTGGAGCCTGGTTTGAGTGTGTAGTGAGTGGGTGTGGTGCTGGAAGCTATTGGCCTCTCCATGGTGGGTGTTGGAGAGATGAGTGTGGGTGTAGTGGTGAAGAGGAAGCAGCAGGAGGAGCAGGTGAAGTCTCCTTCTGTGTGGTGTGGCAGCAGAGCAGCGGAGTGAGCAGCATCCTGCATTGAGGTGGTGGAGGAATGTAGTGGGGTACTGATGGGTCAGGAAAGAACAAGGGTTCCTGGCACTGGGTGCAGACATTGAAACGCAGAGGCTCACCCGCTGTCTGTGTCCGCTGCCTGTACTCATTGCAGCTACCATTCAGTAGGGACCTGGGGGGGGGGGGACCGCATGGGTGGTGAGCGGGGCTTGGAGGGGTGCAAAAGAGGACGATCAGTGGCACAAGGA
The DNA here is from genome assembly GCF_031143425.1 of Pleurodeles waltl. NCBI lineage: Eukaryota > Metazoa > Chordata > Amphibia > Caudata > Salamandridae > Pleurodeles > Pleurodeles waltl. The sequence goes on from NC_090440.1 coordinate 1,285,479,629, forward strand.
ACACATAAGGAGTGGCAGGGAGGAGGAACAGGAGACACATGGCACAAAATGGCAAAATAAAATGCAAAGAGGTAGATAAATGGTGAAAAACATTGGCTAGATGGTGGCAAAGAGTAGCAAACACCAAGAGCACAAACAAATGGAAAATGGTGACAACAATGGAAAAACAGGGTACAAATGGTGAGAAACAATAGTAAAACTGAAAAAATGGTGACAAATAGTGGCAAAAAACAGGGAACCAACAATGAGAACAGTTGCAAAAGCAGGGACTAACAGTGGCGGATGATCAAAATGTGAAAAGTGGAACAGGTTTATCCACTGCCGTACGTTCTTGTATACAACAGGGCAAAGGACACTACAGTCATTAGCTACCGGACTCAGATTCCAGCTGACTCTTTCTTGCACAGCATTAAAAATTCCTGTATCAGCCTTAGTGGTTTACACTAGGAACAACATAGGTAGAAGTTTCATACAGACCCCATTCATCAAGAGATTCCCAGAGTGAGCAAAGAGGGTAGCACCATCAAGGTCTGTACTCCTGTGGAACCTAAACCTGGTGCTCTCACAGCTGATGAAAGAGACCTTTGAACATATGCACAAAGCGGAACTCAAATGCTTAACACTCAAGACCACTTTCTTTGTAGCCATCATTTCATTATGAGCGGTCCATGAACTACAGACACTACCAATACGAGAACCCTTGCAGATACACAAGGGGAAAGTAATAATGAGGACAAACCTACATTTCTCCCAAAAGTTATTTTGCACTTCCATGTAAATCAAGCTATACAATTATCAGTTTTTTCCAGCAACCGAAGCCACAGGTGGAAAATGCCCTAGACACTAAAAGTAGGAAAGAGGGTACAGCCCCTCCTTTAGTAATTTGGTTAGGTCCTTTTGCTGAGAGGGGCTGCTGATTAATCTTCCTGATTTGGTAGATGGTGTAGTAGGGTGAAGGGTGAGACTGCAGTCTCCGTGAGTGTGAAGGGTTATGTAGTTGACAGTCAATCTTTTGCCTTTTGAAAATCAATATTGAGTGACTGTTGATATGTAGGTGCAGAAACCCTTTGCCTCTCTGTGTCTCTTTTGTGGGGTTTTCAGGCTGAAGACTACCCTACTGTGATGAGCGTCACTCTGTACCAAGGCTGTGTCTGGATAGCAACCTGGAGTGTTGTAAAGCCAGGAACACAGTAAATGGAATGTAAACACAGAGACAGCTTCACAGAACTCTTCCCAACTGTCTATCCTAGAACATTCAGAGCTAGTATTCCAAGATTTACATCACAATGCCCCTCCTCTTACAATTACTAAAGGAAATACCACACATCTTCCTCCTTGCAAAACAAAAATAAATATAACAATATTAGATGAAAATATTGTACAAATATTATGAACACTTCTAAAAAAGAGAAATAATATGAACATTACGTAGAAGAGAAAAAATAAACCAAATTGAAACTTAAGATACATAATCAGATTAATTCGAAGGTTTGTTTTCTACTGTTTTTCTTCTGCCTAAATCATGGCATTTCCCTTTTTCGATTGTTAAAATTATTTTTCTTTCCCGTGGCATCTTCATCAGTTACTTAGTTTTACATCCTTTAACTTTCTAAATAGGTCAACTCCACTAATGTTCCAGATTCTACCATCTTTGATCTTAATTGCATTATGGAATAGATTGACAGTTTCTCTGGGTTCTGTAAGTTTTAAATTATGACAGATGTTTACTGATGCACATATTTTTCCCAAATCCCAATCTACAACGCCTATCAAAATGTGGTGTCAGGGGAGTGACATTAGATTGGTTGGCCTCATTCCTCTCTGAGCAAGAACAATCGGTCTGGATGAAACCTCACTTCTCTGAGGTCAAACCTTTATAATGTGGGGTACGCCAGGGCTCCTAACTCAGCCCATTATTTAATGTTAATTATTTAATGTCCCCACTAGCCACCCTGGTAGAGTAGTTCGGCATCACAATAGTCTCTTATGCTGACGATATGCAGCAGGTCTTCTCCTATTAGGGCAATTCAGATACATGCAAGGAATCCTTCTCAAAGTGCATGAGAGCAATTGTAGGTTGGCTGGAAGAAAGCCAGCTACAATGCAACCCGGATAAAACAAAAATCATACCTTTAGGGCCTAATCTGGGTTGGGTCGGCACCTGGCCCAAAGACAGACCTATACACCCTCCGCCCTCTCTGGCAGCCAGCAACCTGGGAGTCACCTTTGACAATGACCTATCTTTCTGGATCCTGATCCATGCAGTTGCCAGAAACTATATATGGATACTCAAGCCTCCCAAGAAAGTCCTTCCCCGTCTCACTTGCGAGGCCCGCAAAACTGTTCTCTCCAGGCTGGACTATGTGAACGCCTTGCACCTGGGTCTACCCACAAACCTAATCCAGCGACTGCAAGTGGTCCAAAACAGAGCAGTGCGCCTTCTCTTTAATTTGCAAAAGGCACCCCCATTTCACTGTTCCTCACCAAACTGCACTGGCTGCTAGTCAGCGAAAGGATTATCTTTAAAGCACTCACGTTAGCACACCGGCACTGCACAACTCCAACCCCAGCTATCTAAACAAACGAGCCCAGCAGAAATCTATGTTCCAGTAAGGACCCACCTCCTGGCAATCCCATGTTTAAAAAAAACTAGACGTGATGGGACCTCCTTCCTAGAATCTGCTGCCAAAATTTGGAAGCACCTTCCTCTTCAGTTTAGAAGCATAGAAACTGAATCTGCCTTCAGCAAATCTCTAAAAACCTATTTGTTCAGCCAATAATACCAGTTCTCCTCTTTTTTCCCCCCTCTCACCTGCTACTTCTTGTGGCAGTGGTGGGACACTCAATTTTGAGTGGCTGTTCATGCTATGCAAATACCACCGTTCATACATTCATTTATTCATTCAGATGAGGAATATGTGAAACCAAAAAAGGACTCATAATGCTCGTCTGACATCATCATTAAGAGGAAGAGAAACTTCCATAACAAAAATCTCCATTCAAAAAGAAAAAGGTTGCAGGTATTTTGGCTAAATATGCCGCACATATTGAGAATGCTCCTACAGAACAAGAGGTGGGCAGTGACTCTGCTAGACAGCGCAGCAGAGGTCATAATAGTTTGCCAGCATCTTCAAGAGTTTCTAGATGTGAAAGCAACTAATGACTTAATTGAAGTAGAAAACCCAGATCAGAGAGTCGCCCCTTCGGACAGACTATATAAATTAAAAATACAAATTGAGGGGGACATAACATACTATTAATGTAATAGTCTGGGAAAATTTAACACTTAGCTGTGACATTCTCTAAGCGGTCGTCGATAGGCCCTCAGAGTTTGTTAGAACAGTCCCAGAGAGGGAAGATGTAATAATACCAGCCTTCTCTGTTCTTCTTCGTGAAGATGTTAAACAGATGTATGCCGCAGAATGGGCTGTGCACAAGTCTCTGCACTATACCACAACCATGTGGGCTGGGATAAGGATTCGCCTTATCATGTTATAGCCATAATGTCCATCCTGCAAGTGCAACCATGATACCCAATAAAACATAAAAGCAAAGCTGCAGTGAGGGAAATTCACTCACAACTTAAGTACAGGGGGTAATTTAACTCTGTGTATCTCCTATGAATGAGCATTTATTTCTGGTAGCTAAACAAGATAATTCCTACAGCATAGTCTTAGGTTATAGACATTCCGACATATACACACATTTACAATGTAAAACTCACACAGTACGGCTTTAATAAATAATACTGTCTGTAAAAACTACAAAACAAACCTGGACATTTCCAATGGGTTTTTCTGCCAAAATATAGCACCTGAAAGCAGAGCTTTGACTGTAATCTCTGCATTAGACTCGCAGCACTGTTTTTGTTATCTCCCTCAGGGTTATAAGAATAGTCCTGGACTGTTTGTGGCCTGAGTAACATCAATTCTATCCGATATTGTTCCAGAAGCATTGTCCTATGTTGATGATATATATCTCATGGATGTCAACTTAAACACACATTTAGCCAGTGTTTTGGGATTTGCTGAACATAGCTACAAATTTTATTTCACGAAAACAAAAATTGCCTTTCTCAGTGTCCTATTTTAGAATATGAGTTATCAAATGAGGGAAAGAGCCTGGCTCCACATTTCCTAAATAAATGTGCTCTTTTACAACCCCAAACAGCATCAAAAAATTGCAATCCTTGTTAGAATGTTTTTAAATTTTGGTAGAACATACATACCTGATTATCCACAATGCATAAAACCATTATACAGTTTGATTCGCCCCGTCTTTTCAGGTACACATTGGACATCACAGATTCCCAGACCACTACAAAATGACATGCTTGCATCAAAACACTTACACACATGTTAACAGAACAAACTAGGTAGTCCTTATAATTGCGGGTGCCACTGGCTTCATATATCTCACATTCAACGAAGGTGAGACAGTGTCCATTGCAAATAAATTCAATTTATATTCTAATGCTTAAATGTGTTTTTCATCCACTGGAAAAAATACTGACTTCAGTTCAGATGGCTTTCATAAAGGAAAGACCTCTGGCTCAAGGGAAATAAATAATTGTAGGTGTTGTCACAAATGCCAATGTTTCTAACATGAAAACCTTATATCCTAGATGGATACTATGAGCCACTTCTCTGATGGCTACTGATGTAGACTATGGGGGTCATTCTGACCCTGGCGGTAAAAACCGCCAGGGCCAACGACCGCGGGAGCACCGCCAACAGGCTGACGGTGCTCCCATGGGCATTCTGACCGCGGCGGTACAGCCGCGGTCAGAAACGGAAAACCGTCGGTGTACCGCCGGTTTTCCGCTGCCCTGGGGAATCGCCGCCATGGGGATTCCGACCCCCATTACCGCCATCCCGTTCCTGGCGGTTGTCACCGCCAGGAACAGGATGGCGGCAAGGGGTGTTGTGGGGCCCCTGGGGGCCCCTGCAGTGCCCATGCCACTGGCATGGGCACTGCAGGGGCCCCCGTAACAGAGCCCCACTAAGATTTTCAGTGTCTGTCTTGCAGACACTGAAAATCGCGACGGGTGCAACTGCACCCGTCGCACCCTTCCCACTACGCCAGCTCCATTCGGAGCCGGCTTCCTCGTGGGAAGGGGTTTCCCGCTGGGCTGGCGGGCGGCCTTCTGGCGGTCGCTGCCAGCCCAGCGAGAAAGCCAGAATACCCGCGGTGGTCTTTTGACCGCGCAGCGGTATTCTGGCGGTCCCAGCCAGGCCGGCGGCTTCCGCCGCTGGCCGGGGTCAGAATGACCCCCTATGTCTTTGACTCTACTCTACAAACTAAAGAATTTCTCCAGTATGAACAAGAATACCCCATGCCATGTAATATATTCCCTTTTGAACAGTATAAATATGTAATGTATACTGATGGTTCAGTCCAGCCTGCTATAGGCACCAAACATAAATACTCTACAGCCTGCGCCACAGTACATGGAAAATTCCATCCCCCAAAAACTCTTATGCAGTCCCTAGGGGATTGCACTGTTCAGTTAGCTGAATTAAAAGCCTTGATTCTAGCACTAGAAAATATGAATCCAGAATTGCCCACTCCAATTCTGTGCGATTCATATTATTGTGTCCAGTCTTTTAATAAAATATAAAAACTTACATTACAGGCACCTGAATGGATTCAGAGACTCAAAAGAGAACACTCTAAAGCATAAATTACTTTGGCAAAAAGTGGTACAACTGATGAGACAGTTTGCTATGGGCTCATCAACGCATGGGAATATACATTGTTGGGAATTAACTGGCTGATGAAGCAGCCAAATCTGCAGTAAAAACCGTAACTGTAGCTGCAATTAATCATTCTGATACGAGGATGGATAAAGATATCATGGCTGCCGTCAATGCTTTGTGCAACAGCACCCATTTACCTAAAAAATATCTAGCAAAATATTCCTCCCACTTAAGTGTCCAAAACATTCCTTTTTCCTACCATCCCTTGGGTGGGTGATCGTGTGATAACCAATGAAGATCGCATTCTAGAACTAATTATAGCTGCTCATAAGAGTGAAGTATCTGCCCATGCTGGTGTGGTGGCCACAGTGTTTCCTATTACAGAAGTGCTGTTGGTGGCAGGGTCTGTACAAACAGACAAAAAGATGTCCTTAGTTGTGACATTTTCAAACAAATTAAAAGTTCCACCATTGTATGCCCACCACAGACACCCTTCTTAGTTTCAAACAAACTGCTTCAATGCTTATACCTAGACCATTGTGTTTCCTTAAATTCAGATGGTGCATTTCAATTCCTTCTACTTGATGTAGATTCTGGCTCCAGATTCCTATGGGTGTGGCCACAGAGCTCGGCTGACGCTCGCTCTGTTACTAAAGATTTGCAAGTCTTTATCAGGACAATAGGAAAATAGGAAAAACCAAAAAGCAGAGCAGTAGAAAGGCTTGTCCTGACTGCACCAATGTATATATATATATATATATATATATATATATCTTGAAGTCACATCACTACAACTTCAACGGGTCCTACTGCTCTCTGACCCCACCTTCTCATAGAGCAATCTCAAAAGAGAAGGGAGCACTATCAAAAGTCAGTGGGGAACATTGACAATTCAATTATATAGCCATAAACTAGGCCATCAATCAGTTCAACAAGGTGGCAAGTTCTTCATTCAGTCCACTGATACACAGGAGTCTTAATCTAGAGTATTCAAAACACTTTTATTCTTCAATACAAAATCCAGCCCAGCTAAAGCATTTCATCCTTCCAAAAGGACTTCATGAGGGCTGTGAAACAAATATATACAAAGCCAACTTTAAAACACATCAAACACACATAAAAACAAAGTACAATTTCCACGGCTGCCCAACCCACCTCACATTTCCTTTTAGGACAAACACTTAGAGACCATCTTGACTTCAAAACCCACAACATATACAATATTTACAGGCCGAATCCTGCATTATCACATTGTCAAAAATGCCCCAAATGTCTGAGTTACTATATTCTATTCCAAAAACATCCATACATAATTAAATTATAGATTATTCAGTGTTACCTATAATGATACTGTAACAATGCCAATTGTAATATATAACAACTAGAATCACAAAAGTAAACAACACTTACAAGAGAGAACAGTATATTGTAATTCTGTTATTACTTACAAATTACCTTCTACGCAAATGTGGAGAAACCTCTCATGACCACCATGCAATTAATGGCTGCCAATAAGCCATCTTAGAAACAGGCGAGAATACATGATTTGCACCTTTCCCATGGTCGGAATCCTCATTTATCCAAGTCCAAATTAAGTTATCAAGTGAAGAAAATCTCATGTATCTCCCTTATCTTCATACTGATTATCCCTCATGTTGTATACACTCCAAACCAATCCACTATCCTACTTGTAAAACCTATTGCATTCCCTTCATTATTTACCCATTAACTTCCAATCATGTCTCTCTATTACATATACCACTGAAAACCTAAAAAATAAAACCACCAAACTCGGACAAACACACCTCAGAATTCCCACATATTATGAACCTGCCAAACTCCTTACCATCAAAAACACTCCATCTTCATGCGTGACCTCCTTCCTTCATAAGCAGAATAAAACACCCTGATCAGTACCCTTTCATTTTACCCTTTCATTTATACCAAACGCCATCCAATCACATAAGCAGGAATTTAAATTTCACCAATTACCAAAAGTTACTTTATGTACCATTTTTACTGGTTCCTCCTCAACTGGTCGCCCACCTATCACCACACACCATACTACTCCCATGTCTCATTATTCTCCACAGCTAACACACTCCATGGGTGGTTAGAGCGTGTACCCACTCATATCCCTCCATATTTGACTTCCTCCACGTTTTTCACAAAGACTGTTTCAAACCTCACCTCCCTTTCCTTACAAGGTTTACAAAAGGCTAAATACACCTCAGTGGCTCAGCAGGGTGCATTTAAGAGAGTGCTTAATCTTCTCTGTGGTTTAAACTGTGCTTGAAAAGTGTATGCAGCAAGCATTTTTGGCTTGAAAAAGTTATTTGTCTTAAATACGCAAAAAGCAGTATTTCAGTGGTTTCAAACTTATCCCTTACCTGAAAAGTTGAACCTGGTAGCTAGGAATTGTGGGTTGAGCCTGTCTGTTTCCAAAGAGTTTCTGAATAGAGGAGCATCTCCCTCCTCCCTGCCACAGCAGCCTGGGCTTAATCTCACTTGCTCCTTATATAAGTTTCTATTGGTTGTTGCATCAGTTGCTGTGAATGGTTGCTAGGGCTAGGATTTCTATTAGATTGAGGGCTTAGGATTGGAGTTGTGATTGGCTGTTAGGCTCAAGTTTTTGATTGGTTACTAGGGCTAGGTTTTCCACTGGTTTAGGGGTTTAGAGTTGGGATTGGCTCTTAGGCACGTTTTGATTTGGCTAGTATGGCTAGAGTTCCCACTGGTCTAAGGGATCAGGGTTACAGTTCTGATTGGCTGTGAAGGCTAGGGTTCTGATTGGTTAGTAGGGCTAGTGTTCCTAATTGACTTAGGAATTAGGGCTTTGGTTTTGATCAGTTGTTCTGGCTAGGACTGTGATTGGTTAATTGGGCCATGACTCCCATTGGTTCTAGGGTTTACGCTTAGGTTTCTGATTCGTTAGGTTTCCATTTGCCAATTGGGCTATTGAAGCCAAGGGTTCAGGGCGTCTCGGCCTGGGTGTTGAGGCTAAGGACGAAGACGACAAGAACAGTTGCCTGTTTGGGCCTGTTAAGGCCTAGTGACAGAAATGCTTCCCAGTTTACCATTTTCAAGTAACCACCTTAAACTCCCCACAACATCCAAACACAATATCAGCAAAGGCATTTTATTCATGCACCACAAACAAACCTCGTACAGATTTCTATGTCTCAACAACCACCACCAAACCCCACATACCCCATACCTCACACTAAACACAACTCTGTCTTACATCCCTAACACAAAACCACATTAGGCATAACTTTAATGTATCCAGACACACAGTCCCTGTTCATACAAAACACCCACACTATCCTCTACTTGCACCTAACAGACCCCTTTTTATCATGATAAAACCTATACTCAGCCCTCCATCACACTATCCACCAACACATCCTCTTTTTACCAATTAAACACAACCATAAAATTCCTACACTCCTCTCTACCACACATATTACCTCTTCCAGTGATCAGAACTAACACAAACACTTATAAATCTTGTCCATCCTATCTTACACACCACATACACTTTTCCAAAACACATAATCACACCCTGTACTATTCAAATACCACTCACCAGCAACAACTCTCATGCAAATCCTTCACAGACTTCCACTACATCAATAGCTCCTTTCACTAACCCACAGAAACGAAACAAAACACACACAAGCACTTGAAAATCATATAAACTTTCTGTCACACCCGCTCCCACCCTCATGACTACACAAATAATGCAAATTCAGAACCAACTTTACCCCAAAATTCTCACTCTTCACCAACATCTACCTTGAGAGCCTTTGAATATGACCCACATGTTCCTCCACCACCTCTATCCCATACTTTTTCCACCCTAAACAGATGCGAACAAAATAAATAGAATGCCACTCTTACCAGCTTTGCATCCCCACTTCTATTACACAACATGGCTACTCCTCAAAAAGGACACAACTTACCATGGTACTCAGAGCCACCAAGTCCACCACCAACACACACAGACCCATCAAAATGCCTCCTAAGACTGCTGGATGATGAACACAATTTAGAAAAACAACACTATTGTGACCCTCATACAGTTAATATCAGCACTAATGACACACTTGCGACAAGCTCAAAATATAGTGTTCACCCTTCTCCAAAACAAAATGGCACCACCACCAAAATACAATATCTAAACTGCCTACTCATAAATGCTCAAACACTCTCTAGAAACAAGCACCACATCAACAAACTTCTCACTGACACACAACCTGACTTACTCTTCATAACTGAATCATCGTTAGGAAATGACATGGCCCCAGTGTTGCATGAAGCCATTTCTCTTAGCTATCAAACCATCACACAAAACCATATAGGCGAAAGAGGTGGACTAGCTGTTATATTCAAACAAGCAATAATTCTCAGCAAAACAGAAAACAGGTTCTGAGGCCCTCATCACCAGATGCAACCCTACAACAACTTCCTCATGTAACCTCCTCCTCTTTACAGGCTACCACCCAGCAATTCAACATTCCCAGACACATTTCTAGACACAGTTTCAAACCTTGTTACATTGTACTCCAACCTATGCATTGTTGCTGACCTAAACATTGACAAACCCAATATGCCCCATCCAAAAGCTATCATCACTGGCCTCGTCACATTGAACCTTTATCAGATTGCACACAATCCCATACACACCGGTGGACATATCCAAGATGTCATTTTTGCAAACCCAGAACTAGTTACCGTTCAAAGCATCGCACAAGTCACATGGTCAGACCACCATTTGGTAACTTTCCAACATACAACACTGCAAATCATCACACCCAAGACCACCTTACATACATTCACATATCGACCATGGATCTAACTGAATTTTGATGGCTTAGAAACACATCTAACAACCAACACAGATCTTGACAAAATACATTTTGTACAAAAACTTTGGATGGCTACAGGGAGCTTTCGATATCCTACTACTACTGCAGGAAAAAAAACAAGAAAAAAAACAAGCACCTTGGAAAAATACAGAATTGAAAAAGATAAAACAACAAATAAGAAGACAGCAATGAATCTGGCTCAAAGCAAACAACATTCAAGACAAACTTCACCTATGCAAATGTAACAAAGTATACAAATCATCAATCGAAAAAACTAAAAAAAAGATACTACTCAGACAGAATTCAAAATGCTATATCTGCAAATAAAGAATTTGATAAAATTCTCAACTGATTTTGAAAACCTAAATGCATGAAATTAACTTATCCAATTACTCAGAAATTCACAGACAAACTGGCAAATTATTACACAACCAAGGCAGACACATTGGACTCCTATTTAAACCAAAGGAAAATCACCAGCACCAATATGTTTCCTAAAATCCCTTCAAAAGTAAACCCACCCAGCCTCTGCACTCCTTCAAACAAATATCACAAAGTGAATTAATTTATGGATTTGGTCAAAGCAAGCATTCAGACCCTGTCCACCACACATCTTCAAGAACATTGTTTTATCTACCTCTGCTGCCACACCAGTAAGAAGAATCATCAATCATTCTTTAACTACAGGAACCTTTCCTGAAGTACTTAAAAAGGCATATATACACCCATTGTTAAAAAAAACAAATGTGGACCCATATCACCCAAACACCTACAGACCAATTAGAAATGGACCTTTCCTGGGCAAACAGATAGAAAGACCAGCATTCACTCGGATGTCACAATTCATTGAAGATAACTCCATAATTTCAAACTACCAAACTGGATTCCACCCAGGAAGAGGCACTGAATCTGCCTTCATCGCCATCTGGGATGATCTTAAAAACACAGTAGATCCAATGGTGTTGCTGCAGTACTTCTCTTGGACCTCTTAGCTACTTTGACACAGTTGACCATACAAAGACACTACGAAGTCGGCATAGAGGGCACTGCTCTCGACTGGATCACATCCTACCTTCAAAACAGAGCACATATAATCCATTCGTCCCCTTTTTCATCCAAACCCTACTTCACAAAAGCAGGGGTTCCTCAACGCTCAATCATCTCCCCTATGCTTTTCAACATGTACATGATGTCATTAACGGAATTGATCAATGAATTTCAATTCACATGCTAAAACTTTGCAGATGACACACAAATACTCTTTAAACTAGAATGCCCCAAAGACACTGGAAAATCACAAATCTTCAGTAGCCTCAGAGCCATTGATCAGTAGACGATATGCAGTCATCTCAAACTGAACACCTTCCAAACTGAAATACTCTCATGTGGCAACTGAAAACATTATCACCCACTCTGCTCCTGGCCTGACGATCTGGAACCACCTCCTCAAGTATCTAAGGAAGTAACAGACCATGGAATTACCAAGGACTATAAATTAACAACGGATGCCTAAGTGGACAAATTAGCAAGATCAAGCTTCATCACAATGAAAACTCTGTGACGCATCTTCACCCATCACAGTTTTCCACACAAGGTCAAGGCTACTCTCTCTCTTGTACTATCTAAACTGGATTATGCCAATGGCCTCTACCAGTGATCATCTGTATGTACTATGAAAAAACTACAACATACTCAGAACTTGGCTGCCAGACTACTCCTAAATGTAAATCCACAAGCCCACATCTCACCTACCTTGAGGGCACTACATTGGTCACCGGTTGCCAGAAGATTCACCTTCAAGATGCTTTGTATCATCTACAAAGCAATACATGGAATGGGACCACTTCACATCAGGAATAAAATCACCAAATACATTCAACAAAGAAACCTCTGCTCAAGATTGGCACCCTGCCTCAAAACACCACCATAGAAGAAAAAGACAATAGGTGGTAAATCCTTCTTTGTTCAAGTGGCCAAACTATAGAATTCATTGCCCCAAATATAAGATCCACGGATAACTATTTTATCTTCAGAAGACTACTCAAGAGTTGGCTCTTTCCAACATAACCACCATACCCAAAAAACAATCGACTGCATATCCCTCTGTATTTTAACATTTAAATTTTGATTATATGTATATCTCTAGATATGTGTTTCTTTGTTCAAATATGTATAATAACTATGTTTATAATACTACTAAAATATATACATACTCTTAGGCCTGTTTAACAAATGTATATTTTACTTACCGTTAAATGTATATATGTATGTATGCCTAAGTTTCTGTATGTATGTGTATTTGTATATATATATATATGTATATATATATATATATATAATTACTGAAAAAACTAAAGGTTACAGGGACTTTATAGTTAGGAAATCGAATTCAAAAACATGGAAACTCCCTTAAAACACACAAACACAAAGGTTAGAGGGATGTTATAGTTAGATTCTGAATTTATTCATACAAAAATATAGAAATTCAGCAGTTACAGTTATTTGAAGTAACTATAACTCGCACCCTCACCATGCACTGCTAATTACTCAAGTTATTACAGCACTCATGACAAGTTCTATAACGTCATTAAAAATATAAATGAAACATTAGCAGTCAAATTATTGGAGAAAATAAAAACTGTGCACAGTGGGGGGGTGAGTTATAGCTACCTTAGGGTGACAGTTATAGTTAACTTGAAGTTATTCTAACTACAACTGCTGAATTTCTGTGGTTTTGTACAAGTAAATATAGTACCCCATTGCCTTTGGGTTTTTTAAGTGATTAATATAGATAGACTTACAAAGGTTGCAGGGAAGTAATAGTTAGGCTCAAATTTTAAACGTACCAAACCATAGAAATTCACCTGTTATAGTTAGAATTAATAGGAAAGATTAACAGTCAAAACACAAATAAATAAACAAACACTCAGCCAAGCAATATGACTATTTGAACCTTCACCCTACTGAGTGACAGCACAATACCTTGACCATTAGGTCAGAAGTGACTCTGTTCTGCTCTGCATCCAAATGTAACTATAACATTTGTACCAAACATCTACCAAGTATGACACTTTGAAGTCATTGCATGGAAAGACCATTGTAAGGACAATCTTCAACCAACATCTTTGAGTGCTCGTATAAGCTTGCACTTCTACTTGAAAGGAAGTGATTCTATGCCTTGAGCTCATATTTCTTCTGGATAGAGGTGTGCAAACCAACGGCACCCAGAGTTACAGACATCATGCTTAGGTCCCAACTGACATCACTTAACTTATTCAAAATATCCATAGTGTCCCTTATATAAGTGGGTAGATTAACGACCAAAGGCTTCAGGAACACATCCATGAACTCTGTGAGATGTTCAGCCAAACTCTCTAGACCAGATATAATTGGTCGTCCTGGAGGAGCAACTCTAGACTTACAAACATTTGGTAGGATATACAAGAAAAGAAAATGAGGATTTTCTATATTGATGTGTCTAAATTCTGTTTCACTAAACAATCTTGTTTCCTTTCATGCCTACAGTTGATCCAAAAGTGACTGTTTGGCTATTGGAAGTGGATTACCTATTACTTTCACATACCAATTCTGATCACTCAATTGCCTCATGATTTCATTATCATAACTAGAACATTTCATGATAACAATGTTACCCCCTTTGTCTGCTTTCCATATAACAATGGAGGCATCAGCAACCAAGCTTCTTAGGGTATTTCATTCATCATGTGACAAATTGTTATTGCTTTCAGAAAACGTTTAACCCCTTCTCTTCAAGGTTTTGTCCACTAATTTATGTAGATCTTCCAAAGTTCTTTTTATAAACAAATCAAAAGCAGAGAACTGACTCCCCCACAGTGTAAATTTAGAAGGCGGACCCAAGCCACTATCACAGTTGAAATCCATTTCAATAATCAATAAATGATACAAGTCATCCACATTCAATTCATCATTATTTAATGACAACAAAACATGTGTATCTTGCAATTCCGAAATCGTTAAATCAGATCTCTTTCTTTTCCATTTCTTGTTCATATTGTCTTTACCCATTGTAGAAAATAAACTTTTCAACTTCAGTTTCCTACCAAACCTAAACAAATCTATTTCCAACTCTGTAAAGTGACAATGTTCACTAGGACCCCGTTGTAGTTCATTCATTTCAATATTGTTCAGTTTCCTGTCAGACAACTTAATCACTTGTAATACGTTCTCACATTCTGTCCTGAGACCCTTGACATCTTCCCTCATGCCTTGGTCTTTCTTTGATTCCAAGTAACCACCCCTGTATCCATGGACTGAATGAAGAATGTGCCATCTTGATGAACTGAATGATGTATTAGTTCATGCCTGTATTATTGAATTACCCAGGTGCCCAATTGTGATTTGATAGTGCTCCTTTTGCTGTTGAGATTATCTTTATCAGAACATATGCAGTAGCTGCATTCCATTCGGACCAGGGCCCTGCTTTTGCCTCTAAGGCTTACAGGAATACTATGGGAACATTGGGTGTAGCGGTACATTATTCCTCGCCATATCATCGTAATGGAAATTTTATTGTGGAGAGGTAGAACTGTGACGTAAAGCAATCCTTAACAGCTAGAGTATTAGGTTGAGATCATAGTTGGATCCACCACTTGTACGGAGTCCAGAGACCATTAACAAATCTGTCTAGATGATCTTTGTGATGCCGGACCCCCATGAAGTCCTTTTTGGCATCCAGATGTACATTCCAGATCTTGACAGTCCCTGTGCAGTCATGGCAGATATGCCTTTTGACCTAAATTAACGTTTCACTGTCTTAGAGGAACTACAAGACTTTCGGGATGAGCATGCTAATGAGCAATTTAAATGTTCTGCCACTGAAGGAGTGAAGGAGCATCCTGCCCCTTTGGGCTGGATTTCAAAAGTTGGGCATCTAGTTCAAGAGAAGATTGCAGTAAAGGAGGAGTTTGGCCCATCATAACTTGCCCCAGTGCCTGTCCCCAGCATTTAAAGTACCAGAATTGTGATTTTGCTACCACTTGCTGGTTGTAAAGACAAACAATTAGTTTCAATTAATAAAGTAAAATTGCATCATGTGGCCCATTCTCCACATTAGGCCACAAGGACTCTTGCATAGTTCCTTAACTCCTCCCACTATGCTACAGGACGTACCTCTACAAGTATTGTATAACACCAATATTGTTTCCCCCCAGGTGGGGAGGGCGGAGAATGAACCTTTGTTGATTCCTTTTACAAATGCAAATGCCTACATCAGATGTTTGTCTATAGTTTTCTACTTATACTCAAAGCAACATCAGTTGTTTATGGTGAACCACCTTTGGAGGTCTCTACCAGATCTCTTCCACTATTTAAGGCTCCTGGTTTCACACAGACTGCTTCTGTGTTTTTGTCGACATTGATGACTTCTCTGTTAATTCTTCTTACATTTTAGTACATGGTGTATGTCATTTTCTTAGCTGTTTGAAACTCACTTATTTGATCCCTGTATCGTCATGCATGTGGATTGCCATTTTATAGCTCTAATTGCTTTTTTGGATTGGAACTCTGACCATTTTCTTCTTGTCTAAATGAATATTATCTCCCAGAATGCTCTTTTGTAAAACTGGTAGTGGAGGTGTTGAAACCTCATTTGTCTTCATAGAAAGTGCGAAGAGACCTGTCCCTTGTGAACATTCCAGCTTTTTCAGTCCCTGATGGACTTGTGTGGGATAAGATCCCACATGATATTTTTGGTCCTACAGAACTAGTACAAATTCCTTATGTTTTTAAAGTGCCAATGGATGATGTGATAACACCAGGTCTTATCTCTGATGACTGAGATGTAAAAACAGTGACTTCAGTGCTATGTGAACATGAATATTAGACTGTATTTGAAAGTGAGCATTGGCTGTTGTCGATAATGGAATTAATACATTGTTCACTAGTATTTACACTTTCAATAACATTGTATCATGTGCAACTGACATACAAAATTACATGTCTTTTTTACAACGTGGGCAAAGTCAGCTGAGATCGATTATAGAGTTTAGCTGGACACTACAGGTTTTAAAATCAAACTGAGTGTCCTGTAAGCATGTAGCACAACAGAATTGATTTTGCCTTTTATTTAACATGCAAACAACAAATAATGGTAAAGAATGATGCTACTTACACAACGCTGAATATTGAAAGATTAGAAAAATTGCCTTTTACAGTAGCAGAGACTCATTCATGGAGTGATCTTGCTGCCAATTTCAACATTTCAATTCACATCATGTTTGAAACATTTTCCAGAATATAGATATGGAGCTTTGGGGGAAGATTTTCATTCGCAAGGTGTAGATTCTACCCTTCGATTACAAATGTGTGAGTGGGGAAAAGGAGGTCTTTCTCAGAGGAAACAAATGTGAAACTTTGTTAAGCTACTCCATGACTTGTAAACAGGTGACATTGCTTGGGGCGTAGAATGCCTCCGTGGCTAATCTAGTGTGTTACGTGAAGGGAGTACCAGTTTCCTTGATGCGCCCAGTATTTCAGTTACTTTTGAATATAAGTTATATGATGATGAGCGATCAAGGCTGTTGTGGGATGAAAGCAGGTGTTCCCTATGTGGTGACTTGCTGTAATAACATGCTCTTTTCTCTCATGCATGAAATTAGAGCAGTCAGCTTCTGGCCTTCCATTCTGGCCTTTATTGTTAATTTTGACAAGCTGAGGAGACTAAAGACCTTATTGTTTCAGAAAAACATGGCACTTACATCTACCCATGGTTGGGTCTGGCTTTGTCAGCATTTTACAGACTGTTTCTGGAGTGATAACTTCCTTTTTGCACTCCAAGGCCAAGGGAAGGGTGTTGTGAGGCCTTATTAGGCCACTTTGGTTCTCCATTTTAGTTTAGTTTTATATTTTAGATTTTACACCTTTTAGGCCAACATCACTTTTTAGCAATGGCATTTTAAGCACTTTATGCTTGCACAATATCATACTGAGAATACATTTTACATGCTGCTTGTTTTTGTCAGCCTTTCTTGACAAGTAATCTGTACACTCTGTTCCAGGCTAGGAACATAGAACAAGATATTCTAGTGTTTGCGTTGCCCATTCAGGGGCAGCTTCTAACATCTAGACATATCATTGCATCAGAGCTGTGCCACTAACACAGTATGATTTTGATTATATACACAGTGCACTGCCCTAAAGGGGATGAAAGGGTAAGATACATTTCTAATACTTCCTTGGAAGTCAGTGTCATGTTCAAGATTGCTATAATCATCTGTTATCCTGGGAAGGTTAGGGGTACAGGTGAGACACTGTGAGCTAGCTAGGAATTGGGACAACAGTTCCTGATGGTGTAGATGGACTCAGTCCTCTCATCCTGAAGGTATGCAGCCCTAATACACAGTCCTACCATTTTCAGTGTGAATCGTATAACATGGCTTCTACCCCTAAAACGTTTAAATGGTGTCTAGTGGGCTATGAAGTGTGGTGACCATCTGTAAGCTACTAGTCTTTCCTGGATTTCTTTTTCCAATCTAACTGATTAATCTTAGCTAATTGTATACCCTCCTTTTAGTGTGTGATTAAGTTGTTCTTCCGTGCCATTTGTTTCTGGATGATACGAAGCACAGGTATGATCAGATGGTTAAAAAAAAATGTCACCATCTCTTAAAGACTTAAAGGAAGTCTCCTCACGTTTGAGACAGAGGTACAACATTTTTCTTTAAAACAATGTTGTGAGATTAATCCTTCAGACTGCCCAATTCTGACCTAAAGAAATGTGGAAATTTACAAGGAAAATCTTCACAGCTATCATTCAACATCTGATATAAATAAACACCTACACCGTTTTGGTGGGGTACCTCAAGAGGCTGTCAACTTTGAAGGTGACATACAATTTACCTTCTGTGAATTTTTCTCTGAACTCCAGTAGTGCCTGGGACTAGCCAACCATCTTTATGGCCTGTCCCCCATAACCTCCAGGTTTACATCTTTTTTTTCAAACCAGCAGAGTTGCCATAGAATTGTTTAAAAATGTCTTGTGATATAGTTGCCAGTCTGGAGCATGAATCAAACATGAGCTCAATCAATTTCCCATTTACTGCTACTTTGTCTATAGGATTATCTTTACTCATACTGCACACCTGTAAAACCACTTACCTTTTACTACCTCTTTACTTACTTTCTTTCCTCCTAAAGCACTTCTACAGCATTTCATAAAATGTTGCCTTTTTCCACATTTGTTATATACAGCCTTTATCGTGGAACATTATTTTGAAGTAGCTAAATTGCCTACTACACCACAATGAAAACACTTCTGGTTAAAAGTGAACTTTTCTGTGTTTTTCTGTTTGGATTCCACCACATGAACTTCCTCCGTTTGCACTTTCTCTCGCAACTTATTTTTTCTTTTAGTGGTTAACTCCTTCCCGCAGCTCAACATGTGCCCACTCTTTTGGTTGTGGCTACAACATCTGCCAGAGGAGGCTTATCTTCAAGCCACTGCTCCACCCTCACTTTCCTTATCCTTAATTCTAAGGCTGCTCTAAACTTACAGGTGGTTGCCAGTTACCTTAGAGTAGTTACATATTCTTATACTGATTCACCTTCTCTTTGCACCCTTCTCACCAAATAATTTCTTTGTAAGGTAGTGCTTATTTGGGGTACATCATGTATCAATTCTCTTTAGAGAAATCTCAAATTCATTCAGACCATGTGCATCTCCTCTGCTTAATTTAGTAAGATTCTCCAGAACCTCCTCTCCCTCTGTTCCTAAACAATGTATGAAAGGGCTGATTTTCTTTCCAAATGTATTCCACAAACTTTTGCATATTTTAAAAATAGCTTTCTCCACTTACCTCATTTCATATTCGGTTCACCCTGATGTGGTAGCACAAACAGGGGAGATGTAACATTCTGCATTTTGCATAACAAAACACAACCTGATGAGTCTCGAAAAAGCATAAACTCCTCTCATGGATTCTAAGACATAAATTTGATTGTCTGGAGCCTTCTGCTATTACACGTCTGCTCTCCTCAGTGTTAGCTGTTTATCTGCCCACGTTCTATATTCTGTAAAGAATGCTTAGCTTACATGACAACAGCAGAAAACATGATAGAGCTAAACAAAAACACATCATCCCTTTTTTTAATACATTGAAAATATTAGGCTACTTCTTGTGAAAACACAAATCTTATACTACATAAGCAACCTATATATATTAAAATTATAAGTGTTACTATCATTTACAGCATTGCTAGACATAAAATGATTTGTACTCTTGAATACTTCCAACACCAGTCTATATTCTTTTAAAAAACAAAGGCCCTCATTATGAACACGGCGGTCTGTTCCGTGCCGCCGGCAGTTAAAACCGTCAACAGAGGAGCGGGCGATACTGCCAAATAATAAACTAGATGAAAGACAGGCATCCCGAAAACCACCCACCGCCAGCAGGGGAGTGCCGACGACGACGGCAGAGTCCGCCCACAGGCCAATGGAAAGGCCCAACCTGCCCATCAAATAATGAACCACCAGTCCGACGCTAGTTCCGGAGCAGGAACCACCGCCACACAAAGCCAGGCAGAAATGAACCAAATATAAGGAAACACTCACTGTAGGCCCACACAACCCGCTGAAGCAGACATGGATAGAGAGCTGCAGATCATGCCAGCCATGCTGCTAGCCATATATCTCCACGACCGAGACCGCCGACGAAGACGACGATGGTAAGTACCGCAACCTACGAAACAAGGGAGGAAAGGGCACAGTCACATACCCACCCACTCCACCCACCCTGCAACGCCCCCAACCCTTCACAGCAGCACAAGACATACACCCCACAGCAAGAGGTACTTACCTGACACAAGGCAAATCCAACTTGACCATAGTACATAACAAATGCCCCACACCCATAAACAATTAAACAGAAGACTAGGGTTCAACAGTGTGCAGCCAAAACACAGGCCACACAGACATCTTTAATGAAAGATCACAGAGCCAAATAGTCCAAACAGGGCCAATGGCCAATCTGTACAGCTACAATTGCCATGGGCCACAACGACCCAACCTGACTCCCACAAGTGCACGGTACTCCACCTAATGGGGCAACAAAGGGGCATCCAGGCACCTCACGGAACGGGGGCAGGGGGTGGTGGGGGTGGGGATTTGCAACAGGGGTGGGCCTTGGACTTTCATCTGGAAGGTGGAGGGGGGTGGGCTTGTCCTTTGAAGGGGGGGTGTTTTGAGAGGGTGGAGCCAGATGGACTAGGCTCAGCCCGGGTCATTTTTTTTCTCTGGGGAAGGGGTACGGGAATGTGAAGGGCGGACAGGGGTGGGCCGTGAAGTGGAAGGAGTGGAAAGGGCAAGGAGGTGAGCACGCTTGGGGACAAGATGGGGTGGGCCAGTGGGTTGGAAGAGGTCTGCACGGGAGAGGAAAAGTTTCTTCGGAGCAATTGGGGTGGTCCTGGATGAGGGCTTGGAAGTGGAGGCAGAGGCAGTGGATGTATGTGGTGTAGGGGTGCGTGTAGTGGGTGCAGGTGACTGGACAGTATGCTGTTGAGTGGTGGATGTCTGATGGGTGGGTGTCTTGGGGCGTTTGTGTGTTTTTGGAGGAGGGGGTGGACATAGTGGGAGAAGACAGGCAGCTAGTGTGGATATATGTTGTGTGGATTTCTGCAAGTCTGGTGAGTGTGCTGCATGTGTCAACTAAAGTAGTTGTGTTGAGTGCAGGTGTGGTGCATGGGGTGCATGTATGGATGTCTGCTATGGTGGTGAGTACAGTAAGAGGAGCAGCAACAGTGACTGAAGGTGCAGTGCATGAGGGTGTGGATGTGGAGGGGACAGACACGGAGGCGGAAGAGGTGGGCACACTGGGGGAAGTGGATGTTGTTGTGTGTGCATGTGTCTGTTGGCTGTGTGAATGTTTGTGGTGGGAGGTGTGGTGCTTGTGTTTAGAAGTGTGTTTCTTGTGTGTTGATGTGCTTGACTGCATGTCTGAATGTGTGCCTTGGATGGGTGAAGGGAGTGCGGTGCTAGAAGGGGTAGAGGAGGTTGGAGGGGGGACGGAATGGCCATGGAAACTGGCTGCCGTCCAATAGGAGGCCAGAGCCTGAAAAGATCTCTGTAGGGCAGACACAGCACCTTCAATGCCATCCAGATAGGCATTTGTCTGCTGCACCTCTGATGCTAGCCCCTGGATGGCATTGATAATGGTTGTCTGCCCTACAGAGATGGTTCTCAGGGGGTCAATAGCCTCCTCTGTGAGGGCAGCAGGGCTGACTGGGGCAGGGGAGGAGGTGCCTGGGGCAAAGGGGATGCCCACCTTTCTGGGTGAGCGGGCACAGGCAACTCGGTGGGGAGCAGAAGGGAGGGCGGTGATGGAATGGGGGTGGCGGAAGATGTAACTGTAGTGGTGTGGCTACTAGGGTCCGCCACCACTGGGGAGTCCCCATCGGAGGAGGTCTCGGAGTCACTACCTCCTGTGGTAGTTGCCTCCCCTGTGGAACTCCCCTCACCCACCCACCCACTGGTCCCCTGGGTGTCGGATGTCTCTGCCTCCGATGATCCGTGGGCTGCTGCTTCCCCACTTGCCGGTGCCTCAGCTCCCTCGCCAGATGTTGTTGTTGTACCAAACCAACACAAGAGAACAGGGATGGGGAGACAAAACAGGAGAGACAATTGTAAATAGCTGAATGGAGGTACATAATGGCCAGACATACACCCACCCAGAAGACACACCCAACAGGCAGCACCGTTCACTATGCGCATGGCCATGCCCCTGACGACTGACCAGAATACTGGCCAACACCCATCCCCTGGACTACCTAAGGAGGCGACATGTGGGAGACCTGACAAAGACACCCCTACACCCTTTGGGGACCGAAAAGTAGATGGACACCAGTCGGAGTCCCTGCCTCTAAGCAGCATGAAACCTAATGCACACACCGACATCCTTCCAGACTGACGTTGGTGAAATGAGTACTCACCCCCTTGTGACTGCTGTGCAGCCTTCAAGCGCCCATCCAGGTCTGGGTACGCCACCACCAGGACACGTCACATGAGGGGGGTCCGTGCCTGATGGGCACTCCTTCCACATTGGGAGGACTTCCCCTGCTGGGCTTCACAGATCTTACGCGCCCAGCACCGCAGGTTCTCCCACCTCTTTCTGCAGTGGGTGCTCTGCCGGTTGTAGACCCACAGGGTCTGCACCTCCTTGGCGATGGCATACCAAAGTGCCCTCTTCTGGTGGGCACTGACCTAAAAGGGTGACACAGATATGGAACACAGAGGTCAGGCACTTGCAAGCTAGGTACAGCTGGCTAATTGTCCACTATGGGACGGACAGTACTCTCAGACTTACAGGCCATACGCACGCAGCATGCCATGCACCACAGCCCATGCAGGCTCAGAGGTGCACACATATGTCCATTCAACACCGTCCATTACACCCAAACAGTGCCCCCAAAGCCCCCCAAACCCAGACTCACCTGTACCTCTGGCCGTCCGTACAGTTTTGTGTACAGGGGCAGGACCCCGTCCACTAGCCTCTCCAGTTCCTCCTGGGTGAAGGTCGGGGCCCTTTCCCCTGCAACACGAGCCACATCCATTGCCAGAGGCAGGCCACAGCAGTACACACAGTGGAGTACCTGTTCGCACAAGATCAGGGAGTCAAGTGATTAATCGAT
This sequence comes from Pleurodeles waltl, assembly GCF_031143425.1. NCBI lineage: Eukaryota > Metazoa > Chordata > Amphibia > Caudata > Salamandridae > Pleurodeles > Pleurodeles waltl. The sequence continues at coordinate 1,285,502,862 of NC_090440.1, forward strand.
GACGAACTCGCGTACGTTCTGCGGCGGTGTGCACTGTCACCGCCAGCGGCGATCATGATACGCCAGGATTCCCCATTGGCATCCATGTTAACCAATGACGGTGCGAACGGCGGTAAACACCGCCTTACGCTGTTGTGTCAACCGCTAGCGATATGAGGTCACTTCCACAACAAAAGGCCTGGATTACAGTGGGCAGACATTTTGGCAGTAACCACGCATATATAAATAAAACTTTGCACAATGCAGGCCCTACTAGCCACATGAAGCACCTAAGCATGTGTCCATTCCGTAATATACCACGCATAAAATACTCTGTTCCCTCATTGTGAAGCAGTTAATGTAGAGTCACTACAATGAACTATGCAGTGCACAAATGATGAAATGTGTGCCTATGTATGTGTCTTCATCACACCTTTTTGAATCCCCTCGTAGGTACCGACCCTTGTGGCGAGGAAGGGCACCATCAGTGTACAGATCACTTGTGGACATGAGGACCATGGTGGAGTGTCAGATCATAATCAATTACCGACTCACACGTGCAACAATTCAGGAACTTTGTGCTTTACTGGATCCTACACTAACTCTGGGAAATCGTAATCAGCATGCCATTCCTACTGAAGTACAGGTGCTCTTGCACTCCATTTCCTGGCAACGGGCTCATTTCAAGAGACAGTGGGCATGGGTGCTGAATTGTCAGAGCCAATGTTCAGCATGGTACTGACAAGCTTTCTGAATGCATTTGTACAACACCTGCAGTCCTATGTGAGGTTTCCCCAAAGTACTGACCTCCCTGCCATCAAGTCGGAATTCTATGCATTTGCCAACATACCCCATGTCATAGGTGCCATCGATGGCACCCACATACCGATCATCCCCCCAAGAGTAAGTGAACAGGTGTACAGAAACAGAAAGAACTTTCACTCCATTAACATCCACTTGGTATGTGCTGCAGACCAGTACATCTCACATGTGAATGCCATGTTCCCAGGTTCAGTCCATGATTCCTTTGTGTTGAGGAACAGTAGTGTGCCACACAGGATGGAACAACTCCTAGAGGACAGAGGGTGGATCATAGGTAAGTGTGCCTGTCACTAACTGACACATAGCAGACAGCCAGGCTGTCTGACTAAGGGGAATAACAATGACGACTCTGTATTGCACCTTTTTCTAGGTGATTCTGGCTATCCAAACTTGCGTTGGCTCCTGACACCAGTGAAGAATCTCAAGACGGATGCAGAGAGGAATTACAATGAGGCCCATTGACGTACTAGGAGGGTGATAGAGCAAACTATAGGTCTTCTGAAGGCTGGATTTCATTGTCTACATATCTCTGTGGGTTCCCAGGCCTATGGGCCTGAAAAGGTGTGTAGAATAGTGGTGGTCTGCTGCATGCTGCACAACGTGGCAGTAAGACATTCTGGCCCATATTTATACTTTTTGACGCAAAACTGCACCAACGCAGTTTTGCGTCAAAAAAATTAGCGCCGGCTAACGCCATTCTGAAGCACCATGCGGGCGCCGTATTTATTGAATGACGTTAGCCGGCGTTAGCCGCCAGCGCTGTCTGGTGTGCGTTAAAAAAAACGACGTACACCAGGCAGCGCCGGCGTAGGGGGAAAATGGCGTATGGGCGTCCAGAAATGGTGCAAGTCAGGCTGAGGCAAAAAATTCGCCACAACCCGATTTGCGCCATTTTTTTACGACGCCCATCCCCCATTGAAATGACTCCTGTCTTAGCAAAGACAGGAGTCATGCCCCCTTGCCCAATGGCCATGCCCAGGGGACCTCTGTCCCCTGGGCATGGTCATTGGGCATAGTGGCATGTAGGGGGGCACAAATCAGGCCCCCCTATGCCACAAAAAAAAATACTTACCTGGACTTACCTTAATGTCCCTGGGGTGGGTTCCTCCATCCTTGGGTGTCCTCCTGGGGTGGGCAAGGGTGGCAGGGTGTGTCCCTGGGGGCTTGGGAGGGCACCTCTGGGCTCATTCTGAGCCCACAGGTCCCTTAACGCCTGCCCTGACCCAGGCGCTAAAACCTGGCGCAAATGCGGGTTTTTTAGACCCGCCCACTCCCGGGCGTCATTTTCGCCCGGGAGTATAAATACGACGCATATGCATCGCAGTCATTTTTTAAGACGGGAACGCCTACCTTGCATATCATTGACGCAAGGAAGGTGTTCACGCAAAAAAATGACGCTAACTCCATGAACTTTGGCGCTAGACGCGTCTAACGCCAAAGTATAAATATGGAGTTAGTTTTGCGTCGAAATTGCGTAAAAAAAAACGACGCAATTTCGGCGCAAACGGAGTATAAATATGCCCCTCTATCCCCCTCTTGGAGGTGGAGGGTGCTGTATGTCCTGACCGGCTACCTCAGAGAGGTGATGAGATTGATGGTGATGATGAGGAAGGGGAAGATGTCAAATCCAGGACCCAACTGATACAACTCTACTTCCAGAAACTGTGTGAGACTTGGGGCTGCCATTGGGGTTTGTGACACACACTGTCAGTGTACGTGGTCAAATAGGGGGGTTTGGTAATGATAGCTGAAACATGGTCCACTTCTGCATGGTACAGATTGAAATGTTCTGCATTTACTTATTGCCAACATTTAGGCACACAGGACTCCCTTCATGCACAGATTTGACGATAAAGAAGTTATCAGCCAGTTGCATCCATACTTCACTTTGTTCACAATTTAACACAGGGGACAGTGTTACAGGTGTGATATGTGTTTTATTGGTTGAAGTGAGTTAATAGTGCTATTTACAGTGATGGCAAGTCGTAAGGGGTGGGTGTCCCCAAGACCAACATGGTGGCAGCCTTGTTGCTACTAATGATGGGTCCATCTTTTCTTACATTAGTTCATATTGCCTCTTAGCAATGTGTGGTGGCTGATTGAGTGGGATGGTTGCTGTGCAGATTGTTGCTGAGTTACTGCTTGAAGGGAGCCTTGTTCTTTGCTGGGGTTCCGGTGCCATATCTTGGCCTGAGGGTCCGCTTGGGCGTCTGCTGTTGATCTTCAGGGGATGACATGGTAGGCCCTTGGATTTCCTGTGAGGGTAGTTCCTGGGATGTTTCTGCTGATGGTGTAATCTCATGGTGCGTGTCCAGTGCTGTTGTGGGGGCCTTTTGTCCTGTGTGGGTGTCAGACTGGTTTTGGACCAGCTGCAGCAGTGCTCCTGCTATGGTGGCCATTGTGGCATTGGGCTCTTTCCACTGCTCCATGGCCTGTTGGTGGTGTTCCTGCTGCATCTTCTGACTGTGCTCCAGGGTGTGCCAACCTGTCATGGGTATGCTGGTAAGCCCCCAATACCTCAGATATCACGTCCTGGGCTGCTGCATCCCTCCTGTGGTCTCCCTCCTGGCCCACTTCCACCTTTTCACTTGCCCTAGCCTGTGTCCTCTGCACAGCAGTACCACTTGTACTGGGGCCCTCGCCTTCCTGCGTGTTGGAAGTGGGAGACTGTGGCCTCTGTACCTGTGTTCCACCAGTCTGTGGCCTGGATACACTGGTGTGGGGACACTTGCCCTGGGCTGCTGGTCTTGAATGGGTGGTAGGGGGGACAGTGGTTTCCTGGGTGGGGCTGCTGCATGGTGTGAGTCCAGGACTGTGTGAGGGGCCTGCCTGCTCATCAGTGTCTAGAGATCCTTCACCAGTGTCCTGTGAGGTGCCTCTGTCTCCCTGGGGGGCAGTGGCACTCCTCATCCCGTCTGTTAGGGTTGCATGGGTGGTGGTGCCTGTTGGGGGACATAGACATGTCTGTTACAGCTGCATGAACGTTTGAGGTGAACAGGACTTGGTTATTTTGTGCTGGGGTTACATTCTGTGGCCTTACAGGGTGCCTTTGTGAGGTTGACACTGCATTTAGTGTCGACTGTGGGGTTGCATTGTGGTGGGGGTGTCGTTCCATTGTGGGTGCTTGCAGGGGAGGTGACTGTGCACAGAGGGAGGGATGTGGGCCTGTTAGTAGGTTTGTGGTCATGCAGGGGTGGATTTAGTGGCTGATGCCTGGGTGGGGTGTTGGTCCTGGTGGGTGTGGGTGTGGTGGGGTGGTGCTTGCATTGCAGCTATGGTGTATATTGGGTATATGTTGATGACTTACCCGAGTCCATTCCTCCAGTGAGCCCAGTGAGTCCCTCAGGGTGCAGGATGGCCAGTACCTTTTCCTCCCAGTCTGTGTATTTTGGTGGTGTTGGTGGCGGTCCTTCCCCAGTCTTCTGCACTGCGATGTGGTGCCTTGATGCCATGCCCCTGACCTTCCCCCGCAGGTCGTTCCATCTCTTCCAGATGTCGTCTCTGGTGCGTGGATGGTGTCCCACTGCATTGACCCTGTTCACAATGGTCTGCCATAGCTCCATCTCCCTTGCGATGGGTGTGTGCTGCACCTCGGACCCGAATATTTGTGGCTCCACCTTCAGGATCTCGTCCACCATGGTCCTTAACTTCCTTTCAGTGAAGCGTGGATGTTTGGGGGGTGACATGGTGAGTGTGGTGAATGGTGTCGGCCTGGGAACACAGTGAGGGTGCTCTTCTGTGGGTCGGTGTGCGTCTCCTGTATGCTGGCATTCAATGTCTGCCTCTGGTGCTCTCTGTCTTCTTGGCCTGGTTTTGTTGCAAAGGATTGTAGGGTATGTATGGGGGTGTTTTATGGGGTTATGGATGTGTGTCAGGTGTGTGGGTTACACGCTTATCCAATGTGTGCACTTGTTGCTGTTAAGTCCACTTGCCACCCGTGGTGGTGGGAGCCGCCAATGGTCGTTCGGTCTCCACTGTCCGCCAATGTGATTTGTGCATCATTATTTGGAGGGTGGGATGTGGGTGTGCTTCGTGGTGGCGGGGTGGGGAGGTCTGAGATTCCCTCCGACAGGGTCATGGCAGGGAGTGGTGATCTGGGGATTTTTGGCAGGGTTGGGATTTTCGTTCATTATATGGCAGGTTTCCATTCACCGCCAATGGGGGCATTCTGTTCACCGCCGCCACAGCGGTCGGTGGTGTTACCCGCCGTGTTAATAATGATCGCCAAAGTCTTTAAGCCATATGGGTGGTTTCCTTTCTCTCACTCCATCCTTTGTTCGCCCTTCTTTCACAACATCTGTTCTCTCCTTACAGACACTTAAACTACATTTCTTAGTGATTGATCCTACCTCCCTTAAGTCTTCCAGTATTTCTACGGTTATGTCATTGGTTGTTGCACTTGAATCTGTGTCCCCATGAGTACCTTCCATGTTACTTTCAACCTTGAATCTTAGCCATTGAAAATCCCCTTTGGATCTACAGCCATCCCGTTTCCTTACTTGCTTTAGCCACTGGTTTCATATTCCATACTGTCCCACTTCTTACTCTAACCACATTATTCAACACTTCCACCACTTCCACTGGTTCATAGAATTGACTTTGCCCTTATACCGGGTTTCTTTATTCTTATCCAGTTACCACCCTCAATAATGACATGGTTTTATTACATGTTGTTCGTCATAACGCTTTTTCATTTCAACATGGTTCTCAACCATCCTATGCTGAAGTGCCTCATGTGACCATTGTTCCACACATAAATCTTATTTCCAAATCAAATTATACTTTGATCTGGGTTTCTGTCCTCTCATTATCATGAAAGGTGATAACCCTGTGACATTATTCCTCATTACTTTATAAGCCCACAGAGCTTTGAGCACTTACAACTCCCAGTCTACCTCATTAGCCATTGCTGATTGAATACCTACCATTACAACCCGGTTGAACCTCTCAACCACATTGTTACCTCTTACGTTACCTGTTGCGAATTACACCGTTGCGTTCGGCAAGAATGTCTCCTTGAGCAAGTCGGGTCCCATGAGAAAGAATTTACTACAGCTACACACATATCTCTAGCTTCTGGAAAAGTACAGCGTGGTGTCCTTCGGGAAAGCAGAACATTGCACGTTAGAAAACACAATTATTATGAGAACAGGCAGCTAGGCCCAGACCCTTGCTAACTAAGGCCTAGTGATTAACTTAGCAAAGCCCTAATACATAACTCTTAATGCTAATACAAAATCATACATTAGTACATTTTTAATCCATTATTAGTCAGCTTCATTAATCATCGTATACATTGGTGGCCACTCCCCGTTTTTCTTCTAGGTTAACATATCTTCTATGCGGCTTCATTACACATTATATTGCAAGCTTGTCATGTTAATATTAATTTTAAAAGTCACACTCCAACAATCCCTCCTCTGATGACTCTTGTCATCACACAAACACATTCTTTTACAATTTGCATCTTAGAATTCTCTCATCTCAATTTCTTCCCTCAACTTTGCCCCTTCTAATTTTGCTCTGAACATTTTCTCCCTTTTCTTTTCTTCCCTCCTCTTATTACTTTTCCCCATTTTCAATGTAATTATTTTAATCATTTTGCATGACAACCATAATCCAAATAAGCAAGCTAAAACAATCAATATTCACTGTATTATTTTTCCCAATATCCCATGACAAATATTACTAAACCAACTTCCCACTTTAGCAAGTCCCTTTCCAACCTTTTATCAAACTCCTGGTTCTTTCAGTTCTTTCAAATCTGTACTATCTCTTGTTAGGTTAGTAAGCATACTTCTAATTTCATTACTATTATCAGGTATGTAGGCACAACAATGACGCTCATTAAGCATTTTACAAACTCCGCCATTTTTTGCCAAAAGTATGTCTAAAGCAAGCCCGTTTTGAAGAGTCATAGCCCTCTCCGCAGCAAGTTCAGTATCCATCAGGAGTATAGCCCCTGTGAAATTTTTCAGCATGTTATCCACAATAGTAGACGACTTTCGAATGTTTATGGAATTCAAGATAACTCCCACTGAAGGAATTATTGGCCCAAATATGTCTCCTACTACACCAGCAGCAGTCTCTCTCCCTTTGTCTAGTATGATGTAAGTCAGACAATTTCAGAAACTTTTTCAAGTCCTCTAATTGATATATCTTTGGGAAAACTATCCTCAAATAACATGTCCCATACCATCCCTTTGGAAGACAGTAATAAGCATTAAGTCCACAAATATAATAGATCCCAGGGACCACTGGATCCTGTCCATTTAACATCAACGTCCACTTACGCTGAAACAAAAACACATGCTTACATTCACTCGTTCCCACAAACACATTGTCATAATATAACTTTGGTCGGGTAATGCAAAGCTTGCCTATGTGTAGTGCATCTAAAGTTAATTTCCCTTGTTCCCTAACTGGACTATAACTCTCACCACTAATAAAAGCTCGCTGCTGCAATCCTTTCTCCAATTTCCCCTTCAATGCCCTCCTTCTATCTTCTGTGTGATCTAAAAAGCTTTTCTCTACCGATGTAAGCAAACATGTCAGATTATTGCGGTGTGCATAAGATGTAATTTTTTTTAATTTTGCTTCAAAGATCCCCTTAACTAATTTTATGCTATAATAATATTTAGCTACACTATTTAAATCCTCTATGATAGGCACATTAGAAAACACAAGATCATTATTGGAATAAAAGTATTGAATCCCTTCCTGGTTATAGAATCGTGTTAGTAACAAACTACAGCTTATCCCATATGTTAGAGGAAAACTATGGTAGGTAACGCCCTCTTGCACTGAAACAGGAATCTGTGTACACACATAACAATCTTTCGCATCTATAGTGTCAACATACTCACTCAGCAAGCGATAGAAATCATTAGTTGATAGTTCCCCTTCCACGTTAGTTCCCTCATGCAAATATCTTGTGTCCTGCTCAAACCTCTCCCAAGCTGTTAGTGTAGCAGCAGTCTCAGGAATTGTAGCATTGTTAGTTTCACTCTTATCCACCAATGGTGTTCCCACAATCAGAACTATGAAGAATATCACACACATGACACCCAAACCAACACCCAAACATTTACAACGCTTACTTCTCCTATTATCATCTCTAGTGTTAGCCATGGTAGGTAAAGAATCAGAAAGCGAAGTATTACAAGTTCAAACAACATCCAACAGAGGATGGTTAAAGCCCCTTTTTTTTTCCAGCAAGTTAAAGCAAGCGAAAGTCTTTCTTCAGCAGTTATTTACAGCTTTCACATTCACTCCCAGGATCCTTGTCAATTCAGGTTAGCAGCTTGTCAAAATCAGTTTTCAAAAGTCAATTCAGGTTAACAGTCTCACATCCGGTGATTTATCAGTCTCTTTTTTCAGTTTTCTCTAACTCAATTTTCACATCAACACAGTCTCTTTCTCTGGCCAAACTCATATGCCAAAATACTGACCTGGGACTTATCGATCAAAACAGAACGCCAAGAAGTCTTGTTCCCACTCAGCTGATGTTGCATATGCCCAGTCAGGACCTGCGTACCTTCTGTTTGCTACTCTCTTTCGCTTCAACTTGCGGTCACCTTGCAACTCTCCTTCACTCAGATCTTCTCTTCTTGTTGCATCTACCTCTTCTTCTATGGCATCTTCGACAAACGCCTTTCCTTTAGTCACTTGCAGTTCTGGCCACTTATCTCCTTTCAGTGTCTCTCTAGTCTTTGATCTTCCTTGTGGCAGCTCGTCGCCCTCCTCTGACTCTATGGTGTTTTCTCGTGATGGACCTGCAATTTGCTCAGGAGGAGTCTGGACACTCTGACTCTCTTCCGCCTCAACTTCTTCGCCTTCTGGGTCTGTCAGGGGCTCCAATTCTTGTCCGTATCTGCCTGCTTCTGGAAGAACCTCCTTCTGACTCGGTCCTCCTGGTGCCTCAGTTGAGATAGGCTCACTGTCACCCCTCTGGATCTCTTCTCCTTCGTCTCTTATTTGATTGATTAAGCCGTCCTCAACAGGCTCTCCTTCTGTCTCAGTTCCCCTTTGATTACTCTTCGGCCCTGAGACTTCCTTTTCTGCTGCTGTTACTTTCGACAGTTCAATTTCCTCATCAGTTGGACATGTCACCTTTTTCGTGTGACTGGCATGGATCCAGTTTGGAATTCCCGCACACTTCACAGCAGTAATAGTCGTTAGTATTACTTGATATGGCCCCTTCCAACGTGGCTCCAAACACGTCTTCCTCACGTGTTTCTTGATGACAACCCAGTCACCAGCTTTCAGGTTGTGACCTGGATCATTTATCGGTGGCAGTGTGGTGGCTTCCACCTGTGAAAGAAAGAGCGGACCACATCAGCCAGACCCTTGCAGTAGTACAACACCATATCATCCATGATATTCACAAGAGCATTTGCAGGCACTGCGGGCAGTCTCATAGCTCGGCCCATGAGAATATCATGAGGAGACAGTCCTGTTTTCTTGTTGGGTGTGTTTATCATTGACATTAACACCAAAGGCAATGCATCAGGCCATTTCAATTTGTAGCTGCACACATTTTTGCCATTCTCGACTTCAGGGTGCCAATAATTTGTTCCACTAATCCTGATGCTTCAGGGTGGTAACTACAATGCAGCTTCTGCTCAATGTTTAATGCTGCACACAATAGCTTTACCACCTCATTGTTGAAGTGACTTCCCCAATCTGATTCTAAAGAGAGCGGAAACCCGAGCGTGGTATCAATTCCCTAAGCAGCAGCTTTGCTACTGTGAGACTGTCATTTCTGCGTGTAGAGTAAGCTTCAATCCAATGACTAAAGATACATACAATCACCAACACGTATCTCAGACCTCCACACACAGGCATCTCGATAAAATCCAATTGCATTCTGCTAAATGGACCTCCTGCTCTCCCAATGTGGCTCAAATTCACCACTGTCCCGTTTCCCGCGTTCATCTGCTGACAGATGATGCACCTGTGACAAATCACTTCTTCGGCTTGTCTGAATTTCGGGTTGAACCAGTCAATTTTGAACAACCTGATCATGGCATCTCTCCCAATATGTGCTTGACCATGGTAAAACCTTGCAAACTGTGACAGTAGATTGTTCGGCAAAACCATTTTCCCCTCATCTGAAACCCACAAATCATCTGGTCTTTGTGCACATTGCATCCTAACCCAAGAACTCTTCTCATCTCTGCTGGCACATCCCTGCAACAATTTTAATTCCTCTAACGTGTCAACCACCCTTAATGCGTAACCTGTGCATGTCTCATTTTCTGTTTCAGGTAACAATTCCCACTGATCTTTGAATGATATACAGTTCAATGCACAAAACCCTGCGACTTGATCCACATATCCATTTCCCATTGAAACAAAGTCTTGCGATTTCAAATGAGCGCTGCATTTTACCACAGCAATTTCATGAGGTAACTGAATCGCGTGCAACAACTCCTTAATTGTTTCACCATTTTTCACTGGAGTACCAGAAGAGATCAGGAAACCCCTCTGTGACCATAGCTGGCCAAAATCATGAACAATTCCAAATCCATATCTGCTATCAGTATAGATAGTTACTCTCAATTCGGCAGCGGCATGGCAAGCTCTGGTAAGAGCAACCAGTTCTGCCACTTGAGCAGATTATACTCTCTTAAGCCAAGACGCTTCCAGGATTCCAGTTATTGTATACACAGCGTATCCGGCTCTCAGCACTCCTACACAGTCTCTCAAACATGAGCCATCAACAAAGATAATTTTGTAATTTTCTTCCAATTGGGTATCTTTAATATCAGGCCTCGGTTTGGTGCACATTTCTGTCACCTCAAGACAATCATGTTCTACATCATCAGCATCCTCAACTTCTGTATTTTCATTTGGAAGCAAAGTTGCCGGGTTCAGCACTGTACATCTTTTCAACGTTACATTTGGTGACCCCAATATAATCGTTTCATATTTCGTCAGTCTTGCATTTGTCATGTGCTGTGTTTTGGTACGGGTTAACAAGATCTCAACTGAGTGTGGGACCATAACTGTTAAAGGATGTCCCATCACTTTGCCTTCACATTGTGCGAGGCGTTGACCAACTGCTGCTACTGCACGCAGACAACCTGGTAAGGCAGCTGCAACTGGGTCTGAAAAATATGCTACTGGTCGGTTTACACCTCCATGGACCTGTGTCAGGACAGACAAAGAACAAGCATCACATTCATGACAAAACAGGACAAAAGGCTTTGTGTAATCAGGCATACCTAAAGCTGGAGCCCTACATATACACTCTCTCAACGCCTTCATTTCTTTCTCTGTCAGTGTTAGGACGTCTGGCCCATCCTTAACTGTCAGTCTCACCAATGGCTTGGAGATGACTAAGAAATTAGGGATCCACTGGCAACAGTAACCCACCATTCCCAGAAACATCCTAACGTCTCTCCGTGTTGTTGGTGGATTCATCTGCAATACGACGGTCACTCTTTCCTTGGATAACTTCCCTGACCCTTTCTCAATTACATGACCTAAGTATTTCACCTCTTTCTGACAATACTGCAGCTTCTTGGGGGACACTTTATGCCCATTCTTTCCCAAGTGGTTAAGTAGCGCAATGGAATCATATTTGCAGTCATCTCTCATTTTGGATGCAATCAATAAATCATCAATGTACTGTACTAGAGTCGATTGAAAAGGCAATTCCAATGACTCCAAATCCTTCTTCAGTAACTGATTGAAGATGGAAGGTGATTCCGAAAACCCTTGGGGAATTCGACACCAATTGTAGACCATGTCCAAGAATTTGAAACTAAAAAGAAATTGGCTGTCTTCATGAAGAGACACAGAAAAGAACGCTTGGGAGAAATCTACTACTGTGAACCACTCTGCATTGAATGGAACTTGGAACATAATCACAGCTGGATTTGGCACTACTGAGCAACACTTCACCACTACATAGAAAAAAGACAGAATGGTGGAAAAATGCCCGGATTGCCCGTACATCGAACCATATGTAATGACAAAGGGGGTCATTACAACATTGGTGGTATAAGGTGCTTACCGCCGTGCAGAAGACCGCCAATACACCGCTGCGGCCGCGGTAGACCGCCACAGCTATTATGACACACATTACGGAATCTGCCGAAATTCAGACACCCACACAATACCGCCACACCAAAGGTCAGCGAGAAACTGGCGGAAACACATCCTCCTCCTCCACGCCAACAGAAAAACGCCCATGCCATTACGACCCACGAATCCACGCGGCGGTCTTTCAACCGCGGTATTCCATTGGCGTACACACCGCCGCGCTCAAAATACACACACACATACAAAACACCGTCACATTGGACAATTTGAAATACACACACCTGACACACATACACACACCACTCCCACACACCCAATACTAAATAAAACACACACCCACATCACCCACATCACCCACAAACCCCTACGACAAAAAATTCAGAGAGAAGGCCAGAGAGACAGCACAGAACAGACAACCCCATCACACAGAGGCACACAACACCATCATCCACGCAACATCCAAGCACAAAACACCACATACCACTACACTCACCACACTCATCAACACATACACCACCCCACAAATCACCTACACCACCCCAATGTCACGCCAAAGACACCCCCGCTTCTCAGAGGAGGAGCTCAGGGTCATGGTGGAGGAAATCATCTGGGTAGAGCCACAGCTATTTGGCTCACAGGTACAACGCACATCCATAGCCAGGAAGATGGAGCTATGGCAAAGAATAGTGGACAGGGTCAACGCAGTGGGACAGCACCCAAGAAATCGGGAGGACATCAGGAAGAGGTGGAACGACCTACGGGGGAAGGTGCGTTCCATGGTATCCAGGCACCACATCGCGGTACAGCGGACTGGCGGCGGACCCCCACCTCCTCCCCCACAACTAACAACATGGGAGGAGCAAGTCTTGTCCATCTTGCATCCTGAGGGCCTCGGAGGAGTCGTTGGAGGAACGGACACTGGTAAGTCTAATCTTAACCATCATAACACCCACCCTACATGCATGATATCACACCCCCCCACCATCACACCCTCCCCTATCACCCCAAATCCTCACCTATCTACCCATGACACCAACCACCCATCCCAACCCCAAGACCTGCATGACATAACTAAGCATGGACACCCATCACCAAAGCATGCCCACTGCACAGACCCACAACACCCCCCAACCATCAGCACACAAGCCCCCGCACAGGAATGCCTGCACTGGGGTTCACGAACACCCAACCATTGCACTCCATGAAACACACACATGCAATAATCATGTACTTATACCCCCGCAGGAACCCGAAGGAACGTCACCACAACAGAGGGTCCAGACAACACCACTCCACCCCCAGAAGAGGCCCACAGTGACGACAGCAGCTCTGCCCCACTGGATCTTGATGACCAGCCCGGACCATCGTGGGCCTCAGGACAGTTGGTTCCCCTTGCCCAGCCACAGCACAACACCGAACTTACACCCTCTGGTAACACCAGCACAGCACCCACCCAGCGGGCCCAAACCTCCCTACCCAGGACAGGTCAATCAGCGGTGTGTCCACCACTACAGGGCACCCAGGCGAACCCACCACCCCAACAACAACAGGGACCTCGGGCAGTGGTAGTGGGCACACGGTCCAGGGGACGGAGGCACAGGAACACAGGGGAACTGGGAGGGCTGCTGTGCGACAGAGGGAGGACAGGCCAAGGGAACCCACTCTCAACGAGGCCCTCTCCTCCATCATGGGAGCATACCACCACTCCCAGGAGACGATGGCCACGGTCCTAGACAAGTAGCAGGAGACCCTGCGTCTGCAGGAGGAACAATATTTGGGGTTCAGGGAGGAGCTCAGGACCATCGGCTCCGCCCTGGGCACCATCGTAGGGGTGCTGACGGACATCCAAAAGACCTTGAGGGACACTGTGGCACTCCAAGGGGCCCCTGACACTAGCCAGGACGATGAAATGCCCACCACCTCCGCCGGCGCTAGTGGACAGGACGCCCCGCCACAGGACCAACACACCAGCACCCCATCCCCTGCAGACGGACAACCACCACGCAAGCGGGCCCTGAGATCCAGGAACAGGACAGAGCAAGATGGCAAGACCCCCGCCAGGAAATAAGACCACCCTGATTGTCCCCCCACTGTCCCACTTTGTTACCCTGTCCAAATTGGAACTGACCTAGCTCCACTTACAATGGCCAGATGTGCAATGTACCTGTGAGATTAATAGACTGGACTCTACCATGGACATTCCTCCACCATCACCCATCACCAGTTTACAACCCCCCTTCATTTTTTGAGCACTTAAATAAACACCCTTGAAACACTAAAAACAAATGGAGTCAGTCTATGATTTGTAAATCTGTATTATAAATTACAGTTTCATAATGGGTTACCCATTGGAAGGCTAACATACCTATGTCACACATCACAAGCCCTTCAAGGATGCAAACAGTTTACACGTAGGTTACCACACTTGTGAAACTGAAATGGAAGGGTACAACTCAATTAACATATAGTGAGTGAAATGTAGGTACAGGATAGAGGTAGATGTGTGAAAGTTAATGTAATGGTAAAAATGAAAATGTTCTCACCTGTGTCTCACTGGAAATATTGCTGTATGACTGACTCCCTGTTGTCGTTTTCATCTTCCTCAGCTTCATCCTCATCACTGTCCACAGGCTCCACAGACTCCACAGCTGCCACTACACCGTCATCTGGATCATCCTCCTGCAGAAAAGGCACCTGGAGTCGCAATGCCAAGTTATGGAGCATGGAGCAGGCGATGATGATGTCGCACACCTTTTTCGGTGAGTAGAATAGGGACCCACCTGTCATATGGAGGCACCGGAACCTGGCCTCAAGGAGGCCGAAGGTGCGTTCGATAACCCTCCTAGTCCGCCCATGGGCCTCATTGTAGCGTTCCTCTGCCCTGGTCCTGGGATTCCTCACTGGGGTCAATAGCCAGGACAGGTTGAGGTAACCAGAGTCCCCCAATAGCCATACACGGTGCATCTGGAGTTCACCCATCATATCAGGGATGCTGCTATTCCGCAGGATGTAGGCGTCATGCACTGAGCCAGGAAACATAGCATTTACCTGGGAGATGTACTGGTCTGCCAAACAGACCATCTGGACATTCATTGAATGATAACTCTTCCTGTTCCTGTACACCTGTTCAGTCCTGCGAGGGGGGACCAAAGCTACATGGGTTCCATCAATGGCACCTATGACGTTGGGGATATGTCCAAGGGCATAGAAGTCACCTTTCACTGTAGGCAATTCCTCCACCTGAGGGAATATGATGTATCTCCTTACGTGTTTCAGCAGGGCAGACAACACTCTGGACAACACGTTGGAAAACATAGGCTGGGACATCCCTGATGCCATGGCCACTGTTGTTTGAAATGACCCACTTGCAAGGAAATGGAGCACTGACAGCACCTGCACGTCAGGGGGGATTCCAGTCGGATGGCGGATTGGTGACATCAGGTCTGGCTCCAACTGGGTACATAGTTCCTAGATTGTAGCACGGTCAAACCCGTAGGTCACAATTAAATGTCTCTCTTCCATTGTCAACAGGTCCACCAGCGGTCGGTACACCGGAGGATTCCGCCATCTTCTCATATGTCCCAGCTGACGGTGCCTAAGAAGGACAACAGAGAAGAACCAGTCACTATTCCTCCAGGTATGTACCCACAGTTACACACAAGACTACACCAGACACAAAACCCTTACTGTATGTGTGTTGAGTGTAGGCCTCAGTATGTGTGACGCAGTTGAAAATGAATCCATGTGGGCCCCTGAAATGGCGGCTGCCTGACCTCTAAACTGGGACAATGGGATTGTGGGGTAACAGCGCTGGCGTTGCACACCGTCGCGGTAGGCGGTCGTAGACCGTGGCGCAATGCTGCATTGGTTAACATTGGACCCTATGGGTCCCAGGAGCCAATGAACAGGTGCACCGGTGGTGATGATGCACCCCGCCGCGGACGTCACTGCCGCAGACGTCACAATCCTTTTTCTATCTGTTCAATCACTAGATACCTGACCTTCGACAGGAGAGGACCTACACTGCTAGTGCTGCTGTGACCTCGGTCTGGAAGCGACGATGGCTGCTGCGTCTGGGGAAAGGTGTCAAAGCCCAGCTCACCTGAGTCCTTGTTCAGTTCTGATGGAGGTTGAAGACAATCCGACCCCACCCTGGAACTGCTTGTTCCAGCACACTAGTTTTTAAAACAGTGCACTAAGAACAGAAGCTCAAGGGAAGGGGGGAAGTGGATAAAATAAAATAAAGAGACAACACCGTTCTTGCGTTTCCACTGTTGAAGTGCTGCACAAATCTGCGGCCCTCTCTGACTTCTGTAGAAACTGGTGCCTAATGAAACATAAACAAAGAACAGATAAGTACAACCTATTCCTAACTGGGTTCCTGACTATCCCTTTATTTATTAGAAATGTTCTTCTAAAAGTACCTCTTGGATCCTGGTCTCTAGTTTCCAGGTTTGGAATGTGTTACTGCTCTGGGATGTGCTTTCTAATACTCTAAAGCTTCTAAAACATTAAACAAATACCGTTATCAGAATTACCAATACCAAATATTCATCTTAATATAACTAAAGCCTAAATTCCCAATAGCAGACTCACTTTTCCCATATTTCCAGAATCTTTTATAAAACAAATACTGTACTTTTACGTCAAAATACAGCATGTAATTTGTGCAAGTCCTTGATTTACTGTTTGCCTTGCTGTTAATGGTTTCCACGGTTCGATTCTTAAAAGTTCCATAAAAAAAAAAAAATGGTTTGCTTCACAAAGTTCCGCAAAGTATTCTTGTAACAAAGAGTTTGAATCACAATGTTCGTGGAAGGTATCTTGTTTCAAATTGTCTATACACGAATCCAGAAATTGTTGTCAAAGTTCTTTCAGGTAATAAAAGTTTTGCACTTACTTGTTGCTGGCAAGAGATACTGATCAGTCTAACCTTGTCTTCTTTCTCTTTTGCAGGTTGCTTGTAGGAGAGAGGCTGAGGCAAGGAGGAACCGGAAACCGGAAGAAGGAAGAGCCAGCAGCTGCGCCCATTGAAGCCAATGAAAGTCTGTAGAGAGCAGGAGTGCCAGCGCCGAGGGATCTGTCCTCAGGTAAGCGGGAGGTAGACGAGCACAAGCACTGGGTGAGGCTCGGGGCTGCCTTTTATAGACAGGGCTGGGTGTGGTCCTCACATGCTGCACATGTTCTTGAAAGGTGTGCAGAGCTGGGTGTGGTTTGAAGAGCTGGGTGTGGTCCTCACATGCTGCACATGTTCTTGAAAGGTGTGCAGAGTTTCAGTTATTATGCAAATGAGTTAAATTAACACATGGCCTAGAGAGGAGTGTTTTAAAGAAGCCTTGGTAAAAGCAAGGCCCAATGTGTAAACAAAACAGCACATTAAACAACATACACAGAAGCCTGGGGGGGGGAAGGTGAGATAACAAGAAAGGCTTTCAATAGTAAGTTTAAAAGGGTGCTATTACAGAACCCACTAGTGCAGTGAGAGGGGACATGCTCTTTGCTGTGCACAAACCCTAACAGTGGCCCCCTTCAAAGGCCCTCCTACAGGACGGGGTTTTCCTGGATTTTTTAAATAAAACCGTCTAATCAGCTGTGGGGCATGTACATATGATGCTGGTTCCCATGAATTCTCAGATTCATCATATCCTTTCCATTCTACTAAATAAAACAGACGTCCACTAATTCTTTTTGAGTCTTTTATGCTTTTCACTTCTTATTCTAGATTTCCCTTAATTGGTATGGGTGGAGGTGGTGGTTCAGGTCGGGTTTTTGGATTGTACGGCTTAAGCAAGGACACATGGAATGTAGTATGTACTGGATATTCTTTTGGTAAATCTAATTTTACTGTTACCGGGTTTACTATGGCAGTTATACTAAAGGGTCCAATGAAACGTGGTTGCAGCTTTCGGGATCCCTCTATGTTTAGGTTCTTTGTGGAGAGCCATACCTTGTCACCGATTTTATACATTGGGGCCTCAGATCTGTGTTTGTCTGCTTGTCTTTTCATGCTTTCCTTGTACTTTAATAAATGTTTCCTGGCTTTGTCTTGTATGTCACCTAACCTCGTTAGTCTATCCGTTACTGTAGGTAACAGAGAATCTTCTAACAAAATGGGTATAGCTCTTGGATGATACCCCTGCAAGAAATAGAATGGTGAGCAAAGTAGAGCTGAATGCTCAGTATTATTATAAACAAACTCCGCTACAGGGAGAGCTTCCAACCATTCACTAGAATAATCAGCCAATAAACAACGTAGCGTTTGAAGTAAGGTTTGGTTCAGTCGTTCAGTCTGTCCATCTGTCTCTGGGTGGAAAGCAGTGGATAATGCCACATCTATTTTCAGTTTTTTACATAATTTTTTCCAAAATTTAGAGTTGAACTGGCTCCCTCGGTCTGACACCACTTTGCTAGCCAAACCATGTAAACGCACAATTTCCCTTATAAAAATATCGGCAAATTCTGCCGCCGTGGGTAATTTCCGTAATGGTACAAAATGTGCCATTTTAGATAAAAAATCCACTATAACCAACACTGTTGTGAAAGATTTTACAGGTGGTAAACCTACAATAAAGTCTACGCTCACAGTGTGCCAAGGTTGTTTGGGTGTTGGCATTGGTATTAACAAGCCGTCAGGGGCCTTATGAGAAGATTTATGTCTTGCACAAATTGGACAGGTAGTGACAAATTGCTTAATGTCCTTTCTTATAGTGTCCCACCAAAAGTGTTTTTGCACATTTTCCAGGGTTTTTACCCAACCGGGATGACCTGCCAACGGTGAGGTGTGATGCCAAATTATCACCTGTGTTTGTAATTCAGAGGTGGGCACTAACAGCATGTTGTCGTGATACAATAAACCTCGTTGTATTGTGTTATGGGAATCCTTTAACCAATCCTGAGGTGCTATTTGCATGTGTGCATTATATAGATCTGTGATGAAATCCTTCTGTTGTACTGGTGCCAAAAACTTTTGGGGAGGAATAATGGGTTCTCCTATTTTATCTTGTTTCATGTCTGAGGTATGTCCGTATCTAGATAACACATCAGATTGAATTTGTTGTGCACCTGGTCTATAGGTTATTACAAAGTCAAATGTGCTAAAAAAATGTAACCAGCGCATCTGACGTGGTGTTAGTGCTTTAAGTGATCCAAAAAACTGTAGGTTCCTATGGTCAGAAAAGATTGTAACTGGTTACTTGGCTCCCATTAAATGGTGCCTCCATTCTGAAAAGGCTACTTTGATAGCTAGTAGTTCCCTTTCAGCCACAGTGTAATTTTGTTCAGCTGGTAATAACTTTTTGGAATAGAAGGCTATAGGATGTAACTGGCCATCTACTGCATCTCGTTGAGAGAGAACTCCTCCTAAAGCTACTTGTGAAGCATCCGCTTCAACAAAAAAAGGCAAGTCAGGATCAGGATGTTTCAGAATTGGGGCTGAAGTGAACTTTTGTTTTAGGAGTTGAAAGGCGTGTGCCGCCTCATCAGTCCAAAGAAATCGTTGCCCTTTCCGCAACAAGGTAGTTATTGGGGCCGCAATGTCTGCAAAATGTGCAATAAACCTCCTATAAAAATTGGCGAAACCCAGAAATTTCTGAATATCTTTTACTGAGGATGGTTCTGGCCAATCAGCAATAGCACTGATTTTCTTTACATCCATAGTTATTCCTTGAGGTGACAGGCAGTATCCTAAAAAGTCCACCTTGCTGACATTAAAAGTACACTTTTCTAACTTAGCAAAAAGATGATTTTCTTTTAACTTTGATAATACTGCACGAACATGTTGGGTATGTTCTTCTGAGTTCTTAGAGTAAATGAGGATGTCGTCTATGTATACTATGACACAAACGTCCAGGAATTCGTGTAGGACCTCATTTATAAAGAACTGAAAGGCCGCAGGGGCATTACATAACCCAAAGGGCATTACTGTGTACTCAAATAAACCAAACTTTGTCTTGAAAGCTGTCTTCCACTCATTCCCCTCTTTTACTCGGACCAGGTGGTAAGCTCCCCGCAGATCTAGTTTAGTGTATACAGTAGAATGTCTTAATTGATCCAACAACACAGGTATTAGAGGAAGAGGATATTTATTCTTTAATGTAGCCTTATTTAGTCCTCTATAATCGATACACGCGCGCAGGGATTTATCCGGCTTCGGGATAAAAAAGAGTGGAGATGACACCGGAGATGTGGAATGACGGATGAACCCAGACTGTAGTAGGTCATCTAGGTAGGTTCTTAAGTATTTGGTTTCTTCGTCAGTCAAAGCATATACTCTGTTATTAGGTAAAGGGGCCCCTGGGATAAGATCTATACGACAGTCATAAGACCTATGTGGGTCAGCACACTAGCCTTTACTGGATCAAAGACGTCTTTAAAGTCAGAATATTCAGGAGGGAGACTTGGTTCATCATGTGTAACACTAGCACAGTGTAATACTGTGCTCTGTTCTGTACCTGCTTCTTGATAGCAATTGGTTCTACAGAAAGAGGAATCCAAAGTAACAGTTCTATTCACCCAATCAATTTTTGGGTTATGAGTTGTTAACCAGGGTACCCCGAGAATCAAACCAAAATTAGGAGTATCTATCAGATCAAAGCTAATCACCTCTGTGTGCCCGTTCTGACAGACCATAACAAGTGGACTTGTTTGTTTTGTGATTAATCCAGAGGTCAATTCCGACCCATCCACTGCACATACTGCTTCTGGACAAGGCTTTAGGCACATAGGAAGTCCTAAGTTTTCAGCTAACTTATTATCCACAAAATTTCCTGTCGCGCCTGAGTCCAGTAGGACAGGGAGAGAATGCCTCACTTGGGTAGTAACAATTAAAACGACCTGAATTATGAAATGTCTAGGTATGTGCGGTACCATGAAGGCTGCAGCATTAGAGGTTTGATTAAGATGTTTTCTCGAACAAGTAACCTCTCCCCTTGTCGAGCTTAATCGTTTCCCGATTCAGTTGAGGAGGTGGAGGAAACAGCACCCTTTCGTGGATTTTTAGGCTTTACTGGACATTCTCTGGCAAAGTGACCTGCCCTTCCACAATATAAACATAATTGAAGTTTTCTCCTTCTTTCTTTTTCCTCTGATGTGAGTGGACCTCTGAGTGTCCCTATTTGCATAGGCTCAGGTTCAGGGAGTTTATTATCTGGGTCTTTCTTCTCGTGTCTAATAAAAGTTAACCGTGATTCCAGTTTGTATTTATCTCCCTTTCTTTCTCCTAGTCTATGTTCTAATTTCACAACTAAATCTACATAGTCCGAATAGTCTTCTGGCAAATCAACGATATGAGCCAGCGCGTCTTTTAACTCGTCTCTCAAACCTTTATAGAAAAGGGAGACACGCTTTTCTTCTGGCCACTGTGTCTCGGTGAGTAAACGATTAAAACTAGTGAGATAGGTCAATAAATCCTTGTTACCTTGTTTAAGATTTAAAAGCTCATTATCACTTGCCTGCATGAAAGTGTGTTTTGCAAAAAGGCTGGTCATGGTACGTTTAAATTGATTCCAATTATGGAGGATGGGATCATCTCTCTCCACGAAAGGAATTGACCAATTGGCTGCTGTGCCACCCAAATAAGACAAGACGAATGCCACTTTCGTAGCATCAGTAGGGAACTGTTGTGGCTTACAAACGAAGTGTAATTGACATTGATTGATAAAAACATGGAATTTGTTACTATCTCCATGAAAACGTTCAGGTGCTGCTAAGGGCACAGCATTAGGAACATTAACAGTGACCTCAACTGGGGGAGGCAAAGTTGTATGTTTTGATGGCGCCCCTGTCTCTGAGGAGGTTTTAAACAAAGACGTAAAAGCTGTGTTCCACTGAGATACCCTAAATTTATACCTGCTTAAATCCTGTTTTAAAGAGGTATTCTCCATCTTTAATCTCTCTATTTCCTCTTGCATATGTTGCAAGATGCCAGACACTGATTCATTATGAGCCAAGTCCTCATTTAGGGCCTGCGCCATATCCGTGACGTCAATGCCCTCTATTTCTTCCCCGATATTCATCGTCCACCAGAACTGTATTTTTTTTTTTTAAGGCTTGTGCTTCTGTCAAAGCCCAGCTCACCTGAGTCCTTGTTCAGTTCTGATGGAGGTTGAAGACAATCCGACCCCACCCTGGAACTGCTTGTTCCAGCACACTAGTTTTTAAAACAGTGCACTAAGAACAGAAGCTCAAGGGAAGGGGGGAAGTGGATAAAATAAAATAAAGAGACAACACCGTTCTTGCGTTTCCACTGTTGAAGTGCTGCACAAATCTGCGGCCCTCTCTGACTTCTGTAGAAACTGGTGCCTAATGAAACATAAACAAAGAACAGATAAGTACAACCTATTCCTAACTGGGTACCTGACTATCCCTTTATTTATTAGAAATTTTCTTCTAAAAGTACCTCTTGGATCCTGGTCTCTAGTTTCCAGGTTTGGAATGTGTTACTGCTCTGGGATGTGCTTTCTAATACTCTAAAGCTTCTAAAACATTAAACAAATACCGTTATCAGAATTACCAATATCAAACATTCACCTTAATATAACTAAAGCCTAAATTCCCAATAGCAGACTCACTTTTCCCATATTTCCAGAATCTTTTATAAAACAAATACTGTACTTTTACGTCAAAATACAGCATGTAATTTGTGCAAGTCCTTGATTTACTGTTTGCCTTGCTGTTAATGGTTTCCACAGTTCGATTCTTAAAAGTTCCATAAAAAAAAAAAATTTTTGCTTCACAAAGTTCCGCAAAGTATTCTTGTAACAAAGAGTTTGAATCACAGTGTTCGTGGAAGGTATCTTGTTTCAAATTGTCTATACACGAATCCAGAAATTGTTGTCAAAGTTCTTTCAGGTAATAAAAGTTTTGCACTTACTTGTTGCTGGCAAAAGATACTGATCAATCTAACCTTGTCTTCTTTCTCTTTTGCAGGTTGCTTGTAGGAGAGAGGCTGAGGCAAGGAGGAACCGGAAACCGGAAGAAGGAAGAGCCAGCAGCTGCGCCCATTGAAGCCAATGAAAGTCTGTAGAGAGCAGGAGTGCCAGCGCCGAGGGATCTGTCCTCAGGTAAGCGGGAGGTAGACGAGCACAAGCACTGGGTGAGGCTCGGGGCTGCCTTTTATAGACAGGGCTGGGTGTGGTCCTCACATGCTGCACATGTTCTTGAAAGGTGTGCAGAGCTGGGTGTGGTTTGAAGAGCTGGGTGTGGTCCTCACATGCTGCACATGTTCTTGAAAGGTGTGCAGAGTTTCAGTTATTATGCAAATGAGTTAAATTAACACATGGCCTAGAGAGGAGTGTTTTAAAGAAGCCTTGGTAAAAGCAAGGCCCAATGTGTAAACAAAACAGCACATTAAACAACATACACAGAAGCATAGGGGGGGGGGAAGGTGAGATAACAAGAAAGGCTTTCAATAGTAAGTTTAAAAGGGAGCTATTACAGAACCCACTAGTGCAGTGAGAGGGGACATGCTCTTTGCTGTGCACAAACCCTAACAAAAGGGCCCCTGCCTTCACTGCACAAGAGTTGGAGAAACTTGTGGATGGGGTCCTCCCCCAGTACATGCTACTCTACGGTCCTCCAGACCAACAGGTTAGTTCACAGGGAGCACGTTGTAGGGGCTAGGCCTGGGTGGACAGGGCTGGGTGGAAGAGGGAAGGGGGCAGAAGTCATACTACAGTAAAGCATGGGAATAAATGGGCCACATGGTCAGAGTAGGGAGGGGGCCACTCACATTGATGGTGCAGTTGGTAATGACTGTTCCTCTTTCCTTGTGCATGTCATGTAGGTCAGCGCCCACCAGAAGAGGGACATTTGGCGTGCCATCGCCAAGGAGGTCCGGACCCTGGGGGCCCACCAGAGACGGGGCACCCACTGCCGGAAGAGATGGGAGGACATTCGCCGCTGTAGCAAGAAGACGGCGGAGGCTCAGCTGGGGATGGCCTCCCAACGTGGGAGGGGTGCCCGTCGTACCATGACCCCCCTGATGTACCGGATCCTGGCGGTGGCCTTCCCGGAGTTGGATGGGCGCTTAAGGACATCACAGCAAACACAAGGGGGTGAGTACACTCTCATTCTGCGGACTTTGTGTGCAGTGGAGGTGTCTGGGTGGGGGAGGTGTGCTCTGGGTGTCCCTAGGCCAGGGCGAGTTAGGTAGGCAAGGCCCCTCCGTAATGTAGGCCATGTGGCACTCTACCCCCCCTCAGTAAATTATCAAGTTGAGGTATAGTTGCCCCTGTGGCATCCATGTGCGCAGATTTCCACCAATGCCGTGAAGGCCATATCCCAGAAATTGCATGTGCAGAGGGCAGGACCGTGGCGTTGTGCATGGGGCTGCTGCGTCTGTCTTGTCCGCCAACGGTAGCGGTATGCCATGCACTAAAACTCTCTTTGTTCTGTCTCCCCCCCTTTTCCTGCTCTCCCTGTCCTTTTGTACATCAGCATCAACAGGCAGAGGTACAGTGGCACCGGAGCACGAGGGAGCTGCATCCCACATGGCCATGGAGGGCCACACCACAGACTCTGAATACACCAGTGGGACGGAGGGCGAGGGGAGCTTCACGTCGGTCACCGGATCACCAACCAGTGACACAGACTCGTCCGCCAATGTGAGCACCCCTGTGGTGGCGGCACCATCTGTGCGCCCCACTTCTACAGGTACAGCCGCCACCGCCCCTACCAGCACCGCCCTCCCAGCAGCCCCTCAGCGTTCGCCCCGTGCCCGCTCACCCAGGAGGGTGGGCATCACCTTTGCCCCAGGCACCTCAGGCCCTGCCCCAGTCACCCCTGCTACCCTCAGTGAGGAGGCCATTGACCTCCTCAGGTCACTCACTGTTGGGCAGTCTACCATTGTGAATGCCATCCAGGGTGTAGAAAGGGCGTTGCAACACAGTAATGCATTCCTGGAGGGCATTCATTCTGGTCAGGCTGTCCTTCAGCGAACCCTGCAATCTCTGGCCTCAGCACTGATGGCAGCAATTGTCCCTTTGTCCAGCCTCCCCCCTCCAACTTCCTCCACCCAGACCCAATCCCCTGTACCCCAGCCCATCCCTAGCACACCTACAGACCAGCATGCACACAAGTCAACAACCAAAAGTAGCTCAGGCAAACATAGGCACCACACATCCCACAGGCACTCACACAAGCATCACACCCATACAGACACAGCAACATCCACTGTCTCCACTGTGTCCCCCTCCTCCTCTTCTCCCTCCCAGTCTTGTCTACACATACACCTGCATGCACCACATCTACAGGCACTAGGACTCGCACCAGGACACCCAGCACCACACGCCGCTCACCTGCACTCACCACCTCCACTGCCATTTACACGTCCCCTGTTTCCTCTCCCAGTGTGTCTGTGACGTCCCCTCCCAAAGTACCCAAACGCCGGCAATCACTCACCCAACATCCATCCACCTCACGACAGCCTCCAGTACCTGCACCTGCACCCAAAACAGCTAAAGTGACACCTCCTACAACCACCTCCTCTTCCTCCACTCCCAGACCCCCTCCAGCTACCCATCCCAGTGTTCGTCAGAAACTGTCCCTCTGTCAATTTGACCTTTTTGCCCCCACCCCCCCTCCAATTCATCAGTCCCGTCGTAGCGCCTCAGCCAAAAAGCCACCAGTACCAGTGGTGCGTGTTTCAGGTTTTTGGAGTGCACCGTCCACCAGGGCAGGCAGTAGGACCCGGAGCCAAGGCACTGGCAGCCCACCCCCTGTAAAGGGTACGAAATTGGAGAGTGGATGACGGGACCGTGTCAAGACTCCTGGTGGGACAACAAGTGAAATGGGATCGAAGGCGATTGGTGAGTCAGCTGTGACTCCAAAAAAGGTGGGGAAGGTCCCGAGGAAGTCTGCCCAGCCTGTTGTGAGTGTCACGGCGGAGAAGTGCGCCATCATTTCCGGCGGTCCAGACACAACCGCCAGCACCGTCGTCACTGGTCCAGAGCCCACCGCCAGAGTCAGTGCCCAGGAGGGCCCAAGTATCGTAATGGGTCCAGAGCCCACCGCCAGAGTCAGTGCCCAGGAGGGCCCAAGTATCGTAATGGGTCCAGAGCCCACCGCCAGAGTCAGTGCCCAGGAGGGCCCAAGTATCGTAACGGGTCCAGAGACCACCGCCAGAGTCAGTGCCCAGGAGGGCCCAAGTATCGGCACTGGTCCAGAGTCCACCGCACAAGACACAGCACAGGAGGGCCCAAGTTTCGTCACTGGTCAGGAGACCACCGCCACCGCCGGAGTCACAGCCCAGGAGGGCCCAAGTATCGTCACTGGTCAGGAGACCACCGCCGGAGTCACAGCCCAGGAGGGCCCAAGTATCGTCACTGGTCAGGAGACCACCGCCACCGCCGGAGTCACAGCCCAGGAGGGCCCAAGTATCGTCACTGGTCAGGAGACCACCGCCACTGCCGGAGTCACAGCCCAGGAGGGCCCAAGTATCGTCACTGATCCGGAGACCACCGCACAAGTCACAGCCCAGGCGGGGCCAGGATGCCATAGCCCCGCTGGGCAATGATGGAACGTCATGCCACACACCAATGTCCAGTGTGGAGATCGTCATGCCACACACCAATGTCCATTATGGAGATCGTCATGCCACACACCAATGTCCAGTGTGGAGATCGTCATGCCACACACCACACCAATGTCCAGTGTGGAGATCGTCATGCCACACGCCAATGTCCATTATGGAGATCGTCATGCCACACACCAATGTCCGTATAATAACCGCCATGGCAAAGCACCACTGAACAATCCGGAACCGCCATGGCAAAGCACCGCTGAACAGGGCAAAGACCGCCATGGCAAAGCACCGCTGAACAGTCCAGAACTGCCATGGCAAAGCACCGCTGAACAGGGCAAAGACCGCCATGTCAAAGCACCGGTGAACAGGGCAAAGACCGCCATGGCAAAGCACCGCTGAACAGGGCAAAGACCGCCATGTCAAAGCACCGCTGAACAGGGCAAAGACCGCCATGGCAAAGCACCGCTGAACAGGGCAAAGACCGCCATGTCAAAACACCGCTGAACAGGGCAAAGACCGCCATGTCAAAGCACCGCTGAACAGGGCAAAGACCGCCATGGCAAAGCACCGCTGAACAGTCCAGAACCACCATGGCAAAGCACCGCTGAACAGGGCAAAGACCGCCATGTCAAAACACCGCTGAACAGGGCAAAGAACGCCATGGCAAAGCACCGCTGAACAGGGCAAAGTCCGCCATGTCAAAGTACCGCTGAACAGGGCAAAGACTGCCATGTCAAAGCACCGCTGAACAGGGCAAAGACTGCCATGGCAAAGCACCGCTGAACAGGGCAAAGACCGCCATGTCAAAGCACCGCTGAACAGGGCAAAGACCGCCATGGCAAAGCACCGCTGAACAGTCCAGAACCGCCATGGCAAAGCACCGCTGAGCAGGGCAAAGACCGCCATGTCAAAGCACCACTGAACAGGGCAAAGACCGCCATGGCAAAGCACCGCTGAACAGGGCAATGCACCGGGTAGGAATGAATGGCCCACCACATCAGGCATCCTTATCCCATGTGTAGCTGGGACAGTGACAGGACACTACCTTTCACGGGGAGACTCATCCAGTCTGGGCACCAGTCACCCCCCAGTACCAGTATGGACCTGCATTGACTTGAGAGACTGTGGCTTTGCACTCCCCAGGATATGGCAGTGGGCAACCCACCCACTGTAGAGACTTGAGAGACTGTGGCTTTGCACTCCCCAGGATATGGCAGTGGGCAAGCCACCCACTGTAGAGACTTGAGAGACTGTGGCTTTGCACTTCCCAGGATTGAACAGTGGGCAAGCCACCCACTGTAGAGACTTGAGAGACTGTGGCTTTGCACTCCCCAGGATTGAACAGTGGGCAACCCACCCACTGTAGAGACTTGAGAGACTGTGGCTTTGCACTCCCCAGGATACATCAATGGCATGGAGCCCCGTCGTGGATCTGGCTTTGCATTCATCTGGCTGAGGTGCCCCCCCTTCCCTTCCCCCTGAGGTGCCTGTAGTGTTTCTATCTGATGCCCCGGCAGTGTTCTCTCGGATTTTGGTCAGGTATCTATTGTGGGCCTCGCCCATGCATTTTTGGACTGTTTGTGCACGGACATTGTTGTGTACATATCTGCAATACTTCTCGGATTATTTATGTAAATATGAGTGATTTTGGAATACATATATTTGTATATTTTTGTGTGACATGTATATTGGCACATTATAATGTTTGTCCGAAATTCACATTGTCTTTGCATTCTTCCGGGGGGGATTGTGGGTTGTTTGTGACTGCATTGGTGTGTATGTTGGGATATGCGAGGGTGGGGGTGTTTGGTGGGTGTCCCCCTAACTTTTGCCTCCCCCCTCCCCGTGTCGTAGGTGCAGTACTCACCGGTATCTTCTGCGCCTATGTCGCTGTTGGTCGTGAAGGAGCAGAAAGACAAGGGCAGGTAGTATTTGGAGTTCCGGCTCCATGGAGTCGTCGTTCCTCGTGGGATGTGTAGAAGGTGAGCGTTTTCCCATAGCAAAAGCTATTTCCGCCGTGTTTTTATCCACGGTGAATCCGCCCCGGAAAAGGTGGCGGATTGGCCTGTTGTGATACTGTGGGCGCTACATTGTCTCCCGCCTGTCTGTTGGCAGTGACCGCCGCACTGCTTGCCTGTACCGCCGTGGCGGGCGGTGTGTTATAGTGGCTGTCTTTGTTGGCGGTTTCCGCCAGGGTCATAATTCCCTTTTTTTGTCCGTCTGACTGTTTGCGGTATTACCGCATCTTTAACACCGTCCGCCAGGGTTGTAATGACCACCATAGTTCTTGAGAAAAGTCCTTGAAGATAACAGCTAACTGGTAAGGGGTGGGTGCCGACCCGTGGAAACACCTGTCCACCACAAGTGTTCAGAGTTACTGACTGCGGAGGCAATCAGTAAGGACAAATAAATATGCAATACCAGGGCACACCAAAAGAAGTCCTGTGTCCAAATTCCAAGTGGTCAATGATAAGCAAGGTCTGCAACAATGAAGCGGGTGCAAAAAGAGTTTATTGGTTCAAGCAGGCGTAGAATCAGTATCAAAGGCACCAATCCAGTAACCAACGAGTCATCATGAGTGCAGAAAAATTCCAAATCATCTTACATACAGCAAAACAGCCGACACGTGTTTCGTCTCCTAGACTTTGTCAAGGCTGTGGGTGTGAATGGAAAGAATATATTTATTGGTACATTGAAAAACATGGCAGACGAAAAACCAAACAGATGTATAAGAGTATAACCTACTCGTCAAGTGTGTGCACCCGGAAAGAGCCCAAGGGTGAAGTAGCGAAAGGGATGCTACCAACTACTGGTGTAGGTGGAAAATAAAGGTAAAGTGTTTAATTTGACTTTGTGTATAATCAAGTGCTTAATCCCGCAAGGTCACTCAGAGGTGGTAGAACCAGTGAAAAGTACAGGTAAAATGAACGTGCTTTCGTGCTTAACAAGTAATGTGTGGTCCTTACGAGCACATGGACCCATCAATGAGATAAACAAAGTGAAGATACCAGACAAGGAAATGTATAGAGTAGGAAAAATCGAAGATAAAAAGACAAAAAGAAAGAAGAAAAAAATACCTGATAGGTTATTGAGAAATGAAGTAACGCAGTCGTATGAAAATGATTTCGCCGCCCAAGGCAGATATAAATCCGGCCCTGTTAGGCCAGAGTAACCAGAGATGGTGAAGCGCGCAGATGGCCCTGATAAGCCTAAAGGAAAAAGATGGAAAGAAAGTACTTGAGCTGGAGAAGAAAAAGTGAAGGGACAAGGCTATTGAAAGGTGTTGTTGACCCAGAATGAAACGTGAAGTGAGAGTAACAAACAAGTGAGCTGCAGGGGCTGGTCAAAGGGTATGCGTGGTCAGGAGTGACAGGGTCAGGAGGGGCGAGTTAAATGAGTTACTGTACAAGTTGCGAACAGGTTAAAAATGGCGCGGGGAAAGTATGGATCAAGAAAACATGTAACTTGCAGGTATGAGGGCCCGGCGTGCAGAGGAGTTAACCAGAACAGCGCGGTCAAGAAACGTATAGAGGACCACTCGAGGAGTCATACTGCGTCCGTAATACGAATCGGGAGCGCGAGGAAAGTAAAAGTGTTGGGGAGCGCTAGTGAAACCAAACAGTGTCCGTGGTACGAATATGTGAGCGCGGGGACAGTATGCAATCGATAGACATGTAAGTAGCAAAAAAATGGGGCCCGGCGTGTAGAGGAGCCGAAAAGGGAAATCGTTCATATCCAAGTATAGAGGACCGCTGGTTAAGTCGTGAAGTGTCCGAAGTGAAAAAATAATCATTAGGCTGAATGACCAGTATTGGTTTGGTCGCAAGAATTCAAAGAGCAGAGTAGCGAATAGCCAGTTAGAAACTCCACAAAGTTAAGAAGTGAAACCGATAAGCCCCCCTTACCTGTATGTAAAGTATAACTGTGCCTGCTCGCGTCGGTAAATTGAGTGATTGTGTGATGTCGTGGTGGGTGTTTATAAAGCCCATAAATTAGTAGACAAGTCCGCAATCATTTGTGTTACCTGTATAAGGACATCTTGCACCATGTGGTACTGCGGTACCTGGGGGAACACAGCATTCGGCTTCACACTAACTTTAACTGGTTCTACTCCTTTTGTCAGTCCCACTTCCTTTCCTGTCAAGTCCCACACTTTCTCTCTAACTGTCCCCTGCAAATCTGCTGGCAGATCAGCCACTGTATACATTGGGAAGAAGTTAATCAGAGGATACTCCTCATCTGTCGTTTCCATTTCAGGATCTGAGATCTGACCGTCATCCCCTTCATCGTCACTGTTTGTCTGCACCTCAATTCCCTCATTGGAAAAGGTGATAGAACATCTTGTCTTGCACAGTAAGTCTCTTCCCAGTAGGGACACGGGACTCGAATCACAAACTACAAACCTGTGCAACCCCTGGAAAGTACCAATCTCAACCTGGACCGGATCTGTGATCGGGTTAGTCAAAAGCTGATTCGCCACTCCTACTACCTTGACTGTACGTCCCGAAAGAGGCAATTTCGGAACCTCTGCACTTCTGACTGTAGAGCGTGTAGTTCCTGTGTCAACCAAGAATGAGACCTTGTGACCCATTACCTTCCACTGAACATAGGGCCCTCTCTGATCTACTTCTAGGGAGGCTGCAAGCCTACACTCCTCACCATCTGAACTTTCATCCGACCATTCATCATTTATTCCATTCTCACCATGCAATGGGAACTGTTGTACTATGTTATTTTGACTCAATCCTTGACTTGTGACCTGTTGAGGAAGCATCACCTGTTGCTGTCCCATTGGTGCTAAGGGCAACTGCATTTGCTGTCTAGGTACCAAAGGAACCTGCTGTTGCATTTGCTGCATCTGCACTGATTGTACACGTGACATCTGCACTTGTTGCATGGGTTGAAGTCCTGCATCTGGACCATGTTATTCTGAAAATTCTGATTTGGACCCCTCATCCTTGGTCCTTTAACATTTTGGAATGCATTGACGTCATTGCTTTGTTGAACAACACCCTCCTGCACCATCATTGGGCACCCCCGCTTCCAATGTCCAACGCCCCGACAAGCATGACAAGGTAACACCTTCTTCATCCCCTGCACATCATTTTGAACCACTACGGTATTCAAATCTGGACCACGGTTCACAAAACCTCCTCGACCTCTGCCTTTCACTTGCTCCTGAAACATCCCGTTTCCTTGCGGCTGTTGCACCATCTGCTGTAAACCATTTCCCTGCATCCCTGCTTGTGCTGCCTCAATTTGCATCACCATCACTTTCTCCTTTAACTTTTCCTGCTTCAACTCAATCTCATCACTACAGTACTTCGCATACTGCAACACCTCGTCAATCGGCTTCGCTTGCCAACAGATAAAATGATTCTTAATCATCTGACTAATCTCAGGTCTCAATCCTTCAACAAACCTGAACACAAGGTGATTCATGTCCTTCGCCTATATGACCTCTGTACCACTGTAGTGTTTGAATGCCTTCAACAATCTCTCATAGTAAGAATGCATCGACTCTTTGGCCTCCTGCGCCATTCTATCAATCTTTTGCCAATCGATATTTTGCGGCGACACCTTCCGCTTCAAGAACTCAATCACCTTATAGTAGTACTTCATCACCTCAGGAGACGGTGCTCCTGTGGCTCTATCTCTTGCTGGTTCTGCAGTTAGCCAATCCACACTCCTCTTGCATTCAAGCCACAAATCAGCTGGAACTATAATCTCAAAGAGAGTATTCAGGTCTTCCCAAAGACACTTCGCAAGCTTCACAAACCTATCTGTCTGCTGGTACCACTCTATTGGCTTCTCCCTCAGCCTAGGGAAATCATTTGTGAATGACAGAAAGTCACCTCTAGACCATGGTACATTGACAAAAACCCCGCCGTCTCTCTCATTGGTAACATCTTTATTGTACCGGTATCCGGCACTGGTTTCGTCTGCTGCTGCTCCGGGTAGTCACTTTTTCTTTTATCTCTTTTCTTTGCCCACCTGCCTTCCCACTTCTCTAAAGCTCCCCAGACTTGTGCACTCTGCAGTATTTCTTTAAGGTGTGCCTTCATCCCAGTAGACCTCATGTGATCAAAATCCTTAGGCTCAAAATCTAACCTGTAACTCCTCTTCAGATGTTTTGTATTGTCTAAGTCTATGCCGTATTTATCTGCCAGGTTTGCCAACTTCTGGTGCACCTTGCTCACTTCTTTGGTTATCTTTGGGCACAGATAACTCTGCTTCAGTGTATGACTCTAGCCTGTTCACTCCCATGCTCCCTTCAACTAGTTTGTCTGCCTCCATGCCCAACCTCACAAAATTCAGGTACTCTTCTCTTTCTGACCGCTCTGCTGTCGCAGGAGTAGTCTGTGGTGAATTTAACTTGTCTAACCATTAATTCAGTTGTTGCGCAGTTAAGCCTTGCAAGGAGATATTTCCAGCCTGCATCATCGGTGTTTGCGGTACATTCACACTTGAGATCTGCGGAGTCAGCAGTCCCAAACCTGATTGTCTCATGGATTGAAGTCTAACAAAAACCTAGATCTCTCTATTGTCTGTTCCACTGGTGTCATCCCTTGAGAGCTCCCTACGAACCCTTCTCTTCTCATCTCTTGGGTCATTACTCCCTGATCACATACAGTAGGCTTCACCTGTGCATATAATGGTACTGGTGGACCAACTGTAATAGGTAAGGATATGGCGGCTGGTGACTGCCTGCTTTCTACACCCTGTGGAGCATTTGCTCCCATATTCTGATTCATTATGGGAGCTGTGGCTAACTGTGGACCAGTGACTGAGGTGTAATTCGGGACCATCTGTTGCTGTGCCTGAGGCAGTAAAAGTGGAGTTGGCTCAGTCTGTATTAGTTTTGGTCTCGTATATGCCGGATCTGACGGCACCATCAAACTCGTAGTAGTATCTAATATTGGGACATCGGGGTAAAGCCTCTGAACCGGTGGTGGCTGCAGCTGTGTCTGCATCTCTGGAGCAGTAGACACACTGATGCTATTCTGTATCGGAACTGGTGTCGCAACAGTATTCACCTGTACCGTGTTTGCTGTCCCCTGGTTCTGTGTCGAATTTACAGGACCTGCACTAGCACTTGGTCTATTATCACCTAAGGCATATGGCGGTGGTCGATCATGTAGCAACTGATTTAGGAACTCATCATCATCTGAGTCGTCTGCCTCTGCCCAGGACTTCTTAGTCTCCTTTTCTTTGCTAGAACTCTTATCTGTCTTACAAGTGGCTTTCCCTCCTGGGGTTCCACCTTCTTGAGTTATCGCTGGAAACATCCTAACTCCGTCTATTATCTCTCTTCTCCAAACCCTCTGCTCACTATCCCACCTAGCCTCCGCTAGTGTCTTCTCAGCTTTCCTCATTCTCCTCTCAAATTTCTGTTGCCGTTGTCGTATGGCCATCAGTTCCCAAATTGCTAATGCCTCAAACTGTGCTGGCCTCAGAGGTGGCTTTTGCTCATTTAATACCCTCCGCAAATTTTCCAAAATCATTATATTGAACGTTCCGTGTTCTGGAAATGCCAAACACCCTCCTTTCTCTGTCATTTTGCACCATTGCTTTAGCCAAAGACATGGCGCGACTCCCCTTTCCTCCATCACGGCATAAGCCGGTGTATCCTCTGGCAGTGTCAGCTCCCCTACACTTGCGGTAATGTACACCTCTCCCTCAAAGCACTCTTTAGAGCCTTAAAAAACTTCATTTTTATGTCTTTTATTTTGTTTACAATCGAATCAGGAAGTGACTTTAATTCCCAGAACTCTCTTCGCCTACCTTCTCGACCAATTGCCTCTCACGGACGGCTGCCAATCCATGCGCCACCCTTCATACTAACCGACCTATCCCAAGCTGCTCCAATGACATCACACTCACACACACTGCGGCTGACAAAGTCTTGCGGCTTGTCTTCCTCACTCTCCGCTCACACAAAACTAATGCAATATATTGCGAGCACTAACAAAAACTCAAATTTGCCGGTTTACTACAGGGAAGGGTAACACAATTGCTTCAGAACTTTACAGAGATTTTGCTTAGCCTCAGCCGGTACTCTCTCCTTCTCACATCCCGCACTCGCAAGCAAAATTCGACCTGCAAATTCTACTCTCGACTTGTCAATGGATTGTCCTAGTGCACTTTAGGACTCACGAAATCTCCATCGAAGTTTTCACTCACTCACCCTGACTCAAACTCGACTCGTCAACCACGCCCGATTGACCTATTAAACCGCGCAAATTACAACAGAAACCATCAATATACTCCGGAGTCTTACACCACGCAGGGTCCGTACAACACCAACAACCACGTGGACAATTTGTTTAGCACAAAGCGCCACACTCACATGAAGTTCACCGACTTCCCTACTCTCACACTGCGGAGTACGCACACTCCTACTAAAACATCAAAATTCTCACAAACCTCACAATTCACCTGCAGTATGCATAAGCTGTGCAAGCGCAAAACCTACGTCACTCACACTATCACTAGAACCCCGAGAACATACCCTACTCACTTTGGCAAGCTCCTAGATTCCGGGAAAGTCATTTGGGACTATGGGGCACATCATCTCTCAAATTTGCATTATCTCAGAACAATTTTCAAACAATGGTCCCTTGTCCTAGGGCCCCAAAGGGCTGTAGTCGTCCTCTGCTACTAGAACTGATAACACACCCAAACCTTGATAATTTAACTTACAAGGGGACTCGTTTTAGGCCAATGAATCTTTTGACCACGTTTGGGGACTTCCCAGAACGAGATATCCGTTTGGCATTTCAACCAATAGATCAATAACCTCATCAATATTCGCAACAACTAGTCAATCAAATTAATCAATAACATTTAATAAGAATTAAACACACCATGACCTTTCAGCCATGAATAACCACACAAATCTAGTAAGATTTAGGCTATTTATTCCCTATTAGTTACACTCTAGTATGATATTCATAAGTCGCAATATCAATAAGCACATCAATACCACTATAACTTGGCAACTCGAGTAAGACTTTATCAAAGCATAGGTCATGAACATTAGAACAAAACACAAAGTTAAGATGAGTCAACTTTAGCAGAGTATCATTAGTACATTATTCAACAAAGCAAGAATTCAGTCATTTGTCTATTTTCATCCGATATTAGTGAACTCCTTAACTAACCTCGAATTAGCATCAGCATGTTGGGCTTCATGCAAAACAATTTAGCAACATGAATTTGGAAAACATCTAACCGTGGTCGCTACCAAAAGAGCAGTTGGTACCTAGAAAGAAAAGGCAAACAGTAAATTATAATTTCATCAGATAGTTACCCATCCAAATGAGTCAGCATGCAGGATCAGTCTTCGTCCTCAGGACATCAGTCGATTCGTCATCAGCCAGGATAGACCGGGTAAGTCTCAGTAGGGCATAGTAAGAAAAAGGCTCTTCCCTCATAAGGAGGAGAAGTGCATATCAGACAAGGAATAAGGTAGGGATGGTTTAAGGTGTAGGACAAAGTCTTTCAGAATGGCAAAGGAGGATGAAGAATGGCAGAATGGCTCGAAATGGCGAGGAAGAATGGCTGATTTCTCCTCAGGTCTCGCCGTTATATTAAAGTCGTCGCACAAGTCTCTAATTTCCCATTGGGCAATATTTGGTGCATCGTTATCTCTGTCCAATAATCTGTCACGCACCTTACTAGAATTTTCACCTAACACAGTTCTCATGTAGTCGATTGGCTCCTGTGATTGACGTCTTCAACGGGTGGAATGTCAGGTAAGAAAAGTTACACTTGTCGCTCCAGTCAGTAGTTCCATTGTCTTCTCCTACTCCAGGCGACCTTGCACTTGTTCCGAATTAC
The DNA here is from genome assembly GCF_031143425.1 of Pleurodeles waltl. Lineage (NCBI taxonomy): Eukaryota > Metazoa > Chordata > Amphibia > Caudata > Salamandridae > Pleurodeles > Pleurodeles waltl. The sequence continues at coordinate 1,285,539,079 of NC_090440.1, forward strand.
ACTGTTGCATTCGGCAAGAATGTCTCCTTGAGCAAGTCGGGTCCCATGAGAAAGAATTTACTACAGCTACACACATATCTCTAGCTTCTGGAAAAGTACAGCATTGTGTCCTTCAGGAACGCAACACATTGCACGTTAGAAAACACAATTAATGAGACCAGACAGCTAGGCCCAGACCCTTGCTAACTAAGGCCTAGTGATTAACTTAGCAAAACCCTAATACATAACTCTTAATGCTAATACAAAATCATACATTAGTAAATTTTTTATTCCTTATTAGTCAGTTTCATTAATCATCGTATACATTGGTGGCCACTCCCCATGGGCACATTTCAAACGCGTACATTATTTTTCTACTAGGTTAACATATCTTCTATGCTGCTTCATTACACATTATATTGCAAGCTTTTCATGTTAATGTTAATTTTAAAAGTCACACTCCAACACTGACAACGCTGCTGCAACATCATGAAGGTATGCCAAAGTAGAATGGGCTGCTATGACTTTGAACTTCACCTGAATGGATTGTACCACTAACACAGCAAAGCAAGCACTGGAGATGTTATCCTGCTGAAAGAAGAGTACATTGAGGCTACTCAGTGACACTTGACCCCACAACTCACCTACCCAAGTCAACCAAAGTCCAGAAGCAGGCTTGCAATGCCTCTGGAGCCTGCATCAAGTCTGTGTGGCAGCCTCCTGTGCTACCTTCTGTGCTCTTGACCTGACTGCCACTGCACTCTCAGCCGGCACTTCTCCTCCTGAAGAGGAAGCTCATGCAGTTCCCTGCTTGGCTCCAGAGCAGACAAATCTCCACAGTGGTGAAATAGGAACAGTTACTTCAAAGAGTAATCGTGTACAAACTCAAGACAATGGGTAACACTTCCTGTCCCGGATACTTGCCCGAAACAGAACTTAAACCTGGGAGATGGGAGAGAATGAGGAGAGGAGGGATTACTAACCTCAACTATAGCTTTTCTGCACTCATGAAGCATCCATATCTATGACCTGTAGCCTACAGATTTCAGTTTTGTGTTTTGAATGTGCTTTCTCTAAAAAAAAGGCAAGCACTGGGATGGGCAGATCGTGACTGATTGTTCAGTTCTGAGCTTGAGGCAACTCCACTGTACTACCCTGAGAAGACTGTGGCTGCTCGACATCACTACCGGAGAGAGTCGACTGCTGAAGGGATTGTAGTTGGCCCACTTTGCAGAGTCTTAGGGGCATATTTATACTCTGCTTGCGCCGAATTTTCGTCATTTTATTTTACGCAAATCCGGCCCAAACCTAACTCCATATTTATACTTTGGCGCTAGACCCGTCCAGTGCCAAATTTATGGAGTTAGAGTCATGTTTTTACTGTGGAAACCTACCTTGCATTAATGAGATGCAAGGTAGGTGTTCCAGGGCAAAAAATTACTCTAAGGCCTTTCCGCCTTATTTATACTCCCGCACGGGAGGGCCTTAAAAAATGACTCTAAACCGTTTTAGAGTCATTTTTTAACGCCAGGGTCAGGGCAGGCGTTAAGGGACCTGTGGACTCATTTCCAAGGTCTCTGACCATGGAAGCAGTCCACAGGTGCCCTTCCCTGCCCCCAGGGACACCCCCTCCCACCCTCGCCCACCCCTGGAGGACACCCATGGATGGGGGGGTACCATCTACGCTAAGTAGAGGTAAATAGAGGTAAGTATTATTTTATTTACGTAGAAATGGAATGGGGGGCCTAACTTGGGCCCCCCTACATGCCACTGTGCCCAATGGCCATGCCCAAGGGACAGAGGTTCCCTGGGCATGCCCATTGGGCAGGGGGGCATGACTCCTGTCTTTGCTAAGACAGGAGTAATAGCCATGGGGGTTGTGCGTCAAAGAATGACGCTAGTCAGGTTAGAGACAATATTTTTTACTCTAACCTGACTTGCACCATTCTTTGGCGCACAACCCCCAGTCCTCCCTTCGCCTACGCTGCCGTCATTTATTTTGACGCTATCCAGGCCACAGAGCCGGCTACCGTCATTCCATAAGTAAGGTGCCCGGCTGGCGCGTTGGAATGGCGGTAGCCCGCGTTAACCTTTTTGACGCAAATCTGCGCTAGCGCGGGTTTGCACCTAAAAGTATAAATATGGGCCTTAGAGGGATGGCCACCAGGATATCAAGAGCAAACAATATAATCCCTCACCAGTGTGGCCCAGTAGCCTGTGTTTGTCCTACGACCTCACGAACAGGATCTAACACTTGTGGTGTGGACAGTTCCAGTCAACCTGGAAGATGAGTTTGTTCGATTAGAAGAAGCGCCCTGCTTTCTGAGAAACCCGCCCTCAATATCTCAGAATCTTTCTTTGAGATGGACATGCTACTAGAACGTATGGAAAAATGTGGCATTAAAAAAAAAACTTTCAGTTAAGAACCAAGATAAGCAAGATAACTAAAAAAAAACAGCTTTGGCGTGGTCAACTTTGCAGATTTTTCTCAGTGTTTTTGCTTGAAGACAGAGGATGTCACAAGATCATTGCATCTGATCTAGTGTAGCACTTATCTGCAACAGCCAACAAAGTTGTCCCACTGGAAGTATTTTTTCTCTACAAAAGTTTTTAGATTCAAGATATACACTTGTAGTGAGTGGGACCAATGTGTATCCAAATGGGAACCCATCTCGGGCCAGTACCGGAGGGTAGTGTGGATCTCAGAAAACCATGTGTTTTTTTTTTCCGAAAATGCTCATGCTGCTTTTGTCCAGTGCAATCATGTGAGGTGAATTGTTTTCTTTATAACCGGTGATGCCTTAAGGCTCTTGTGACTTTTGTATTACTGATTGATTGATTGAAATTCCTTTATTTCGATTATTAAAAAAAATAAACATAAAAGTACAAAACATTACAATTTACATTCTTCAATATGATGAACAATCAGACATGTTAAAAACCTTAAAACGTTAAAAAGAAACAAGGCCATAACCCGACCACAGGTTTTTAAATAGAAAAAGTCATAAAAATCTAAGGCCTAAAGTTCATAATCTTCTTCCAACGTATGGCATTTTAAAAAAAGTTAGAAACTGCCCCTGCAACCCTGAAATCATTCAGCAGTTGTAAATATAAGAAAGCAGTGCGATAGTGATAAAAACCCTTGATTTTAAGAATTGGCAGAAGAAATATTCTTCTAAAAGAATAATAAAAATGACAGAACATGGCCAAGTGTTCTAAGGTCTGGAGCGAAGCGTTGTCACATGGGCACATTTTTATTTCAGATGGCTCATATTGGCCAGGCGGAAAACATAAGTTGCAATAGATGGAACATAGTCTGAACCTAGTGAGAAGGACTCTTTCCCATGGGTTTCTAACAAAGGAAAGATAGGGTTCTGGGCCAAGAGTAGTATTTAAAATCATCAGGGCCCTGTCTGACCTACTACCCAAGGCAGCGCTTTCTCTACTTTCACTGAACTGCGTTAATAGCAGTTCCTTCACTGTCTTTTTGTCAGCCTGTTTCAATGCTTCAGGATTAAAAAATAATTTTGGGCGCTGCGCCGATAAGGCTAAAGATGTAATATAGTTAAGACATGGTATTTTAAGGCCTAAGTCACAACTGAGGTAGTCCTCAATGACTTCCCTGTTAAAAGTTGCCATATCCCCAATCGAGACAGAGATCCACAACAACATTGATGCAATTTAAGCATGACCTTCCGCAAAGACCATACCCAACTCCTCATGCATAACCCAGCTTGAGCTAGCCGGTCCCACACCCAATAGCTTTCTGAAAAAAACAATTTTCTTCACACTGAATAAATATACAGTTGGAGTACCCTCTGATATCAGCACAATATATTAGTACAGGTAAACATTTCATCTTGTAGATCTGCAGCAGTGGTAAAACAGGCTTGCTCCCGACTAAACGAGCAAATCTAAAGAGCACCCCACATGACTGGTCAAAGCACAGACAGCAGTTTGTGAGAGATTTGTTCCACGTAGAGTGCTCATCAAAGGTGACACCCAGATATGAAAAGGAGGTTACCCTTGTTACCACCTGTCCTTAATTAAGATTGGTCTGAGTTTTGGGTTCCGCTTCCCACAACCCAGAAAATGTGTCTTAGAAGTGTTAACAACCAGTTGCAGGTCACCTATAAAATCAACAAACAGATCCACCAGAACTTTAAGACCATTCAGTGTGCGAAAAGGGATGACAGCGTCATCTGCATATAATAAAGAGGGGACAGGATTATATTTTACTTTAAAACAATCTTTGCCAGGGGTAACTAGATGTGAATTCAGGCCACTGATATGTAATAGGATTGATGCCATAACACACCCCTGCCTTACTCCCCTAGCTAGATTAAAGACATCAGAGCATTCCCCTGCCCTTTTAATCTAACTGAGGCATTAACGTCTTGGTGGACAGCCCAAAGGAAATTTACCAAAGGTTGGGGCAGCCTAAGACCTTCCAGGAGTGACCATAGCTTTGATCGAACAACGCTATAAAAAGCACAGCTCAGGTCCATGAAGGCCAGGTAGACAGCGCCTTTCTTGGCTACCACATATTTCCCCACCAATAGATTAAGATTAAGGCACTGTTCCATTGTCCCTATGCCCTCTCTAAAACCATATTGGGCCGGGCAGATAATATTATTTACTTGGATCCATTCTTCGATACGAAGAGACATTGCTTCCTAAGTTTTATTGCCTCCTTGTAAGCAGCCCTAGCTTCACTGATAGAGTGAGGGTTCCTTGGGTGATCCTTAAGGACTTCGTGGAGGCATTTACTGGCAATATGGCAATTCTTATCAAACCATCCATCTTTTTGGTCTTTTAACGGTCCTTGAAGATCCAACAAAATGGATCTGAGGCTGCTATTCAGTGACTGAAAATCACCCTGAATGACCACTGGTGGGGCCTCAAATAGTAAGAGGGAGCTAGAAAACACATTCCTGCATCTCTTAACCTCCACCAATAGGATGGGGATCGAAACTTTCCGCCAGCCCAAACACAACTGGAGTCAAGTTCACAGTCCTAGTGGGGGTGTAACCATTCTAGCTTCTATGGCATTATGGCCACTAAAGAGTTGGTTGTGGTTCAGCCCCTAGGCAAAACACTCAGCAAAACTATTAGAAATACAAATATAATCAATTACAGTCCCTTTTCCCAACCCGACAAAAGTGGGTTTGAATAAGTCTCTGCTTGCCACTCTCTCCAGCATATTACAGAGTCCGGCACGTCTCACTTCAGTCACCAGCAGTTTACCTCTAGGGTCCAGGGGTTCTGCCGGCGATACCCAAGCATCCATAAGGAAAGGATCTACACCCAAAGGGGCCATTCCTATCTTGGTATTAAAATATCCTGCTAAAAGGACATTAAAACACCCCAACTTAGGGGCCACCCTCTTTTCCAGATCAGAAGTGCTTAAAATAGAGACCTGATCTGACACCCGAGTAAAAAACTGAGTTATAAAAATTTACAACAAAGAAATTAAACTTTTCAGAAACCACAACCCAAGATATCTGTATACCACTGTGCCTAAGAGGGATTGGAACAACTCGCAGCTGTGCAGTTGCTCGAAATAATAGAGCCAAACCACCACCAGCTCTTGACCCTTGTGAAGGAGTTGCTAATACAACATGGGTCTCAAAACTCTCTACAGAAAACAGCTCCTGTGCCCATGTTTCTCGAAGTAATATGATGTCATACTCTGAGATGAACGTAATCCACTGAGGGTTGGACAGTTTATTTCCCAGACCCGCACAGTTCCATGAAAGGAAACTTAGTTTCCTGGATGCGCATGCAGAAATACCCTCCTGAGGAGCGCAACCATCTGGCTTAACCCCAGCCGGAACCCCTATGGGCACAGTGATAGTTTGTCAATCTAATTCATCAAGATCAGAACCTATTTCTGGTGGATATCGTTGGAGCAGAGCACAGCCCTAATCTCTGCTCCGGATAATTAAAACCCCTAGCTAATGACGAGTGGTGGGCTTATAGAAAAATCCTAAGGGCAGAATTCTAATGCTCGGTCCCATCATAGAAGGTTGCCTGGCAGTGAAAATCAACCTGCCCGCCATATCCGGGGTTCTACAATTAATCACCACACATCTCCCTCAATGGACTTATTTGTAGGACCAGTCCACTCAACTCTTCGCACAAATAGTATATTCCTAGATTCCATGGGGTGAAAAGTAGTGTTTTGGCTCAGCCAGTGACATACCTTGTTCTGCAGGTTTTCAGTTGACTCACTGTGGGGAAACTCAAGGGGAGGGACACCAGCTAATACTGCCACGTATGGGCAGCACTCAGGCGGCAGATTCAGACGGGGCAGTCTTCTGGATAGTGCAAATCGAGCAACCTTACCCCCGTTATTTCTTGGGATCCCCTCTATGGATTGCCCCTGAATCACTATTTCCCTCCCAACTTCACCAAACAGGGGTCCCTTATAATACCTAATGAGGAGCCCACAGCACAAGATTGTGAGGGTTGAACGTTAGAAGGAGCTGAAGGCAGGGCTCCTGAGAGAGGACGGCCCCCCTCCCTAAACTCTAGATTACTAACGGCTTCTCCCTGCAGGCGACTATCCTCACATCTTCTTTCCTCCAGCACCGGGGACCCATGAGTGGTCAGCGCGGGATCTGGCCTATTCAAAGTGGAGATCAGTGTCTCCACTTTGGATAACCTTTCTAGGACTGGAGCCAGACACTGCTCGATAATGTTTTTAAATTTATCCAGTAAAAGATCCCAGCCTGGCAACCAACCGGGATCCCCACCTTGCTGCTCATAAAAGCTCTTTGCTCTGGCTGCTTGGGCTGTTGCTTCCCTTTAACTGGCGGAGCACTCTTTTTGGTTATAGATGGGGTCTGACCTAAAGAGTCCACGAAGTACTCCCTCCCAGCTACTACCTCTCTTGGGTGGAGTCATCGGGGTGTCCCAAAGGCAAAATATCTGAGGACCCTATTGAGTAGTGGAGGGAAAGTGGGACCATGGAAGGACCCTCAAGTGGCCTGCCACTCGGGCCCTCACCCGGCTCCAAAGATAACCTCCTTTCAGCCAAGTCGATTTCTTTTGCAATCATGCTGATAGCCCAGGTTAGGAAGGAGTCAATTGTAGATCCCTTTTGAGGTTTTGGGGATGCTACCTTACTCTCCTGCAGTTTGCGTCTTCCCATATTGTGGCCCTGGGCTCTAAAAGCCTTGGTACACCTCTATGAAAATAAGAATGAGATTATGAGGAGGGCAGGCCCACCTATTAGCTTATACCTTACATCAAAACATACATTGTAAAATAAGGCGGGAGCCAACACCAAGAGGGCAGGCGCAGCCCAGCCTCCTTCGAGCTCCGACAGTCGTGGATGGCTCTGCCCTTGGCCAGGCTTTTCCCAGGTGCACCCCGCACGCTTTCTGCGCAGCGGTGTGCCCCCTCGTGCTTTATAGTGCTCATTGGAAATGGCAAGTGGGAGCAGGTGATGTTGAAAATGGCCGCTTTCTGGGGCTACAAAGCAGTCTGGGGTATGTAGTCCCTTGTAGCAGAGTTTAGTGCTTTCCGCCCAGCGGTGTGCTCCCTCGGGCGTTATAGCGCTTGTTGGAAATGGCTACTGGGAGCAGGTGATGTTGAAAATGGCTGCCTCCTGGGGCCACAAACAGTCTGGGATATGTAGTCCCTTGTAGCAGAGTTTAGCGCTTCCCTAAACCTCATAATACGGTACCCATTTTAGCCCAAGTGGGCATATCAGATATCATAGCTCCTTCGCATCTTCTCCCATCAACCTTCAGCATACAATTTGTCCAAATTCAAGTCACCAGGGGCTTTGTTGTTAAGTAGGATGATATCGTCTGATTCTAGTAATCTTGGTTTCTTTTCCCTGTCTCCACCTCTTTGTGTCTGGATAACCACCAACATGGGCGGCACCCGCCTACTGTAACAGCACAGGACAAACGAAGGTACCTGTGGACTCCTTTTGTATTAATGTTTTGTCCTTCTAATACTAACTTAGATTATACTTAGTCAGGCAATTATTTCTTAGCTGTATTATTATTTGGTTAGTTGTTGCACATGCACAACTTGTATTTTCTCTTAGGAACGCCTTGCTGGTTGAGCCAGTTTCACAAGTTGAACCTATAAAACAATATATCTTTGTTAGTTTTATTGTTTGCAGCATTAGGTTTATGGGCTCTCACTCTGTAGTTTAACACTCCGAATCCCGGCACGTATTCTCTGGTCTCAGAGGTTCAGGAACAGAGCAGCGCTGAAGTGTATGGAGGCACAATCAGGCACAATACTATAGGAAGACTGACCCAGTGAAATAACTTTACCCAGCAATCCCCTGTCCAGCTAGTGAGAACCATGCAAGGACTTTGCACCCCTCTAAAAAGAGCATCATACATTTTGTAAAATGTGCGTATACAAGTGCAGATGAAAAGCTTCACTGAAAACGGCAAAGCATGCTGACTGGGACATAGGAGTAATCTGTAAGCGAGAGGTAAGTATAACATTATTGAAGTGGCTGGGTATCCATACTGACGCATTGTAAAAGCTAACAAAGTGATCTACAGCGGATGTATGGAAAAGTATTAAAGTCAAAGTGTAGTGGTTTAGCATTGTCAGAAATGGTACTAGGCGCTAGTTGGAGAATTATGGAAAAAACAAGGAGTGCTTATTATGACATGAGGGAGGCTGTTAATTGTTTTTGGCAGGGTTGGGATTTTCGTTCATTATATGGCAGGTTTCCATTCACCGCCAATGGGGGCATTCTGTTCACCGCCGCCACGGCGGTCGGTGGTGTTACCCGCCGTGTTAATATTGATCGCCAAAGTCTTTAAGCCATATGGGTGGTTTCCTTTCTCTCACTCCATCCTTTGTTCGCCCTTCTTTCACAACATCTGTTCTCTCCTTACAGACACTTAAACTACATTTCTTAGTGATTGATCCTACTTCCCTTAAGTCTTCCAGTATTTCTACATTTATGTCATTGGTTGTTGCACTTGAATCTGTGTCCCCATGAGTACCTTCCATGTTACTTTCAACCTTGAATCTCAGCCATTGAAAATCCCCTTTGGATCTACAGCCATCCCGTTTCCTTACTTGCTTTAGCCACTCGTTTCATATTCCATACTGTCCCACTTCTTACTCTAACCACATTATTCAACACTTCCACCACTTCCACTGGTTCATAGAATTGACTTTGCCCTTATACCGGGTTTCTTTATTCTTATCCAGTTACCACCCTCAATAATGACATGGTTTTATTACATGTTGTTCGTCATAACGCTTTTTCATTTCAACATGGTTCTCAACCATCCTATGCTGAAGTGCCTCATGTGACCATTGTTCCACACATAAATCTTATTTCCAAATCAAATTATACTTTGATCTGGGTTTCCGTCCTCCCATTATCATGAAAGGTGATAACCCTGTGACATTATTCCTCATTACTTTATAAGCCCACAGAGCTTTGAGCACTTACAACTCCCAGTCTACCTCATTAGCCATTGCTGATTGAATACCTACCATTACAACCCGGTTGAACCTCTCAACCACATTGTTACCTCTTACGTTACCTGTTGCGAATTACACCGTTGCGTTCGGCAAGAATGTCTCCTTGAGCAAGTCGGGTCCCATGAGAAAGAATTTACTACAGCTACACACATATCTCTAGCTTCTGGAAAAGTACAGCGTGGTGTCCTTCGGGAAAGCAGAACATTGCACGTTAGAAAACACAATTATTATGAGAACAGGCAGCTAGGCCCAGACCCTTGCTAACCAAGGCCTAGTGATTAACTTAGCAAAGCCCTAATACATAACTCTTAATGCTAATACAAAATCATACATTAGTACATTTTTAATCCATTATTAGTCAGCTTCATTAATCATCGTATACATTGGTGGCCACTCCCCGTTTTTCTTCTAGGTTAACATATCTTCTATGCGGCTTCATTACACATTATATTGCAAGCTTGTCATGTTAATATTAATTTTAAAAGTCACACTCCAACAATCCCTCCTCTGATGACTCTTGTCATCACACAAACCCATTCTTTTACAATTTGCATCTTAGAATTCTCTCATCTCAATTTCTTCCCTCAACTTTGCCCCTTCTAATTTTGCTCTGAACATTTTCTCCCTTTTCTTTTCTTCCCTCCTCTTATTACTTTTCCCCATTTTCAATGTAATTATTTTAATCATTTTGCATGACAACCATAATCCAAATAAGCAAGCTAAAACAATCAATATTCACTGTATTATTTTTCCCAATATCCCATGACAAATATTACTAAACCAACTTCCCACTTTAGCAAGTCCCTTTCCAACCTTTTATCAAACTCCTGGTTCTTTCAGTTCTTTCAAATCTGTACTATCTCTTGTTAGGTTAGTAAGCATACTTCTAATTTCATTACTATTATCAGGTATGTAGGCACAACAATGACGCTCATTAAGCATTTTACAAACTCCGCCATTTTTTGCCAAAAGTATGTCTAAAGCAAGCCCATTTTGAAGAGTCATAGCCCTCTCCGCAGCAAGTTCAGTATCCATCAGGAGTATAGCCCCTGTGAAATTTTTCAGCATGTTATCCACAATAGTAGACGACTTTTGAATGTTTATGGAATTCAAGATAACTCCCACTGAAGGAATTATTGCCCCAAATATGTCTCCTACTACACCAGCAGCAGTCTCTCTCCCTTTGTCTAGTATGATGTAAGTCAGACAATTTCAGAAACTTTTTCAAGTCCTCTAATTGATATATCTTTGGGAAAACTATCCTCAAATAACATGTCCCATACCATCCCTTTGGAAGACAGTAATAAGCATTAAGTCCACAAATATAATAGATACCAGGGACCACTGGATCCTGTCCATTTAACATCAACGTCCACTTACGCTGAAACAAAAACACATGCTTACATTCACTCGTTCCCACAAACACATTGTCATAATATAACTTTGGTCGGGTAATGCAAAGCTTGCCTATGTGTAGTGCATCTAAAGTTAATTTCCCTTGTTCCCTAACTGGACTATAACTCTCACCACTAATAAAAGCTCGCTGCTGCAATCCTTTCTCCAATTTCCCCTTCAATGCCCTCCTTCTATCTTCTGTGTGATCTAAAAAGCTTTTCTCTACCGATGTAAGCAAACATGTCAGATTATTGCGGTGTGCATAAGATGTAAAAATTGTTAATTTTGCTTCAAAGATCCCCTTAACTAATTTTATGCTATAATAATATTTAGCTACACTATTTAAATCCTCTATGATAGGCACATTAGAAAACACAAGATCATTATTGGAATAAAAGTATTGAATCCCTTCCTGGTTATAGAATCGTGTTAGTAACAAACTACAGCTTATCCCATATGTTAGAGGAAAACTATGGTAGGTAACGCCCTCTTGCACTGAAACAGGAATCTGTGTACACACATAACAATCTTTCGCATCTATAGTGTCAACATACTCACTCAGCAAGCGATAGAAATCATTAGTTGATAGTTCCCCTTTCACGTTAGTTCCCTCATGCAAATATCTTGTGTCCTGCTCAAACCTCTCCCAAGCTGTTAGTGTAGCAGCAGTCTCAGGAATTGTAGCATTGTTAGTTTCACTCTTATCCACCAATGGTGTTCCCACAATCAGAACTATGAAGAATATCACACACATGACACCCAAACCAACACCCAAACATTTACAACGCTTACTTCTCCTATTATCATCTCTAGTGTTAGCCATGGTAGGTAAAGAATCAGAAAGCGAAGTATTACAAGTTCAAGGAACATCCAACAGAGGATGGTTAAAGCCCCTTTTTTTTCCCAACAAGTTAAAGCAAGCGAAAGTCTTTCTTCAGCAGTTATTTACAGCTTTCACATTCACTCCCAGGATCCTTGTCAATTCAGGTTAGCAGCTTGTCAAAATCAGTTTTCAAAAGTCAATTCAGGTTAACAGTCTCACATCCGGTGATTTATCAGTCTCTTTTTTCAGTTTTCTCTAACTAAATTTTCACATCAACACAGTCTCTTTCTCTGGCCAAACTCATATGCCAAAATACTGACCTGGGACTTATCGATCAAAACAGAACGCCAAGAAGTCTTGTTCCCACTCAGCTGATGTTGCATATGCCCAGTCAGGACCTGCGTACCTTCTGTTTGCTACTCTCTTTCGCTTCAACTTGCGGTCACCTTGCAACTCTCCTTCACTCAGATCTTCTCTTCTTGTTGCATCTACCTCTTCTTCTATGGCATCCTCGACAAACGCCTTTCCTTTAGTCACTTGCAGTTCTGGCCACTTATCTCCTTTCAGTGTCTCTCTAGTCTTTGATCTTCCTTGTGGCAGCTCGTCGCCCTCCTCTGACTCTATGGTGTTTTCTCGTGATGGACCTGCAATTTGCTCAGGAGGAGTCTGGACACTCTGACTCTCTTCCGCCTCAACTTCTTCGCCTTCTGGGTCTGTCAGGGGCTCCAATTCTTGTCCGTATCTGCCTGCTTCTGGAAGAACCTCCTTCTGACTCGGTCCTCCTGGTGCCTCAGTTGAGATAGGCTCACTGTCACCCCTCTGGATCTCTTCTCCTTCGTCTCTTATTTGATTGATTAAGCCGTCCTCAACAGGCTCTCCTTCTGTCTCAGTTCCCCTTTGATTACTCTTCGGCCCTGAGACTTCCTTTTCTGCTGCTGTTACTTTCGACAGTTCAATTTCCTCATCAGTTGGACATGTCACCTTTTTCGTGTGACTGGCATGGATCCAGTTTGCAATTCCCGCACACTTCACAGCAGTAATAGTCGTTAGTATTACTTGATATGGCCCCTTCCAACGTGGCTCCAAACACGTCTTCCTCACGTGTTTCTTGATGACAACCCAGTCACCAGCTTTCAGGTTGTGACCTGGATCATTTATCGGTGGCAGTGTGGTGGCTTCCACCTGGTGAAAGAAAGAGCGGACCACATCAGCCAGACCCTTGCAGTAGTACAACACCATATCATCCATGATATTCACAAGAGCATTTGCAGGCACTGCGGGCAGTCTCATAGCTCGGCCCATGAGAATATCATGAGGAGACAGTCCTGTTTTCTTGTTGGGTGTGTTTATCATTGACATTAACACCAAAGGCAATGCATCAGGCCATTTCAATTTGTAGCTGCACACATTTTTGCCATTCTCGACTTCAGGGTGCCATTAATTTGTTCCACTAATCCTGATGCTTCAGGGTGGTAACTACAATGCAGCTTCTGCTCAATGTTTAATGCTGCACACAATAGCTTTACCACCTCGTTGTTGAAGTGACTTCCCCAATCTGATTCTAAAGAGAGCGGAAACCCGAAGCGTGGTATCAATTCCCTAAGCAGCAGCTTTGCTACTGTGAGACTGTCATTTCTGCGTGTAGAGTAAGCTTCAATCCAATGACTAAAGATACATACAATCACCAACACGTATCTCAGACCTCCACACACAGGCATCTCGATAAAATCCAATTGCATTCTGCTAAATGGACCTCCTGCTCTCCCAATGTGGCTCAAATTCACCACTGTCCCGTTTCCCGCGTTCATCTGCTGACAGATGATGCACCTGTGACAAATCACTTCTTCGGCTTGTCTGAATTTCGGGTTGAACCAGTCAATTTTGAACAACCTGATCATGGCATCTCTCCCAATATGTGCTTGACCATGGTAAAACCTTGCAAACTGTGACAGTAGATTGTTCGGCAAAACCATTTTCCCCTCATCTGAAACCCACAAATCATCTGGTCTTTGTGCACATTGCATCCTAACCCAAGAACTCTTCTCATCTCTGCTGGCACATCCCTGCAACAATTTTAATTCCTCTAACGTGTCAACCACCCTTAATGCGTAACCTGTGCATGTCTCATTTTCTGTTTCAGGTATCAATTCCCACTGATCTTTGAATGATATACAGTTCAATGCACAAAACCCTGCGACTTGATCCACATATCCATTTCCCATTGAAACAAAGTCTTGCGATTTCAAATGAGCGCTGCATTTTACCACGGCAATTTCATGAGGTAACTGAATCGCGTGCAACAACTCCTTAATTGTTTCACCATTTTTCACTGGAGTACCAGAAGAGATCAGGAAACCCCTCTGTGACCATAGCTGGCCAAAATCATGAACAATTCCAAATCCATATCTGCTATCAGTATAGATAGTTACTCTCAATTCGGCAGCGGCATGGCAAGCTCTGGTAAGAGCAACCAGTTCTGCCACTTGAGCAGATTATACTCTCTTAAGCCAAGACGCTTCCAGGATTCCAGTTATTGTATACACAGCGTATCCGGCTCTCAGCACTCCTACACAGTCTCTCAAACATGAGCCATCAACAAACATAATTATGTAATTTTCTTCCAATTGGGTATCTTTAATATCAGGCCTCGGTTTGGTGCACATTTCTGTCACCTCAAGACAATCATGTTCTACATCATCAGCATCCTCAACTTCTGTATTTTCATTTGGAAGCAAAGTTGCCGGGTTCAGCACTGTACATCTTTTCAACGTTACATTTGGTGACCCCAATATAATCGTTTCATATTTCGGCAGTCTTGCATTTGTCATGTGCTGTGTTTTGGTACGGGTTAACAAGATCTCAACTGAGTGTGGGACCATAACTGTTAAAGGATGTCCCATCACTTTGCCTTCACATTGTGCGAGGCGTTGACCAACTGCTGCTACTGCACGCAGACAACCTGGTAAGGCAGCTGCAACTGGGTCTGAAAAATATGCTACTGGTCGGTTTACACCTCCATGGACCTGTTTCAGGACAGACAAAGAACAAGCATCACATTCATGACAAAACAGGACAAAAGGCTTTGTGTAATCAGGCATACCTAAAGCTGGAGCCCTACATATACACTCTCTCAACGCCTTCATTTCTTTCTCTGTCAGTGTTAGGACGTCTGGCCCATCCTTAACTGTCAGTCTCACCAATGGCTTGGAGATGACTAAGAAATTAGGGATCCACTGGCAACAGTAACCCACCATTCCCAGAAACATCCTAACGTCTCTCCGTGTTGTTGGTGGATTCATCTGCAATACGACGGTCACTCTTTCCTTGGATAACTTCCCTGACCCTTTCTCAATTACATGACCTAAGTATTTCACCTCTTTCTGACAATACTGCAGCTTCTTGGGGGACACTTTATGCCCATTCTTTCCCAAGTGGTTAAGTAGCACAATGGAATCATATTTGCAGTCATCTCTCATTTTGAATGCAATCAATAAATCATCAATGTACTGTACTAGAGTCGATTGAAAAGGCAATTCCAATGACTCCAAATCCTTCTTCAGTAACTGATTGAAGATGGAAGGTGATTCCGAAAACCCTTGGGGAATTCGACACCAATTGTAGACCATGTCCAAGAATTTGAAACTAAAAAGAAATTGGCTGTCTTCATGAAGAGACACAGAAAAGAACGCTTGGGAGAAATCTACTACTGTGAACCACTCTGCATTGAATGGAACTTGGAACATAATCACAGCTGGATTTGGCACTACTGAGCAACACTTCACCACTACATAGGAAAAAGACAGAATGGTGGAAAAATGCCCGGATTGCCTGTACATCGAACCATATGTAATGACAAAGGGGGTCATTACAACATTGGTGGTATAAGGTGCTTACCGCCGTGCAGAAGACCGCCAATACACCGCTGCGGCCGCGGTAGACCGCCACAGCTATTATGACACACATTACGGAATCTGCCGAAATTCAGACACCCACACAATACCGCCACACCAAAGGTCAGCGAGAAACTGGCGGAAACACATCCTCCTCCTCCACGCCAACAGAAAAACGCCCATGCCATTACGACCCACGAATCCACGCGGCGGTCTTTCAACCGCGGTATTCCATTGGCGTACACACCGCCGCGCTCAAAATACACACATACATACAAAACACCGTCACATTGGACAATTTGAAATACACACACCTGACACACATACACACACCACTCCCACACACCCAATACTAAATAAAACACACACCCACATCACCCACAAACCCCTACGACAAAAAATTCAGAGAGAAGGCCAGAGAGACAGCACAGAACAGACAACCCCATCACACAGAGGCACACAACACCATCATCCACGCAACATCCAAGCACAAAACACCACATACCACTACACTCACCACACTCATCAACACATACACCACCCCACAAATCACCTACACCACCCCAATGTCACGCCAAAGACACCCCCGCTTCTCAGAGGAGGAGCTCAGGGTCATGGTGGAGGAAATCATCCGGGTAGAGCCACAGCTATTTGGCTCACAGGTACAACGCACATCCATAGCCAGGAAGATGGAGCTATGGCAAAGAATAGTGGACAGGGTCAACGCAGTGGGACAGCACCCAAGAAATCGGGAGGACATCAGGAAGAGGTGGAACGACCTACGGGGAAAGGTGCGTTCCATGGTATCCAGGCACCACATCGCGGTACAGCGGACTGGCGGCGGACCCCCACCTCCTCCCCCACAACTAACAACATGGGAGGAGCAAGTCTTGTCCATCTTGCATCCTGAGGGCCTCGGAGGAGTCGTTGGAGGAACGGACACTGGTAAGTCTAATCTTAACCATCATAACACCCACCATACATGCATGATATCACCCCCCCCCACCATCACACCCTCCCCTATCACCCCAAATCCTCACCTATCTACCCATGACACCAACCACCCATCCCAACCCCAAGACCTGCATGACATAACTAAGCATGGACACCCATCACCAAAGCATGCCCACTGCACAGACCCACAACACCCCCCAACCATCAGCACACAAGCCCCCACACAGGAATGCCTGCACTGGGGTTCACGAACACCCAACCATTGCACTCCATGAAACACACACATGCAATAATCATGTACTTATACCCCCGCAGGAACCCGAAGGAACGTCACCACAACAGAGGGTCCAGACAACACCACTCCACCCCCAGAAGAGGCCCACAGTGACGACAGCAGCTCTGCCCCACTGGATCTTGATGACCAGCCCGGACCATCGTGGGCCTCAGGACAGTTGGTTCCCCTTGCCCAGCCACAGCCCAACACCGAGCTTACACCCTCTGGTAACACCAGCACAGCACCCACCCAGCGGGCCCAAACCTCCCTACCCAGGACAGGTCAATCAGCGGTGTGTCCACCACTACAGGGCACCCAGGCGAACCCACCACCCCAACAACAACAGGGACCTGGGGGCAGTGGTAGTGGGCACACGGTCCAGGGGACGGAGGCACAGGAACACAGGGGAACTGGGAGGGCTGCTGTGCGACAGAGGGAGGACAGGCCAAGGGAACCCACTCTCAACGAGGCCCTCTCCTCCATCATGGGAGCATACCACCACTCCCAGGAGACGATGGCCACGGTCCTAGACAAGTAGCAGGAGACCCTGCGTCTGCAGGAGGAACAATATTTGGGGTTCAGGGAGGAGCTCAGGACCATCGGCTCCACCCTGGGCACCATCGTAGGGGTGCTGACGGACATCCAAAAGACCTTGAGGGACACCGTGGCACTCCAAGGGGCCCCTGACACTAGCCAGGACGATGAAATGCCCACCACCTCCGCCGGCGCTAGTGGACAGGACGCCCCGCCACAGGACCAACACACCAGCACCCCATCCCCTGCAGACGGACAACCACCACGCAAGCGGGCCCTGAGATCCAGGAACAGGACAGAGCAAGATGGCAAGACCCCCGCCAGGAAATAAGACCACCCTGATTGTCCCCCCACTGTCCCACTTTGTTACCCTGTCCAAATTGGAACTGACCTAGCTCCACTTACAATGGCCAGATGTGCAATGTACCTGTGAGATTAATAGACTGGACTCTGCCATGGACATTCCTCCACCATCACCCATCACCAGTTTACAACCCCCCTTCATTTTTTGAGCACTTAAATAAACACCCTTGAAACACAAAAAACAAATGGAGTCAGTCTATGATTTGTAAATCTGTATTATAAATTACAGTTTCATAATGGGTTACCCATTGGAAGGCTAACATACCTATGTCACACATCACAAGCCCTTCAAGGATGCAAACAGTTGACATGTAGGTTACCACACTTGTGAAACTGAAATGGAAGGGTACAACTCAATTAACAAATAGTGAGTGAAATGTAGGTACAGGATAGAGGTAGATGTGTGAAAGTTAATGTAATGGTAAAAATGAAAATGTTCTCACCTGTGTCTCACTGGAAATATTGCTGTATGACTGACTCCCTGTTGTCGTTTTCATCTTCCTCAGCTTCATCCTCATCACTGTCCACAGGCTCCACAGACTCCACAGCTGCCACTACACCGTCATCTGGATCATCCTCCTGCAGAAAAGGCACCTGGCATCGCAATGCCAAGTTATGGAGCATGGAGCAGGCGATGATGATGTCGCACACCTTTTTCGGTGAGTAGAATAGGGACCCACCTGTCATATGGAGGCACCGGAACCTGGCCTCAAGGAGGCCGAAGGTGCGTTCGATAACCCTCCTAGTCCGCCCATGGGCCTCATTGTAGCGTTCCTCTGCCCTGGTCCTGGGATTCCTCACTGGGGTCAATAGCCAGGACAGGTTGAGGTAACCAGAGTCCCCCAATAGCCATACACGGTGCATCTGGAGTTCACCCATCATATCAGGGATGCTGCTATTCCGCAGGATGTAGGCGTCATGCACTGAGCCAGGAAACATAGCATTTACCTGGGAGATGTACTGGTCTGCCAAACAGACCATCTGGACATTCATTGAATGATAACTCTTCCTGTTCCTGTACACCTGTACAGTCCTGCGAGGGGGGACCAAAGCTACATGGGTTCCATCAATGGCACCTATGACGTTGGGGATATGTCCAAGGGCATAGAAGTCACCTTTCACTGTAGGCAATTCCTCCACCTGAGGGAATATGATGTATCTCCTTACGTGTTTCAGCAGGGCAGACAACACTCTGGACAAGCACGTTGGAAAACATAGGCTGGGACATCCCTGATGCCATGGCCACTGTTGTTTGAAATGACCCACTTGCAAGGAAATGGAGCACTGACAGCACCTGCACGTCAGGGGGGATTCCAGTCGGATGGCGGATTGGTGACATCAGGTCTGGCTCCAACTGGGTACATAGTTCCTAGATTGTAGCACGGTCAAACCCGTAGGTCACGATTAAATGTCTCTCTTCCATTGTCAACAGGTCCACCAGCGGTCGGTACACCGGAGGATTCCGCCATCTTCTCATATGTCCCAGCTGACGGTGCCTAAGAAGGACAACAGAGAAGAACCAGTCACTATTCCTCCAGGTATGTACCCACAGTTACACACAAGACTACACCAGACACAAAACCCTTACTGTATGTGTGTTGAGTGTAGGCCTCAGTATGTGTGACGCAGTTGAAAATGAATCCATGTGGGCCCCTGAAATGGCGGCTGCCTGACCTCTAAACTGGGACAATGGGATTGTGGGGTAACAGCGCTGGCGTTGCACACCGTCGCGGTAGGCGGTCGTAGACCGCGGCGCAATGCTGCATTGATTAACATTGGACCCTATGGGTCCCAGGAGCCAATGAACAGGTGCACCGGCGGTGATGTTACACCCCGCCGCGGACGTCACTGCCGCAGACCTCACAATCCTTTTTCTATCTGTTCAATCACTAGATACCTGACCTTCGACAGGCGAGGACCTACACTGCTAGTGCTGCTGTGACCTCGGTCTGGAAGCGACGATGGCTGCTGCGTCTGGGGAAAGGTGTCAAAGCCCAGCTCACCTGAGTCCTTGTTCAGTTCTGATGGAGGTTGAAGACAATCCGACCCCACCCTGGAACTGCTTGTTCCAGCACACTAGTTTTTAAAACAGTGCACTAAGAACAGAAGCTCAAGGGAAGGGGGGAAGTGGATAAAATAAAATAAAGAGACAACACTGTTCTTGCGTTTCCACTGTTGAAGTGCTGCACAAATCTGCGGCCCTCTCTGACTTCTGTAGAAACTGGTGCCTAATGAAACATAAACAAAGAACAGATAAGTACAACCTATTCCTAACTGGGTTCCTGACTATCCCTTTATTTATTAGAAATTTTCTTCTAAAAGTACCTCTTGGATCCTGGTCTCTAGTTTCCAGGTTTGGAATGTGTTACTGCTCTGGGATGTGCTTTCTAATACTCTAAAGCTTCTAAAACATTAAACAAATACCGTTATCAGAATTACCAATATCAAACATTCACCTTAATATAACTAAAGCCTAAATTCCCAATAGCAGACTCACTTTTCCCATATTTCCAGAATCTTTTATAAAACAAATACTGTACTTTTACGTCAAAATACAGCATGTAATTTGTGCAAGTCCTTGATTTACTGTTTGCCTTGCTGTTAATGGTTTCCACAGTTCGATTCTTAAAAGTTCCATAAAAAAAAAAAATTGTTTGCTTCACAAAGTTCCGCAAAGTATTCTTGTAACAAAGAGTTTGAATCACAATGTTCGTGGAAGGTATCTTGTTTCAAATTGTCTATACACGAATCCAGAAATTGTTGTCAAAGTTCTTTCAGGTAATAAAAGTTTTGCACTTACTTGTTGCTGGCAAGAGAGACTGATCAATCTAACCTTGTCTTCTTTCTCTTTTGCAGGTTGCTTGTAGGAGAGAGGCTGAGGCAAGGAGGAACCGGAAACCGGAAGAAGGAAGAGCCAGCAGCTGCGCCCATTGAAGCCAATGAAAGTCTGTAGAGAGCAGGAGTGCCAGCGCCGAGGGATCTGTCCTCAGGTAAGCGGGAGGTAGACGAGCACAAGCACTGGGTGAGGCTCGGGGCTGCCTTTTATAGACAGGGCTGGGTGTGGTCCTCACATGCTGCACATGTTCTTGAAAGGTGTGCAGAGCTGGGTGTGGTTTGAAGAGCTGGGTGTGGTCCTCACATGCTGCACATGTTCTTGAAAGGTGTGCAGAGTTTCAGTTATTATGCAAATGAGTTAAATTAACACATGGCCTAGAGAGGAGTGTTTTAAAGAAGCCTTGGTAAAAGCAAGGCCCAATGTGTAAACAAAACAGCACATTAAACAACATACACAGAAGCCTAGGGGGGGGGGGGAAGGTGAGATAACAAGAAAGGCTTTCAATAGTAAGTTTAAAAGGGAGCTATTACAGAACCCACTAGTGCAGTGAGAGGGGACATGCTCTTTGCTGTGCACAAACCCTAACAAAATGGCCCCTGCCTTCACTGCACAAGAGTTGGAGAAACTTGTGGATGGGGTCCTCCCCCAGTACATGCTACTCTACGGTCCTCCAGACCAACAGGTTAGTACACAGGGAGCACGTTGTAGGGGCTAGGCCTGGGTGGACAGGGCTGGGTGGAAGAGGGAAGGGGGCAGAAGTCATACTACAGTAAAGCATGGGAATAAATGGGCCACATGGTCAGAGTAGGGAGGGGGCCACTCACATTGATGGTGCAGTTGGTAATGACTGTTCCTCTTTCCTTGTGCATGTCATGTAGGTCAGCGCCCACCAGAAGAGGGACATTTGGCGTGCCATCGCCAAGGAGGTCCGGACCCTGGGGGCCCACCAGAGACGGGGCACCCACTGCCGGAAGAGATGGGAGGACATTCGCCGCTGTAGCAAGAAGACGGCGGCCGCCCCTACCAGCACCGCCCTCCCAGCAGCCCCTCAGCGTTCGCCCCGTGCCCGCTCACCCAGGAGGGTGGGCATCACCTTTGCCCCAGGCACCTCAGGCCCTGCCCCAGTCACCCCTGCTACCCTCAGTGAGGAGGCCATTGACCTCCTCAGGTCACTCACTGTTGGGCAGTCTACCATTGTGAATGCCATCCAGGGTGTAGAAAGGGCGTTGCAACACGGTAATGCATTCCTGGAGGGCATTCATTCTGGTCAGGCTGTCCTTCAGCGAACCCTGCAATCTCTGGCCTCAGCACTGATGGCAGCAATTGTCCCTTTGTCCAGCCTCCCCCCTCCAACTTCCTCCACCCAGACCCAATCCCCTGTACCCCAGCCCATCCCTAGCACACCTACAGACCAGCATGCACACAAGTCAACAACCAAAAGTAGCTCAGGCAAACATAGGCACCACACATCCCACAGGCACTCACACAAGCATCACACCCATACAGACACAGCAACATCCACTGTCTCCACTGTGTCCCCTTCCTCCTCTTCTCCCTCCCAGTCTCGTCTACACATACACCTGCATGCACCACATCTACAGGCACTAGGACTCGCACCAGGACACCCAGCACCACACGCCGCTCACCTGCACTCACCTCCTCCACTGCCATTTACACGTCCCCTGTGTCCTCTCCCAGTGTGTCTGTGACGCCCCCTCCCAAAGTACCCAAACGCCGGCAATCACTCACCCAACATCCATCCACCTCACGACAGCCTCCAGTACCTGCACCTGCACCCAAAACAGCTAAAGTGACACCTCCTACAACCACCTCCTCTTCCTCCACTCCCAGACCCCCTCCAGCTACCCATCCCAGTGTTCGTCAGAAACTGTCCCTCTGTCAAATTGACCTTTTTGCCCCCACCCCCCCTCCAATTCATCAGTCCCGTCGTAGCGCCTCAGCCAAAAAGCCACCAGTACCAGTGGTGCGTGTTCCAGGTTTTTGGAGTGCACCGTCCACCAGGGCAGGCAGTAGGACCCGGAGCCAAGGCACTGGCAGCCCACCCCCTGTAAAGGGTACGAAATTGGAGAGTGGACGACGGGACCGTGTCAAGACTCCTGGTGGGACAACAAGTGAAATGGGATCGAAGGCGATTGGTGAGTCAGCTGTGACTCCAAAAAAGGTGGGGAAGGTCCAGAGGAAGTCTGCCCAGCCTGTTGTGAGTGTCACGGCGGAGAAGTGCGCCATCATTTCCGGCGGTCCAGACACAACCGCCAGCACCGTCGTCACTGGTCCAGAGCCCACCGCCAGAGTCAGTGCCCAGGAGGGCCCAAGTATCATAATGGGTCCAGAGCCCACCGCCAGAGTCAGTGCCCAGGAGGGCCCAAGTATCGTAACGGGTCCAGAGACCACCGCCAGAGTCAGTGCCCAGGAGGGCCCAAGTATCGGCACTGGTCCAGAGTCCACCGCACAAGACACAGCACAGGAGGGCCCAAGTTTCGTCACTGGTCAGGAGACCACCGCCACCGCCGGAGTCACAGCCCAGGAGGGCCCAAGTATCGTCACTGGTCAGGAGACCACCGCCACCGCCGGAGTCACAGCCCAGGAGGGCCCAAGTATCGTCACTGGTCAGGAGACCACCGCCACTGCCGGAGTCACAGCCCAGGAGGGCCCAAGTATCGTCACTGATATGGAGACCACCGCACAAGTCACAGCCCAGGCGGGGCCAGGATGCCATAGCCCCGCTGGGCAATGATGGAACGTCATGCCACACACCAATGTCCAGTGTGGAGATCGTCATGCCACACACCAATGTCCATTATGGAGATCGTCATGCCACACACCAATGTCCAGTGTGGAGATCGTCATGCCACACACCACACCAATGTCCAGTGTGGAGATCGTCATGCCACACGCCAATGTCCATTATGGAGATCGTCATGCCACACACCAATGCCCGTATAAGAACCGCCATGGCAAAGCACCGCTGAACAATCCGGAACCGCCATGGCAAAGCACCGCTGAACAGGGCAAAGACCGCCATGGCAAAGCACCGCTGAACAGTCCAGAACTGCCATGGCAAAGCACCGCTGAACAGGGCAAAGACCGCCATGTCAAAGCACCGGTGAACAGGGCAAAGACCGCCATGGCAAAGCACCGCTGAACAGGGCAAAGACCGCCATGTCAAAGCACCGCTGAACAGGGCAAAGACCGCCATGGCAAAGCACCGCTGAACAGGGCAAAGACCGCCATGTCAAAACACCGCTGAACAGGGCAAAGACCGCCATGTCAAAGCACCGCTGAACAGGGCAAAGACCGCCATGGCAAAGCACCGCTGAACAGTCCAGAACCACCATGGCAAAGCACCGCTGAACAGGGCAAAGACCGCCATGTCAAAGCACCGCTGAACAGGGCAAAGACCGCCATGGCAAAGCACCGCTGAACAGTCCAGAACCACCATGGCAAAGCACCGCTGAACAGGGCAAAGACCGCCATGTCAAAACACCGCTGAACAGGGCAAAGAACGCCATGGCAAAGCACCGCTGAACAGGGCAAAGTCCGCCATGTCAAAGTACCGCTGAACAGGGCAAAGACCGCCATGTCAAAGCACCGCTGAACAGGGCAAAGACTGCCATGGCAAAGCACCGCTGAACAGGGCAAAGACCGCCATGTCAAAGCACCGCTGAACAGGGCAAAGACCGCCATGGCAAAGCACCGCTGAACAGTCCAGAGCCGCCATGGCAAAGCACCGCTGAGCAGGGCAAAGACCGCCATGTCAAAGCACCACTGAACAGGGCAAAGACCGCCATGGCAAAGCACCGCTGAACAGGGCAATGCACCGGGTAGGAATGAATGGCCCACCACATCAGGCATCCTTATCCCATGTGTAGCTGGGACAGTGACAGGACACTACCTTTCACGGGGAGACTCATCCAGTCTGGGCACCAGTCCCCCCCAGTACCAGTATGGACCTGCATTGACTTGAGAGACTGTGGCTTTGCACTCCCCAGGATATGGCAGTGGGCAAGCCACCCACTGTAGAGACTTGAGAGACTGTGGCTTTGCACTTCCCAGGATTGAACAGTGGGCAAGCCACCCACTGTAGAGACTTGAGAGACTGTGGCTTTGCACTCCCCAGGATTGAACAGTGGGCAACCCACCCACTGTAGAGACTTGAGAGACTGTGGCTTTGCACTCCCCAGGATACATCAATGGGCATGGAGCCCCGTCGTGGATCTGGCTTTGCATTCATCTGGCTGAGGTGCCCCCCCTTCCCTTCCCCCTGAGGTGCCTGTAGTGTTTCTATCTGATGCCCCGGCAGTGTTCTCTCGGATTTTGGTCAGGTATCTATTGTGGGCCTCGCCCATGCATTTTTGGACTGTTTGTGCACGGACATTGTTGTGTACATATCTGCAATACTTCTCGGATTATTTATGTAAATATGAGTGATTTTGGAATACATATATTTGTATATTTTTGTATGACATGTATATTGGCACATTATAATGTTTGTCCGAAATTCACATTGTCTTTGCATTCTTCCGGGGGGGATTGTGGGTTGTTTGTGACTGCACTGGTGTGTATGTTGGGATATGCGAGGGTCGGGGTGTTTGGTGGGTGTCCCCCTAACTTTTGCCTCCCCCCTCCCCGTGTCGTAGGTGCAGTACTCACCGGTATCTTCTGCGCCTATGTCGCTGTTGGTCGTGAAGGAGCAGAAAGACAAGGGCAGGTAGTATTTGGAGTTCCGGCTCCATGGAGTCGTCGTTCCTCGTGGGATGTGTAGAAGGTGAGCGTTTTCCCATAGCAAAAGCTATTTCCGCCGTGTTTTTATTCACGGTGAATCCGCCCCGGAAAAGGTGGCGGATTGGCCTGTTGTGATACTGTGGGCGGTACATTGTCTCCCGCCTGTCTGTTGGCGGTGACCGCCGCACTGCTTGCCTGTACCGCCGTGGCGGGCGGTGTGTTAAAGTGGCTGTCTTTGTTGGCGCTTTCCGCCAGGGTCATAATTCCCTTTTTTTGTCCGTCTGACTGTTTGCGGTATTACCGCATCTTTAACACCGTCCGCCAGGGTTGTAATGACCACCATAGTTCTTGAGAAAAGTCCTTGAAGATAACAGCTAACTGGTAAGGGGTGGGTGCCGACCCGTGGAAACACCTGTCCACCACAAGTGTTCAGAGTTACTGACTGCGGAGGCAATCAGTAAGGACAAATAAATATGCAATACCAGGGCACACCAAAAGAAGTCCTGTGTCCAAATTCCAAGTGGTCAATGATAAGCAAGGTCTGCAACAATGAAGCGGTGCAAAAAGAGTTTATTGGTTCAAGTAGGCGTAGAATCAGTATCAAAGGCACCAATCCAGTAACCAACGAGTCATCATGAGTGCAGAAAAATTCCAAATCATCTTACATACAGCAAAACAGCTGACACGTGTTTCGTCTCCTAGACTTTGTCAAGGCTGTGGGTGTGAATGGAAAGAATATATTTATTGGTACATTGAAAAACATGGCAGACGAAAAACCAAACAGATGTATAAGAGTATAACCTACTCGTCAAGTGTGTGCACCCGGAAAGAGCCCAAGGGTGAAGTAGCGAAAGGGATGCTACCAACTACTGGTGTAGGTGGAAAATAAAGGTAAAGTGTTTAATTTGACTTTGTGTATAATCAAGTGCTTAATCCCGCAAGGTCACTCAGAGGTGGTAGAACCAGTGAAAAGTACAGGTAAAATGAACGTGCTTTCGTGCTTAACAAGTAATGTGTGGTCCTTACGAGCACATGGACCCATCAATGAGATAAACAAAGTGAAGATACCAGACAAGGAAATGTATAGAGTAGGAAAAATCGAAGATAAAAAGACAAAAAGAAAGAAGAAAAAAATACCTGATAGGTTATTGAGAAATGAAGTAACGCAGTCGTATGAAAATGATTTCGCCGCCCAAGGCAGATATAAATCCGGCCCTGTTAGGCCAGAGTAACCAGAGATGGTGAAGCGCGCAGATGGCCCTGATAAGCCTAAAGGAAAAAGATGGAAAGAAAGTACTTGAGCTGGAGAAGAAAAAGTGAAGGGACAAGGCTATTGAAAGGTGTTGTTGACCCAGAATGAAACGTGAAGTGAGAGTAACAAACAAGTGAGCTGCAGGGGCTGGTCAAAGGGTATGCGTGGTCAGGAGTGACAGGGTCAAGAGGGGCGAGTTAAATGAGTTACTGTACAAGTTGCGAACAGGTTAAAAATGGCGCGGGGAAAGTATGGATCAAGAAAACATGTAACTTGCAGGTATGAGGGCCCGGCGTGTAGAGGAGTTAACCAGAACAGCGCAGTCAAGAAAAGTATAGAGGACCACTCGAGGAGTCATACTGCGTCCGTAATACGAATCGGGAGCGCGAGGAAAGTAAAAGTGTTGGGGAGCGCTAGTGAAACCAAACAGTGTCCGTGGTACGAATATGTGAGCGCGGGGACAGTATGCAATCGATAGACATGTAAGTAGCAAAAAAATGGGGCCCGGCGTGTAGAGGAGCCGAAAAGGGAAATCGTTCATATCCAAGTATAGAGGACCGCTGGTTAAGTCGTAAAGTGTCTGAAGTGAAAAAATAATCATTAGGCTGAATGACCAGTATTGGTTTGGTCGCAAGAATTCAAAGAGCAGAGTAGCGAATAGCCAGTTAGAAACTCCACAAAGTTAAGAAGTGAAACCGATAAGCCCCTGTATGTAAAGTAGAACTGTGCCTGCTCGCGTCGGTAAATTGAGTGATTGTGTGATGTCGTGGTGGGTGTTTATAAAGCTCATAAATTAGTAGACAAGTCCGCAATCATTTGTGTTACCTGTATAAGGACATCTTGCACCATGTGGTACTGCGGTACCTGGGGGAACACAGCATTCGGCTTCACACTAACTTTAACTGGTTCTTCTCCTTTTATCAGTCCCACTTCCTTTCCTGTCAAGTCCCACACTTTCTCTCTAATTGTCCCCTGCAAATCTGCTGGCAGATCAGCCACTGTATACATTGGGAAGAAGTTAATCAGAGGATACTCCTCATCTGTCGTTTCCATTTCAGGATCTGAGATCTGACCGTCATCCCCTTCATCGTCACTGTTTGTCTGCACCTCAATTCCCTCATTGGAAAAGGTGATAGAACATCTTGTCTTGCACAGTAAGTCTCTTCCCAGTAGGGACATGGGACTCGAATCACAAACTACAAACCTGTGCAACCCCTGGAAAGTACCAATCTCAACCTGGACCGGATCTGTGATCGGGTTAGTCAAAAGCTGATTCGCCACTCCTACTACCTTGACTGTACGTCCCGAAAGAGGCAATTTCGGAACCTCTGCACTTCTGACTGTAGAGCGTGTAGCTCCTGTGTCAACCAAGAATGAGACCTTGTGACCCATTACCTTCCACTGAACATAGGGCCCTCTCTGATCTACTTCTAGGGAGGCTGCAAGCCTACACTCCTCACCATCTGAACTTTCATCCGACCATTCATCATTTATTCCATTCTCACCATGCAATGGGAACTGTTGTACTATGTTATTTTGACTCATTCCTTGACTTGTGACCTGTTGAGGAAGCATCACCTGTTGCTGTCCCATTGGTGCTAAGGGCAACTGCATTTGCTGTCTAGGTACCAAAGGAACCTGCTGTTGCATTTGCTGCATCTGCACTGATTGTACACGTGGCATCTGCACTTGTTGCATGGGTTGAAGTCCTGCATCTGGACCATGTTATTCTGAAAATTCTGATTTGGACCCCTCATCATTGGTCCTTTAACATTTTGGAATGCATTGACGTCATTGCTTTGTTGAACAACACCCTCCTGCACCATCATTGGGCACCCCCGCTTCCAATGTCCAACGCCCCCACAAGCATGACAAGGTAACACCTTCTTCATCCCCTGCACATCATTTTGAACCACTACGGTATTCAAATCTGGACCACGGTTCACAAAACCTCCTCGACCTCTGCCTTTCACTTGCTCCTGAAACATCCCGTTTCCTTGCGGCTGTTGCACCATCTGCTGTATACCATTTCCCTGCATCCCTGCTTGTGCTGCCTCAATTTGCATCACCATCACTTTCTCCTTTAACTTTTCCTGCTTCAACTCAATCTCATCACTACAGTACTTCGCATACTGCAACACCTCGTCAATCGGCTTTGCTTGCCAACAGATAAAATGATTCTTAATCATCTGACTAATCTCAGGTCTCAATCCTTCAACAAACCTGAACACAAGGTGATTCATGTCCTTCGCCTATATGACCTCTGTACCACTGTAGTGTTTGAATGCCTTCAACAATCTCTCATAGTAAGAATGCATCGACTCTTTGGCCTCCTGCGCCATTCTATCAATCTTTTGCCAATCAATATTTTGCGGCGACACCTTCCGCTTCAAGAACTCAATCACCTTATAGTAGTACTTCATCACCTCAGGAGACGGTGCTCCTGTGGCTCTATCTCTTGCTGGTTCTGCAGTTAGCCAATCCACACTCCTTTTGCATTCAAGCCACAAATCAGCTGGAACTATAATCTCAAAGAGAGTATTCAGGTCTTCCCAAAGACACTTCGCAAGCTTCACAAACCTATCTGTCTGCTGGTACCACTCTATTGGCTTCTCCCTCAGCCTAGGGAAATCATTTGTGAATGACAGAAAGTCACCTCTAGACCATGGTACATTGACAAAAACCCCGCCGTCTCTCTCATTGGTAACATCTTTATTGTACCGGTATCCGGCACTGGTTTCGTCTGCTGCTGCTCTGGGTAGTCACTTTTTCTTTTATCTCTTTTCTTTGCCCATCTGCCTTCCCACTTCACTAAAGCTCCCCAGACTTGTGCACTCTGCAGTATTTCTTTAAGGTGTGCCTTCATCCCAGTAGACCTCATGTGATCAAAATCCTTAGGCTCAAAATCTAACCTGTAACTCCTCTTCAGATGTTTTGTATTGTCTAAGTCTATGCCGTATTTATCTGCCAGGTTTGCCAACTTCTGGTGCACCTTGCTCACTTCTTTGGTTATCTTTGGGCACAGATAACTCTGCTTCAGTGTATGACTCTAGCCTGTTCACTCCCATGCTCCCTTCAACTAGTTTGTCTGCCTCCATGCCCAACCTCACAAAATTCAGGTACTCTTCTCTTTCTGACCGCTCTGCTGTCGCAGGGGTAGTCTGTGGTGAATTTAACTTGTCTAACCATTAATTCAGTTGTTGCGCAGTTAAGCCTTGCAAGGAGATATTTCCAGCCTGCATCATCGGTGTTTGCGGTACATTCACACTTGAGATCTGCGGAGTCAGCAGTCCCAAACCTGATTGTCTCATGGATTGAAGTATAACAAAAACCTAGATCTCTCTATTGTCTGTTCCACTGGTGTCATCCCTTGAGAGCTCCCTACGAACCCTTCTCTTCTCATCTCTTGGGACATTACTCCCTGATCACATACAGTAGGCTTCACCTGTGCATATAATGGTACTGGTGGACCAACTGTAATAGGTAAGGATATGGCGGCTGGTGACTGCCTGCTTTCTACACCCTGTGGAGCATTTGCTCCCATATTCTGATTCATTATGGGAGCTGTGGCTAACTGTGGACCAGTGACTGAGGTGTAATTCGGGACCATCTGTTGCTGTGCCTGAGGCAGTAAAAGTGGAGTTGGCTCAGTCTGTATTAGTTTTGGTCTCGTATATGCCGGATCTGACGGCACCATCAAACTCGTAGTAGTATCTAATATTGGGACATCGGGGTAAAGCCTCTGAACCGGTGGTGGCTGCAGCTGTGTCTGCATCTCTGGAGCAGTAGACACACTGATGCTATTCTGTATCGGAACTAGTGTCGCAACAGTATTCACCTGTACCGTGTTTGCTGTCCCCTGGTTCTGTGTCGAATTTACAGGACCTGCACTTGGTCTATTATCATCTAAGGAATATGGCGGTGGTCGATCATGTAGCAACTGATTTAGGAACTCATCATCATCTGAGTCGTCTGCCTCTGCCCAGGACTTCTTAGTCTCCTTTTCTTTGCTAGAACTCTTATCTGTCTTACAAGTGGCTTTCCCTCCTGGGGTTCCACCTTCTTGAGTTATCGCTGGAAACATCCTAACTCCGTCTATTATCTCTCTTCTCCAAACCCTCTGCTCACTATCCCACCTAGCCTCCGCTAGTGTCTTCTCAGCTTTCCTCATTCTCCTCTCAAATTTCTGTTGCCGTTGTCGTATGGCCATCAGTTCCCAAATTGCTAATGCCTCAAACTGTGCTGGCCTCAGAGGTGGCTTTTGCTCATTTAATACCCTCCGCAAATTTTCCAAAATCATTATATTGAACGTTCCGTGTTCTGGAAATGCCAAACACCCTCCTTTCTCTGTCATTTTGCACCATTGCTTTAGCCAAAGACATGGCGCGACTCCCCTTTCCTCCATCACGGCATAAGCCGGTGTATCCTCTGGCAGTGTCAGCTCCCCTACACTCGCGGTAATGGACACCTCTCCCTCAAAGCACTCTTTAGAGCCTTAAAAAACTTCATTTTTATGTCTTTTATTTTGTTTACAATCGAATCAGGAAGTGACTTTAATTCCCAGAACTCTCTTCGCCTACCTTCTCGACCAATTGCCTCTCACGGACGGCTGCCAATCCATGCGCCACCCTTCTCACTAACCGACCTATCCCAAGCTGCTCCAATGACATCACACTCACACACACTGCGGCTGACAAAGTCTTGCGGCTTGTCTTCCTCACTCTCCACTCACACAAAACTAATGCAATATATTGCGAGCACTAACAAAAACTCAAATTTGCCGGTTTACTACAGGGAAGGGTAACACAATTGCTTCAGAACTTTACAGAGATTTTGCTTAGCCTCAGCCGGTACTCTCTCCTTCTCACATCCCGCACTCGCAAGCAAAATTCGACCTGCAAATTCTACTCTCGACTTGTCAATGGATTGTCCTAGTGCACTTTAGGACTCACGAAATCTCCATCGAAGTTTTCACTCACTCACCCTGACTCAAACTCGACTCGTCAACCACGTCCGATTGACCTATTAAACCGCGCAAATTACAACATAAACCATCAAAATACTCCGGAGTCTTACACCACGCAGGGTCCGTACAACACCAACAACCACGTGGACAATTTGTTTAGCACAAAGCGCCACACTCACATGAAGTTCACCGACTTCCCTACTCTCACACTGCGGAGTACGCACACTCCTACTAAAACATCAAAATTCTCACAAACCTCACAATTCACCTGCAGTATGCATAAGCTGTGCAAGCGCAAAACCTACGTCACTCACACTATCACTAGAACCCCGAGAACATACCCTACTCACTTTGGCAAGCTCCTAGATTCCGGGAAAGTCATTTGGGACTTAGGGGCACATCATCTCTCAAATTTGCATTATCTCAGAACAATTTTCAAACAATGGTCCCTTGTCCTAGGGCCCCAAAGGGCTGTAGTCGTCCTCTGCTACTAGAACTGATAACACGCCCAAACCATGATAATTTAACTTACCAGGGGACTCGTTTTAGGCCAATGAATCTTTTGACCACGTTTGGGGACTTCCCAGAACGAGATATCCGTTTGGCATTTCAACCAATAGATCAATAACCTCATCAATATTCGCAACAACTAGTCAATCAAATTAATCAATAACATTTAATAAGAATCAAACACACCATGACCTTTCAGCCATGAATAACCACACAAATCTAGTAAGATTTAGGCTATTTATTCCCTATTAGTTACACTCTAGTATGATATTCATAAGTCGCAATATCAATAAGCACATCAATACCACTATAACTTGGCAACTCGAGTAAGACTTTATCAAAGCATAGGTCATGAACATTAGAACAAAACACAAAGTTAAGATGAGTCAACTTTAGCAGAGTATCATTAGTACATTATTCAACAAAGCAAGAATTCAGTCATTTGTCTATTTTCATCCGATATTAGTGAACTCCTTAACTAACCTCGAATTAGCATCAGCATGTTGGGCTTCATGCAAAACAATTTAGCAACATGAATTTGGAAAACATCTAACCGTGGTCGCTACCAAAAGAGCAGTTGGTACCTAGAAAGAAAAGGCAAACAGTCAATTATAATTTCATCAGATAGTTACCCATCCAAATGAGTCAGCATGCAGGATCAGTCTTCGTCCTCAGGACATCAGTCGATTCGTCATCAGCCAGGATAGACCGGGTAAGTCTCAGTAGGGCATAGTAAGAAAAAGGCTCTTCCCTCATAAGGAGGAGAAGTGCATA
Source organism: Pleurodeles waltl (assembly GCF_031143425.1). Lineage (NCBI taxonomy): Eukaryota > Metazoa > Chordata > Amphibia > Caudata > Salamandridae > Pleurodeles > Pleurodeles waltl. Next base: position 1,285,571,855 of record NC_090440.1, read on the forward strand.
TCAGACAAGGAATAAGGTAGGGATGGTTTAAGGTGTAGGACAAAGTCTTTCAGAATGGCAAAGGAGGATGAAGAATGGCAGAATGGCTCGAAATGGCGAGGAAGAATGGCTGATTTCTCCTCAGGTCTCGCCGTTATATCAAAGTCGTCGCACAAGTCTCTAATTTCCCATTGGGCAATATTTGGTGCATCGTTATCTCTGTCCAATAATCTGTCACGCACCTTACTAGAATTTTCACCTAACACAGTTCTCATGTAGTCGATTGGCTCCTGTGATTGACGTCTTCAACGGGTGGAACGTCAGGTAAGAAAAGTTACACTTGTCGCTCCAGTCAGTAGTTCCATTGTCTTCTCCTACTCCAGGCGACTTTGCACTTGTTCCGAATTACACTGTTGCATTCGGCAAGAATGTCTCCTTGAGCAAGTCGGGTCCCATGAGAAAGAATTTACTACAGCTACACACATATCTCTAGCTTCTGGAAAAGTACAGCATTGTGTCCTTCAGGAACGCAACACATTGCACGTTAGAAAACACAATTAATGAGACCAGACAGCTAGGCCCAGACCCTTGCTAACTAAGGCCTAGTGATTAACTTAGCAAAACCCTAATACATAACTCTTAATGCTAATACAAAATCATACATTAGTAAATTTTTTATTCCTTATTAGTCAGTTTCATTAATCATCGTATACATTGGTGGCCACTCCCCATGGGCACATTTCAAACGTGTACATTATTTTTCTACTAGGTTAACATATCTTCTATGCTGCTTCATTACACATTATATTGCAAGCTTTTCATGTTAATGTTAATTTTAAAAGTCACACTCCAACACGGACAACGCTGCTGCAACATCATGAAGGTATGCCAAAGTAGAATGGGCTGCTATGACTTTGAACTTCACCTGAATGGATTGTACCACTAACACAGCAAAGCAAGCACTGGAGATGTTATCCTGCTGAAAGAAGAGTACATTGAGGCTACTCAGTGACACTTGACCCCACAACTCACCTACCCAAGTCAACCAAAGTCCAGAAGCAGGCTTGCAATGCCTCTGGAGCCTGCATCAAGTCTGTGTGGCAGCCTCCTGTGCTACCTTCTGTGCACTTGACCTGACTGCCACTGCACTCTCAGCCGGCACTTCTCCTCCTGAAGAGGAAGCTCATGCAGTTCCCTGCTTGGCTCCAGAGCAGACAAATCTCCACAGTGGTGAAATAGGAACAGTTACTTCAAAGAGTAATCGTGCACAAACTCAAGACAATGGGTAACACTTCCTGTCCCAGATACTTGCCCGAAACAGAACTTAAACCTGGGAGATGGGAGAGAATGAGGAGAGGAGGGATTACTAACCTCAACTATAGCTTTTCTGCACTCATGAAGCATCCATATCTATGACCTGTAGCCTACAGATTTCAGTTTTGTGTTTTGAATGTGCTTTCTCTAAAAAAAAGGCAAGCACTGGGATGGGCAGATCGTGACTGATTGTTCAGTTCTGAGCTTGAGGCAACTCCACTGTACTACCCTGAGAAGACTGTGGCTGCTCGACATCACTACCGGAGAGAGTCGACTGCTGAAGGGATTGTAGTTGGCCCACTTTGCAGAGTCCTAGGGGCATATTTATACTCTGCTTGCGCCGAATTTGCGTCATTTTATTTTACGCGAATCCGGCCCAAACCTAACTCCATATTTATACTTTGGCGCTAGACCCGTCCAGTGCCAAATTTATGGAGTTAGAGTCATGTTTTTACTGTGGAAACCTACCTTGCATTAATGAGATGCAAGGTAGGCGTTCCAGGGCAAAAAATTACTCTAAGGCCTTTCCGCCTTATTTATACTCCCTCACGGGAGGGCCTTAAAAAATGACTCTAAACCGTTTTAGAGTCATATTTTAACGCCAGGGTCAGGGCAGGCGTTAAGGGACCTGTGGACTAATTTCCAAGGTCTCTGACCATGGAAGCAGTCCACAGGTGCCCTTCCCTGCCCCCAGGGACACCCCCTGCCACCCTCGCCCACCCCTGGAGGACACCCATGGATGGGGGGGTACCATCTACGCTAAGTAGAGGTAAATAGAGGTAAGTATTATTTTATTTACGTAGAAGTGGAATGGGGGGCCTAACTTGGGCCCCCCTACATGCCACTGTGCCCAATGGCCATGCCCAAGGGACAGAGGTTCCCTGGGCATGCCCATTGGGCAGGGGGGCATGACTCCTGTCTTTGCTAAGACAGGAGTAATAGCCATGGGGGTTGTGCGTCAAAGAATGACGCTAGTCAGGTTAGAGACAATATTTTTTACTCTAACCTGACTTGCACCATTCTTTGGCGCACAACCCCCAGTCCTCCCTTCGCCTACGCTGCCGTCATTTATTTTGACGCTACCCAGGCCACAGAGCCGGCTACCGTCATTCCATAAGTAAGGTGCCCGGCTGGCGCGTTGGAATGGCGGTAGCCGGCGTTAACCTTTTTGACGCAAATCTGCGCTAGCGCGGGTTTGCACCTAAAAGTATAAATATGGGCCTTAGAGGGATGGCCACCAGGATATCAAGGGCAAACAATCTAATCCCTCACCAGTGTGGTCCAGTAGCCTGTGTTTGTCCTACGACCTCACGAACAGGATCTAACACTTGTGGTGTGGACAGTTCCAGTCAACCTGGAAGATGAGTTTGTTCGATTAGAAGAAGCGCCCTGCTTTCTGAGAAACCCGCCCTCAATATCTCAGAATCTTTCTTTGAGATGGACATGCTACTAGAACGTATGGAAAAATGTGGCATTAAAAAAAAACCTTTCAGTTAAGAACCAAGATAAGCAAGATAACTAAAAAAAAACAGCTTTGGCGTGGTCAACTTTGCAGATTTTTCTCAGTGTTTTTGCTTGAAGACAGAGGATGTGACAAGATCATTGCATCTGATCTAGTGTAGCACTTATCTGCAACAGCCAACAAAGTTGTCCCACTGGAAGTATTTTTTCTCTACAAAAGTTTTTAGATTCAAGATATACACTTGTAGTGAGTGGGACCAATGTGTATCCAAATGGGAACCCATCTCGTGCCAGTACCGGAGGGTAGTGTGGATCTCAGAAAACCATGTGTTTTTTTTTTCCGAAAATGCTCATGCTGCTTTTGTCCAGTGCAATCATGTGAGGTGATTTGTTTTCTTTATAACCGGTGATGCCTTAAGGCTCTTGTGACTTTTGTATTACTGATTGATTGATTGAAATTCCTTTATTTCGATTATTAAAAAAAATAAACATAAAAGTACAAAACATTACAATTTACATTCTTCAATATGATGAACAATCAGACATGTTAAAAACCTTAAAACGTTAAAAAGAAACAAGGCCATAACCCGACCACAGGTTTTTAAATAGAAAAAGTCATAAAAATCTAAGGCCTAAAGTTCATAATCTTCTTCCAACGTATGGCATTTTTAAAAAAGTTAGAAACTGCCCCTGCAACCCTGAAATCATTCAGCAGTTGTAAATATAAGAAAGCAGTGCGATAGTGATAAAAACCCTTGATTTTAAGAATTGGCAGAAGAAATATTCTTCTAAAAGAATCATAAAAATGACAGAACATGGCCAAGTGTTCTAAGGTCTGGAGCGAAGCGTTGTCACATGGGCACATTTTTATTTCAGATGGCTCATATTGGCCAGGCGGAAAACATAAGTTGCAATAGATGGAACATAGTCTGAACCCAGTGAGAAGGACTCTTTCCCATGGGTTTCTAACAAAGGAAAGATAGGGTTCTGGGCCAAGAGTAGTATTTAAAATCATCAGGGCCCTGGCTGACTTACTACCCAAGGCAGCGCTTTCTCTACTTTCACTGAACTGCGTTAATAGCAGTTCCTTCACTGTCTTTTTGTCAGCCTGTTTCAATGCTTCAGGATTAAAAAATAATTTTGGGCGCTGCGCCGATAAGGCTAAAGATGTAATATAGTTAAGACATGGTATTTTAAGGCCTAAGTCACAACTGAGGTAGTCCTCAATGACTTCCCTGTTAAAAGTTGCCATATCCCCAATCCAGACAGAGATCCACAACAACATTGATGCAATTTAAGCATGACCTTCCGCAAAGACCATACCCAACTCCTCATGCATAAACCAGCTTGAGCTAGCCGGTCCCACACCCAATAGCTTTCTGAAAAAAACAATTTTCTTCACACTGAATAAATATACAGTTGGAGTACCCTCTGATATCAGCACAATATATTAGTACAGGTAAACATTTCATCTTGTAGATCTGCAGCAGTGGTAAAACAGGCTTGCTCCCGACTAAACGAGCAAATCTAAAGAGCACCCCACATGACTGGTCAAAGCACAGACAGCAGTTTGTGAGAGATTTGTTCCACGTAGAGTGCTCATCAAAGGTGACACCCAGATATGAAAAGGAGTTTACCCTTGTTACCACCTGTCCTTAATTAAGATTGGTCTGAGTTTTGGGTTCCGCTTCCCACAACCCATAAAATGTGTCTTAGAAGTGTTAACAACCAGTTGCAGGTCACCTATAAAATCAACAAACAGAACCACCAGAACTTTAAGGCCATTCAGTGTGCGAAAAGGGATGACAGCGTCATCTGCATATAATAAAGAGGGGACAGGATTATATTTTACTTTAAAACAATCTTTGCCAGGGGTAACTAGATGTGAATTCAGGCCACTGATATATAATAGGATTGATGCCATAACACACCCCTGCCTGACTCCCCTAGCTAGATTAAAGACATCAGAGCATTCCCCTGCCCTTTTAATCTAACTGAGGCATTAACGTCTTGGTGGACAGCCCAAAGGAAATTTACCAAAGGTTGGGGCAGCCTAAGACCTTCCAGGAGTGACCATAGCTTTGATCGAACAACGCTATAAAAAGCACAGCTCAGGTCCATAAAGGCCAGGTAGACAGCGCCTTTCTTGGCTACCACATATTTCCCCACCAATAGATTAAGATTAAGGCACTGTTCCATTGTCCCAATGCCCTCTCTAAAACCATATTGGGCCGGGCAGATAATATTATTTACTTGGATCCATTCTTCGATACGAAGAGACATTGCTTCCTAAGTTTTATTGCCTCCTTGTAAGCAGCCCTAGCTTCACTGATAGAGTGAGGGTTCCTTGGGTGATCCTTAAGGACTTCGTGGAGGCATTTACTGGCAATATGGCAATTCTTATCAAACCATCCATCTTTTTGGTCTTTTAACGGTCCTTGAAGATCCAACAAAATGGATCTGAGGCTGCTATTCAGTGACTGAAAATCATCCTGAATGACCACTGGTGGGGCCTCAAATAGTAAGAGGGAGCTAGAAAACACATTCCTGCATCTCTTAACCTCCACCAATAGGATGGGGATCGAAACTTTCCGCCAGCCCAAACACAACTGGAGTCAAGTTCACAGTCCTAGTGGGGGTGTAACCATTCTAGCTTCTATGGCATTATGGCCACTAAAGAGTTGGTTGTGGTTCAGCCCCTAGGCAAAACACTCAGCAAAACTATTAGAAATAGAAATATAATCAATTACAGTCCCTTTTCCCAACCCGACAAAAGTGGGTTTGAATAAGTCTCTGCTTGCCACTCTCTCCAGCATATTACAGAGTCCGGCACGTCTCACTTCAGTCACCAGCAGTTTACCTCTAGGTTCCAGGGGTTCTGCCGGCGATACCCAAGCATCCATAAGGAAAGGATCTACACCCAAAGGGGCCATTCCTATCTTGGTACTAAAATATCCTGCTAAAAGGACATTAAAACACCCCAACTTAGGGGCCACCCTCTTTTCCAGATCAGAAGTGCTTAAAATAGAGACCTGATCTGACACCCGAGTAAAAAACTGAGTTATAAAAATTTACAACAAAGAAATTAAACTTTTCAGAAACCACAACCCAAGATATCTGTATACCACTGTGCCTAAGAGGGATTGGAACAACTCGCAGCTGTGCAGTTGCTCGAAATAATAGAGCCAAAGCACCACCAGCTCTTGACCCTTGTGAAGGAGTTGCTAATACAACATGGGTCTCAAAACTCTCTACAGAAAACAGCTCCTGTGCCCGTGTTTCTCGAAGTAATATGATGTCATACTCTGAGATGAACGTAATCCACTAAGGGTTGGACAGTTTATTTCCCAGACCCGCACAGTTCCATGAAAGGAAACTTAGTTTCCTGGATGCGCATGCAGAAATACCCTCCTGAGGAGCGCAACCATCTGGCTTAACCCCAGCCGGAACCCCTATGGGCACAGTGATAGTTTGTCAATCTAATTCATCAAGATCAGAACCTATTTCTGGTGGATATTGTTGGAGCAGAGCACAGCCCTAATCTCTGCTCCGGATAATTAAAACCCCTAGCTAATGACGAGTGGAGGGCTTATAGAAAAATCCTAAGGGCAGAATTCTAATGCTCGGTCCCATCATAGAAGGTTGCCTGGCAGTGAAAATCAACCTGCCTGCCATATCCGGGGTTCTACAATTAATCACCACACATCTCCCTCAATGGACTTATTTGTAGGACCAGTCCACTCAACTCTTCGCACAAATAGTATATTCCTAGATTCCATGGGGTGAAAAGTAGTGTTTTGGCTCAGCCAGTGACATACCTTGTTCTGCAGGTTTTCAGTTGACTCACTGTGGGGAAACTCAAGGGGAGGGACACCAGCTAATACTGCCACGTATGGGCAGCACTCAGGCGGCAGATTCAGACGGGGCAGTCTTCTGGATAGTGCAAATCGAGCAACCTTACCCCCGTTATTTCTAGGGACCCCCTCTATGGATTGCCCCTGAATCACTATTTCCCTCCCAACTTCACCAAACAGGGGTCCCTTATAATACCTAATGAGGAGCCCACAGCACAAGATTGTGAGGGTTGAACGTTAGAAGGAGCTGAAGGCAGGGCTCCTGAGAGAGGACGGCCCCCCTCCCTAAACTCTAGATTACTAACGGCTTCTCCCTGCAGGCGACTATCCTCACATCTTCTTTCCTCCAGCACCGGGGACCCATGAGTGGTCAGCGCGGGATCTGGCCTATTCAAAGTGGAGATCAGTGTCTCCAGTTTGGATAACCTTTCTAGGACTGGAGCCAGACACTGCTCGATAATGTTTTTAAATTTATCCAGTAAAAGATCCCAGCCTGGCAACCAACCGGGATCCCCACCTTGCTGCTCATAAAAGCTCTTTGCTCTGGCTGCTTAGGCTGTCGCTTCCCTTTAACTGGCGGAGCACTCTTTTTGGTTATAGATGGGGTCTGACCTAAAGAGTCCACAAAGTACTCCCTCCTAGCTACTACCTCTCTTGGGTGGAGTCATCGGGGTGTCCCAAGGGCAAAATATCTGAGGACCCTATTGAGTAGTGGAGGGAAAGTGGGACCATGGAAGGACCCTCAAGTGGCCTGCCACTCGGGCCCTCCCCCGGCTCCAAAGATAACCTCCTTTCAGCCAAGTCGATTTATTTTGCAATCATGCTGATAGCCCAGGTTAGGAAGGAGTCAATTGTAGATCCCTTTTGAGGTTTTGGGGATGCTACCTTACTCTCCTGCAGTTTGCGTCTTCCCATATTGTGGCCCTGGGCTCTAAAAGCCTTGGTACACCTCTATGAACATAAGAATGAGATTATGAGGAGGGCAGGCCCACCTATTAGCTTATACCTTACATCAAAACATACATTGTAAAATAAGGCGGGAGCCAACACCAAGAGGGCAGGCCCAGCCCAGCCTCCTTCGAGCTCCGACAGTCGTGGATGGCTCTGCCCTTGGCCAGGCTTTTCCCAGGTGCACCCCGCACGCTTTCTGCGCAGCGGTGTGCCCCCTCGTGCTTTATAGTGCTCATTGGAAATGGCAAGTGGGAGCAGGTGATGTTGAAAATGGCCGCTTTCTGGGGCTACAAAGCAGTCTGGGGTATGTAGTCCCTTGTAGCAGAGTTTAGTGCTTTCCGCCCAGCGGTGTGCTCCCTCGGGTGTTATAGCGCTTGTTGGAAATGGCTATTGGGAGCAGGTGATGTTGAAAATGGCTGCCTCCTGGGGCCACAAACAGTCTGGGATATGTAGTCCCTTGTAGCAGAGTTTAGCGCTTCCCTAAAGCTCATAATACGGTACCCATTTTAGCCCAAGTGGGCATATCAGATATCATAGCTCCTTCGCATCTTCTCCCATCAACCTTCAGCAGACAATTTGTCCAAATTCAAGTCACCAGGGGCTTTGTTGTTAAGTAGGATGATATCGTCTGATTCTAGTAATCTTGGTTTCTTTTCCCTGTCTCCACCTCTTTGTGTCTGGATAACCACCAACATGGGCGGCACCCGCCTACTGTAACAGCACAGGACAAACGAAGGTACCTGTGGACTCCTTTTGTATTAATGTTTTGTCCTTCTAATACTAACTTAGATTATACTTAGTCAGGCAATTATTTCTTAGCTGTATTATTATTTGGTTAGTTGTTGCACATGCACAACTTGTATTTTCTCTTAGGAACGCCTTGCTGGTTGAGCCAGTTTCACAAGTTGAACCTATAAAACAGTATATCTTTGTTAGTTTTATTGTTTGCAGCATTAGGTTTATGGGCTCTCACTCTGTAGTTTAACACTCCGAATCCCGGCACGTATTCTCTGGTCTCAGAGGTTCAGGAACAGAGCAGCGCTGAAGTGTATGGAGGCACAATCAGGCACAATACTATAGGAAGACTGACCCAGTGAAATAACTTTACCCAGCAATCCCCTGTCCAGCTAGTGAGAACCATGCAAGGACTGTGCACGCCTCTAAAAAGAGCATCATACATTTTGTAAAATGTGCGTATACAAGTGCAGATGAAAAGCTTCACTGAAAACGGCAAAGCATGCTGACTGGGACATAGGAGTAATCTGTAAGCGAGAGGTAAGTATAACATTATTGAAGTGGCTGGGTATCCATACTGACGCATTGTAAAAGCTAACAAAGTGATCTACAGCGGATGTATGGAAAAGTATTAAAGTCAAAGTGTAATGGTTTAGCATTATCAGAAATGGTACTAGGCGCTAGTTGGAGAATTATGGAAAAAACAAGGAGTGCTTATTATGACATGAGGGAGGCTGTTAATTGTTTTTGGCAGGGTTGGGATTTTCGTTCATTATATGGCAGGTTTCCATTCACCGCCAATGGGGGCATTCTGTTCACCGCCGCCACGGCGGTCGGTGGTGTTACCCGCCGTGTTAATAATGATCGCCAAAGTCTTTAAGCCATATGGGTGGTTTCCTTTCTCTCACTCCATCCTTTGTTCGCCCTTCTTTCACAACATCTGTTCTCTCCTTACAGACACTTAAACTACATTTCTTAGTGATTGATCCTACTTCCCTTAAGTCTTCCAGTATTTCTACGGTTATGTCATTGGTTGTTGCACTTGAATCTGTGTCCCCATGAGTACCTTCCATGTTACTTTCAACCTTGAATCTCAGCCATTGAAAATCCCCTTTGGATCTACAGCCATCCCGTTTCCTTACTTGCTTTAGCCACTCGTTTCATATTCCATACTGTCCCACTTCTTACTCTAACCACATTATTCAACACTTCCACCACTTCCACTGGTTCATAGAATTGACTTTGCCCTTATACCGGGTTTCTTTATTCTTATCCAGTTACCACCCTCAATAATGACATGGTTTTATTACATGTTGTTCGTCATAACGCTTTTTCATTTCAACATGGTTCTCAACCATCCTATGCTGAAGTGCCTCATGTGACCATTGTTCCACACATAAATCTCATTTCCAAATTAAATTATACTTTGATCTGGGTTTCCGTCCTCTCATTATCATGAAAGGTGATAACCCTGTGACATTATTCCTCATTACTTTATAAGCCCACAGAGCTTTGAGCACTTACAACTCCCAGTCTACCTCATTAGCCATTGCTGATTGAATACCTACCATTACAACCCGGTTGAACCTCTCAACCACATTGTTACCTCTTACGTTACCTGTTGCGAATTACACCGTTGCGTTCGGCAAGAATGTCTCCTTGAGCAAGTCGGGTCCCATGAGAAAGAATTTACTACAGCTACACACATATCTCTAGCTTCTGGAAAAGTACAGCGTGGTGTCCTTCGGGAAAGCAGAACATTGCACGTTAGAAAACACAATTATTATGAGAACAGGCAGCTAGGCCCAGACCCTTGCTAACTAAGGCCTAGTGATTAACTTAGCAAAGCCCTAATACATAACTCTTAATGCTAATACAAAATCATACATTAGTAAATTTTTTATTCCTTATTAGTCAGTTTCATTAATCATCGTATACATTGGTGGCCACTCCCCATGGGCACATTTCAAACGCGTACATTATTTTTCTACTAGGTTAACATATCTTCTATGCTGCTTCATTACACATTATATTGCAAGCTTTTCATGTTAATGTTAATTGTAAAAGTCACACTCCAACACGGACAACGCTGCTGCAACATCATGAAGGTATGCCAAAGTAGAATGGGCTGCTATGACTTTGAACTTCACCTGAATGGATTGTACCACTAACACAGCAAAGCAAGCACTGGAGATGTTATCCTGCTGAAAGAAGAGTACATTGAGGCTACTCAGTGACACTTGACCCCACAACTCACCTACCCAAGTCAACCAAAGTCCAGAAGCAGGCTTGCAATGCCTCTGGAGCCTGCATCAAGTCTGTGTGGCAGCCTTCTGTGCTACCTTCTGTGCACTTGACCTGACTGCCACTGCACTCTCAGCCGGCACTTCTCCTCCTGAAGAGGAAGCTCATGCAGTTCCCTGCTTGGCTCCAGAGCAGACAAATCTCCACAGTGGTGAAATAGGAACAGTTACTTCAAAGAGTAATCGTGTACAAACTCAAGACAATGGGTAACACTTCCTGTCCCGGATACTTGCCCGAAACAGAACTTAAACCTGGGAGATGGGAGAGAATGAGGAGAGGAGGGATTACTAACCTCAACTATAGCTTTTCTGCACTCATGAAGCATCCATATCTATGACCTGTAGCCTACAGATTTCAGTTTTGTGTTTTGAATGTGCTTTCTCTAAAAAAAAGGCAAGCACTGGGATGGGCAGATCGTGACTGATTGTTCAGTTCTGAGCTTGAGGCAACTCCACTGTACTACCCTGAGAAGACTGTGGCTGCTCGACATCACTACCGGAGAGAGTCGACTGCTGAAGGGATTGTAGTTGGCCCACTTTGCAGAGTCTTAGGGGCATATTTATACTCGGCTTGCGCCAAATTTGCGTCATTTTATTTTACGCAAATCCGGCCCAAACCTAACTCCATATTTATACTTTGGCGCTAGACCCGTCCAGTGCCAAATTTATGGAGTTAGAGTCATGTTTTTACTGTGGAAACCTACCTTGCATTAATGAGATGCAAGGTAGGCGTTCCAGGGCAAAAAATTACTCTAAGGCCTTTCCACCTTATTTATACTCCCGCACGGGAGGGCCTTAAAAAATGACTCTAAACCGTTTTAGAGTCATTTTTTAACGCCAGGGTCAGGGCAGGCGTTAAGGGACCTGTGGACTCATTTCCAAGGTCTCTGACCATGGAAGCAGTCCACAGGTGCCCTTCCCTGCCCCAAGGGACACCCCCTGCCACCCTCGCCCACCCCTGGAGGACACCCATGGATGGGGGGGAACCATCTACGCTAAGTAGAGGTAAATAGAGGTAAGTATTATTTTATTTACGTAGAAGTGGAATGGGGGGCCTAACTTGGGCCCCCCTACATGCCACTGTGCCCAATGGCCATGCCCAAGGGACAGAGGTTCCCTGGGCATGCCCATTGGGCAGGGGGGCATGACTCCTGTCTTTGCTAAGACAGGAGTAATTTCCATGGGGGTTGTGCGTCAAAGAATTACGCTAGTCAGGTTAGAGACAATATTTTTGACTCTAACCTGACTTGCACCATTCTTTGGCGCACAACCCCCAGTCCTCCCTTCGCCTACGCTGCCGTCATTTATTTTGACGCTACCCAGGCCAAAGAGCCGGCTACCGTCATTCCATAAGTAAGGTGCCCGGCTGGCGCGTTGGAATGGCGGTAGCCCGCGTTAACCTTTTTGACGCAAATCTGCGCTGGCGCGGGTTTGCACCTAAAAGTATAAATATGGGCCTTAGAGGGATGGCCACCAGGATATCAAGGGCAAACAATATAATCCCTCACCAGTGTGGCCCAGTAGCCTGTGTTTGTCCTACGACCTCACGAACAGGATCTAACACTTGTGGTGTGGACAGTTCCAGTCAACCTGGAAGATGAGTTTGTTCGATTAGAAGAAGCGCCCTGCTTTCTGAGAAACCCGCCCTCAATATCTCAGAATCTTTCTTTGAGATGGACATGCTACTAGAACGTATGGAAAAATGTGGCATTAAAAAAAAACCTTTCAGTTAAGAACCAAGATAAGCAAGATAACAAAAAAAAAACAGCTTTGGCGTGGTCAACTTTGCAGATTTTTCTCAGTGTTTTTGCTTGAAGACAGAGGATGTGACAAGATCATTGCATCTGATCTAGTGTAGCACTTATCTGCAACAGCCAACAAAGTTGTCCCACTGGAAGTATTTTTTCTCTACAAAAGTTTTTAGATTCAAGATATACACTTGTAGTGAGTGGGACCAATGTGTATCCAAATGGGAACCCATCTCGGGCCAGTACCGGAGGGTAGTGTGGATCTCAGAAAACCATGTGGTTTTTTTTTCCGAAAATGCTCATGCTGCTTTTGTCCAGTGCAATCATGTGAGGTGATTTGTTTTCTTTATAACCGGTGATGCCTTAAGGCTCTTGTGACTTTTGTATTACTGATTGATTGATTGAAATTCCTTTATTTCGATTATTTAAAAAAATAAACATAAAAGTACAAAACATTACAATTTACATTCTTCAATATGATGAACAATCAGACATGTTAAAAACCTTAAAACGTTAAAAAGAAACAAGGCCATAACCCGACCACAGGTTTTTAAATAGAAAAAGTCATAAAAATCTAAGGCCTAAAGTTCATAATCTTCTTCCAACGTATGGCATTTTTAAAAAAGTTAGAAACTGCCCCTGCAACCCTGAAATCATTCAGCAGTTGTAAATATAAGAAAGCAGTGCGATAGTGATAAAAACCCTTGATTTTAAGAATTGGCAGAAGAAATATTCTTCTAAAAGAATCATAAAAATAACAGAACATGGCCAAGTGTTCTAAGGTCTGGAGCGAAGCGTTGTCACATGGGCAAATTTTTATTTCAGATGGCTCATATTGGCCAGGCGGAAAACATAAGTTGCAATAGATGGAACATAGTCTGAACCTAGTGAGAAGGACTCTTTCCCATGGGTTTCTAACAAAGGAAAGATAGGGTTCTGGGCCAAGAGTAGTATTTAAAATCATCAGGGCCCTGGCTGACTTACTACCCAAGGCAGCGCTTTCTCTACTTTCACTGAACTGCGTTAATAGCAGTTCCTTCACTGTCTTTTTGTCAGCCTGTTTCAATGCTTCAGGATTAAAAAATAATTTTGGGCGCTGCGCCGATAAGGCTAAAGATGTAATATAGTTAAGACATGGTATTTTAAGGCCTAAGTCACAACTGAGGTAGTCCTCAATGACTTCCCTGTTAAAAGTTGCCATATCCCCAATCCAGACAGAGATCCACAACAACATTGATGCAATTTAAGCATGACCTTCCGCAAAGACCATACCCAACTCCTCATGCATAAACCAGCTTGAGCTAGCCGGTCCCACACCCAATAGCTTTCTGAAAAAAACAATTTTCTTCACACTGAATAAATATACAGTTGGAGTACCCTCTGATATCAGCACAATATATTAGTACAGGTAAACATTTCATCTTGTAGATCTGCAACAGTGGTAAAACAGGCTTGCTCCCGACTAAACGAGCAAATCTAAAGAGCACCCCACATGACTGGTCAAAGCACAGACAGCAGTTTGTGAGAGATTTGTTCCACGTAGAGTGCTCATCAAAGGTGACACCCAGATATGAAAAAGAGGTTACCCTTGTTACCACCTGTCCTTAATTAAGATTGGTCTGAGTTTTGGGTTCCGCTTCCCACAACCCATAAAATGTGTCTTAGAAGTGTTAACAACCAGTTGCAGGTCACCTATAAAATCAACAAACAGATCCACCAGAACTTTAAGACCATTCAGTGTGCGAAAAGGGATGACAGCGTCATCTGCATATAATAAAGAGGGGACAGGATTATATTTTACTTTAAAACAATCTTTGCCAGGGGTAACTAGATGTGAATTCAGGCCACTGATATATAATAGGATTGATGTCATAACACACCCCTGCCTGACTCCCCTAGCTAGATTAAAGACATCAGAGCATTCCCCTGCCCTTTTAATCTAACTGAGGCATTAACGTCTTGGTGGACAGCCCAAAGGAAATTTACCAAAGGTTGGGGCAGCCTAAGACCTTCCAGGAGTGACCATAGCTTTGATCGAACAAAGCTATAAAAAGCACAGCTCAGGTCCATAAAGGCCAGGTAGACAGCGCCTTTCTTGGCTACCACATATTTCCCCACCAATAGATTAAGATTAAGGCACTGTTCCATTGTCCCTATGCCCTCTCTAAAACCATATTGGGCCGGGCAGATAATATTATTTACTTGGATCCATTCTTCGATACGAAGAGACATTGCTTCCTAAGTTTTATTGCCTCCTTGTAAGCAGCCCTAGCTTCACTGATAGAGTGAGGGTTCCTTGGGTGATCCTTAAGGACTTTGTGGAGGCATTTACTGGCAATATGGCAATTCTTATCAAACCATCCATCTTTTTGGTCTTTTAACGGTCCTTGAAGATCCAACAAAATGGATCTGAGGCTGCTATTCAGTGACTGAAAATCACCCTGAATGACCACTGGTGGGGCCTCAAATAGTAAGAGGGAGCTAGAAAACACATTCCTGCATCTCTTAACCTCCACCAATAGGATGGGGATCGAAATTTTCCGCCAGCCCAAACACAACTGGAGTCAAGTTCACAGTCCTAGTGGGGGTGTAACCATTCTAGCTTCTATGGCATTATGGCCACTAAACAGTTGGTTGTGGTTCAGCCCCTAGGCAAAACACTCAGCAAAACTATTAGAAATACAAATATAATCAATTACAGTCCCTTTTCCCAACCCGACAAAAGTGGGTTTGAATAAGTCTCTGCTTGCCACTCTCTCCAGCATATTACAGAGTCTGGCACGTCTAACTTCAGTCACCAGCAGTTTACCTCTAGGGTCCAGTGGTTCTGCCGGCGATACCCAAGCATCCATAAGGAAAGGATCAACACCCAAAGGGGCCATTCCTATCTTGGTATTAAAATATCCTGCTAAAAGGACATTAAAACACCCCAACTTAGGGGCCACCCTCTTTTCCAGATCAGAAGTGCTTAAAATAGAGACCTGATCTGACACCCGAGTAAAAAACTGAGTTATAAAAATTTACAACAAAGAAATTAAACTTTTCAGAAACCACAACCCAAGATATCTGTATACCACTGTGCCTAAGAGGGATTGGAACAACTCGCAGCTGTGCAGTTGCTCGAAATAATAGAGCCAAACCACCACCAGCTCTTGACCCTTGTGAAGGAGTTGCTAATACAACATGGGTCTCAAAACTCTCTACAGAAAACAGCTCCTGTGCCCATGTTTCTTGAAGTAATATGATGTCATACTCTGAGATGAACGTAATCCACTGAGGGTTGGACAGTTTATTTCCCAGACCCGCACAGTTCCATGAAAGGAAACTTAGTTTCCTGGATGCGCATGCAGAAATACCCTCCTGAGGAGCGCAACCATCTGGCTTAACCCCAGCCGGAACCCCTATGGGCACAGTGATAGTTTGTCAATCTAATTCATCAAGATCAGAACCTATTTCTGGTGGATATTGTTGGAGCAGAGCACAGCCCTAATCTCTGCTCTGGATAATTAAAACCCCTAGCTAATGACGAGTGGTGGGCTTATAGAAAAATCCTAAGGGCAGAATTCTAATGCTCGGTCCCATCATAGAAGGTTGCCTGGCAGTGAAAATCAACCTGCCCGCCATATCCGGGGTTCTACAATTAATCACCACACATCTCCCTCAATGGACTTATGTGTAGGACCAGTCCACTCAACTCTTCGCACAAATAGTATATTCCTAGATTCCATGGGGTGAAAAGTAGTGTTTTGGCTCAGCCAGTGACATACCTTGTTCTGCAGGTTTTCAGTTGACTCACTGTGGGGAAACTCAAGGGGAGGGACACCAGCTAATACTGCCACGTATGGGCAGCACTCAGGCGGCAGATTCAGATGGGGCAGTCTTCTGGATAGTGCAAATCGAGCAACCTTACCCCCGTTATTTCTAGGGACCCCCTCTATGGATTGCCCCTGAATCACTATTTCCCTCCCAACTTCACCAAACAGGGGTCCCTTATAATACCTAATGAGGAGCCCACAGCACTAGATTGTGAGGGTTGAACGTTAGAAGGAGCTGAAGGCAGGGCTCCTGAGAGAGGACGGCCCCCCTCCCTAAACTCTAGATTACTAACGGCTTCTCCCTGCAGGCGACTATCCTCACATCTTCTTTCCTCCAGCACCGGGGACCCATGAGTGGTCAGCGCGGGATCTGGCCTATTCAAAGTGGAGATCAGTGTCTCCAGTTTGGATAACCTTTCTAGGACTGGAGCCAGACACTGCTCGATAATGTTTTTAAATTTATCCAGTAAAAGATCCCAGCCTGGCAACCAACCGGGATCCCCACCTTGCTGCTCATAAAAGCTCTTTGCTCTGGCTGCTTGGGCTGTCGCTTCCCTTTAACTGGCGGAGCACTCTTTTTGGTTATAGATGGGGTCTGACCTAAAGAGTCCACGAAGTACTCCCTCCCAGCTACTACCTCTCTTGGGTGGAGTCATCGGGGTGTCCCAAGGGCAAAATATCTGAGGACCCTATTGAGTAGTGGAGGGAAAGTGGGACCATGGAAGGACCCTCAAGTGGCCTGCCACTCGGGCCCTCCCCCGGCTCCAAAGATAACCTCCTTTCAGCAAAGTCGATTTCTTTTGCAATCATGCCGATAGCCCAGGTTAGGAAGGAGTCAATTGTAGATCCCTTTTGAGGTTTTGGGGATGCTACCTTACTCTCCTGCAGTTTGCGTCTTCCCATATTGTGGCCCTGGGCTCTAAAAGCCTTGGTACACCTCTATGAAAATAAGAATGAGATTATGAGGAGGGCAGGCCCACCTATTAGCTTATACCTTACATCAAAACATACATTGTAAAATAAGGCGGGAGCCAACACCAAGAGGGCAGGCCCAGCCCAGCCTCCTTCGAGCTCCGACAGTCGTGGATGGCTCTGCCCTTGGCCAGGCTTTTCCCAGGTGCACCCCGCACGCTTTCTGCGCAGCGGTGTGCCCCCTCGTGCTTTATAGTGCTCATTGGAAATGGCAAGTGGGAGCAGGTGATGTTGAAAATGGCCGCTTTCTGGGGCTACAAAGCAGTCTGGGGTATGTAGTCCCTTGTAGCAGAGTTTAGTGCTTTCCGCCCAGCGGTGTGCTCCCTCGGGCGTTATAGCGCTTGTTGGAAATGGCTATTGGGAGCAGGTGATGTTGAAAATGGCTGCCTCCTGGGGCCACAAACAGTCTGGGATATGTAGTCCCTTGTAGCAGAGTTTAGCGCTTCCCTAAACCTCATAATACGGTACCCATTTTAGCCCAAGTGGGCATAACAGATATCATAGCTCCTTCGCATCTTCTCCCATCAACCTTCAGCAGACAATTTGTCCAAATTCAAGTCACCAGGGGCTTTGTTGTTAAGTAGGATGATATCGTCTGATTCTAGTAATCTTGGTTTCTTTTCCCTGTCTCCACCTCTTTGTGTCTGGATAACCACCAACATGGGCGGCACCCGCCTACTGTAACAGCACAGGACAAACGAAGGTACCTGTGGACTCCTTTTGTATTAATGTTTTGTCCTTCTAATACTAACTTAGATTATACTTAGTCAGGCAATTATTTCTTAGCTGTATTATTATTTGGTTAGTTGTTGCACATGCACAACTTGTATTTTCTCTTAGGAACGCCTTGCTGGTTGAGCCAGTTTCACAAGTTGAACCTATAAAACAGTATATCTTTGTTAGTTTTATTGTTTGCAGCATTAGGTTTATGGGCTCTCACTCTGTAGTTTAACACTCCGAATCCCGGCACGTATTCTCTGGTCTCAGAGGTTCAGGAACAGAGCAGCGCTGAAGTGTATGGAGGCACAATCAGGCACAATACTATAGGAAGACTGACCCAGTGAAATAACTTTACCCAGCAATCCCCTGTCCAGCTAGTGAGAACCATGCAAGGACTGTGCACGCCTCTAAAAAGAGCATCATACATTTTGTAAAATGTGCGTATACAAGTGCAGATGAAAAGCTTCACTGAAAACGGCAAAGCATGCTGACTGGGACATAGGAGTAATCTGTAAGCGAGAGGTAAGTATAACATTATTGAAGTGGCTGGGTATCCATACTGACGCATTGTAAAAGCTAACAAAGTGATCTACAGCGGATGTATGGAAAAGTATTAAAGTCAAAGTGTAGTGGTTTAGCATTGTCAGAAATGGTACTAGGCGCTAATTGGAGAATTATGGAAAAAACAAGGAGTGCTTATTATGACATGAGGGAGGCTGTTAATTGTTTTTGGCAGGGTTGGGATTTTCGTTCATTATATGGCAGGTTTCCATTCACCGCCAATGGGGGCATTCTGTTCACCGCCGCCACGGCGGTCGGTGGTGTTACCCGCCGTGTTAATAATGATCGCCAAAGTCTTTAAGCCATATGGGTGGTTTCCTTTCTCTCACTCCATCCTTTGTTCGCCCTTCTTTCACAACATCTGTTCTCTCCTTACAGACACTTAAACTACATTTCTTAGTGATTGATCCTACTTCCCTTAAGTCTTCCAGTATTTCTACGGTTATGTCATTGGTTGTTGCACTTGAATCTGTGTCCCCATGAGTACCTTCCATGTTACTTTCAACCTTGAATCTCAGCCATTGAAAATCCCCTTTGGATCTACAGCCATCCCGTTTCCTTACTTGCTTTAGCCACTCGTTTCATATTCCATACTGTCCCACTTCTTACTCTAACCACATTATTCAACACTTCCACCACTTCCACTGGTTCATAGAATTGACTTTGTCCTTATACCGGGTTTCTTTATTCTTATCCAGTTACCACCCTCAATAATGACATGGTTTTATTACATGTTGTTCGTCATAACGCTTTTTCATTTCAACATGGTTCTCAACCATCCTATGCTGAAGTGCCTCATGTGACCATTGTTCCACACATAAATCTTATTTCCAAATCAAATTATACTTTGATCTGGGTTTCCGTCCTCTCATTAACATGAAAGGTGATAACCCTGTGACATTATTCCTCATTACTTTATAAGCCCACAGAGCTTTGAGCACTTACAACTCCCAGTCTACCTCATTAGCCATTGCTGATTGAATACCTACCATTACAACCCGGTTGAACCTCTCAACCTCATTGTTACCTCTTACGTTACCTGTTGCGAATTACACCGTTGCGTTCGGCAAGAATGTCTCCTTGAGCAAGTCGGGTCCCATGAGAAAGAATTTACTACAGCTACACACATATTTCTAGCTTCTGGAAAAGTACAGCGTGGTGTCCTTCGGGAAAGCAGAACATTGCACGTTAGAAAACACAATTATTATGAGAACAGGCAGCTAGGCCCAGACCCTTGCTAACTAAGGCCTAGTGATTAACTTAGCAAAGCCCTAATACATAACTCTTAATGCTAATACAAAATCATACATTAGTACATTTTTTATTCCTTATTAGTCAGTTTCATTAATCATCGTATACATTGGTGGCCACTCCCCATGGGCACATTTCAAACGCGTACATTATTTTTCTACTAGGTTAACATATCTTCTATGCTGCTTCATTACACATTATATTGCAAGCTTTTCATGTTAATGTTAATTTTAAAAGTCACACTCCAACACGGACAACGCTGCTGCAACATCATGAAGGTATGCCAAAGTAGAATGGGCTGCTATGACTTTGAACTTCACCTGAATGGATTGTACCACTAACACAGCAAAGCAAGCACTGGAGATGTTATCCTGCTGAAAGAAGAGTACATTGAGGCTACTCAGTGACACTTGACCCCACAACTCACCTACCCAAGTCAACCAAAGTCCAGAAGCAGGCTTGCAATGCCTCTGGAGCCTGCATCAAGTCTGTGTGGCAGCCTCCTGTGCTACCTTCTGTGCACTTGACCTGACTGCCACTGCACTCTCAGCCGGCACTTCTCCTCCTGAAGAGGAAGCTCATGCAGTTCCCTGCTTGGCTCCAGAGCAGACAAATCTCCACAGTGGTGAAATAGGAACAGTTACTTCAAAGAGTAATCGTGTACAAACTCAAGACAATGGGTAACACTTCCTGTCCCGGATACTTGCCCGAAACAGAACTTAAACCTGGGAGATGGGAGAGAATGAGGAGAGGAGGGATTACTAACCTCAACTATAGCTTTTCTGCACTCATGAAGCATCCATATCTATGACCTGTAGCCTACAGATTTCAGTTTTGTGTTTTGAATGTGCTTTCTCTAAAAAAAAGGCAAGCACTGGGATGGGCAGATCGTGACTGATTGTTCAGTTCTGAGCTTGAGGCAACTCCACTGTACTACCCTGAGAAGACTGTGGCTGCTCGACATCACTACCGGAGAGAGTCGACTGCTGAAGGGATTGTAGTTGGCCCACTTTGCAGAGTCTTAGGGGCATATTTATACTCTGCTTGCGCCGAATTTGCGTCATTTTATTTTAAGCAAATCCGGCCCAAACCTAACTCCATATTTATACTTTGGCGCTAGACCCGTCCAGTGCCAAATTTATGGAGTTAGAGTCATGTTTTTA
Source organism: Pleurodeles waltl (assembly GCF_031143425.1). Lineage (NCBI taxonomy): Eukaryota > Metazoa > Chordata > Amphibia > Caudata > Salamandridae > Pleurodeles > Pleurodeles waltl. The sequence continues at coordinate 1,285,592,682 of NC_090440.1, forward strand.
CTGTGGAAACCTACCTTGCATTAATGAGATGCAAGGTAGGCGTTCCAGGGCAAAAAATTACTCTAAGGCCTTTCCGCCTTATTTATACTCCCGCACGGGAGGGCCTTAAAAAATGACTCTAAACCGTTTTAGAGTCATTTTTTAACGCCAGGGTCAGGGCAGGCGTTAAGGGACCTGTGGACTCATTTCCAAGGTCTCTGACCATGGAAGCAGTCCACAGGTGCCCTTCCCTGCCCCCAGGGACACCCCCTGCCACCCTCGCCCACCCCTGGAGGACACCCATGGATGGGGGGGTACCATCTACGCTAAGTAGAGGTAAATAGAGGTAAGTATTATTTTATTTACGTAGAAGTGGAATGGGGGGCCTAACTTGGGCCCCCCTACATGCCACTGTGCCCAATGGCCATGCCCAAGGGACAGAGGTTCCCTGGGCATGCCCATTGGGCAGGGGGGCATGACTCCTGTCTTTGCTAAGACAGGAGTAATTTCCATGGGGGTTGTGCGTCAAAGAATTACGCTAGTCAGGTTAGAGACAATATTTTTGACTCTAACCTGACTTGCACCATTCTTTGGCGCACAACCCCCAGTCCTCCCTTCGCCTACGCTGCCGTCATTTATTTTGACGCTACCCAGGCCACAGAGCCGGCTACCGTCATTCCATAAGTAAGGTGCCCGGCTGGCGCGTTGGAATGGCGGTAGCCCGCGTTAACCTTTTTGACGCAAATCTGCGCTAGCGCGGGTTTGCACCTAAAAGTATAAATATGGGCCTTAGAGGGATGGCCACCAGGATATCAAGGGCAAACAATCTAATCCCTCACCAGTGTGGCCCAGTAGCCTGTGTTTGTCCTACGACCTCACGAACAGGATCTAACACTTGTGGTGTGGACAGTTCCAGTCAACCTGGAAGATGAGTTTGTTCGATTAGAAGAAGCGCCCTGCTTTCTGAGAAACCCGCCCTCAATATCTCAGAATCTTTCTTTGAGATGGACATGCTACTAGAACGTATGGAAAAATGTGGCATTAAAAAAAAACCTTTCAGTTAAGAACCAAGATAAGCAAGATAACTAAAAAAAAACAGCTTTGGCGTGGTCAACTTTGCAGATTTTTCTCAGTGTTTTTGCTTGAAGACAGAGGATGTGACAAGATCATTGCATCTGATCTAGTGTAGCACTTATCTGCAACAGCCAACAAAGTTGTCCCACTGGAAGTATTTTTTCTCTACAAAAGTTTTTAGATTCAAGATATACACTTGTAGTGAGTGGGACCAATGTGTATCCAAATGGGAACCCATCTCGGGCCAATACCGGAGGGTAGTGTGGATCTCAGAAAACCATGTGGTTTTTTTTTCCGAAAATGCTCATGCTGCTTTTGTCCAGTGCAATCATGTGAGGTGATTTGTTTTCTTTATAACCGGTGATGCCTTAAGGCTCTTGTGACTTTTGTATTACTGATTGATTGATTGAAATTCCTTTATTTCGATTATTAAAAAAAATAAAAATAAAAGTACAAAACATTACAATTTACATTCTTCAATATGATGAACAATCAGACATGTTAAAAACCTTAAAACGTTAAAAAGAAACAAGGCCATAACCCGACCACAGGTTTTTAAATAGAAAAAGTAATAAAAATCTAAGGCCTAAAGTTCATAATCTTATTCCAACGTATGGCATTTTTAAAAAAGTTAGAAACTGCCCCTGCAACCCTGAAATCATTCAGCAGTTGTAAATATAAGAAAGCAGTGCGATAGTGATAAAAACCCTTGATTTTAAGAATTGGCAGAAGAAATATTCTTCTAAAAGAATCATAAAAATGACAGAACATGGCCAAGTGTTCTAAGGTCTGGAGCGAAGCGTTGTCACATGGGCACATTTTTATTTCAGATGGCTCATATTGGCCAGGCGGAAAACATAAGTTGCAATTGATGGAACATAGTCTGAACCTAGTGAGAAGGACTCTTTCCCATGGGTTTCTAACAAAGGAAAGATAGGGTTCTGGGCCAAGAGTAGTATTTAAAATCATCAGGGCCCTGGCTGACTTACTACCCAAGGCAGCGCTTTCTCTACTTTCACTGAACTGCGTTAATAGCAGTTCCTTCACTGTCTTTTTGTCAGCCTGTTTCAATGCTTCAGGATTAAAAAATAATGTTGGGCGCTGCGCCGATAAGGCTAAAGATGTAATATAGTTAAGACATGGTATTTTAAGGCCTAAGTCACAACTGAGGTAGTCCTCAATGACTTCCCTGTTAAAAGTTGCCATATCCCCAATCCAGACAGAGATCCACAACAACATTGATGCACTTTAAGCATGACCTTCCGCAAAGACCATACCCAACTCCTCATGCATAAACCAGCTTGAGCTAGCCGGTCCCACACCCAATAGCTTTCTGAAAAAAACAATTTTCTTCACACTGAATAAATATACAGTTGGAGTACCCTCTGATATCAGCACAATATATTAGTACAGGTAAACATTTCATCTTGTAGATCTGCAGCAGTGGTAAAACAGGCTTGCTCCCGACTAAACGAGCAAATCTAAAGAGCACCCCACATGACTGGTCAAAGCACAGACAGCAGTTTGTGAGAGATTTGTTCCACGTAGAGTGCTCATCAAAGGTGACACCCAGATATGAAAAGGAGGTTACCCTTGTTACCACCTGTCCTTAATTAAGATTGGTCTGAGTTTTGGGTTCCGCTTCCCACAACCCATAAAATGTGTCTTAGAAGTGTTAACAACCAGTTGCAGGTCACCTATAAAATAAACAAACAGATCCACCAGAACTTTAAGACCATTCAGTGTGCGAAAAGGGATGACAGCGTCATCTGCATATAATAAAGAGGGGACAGGATTATATTTTACTTTAAAACAATCTTTGCCAGGGGTAACTAGATGTGAATTCAGGCCACTGATATATAATAGGATTGATGTCATAACACACCCCTGCCTGACTCCCCTAGCTAGATTAAAGACATCAGAGCATTCCCCTGCCCTTTTAATCTAACTGAGGCATTAACGTCTTGGTGGACAGCCCAAAGGAAATTTACCAAAGGTTGGGGCAGCCTAAGACCTTCCAGGAGTGACCATAGCTTTGATCGAACAACGCTATAAAAAGCACAGCTCAGGTCCATAAAGGCCAGGTAGACAGCGCCTTTCTTTGCTACCACATATTTCCCCACCAATAGATTAAGATTAAGGCACTGTTCCATTCTCCCTATGCCCTCTCTAAAACCATATTGGGCCGGGCAGATAATATTATTTACTTGGATCCATTCTGCGATACGAAGAGACATTGCTTCCTAAGTTTTATTGCCTCCTTGTAAGCAGCCCTAGCTTCACTGATAGAGTGAGGGTTCCTTGGGTGATCCTTAAGGACTTCGTGGAGGCATTTACTGGCAATATGGCAATTCTTATCAAACCATCCATCTTTTTGGTCTTTTAACGGTCCTTGAAGATCCAACAAAATGGATCTGAGGCTGCTATTCAGTGACTGAAAATCACCCTGAATGACCACTGGTGGGGCCTCAAATAGTAAGAGGGAGCTAGAAAACACATTCCTGCATCTCTTAACCTCCACCAATAGGATGGGGATCGAAACTTTCCGCCAGCCCAAACACAACTGGAGTCAAGTTCACAGTCCTAGTGGGGGTGTAACCATTCTAGCTTCTATGGCATTATGGCCACTAAACAGTTGGTTGTGGTTCAGCCCCTAGGCAAAACACTCAGCAAAACTATTAGAAATACAAATATAATCAATTACAGTCCCTTTTCCCAACCCGACAAAAGTGGGTTTGAATAAGTCTCTGCTTGCCACTCTCTCCAGCATATTACAGAGTCCGGCACGTCTCACTTCAGTCACCAGCAGTTTACCTCTAGGGTCCAGGGGTTCTGCCGGCGATACCCAAGCATCCATAAGGAAAGGATCTACACCCAAAGGGGCCATTCCTATCTTGGTATTAAAATATCCTGCTAAAAGGACATTAAAACACCCCAACTTAGGGGCCACCCTCTTTTCCAGATCAGAAGTGCTTAAAATAGAGACCTGATCTGACACCCGAGTAAAAAACTGAGTTATAAAAATTTACAACAAAGAAATTAAACTTTTCAGAAACCACAACCCAAGATATCTGTATACCACTGTGCCTAAGAGGGATTGGAACAACTCGCAGCTGTGCAGTTGCTCGAAATAATAGAGCCAAACCACCACCAGCTCTTGACCCTTGTGAAGGAGTTGCTAATACAACATGGGTCTCAAAACTCTCTACAGAAAACAGCTCCTGTGCCCATGTTTCTTGAAGTAATATGATGTCATACTCTGAGATGAACGTAATCCACTGAGGGTTGGACAGTTTATTTCCCAGACCCGCACAGTTCCATGAAAGGAAACTTAGTTTCCTGGATGCGCATGCAGAAATACCCTCCTGAGGAGCGCAACCATCTGGCTTAACCCCAGCCGGAACCCCTATGGGCACAGTGATAGTTTGTCAATCTAATTCATCAAGATCAGAACCTATTTCTGGTGGATATCGTTGGAGCAGAGCACAGCCCTAATCTCTGCTCCGGATAATTAAAACCCCTAGCTAATGATGAGTGGTGGGCTTATAGAAAAATCCTAAGGGCAGAATTCTAATGCTCGGTCCCATCATAGAAGGTTGCCTGGCAGTGAAAATCAACCTGCCCGCCATATCCGGGGTTCTACAATTAATCACCACACATCTCCCTCAATGGACTTATTTGTAGGACCAGTCCACTCAACTCTTCGCACAAATAGTATATTCCTAGATTCCATGGGGTGAAAAGTAGTGTTTTGGCTCAGCCAGTGACATACCTTGTTCTGCAGGTTTTCAGTTGACTCACTGTGGGGAAACTCAAGGGGAGGGACACCAGCTAATACTGCCACGTATGGGCAGCACTCAGGTGGCAGATTCAGACGAGGCAGTCTTCTGGATAGTGCAAATCGAGCAACCTTACCCCCGTTATTTCTAGGGACCCCCTCTATGGATTGCCCCTGAATCACTATTTCCCTCCCAACTTCACCAAACAGGGGTCCCTTATAATACCTAATGAGGAGCCCACAGCACAAGATTGTGAGGGTTGAACGTTAGAAGGAGCTGAAGGCAGGGCTCCTGAGAGAGGACGGCCCCCCTCCCTAAACTCTAGATTACTAACGGCTTCTCCCTGCAGGCGACTATCCTCACATCTTCTTTCCTCCAGCACCGGGGACCCATGAGTGGTCAGCGCGGGATCTGGCCTATTCAAAGTGGAGATCAGTGTCTCCAGTTTGGATAACCTTTCTAGGACTGGAGCCAGACACTGCTCGATAATGTTTTGAAATTTATCCAGTAAAAGATCCCAGCCTGGCAACCAACCGGGATCCCCACCTTGCTGCTCATAAAAGCTCTTTGCTCTGGCTGCTTGGGCTGTCGCTTCCCTTTAACTGGCGGAGCACTCTTTTTGGTTATAGATGGGGTCTGACCTAAAGAGTCCACGAAGTACTCCCTCCCAGCTACTACCTCTCTTGGGTGGAGTCATCGGGGTGTCCCAAGGGCAAAATATCTGAGGACCCTATTGAGTAGTGGAGGGAAAGTGGGACCATGGAAGGACCCTCAAGTGGCCTGCCACTCGGGCCCTCCCCCGGCTCCAAAGATAACCTCCTTTCAGCCAAGTCGATTTCTTTTGCAATCATGCCGATAGCCCAGGTTAGGAAGGAGTCAATTGTAGATCCCTTTTGAGGTTTTGGGGATGCTACCTTACTCTCCTGCAGTTTGCGTCTTCCCATATTGTGGCCCTGGGCTCTAAAAGCCTTGGTACACCTCTATGAAAATAAGAATGAGATTATGAGGAGGGCAGGCCCACCTATTAGCTTATACCTTACATCAAAACATACATTGTAAAATAAGGCGGGAGCCAACACCAAGAGGGCAGGCCCAGCCCAGCCCAGCCTCCTTCGAGCTCCGACAGTCGTGGATGGCTCTGCCCTTGGCCAGGCTTTTTCCAGGTGCACCCCGCACGCTTTCTGCGCAGCGGTGTGCCCCCTCGTGCTTTATAGTGCTCATTGGAAATGGCAAGTGGGAGCAGGTGATGTTGAAAATGGCCGCTTTCTGCGGCTACAAAGCAGTCTGGGGTATGTAGTCCCTTGTAGCAGAGTTTAGTGCTTTCCGCCCAGCGGTGTGCTCCCTCGGGCGTTATAGCGCTTGTTGGAAATGGCTATTGGGAGCAGGTGATGTTGAAAATGGCTGCCTCCTGGGGCCACAAACAGTCTGGGATATGTAGTCCCTTGTAGCAGAGTTTAGCGCTTCCCTAAACCTCATAATACAGTACCCATTTTAGCCCAAGTGGGCATATCAGATATCATAGCTCCTTCGCATCTTCTCCCATCAACCTTCAGCATACAATTTGTCCAAATTCAAGTCACCAGGGGCTTTGTTGTTAAGTAGGATGATATCGTCTGATTCTAGTAATCTTGGTTTCTTTTCCCTGTCTCCACCTCTTTGTGTCTGGATAACCACCAACATGGGCGGCACCCGCCTACTGTAACAGCACAGGACAAACGAAGGTACCTGTGGACTCCTTTTGTATTAATGTTTTGTCCTTCTAATACTAACTTAGATTATACTTAGTCAGGCAATTATTTCTTAGCTGTATTATTATTTGGTTAGTTGTTGCACATGCACAACTTGTATTTTCTCTTAGGAACGCCTTGCTGGTTGAGCCAGTTTCACAAGTTGAACCTATAAAACAGTATATCTTTGTTAGTTTTATTGTTTGCAGCATTAGGTTTATGGGCTCTCACTTTGTAGTTTAACACTCCGAATCCCGGCACGTATTCTCTGGTCTCAGAGGTTCAGGAACAGAGCAGCGCTGAAGTGTATGGAGGCACAATCAGGCACAATACTATAGGAAGACTGACCCAGTGAAATAACTTTACCCAGCAATCCCCTGTCCAGCTAGTGAGAACCATGCAAGGACTGTGCACGCCTCTAAAAAGAGCATCATACATTTTGTAAAATGTGCGTATACAAGTGCAGATGAAAAGCTTCACTGAAAACGGCAAAGCATGCTGACTGGGACATAGGAGTAATCTGTAAGCGAGAGGTAAGTATAACATTATTGAAGTGGCTGGGTATCCATACTGACGCATTGTAAAAGCTAACAAAGTGATCTACAGCGGATGTATGGAAAAGTATTAAAGTCAAAGTGTAGTGGTTTAGCATTGTCAGAAATGGTACTAGGCGCTAGTTGGAGAATTATGGAAAAAACAAGGAGTGCTTATTATGACATGAGGGAGGCTGTTAATTGAGACAGTGAGAAACACAAGTATATTGTTTGTTTCTCCTTTTTAGTTTTTAGTACCCTCTACCCCTTCAGGAATCCCTGTGAGGAGGATTTGTTTTAAAGTTTTGCGGCCAGATGTACGAATATTTATTATAGAAATTTCCAAATACCATTTATTTCCGAATTGCTTTTGATAATCACTGTTCTTAATGTATGAAAGTTTTATTTTTAAATATGGGAATCCTAGTGGGTCGCAAATTGACCTGACTCACGAATATTATTGAGGTAGGTCCCGTTTTGCAACCCCTTAGGAATGATAGCCATCGCAGGGATGGTGGCCTCCTTGTATCAGCAGACCACTATACCACCATATCTCTGATTGCATTTTTAATAAAACAACTTGTTTTTTATTGCAACCAATTTCCCCTACAGGAAACAGGAATGCGTTTAAAAAATATATATATTTTTTTGTTTTTTAAGTTGACGCATTGGTCCCGTGAACCACTGCCTCCTCTTAGACCAACTTTTTTTTTAAAACATTCCTAGCAGAGGGAATAGTGTCTCAGGTGACACCTTCCTGTTTGCAAATGCATCACAGCTACACTTCTGTAGCTGGTAAAGTAAATGGGCTCTAGTGGCAAAACATTAATACATACCATTCTCATTCGATATTTGGAAGGAATGCCCTAAACATGTTGCTCCCCTGAAACTGAGTTAGGTTGCAATTCAGTAACTTTTTACAAATTCACAATTTGATTTTTTTACATTAGAAAAAGCATTTTTGGGATCAGAAATGGCCCGATTCTGCCTCAGTTATGAACCAGGAGGAAAGGGTAAGACACTGAGATACTAGTTCAGAGTAGGGCCAACAGCAGCCTCTGATTGTCACAAAACAACTTCTTTGTAATTCTAACAGGGGCGGCTCCTCCACTATGGCGGAGGAGCGTCACCCCCACTCCACACCAGCAGCAGAGCAGTAGCTGCAAAACTTTTACAGTAAAACCATGCTAAACTATGCTTATTATGGTTTTACGGTAAAAGTTGCGGGCCATGAGGTGTGACAGGGACGGAGGGGGAGTGCTCAATGTGCATGTATGTTTGGCTGGCCGTCTCAGGCCGGCCAAAACACATGTGCTCTAGACTCTCTCCAAACCTGCAATGTGTTGCGGCATGAGAGAGCAGGCAGACTCTCATTCTGCCTCGGAGCACTCTGGGTGGGCACTCCGTCCAATCCTAATGCATGCCAGCAGCATAAAAGCACTGTTAGAATTGGATGCAGGGCAGGCAAGGCCTTGTGACTAAAGCTGAAACTTCTTATAGCGTTTCTGCTAGAGATTTCTCGCCACAGATTCCTCGCCTCAAGTATCAGACTGGATTCAACAACTTTTCAGCAGTAGCTGATGCCATGCATCTCTACACTGACCCTGTTCCGCTCTAGAAATTAAGTGTGGTGGCATTATGCCGCTACTCATGCACGCTGACGTCAGTTCCATTTTTTCCATGCCACCAGATGTGGATCCGGAGCTACATCTCATCTGTTTGAGACCCTTATCTCAATCAACACAAATGTTTCACATTGTGCGAGGGAAATGTTACCTACCAAATCCACAGGTTTTAAGCCTTGTAAGGACTGTCACAAACAAATGTATGTGGCAGATCCTCACTAAATTTTCCAGTGGTGCCCGGGGTCAAGACACAACTTTAAGGCCTCCATCATTCATTGCACCAGTGATTCTGAAAGCCATCTGAGACTGCAAGGCAAAACTCTACATTGCCAAGCACTGGATGACTCTGCCACAAGACTTGGTCCAAGTTGAAAGTTCAGTTCCTGTCCTGTCAAGATCCAGAATTCACAGAAGTCATTTAAGGGGTCGGTCTTCCTCTTAAGCCAACTCTTTGGGTAAGTTGAAGAAAAAAACAGAAGAAATCTAAGCAGAATTCGGCTTCTTCCTGCCACTCACACTCTCCTGAGAAGGCACAGAGGTGGCACCATACTCGTTCTCAATAGTGTTGGACTTGTGAGCCGATCTGTTCTGTCACAACCCAAATTTCTGGGGCCGTCTGACACTCATAACCATTCTGGAGATGTCTGCGCTGCATAGCTCTGGCATTTCTGATCCTTGTTGATTCCCTCTGGCACGCCGTGCAAGCCTAACAGATCTGATAGTTTCTCAACACCACTGAGGGTCCACTTTCTCTACTTGATAGGCCTCCACGACGACAACAGCAGACTCTGCATTCCCTGTTCAGCAAGGATTTGATAATGGTTACAGTGTGGGTGATAGGGCTGGCCATCCTTATAATGGGAGAATTGGTATGACGAGCTGCAGGAGGCTAGTGGCATTGATCCTACCCATAAGTTTTGACTCCTCTCACCCCCTTCCCTTGCCACTAAGAAGAGTGCCTTTTACGCTTTGGATATATGTAGGGTGGCCAAAGTCCTTTCCCTCAAGGTCTCTACCTTGGAGGTCATGACCAATGTACTGACAGAGGTCCTTCAGCTGAGGCTACTGAGTCTCTTTTATCATCTAAGAAGGCCCTTGAAAACACATTGTAAATGGGCATGGGTTAAACCTTGCTCTGATCCAATGGCCAACCTTCAAATTGAATGATGGCACAGCCCTGCTCCAAAGAACCCAGCATTTATATCTCTGCACCCCTCACCTGAAAGCTTGGTGGTGCAGGCATCTGCAAGCACAACCAATGCTAACACCTTTCTGACTACTCCCCCACCCTGGGAGATGAAACAGGTAGAGACATTCAGGAAGAGAGTATTTTCATCCACCAGCTTGGCTCTCAGGTCTGTGAATGCCAGATGCCTGCTGAGGCTCTATTCTCATGCCCTTTGGAACTCGATGACTCAAGTCCTTCCAGGTGTCCCTGATGATCACTGACTGGTCCTTACCCAGCCATTCAGGGCAGTTGAAATGTGGACAAGTTGACTATTTGTTGTGACTTGTACATCACCAATTCCATTGGGTGGCTAATTAGCACCAGTGTCATCATTCGCCTCCTCTCTTGGCTTCGATCCACCGTTTATTAGGTGATGTACAGTTGTCCCTCTTTGGTATGCCGTTCGACGGAACTCACCTGTTTTAGGACAAGGCAAACACTGTTTTCAAGCATTTTAAGGAGAGCATGACTACAGCATGCTCCCTGGGCCTATCTACCCCACCTCGCCATCTGCATCAGCCTTCTGGTTCCTTTAATGGCTAGGGCAGAAGTATCCTATGCCATCAGCTAATCCTGCCATAGCATAGTGTCCAGCTGTTTGTGATTGTGGCCATGGTGGCAACTGCTCCTATGGTTTAAGGTCAACAAACCGCACAGTCACCTGTAGGATGTAACAAATATTGCCAGCTAGGCAGGCCATATCATCCTTGAGGTGGGTCCTGCAAATTGTTTGGAAGGACTATGCCCTACCCCTCCTTTCCCCACCACCACCTTTTCCACCACTCCCCCCAACGACTGAAAGAGGACTGTCTTTCCAGTTTTTGGCAGGAAATGCAAACCCTTTTGGCCAAAGGGGCTATCAAGAGGGTGCCCGTGCTAGACATAGGACCTGGGTGTTATTCCAGCACCTTTCTGGCACCCAAGAAGGACGCCGTCCCTAGGCCTATTTTGGACCTATGCCCTCTCAACATCTTCCTCTAAAAGGAATGATTCAAAATGCTTACACTAGCCCAGGTCTTTTCTGCCCTTGAGACTGGATGGACCAGCAGGTCGTCTATTTCCATATACCCATCCTGTAAGCCAATTGGCACTATCAGCAGTTTGTGGTGGGACACTAGCATTTTCAGCTTGTGGTGTTCCCCTTTGGTCTCACCAGTTCCCCTTGGTTTTTGTGAGAGTGATAGCCATGGTAGCAGCACATCTTTAAAGGTCGGGTGCCAGTCTTCCCCTACCTTGATGACTGGCTGTTGAATGTGGGCTCACCCAAGGTGGTCGTCAGTTTATTAATAATGTGCCAAAGTCACACCTGACACCTTCTCAGATGCTGCCTTTCATCTGAGCCATTTTTAACATTGTTCAGTTTCATGTCTTTCCTCTGCCTTTTTGCCTTTCAGTGAGCTTGAATCTGAAACTGCTGGGACTGATGGCCTCCTGCATCTTGATGGCTGAGCACAAAATATAGCATTGGAGGGCTCTGCAGTGGGATTTGAAGTCCCAGTGGGCCCAACATCAAGTGGACCTCTCTGACCATGGTCAGATTTTGGTACAAACTGAAAATGATCTGCAGTGGTCATCTGGACTGTGATTGGGTTAGTGGCAAACCCTTCTCTCTTCTCCACCCAGAGCTGCCCGTGGTGACCAATGATAGGTTAGTCATCTAGGAGAGGTCAAGATCAGAGGCCTTCTGGTCTCCAGTGGAGTCCCGGTTCCATATCAACCTTATGGAGCTGAAATTCATACACTTGACGTTGAAAGGGTTCTGTACATCCATAAAGAGGAGGTAGGCACAGTGCCTATGGACAACACCACTGCCATGTGGTACTACAGCACGCAGGGCCATGTGGAGTCATGGACTCTGTGCCATGAGGCCCTGTGTCTCTGGAAATGGCTGGCCCATGAATGAATTTTCCTGGTGGTGAACCACCTGGCAGGATCATTGAATGTCAGGATGGACATGCAAAGCCATCGGCGTCTAATGAATCATGAGTGGCAGATACACCAAGAGGTGGTGCAAGGCCTTCTCTGTGAATGAGGAGAACCTAGGTTCAATCTGTTCATCACCAAGAATGTCTAGTGTGCACTTTGGTGTGTTGGAGTTTCCAAAGCATCTCTTGCTCTGAGACATGTTATGCCTCAAGTGGAAATCAGAACTCCTGTGTGCCTTTCAGCCAATACCACTCTTCCCTCCCCAGAGTTCTCAAGAAAACAAAGACCATCTGGGACATCCTAGTGGCCCCAGACTGGGCACAGAGATTATACTCTACAGAACTCCTGCTCTTGAGCATCTGCCCTCCAATCATGCTATCCCTCCAGTAGGATCTGCTGGTTCAGAAGCAGGACAGAGTTCTGCATCTGCATCTTCGCAATCTCCACCTTCATGCTTGGCGTTTGAGCAGCAACAGCTTAACACCTTCACACTTCCTCCGGAGGTGGTTGATGGCATCTTGGCAGCCAGGTGTCCCTTGACAAAAGTGTATATCTTGCTATTGGGACTGATTTGTGCTTTGGTGGGGTACTTAGCAGTGCTTTCCCCAGATGGAATGTATGACAATAACCATTAAACACGCTACATTGAGGAGACGTGTTTCCAAATTTTGTATTTGAGAAAATCTCAAACATCCACATATAAAGACGGAGGAATTTATTCTTTGTTTAACTTGACCAAACGGAGGAGAAATCTAATCATCCTTGAAGTAAAGACAGTCTATAAGTAAGGTCAGAGAAACAGGTGGTGTTTAAAGAAGAGGACTAAGCTTTTTTGTTATACCAATTAGATATGCGTTTTGAATCAGAATCTGAATGGAGCAAATTTTAATACAATCCGCCTGAAGTGGAACATAGCGGTATTCAGTAGTTGGATTTTAACATGGGAGAACTTATGTTGTTTTTGATCCAGAGGAAGGTGGCAGAATATCAGGATAACCACTGAAAGGCATCAACACCATTTTTCAATCTGAATCTGTTGTGACATCTGGATACTATGGAATATTTACTGTGAACTTGATGTTGTATCTGGTTGAATGAAATCGCAGATCGGTACCACTGGATTGCTGTACCTTATGGTTTTTAAAAGTATTTTCTCCCTTTATGTATTATTTGAGGCCATGATATTTTATTTTTTAAAGTTTTTTTTTTTCAATCTTTTGCACCGTATTGTGTGGGGAGTTTTTCACACTTTACATATTGCATTCATTGCTGAAGAACTAGCAATAGTTTAACTGTACTTTTTCTCACTTCTAATGACATACTAACTCAGACTAGACAATAAATCGATTATGTGCAATTTTCTTGTATATTCTCTTGTATTGTTGCAGCACTGGTTTTGTGAATATTTATGGCTTATCTGTGAAATGTGGGTGAAGTGCTATAGTATGGTTTTGAGATAATGATATATGTTTCGCTTTTCAGGGGGAGATTGTTTGATTTTCGTGCTCTGCAGTTAGACCACCTTTAGGAAAGTTATCTGGAGGTTTGTTGTTTTTTGTCCCTATCCTATCAAGGCCTTGCTCTAAGCAGTGAAAGATTACCTTCGGCCTTTTTGGGATTGCCCGATCAGCCCAATTTGTTAAGGTCTCCAGCTGTTATACACTTCTTGAAAGATTTACAATTATTTCCTTCCTCTCACTTTGTCATACCACATAACTTAGCCTTCACATTTCTGAAGTGCACTCCATTTGAGGCACTTCACAGCTGTTCATTGCAGCTCCTCACTCTCAAGAGAGTGTTCCTCGTCACCATAACATTAGTATGGCTTTGGAGTGAGTTTCAAGTTCTCTGTGTCTACTCACCATACACCATTTTCTTCCCAGATAAGCTAGTTTTGGGGACACTGGCCTCTTTTTTTGCCTAACACTGTGGTGCTGTTCCACCTTAGTCAAACCATCACCTTGCTGGAGTTCTAAGCTCCATCTAACACCTCTGAGGAGCAGAAAAGATTCCTTCGCTTGGACCCCAAGAGAGTGCTGAGCTTTTACATAGATTGCAGCAAAGAACATCTTGTGGACAATATACTCTTTGCGGTGTTCTCTGAAGCGAAAAAGCAAGGCTGTGCAGAGTGAACCATCTCCCGATGGATTGTGAGCTGCATTAAGATCTGCTATGCAATGGCTAAAACAAATTCTCCAGAATGACTCTTTGCACATCCTACTAGGGCCAAAGCTGGTTTGAGTGCTTTAGCATGCAGAGTACCTATCCTAGACACTTGCCAGGCAGCTATTTGGGTGTCCCTCCATATGGTCCTGAATCCCAAGGGTAGGTCGCTCCCCCTGCCGCTGCAGCTCCTCCAGGTTCCTGAGTTCCTGAGACCCACCCCACAGTAAGTACCCCCCACCTCCCAGCCCCTCGTTCTGCCCCGCGCTACTCACCCTCTCTCCTGCTTCTTTTCCTCTTTTCTTCTTCTCTGTTCTTCCTCCTCTCTCCTCGTCTGTATTCTTCTTCTGTACTCCTCTTCTCCCCGTTATTCTCTCCTCTTCTCTTCTTCCTCATCTTCTGCTGTGGTCTTCTGCACTCTGTTTCTTCGTTTTTTGTATCTTCCTCCGTGTTCTTCTGTGTTCTTCTGTGTTCCTCTGTCTTCTTCTGTCTTCCTCTGTGTTCTTCTGTCTTCCTCTGTGTTCTTCTGTCTTCCTCTCTGTTCTTCTGTCTTCCTTGGTGTTCTTCTTTCTTCCTCTGTGTTCTTCTGTCTTCCTCTGTGTTCTTCTGTATTATTCTCTGTTCTTCTGTCTTCCTCGGTGTTCTTCTGTATTCCTCTCTTTTCTTCTGTGTTCTTCTATGTTTCTTCTGTTCTTCCGGTCTTCTGCTCTTCTGTTCTTCTTTTCTTCTGTTCTTCTTTTCTTCTGTTCTTCTGTTCTTCTGTTCTTCTTGTCTTCTTGTCTTCTGCCTTCGGCTCTTCTGCCTCCTCCGTCCTCTTCTCCCCGCGCCTGCCCTCCTGCTCCTGCCTCATCCCCCTCCCCCACTCGCATCCCCCCTCTAGCTCCCCTATCTAACCCGTTCACTTTCTACCTCCCTCACTCCTCCTATCTACCTCTCTCCATCTCTCTATCCCACTATCAAACTCCCTCACTCTCCACCTCCTCCTATCTTCCTATCTCTCTATCTTTTTCCCTATCTATCGATTTCTCTATCTACCTTTTCTCTCTACCTATTTCTCTATCTCTCCCCCCCTCCCGCCACCCCCTCTATTACCTATCTTCCTATCCCCTCACTCTACCTCTCACCCTCACCCACCTCTACAACCCCCCCTCCCCTATCTTCACAACCCTACACCTATCTTTCCCCCTAATCTCCTAAACCTCCTAACACTCTCCCCCCTCCACCCTTAAACCCCCCTCCCCCAGCTCTTCTCACTCTACCTGTCCCCCCCTCCCTCGCGCTTTCCCGCCGCGACCTCCTGCACGCCCCCGCCCCCCAGCTCCCATTCGCCCCCAGCTGACCCCTCCCCCCCCTCCTACCTCATATGGCGGCCGCTGCGCGACAGTGGTAGCGACCCTTGACCCAAGGGTAGGTCGCTCCCCCTGCCGCTGCAGCTCCTCCAGGTTCCTGAGTTCCTGAGACCCACCCCACAGTAAGTACCCCCCACCTCCCAGCCCCTCGTTCTGCCCCGCGCTACTCACCCTCTCTCCTGCTCCTGCTTCTTTTCCTCTTTTCTTCTTCTCTGTTCTTCCTCCTCTCTCCTCGTCTGTATTCTTCTTCTGTACTCCTCTTCTCCCCGTCTTCTCTCCTCTTCTCTTCTTCCTCATCTTCTGCTGTGGTCTTCTGCACTCTGTTTCTTTGTTTTTTGTATCTTCCTCCGTGTTCTTCTGTGTTCTTCTGTGTTCCTCTGTCTTCTTCTGTCTTCCTCTGTGTTCTTCTGTCTTCCTCTCTGTTCTTCTGTCTTCCTCGGTGTTCTTCTTTCTTCCTCTGTGTTCTTCTGTCTTCCTCTGTGTTCTTCTGTATTCTTCTCTGTTCTTCTGTCTTCCTCGGTGTTCTTCTGTATTCCTCTCTGTTCTTCTGTGTTCTTCTGTGTTTCTTCTGTTCTTCCGGTCTTCTGCTCTTCTGTTTTTCTTTTCTTCTGTTCTTCTTTTCTTCTGTTCTTCTGTTCTTCTTGTCTTCTTGTCTTCTGCCTTCGGCTCTTCTGCCTCCTCCGTCCTCTTCTCCCCGCGCCTGCCCTCCTGCTCCTGCCTCATCCCCTCCCCCACTCGCATCCCCCCCTCTATCTCTCCTATCTAACCCGTTCACTTTCTACCTCCCTCACTCCTCCTATCTACCTATCTCTCCATCTCTCTATCCCACTATACAACTCCCTCACTCTCCACCTCCTCCTATCTTCCTATCTCTCTATCTTTTTCCCTATCTATCGATTTCTCTATCTACCTTTTCTCTCTACCTATTTCTCTATCTCTCCCCCCTCCCGCCACCCCCTCTATTACCTATCTTCCTATCCCCTCACTCTACCTCTCACCCTCACCCACCTCTACAACCCCCCCTCCCCTATCTTCACAACCCTACACCTATCTTTCTCCCTAATCTCCTAAACCTCCTAACACTCTCCCCCTCCACCCTTAAACCCCCCTCCCCCAGCTCTTCTCACTCTACCTGTCCCCCCCTCCCTCGCGCTTTCCCGCTGCGACCTCCTGCACGCCCCACCCCCCCAGCTCCCATTCGCCCCCAGCTGACCCCTCCCCCCCCCTCCTACCTCAGAGGCAAGCCCGTCTGCGCCCGTCCGCGCCTGTCCCACGCCCAGCGCCACGACCCCTGGTCCCCAGCTCTCCCAAGCCCCGATGATCCGCTACGACCCCACCACCCTCCATGCCCTCAACCCAGGACGCTCCAACACCTGCTTCCAAGCTCACCCCAAACGCACCCATGGACCCTTCGCCTGCAACTCCTGCAAACACATCTTCCACCACGCAACAACTACGACCACAAGCCCACGCGCCATCAACCACCTCAAGTGCATCCTAGTCAACGCTCGCTCCGTTCACAAACACGCCGTTGAACTCTGGGACCTCCTAGACTCCACAGCACCGGACGTCGCCTTCATCACGGAGACCTGGATGAACGCCTCCTCTGCTCCAGACATCGCCACTGCCATCCCCGAAGGCTACAAGATCTCCAGGAAAGACCGCACCAACCAAGTAGGAGGAGGTATCGCCATAGTCTTCAAAGACTCCATCAGCGTCACCACCTCCACTGAAGACTCCCCTCTCGCCGCTGAACACCTGCATTTTCAGATTCGCACCGACCCGAGGACCACCCTCAGAGGATCCCTCATCTACCGTCCTCCCGGACCTCGCGCCCCTTTCAGCGACGCCATCGCCGACTTCATCTCCCCGCACGCCCTCGCCTCACCGGACTACATCCTCCTAGGCGACCTCAACTTCCATCTGGAACAAAACAACGACCCCAACACCACCACCCTGCTCGACAACCTCGCCAACCTCGGCCTCAAACAACTGGTGAACACTGCCACCCACATCGCCGGACACACACTCGACCCTATCTTCTCCGCCAGCAAACACGTCTTCTTCAGCCACGCCTCCGCCCTTCATTGGACCGACCACAGCTGCGTCAACTTCACATTCCGACGCGAGACCCGCCACCTCCGCACTCAACCCATCCCTCGCCGACAGTGGAACAAGATCCCTGAAGAGCAACTCTTCTCCGCACTCGCCACCAACCAACCCACCCTCACCACCGACCCCAACGACGCAGCCCTCAACCTCACAAACTGGATCTCCACCTGCGCAGACAACCTTGCTCCCCTCAAACGCTCGCAGCGACAGAACAACACCAAGAAACCCCTCTGGTTCTCTGACACCCTCAAAGAATCAAAGAAAACTTGTCGCGCACTTGAGAAAGCCTGGCGCAAGGACCGCACCGCTGACAACATGACCGCCCTCAAGAACGCTACCCGCGAACACCACCACCTGATCCGCGCTGCCAAAAGGAATTTTTTCACCAACAGACTGGACAAAAACAGCCACAACAGCAGAGAACTCTTCAGCATCGTCAAGGAGTTCTCCAACCCCAGCGCCAACGCCGTCACGCCCTCACAGGATCTATGCGAATCCCTCGCCACTTTCTTCCATCGCAAGATCAGCGACCTCCACGACAGCTTCGGACACCAGACCCAACCAAACACCACAGAACCCTCATCCCCGACCATCACCCTCAACAACTGGACCCACATCAGCACGGAAGAAACCAAATCCATCATGAACTCTATCCACTCCGGCGCCCCTTCGGACCCCTGCCCGCACTTCATCTTTAACAAAGCCGACGACATCATCGCCCCGCACCTCCAGACCGTCATCAACTCTTCTTTTTCTTCTGCTACCTTCCCCGAATGCTGGAAACACGCCGAAGTCAACGCCCTACTAAAGAAACCTACGGCTGACCCGAGCGACCTGAAAAACTTCCGCCCCATCTCCCTTCTGCCTTTCCCAGCCAAAGTAATAGAGAAGACCGTCAACAAACAGCTGACCACCTTCCTGGAAGACAACAACCTGCTCGACCCCTCACAGACCGGATTCCGAACCAACCACAGCACTGAAACCGCCCTCATCTCAGTCACAGACGACATCAGAACCCTGATGGACAACGGTGAAACAGTCGACCTCATTCTTCTCGACCTCTCGGCTGCCTTTGACACCGTCTGTCACCGCACCCTAATCACCCGCCTCTGCTCCACCGGGATCCAAGACCAGGCCCTGGACTGGATCGCCTCCTTCCTCGCAAACCGCTCCCAAAGAGTCTACCTCCCTCCGTTTCACTCAGAACCCACTGAGATCATCTGCGGCGTACCTCAAGGCTCATCACTCAGCCCGACACTCTTCAATGTCTACATGAGCCCCCTCGCCAACATCGTACGCAAGCACGAGATCATCATCACCTCCTACGCCGACGACACCCAACTTATACTCTCCCTCACCAAGGACCCCGCCAGCGCCAAGACCAACCTACAAGAGGGTATGAAGGACGTCGCAGATTGGATGAGGCTCAGCCGCCTAAAGCTAAACTCTGAAAAAACGGAAGTCCTCATCTTCGGCAACACCCCGTCCGCCTGGGACGACTCCTGGTGGCCCACGGCCCTCGGCACCGCACCGACCCCCGCAGACCACGCCCGCAACCTCGGCTTCATCTTGGACCCTCTTCTCACCATGACCAAGCAAGTCAACGCCGTGTCCTCCGCCTGCTTCCTCACCCTCCGCATGCTCCGCAAGATCTTCCGCTGGATCCCCGCCGACACCAGAAAAACCGTGACCCACGCCCTCGTCACGAGCCGCCTGGACTACGGCAACACCCTCTACGCCGGGACCACAGCCAAACTCCAAAATCGCCTACAACTCATTCAAAACGCCTCGGCCCGCCTCATCCTCGACGTACCCCGCAGCAGCCACATCTCCGCACACCTGAGACACCTGCATTGGCTCCCAGTCAGCAAAAGGATCACCTTCCGACTTCTCACCCACGCACACAAAGCCCTCCACGACAAGGGACCGGAATACCTCAACAGACGCCTCAACTTCTACGTCCCCACCCGCCCCCTCCGCTCCTCTGGCCTCGCTCTCGCCGCCGTCCCTCGCATCCGACGCTCCACGGTGGGTGGGAGATCTTTCTCCTTCCTGGCGGCCAAGACCTGGAACTCCCTCCCCACCAGCCTCAGGACCACCCAGGACCACTCCGCTTTCCGGAGACTCCTAAAGACCTGGCTGTTCGAGCAGCGATAACCACCCCCTTTGTCCCTAGCGCCTTGAGACCCGCACGGGTGAGTAGCGCGCTTTATAAATGCTAATGATTTGATTTGATTTGATTTGAAGCACGAATGTCTGAATAGCCAGGTTCGAAAAGAGAGGTTATTACCCATTTGGACCTGCTAGACTTTCTAGATTGAGCCCTTTCGCAGACCCATCTCCAAATATGAACTGCTTTGGTATCTATTTAAAAAGTGAGGAATCTGCAGCTAGATGCTTCTATCAGAAGAAAAAGTTACTTACCTTTGGCAACACCTTTTCTGGTAGAGATTTTATCTACCCCCAGATCCCTCAATGATGATCCCTGTTCTGCAATTAAATTATATCCGTTAATAAGATCCCAAATCTAGTAATCTGCACACTGGTCACACCAATTTGCTTTTGAGGGTCAGAGTCTGGAGGCATCAAGAATCTTGAAAGCAACGGACAGCGCGCAGGTGTGGCTCTGCACATCATTTTCAAAGAGAAACATTGTCACATGGTGCCACCTGCTGGTGCACAGAGGTAATGCTGAAATGTTTCCTGATCCAGTCTGACACCTGAGGAATATTCAAAAGGTGAGGAATATGCTGCTAGACAGAGTCTCTACCAAAAGAATAGTTATTGTGGGTAAGTAACTTGTTCAATTCACCTGGCCTGGAAGTTCTGCCTCTGATCCAGAACGGTAACCATGCTATGTCTTATGCTGGTTTCCACGTTCCTGTCTTTAACAGTTTAATTGACTGACCACTTCTTACTTGATATGAGGCTCCAAATGGTTGGCCACACATACTTACCCAAAATCTGATTGTGCATGTCACATGGCAACATAGCTATGCCACATTATCCTTAACAAATAGCTATTTAGTAATGGGCCATTAAAACATCATAGCAACATTCTTGCGTGCTTTCTGTGTTGTGGCCAACAAAATACTTAGCCGGTCCTACAGAATGCTGTTGTGGTCAAGGACAATATATTTGTGACCTCTCGGAGACCTGTGTTCTTCCATGGCTACCTTTGCTGTAACTGGGCTCCTTTCAGAGTGTGGAGGACAAGATGCCTTGCTGCTTTCCTTCTGGCACCACTTCGGCTTGGCAGCTATTTTGGACATGAGTTAATTTGCATTAAGGCTTGTGTTTAAACACAACTACAGTATTAAATATTAAGAGGGATATCTCAGTCATCCATTTGTTCTTATCTTCATCTTCTGGCCATCATAGTCACAAGTGTAGTACCAGTTCATTATGTTTTGTCATTGGCCTACAAAAATGTCAACATCAGAATAAACCATATGTTTATCAGAGTCCAAATGACCAGCACAAAGACCTCCTACAACAGTTACCTTACATACATCAGTTGTTCCATGCCTACATATCCTTGGTGTTCAAAAGATTCACAAAAAGTGGCGAATCTATAGAATTCTCAACACTATTTTCTTCAATATGCATAAAAAACACATAGATCCCTAGTTTTAAGTAGCTTCAAAAGAAATCTATTTAACCTGTTGATTCAGAAAGACTTTGGGGGTCATTCTGACCCTGGCGGCCGGTGACCGCCAGGGTCACCGACCACGGGAGCACCGCCAACAGGCTGGCGGTGCTCCCTCGAGCATTCTGACCGCGGCGGTTCAGCCGCGGTCAGAAACGGAAAGTCGGCGGTCTCCCGCCGACTTTCCGCTGCTCGGGTGAATCCTCCATGGCTGCGGAGCGCGCTCCGCAGCCATGGGGATTCTGACACCCCCTACCGCCATCCTGTTCCTGCCGGGTCTCCCGCCAGGAACAGGATGGCGGTAGGGGGTGCCGCGGGGCCCCTGGGGGCCTCACAAAGTATTTCAGTGTCTGCAAAGCAGACACTGAAATACGCGACGGGTGCAACAGCACCCGTCGCACCTTCCCACTACGCCGGCTCCATTCGGAGCCGGCGCCCTCGTGGGAAGGTAGATTTGCCCTGGGCTGGCGGGCGGCCTTTTGGCGGCCGCCCGCCAGCCCAGGGCAAATCTCAAAATACCCTCCGCGGTCTTGCGACCGCGGAGCGGTATTTTGTCGGGGGTAGACTGGCGGGCGGCCTCCGCCGCCCGCCGGTCTCGGAATCACCCCCTTTGTGTTAACTTAACAGTCAACAGTAATACCACAACATTGGAAAATGTCATTATGAAAAATACTAAGCCACAGCCAACAAGTGTTTCATGGACTGACCTCTTCCTCTGGAATGTAAACAACATAAAATGTAAAACACCCCAAAATAAGTGATTTCTACATGTGCAATGAAAAAAGCCCATTTTTATTCTACATTAAAAACATAGTAGTAAAGAGTGTCACAAACCATACAGGTTCAAAAGACACTGTTATTAATATTGGGTATCTACTATGTATATGTATCTTACTCCTATTTAACATTTAATAAAACAATTCTTATTAAATTATACTTTTTTTCTGTTCAGAAGAAAATTCCTCAAGATTTATTTAGTGGCATGGGCACTTATGATGGGAAAGCACTCCTATTTATGTTTGACACACCAGTGGAATGGATCTCTATTCACATTTCTTGAAGATATAGGGCCAGATTTAGATGTTGAAGGAGGGGAATACTCAATCACAAACATGATGGATATCCGGTCTGCCATATTATCATAATACGGCAGACAGAATATGTCTCAAATTTTTGATGGACTATTCCTTCAGCTGCGATCTAAATCAGGCCCATGATGTCTCTGTGGAGAGATTTTCTGCTTAGTTATCAAATATTTTGAGTTTTGGAGTTTTAGGGATGATGACTTGCATCATAAATGCGGTTTTTAGTCCAAATCTCAGCATATTGGGCTAAACTTTCCTTGGTCCCTTTGAGGCTCTGGTTATTCACTGAGGTTTCATTATGCACTAAAAGTCAACATCTCCTTTTCATGTTTAATCTCTTTTAGAAGGAAATGGGTCTGCTTCCTCAAGTTCAGAGCCTCTTCTGCGAACAGTTCTGAGCTCCTCTCAGGCACATAAAATACAAATATCCTAATAGAGCAAGAGTGTCACAGCTAAACTACACCTTTGTTCTCTTTGTCCAACACCAGATCTGGCACTGCCATATTTTCCTTTTGGAGATCCTCCTGAAGGTAGGCTCCCTGGGACATAGCATGCCACTAGCCTGTTGCCTCCAGTTCCTGCTTGTTCCAGCCTGAGACAATAGGTGCCGTTTGACCGAGGGACACTGCTGCTACTTGGGTTTTCTCTCCCGCTGTTCTTCTGCCCACAGAAGCCCTGCCCACTCCAAGACCTTCTAATACTTAATGCAGGCTGCAGCGTGACTGTACTACTAGGCACCTGGGCACCTAGCCTGCAACTTGCCTGTGGCCTCCAGTTCCTGCTTGTTCCATCCTGATTCAGTTACTGCCATTTGACCAAAAGACACCACTGCTGCCAGGGTTATCCCAACCGGGTATTCTTTACCACTGTACTTCCAGCCAACAGAAGCCCCACCCACCATTAATGCAGGCCGCACCGCTGTCTCAGCAGCGGGCGCACTGCTGTCATGCCAAAGGCACGCACCCAGCACCATTACCCCTGACCCTGCAAATACACTATCGCCGAGTTCCACACCCTCGATCCTGGACGCCGCAACAAACACTGCCATTGTGCTGACTCACACTCTATTTTAGGGCCTTTCACCTGCACCTACTGCCACTTTATCTGCCACAGCACACGCACCAGCCCATCGACCACCTCCACCCCAAACACATCACAGACACCACCTGAACAAAAACATCAACTTGCATGCTCCCTTCATAATACATGTTCACTATGCAAACACACCACCAAGATTTGAGACCTCATTCCCACCCTCAGACCTGAGGTTCTCTTCTTCACTGAGACCTGGCTGAAGCCCTGTTCCACGTTCAACATTGCTACCACCATACTGGAGGGATACAAGATCACCCACCACAACTGCATCAACAAGTCTGTCGGCGGGATCATCATCATGCAGAAGGAATCCATACAATGCACCACCACAAATGACATCACTTCACCAATGGAACACATCAACATCAGACTCTAAACAGACAGCAAAACATCCAGCAGGAGCACCCTAGCCTTCCATCCTCCAGGACCACGTCCAGCCTTCTGCAACTTCTTCACCCCCCTCGCCTTAGGCTCCAACAACGACATTTTCCCTGCGTCCTCAACTTCTACCTCAACTACCACAATGACATTAATACTACCACACTCCTTGACAGCATGTCCAACATCAGACTTTCCCAACTCACCCATGACCCCAAGAACACCGCAGGCCACACGCTAGACCCCCATCCACATCTCCAGCGACTGCATCAGGTACAGCCACACCTCGGAACTCACTTGGACCGACCACTTCATCGTCCACTTCAACATTATAAGCTCATGAACCTCTGCCCCCAGTCTGCCCAGTGACCCCCACAGCAGCTGGAGCAATGGCTTAAAGGACACATAGATCAACGCCCTCACCACCACCCAGCCTGTCTCCTCCAACAACCTATACCAGAACGTCAGTATCCTAAACAATAGGATCACCAGCTGCTCTGACAGCGTCGCTCCCATTGGCAACAACACCCACTGAAGTTTCACCAAGAAGGCAAGCTGGTTCACTGAAGACCTCAAAACCGCTAAACTACACTGTAAACAACTGAAAAGGAGATGACGCACCAGCAAGGACACGACCAACATGACCACCTTCAAGACAGACCTCAACCTCTACCACAAACAGTTGAAATAATTGAAGAGAAAGGACTTAGCCTCACACATCAATCAATCTCCTATAACAGCAAAGACCTCTTCAACATCATCAAAGAATTCTCCAACCCATCAGCTGCAACAAACAAAATTACCTCTTACAGGAACTCTGTGACAACCTTGCAAATTTCTTCCACGACAAGATCGCCAACATCTTAAAGAAACTTCAAACCCTAGCCCAAGGCCATCGACTTCTTCAAGCAACACAACAACCCCACTACCACCAGAGACATATGACTGACCGATTAGAGCCAGCTCGCTGCACAGGACACCACCTCCATCATGAACTCGGTCCACTCAGGGGCCCCAACCGATCAATGCCCTTACCACATCTTCAACCCTGTGTGAAGCCAGATTCAGCCAAGTAATTACCACCTCAACACCTCAATTGGCACACCCCTGAGGACTAGAAACAAGTAGAAGTCAACACTCTACTAATTAAGCTATCCGAGGCTCCAACAAACTCAACAACTACTGACTGAGCTCCCTGCACCTGTTCCTGGCCAAAGTATTTGAAAAAAGCCAACAACTCTCCTTACATCTGGAACAGAACCTTCTACTCAACTCCTCCCAACCTGGATTCCACAGCAACCACAACACTAAGACAGCCCTCATCACGGCTATAGACGACATGCAAGCCCTACTCAATGGAGGAGAGACTGCAGCTTTGATCCTCCTACTCCTTCCCCCTTCACCTCTGAACCCAAGGAAATTATCTGTAGAGAACCCCAAGGATCCTCACTCAGCCCCACCCTCTTCAGCACTTATATAACACCTCTAGCCAGCATCGTAGAAACCCACAGACTCAACATCATGTCATATGCCAACGGCACACAACTCATTCATCCCTCTCCACCAAGACCAACTTTCACAACTGCATGACATATGTCACTAGGTGGGTGAAGGACATCTGCCTGAAGCTCAACATGGACAAGACAGAGGTACTCATCTTCGGAAACAAAAGCTCCACATTGGATGCATCCTGGTGACCCTCAGGACTCGGAGCTACTACTATCCCCACTTACCAGGCCAGGAACTTAGGCATCATTCTGGATAAGAATCTAACCATGATGACTCAGGTCAACTCTGTCTCATTCCCCTGCTTCTTCATCCTATGCATGCTTCGTAAGATATTCAAATGGCTACCCCAAAGCTCAAGACACACCATCATCCAGGTCCTCATCTCCAGCTGACTGGACTACACCAACATTGTCTACTTAGGGGCCACAGCTCACCTATGATTACTACAGACCATACAGAACACCGCAGCCAGACTCATCCTGGATCTCCCTAAACGACCCCACATCACCCCCACCCTCAGAGAACTCAACTGGCTCTCTGTACAGAAAAGATGCCAGTTCAAGCTCCTAACCCATGCATACAAGACCCTATGCAATTGCGGACGCACCTAATTGAACCACCGCCTGAACTTCCATCAACCCACCAGACTCCTATGCTTAGCTTCACTTTCACGAACAATCACACTCCCCATCTGACATAGCAAATGGGGAGGTGGCTCCTTCTCCTACCTAGAAACGAAGACATGGAACAAACTACCCTTCATCTCCAAACTCCCCATTTTTTCCATACTTCTGAAAGTCCTGGCTATTCAACTGGACCATGCCAGCGGCTGGATGCCCTCTTGGGTGACAAGAAGCGCTCTACAAATCTACCGATTAACTGATTGATTGATTGAAGTTGGCTCCAGCCCATTTTCTCTATTAATCTAAAATATGTTTTAATTGCTTCTCTATTTTGATTCTATAATGAGCAAGCTCCAGGTTTTAAATTACAGATACGTCAGTTTTCCTCTCCTGTTTTCTCTCTAGGAATGAAGAAAGATCCTGCCATTAAAGTATACATTACTTTGATGCTGGACATGAGATGTATAATTCTTCAATGTACAGGCTATACAATCATGCAGCTGGGTTCATGCATATACTTTCAGATCTGCTCTTTGTGAGTTTCAGTCCTAACTCTGATGGGAGATCCCTTGTTCCTTACACCATGCTATGTATTCCTTTAAGGACCTCTGTTTGCTCTTTCATGTTCTTTCTTGCCAAGCATACGTATTATCTAGGTGGTAATTAGATGTCTCTTACTAATTCTGAGCTATTAATGGTAGTGTTCTGGGCTGGCTTATCCTCTAGATTGATAATCTCTTATACATTCCAGTATCTGAATTAATGTGAAAAAGTATTTTGTCACTGGAGTAGATATCACTAACATAGACTTTATTTTAGACTCATCACCTCGCCAGAGTACTCCCACAATATGCTTTTCTTTGTTTTAGTTAGATGAGATGATAAACAATAATGTACACAATCAGTTAAGCACTGTGGTGCTTATTTATTCATTCTTAATGTTCTTGTGATTTGGTCTGATGTCCAAGTGAACATGAACTTGTACAAACTCAAGGGTCAAGGTATGGCTAAATCTATTCCATCAACTGCTGCTGTAATATCAGCCATGTTGTATGTTAGTATGATCCTTAAAATGGTGCTATGGTTCCGGTGATGTCTTTTAGCCATTCATGTGCAAGTCTAATCAGCTTTTTCAGGACTCTGTGAATTATCTTTGGACAATCATTGAATAACCACAAAATACCAATAACAATGATTGGTTGACAAGGAAACTAACAAAGATAAAACTAAAACAAATCTTCCATCAAGATTTACAGTAGTGATGAGAACACCTCAGAAGTAACTTCTGCTGTCAGTGACCTAACGTCCCATGAGTGACAAGAACTTTTCCTATGTAACTTTATGTGGCCATTTTGTAATTTCCTTAACAAAAACATGCTTAACAGCACAAATATATGGTTTATTATGTTAGTTGTGAAGTTAGGTATCTCAAATCTTTGGTTTATGACATAACTATAGACAAAGAAGAACTCTAATGTCCAGTGGAGGAAGACTACATTGTGCATTATTACATCATACCCAGATTTTCATATTAGTTGTGGTTTAAATTGCAGATTCACCTCCTGATGTAAAGGAGACAATCAGCGGAAGACAAAAAGTTGACTGCATTGAGACAAGGCACTTTTCTCTAAACTTCTCTCCTTTGGGTTTCATTAAACTAATAGTTATGAGGTGTGTAGCGTTGTGACTGAGCCCGGGCAACGGAAGGTGACATTGCCCCCACAGGATTTTATAATGAGGCACATGCATGCCAGTACATTTCATTCCTTGTAGAGCAGCACATTTCATGTAGAGCAGAGATGCAATCCTCATCTCACCCTACTCACCCTGAAATGATCAAGTAAACCTTTCAAGAGATGAATATAAGGTCCTAGTAAAAGGAAAAGTTATGCTAATTATGGTGTTATGTAGCTGTGATAGCCACTCTAAATTTTTGGGAGTGGCTTGGCAGGAGTTTGTTTCAATATGGCGTTTGTCACCTTCACAAATAATGAATGAGTCTAAAGGTCATGGGCATTAATTGATCTCTGCAGTAAATAAGTCTGAATCACCCTAAGTGGCACATATGTGCTGATTATTCTAAAATGGTCCATGCTACAATCTCATATTTCTCTTTGGTGGGCATCGCAGGTGTTTCTAGAATTAGGATTACATGAGTGGGTATATTGTACTTCACATCCACCAAGCATCTCTTGACCCATAGCTAGTTTTGCCTCAAAGCATAATCATATATACAACACTATCCTCTAGAGTTAAGAATTTTGTGGCTAATGTTTATCTACTGTTGAATATTATTTATTAAATTCAGATACTGCTCTTTACTGAACCTCCCAGATGAAAGGTCCACCTTACTTTTTACCACTAGTGGGCCCTGATTCCTTTGAAAGTTCTTAATACTTGCCAAATGTAACCATGACACCATCAGATGTGCTCTCTCCAAGAAGTCCAAAATGTAAATGTACTGTCAGTGGCTTAGCCTACCCACTTCAAGGTAAAGTGTTTAATACCAGGTAGGAAACTGAGCTCACAAGCAGCAAATTTTTGTCCCAAGTTCTTGACTCATTTTGAAAACTCCCCATCAGAAGGTCAAATGATCACGACCAAGGACTCACCCTTCATTAATTCATTAGGAGTGGAAACAAGCTATTCTCGAGGTCAGACCGTTATATTATTTTGAACAGATTTTCAGGCCCATATGTTGTTTTAACTTCAAGTTTCGCAACAAACAGGTTGGGTATATACAGCCAGTGCAGAACATGCTCCCATAGCCACACCTTATGTCTAGAGACAGAAACAAAAATTAATGACATATTAGTGCTATCTCTGAGGTCCTGTTTGCCATTCTGGTTTGCTCGAAGGGTCCAGTGGATCGTGTGTATTGCTGCAGACTACACGTTGTATGTTATAATGATATCTGTATCACCATTGTGAGAGTGTAAATTTTATACTAATATTTTCCATTTGTGTAATCATACTCATATTTCGATATGTTAATCATTATGTATTAATTTTATATTAACTCTAAAATTGTGACTGACTTAATGACCACTATGAAATGTAAGCCCTGCATTTTGTTTTCTAAAAGCTAAGTTAAGATGATGAAATTATTCTGTCTCTTTAAGAGTGAGTTCCTTGCTAAAGTAAATGTCAGAATTAAATGTGTATTGAGGGGCCTCTGCTGGGCTGAAGCAGACACAAGGTCACTGTGCAATGTTATCTGTATAGAATGTTTCTAGTGTGTTCTGGTTTCTAGCTGCATTTCCGCAGCCTAACAGACTTCATTCATTGTACTCGTATATTTTGCTTGTAGTTATGTTTCTAACCTATGTTCCTTTCCTCAAGGGGAGAAATGGCATAATGAGAAATGTTTCCATAATTTGTAATCGCTATCCGGTGACAATATAGTCGAAGTCGTTGAACAATGAGTCCACAGATGCAACGGAAGAAAATAATGTACAAGTTACAAATGCATTAGTTTGAGTTTCGACAATGGAATAACAGCAAATAGAAAGGCTTAGAGCTAACATTTTATATAATTTTAAATCCTGTTAGAACATAACTTTCTCACCTCCCATTATAAACCAATCATTGTATTTAACAAGTTTTATTTAATGTTCAGTCACCATTGATTCAGCGTCATTCTTTTGATGCTTTCGTTCGTGTATCCTGAGTTCCAGAGATCTTACTTTTATGATTTGTCACTTTGACATTTTGTGCTTTGCCAGTTAGTCTAGTGACATGCTGGTGTTTATTATTTTCTGAGTTTACTTTGTCTGTTTGCTATTGTACAAATGCTTTGATGGTTTAGTAATCTTATTGTCCAAATTCTAAACCATACCCCTCACTTTGGGCCCGATGTAGCAAAGGTTTTTCCCCATTCTGTGTCTATGGGAAAAAGCGTTCCTACATATGGCTATTTGTTCCTGTTCGATCCTGATGTCTGATGTTGCTGTACCCCTGATAAAGTAGACATTGTTGCTGAATACCTTAGTGATTGGGTAAATGTATGAAATGTGTATTGGTATTTGTCTTTTTTTTTCAGGTACCAACTGCTAATATCAGAATACTGCTGTTAATTTTGATAGCACCTTAGCTAGATGTTTTCTAAATGTGTGTTACTAATTTATTTTACATGAAGTCGAACACGTTGATGCTAGTTAGTGGTTAGTAGAGTGTTATTCTCATCTTCCTGAATAGTCTTTGATCTTCTTTCTTGGTTATTTCAATGTATTCAATTTCTCTTGCCCAGATTCTATTGCTTTAGTTCTGTGCAGTAACCAGTGAAATATTGTGTTTATTTGCATTGATTAAGCTTAGAATCATATGCTGATTAAATCAGACATTATTGTTTCTATACATGTATCATTTGAATCTGAGAGATATTTTCGTGACTCTAGCATTGGTAATGTAGGGAAATAAATCTTTAACATCTTAATAAACTGGTGTGGTTAGTGATGTACTAATTGATTATTATATGTGTAATTTGTATTGTTTATTGCGCATTTCCAATGACCGTTTTCTTTAAAGCAGATTCAGTTTGGTTTATCAGCCTAAAGTATGAAATTCGCTATTTAGTCTGTTATGACAAAAATATAGCCAAGATTTCTGCTTTAGCAGTTTTGGTAGCAGAATTCGGTTAGTATCTCTTTGAATGACGTCATTGATTGCGTCACAAGTAGTGAAATTTAGTGATGTATTTGGATTATTGATATTGAAGATGTTGTTCAGTTTAGATAAAATGAATTTCTAAATCCCCAAAGCGACTTTCCCTGGTTCTTGGAATCTTCTTAGGTTGAAAGGGAATGTTCTCAGTGTTCTGTTGATAGATTGAGTGGGATAGATTATGCGCTTGCACAGCTTTAGTTAATTTGCATTTGATTGAGTTGTTTGTGAGATTTTAGGGAGTTGCCATACTCCAGAAAAAGATAATGTGAAAGAAAGAGTTGGGGTACTCTAAAGTGTGAGAGTAGGTAAGTCGGCGAACTTCACATGTGTGTGGCGCTTGATTCTCCCAAAATTGTCCACGTGGTTGTTGGCAAGATGGACCTCACAGGGTAGGTCCAAGACTCCAAAGTATATTAAAAGTGTATGGAGACACTTGATTTTTTGTTGTAATTTGTCTATTTAGTAGACTAATTGGGTGTGATTGGTAAGCCAAGTTTGCGAGTTAAGTCAAATGTTTGGAATTTTCGACTGAAATTTAGCGAGTTCAATGTGCACCAGGACAGTATTCATTGATCAGTTGAGAGTGAAATTTGCAGGTCGAATTTTGCTTGCAAATCTGGGGTACTGAGAAAGAATAGCTGCAAGAGCGAAAGCCATCAGTGAAATTTATAAGGTTCCTGAAGCGATTGTATTACCCTACCTATAGCAAATAGGTAAATTTGTGTTATTTTTGGTTTTAAAGAAGTGCTTGCAATTAATTTTGCATCAGTTTTGAGTGTTTTTGAGAATAGGAGGACAAGCTGCGAGACTTTGTCAGCCGCTGTGTGTAAGTGTGACATCATTTTTGTGCCGCCCTGGGATACGTTGGTTAGTGAGAAAGGTCATGCACAGATTTGGTGGACAACCGTGAAGCACAATTGGTCTAGAAGGGAAATGAAGAAGATTGTAGTTTCTTCCAGGTTATTTATTTTTTAAATAAATTTGCGAAAATTATGTTTTTCAAAGCTTTAAAAAGTGCCCTTAGAGGAGATGAATATATTTCGGCCAGGCAAGGTGAAATTTGTCCGCCAGAAGGTACTCCGGCATATATCGTAATTGAAGAGAAAGGTACCGGAGCATGTCTTTGGCTAAAACACTGGGGTAAGATTATAAAGAAGGAAGGTTGTTTTGCGTTTCCTGAAAATGGTACATTTAATTTGAGGATTTGGGTGTATTTGAGACAGGTGATGTATGGTCTGAGACCTCCACCAAGAACAGCTCAGTTTGAAGTATTAGCGATTTGGGAGATAGTAGCTAGACAGCAACAATCATTGAAATTTGAGAGAAAGATGAGAAGGGCAGAGAAGTCATTAGCGGAAGCTAGACGGGACAGTGAGCAGAGACAATGAAGACTCAATACCTTACAAGGTGTTAGATTGTTTCCTGCAATGACTGAAAGCAGTGAGAAGGTTTCCAAGAAATCTAAAAAGAGTACTCCTTCAGCAGTCAAAAAGTAGACATCAAAAGAGGCTAAAAGGTTTCTGATTAATGATGAGGAATCGGACGAGGATGGGTTTATTACACAGATTTTGAGAAATCATCCGCCACCTTATGTGGTTCAAGAAGGTTCAAGTACTGCAGGTACAAATCCTACTGCACTAATACCAGTTGCAGTGAGACAGAGTAACCACAACACAACTGAGAGTTCGTACAGGTTAATCCTAATATAAATCAGAGTTTAATTCATACTAGTCCTTCAGTGCAAATACCAATGCAGCTTCAATGAGTCAACAAACAATAGACAGTTGTCACAGATTAATGTTCCTGAGATTTATCCAGATGTACCGATTGTGAACACTACTACTAATCTAGTAGTATCTTCGGGTCAGAATTTATAGGAGCTGAAATTGATTCAGACAGAGCCCACTTCGATGTTATTGCCTAGAATGCAGAATGCAGGAGAAGAAAATTCCCAGAATGTAGAAACTAGGAGCCCAGATGCAATATCAGTACCAATTACATTTGGTCCACTTGTGCCTTTATATGCTCAGGGTGAAAATAGTACAGAGAATCAAGGAGTTCAAAATCAGAATGAAAACATTTGGTTAATGTCTCTTATAAGACAGACTCTAAATAGATCATGGTCACTATTAGGTTTGACTCCTATTAGAAATTCTGAAATGACTGGATTGGGTAAAGGCCCTGAGTTCCTGAGTTAAACGTTTTACACCTCTATGTGTGAGCCCAATGCAACAGCAGTTACCGAGGGTACAACCTGGTAATATTTCATTACAAAATTTGACTGAACGGCAATTAACAAGGTGGTTAGAAGAATTAAGTGTTTCAAATGCTCCAGAAAGTCAGTTCAAAAGTGTTCCTGAGAATCAGTTCAAGGAAAAGGAGTACATAAATAAAACAAGATTGTCAATGGAAGCAGGTGAGCTTCTGGAAGGGACAATGGGAATAAACAGACTTGAATCCTATACTGAAGGCCAAATGAAATATTTGTGTTCATTAATCATGAGGGAGCAGCTGAAATACATCAGCAGTTACACGAGTTAGAAGACAAATATGAGATAGATCTTACGGAAACAAAAATCCTGAAGAGAAGCTATAGATTCAATCTAGAAGCTGAAGATTTTAAACACATGAGGTTTGCAGGGATGAAAACACATCATAGAGAATTACTTGAGAGAGTACAACTTTGGAGAGCCTTAGAAAAATGGGAAGGCAAATGGGTCAAGAAAAGAGAAAGACAGAGGAAGGGTTCAGATACTCCTCCTACAGATGAATCACATATTAAAGAGCCAGTAAAGGTTTCACCATTGAGAGAAATTCTAGAAGGGGATCTTGTTCATATCCCTTGGAGCAGAAGTGGTAGTTTGTCATTTACAAATGACTACCCCAGGTTGAGGGAGAAACCAGTGGAATGGTACCAACAGATAGACAGGTTTGTGAAACTTTCAAAATGCCTGTGGGAGGACTTGAACACTCTTTTAGAGATAGTTGTTCCAGCAGATTTGTGGATTGAGTGCAAGAGGAGTGTAGACTGACCAACAAGAGAGCTGCAAAGAGATCCGACAACAGGTGCACCATCTCTAGAAGTAATGAAGTATTAACATAAGATCATTGAATTCCTGAAAACGAGAATTTCGCCAAAAAATATTGATTGGCAACGCATAGATAGAACAGCTCAAGAGGTGAAAGAATCTATACATGCATACTATAAGAGATTGTTAAAAGCATTTAAACATTACAGTGGTACAGAAACAATTGAGCCTAAAGACATGATCTATTTTGTGTTCAGGTTTGTTGACGGATTGAGACCAGAAATTCGCCAGATGATTAAAATTCATTTGATTTGCTGGCAAGCAAAGCCGATTGATGAGGTTTTGCAGTATGCAAAATACTGTAGTGATAGGATTGAACTGAAACAGAAAAAGTTGAAAGAGAAAGCAATGGTGATGCACAAGATGTTCAATTACCTGTTTAGATGAGGGAATTGAAATTCAGACGAACAGTGATGATGAAGAAGACCCAACACTTACTGTCAGCAATGAGTCGTGCCTGAGGAATTTCCTTTGATTAGTTTTGATGAACCAATAATTGAAGAAGCTCCTTTGATTAGTTTCTTTCCAGTTTTTGAAGTGAAATATCTTCCTGTTGACTTGCAGAAGACTGTTAAGTCTAAAGTTTTGGATCTTTCAGGAAAAGACATTGGGTTGATTAAAGGAGTAGAACCAGTCAGATTAGCAGTAAAGCCAAATGTAGCTTTCCCTCAGACTCCACAAGTCGAAGATGTAAAACCTTTGATAGAGCACTTTGTGAAGAAAGGAATTCTGAAAGAAGTGCAGAGTAGCCCATGTAATTCACCAATAATGGGTTTACGGAAACCATGTGGGAAAATTTGTCTTCTACAGGATTTGAGGAAAATAAATGACATAGTGATTAAATGTTGTCTAGTTGTGCCAAATCCAGCAGTGATTATATTTCAGATTCCATGTGATGCTGAATGGTTTACTGTATTAGACCAATGTCAAGCATTCTTTTCAGTGCCTCATCATGAGGACAGTGGATATCAATTTTGTTTTACATTTTTGAGCAAAGTCTACTGTTGGTGTAGAATTCCACAGCATTGGTACAATACATTGATGACTTGTTGATTGCAGCAAAGACAAAAGAAGCTCCTGAGTGGTGAAGCAAGCCATGCAGGATTTAGGATTGATAGATATATGGCACTGGAAAGGGGGTGAAGGAGATAGATACACATTTTACAATAAAAAATATGGGCATAGATCTAGAATAGATTTTTTCCTAATACATAAAAGTCTATGCTCAGAGGTGAGAAAGGTAGCCCATAACCCAGCACACCTTTCGGATCACTCTGCTGTAAAATTACACTTGGATATCAGGGTCATAAGTAAGGGTATTAAGGAGTACAATCAATCGCGCTTTACTTTTAGATGACTCAATAGTAGAGGTGTTAAAAAAGGATACAAGAGACTTTTTCTACTTAAATCAAGGAACAGCAAGTTTATGGTGTGTTTGGGACGCGTTTAAGGCTTATATTAGAGGGAGGCTTGTGAGCCTGGCAATATATAAGCATCGTAAAGAAAAGGAAAAGCTGGGAGATATGGAATTATCTTTAAAAACTCTTCAAGTTTTAATGCACAATGCACGACTGGAAGGGAAGGATGATTTATTAGAGGAGCTTATACGCCAAGAAGAAAAGGTTCCGATTGATTTAGATGCTTTTTTGGAGAAGCGTAATAGGTTAAAGTGGGAAAGTAGTCGATATGCACACTATGAATATGGAGAAGGTTGTAGTAAACTGTTAGCTTGGAAGGTTAAGTCGGACCTTTCTAAGAGACGTATTTTATCGGTTAAATCAGATCTTACGAATCAGATTTGTGTGGAGCAGGAAGAGATTGAGGGGGCATTTGTATCTTTTTTCCAAGAAATGTATTCAGAAAGCTTGGTAAATTCAGAGGAGTCGATCAGAGCATTCTTGGAAAAAGCGCATCTCCCAGTCTTAGAGGAATCAGCAAAGCTTTCATTGAATTGTAAGATAAATGAGGTTGAGCTTGTTGAAGGCATAAAAGCTTTGAAAAAAGGAAAGGCAGTTGGCCCAGATAATCTACCTAGTGAATTATAAAAGGTTTTGGGGGAAGAACTTAGTCCATTTCTATTAGAATTATTTTACTCTATGCTGGTAGAAGGGGCGCAGATACCTAAATCCTGGAGAGAAGCGACAATCTGTTTATTGTTAAAGCCAGGTAAGGACTCAGGTGGTCATTCTAACCCTGGCGGTAAAAACCGCCAGGGCGAATGACCGCAGTAGCACCGCCAACAGGCTGGCGGTGCACCGCTGGGCATTCTGACCGCGGCGGTTCAGCCGCGGCCAGAAACCCGCCGACTTTCCGCTGCCCTTGAGAATCCTCCATGGCGGCGGAGCGCGCTCCGCCGCCATGGGGATTCTGACACCCCCTACCGCCATCCTGTTCCTGGCGGGTCTCCCGCCAGGAACAGGATGGCGGTAGGGGGTGCCGCGGGGCCCCTGGGGGCCCCTGCAGTGCCCATGCCAATGGCATGAGCACTGCAGGGGCCCCCGTAAGAGGGCCCCAAAAAGAATTTCAGTGTCTGCCTAGCAGACACTGAAATTCGCGACGGGTGCTACTGCACCCGTCGCACTCCAGCAACTCCGCCGGCTCCATTCGGAGCCGGCTTCATCGTTGCTGGGTCTTTCCCGCTGTGCTGGCGGGCGGCCTTTTGGCGGTCGCCCGCCAGCACAGCGGGAAAGCCAGAATGGCCGCCGCGGTTCCGCGGTGCGGTCATTTGGCGGTAACCGCATAGCGGGCGGCGACCGCCGCCCACCGCGGTTAGAATCACCGCCTCAATGTCTTGTTCATCCTATAGACCCATTTCCTTGTTGAATGCGGATTACAAATTGTATACAGGGATTTTATCTAGGAGATTGGGGAAAGCCATAGGTAATCTGATCCATTTGGATCAAAAGGGTTTTATGAAGGGTAGGCAACTTCACGAGGTAACTCACGAGCTATTCGCTGCAGTAGACCTGGCGGAACAAGAACAAGAAAAGGCTCCATTAGCGATTCTGACTTTTGATGTAGCGAAAGCCTTTGATCGTGTTAACTGGTCTTTCTTGAGGGTTGTGTTGGAAAAAGGGGGCTTGGGAATCCCTTTTGTTAGGGCCGTTAGGGAACTGTATAGATGCCCCTCTGCGAGAGTTTTGGTTAATGGCCAACTATCACAGGAATTCAGGATCGGGCGGGGCACGCAACAGGGGTGTCCTTTATCTCCCTTGCTTTTCAATTTATATATTGAACCTTTGGCAATTTTACTGCGGTCTTGTAAGGACATTCCCCCATTTCGGATCAGCGGCTGGGAAAAGAAAGTAGCGTTATATGCGGATGATCTTATGCTATATACTAGCGATGTTAGGACTACTCTACCTATGGTATTGATGGAACAATTTGGTAGATTTTCTGGTTACAGTATAAATACAGAAAAGACGGAAATTATGTGTTGGAACTTGGCTCATGCTTCTCCCTTAGTTAAACAAGAGATCAAATATTTGGGAATTCGATTAACAACTGATCTTAATGATGTAGCTAACCTAAATTTTGACATAACTTACAGGGAAACTAAAAAACTGCTAAAGGCGTGGGCTGCTCTTCCACTTTCTATAATTGGAAGATCTAATATCTTGAAGATGTGTATTCTTCCAAAATTCACCTTTTTATTTAATACAATTCCACTAGAGTTTAAGGGGAGCTGGTTTAAAAAACTACAGGGAGATCTATCCTCATTTGTATGGGCCTCCAAAGGAGTAAGGATTTCCTGGAAAAAGATGAGCAGAAAGAAAGAGTGTGGGGGTATCGCGTCTCCAGACTTTTTTAGGTATTATTTGGCTTTTCAACTTAAAAATACTAGAATGTTATTGAACAAGAAGTCAGAGTATGATCCGGTCTGGAGAGTTTTGACGGCAAATCTTGAGGAAGGAGCAGACCATTTTTTATATAAATTTGGACACCCAAAGTACTTCAAGAAGGTACGTTTGAAGCTTCTCAGACAGGCATGTAATGTTTGGATGTATTTTCGGAAGCTGTTAAAGATACCTTATTATTGTAGTTCTGCTCCCATCTGGGATTCACCCGGTACCCCTGAATATCTTACCGACAAACTATCAATTCCTCTGAGAGCTAGTGGGATGGTACGATGGGGTCAGATTATGGAAGGATCGGAATTGTTAAGCTGGTCTGCTTTTCAGGAGGGTACTGGAGGGACAGTCTCAAAATTCAAGTATTTTCAGATATGTAGTTGGGTGAAATCTCGACGAATAGGAGAAATACGGAGGAGCTCATGGGAAGGGAATTTAAATCAGATAGTCATTAAAAAAGAAGTTGCTTTGTGGTATCATGCTTTGTCAGAAACAATAGAGGATAGTGCATCCCTTCCCTTGTTGAAGTGGGGGGGGATTTTCCCAACCCTAGAAATTACAGCATTGTGGCAAAGGCCTTTTTCAGAATTGTGGTTTACTATTAAACCTGCAGGGTTGAAGAAAAAACATTTGTTTACACTACACATGGTTTATTGGACACCGGCTAGATTAACAGCTATTGGGAAAGTTAAGAAAAACTGTCCGCGGTGTGGGGAAGACAAGGCGGACGACGTTCACATGTTTTGGCAGTGTTCAAAGCTGATGAAATATTGGGAGGATATAGGAAGTATCCTAAAGGTAATCTTTAATGTAAATTTAAAAATAAATCTTTCTATGGTGGTGTTTGGGGCTGGTGAACAGGTTATAAATTACCAGAGAATGTCAGTACATCAGGAGCACTTGTTGTTTGTATTAATGCTTTTAGCGAGACGAGAAATATGTCGTAAATGGGTGGACCCTCTGGCCCCCCTTGTTCAGGACTGGCAAATATCTGTAAATCGACTGTGCAAAATGGAACAACGAGGTCCTTTTACTAGAAGAGACAACTTTTGGGTGGACTGGGAAAATGTTTATCAGTAGTTCATCAAATTTGTGTTTTGTAGGTTCTTTGTTTGGTCTCCTCCTATTGAAACTTAAGTCCAATGATTAGAACTCCCCTCATCCTATTGGGTGCTGCTTTGGTTACGATCAGGTCTCGAGGAAAATAATAAGACTTGGTTGATGGCAGTCGATTGGGAAAAGAGCAATAATAGAACAGGTGGGGCGGCCCAATAAAGGTGTGGATCGCATACCTGGAGTCATACTACTATTTGCCTTGGCCATTGACTTTTTCCTCTCAATCAAAGCATGGGTGACGAAATGAGGACAATAAAAAAAAAAAAGAAAGAAGCTCCTGAGTGATCCGTTAACATGCTATCCACAACTGTAGACAACTTCTGTATTTTTTTTTAATTCAGAACAACTTTCACTGAAGGAATTATTGCTCCAAATATGTCTCCCACAATGCTAGAAATTGATTCCGCTTGTGTCTCGGTTGAATTTCAGTAAATTTAGGACACTTACTCAAATCGTCAAGTTGATACATTTTCGGAAAGACTATTCCCAAATAACATGTGCCATACCATCCTATAGGACAATGGTAATAAGCATTTTTCCCACAAATATAGTAGACACCAGGAACTGGTGGATCCTGACCATTCAACATAAAGGTCCAGATATTCCCAAACAAAAACACGTCTACATTCACTTGTTCCCACATATAGACTGCAGACTGTATATACAAAGTGTGCCTACATGTAATGCATCGAAGGTCAGCTTTGGAAGAGTTAAAAGCTATACAAGACAATGTCCCTAAAGAAGAACGCAAAGAATGGCGGAAGTTAAAATGTGTCCAGAGAGATCATGATGTCTGGATGACTGGAGAAGTGAAGATAGTTCAGCCAAACAGTCTACTGACACAAATGGCTAGATACTACTATGGACAAGCTCACATAGGGAGAGATGCTATGGTCCGCAGTTTCAAACAGCATTTTGTTCAATCCAAAGTTTAGACGGGTTGCTGAAGCAATTTGCTATAGATGCATTATTTGTCTAAAGATGAATGTTGGCAAAGGGACACATTGGCATGGCAAGAGGTCCATTTAGGAGAATGCAAATTGATTTAATTGAGATGCCTGCGTTTAATGGTTTGAAGTACGTGTTGGTGATGGTGTGCATTTTCAGTCACTGGATTGAGGCTTATCCTACAAGAAGAAATGATAGCCTCACTGTAGCCCTACTATTGCAAAGTTACTGCTTAGAGAGTTAATACCACGTTTCAGTTTCCCTGTTTCTTTGGAATCAGATGGAGAAAGCTATTTCAGCAATGAAGTGATTAAATTGATATGTTCAGCTTTAAACATTGAGCAGAAACTCCATTATCACACAGAAGCCTTAGGACTTGTAAAGCAGATGAATGGCACTCTAAAATCGAGATTGACGAAATTTTGTGCATCAACTAATTTGAAATGGCCAGATGCTTAACCGTTGGTTCTAATGTTAATGAGAAGCACTCCTGATGAGAAAACAGGACTGTCGCCCCATGAAATCCTCATGGGTAGAGCTATGAGTTTAACAGCTGTTCCTACAAATGCACTTGTGAACATTACAGGTGATATGGTGTTAGACTACTGCAAGATTCTAGCTGATGTGGTACAATCTTTCTCTCATCAGGTGGAAGCTACCACACTTCAATCATCTAAAGGTCAAAGACACAACTTGAAAGCTGGTGATTGGGTCATTATTCGTAAGCACGTGAGGAAATCGTGCTTGGAGCCAAGGTAGAAAGGACCCGATCAGGTGTTATTAACTACAGCAGTGAAGTGTACAGGACTTGCGAACTGGATTCATGCAAGTCATACTAGGAAGATGAAAAATCCAACAGAGCAAGAAGAAGAGCTGTTGAGATTATCTGCACCTAAGCGTATTCTAGGTCAAGAAAGAGAAAGAGAAGAGCTGGAGGCTGCTCCTGGAATACCTCCAGTTGAATTACCCATTCCTGTGTCAGATAAAGTGAACGGTATCCTGGAAGATGAGGGTGAACCATCCTCAACCCAAACAATAAAAGAACCGGTCCAAGGAGAACAAGAGAGAGTACCGGTTGAGAGAAGACCTGTTCAGAGTAGGGATCCTCAGAAGCAGATGGTCTGACAAACGAGACTGAACAAGTGACTGACCCCAATGGAAAGGGAGTTAAGATAGATCTAATCCAAAAGGGTTTGACTCCTTCTGAACCAGTTGCGGGAACGTCAAAGGAGAAAAGTACAAGTTAAATTCTGAGAAGAGTAATAACGAAAAATCCACTAAAAGATGATAACTGGCCAGAGAAAAGCTCAGAAGCAGGGAAGATCAACATAGCACCATCAATTCGGGAAGAAAACGAATAGAATGGAAGAAGATCTGAGTGAAGGAGAAGCTAATGGTGGTTGAAGATTGAAAAGAAAAAGAGTTGCCAATAAGAAATATTCTGGTCCTGAATGGGCTTGTGCAACTACAAATGAATGGCAAGAATAGTTTTTTAATTTATATTTTGACAGAAACATTCCAGGTTTATATTTTGGTACATGAAGAAGACTGATGAACATTTGTTGGGAAAATTGAATTTTTGAAAAAAAGAAGGTGAAAAGACTTTGTTGAAACAGTACCTGGAAAAGACTTTGATAACTTAACTTGACAAGCTGCTAAAACTTTGACAAAGGGTCCTGATAGTGTGAATGAACTTTTGAAAACAAAAAAAAGAGAACAAAAATAAGGATGAATTGAATTTGAAGATTGACGATTGCAAGCTGAAGATTTTTTTACATTTTTGTCTTTTGTTTGTGTTTTTTATTTTTGCTGCATAGCCATATTTTGTTTTTAGCTCTTACTCTTTGATTCTTTACAGACCATGGGAAACTTTAGTAATCAACATACTAAGAATAGTCATTGTAAATGTATAGGTATTGGTTTGGCAATTGTTAGTGCAATAGTATGTTTGTTGTTGCTCGTGAGTGTGATTGTCTTTGAATTGATTGGAGCCGACCATACCATTGCAACACCTAAAACTATTACTCCTTCAAAATCAACTACTACTCTTTCAGAAATAGATAGGTTTAGAATAGATGACAAAAACGTACACGAAGAGAAATAACTTTCTTCTAATATCTTTTATCGCTTATTGCGTGAGTATGTTGATGTAATGGATGTGAAAGATTGTTATGTCTGTACGCAGATTCCAGCCTTGGTCGAGGAGGGAATTACCTGTCGTAGTTTACTGCTTACTTATTCCATAAGTTGTAGTCTTTTACCAACATGATTCTATAACCAAGAATATATTCAATATTTTTACTCAAATTCAGATATTGTGTTTTCTTTTGCACTATTATTAAAGATCTTAGTAAGATAGCGAGGGATCACAACAAAGAGATAGTAAAGGGTTTCTTTGATACTACATTTACCTTTGGGACTGCATTCGCTCATCGTAATAATCTTACCTGTTTGCTTACACCTGTAGGGAAAAGTTTTCTAGATAACACAGAGGATAGGAGAAGAGCAATTAAAGCTAAAATAGTTAAGGGATTCGTTTTGCGAAGTCCTGGAACTGATCATGCACACACTGACATTACTAAACAAGGGAAGCTAACCTTCGATGCATTACATGTAGGCACGCTTTGTATATACAGGCTGCGGTCTATATGTGGCAACGAGTGAATGTAGACGTGTTTTTGTTTGGGAATATATGGACCTTTATGTTGAATGGTCAGGATCCACCAGTGCCTGGTGTCTACTATATTTGTTGGGAAAAAGGCTTATTGCTGTCTTCCTATAGGATGAAATGGCACATGTTATTTGGGAATAGTCTTTCCGAAAATGTATCAACTTGACGATTTGAGTAAGTGTCCTAAATTTACTGAAATTCAACCAAGACACAAGCGGAATCAATTTCTATCATTGTGGGAGGCATATTTGGAGCAATAATTCCTTCAGTGGAAGTTGTTTTGAATTCAGTAAAAATACAGAAGTTGTCTACAGTTGTGGATAACATGTTAACGGATCACTCAGGAGCTATGTTACTCCTAGATACAGAATTGGCTGCAACAAGAGCCATGACTCTTCAGAACCACCTTGCATTACACGTTTTCTTAGCAAAAGAGGGCGGAGTTTGTAAATTACTTTGTCCATGTCACTGTTGTTCATACATACCGGACAATAGTAAGTTAGTTAGAGGTTTGATTAACAATTTAACAAAAGATAAAACAGAATTAAAGAATTAACTGAAACTACTATTTGGGAAAAGGCTGGCAATGGAATTGCTTCAGTGGGAAATTGGATTGGCAACCTAGGAGAAGGTATTATATTAAAATTACTGAAATGGATTTAAATTATTGTGTTTTGTCTAATTGGAATTTGGGGACTATATAAATTATTTCAAATCATCAAAAGAAGAAGATTTGAAAAAAATCAGAGGAGGGTAGATGTTCAGATGGAAAAACTTTATGGGGAAAATTTGAGAAAAAGAAAATGTATAAAAATGTGAATGAGACTAAATTCTGAATTCTGAAATGAAATAAATTAATTTATTTGGGTTTTTTGTGTGATGACATAGTCATCAGAGGAGGGATATATAGCCAAGATGTCTGCTTTAGCACCATTGACTGGTATCCCTTCTACAGTGTTTATAATGCCAGTGCTATCTTTCACATGGGATTCCAATGTAGGTACATAAACATGTGGTTTAAGAAAAGCACCACATATGGGCACACTGCTTCTAATATTGAACGGCAGTCTGATACAATGGGCCTTCCTGGTGGATTGTTAAGGTCACTTTGTATTCCTGGTAGAGTGTAGACCACTGGTTTTCTCGGGTGTGTTGTGTTTAACAATTCATATTCTTTTTCATTGATGCATCCCATGTTTAACCCAGTATCAGTGATGTCTCTTATGTATTTTTGTATCTTTTGCAGCAGGTTGCTTGGTAGTTTGCTATAACATAATTCATTACTTGGTTGTCTCCTAATTTTATTGTCATGTTGCTCAGTATCTTGAATCCAATGGTACCTCCTTTATTCACTGTCTTTATTGTGATTTCATGGTTAGGACCTTTCACACTGGTATACTTATGTCCAATGCAGAGTACTTGTTCTGTTTTCTTGAGTTCATGTATCTGTCTTAATACCAGATTTCACCAGCCCTGTACTGAATATATACTGGGCAATGGTAAATAGCTAATGCTGCCTTGACTTGCCAAGAAGGAAATTCATGGGGCACTGACACTACGAGCAGGTGCCTCGGTTTCACTTGGTAATGCATATTTGCACACAATTGGCACACACTTCTAGGCAGATCCAGAATGTTATACCAATGAAGATTATATGTATTGTTTGTAGATCCGCACCAGAAGTAGCACATGGTGTTATGGAAAGAGTCTGTTTTGAAGCATTAATCTTCATTCGAGGTATGTGTTAGATCAAAACTCCTACTATCATTAAGCATTCTCCAGAGTAGATTGTATTCTAGGACCCCGTTTCTCAAATCTACAGGTTACTAGACAGATGGTGATGTCAGTAGCGGGCCGCAGAAGGGGAGGGTTTGGGCAGGGAGGTGCAGGAGGGGGGAGAGGGAATAAACATTTAATTCAAATTTTAAAAAAATCACTCACCTCCTCCGCCGCTCCTCTGTCCATCAACACTCCTTGCTGCAGGCACAGGCTTCCAGCCTGCCCTCCGCCAATCCTGACTCTGCTCAGAGCAGTGTCAGGATTGGCTGGGAGCGCCTAGCCAGGGCACTCACAGGCAGACTGGGAGCCTGTGCAGGCTCTCTCCAGCCCAGCAACTGTGACGGCCGGCCAAACACATATGCGCTTTGAAGGAGGGGTGCTTAGAGCACATCACCCCCGTGGCCCGCACCTTTCAAAGAAAACAATAATAAACATAGTTTATTATCGTTTTCTTTAAAAGGTTTTACAGCTGCCGCTGCTGGCGGGGG
Organism: Pleurodeles waltl; assembly: GCF_031143425.1. Taxonomy (NCBI): domain Eukaryota; kingdom Metazoa; phylum Chordata; class Amphibia; order Caudata; family Salamandridae; genus Pleurodeles; species Pleurodeles waltl. The sequence goes on from NC_090440.1 coordinate 1,285,637,123, forward strand.
TGCCGTTCCTCCACCCAAACAGAGGAGCTGCCACTAAATGTTGTCCTGAAAAGTCCAGTCGCTTCATTCCAATAGGGTTGAAATGTCAACGAATCCTTGGGGGTTTCTTTGATATTTGTGTTCACCTAGGACCCCAGTGTGATTGATGGACTGGGATGGGTAGATCTGTGGAAGATATTGACCCACAGGACATTTGTATTTGTTGTAACATGTATTTGTATGGCACCTGCTATCACTTTATGGTACCCAAGCACTTCCTAAATCTGGACACCCATTAAGGTTGTGCGATACCCCTTAACTGAATTAAAAACTACAGCCAACTCCGACCAAACAAATTTACAGAGCCAAGTTTCATGATTTTAGTCTTGCCAGCATTAGTATTTACATAATTCTTCTGCAGTCACACACTAAATTTAGCCAGCCATAACATGACCAGTTCCAGAGAATAAATTGTGCACATGATGAACACCAGCACTCGTGTTTGGAGACTTATTTTTCCTCATTAGACTTTAATTCAGGGTAAGAGACAAAGACAGAAAAGGGCGAAATGTGGAGAATGATTAATATTGCACAGAGTAACAAATAATGAAACAAGGATAAAAAAAGATCCTTCAAAGGTGAGGTGAAATACAGGAATTGTAAGGTGGTGGGGGAAAGAGGCATGAGGTAGAATAATATTAAGAAACCTTGGTATTGGGTAATGCAGTTGTCAGCCTTTGCCCCTAAAAGATAAACCCTTATGCACTCATATTTTTTACTTTTACAAATTAAGCGCTAATCTTCATGTCTGTGGTGTGCATTTTCATTAGAAAATTTAAAAAGGCTGCTAGGTCTGCCGAACCTGTTTCTCTGGAAAAAGAGTGCAACGACAGTTCTTATAAACTTAATGTTAAAAATAACTTGTATCAGAAATGCCAAAAAAGTAACGAATGTTCTTCTCAAATACAGGATTTTTAGGATAATAGATGGGTGGAGTAAAAAGCCTCCAGGAGATGCAGACGCCCCACAATAATGCATCACATGAAGGATTTAACTTCAAAGAGGTACATATTTGTATTATTGCAATTACCTCTGTATGAGGTTACCATGAGTAACTGACTGTGAATCAGGAAAGCCATAGATCACTTGTCAGAAGAATGAGACGTTTTAAAAACCACGCCTAGATTTGTTCCATTGGTGAATTTAGCCTTCCACCTGGGTAAAGAAAAACTGCATTAGATTCGTTAATGTAACATATCCTAGGCTATTTTACTTATCTGTTGCTTTTGAAACGCTAAAGGTATGTTCCATCCATTGTTTGTATCTTCAGGCCGACCCTCCTTACTTTTACCAAAGAAACGAAGACCAAGCCCATGTGTGGCTTTATGCTTTCCCACACCCTTGCCACTTAAAATACACAATTCAGCTTCTGCCTCGTTTAGTTATCTGCTCAGAGGGGCGAAAGTGGGGCTTATTGATATCGGACTCATTTGTCACAATATTTCTACTAAATTACAAATGCATCACTTAAGATTGTTACCTCGGTGCTGCAGAATGTTCCTGTCACTCCCCAGCTTCCTCCTCGTCCCAGTTCCCTGTGACACCTTACTCCGGGTTTAAAGACTACACTTATTGCATGTGTAGCATTTACAGAGCCTCTCAGCTAGTAGTCTAAATAGAATACTATATCGCTGGGAGGACATCTCGGATAGCGGCCCTGATTTCGAGTGCAGGGACTTTGCAACAAGGAAGAAGTGTGTACAAAGCATTATATCACGGGTTCCTGGTCTTAACCGATTTTTTTCTGGACAGGCTTGTGCCTGTGCCACTTTTCTGACTCAGCGGCTAACCCCAGGATTCTCCTGACTTGCTGTCACTGCCTTCAACCAGACACGATCCAGAGCTGCAAGTTACTATACATCTTAACCATCTTGCTATTTGTGTAGTAACAAGGGGTGCACTGTTGTCGGAAAACGGGACTCAGTATGTCTGTATTGGTCCGATAATGTTGCAGTTGCTGGAACCTGCTTCGGGTACCCAGTTGAATTTGTGACCATGTCGTTATTGGCCTGGGAATTAGTTTCATATAAAATAAAGGTGTAAGAAGAATAGTCCTTACATGGTCTGTAAAGCTGTGCAACCCTGCACTGTTCGTGGTTTATATATTGGTGAGTCACATGGGGGCGGGGTCTGTTTAGTCAGATAGCACAGCCTCTACTACTGCTTATGGGGCTCATCAAAGTGTGACTCCCTCTCCCCTCAAACGGTTTAAAGTTTCTCTGTCTCCTGAATTCAGACTACTATGAGATTAATGGATGGTGGAAGCTAGTTGAAATTACAGTGGTACAGGCCTTTTACCTGTATCAGTAGAGGAAGCTTGGTAACTGAGGTCCGTGTGCGTGTGTGTATGTGTGTGTGTGTGTTTGGCAAGTGAGCGAATGTAGGACACAGTAAATGGGGAAAATGTTGGGGGTCCCGCAGGTTGCTCTTTTCCTCTCTGTACCTGACCATCTGCAAGTGCTGTGGTCTGGTCATAAACTCAAAAAAGGCAAGAGGTGTCTGATGGAATGGGATTGCTTTTCTTTGCTCAAATGAGAAACCAGTTTTCATTGACTGTACCTGAAGGTCCCACTTTCTCTTTCTTGTGTTGCGTTGGGATCTTGGGGTTTTGAGCCCAATCTCAAAGCACCTTGATTGCTGCGCATCAGGCCATCCATCATCTGTCTGTTCGAAAACCCAGCAAAGCTTGAAAAACTAGAAGATGCAGTCTCTTGATTAGAGGGTTGTTTACATGTTTAAGTAAAGCTCACTTTTTGGTTGACACCCGTTTTTGCGAGTGGCAAGAACTTTAGACAGACACTGGCCCTTGTGACCCCATACTATGTAGAGGATTTACGAGGACCTTGCAGCCACTTGACCAGACTTGCCCAAGGGACAGCTTCAGTGCATGAGATCAGAAATCGGCAGAACCCTATTCAAGGAATGAGAGTGTGGTGATCCTGCTTCATACTCAGCCTGCCGCAAACCTCTTTCCTTTCAGGAACCTGAGACAGATTGAGCCTCTGGCATTTGTCTCCTTCCTTCGACTGTCTGCTGCATCTATTCACCTGGATGCTTGTTGAGTGCACAAGAAGACTTTGTGTAGAATGGTCTTTAAAAGTAAAACCCTGAACTAAAGTTAGTGACTTTGGTAGGGACTCATCCGATTTAGAGTAAGGGGGTTTTCAGCATGCTCGTTTTTTAACATTTGTTGTGTAAAATCAAGTCAAAGAGGCTTCAACCATCAGAGTTGCCCTGTCTTGCCGCTGGGGCTGCCAGGACACCTGAATATGGGACACATGTATCGTAGTAACCCCTAATAAACAGTTACATTATGTCTGCAATCTCTGACATTGAGCGAGTGAGTGTAAACAGAAGACTACCCAAAGCACCCACAAAAAGGAAGCCAACACCAGCTACCACAACCTAGATAAAGCCTCGAGAGCTTGACGTTTCTATAGAATGGGTATGTTGATAACGGAGAAACTAAAGTTCTCTCCCATGTGAGATGTTTCTTTTGTTATGGGAATAGTAAGGTTCAGATACTCTGAACTAACAACACCAAGAAGGTAGCTTGTCCAAGCAAGATCAATTTTTGTCTTTGTTGGGAAGGAAGTGACTGCTCTCTGGTGCAGCACGTAGCTGCAGTTTATCTTGGCAATGAATGCAAGGAAATGGAGGATCTCCATTTTTTGGTTGATAAGAGAAGTGTGAGGCTACGGGGTTTTAAGTGACTTTTTAGATCTATATATTCTACTAGTATTTTAACATTTTTGTCTTATATAATTAATTATCTATTCTTATATGTTATGATCTTGTCAGTGTACGGGCACATAAGTGGTTCGAGAAGTATAGTTATCAGATGTATGTTGCTAGGAGCATGAATCTAAACCTAAAATCATACAGCATATAATTTGCCAAAGAGGCTCAGTAACAGCTCAGGGTGAAGTAGTATATCTAACATCCTGTAAGAGGATTTCAAACAAGTAATTCAATTCATGTTCTACCGAGGTTGCTTTGTAGAAGTTCCCCACTTTTAGGAATTGCAAAAGTACACCCTCACCCCTACCCCCCCCACAGCTGCCAAACATGCAGGGTCCAGGTCACCCACTGAATTGAGAAATTAGTGTTGCTCCAATTTTTCTTACACTCAAATTGCTTACATTCCACAACAAAACATCTGCCCATAAAACAGATTCCTCTGGAACCCCAAACTACAAACAATCTAGTGCAGAAACTAGCATCCCATCTGACCAGCTATTGCTTCTGAGCAGGGATTCCCTTCTTCTTGGAACCTTACAGTTCAAGGAAAAAATAACATTATTGTAATCCTCCTCGAGTTGTCTGCAGAGTCTGGAACTCACTACCACCAGTCATCCAAACAATCTTTTCCTATGAAATGTCTGTAGTCTCAAATACCCCCTCACACTATGAGAAGTGAGCATCAGTGGCAAGTATTCTGTTACAGGAGTTAGGGCCAGATGTAGGTAGGAAAAAATTTGCGACTCGGAAATAGCGACTCCATATGAATCGCTATTTCCGACTCGCAAAACCAAATGCTGCAGCAATAATGGCTACACAGGAGAAGGAGACATCCAGTGCTGGCATGAAAAGAAAAATCAAGTTTTCTGACAAGGAGTTGGAGGTGCTAACTGAGGAGTGCTGCCTGCACCATGAACAATTATTCGGCAAGGCAGCATTGAGTGTCCCTGACACCCAAAAAAAAGATATGGCAAGACATCCAGGACAAGATCAATGCCATTGGGGTAAGCCAAATAAGGAAATGGTGGTATGACCTTTGCTCCAGGACCAAGGAGAGGGTTGTGGAGCGCATGAGGGAGATGCAGGGCACTGGAGGAGGCCCATCCACTGTTCCACCCCCTACAGCAATTGAAACCATGGTGGAGACAACACTGGAGCAGGAGGCTGTACTGGGCATTGGAGATGTGGACAGTTCGGCACCTGGAACATCAAAAAGTAAGTACCAAAATATATGCTTTCACACCCACAAATGCACTAGACACACAATCCCAGTACACAGCAGCAGGCACCTCCAGACTAGCTCCATTTCAGTCTAGCAACCTCTACAATAGTGCATTTTGGGCAATGTAGTGCAGTAGTCCAAATATAGGCAAATGTTTATTTTGAGGCAAAAAACAGAGGGGCTGCCACTGACACTGCAGGGGAGTGCAGGACAACACCACCCATGGAATTGGCACCGGAGTCCATGGACGATCCTGCGCTGGGTATGGCGGCAGCAGTAGAAACACCAGTGCCAATGCCTACGGAAAGGCACACACCGCCATCAGGGGCAGGCTCAGTGCGCAGACGCCACCGTAGATTGCAGTCTGTGTACAGTGAGGATGTCCCAGATGTCGAGTTTGCGGGACTTAAGGCATCCTTATTTCAGGGTCAGCGCCTGCAAAATAGACAGTTGAGGTTATTGAACCGGAACCTCACAAGACTGCAGACCACTGTCACACATGGGCTGGCTAATGTGGACAATCAGTTCACGACAATGAACATACATCTGGGGAACCTGACAACCTCCATTGACAATTTGGTCAGGGAACTGGTGGCTGACAGGGCACAGGCACGACGCAGGGAGCGCAACACTGCAGCCCGTTTAGATAGACTTGCTGCATCCATAGGGCACCTGGCAACTAACACAACCTGCCCAAGGTTCACTGTCAGCCTGCAAATAGAACTGGGGCATTTTGCAGGAGATGTGGCACGGGGGCTTGGCCGCATCAGCCATGTGGTTGATATTCTGGAGACCAGACAGGCTGAAAGGGGCACAGGGGATACCCCGCAGGACAGTGAGGAGGGCTCAAAAGTCAGCAGTGTGTCTGCCACTGATGTACGGGTGCTGCGGAGTAGCAGTGCACGGCAGGGCTCAGGGGACCAAGCAGGAGTGAGCCATGGTGGCCGCAGTCGTAGGAGGCTGTGAGCCACTGACATGTACTGGTACAAGGGCACATGAACATAATGTGTCTGATTTGACTGTTTTATTACCTTTCTGTTGCATAGTGCACAATGATTACAACATTATAGTTTAGTAATAAAAAGTTTTGGTTTGTTTGACTACACAACTGGGCTATGTGTGTCTGACATTAGTGAGTGTGGTCACGGTTGCCACGTACCTGCCAAAGTAGTGGTTTGCAATGTGGTTCCGTCTGTGTTTGCCCTCATTTGCAATGCTTCTATCCCCAGGCTGTCGGTGTGGTAGCTCTTGCTCCTCATCCTCTGTGTCTGTGTCTTCAGGGGTGAGATGTAGCCCACTTCTGGTGGCAATGTTGTGTAGGATGGCACAGGTGGCAACTATTTTGCATGGTGTTTCTGGGGCATACTGGAGTACTCCTCCATTTTTGTGGAGGCATCGGAATCTTGACTTTAACAAGCCAAACGTCCTCTCGACTACAGTTCTGGTCCGCCGATGTGCAATATTGTATCGCCTCTCGTTCTGATTGCCAGGTGTTAGGTATGGAGTGAGTATCCATGGTCTCAGGGCATATGCACAGTCACCTGTTTGACAAAAGAGGCATTTTAGCAGGGCATCACAGAGTTACACAGTGACCTGTATGTAAGGCTTCAGAGTGTAGTCACCAATACCTAGTGAATATCCTTCTCCAAACTCCCCACGTTCTAGGCGTTGGTGTATCCCACTGTGCCTGAATATGTATGAGTCATGTGTACTCCCTGGATATTTAGCTACAATGTCAGTAATGACATTATGGACGTCACATACCACCTGGATGTTTAGTGGGTGGGTACATTTCCTATTGCGAAACACATATTCCAGATTTGCAGGTGGGCAAATTTGTATATGTGTCCTGTCCACACACCCTAGAACATGGGGAAAGTTGGCAATTCTGTAGAAGTCCAACTTGGTGCTGTTAATTTCTGCCTTATTTCTGGGTAGGTATATATATCTGGACATGTGTGTGTGAGTATGGCATCTAGGAAACATCTGAAGAATCGTGAGAGTGCACTTTGGGATATCCCACCTGCCACTGCAATCATCCCCGATAGCTACCCGAGGCAAATAGGTGCAGTGAGCATAGCACTTGCACATGTGTGGGGATGGCGCTGCCGGGCATTGTCTGTCAGTCAAGCTGAGGTTTCAGCAGTTCAATAATCTCTAAGATAACAGCACTGCTTAGTCTGTATTTGTCATAAATCTCCTCCTCAGTTTGTTGAAATAGTGTCTGCCTGGTTCGGTATATCCTCTCCTGTCTCTGCCTCCTCCTCCTCCTCTGCTGGACAGCCTGGACTCTCCTCCTCCACGCAATCACGTATAGTGCAGTGTAGGAGGCTGGCCTGGCTTGTAGTGGGCACCAAGGGGTACTTACACTCTGTACCAGGTTCAGTTATCCCTTATTAGTGTAGAAGAGGTGATTCTAGCAGCTTAGGCTGATAGAAGGTAGCTAAAGCAGAGCAGCTTAGGCTGAACTAGTAGACATGCAAAGCTCCTATTATACCACTGGTGTCATATGCACAATATCATAAGAAAACACAATACACAGATATACTGAAAATAAAGGTACTTTGGGGCATATTTATACTCTGTTTGCGCCGGAATTGCGTCGTTTTTTTTACGCAATTCCGACGCAAAACTAACTCCATATTTATACTTTGGCGTTAGACGCGTCTAGCGCCAAAGTCCATGGAGTTTGCGTCATTTTTTAACGTGGACACCTACTTTGCGTTAATGAGATGCAAGGTAGGCGTTCCCGTCTAAAAAATTGACTCCGAGGCATGTGCGCCGTATTTACACTCCCGGGCAAAAATCACGCCCGGGAGTGGGCGGGTCCAAAAAAATGACGTACGGCCGCTTTTGCGCCGTTTTTAGCGCCTGGACAAGGCAGGCGTTAAGGGACCTGTGGGCTCCGAAGGAGCCCAGAGGTGCCCTCCCATGCCCCCAGGGACACCCTCTGTCACCCTTGCCCACCCCAGGAGGACACCCAAGGCTGGAGGGACCCATCCCAGGGACATTAAGGTAAGTTCCGGTAAGTATTTTTTTTACATTTTTTTGGTGGCATAGGGGGGCCTAATTTGTGCCCCCCTACATGCCACTATGCCCAATGACCATGCCCAGGGGACAGAAGTCCCCTGGGCATGGCCATTGGGCAAGGGGGCATGACTCCTGTCTTTGCTAAGACAGGAGTCATTTCTATGGGGGTTGGGAGTCGAAAAAAATGGTGCAAATCGGGTTGAGGCGAAAAATTTGCCTCAGCCTGACTTGCCCCATTTTTTGACGCCCAAGCTCCATATCCCCCCACGCCGGCGCTGCCTGGTGTACGTCGTTTTTTTCCACGCACACCAGGCAGCGCAGGCGGCTAACGCCGGCTAACGTCATTGATTAAATACGGCGCCCGCATGGTGCTTCAGAATGGCGTTAGCCGGCGCTAATTTTTTTGACGCAAAACTGCGTTAGCGCAGTTTTGCGTCAAAAAGTATAAATATGGCCCTTTATTTTTATGACAATATGCCAAAAGTATCTCAGTGAGTACCCTCAGTATGAGGATGCCAAATATACACAAGATATATGTACACAATACCAAAAATATGCAGTAATAGCAAAAGGAAGTAATGCAAGCAATGTAAAGTTACAGTAGGTTGCAATAGGAGCACATAGGTATAGGGGCCACACAAACCATATACTCCAAAAGTGGAATGCGAACCACGAATGGACCCCAAACCTATGTGAGCTTGTAGAGGGTCGCTGGGACTGTAAGAAAACAGTGAGGGTTAGAAAAATAGCCCAACCCAAGACCCTGAAAAGTAGGTGTAAAGTGCACCTATATTCCCCAGAGAGCACAGATGTCGGATTAGGGGAATTCTGCAAGGAAGACCAACACCAGCAACGCAACCAAAGTGGATTTCCGGGCGAGAGTACCTGTGGAACAAGGGGACCAAGTCCAAGAGTCGCAACAAAGTCGAGAGTGGGCAGATGCCCAGGAAATGCCAACTGAGGGTGCAAAGAAGCTGCCACTGGATGGTAGAAGCTGTGGATTCTGCAAGAACGAAGAGGGCTAGAAACTTCCCCTTTGGAGGTTGGATGTCCCACGTCGTGAAGAACCACGCAGAAAGACCGCAAACAAGCCTTGCTAGCTGCAAGGGTCGCGGTTAGGGTTTTTGGATGCTACTGTGTCCCAGGAGGGACCAGGATGTCGCCACTTAGATGAGGAGACAGGGGGGGCGACCAGCAAGTCAGGGAGCCCTCACAGAAGCAGGCAGCACCCGCAGAAGTACCAGAACAGGCACTTAGAAGAGGAGTGAACCGGAGCTCACCAGAAGACACAAAAGGGAGTCCCACGATGCCGGAGGACAACTCAGGAGGTTGTGCACTGCAGATTAGAGTGTCGGGGACCCAGGCTTGGCTGTGCACAAAGGAAATCCTGGAAGAGTGCACAGGAGCCAGAGCAGCTGCAAATCACGCGTTTCCCAGCAATGCAGTCTAGCGTGGGGAGGCAAGGACTTACCTCCACCAAACTTGGACTGAAGAGTCACTGGACTGTGGGAGTCACTTGGATAGAGTTGCTGAGTTCCAGGGACCACGCTCGTCGTGCTGAGAGGGGACCCAGAGGACCGGTGATGCAATTTTTTGTTGCCTGCGGTTGCAGGGGGAAGATTCCGTCGACCCACGGGAGATTTCTTCAGAGCTCCTGGTGCAAGAAGAAGGCAGGCTACCCCCAGAGCATGCACCACCAGGAAACAGGCGAGAAAGCGGCAGGATCAGCGATACAAGGTTGCAGTAGTCGTCTTTGCTACTTTGGTGCGGTTTTGCAGGCATCCTGAGCAGTCAGCGGTCGATCCTTTGGCAGAAGGTGAAGAGAGAGATGCAGAGGAACTCTGATGAGCTCTTGCATTCGTTATCTAAAGAATTCCCCAAAGCAGAGACCCTAAATAGCCAGAAAAGGAGGTTTGGCTACCTAGGAAGGAGGATAGGCTAGCAACACAGGTAAGAGCCTATCAGAAGGAGTCTCTGACGTCACCTGCTGACACTGGCCACTCAGAGCAGTCCAGTGTGCCAGCAGCACCTCTGTTTCCAAGATGGCAGAGGTCTGGAGCACACTGGAGGAGCTCTGGGCACCTCCCCTGGGAGGTGCAGGTCAGGGGAGTGGTCACTCCCCTTTCCTTTGTCCAGTTTCGCGCCAGAGCAGGGCTGGGGGATCCCTGAACCGGTGTAGACTGGCTTATGCAGAGATGGGCACCATCTGTGCCCATCAAAGCATTTCCAGAGGCTGGGGGAGGCTACTCCTCCCCAGCCCTGACACCTTTTTCCAAAGGGAGAGGGTGTAACACCCTCTCTCTGAGGAAGTCCTTTGTTCTGCCTTCCTGGGCCAAGCCTGGCTGGACCCCAGGAGGGCAGAAACCTGTCTGAGGGGTTGGCAGCAGCTGCAGTGAAACCCCGGGAAAGGTAGTTTGGCAGTACCCGGATCTGCGCTAGAGACTCGGGGGATCTCTGGCATTGGGGTGACAATTCCATGATCTTAGACATGTTACATGGCCATGTTGGGAGTTACCATTGTGACACTATACATAGGTAGTGACCTATGTATAGTGCACATGTGAAATGGTGTCCCCGCACTCACAAAGTCCGGGGAAGTTGCCCTGAACGATGTGGGGGCACCTTGGCTAGTGCCAGGGTGCCCACACACTAGGGGGCATATTTATACTCCGTTTGCGCCGATTGTGCATCAAAAAACTTTGACGCACAATCAGCGCAAATGTTGCCCCGTATTTAAACTTTGACGCCCGAGCCAGCGGACGACAAAATTCCACCGTGTGCGTCATTTTGTGGATGCGGCAACCCGCCCTGCGTTAATGATATGCAGGGTAGGTGTTCCCGTCCAAAAAATGACTTAAACAGCCGTGCGTCGTATTTATGCTTTCGGGCAAAAATGACGCACGGCCGGGAGGTGGAGCGAGAAAATGACGCACAGCCCGATTTGCGTCAAAATTTAACGCCTGGGTCAGGGCAGGCGTTAAAATGGGGCAAACACACCTGTATTTAATCAGAACACACAGAACAAACAGCAGAGCAGCAGAGCAGCAGAGCAGCAAAAGGGAAACATGGAGGTGATTCTTATCCAGCATGCACGCAGACGCAGAGCCCAGCAGCAACAACAGCAGCTACAACAACACCAGCAGGGACCCCAAAGGCAGCGCAGAAGGCAGGAGAGGATATTCCGTCCAAGAACCACCCTTCAGGGCCTCAGGGAACAAGACATCATACAGAGGTACCGGTTGAACTGGCAGGCCATACAGCAGCTGCTGAGAAACATTGAACAGCAGCTGGCCCCCACTTTGGTGACACCCCAAACCATACCAACAGAAACAAAGCTGCTTGCCGTACTTCACATGCTGGCAAGTGGCTCTTTTCAAACAACTGGTGCCCTGGTTGGCGGAATATCACAACCATCATTCTCCGCATTTCTGCCCAAAGTACTGGATGCCATCATTTGCCTGACACCCCGCCACATCTGCTTCCCTAACACACTGCAGAAGCAGCAGGAAACTAAATAGGGGTTCTACGCAATCAGTGGCTTCCCACACGTCCTTGGTGCAATCGACTGCACACATGTACGCCTTGTGCCACCTGCTGCAACTGAACACCTCTACCGCAACAGGAAGTACACACATTCAATCAACGTGCAGGCCATTGTCGATCACCAAGGAATGTTCACCAATATCGTGGCTAAATATCCTGGGAGTGTCCATGACTCATTCATCTTCCGTCACTGCACCATCAACCAACACTTCCAGGATGGACGGTATGGCAATGGACTACTTGTTGGTAAGTACTAAAACCTACTAATATACACACTGCCCAGCAACCCTCTAGGACACACAACACATACACCACAACAGCAACATCTAGACAGGAACACACTGAGGTCCTGACATCACTAGCCATGTTTCTTAAGTCACCATTGAACCTGTCAAACATCGGAATTTACTGTACAGCCTACTGTGAAGACATTAATGAGTGTGTTAGCCAAAATGTCACCTTACAAATTGTAAGTGTCCCAAAGACCTTTACATTTGTACACTGCCTAAGTCTAAAGGTATGGGATGTCCAGGGTACTTTCATATGGACGTGCTAACAACACTTATAAATGAAACTCTACATTGAACTATCTACTCAACCCAAGTGAAGACACAAGGACACCTGTATCCCAAGTCACAATGCTAGGGAGGGCACACTGCACTGAAAATCCCAAAACATACTGATGACAAACTGTTAGCAGACAAACACTTGCTCAGCCAAGGAAACAACACAATGCAGATGGTATAGCCTACAAGTATAGGATGTCACATTAGTACACAAAATAGTCACAGACAACACAAGACAAATACTGCCATTGAAGGTCTTTTCAATAGTGCAAGCTACATCAATATGATCCCATTCTTTTTCTCTTTCAGCTGATCAGGGGTATGGCATCCAGCCATGGATAATGACACCATTTGGCAACCCGATTACTGCTGCAGAGCGGGCATACAACAACGCCCATAAGAGGACACGCAGCATTGTCAAGCGGACCTTCGGCATCCTCAAGTCAAGGTTCCGCTGCCTCGACATCACTGGTGGTAGCCTACTATATTCCCCCGAGATGGTCTGTAGGATCATCCTCACATGTGCAATATTGCACAACATTTGTGTCAAAAGGAACATTCCCCTCCTCAAACCAGACCCATACATGCCTGAAGACGAGGAAGAGGAGGATGCTGGCCTGCAACAGGAGGGGGAACAACCAAACACCGCTGCTGGAGTGCGTAGGCGCCAACACATTGTGAACAATTTCTTTTCATAATTATCACCATCACCACTTAATGAACTATTGTAAATAAACACTGATAACAAACACCACATCATGGTCTGGCTATTCATTTCTGCACACCTTTAGCTCTAAATATCAGAAGAAGAATGTCGTCTCATGGAGCATTAATGATATAACAATCAGGACACAGAAAAATACACTACAAATGTAATGCCTGTCATACAACGGTCACATACACACACAATGTAAATGACTGACATCCTGTACAGTTCACCTTTGAAGGTCAATAGCTGAGGACCACACCTATTACACACATACATGTAGGAAACATGGTTCATCGCAGCAGATGGCACACAACTAAAACACCATCACTCAACTAGGGGAAAACAGGCCTCAGACATCAGGCAGTTGACATGCTTTTGCTTCAGGAACAGGAATGTATTACCAGACTCTTGGCAGCAGTAATTCCAACTACTTACAATCTTTGCAATGACTATCTGTCACTAGAGTTACACATAAGCAGAACATACACAGCACAAGTGCCACACATATGACAAGCATCCAGCACATCACATCCCATCTACATGTCAGCCCTTTTCTAAAAACCTTACACACCCATGCGGCTGGTCACACCCCACCTGTCTGAAGAGGTCCCTGGAATGCTGATATGTGTACCCTGAGATTCCCTCATCTACATACACACACTCACAAGAGTCATCCAGTGTGCCACACCCTTTCCTATGCCTACCATTGTCATAGTACCATCTCACTGCATGGAACTCAGCTCATATAATACACTGGCTTGGAGTTTTTAAGGCCTGGTATCACCTGTAGATTGATTCTCGTGTGAAAGGTACTGTAGGCTATTTTAAAGCAAATCTCATCCGACAGGACTAGTGAGACACTGATGGAGGCCACACCAGTGATCCCCTCCATGCACACCACCCAAATTTACATGCCCCGTCCCTGCTGATGCCTCCTACAGCATAGATATAGACATTTGGGCAATTACACCACTAAGCTTTGCTACTAATGTTGCAGTGTAACACTTTATCAGGGTTCATGTGTCACCTTCAAGACAACACAGGACATACACAGTGTGACATGTCAACTGTCTACTCCTCCCTCTGACCAGTCCTAGTCAGACCACTGATCATGTAATTTGTGAAAGATCTGGCTCCTGATTGACCCAGCATCCTGTCAGCCTGACTGGCACCTGTCCGTGGGTCACCCTAAAGATACCCGGTGTCCACCTATGGACCACACTTGCTGTCCAAAACCTCTTGTACCTCAGAGGCGAATTTTTCATTTGCCTCATGTATACTCAAATACATTGTATTGCATCATCTGAATGTTATTTGTATCGTATTTGTGACAGTGCCCTTGAATAACTAAATCATGGCCCTTCCGTTGTCTGGGCCTCATTAATGCCTAAACTACAAAGTGTGACAGTGTACTTGGCCCATAGCGTTTGATGGTGTACGTGGCCTCCAGCAGAACCAGCAACCTCAGATAATGTCCATGAAAAGTCAATACATATGAGGACCCTGACAGTTCACACGCTGAGTAACATTGTTCAAATAATAGAGATGAGTCGTGTGTGCTGAATACCAGCCATTTACTTCTGCACAGAGGCTATGATGTTTCCTGATGCATTTCCATCCACAGAGGCCAACTTGAGTACAAATGTTGCAATGACACATGCCGGATCCAGACACCTGAGACATTCTCTAACTCAGCACACCACGGTTGCCCAGTTGAAAGTCTTATTACACGTCTTCAGTGACAGGGTGGGACCATCCACGTGTAGGTTACCATGTCCTCAATTACTTTTGTCACATTTAGCTACAAACGATACTCATTAGATACACAATTAGCTGCCAATAGCTCATGATGAGACGTGGACGTTACAGTGACAACATACACCTTAACAGTTGATACTGGATCAACATTGGACCACACACATGTACATGTACCATCCAATCAACAAAATGGTTGCAAGCAGCCTATCACAGTAGTGTCCCAGTTGTAACCTAGCAGGAAGAATGAAACATGACACTAAACCAGGTAATGCATAAAGGGCCACATACATCAACAAGCTATTTGCTAACATGACATAAGGAACGTTGAGATTTTGCTATTAAATCAATGCTAAATGGTATGTCAGAATTCTCCAAAGAATCAATAGGGCAAACGTCAAATGGGCAAATGGGATTACAGATTAGCAAACAGAGAATCATACTCAATTTGCTTCCATGGGCCTGCTGCCAATGGTTTAGCATTACTGAATTTGGAAAAACCTTGGATAAAGTTGCAAGTATGGAACAGCAAACCCCAGGGTGCTGGGGGCCTAAGTCCCCCTCTGCTGCACCCCAAATATACATTTTTTATGCACATGTGAAGCACACAGATGCATAAGGCGCATGTGTGCCCTACATGTCAATAGTGAAACACATTTTAGCTACATTAACTCGTAATTAGGACATGGTTACCCCCAAAAAAGGTTTAGGCGACAATTGCATTACCTAATTGGCCTTTATGCAATTTGGAATAGCTTGATACACGTGCTCACAGTTTTACTAACGAATACATCCTGGTATCTCTTTCATATTTTGAAATTTGCAATCAGCAATTACCTGCATATGTGCACAATTATGAGTAATAGCCATTCTGGCCAATCATTACTATTGCACTGTGAATACCTTCTATACATCCTATAAGGGACATTTGCTATAGCTAACCCCAAAGTTTATCACTTAGCACCGTTTGGTCATGCAAAATTCAATTTCTCATTTGGACAAATGAAATACATATTTGTCATAATGTGTCATATTTTCACGCATACTGCTTGTGTTTCCTAATTTTTGACGCACAGGAGTGCAAATAATGCAGAGTCAAAAATATTTTTCATAAATAGATATCATAATTGGCTGCGGCTTAATTTTCACCTCTAGAACTGTAAAATATGCCGCAAACAAATATTAATTCCCAATTATGAAAAAAAAAATGGACTCTGCATTATCTGCACTACTGTGCGTCCAAAAATATGACGCACAACCTGTATGCGTGAAAATATGACGCATAATGGAAAAAAACGGCGGCCATGTTATGCAGGATGTTATGTAATAGGATATCCTGTGTGCAGATTCTGTACAGTGGGTGTACTTTCACTTTCAATTTGCAGTCTCTGATTATTCTCGACTGTGTGGCTGTGTGCAAAGTGTTGTCCTGAGTATTAGTGCTTTTGTGTCCTGAGTGCCATCTTACTTGTTGTTTTGTCATCAATATATTGTTGTAGAATACTTTCTGAGTCTGTGTTGTATAAATTTGTCCAGTCCAGTGTTGTATTTATTGTCTATGGGAGTCTGTTGTGGGTACTGTGATATAGGGGATAGTTGGGCTCTTCTATTTGTTAAGTTTTCTTTGTATTTCCTCACTCTAACTTTCCCCATTTCCCCCTTTTCTTTTTTTCTACTACTTTTTGCCCTTTTTCAGTGCTTAAATGTCTGGTAGGCCACGGCTTTCCAGGATGGGTGAGGAGGAATTGGGGGGGGGGTTATATGGCTACTTTGCCATTTCCTCCCACTTATCCTGGAGGCTGGGGGTAGGGTGATACAGGGGTATCACACTGAGGCCCGAAAAGTCAGGTGGGGGAAGGTGCGCCATCACTTGGTGCGTCTGTATGGGAGCCAACGGAATGACCATCAATTGAAGCATCGCTGGGCTGACCTGATCTCCAGGGAGCAAGATCTTCTGGACTACCTGGGAATCAGGATTGGTGGCCATGTTGGTGAGTACAGATCATGTAAATGTGCACAATTTAAAGCTGTGTAGTGACATGTGATGATTGGTACCCAATCTGCCAGATAAGTAGCTGACTGTGTGTTATGCTAGGGAAACATACAGGGTAATTGATGCACTATGTGAAGGATGACAAATCCTAGCAGTCAGGCAGCTCATGTTTTTCACACATACAGGTTGCTTGTAGCAGAATGTAATGTAGTGCCGCCTTTGTGTCAGACAAGCGACACATTAATGAGGCAATCAGGACTCTACAGGTCACAATAGCCAGTGAAGTATGGATGTAGTAACATCATACCTACATATGTTGACGCTATAGCTAGACTGACATTTGAAACCCTACATGATGCTGAAAATTAGTGCTGCCTTCACGTCAATTGAAGTTAGCAATGTGGCCCACACATATGTCACATGTGTGTCTGGTTAGTGTGTAGGGAAAGTGTTCACGGAAGTGCCATGCCTGTTCGTGATAAATGTGCTCCTTCACATTTTATTGATACATGCCAGATCTGAACATGAACCATAATTGTAAAGGACTCAGGTGCCCTCAGCTAACATATTAGACAGGTATTTATTGTCACTTGTGCCAAAATCCGAATAGGGATGGCAGTCCAAAGGTATGGACTAGGGTACAAACATCTATGTTTGGTGCCAATCACCATTGTTTGGACACATCAATTTATGAAACTGTAACAACATGAGGTATTGCCAAAGTACCTGGCCCTCTGTACCATGTACCTAACTGTCACAAATGTGTCATGACCACATAGGCTGTTTGACAGGTCATGCAGTCCTCAAGTAACCAGCTTTTGGATGTCTCTCTTGGATGCACATGATGAGATGAATACACACCTATATTGTTGCTGCACACTAATGGAGGTGCATGTTTGCCACCACATGACAGTCGAGGCCACTGCATGTGTGTAGAAGTGTGTGTAACTGTAGCAGGAGACCCATCCTGTGTAAATGTTGCACAGGAATTATTCCATGCAGTATGAGCATGTGTGAAAGTGTTTCATTACTCATGTCAGATTATCACATTGTGTTTGTATTTGAAATTGTTTGTCAGTGCACGGGTTCTGAGCATATTCTTCCTTCCATGCTTTACAGGTGGACCTGCACCGTACACAGTGGGAGAGGTGGCTCGTTTTGAGGACCCTGACACCTACAGTGAGTGTTGACATGTGTGGTATGTTTTGTGTTTGCTGGTGATGTGTGATCGACTACTGTGTGTTGAACAGATTGCAAGGTTTGATGCGCTGCCCAATCATTAGTCTTGTTCCATTAGTGGGATTTCAGTTATCACTTCATTTTGACTTGACCTATGCTTATCCATTTGTCTGATCTTGGGTCTGTAGGCCATTCCTGTAGGGTCCGCTATGGGAAATGGGGTGAGTCATGTGGAATACACTAGTTACTTTAAGAGTTGCACTGGGACTCGTCTCGGACTGAGTCTGCATGTCAGACTGACATTCTCCCAGATAGCTTCTGCAAATGGCTTGTCTGAAATCTGCTGCTTCCCTATTAACCGATGTACTGAGTACACTGTAGGTTGGATCTTCCGGGAGCATGTACTTCCACAAGTTGTACTAGAAGTGTGTGGGACTAGAGTGCAACGGCCTAGGTGTGCATGCTATTCATGATCATGGGTGTTCTTGCTCCTCTGTGTCTGTTGAAAAATATGCCTCACTGGAAGTATGTGATGTTGGCCTAGGGGAGTACATTTTGACATGTGTGTACCTTGGATGGGACAAGGTTTAGCTGACTCCAATTTGTTGATAGCCCTTCACTGGTGGTGTGTGTGTGGAGGCAAAAACATCTTGAGCTTCCTATACACTCCTGGGTGTGCATCTATTTTGGGATTGTTTGTTGTTCTTTCCACCCCCCCTCAAAGACAGGCATGGGTTTGTGAATAGGGTACCTAGGATTGAAGCAACCAGTATGTTACACATACTTGTGATTATATGAAATATGGTTTAGAACCTAGTGTACACACTCAGTTATGGCACATGAGTTCTATACTAGCAAATCCCATTACAAATTGCAGACCTTGAAGTTTGTGATTGTTATCACATACACTGACATATGTAGTCCAGGCAATAGGCGGAAGAGGTGCAGCATGATTGTTAGCTGCAACTGTAAGTACTTTGATGACAAGTTATTGGCAGTTGTTACACATCATGTAGATTAATGTATATGCTATGTGTGAGATGACCTTTGTATGCAGGCTTCCCATGTACTTCCTCTGAGACTTTCAATGATCTGTATGGTTATATGAGCTGTTACAAGTACAGTAAATGTATTGTCAGATTGACCACTTGTGCTATTCCACACAATGCAGTTCCTATGGTAAATAGTTGCCCTTTGTCTTCACAGCTGCAAACATGAGTGCCGCACAGAGGCATGAATTTGAGAGGCGGGCCATGAGGTACCGACACATCCTGCAGGTGCAGTCGGGGTTCCGACGGATGGCCCGTAAATACCAGTCGGATCGGGCCTCCGGAGCATGGTGGGCTTCACCACAGGGTGGCCCAACGTTGCCCACTACAGCCACCACCACCACAACCACCGGTTCTCCCCAAGTGGCCCCAGCCACAGCGGGGACAGTTGTCCCTGCCTCTGCAGCACAACCAGGACCCAGCAGTGTGACAGCTGCAGGACACTACAGTGGGCTAGGCTCAACACCCACACAGAGCACCTCTACCGGGACCCAAACAGCAGCAGCACCTCCAATCGACCCTGCGCATTCCAGGCTTTGGAACGCAAAATGGACAAATTTATGTGGAAGGTGGACAAGCTTAGCCAGGATGTGGCCTACATCAAGAAGCGGGTCAGGTCTATCAGGCGGACCCTCCGGAGGGCCAACCTCTAGGACTGATATGTTCAATGTACATAATTCCCTCCCCTCCCTCCTCTTTCCTTGTTATCATGATTAGTGGGCTTGGTGGTTTAGTGTTAGGTTAGTATAGGTTGTTAGCTTAGTTAGTGTTAGGGAGGAGGGTGGGGGTCCTGATTCTTTCTACTTTTCATTATTAAGTGTGTGGGTGGGTGGGTGGGGGTCAATGTTGGGGTTCCTGTGAGTTTAAAAAATAAAGAAAAATAAAAAATAAAAAAAATAAAAAAAATTACAAAAAAATATATGATTGTTTAGGATAGTATAGTATGTGTGTAGGTTAGTATGTGTTGTCCTGCATGTGTCCTGTCTCATAATGGTGGGTGGGGGGTTGATGTTTAGATCGATTTGTTATATGTGTAGAGTAAGTTTAGCTTATGTTAGTTAAGGACAGTTGTGGGTAATGAGTAGTCAGGTTAGATTAGTGTAGGTATGACTTTTCCCTTAGTTGCCTCTGGTGTGACTAGTTATGAATGAATATATAGATAACCCTTTGCATTATGTGTTAACTGCTACTTGATCATGGCCTTGCCATCAGTGTAGGTGATTGTTGTTCTATGACATTTGTGCCTAATGCTACAAACCAAAACAAACCGAGGTGTAAAATGGCAACTACCCCTGTGCTACCTTGGTAAGTATCCACCATTTGTTAGAACCACCAATCGGAGTTGACATGGATCACAAAGGATTTGTGTCGATGAGTATGTTTTCTACGTCACAAAGTGTGCTTCCAGACTTGGTATTGTGGGGAAATTTTTAGGTCAGACTGCAGTGTGATGTTCAGGGACATCTTTGAAGATGAGGTCTTGTTAACACTCTTGTCTTCTTGTCTTCATAACTGACATCGATCATTTGTGCTAAAATTCTGCATGATTACCTATTTGGATGTTTACTCAGAAAGGTTGATTGATGTTGTGTTTTGTAGTGTTTGCTTAGATTAGACTGCATAATTCAATGTGTTAGTATTGCATGGTGACAACATTTATCAGCCACTATTAGTTGACTTTGATTTCTCTTGATGAAGCATTAATCTGTACAACACAGCATGATTGTGTGTGGATTCTCCCTTCATCAGTTATTCTCCTCCGGATGAGCAGGCTATGATGCAATCCTGGCCACTGCACAGATGTATCTGACTACATGATGTCAGGACAGTTGTATTGACAAGCTACATGGTTTTCACACAGGCACATTTGTGTTATCTACTGCACTGTTGATGTGTCAAATTGCACAGAGACATATTTGGTGTGCAAGTGCAATTTATTGATAGGTTCTGTAGTGCAATATGTACATTGTCCATGTTTTCTGAGTCCGTTCTACTGCACTCTTACCTGGTGATCCTACAGAAGGGGTGTGGATAACGCTCCTGACATGCTGGGGTGATGTTACAGACAGTGCAGAGGGACAGGATTTGCCGATTAGTAGGAGAGAGACATTCACTGGCAATGCTGACAAGTTATACAGTGGTTAGCAGAACAGTCATTGAGTATAGTTGTAGTAAGACTGGCATTTGACAAAACGTAGGACCTGGGTCAAAGTAGGCCATGGTGCAGGGACTAGTGCTTCCGGGTACTCTTCAGTGTGAATGTGATCTGTTCCATGTCTTCTTCTTCTGATGTGTGTGTTGCCTGCTTTGTCCTTGTTGTTGTTGGTTGTAAAGGGGCAACACACACCTCAGTGTTAAAAGACGTGAAGTCAGACATCCCGGTCGCTGCTCTCTGTGAAGGCCTTAAGGGCCGTTGTCTTACTTTAGCAGTCATGCCAGCGTTTTTTACACTCTGTGACTGTCCTGCGTAGTTCAGCCACACTGTTGATCTTGTCAACAATTTGTTGCCATATGGCCTCTCTCCTACTGATTGGCAACTTTGAGGTGATAAACAGTTGGTGCTGGTGTTCCGTCACCTCTTTAACCAGGATTTCCTGCACCTCTGCACTGAAGCGACACTTTGTTTTCTTTCTATAAATGTCCTGGTTCTTGTATGGATCGTCCTAGCTGGTTCCTGGTCTGCTGTCATCTTCCTGGGGTCTGTAGTGGCATCTGGGATCCATTGTGGCTCTCCTCTGGTGCACTTGCAGTGTTCGCGTTTTTTTTTTACGCTATTGCGTCAAAAAACGGCGCATATCCGGGTTGCGGTGTCGTAAATCGACCCACAGTCATTTCCGCTGCGTTAACGTCGTTTTCCTTTACGACTTGACGCCGCGATGTGCATCAAAAATAATGACTCCCACCTGCTGATTGCGCCGCCGTGCGTCAAAGTATAAATTTGACGCCCGCACGGTGCTATGAAATGGCGTTAGCCGGCGGTACATTTTTTTACTTAAAACTGCGACGGCCCAGTTTTGCGTCAAAAAGTATAAATATGGCCCTAAGTAACTTAGCACCCAACCTTTACCAGGTAAAGGTTAGACATATAGGTGAATTATAAGTTACTTAAGTGCAATGGTAAATGGCTGTGAAATAACGTGGACGTTATTTCACTCAGGCTGCAGTGGCAGGCCTGTGTAAGAATTGTCAGAGTTCCCTATGGGTGGCAAAAGAAATGCTGCAGCCCATTGGGTTCTCCTGGAACCCCAATACCCTGGGTACCTCAGTACCATATACTAGGGAATTATAAGGGTGTTCCAGTATGCCAATGTGAATTGGTGAAATTGGTCACTAGCCTGTTAGTGACAATTTGGAAAGTAAAGAGAGAGCATATCCACTGAGGTTCTGGTTAGCAGAGCCTCAGTGAGACAGTTAGTCATCACACAGGGAACACACAGGGAACACCCCCCCCAAACGAAGGACAATAAGACTAGCCATGACCTGGTGAGTCTTCATTGTCTAAGTGGAAATATCTGGAGAGTCCATCTGCACTGGAGTGGGTACTCCCAGGTCTATGTTCCACTGTATAGTCCATTCCCTGTAGAGATATGGACTACCTCAACAATTTAGGGGTTTCACCTTTCATTTGTTTTAGCCAAAGTAGAGGTTTGTGGTCTGTCTGAACAATGAAGTGAGTGCCAAACAGGTTTGGCCTCAACTTCTTCAGTGCCCAGACCACAGCAAAGGTCTCCCTCTCTATGGCAGACCAACGCTTTTCTCTAGGGGTCAACCTCATGCTGATAAAAGCAACAGGTTGATCCTGGCCCTCAGAATTGAATTGTGATAAGACTGCCCCTACCCCTAATTCAGATGCATCAGTTTGAACAATTAATTTCTTGGAGTAACATGGGCTTTTTAGGACAGGTGCAGTGCAGCTCCTCAAAAGCTTTCTGACAGCTAGCTGTCCACAATACCTTTTTAGGCATTTTCTTGGAGGTGAGGTCATTAAGTGGGGCTGCAATGGAGCCATAGTTTTTAATGAACCTCCTGTAGTACCCAGTGAGGCCTAAGAAGGCTCTCACCTGGGTCTGAGTTGAAGACGGGAACCCAATCCATGATTGTTTGGATTTTCCCCTGAAGTGGTGCAATCTGTTCTCCACCTACCAGGTGTCCCAGAAAGACCACTTTCCCCTGCCCTATCTGGCACTTTGAAGCCTTGATAGTGAGGCCTGCCTTTTGCAGGGCCTCTAAAACTTTCCATAGGTGGACCAGGTGATCATCCCAGGTTGAGCTAAAGACAGCTATATTGTCCAGATATGCTGCACTAAAAGACTCCAACCCCTGCAGGACTGTATTCACCAACCTCTGAAAAGTGGAAGGTGCATTTTTCAAACCAAAGGGCATTACTGTGAATTGGTGGTGCCCTCCAATAGTCGAAAATGCAGTTTTTGCTTTAGCATCCTCTGATAACTTTATCTGCCAATACCCTGCAGTCAAATCAAAGGTGCTTAGGTACTTGGCCGGTGCCAGTGTATCTATGAGCTCATCTGCCCTGGGTATAGGGTGAGCATCAGTTTTAGTTACCTGGTTGAGACCTCTGTAATCTACACAAAACCTAATTTCCCTTTTTCCATCTTTGGAATGAGGCTTTGGTACAAGCACCACAGGAGAGGCCCATGGGCTTTCAGAATGTTCAACCACTCCCAGTTCAAGCATTTTCTGAACTTCTTGTTTTATGCAGTCTCTGACATGGCCAGGCTGCCTATAGATCTTACTTTTGACAGGAATGCTGTCTCCAGTATATATAGTGTGCTCACACCAAGAAGTGGTGCCTGGCACAGTAGAAAAGAGTTCAGAAAACTGACCCAGGAGATTTATGCAGTTGTCTTTCTGTTCAGCAGTAAGACAGTCTGCCAAAACTACACCTTCCACTAGAGCATCTTGTTCTGTGGAAGAGAAGAGATCAGGGAGAGGGACACTCTCTTCTTCCTGTCCTTCATCTGTTGCCATGAGCAGGGTGAGATCAGCCCTGTCATAGTAGGGTTTTAGGCGATTGACATGGAGCACCCTAAGAGGTCTCCTGGCAGTGCCCAAGTCATCCAAGTAGGTGACTTCTCCCTTCTTTTCAACAATGATGTGGGGTCCACTCCATTTGTCTTGGAGTGCTCTTGGGGCCACAGGTTCCAAGACCGACACCTTCTGTCCTGGTTGGTACTGAATCAGAACAGCCTTCTGGTCATGCCATTGCTTTTGGAGCTCTTGGCTGGCCTGAAGGTTTTTACTGGTCTTTTTCATGTACTCAACCATTCTGGATCTTAGGCCGAGTACATAGTCCACTATGTCTTGCTTAGGAGCTTTTAAAGGTTGTTCCCAAACCTCCTTCACAAGTGTTAGTGGACCTCTTACAGGGTGTCCAAATAGGAGTTCAAAGGGGCTGAAGCCCACTCCTTTCTGGGGTACCTCCCTGTAAGCAAGAAGGAGGCAAGGTAACAGGACATCCCATCTCCTCCTGAGTTTTTCAGGGAGTCCCATTATCATTCCTTTGAGAGTTTTATTAAACCTCTCTACCAGTCCATTTGTTTGTGGACGATAAGGTGTGGTGAATTTGTATGTTACACCACAGTCCTTCCACATGGCCTTCAAGTATGCAGACATAAAGTTGCTACCCGTGTCTGATACAACCTCTTTTGGGAAACCCACCCTGGAAAAGATTCCCAGGAGGGCCTTTGCCACTGCAGGAGCTGTAGTGGTCCTTAGAGGAATTGCTTCAGGATATCTTGTGGCATGGTCCACTATCACCAAGATAAACCTATTGCCTGAAGCAGTAGGAGGGTCAAGGGGGCCAACTATGTCAACCCCTACCCTTTCAAAGGGAACCCCAACCAAAGGCAGTGGAATAAGGGGAGCCTTTGGGGTGCCACCAGTCTTGCTACTGGCTTGGCAGGTCACACAGGACTCACAAAAGTATTTTGTGTCCTCTGACATCCTTGGCCAATGAAACAGGGGGACAAGCCTTTCCCATGTTTTAATTTGACCCAAATGTCCAGCCAAGGGAATGTCGTGTGCCAGAGTTAGGAGGAACTCTCTGTATTGCAGGGGAATGACCAATCTGGCTGCTCCAGGTTTTGGGTCCCTTGCCTCTGTATACAAGAGGTTGTCCTCCCAGTAAACTCTATGTGAGTCACTGACATCCCCATTTTGCTGTTTGACAGCTTGCTGTCTTAGACCCTCTAATGTGGGACAGGTTTGCTGTGCCACACTCAGCTCCTCCCTGGCAGGCCCCCCTCCACCCAAAAGCTCAGCAGTGTCTGCTTCCAGCTCCTCTGGTGAAGGTTCTGCACAGGGGGGACATTCTTCTTCCTCAGATGGAGGGATAGTGGGTAGGGATTTACCCTTACTAACCCTAGCTTTAGGGAGCACTTGGTCCATTGTTCCAGGATCCAAGTCACCCTGTCCTTTTTGCTTTTTGGCCTGAGCCCTGGTTAAAGCAAAAATATGCCCAGGAATGCCCAGCATTGCTGCATGAGCCTCCAACTCCACTTCTGCCCAAGCTGATGTCTCTAAATCGTTCCCTAGTAGACAGTCTACAGGTAAATCTGAGGCAACCACAACTTTCTTTGGACCACTAACCCCCCCCAGTTGAGATTTACAACAGCCATGGGGTGGCTAAGAGTGTTGTTATGAGCGTCTGTCACTTGGTACTGGTGACCAAGTAGGTGTTGTTCAGGGTGTACCAGTTTCTCTATTACCATGGTAACACTGGCACCTGTGTCCCTGTAGGCCTGAACCGCAACACCATTGATTAGGGGAAGTTGCTTGTACTTATCCATATTAAGGGGACAAGCAACCAAGGTGGCCAAATCAATGGCACCTTCAGAGACTAACACAGCCTCTGTGGTCTCCCTAACAAGACCAACCCCAACTAAATTAACAAAAGTGAGCCCAGCTACTCCCTTGGATTGGCTATTAGTAGGTTTGCTCTCACCACCACTGCTATTACTAGGGGCACTAGAGGTTGCAGTAGGGGTTGTGGTAGTGGGAGGCTTGGTACTTTTCTTTGGACAACTGGCATCAGTTGTCCAATGGCCTTTTACTTTACATAAATAGCACCATGGTTTCTTTACTTGATTAGAAGAGGATTTGGAGCCACCACCCCCACCAGAGTGTTTTTGTGGGCCTGATGAAGACTCATTTTTAGATTTGTCCCCACCCTTGTCTGAAGACTTACCATCCTTCTTCTTGCCATCCTTGTCACCCCCTGTATGAACTTTTCTGTTCACTCTTGTTCTGGCCCATTTGTCTGCCTTCTTTCCCAATTCTTGGGGAGAGGTCAGATCTGAGTCCACTAGATATTGGTGTAACAAATCAGACACACAGTTATTCAGAATATGCTCTCTCAGGATCAGATTATACAGGCTTTCATAGTCAGAAACTTTACTGCCATGTAACCACCCCTCCAAGGCCTTCACTGAATAATCAACAAAGTCTATCCAGTCTTTTGAGGACTCTTTTCTGGTTTCTCTGAACTTAATCCTGTATTGTTCAGTGGTTAAGCCAAATCCATCCAAGAGTGCATTCTTCAAAACTGTAAAATTATTGGCATCACTTTCCTTCACAGTAAGGAGCCTATCCCTACCCTTTCCACTGAATGATAGCCATAGGATAGCAGCCCACTGCCTTTGAGGGACCCCCTGTACAACACAGGCCCTCTCAAGTGCAGCAAACCACTTGTTAATGTCATCCCCCTCCTTGTAAGGGGGAACTATCTTATGCAGATTCCTAGAATCATGCTCTTTCACAGGATTACTATCTGGAATACTGCTGCTGCCACCATGGGGTCCTAACCCCAACCTCTGTCTCTCTTTTTCTAAGTCTAGAGATTCCCTGTCTAGAGCCAGCTGTTGCTGTTTAAGCTTCAGCCTGGACTCTTCCACTCTCAATCTATTGAGTTCCCTTTCTAACAGTCTGTCATCAGGGTGGGTGGGTTGGGAATGTTTTGACACAGAAGAATGATGTGAATAAACAGAGGGAGACCTGTCCCTAACAGGTGGCACCCTAACAACCTGGCCTGCAGGAATAACATCATTCCTACTGTGATGTGAGGCCACATTACTACCAGCTATGCCAGGTGGTCTGCTAAGGGGCAGGTTGGGAAGGTCACCTTCTAACACTCTTACTGGGGGCTCCACTGAGTCAGAGTGTGAACTATCTCCTAACTTCTCAATTGAAGTACCAGCTAAGGCCTTATCATTTTCAATAAGCATGTTAGACAACAATTCTCTAGAGGGATTCTTTCCCACCCCTAAACCTCTATCAATGCAGAGACTCCTTAAACCCTTCCAGTTAAGGTGGTCATAAGCTGTGCTGACCAAGTTAGTAGAAGTTTCTACATCAGACATGATAGAAAAAGGTTTAGGAACAGATAAAAGAGAGAAAAAGTTTCAGGACTTTTTAAGGGAATAGAAAAAAAACTTTTTCAACTTTTTAGAAACTTTTTGAAAGTTTAGGAGTATTTTTCAGCACATAGCAGATAGTGTAAGAGAAGAAAAGCAAAGCTTTTTGGTTAGGTGTACATACACTGAACTTGTTTTGTATATTATTCGCTTATGAAAGGTACACAATGACAAAGTGGTAAGTAGTTACAAGTACTTATCCCACCGCTGCACAACCAATGTAGGAGGCTGGCCTGGCTTGTAGTGGGTACCAAGGGGTACTTACACTCTGTACCAGGTCCAGTTATCCCTTATTAGTGTAGAAGAGGTGTTTCTAGCAGCTTAGGCTGATAGAAGGTAGCTATAGCAGAGCAGCTTAGGCTGAACTAGGAGACATGGAAAGCTCCTACTATACCACTGGTGTCATATGCACAATATCATAAGAAAACACAATACACAGATATACTAAAAATAAAGGTACTTTATTTTTATGACAATATGCCAAAGTATCTCAGTGAGTACCCTCAGTATGAGGATGCCAAATATACACAAGATATATGTACACAATACCAAAAATATGCAGTGATAGCAAAAGGAAATAATGCAAGCAATGTAAAGTTACAGTAGATTGCAATAGGAGCACATAGGTATAGGGGCAACACAAACCATATACTCCAAAAGTGGAATGCGAATCACAAATGGACCCCAAACCTATGTGAGCTTGTAGAGGGTCGCTAGGGCTGTAAGAAAACAGTGAGGGTTAGAAAAATAGTCCACCCCAAGACCCTGAAAAGTAGGTGTAAAGTGCACCTATATTCCCCAGAGAGCACAGAAGTCGTGATAGGGGAATTCTGCAAGGAAGACCAACACCAGCAAAGCAACCAAAGTGGATTTCCAGACGAGAGTACCTGTGGAACAAGGAGACCAAGTCCAAGAGTTGCAACAAAGTCGAGAGTGGGCAGATGCCCAGGAAATGCCAGCTGAGGGTGCAAAGAAGCTTCCACCAGAACGAAGAGGGCTAGAAACTTCCAGTTTGGAGGATGGATGTCCCGCGTCGTGTAGAAGCTTACAGAGGTGTTCCTACGCAGAAAGACCGCAAACAAGCCTTGCTAGCTGCAAGGGTCGTGGTTAGGGTTTTTGGATGCTGCTGTGGCCCAGGAGGGACCAGGATGTCGCCACTTGGATGAGGAGACAGAGGGGGCGCCCAGCAAGTCAGGGAGCCCTCACAGAAGCAGGCTGCAACCGCAGAAGTACCAGAACAGGCACTTAGAAGAGGAGTGAACCGGAGCTCACCAGAAGACACAAAAGGGAGTCCCACGACACCGGAGGACAACTCAGGAGGTTGTGCACTGCAGGTTAGAGTGTCGGGGACCCAGGCTTGGCTGTGCACGAAGGAAATCCTGGAAGAGTGCACAGGAGCCGGAGCAGCTGCAAATCACGTGGTACCCAGCAATGCAGTCTAGCGTGGGGAGGCAAGGACTTACCTCCACCAAACTTTGACTGAAGAGTCACTGGACTGTGGGAGTCACTTGGACAGAGTTGCTGAGTTCCAGGGACCACGCTCGTCGTGCTGAGAGGGGACCCAGAGGACCGGTGATGCAGTCTTTTGTTGCCTGCGGTTGCAGGGGGAAGATTCCGTCGACCCACAGGAGATTTCTTCAGAGCTCCTAGTGCAAGAAGGAGGCAGGCTACCCCCAGAGAATGCACCACCAGGAAACAGGTGAGAAAGCGGCAGGATCAGCGATACAAGGTTGCAGTAGTCGTCTTTGCTACTTTGTTGCGGTTTTGCAGGCGTCCTGAGCAGTCAGCGGTCGATCCTTTGGCAGAAGGTGAAGAGAGAGACGCAGAGGAACTCTGATGAGCTCTTGCATTCGTTATCTGAAGAATTCCCTAAAGCAGAGACCTTTAATTGCCAGAAAAGGAGGTTTAGCTACCTAGGAAGGAGGATAGGCAAGCAACACAGGTAAGAGCCTATAAGAAGGAGTCTCTGACGTCACCTTCTGACACTGGCCACTCAGAGCAGTCCAGTGTGCCAGCAGCACCTCTGTTTCCAAGATGGCAGCGGTCTGGAGCACACTGGAGGAGCTCTGGGTACCTCCCCTGGGAGGTGCAGGTCAGGGGAGTGGTCACTCCTCTTTCCTTTGTCCAGTTTCGCGCCAGAGCAGGGCTGGGGGATCCCTGAACCGGTGTAGACTGGCTTATGCAGAGATGGGCACCATCTGTGCGCATCAAAGCATTTCCAGAGGCTGGGGGAGGCTACTCCTCCACCAGCCCTGACACCTTTTTCCAAAGGGAGAGGGTGTAACACCCTCTTTCTGAGGAAGTCCTTTGTTCTGCCTTCCTGGGCCAAGCCTGGCTGGACCCCAGGAGGGCAGAAACCTGTCTGAGGGGTTGGCAGCAGCAGCAGCTGCAGTGAAACCCCGGTAGAGGTAGTTTGGTAGTACCCGGGTCTGTGCTAGAGACTCGGGGGATCATGGAATTGTCTGGCATTGGGGTGAAAATTCCATGATCTTAGACATGTTACATGGCCATGTTCGGAGTTACTATTGTGACGCTATACATAGGTAGTGACCTATGTATAGTGCACACGTGAAAGGGTGTCCCCGCACTCACAAAGTCCGGGGAATTTGCCCTGAATGATGGGGGGGCACCTTGGCTAGTGCCAGGGTGCCCACACACTAAGTAACTTAGCACCCAACCTTTACCAGGTAAAGGTTAGACATATAGGTGACTTATAAGTTACTTAAGTGCAGTGGTAAATGGCTGTGAAATAACGTGGACGTTATTTCACTCAGGCTGCAGTGGCAGGCCTGTGTAAGAATTGTCAGAGCTCCCTATGGGTGGCAAAAGAAATGCTGCAGCCCATAGGGATCTCCTGAAACCCCAATACCCCGGGTACCTCAGTACCATATACTAGGGAATTATAAGGGTGTTCCAGTATGCCAATGTGAATTGGTGAAATTGGTCACTAGTCTGTTAGTGACAATTTGGAAAGTAAAGAGAGAGCATAACCACTGAGGTTCTGGTTAGCAGAGCCTCAGTGAGACAGTTAGTCATCACACAGGGAACACATACAGGGCACACTTATGAGCACTGGGGCCCTGGCTGGCAGTGTTTCAGTGACACATACACTAATACAGCATTTATACAGTGAAATATGGGGGTAACATGCCAGGCAAGATGGTACTTTCCTACATGCAGCCATTTGAGTAACCCAGATGCCTTCTGGGTCTCCTTTTATACTTTGGTTCTGGTTACCACCTGCTCTGAATCAGTGGTAATCTAGGTGTGCAAAACGGGCTTTTTGCGTCTAGTTGCATTTTGCGACTGGCTTTTGCATACGGTTTGCAATTTGCGACTTCCTGATTACAGGTCGCAAAATCAGGTAGCAAATTTTGTGAGTCGGTCATGGGTCGCATCGCTATTTGGTGATCGGAAATGGGATTTTTACATCCCATTTCGGATTTTGCGAGGTCGCAAATAGCGATGCGAGCCATGTGCGACTCACAATCCGTTGCTACATCTGGTCCTTACTGTCTAAATAACATCAACAGGGTACACTGTTCCATGTATCTAGGGGGACATTTAAAGTTCAGGAGCAAGAGCCCTCACACACCCGAATGGATGTCATGCTTCATCATCGGGAAGCTCCTCGTCAGACCGGCGATGCAATATCTGACGGGCTCCCCTTACGGGGGCTCTTTACCGGAGATCTTTTATGGGTGGCTGCCGTTGCGATCGTAGAGGTCAGACACTCATTATTGCAGGAGAGTAGAAAAATTAAAATTGATTAGCAACCCCACAGCAATCTATTTTAATGGGTATATCAAAGGGTTGCGATCAAGATTAGAAACTTATAGAAAAGTGGATAATGAGATTAATGCTCAACCACTTAAAAATGCCTGGAGATCTGGGAAATTGTCACCTGACCCCTAAGGTCTGGTCAACATGTTTCGCGTAATGTGGTCATGAAAGATCCTCTAACGCTTCATCAGGACCTACAATCAACTGAACTTCTCCTGACTGTATGAGAAATGAAAGAGACACTATCTATTATGTATATAGAATTGTGTAATAGTCACTTACATTTGTAAAGATTGTCTTGTCAAAAAAGTGAATCAAAAAAGGTCGCCCTAGAAAATAATAAGTACAGTAAGAAAACAAAACACACGGTAAAATGCCCATAACACCCGTGGTAAATCCGTGAACTAGGCGGTGTTCAACTGGTACTTAAAGACATCTGCTTACCATCCCTCATCATGTAGGGGGCCCCTTGGGGAATAACTCCAGCCAGTCACTCCAGCCAGTCACATTCTACTAAGGGTTACATATCACAGAATGAATTAGTGCAATAAAAGTTGTGAGGAACTCAAAATGAAAGTCAATATGTTGTTCCCGTCAACATTACATTTCAATAAAAACAATCCCCATGATTGTATAGTACCATGACAAAAATGCTCCGCTATTAATAACCCTAAGACGTGCATCATATCCAAACTGTGTAGTTAATCAGCTGCCAAGCCCAGGTATCTGGGTAGAAGGAACCTGCCCCCCTAAGCCCCATGTGTATACAACTGGTGACTTAAATGTCGCCGACTCCAGTTTCCAGGCACATAAATATGCACCATGTGCTTATTCTGGCATGAAGGATAAGCAGGACCGGATGGTACAAATCGTAAAAAAGCGGAGTGTAAGTCGCCGCAACACTCTGTGCGGTAAAAAACCAACATACACAATAATAGTATAACCCAAAGACACTTACTTGGGACTTGGCGGTATCGGTTAAAGTAACCTACCCGCGGCGTGCTCTCCCCGAAATTGAAGATGGGGAAAGCACTCAACACATTTAAAGCGCAACGCGGAGGTTACGTTCCTCCGCGTCACGTGATGGCCTCATAATCGAAATGGAGAGAGGACCAAAACTTCACGGTCTCAAGAATGTTACGGGAGCAATTATACCGCATTTAGCAGGCGGCCATCTTGGAGTAGGTCGAAATAATAAAAACAAAGGAAAACAGGCTCAAGATAAAAACTGGAGTCGCGACATTTAGGTCACCAGTTGTATACACATGGGGCTTAGGGGGGCGGGTTCCTTCTACCCAGATACCTGGGCTTGGCAGCTGATTAACTACATAGTTTGGATATGATGCACGTCTTAGGGTTATTAATAGCGGAGCATTTTTGTCATGGTACTATACAATCATGGGATTGTTTTTATTGAAATGTACTGTTGACGGGAACAACATATTGACTTTAATTTTGAGTTCCTCACAACATTTATTGCACTAATTCATTCTGTGATATGTAACCCTCAGTAGAATGTGACAGGCTGGACCGTGTTATTCCCCAAGGGGCCCCCTACATGAAGAGGGATGGTAAACAGATGTCTTTAAGTACCAGTTGAACACCACCTAGTTCACGGATTTACCACGGGTGTTATGGGCATTTTACCGTGTGTTTTGTTTTCTTACTGTATTTATTATTTTCTAGGGCGACCTTTTTTGATTCACTTTTTTGACAAGACAGTCTTTACAAATGTCAGTGACTATTACACAATTCTATATACATAATAGATAGTGTCTCTTTCATTTCTCATACAGTCAGGAGAAGTTCAGTTGATTGTAAGTCCTGATGAAGCGTTAGAGGATCTTTCATGACCACATTACGCAAAACATGTTGACCAGACCTTAGGGGTCAGGTGACAATTTCCCAGATCTCCAGGCATTTTTAAGTGGTTGAGCATTAATCTCATTATCCACTTTTCTATAAGTTTTTAATCTTGATCGCAACCCTTTGATATACCCATTAAAATAGATTGCTGTGGGGTTGCTAATCAATTTTAATTTTTCTACTCTCCTGCAATAATGAATGTCTGACCTCTACGATCGCAACGGCAGCCACCCATAAAAGATCTCCGGTAAAGAGCTCCCGTAAGGGGAGCCCGTCAGATATTGCACCGCCGGTCTGACGAGGAGCTTCCCGATGATGAAGCATGACATCCATTCGGGTGTGTGAGGACTCTTGCTCCTGAATTTTAAATGTCCCCCTAGATACATGGAACAGTGTACCCTGTTGCTGTTAATTAGTCTTACTGGGAGTACGTACACTGGACCTTTAACCTCCCTATCCCTCTCTTTGTTGATATTTCTGCACAGCTGTTTGCTGTGGGATTAATCTTTGTTTGTACGACTCACTAAGTGTCTCTGACACCATGGAAACTTTCCAGGGTTTGAGTTACGACGATGATGTGGTTGCAGCAATTCTGCAAACACCGTCAATATTAAGTAATGATGGGTCAGCTCCATCGGGTAGTCTAAAAGAAGACTGGGACAAATTGTCCACCTTGAAGCGTGATCTCATCAAAACCATCATGCACGGAACCATAATGACCGAATACCTCAGAGCAAACATCGCTCCTAATGGTCTTTTAGTGCCCAATATGCCCAGGATTTTTCTTCAAGATCTAGCGTTCAAGAAAGACTGGGCGCAGATCGCCTGGAAATGTACAAGAGGCTGGCTAGTCCTTATTATCAACACTTCCAGACACCTGGCAGATTCTATTTCCATCCAAATTAATTCCCTAGAGGGCACTTTAAAAACCACTGTGACTCTGGCTGCGTTCAAAAGTCGGTTGGCTGAGATCAACTCAGAACTAAATGAAACCAAAGACTTTTTGACCAACCAGAAGATCTCTAAACTTCAAAAGGATATCACCAGATTCAGTCGGGAAAAAGTTTATCCTTACATCCAAGAGGATTTTGAGACAGATGGGCAGTCCCGCTCTTCAGATGAGTCCCAATCCTCTTTAAAAAAATCACGGAAAAATAGCAATAGCTCATCCTCAGATGGTTGGAGCACAGACGAGAATACATCTGTGTGACCATTTTATAACTATTCCCCCTTTCCCGTTAACCAACATATGCCCTGGCAGCCAGCCTACCCCTTTTACCAACCTCGCCCCTTGATGCCCTACATGCCTTTTTTAGGCAGAGGCCGGGGCAGAGGAAGAGGCAGAAGAAGAGGCAGAGGCAGACGAGTACAATGGGCCATGGAGGAACCGCAGATGATTACCAGGAGTCAGGGCAAAAACCAACCTCCGAGAACTTAGTAGTAAATCTTTCCACTAGACATCTCACTGAGATTGAAACCGGGGTGCTCAACCGAGGCCTTGGTTTTGTCCCTACACCGACTGAGGACCTTTTCAGGCTAAATTGTGAACTCTCACAATTTTTCCGTAAAATTAGATTACAATTTTACTTTTCAGACATGTCGTCTGATAGTACCCTGACAGACTCTGGACTAAGACCATAACCAACATTTATTCCACCTCCAACTACCATCCCATGCGAAGTTCTAGCCTTTGAAAAAGCAATCTTAACAGACCTGGCAACGATACACCCGAAACGCCCCTTTATAAATATTTCCATAATTGAAAGGAAAGCCCTAGGGACGTTGGCTGGAGACACTTCTATTGTTATCAAACAGGCAGACAAGGGAGGGGCCATAGCGATAATGAACACCGGAGACTACCGACAGGAGTGTCTACGGTTGTTGAGTGATGACACTTATTACGCTAAGATCTATAGGGACCCCACCCCTAGATTACAATCCCAGATTAAGTCTATGGTTTTAGAGGCAACCAACAACGCGTGGATCTCTCCTAAAGAGGCGGCCTTTCTGGACACTCCTCATCCCAAAGTCCCCTACTTTTACTGCCTTCCTAAGATCCACAAGGGTATCTTGCCACCCCCGGGAAGGCCGATTGTGTCTGGCATTGGGTCTTTATTAGAACCATTGTCTGTTTTTTGCGATCATTTCTTACAACCATTGGTGAAGAAATCCTCCACTTATTTACAAGACACCAAGGATGTATTAAATTTGATTGAATTAATCAATGACACAGTTGATGTTCATGGTCTGATTACCCTGGACGTTGAGGCACTATACACGAACGTACCACAGGACGCGGCATTGCAGGTAGTGGAAACTACGCTCCTAGACAATAGCGGGGACGTCATGTCACCTGTCTCATTTATTATGCAGTGTGCCACCTTGGCAATGACTGAGAATTTCTTTCAATTTGAAGACCAATTCTACCAGCAGTTAAGGGGGACTTGCATGGGAAGCACTTTTGCTCCCAGTTTGGCATGTCTTTATATGTACAATTTTGAGAAAGAATTCATTTTACCACCTACCAACCCGTTTATTACCAACATCAAACTATGGCGTTGTTACATCGATGACATTTTGATAGTATGGCATGGTCCCCTCACAACTGCTGCAACCTTTACAGACTGGGTGAATACTCTGAACCCCTTTCTGAAATTTACATCTACAGTGTCGACTAAGGAGATTAGCTTTTTGGATTTATTGATCACTATTAAGAATGGCAAACTGACCACTAGTACATATCACAAACCTACTGATCGTAATAGCCTTTTGACATACGATAGTCATCACTCTAAATCCTTATGTGATAACTTGCCATTTGGTCAATTTCTGAGATTACGACAAAATTGCAGTTCAACACATGTATACAACACACAAGCCAATGATCTCCAAACTAAACTGTTAGCACGCAACTATCCCCAGGACATTGTAAACAGAGCCCACAAAAGAGCAAGGAATAATAATCGTGAAGCCTTACTCTCACCAAATACTAGGGACACCAACAAGATGTTGACATGTGTGACCACCTTCACCCCCTATCAAATAAGATCAAGAATCTCATTATGAAAAGATGGCCAATCCTTATTAGCGGAGGATGTACAATCCCTAGACCTCTTTTTGCTTTCAAACGATCACAGAACATTAAGGACTTGATAATACACACACGTCCCAGAAAGACAGTCCAGACACAGTCGACACTCTGGAATCTTCCTCCGGTGGCAGGCCACTATCCTTGTGGACAGTGCAATGTCTGCTCTTTGACTTGCCAGGTCAAGACATTAGAATTGGCTCCAATAGGTCGATGGGATTTGATGAAACACACCAATTGCAATACTAAGAACTGCATTTACATGATTACATGTCCTTGTGGTCTTCGGTATATCGGGATGACCTCCAGACCCGTTAAAATACGGATTAATGAACATAGAAGCAATATCAGATGTGGACGTGTCCCTACGAAATTATGTGCCCACTTCTTGGAAAAAACCCATAGACCAGATGACTTACGCTGGGTGATCTTGGAAACCCCCAGATTTGTTAACGATTCTTCTCACTAACTGTTCAGGCTTGAACAACGATGGGTAGTTAGACTTCACACCAATATTAATGGTTTGAATGATGATATTCCTTGGGTGTCACTGTCCCGATAATACTCGCCGTGACATTATCACCCCTTTTTGATTGCTACCTCTAGTCTCTTTCGAGTTTCCATGGCATACGCTTACCAACCCCAGGGTTTTTAGAGTTTTCTTTTTTCCACCTAATGTGGTCTGTTGGAGGGGAAGCATTGTTTTCCCCTCCTGTTCCCCCCCCATGTTCTTTCCCATATAACCTGCACCTTTGGCAAGTGATTCTGACTGTACATTAACCTATGGTTAAATAACCTGTAACCATGTTAAGTGACATTTCCGTTTCTAAAACTGACAGGATTTGTCTTTATCTTGAGCCTGTTTTCCTTTGTTTTTATTATTTCGACCTACTCCAAGATGGCCGCCTGCTAAATGCGGTATAATTGCTCACGTAACATTGTTGAGACTGTGATTTTTTGGTCCTCTCTCCATTTTGATTATGAGGCCATCACGTGACGCGGAGGAACGTAGCCTCCGCGTCACGCTTTAAATGTGTTGAGTGCTTTCCCCATCTTCAATTTCGGGGAGAGCACGCCGAGGGTAGGTTACTTTAACCGATACCGGCAAGTCCCAAGTAAGTGTCTTTGGGTTATACTATTATTGTGTATGTTGGTTTTTTACCGCCCGCAGGTCGCGGCGACTTACACTCCGCTTTTTTACGATTTGTACCATCCGGTCCTGCTTATCCTTCATGCCAGAATAAGCACATGGTGCTTATTTATGTGCCTGGAAACTGGAGTCGGCGACATTTAGGTCACCAGTTGTATACACATGGGGCTTAGGGGGGCGGGTTCCTTCTACCCAGATACCTGGGCTTGGCAGCTGATTAACTACATAGGGGGTGATTCTAACCCTGGCGGTCGGTGTTAAAGCGGCGGCCAACCCGCCAACAGGCTGGCGGTAAAAAAAATGGGATTCTGACCCTGGCGGGAACCGCCAACACAGACAGCCACCTTAACACTCCGACCGCCACGGCGGTACAAACAAACAGCGCGGCGGTCACCGCCAACAGACAGGCGGCAGACAATGTACCGCCCACACTATTCCAACTCACCAATCCGCCACCTTTTCCGGGGCGGGAGCACCGCCGATAAAAACACGGCGGAAACAGACTACGGACGGGAAAACGCTCACCACTACGCACTCCAGGAGGAAGGAGGACAGCATGGAACCCGAATTAAACATCCTACCTGCTCTCGTCTACCTTCTCATCTACCACGAGTACGAAGTCCGGCGCAGACGACAACGGTGAGTACTGCACCTACGACACACGGGAGGGGGAGGACGAAAGGTTACGGCCACACACATATGCGACCCCCCCCCCAACTATGTACTCACCAATGCAGCGCACCAAGTCACAGTGACACCACCCAAACACCCCTGAAAAATGCTAGGACATAATCATATTTGGAATAAATATTTATGTACCAAAAAGCTCCAGAAAATTAGCGTACAACCATGAAAGATATCCACAACAAAACTAATTACACACACATCAGTGTATAACTGAAGTACCAAGTCCTGCACAACCTACGATTTCAGCATGTCCGTGGGCCAAAGTCTTGAGAAACAAGGGCAAAGCCCACACAGGAGACCTGAGTCCTTTGGAGAGAACACTGCAGGGGCATCAGATGTAAAAACTACAGGCACCTCAGGGGGAAGGGAAGGGGGGGGCACCACAGCCACATGAGTCCACGACGCCAGATCCACGAGGAGCCACCATGCCCACTGGACCATCCTGGGGAGTGCAAAGCCACAGTCTCTCAAGTCTCTGCAGTGGGTGGATTGCCCACTGGGCCATCCTGGGGAGTGCAAAGCCACAGTCTCTCAATGTCTCTACAGTGGGTGGGCTGCCCACTGGGCCATCCTGGGGAGTGCAAAGCCACAGTCTCTCAATGTCTCTACAGTGGGTGGGCTGCCCACTGGGCCATCCTGGGGAGTGCAAAGCCACAGTCTCTCAATGTCTCTACAGTGGGTGGGCTGCCCACTGGGCCATCCTGGGGAGTGCAAAGCCACAGTCCATCAGGTGGATGACAGTCTCCACTGGTCAAGGAGGAGGCATGGTGGGCACAGTGAACCATAAACGGTGCTTGCGACGGCGGTGCCCAGCGGAGCGGTGCTTGAGAGGAAGGGCCCAGCGGAGCGGTGCTTGAGAAGAAGGGCCCAGCGGAGCGGTGCTTGAGACGGCGGGGCCCAGCGGAGCGGTGCTTGAGAAGAAGGGCCCAGCGGAGCGGTGCTTGAGAAGAAGGGCCCAGCGGAGCGGTGCTTGAGACGGCGGGGCCCAGCGGAGCGGTGCTTGAGAAGAAGGGCCCAGCGGAGCGGTGCTTGAGAGGAAGGGCCCAGCGGAGCGGTGCTTGAGACGGCGGGGCCCAGCGGAGCAGTGCTTGAGAAGAAGGGCCCAGCGGAGCGGTGCTTGAGAAGAAGGGCCCAGCGGAGCGGTGCTTGAGACGGCGGGGCCCAGCGGAGCAGTGCTTGAGAAGAAGGGCCCAGCGGAGCAGTGCTTGAGAGGAAGGGCCCAGCGGAGCGGTGCTTGAGACGGCGGGGCCCAGCGGAGCGGTGCTTGAGACGGCGGGGGCCACCGGAGCGGTGCTTGAGAAGAAGGGCCCAGCGGAGCAGTGCTTGAGAGGAAGGGCCCAGCGGAGCGGTGCTTGAGACGGCGGGGCCCAGCGGAGCGGTGCTTGAGAAGAAGGGCCCAGCGGAGCGGTGCTTGAGAAGAAGGGCCCAGCGGAGCGGTGCTTGAGACGGCGGGGCCCAGCGGAGCGGTGCTTGAGAAGAAGGGCCCAGCGGAGCGGTGCTTGAGAAGAAGGGCCCAGCGGAGCGGTGCTTGAGAAGAAGGGCCCAGCGGAGCGGTGCTTGAGAGGAAGGGCCCAGCGGAGCGGTGCTTGAGACGGCGGGGCCCAGCAGAGCGGTGCTTGAGAGGAAGGGCCCAGCGGAGCGGTGCTTGAGAAGAAGGGCCCAGCGGAGCGGTGCTTGAGACGGCGGGGCCCAGCGGAGCGGTGCTTGAGACGGCAGGGCCCAGCGGAGCGGTGCTTGAGACGGCGGGGCCCTGTTCAGCGGTGCTCTTCTCCACCGCGGGCCCTGTTCAGCGGTGCCTATCTCCACGGCGGGGCCCTGTTCAGCGGTGCTCTTCTGCACCGCGGGCCCTGTTCAGCGGTGCTCATCCAGCAGGTCAAGGGAGCCAGACCTGGCCTCGACTCCCTGCTCAGTCGCCCTCGGACCGTGACGTTTCTGGACCCTTCGGGGACGGACTCCTGGCCTCCTTAGTGTCCTCCTTCCCAGCTGGGATGTGGCATGTGGGGTCCACCTTCTCCGCGCTCCTGCTGCCCTTCCGCTCCTTTGATGGGGCTCTCGGGCCCTTGCCTCCCCCAGATGGTGTGGGTGGTGAAGTGGCCGCACATTGCTCCTTGGGGGCAGCCCTGTCGGTCCTCGCACGGCGGTCCTTGGTTTTGCGGGTCCTCTTGCCGGGGGGGGGCTGGACGTGTCCTTGCTGCAGCTCGATGTGTCACTGCTGGCAAAGGGTGGGCTCCAGAACCCAGGCACAACAGTGACACCCGAAGCTGGGCTGGTGGTGGCTGCGGTGCTCTTGGGACTCTTTGAAGATGGATGGGGGAGGTCATCGGGGGGAAAGAGGTTAAGGTTAGCCAGGAAAAGTTTTTTAGGGCCAAGGTAAAGGGTTGGAGGAGTGGAGATGGAAGTGGAGGTAGAGGAGGTGGTTGTAGGAGAGTCAGGTGTGCTGTCATTGGGTGAAGGTGCTGGTGCTGTAGGCTGTCGTGAGGTGGATGGCTGTTGGGTGGGTGGCTGCCTGCGTTTGTGTGTCTTGGAAGAGGGGGTGACAGACACAGTGGGAGAGGACACAGGGGACGTGTACATGGCAGTGGGGGTGGTGACTGCACGAGTGTGGACTGTACTGGAGGGTGAGGTGGTGATGGAAGCACTGGCTGATGTTGGGGTGCATGCAGGTGTGAGTGTAGACGTCACAGGGAGGGAGGAGGGAGACGAGGAGGAGGGGGACACAGGGGTGGCAGTGGCTGTTGGCATGTCTGCATCTGGGTGTTGCTCGGGTGAGTGTTTGCGGGATCTGTGGTGCTTGTGTTTGGATGAGCTGCTCTTGGGTGTTGAGGTGTGTGCAGGCTGGTCTGATGGTGTGGATGGGATAGGCTGAGGAACAGGAGACAGAGACAGGCTG
The DNA here is from genome assembly GCF_031143425.1 of Pleurodeles waltl. Classification (NCBI taxonomy): domain Eukaryota; kingdom Metazoa; phylum Chordata; class Amphibia; order Caudata; family Salamandridae; genus Pleurodeles; species Pleurodeles waltl. The sequence goes on from NC_090440.1 coordinate 1,285,677,845, forward strand.
GAGGCAGTCAGAAGAGGGAGGCTGGAAACAGGGACAATGGCTGCCGTCAGTGCTGAGGCCAGAGCAGTGAACGCTCGTTGATGGGCAGCCTGACCCGAATGAATGCCCTCCAGGTACGCATTGCTCTGTTGCACCTCCCTTTGCACACCCTGGATGGCATTCAAAAGGGTCGTCTGCCCAACAATGAGCGTCCTTACCAGGTCAATGAGCTCCGCACTGAGGGCAGCAGGGGCAACAGGGGCAGGGGCTGAGGTGCCTGGGGCGAAGGAGACGCGCGCCTTCCTGGGCGAACCGGCACGGAGCGAAGACTGAGGGGCTGCTGGGAGGGCGGGGCTGGTGCGCTGGGTGGCGGCTGTACCTGTAGAGGCGGGGGGCACGGATGTTGCCGCCACCCCTAGGGAGCTCCCATCCGAGGACGTGTCGCTTTCGCTGCTCTCACCAGCGGTCCCCGTCGTGGTGCTCCCCTCGCCCTCCGGATCACTGGTGCCCTCGGTGTCTGTTCCTGGGCCCACCGGGGCCTTGTGTCCTGCAGCTCCCTCGTGCTCCGATGCCATATCTCCTCTGCCTGATGATGCTAATGCACACATGCACAAGAAGATGAAGAGAAAGGGTGGGGGGAGAAAAAAGAAGACCAGGTTGAGTGCATGCAATGTCAACACCGTTGGCGGAGAGGACAGACACAGGTGCCTAATGCACTAAGCCACGCATTCGGGGTACACTACTCAGTACTACTGACTAAGACAACAGGCCAAGAGACGTCAAACGCGCACATGGGAGATGCTGGACCTTCAATGGCTGTACTTGTCACCCTACCGAGGTGGGGGCCGGGGGCACAGGGCCATGCCTAAGGGAGAGGACTACACTACAGAAAGCGCCCTGGCCTAATGTCACCCACAGCCCTCCTCCCCCACCCAGACGCCTCAACTGCGCAGAAAGATAGGAGAATGTGCTGATACTCACCCCCTTGTGTCTGCTGTGATGTCTTAAAGCGCCCATCCAATTCAGGGTAGGCCACCGCCAGGATCCGGGACATCAGGGGGGTCATGGTGCGACTGGCACCCCTCCTAGGTTGGGAGGCCATCCCCAGCAGTGTTTCTGCGGTCTTCCTTGTTCCGCGGCGGATGTCCTCCCACCTCTTGCGGCAGTGGGTGCCCCGTCTGTTGTGGACCCCCAAGGTCCGGACTTCCTTGGCGATGGCACGCCAAATGTCGATCTTCTGATGGGCGCTGACCTATTAGACATGTACAGGGTGGAAAGGAGGAACTCATCAATGACCTGCATGTTAGATGTAATTGGCCCCCCCCCACCCACTTTGCCATATGGCACATGCTCTCATCTGTCGGGCGTTGCACTCCTCATTCGCCCCCCACCCCACCAACTTACATCCACCCCAATCCACACAGGCATAGCCCATTCCATTAGCACCCGGTGTACTCACTTGTTGGTCTGGAGGACCGTAGAGTAGCGCATACTGGGGGAGGACCCCATCCACGAGCTTGTCCAACTCTTCAGACGTGAAGGCAGGGGCCCTTTCCCCAGGCGCAGCAGCCATTGTATCTTCCAGACCGAGGTCACAGCAGCACTTGCAGTATAGGTCCTCTCCTGTGGATGATCAGGTCTCGAGTGATTAAGCAGATAGAAAATGGCGGTCACGTCCGCGGCGGTGCGTACCGCGGCGGTGCGTACCGCGACCGCCGGCGCACTTCGTTATTGGCTGCTGAAACCCATAGGCTTCAATGTTAACCAATGCGGCTTTGCGCCGCGGTCTGCGACCGCCTACCGCCACGGTGTGCCCCGCCAGCGCATTGACCTCACATCCCATTGTCCCACTTCACAGGTCAGGCAGCCGCCATTTCAAGGGCCCACATGGCTTAATTTTGACTGCGACACACAGGCCTAGGCCTTGCATTGCCACACATACACGCCTTTCAACCCATTGCCATTCTTTAACTGTGCAAGCTGTCTGTACGTACCTGTGTTTTGGCTGACTCTGTGCTCCATGTTGTCCTTCCTAGGCACCGTCCGCTGGGACTTGCGATGAGAAGGAGGAATCCTCGCGTGTACCGACCGCTGGTGGACCTGTCGACAATGGAAGAACGCCATATAATACTTCGATACAGACTTGACCGTGCCACTATCCATGAACTGTGTGCCCAGCTGGAGCCAGCCCTGATGTCCCCCATCCGCCAACCCACAGGGATTCCCCCTCTGGTGCAGGTTTTGTCAGTCCTCCATTTTTTGGCCAGTGGGTCATTCCAGACCACAGTGGCCATGTCATCTGGAATGTCTCAGCCTATGTTTTCTAAGATTTTGAGCAGAGTGTTGTCTGCCCTGATGAAACTCATGCGGAGCTACATCATTTTCCCCGAGGAGGGTGACTTGCCTACAGTGAAGGGTGATTTCTATGCCCTTGGACACATCCCCAACATCATTGGTGCCATTGATGGGACCCATGTGGCTTTGGTACCCCCAAAAGACGATGAGCAGGTGTTCCGAAACAGAAAAAATTATCATTCGATGAATGTCCAGGTGGTCTGTTTGGCTGACCAGTACATCTCCCATGTAAATGCCAAGTTCCCTGGGTCAGTGCATGACGCGTATGTGATGCGAAATAGCAGCATCCCCTATGTGATGGAGCAGCTACAGAGACAACGTGTGTGGCTAATAGGTGACTCTGGTTACCCCAACCTGCCGTGGCTACTGACCCCAGTAAGGAATCCCCGGACAAGGGCAGAGCAACGCTACAATGAGGCCCATGGGCATACTAGGAGGGTGATTGAGCGAACCTTTGGCCTCCTGAAGGCCAGGTTTAGGTGCCTGCATATGACTGGTGGATCCCTAATGTACTCACCAAAGAAGGTGTGCCATATCATCGTGGCCTGCTGTATGCTTCACAACCTGGCTTTGCGACGCCAGGTGCCTTTCCTGCAGGAGGATGGTCCAGATGGTGGTGTTGTAGAAGCCGTGGAGCCTGTGGAGAGTGAAGAGGAGGAAGACTCAGAGGACGACACAGACAATAGGGATAGAGTGATACAACAGTATTTCCAGTGACACCCAGGTAAGATTCACCCACGCCATTTCCCAATTGCTTCTAGCCTCCTGCATCTGTACTTTCTGTAGTTCCCCACAGATGTTTTTCAGTAATTTTTGCCTTTCCCTTCCCTTCTCAGTGCTGTCTGACTCAGTACCTGACTTCTGCTTGGTTCGCCCATGAAATACAGCGTATTGACATTGGTATGTTGTCATGACTAATTGACAGAACAGAAATTGAACAGTGATATGTAATACATTTGTTAATAAGACAGCATGACTCAAAACAGATTATTGTGCAAAATGTGATTTATTTACAGTGCTAGATATCGGTACATGTGATTCTAAGGGTGATGGGTGGGGGTGGAGGAATATCCATGGCAGAGTCCAGTTCTCAGTCTCACAGGTGCATTGTTCTTTTGCCTGGGGAAGGATGGAGCATAGGCAGTTCATGGTTGGACAGGGTGGCAATGTGGGACAGTGGGAAGAGTTCAGGGGGTATGTCCTGCTGGCGGGGGTCTTGACATCCTACTCTGTCTTTTTCTTTGGTCTCAGGCTCCTCTTACGGGGTGGTTGTTCTTCAGCAGGAGGTGGGGTTCTGGGGGGTTGTCGAGGTGTTGGGACCTCCTGTCCACTAGCGCCGGCGGAGGTGGTAGGCTGTTCCTGGTCCGGCCTAGTGACAGGGGCCCTGTGTGGTGCACCATGGTCCCGCAACGCGTCCTCTATCCTGTGGAGGGCCAGGACGATGGTCCCCATTGCTGTCCCGATGATTCTCAGCTCCTCCCTGAACCCCATGTAGCGTTCTTCCTGCTGTGCCTGGACCTCAGTGAACCTGGCCAGTACCGTCGCCATCGTTTCTTGGGAGTGGTGGTAGGCTGCCATGATGGTGGTGAGGGCCTCTTGGAGAGTGGGTTCCCTGGGCCTCTCCTCCCCCCCCTGTCGCACAGCAGCCCTCCGAGCTGCCCGGTTTCCCCCGGCCTCTGTCCCCTGGCCGGTGTGCCCGCTCCCACTGCCCCCAGGTCCCTGTTGTTGTTGGGGTGTTGGGTTAGCCTGGGTGCCCTGTAGTGGCGGACACACCGCTGATTGAGCTGTCCTAGAGACAGAGGCATGGGCCCGCTGGGTGGGAGCTGTGCTGGTGTCGGCAGAGGGGGTCGGGTCTGGTGTGGCCTGTAGCTGCCTGAGGGGAACCGACTGCCCAGAGGTCCCCGATGGTCCGGGCTGGTCATCAGGTTCACTGACGACAGAGCTGCTATCCTCAGTGTGGGCCTGTTCTGGTGGTGGGATGGACAGTTCTGGACCCTCCTGGCTGGTGTGTTGTCGTTCGGGTCCTGCATGGGGTAAGAGAGTTTGGTTATTGTTTCTGTGTGTGCAATAGCGTGCCCTTGTTCCCCAGTGCAGGCATTCCCTTGAGGGAGGTGTTGTGAGGGTATTTAGTGGGGGGGAGGGGTTAGTGCAGTGGTCATGCATAGGTGATGGGTGCCCATGATTTGTGTTATCATGCAGGAGTTGGTGTTGGGATGGGTGGGTTGTGCTGGTGAGACATTGTCAGGGAGGATATGTGCTGGGGGGTTGGGGGTGAGGGTGGGGGTGTGGGTTGGCATGCTGGTGGGGTGGGGGGGATATAGTAGTTGAGATGGGACTTGCCAGAGTCCATTCCTCCGGCTACTCCAGCGAGGCCCTGAGGATGCAGGATGTTCAAGACCTCTTGCTCCCACGATGTAAATTCGGGAGGGGTGGGTGCGGGTCCGCCGCCAGTCTTCTGGACCGCGATGTTGTGCCTGGAGACCATCGATCGGACCTTCCCCCGTAGGTCGTTCCATCTTTTGCGGATGTCCTCCCTATTCCTGGGATGCTGTCCCACCGCGTTGACCCTGTCCACGATCCGCTGCCATAGCTCCGCCTTCCTGGCTATACTGGTGTGCTGCACCTGCGAGCCGAAGAGCTGGGGTTCCACTCTTAGGATTTCCTCCACCATGACCCGGAGTTCTTGGTCCGAAAAGCGTGGGTGCCTTTGGGGTGCCATGGGGTGGTGTGGGTGAGGTGTGGGGTGGTGTATGTGATGATGAGTATGTTGGTGTGTGGTCCTTTGTGCTACTATGTGGTGTGTGTGATGGTGTAGTGTGCCTCAGTGTGTCTTGCTCTGGATTGTCTGCTGTGTCTCTCTCTCCTTCTCTCAGTAATTATGGTCGCAGGGGTTTGTGGGTGATGTGGGTGTGTGTTTTATAGTTGGTTGATTGTGTGGGAGTGGTGTGTGTATGTGTATCAGGTGTGTGTATTTCAAATTGTCCAATGTGGCTGTGTTTTGGTGATGTGTGTGTATTCTGACCGCGGCGGTGTGTAGCGCCAATGGAATACCGCGTTTGAATGACCGCCGTGTGGATTCGTGGGTCGTAATGGCATGGGCGTATTTCTGTTGGCGTGACGGTGGAGGTTTGGTCATCTCCAGTTTATCGCTGCCCGCCGATGTGGCGGGCTGCAGTGGAGGACGGTTTTTGGGAGGTTTGGCCGTTGTGGGTCAGAATGACCGTGGCGGTTGACCGCGGCCGCGGCGGTGTTATGGCGGTTTTATGACCGGCGGTAAGGGCATTTTACCGCCGAGGTCAGAATCACCCCCATAGTTTGGATATGATGCACGTCTTAGGGTTATTATTAGCGGAGCATTTTTGTCATGGTACTATACAATCATGGGGATTGTTTTTATTGAAATGTACTGTTGACGGGAACAACATATTGACTTTCATTTTGAGTTCCTCACAACATTTATTGCACTAATTCATTCTGTGATATGTAACCCTCAGTAGAATGTGACTGGCTGGACCGTGTTATTCCCCAAGGGGCCCCCTACATGAAGAGGGATGGTAAGCAGATGTCTTTAAGTACCAGTTGAACACCACCTAGTTCACGGATTTACCACGGGTGTTATAAGCATTTTACCGTGTGTTTTGTTTTCTTACTGTATTTATTATTTTCTAGGGCGACCTTTTTTGATTCACTTTTTTGACAAGACAGTCTTTACAAATGTAAGTGACTATTACACAATTCTATATACATAATAGATAGTGTCTCTTTCATTTCTCATACAGTCAGGAGAAGTTCAGTTGATTGTAGGTCCTGATGAAGCGTTAGAGGATCTTTCATGACCACATTACGCGAAACATGTTGACCAGACCTTAGGGGTCAGGTGACAATTTCCCAGATCTCCAGGCATTTTTAAGTGGTTGAGCATTAATCTCATTATCCACTTCTCTATAAGTTTTTAATCTTGATCGCAACCCTTTGATATACCCATTAAAATAGATTGCTGTGGGGTTGCTAATCAATTTTAATTTTTCTACTCTCCTGCAATAATGAATGTCTGACCTCTACGATCGCAACGGCAGCCACCCATAAAAGATCTCCGGTAAAGAGCCCCCGTAAGGGGAGCACGTCAGATATTGCACCGCCGGTCTGCCGAGGAGCTTCCCGATGATGAAGCATGACATCCATTCGGGTGTGTGAGGGCTCTTGCTCCTGAACTTTAAATGTCCCCCTAGATACATGGAACAGTGTACCCTGTTGCTGTTAATTAGTCTTACTGGGAGTATGTACACTGGACCTTTAACCTCCCTAACCCTCTCTTTGTTGATAACCTTACTGTCTAAAGCCCTTGCCTATAATCCTGTTATTAAGTGCGTTGTGATCATATTTTGTTTATTTACTTTTATGTCTGTTTTACTGCTAACATTGTCCACCAACGTATTACCCCATGTCTGTTTCTCACAGAACTTACTGTTTGCAAGCACCCCTCTTAAAACATGTAACTTGCACACATTTGGTAATATTCTGTTAACTCATTTTTACTCTGAATAACTCTGTTATATGCAGCAAGCTCTCTTGTTATCTGCAACTATTTCTGTGTTGCATATTATGATCCCACTTTCTTTTTTTATATAAAGCAAGAATGGAGCAATAGAAGTGCTCAACCAGAACAACACAATGGGAATACAGTGTAGGAAACAAATGCAGGCTGTAGGGTAGTGTGGTGCTGAGGACATTACCCCTTCACCCGTCCAACTCCTAGTCCTTACTGTTTGATGTTAGGCCCCACCCCAGACACATTTACTCTTGCTCTTAAAGAATAATTACTAGATTTAAAGTACTCTTCTAAATATGTCATGATTGCGTATAAATAGCCCCTCTCTTCCAACGCTGCTTGCTGAGTTTGTCTCCAATATGAAATATACCTCTATTGTAAATTTTTATGCTATGCTCAAAACTTACTTTCATTTCATTTGGCTGACGAGGTAGGCATGCAGGACCTTAAGGTAGGGTTTCCTTCAAGAGGTGGGCTGGACTCTACTCACTATCTCAGAGCATGTTGTGAGGAAGCAGCACGGATGCGTTCTCATTCCGGTGGGGTGCACTTTGAGGATGGCGTACCCAAGTTTACGATGTGACCATTTCACGTCCAACGAGATGAGATTTTGGTTGCAACACAGCCTATATGGCAGGAAGTCACTGCTCTTACTGCGGTCATTTGCAGGCTTCTATAATGTCCGGCAAGAAATGCTCCAAGAAGCCCATTTATCCTAAATCTGATCCAGAGGTTAAAGAAGTTCTCCCCTCACAAGAGCTGACTTACAGACTTTATACAAAGAGGCGGTGGATTCTGCTGTTAAAGAGCCACGGTCTAAAAGAGAGAGTTTGACTCAAGACACAGATGAAGAAGCAGGCAGTGGCAGGCCCTCCACTATGGCGGAGGAGCGTTGCCCTCTCCTGAAAGCAGAAAAATAAAGGGATAGTTAAAGTATTTTATTATTTCTTTATTTTTTGGTTGGGGCTTTCCTCCTCCGTGTCAACAAGTGAAGGAGAAGCAGTGGTGTGCTTTGGGTGACCAGACGTCACGGATTTCCCCAGGCAGTCCCGGTTTTTAGAGGACTGTCCCAGTGTCCCATGTTTCTTAATTTTAAACAAATGTCCCGGGTTTTGGGACAAAGGTCAGATCATTACATAAATGTCCCGGTTTTTGGGACAAAGGTCAGATTATATAGGGAAGCATAACTTCAAGGTATGCTCTCTTTTAACAGACCCCTACAAGGTATGCAATAATTAAAGTAATTTATCTGTTACTTTCAGGCAACACAGTCCCCTGTCTGCTCCCAGCAGAGAGAGGAAGTCAGGAGCAGAGAGAGGTGGGTGAGGGTGGGTTAGGTGTGCAGGGTGGGAGGTCAAGCCATAGCTAATTTTATATGTGTAGTCTTGTAAATGTGTGTATATATATATATATATATATATATATATATATATATATATAAAGTAGAGCCTTTGTAAACCTCCTGGAGTGCGGTGAATATTTTCGGCATTGATATTAATCGAGGGTGGTCTCCTCCATGTCCGTCACTGGCAGTTTAGTGCGCGCTCTGAAAATCTCTTTCAGACAACTTTGGATTGAATATCTCTCTCTCTCTCTCTCTCTCTATATATATATATATATATATATATATATATATATATATATATATATATATATAAGCACACAAGTAGAGGCACACACTCACAAAGCTACGCTAAAAAACGGGACATGCCAGACATAAAAGTGAGTGTAAAGGTGATAGTCCTTCTTTTATGTCTGACCTGTCCCAGTTTTTTCTCCTCAAAATCTGTTCACCCAGGGGTGCTTCTAAGTGCGCATGGACTCCTGGCCAAACTGACATGCAAACTTAGAAACTCTCCACCCAGCTGTAAAATACAGATGGAGACCAGGCGCAGTGCCCCACTCTCTCACTGAGTGGCATTTCTGCCCACTGAGGCCAATTGTGTCTGGATTGGTTGGGAAGGGAAGAAGATGAGAGGCAGCTGGAGTGGGAGTGGCAGATCACGGAGGGGCAGGTAAGTTTATTATTATTTTTTTTTTTTTACTACCCCCCCACCCTTGCTTCGTGTGCTGCCTCCAACCTCTTCCTGGCAGCAGCCACGACTGGAAACAGGATGGGGTACCTAAGGGCAAATATGCGCAAGAAGCCCAGTTACAGAAGCTGTTGGTGTCCCTAAGAGCTGTGTTGTGGTTTGAACACAATCCAAAATAAGACAATGAGTTATATACCCAGTACAGGGCACCTTCAGTAGAAGACTTACCTCTGTAACCTCTGTAGGATGTTATTAGGTATATTCTTCTAAAAGAATGCAATCACATTATTAATTAGGCATTTCCATATTTTTAGCAAAGAAATATCCACTTGACAGGTTTGATGAGGAATTTCCCTCAAATTCCTAAACAGAATTCTATACTATCTACCATAGCATCCTCAGCATCTTTCATCAGAATAATACACGTTTTTGGATGTAGTGGACAAAAAGGTAGAAGCATCTTTATAAAGGTCTTTGGCTGCAGGAGACATGAAGGCCAGTACATATATGGTGCCTATGCCATCATTTAAGTCTTCCAAAAGTTGACTGTTTACATGCTAATCATTCTACCACTCGGAATAATGTGGAGCTTCTGGCACATTTTCGTCATATGAGTATTTTGACATGTTGTGGTCTGCAGCCACTTCGGCATGGGCAGTGATGGCAATCAGAAATACTCTGTGGCTGAAGCCATTGGATGCTGGCCATTGGGCTCCTAGCCAGCACCTACCATTCCTTAATCCTAAGTTTTTTGGCCTGCAGCACACGGGGGTCTTGGACATATCCTCTTCCCATTACAGAAGTCGAGGCGGCAGCGGTGTATAACAGATGGTACTCCTGTGGATGGCGGGAGACTGACCTGGAGGCTGCCAGATATTGAGATGTGGTGAGGTTTGCATTGCAACAGTTTGAGAGAGTGAGCACACTAGGCTTTAACCCACACAGAGGGCCGCAAGAGAGAGGCTGCATCATTGAGGGGAACGACAGTGGCGGTCAGACTGTTGCGAGGGGTAGATTTGCTGGCTTACCCCTGCCCGGTTGTCACCATTGGAGCAGCTGCACCAGTGCACTGAATGAGCACATGGGGGGCCTCAGACATAGATAAACGGTGGGCCAGGTGTTGGGGCTGGTGCTCCCATATGTAGATGGTGGTGGCCTGGTCTCACCCCCTCAGAAGGCCACAGTACAGTAGCGTGTGCTCCCTGGGTATGTGACACTGACGTTGGGCCGGCGGGCACGAGGTTATGGCGAGTACCTGACCTACTACTAGAGTGTGAGATCTGGGCCTATAAACCGTCGATCTCCGTGTGGCATCCAAGACCTGAAACGCTAGGGGATCCTGAGTACAGAGCAGATATGTTGACAGCACTGCAGGGTATTTTGCTACAAACTGGAATACCACCCAGATGCAGGGTATGGAGTGGGGGCACTCAAAGCAGTCCTACGCGGTGTTAGTCTTGGTAAGATGTACGGAATTAGGAGGAAATTGGAGTGAGAGCTCACACTTCAGAGAACACCCTTGCCCAGCTGGAGAGCTGCGTGGGGATGGAAACGCTGGAGATGCAGGACTCTTAGAGGCACGCAGACAGGTAAAGGCTAATTCGAATAGGCTGGATTGTTCTGTATGAAAGGAATATAGACAGAGGCTGCATCGATAGGGTGATCAGTTGGAGCGCATGCTGGTCTGCTTGCTTAAATGTCAGAGACCCCCACTGCAGATTCTGTCACTCCGGAGACCGATGGAGTGGGAGATGGTGGTGGGACAAACGCAGGTCAACTTGCTGCTGCAAAAACAACTGGTGGGAGTGTACACGTCCCCAGTGAGTGCACAAAATCCAACTTTGACAAATTCCTTAATGGGCTTCGTATTCCTATGTTGACTGAGACATAGGCTGAATGCTTTGAGGGGAACACACAGCTGGAGGAAATACAGGAGGGGCTCCGAGGAGTGCTCAGTGGTAAAATCCCCAGGACCAGATGGACTTCCAGCTTAATTTTTTCAGGTGTACTCGGCCTCTCTCCTCCCTCGTCTCCTGCAGATGCTGTGAGATGCACGCAAGGAGAGCAAGCTGCCAATGCATATGCAGGAAGCTGCGATAAAGGTGCCTGCTGTTCTGGCTCCTATTCCTGCTTGCCATAGAGCCATTGGTGATATATCTTAGGGCGGGCCTGGGGGATTGGGGCATAAAGATTGGGACTGTGAATCATATTGTGTCCTTGTATGCGGATGACGCCTTGGTGTGCCTTGGTATATGAGACTAATCCGGAGCACTCGTTCTCCCTCCTTATGCGCCTTATGGACGATTTTGCTGCGGCCTTGCATCTTGCATTGGAAAGTGCTCTACCCTATAGTGTCACTGATTGGACTCAAGACACCAGATCTCCCACGAGTAGGCCTTGGGAGACCTTTCCATTCAAATATCTGGGGATGTGGGTGACTCATTCCCTTCAGCTGCTATATGAGCTGAATATGGGCATGGTGCTAGATTACCTAAAATCCTCTATTCAATTCTGGATAATGCTCCCGCTCTCGGTTATGGGCAAAGTCGCCTTAAGTAAGGTGGTCCTGCTTCCCTGCTGTCTGTATATCATGCAGAATTTGTCAGCGAGTTGCGGCTCTCCCTGTTTCATCAAATCGACAAGCTAGTGGTACCTTTGATATGGGCGGGAAAGAGATGTAGAGTCCGCCTCCCGGTACTGAAATTGGATCTAGTGGAGGGGGGACTGGGGTTACTAAACCTTCACTTGTACTACTTGCTTTGAAGCGAAGCCTTGTGGTGCGATTACAGTCCCAACTGGGCAAAGAAGCTGCTGGAGGGCTAGGTGTGTGTACCTGAGCTCCCTTTACAGCTCATGTGTGTCGTGCGACTCTCAGCGGGTGTTTCCTTTGTGGTATCGCAGGTTTCTCGAATATGGGAAAGGGCAGTAACAAGGGTGCTGCGAGGGGTGCCTCATGCACGCCTCCTTCCCATTTGGTGGCTGCACCCCATTGTACATATTGCCAGCGTAATAGATATTTTGAGATGGAGGGCAGGTGGTTGTAACAGGGCAGAGGATTTATACCAAAATGGTGCCTTTGTGACTCTGGAGTAGGCTGGGGTTGACCGGGGCAGTTCCTGAAGTACGCTGGCATCCTGCCTTTGGCCCAGGAGATCTGGGTGTCCTTTCCGCAAGAACCGGCTGAATCGCACCTGTTGCAGACAATGATGGACCGGGGCTTTGACAGGGGGATCCTATCTCGCCTATATGCTGCCCTCAAAAGAGATAGACAGATAGATGTGTCAGCGATGTGGGCAGTGTGGGACAGAGCGTGCAATGTGGCTCCTGGATCGAAAGTGGACTAGGGCTTGGACCTTGGTACAGGAGGGGTTTAGCAATGCCAGATTTAAAACTGGTGCAATTCTACTATCTATTTAGAGCGTACCTGGTGCCGCAGGGACTTTATCGCATAAACCCAGCACAATCAGAGAGTTGCGTGTGTTGAGGCACATCTCCGACTGGCTTTGGACATGTTGCGTGGACCTGCAGGACTCTGCAGCCAGCTTAGCATGAGATAGCACAGATGCTGCAAAGAATACCAGCAGTTAAAGTGGAATTAACTGTGTGGCATTGTTTGTTGGGACTACTGCCCCATCTCCCCAAGAAGGGCAAAAATGGCAAATCGGTTTGCGCAGCTTGGGTTGATACTTGCAAGGTGATGTACTGCTTTCCATTGGGCTAACCCGACCCCCCGACCCAAGACAAATGGCTAATTTATCTATTGGAATGGGCTACAGCACAGAAGTGCAGGCTTTGTGGGGCCAATACTGATGATCACACTGAACACAACATAGAACTCTGGGGCTGCATGCTGGAACGATTACAGGAGGGGACTGAAGATGCAGTGAAACAGCTGCTGACTGAGGACCTGTGCATCAGGGGCACTGACCCCCCCACTGAGAGTTCAGATTAGTGAAGATGTATGGGAGGAGGAGGGTAGTGGTGGTAGGGAGGTGAGGCAGCTGACTCTGGACTTTGTGTGCATGGATGAGGTAATGTGGATACTTCAACTGCTATTGTTTTGACCAGTTGGGCCATTTGTATTGATTGTGCTTCTCTATGAATGCGAATAAATACATTTGCAAAAAAAACTAACTTTTTGGCCTGCAGCTGAATGAGATTGTGCATAATTCTGCCACAGAGAAGAATAGGAAAAAAAAATTAAACCAGAAAATATGCATCCTTCTCGACACAGGGCCCGAGGCCAGGGGGCAGTGTTTTTGAACAAATCTCAGCTCCATATACCAAACCTCAGGATTAGCAGCCTAAGCCCTAGCTATTTGGTTGTAGGGACAAGACTAAGGGCCTGATTTAGATCTTGAAGGTAACGGTCTTGCAATCAATTTTCCACCTGATTTCCTGTCTGTTAATTTGTGGGTCTGCCCACCTGACTTAGATGTCGGCAATCCCATAGATGAAAGACTACTGCCGAACCACCGTCACTGCCAGGATTCACCACCCACGTCAACAGCACCATAGGCAAAAGCAGCTGGCTGCGGGACTCCAGCTCCTTTTACCATTGAGCCAACCATGTTGTGCTTTCTTGCAAAACTAAGGCCCATATTTATACTTTTTGACGCACAACTGCGGCAACGCAGTTGTGCGTCAAAAAGTTTACCACCGGCTAACGCCCTTCCAACGTGCCATGCTGGCGCCTTATTTATGGCGTATGGGAAAATGGGGGTTGTGCGTCAAAAAATGGGGCAAGTCAGGTCTGAGGCAAAATTCAGGCCTCAAACCGTATTTGCGCCATTTTCTTTTTACGCCCAACCTCCAATGACATGACTTCTGTCTTAGCAAAGACATGAGTAAAGCCCCCTTGCCCAATGGCCATGCCCAGAGGAATTAGGTCCCCTGGGCATGGTCATTGGGCATAGTGGCATGTAGGGGGGCTGAAATCAGGCCCCCCTATGCCACAAAAAAATTCGGAAAAAAATACTTACCCGAACTTACCACCCACCAATCTTGTACTACCTGTCTGTATGGCAATGGTTACCTAGACACAAAGTCACAGCAATCCCAAATCAAAATGTTTCCATACAGGTTTGTGCAACAATTTATGACAAACATTAGATATCATTTAACTATAAAGTGTCAGGTTCCCTGTGTAATGCGCATATGTGTATATTATTGAAACATGTTAAAATAAACACACATGCATTCTTAAGTCACAATAACAGAAACATATAATATTGGTGTAAGCGCCTAGTAACAGGATGAATGCTTGCACTAACATTGACATGTACACCCCAAATATGCATTTTAACAATAGAAAACCTGAAAACCTGTGCTGTCACAGTCAGCAATGAGAGCAAGTGCATGGCACACACATTAGCAGAAATAATATCATCAGCAAACCAAAAATAAGGCATGAGAGGTTGGGGTTACCAGAGTCACCTGCAAATATTGAGAGACAACTGTTAGCCACACACTAACTCTTATGGCCCACACCATACCCATACACCAACATCCACTGGGTGGGAACCAGGGCTCACCTATTAGCTACACCCTGTGCCTCTGGAGTTGGGCCATCACATTTGGGATGCTGCTAATCCTCAGGATAAAAGCATCATGCACCATACAACTCCTCATTGGTTATCATTGGGCCCTATGCGGTACAGTGGCCAATGGTGATGTACACCGACTGTGACGGTATGCACCGCCTCAGACGTCACCACCATTTTCTATCTGTTCACTCACTTGCTCCCTGACCTTCAACAGGAGAGGACCTACAATGCATGTGCTGCTGTGACCTGTGTCTGGGACCTACCATGGCTCGTGTGACTGGGGAAAGGGCCCCTGCCTTCACCTCGGCGGAGTTGTAGAGACTGGTGGATGGGGTCCTACCCCAGTACTGACTGCTGTATGGGCCTCCAGACCAACAGGTGAGTACACTGTGAGCATGATGCATGGGGCATGGAGTGGTGTGTGTGAAGGCCTTGTGTGGGGGGGGGTTGGTGGATGGGCCCTAAGCAGCATGCAGCATGCAGCATGTATGCTGGGCCATGTCTATGTGTAAGGGGATGGGAAGGTATATAGTGGGCCATGAGTGTAACAGGCAGGACGGTCTGAATAATACCTTTCCCTGTGTTTTTTTTTTCTCTGCAGGTCAGCGCCCATCAAAAGAAGGGTATATGGCGTGCCCTCGCCAAGGACGTGCGGACCCTGGGGGTCTACGGTAGGTGGAGCACCCACTGTCGGAAACGGTGGGAGGACCTGAGCCGCTGGTCATGGAAGACGGCGGATGCCCAGCTGGGTATGGCCTCCCAATGAGGAAGGTGTGCCCGTCGAACCCTGACACCCCTGATGGCCCGCATACTGGCGTTGGCCTATCCGGAGCTGGATGGGCGCTTGGGGGCATCACAGCAGCATCAAGGGGGTGAGTTCAGTGACCATCATTACTACTTATGCCTGGTGGGGTGGTATCCGGGTGGGGGATGTGTGCCTGTGGGAGCCCCTAGGCCAGTCCTGACATTGCAGATTAGGTCCCATGTTGGGCAGGGTTCTGATGTGAAATTCCTCCTACCTAGCTAGTAAGCATCCAGTAATGGGCAGGGGTGTGTGGGTCCCAGGTATGCTGCAGTTGGCGATATGTGTCCCTCCCCATGCCCTGGTGACTAGTACGTTACTGGTAGTGCATTGCCTAGTGCGTAGGGCTGTTCCCGTGTGTGAGTGTGTTGTGTACGCCAACGGTGGTGTTGGTGCAGCAATTGACCAAGTGTATCCTTTGTCTCTCCACCTTTTTGTTTTTTCACCCTGTCCTTATGTGCATTAGCATCATTTGGTGGAGGAGCAGAGGCACCAGCGACAGAGGGAGCTGCATTCCACAGGACCCAGGAGGCATAGTATACCGGTAGTGAGGGCACCAGTGGGACGGAGAGCGAGGGGAGCACCACAGAGGAGACTGGAGGGGACAGTTCAGACACAGATTCCTCCTCCGATGGAAGCTCCCTGCTGGTGGCGGACACCTCTGTGCCTACCCTAGCTACAGGTACAGCCACCACTCCTCGTACCAGCACCGCCTTCCCAGCAGCCCCACAGCGAGTTTCCCGTGCCTGCTCACCCAGGAGGGTGGGCATCTCCTTCGGCCCAGGCACCTCAGGCCCTGCCCCAATTAGCCCTGCTGCCCTGAGTGAGGAGGCTATTGATCTCCTGCGATTCATCTCTGTGGGCAGTCAACCATTGTGAATGCCATCCAGGGGCTGGCTGCCCAAATGCAACAGTCCAATGCATTTCTGGAGGGCATTCACACTGGCTTGACAGCCCAACAGAGATCAATTCAGGCTCTAGCCTCCTCTCTAATGGCAGCCATTGTCCCTGTTTCCACCCTCTCCCCGCCAACTTCCTCTCCCCAATCCCATTCCCCTCAACCCCAACCTATCCCAAGCACACAGGAAGATGAGCATGCACAAAGGACAACACACAAGAGTGGCACACGCAAACACAGGCACCACACTTCATCCCACAGGTACTCACCATCTAGATGCGGACATACCAAGATCCATTGCCTCCACTTTGTCCCCCTCCTCCTCGTCGTCCACCTCCCTCCCAGTCGCATCTACACTCACACCTGCATGCACTACATCCTCATCCACTACCACCATCACCAACACACCTATCAGATCACACATCTCACTGGCAGTCACCACCCATACATCCATGCACACGTCCCCTGTGTCCTCTCCCACTGTGTCTGTGCCCCCTCCTCCCAAAGTACACTAACACAAGCACTCAGCCACCCAACAGCAATCCACCTCACAACAGCGTCCAGCCCATGTACCTGCACCCAAACACAGCAGACAGACACCTCCTACAACCACTCCCTCTTCCTCCACTCCCAAACCTTCTCCCTCTTCCTGCCCCAATGTCCCTAAGAATCTTTTCCTCTCCACCGTTGACCTATTCTCTACCCCTCCTCCCCTGTCCTTCACGTCAGGCCAGGGTGGTTAAAACCCAGGCAAGCACCTCAACCACCCAGTCCATGGGCCCAGTAGTATCCACAGAACTCATGGTGGGAAAGGATCCTGGGCACCAGGCAGCCACACAGAAAGGTTGCCTGCCCCAAGTGCTGCCAGGAAGGGCAAGGAGCCACCCCCATCTGCTGCAAGGAAGGGCAAGGTGCCACCCCCAGCTGCTGTAAGGAAGGGCAAGGTGCCACCCCAGCTGCTGAAAGGAAGGGCAAGGAGCAATCCCCATCTGCTGTCAAAAATAGCAAGGAGCCATTCCCAGCTGCTGCCAGGAAGGGCAAGGGGCCTGTACCAGCAGCCAGAAAGGACAAGGGGCCTGGTGCTGGGACTCAGTGGGAGCCTACACCACCAACCATGGTGGTGCAGCCGTCCGAGGCTCCAGGGGATGGGCTGGAGCCTCCCCCCACCACCACCAGCTCCGCCAGCAGCACCGCCAGCAGCACCAGCAGTGGGCAGCTGTCTGAGGCTGCAGGGAATGGGCAGGAGCTTCCCCCCACCACCAACACCAGCTTCGCCAGCAGCACCGCCACCAGCACCACTACCAGCAGAAGCAGCACCATCAGTGGGCAGCCGTCTGAGGCTGCAGGGGATGGGCAGGAGCTTCCCCCCACAACCACCAGCAGCAGCAGCACCAGCAGTGGGCAGCCGTCCGAGGCTGCAGGGGATGGGCAGGAGCTTCCCCCCACAACCACCAGCAGTAGCAGCACCACTGCCAGCACTGAGCAGCTGTCACCGCCGGCAGACATTCTGTAGACCTGCCTCCATGGGCTCTTGTGCGGCCTGCCCCATGCAAATCCTGTGGGTATGACACCCAACTGAGAGGCTGTGACCTTGCACTCCCCAAGATCTTCATCACGGGGCACAATGCCCCCTCCAGAACCAGTGGAGAAGCCATCCACTCACCCCATCCTCCCCAGGACCAAGCACAGGGGACGATGCCCCCTCCAGAGTCAGTGAGCAAGTCACCCACTTGAGAGACTGTGGCCTTGCACTCCCCAGAACCAAGCACAGGGCATGTTGCCTCCCCCAGAGCCAGTGGGCAAGTCACCCACTTGAGAGACTGTGGCTTTGCACTCCCCAGGACCAAGCACAGGGCATGTTGCCTCCTCCAGAGCCAGTGGTGTTGTTCCATCTGCCGGCTGCGGTGCCCCCCGTTCCCCGTCTGCCTGAGGTGCCTGCCTATTTTCGAACTGATGCCCCTGATGCCCCTGCAGTGTTCTCTCTGTGTTGTTGCAGGAGTTAAGTGGGGCCTTGGACTTTGTAATGTGGCCCTGTGGCCCACAAACATTGAGGACTGGGCAGTGTCCCTTCATTTGTACAAGATATAGAAAAGGAAATCAACCTCTTTAACGTACTCCAAGGTTTCGGCAATAAACTGCCCCCACAATTTATCAAATTTCCTGCCCACCCACAGTGAAGAGCATACAACTAATTCTTATTTCTTAATCGCTTCATTTTCACCACCCACTCCCCTATTGTGGGGATGAAGCGCATTCGCCACCTTTAGAGTGATAAGGATCTGGCCACTGATGTTGCAACGTAAAACACTTTTGAAAAGTCTTGGTGCTAACTGAATGGCAGGATCATAACCCAGAACTCTCCACCATATACTGGGTGCCAACTTGATCTGCCAGGCCCTTTCCAAGACTATGCACTGCCCAATTACATGAGATCAGTTTGCGACAGCCCTCGAATTACATCTAAAACAGCGACCTGACGGTATTGGGTTAACTTAGGCTAAACATTGTGGGGTTTTATAAATTATCCATTTCCTATAGAATAACATTCTCTGCCAATTGGCTCCTTGCAAAACCTTAAAATTTAATAGAGTAATCTCACCCCACATCTTTCTAGTTAGTTCCAGCCCGCTCATACTTCTCTCATTTCTTGATAGCCTTTTGACAGCGATTGGCATCCTTCATGGAAGCAAGTAATTTTTTCCATTCACCAGGCTGCTTATCATCAGGAACTTCCACTGATGCTGCTATGATTTTTTGACTATCCAAAACCTTCCCGATCTGTAGCTTGCTAAATATACAGGTCACAATCCTATAGGAGCCAAGAAGCAAAAAATTGTCTTGAACTGCTATTCAAATTTCCAACAGGTTCTTCAAACTTTCTTCAGTCAGAAAATCCGGTACCTTGCTGAACCCAGCTCTCTCCCAATTTCACACTATATTGGGGTCCAACATAGCCCCAGCATCCCTAGGAAGTTCTATCAAGGGTGTAGCCACATCAATGTGGATAATGCACATTGCATATAAAGATCCTTGCGTTTCCTAAAAAAAAACCTCAAGATTATATAGCGAACGTTTTGGGTGGCCTTGTTAATTTTAATGCATTTCTAAAGTCATATTCACTTAAAAATTCCTCCTGATCTAAATCTTGCATTAAATCTGGACATATACTGTGTAAAATATGCAAAATAATAATCGCTCAAATTAGGGAGTTCCAATCCACAGAAAGTGCCCGGTGCTAATCAAGCAGTTTGTTTTGCCAGATAAATGATGTAAACATAGACTCCACTTTTGGGAGAGACTTATTAGTAGCACTCAGCATCCTTTTCTGAACTTAAACTGAGTAAAATCATATTGAGTGAAACTCTTTTAAAACGGAGAGACCTGGGGAACCTGGAAGAGGAAACATTTAGATATTTAAATAACAAGAAACTAAAGTGCACTGTAATGTGCTTCCTTCCCAGAATTCAGAAAAGATTTGCAACACTCTCCGGGTTGCCACATTGTATCTGGGAATGATTCAGGGACAGAAAATATATCCCAATTTCACTGATATTCGCATTGCTCTCTTGGTTCAGTTTTTTCCTTCTTACATAACAAAATAATCTGAAATCTATTTATAGTATTCGATGGAAAGGAGACATTTTACTAGCTACCATGCACATAAAATCTCTATAAACCTGTATAAATCATGACATAGAAATTAAGAGCCTCATTACGACTTTGGCGTTCTTATGTGAAGACCGCTACTGTGGCGCCATTTTGGCAGTCATCCGACCACTGTGTTATGATCCACAACGTGAAGAATGCAAAAAACCAGCCAAAATACCGAAACCGCTAGGACGCAGGCAGGCGGGAAAGAGGCGGTTCAGCCACCAGCACCACCAGCCCAACACAAATCCACCCACCAGATTACAGCCCACGAATCACCACAGTGGTTCTTCCATGGCAGAAAAACATTGGCGTTGCAAGCCGCCGCAATAGGAAACCGCCACTGACAGAACACAACGGTTTGAATACCCCACACCTGATACACAGTTTCGCTCCGGACACACCTACACACACCACTATATAGCACACCCCCACACAATCCACAATCCACAATCCTTGGCAAAAAACCTCAATACTGAGAAACGGGGAGCAGGCACATTCACACAGAGAGCACCCTAACACTATAGGCACATATACACAATGCACGCATCACACACCAGCTAAACCAACACAATATACACAGAACAAGCACACTTATATCACAACAACTGCCCAACGCACCACCCACACACTATCAATCACTCAACACTGTACCCTTCCATACACAACACCACCCCCACACTGTCTACACAATCACAACCATGTCCCCACAAAAGCACCCACGATTCACAGACAATGAGTGGAGGGTCATGGTGGATAAAATTGTCAGGGTAGGGCCACAACAGGTTCAGCTGACATCAATTGCCAGGAAAATAGAGTTATGGTAAAGAATAGTCGGCAGGGTCAACTCAGCGGGCAGCCATCCACGCACAAGGGAGGGGCGACATCAGGAAGAGGTGGAACAACCTATGGGAGAAGGTGCATTCCATGGCATCAAGACACCAGATAGCCATGCACAAGACTGGTGGTAGGCTCCCACCTCTTTCCCCACAGTTCATATCTTCAGAGGGGAATGTCTTGGAGATACTGCATCTGAAGGCACTCAATGCCCTTCTCCTGCATGCCACCACCCCACACAGTCCTACTGCCCACACAGCCTTGGCAAGGGCATGGATACCACAGCCTAATCCTATCACTATTGCTCCCACAATGCCCCAAACAATTTATGCGAAAACCTGCATTGTGCACATCACGTTATATTTCATGCATGTATGACTATTGTACTACCTACACTAACTAGATTGTACGACTGACAGCAATGCAATGCAATGGCACACCACAATGGCATCCAAGGCTAAACACAGCTACTGTTCAGTGGCAATTCTAAATGAACATTGACCCATATTCCCAAGCCTGTAATGGGTGGGCCATAGTTTGTAAAGTAAGATGCCGGAGTCCATGCACATGCACAAGATCCAGAGACAGGAATATTACCCTGCATACCCACATACTTTGGTCCCAAAGGGACATCATGGTGCAATGTGCAGCTAAATTGTGTGAAAACTATTAAGCCTGAATACTCACTAGGTACCAGAGTTGAATAGTCATGTCAAGTATCCGATAGTAATATAACCCATCTGCAGTGCGATATGTACTAATCATTGATGACAGCACCCAACATGGCGTGGTACTCCTGTCGCAGACTTGTATGTACTACCAAGCTATGCTGTGCAGCATCTGTCATTGTAATAGGAAGGAATCATGGTAAGCCACTGTCTGCATCTCACAAAGAAGAAACCAAACACACTTACTCAGCTGTACTTTCTGTCACACTCCATCCACAGGTAACCTTGCTATTGCCACCATGGAAAGGATACCCAACACTACCAGCCCTTCTCAGGTTGAAGGCCCCAGTGAGGACAACACACCTGGATATCTGGACAGTGACAACCTACTTGGCCCATCTGGAACAACAGGTTAACGACTCCCAGCATCACACTGCCCACATCAATCCCACCACCCCTGTTGCTCCAACATCATAGCCCAGCAAGCGCTCCCAAACCTGTGTCCCAAGGTCTGTACAATCTGTTGTGTGCCCCACAGTACAGGTACCTGAGTCGGATCGTCACACCCCAGACAATGATGGTCCTGTTAACACTGGGAGTGGGCACACCGTGCCCAGGGCACAGGCACCTGGGGCAGAGGGTGTGGGAGGGATGGTGTGGGCCAGAGGATGGGGCACCCAAGGGACTCCACTGACCAGGAAACCATCTCCCAAACCCTGGGAGTAAACAAAAATTCCCAGGACAGCATGGGCCAGATCATTACATTGTTGGGGGAAATTCAAAGGCTGCAGAGCGAATACCACCAGGAGGTCATGCAGCAGTGGCAGGAACACAATGCACATGGCCTCCATAGCAGGAGTCCTGAGGGGCATGACCCGCACGCTGCGTGCTTTAGCTTCCCACCCTCTGGGTCCCTTCCACTAGCAATGTGACATCTGCCCCTGTCTACATCAGCGGAAGCCAGTGGAATAGAGACCCTGCCTAGGGAACCCCAAGCCTCAGACACACCTCCATCTGTAGCTGAAGAACCCCCACGCAAATGGAGACATCTATCCAGACAGCCGACTGGGGCAGATGGCAAGACGAAACCCAATGCCAGGAAGTGAACCTCTCCTGATTTGTCACCCTTGTGTGCCACTGATATACCCTGTTGACTGGGCTGAGACAGCGCTCCATTTACCCTTTGTACAAGGACACTGGACCTGTGTGACCCAATGTTGTAGCTGCTTCTCTGATCTATCTATCTACCGTGAGTCCACTTATCACCTGTTTGTTATGCACTTCACATTAATTTTGCATCACAAAATTGAAATGCACAATAGATCACTTTTGAACCCAACTACTGTGAATGTGTGTTTAATGGTCCAACAACATTTGTCTTTCTACACAAGTGTGGTCTGGTAATGCCCCCCGGATTCAAGCTAGCAGTAGAATGGCCTTTGGATGAAGGCTCCCTTATCAGGACATACATGACAGCAGTAATGTGCATTGACAGATGTCAGAGAGTGAGGTTGAAATACACAGTAACACCAGCCAAATGGTCTGTTGCGTCTTCTGCAATTATAGGAAGACAGAGAGTACCATGAGGATGGAAGGCAAGATGACACAGTAAGCACATATACAAGTAATCAACTGCATCACTTTCATAGTATGACTCACATTCATGGGCACCCAGATTGAATCTATGCAGCACCAGGCTCTTGCCCTTCACAAGATCCCTTAAACATGCTATCTGCTGTGTACCCCTCTCCGAACTATACTTAATCACCAGTGACTACTGATAATGTATAACTCAAGCCTTAGGTAGCAGACCCTCAGATGAAATCCACATCCAGTGGATGGGAGGAGATGGGAATAGGAGAATGCAGGTAATCCTGATCGCAACAGGCCAGTTCATTTGTGAAGAGAATGTTAGAATCAGTTGTAACCAAACATGTTAGAGGTGAACCACTAATACAGTACACCTTGCATTATAACTGTCTGCTTCCACTACTCACACATAGGCATTGGACATCATTACACCATCACATATGCCAAAGATCAGGAGGTGTAATGTCAGCTATCCAATTCTAATTGTGCACAGACAAGACTTGAAAAGACCCACCGCATACAATATACCTGTATGTCACTAGAAGTACTGATTGATGAGCTCTGCCCTGCAGTCAGCTTATCCTTCTTCCTTTGGCTCTTCATCACTTTCCATGTCACCATGTGCAGTCACACTTGCAGCTGCCTTACAGTCATCAGCTAGCAATGGTGTCCAACACCTCAGGGCTAGATTGTGGAGCAATCAGCAAGCTACGATGATTTGGCAAACCTTGTGGGGTGAGTAGAAGAGGGCACCTCCAGATAAGTCAATGCACCTGAATCTTGCCTTCAGGAGGCTGAAGGTTTGTTCGATGACACGCTTTGTCCTCCCATGGGGGTCATTGAAACTGAGTTCCCATGGAGTGGCTGGGTACCTCACTGGTGTCAACAGCCAAGGAAGGTTTGCGTAGCCCGAGTCACCTGTGAACACAATGGTATAACTGTTTAAATTGAAGGTTCAGCGAGTGGGCAAATAGTGATGCCAGGTCACATTACATAATAACACATTACTATGCTTACTTACCAACCAGCTGGCCCCTCTCTGTGTGTAGTTGTACCATCATGTGTGGGTCATTGCTGTTTTGCACACTGTATTAGTCATGTACTGAACCCGGAAACTTGGCTCTCACATGTTCACCACCTACACTTTGATAGAGTGGTAGTTCTTACCATTCCTATACACCTGCTCATAGACAGTGGGAGGGATCAGGGATACATAGATGCCATCAGTGGCCCCTACCACATGTGGAATCTGCCCCATCTGATAAAAGTCCGCCTTCACATAGGCCATATCCGCTCTCTGGGGAAATCTGATGTAACTGTCCAGGTGTTTTAAGAAAGCACACAGTACATCCCTCAATACCAGACTGAACATGGGCTGAGACATCCCTGCTGTTAAGGAAACAGTATTTTGAAATGGCCCTGTGGCCAGAAAATGTAGCATTGACAATACTTGAACGATGGGAGGTATGCAATAGGGATTGCGATTGCCTGGTATCAGATCTGGCTCCAACTGTCTACATAGATCCATGATGGTCTGGCGATTCAGGTGATAGGTCTGGATGACATGCCTGTCCTCCATGGTTGCCAGGTATCCCAGTGGACGGTACACTAGATGTTGTCTCATTTCCCTCATGACAGTATATCTGTGTAGAGGAGAGAATGTACAATGAGTCATGCAGTAGGCACACGTCAGCAGGACATGGAATAGTATCAGACACCTGACATGTGTAGGGGTTGCGTAGCAGTGCTGACACATCAATACAGACCACAGGAATGCACATCGTACACCATAATTGCAGCAAATTTTCAGAAATGTGAGTCGAACTGAACATATGACACATATGAGTCCGGAAAAGTGTGGGCGACTGTGCAGCCCTGCACTGATCACACACATATAATATAATTAACATATGGTTATCTGACGCCTATGTACCTCAGAGTAGCAATACAGAACTATCCACATATATTTATGCTCAACATGTCATATTATCATAATTGGCCCATTCTGTATCACAATCATGAAATCACAACATTGGGTGACACAGATAACAGGACAATTAGGTGTCTGACGCACTTATTTAGGCACATGCATCGGGAAAATGTGCCCAAAATGGCAGGGGACTGCCCTACTGTTCTGGACATTTGAAAGTGACCTAAGTCCGCCGGCAGAAGTCATCATGGTGGTAGGCAGTCTCAACCACTGTGCAACTTGTCGTATGTTAACATTGCTGCCTATGACAGACTACGGCCAATAGAGATGACCGCCGGTGGTGATGGCCATTTTCTGCAGTCTTGCTCACTTGACTCCCAACACTGTTGCTAGCAAGACCTCCACTCCGTGAGCTGCTGTGTACTGCCTCTGGGAGCCATCATACCACACCCTGAAGGTGATAGTGCTGCTTCCTTCACATAGGAAGAGCTGGAGAATCTGGTGGAGAAGGTCATACCCGTGTATGAACAGCTATATGGGGCACCAGAGGAACAGGTCAGTCCAATGCCCCTGCCTTGTGTGATTGGTAATGTGTGTAACAGTGAGTTGGCTTTGTGAACAATTGTTGGAGTAGATTCTTACATGTGGCATACCGTACAGGTGTGTGTGCTGAGAAGATAGGTATGTGTACTCACTTGCTGTTACAGTTGTGTAGTGTCAACTCCTGTTGCTATTGGGCACGTGTACATGACTTTCTCCTTTCGTCTGTGTCATCCATGCAGGTGAACCCCCCTCAGAAAAAAGGGATCAGGCATGCCATTGCCAAGGAAGTGCGGACCCTGGGGTTCCACAGCCAGCAGAGCACCCATTGTAGCAAGCGGTGGGAGGACCTGAAACTCTGGGCCAAGAAGTCTGTGGAGGCCCAGCTGGGAATGTCCTCCCAACAAGGGAGGGGTGCCCATTGGACCCTGACCCCCCTAATGGCCAGCATTTTCACAGTGGCCTACCCTGAGGTGGATGGGCATTTGAGGGCAGCACAGCAGCCACAAGGGGGTAGATACTGACTGTTTCCTCGTACTTGGCTCTGGTTGTATAGTGTTTGCTGTCTCATTGTACATTCTGTGACATTGTAGTAGGTCACAAATGTTTGTAGACTAGTGGGAATCAGTTGGTACCACCTTGCCAACATAGGAGATGTGGCTCTGGCATCATGGTTAGCTATGTTTAAACTTTGGACTCCTGTATCAAGACATCATTCTGACTGCATGTGGAGATACTCAAATGTCAATACCACATGTGTTTCACAATCCTGCCGTTCCTATGGATGTGAGCTGGTGTTTCACCATACTGATTGACTCTAACCTGGTCTATCCATCTGCATATGAGTGTTAGTGGCTCCAAAGTGTCTGACCACTCCCAGCTGTGCAGATCACCTTTTGTGTCAACTGGGTAACTCACCTATTTGGTACAGGGTCAATACATAACTAGTACTGGGTCAGGTATGGACTACGTGTGAGGCTGCCATCTCAATTACATCAGTTTTTTTCTGTGTAGGACAGTACATACCTGTGTTTGCTGCTGTACACCCATTGTCCATTCATCTCCATTCAATGGTGTATGTGACAGTTGCAACGATAGGACATTCTACTTTGGGTGTCTGATTTGTGTATTTAGACTCATCATGCTCATCCATGTGATTGACATGTGGGCATTTCTTCTCTGCCACGATGGGGTGGTTTTAGAGAAGGTGAATTCCTTGCCAGAGTTTGCCATTTACTATATGCTCTGTCAATGTGATATATGTCAATGCCCTACCAATTCCTTAGCAACCTGGGTAATATGCTCCCTACATCACGTCTCAATGATTACTTAGGGACAAAACATATGAAGTGGGACAATCTTTGTTACCCTTGACCTAGCTGACGTGTCCTGTCTGGTGAGGATTATGTATTGCATTACTTTTGTAATCATGATGTAATGGTATTTTTGAACCGCTATTTCTTGAGCAGGTATTTGTTGTAATGGGAAATGTTGTATATGCACTGGCAGTTGTGTAGGTCCATGAGTTCATCATGTGTACATGTCATTTCGGTGTGCAATATGTGTAGTCTGGAGTTAGGTACATGGAGACACTAGTCAGGTATGGTGTGATTGATGGTGATTTACTCATGTTGTGAAGTCCTGGAACTGTTACTGCATGTCAGGTGGAATGGCAGTTGGCATATGATGTCAATTGTGGCTGTCTGAAGCGTAGCTGTTGTGAGACAGAACTCAGTAATTGCCTATGGGTGTATCATTTGTGCTTTGTAGGCCATTGTAGCTGCACATGCATTTATACAGTGATGTGGTGTATCTGTGTTTTATGTCAACAGATGCCCCTCTGTGAATGTGAGAATGTCATGCCATGTCTGTACTCCAGACTTGTACTCTACTCATCATTTGTCACCCGCATGGAAGACCCACTTGTTCTGGCTTTATCAGTTCAGGTACCCATGTTGCCATATTTGTATAGGGAGTCAGCCAGCCAGGTGATATGTATGGCAAGTGATGTGTGGTCTGTGAATAGGGTAGTCTATACTATCAAGGAACATTACTAATTGGGAAGGACTGGTCATGTGTTATCTCAGGACATGCATGATGTGTTGTGATCAGTCACCTGCTCTTCCAATGGGTGATAGGAGTATGGAGAGATATGATCTGGAATCTGCTTGATATTCCTACTTGTGGCAGGGCATGAGTTGCATGCTAACATGGTTTTACAGGAGTTTAATAGGATTACTCCAATCGTGCAAACCTACTTGGAATCAGATCAGGGTGTGAGGGTTGACATTAAGGAGTGGATAGTTGTAACATGCTGTGACATGACGTAGGATATGTTAACACCAACAGGGATTGCCTAGCCTGGAGATGTTTACCTACAGTTGTGCATGTTTAAATGTGTGTATGTGAGGAATATGATAACCCTTTCTCTCCCTCTGTCTGTCTCTCCCTCCCTCGCTCTCTATTTGGGTGCATCAGCATCGGCAGGCAAAGAAGACGGGGCACAGGTGAGTGGGGATGCTGCTGGCCACTGGACCTAGAGTGCTGTGACCAGCAACAGCGAGGGACCTAGTGGCCGGAGGGTGAGGGGAGTGCCCTGGGGGGCAGGATCTTCTGCATCATCATCTTCAGAATCCTCCTCCAGTGGACACTCCCTGGTGGTGGTGGACCCATCTGGGACCACCCCAGCACCATCTTTGTCCTCCACCCCCCTTACTACCACTGCCCTCTCTGTAGCTCCCCACCCAGTTGTCTGTGCCCGTTCACCCAGGAGGGTGGACGTCTCCATTGTTGCATGCACCTGTGCCACTGCTCAGTCAGCCCTGTTGCCCTCAGTGAGGAGGCTATTGACCTCCTGAGGTTAATCTCTGTGGGTCAGTCAACCATTATGAATACCTTCCAGGGACTGGCAACTCAGATACAACAGAGCAATGCATCCCTGGGGAGCATTCACTGTGCTATGGCTGGCCTACAGAGATCCTTTCAGCCAGTCATCCTTTGTCTTCCGTCTCCCCTCCATCTTCCTCTTCCGAATCCCACAACCCTCTTACCCATCCGAGCCAGAGCACACAGACACACAAGCATACATTCACCTCAACATCTGCAGACAAACACAAGCACCACAAGACCCACCTCTGGCATGCACACAAATAACACCCACCTGCAGACACACCAACAGCCACTACCCTCACAGACTTCCCCACCACCCCCACCTTCACATTCATTACACCTGACACACCTGCAGACACCACACGGACATTCACCAATACAGCCACAACACCTATCCTACCCACAGCCAGCACAATAGCAGACCCACAGACATCCACTCCAATCACCACATCTGCAGACACCACAACCACAGACACACCCACATGCAGCACATCCACCATACATGCCGTCACCACCCCAAAAGACGGTCACCCATTCAGCACAGCATCACCTCTCATCCCAAGAGACATAAACACCCACACTCACCCAACCAACAGATACCCAGCACACACAAGCACTCAAAACATCCACAAAGACACCTACAAGCACTCCCTCACCCTCCACTCCCAAACCTTTTTGCCATGACCATCCCCGTGTGTCTAAGACGTTTTTCTTTTTGGAGTTGAACCTTTTCCCTACTCCTTTCCCACCCTGTATGACCCTCAAAAGATCAGTTTCCCTCCCCAAGTCCACCCCTACCACATCCAAGTTCCCCTGCCACCTCTGCTACTACCAGTGCCGCTCCCCGCTCAGAAGTTGACCCTCCAAAGAGTTCCAAGCCCCTCCCCGAAGCCATATGCAAAGTCCCCCTCCTGAGCCCAAGCCCAAACCAAAACCCACCTCCCCTCCCCCACCCTATCCCTGAGGTGCCTGTCTGCCCCCTTGATGCCCCTACCCATGGAGGTCGATTAGCAGTCAGGAGTCGAGTAGGGGAACTCTAATATGCCATCTGTGTATTGTTCACAATCTTGTTTGGACTGGCCTAAGGGCAATGTATTATTGTATATAGTTATTTATTTATATATTTATATTTCTTAATATACATACATCTGGGACACCCAGTATTTGGTCCCAAATGTAAAACTTTGTCTTGCCTTTCATTCCTCCTGGCTGTCATGGTCTTGCCTGCTTTGTCTTGTGTCTGAATGTGTTTTGTGTGTTGTGGTTGTGCTACCAGTTGTGTCTGGGCTGCTTGTGTAGGTATGTGCTTTGCATTTGTTCCACTATGATGGTTATATATGGTGTGTTGGGCATGTATGTGTTTGGGACATTCATTTATGTTGATATTGTGTGTTTTGTTAGTGTTGGCATTTGTTATTTGGTCTGTGGTGTGCCTTTGTGTAGTTGTACTGCATGCATGAGTGTGTGTGGTGATTGGTATGTCCAAACCACTGTGTTTGCTTGGTGTGATTTTGGCTCGTTGTATAGCTGAGTGATTGTGTGTATTGGTACAATGGTGTTGTTACATTGTGTTGGTATGTATTGTCAAGTAGGGGGTGTGTTGTGGGGTGTTGACGGTGCATATGAGGTGTTGCGGTTGTTGTGTAGTTGTGTACTTAGCTGGTGTTGTGAGTTGTTGTCTTTGACTGTACTGGTGCTGTGTGTATATGGCTCGGTGTGTGTTTTGGTATTGTTTGTTGGCTGTGAGGTGTGTACTGAGTCTGTGTGTATGTGGATGTGTGTAAATGTGCATGTTAGGGCAGGAGTAAGTGTATGTGTCACCATTGCCACC
This sequence comes from Pleurodeles waltl, assembly GCF_031143425.1. NCBI lineage: Eukaryota > Metazoa > Chordata > Amphibia > Caudata > Salamandridae > Pleurodeles > Pleurodeles waltl. The sequence continues at coordinate 1,285,707,940 of NC_090440.1, forward strand.
CATACCGGTTGTGTGTGTTGTGTGTTTGTTGTGACCTTGGCATTATGCGACAGTGGGAAGTAAGTGTGTGTACTCATGGTTGCTGCTGTCATCGCTGGTTCTGGAGTCATTGGGGAAGCAGGAGCAGCAGGAACATGTCTATTGGCTGGGCCTAAGCTGGAATGGCATGGGAAGCAAAAAAACTGATGGATTAAGCCCAGATCTGTGACTGGGGGTGAATGTTTGATTTGTTCTGCATTCCGTCCATCTTCTGTTGCTTTTGCATATTTCAGTTTCCATGGCAGCTACAGACGGGTATGGCTTTCTGAAGGTGAGAGTCTCCATTTATACTGTTGATTTCTGCCAGGGTTTCCGTGCTGGTGTGACCACGGTGGAAACCTTGACGGTGTGCAACTTCGTAATCTGTCTGGTAGAAACATGGTCTCTGCTGGCCTGAAGGAGCCTTCCGGCCGTCCGTGGAGGCCTGACCACACTGGCAGTGTTGGCAGTAAATTGGATGGATTCTGAAGAATAGACCGCCATCGTTGGCGGTCTTCTCTGCTAGCCTGTTGGCGGTTCGATCGCAACCGCCAACATGGCAGTCTTGGAACCACCAAACTTGTAATGACCCCCAAAGTGCTCATAGCGTTTTATGTATTCTAGAACAGCTAATCTTTTACTTCACAGTAACATCCTATTAGAGCTAATAAAATGTGTTCTCAATAACATCTTTGTCTGTATGATTACATCTTATATCATCAAATAAGAGGGACTGCGATGGGGTCTCGATTTGCCCCATTGTATATATGGTTATGTTTTATTGATGACATATTCATAATATGGAAGGGAGATGCAATGTCTCTAAAGGATTATCATAAAAGATTGATTGTAAATGATATGAATATTGAATTTCCTCTGGAATATAGTAATTCAAGAATCACATTTTGGATACTGAATTATTTATAGCTGACAACAAGATCTAAAGTAAACTATAAAGGAAACTGTAACTGGGCGTCTATCGCTGCGGTTACTCTCTCTCTGCCAGGGCCCGTAATACCGTACACCCGGGGCACTCCTGAGAGTCCCGAACGGATGATGTCAGATGCGGAAAGCGTCTCTGGTTGCCCTGAAACAGACGACGGACAACGAAACCCACGTTCAAGGAGGCAGGAAGAAACCCTGTGAACACGGACTGAGAGGAAAGATACGCAGCTGGAAGGAAGATCCCAGGAAACCCGCGAATCGTGTGGAAAGAAGCCAGAGGAAGGAGAAAGACTCGGAGCACCACCCGAAACCGCCGAGGAGAAACCAGTATCTCGCGAAGGGGCCAGCCACGTCCCAGGAGGGGCGTGGCATTCACAGGTATGATCGTACCTAGCCTTTGTTTTCTTGCCGGCTTGGCTACAGGGCGGGAAGACGAGTGAGGGAAGTACGGGGAGTAGTGGGGGAAGGTGCTGCAAAGAAGGGGAAATCTGCTGAACCCTAGCCACTAATCCCACTGCGAGGAAAATCTCTCCTAGCTAAAGGAAGACACAAAAGGGGGAAAGAAAGAGAAAGGTTCACGGGAAGGTGAAATGCACTACTGAGTGAAGTTACCCAAACACAGCCCTGCACAGTCCACTCCTCCCACCAGCCCTATTAACCCTGTTAAACCCCTACCTTACCTTTACACTTACCTGTTGTCCAGTTCTTCTTTAGTTTTGGGGAAAAACCGGTCTGTCGCCACGAGAGAGAAATCAGTGACCTTCTTCCGCCAGGGGACGGCTGGACTGGAACCTCGACCCAAACACCTACAAGAGGGGAAAGAACCTGGATGAACACAATAACAAGTCAACCTGAAAAATAAGAATAAAAGAGGAATACTTTAAATACATCTCAATAAAGCAATTATCCCCTAAGTCCTGGGCCTATAGTGTTATTCCAATATCCCTCCCCTGGAGGCAAAGAACCCATTGCAGAAAACCACATCAGTTAACAGTATCCTACATGCCATATATTCTCATCCAAAGCACCAGATTAGTATAATTCCATTTGGGGAATTTTATGCATGGTAAAAGACTGCATAGCTCATATACAGACACTCTGAGTGAGGCAGAATACATTGAAAAATGTTTTTAGGCAGAGCCTATGGTATAAAAACAATGACCAACGCCAAAAAGTGGGCAACTTTAAAGTCAAGATGTGATCTGTTATACATTAAGAGACGGGCACAAAGCAAAGAACCTGAATCGAAATTGAGATTTATTACTAGCTATGCAAGGGAAATTCATCCACTATTTAAGGTCTTTAATAAGCACTGGCATTTGTTATTGTTACATAATGATATATTACAACATATAATGGAGAAACCATCCATTAGATTTCAAAGGGGCCGAATTCTTTTAAAAAATCTCCCTCTTTCCTAGTGACACATATAAGTATTCTCAATTGGAAATGAAAAAAGCACCATGATTGACTTGCAGAGTTTTTATAAGTATTCAAACTGCAAATGCTGTTCATACAATTTAGATAAATCTTATTCCTTTTTAGACGCATAGAGACACCATGAATATCTGAATACAAGATTTTTTGATTTGCAATACTTCGGGTTGTGTGTATATTATCATGTGTATTTGTATTTGTCAAAACATGTATATTGTTTCCACTAAAAGAGCAATTGTGGAATGTACTGCATACATTTTATATTCATTTTTACAGTTCTTACAATACAATATGTTTCTTCTGTTGTTTATAAACTATTTCACCCAGATACACTAGGAATATTAAATTAATTGATAATTCCTGTGTAGCACACTACGTATTATTTTAAATTTAAAATGTCTAAGCAGCAGCATTTGAATCCAGCCTCTATCAGTTTTTGGTGATGGCCTTTTTTACATGGCGGATAAATTGTTTAATTTATTAGACTAGATAATGTTATAAACATTAAGACAAAAAAAGAGTCTTTTGCATGGTGTACAATATGGCGCTGGATGTATTTCACCTGACTTAGCTTGTGCAGTTACCTCACTGACTGCTCCAATTCCTGCCCACACTGGTTATCATGCCATGAAATTCCAAGTAAGTCCTCAATAAATATAAATCATAAAGCATGCTATTTAGATTCTCTCATTGAAGACTTATGGTTTGATTATGACCTTGGCGGCTGGGAATACTCTGTCAAAAACGTGATGGCTATCTCGCCCACCATTTTACAAGTTCCATAGGAAATTATAGAACTTGTCATAGGGCGGATGGGATATCTGTCACATTCGTGATGGAGAATCTTATCTGTCAAGGTCGTAATCAGGACCTTAAATAACTAATTTACTTAAAATTTGCTTTTAATTTCTTTCTTATCAATTACTTCTCAAATTGGGTAAGTATCCTTAATATTGAAGTATAATACAAATACCTCTTTAATAACTGAAGAACGCAACATGATCCCGTAACTGGGATAGGTTAATGGTTCTTCCATTTCCTTTTGCATACTCTGTTCTGGATACTATTGATTATTCAATTATTACTGCAATCTATTGTCTTAAATCTAAATACTTTCTATCTCAAATTGTTAGCAAACAGAACCATTAAACTCTTCAACATCTTTAATTGCTGACCGCTCTCAACTCTTGTTTGGGATTTTGAGAGCATGTATATAGACTTCAGTTTGTAATGTCATTAAATTATGGAGAAAAGAATCCAAGATGGTGGCCGGATTTCCCGGCTGATCGCCACTACCGCTCTAGCCCATCCCCAGACTACACGTGGCTCTCACTCACCCGCAGCCGCGGATTCCGCGGACGCTGTGCGCCGGCAGCACGGACCGCTGCGGGCGCTTTTCGGCTTTCTGGTGGTCCCTGCCAGGATCGGGGCCGCAACTGCAGGCACCGGAGGGCCCCGCAAGAATAGGCGAGCGTGGCGCTCGCTCCAGACCCGCGCTCTTGTCCCTCTCGGCTAAGCGCGATTCCCGCCGCTTCCTGGTAATATTAGTTGGTGTTTGGGGCGTGTGGGACGCTCGGATGGCGCCGAAGATAATCAGGACCCCTCGCTCCTTACGGGCACGGCAGAACCAAGACCCAGGAGGAACCAGAAAGGACAAAAAGCTACTGATCCCCGGATCAAAGGAGCACAGCAATCTTCATGTGAAAGGGGGCCCACATAAAACAACCGACATGGAAAAAGACGCAAGGTACTCTGTTCCAACAATGTTTTCTAGCATGATGCGGCCTAAGCAAAGGTCCACGGAAAAGGCAGCTTGTGATGCGCAATCAAACGTGTTAGGAGTCAACGATGAGCATGTACCTGTTGCATTTACATCTCCTGAAGCATTCACTCCTATGTTCGATGCAGGGGGGAGGGAGCCACGCTGTCAAGAGACCGCCAGTACAAGCCCAGGAAATAGCGGAGAGGGGGTGGCCCTCCCCCCAATGGGGTGTGCGAAGCTATCTGAGCAGGAACTTAAGGAGTCAAATCAGAGGTCTCAGGAATCCATTCCAGAGAAATGTGTAGTACAATCTAGTCCATCAAGCTGCAAGTTAAATTTGCAACAAATTGATGATATGTCCAAGTCCTCAACGATATATGAGACTACCCCCCCAGCTCCTGCCCAGAGGGGAAAAGAGGCGAAACCAACAAACACCGATCAGAGGCCATTTGATACAGCAGAGAGTTTTTTTTCTCTCTCCGATCAGTCTAAAGACTCAGATTTGGACAAAGAAATTCCTTTAACAGATTCAGATATCGAGAGTAGCTCTGCTGCAAGTATCTGGGTATCGAACTACTTAACATGCAGAAGAAAATCAGTTGAGCAAACTGAAGCCAGGAGCAGTTCAGGGGCCAAGCTTGGGAGAGACCCGATTAAGCCTCAAGAGGAGGATGGTGAAATGCAGTGGGATTATACGGCCACCCAACAGGCCTTTTCGAAAAGGGATTCGGCCTGTAGTACTCTGGTGCCCCCCGCTCCCACGGGCGACCTTGCAGAACCTCCTTCATTGGATCTTATTTACAGGACAATGGTTCAGAATCATGAACAGACTCAGAGGGAGAGCAGGAAAATGAAAGCAGCAAGCAGACAGCTACAACTATCTATTAAAAAAGTGATCAAATCCTGCCAGGATATTGGTGTACGCATCGCCTCCATGGAGACTCGAACGGAGGAGCTGGAAATCGAAGTTAAAGCAGCAACAGCACAGACGACGACACAAGGGCAGCAGATCTCGGATATTCAATGGAAACTGGAAGATGCTGAGAACCGTCAGCGGCGGAATAACTTGAGGATCTTGGGTATAGCAGAGGACCTCGAGGGGCAGGATACTAGGGCTTATATAGCTTCACTTTTTAAGAAAGCATTCCCAGACTTGAATGGGTGGGATTGGGAAAAGGAGATTCAGAGAGCACACCGTTTTCCGTTAATGAAGAAAAAACAAGCTTTGACTGATACTAATAGAGACCAGAGTTACCCACGGGCCATTATAGTGTATTTTGGTAATTTTTTACTGAGACAGGCTGTGTTTGAAAAAGCTCGCCCCAACTCAAAGGTGACGGTGGAAGGTGTATCATTCTTTAGTAGGCCAGACTTCGCACATGCCACTGTAGAAAGATGGTGGCGACTTAGGCAGATGATTGCTCAATTTCAAGAGTTGGGGGCGGAAGCCTACTTGCTAAGCCCTGCGCGTCTAAAAGTTGTCTACAAAACAACTACAAGAATTTTTCTTTCAGAAATTAAGACGGGGGAATATGTACAGCAGCTGAAAACCGGGGGTACGGGAGAAGGGGGGGGAGGGACTGCCGTGAATAGCTGTTTATATGTAAATGTATGTGATACTGATTGGGGTGGTTTTTTTTTTTTTTTTAACATTTATCGGTTAAGGGTTTTGATCGGGAGGGTGAAGATGAGGGGCCGCGTGTATGGATTGGCAAGCCATAAGTGTGTGAAGGTGTTTTACGTATGGGCGGGCTAACGGGACTGGCAAATACCATCTTACAGGCTCAGGAGCCTGGCGATTCCATTTGTAGGGGTAAGGGTTGGAGGGTAGGTTAGAGGAGGGTGGGGGGGTCACAGGGACAAAAAGGACAATGGGACACGCAGCAGGGGGAGCGGGGATGGCTCTTATCAGTGGAAAAGGTGTCAGGGTGTGAAAGCAGCAAATTCGAACGAGGCATACAGGGGAACTAGAAGGACCAGAATCCATAAAAATGGGACAGCAAAGTGAAATACGTATTGCCACAGTGAACGTTTGTGGGCTCAATAATAACAAGAAGCGGCAGTTTGTAGGAGAGGTTTTCAAGTCATGGAATGTCAATATTATTTGTATGCAGGAAACACATATTCCAGGTACACAAAAGCAGCTAATGGAGTTTTATGGGTGGAAGCTAGCGGTTTTTACACAACAACACACAACCACTAGAGGGGTAGCGATATTAACTCGGATCAGTACTCTGGTTATACATAAACAATTTGCTGATAATCTTGGCAGGCTTGCTCTGTTGGAATGCTCGGTTAAGGGACTAAGGTTCACTCTATGTTCTATTTATGGATCTAACACAGATGATCCAGAGATACTGGATTGGCTTAATTTAGAACTTACGAATTGGGCAACACCTATCATAATGTGTGGAGATTTCAATATACATTTAGATAGTAAAGAACCCATTCAGGAACAAACACTCTACCTGGGTAGAAAAAACAAAGTTTTTAGGGCACTTCAGTCATTGGCCATTAATCATGGCTTGATCGACGTCTGGCAGTTGTGTTGCCCGCAGGATTCAGGGTCCACCTTTTTCTCTGCTCCGCATAAGAAATTAGTCAGGTCAGACTACTTTTTTGTGACAGCCTCTCTACAAAACCAAATAGGGGTCAATAGACTTCCTAGAATCATATCAGACCACAACCCATTGGTTTTGGCTTTGGAGACCGGGAGAAAGGGCCCGCAGCCTAGATCTTGGACATTTGATAGGACACTATTAGCTGATCCAGTGTATATCCATAAAATAAAGGAATGGATCCCGGAATTTTTTAAGATAGATCAGGGCTCTGCTTCTTGCCAGATAGTTTGGGATACTTTTAAAGCTGCTGTCAGAGGAGAAACCCTGAGTTATGGGTTAAGAAAGGAGAAAATACGCGCGGATCAGCTAAAATTAGTTCAGACAAAGCTGGTTAAAGCTGAGCAGCGACTAGGGGAAGTGATCCGCAGTGGAGTAGATATTTCAGACATTCTGTGTGATGTGAATATCATTAAGGCAGAAGCCGCCAAGATTTTCATGGATAAGGCTGCTGCAAAATTTTTTGTATATCGTCAGAAATGCTATGAGTATAGTGGGAAAGTGGGCCAACAGCTGGCCTTAAGAATAAGACAAAAGCAGGTATTTGGGAGTATTAAAAGCTTAGTGAATGAAGAAGGGCGGATGGTACACAACGGTCCTGGAAGTCTTTAGACAATTCTATCAAAAATTATACACCCAGGAAGAACAGCCCCAAGAAGAGGAAGGGATCGATGCCGCGGGCAATGAGATATCAGGTCAGTTAAGAGAGGAAGATAAGGCAGCTTTAGAAGCACCTATGACATTGGAAGAATTGGATGTAGCAACTCGTGCCTTGGCAAGCGGGAAGGCGGCAGGGGGGGATCTAATTCCAATAGAATTCTATAAAGTTTTTTTTGTGGAGATATGTAAACAGCTACTTAACTTATTTATTGAAGTACAAGCAGGGGCTCCTCAACCGGCCTCCTGGGGGGAGGCTAAGATAGTAGTTTTCTTTAAAAAGGACAAGGAACCCACTCAGCCTGGTTCATATTGCCCAATCTCTTTAATTAACAGCGATGCCAAAATCTACGCTAAAATACTTGCTAGCCGCTTGAGTTTGGTAATCTCAGGTTTAGTATATCCATGGCAGCATGGCTTCATCCCGGGGAAAAGCACGGCACATCATATAAGACGAGTATTACATTATTTGATGTTAGTGCAACAGCCAGGCTTCCCATGGCAGTAATCTTGTTAGACGCGGAAAAAGCCTTCGATACGGTCCATTGGCCCTTTTTATGGTCTGTCCTGCGTAAAAACAACATCGGTCCCGGATTTGTCAAGGCAATTCAACAGCTCTACCAAAACCTAACGGCTACGATGCAAGTTGCCGGGCTAAAGTCGTCCTCAATCAATATTCAGAGAGGTACGCGACAAGGGTGCCCGTGTTCACCACTGCTTTTTGCGCTATATATTGATCCCTTGATCAGGAAAATGATCCGGAATGGTCGGATCATGACAGTCTCATTGAAAGGAGGGTGTACTAAGATTTTAGCATATGCAGACGATATCGCGGTGGTGACCACGGACCCCAGGACTGCTATATTGGAAATAGAGCAGGAAGCCCTGCAGTTTGGGAAAAGATCTGGTTATTTGCTGAACAAGAGTAAATGCCAAATATTGGTGAATGAATCAGTAGATTTTAAGGACGAGCGGGTGCTGACACAGGTACAATATTTAGGTGTTAAACTTACAGCAAACCTTGATGAAGTGGTGAAAATAAACATGGGCCCAATTTTAACAAAGACTAGGAAAGATCTCGCTCGCATTAACAAACTACACTTGTCACTCATGGGACGCTGTAATGTGATAAAAATGGTGTTTCTACCCAAAGTACTCTACCTCTTTAGAACAATCCCCCTAGAGATTGGGCAAGATTGGTTCAAATTAATAGAGGGATTGGTTAATAGCTTCATTTGGTCCTATACAAAGCCGTGCCAGGCTTTCCATTATATGACACTCCCAAGAGAGCAAGGGGGGTGGGCACTTCCCAATTTTAAACTTTATTATCTAGCATGAGTGCTTCAGTATGCACAGATACTTTATGTTACGGATAGACCTGGGCAAGATGCTCTCCCTTCGATATATACCCTGATTCTGGGCAAAGAAGCAGACGCAGTCTTCCTGCGGATTCTGGAACCCAGCTACTATAAAAAGGTTAAATTTAAGGTAATTTATGCTGCATTTAAGGCATGGACCCAGGTTAAGCGTAAGATAGGTATAGGACGAATCTGCCACTACACTCCCTTGTGGATTACCCCCACTCTTCCAGCAATATTTAAAGACCACTATTGCTTGAGGTGGAGTAATCGGGGTATTCACAAAGTCGGGGACTTGTTTCACTCTGGCAGCCACCTCAAATCATTTGAGGAACTGAGTGCGGAATTTGCATTGGAAAAAATAGACTTTTTAAAATTTTTACAGATTAGAGCCTTTTTACTAACTAGTATGACCCAAGGTTGGCACACGGATAAGATTAAGCTAATGGAAGTCTCACGACACCCCACTAGCTGCGGTATTAAAAACCTGTATCCACTGCTTTTAAATGCTATACAAGATGACCTGCCGTCATTGGTTAAAAAATGGGAAGCACGGGTTGGAGCTAAAGAGACAGAGGTTTGTGAGTCTATGGAAATGGCACGGACTGTTTTAGTGTCTGCTGGCCCACAAGCTCAACATTTTATGGTATTGTACAATTTATATTATTCACCTGCTAAGATTGCGAGCTGGGGCAAAACGGCGGGAATTATGTGTCCACGATGCGGTTGCACGAAAGCAGATCTCTGTCATATGTTCTTTCAATGTGTAAAACTGGGAAGTTTGATTACTGGGATATCCGATATATTGAAGAAAATCTTGAAACAGACTATCTATCTGACACCTCAAATGGTTTTACTGGGAGTTGATCATTCAGTCTGCAATAGTCGAGATAGATACTTTCAGTTCATAGCAATGTCAGTATTTCGTAACTGCATAGCATCTCTGTGGCATGATGTTGATCCCCCACGGTTCAATCAATGGTTTTCACAACTCTTATCTATGTATCACCTGGAGAATAGCCTGTATGAACTAAAAGGAGCAGCGGCCTGTAAAAGATTCACTAGAGCTTGGGCACCTTTCTCCGTATGGCTCTTGGGCCCCGAGAATATGCAGACTAAATAAGTAAATTTATGAGATCCCTAAGAGTAGAAACTATTATCATTGACTCTTGTTTAGAATGTTTGCTTCACCTGTACGACAATATTGATGTATTTACACTTCTTTGTTTTTTTTTTTTTTCTCTTTATTATTGCAAACATGTAACCCGCTGCGTGTCCTTAAAAAATAAAATAAAAATAAAAAATAATAATTATGGAGAAAAATAGTTTGTGTTTATGATTATGATGATATCGGATTAGGACTGGGTATTGTGTTCTTAAAAATTGAATTTACTTATTTCATATATACTTCTGTATATTTATGACTTCCTAATGCTTTACTTTGTTTCTGTCTTTTTGAAACTTTACGCAGTTTTGGAATAATGTACGCAGAGAACGGGAAGTTCCTATGTAAAATGTACATATACATCTCTCCAAACATTGAAACGTAAATATATGCAATACCCACAGAGTATACTATCAGAGATATCAGAACCCCCATCCCATACCCATCTACACCCCCACTATCTCGGTGAGGATAATATATGGAGACTGGAATATATAGCCAATTGTACATCAGGTCCAGCACTGTCAATCGAACAGTTACAGCATGCCCACTGATCAATACATCTTTAACAATTAAAAAGAGGAAACATTGCGTAGCAGTGAATAAGCACAGATATGTTTGCAGGGGTTCCCACAAGTCCTTCATAGCCCATTCCTCACAAAGCGTGATATCTTTGAACCAGTCCTGAAAGCAAGGTGCATTGCAACTACCCCACACCATGTCCATTAGTCGTTTAGTTAGTAACAGTGCAGTAGCAAGCAGTTGACAATATCCTTTGGGGACAGGTGTAACATAGCCTAGCAGTACCATATAAGAAGTAATCTGAAATTTATATTCTGTCATCTCATCCAGTGCTGCAATAATTGGAACCCAAAAATCAGCCACTGCTGGGCAGCGCCGTGCCAGAAGTAAATAATCTACATTCTGTGTACCACATCTCTGACAGCTAGCATCACAGGTGGAAGGCTAGTTTGAGACACATGTAGGTTAAAGAAACAACACTTTCCGAAATTTGTAGTACATTAAGGGGGTCATTACAACCCTGGCGGACGGTGTTAAAGCGGCGGTAATACCGCAAACAGGACGGCGGAAAAAAAAGGGAATTATGACCGTGGCGGAAACCGCCAACAAAGACAGCCACTTTAACATTCCAACCGCCACGGTGGTACAGACAAGCAGCGCGGCGGTCACCGCCAACAGACAGGCGGAAGACAAAGCACCGCCCACAGTATTACAACAGGCCAATCCGCCACCTTTCCCGGGGCGGATTCACCGTGGATAAAAACACGGCGGAAACAGCCATTTCAGTGGTAAAACGCTCACCTTAACAGACTCCACGAGGAAGGAGGGCACCATGGAGCCAGAACTCCAAATATTCCCTGCGTTAGTCTTCCTGCTCCTCTACGAACATCAGCAACGCCGGCGCCGAAGACAACGGTGAGTACTGCACCTACGACATAGGGGAGGGGGGAGGCAAAAGTCAGGGACACACACACGCAACACCCCCACCCCCACCCGACCCTCGCACACTACAACACACACACCAATGCATATCCAAACATAACAGTAACACCCCCCACCCCCCGGAAGAATGCAAAGACAAAAGGAAATGAGTTCAACCATTGTAATGTATCAAAATACAGTAAGCCAATATATACAGATATATATACACATTCTAAAAATTATACATCACGATTAGTAGTGCAGGTATGCACCATTCAATGTCCGTGGACGACTGGGCCCAAAATGCATGGGCGAGGCTCACACACGATACCTGTCCAGAAACGGAGAGAACACTGTTGGGGCATCAGATCGAAATACAACAGGCACCTCAGGGGGAATGGAAGGGGGGGCACCTCAGCCGGATGACAGCACCACGCCAGATCCACAACGGGGCTCCATGCCCATTGATGTATCCTGGGGAGTGCAAAGCCACAGTCTCACTAGTCTTTGCAGTGGGTGGTTTGCCCACTGTACCATCCTGGGGAGTGCAAAGCCACAGTCTCACAAGTGGATGCTGTTCTCCACTGGTTCTGGAGGGGAACTGGTGCCCAGAGTGCTTCATCCTGTTAAGGACTGAGGTAGTGGATGCTGTTCGCCACTGGTTCTGGAGGGGGACTGGTGCCCAGAGTGCTTCATCCTGTTAAGGACTGAGGTAGTGGATGCTGTTCTCTACTGGTTCTGGAGGGGGACTGGTGCCCAGAGTGCATCACTCTCCCTATGACGGTCCCAGTTCCGTCACTGCCCCTGCCGCACATGGGCTACCAGTGCTTGATTTTGCGGTGCTTGCCCTGTTCAGCAGTGCTTGACTTAGCAGTTTCTGACCTGTTCAGCGGTGCTTGCCATGGCGGTCTTTGCCCTGTTCAGCGGTGCTTGCCCTGTTCAGCGGTGCTTGACTTAGCAGTTTCTGACCTGTTCAGCGGTGCTTGCCATGGCGGTCTTTGCCCTGTTCAGCGGTGCTTGGCATGGCGGTCTTTGCCCTGTTCAGCGGTGCTTGCCCTGTTCAGCGGTGCTTGACTTAGCAGTTTCTGACCTGTGTAGCAGTGTTTGCCATGGCGGTCCCTCATTGCCCAGCGGGGCTGTGGCTGCCGGGGCCCTCCTGGGCACTGACTCTGGCGGTAGTCTCCTGACCAGTGACGATTGGGCCACCCTCCTGGGCACTGACTCTGGCAGTGGTCTCCTGACCAGTGACGATTGGGCCGCCCTCCTGGGCACTGACTCTGGCGGTGGTCTCCTGACCAGTGACGTTGGGGCCGCCCTCCTCGGCACTGACTCTGGCGGTGGTCTCCTGACCAGTGACGATTGGGCTGTCCTCCTGGGCACTGACTCTGGTAGTGGTCTCTGGCGGTGGTCTCCTGACCAGTGACGATTGGGCTGCCCTCATGGGCACTGACTCTGGCGGTGGTCTCCTGACCATTGACGATTGGGCCGCCCTCCTGGGCACTGACTCTGGCGGTGGTCTCCTGACCAGTGACGATGGGGCTGGCGGTGGCGTTCTGGGCAGCGGGGATGATGGCGGCCTTCTCCGCCGTGCTGCTCTTTCCAGACTTTGGCGCTTTCTTCTGCCCCTTTCCCACCTTGGGAGGAGTCACAGCTGACTCGACACTCCCCCCGGGACCCTTGTGAGCGGCTTTGCTGGCAGGAGTCTTCTCCCTCTCCCGTCGGGCACTGTCCAACTTCTTGTGCTTCACAGGGGGGGGGGACTGGCTGTGCTTTGGCTCCATGTCACACTGGCTGCCCTGGTGGCCGGTGCACTCCACATACCTCTAACAGGCACCACTGGTACCGGAGATTTTTTTTTTTGGGCTGAGGTGCTAGTATGGGACCTATGAATTGGAGGGGGGGTGGTGGGAAAGAGGTCAACATTGCTCAGGAAAAGTTTCTGACGAACACTGGGACAGGTAGCTGGAGGGGGTCTGGGAGTGGAGGAAGAGGAGGTGGTTGTAGGAGGTGTAACTTTTGATGATTTGGGTGCAGGTGCAAGTTCTGGAGGCTGTCGTGAGGTGGATGGATGTTGGGTGTGTGTGTGCCCGCGTTTGTGTACTTTGGGAGGGGGCATCACAGACATACTGGGAGAGGACACAGGGGACGTGTAAATGGGAGTGGGGGTGGTGAGTGCAGGTGAGCGGGGTGTGGTGGTGGGTGTTCTGGTGCGAGTCCTAGTGGCTGTAGTGGTAGTGCATGCAGGTGAGAGTGTAGATGACACTGGGAGGGAGGAGGGAGACGACGAGGAGGGGGACACAGTGGAGGCAGTGGATGTTGCTGTGTCTGTATGTGGGTGATGCTTGTGTGAGTGCCTGTGGGATGTGTGGTGCCTATGTTTGCCTGAGCTGCCCTTGTGTGTTGAGGTGTGTGCAGGCTGGTCTGATGGTGTGCTTGGGATAGGCAGAGGTACCGGGGATAGGGTCTGGGTGGAGGAAGTTGGAGGGGGGAAGCTAGACACAGGGACAATGGCTGCCATCAGTGCTGAGGCCAGAGATTGCAGGGTTTGATGATGGGCAGTCTGACCAGAATGAATGCCCTTCAGGAATGCATTAGTGTGTTGCAACTCCCTTTCTACACCCTGGATGGCATTCACAATGGTAGACTGCCCAACAGTGAGGGACCTGAGGAGGTCAATGGCCTCCTCACTGAAAGCAGCAGAGGTGACAGGGGCAGGGGTTGAGGTGCCTGGGGTGAAGGTGATCCCACCCTCCTGGGTGAGCGGGCACGGGGCGAAGGCTGAGGGGCTGCTGGGAGGGCGGTGCTGGTAAGGGGGGTGGCGGATGTACCTGTAGAAGTAGGGGGGGAACAGATGTGGCCGCCACCACAAGGAGCTCCCATCGGAGGACGAGTCCGTGTCGCTGGTTTCAGCTCCTGTCACCACCGTGAAGCTCCCCTCGCCCTCCGTCCCACTGGTGTATTCTGAGTCCGTGGTGTGGCCCTCCATGGCCATGTGGGATGCAGCCCCCTTGTGCTCCGGTGCCACTGTACCTCCGCCTGATGATGCACTGCACCCGACGTGGCCTTCCTGACCGAAACCTGGTGGAACGACTCCTCGGCTCCGGACATCGCCATCGCCATACCGGACGGTTATAAAATCACCAGAAGAGACCGAACCAACGGAATCGGCGGCGGAATAGCCATCGCTCACAAAGCTACCCTCAAAATCCACACCCACACTGACGACACCCTCAAGACAGCCGAACACCTCCACTTCCAGATCCACACGGACCCCAACACGACCCTCAGAGGAACCCTCATATACCGCCCTCCAGGACCAAGAGCCCCCTTCAGCGACACCATCGCCGACCTCGCAAGCACCCACGCCCTCGCTTCCCCGGATTACATCCTCCTGGGACACCTAAACTACCATCTGGAAAATAACAACGACGCCAACACCGCAGCACTGACCTCCAACCTCCTCAACCTCGGACTCCGCCAGCTGGTCAACACTCCCACCCACATCGCCGGACACACCCTCGACCCCCTCTTCACCTCAAGCAACCACATCTCTTTCAGCCACACCTCCGAACTCCACTGGACCGACCATCACTGCGTCCATTTCTCCTATAAGAAAATTACCAAGCAGCATCTCATCCATCTACCCCCCTACCGCCGCTGGAGCAAAGTCACCCAAGGCCAACTGACCAGCACCCTCGTCAAAAACCCTCCACCCGACGCAGCCGACCCGAACACAGCTGCCATCAACCTCCATCAATGGATCCTCGAATGCGCTAACACCTTAGCCCCTCTCAAGAAACCCACCGCCAACCAAGGAAAGAAAAAACCAGCCTGGTTCACAGACGAACTGACCACCTCCAAAAGCCTTTGCCAGAAGCTCAAAAAGAAATGGATCCTAGAACGCACACCCGACAACCTCGCCTCCCTCAAAGACGCAAACCGTGAACACCACCAACGGATCCGCGTCGCCAAGCGCGCCCACTTCACCGAACGCATCAACAACAACGCCCACGACTGCAAAGAACTCTTCGGCATCGTGAAAGAACTCTCAAATCCAAAAGCCAACGCCAACGACATCCCGCCCTCCCAGAAACTCTGCGACGACCTCTCCACCTTTTTCCACCAGAAAATCGTGACCATCCACAACAGCTTCAACCCTGGCCCACCGCCAGACCCCACCCCCGACGTCTCCACCCGTGACTGCCGCCTCACCGCCTGGTCCCACGTGGATGACGCAGAAACCACAACAACCATGAACACCATCCACTCAGGCTCCCCCACGGACCCATGCCCTCATCATGTTTTCAACTCAGCCAACGCCACCATCGCCCCCAAACTCCGCAAGATCATCAACCTCTCATTCACCTCCGCCACCTTCCCGGACAGCTGGAAACACGCAGAAATCCAACCCCTCCTCAAGAAACCCAAGGCCGACCCCAACGATCTCAAAAACTTCCGCCCGATCTCTCTCCTCCCTTTTCCAGCAAAAGTCATCGAGAAGATCGTCAACACACAACTCACCCACTTTCTCGAAGACAACTCCATCCTGGACCCCTCACAATCCGGTTTCAGACGAAACCACAGCACGGAGACTGCTCTCCTCGCCGCCACAGATGACATCAGACATCAAATGGACAACGGCGAAACCTCGGCCCTCATCCTCCTCGACCTATCAGCCGCTTTCGACACAGTCTGCCACCGCACCCTACTGACCCGCCTCCAGGAAGCCGGCATCCAAGACAAAGCCCTCCACTGGATCTCTTCCTTTCTCTCCGACAGAACTCAGAGAGTCCGACTCTCCCCCTTTCGCTCCAAAGCCACCAACCTCATCTGCGGCGTCCCCCAAGGATCCTCCCTCAGCCCCACATTGTTCAACGTCTACATGGCCCCCCTCGCTAAACTGGCCCGCCAGCATCACCTCAGCATCATCTCCTACGCCGACGACACCCAGCTCGTCCTGTCCCTGACCAAAGACCCACTCACCGCCAAAACAAACCTCCACGAGGGACTAAAATCCATCGCCGAATGGATGAACAACAGTCGCCTGAAACTCAACTCCGACAAGATGGAAATCCTCATCCTCGGACGCTCTCCCTCGGCCTGGAACGACTCTTGGTGGCCCGCCGACCTCGGACCCCCACCCACCCCTGCCAGCCACGCAAGAAACCTCGGCTTCATCCTGGACCCGTCCCTCACCATGTCCAAACAGGTCAGCACCGTCTCCTCCTCCTGTTTCAACACCCTCCGCATGCTCCGCAGAATCTTCAAGTGGATTCCAACAGAGTCCAGAAAGACGGTGACCCAAGCCCTCGTCAGCAGCAGACTGGACTACGGCAACGCACTCTACACAGGCATCCCAACCAAAGACATCAAACGATTCCAGCGCATCCAAAATGCTTCCGCCCGACTGATCCTCGACATACCCCGCCGATGCCACATCTCCCCTCACCTGAGGGAACTCCACTGGCTCCCGGTGGAGAAGAGGATCACCTTTAAACTCCTCACCCACGTTCACAAGGCACTGCACAACACCGGACCTTCCTACCTCAACTCCAGCCTAAACTTCTACGCTCCCACACGTCAACTTCGATCCGCCAACCTCGCCCTCGCCGTCGTCCCCCGAATCCAGCGCAAGACCTGTGGCGGCAGATCCTTCTCCTTCCTCGCCGCCAAGACCTGGAACTCTCTCCCCACATCTCTACGCCAGACCCAGGACCTCCTCGCCTTCAGGAGACTCCTCAAGACCTGGCTCTTCGACCGCTAACTGCAGCGCACCCCCCCCCCCAGCGCCTCGAAACCCTGACGGGTACATAGCGCGCTTTATAAATATCGTGATTGATTGATTGATTGATTGATTGATGATGCTGATGCACAAAAGAACAGGGAGAGCACAAAAAGGGGGGGGGGGAACAGAAGAAAGACAGGTTGAGCGCATGGCTTACCGCTACCATTGGCGGACAATACAGACACAGCAGCCCCCTGCACTACGCCGCGCTGTTGGGTTCTACAGATGCAGTTCCTGGGATATGGCCTACATGGCTATGGTGGACATCTGCACACATAGATGACACAGGGGCATGTACACCTGTACTTGGCACTCTACAGAGGTGGGGTGGAGTGCCACATGGCCTGCATTTTGGAGGGGCCTAGCCTACGGAACTCGCCCTGGCCTAGGGAAACCCACAGCTCTCCTCCCCCACCCAGACCCCTCCACTGCGCGCAAAGTCCGCAGAATAATCTTGTACTCACCCCCTTGTGTCTGCTGTGATGCCCTCATGCGCCCATCCAACTCAGGGTAGGCCACCGCCAGGATCTGGAACATCAGGGGGGGTCATGGTGCGACGGGCACCCCTCCCACGTTGGGAGGCCATCCCCAGCTGAGCCTCTGCCGTCTTCTTGCTCCAGCGGCGAATGTCCTCCCATCTTTTACGGCAGTGGGTGCTCCGTCTCTGGTGGACCCCCAGGGTCCAGACTTCCTTGGCGATGGCATGCCAAATATCCTTCTTCTGGTGGGCGCTGACCTTCATGACATGTACAGGGGAAGAAGAGAAGTCATTATCAACTGCACCGTCGAAGTGAGGGGCCCACATCCCTACCCTTGCCATGTGGCACATGCATTCACAGTCCTTCATGCTCGCAGAACTCTGCCCCCTTCCTTCTTACATGCAGCCCTCTCCACCCAGGCATAGCCCATACAACTAGCACCCTATGTACTCACCTGTTGGTCTGGAGGACCTTAGAGTAGCATGTACTGGGGGAGGACCCCGTCCACGAGCTTCTCCAACTCCTGTGTAGTGAAGGCAGGGGCCCTTTCCCCAGAACCACATGCCATATTCTCTTCCAGACCGAGGTCACAGCAGCACTTGCAGTATAGGTCCTCTCCTGTCGAAGATCAGGTATCGAGTGATTGAACAGTTAGAAAATGGCGGTCACGTCCGCGGCGGTGACGTCCGCGGCGGTGCGTATCATCTCCGCCGGCGCACTTCGTCATTGGCTCCTGGGACCCATAGGGTCCAATGTTAACCAATGCAGCATTGCGCAGCGGTCTTCGACCGCCTACCGCGACGGTGAACAACACCAGCGCAGTTACCTCACATCCCATTGTCCCAGTTTAGAGGTCAGGCAGCCGCCATTTCAGGGGCCCACATGGCTTCATTTTCAACTGCGTCACACATACCTAGGCCTGGACTCAACACACATACAGACAACTTTTTGGATTATGTTTCGTGTTCTGTGTAGCTGTGGGTACATACCTCTGAGTTGCTTGACTCTGTGGTCGCTGTTGTCCTTCCTAGGCACCGTCAGCTGGGACATGTGAGGAGATGGCGGAATCCTCCGGTGTACCGAGCACTGGTGGACCTGTTGACAATGGAGGAGCGACATTTAATCATCACCTACAGGTTTGACCGTGCCACAATCCAGGAACTGAATACCCTGTTGGAGCCAGACCTTATGTCACCAATCCGCCATCCCACAGGAATCCCCCCTCAAGTGCAGGTGCTATCAGTGCTCCATTTCTTAGCAAGTGGGTCATTTCAAACAACAGTGGCCATGGCATCAGGGATGTCCCAGCCTATGTTTTCCAACGTGTTGTCCAGAGTGTTGTCTGCCCTGCTGAAACACATGAGGAGCTACATCGTTTTCCCTCAGGTGGAGGATTTGGCTACTCTTAAAGGTGACTTCTATGCCCTGGGACATATCCCTAACATCATAGGTCCATTGATGGGACCCATGTAGCTCTGGTCCCCCCCCACAGGAGTGAACAGGTGTACAGGAACCGGAAGAGTTATCATTTGATGAATGTACAGATGGTATGTTTGGCAGACCAGTACATCTCCCAGGTAAATGCTATGTTCCCTGGCTCAGTGCACGTCGCCTACATCCAGCGGAATAGCAGCATCCCTTATGTGATGGGTCAACTCCAGAGGCACCGGGTGTGGCTATTAGGGTACCCTGGTTACCCCAACCTGTCATGGCTATTGACCCCAGTGAGGAATCCCAGGACCAGGGCAGAGGAATGCTACAATGAGGCCCATGGGCGGACTAGGAGGGTTATCGAACGCACCTTCGGCCTCCTGAAGGCCAGGTTCAGGTGCCTCCATATGACAGGTGGATCCCTATTCTACTCACCAAGGAAGGTGTGCCAGATCATCATCGCCTGCTCCATGCTTCACAATCTTGCTTTGCGACGCCAGGTGCCTTTTCTGCAGGAGGATGGTCCAGATGACGGCGTAGTGGCAGCTGTGGAGCCTGTGGACAGTGATGAGGAGGAAGCAGAGGAAGAAGACATTGACAACAGGGACTCAGTCATACAGCAATATTTTCAGTGACACACAGGTGAGAACACTTTCTTGCCTAGTACAAGTACTTTCACACTTCTACCTCTATCCTGTCTGTCAATTTCAAGCAGTATTTGTTAACTGAGTTGTACATTTCCATTACGGTTTCACAGGTGTGGTTACCAACGTGTGTCATCTGCTTGCATCCTTCATGGACTTGTGATGTGTGACATAGGTATGTTGACATTACATAATCAAACGGATTTTGTCATTGTCATAGCTAATACACATTTTCAAAATGACAGACTGACTCCAGATTGTTTTGTGCTTCAAGGGTGTTTATTGAAGTGCTAAATATTGGAAGGGGTGGTAAAATGGTGATGGGTGATGTTGGAGGAATGTCCATGGCAGAGTCCAGTCTATTAGTCTCACAGGTGCATTGCCCATATGGGCATAAGAAGTGGAGCTGGGGCAGTTCCAATATGGACAGGGTTACAAAGTGGGACAGTGGGATGACAATCAGGATGGTCTCATTTCTTGGCGGCGGTCTTGCCATCGTGCTCTGTCCTGTTCCTGGATCTCAGGGCCGCTTGCGGGGTGGTTCTCCGTCTGCAGGGGGTGGGGTGCTGGTGTGGTGGTCCTGTGGCGGGGCGAACCTGTCCACTAGCGCCGGCGGAGGTGGTGGGCAGTTCATCGTCCAGGCTAGTGTCAGGGGCCCCTTGGAGTGCCACGGTGTCCCTCATGGTGTTCTGTATGTCCTTCAGCACCCCTACGATGGTGCCCAGCACGGAGCTGATGGTTCTGAGTTCCTCCCTGAACCCCAAGTACTGTTCCTCCTGCAGGCGCTGGGTCTCCTGAAACTTGGCCAGGACCATAGCCATCGTCTCCTGGGAGTGGTGGTATGCTCCCATGATGGAGGAGAGGGCCTCGTGGAGAGTGGGTTCCCTTGGCCTGTCCGCCCACTGTCGCACAGCAGCCCTCCCAGTTCCCGTGTTCCTGGGCCTCCGTCCCCTGGACCGTGTGCCGACTACCACTGCCCCCAGGTCCCTGTTGTTGTTGGGGTGGTGGGTTATCCTGGGTTCCCTGTAGTGGTGGACACACAGCTGATTGATGTGTCCTGGTTACGGAAGTGTGGGCTCGCTGGGTGGGTGCTGTACTGGTGTTTCCAGAGGGTGGAAGGTCAGTGTTGGGCTGTGCCTGTGCGAGGGGAACCGACTGTCCCGAGGCCCACGATGGTCCGGGCTGGTCATCTGGATCCAGTTGGCCAGAGCTGCTGTCATCACTGTGGGCCTCTTCTGTGGTTGGGGTAGAGATGTCTGGACCCTCCTGTCTGGTGACGTTAGGTAGTGGTCCTGCAGGGGTGTAAAAGCATGATTATTGCATCTGTGTGTGTCATGGTGTGCAATGGGTGGGTGAGCGTGTACCCCAGTGCTAGCATTCCTGTGTGGGGGCTTGTGTGATGATGGTTAGGGGGTGTTATGGGTATGTGCAGTGGGCATGCTTTAGTGATGGGTGTCCATGCTTTGTTGTGTCATGCAGGGCTTGGTGTTGGCATGGGTGGTTTGTGTTATTAGTACATTAGTGAGGAGTTGGAGTGATAGGGGAGGGGGTGAGGGTGGGGGCGTGTGATAGCATGCAGGTAGGGTGGGGGATATGATAGTTAAGATTTGACTTACCAGTGTCCATTCCTCCACCGACTCCTCCGAGGCCCTCTGGATGCATGATGGTCAAGACCTGCTCCTCCCATGTTGTTATTTGGGGGGGAGGAGGTGGGGGTCCGCCGCCAGTCCGCTGAACCGATGTTGTGCCTGGAGACGACGGAACGCACCTTCCCCCGTAGGTCGTTCCACCTCTTCCTGATGTCGTCCCGATTTCTTGGGTGCTGTCCTACTGCGTTGACCCTGTCGACTATTCTTCGCCATAGCTCCATCTTCCTTGCAATGGAGGTGTGCTGCACCTGTGATCCAAATAGCTGTGGCTCTCCCCGTACGATTTCCTCCACCATGACCCTGAGCTCCTCCTCCGAAAACCTGGGGTGTCCTTGGCGTGCCATGGGGTGGTGTAGGTGATGTGTGGTGTGGTGTATGTGGTGATGAGTGTGGTGATGTGTAGTGGTGTGTGGTGTTTTGTGCGTGGATGTTGTGTGGGTGATGGTGTTGTGTGCCTCTGTGTGGTGGGGTTGTTGATGCTGTGCTCTCTCTCTCGCCTTCGTCTATAATTTTTGGTCGTAGGGGTTTGTGGGTGCTGTGGGTGTGTGTTTTATATAGTATTGATTGTGTGGGAGTGGTGTGTGTATGTGTATCAGTGTGTGTATTTCGAATTGTCCAATGTGGCGGTGTTTTGAAGATGTGTGTGTATTTTGAACGCGGCGGTGTGTACCGCCAATGGAATACCGCGGTTGAAAGACCGCCGTGTGGATTTGTGAGTCGTAATAGCATGGGCGTGATTCTGTTGGCGTGACGGTGGAGGTTTTGTTTTCGCCAGTTTATCACTGACCTTTGGTGTGGCGGACTTGTGTGGGTGTCTGAATTTCGGCGGATTCCGAGATGTGGGTCATAATAGTTGTGGCTGAATTCCGCGGCCGCGGCGGTGATTTGGCGGTCTTCTGCACTGCGGTAAGCGGCTTTTACAGCCAATGTCGTAAAGACCCCCTTAAATGATAACATCCATTAGAGCATACCTCCTTTATTTTGCTCGCAGCAATATGTCCAAATTGTGCCTGTAATGGCTAGCCCTAAGTCCTCAGACCATGCTTCTCTTGTTCGCATAGGCGGTACAACAAGTGACATAACTGCAGTGTATAGAGTGGAAACTAATCTATAAGGTCGTGGGGCTACAAGCAGGATAGACAGAATCTGGCGCTATGTTAGCTTAGCAGGAAAAGATGACGAGCTGCATGGTGTAATTTGTGAATACTTTAACATGCCCATTAGGGATAGAAGGATATCGCCTAAGAATTCCTGGAAAGATTTTAAAGAATGATTACTAAAAACGTTTCCAAGCAAATTGGTGTGACACATACCTAGTTGTGATCTGACTGCTGACAAGTGAGATATTTGCGGTGGGGAATAATCCTGTATGGGAATATGCAGCGAATACAAGATCTGGGTATCACAATTCACCCTGTGTATTTCTCGGAATGGCCTACGAAGAGATGAAAATGGAGCAGTTGGGAGAGGATGAAGGACTCCTTTTCTATCACGATGTGAGGAGCCTCCCTGCTATTATGTTAGCAATGATGAATAAATTGAAGCTTTGCAACAAATGAATATACTTCAAAGTGTGGCACTGCAAATCCTCCCCGGTCGTAGGGAAGTTGGAGATGTGATTATCTTATCCTAGGTTGAGGCCCACCCACGCCAACTTTATCATAGGAGTATTAAGCAGTGCAAAGAAGGCCAAAGTGAGAGGGTGGTGGATGGTCTTAAACATATATAGTAATTTTCATAAATGCTATTCTCGCAGCAAATCTGATAGGAATTTTGACCCTCTGGTCTACCCAAGTGCAGTGGTTGGTGATGGACTTCTCATATAAGTCCCTCAAAATAAGCTGGGGATCCGTGTGGTACCAAATTACTCACAATTTTATGGGCTCAGTTTGCCATTGTAGGGGAAAGTCAAGTGTTGGGGCAGTGGCAGCAGGGTTGAGAGGAACCATGATTGATTTTGACCAATTTATTTGGAACCCTGATGTGCCGCCCTAGTGTATAATTTATCTAATATTAGGATTTAAGTTTGCGTCTGGATGCTGCACATTGTCTGCAGACATACATAGGAATGTGTAGCGAAATCCTAAATTGATCCCCCCCACCTGAGGTGATACTGCTGAAGGAGGCAAGCTAGGGGCTCTATAGAAAGGGTAAATAATATTGAGGACAAGGGACAGTGGTGCCTAGTGCCACGATTCATGAGAATGATCAGTGATAGACCACCATTTACTCTCACTTAGGCCACCGGGTCGGTGTAAATTAAATGTATCCACCACAACAAAAGTCCATTCTTTCCATCACCATGAACATTAAATTCTATTCTACCATGTCAAATGCTTTATTTGCTTCTAGAAAAGAAGCAACTACTGGCAGAGTCATATTGAGCTGAAGAGTAAGTGCAAAAAAGGTGTGTCAGTTATCTGCCATTGCCTTCCCAAGTGTAAAACCTGATTGGTCAGGTCATGTGAGGTGAGGCAGTATGTTCAGCAGTCTGTTTGCTAAGGCCTTGATCATTTGTTTTTTATAACCAACTTTATTACTTTAGTTAAAAAGTAACAAAGCGGTACAAGCATATTACACATGTTGAGCAATTTGCAATTTGTAAGTATGTTGTGATACATTTTGTAAACGGCCAAGAGCTCATTGTAGTCACATCTCATCATAGTCTCACACATGATAGAAACAGTAAAGTGGCGTTAAAGTTGCAGTCCCCAACCACTGAGGCCAAATTTGATCAAATTTCCTAGGAGAGCCCCTGGCCTCATAGACTGGTCGTTCCATTTTGGCACACCCTTCGAGTCCCCCCCTCCATTGTGCTAGGGAGGGAGAAGAGCGCAGCATCCATTGTGTATTGATATTTATTTTAGCTATAAGCAGCACTATGCCCCAAAAAGTTTTTTGGGTCCGGGTGCTATCCACTCCTTTCATCACCCCCAGAAGAACCGTCAACGGGGAGGGCTCAAGGGTGCGCTCCAGCACTGCAGAGAGCTCCCCCTAGGATTTGTGACCAGTAACGTGTGATGATGGGGCAGGACCATGCTACATGAAATAAATCGGGAGATGTTGCGGTGCATCTATTGCATTCTGAGTTCGCTCGCAGCCCTGCTCGGTGGAGTCTGTTAGTGGTTAAGTATGTGCTGTGCAGATAATATATTTCTATTAAGCGTAGTCTGGCAGATATCGTGAGAGTACATGGTGCCATTAATGTGTCTTTCCAGTCATTGTCTTCCATTGGCCCAATCCATGTCTCCCATCAAGAGCGCAAAGGCTGGAGCGATGAAGAGGCATTCAACACAAGGGAGCAATATATTTGTGACACCCCCCGTCCCTGCGCCCAGGGCCCCCATCATTATCTTGGCTTCCATGGAGCTGAATTCAGGTACAGAAGTGTCCCTGGGAATATGAACTGCCAGTGCATGTCTCAGTTGCAGAAGGCGCTTCCCAGTCTGATTTTCCAGAGAACTAAGCCTACGTATCCCCAGTCTACTGAATCACATGCCTTTTCGAAGTCTGTTAATAGCAAGGCCAAGGGAGAGGAAATGGTTTGTCGGTGTGCTTAAGCAACATGCAGCCTCCATAGACAGTGCCGAGTCCCTTGGATAGGTATGAAGCCGCATTCATCAGGATGAACCAAAAGGTGTAAGATTATCTTGAGGGGAGTAGCTAAAATAGTGACATATATTTTTATCTCTCCATTTATTAAGGAAATGGGCCGGTATGCAGTGCATAACATGGGAGGGGGTTCGGATTCTGCGAGTACTACAATTGTGGCCTGATCTAGTTCCCCGGGTAAAGTACCCCTACGTACTTCATTGTAGAGGTAGTGGAGGCAGGGTATGTAGGACAGTACCTTCTTTCTTGGTATGGTTACCCCTTTTTTCTGCCTGATGTCAGTGTGTTTGACTGTGTTCACTGGGATCTTGCTACCAGGGTTTCAGTGATTATGCTTTCTCTCCCAAAACTCTGTATTTTATCCCACAATTGGCACACTGGTGCCCCACTGTAAGTCCCTAGTATATGGTACAAGGTACCGAGGGCATTGTGGTTCCAGGGGATCCCAAAGGGCTGCAGCATATATTTTGCCATCCATAGGGGGAGCCCAAGCAAAGGGTTCTGTGGGACTGCCACTGCAGCTTGCGTGAAAAGGTGCAAGCACCTTTTCACTGCCACTGTTCACTGCACCAGGTCACTTATAAGTCACCCCTATGGCAGGCCTTCTAGCCCAGATGGCAGGGTGCACAGTACCTGTGTGTGAGGGCACCCTTGCACTAGCAGAGCCTCATAAAATGCTTTGAAGGGCACAGACGGTGCCCTCCTTGCATAATCCAGTCTACACCAGTTCAGGGACCCCCAGTCCCTGCTCTGGCGCAAAACTGGACAAAGAAAAGGGGAGGGACCACTCCGCTGTTCATCACCACCCCATGGGTGGTGCCCAGAGCTCCTCCAGAGTATCCCTGGGTTTTGCCATTTTGGATTCAAAGGTGGTGGGATACTCTGGAAGCATCTGAATCGCCAGTGCCAGCAGGTGACGTCAGAGACCCCTCCTGATAGGTACTTACCTGTTTAGGTGACCAATTCCCCTCTCAGGGTTAATTAGGGTCTCTCCTCTGGGTGTTTCTTCAGATTCAGATTGCAAGACTCCAGCGGAAATCCTCTGCATCCTTTACTTCATCTTCTATCGACAGAACAACCGCTGACCACTCCAGGAACTCGACAAAACTAAAGAAACAAAGACGACTTCTGCAACCTTGTAACTCCAGGTCCTGCCAGCAACTGCAACAGTTTTCAGGTCGTGCATCCTCCGAGGACTGCCTGTCTTCAGCCTGCTCCAGAAGAACTGATGGAATCTCCCATGGAGTGATGGAGTCACTTCCCTGCTTCAGCAGGCACCTCTCTGCAGTGATAACCGGTGCCTTGGGTCCCCTCTCCATCAGACAGGCGTGGATCCAGCAACACAGGTGGTGGACTAAAGTGACTCCGACAGGCCCAACGTCCAGCTTTCTAACTTTGGTCAAGGTAAGAGCTTGCCTCCCCACGCAAGACAGTACTCGCGTGCACCGCATGACTTGCAGTTGCCAAGGCTTGTGTGCGACCTTCCAAGAAGTTCTTCGTGCACAGCACAGCTTAGGCCCCCAGCACTCCATCCTGCAATGCACAGCTTCCTGAGTGGCTATCCGTCAGCGTGGGAATACTTTGTGTCATGCACCTTCTTTCTCCCAATGCAGTGGGACTCCTGTGTGTGCTGCCTGGCCTTCTGAGGGCTCTCTGAGTTGCTGAGAGCCCTCTCTGTCTCCCCCTCCTTGGTAGAGGCCACCAGTTCCCTCCTGGTCCTGTGCAGCACCATTTTCCTCTAACCGCAAACTTTGTGTGCTCTAAGGCTTGTTGGCGGAATCCGGAAACGCAAACCAGACTACATTCATTCATCCAGCATGGGTCCTCTTCTGCACCAACCAGGAACCCGCATCTGTCTTCTTTGGTGCAATACTGACTTTGTCTTCTCACCGGTGGTTCTTCTTTTGCACCTTCATCTGGGTTAGCAGCAGCTCCTGTTCTCCCTGGACTCTTCAGTGCTTCTTGGACTTGGTCCCCTTCTTCCATAGGTCTTCAGGTCCAGGAATCCATTGTTGGTGTCTTGCAGTCTCTTCTGGTTCTTGTATAATCTTTCAACACAACTTCTTGTGTGTTTCAGAAAACTTACTGTGTTTTCCTGGGCTCTGGGGTGGGGTCTATTACTTATCTTTGGTGTTTTCTTACGCTCCCAGAGCCCCTCTACACACTACACTTGCCTAGGTGGGAAACCGACTTTCGCATTCTACTATTTTAGTATATGGTTTGTGTTCCCCATAGGCCCATTGAAACCTATTGTGATTTTCACTGTTAGCACTTTTTTCTGACTTTTTACTTACCTATTTTTGGTCACTAGTGTATATATTGTGTATAATACCTACCTCCTAAGGGAGTATAGCCTCTATGGTATTTTAGGTATTTGTGTCACCAAAATAAAGTACCTTTATTTTTGTAACACTGAGGTGGTCATTACAACCCTGGCGGTCGGTGTTGAAGCGGCGGTAAACACGCCAACACGCCGGCGGTAAAAAAAAATTAATTACGACATAGACAGCCAATTTAACACTCCGACCACCATGGCGGTAGAAACAAACACCGCGGCAGGCACCGCCAACAGACAGGCGGAAGACAAGGTTCCGCCCACTGTATTACAACAGTCCAATCCGCCACCTTTTCTGGGGCGGATTCACCGCAAACAAAAACACGGCGGGAACAGGACTTGGAAAGGAAAACGCTCAACTCTACACACCCCACGAGGAACCATGACAGCATGGAACCCGAGCTCCAGATACTCCCTGCCTTTGTCTTCCTGCTCCTCTACCAGGAACATCAAAGATGGCGGCTAAGACCACGGTGAGTACTGCACCTACGACACAGGGGAGTGGGGAGGGAAAAAAGAGTGACACACACACGCAACACACAACACTCCCAATCCCACCCCCACCCTCACCAACACAACACACACACAAGTGCATGTTGATACATTACATTTACAACCCCCAACCCCCCCTGGAAGAATGCAAGGACTTCCAGGGGGGGAATGAGTTGAACGTTTGTAATCTATTAAAATACAGTAATAAAATATATATATATATATATATATATATATATATATATATATATATATATATACACATATATATATATATATATATATATTTTTTTTTTTACACTATAAACAAATATATACACCAAGAATACAAGTCCAAGGTATTCCACCATTAAAGTCCGTGGACCACTGGGCCCAAAATGCATGGATGAGGCCCACACTCAATACCCGATCAAAATGGAGAGAACACTGCAGGGGCATCAGATAGAAATACAACAGGCACCTCAGGGGGAAGGGAAGGGGGGGCACCTCAGCCAGATGAGTGCACAACGCCAGATCCACGAGGGGGCTCTATGCCCATTGATGTATCCTGGGGAGTGCAAAGTCACAGTCTCACAAGTCTTTACAGTGGGTGGTTTGCCCACTGCTTGGTCCTGGGGAGTGCAAAGCCACAGTCTCACAAGTCTCTCAACTGGGTGGTTTGCCCACTGCTGCATCCTGGGGAGTGCAAAGCCACAGTCTCACAAGTCTTTACAGTGGGTGGTTTGACCACTGCTGCATCCTGGGGAGTGCAAAGCCACAGTCTCACAAGTCTCTCAAGTGGGTGGTTTGCCCACTGCTGCATCCTGAGGAGTGCAAAGCCACAGTCTCACCAGTCTTTACAGTGGGTGGTTTGCCACTGCTGCATCCTGGGGAGTGCCAAGCCACAGTTCACAAGTGGATGCCTTTCTCCACTGGTTCTGGAGGGGGCTTTGTGCCCAGAGTGCTTCATCCTGCCAAGGACTGAGGTAGTGGATGTGATACTCCACTGGTTCTGGAGGGGGCTTTGTGCCCAGAGTGCTTCATCCTGCCAAGGACTGAGGTAGTGGATGTGATTCTCCACTGGTTCTGGAGAGGGCTTTGTGCCCAGAGTGCTTCATCCTGCCAAGGACTGAGGTAGTGGATGTGATTCTCCACTGGTTCTGGAGGGGGCTTTGTGCCCAGAGTGCTTCATCCTGCCAAGGACTAAGGTAGTGGATGCCTTTCTCCACTGGTTCTGGAGGGGGCTTTGTGCCCAGAGTGCTTCATCCTGCTTGTGGCAGCCTCAGTAGCGGCGGAGCTTTTGGCGCTCATTGGCCTGCGGTGCTTGTGGCGGCGGTGTCCTGTTCAGCGGTGCTGGTGGGGGCGGTGTCCTGTTCAGCGGTGCTGGTGGGGGCGGTGTCCTTGGCAGCGGTGCTTGTGGTGGGAGTGTCCTTGGCAGTGGTGCTTGTGGCGGCGGTGTCCTTGGCAGCGGTGCTCGTAGTGGGGTGTCCTTGGCAGCGGTGCTGGTGGCGTCCTGTTCAGCGGTGCTGGTGGTGGCGGTGTCCTGTTCAGTGGTGCTGGTGGCGGCGGTGTTCTTGGCAGCGGTGCTGGTGGTGGCGGTGTCCTTGGAAGCGGTGCTGGTGGCGGCGGTGTCCTGTTCAGCGGTGCTGGTGGCAGTCTTGTCCGCCGTGCAGGTTTTCTGCGACTTGCTTGTTTTTCTGTGCCCCTTCCCCACCTTGGTTGGTGGCGCAGCTGTCTTCCCACTCCCAACTGTACTCCTGGGAGAGGCTTTGGTGGTAGATGTTTTGCCTCTCTCCCGCCGGGCACTGGCAAACTTTTTGTGCTTTTGAAGTGGGGGACTGTCCGTGGTCTGGCTCCTTGGCACACTGGCTGCCCTGCTGCCTGGCGCACTCCAGAAGCAGGTTACTACTGGCACCACTGTTCCCGCAGATGTTGTGGCTGAGGTGCTGGGTTGGGACCTGGAAAGGTGGGCCCTAGGGGACTGGAGGGGTGGGGGAGGAGAGGGGAAGAGGTCAAGGTTGGACAGGAAAGGTTTTTGGGACACACTGGGACGGGTAGATGGAGGGGGTTTGGGAGTGGAGGAAGAGGTAGTGGTTGTAGGAGGTGTACGTTTGCTGACTTTGGGTGAAGGTGCATGGGCTGGAGGCTGTCGTGAGGTGGATGGCTGTTGGGTGGGTGTGTGGCTGTGTTTGTGAACCTTGGGAGGTGGGTTCACAGACACACTGGGAGAGGACACAGGGAATGTGTGAATGGTAGTGGGGGTGGTGAGTGCAAGTGAGCGGGGTGTGGTGGTGGGTGTGCTGGTAATGGACGTAGTGGATGAAGATGTAGTCCATGCAGGTGTGAGTGGAGATGAGACTGGGAGGGAGGAGGGAGACGAGGAGGAGTGGGACACAGTGGAGGCAGTGGATGTTGCTATGTCTGCATGTGTATAATGTTTGCGTGAGTGCCTGTGGGATGTGTGGTGCTTATGTTTGCCTGAGCTTCCCTTATGTGTTGAGGTGTGTGCATGCTGGTCTGATGGTGTGCTTGGGATAGGCTGAAGTACAGGGGTTTGGGTCTGGGTGGAGGAAGTTGGAGGGGGAGGCTGGACACAGGGACAATTGCTGCCATCAGTGCTGAGGCCAGAGTCTGAAAAGCTTGCTGTTGGGCTGCCTGACCAGAATGAATGCCCTCCAGGTATGCATTGGTCTTTTGCAACTGCCTCTCTACACCCTGGAAGGCATTCAAAATGGTAGACTGTCCAACAGTTAGGGACATGAGGAGGTCAATGGCCTCCTCACTGAGGGCAGCAGGGCTGACAGGGGCAGGACCTGCGGTGCCTGGGGCGAAGGAGATGCCCACCCTCCTGTGTGAGTGGCCACAAGCACACGCTGGGGCTGCTGGGAGGGCAGTGCTGGTAGGGGGGGGTGGCAGCTGTACCTGTAGATGCGGGGGCACAGAGGGCGCAAGGGAGCTCCCATCAGAGGAGGAGTCCGTGTCGCTGGTTTCAGCTCCTGTCCCCGCCGTGGAGCTCCCCTCGCCCTCCGTCCCACTGGTGGCTTCTGACTCCGTTGTGTCACCCTCGAGGGCCATGTGGGATGCAGCTCCCTCCTGTTCCGGTGGCACTGCTCCTCCGCCTGATGATGCTAATGCACACAAGAACAGGGAGACCACAAAAAGGGGGGGAAGACAGAAGAAAGACATGTTCAGTGCATGCAATACCGCTACCGTTGGCGGACACTATAGACACAGAAGCCCCCTGCACTAGGCCGTGCACTTTGAGTTCCCTCATTAATCACAGGGACATGGGGTACAAGGCCTATGCCCGATTGCTGCACACATGGAATTCACAGGAGCCTGACTAGGTGTAGTTGGCTCTGAACAGAGGTGGGGTGGGGTGCCACATAGCCTGCCTTAAGAAGGGACCTTGCCTGCTAAACTCGCCCTGGCCTAGGGGAACCCACAGCTCACCTCCCCCACCCAGACACCTCTACTGCACGCTGAATCAGCAGAATGAGAGTGTACCCACCCCCTTGTGGCTGCTGTGATGCCCTCAAGCGGCCATCTAACTCGGATATGCCACCGCCAGGATCTGGAGCATCAGGGGGGTCATGGTGCGACGGGCACCCCTCCCACGTTGGGAGGCCATCCCCAGCTGGGCCTCCGCCGTCTTCTTGCTCCAGCGGCGAATGTCCTCCCATCTTTTCCGGCAGTGGGTGCTCTGTCTGTGGTGGACCCCCAGGATCCGGACTTCCTTGGCGATGGCACGCCAAATATCCTTCTTCTGGTGGGCGCTGACCTAAAGGAATAGTACAGGGGAAAAGGAGAAGATATAACCGTCCGCACCGTTACAGTCATTGGCCCGCATCCCTACCCTTGCTATGACGCACATGCACTCACCGTCATTTCATGCACGCCTTATTCCCCCCCCATCTTTCATCCACACCACTCCACACAGGCATTGCCCATTCGGCATGCTCACAGTGTACTTACCTGTTTGGCTGGAGGACCGTAGAGTAGCGTCTACTGGGGGAGGACCCCATCCACTAGTTTCTCCAACTCCTCTGTGCTGAAGGCAGGGGCCCTTTCCCCAGACAAATGGGCCATTGTCTCTTCCAAACTGAGGTCACAGCAGCACTTGCAGTGTAGGTCCTCTCCTGTCAAAGATCAGGTATCAAATGAGTAAACAAACATAAAATGGCGGTCACGTCCGCGGCAGTACGTACCGTCACCGCCGGCGCACATCGTCATTGGCTCCTGGAACCCATAGGGTCCAATGTTAACCAATGCAGGATTGTGCTGCTGTCTTCGACCCCCTACCGCGACGCTGTACAACGCCAGCGCAGTTACATCATATCCCCTTGTCCCACCTTACAGGTCAGGCAGCCGCCATTTCAGGGGGCCACATGGCATTAA
Organism: Pleurodeles waltl; assembly: GCF_031143425.1. Classification (NCBI taxonomy): domain Eukaryota; kingdom Metazoa; phylum Chordata; class Amphibia; order Caudata; family Salamandridae; genus Pleurodeles; species Pleurodeles waltl. Next base: position 1,285,740,147 of record NC_090440.1, read on the forward strand.
TTTTGACTGCATCACACATATCTAGGCCTTGCATAAACACTAATACAGGCATATATCGATTAAAAAAAATTATGGAATAAAAATGTGTTTACGTACATCAGTGTTGTTTGACTCTCTGCTCGCTGTTCTCCTCCATAGAGCATGTCTGCTGAGGCAGGTGAGGAGATGGCGGCATCCTCCCGTGTACAGACCGCTTGTGGACCTGTCAACAATGGAGGAGCAACATGTAATTGTCACATACAGACTTGATCGTACCACAATCCTGGAACTGTGTGCCCAGTTGGAGCCAGACCTGATGTCAGCTATCCGCCATCGCACAGGAATCCCCCCTCTAGTGCAGGTCCTGTCAGTACTTCATTTCCTGGCAAGTGGGTCTTTTCAAACAACAGTGGCCATTGCATCAGGGATGTCCCAGCCCATGTTCTCAAACGTGTTGTCCAGAGTGTTGTCTGCGCTGCTGAAACACAGGCGCAGCTACATTGTGTTCCCTCCGGTGGAGGATTTGCCTACAGTGAAAGGTGACTTCTATGCCCTGGGACATATCCCCAACATCAGAGGTGCCATTGATGGGACACATGTGGCATTGGTCCCCCCGCAAGAGTGAACAGGTTTACAGAAACTGGAAGAGTTACCATTCTATGAATGTGCAGATGGTGTTTTTGGCCGACCAGTACATCTCCGATGTGAACGCCAAGTTTCCTGGCTCAGTGCATGACATTTACATTCTGCGGAATAGCGGCATCCCTTTTGTGATGGGGCAACTCCAGAGGCACCGTGTGTGGCTATTAGGTGAGGACATGGGCCCAATACAGTGTGACTAGGTGTCTGGGCCTGGGGATGTCCCTAAGAGTTAGTGTGTGTCTAACAGTTGTCCCTCGACATTTGTAGGTGACTCTGGCTACTCCAACCTGTCATGGCTACTGACCCCAGTGAGGAATCCCAGGACAAGGGCAGAGGAACGCTACAATGAGGCCCATGGGTGAACTAGGAGGATTATAGAGAGGACCTTCGGCCTCCTGAAGGCCAGGTTCAGGTGCCTCCATATGACAGGTGGTTCCCTATTCTGCTCACCAAAGGAGGTATGCCAGATCATCGTGGCCTGCTGTATGCTTCACAACTTGGCTTTGCGACAACAGGTGCCTTTTCTGCAGGAGGATGGTCCAGATGGAGGTGTTGTGGCAGCTGTGGAGCCTGTGGACAGTGAAGATGAGGAAGCAGAAGAAGAGGACATAGACAACAGGAACACGGTGATTCATCAATACTTCCAGTGAGACACAAGTAAGAAGACAACACTGCCTGCTACATCTGATTTAATTCTTCTACCTCTCATCTGTCTGTCACTTTCACCCAGTGTATGGACCCTGATTTGTCACTTTCCCTTTCAATTTCACAGATGTGGGTCCCACTGTGTGACATCTGCTTTGTTTCCGCATGGACTACAGCTGTGTGACATAGGTGTGTTGACAATACATTGGATATAGCATTTTTCCACAATTATTGCAAATACACGTTTTTGAAAGCACAGACTGACTCCAGATTGCTTTGTGATTTAAGGGTGCTTATTTAAGTGCAAAATAGTGGAGGGGGTTGTAAGTTGGTCAGGTGTGATGGTGGAGGAATATCCATGGCAGAGTCCAGTCTATTAGTCTCACAGGTGCATTGTCCAAAGGGGCATAGGAAGTGGAGCTAGGATAGTTTGGGTATGGATAGTGTGACAAAGTGGGACAGAAGGATGACATTCAGGGTGGTCTCATTTCTTGGCGGGGGTCTTGGCATTGTTCTCTGTCTTTGTCCTGGATCTCAGGGACCGCTTGCAGGGTGGTTCTCCATCTGCAGGGGGTGGAGTGCTGGTGTCGTGGTCCTGTGGCGGTGCCTCCTGTCCAATAGCGCCAGCGGAGGTTGTGGGCAGTTCATCGTCCAGGCTAGTATCAGGGGCCCCTTGTTGTGCCACAGTGTCCCTCCTGGTGTTGACGAGTTCCTTCAGCACCCCTACAATGGTGCCCAGGGTTGTGTTGATGGATTTGAGTTCCTCCCTGAACCCCAAATACTGTTCCTCCTGCAGCCGCTGGGTCTCCTGAAACTTGGCCAGTACCGTTGCCATCGTCTCCTGGGAATGGTGGTAGGCTCCCATGATGTTGGAGAGGGCCTAGTGGAGCGTGGGTTCCCTGGGCCCGCCCTCCCCCTTTCGCACAGCAGCTTTACCAGTTCCCCTGTGTTCCTGGGCCTCTGTCCCCTGAACAGTGTGCCTACTACCACTGCCCCCAGGTCCCTGCTGTTGTTGGGGTGGTGGGTTAGCCTGGGTTCCCTGTAGTGGTGGACACACTGCTGCTTGACGTGTCCTGGGGACCGAGGTATGGGCCCGCTGGGTGGGTGCTGTGCTGGTGTTTCCAGAGGGGGGAAGCTCTGTAGTGGCCTGTGCCAGTGTGAGGGGAACCGACTGTCCTGAGGTCCCAGATGGGCGGGGCTGGTCATCTAGATCCAGTTGGACAGAGCTGCTGTCATCACTGTGGGCCGCTTCTGTGGGTGGAGTGGACATGTTTGGACCCTCCTGTCCGGTGACGTTGGGTAGGGGTCCTGCAGGGGTGTAAAGGCATGATTATTGCATCTGTATGTGCCATGGTCTGCAATGGGTGGGTGACCTTTTACCCCAGTGCTTGCATTCTTGTGTGGGACCTTGTGTGATAATGGTTTAGGGGGGTGTATGGGTATATGCAGTGGTCATGCCTTGGTGATGGGTGTCCATGCTTTGGTGTTGCTTGCAGGGCTTGGGTTTGGGATGTGTGGTTTGTGATAGTGGGACATGTGTGAGGAGTTGGAGTGATGGGGTGAGGGGGAGGGTGGGGGTATGCGATAGCATGCAGGTAGGGTGGGGGATGAAGTAGTTAAGATTTGACTTGCCAGAGTCCATTCCTCCAGCTACTCCTGCGAGGCCCTAAGGATGCAGTATAGCCAAGACCTGCTCCTCCCATGTTGTTAGTTGTGGGGGAGGAGGTGGGGGTCCGCCGCCAGTCCTCTGAACCACAATCTGGTGTCTTGAGACCACAGAACGTACCTTCCCCTGTAGGTCATTCCACCTCTTCCTGATGTCATCCCGTGTTCTTAGGTGCTGTCCCACTGCGTTGACCCTGTCCACGATTCTGCCCCATAGCTCCATCTTCCTAGCTATGGGGGGTGCTGCACCTGTGATCCGAAAAGCTGTGACTCTACCCGGATGATTTCCTCCACCATGACCCTGAGCTCCTCCTCAGAAAACCAGTGGTGTCTTTGCGGTGCCATGGGGTGGTGTGGGTGATGTGTGGGGTGGTGTGTGTTGTGATATGTGGGGTGATATTTAGGGGTGTGTTGTGTGAGGTGTGTGGATGATGTGTGAGTGATGGTGTTGAATGCCTGTGGGTGCTAGTGTTGTTTCTGGGGGTGTCTTTCTATGGCCTTCTGCCGCAAATTTTTTCGTGGTGGTATCATCAAAAGATTTGGCAACTAGCCTAGCTGAGAGATTGAGTCAGTTATAGGATAAGGTAGAGAAGAAGGAACAAAGTCCCACAGGTGTGTCTTGGCCAGGTACTTCTCCTCAGACTTCTGGAGGTAATCCGACAAACATTTCCCTCAATGTTCCTTCAGCCATTCCTTTAGCTCCCCCCGAACATTTCTCAGGTGACCCCTTGAAAGCGCAATCTTTCCTGGTTCAAGTGGAATTGCACTTCGCCTGCAGACCACATACTTTCCCGGATGCCCAGTCCAAAGTAGCTTTCCTGTTATCATATCTGTCTGGAGATGAAGCTACCTGGGCTATTCCTCTTGTGTGTAAAGATAGTCCCCTGTTGTACAACTGGAGAAATTATGTTCGCGAGTTTGAGAGCGTTTTTGATCGTAGAACTGTAACACTGTCAGCAGATCGTGAATTATTAGACTCACACCAAGGGAATCAGGACCTAGTGTCATATTTAGCCAACTTTAATTGGCAAGTACTGAGACATCCTGGCTGAAGAAAAACAAGCAGCCTTGTTTTACAAGGGACTCAAAGAGGAGCTAAAAGATATCCTAGCACAAATCGACCCACAACCTACAGACTGTCAAGAATTGATAAACCTTGTCTTGAGACTTGATCATCGTTTATCTGAACGAAAAGGAACGCGCAAAAAGACTGAAAAATATTCCTGGCGTGTTCACGATAATAGAGGCTCAAGAACTCCGAAAGAAAGAACGCCGGAACCAATGGAAATTGGAACCATCAGGAGACCTTTGACCAAAGATGAAAAGGACCTACATAGAAAGAATGGACAATGTCTCTATTGTGGGAGGAAGGGTCATTTTGCCAAAGATTGTCCAATCAAACCAAAGAGCCAACGAGGTCCAGTTCAGAAGGTTGCAGCCAATGCACAAGTTGAGTAGGAAAACTAAAGCACCCAAGATGCAGAGAAGGGTTGCTCTTGGGTGTCACTGTGGACCCTTCATAATCTAGACGTCTCATATAAGAGTTCAGGTTAAGAAAAATACCTATCTCAAGAAGGCTCTAGTCGATTCTGGGGCTACCGGGAACTTTGCTGACGCCCAATTGGTTCGTGCATGGGGGATCCCATGTATTGAAAAGAAGACCCCAGAAATCATCCAGGCAGTCGATGGAAAACTCTTGACTGGAGGTCCGGTAACAGACTGTCCCCTTGTCGGGGATTTGTGAGGATAAGAATCAAAGAAGAAAACATAAAGAGAAACTCATCCTTGACGTGATCCATGCTCCCCAGTATGGGATTATCCTTGGCTTGCCATCGTTAACTCATCACAATCAAGAGATTAATTGGGCTGAACGAAAGCTTGTGTTCTCATCTGCTCTATGTAAAGAACAATGCCTCCAAAAGATGCAAGTATCAAAAGTTTGCAACTCTTACATAGCTACTGCCGCGGAGAAAGAAGTTCAGTTGCCCAAACAGTATTCATCTTACGAAGATGAATTTGATGAGAAAAAAGCAGAGCACTTACCTCCTCCTAGATCTTATGACTGTCAAATTGATCTAGTCCCAGGTGCGATACTTCCCAACTGTCGTGTGTATGCCCTGTAAGAACATGAAAATCAACATTTACGAAAATACCTAGATCACATCTTGGTGAATGGTTTAATTCACCCTTCTAAGTCTCCCGCAGCTTCTCCTTTGTTTTTTGTTCTGAAGGCGAATGTAGAACTTCGAACTTGTATCGACTATAGGGGATTGAACAAAGTCACCATCAAGAATAAATATCCTTTACCCCTAATTCCGGTCTTACTGGAGCAAGTAAAGAAAGCAAAAATCTACATGAAGCTTGTTCTTCGAGGTGCTTATCATTTGGTCAGAATGAGAGAGGGCGACAAATGAAAAACAGCGTTCAAGACAAGATATGGCATTTTTGAATACACCGTCATGCCTTTTGGTCTGTGTAATGCTCCGGCAGCATTTAAATTTTTCTTGAATGACGTTCTTAGAGAGTACCTCGACATATTTGCCATAGTCTACATCGATGACATTTTGATCTACTCAGACAATGAAAATGAACATGTCAAACATGTCAAGAAAATTCTAGCAGCCCTTCGAAAGCACCATTTATATTGCAAACTAACCAAGTGCGAGTTTCATGTTACCACAGTTGAGTTTTGGGGGGTTATCCTTACCCCTCAAGGGATGGTGATGGCTGAAAAGAAAGTAAAGGCTGTATCTGATTGGCCCACCCCAAAAACTGTTTGTGATGTACAATGTTTCCTGGGGTTTGCAAATTTTTACTGGAGATTCATAAATCATTTCTCCCTGACAGTGGCTCCAATCACCAAGTTATTAAGAAAGAAGGAGACATTTGTATGGTCCCCAGAAGCTGACCAAGCCTTTACAACTCTGAAAGAAGCTTTCTCCACTGCCCCAGTCTTGACTCATCCTGAAGCGGATCGACCCTTCATAGTGGAAGCTGATGCTTCAGATGTGGCAATAGGTGCAGTCTTGTCGCAACGAAACAAGGACACTGGTCAACTTCATCCTGTAGCTTACATGTCTCGGAAGTTGAATGAAGCCGAACAGAACTATGCCATTGCTGAAAAAGAGCTTCTGGCAATTTGTGACGCCTTTAAAGAATGGAGACATCATTTGTTGGGTGCCAAATACACTGCCACGGCATACACTGATCATCATAATCTTCAATTCATGAGTTCCGCCAGACTTTTGACTCCTCAGCAATTATACTGGATGCTGTTTTTTGACGAATTTGATTTTATGGTAACCTTCCGGCCTGGTAAGGATAATCGCAAAGCTGACGCCTTGTCCCGCCAAGAGTCTACCACGTTGCCTGCAGTTCAAACCTCCAGAGCTATCATTGCTCCTGACAAAGTCCTATGTATCATAAAAACTGAAGATTTCTTTGAAGACATCCGCAATTCTTTCACTGTTGAGAAATGGCAGACATGGGCCCAAGCAGATCCCAAAATGTCAATCAAGCAAGGACTACCTTTTCGTGATGCTCGTTTGTTCGTGCCTACTACCAGCTTCGCAAGATAGTGTTTCATTGGTTGCATGTTATACCTATGGCAGGTCACCCAGGTACTCCTAAAACTCGTGAATTAATCCAACGCTATTTTTGGTGTCCTACCCTAACAAAAGATGTAAAAGCAATGGTAAACAACTCCGAAGTCTGGGCTCGTACTAAAACAAGTCATTCAAAACCAAAAGAGTTGTTACACCCACTCCCAACCCCAAGTCGTCCATGGGAGCACATTTCTTTAGACTTTATTACCGGTCTGCCAGTGGTTCAACAGCATTCAGTAATTTTGGTGGTAGTAGATAGTCTCACGAAGTATGGACATTTCATTGTCTGTAAGAAATTGCCCACCTCAAGTGAACTGGCAACTATTTTACTGGATAGAGTGGTTCATCATCATGGACTGCCAAAAATGATCCTCTCCGATCGGGGGTCGCAATTTGCCTCCAATATCTGGAAGACATGGTGTAAAACACTCCAAGTGACATCTACACTATCTACTAGCCACCATCCTCAAACAGATGTTCAAACGGAGAGACTAAATCAGACTTTGAAGCAATACCTACGTGCTTACACTGAAAAAGCACTTCATTCTTGGACATCAATGCTCTGGTTAGCTGAGTTAGCCTACAATAACTAATTCCACACTTCTACTGGCGTTACACCCTTTTTTGGTTTGTTTGGCTATCATCCTGACACCTTGCCCATCACAATCCCTCAAGAAAGTTCTCTTACTCCAGCTGTGTCAGAAACTATTCAACATTTGCATCAAACCCTGAAATTGATTCAACAGCATTTAGAAAAGGCCAAACAAAAATACAAAAAGCATTATGACAAGAAACATTGTGAGGGACCGCAGTATCAACCAGGTGACAAACTGTGGCTTTCCACAAAACATATAGGGGGTCATTATGACCCTGGCGGAAGGCGGAGAACCGGCGGTAAGACCGCCAACAGGCTGGCGGTCTTACTTTGTGGAATTATGACCATGGCGGTTACCGCCATGGTCATCCGTCGGTACTCCGTTCCGGCCGCCAGGGCGGAGATGACCACCGGGCCGGAGACCTGGGTCTCCAGCCCGGCGGCCGTCACTATACCGCTGGCGGTATTTGGACCCGGCTTACCGCCGTGGATTTCCAGCGGTTTGAACCGCCATGAAATCCATGGTGGTAAGCACTATCAGTGCCAGGGAACTCCTTCCCTGGCACTGATAGGGGTCTCCCCCACCACCCACACCCACCCGACTCCCTCCCCTACCCCTCCACCACCCCTGCCACCCCCCAAAGGTGGCAGGGCTCCCCTCCCCACCCGACCCCCAACATCACTTCACCCATACCCACACGACACGCATGCACGCAGACACCACCTACATACTTACACGCACACACGCCGACATACATGCCTACATCCACACACACAGTCATACACGCACACCCACATTCAAACATACACGCACACATCCATACAGACATACACGCACTCATTCCCATACACACAACACCCCCGCAGGCAGACACGCACTCACACACCCCCTCTACACACACACACAAACACCCTCATACACCCACAAAACACACAACACCCCCCCACCCCTCTCCCCTCACGGGCGATTGACTTACCTGGTCCGACTATCCTCCGGGAGGGGACGGGAGCCATGGGGGCAGCTCTGCCGACACCACATCGCCAACAGAACACCGCCACAGTGAATCACAGGACGTGTTCTGTTGGCGTGGCGGTGGAGCAACCTCCACTTCCCCGCCTCGCGCCAGTATGGCTGTTGGCGGCTCTCCGTCCGTAAAAGGACGGAGAGCTGCCAACGGTCATAATAGGCCGAGCGGTAAACCGCCACCACTGGCAGTCTTCCGCACGGCGGTCCCTCAGCGGTCTTTATAAAAGACCGCCGAGGTCAAAATTACCCCCATAGACTTCAAGAAGAAGCACATGTTCAACCTCAGATTCATAGGTCCATACACTGTCCTTCAGCAAATCAATCCTGTGACCTATAAACTGCAATTGCCAAGATAATTACGGATTCATCCAGTATTCCATACTTCTATCTTGAAAAAAGCAGTCCAGAAGGTCCACCCTCACCCAGCTCCAGTTCTCGTACAGGGAGAAGAAGAATACGAAGTCAAGAAAGTGTTGGATTCTAAAGTGAGAAGGCGTAACCTATGGTACTTAATCTCATGGAAAGGTTATGGCCCTGAAAGTAACTCATGGGTTTCCGCATCTGATATCCATGCTCCAGTACTTGTGAGGCATTTTCATTGTTTCAGTCCAGACAAACCAGGCCCTAGAGCACGTCTGGGAGAGGGGAGTACTGTCAACATCAGGGCTGTGTGCGCTCTACGGGCGACAAGAATGCAAAAACCCAACAGTTTGAAGCTAACATAATTTATGCATTGTGATGATATGATGTTGTTTAACCTTTTGCATTGCAGAGTTTAATCTTAAAGACTTATGTTCAGCATGCATATTAAATACTGTTCACATGCTAGGTACAGCTGCAGGTTTCCAGACTGTGTCAGGGTGTGGTCCCCTTCCTGGGCCTTCTAGAAGCTCTCCCTGCAGCATGCCTGGGTGTGGTTTGTGGGCTGGGCCAAGACTCTATATAAGGGAGCCAGCCCAGCTCCACATGCTCACTATTCAGAGGTCCCGGTGCAGAGCAGCTGCAACTTCCTGAGCTCCTGTTCCGGTGGCCTACTTTGATCTTCCAGGCCTCTGCCCTTCATTTACATTGGTGATCCTTAATCAGGGCGGTAAGACGGAGGTTGGGCTGGGCCCCCGACCCCGTTATCGAGGACCCTCGAGTCTTGGGCCTAAATCTTGCATGATAAACAATTTTACTCTTGCGCGTGTGAATGTGCGCTTGGGTGTTTCGTGGCATTTGCATGCTGGCATTCGAATCGGCACGACGCGCAATTCATGTTCTTGTGATTTAACCCTTGATATTCATTGTGCGCTACCTTTCCTTGACAGTTACATGGTGGCATTCGAATCGTCAAGACGCGCGATTCATGTTCTTGTGATTTAACCCTTGATATTCATTGTGCGCTACCAATCCTGGGCAGTTACATGGTGGCTTTTGAATCGGCAAGACGCGCGATTCATGTTCTTGTGATTTACCCTTGATATTTATTGTGTGCTACCATTCCTTGTCAGTTACATGGTGGCATTCGAATCGGCAAGACACGCAATTCATGTTCTTGTGATTTAACCCTTGATATTCATTGTACGCTACCATTCCTTGACAGTTACATAGTGGCATTCGAATCGGCAAGACGAGAGATTCTTTCCTCATGCTTAATTCATGTTATTCATTGTGCGCTACCATTCCTTGGCAGTTACATGGTGGCACTCGAATCGGCAAGACGCGCGATTCTTTCCTCGTGCTTAATTCATGTTATTCATTGTGCGCTACCATTCCTTGGCAGTTACATGGTGGCATTCGAATCGGTAAGAGGCGCGATTCTTTCCTCGTGCTTAATTCATGTTATTCATTGTGCGCTACCATTCCTTGGCAGTTACATGGTGGCATTCGAATCGGTAAGAGGCGCGATTCTTTCCTCGTGCTTAATTCATGTTATTCATTGTGCGCTACCATTCCTTGGCAGTTACAGGGTGGCATTCGAATCGGCAAGACGCGCAATTCTTTCCTCGTGCTTAATTCATGTTACTCATTGTGCGCTACCATTCCTTGGCAGTTACTTGGTAGTTTTTTGAGTTGACAAGTCATGTGATTTATTCCTGGAATCTGCGTTGTGTTATTTATGGTGCACAATCCTTCTATGGTGTTTACTACCTATGTGAAAATATGCAATGTGCGTTATTCATGTCCTGACAATTTGAGAGAACAAAAAAGACCGGAGTTCTAGATTTAATGTTGTGTGTTCCTAATATTTTTTCTCACAAAAAAGATTCATATGATAGTTTAGAAATTATTCAGATTGTTTCCTGATTCTCATGCAAAGGAAAGTACTTGAATTTGAAAGTTTTCATTTAACCTTTCTTGATTCCCTCACAGGTATCCAGTCATCTTGAAGCCTAGTCATTTTAAGTCTATGCTTAGATTGTTCATGTTTTCAGAATGACGATGCTTAGAGTCATAGCCTAGTACTGATTTCATGAGATGTAATTTTGATGTTGTGTGTTTTAACTTTTGCTTCCTACAGGTGTCCTTCCCAGCTGTTCCCTTCCTAATCCCCTTTTCCCAACTTGGACTCTCTTAGACTCTGTGACAAATCTAATCAAAGTATTGGAGCTGTCTTGTGATGGAAGTGTTGGGAACGTGCACAGACCCCGAGGATCTGGTGCCTCTGACAATTTTGGCGAATTCCGAGTTGTGGGTCATAATAGTTGTGGCGGAATTCCGCGGCGGTGTGTTGGCGGTCTTCTGCACGGCCGTAAGCGGCATTTACCGCCAATGTTGTAATGACCCCCTGAGTGTTTTCTTTCATGTGTGTGTACTGTATGTGACTACAGTGGTATTACATAAGCTTTGCATGTCTCCTAGATAAGCCTTGGCTGCTCATCCACAGCTACCTCTAGAGAACTGGGCTTCTAGACACTGACTACACTACACTAATAAAGGATACCTGGACCTGGTATGAGGTGTAAGTAGCTTGGGTACCCATCACACACCAGGCCAGCCTCCTACATTGGTGGTGTAGCAGTGGGATGAGCACTCACAATTGCCTTATCACTCTGTCACCTGGTGCCTTCCACAGGAAAGACCACTCCTTACCTAGAGGTATACATAGTACCTAGTGTAGAAATCTAGGGGCATATTTATACTCTGTTTGAAATGAAATAGCGTAAAAAAAATTACGCTATTTCAGTGCAAACTTAACTCCATATTTATATTTTGACGCTAGACCCGTCTAGTGTCAAAATATTGGAGTTAAAGTCATTTTTTGTCTGTGGAAAACTACCTGGTGTCAAGGCGATGCAAGGTATGCTTTCCCCAGGCAAAAATTGACTTTAAGGCCCAGGATCCTTATTTATAGTCCTGTGCAAGAATGGTGCACGGGAGGAAGGAGGTCCTGGATAATGGTGCTAAGCTTGCTTAGCGCCATTATTTAACGCCTGTGTCAAGGCAGGTGATAGGGGACCAGTGGGCCTTTTTAGAGCCTACAGGTGCCCTTCCCTAGCCCCGGGGACACCCCCACCCACACCAGAGGGACAGCGGAGGATGGTGGACCCCATCCCAGGTAAGTAGAGGGAAATAAAATATATTTTTTCTGTAGTACCATGGGGGGCCTAACTTGGGACCCCCTACATGGCACTGGGCCTAATGGACATGCCCAGGGGCCATATGTCCCATGGGCATGTCCATTGGGGTTGTGGGCATGGCTCCTGTCTTAACCTAGAATGTATTCTAGATCAGCTAATCTTTTACTTCACAGTAACATGCTACTAGAGATAATAAAGTTTGTTCTCAATAACATCTTTGTTTGTATGATTACATCTTATATAATCAAATAAGAGGGACTGCAATGGGATCCCGATTTGCCCCATTGTATATGGTTACGATTTATTGATGACGTATTCATAATATGGAAAGGAGATGCAGTATCTCTAAAGGATTATCATAAAAGATTGATTGAAAATGATATGAATATTGAATTTCCTCTGGAATATAGTAATTCAAGGATCATATTTTTGGATACCGAATTATTTACAGCTGACAACAAGATCTAAACTAAGCCATGAAGGAAACCCACATCAGTTAACAGTATCCTACATGCCACCTCTTCTCATCCAAAGCACCAGATTAGTATCATTTCATTTTGGGAATTTTATGCATGGTAAAAGACTGCATAGCTCATGTACAGACACTCTGAGTGAGGCAGAATTAATTGAAAAATGTTTTTTAGGCAGAGCCTCTGGTATAAAAACAATGACAAACGCCAAAAAGTGGGCTATTTCAAAGTCAAGATGTGATCTGTTATATATTAAGAGACGGGCACAGAGCAAGAACCTGAATCGAAATTGAGATTTGTCACCAGCTATGCAAGGGAAATTAATCCACTATTTAAGGTATATAATAAGCACTGGAATGTGTTATTGTTACATAATGATATATCACAACATATGATGGAAAAACCATCCATTAGATTTCACAGGGGCCAAATTATTTTAAAAAATCTCCCTCTTTCCTAGTGACACATATAAGTATTGTCAATTGGAAATGAAAAAAGCACCATGATTAACTTAAAGAGTTTTTATAAGTATTCAAACTGCAAATGCTGTTCATACAATTTAGCTAAATCTTATTCCTTTTAGATGCATTGAGACGCCATGAGTATCTGAATACAAGATTTTTTGAATTGCAATACTCCGGGTTGTGTGTATATTATCATGTGTATTTGTCAAAACATGTATATTGTTTCCACTAAAAGAGCAATCGTTGAATGGTACTGCATACATTTTATATTAATTATTACAGTTCTTACAATACAATATGTTTCTTCTGTTGTTTATAAACTGTTTCACCCAGATACACTAGGAATATTAAATTAATTGATAATTCCTGTGTAGCACACTACGTATTATTTTAAATTTAAAATGTCTAAGCAGCAGAGTTTGAATCCAGCCTCTATCAGTTTTTGTCGATGGCGTTTTTTCCATGGTGGATGTAAATTTTAATTTATTGGACTAGATAATGTTATAAACATTAAGACAAAAAAAGCGTCCTTTGCATGGTGTACAATATGGCGCTGGACGTATTTCACCTGACTTAGCTTGTGCAGTTACCTCACTGGCTGCTCCGATTCCTGCCCACACTGGTCATCATGCCATGAAATTCCAAGTAAGTCCTCAATAAATATAAATCATAAAGCATGCTATTTAGATTCTCTCATTGGAGACTTATGGTTTGATTGCGACCTTGGCGGCTGGGAATACTCTGTCAAAAAGGTAATGACTATCTCGCCCACCATTTTACAAGTTCCATAGGATAACAGGATATCTGTCACATTCGTGATGGAGAATGTTATCTGTCAAGGTCGTAATCAGGCCCTTAAATAACTAATTTACTTAAAATGTGCTTATTAATTCCTTTCTTATCAATTACTTCTCAAATTGGGTATGTATCCTTAATATTGAATACAAATACCTCTTTAATAACTGAAGAACGCAGCATGATCCCATAACTGGGATAGGTTAATGGTTATTCCATTTCCTTTTGCATACTCTGTTCTGGATACTATTGATTATTCTATTATTACTGCAATCTATTCTCCTAAATATAAATACTTTGGCCCATATTTATACTTTTTGACGCTAAACTGCGCTAACGCAGTTTAGCGTCAAAAAATTTAGCGCCGTCTAACGCCATTCTGAAGCGCCATGCGGGCGCCGTATTTATGGAATGGCGTTAGCCGGCGCTACCAGACCGGCGCTGCCTGGTGTGCGTGGAAAAAAACCACGTACACCAGACAGCGCCGGCGTAGGGGGAAAATGGCGTATGGGCGTCTTAAAATGGGGCAAGTCAGGTTGCGTCGAAAAAATCGTCTTAACCCGACTTGCCCCATTTTTTAACGACGCCCATCCCCCATCAACATGACTCCTATCATTGTAAAGATAGGAGTCATGCCCCCTTGCCCAATGGCCATGCCCAGGGGACTTCTGTCCCCTGGGCATGGTCATTGGGCATAGTGGCATGTAGGGGGGCACAAATCAGGCCCCCCTATGCCACAAAAAAAAAAAAAAAAAAACTTACCTGAACTTACCTTAATGTCCATGGGATGGGTCCCTCCGTCCTTGGGTGTCCTCCTGGGGTGGGCAAGGGTGGCAGGGGGGTCCCTGGGGGCAGGGGAGGGCACTCTGGGCTCATTTTGAGCCCACTTGTCCCTTAACGCCATGCCTGACCCAGGCGTTAAAAAGCGGCGCAAATGCGCCGTTTTTGGCCACGCCCACTCCCGGGCGTCATTTTTGCCCAGGAGTATAAATACCACGTAAAGGCCTGGGAGTCATTTTTTAAGACGGGAACGCCTCCCTTGCATATCATTAACGCAAGGAAGGGGTTCACGCTAAAAAATGACGCACACTCCGGGCACTTTGGCGCCCGAAGCGTCTAACGCCATAGTATAAATATGGCGTTAGTTGGCGTTAGTTTAGCGTCGAATTTGCGTCGAAAAAAACGACGCAAATTCGGCGCAACCAGAGTATAAATACGGCCCTTTCTATCTCTAATGTTTAGCAAACAGAACCATTGAACTCTTCAACATCCTTAATTGCTGACAGCTTTCAGCTCTTGTTTGGGATTTTGAGAGCATGTATATAGACTTCAGTTTGTAATGTCATTACATTATGGAGAAAAATAGTTTGTGTTTACGATTATGATGATATTGGATTAGGACTGGGCATTGTGTACTTAAAAATTTAATTTACTTATTTCTTATATACTTATGTATATTTATGACTTCCTAATGCTTAACTTTGTTTCGGTCTTTTTTAAACTTTACGCAGTTTTGGAATAATGTATGCAGAGAACGGGTACCTATGTAAAATGTACATATACATCTCTCCAAACATTGAAACGTAAATATATGCAATACCCACAGAGTATACTGTCAGAGATATCAGAACCCCCCATCCCATACCATTCTACACCCCCACTATCTCGGTGAGGGTAATATATGGAGACTGGAATATATAGCCAATTGTACATCAGGTCCAGCACTGTCAATCGAACAGTTATAGCATGCCCACTGATCAATACATCTTTAACAATTAAAAAGAGGAAACATTGCGTAGCGTTGAATAAGCACAGATATGTTTGCAGGGGTTCCCACAAGTCCTTGGGTCCTGCTGCCACAGGGAGAGTGTCAGCATAATTCATAGCCCATTCCTCTCAAAGCGTGATATCTTTGAGCCAGTCCTGAAAGCAACGTGCATTGTAACTACCCCACACCATGTCCACTAGTCGTTTAGTTAGTAACAGTGCAGTAGCAAGCAGTTGACGATATCCTTTGGGGATAGGTGTAACATAGCCTAACAGAACCATATGAGAAGTAATCTGAAACTTATATTCTGTCATCTCATCCAGTGCTGCAATAATTGGATCCCAAAAATCAGCCACCGCTGGGCAGCGCCGTGCCATAAGTAAATAATCTACATTCTGTGTACCACATCTCTGACAGCTAGCATCACAGGTGGAAGGCTAATTTGAGACAAATGTAGGGGAAAGATACAACATGTTCAGAAATTTGTAGTACATTAAATGATAACCACCATTAGGGCATACCTCATTTATTTTGCTCGCAGCAATATGTCCAAATTGTGCCTATAATGGCTAGGCCTAAATCCTCAGACCATGCTTCTCTTGTTCGCATAGGCGGTACAACAAGTGACATAACTGCAGTGTATAGAGTGGAAACTAATCTATAAGGTCGTGGGGCTACAAGCAGGATAGAAAGAATCTGGCGCTCTGTTAGCTTAGCAGGAAAAGATGACGAGCTGCATGGTGTAATTTGTGAATACTTTAACATGTCCATTAGGGATAGAAGGATATCGCCTAAGAATTCCTGGAAAGATTTTAAAGAAGGATTACTAAAAACGTTTCCAAGCAAATTGGTGTGACACATACCTAGTTGAGATCTGACTGCTGACAAGTGAGATATTTGCGGTGGGGAATAATACTGTATGGGAATATGCAGCGAATACAAGATCTGGGTATCACAATTCACCCTGTGTATTTCTCGGAAAGGCCTACGAAGAGATGAAAATGGAGCAGTTGGGAGAGGATGAAGGACTCCTTTTCTATCACGATGTGAGGAGCCTCCCTGCTATTATGCGAGCAATGATGAATAAATTGAAGCTTTGCAACAAAGGAATATACTTCAAAGTGTGGCGCTCCAAATCCACCCCAGCCATGGGGATGTTAGAGATGTGACTATCTTATCCTGGGTTGAGGCCCACCCACGCCAACTTTATCATAAGAGTATTAAGCAGTGCAAAGAAGGCCAAAGTGAGAGGGTGGCAGATGGTCTTAAACATATATCGTAATTTTCATAAGTGCTATTCTCGCAGCAAATCAGATTGGAATTTTTACCCACTGGTCTACCCAAGTGCAGAGGTTGGTCATGTATGTTTCATAAATGTCCCTCAAAATAAGCTGGGGATCAGTGTGGTACCAAATTCCTAACAATTTTATGGGCTCAGTTTGCCATTGTAGGACCAATTTATTTGGAACCCTGATGTGCCCCCCTAGTGTATAATTTATCTAATATTAGGATTTAAGTTTGCGTCTGGATGCTACACATTGTCTGCAGACATACATAGGAGTGTGTAGCGATATCCTAAATCGACCCCCCATCTGTGGTGATACTGCTGAAGGAGGCAAGCTAGGGGCTCTATAGTAAGGGTAAATAATACTGGGGACAAAGGACAGTGGTGCCTAGTGCCACGATTTATGAGAATGATCAGTGATAAACCATCATTTACTCTCACTTAGGCCACCAGGTCGGTGTAAATTAAATGTATCCACTGCAAAAAAGGTCCATTCTTTCCATCACCATGAACATTATATTCTATTCTACCATGTCAAATGCTTTATTTGCTTCTAAAAAAGTAGCAACTACTGGCAGAGTCATATTGAGCTGAAGAGTAAGTGCAAAAAAGGTGTGTCAGTTATCTGCCATAGCCTTCCCAAGTATAAAAACTGATTGGTCAGGTCATATGAGGTAAGGCAGTATGTTCAGCAGTCTGTTTGCTAAGGCCTTGATCAATTTTTTTTTTATAAATAACTTTATTACTTTAGTTGAAAAGTAACAAAGTGTTACAAGCACATTACACATGTTGAGCAATTTGCGAAGGTGCCACACAGACGCATATGTAAGTATGTTGTGATACATTTTGTAAAAGGCCAAGAGTCCATTGTAGTCACATCTAACCATAGTTTCACACATGATAGAAACAGTAAAGTAGTGTTTACCTTCCCCCAGATTCATGCAGTCCCCAACTACTGAGGCTAAATTTTATTGAATTTCCTAGGAGAACCCCTGGCCTGGTAGACTGGTCGTTCCATTTTGGCACACCATTCCAGTCCCCCCCTCCATTGTGCTAGGGAGGGAGAAGTGTTCAGCATCCATCGTGTATCGATATCTATTTTAGCTATAAGCAGCGCAATGCCCAAAAAAGTTTTCTGTGTCAGTCCGACTCCTTCCATCACCCCCAGAAGAACCGTCAACAAGGAGGGCTCAAGGGTGAGCTCCAGCACTGCAGAGACCTCCCCCTAGGATTGTCGATCAGTAACGTGTGATGACGGGGCAGGACCATGCTACATGAAAGAAATCGAGAGATGTTTCGGTGCATCTATTGCATTCCGAGTTAGCTCGCAGCCCTGCTCGGTGGAGCCTGTTAGAGGTTAAGTATGTGCTGTGCAGATAATATATTTGTATTAAGCGTAGTCTGGGAGTTATGGTGAGAGTACATGGTGCCATTAATGTGTCTTTCCAGTCATTGTCTTTCATTGGCCCAATCCATGTCTCCCATCAAGAGCGCAAAGGCTGGAGAGATGATGAGGCATTCAACACAAGGGAGCGATATATTTGTGACAACCCTGCCCCTGCTCCCAGGGCCCCCATCATTATCTTTTCTCTTCCATGGAGCTGAATTCAGGTACAGAAGTGTCCCCAGGAATATGAACTGCCAGAGCATGTCTCAGTTGTAGAAATCTTTGAAATTGTGTCTTAGCCAGAGCATAGGTTTGTTGAAGTTTCTGAAAGGACATCCTGTGATTGCAGTCCCAGACCTCACCGACTACAGTAAGGCAGATGGTGTCGCATCTGGAGAATTCTTCTAGGGCCAACACATCCTGCAACAGTGTCCCTTGTCACAATGGAGTGCACCGGGTGATCTGGTTCCACCATCCCGTAGGCTTTTGGACACAACGCCACCCCTTAAAGACCTGGCCTGTAATCTCAGGAATAGTCCTGGGGATGGGGTTACCATACAACATACCCATGTTACCTGAAAGCCCGATCGTAGAGAAGCAGTAGGCCCGGTCATCCCACCCCCTGTTAAGTCATTCATTAATAATCAGCGTTTGCATGGCTAAGTGGTAAAAATACAGATTTGTCATGGCTAAACCACCCTCATAGACATCATGCAGGCATATATCTCAAGAGATGCGTCACCTGCCATAGTGCCAAATAAATGGGCAGGCAACCGCATCCATCTCTCGGAACCACTGGCGGGGGAGCTGGATGGGGAGATTTTGGAGGACTGTCAATGGCGCAGTAGAACTAGCATCTTGTATAAGGCTATACACCCCATGATATTCAGAGGTAACGTTTGCCATCGCCCAAGGTCAGTCTTCACTCTTTTGACAATGGGGATGACGTTTAGAGACTGCATCATAGATGGTTCTAGAGTGGCTTTGATTCTCAGGTAAGTAAAGCTAAGGCGTGGTATAGGAATATGGGATTGCCAGTGCATGGTGTCACTGGAGCTCATGAATGGGATCAAGAGAGATTTCTGATGGTTTACTCGGAGACCAGAGGCCTCTTTGAAGACCTGGAGTAAGTACAGGCTTCTGGGATCGCTCGCAGCCAGGTGCGATAAATACAGTAGCACATCATCGGCATAAAGAGCAATGTGGTCCTCTTCCCCAGTGCAACTCCACCTAGTAAGAAAGGCATCTTGATGAGTTAGATGTGCTATCAGTTCTATGGCAAGGGCAAAGAGGAGGGGAGACAGCGGACAACCCTGCCGCATCATTCTACCCACTGGGAAGGTCTATGACAATACTCCGTTAAAGAGAACCCAGGCAGTTAGCTTTTGGAAGAGAAATTGCACTATACGACACAAGGCACTTCCCAGTCCGATTTTCCAGAGAACTAAACCTACATATCCCCAGTCTACTGAATCACATGCCTTTTCGAAGTCTGTTAATAGCAAGGCCAAGGGAGAGGAAATGGTTTGTCGGTGTGCTAAAGCAACAGGCAGCCTCCATAGACAGTGCTGAGTCCCTCGGATAGGTCTGAAGCCGCATTCATCAGGATGAACCAAAAGGTGTAAGATTATCTTGAGGGGAGTAGCTAAAATAGTGGCATATATTTTTATCTCTACATTTATTAAGGAAATGGGCCAGTATGCAGTGCATAACATGGGAGGGGGTTCGGATTTTGCGAGTACTACAATTGTGGCCTGATCTAGTTCCCCGGGTAAAGTACCCCTACGAAGTTCATTGTAGAGGTTGTGGAGGCAGGTTATGTAGGACAGTACCTTCTTTCTTGGTATGGTTTCCCTTTTTTCTGCCTGATGTTAGTGTGTTTGACTGTGTTCACTGGGATCTTGCTACCAGGGTTCCAGTGATTATGCTTTCTCTCCCAAAACTCTGTATTTTATCCCACAATTGGCACACTGGTGCCTCACTGTAAGTCCCTAGTATAATGTACAAGGTACCCAGGGCATTGTGGTTCCAGGTGATCCCAAAGGGCTGCAGCATATATTTTGCCATCCATAGGGGGAGCCCAAGCAAGGGGTTCTGCAGGACTGCCACTGCAGCCTGCGTGAAAAGGTACAAGCACCTTTTCACTGCCACTGTTCACTGCACCAGGTCACTTATAAGTCACTCCTATGGCAGGCCTTCTAGCCCAGAGGGCAGGGTGCACAGTACCTGTGTGTGAGAGCACCCCTGCACTAGCAGAGCCTCTGGAAATGCTTTGAAGGGCACAGATGGTGCCCTCCTTGCATAATCCAGTCTACACCAGTTCAGGGACCCTCAGTCCCTGCTCTGGCTCGAAACTGGGCAAAGGAAAGAGGAGGGACCACTCCGCTGTTCATCACCACCCCATGGTTGGTGCCCAGAGCTCCTCCAGAGTATCCCTGGATTTTGCCATTTTGGATTCCAAGGTGGTGGGATACTCTGGTAGCATCTGAATGGCCAGTGCCAGTAGGTGACGTCAGAGACCCCTCCTGATAGGTACTTACCTGTTTAGGTGACCAATTCCCCTCTCAGGGTTAATTAGGGTCTCTCCTCTGGGTGTTTCTTCAGATTCGGATTGCAAGACTCCAGCGGAAAACCTCTGCATCCTTTACTTCATCTTCTACCGACAGAAAAACCGCTGACCACTCCAGGAACTCGACAAAACTAAAGAAACAAAGATGACTTCTGCAACCTTGTAACTCCAGCTCCTGCCAGCAACTGCAAGTTTTCAGGTCATGCATCGTCCGAGGACTGCCTGTCTTCAGCCTGCACCAGAAAAAGTGATGGAATCTCCCATGGAGTGATGGAGTCACTTCCCTGCTTCATCAGGCATCTCTCTGCAGCGATGACCGGTGCCTTGGGTCCCTTCTCCAGACAAAATGTGTGGATCCAGCAACACGGGTGGTGGACTAAAGTGACTCCGACAGTCCCAACGTCCACCTTTGTAACTTTGGTGGAGGTAAGAGCTTGCCTCCCCACGCAAGACAGTACTCGTGTGCACCATGTGACTTGCAGTTGCCAAGGCTTGTGTGCGACCTTCCAAGAAGTTCTTCGTGCACAGCACAGCTTAGGCCCCCAGCACTCCATCCTGCAATGCACAGCTTCCTGAGTGGCTCTCCGTCAGCGTGGGAATACTTTGTGTCATGCACCTTCTTTCTCCCAGTGCAGTGGGACTCCTGTGTGTGCTGCCTGGCCTTCTGAGGGCTCTCTGAGTTGCTGAGAGCCCTCTCTGTCTCCCCCTCCTTGGTAGAGGCCACCAGGTCCCTCCTGGTCACGGGCAGCACCAATTTCCTCTAACCGCAAACTTTGTGTGCGCTAAGGCTTGTTGGCGGAATCCAGCAACGCAAACCAGACTATATTCACCCATCTCGCATGGGTCCTCTTCTGCACCAACCAGGAACCCGCATCTGTCTTCTTTGGTGCAATACTGACTTTGTCTTCTCACCGGTGGTTCTTCTTTTGCACCTTCATGTGGGTTAGCAGCAGCTCCTGTTCTCCCTGGACTCTCCAGTGCTTCTTGGACTGGGTCCGCTTCTTCCACAGGTCTTCATGTCCAGGAATCGATTGTTGGTGTCTCGCAGTCTCTTCTGGTTCTTGCATAATCTTTCATCACAACTTTTTGTGTGTTTCAGGAAACTTACTGTGATTTACTCCTGTTTTCCTGGGCTCGGCTCTGGGGTGGGGTCTATTACTTAACTTTGGTGTTTTCTTACACTCCCAGCGCCCCTCTACACACTACACTTGCCTAGGTGGGAAACTGACTTCCGAATTCCACTATTTTAGTATATGGTTTGTGTTCCCCCGAGGCCCATTGCATCCTATTGTGATTTTCACTGTTTGCACTGTTTTCTGACTACTTACTTACCTTTTTTTGGTCACTAGTGTATATATTGTGTATGATACTTACCTCCTAAGAGAGTATAGTCTCTAAGGTATTTTTGGCATTGTGTCACTAAAATAAAGTACCTTTATTTTTGTAACCTTGAGTATTGTCTTTCATGTGTGTGAGTACTGTGTGACTACAATGGTATTGCAAGAGCTTTGCATGTCTCCTAGTTCAGCCTTGGCTGCTCTGCCTACAGCTACCTCTAGACAACCTGGCTTCTAGACACTGACTGCATTTCACAAATAAGGGATAACTGGAACTGGTATAAGGTACATGTACCTTTGGTACACACTACAAACCAGTCCAGCCTCCTACAGATGTGGTGCTTACCTTTGGGCTTTCCTAGTACTCCCAGCTCCCCTCTACGCACTTCACTTACCTAGGTGGGGGACTGACTCTCACATTCCATTTTTTAGTATATGGTTTGTGCTCCCCCTAGGGCCATTATTCCCTATTGTGATTTTCACTATATTGCACAGTTTTCTATCTGTTTTATGTCTATTTCTGTATACTAGTGTATATAACTTGTGTATTACTTACCTCCTAAGGGAGTATAGCCTCTATGGTATTTTTGGAACTTGTGTCACCAAAATAAATTATCTTTATTTTTGTAACACTGAGTTTTTTCTTTCATGTGTGTGTGTACTGTATGTGACTACACTGGTATTGCATAAGCTTTGCATGTCTCCTAGATAAGCCTTGGCTGCTCATCCACAGCTACCTCTAGAGAACTTGGCTTCTAGACACTGAGGGGCATATTTATACTCTGTTTGCGCCGAATGTGCGTCAAAAATTTTGACGCACAATTGGCGCAAACCCTGCCCCATATTTATACTTTGACGTCCGACCCGCGGGCGTCAAAATTCCACCATGTGCGTCATTTTTTGGAAGGGGGAACCAGCCTTGCGTTAATTATATGCAAGTTAGGCGTTCCCTTCCAAAAAATGACTTTAAGGCCTGTGCCCCATATTTATACTCTGACGTCATTTTGACGCACAGGAGGGGGTGGGCCTTAAAAAACAACGCACAGCCTGATGGGCACAGTTTTTTAACGCCTGGGTCAGGGCAGGCGTTAAGGGACCTGTGGGCTCGGAAGGAGCCCAGAGGTGCCCTCCCCTGCCATCCTTGCCCACCCCAGGAGGACACCCAAGGATGGAGGGACCCATCCCAGGGAAGGAAAGGTAAGTTCGGGTAAGTATTTTTTTCCAAATTGTTTTGTGGCATAGGGGGGCCTGATTTGGGCCCCCCTACATGCCACTATGCCCAATGACCATGCCCAGGGGACATAAGTCCCCTGGGCATGGCCATTGGGCAAGGGTGCATGACTCCTGTCTTTGCTGGCATGGTGGCTGAATACCAATGGGTTGTCCGAACTGAATTGGGATGGGGCCAGACAGCACACAGAAAAATTGATGGCTGGATTATTTCGGCTGAAACTCCTACCCCAGTGTGATGGGGTGCTCATTGCTGCGGCCTACACAACGTGGTGCAGAGCGATTAGGTGTACTGGGAACTGGACGCCCTATGCGCCTGAGATCCCTTTGGTGAGACTTTCACTTGGTGAGCCCCCACACTGCTTTACAGTGAGACAGTTGCGTATATGGATGGAGGTGGGGTGGCTACCGTGGGCGACTGTTATGCCTAGGGTGATTGGTCCTCTTTCGCAGAGCTGCTGGACCGGATGGATCTCCCACAGGGTCAGTTCCTGAGATATGAGGCAGTGACCCGAGCTGTGCAAGACTTGTGGGGGTAGGGTACAGAAGAGCCCCCCACACACGTGGTGCTCCAGACAATGCTCTGGGTGGGTGGAGTGGAGGATCCCATTTGGTGACCAGGCTGTACAGGGCACTGAGTGGAATGACGAGTAGGCCACTACACAGCCTGCAGACTCGATGGGAGGCGGATGTGCGCAGGGAACTGATGGAGAATGAGTGGGGTCGGATAGTTGCACATGCATCCCATATCTCACGGAACACTCACATTAAATTAATTCAATTCAATTTCAAACACAGGACATACCTCACCCCACATAGGCTGCAGTCCATCTACGGTGGCCAGCTTCAGACCTGCCCTAGATACCATGTCCACGATGCCAACATTAGACACATGGTTTGGGGTTACCCTACGCTGGGAATTTATTGGGCTGAAGTAATCATGTGCCTTAACCTCACATTGGAGAGGTCCCTACCTGTGACCCTTTAGGCCTGCTTACTGGGCCTACTGGTCAGGACACCTGCTAAAAAGGTAGGGAACAGATTTATAGACCTGACTTTAGTGTTGGCACAGCATAGGATAGCAGTAACCTGGAAAACGCCTGAGGGACCCTGACTCACTACCTTGATACACGAGGTCACACGCTGGGCCAGAATGGAGGAGAGGACTTTGAGGAGAGAAGAATCATAGCGGCTTAGATGCCATGCAATAGCGCATCTCTGGGCAGAAATTATTGAAGCGTGGGAAGCTATTGACCTTCCTGATGACGCCCAAACAGAGCCCAGCACTGCAGAGGGCCCGGAGTAAGATCCTAACATTAAAACCGGAGTGTTCTCCTGGAGGACACTGGTGCTTACAAGATAGAATGTAGGGCTGCCAGCCCAGCGGCGATTGGCGAGCAGTTACTGGTGAAATCTCATCACGGGATCACTAGAGAATACAAAACATGAGGACATAGTTGATCAGTTGGAAGAGTTATACCTTAGTAATTTAAAGCTTATTTTACTGTATGGTTTGAATTAGCGTAGGTGTGCTCCTGACAACAAGCACGCCCCACCCGAGGGCATAATATCAGTTTTTCTTTGGGAATCTTGGTAGAGGTTTCATAAACTGCTAAAGAACATGATGGACGGAGACTAGACAAATGAGACATTGCTGGAAGTGAAGAACCAAGCACTGTGTATAAGAACAGTAAAGATCACAAAAACATATGTAAGCTCAAGATGACATAGCTGTAACAAAGTTTTATATTATCATAACTTCTGTCAAACCTACAAGTGCCAATCATTTTTTAATTTTTCTTTAAGTATGGACCAAGAGCTTCCCAAAAGCAGGGGTAGAAAGGGCAAGAAATGATCCCCTATGCCTCTCTCCACTCATGACTCCTCCTTTGAGGAGGAAGAATCTACTCCTTGGACAGAACCTACACCTGAAGAACTCCAAGCTGACACAGCTGAGCGCCTAGGTGCAAGGGGGCCTGCCATGGAGGAGTTAAGTGTGGCTCAAAAGACTTGTCCCACACTTGAGGGTTTGAGACAGCAAGCTGTCAAACATGAGACAGGTGATGTAAATGGCACCCACAAGGTGTACCGGGAAGACAAGACAACCTCCTGCGTTCAAAACCTAGGGAACCCAAACCTGGTGCCACCAGAAGATTGGGAGTACCTCTGCAATACAGAGAGTTTTTGTTAACCTTGGCACATGACATTTCCCTAGCTGGTCACCTGGGGAAAGCAAAACTTGGCCCCATATGTCTGAAGACACAAAGGAGTTTTGTCGCTCCTGTGTCACCTGTCAAGCCAGTGGCAAGGCAGGTGGTACTCCAAAGGCCCCCTTTAATTCCACTTCCAGTGGTTGGGGTACATTTTGAAAGGGCAGTGGTTGACATTGTTGGCCCCCTAGACCTTCCCACATCTTATTGGAAACAGATTTATTTTGGTGGTGGTGGACCATGCCACCAGGTATCCAGAAGCCACGCCTTTTAGGACCACTACAGCTCCTGCAGTGGCCAAAGTCCTCCTTGGAATCTTTTCCAGGGTGGGTTTCCCAAAAAAGGTGGTATCAGACAGAGGCAGCAACTTCATGTCTGCATACTTAAAAGCTACATGTGGTATAACTTATAAATTCACCATACCTTACCATCCCCAAACAAATGGGTTGGTTGAGCGTATTTAAACTCCTTTTTAGTCACCCTGCTAGGGGTCCACTTGCTCTTGTGAAGGAGGGATGGGAACAACCTCTCAAGCCCCCTAATCATGACATAGTGGATTATGTACTCAGATCAGGAATGGCTGAGTACATAAAGAAGGCCAGTAAAAACCTTCAGGCTAGCCAAGAATTGCAAAAGCAATGGCATGACCAGAAGGCTGTCCTAACAGTGTACCAACCAGGACAGAAAGTGTGGGTCCTGGAGCCTGTGGCTCCCAGGGCACTCAAGGACAATTGGAGTGGACCACACATCATAGTGGAAAAGAAGGGTGCAGTCACTTATTTAGTAGACCTTGGCACTCCAAGAAGTCCCCTCAGGGTACTTCATGTGAACCGCCTAAAGCCCTACTATGACAGGGCTGACTTAACCCTGCTCATGGCCACTGATGAAGGACACGAGGAAGAGAGTGACCCTCTCCCTGATCTTTTCTCAAACTCTGCAGTTGATGGCTCAGTGGAGGGAGTAGTCTTAGCAGATTGACTCTCTGAGCCTCAAAAAGAAAACTGCAGAAATCTCCTAGAACAGTTCTCTGAACTGTTTTCACTTACACCTGGTCAGACCATATGGTGTAAACACACCATTGACACAGTGGTCAGTCTACCTGTTAAGAGTATAATCTCCAGGCAGCCTGACCATGTTAGGGACTGCATCAAAGCTGAGGTGCAAAAGATGCTGGACCTAGGAGTCATTGAGCACTCTGATCGGGTCTGCAGCCCAGTAGTGCTGGTCCCAAAACCCCACTCTCAGAATGGGAAAAGAGAGATGAGGTTTTGTGTTGACTATAGAGGGCTTAATACAGTAACCAAAACAGATGCTTGCCCCATCCCTAGGGCAGATGAGCTCATAGATACACTGGCATCTGCCAAGTATCTTAGCACTTTTTACCTTACTGCTGGCTATTGGCAGATTACGTTTTCAGAAGAAGCTTAACTCAAAACTGCATTTTAAACCATTGGAGGGCACTATCAATTCACAGTAATGCCTTTTGGTCTGAAAAATGCACCTGTCACTTTTCAGAGGCTGGTGAACATAGTCCTCCAAGGTCTGGAAGCCTATAGTGCAGCATATCTAGATGATATTGCTATCTTTAGCTCCACCTGGGATGATCACCTGGTCCACCTCTGGAATGTTTTAGTGGCTCTGCAAAAAGCAGGCCTCAGTATCAAGGCTTCAAAGTGCCAGATAGGGCAGGGGAAGGTGGTTTATCTGGGACACCTAGGGGCATTTTATACTCTGTTTGCACCAGATTTGCGTAATTTTTTTGTTTACGCAAATCCGGCGCAAACTTAATTCCATATTTATACTTTGGCACTAGACCCGTCTAGTGCCAAATTTATGGAGGGTGGGTCATTTTCTGGACGTGTACACCTACCTTGCGCTAATGACATGCAAAGGTAGGCGTTCGCGTGTAAAAAATGACTCAAAGGCATTTGCGCCTTATTTATCCTTCCACGTCATTTTGATGCACGGGAGGAGGCGGGCCTTAAAAAATGGTGCTAAACCTGTTTAGAGTCTTGTTTTAACGTCTGGGTCAGGGCAGGCGTTAGAGGACCTGTGGGCTCATTTCCATGGTCCCTGACCATGGAAGCAGTCCACAGGTGCCCTTCCCTTCCCCCAGGGACACCCGCTGCCACCCTTGCCCACCCCTGGAGGACACCCATAGATGGGGGGACCCATATACTGTAAGTAGAGGTAAGTTTTTTTTTTTTTTAAAGTGGCGTGGGGGGTCTAACTTGGGCCCCCCTACATTCCACAGTGCATAATGGCCATGCCCAGGGGACAGAAGTCCCCTGGGCATGGCCATTGGCAGAGGGCATGACTCCTGTCTTTGCTAAGACAGGAATCATTTCCATGGGGGTTGTGCGTCAAAAAATGACGCTAGTCAGGTTAGAGTCAATATTTTTGGCTCTAACCTGACTTGCACCATTCTTTGACACACAACCCCCATTCTTCCCTATGCCTCCGCTGCCCGATTAGCATCATTTATTTTTACGCTAACCAGGCCGCAGCGCCGGCTACCGTCATTCCTTAAATATGACGCCCGGCTGGAGCATTGGAATGCCAGTAGCCGGTGTTAAACTTTTTGACGCAAACCTGCGCTAGCGCAGGTTTGCGTCAAGAACTGTAAATATAGGCCCTAGTCGGTGGGGATCAGATTCAGCCACTACAGGGGAAGATCCAAACAATTTTGAATTGGACTCCCCCTACTACACAAACTCAAGTCAGAGCCTTCTTCGACCTCACTGGGTATTACAGGAGGTTCATTAAGAACTATGCTCCATTGTAGCCCTCTTATTGACCTCACATCTAAGAAAATGCCTATAAAGGTATTATGGACAGCAGGCTGTCAAAAAGCTTTTGATTAACTTAAACAGGCCATGTGCTCTGCAACTGTTCTAAAAAGCCCTAACTACTCCAAGACGTTCATAGTACAAACTGATGCTTTAGAGGTAGGGGTTGGGGAAATCCTCTCACAACTCAATACAAAGGGCCAGGATCAACCAGTAGCTTTCATTGGCAGAAGGTTGACCCCCGGAGAAAAGCATTGGTCAGCCATAGCGAGGGAGGCCTTTGCTGTGGTCTGGCCCTTGAAGAAGTTGAGACCATACCTCTTTGATACTCACATCATTGTTCAGACAGACCAAAAACCACTCATATGGCTTAAACAGATGAAAGGAGAAAACACCAAATTGTTAAGGTGGCCCATTTCCCTACAGGGGATGGACTTTACAGTGGAACATAGAGCTGGGAGTAACCACTCCAATGCAGATGGACTCTCCAGATATTTCCACTTAGACAATGAAGCCTCATCTGGGGAAGGTTAGTCTTCTTGTTCTTCGTTTGGGGGAGGGGGGTTGTGTAGCAAAGTATCCTCTTTCTTGGTATGGTTACCCCCTTTTTCTGCCTGATGTCAGTGTGTTTGACTGTGGTCACTGGGATCCTGCTAACCAGTACTCCAGTGAATATGCTCTCTCTCCCAAAACACTATGGGGCATATTTATACTCCGTTTGCGCCGAATGTGCGTCAACATTTTTGACGCACAATCAGCGCAAACGTTGCCTCATATTTAAATCCTGACGCCCGAGCCCGCGGACGATAAAAATCCGCAATGTGCGTCATTTTCTGGATGCGGCAACCCGCCCTGCGTTAATGATATGCAGGGTAGGCGTTCCCGTCCAAAAAACGACGCACACAGCCGTGCGTCGTATTTATGCTTCCGGGCAAAAATGACTCTCGGCCGGGAGGCGGAGCAAAAAAATTACGCAAAGCCCGATGTGCGTCAAAATTTAACGCCTGGGTCAGGGCAGGCGTTAAAATGGGGCAAACACGCCTGTATTTAATCAGAACACACAGAACAAACAACAGAGCAGCAGAGCAGCAACAGGGAGACATGGAGGTGATTTTTATCCAGCGTGCACGTAGACGCAGAGCCCTGCAGCAACAACAGCAGCTACAACAACAACAGCACGGACCCCAAAGGCAGCGCAGAAGGCAGGAGAGGATATTCCGCTCAAGAACAACCCTGCATGGCCTCAGGGAACACGACATCATACAGAGGTACCGGTTGAACTGGCAGGCCATTCAGCAGCTGCTGAGAAATATTGAACAGCAGTTGGTCCCAACTTTGGTGACACCCCACACCATCCCAACAGAAACAAAGCTGCTTGCCGTACTTCACCTGCTGGCAAGTGGCTCGTTTCAAACAACTGGTGCCTGGGTGGTGGAATATCACAACCATCATTCTCCGCATTTCTGCCAAAAGTACTGGATGCCATCATTCGCCTGACACCCCTCCACATCTGCTTCCCTAACACACTGCAGAAGCAGCAGGAAACAAAACAGGGGTTCTACGCCATCAGTGGCTTCCCACACGTCCTTGGTGCAATCGACTGCACACAGGTACGCCGTGTGCCCCCTGCTGCAACAGAACACCTCTACCGCAACAGGTAGCACACACATTCAATCAACGTGCAGGCCATAGTCGATCACCAAGGATTGATCAGCAACATTGTGGCTAAATATCCTGGGAGTGTACATGACGCATTCATCTTCCGTCACTCTACCATCAACCAACACTTCCAGGATGGACGGTATGGCAATGGACTACTTTTTGGTAAGTACAAAAATACAACTTATATACACACTGCACAGCAACCCTCTAGGACACACAGCACATACACCACAATAGCAACACCTAGCCAGGAACACACTGAGGTCCTCACATCACTAGCCATGTTTCTGAAGTCACCATTGAACCTGTCACACATTGGAATTTACTCTACAGCTTAATGTGAAGACATTAATGAGTGTGGTTGCCTAAATGTCACCTTGCAAATTGTAAGTGTCACAATAACCTGTACATTAATACATTCAGACACAAACTTGAATGCCCCTTCTGGTTTTTTACGAGAGGCCAAGAGATATCGTCTTGGCAACAGGAGGAAGTTTCCCCAAACTGTACTACCAAATGCAAAAGAACACGAAGAGGAAAAAGGAAAAGGGGCGGCTGGCTTTACCAACCCTATGGGTGTACAAACCAGAGCGTCCAAGAACAGATACCAAAAAACTTAGCTACAACATATTCTCAGATGATACAAGTTGAGGCCGACTGTGCACACAATGATGAGATTGCAATTGTCAACTTGTCTGACTATGTTCTATCTAATGAACAAATAAAAATATTGGGAAAAGGTCTGGGATTTTGTCTCACTAGCCACTGTAATATGACTCAGGTACAGATTGATCTATACAAATTTCTAAGACAATTGAAATTAAAAAAGTACTTTGTAGAAAAAGGGAAAAGCATACATCCAGAAATATTAGACATATCACCCAGCACGTATACCATAAAGGATATTGAGGACATTCAAACCTTAATCTCACTTAGTGACACTGAGACTGTGGCCAATGACACTCAACAAATTCTGAATGATCTAAATGTCACACAGGACTTGTCCCTAAGTAGTGGCTTGAAACCTAAATCTTTATTTACACCAGTATTAGTTGGGGACAATGCTATAGACACGTTCCAGAAATTAGTGGTGGAGGATCTTGACAAACTTGAAAAAAAGATTGTTGAGGGCAAATCACACATCTCATTCAACATCAGCATGAAAGAAAGACTGGCACTCAAAAACTTAACCAACAATCAAGATATAGTAATAAAGGAAGCAGACAAGGGAGGAAATATAGTCATTCTCAATAGATCAGACTACATCAATGAAATTAATCGACAACTAGGGGATAATATATCGTATACAAAACTAAAAGACAATCCCTTATCTAGAATCGTTCAGGAATTAGAGATATTGTTACGTAATTGGGTTGAACAATGTCTAATTTCGGACGCTGAATTCAAATATATCCTGAATGCTTCTCCAAAGGCACCTTGTATATATATACTTCCTAAAATACATAAAAATAGGACAGCACCACCAGGTAGACCTATCATATCGGGATTGGACTCGCCCACCGAAACCCTATCCAAATATATTGACAGTTACTTACAGCCGTTTGTAAAAAACCTTCCTTCTTATTTACAAGACACACGTGATGTTCTGACTAAGTTGGAAGACGTCACCTGGTCTTCAGAAATGATGTGGGTAACTTTGGATGTCAGCTCCCTTTACACTTGCATACCCAAGAATAGAGGCCTGGAAGCAACGTGTCACTTTTTGGCCAATAGATCGGCCTCTTATTTGGAACACACCAACATGTTAGTGGAAATGATTCGGTTTATACTTGATAACAACGTCTTCATTCATGAAGGAAAATGGTACAAACAAGCACAAGGTGTGGCGATGGGCTCACGCTTCTCACCATCTTATGCAAATTTGTACATGGGACTGTTTGAGAAAACACATCTGTGGTTGAATGGCCCTCCCAATCTAACTGAACACATATTTTTCTGGGGAAGGTACATTGATGATGTACTCATGATCTGGACAGGTGATGAGTCACAGTTGGTCGAATTTGTTCTGTATATCAACAACAATGATTTTAACATCAACATGACATATGAATACAGCAGAGATCGAATCAACTTTCTTGACTTAGAAATATTTATAGAGAACAACTGTGTACATACTAATTTACATCGCAAATCGACTGCCTGCAATGCATTGCTACATGCCAGGAGTGCCCATCCTACTACACAGATCAAAGCTATTCCTTTTGAAGAAATGGTTCGGGTGAAGAGAAATTGCAGCAATGACAGACTCTGTGAATTAGAACTAAACAGATTAGTCACCAGATTTACCCATAGAGGCTATTCTAATACTACTTTGAACAGTGCAAGAACCAAACTCAACAAGCTACCTAGATCAGTGCTGTTGAGAAATAGGAAAATAAAGGATGTTAAATCAGAAAAGACAATATCGTTCTGTACCTCGTTCAGCCAAAATAGCCAGGATATATATAGAATCCTGCTTAAACACTGGAATGTTCTTCACACCGATAACACCTTAAAACATATTCTATCTAGGAAGCCCCACATGATTCACAAAAAAGGCATCACAATCAGGGATCTGATATGTAAGAGCTTTCTACCACCTTTTAAGGAGAAATCATCAACTTGGCTACCTGGAAAACCTAAAGGTTTTTTCAATTGTAGCAGAAGTAACATATGTCACCTTGCTCTACACAAGACACATACCTTTAATTTCAACGGTAGTAAATCATACAAGATCCAAGATTTTATAAATTGCAATACAAGATATGTGGTGTATGTCTTGGTATGTGAATGCATGAAGATATATGTAGGGAGTACTATTCGACCTCTCAAGGAGAGGATTCAGGAACATGTACGGGCTTTGAGGAATAATGATACAGCCTCTCCAATAGTACGCCATGTGACTAAGGAACACTCCCTTATGGAGACTCCTGTTTTTAAGTACATGGGCATTAGTCAAACACGAGCACATCCCAGAGGAGGCAATCGGGAGTTAGAACTCAGAAAAAATGAAGTTAGATGGATAATCAGGCTAAAGAGCATACTACTAGGTATGAACGTGGATCATGAAATGTACCATTTCCTATGAAGCTACATGGCCAGAGTAATAACATGTACTTATGTATGCCTCTCATGTTTTCTAACTACATATGTCGTGACTCTTACTCCGTTATGCATATGAACTGTGAAAAACTAATATGTATCTTAATATGGTTAAAATATGGTTTGCATGATTCCACTAACCATTGATACTTCTAATTCACTTCACAATATAGACTAACAGTACTGCAAATAGCCATTATCTACATTGAGAGACATAATGTGACAAGTGCGTCAAAATCCTCGTAGTCGTATAATAATCTAATATTGCCTTTTGGAGTCCCCGTAACCTTTAGGTCGATACTAGACATTTGCGTTTCCCTGTAATGGGCCGTGTGTGCTAACGAAATACTCGTTGCACACTCTAAGATGGCGGCCGCGGGTAGTCCTATTTCAGTTTCTAACTACTACTAAAGACGCAGTCAGGAGACATTCCGGTTCGCGTCACATACACGGAAGGACTTTCGACACAGTCCGAACGGACTACAAACTAGGTAGGAGACGGCATTAAGGGTTCTGTGTGTGAGGACTTATTGCGTGTATGCACTGTATAGCAATTAGCATACACATGTACTTAACAATCTTAAATTGTTTGGATGCCGAGAATTACTTTGGCAGTAGGGTTTTCTGGCTCTTTTCTATTACTTACTATAAGACTTTGCGTGATGAACATCCGTTAAGTTTTCTCTTTGTACAACTTATTACAGGTTACGCAGTGTATAAATCACCCATACCTGTGAACTGCACATTTGGATTTTATTGTATAAACAACTACAGGTTAGTGATACTCTTGGGCTTACTGACTTCGGGACATCTTTGTTGCTATCTTCATTTGACATGGTTTACTGACCTTGTCCTTTTGTAGCTCTACAGTGCTGCTGCATCTAAATTGATTCACCCAATCTGAAACAGGACATTCTATTTACAAAGAATACAGAAAAATAAGGTACAGGATATAAACATCTAAATTTTCATTTTACACCACTCAGCTCTTTATTAGAGCCATTTACTCATGGTCAGAATAGATATTTCCTTTCACTTGAACATATGGTGACAGGATATTGTGTTGCTGATTTACTTGGTGCAACAACTAACATTAACTTGCATGAACATAGCATGCACTTCTTTCTTCCCTCTTTCTACCTGATAATTATTGTCTTCTTTCTGGCATTTCAATTAATACAAAAGCTACTTTTTTAGATATATTGTGTAAGTCTGATACTACTTTGAATACATAGAATTTTGTTGGCATGTTGACTGGTGTTTTGATGTAGATGTCCTTTTCTTATCACACTTTTAGGTGTTTAGATGTGTTCACACGTAGTTGGTGTGTGGTATCACATTGGATTTTAAAAATTCACTTTTTGGTGCAAGATGGTAGATTGGTCATAGTATTTATGGAAAAACAAGTGATATTAAGAAATGATATGATTTGTTTTATCAGCCTTGATAAAGTCCCGCTTGGGACGAAACACGTGTCGGCTGAATTGGATTATGGCTGAATTGGATTGTTGATCTACAAATGTATTTTCTACATCGGTCTGAAATGGATTATTAAATTACATGTCGATCTTCCACATTGGATGACAAGAACTTTCAGTGCAACAAACCAATGAATTGGACATTACTCGGCTACTGATGAACTTATTGCAGCATGAGGCTTGGACATTGCCAAAACACAAAATACGAGGCTGTGACTAAGTCATAGGTCTTGGGACAAATGTGTGGTGTTCTTGCTTATATTTGACTTGGCTTTATTATATATTTCTTGTTGGTCTTTCACAAATCTTTTGTTGTACACATGCACATTTTATAGATATGCTTGGTATTAAAAGTATTGTAACAGTACAGTCTCGGATACATCATACACCATTGTCTTACAGCGTAGGTCTATTTTTCTCTTAAATTACAGTACGACTATTTATCAAATTTCTCAACAGTATTATGGATTCCATGTATTGAACTAGAAATTGTAATCCCTTTTACTTGTTTAGGTGTGCTCCATTCCTAATTTGAGCTATAAGTTGTTGGTACAAGTTCTCTTGTCCCAGAATACATGTTTGACAACAGGCATGTTCAGAATGTATTGAGCACCAATACTACACTCTACACTAATGGGAATGTGAGGCCATATAGCAAGGTTTTCTGTTGTCATGTTAGTTAATTGATTTCTTAAACCGGCCAGCACTTCTCTTATTAGAGGATATAAAAATTATTTACTGAACTATCACTCATAAAATTGAACATACTTAGAAAACATGGACCAGTTCAATGATGACAGAGAACAAATCTTCTCTACAATGTTTTCAGAACAAATGGAGACATTTGCAAACACAGGCACAAGGAGCAATCAGTCAGAGGGAATGAGAAAGAAATACATTAGATTAGAAAAATTGAGAAAACAGGAATTGTCCCGTTGGTGGGACGCCACAGTACTAAAGAAATACATAAACGATAAAAAAGTTCCAAGAGGTCTTAGAATTGTAATATTTCCATCTTTTGATGATCTTTCACCACAACTTCTACAACAATGGGAACAACTCCTATTTGAAACATCTTAGGGCATGATGACTATATTAATTCAACACGCTGAGCAGAAAAGAGAAAATTTATTAAAGGAAATACATGACCTAGAAGTGGAAATAGGGGATTTGAACCTTCCAGAAGTGAAGGACAAAAATGACAGGATACTAAAAGAAGTACTAGAGAGACATCAAACATATATTAAGGACAAAAAGATGACCAAAATAAGGAGAGATGAGAGGGACTACAAGGAAGGACGGATATATACCTTTGCAAAAAGGTTTGATGGCATTTCAATCAAATCGATAGTGAAAGAGACAAACAGGAACGGGCAAACTTCTGAAAGTGAATCTGAAATTTCATTAACATCAGGGGATCAGGAACAAGAAGTACAAAGCGACAGTTCTAACTTATTTTCAGACACAAACTTGAATGCCCCTTCTGGTTTTTTACGAGAGGCCAAGAGATATCGTCTTGGCAACAGGAGGAAGTTTCCCCAAACTGTACTACCAAATGCAAAAGAACACGAAGAGGAAAAAGGAAAAGGGGCGGCTGGCTTTACAAACCCTATGGGTGTACAAACCAGAGCGTCCAAGAACAGATACCAAAAAACTTAGCTACAACATATTCTCAGATGATACAAGTTGAGGCCGACTGTGCACACAATGATGAGATTGCAATTGTCAACTTGTCTGACTATGTTCTATCTAATGAACAAATAAAAATATTGGGAAAAGGTCTGGGATTTTGTCTCACTAGCCACTGTAATATGACTCAGGTACAGATTGATCTATACAAATTTCTAAGACAATTGAAATTTAAAAAGTACTTTGTAGAAAAAGGGAAAAGCATACATCCAGAAATATTAGACATATCACCCAGCACGTATACCATAAAGGATATTGAGGACATTCAAACCTTAATCTCACTTAGTGACACTGAGACTGTGGCCAATGACACTCAACAAATTCTGAATGATCTAAATGTCACACAGGACTTGTTCCTAAGTAGTGGCTTGAAACCTAAATCTTTATTTACACCAGTATTAGTTGGGGACAATGCTATAGACACGTTCCAGAAATTAGTGGTGGAGGATCTTGACAAACTTGAAAAAAAGATTGTTGAGGGCAAATCACACATCTCATTCAACATCAGCATGAAAGAAAGACTGGCACTCAAAAACTTAACCAACAATCAAGATATAGTAATAAAGGAAGCAGACAAGGGAGGAAATATAGTCATTCTCAATAGATCAGACTACATCAATGAAATTAATCGACAACTAGGGGATAATATATCGTATACAAAACTAAAAGACAATCCCTTATCTAGAATCGTTCAGGAATTAGAGATATTGTTACGTAATTGGGTTGAACAATGTCTAATTTCGGACGCTGAATTCAAATATATCCTGAATGCTTCTCCAAAGGCACCTTGTATATATATACTTCCTAAAATACATAAAAATAGGACAGCACCACCAGGTAGACCTATCATATCGGGATTGGACTCGCCCACCGAAACCCTATCCAAATATATTGACAGTTACTTACAGCCGTTTGTAAAAAACCTTCCTTCTTATTTACAAGACACACGTGATGTTCTGACTAAGTTGGAAGACGTCACCTGGTCTTCAGAAATGATGTGGGTAACTTTGGATGTCAGCTCCCTTTACACTTGCATACCCAAGAATAGAGGCCTGGAAGCAACGTGTCACTTTTTGGCCAATAGATCGGCCTCTTATTTGGAACACACCAACATGTTAGTGGAAATGATTCGGTTTATACTTGATAACAACGTCTTCATTCATGAAGGAAAATGGTACAAACAAGCACAAGGTGTGGCGATGGGCTCACGCTTCTCACCATCTTATGCAAATTTGTACATGGGACTGTTTGAGAAAACACATCTGTGGTTGAATGGCCCTCCCAATCTAACTGAACACATATTTTTCTGGGGAAGGTACATTGATGATGTACTCATGATCTGGACAGGTGATGAGTCACAGTTGGTCGAATTTGTTCTGTATATCAACAACAATGATTTTAACATCAACATGACATACTGTATGAATACAGCAGAGATCGAATCAACTTTCTTGACTTAGAAATATTTATAGAGAACAACTGTGTACATACTAATTTACATCGCAAATCGACTGCCTGCAATGCATTGCTACATGCCAGGAGTGCCCATCCTACTACACAGATCAAAGCTATTCCTTTTGGAGAAATGGTTCGGGTGAAGAGAAATTGCAGCAATGACAGACTCTGTGAATTAGAACTAAACAGATTAGTCACCAGATTTACCCATAGAGGCTATTCTAATACTACTTTGAACAGTGCAAGAACCAAACTCAACAAGCTACCTAGATCAGTGCTGTTGAGAAATAGGAAAATAAAGGATGTTAAATCAGAAAAGACAATATCGTTCTGTACCTCGTTCAGCCAAAATAGCCAGGATATATATAGAATCCTGCTTAAACACTGGAATGTTCTTCACACCGATAACACCTTAAAACATATTCTATCTAGGAAGCCCCACATGATTCACAAAAAAGGCATCACAATCAGGGATCTGATATGTAAGAGCTTTCTACCACCTTTTAAGGAGAAATCATCAACTTGGCTACCTGGAAAACCTAAAGGTTTTTTCAATTGTAGCAGATGTAACATATGTCACCTTGCTCTACACAAGACACATACCTTTAATTTCAACGGTAGTAAATCATACAAGATCCAAGATTTTATAAATTGCAATACAAGATATGTGGTGTATGTCTTGGTATGTGAATGCATGAAGATATATGTAGGGAGTACTATTCGACCTCTCAAGGAGAGGATTCAGGAACATGTACGGGCTTTGAGGAATAATGATACAGCCTCTTCAATAGTACGCCATGTGACTAAGGAACACTCCCTTATGGAGACTCCTGTTTTTAAGTACATGGGCATTAGTCAAACACGAGCACATCCCAGAGGAGGCAATCGGGAGTTAGAACTCAGAAAAAATGAAGTTAGATGGATAATCAGGCTAAAGAGCATACTACTAGGTATGAACGTGGATCATGAAATGTACCATTTCCTATGAAGCTACATGGCCAGAGTAATAACATGTACTTATGTATGCCTCTCATGTTTTCTAACTACATATGTCGTGACTCTTACTCCGTTATGCATATGAACTGTGAAAAACTAATATGTATCTTAATATGGTTAAAATATGGTTTGCATGACACTCTATAATCTCCACTAACAATTGATACTTCTAATTCACTTCACAATATAGACTAACAGTACTGCAAATAGCCATTATCTACATTGAGAGACATAATGTGACAAGTGCGTCAAAATCCTCGTAGTCGTATAATAATCTAATATTGCCTTTTGGAGTCCCCGTAACCTTTAGGTCGATACTAGACATTTGCGTTTCCCTGTAATGGGCCGTGTGTGCTAACGAAATACTCGTTGCACACTCTAAGATGGCGGCCGCGGGTAGTCCTATTTCAGTTTCTAACTACTACCAAAGACGCAGTCAGGAGACATTCCGGTTCGCGTCACATACACGGAAGGACTTTCGACACAGTCCAAACGGACTACAAACTAGGTAGGAGACGGCATTAAGGGTTCTGTGTGTGAGGACTTATTGCGTGTATGCACTGTATAGCAATTAGCATACACATGTACTTAACAATCTTAAATTGTTTGGATGCCGAGAATTACTTTGGCAGTAGGGTTTTCTGGCTCTTTTCTATTACTTGCTATAAGACTTTGCGTGATGAACATCCGTTAAGTTTTCTGTTTGTACAACTTATTACAGGTTACGCAGTGTATAAATCACCCATACCTGTGAACTGCACATTTGGATTTTATTGTATAAACAACTACAGGTTAGTGATACTCTTGGGCTTACTGACTTCGGGACATCTTTGTTGCTATCTTCATTTGACATGGTTTACTGACCTTGTCCTTTTGTAGCTCTACAGTGCTGCTGCATCTAAATTGATTCACCCAATCTGAAACAGGACATTCTATTTACAAAGAATACAGAAAAATAAGGTACAGGATATAAACATCTAAATTTTCATTTTACACCACTCAGCTCTTTATTAGAGCCATTTACTCATGGTCAGAATAGATATTTCCTTTCACTTGAACATATGTTGACAGGATATCGTGTTGCTGATTTACTTGGTGCAACAACTAACATTAACTTGCATGAACATAGCATGCACTTCTTTCTTCCCTCTTTCTACCTGATAATTATTGTCTTCTTTCTTGCATTTCAATTAATACAAAAGCTACTTTTTTAGATATATTGTGTAAGTCTGATACTACTTTGAATACATAGAATTTTGTTGGCATGTTGACTGGTGTTTTGATGTAGATGTCCTTTTCTTATCACACTTTTAGGTGTTTAGATGTGTTCACACGTAGTTGGTGTGTGGTATCACATTGGATTTTAAAAATTCACTTTTTGGTGCAAGATGGTAGATTGGTCATAGTATTTATGGAAAAACAAGTGATATTAAGAAATGATATGATTTGTTTTATCAGCCTTGATAAAGTCCCGCTTGGGACGAAACACGTGTCGGCTGAATTGGATTATGGCTGAATTGGATTGTTGATCTACAAATGTATTTTCTACATCGGTCTGAAATGGATTATTAAATTACATGTCGATCTTCCACATTGGATGACAAGAACTTTCAGTGCAACAAACCAATGAATTGGACATTACTCGGCTACTGATGAACTTATTGCAGCATGAGGCTTGGACATTGCCAAAACACAAAATACGAGGCTGTGACTAAGTCATAGGTCTTGGGACAAATGTGTGGTGTTCTTGCTTATATTTGACTTGGCTTTATTATATATTTCTTGTTGGTCTTTCACAAATCTTTTGTTGTACACATGCACATTTTATAGATATGCTTGGTATTAAAAGTATTGTAACAGTACAGTCTCGGATACATCATACACCATTGTCTTACAGCGTAGGTCTATTTTTCTCTTAAAATACAGTACGACTATTTATCAAATTTCTCAACAGTATTATGGATTCCATGTATTGAACTAGAAATTGTAATCCCTTTTACTTGTTTAGGTGTGCTCCATTCCTAATTTGAGCTATAAGTTGTTGGTACAAGTTCTCTTGTCCCAGAATACATGTTTGACAACAGGCATGTTCAGAATGTATTGAGCACCAATACTACACTCTACACTAATGGGAATGTGAGGCCATATAGCAAGGTTTTCTGTTGTCATGTTAGTTAATTGATTCATTAATACATTACATAAGTCTTAAGGTATAGGATGTCCAGGGTACTTTCATATGAACGTGTTAACTACACTTTCATTTTTAACTCTGCATGGAACTATCATCTCAC
Source organism: Pleurodeles waltl (assembly GCF_031143425.1). Classification (NCBI taxonomy): domain Eukaryota; kingdom Metazoa; phylum Chordata; class Amphibia; order Caudata; family Salamandridae; genus Pleurodeles; species Pleurodeles waltl. The sequence continues at coordinate 1,285,780,845 of NC_090440.1, forward strand.
CCCCAGTGAAGACACAAGGACACCTGTATCACAAGTCACAATGCTAGGGAGGGCACACTGTACTGAAAATCCCAAAACATACTGCTGACAAACGGTTAGCTAACAAACACTTGCTCAGCCAAGGAAAAAACTCAATGCAAAAGTTTTAGCCTACAAGTATAGGTTGTCACATTAGTACACAAAAGAGTCACAGACAACACAAGACAACTACTGCCATCAAAGGTCTGTACAAGAGTGCCTCCTACATCTACATGATCCCATTCTGTGTTTTTCTTTCACCTGATCAGGGGTATGGCATCCAGCCTTGGCTAATGACACCATTTGGGAACCCGACTACTGCTGCAGAGCGGGCATACAACGACACCCATAAGAGGACACGCAGCATTGTTGAGCGGACCTTTGGGATCCTCAAGTCAAGGTTCCGCTGCCTTGACATCACTGGCGGTAGCCTACTATATTCCCCAGAGATGGTCTGTAGGATCATAGGGCCAGATGTAGGTAAGTATGGTTTTGCGAGTTGCAATTTGCGAGTCATAGAGACTCGCAAATTGCAACTCGCAAAACCACATGCAGAAAGGTGTCTCAGACACCTTCTGCGAGTCGGTATGGGGTCGCAATGACCCACCTCATTAATATTAATGAGGTGGGTCGCAAATTGCGGCCCCATACCGACTATGGGCACTCGCAAACATGGAGGCCTGCTGTCGTCAGCAGACCTCCATGTTTGCGACTGCTTTTCAATAAAGCAGGTTTTTTTTTTCAAAGTGCAACCCGTTTTCCTTAAAGGAAAACGAGCTGCACTTTGAAAAATAAACCGAAACCTTTTGTTTCGGTATTTTTCAGGGCAGGTAGTGGTCCATTGGACCACTGCCTGCTCTGAAAAATTATTTTTGTGATCATTCACAAAGGGGAAGGGGTCCCATGGGGACCCCTTCCCGTTTGCGAATGAGTTACCATCCACTTCAAGTGGATGGTAACTGCGAGTTGATTTGTGACCGCTTTTGCAGTCACAAATCAACTTACATCGCGGTGCGAGTTGCAAATAGGAAGGGAACACCCCTTCCTATTTGCAAGTCGGAAACACATTTTGCGAGTCGATTCCGACTCGCAAAATGTGTTTCTGCATCGCGCACAGGCATTAGCGCCTCGCAAACGGCGTTTTTCGCCGTTTGCGAGGCGCTAATGCCTTGCTACATCTGGCCCATACTCACTTGTGCCATATTGCACAATATTTGTGTAAAAAGGAACATTCCCCTCCTCGAACCAGACCCAGACATGCCTGAAGACGACGAAGAGGAGGATGCTGGCCTGCAACAGGAGGGGGAACAACCAAACACGGCTGCTGGAGTGCGTAGGCGCCAACAGATTGTAAATAATTTCTTTTCATAATTTCTTATATCACCACTTATTGCACAATTGTAAATAAACACAGATAACAAACACCACATCATGGTTTGACCTATTCATTTCTGCCCACCTTTAGTTTGAAATTGCTGAAGAAGAATGTCGTCTCATTGAGCAATAATGACATAACACTCATCACACAAAAAATATACACCACAAATGTCTGCACAGAGGCTATGATGTTTCATGATACATTACCATCCACAGAGGCCAACAGGAGTACAAATGTGGCAATGACACATGCCTGATCCAGACACCTGAGACATTCTCTCACTCAGCACAAAAATGTAGCTCATTTGAAAGTCTCATTACACGTGTTCAGTGACAGGGTGGGACCATCCATGTGTACGTGACCATGTCCTCAATGGCTTCTCTCAATTTTTGCTACAAACAATGCCCAATTGGAACAAGATTAGCTGCCACTAACTCATGAGGAGACCTTGAAGTTACAGTGACAACATACACCCAGACAGTTGATAGTGGATCTACATTGGACCACACATATAAACATATGCCATCCAATCAACCAAATATTTGCAAGCAGCCGATCACAGTAGTGTCCCAGTTCGAACCTAGCAGGAAGAATGAAACATGCCACTAAACCAGGCAATGCATAAAGGGCCACATACATCAACAACCTATTTGTCATCAGCACATGAGGAACGCCGAGATTTAGCAAAAAATTTCAGTGCAAAATGGTATTTCAGATTGCTCCAAATAATCAATAGGGCAAACGTCAAATGGGCAAATGGGATTATTGAATGGCTAACAGTGAATCATACCCTATGGCCTTCCATGAGCCTGCTGCTGCAGGTTTAGCATAACAGAATAAATGAAAGCCGTGGATAAATTAGCAAATCTGGAAGGGCAAACCCTAGGGTGCTGGGGGCCTAAGTCCACCTCTACCGCCCCCCAAATATACAAGAATTATGTACATGTGAAGTAAACACATGCATAAGGCGCATGTGTAGCCTACATGTCAAATGTAAAACACATATAAGATACTCAAAATCATTATTAGGACATGGTTAGCCCCATAAAAAGTGTAAGTGACAATTGCACTACCTGTTTGGACTATAGATAAATGGATTACCGTGATAAATGTGGACACATTTTTGCTAAGGAATACATCCTGGTATCCCATTCATCATTTGAAATTAGCCATCAGCAATTACCCAAAATATGTGTACAAATATGGGTAATAACCATTTTGAGCAATCATTAATATTACACTGTGAATGCCTTCTATACATCCAATAAGGGACATGTGTCATAGCTAACCACAAATGTGTATCACTTAGCACCGTTTGGTCATGACAAAATTCCTTTCACAATTCGAAAAAATTAAGACATTTTTGTAAAAATGCGTCATATTTCCACGCATACAGCATGGGCGTCATAATTTTTTTACGTACAGGAGTGCACAGAATGCAGAGTCAAAAAATATCATATTAAAAATAATAGATTAATAAGCTGCATTACATGGCCACCATATTTTCTATGATGCGTCATATTTCCACGCATACAGCATGGGCGTCATAATTTTGTTGACGAACAGGAGTGCACAGAATGCAGAGTCAAAAAATATCATATTAAAAATAATAGATTAATAAGCTGCATTACATGGCCACCATATTTTCTATGATGCGTCATATTTCGACGCATACAGCATGGGCGTCATAATCTTTTGACGTACAGGAGTGCACAGAATGCAGAGTCAAAAAGTATCCTATTAAAAATAATAGATTAATAAGCTGCATTACATGGCCACCATATTTTCTATGATGCATCATATTTCCACGCATACAGCATGGGCGTCATAATATTTTGACGTACAGGAGTGCACAGAATGCAGAGTCAAAAAATATCCTATTAAAAATAATAGATTAATAAGCTGCATTACATGGCCACCATATTTTCTATGATGCGTCATATTTCCACGCATACAGCATGGGCGTCATAATTGTTTGATGTACAGGAGTGCACAGAATGCAGAGTCAAAAATAATTTTCATATTTGGTTCTCATATTTGCCAGCGAATTCCATTTCAACTCTAGAACTGTAAACTCAGCCTCACACAAATGTAAGGGAACAATGTAGAAATTATTTTTGACTCTGCATTATGTGCACTGTTATGCGTCAAAAAATATGACGCACAATCTGTATGCGTGAAAATATGACGCATAACGGAAAAATAAAAACGGCGGCCATTTTATGCAGGATGTGATGTAATAGGATATCCTGTTTACAGAATCTGTACTGTGAGTGTACTTTCACTTTCACTTTGCAGTCTCAGATTATTCTAGACTGTGTAGCTGTGTGAAAAGTGTTGTCCTGTGTTTTAGTGCTTTTGTGTCCAGTGTACCTTCTCTATCGTGCTTTTGTGATCATTGTCTTGTTGTCTAATATTGTCTGAGTCTGTTTTGTATACTTTTGTCAAATCCAGTGTTTCTTTTTTTTGTCTGTGGGAGTCTGTTCTGGGTAGTTTAAATTTGGGGTTAGTTGGGCTATATTTCTTAAGTTTTCTTTTTCCTTCACTACTCTACCTTTCCCCATTTCCCCCTTTTCCTTTTTGTTCTAAATTTTTCACCTTTGTAATTGTAAAGATGTCAGGTAGGCCACAGCTTGCCAGGATGGGTGAGGAGGAATTGGGGGGATTTATTTGGCTTGTTTGCCATTTCCTCCCACTCATGCTGGAGGCTGGGGGCCGTGTGATACAGGGGTATCACACGGAGGCACGTAAAGTCCGGTGGGGGAAGGTGCGCCATCAGTTGGTCCGGGTCTACGGTAGCATGAGGAATGACCATCAACTCAAGCACCGCTGGGCTGATCTGATATCCAGGGAGCAGGATCTGCTGGACCACCTGGGAATCAGGATTGGTGGCCATGTTGGTGAGTACAAATCAATTACATGTGAATAATTGAAAGCTGTGTGGGGACATGTGATGATTGTTACCCAATCTGCTAGATAAGTAGCTGACTGTGTGTAATGCTAGGGAAACCTACTGGGTAATTGTTGCACAATGTGTAGGAAGACAAATGCTAGCAGTCAGATAGCTCATGCTTTCAACACATACCGGATGCCTGTAGCTGTATGTAATGTAGTGTTGCCTTTGTGTCAGACAAGCGACACGTTAATGCCTCTATTTGAACTCTACAGGTCATAATTGCCAGTGAAAAAGGGATGTTGAAACATCATACCTACATATGTAGACGCCATAGCTAGACAGAAATTTGTAAAACCATTATGAGGCTATTAATGAGTGGTGCCTTCACGTCAATTGAAGTTAGCTATGTTGTCCACACATATGTCACATGTGTGTCTGGTTGGTGTGTGTTGAAAATGACCACATAGCCTGTTTGAGTTTGAGGGGTCATGCAGTCCTCAAGTAACCAGCTTTTGGATGTCTCTCTGGGATGCACATGATGAGATGAATGCACCCCGATATTGTTGGGGCATACTACTGGAGGTGTATCTTTGACACCACATGACTGTCCTGGCCACTGCATGTGTGTAGTATGGTGTGTATCTGTAGCAGGAGACTCATCCAATGTAAATGTTGATTAAGAAATCTGCCATGCAGTATGAGCATGTGTCAAAGTGTTTCATTACGCATGTCATATTCTCACATTGTCATTGTAACTGCAATTGTTTGTCAGTGCACGGAGTCTGAGTATATTCTTCCTTCCATGCTTTACAGGTGGACCTGCACCGTACACCGTGGGAGAGGTGGCTCATTTTGAGGACCCCAACACCTACAGTGAGTGTGGCATGAGTGCTATTTTTATTGTTTGCTAGTGATGCATGATGGACTACTGTGTGTTCAACAGAATTCAAGGTTTGATGCGCTGCCCGTTCATTGGTATTGTTGCATTAGTGGGATTTCAAATATCACTTCAGTTTCTGTAGACAAATGCTTATCCATCTCTCAGATTTAGGGGCTGTAGGTCATTCCAGTCGGCCCCGCTATGGGGAGTGGGATGAGTCATGTGAAATACACTGGTTAATGTAAGAATTGCTCTGGGACTTGGCTTGGACTGAGTCTGCATTTCAGACTGACATTCTCCCAGATAGCTTCTGCAAAAGGCTTGTCTTAAATATGCAGCTTCCTAGTTGAGGATGGACTGAGTACACTGTAGGTTGGATCTTCCGGGGGCATGTACTTCCACAAGTTGAACTAGAAGTGTGTGGGACAAGAGTGCAATGGCGTAGGTGTTCATTCTACTCATGATCATGGGTGTTCTTGCTCCTCTGTGTGTGTGTTTAAATATGCCTCACTGGTAGTATGTGATGTTGGCCTAAGTCAGTGCATTTTGACATGTGTGGACCTTGGATAGGACAATGTTTGGCTGACTCCAAATTGTTGCTAGCCCTTCATTGGTGTTGTGTGTGGAGGCAAATACTTGTTGACCTTTCTATACACTCCTGGGTGTGCATTGAATCTGGGATTGTTGGTTGTTCTTCCCACCCCACCCTCAAAGACTGCCATGTGATTGGGAATAGGGTACCTAGGACTGTAGCAACCAGTATGTTACACATACTTGTGACCTTTTGCAACTTTGTTTAGAACCTAGTGTACACATTCGGTTATGGCACATGAGTTCAATATTTGCAAACAACAATTTACAAATGGCATTGAGTGAGGGTTGTGATAGTTATCACATAGAGTGACATATGTAGTGAAGTCAGTATGCGGAAGAGGTTCAGCCATAATGTCAGCTGCATTAGCCATTATTTGGATGAGAAGTTTAGGCAGATGTCACCCATCATGTAGAGACATGGATATGCTAGGTGTGAGATGGCCTTTTGTATGCAGGCTTCACATGTACTCCCTCTGAGACTTTCAATGAACTATGTTGTGACAATCACTGTAACAAATACAGTACAAGTAATGTGCAATTGACCCATTGTGCTATTCCACCCAATGCATTTCCTATGGTAAATAGTTGCCATATCTCTTCACAGCTGCAAACATGAGTGCCGCAGAGAGACACCAGTTTGAACGGCGTGCAATGCGATACCGGCACATCCTGCAGGTGCAGTCGGGGTTCAGGAGGATGGCCCGCAAATACCAAGCCGATCGGGCCTCCGGGGCATGGTGGGCCTCACCACAGGGTGGCCCTACATTGCCCACAACAGCCACCACCACCACATCCACCAGGTCTCCCCAAGTGGCCCCAGCAACGGCGGGGACAGTTGACCCTGCCTCGTCAGCAAGACCTGGACCCAGCCATTTCCAACACGCAGGACAGTCCAGTGGGCATACAACTACTGCCACACGTCCACCTCGGCCAGACTGCAGCAGCCCCTCCTGTAGACCCAGCGGCATTCCTGGCAATAAGCCATAAAAGGACAAAGTTATTTCAAAGGTGGACAAGCTAAGCCAGGATGTGGCATATATTACGAAAAGGGTTCGGTCCATCAGGCTGACCCTACGGAGGGCCAACCTCTAGGACTTTTTGCATGTTTTACATTTACCCCTCCCCTCTCTCCTCTTTCCTTTTTGTACTGATAGTTTGGTTTTGGGGATTAGTGTTAGGTTAGTGTAGGTTGTTAGCTTAGTTAGTGTTAGGGAGGAGGGTGGGGGGTCCTTATTCTTTCTATTTTTCTGTTTTGTGTGGGTGGGTGGGGGTCAATGTTGGGATTCCTGTTTGTTATAAAAAAAAAATATATATATAAAAAATAAAAAAATAAAACACCAAAAAAATATATGATTGTTTAGGATAGTATAGTATGTGTGTAGGTTAGTATGTGTTGTCCTGCATGTGTCCTGTCTCATAATGGTGGGTGGGGGGTTGATGTTTAGATCGATTCGTTATATGTGTAGAGTAAGTTTAGCTTAGGTTAGTTAGGGACAGTTGTGGGTTAGGAGTAGTCAGGTTAGATTAGTGTAGGTATGACTTTTCCCTTAGTTGCCTCTGGTGTGAATACATAGGAATAAACATATAGTTAACCCTTTGCATTATGCGTTAACTGCTACTTTATCATGGCCTTGACATCAGTGTAGGTGAATGTTTTTCTATGACATTTGTGTCCTATGCTACCCACCACAGAAAATGGAGGTTTAACATGGCAGATACCCCTGTGCTAACTTGGTAAGTATCCACCATTTGGGAGACCCACCATTGGTAGTTTACATCGATCACCAAGGATTTGTGTTGATGAGTAGGTATTCTACATCACAAAGTGTGCTTCCAGACTTGGTATTGTGGGTAATTTATTAGGTCGGACTGCAGTGTGATGTTCAGGGAGATCTTTGTAGATGAGGTGTTGTTAACACTCTTGTCTTGTTGCCTTCATTGCTGACATAGATCATGTGTGTAATAATTCAGCATGACTTCCCTTCATGGAAGTATACTCAGAAAGGGTGATTGATGCAATGTTTATTTGTGTTTGCTTAGATTATGCTGCATAATTTCATGTTTTAGTATTGCATGGTGCCTACATTTATCAGCCACCATTAGTTGACTTGAATTGCTATAGATGGAGCATTATTCTGTCCAACACAGCATGATTGTGTGTGGTTTGTCCCTTCATCAGTTATTCTCCTCAGGATGGTAAGGCTATGATGCAATCCTGGCCACTGCACAGATGTATCAGACTACATGATGTCAGGACAGTTGTATTGACAAGCTACATGGTTGTCACATAGGCACTTTAGAGTTATCTACTGCACAGTTGATGTGTCAAATAACACAGAGACATATTAGGTGTGCAAGTGCTATTTATTGATAGGTGATGTAGTGCAAAATGTCCATTGTCCATGTTTGCTGAGTCCGTTCTGGTGCATTCTTACATGGTGATCCTACAGAAGGGGTGTGGATGATGTTCCTGACATGCTGGGGTGATGTCACAGACAGTGCAGAGGGACAGGATTTGCCGAATAGTAGGAGAGAGACATTCACTGGCAATGGTGACAAGTCATACAGTGGTTAGCAGAACAGTCATTGAGTGTAGTTGTAGTGAGACTGGCATTTGACAAAACGTAGGACCTTGGTCAAAGTAGGCCATGGTGCAGGGACTAGTGCTTCCGGGTACTCTTCCGTGAGAATGTGATCTGTTCCATGTCTTCTTCTTCTGATGTGTGTGTTGCCTGGTTTGTCCTTGTTGTTGTTGGTTGTGAAGGGGCAACACACACCTCAGTGTTAGAAGATGTGGAGTCAGACATCCCGGGGGCTGCTCCCTGTGAAGTTCTTAAGGGCAGTACTGCTGCAAGGAGGGCCTGCTGTTTTTTGAGAATAGCAGCCACATCACGATGGTAGGCAGCCAGGTCGGCCCTGAGGGGTTCAATGTTACATTCGTGCACGCGTTGACTGGATTGCAGTTGTAGGTGTTGTGTCAACTGTATTACAGCTGTGCTGATTTCCTTCTGTGTTTTCGCAAGTTCCTGCAAGAGAGATGTTAGGGCTTGCATAGCAGCTGCCTGATCTGCAAATGACGTCATGCACGAACGCACCCCCTCAAGGCTGGCTGCCATATTTTGCATCCCCACCCGCACCTCCTTGGCCAGCTCCCGCTGTACACCAACTACAGTTCTTTCAAAGCTGATGCCAGTGTCGTCAGAGTCCTCAGCTGTGTTGGAGCTGGCAGGTCTTACAATTGGGGTGGTGGGTGGGTCTTCTGTGATGGATGCTTGTTCTGTGCTCCTCCTTGTGACTGAAGGTGGGGTCTGGAGGGTTTCAAGGACCTTTTGGATGGTCTCCTGGGAAATGTTTATGGGCTCGTCATCCATGTCATCAGGGAAATCAGGGACAGGCATATCAGCAGGAGATCCATGTTCCTCTGCAATGAAACAGGGTACAATTAGTGTGTCTGTGTTGTGACATTTTTGCCGTAACATGCAAGCCTTTTGATGACTTTACTTTGGGCTCTGGTTTGGTATTGGTATCTGCTGTCCTTCATATGGGCATTGTTATAGGCCTATGGCCCACCTGTGTGTCACATGTATGATATAGAGTTATCAGACTTGTCTGCCTAATCGCCTCTAGGTGTTGCTTTGTACCAATTAGGGAATAGCCATCTTTTTGTCCTACTCGTCCCTCCGTGTATATCTATTCTTATGGTGAGACCTTTCACTGGCTGTGGGTGTTGTGATTGCCCTGGCAGCACACTTGCCTCTCAGGACCTGCCCCAAAATCTTTTTATTCACATTGACCTAATTGTAATTGTTATGTGGCATATCCTATGCATGGCAATGTTACGATGTGATATGGATGTAGACATTGTTGATGTTTCCAGCTGATGTTGGGTAATGTGTGTTTAATTGGATTGCCCTGTTTATCGTATCAGTGTCCTATTTGTTTCTCAGACTGTGCAGGTGTGTTTCAGTGACCAGTTGCATGTGTCCCCTCCTCAATGTTGTTGTCTGAGCAGTATGACATTAGTGATGTTGCCTTGTTAGCCAGGCACGTGAGGGACCCTGACGTATGCAGCATGTGTGTGTCCTTAGTGCTGTGTGGCTCCTATTGCTGTTTACTTTGGCTGATGTATGTGTCAACTATGGGCATTGGCATTTGAGTGTACTGGTGCCTTTGTCTTATTTCTGGAAATAGTTGCAGATGTCATCCTCACCCCCTAATTTAGGTATGTATGTTCCATGGGGAGGTTCCTGCCATTAGCTACTATAGCTGCACAGAGATCAGAGGTGTTAGTGTCAACTGTTTTCGCAGTTACATTGCAGTTGTTGTTTTGGCTACTGGATTACTGATAGGGACCTAGTTGATGTAGGACACATTTTGACTGATGAGTGCCTGGGTGTAAGTTTGACGTAGTGGCCTTCCCACCTGTCGCGGCTTTCCCTTAGCTCCATTGTTGTCATGACAGGATGCCCCCATGGGACTGTTGTTGGTGCTGTGTTTTGTCGTGCCCCAGCTTCTGTCTGTGCTGGGCATGCCCCCCTGCCGTGCCCCTTTACCCATGCCACTTCATATATATGCTGACTTACATGCATTGTGTAGTAGGTATTTCCCACCCCGGTTGTAGTTATCATTATTGCATTATAATTCCCCATGCGACTTACCCTGCATGTGCGTTGTCTCGTGGTAGTCTGCGCTGTCCTGTCCTTGAATCCCTGTGACGATCTCCTCAGGGATGACGGCTGCGACCATCTCCTCCATGTGGTCCAGGGCCTCCTGGTGTGCTGGACTCCCACCTCCAGTCTGCAGTGCTGCCTTCCTGTTCCTGGCCATTTTTTCCTTTGTCCTACGTTTGCAGTCATGCCAGCGTTTCTTACACTCGGTGACTGTTCTGCGTTCTTCAGCCACACTGTTGATCTTGTCCACAATTTGTTGCCATATGGCCTCTCTCCTGCTGATTGGCAACTTAGAGGTGATGAACAGTTGGTGCTGGTGTTCCGTCACCTCTTTAACCAGGATTTCCTGCTCCTCTGCACTGAAGCAACACTTTCTTTTTTTTCTATATATGTCTTGGTACTTGTATGGATCATCCTGGCTGGTTCCTGGTCTGCTGTCATCTTCCTTCGGTCTGTTGTGGCATCTGGGATCCATTTTGGCTCTCCTCTGCTGAAAGGGCAGTGTTCGCGGGTAAATTTGACGCTATTGCGTCAAAACAAATGGCGCTTTCCGGGTTGCGCTGTCATAAATCGACCCACAGTCATTTGCGTCGCGTTAACGCCGGTTTCCTTTACGACTTGACGCCGCTGTGTGCGTCGCGAAATAATGACTCACACCTGTTGTTTGCGCCGCCGTGCGTGAAAGTATAAATTTGACGCCTGCACGGCGCATCAAAATGGCGTTAGCATTGCTACTACAGCCTTCTGAGGTTTTGCAGTCAGCCCAAGCTGCTGCCACATCACAGACAGGTTTCTGCCCTCCTGTTGCTTGAGCAGCTCAAGCCCAGGAAGGCAGATCAAAGGATTTTCTTCGGGGGAGCGGTGTTACACCCTCTCCCTTAGGAAATAGGTGTTACAGGATTGGGAGGGATAGCCTCCCAAAACCACTGGTAATGCTTTGAAGAGCACATTTGGTGTCCTTCTTGCATAAACCAGCCTACACCAGTTCAGGGACCCTCAGTCCCTGCTCTGATGTGAAACTGGACAAAGGAAAGGGGAGTGACAACTCCCCTGTACATCACCACCCCAGGAGTGGTGCTCAGAGCTCTTCCGGAGGGTCCCTGGGTTTTGCCATCTTGGATTCAAGGTTGGCAAGACACTCATGGAGCTTCTGAGTGGCCAGTGCAGGCAGGTGACATCAGAGCCCCCTCCTGATAGGTGGTCACCCAGCTAGGTGACCAATCCCCCTTTAAGGGCTATTTACGGTCTCTGTCTTGGGTGGTTCCTCAGATTCGGCTTGCAAGACTCCAGCAGGATTCCTCTGCAACCTCCACTTCAACTTCTGACTAAAGAAACTGCATCTGGACGCTCCAGGACCTGACAAGCTGCAAAAAAGAAGCAATACACTGTCTGCAACATTGTATCCACGGCTCCCTCCAGCAACTGCAACATTTCCGCGGTCGTACATCCTCTGAGGACAGCCCGTCTTTAGCCTGCACAAGAAAGAAGAAGGAATCTCGCTTGGAGTGAAGGAGTCACTCCCCTGCAGCTGCAGGCACCAACTGCAATGACAACTGGCTGCGTGGATCCCCTCTTCTGCTGAGCTGGGTGGATCTTGCAACATGGGTGGTGGACTCAAGTGGTCCTGATGGTCCTCTCTTCCAGCTGTCCAACTTGGCTGGAGGTAAGCCTTTACCTGCCCATGCAGAACAGTACCCCCATGCACTGCATCATTTGCAGCTGCCAAGGCTTGTTGGCATCTTTTTCAAGGGATCTTCAGGCATCTTGAAGCTCCAGCCCCCAGCGCTCCATCCTGTAACGCACAGCTCCCGGACTGGTTCTCTGGCGGTGTGGGACTCATTCCTCGACTTCTGTGTCCTTGTCCTGTGGGACTCCTGTGGGTGCTGCCTGTGCTTCTGTGGGCTCTATGTGTTGCTAAGTACCCCCTCAAACTCCCCCTTCTGGGTAGAGTCCACCTGGTCCTTCCTGGTTCCCGGAAGCACCACTTTTTGCGTGTGCCAAGGCTTGATTGTGGAATCTGAAAACCCAATCCTGACTGCAATCTTCCTTCCGGTATGGGACATCACCTGCATCATCCAGGAACTCAACTCCGTCTTCTTGGGTGCAGTGCTGACTCTCCTTCCTCACCATCGACTCATCTCTTGTACCTTCAGTCTGGTGAGTAGGGGCTCCTGCCCTTCCTGGATTCTGTGTCTGCTGTGCTTGCTGGACCTGGTCCCCTTCTTCCACAGGTCCTCCTGTTCAGGAATCCACTGTTGGTGTCATTCAGTCTCTTCTGGGCTTTGTATTATTCTTCTTTTCTTCCAAATGGGTATTATGGGGAATTTACTCCTGCTTTCAGGGTCGCTGGGAGGTGTTGTGGTACTTACCATTGGGCTTTCATAGTACTCCCAGCTCCCCTCTACATACTCCACTTCTCCCCTTACCTAGGCGGGGGACTGACTCTCGCATTCCATTTTTTTTTAGTATATGGTTTGTGCTCCCCGTAGTGCCATTGTTCCCTACTGTGATTTTCACTATATTGCACAGTTTTCTAACTGTTTTATGCCTATTTCTGCATACTAGTGTATATACCTTGTGTATTCCTTATTTCCTAAGGGAGCCTAGCCTGTATGTTATTGTTGGTATTTGTGTCACCAAAATAAAGTACCTTTATTTTTGTAATACTGAGGTGGTCATTATGAACATGGCGGGAAACATGGCTGACCGCTGTGCCCACGGTGAACAGAAGACCGCCAGTGGCGGTGAACAGCACACCGGCATATAATGATGCCAAAAACAGAAACCTCAAAAAATCTGCTACCTCCAGCCACCGCAAAGGCCCTTGATGGCGGAAAGGCTGCACACCCCACCCCGCCACCGCCAAGCAGACAAATCCCCCGCCCTCCATAAAATGATGCACAAATCACTGCGGCGGTTAGTGGATGGTAAACGACCACTGGTGGTATGGACAGCCACGGCCAGCAAGTGGACCCAACAGCAAGAAATGCACACATTGGCAAGTTTGAAACCCACACACCTGACACACATTAACAACACTATAAAACACACATAAACACACACCGCAATCCTTTGCATCGCCAATAGGACAACTGAGATTGAAAACATAACATGCATACACTGAACGCAACATCACACAAGTCACACACCCAACCACACAACAGCACCCTCACCAGAAATCCTACGACACACCACCCACAACACACACCATGGCACCCCCTAAGCACCCCAGCTTTACAGATAGGGAGCTATGAACAATGGTGGATGAAATACTGAAGGTCGAGCCACAAATCTTCGGGGCACAGGTCCAGCACACACCCATTGCCAGGAAGATGGATTTATGGCAGACTATAGTAAACAAGGTCAAGGCAATGGGAAATAATCAACGCACAAGGGACGACATCCGCAAGAGATGGAACGACCTGCAGAGGAAGGTAAGGTCTATGGCATCCAGGCACAACATTGCAGTCCACAAGACTGGTGGACCCCCACCTACACCCCCGAGTACACCGAATGGGAGAAGGTACGGCCTATCCTGTACCCTGAGGGCCTCACTGGACTCACTGGAGGGCTGAACTCAGGAAAGTCATCTACAAATACTTCATATCCACCACACCTGTAATGCATGTACCACCTCATCCCTCCAACTACCACCAGGACCACTACCCCACCCAGGCCACAATCACTACATCCAGTCACCCTGCATGCCCACAAACCCACTAACATACCTCTGCAAAGAATCACAATAGCACTACTGCACCCACAATGCACCCCCACATCCCATGCAAAATGTTAGGACAACCCTACAATAGGTCCCTGCATGGCCCGACAGAGGAATAAACAGCACAAAATAGGGCAGAGCTGTGCATTCTAATTTGAATTAGTACATGTAACATACATGTCCATTCCCCCCCACAGGCACCACCACCCATGCCACCCTGACGGAAAGGGCAAGGAGTGCCAGTGCCCAACATGGATACAGAGGCCCCACTCAGGAGACTGGAGAGGGAAGTATGGACAGTGAAGATTACCCAGGCCTGTCACACAGTCCTGGACTGTCACCCTCCAGCACCCCCCCCCCCAAGATACCACTGACCATCCAGCCACCAACATCAGCTCAGGCGAAATGACCCCACACCAGTGTCTCCAGGCCACAGACTGCTGGACCACAAGTGCAGAGGCCAGAGTCACCACATACTAACAGGCAGGATGATGATGGCCCTAGTGCAAGTGGGACTGCCAGACCTGTGCAGGGGACACAGTCATAGTGGGCTAGGCCCAGTGGGAGGGTATCAGTGGCCCAGGGGGGAGGCCAAAGGATGGATGCTGCAGCCCAGGAGGTGATCTCTGAGGTCCTGGGAGCATACCACCATACACAAGACAGGATGGGCCAGATCCTGGCCACCCTGGAACAGAGTCAAAGGCTGCAGATAGCCCAACATCAAGAAACCATGGAGCAGTGGAAACAACTCAATGCCACCATGGCCACCATTGCAGGGGTGCTGCAGCACCACTACCCAACCAAGCCTGAGACCCCCACAGACCTGGAAGCCCCTACCACTGCTCAGGACACAGACCTGCCCTCTACATCAGCAGCAGCAACTGTACTAGTGGCACTGGCAGAGGACACTCAAGAGACCAGTACCCCTACCTGTGCAGCCCAGCACCAGACACTCAAACGTGCCCTCAGACTCAGATATGGCACTGGAACACCTGCCAAGACCAAGTCCCCCACAAAGAAGTGACTTTGACCTGAACTGTCTCTCAAGTGTGCCACTGTGCCACCATCCTCAGCCGCCAATAGAAACTTAACAACTTGCAAGGTACATATGGACCAATACCCACTGCCACCAATCGCTGAGCCCATGCACCCAGTAGCATGCACCCAGTATGGACATCCACCATGAGCCCACTCCCTATCACTGTACAGGGTACCAATGCATTTGTGACACCAAATAAAACAAATTCACACCAATTCGTATGTCCCCTGTCATTATGAAGATTCAATTGTAATTGTGAATTCATTTTCCAGTCAATTCCATATTCATATCTTTATTGCAGGAATGGAACCCAACGCACAACATCATCTGGAGTAAAGCAAAATGTACACCATGTTTGTTTCCATGGCACATGCCACCTTATTCTTCAGGTAACAGTGTCAATGACTACAGATACCACATCCCATAACAAATGAGTCAGACAAACATTATGCAGTGCAGACAACATCATCAGTGAACAATACCTCACAGTCACTGGAAGTATAGTTGGATCAGCTGGTTCCTGGAGTGGACATCTTCCCCCACTTCATCCTCACCATCACTCTCATCCCCCCTCAGAGGTAGCAGGTCTTGATGTACAGCACCCTCCTCCTCTAGTAGGGGGATACTACTTCTGGCCTCCTCTTTGATGGCAGCAAGTGTCCCTGGTCTTTCCGTTCCCCCTCCACCCACCTCTACCCCCTCCAGCACCCCACTCCCTTCACAAGGACATGTTCAGACAGCCATGCACACACTTCAACACACAAGAAGCACACAGAGAAACACAAGCACCACACTTCCCACCACGGGCATACACATACCCAACATACAAAGGCACACACAACAACATCCACTTCCCCCAGTGTGTCCACCTCTCCCGCCTCCCTGTCTGTCACCTCAAAATGCACACCCACAAGCCCTGCACCCTCAGTCACTTCTGTTGGCCCCATTCTTACAGTCACCACAACATCAGACATCCAGTCATGCACCCCAGACACCACACCTGCACTCACCACAATGACATTGACTTTCACATGCAGCACACTCACCAGACCTGCAGACACCCAGACAACATCCATTTACACTGGCAGCCTGTCTTGTCCCACTGTGTCCACCCCACTCCTCCCAAAACACTCAAATGTTCCCACTCAACACACATCCACCACACCTCAGCATACTGTACCGGCACCTGCATCCACGTCCAGCACACCTACACCAGTTACAAGCACTCCCTCTACCTCCACTCCATCACCTTCCTCCATGTCCACCCCATCTGCCCCTAAAAAACTTTTCAGGTCCTGTGTTGACCTGTTCAAACCCACTGGCCCACCCCATCTCGTCCCTAAACGTGCCCATCTACTTGCCCTGTCCACTCCTTCCTTCCACCCCAGTCTGCCCTTCCCATTCCTGTGCCCCTTCCCCAGAGAGGAAGAGGCCCCGTGCTGTCCCAGGTCCATCTGCCACCCCCAGGCCCAAGCCTACTCCCCCACCTTCCAGGAGCAAACCCAAACCCCCTCCACCTCCCAAAAGTAAGCCCAAGCCCCCCCTCCCAGACCTAAGTCCCCACCCCCGCCTTCCCCTGCCCTGTTCCCTGAGGTGCCTGACTGCCCCATTGATGTCCCTTTACGGTGGAGTACCATGTGCACATATGGGAGTCAATTTCTGGCCATTTGGGCCCTTCAGGCTGTTTCTCATGGACTGGCCAATGGCCTTATTTGGACATTACTTTTAACTGTTCTATTAAAGTTTGTGTGCCCAATGGTGCTGTTGGCACAATATGGGGACGTGGTTCTTCGTTTCATTGTGGGGGTGTGGTGTACGCATGTGTGTACTTTGGGCAGGTTTTATTTGCCTTGTGTTCAGTAAGTATCTCTTGTTCTGGTGTGTATGGCTTGTGATGTGTGAGGGGTTGGGAGTGCGTTGCAGGGTGGGTGGGGTGGGTGGGTGTGTAACTGTGCCCTTTTTTCCCTTGTTTACTAGGTTGTCGTACTTACCGTCGTCATCTTCGTCAGTTGTCACGTTCGTGGAGGCATATTGCAAGAAGCAGGATTTATTTGCAACTGTCTCTCCATGTCTGCTTCGGCGTGTTGTGTGTGCCTATGATGAGTGTTTCCTTTTATTTGGTTCCCTCCCCAGGACTGATGGGAGTCTTGTGCTTCATTATTTGTTGGGTGGGTGGGGCCTTTCCGTCAGCCTGTGGGCGGCCTCTTCTGTCGTTGTCGGCACTCCAATGCTAGCGGTGTGTGGATATCCCGCTGACTGTTTCTCATGTGCTTCATTATTTGGCGGTCCGGACTGCCAGGCTGTTGGCGGTAGTTACCGCCACCACTGGCGGAGCAGTGATTGCCACCATGTTCATAATGAGGGCCTGAGTGTTTTCTTTTATGTGTGTAAATACTGTGTGTGAGAACAGTGGTATTGCATGAGCCTTGCATGTCTCCTAGATAAGCCTTGGCTGCTCATCCACAGCTACCTCTTGAGAGCACCTGGCTTCTAGACACTGACTACACTAATAAGTGATACATGGACCTGGTATAAGGTGTAAGTACCCTGGGTACCCATCACACACCAGGCCAGCCTCCTACAGGGTATCAATATATCACAAAATTTAGAGTAATATTCGTCGGGGTAGCCATCTGGCCAAGGGGTCTTACCCAGCTTCAGAGTCGTAATAGCTCCGATTATCTCCTTGGCTGATATGGGCTCATCCAGAGTTCAACTGACCACTGTCGGGAGGCAGGGCAGGGAGATCTCTTGTAAGAGTGGGGCATCCCGTTCAATGGTCGGTCTGGGGACAAGTATATATAGGGTGGCATAATATTGGACAAAAGTGGAAGCAATACCCGTGGGAGTGGTATGAGTTGTCCGGGCTCCATCCCTCACATCAGGGATCACTCACCCCACCAATTGTCCACGGGCCTGCTGGTCGAATAGTTTGCTATTTTTATCTCCCCAGCCATATATGCGTGCCTGGGAGGCGCGGCAAAGCAGCTTCACCTCTTCAAGGGAAAGGGTCTTGAGGTCCTCTCTCACTAGCCCTAGGGGCCGCTCTCAGCCCTCCCCACCTCCACCATCCAGCTCTTGTTCTAACAGCACCGCCTGGGCCTTAAGCCGTGTTAATTGTGTTTGCTTCTCTTTTTCTTTCTTGCGCAGGAGAGCTTTAGCATGACCCCAGATAGCCGCTTGCCCGCCACCCCTAGCGTTATATTGAACTGGACGTTGCCCGCATTTTCTCAAAAGTAGTGTTCTATTTCAACACAGAGAGTGGCAGAATATGCCGCATCCTGCAGAACCCAGGTGCTGAGGCATCACATTGGCCTCCGAGTAGAGTCCGGGCAGCCCGTAGTTAGGAGTAGTGGTGCATGATCAGAAATGCAGCGCACAAGTATCTATGCTTGGGTAAGCAAAGGTAGATCAATGGCTGGCATGAGGAACAAATCTATGCGTGCATGTGTATGATGGCCAACCAAGGCATGAGTGTATTGCTGGCAGCGAGGGGGCCAAGTGTGCCACACGTCACACAAACCCAGACTCAATAGCCATTTATTAAGAAGAGCGTATTGCATGTGACAGATTTGAGGGGGAGGGCCTGTGATATCAAGATCTAAGTCAAAGTTGGCATTCATGTTGCCACCTATGATGGTGAGGCCCGCAAGCATCTTGACAATTATGGGGGTGATTCTGAGACTGGCGGGCGGCGGAGGCCGCCCGCCAGTCTTCCCCCGACAACATACTGCTCCGCGGTCGCAAGACTGCTGAGGGTATTTTGAGATTTGCCCTGGGCTGGCGTGCGGCCGCCAAAAAGGCCGCCCGCCAGCCCAGGGCAAATCTACCTTCCCACGAGGACGCCGGCTCGGAGCCGGCGTAGTGGGAAGGTGCGACGGGTGCAGTTGCACCCGTCGCGTATTTCAGTGTCTGCTTTGCAGACACTGAAATACTTTGTGGGGCCCTCTTACGGGGGCCCCTGCAGTGCCCATGCCATTGGCATGGGCACTGCAGGGGCCCCCAGGGGCCCCGCGGCACCCCCTACCGCCATCCTGTTCCTGGCGGGAGATCCGCCAGGAACAGGATGGCGGTAGGGGGTGTCAGAATCCCCATGGCGGCGGAGCGCGCTCCGCCGCCATGGAGGATTCTCCCGAGCAGCGGAAAGTCGGCGGGAGACCGCCGACTTTCCGTTTCTGACCGCGGCTGAACCGCCGCGGTCAGAATGCTCGACGGAGCACCGCCAGCCTGTTGGCGGTGCTCCCGTGGTCGGTGACCCTGGCGGTCACCGACCGCCAGGGTCGGAATGACCCCCCATATCTGTTAGCTGAGTGAGGAATGATTCGAGTGCTGTTGGAGGGGCATATACACTAAAAAGGTTGATAGGACGACCTTCTATCATGTCCGCCAGGGCAATAAATCTCCCATGACGGTCAGGCCATGTCCGGGGCACTACAATCGGGTAACTGCGGTGTAGGAGTATCACGACTTCCCTAGCTCTACGTGCAAAACCCACTTGCTATGCCCTATCATAGCCATATCGGGGTAGAAACAGGCTAGAAGTCCCCATTAGATGTATTTCCTGAAGGAACAGGATGGAGGTACGAAAACATTGTGAGTGTCGCAGGACAGCAGCCCTTTTAATTTTATCGAGGAGTCAGTTGACATTCCTCGATATTATGGTACATGGGGCCATGGGACTTGGGAAGGTAAGAGTGGGGCCCAGGAGAACCTCAGTTATGAAGGATCCTGGAATGCGTGTATGAGCTTACACATGGGTCCTGTCTGTGTGTACGTTTTTGGTACGACGTGACATCAACATAATAAACAAAAGATAATAACAATAGTCAGATAATGACAAGTTCAGGTATACACCACCCAATAGCCCCCCCCTCCCCACACTTCCCTCCCCAACTTGGGAAGCATCTGTCACCCTTTAACAAAGTCTAAAGTAACTCAGAAGAAAGTCAAAAGACTTAGATGGTATGGAGTGATGGACCCCTCCTGGAAGTAGGATCTTTATGGCTGTTTTTCCTGCTGACCACAGCAACCACCACCTCGTGGCCCCAAAGTTAGTCAAATTAGTGGTGTTTGACTCAGTCTCTCTTCCTTGGGTGGGGGGGTTCGAGCTGGACTGATTGGACTGCAAGGCGCGCCAGTATGATGTGGTGTCGACAGGTCAGGAGAGACGGGACTACACAATTTTGAAAGTTGCAGAGTTTTGAGGGAACGTAGGACCGCCTCCCCTTCGATTGCCCCAGGGCCACGGGTCAAAGGCCAGGCAGAAGAACTCGCCGCCCTCGTACCTGGTTGGAGCAGCCACTCCTCAGTTGCCCATTCTCATTCGGATTCAGGGGTATCAAGGAAGTTGGCTTTCCCAGCATCAGGACCTTAAGACGGGCAGGAAAAAGGAGCATGTGTTGGAGGTGTAGTGCTTTCAATTTCTATTTCACTTGGTCGTAGGAGCACCTCTTAGTTTGGACTTCATGAGAGTAGTCTGGAAAAATTTGGATCTTTGAATTTTGGAAGTGCACCCCTTCTTGTCAGCAGGCTTTTCTTACAATACAGGTTTGGTGGCGTAAATTGAGGAAGCGGGCTATCAGAGCCCTGGGGGAAGCACCGGAGGGGGGGGGGAGATTCACTGTAATTGCTCTATGGGCTTGCTCCACAGTGAACCATGAGGACAGTTTGTCGGAGGGCATCCATGTCTTGAGAAAATCACCAGTCTGGGAGCCCTTGGCTCCCTCTTTAAGCCAATGAAGTGCAAATTAAATCCTATCCAGATATTGATGTATTTCAGAAGAGGCAACGTCAGTACTAGATGAATAAAGGTGTGTATAAAAGTCTGTAAAGGTAGTTAAGATATCAGCTGGTGTGTATAGATCCCTACCCACAGGAGTAAGAAGCCGAGTTATACAGGCAGATGCCCATTTGGGTTTCATTAAAGTAGCAAAAATATGACCAGATCTATCTCCTTCCCTGTATTTCTTAGCTTGGCTATACATACTTAGAAATGTATAGTCCCTTTCTGCCTCCTCCTGAAACTCAGCAAGTGTCATATTAATGAGGGGGGAAGATCCGACGTATCATTGGTGGTGTCATAATGGACTTTTAAGGCTCTCAGATCTCGCTCCAACTGGGTGAGGCAGGAGCGGGTTGACAGGAGTATGCCATTTCCTTTGGCAATACATTCTCCCTTCAACATCACTTTTAGAGCCTCCCTCAATATCGCAGCAAAGGTAAACAATCCCTTATTTAGTTCTATATATGAGTCAATAGTCTGTCTTACATTCTCTTTAAACAGCACATCTAAGAGGTATTTGGGATTAAGTCACCATAGAGGTGTTTGGTGCCATATATTAAGCAGCTGAAGAGTTAAAATCACAAGGGGAATGATCTGAGAATGTTCCAGGAAGGTGGACAGTCTCACGAAACTAGCCCAGAACATCTCGGAAACCAAGCCAGAAATCGATATGGGAGGATCATTCATGGACAGAGGAATGTAATGTGTATTCTCATTTATCAGGAAATCTTGTTCTCTTTTTACCCACAATGTTATATTGCCCCAGAATCTCAAATAGAGCCCCATGGGCACTTGTCAGCCTCCAATCTTTCCAACTAGTACAGTTGCGTTCCACATTGAGGACAAAATTATGGTCACCACCCCAAATAATCGTGCAAGTTTCAGGATCTTCACTAAGCTGGATCTCCTTGTGAAAAGAAGTGTGGGTTATACGTATTAGGGCTGTATATAATGATCAAAGTAATGTGGATATTGAGAGAGAACACGTTTTAAAAAAATTAATTAGTGGCACAGACGTAGCATACAGCAACTAATAAATCTGCTGTTTTAGAGCCGAACAGAGAAAATAAACATAGAAATGAAAATGTGCACAGTTTAAATTGTGGTGGATATTTGTGCCTGCCAATTATATTTTGACACCATGGTTAATATGAAAACATCGTGCATTCACAAATGTGTGAAGTAATAATGAATACTAACAGGAAAGTATTATGTTTTTAAGTAAAAATAGTAGAAATAAAATGTATTATGAGTATTAAATAAATGTAAATTAGACACACTTACATTGAAATAAATGGATTTCATTATTATGAATTATGTGCATTGAAAAATAAATATACATTTGAAATTGCTTTAACATAACATGCATGCTTGAAATAAAATAATTTGCTTTGCACATTAGATTTAATTATTAAGGAGCACAAAAGGTTTTATTGATGTATTAATTGTATTAATGTGCATTAGGCTTTCTTAACATGACTAGGCACAGAGGGTTAATTTTGCGAGCAGTCATGGAAACGTACTTCTTTATTCTGTCCCCTCTGATCTGCATTCTTTTGCAAGACAGCATATGTAATGTTTATTGTGGATTGTGTGAAATGAACTGTAAGTTTCAAATTATTAGAAAATATAATATTTTGGCAGAATCCAGTAAGCGGAGGAAGATGATAACACACTTTTGCTGTGACGATTTCCAAAATCCCAGTAGTGGTACCGCTGCCTGCTATTGGATGCTGAAAATGACACTCAGAATGTGCCCACCTGCAGAACCAATGAATGAATTTTGCATATTTTAATAAGTGAAGATCTTCGAAACTGAAGTCAGTCCATCACCAGCTCTTCTGAAAAACATTTTTATGTTTGCTTAAGTCTACTGTCCCATTCTCTTTTCTAAGTTTCTTGATGAGTTTCCTCATCACAGTCTTGGCTGCCCTATTTTGTTATGTAGTTCAGTACAATAAGGCTAACTAATTCTGAACTGCTGATCTGTCCCATGTGCAGCTCGTGTTCTGCACTGTCCTGGAGCTGCTGTCAACCGATGTCGGAAGATGGTGACCGCTCTATCTCGATGGATCAATGCTGTGTGCTGTCCCATGAGGAGCAGTATGACTAAATGTGGTTTCTTGTTACACTAGCTTGTTTTCCAAATTATTTCTGTCCTTCTTTTTTTATTTTGCTTTTGCCCGCATGTGTTAGCCCGTTCCCACATATGGACGTCACAGTACTGGTTAGCATTAGCAATGGCCCAGCTTTGACATCTCAGTTCTGAAAGTGATTGTTAAAATGTTATTTTTATTATTTACTGATGTCACCATCATCTGCTTTGAATGTTGACAATCATGCACATATTGTATTATTGTTAACCTATATTAGTATTTTGGAGTGTTTAGCAGTATTGATGTTTAGCAGGTTGAATCTTTTCAGACTTTTTGGTCAGTCTATGATTTTCATGTATGTTTCTAATTTACTACTGTGCACCATATATGTGACATTGATTTAGGGTTTGTAATAAAGCTTTGAAACTTTATTCATAATGAAGTTTTGATTTAGTGTTGAATTGTTCATGGTGTTTAATATTGTGTATGGTTTCATGTTATTGATTTGGGATTGAATGAATTCTGAATACTGCCTCTGTTACCAAGTCCAAAAATCTGGTCAACCTTGAAGGGTGAGCTTTGTGATGGTGTCTCACCCAGGCACCTGTGGTTTCTGGACCCGAGGCGGGAAGAGGACTTTCTCAGGCACACCAGCAATATCATTAAAGAGACCTTGCAGTATAGTATAATATAATGACCCTCTGGATCAGTGATAGATAGGATGTGGTGCAAGTGCAGTTTTGTTAATAAAAATGGTCATATTATAAGAGTAAGTGGAATAGGAAGAGAAATATGTGTGAGACCACCAGGCTGATCTAACAGGACAGGGGTAACCTGGTGGTAGATAATAGGTTTCTTGCAGCAATAGAACATCCACCTCCAGACAAGACATTTGTTGTAAAACCTGTCAAATTTGACAAGGGCTATTGAGCCCTTGAACATCCCAGGTAACCAGGTATAGGGGACAGGGGTGGGTGGTGTTTGCATTGATCAAAACCACGTGGCAAACATGACTGACCTACAATGAAGGAATGATGCTTAAGAAAGTAGGATGAATAACACAATATGATACACTGCCTGTGGTATTTAAACCCATCTGTACCCTCCTCTCCTCCAGGGGTGGCTCCTCCATAAGGGTGGAGGAGTGTAGCCCCACCCCGCTAAGAGCTGCAAACATTTTCCCCCAAAACGATAATAAACTGGGTTTATTATCGTTTTTTGGGGTAAAGGGGTGGGGCCACGGGGGTGATGAGCAATGAGGGGGAGTGCTCACCACTCCCCGTCAGAGCGCATGTGTGTTTGGCTGGCTGTCTCGGGCCGGCCAAACACACATGCTCAGTGGGCTCTCTCCAGCCTGGCAACCCAGTTGGCGGGCTAGAGAGAGCCAGCACAGGCCCCCAGTCTGCCTGGGAGTGCCGTGGTTGGGCGCTCCCAGCCAATCCTGACACTGCTCTGAGCAGCGTCAGGATTGGCGCAGAGTAGGCTGGGAGCCAGTAAAGCGGCAGTAGCGGATGGAGCGGCAACGGATAAAAGTGTTTTTACATTTTTATTTTTTATTTTTTATTTAATCCTCCCCCTCCCTGTGGGTGGGGCCGCCCCACTGCTTCTGCTTTGCGTGAGCCATGACTGCCTCCCTCCCACACCATGACCCAGTTTCTCAGCAGAGTTACCACAACCCAGGTCCTAAAGAACCTCAACCTAAAGTAACAGAAAGAAAAAGAAGAAAAAATAACACTATTCTCTAGTACTGTGAAGTAAAAAGAGGCCTATAGCTGGGGGCAGCCTGAAAATACAGCACATGCCTGTTACTTCATTCAAAAACATAACAGAGAACAAATCAGTAGATGCAGAGCTGAGCAAAGCATGACATATATAGCTGCAGTAGTGATAAATCAGATGAAACAAGATACTCAGGAACTTTAAATCTTGACACATCAGGACCATAACATCATCAGGCAATGTATGGCAACATTAACGGACTCCAGCAGTCCGCGAGGCCTAGGGGAAAAGGTGTAGATCTCATTCTACCCCCTCCAGCATTGAACAATTCTCAGTTTCACTCCCAGAAGAGGACGAGCCCCATGCTGCACATTTTATTTTATTAAGGACGGTGCATCTTTGGGATCTGAGAATATGTGAGGCTTACCTTTCCAAAGAAAATAAAGATGTGCAGGGTATAGCATAGAGTACTTAATTTCCCACCTCTGAAGATTTTTTACACAGGAAGATTTTTATTCCAAAAGTCCTGCACAGATTGAGTAAAGTCAGGAAAGAATAAAATGGCCATGCCTTCATAATTGATGTCCTTTGCCTCCCTAGCCAGATGCAACAGGGTGTCAGGGTGGTGACAATTGAGAAACCTAAAGATGATTGGTCGTGGTGGAGCACCTGAAATCGGCCTAAGGGAATCCTTGTCTGGATCAAAAAGCAACAAAATTAGTTTTCAAACGTATTCTTCAGTGCGACACTTGGTAGTGGTTCTGTATGTTTTTGGGGCCTCATTTACAAAGTTTTGGTGCAGGACGGCATGGCAAGCCTTTTTGTTGCGCTGCAATGCATCAAAACAAAAGGGCAGGAATACACTGTATCTACAAGATACGGCACATTCATGTCCTTGTCCCCTGTGATGGCACACAAATTGCTGCTATGTGCCAATGCTGGCCCCTTGCACCATGGTGCAAGGATGCCTTCTTTGCGAGGATGGTTGTTTTTGTGCAGGAAGGTACACCTTCCTGCACAAAAACAGTCAGGAGAGGCGTTTTCCTCCTTCTATGTTTGCTGCAAATGAGAGGAAAAAAAGAACAAAAACAATGTATTTCTCCTTGTTGCGCCACCCTTACCTCACTCCTGGGTGGCGTAGGAAACTGATGCGCTCCCAGGTTTACTAAACCTTGTAAATCTGGAATGCGTCAGATTCCATGGATGTTGCATGTGAACACCCACAGCAACACCCATGGAACGCGTCTTTCATGCAGAGTAACGCATGAAAGGTAGCCTTATCTACATGGCCATATAAAGTCATGCAGAGTGGCTTTCCGTGGCCTTGGAGATAAGACCCTGCAGCCTGCACTGCCGGTGCAGCAAAAAAAGTGATGAATTGGCGGCGTAGGTCGCTTGTAAATGAGGTCCTCGGTTTTTAGCTTGACGTGATGCAGCTCTAATTGTAAGTATTTAACAGTGGTAAAGTAACCTAGATATTTGTCTTCCATATCCAAGATGCGCCGTTCTGCTGTGTCAAGATGTGAAATGCTGCTTATCCAAACAGTTGCTCATTGAATCCATTCGTTTAATCCATTCTGTGTGTTAAGGAGTCAATCTTGGAATCAATGGAGGTGAGACAAGACTTCATCTCCAGTAGCAAAGTCCAGACTTCACTGGAAGAAAGGGAGTAGCCGTCAGCCATGGAGCACTCCTGTTCTGAGATGGGGGGCCCCAGGTCTGTTTGTTTGGCATTCTTCCAGGCCTCAAACATCAAGCGTGAGTGCCTAATGTCCGATTTACCTATTCTTGCACGTTGCAAGATGCAGAGACTGCCCGAGATCTAAGTTGTGTAGACTAATCATACCAGCTTCACAGGTGGCCAGGCTGCTATGAGTAGGTGAGGGCAATAATAACCTGTGTAGCTTACTGCTTGTGCACTGGACAAGGAAGGAGGTAGTTCAGGATCCACAGCATAGTCTCATGGGGTTGGCCCAAATTGTGTAGCTCTCCACCCATTAACAGGGCCAGTGAGGAGTTAGCGCAGGGACTGCAGCACATTCGCAGGGGGTTGGCTCAAAAGGTAGGATGTACTTTAAAGTTATACTCTGGGCATCAGCTATCTTAAGGATCAGTCATTGCTGGGAGCAGAAGATCACAAAATGGTATTGAAGCCGAACAGCTCTTAGCAGGCTGCACCATTGTAGCCCAGCTCTTTGGCGCTGCACTCGCCCCAGAATGAGCAGCAGGTACTCAGGTTGAGGGGCAAAGGAGAACGAACTATCATTTGCCTCGTCCCATTGCTAGAAGACTGCCTTGTTGATGCATGGAGGAGCCCCAGCAGCCTGTACTGGGCTGAGCAGTGTAACTGGCTGTCCACGCTCATGGCTCCCCACATCTCCCAGGAACTTTATGCTGCCTAATGTTGCTGAATATGGGTGCTGCGCTGAGGGCCAAGGTCTCCTATTCCACCTGCCATGCCCATACCATGGCCCAGGGGAGCCCGAGATATCACAGGGACTCTTTGATGTGGTGCGAAAAATACGAGTCAGGTGGGCCTCCTCTGGCTTGCGTGCAAGAACAGGCCCCAAGACCCACCCAGTAGTGCATTCTAATTAGACAAGCTTCCTCTCCTGGCCTCGGAAGGTCGCTGTGCCACTGTGTGCAAGAGTCCCAGCGACCTACCCCAGGCCAACCATCTCCCAAGAGCCCTCCATGCCGCCCATTGGAGTTGCAAGGATCTCTGAGTTAAAGGACGGTGCAACAGGCAGCCGAGAATTGTGGTTTTTAGGATAAGGATGCTAAAAATTCCCTCCAGCTAGCGGAGAGCCGCCACCTTGGTTCATCGATTTGTCACGCCCCCCTTTTATGATTTTTAATGTATTTCATTTTGTTTTTCCTTCCCCCTTTTTGTTATTCCTTAATCTATAAAAACAGTTTTGGTTCATTCTGGTACTGTTATTTGAAATTGTCCACTGTGTTATTGTATTTTTTTTTTTTTAAAAGGTTTACAACAAGCCCTGATGAGACGACAAATTAAGAGGTTGCAAAACATGTGTTGGCTTGAGTTGTCTTTTGTCAAACTTTATATGAAAAACTATTAAACAGTAAAATATCAAGATCTTTAAGCATCATTTCCATTCAGTGTAACCTTTGGAAATCTGTCTAATTTTACAATTTCTTCCTGTGACGGTCAAGGGGAGATTAAGAGCAGGTTGCTAGATAATGTAGTCCACAACACCTGTAGCTGGAAGGAGGAACAGCTGCTGTGACTGAAAACCATGCTAATTCAGAGGAAAAACAATCTTCATGTAGACAGTCAGAGACACAACATCCTTACCACAGTATCATTTTATCTATCTCTGCCAGTGTTTACCCAGATAATTGCTCCCTTCTGCAATCCCTAGCTGAACCACTTTACCTCTCCTCTGAATGCCTTACTTCCCAGCTTGTGTACAGAGAAGGTGTGCCCTCCGACCTGGGTAATAGATGACCCAGTGGAGTCTATTTGACTTTTCACTCATTTCTTTCCTCAGGAGGGCTGACAGAGCCTTGGAGGGAGAAGGTAACTGTGATTCTTGGCCTTCTCACTTGCGGTTCCCTCTTTTGATTCAGTTGGTCATGAGCGACAGTTTTCATCTCTCTCTGGATATTCCTCCATCTCTGAGTTCTCAATTTTGAGTATGTCTTATTGTTCCCATATTTGTCTGATGGTGTGGAATTTGACAGGTTAAACCTCCACAGTTTGGGTTGTTCAAAGAAATTTGCCATAGACATTCAGGCCTCTCAGAGATCCTCCCCAATGTCTTCGTGTGACAAGCTGGAGTCATTTTGCAAAGGGGGTTTGTACATAAAGATTTGGATCCAGTCACTTGCGATCCTTTCTTGAGATAGCTTTATGAAGAACCGATCTCAAACATCTTTACAAGCTCACTGAGCAGCTGCTAGGGCTTTTAGGGAATCTAAGGGTGATTTAGCAAACATATTGCTTTTTGACCTTTAGACTTCTTACATGTTTTAGGCTTTTAGGTGGATTTCCAACCTGCTACCTACTTGGGATATTGCACATGTTCTGAAGGGTATGCAGGGATATCTGTATAAGCCTTTACATTGAGCTGCTATTTTCTGGTTATCAGATAAAGTAGCATTTCTTATCTCCATATACCATCTAGGAGATTGGGTGAGCTAAGTGCTTTAGTTATTTCTTAACCCTACCTCTAAGGGTTTCCAGACTGAATATGTATTTGTGTGGACTTGAAATGAACTTCTAAAGTGAATTTTCAAATTTATATATCTGAGGCAATAATTTTACTGTGTGTTTAAGGCTCTTCTGATGATGCTTCTAATTCAACCAAGATGTTAAAATAACTTTAATGTTGTACTAAGATAAAACAGAGGAGTACTGTCTTTTGAACTCCTTGTTTACTTCTTTTGGTTTTGCCAACAAGGAGAAGAAGGTCTCTACCTCCATTCTGAGTAGATAGGTTTGACAAACCTTAGCTCATGAATACAAGTCCATTTGAGAGCCTAGTCTGGACAATATCAAGGGGCATTCCACAAGGAGTGCCTCTACGTCATGGGCAGAAGCCTATGGCATTTCATTATAGGAGATTTGTAAAGCAGCCATGTGATATACATCTCATACTTTTGTTAATCATTGTAAGCTTCATTTGGATGATTCATTCTGAAAATTTAGGTGCTGGAATCCTGACTTTGGGAATGACGTAATTTAACATGATGAATATTACATGAGCATGATAATAGCAAGACCTAACTGACACTCCGGTAAGTGAACTATAATTGTGTATAAATGTTTTGTGCAGTGGCACAAAGTTTGGTTATAATGTACATGAGACAATACTTTTCCATCATTTTCATAACTTTTTAGCATGCTTAATGCAGATGCTGCAAAAGACTGATTTAAAAAATGCCACATGGAAACAAAATGCTAACTTGTTAAGGTGTTGGGAAGAAACTACTAAGTCCAGATTTGAAGCTGATGGACACTCCTATATGAGAAAATCATGGAAAGCATTAGATTTTACTAGGCATGTAGCTTATCCGTGATTTAAATTATTTAAAATAGCCTATGTGCAACTTATTATGGTGGTTAGCAAATAGGGCCATACATATATATCGCTGGCCTTCTACACTGCCTCTGTTCTTTTCATCGCTAAATTCCCCTGGGACTGAGAACATCAGTCTTAGTTTTCAAGCACAGGTAATGCAATGAATAATGAATATTAAGGATTCTAATAATCTTTATAATATTCTTCCTTATTATACTATAACATCCCATTTGGTGATTTTGATTCATTTTTCTAGTCTTACGGGGTCATTCTAACTTCGGCGGGCGGCGGAGGCCGCCCGCCAAAGTTCCCCCGCAGAATACCGCTGCGCGGTCAAATGACCGCCGCGGTAATTCTGGCTTTCCCGCTGGGCGGGCGGGCGACCGCCAAAAGGCCGCCCGCCCGCCCAGCGGGAAAGCACCAGCAACGAGGATGCCGTCTCCGAATGGAGCCGGCGGAGTTGCTGGTGTGCGACGGGTGCAGTTGCACCCGTCGCGATTTTCAGTGTCTGCCACGCAGACGCTGAAAATCAATGTGGGGCCCTGTTAGGGGGCCCCTGCAGTGCCCATGCCAGTGGCATGGGCACTGCAGGGGCCCCCAGGGGCCCCACAACACCCGTTCCCGCCAGCCAGGTTCTGGCGGTGAAAACCGCCAGAACCAGGCTGGCGGGAAGGGGGTCGGAATCCCCATGGAGGATTCCCTGGGGCAGCGGGAAGCCGGCGGGAAACCGCCGGCTTCCCTTTTCTGACCGCAGCTTTACCGCCGCGGTCAGAATGCCCCCGGAAGCACCGCCAGCCTGTTGGCGGTGCTTCCGTTGGGTTGGAATGAGGGCCTTAGTCTTTAACCCAAATTTCATGCAGTGTTTACTGAAACTCCCAATGCCTTATGGGGTCAATTTCCAATCTTCAGTGGAACAACACTTAAAGTTGAACACTACACACATAAACAAAGATATAAAAAGTCAAAGAATTAGATCATTCTCGAGTCATCATTTAAAACAGAAACTCTCAATGAGTATTATATCAGGCTTACCCGCTAATAACTGTTTGAGTGAACAAAACAGTGACTTACTCCAGCTTGGAGGGCAAACCTCAAGCTTAAAACAAGCATTGGCGCAGCCAATTGGTCTCTCCTACACAAGAACTATGGGCTTTGGCAATGTGTTTTGCCATCTTATACATCTGTGTGGCTGCTGTTCAGCATATCTAAACATTGGTGGCGAGGAGTGTCAGAGTGGAGTGGGGAAGTAGAGCGTTGTAGAATTGAGTAGAGTGGAGTAGAGTCCAGTGATTCAGTGGCTGACTGTGTTGTAGAGTGGAAAGGGGTGGGATAGGATAGAATGTGTTGGAGTGGATTGAGGTAGTGGGGTGGAGTGGAGTGAGTTGGATTGAGGTAGAGCGGGGTGGATTGAGTGGAGTGGGGTGGATTAGATTGAAGTGTGGTGGATTGAAATGCGGTGAGGTGATGGGGTGGATTGGATTGTGGTGGAGTAGGGTGATTTGATTGGAGTTGGGTAGAGTGGAGCGGGATGGATTGGATTGGACTGAAGTCTACGGGGTTGGAGTGGAGTGGATTGGAGTCACTGGATAAGAGTGGGGTGGGTTGGACTGGAGTGGTGTGGACTGGATTGGAGTGAGGTGGGCTGGATGGACTGGGTTGAAGTGGGGGGGCTGAACTGGGATGGGGTGGAGTGGATTGGATTGGGATAGAGTATAGCAGCTTTGAGTGGAGCGTGGTGGATTGGAATGAGTGGGTGGATTGGAGTGGGGTGGGGTGGAGTGGAATGGAGTGGGGTGGACCGATTGGATTGGAGTTGGGGTGTGATGGACTGAAGTGGGATGGATTGGATTGGAGTCGGGTGGAGTTGATTCAAGTGGGCGTGTTGGATTGGATTGGGGTGATTGGATTAGGGTAGATTGGAGTGGGGTGGGGTGAATTGTAGTGGTGTGGATGGATTGGAGTGGAGAGGGTTAGATTGGCATGGGGTGAATTGGGGGGGTTGGACTGGATTTTGGGGTGGGTGGATTGCATTGAGGTGAGGTGGATTGGTTTGGCGTGGGGTGAACAGGATTGGTGTGGGGTGAACAGGATTGGTGTGGTGTGGACTGGAGTGGGGTGGACTGGATTGAGTGTGGGTGGATTGGATAGGGGTGGGGTGTATTGTGTTGTATTGTATTGGGTGGGGTGTATTGGATTGGGATGGGATGAATTGGATTGGGGTGGGGTGGATTGGAGTGGGTTGGACTGATTGAATTGGAGTTGAGGTCTGGTGGACCTCAGTGGGATGGATTGGATTGGAGTGGGGTAGAGTTGATTGGAGTGGGTGTGTTGGATTGGGACGGATTGGATTAAGGTAGATTGGAGTGGGATGGGGTGAATTGTAGTGGTGTGGATGGATTGGAGTGTAGAGGGTTAGACTGGCATGAGGTGGATTGGATTGGGGTGGGTTGGACTGGATTTTGGGGTGGGTGGATTGGAGTGGGTTGCATTGAGGTGAGGTGGATTGGATTGGCGTGGGGTAAACAGGATTGGTGTGGGGTGAACAGGATTGGTGTGGGTGGAGTGGAGTGGAATGGAGTGGGGTGGACTGATTGGATTGGAGCTGGGGTGTGGTGTGGTGGACTGAAGTGGGATGGATTGGATTGGAGTGGGGTGGAGTTGATTCGAGTGGGCATGTTGGATTGGATTGGGGTGGATTGGATTAGGGTAGATTGGAGTGGGGTGGGGTGAATTGTAGTGGAGCGGATGGATTGGAGTGAAGAGGGTTAGATTGGCATGAGGTGGATTGGGGTGGGTTGGACTGGATTTTGGGGTGGGTGGATTGCATTGAGGTGAGGTGGATTGGATTGGCGCGGGGTGAACAGGATTGGTGTGGGGTGAACAGGTTTGGGGTGGACTGGAGTGGGGTGGACTGGATTGAGGTGGATCACATTGGGGTGAATCTGATTGGGGTGGAGTAGATTGGAGTGAGGTGCATTGAATTGACTGGGGTGGATTGGAATGAGTGTGGGTGGATTGGATAGGGGTGGGGTGTATTGTATTGTATTGGGTGGGGTGTATTGGATTGGAATGGGATGAACTGGATTGTGGTGGGGTGGAGTGGAGTGGATTGGAGTGGGTTGGACTGATTGGATTGGAGTTGAGGTGTGGTGGACCTCAGTGGGATTGATTGGATTGGAGTGGGGTGGAGTTGATTGGAGTGGGTGTGTTGGATTGGGGCAGATTGGATTCGGGTAGATTGGAGTGGGGTGGGTAAATTATAGTGGTGTGGATGGATTGGAGTGGAGAGGGTTAGACTGGCATGGGGTGGGGTGGATTGGATTGGGGTGGGATGGACTGGATTTTGGGGTGGGTGGATTGGAGTGGGTTGCATTGAGGTGAGGTGGATTGGATTGGCGTGGGGTAAACAGGATTGGTGTGGGGTGAACAGGATTGGTGTGGGGTGGACTGGAGTGGGGTGGACTGGATTGAGGTGTATCACATTGGGGTGGATCTGATTGGGGTGGAGTAGATTGGAGTGAGGCGCTGGGGTGGATTGGAATGAGTGGGGTTGGATGGGGTGGATTGGATAGGGGTGGGGTGTATTGTATTGGGTGGGGTGTATTGGATTGGGATGGGAAGAACTGGATTGTGGTGGGTTGGATTGGAGTGGGGTAGGGAGGAGTGGAGTATGCTGGATTGGACTGAGTGGGGTGGATTAGATTAGAGTGGAGTGGATTAGATTGGATTAGAGTTGGGTGATGCAGATTAGTGTGGGGTGGATTGGAGTGGTGTGGGGTGGATTGGATTGGAGTGGGATGGATTGGATTGGAGTGGGGTGATTTAAATTGGTGTAGGGTGGATTGGATTGGATTGGTGTGCGTTGGATTAAGGTTGTTTGGAGTGGGGTGAATTGGACTGGAGTGGGTTGGATTAATGTGGACTGAATTGGGCTGTAGTGGGGTGGATTAAAGTAGACTGTATTGAAGGGGGAGGATTGGATGGTGTGAGTGGATTGGAGTGAGGTAGATTGGGTAGCAGTGGACCTGATTGGGGTGGGGTGGATTGCAATAGGAGCATTGGGTTGGGACTGCATTGGAGTGGGATGGGTTGGATTGGAGTAAGGTGGGATAGATTGGAGTGGGATGGATCGAACTGGATTGGGTTGGATCAGACTGGAGTGGGATGGATTGGGGTGAGGTGGATTGGGATGAGGTGTATTGGATTGGAATGGGGTAGATTGGAGTGGGCTGAATTGGGGTGAATTGGAGTGGGGTGGATTGGATTGGTCTGGGGTAGACTGAAGTGGAATAGGTTGGTGTGTGGTGGATTGGAGTGGGGTGATTTGGGATGAAGTGGGGTGGATTTGTTGTGTAGGCTCTCATTATCCTAATGAGGCTGCTGGATTAAGGCATCAGAATCACCTGAATTGTGGGGAACTGAGTCCAGTCCCACACCACGTGACAACTGTCAGCCTAATCTGCTTTTCCGGCTAACTAGCAGTGCCTCATCTATGCCCAAGAGCAGGAATGACTGTAGCAACCGAGCGCATGACAGACATGACTCTTCAGGGAAATCGTGGTTGATCAGATCTCATCCTTTTCTCTCAATTACATAAGTTTCACATCTGCAAAGACAAACAGAGGCAGAGAATGGTTCAGTAAGGTTTATTGAATTAGCTGCATCTTAGATAAAATGGCATGAATTGCAATAACTAGGATGATAAAACACACTAGAAGCAAAATGGTGACAAGAAGAGTGAAACACAGGAAAAGTCCCACCATACTGTCACTAGGAGTAATATATGTGGTTCCTACCTAAGCTATGTTAAAGCACAGCGTGATAAATCCGCCCTTCAGGTTTCCCCCCTGGGAAGATATCATCCCCAATACCTAAGCAAGGAAGCCTGTTGTCTAGAAAGACACCATCCCCATGTAGGCCAGGTATCTGGTAGTCTAAGAAAGCAGCTGTAGCGAAAGGCAATCAGCATGTGGTCGTGGTCATCTGGCTGGAATCTCCCTCTAATGTGTATGGAACAGAGAAGTGTTTTTATAATAAAACAGCTGATGTTCTGAGAAAATGTTCCCATGTAAGGAAGTGTATGCTTCTGTGAATGTTGGAGACACACAGTACCACTTTGGCAGCAACTCTATCTGGCTGCAGCCTTGAGGAAAGCACAATGTGAAAAGAATGTCTTGCTAGAAAAGCAATCCTTTCAGAGACAAAAGAACAACTGGATAAAGAAAATAGAACAGCACCACAAATGTGGCCTGTGCTAAAATAATAAAATTAAGCTGAATAAAATGTAACTGGGCTAAAGTGCACTAATGGCAGGCCTAGTTGCTAAAATAATGTGTCTAAAAAGATGGCTAAAATAGCTATACAACACCCTCCCCTTACTGGTTCAAAGGTGGCAAAAGCTTAACAGTAAAGATATAAAAGCAACTAAAAAGCTATCCTAGAAAACATATATACATGAATGTCAATAGTGGCAAGTTAAAAGACACTTGAAATTGTAAAATATTAAAAAGCAGTAGTTTAAAACATCAGCAGTGACGTCAATAGAGACGAATTTAAAAGTCAGTGTCATTTTTAAAATTGCCAATTACATGCAGGAAATTGAAGCCAGGAAATGTTCCACTTCAGCAGGTGGTAAGGTAGCCAAATTGTTGCCAAGGAAAACCAAGGAGCACTCATTTTCCAAAGCTTGAGCTCCAGCTGAGGCAGTAGCATTCCGTGTTGTGCTCAAGGTTGAGTTAAGAGCTGCATGATCCACAAAGGGCAACTCATAAACAGCCTACCGTAGCAAACGCACCCTCAATACTCATGTTTGGTAATGAGCTCTTAGCGAGAACCTCTACAGATCAGCATCCAATGAAAGTAAACGCTGCATAGAAAGACAAACCTTTAGTGCACATTTGAAATGCACCAAAGGCTACTAAACGCAGCCTGCACACAATCCAAAACCGGTCTGAATGACAGGGACAGTCGCACTCCAGTTCTTCCAGGAGTGGTGCTCCGAAATACTGCATCATGCATTCCCAACACAGTTGCGCTGTTGGAAGCACTTTCAGTCCTCCTTGTTGTGAAGGAACAGGCCATTGCGAATAAAGAATAGCAACAGCAAGATGCCACCTATTATAGCCAAAGTAATCAGAAATCTCCTGAAAATACTCCAAAACATTGAGTGTATGGCTGATGGTATCAAGCCAAATATAGAGGAAAAGGTGTGAACAAAACCAGAATCAACAGCCTTAAAGAAATGTGCAATCCCAGTAGTACTGGATGCGTTAAATATTTGTCCCATGAGTTCACTAAAGTGTCTTGGAAAGCTTGTACTTAAAAAGGACTGTATTTCTGCAGATGACCTCGTATCTTGAAGCACATAGGTCTTGCACACAGATGTAAGCTCCACATGTTTTTGAAACAATAAAGCCTCCAGTCTGCTCAACTTGTCAAAATTTACATTTGAAGTAGCAATATGAAGCCAAATATCTGCTACGTTTGTCTGTTGTGTAGGAGGAAAAGGACATTCCCGCAACAGGTGACAATTTAAGGAGAATGAAACGACATAAGCTATTCCAACTCGCATTCCACAATAGCTCTCACTGTTAAGGATCACATAGCTTCCATTCGAGTGCACCTGGACCACAGGTCTAATCAAGGGGACTGGAACTCCCTTTAGACAGCAAGCTAAGTTTGCTGCCGAAGCGTTACATGCTCCATGCAAGAACAGCTGCTTAGAAACCATTGAATGGCTCACAGAAGCCTTGCGTTCACTGCTGCTACGAAAGGCCTCTTTCATGCCACTGAAACATTTGTATGAAAAGGGAAGCTCCCACACCTCCTGTATGTAACTATCTCCCAGCGTTTCATATCTGCCTACAGGATATGAACTGAAATGTTGAAATAGACATAATAACCCCATGTATAATCCATTCGGCAGGTGATATTTCAGCCACAGTAATAGGCAAAAATTCAGATTTTTGGATGTTTAACATGACATAAGTCGCTTCCTTCTTAGCCATTATTTATTTTTGTCGCATTTAATTAAATGTTGATAATATGTCCCTTGGGCTTATGTGTTGCCAGGAAACACGACCTGCTTTCAATGTTTGTAGTGTCCAACCTAACTGCATAATGGACATGCCGCTTTGCATTATGACTATTGCAGAAGAAACAATGTTGTTTAAAGTGTATATACGGTAGGACAAGGTGTTAATCCTGTTATATACAATGGCTAATACTTTCTGTAAATTTTCCTGATCTATTTGCCTTAACCGGGCAGTAGCTTTTTGTTAAGAACGTTCCCAAATTTAATTATATACTGCATATAAGAAGCGATTTCTACGTTTACTTTTGGCACCTAACAGGAAATTTTGCAAATGGGTATTGTTAGACAGGAGTCTGAGGTGTTATTTAACAACATCTAGTTAGGAACTTTTTTAACCATTGCCGGCATAATTTTCCTACTCTGTATGTTGTTACTATACCCCTGGTGACACATAGTAAGGGTCTGACCAATTTAATCTTAAACCCCCTGTGGAGTTTACAAAACATGCATGGCAACCATTTGTGTCTAAAGGGCACAATAACCTCCCACCAGGACGTGAAAGTGATGTGTTAAATGTTCCATTTTGGACCTACTCATTGAGCTGATCTTCAGTTGCATTCATGTATTTTTGCCATTTGTAAAATTTAGCAGGGGCAAGGATACTGAGGCCCATATTTATACTTTTTGACGCAAAAATGCGCTAACGCAGTTTCGCGCCAAAAAAATTAGCGCCGGCTAACGCCATTCTGAAGCGCCATGCGGGCGCCGTATTTATTGAATGGCGTTAGCCGACCGGCGCTGCCTGGTGTGCGTGAAAAAAAAACACGTACACCAGGCAGCGCCGGCGTAGGGAAAAATGGCGTTTGGGCGTCCAAAAATGGGGCAAGTCAGGCTGAGGCAAAAAAATCGTCTTAACCCGATTTGCGCCATTTTTTTACGACGCCATCCCCCATTGAAATGACTCCTGTCTTAGCAAAGACAGGAGTCATGCCCCCTTGCCCAATGGCCATGCCCAGGGGACTTCTGTCCCCTGGGCATGGTCATTGGGCATAGTGGCATGTAGGGGGGCACAAATCAGGCCCCCCTATGCCACAAATTTTTTTTTAAAAAAATACTTACCTGGACTTACCTTGATGTCCCTGGGGTGGGTCCCTCCATCCTTGGGTGTCCTCCTGGGGTGGGCAAGGGTGGCAGGGGGTGTCCCTGGGGGCAGGGGAGGGCACCTCTGGGCTCATTCTGAGCCCACAGGTCCCTTAACGCCTGCCCTGACCCAGGCGCTAAAATCCGGCGCAAATGCGGGTTTTTTAGACCCGCCCACTCCCGGGCGTCATTTTTGCCCGGGAGTATAAATCCGACACAATAGCATCAGAGTCATTTTTTAAGATGGGAACGCCTACCTTGCATATCATTAACGCAAGGAAGGTGTTCACGCAAAAAAATGACGCTAATTCCATGAACGTTGGCGCTAGACGCGTCTAACGCCAAAGTATAAATATGGAGTTAGTTTTGCGTCGAATTTGCGTCGAAAAAAACAACGCAAATTCGGCGCAAACGGAGTATAAATATGCCCCTAGGTGCATTCCAGTCCTTAATTTCTGCCAAACCTAAACCACTTGTCTGTTGTACTGTTTCATTTAAATATATCATTTTAACTGGTATCTGGAATGCTCTAAATAAAGCTTCCTTTCCCCTTTTTTGCCAATTCATAGTGCCCCACACACATTTTAAGTCAATCAACTTCAACCAATATTCACAGGCTTCCACAACCAACCGGGAAAAAAAAGGACTCAGAATTAATCAATTTTGAATCAGTTAATAAACTATGTTGACTTTCCTTTACTGGCAATTTAAAATAATGTGACTCAGCAGTTTTCACATTGTGCCCAGAAAAATATACAAACTTTTCAGAATATGTTTTGGAATTCCCTACTGGCGGAGTTGGACAGTGTTCCCATTGTGTATAATTAAAATAGTCTGTGGAGTACTTGCTCTGTGAATTAAATGATGTCCATAATAATTATAACAGAGCATATCTCCATAGTTTTCTCTTGATTGATAAACATCTTCTCTTTCAAATACAGTAAAATATTCTAAATCCGAATCATACAATCAACTGTTTTTACATCCAAATCATTAGAAACAACTCCAGGTGTTATCACATCGTTCAAGGAAAGTTTGAATACATATGGAATTTGTGTGACTTCCATCGGGCCATATATATCAAATGGTACTTTATTCCAAACAATCCCATCAGGAATTGGTATGGCTGAAATATTCACTAGGGAGAAGTCTTTGCGGACCTTATTGGAGGAAAAGTGTGGGTTTAGCACCTTATCCACCATTTCAACTGTAGAGCGTTCAGGAAGGGAATGACCATGTATTAGTAAGAAGAAAACAATGACAAACCCAATCCAAAGGAGGTAGGCAAGTACAGTTAACAAGTGCCACAGTTAGTTCTATGGAAGAATAAAATAGTTAACTTTGAGCCAAATTATCAGCTTATGTGCCCTTGACAGTTCATTAGCAGAAGAGGCAAACGAGTCGGTGAAAGTGTCATTGACGTCAGCAAAACATCCAGAAGCAGTTCGTGCAAAAATTGGAGCATTATTTGCAAGGGGTGAGCTGGCAGAAGTCTCCCTTGGTGGTTCATAGTGGACTATACCATCCGTTTGTGTTGAATTTGAGTAGACTCATTCAACGTTGTTGACATTACTTGTCGCAGAAGAAGTTAACGGGACTAATGAAAGATCGTTTTCCACCCTCCCCAAGCTCTGAGAGGTGTCAGAGTTGCTGCTTAAAACCAGTAGAGGAACATTCTGGTCTGTAATGAGAGGGACTCGGGTACTATCCAGGAGTCCTCTAGGTCTGCTGTGCAGGATCGGCCATATGGTGTAGCTTGACATTGTCGATGGAGACAAAGGCCCAGAATTAAGGCCCAGAATTAAGAGGGCCTGGCGCCATTTCAATGGCACATTAGCTTCATTTTTTCATACTAATGTGGCGTGAAAGGCCAAAAACGCCACACCGTATTTACAACTGGCGCATTGCTTGCACTGATCCACTTTGTAACCCCTTGCGTCACATTATGCCTGCGTCAGGCATAATGTATGCAAGGGGGGCATTCTGGCACGGGGGGGCGAAAAAATAGCACAAAGAAATCTGAGAGATTTCTTTTCGGCATTTTTGGCACCTGCTAACAGCAGACGTTAACGGAAGGCTCCCATTTTTTGCTATGGGCTTCTGGGTGCTTTGCAGGATTACTGTCAACATGTTTTATGCTAATGCCGCAAAGCCACAGACTAGCATCAAAAATTATGATGCTAGTACCCCTCACTACAACCATGGTGCCCCATATTTTAAATTTGGCGCACGGATGGTGGCATTAGAGGGGACTAAAGGGTGAAAGAAAAGTGGTGCTGCGCACAGATGGTGGCATTAAGGGGTGCTACAGGGTACATGAAAAGTGGTGCTGCAATTTGTGCAGCACCACTTTTCATAAATCTGCCCCTGATTGATTATCTTTAAAATCAGCCAGCAGTGGTAGAATGACAGTTCTGGTAATGTGTATTCCCAGGACTGGGATGGGTGCACAGTATGTAGGACCAAACTCCTTTTTCACAGCAATCTTTTCACGCAACATATTCCCAACTTTAGGAATCCAGTCAGTAGGTGTTATTGGTGCATTCCTTATTCCCAAGGAGGCGGCACTGGCAGATGGGTTGTCATCACTGAACTGTTGTAAGTCCTGTAAGACAGTGACACGTTCATTTATGTCAAAAGGTGTATCTGCTGCCTCTGCGCTAGGACCATCAAGATCTGGAACATGCATTCATGTTCTGTCCAGGGATTCATATGAGGTACGCCCCCCAGGGACCTTCTGGGCAGATTATTAAGTGCTCTCTGGACTCCATACAGGTGATTAAGCCAACTACGACCTGTGCCTAATACTCTGGCTGTTAATGATTGCTTTAAATTCTAGTTTCGTCGCTCCACAACACTATTTCCCTCTGGATGAAATGGAGAAGAATAAAACAGTTGGACCCCTAATGAAGCCATGGCGTCCCTTAAAGCCCTTGAGGTGAAAGCAGGGCCCTAGTGTGTGTGGAAAGCTGCAACTGCATATGTGATGATAAAGACTTGCAAATCTTTGATAACAGTTTCAGTATCAGCAGAGTGATGTGGCCTAACCCATAGAAATCTGGAGCATGAG
This sequence comes from Pleurodeles waltl, assembly GCF_031143425.1. NCBI lineage: Eukaryota > Metazoa > Chordata > Amphibia > Caudata > Salamandridae > Pleurodeles > Pleurodeles waltl. The sequence goes on from NC_090440.1 coordinate 1,285,821,929, forward strand.
TCAACAGCGACTAAAATGTATTTGTATGCAGGTGTCAGAGGACCACAGTGGTCCAAGTACACACACTGTAAAGGTTTGATGGAAATTAAGAGGGGTGTCTGTGGTGGGCGTTTGACAGTGAACCCTTTTATTTGCTGACAAATGTCACAACAAAGGACATACTGCTTAGTTTGTTTGTATAGACCTGGCCACCAGTAACATGCCATTGGACAGAAGCAACTCCATCATGCACCGCTTTGATCAACTCTGGTCTTTGATCTTTGTTGGGGATCACACGATCACCCACCCCTGGTGTTGTTTCTTGGGCAGTATTGAGGTTTGATATGAGGTAGGAATATTCAGCAGTATATACCTTTGGCATGGGCTTGCCGTCAGCCGAAACTTTCACTGCTACCAGTGTTTCATCATCCAATTTCATCCTAGAACAAGTTATTGCAGTAACAGAAGCCGCAGCTACTGCTGACTTGGCTGCTTCATGAGCCAAGGTATTGCCAGTAACATGTATTCCAACACGCTGATATCCCAGTGTATGTACAACATGGACTTCGGGTAGTGATTCCTTCAGATCCGCTACTTTCCCACACAGGATTCTGTGTTTGATAGTGTTGCTTTCTGAATCTCTGAACCCATTCTGACCCTAGTAATGCAGATATTCATTGAAGTACTTGACACAATAGTACGAATTACAGATGATTAATGTTTACTGTTCTGGATCCGTATTTTCCTGTGCCATCACCAGAGCCTTAAGCTCTGCTATTTGTGTAGTGCAGTCCCCTAGGCTCTGCTCTGCATGTAAGTGTGTTGTGGATGGAATTCACCATATTTCATGTAGCCACTCATGACCGTGCAAGCAGAGGAGTATTGATGTTTTGTGCCTACTGCGGGTTGGGCTGAGCCATCAGTATACATAATTATTTTATATTGTTCACTAGGCAATGTGTTTGCTGAAAGAGGGGATTTAAGTTCCTATTGCAATAATTCTTGAGTTTGTAATTTTGAGTCAAAAATATAGTCAACATCAGTGGTCGTCAGAGACGCTGTCCATTGAATCCAGCGTGGATGTAGTGCTTTAGCGTTAGGAATGTCAGCTTTGGTGACAGCCTCAAGTGCTGGGATCAGAGATACGACAAAAATATGTTTCCGCTGGGCCAGAGGTCTCTCTTTAATGACAGCCATCTGAACAGCAGTGAGAACTTTCTCTGTGGGAGCAAAGTTGTGTAGAATATAAATGCAATTTGTATGCAGTCAGGACGGTCTCACCTCATTGAATGTTACATGGGTAAAACCAATAGTACCAGCAATTACTCTGATGGCCGAGTGTGTTTTGTTGTCCTTTGTATATAAGTATTTAGCTGCAAGCATGTCTTTTTGCAATGCTCTGAGAATGCATGTGTGTTCGACTGTCAAATATTTGCTTGAAAAGTCAGGACATATTGAGGCCCTCATTCCGACCCTGGCGGTTTCAAACCGTCAGGGTGGAGGGCAGAGGAAGCACCGCCAACAGGCTGGCGGTGCTTCCCGGGCCATTCTGACCGCGGCGGTAAAGCCGAAGTCAGAAAAGGGGAACCAGCGGTTTCCCGCCGGTTTTCCCCTGGCCCAGGGAATCCTCGATGGCGGCGCAAGGGGATTCCGACCCCCTTCCCGCCAAGAGGCTGGCGGGAACGGGTGTCGTGGGGCCCCTGGGGGCCCCTGCACTGCCCATGCCACTGGCATGGGCAGTGCAGGGGCCCCCTAACAGGGCCCCACAAAGATTTTCAGTGTCTGCTTTGCAGACACTGAAAATCGCGACGGGTGCCACTGCACCCGTCGCACCCCTGCAAATCCGGCAGCTCCATTTGGAGCCGGCTTCCTCTTTGCAGGGGCTTTCCCGCTGGGCCGGTGGGTGATCTTTTGGAGATCGCCCGCCGGCCCAGCGGGAAAGTTGTAATGACCCCCGCGGTCATTTGACCGCAGTGCGGTCTTTTGGAGGTTTCCGCCCGGCGGGCAGCGCCCGCCGGGGTCGGAATGACCCCCTAAGTCATATAATGGCTTAATGCATTGTGCATAATCTGGAAAGTATGTTCTGCCAAAGTTAAAAAAGCCCAACAAAGACTGGAGCTTTTTGAAAGTGTTTGGAGGTTGTAGTTGTGTGCATTTTTCTAAAAATTGGGACTCTAGGCTTGTGCCTTCATCTGATAATTATCCCAAAAACAGGACACTGAGGAAAGCTATTTTTGTTTTTTTTAATTGAATTTGGAGCCTAATTTGGCAAATCCCACAACAATGCGGGCAACCTGTCTTACATGTTGTATGAGGTCATCATTATTAATAAAACACCCTTGCTTCCGGCAGCGCAGTGCTGCATGCTTCCAATGCAATTTTTCCCTTTGTTAGCATTATGGAAAATGCCAGTAGTTCTTAGCTTGTTTTGACCAACCAACAGACCTTTCAAGGACTTCTCAAGGTTTGACGGATGCCGCCAAATAAGTAATACAGACAGGCTTCAACACAGTTATTGTAGCCTCCAATACCATGGGTATGGTTATTGTGTTCTGTCGACATGCTTTAGTTACAACAGCCACTGTTTCTGGTGACTTTTAAACAAAAGTTCTGGATGTGCCTTTGATGGGCAATGTCTCTTCAGAGAAAAAACAACATCTCTTTATAAAGGTTTGAACAGAGTTGAGCAACTGTTGTGCATCTGAGGTTGACTTACTGGCATGTCTCTTCTATCATCAGTAAAATCACCACCAATTTTCCAAGCAGTGACAGGAGCAACCGTTGCTACCTCTTCAACAACCTGAAGAGGCTTTCACCCTTCCCACGCAGACTAAATAGCATGTGTGCCTTGGTTACAGAAATTCCTTATCAGACAGAATGATTGATTTTGAGACTTTCGGGCCTCACTACATTGCGCTTTTTTCTTCTTCCTCAGGCTAATCTAAATGGGAGGCTGCAATGTGCCAATAGTGCAACCCATTATACTGCTACTTGATCTAGCTTCCACCATTGCATTTCTTTTCATTTTAGTGGTGGGTGTCCCCCTTCAATCTTCTATCAAGGGAGTCTTCAGGCTTTTGTGAAAGAAGCTGAAAGTGTTGTTTGAACCTTGGACAGCTCACTATGTGACCTGAAGTTCAGTGCTCATTGGTTGCTTCAGGACAAAATATGCCACTTCAATTTCTTGAAGTTGCTTGGGGTCAAAATAGCCTAAAGGTTGTTACTTACTCACTTAAAGTGAAAGCAAGTTAAAATCCTGATAAAAATCATCAAAAGGATGATCTGCCATTATAAATATTTAATACCTTGCTAGATTTAATACATATTCTGTTTAGAATCAGATCAACATAAAATGAATGCAGGAGAAGAAAGTAATCTCTAGATGCCCCTCTTTACATAAGAACCAGTAACCCACCTATTAATCAAGCTTGTATTTTCTCAGAGGGCTCCATGCATAATAGGGAAAGTGAGCAAGTAGAAAAGTATTACTTGAGAGCCAGAAGGAGAGGTGGAGATGGTTAAGTAGTGGAAGGGTTGCAAAAAAAGGATGGAGCATAGCAATGCAGAATGAAGCAGAAGAGATGAGGGAGTATGAGGAGCAGTAGAAATTAGGGAGGAATGCAGGGATGCAGGAGAGGGGTTAGTTAGGCGGCCCAAATGTTGAAGCCAAGAGCAGCAGAGGAGTGTAGCATTATCATTCAGTCATTTGAGACCTTGTTGAAACACACTGTCATTGGTCTGCTGATAATAGATCTTCAAATGCTAGTCCAATTGCTCTTCTGATTGTCTCATAGATGTTAGTCAATTGTGCACTGTGAAACAGCACTATGGAGCACTGCGGAGTACTGCAGACTGAATGAGTCGGCGAGCTAAAGAATGAGTGGGGCTGTGGTAACTTTCTGGATTTTGCTGGTGGGCAGGGAATAGTGATTTAATGGTTCTGAAACTCAGTCAATATTCTGCCAGCGAGACTATTAAGAAACTTTCAAGGACATGTGCACTATACACATTAAGGATACTCATACACAACAACGTGATGTCAGGAAAATTATACTTCATTGTCTGCATTACTCCATGTTTTTGCTGGTGAGGAGACCTGGCTGAAATGGAAACATTTTAAAATCTAAGCCATGAAGTACACATGACAAAACAGCACTCTACTAATTCCTACATGTACTGGCATATCTGATGTGCCTTAATATCTTTGAGGGCTTTATTGATCCTTTCTTATATGGTCCCCACTTCTTACATCACCTGTCCTTCCATGCCGTGCATGCATGTTAATCCTTGAAAATACTGTCAGAGTCTTTCACTGCACATCGGTCCCTCACTCAGGGCATCATTTACAAGAAACTGATGTATCGTCATCGATGTTTCAGATTTCTTGCAACAATGCCATGAATGTGCTGTATTTACAATACAAAGCTCCATGGCACATGCTTTCAAAGATTTGTCAGAAATTCTGTTGCATCTGTTGGCGCTAAAGTGACACATTGCTGGCGTTGCATCATTAAACTGATGCAACGGCAGCAATGCGAGGACAGTCCCATTGGAAAAAGTCCTACATCAATTTTATGCCTGGTCTGAGCGGGCGGTAACATTTTGAAGCAGTGAACTCATACAGTGATGCAGTGAACAGCTGTAAATTTCACTGCGTCAGGTCTACATGGCTTTTCTGTGGGAACACCTGCCCTGCATACATTCTACCTGGCGCAGGTATAATGTGGCGCAGGGCTTTACAAACTGACGCATTGGGTCCAATGCCTCAGTTTGTAAATATGGAGCGGTGCAGTGCACTGCTAGCGTCGACGCAGCATAAAAAAAAACAAGGCGGCGGCACAAGGGGCTTGTAAATGAGACTTCAATCTCTTGGTCTATTCTGGCCAGCCCAACTAACTATGGGTACAGACTAACCACATGATCCCAGGATCGAAGCTGAATTAACCTAGAGCAGAGGTTTCACTGTACCTCACAGAATTAAGGAAGCTGTACCTCACAGAACTGAGGATACAGAAATGGAACAGCAGGAGTGGCCACAGGAAAATACAATGACCATGGGCAAAGAAATGACAACCTGCCTTATCCCAGTATAAAGGACTTGTGAACGGTATCACTCTGTGAGTAGGACCTCACAAGCTAAACATTAGAAACTTAACATCCTAGTCTAGAGCTTTCAGCCAAACCATAACAGTATGGCTTTTATCTCTGGTCCTGCACGTATTAGAGGGCTGCTTTCAAAATAACTGCCAGAAATCCAACACAACCCATCTGTCTTCAAGCAAGCAGTAGATGACATGGGTTTCAGAGAGAGCCTTAAGTCCCAAAACCCAACATTGAGACACCTTAAAAGTCAACCTTCTACCCACTTAACATCCACCTGAGTTAGGTTAGCAGGTCAGCTATTTTGTTGTACGTCTATGGAACCTCCAAACTACACACAGATGACAAAAATGTGCCATGGATGAATCCCTTTCATTGGAGAACATCTGCTGGGAAGAACCACAAGTCACATTGAAATCTAAACAAGGTGCAAAGACTTTAGTTTGGGATTGTGGTTGGCACACTGCTCTGCAGAAATATCCAGGACATGCTATAACCTGCTTCACTGGACTAATGGTTTAATAGTAGTGGTGGGCACATTTTAATTTCACTGGCAAAATCTTTTAAACGTTGCAACCTATCTAAAACTTTGCATACCTCTGCTAGCAAAAGATGTTCTCAAAAGTATTTTTGGATAGAAATTCTCTAACTTAAAGTAAGAGTTGCTATTATGTTTGTTTTATTCTGCAAAACCTAATCGATTGTCTCCGCAAACTGCTACTACCATGTGCTTTGTTGAGTGAGTCTGGGATTGGTAATTTCCAGATTAATTGGTCTTTTCAGGGCCATGCCCAAGATGGTAGATGACACTGGCCTCCTCTGCCGGACTCCGCCTGGTGTTTTCGAAAAACAGGACGCAATCAAATAAGTCGGCAACAGTTAAGAGTGCTGCTGCATTTACTGTCACAGGGATATATTTTACCTGTTCTAATATGGATGCCGCCACAGCCGTTATTAACAACAACACATACCCGTTTAACACCTAGGGGTGCTGATTTGCCAATGAGAGGCATAAAGGTAGAAGAGGAGACAGCCGGGAGGTTTAACATTTAAAACCGTCTGTGTTTTTGTAAACGGGGTGCAATCTTATAAGCGGCCAGTAGTTAAGATAGCCACCGCAGTTATTTCTCGTTTTTAAGATGGCCGCAGCCAAAGCTAGTACTAACAGCGACGGGAACGCGTGCAGGAGGGCTGATTGGCCAAATAATGTACAGACCTTTCACAAAGAAAGAAGTAAGTCTATATAAACATTTGACCTGTTTTACCTAATTGTTTTAATAAGTTATATTAGTGATTTTGAATCTGATTCCCTGACAACATTAAAATTTGTTTCCTTTACTTGTAGATATATAGAGGCTGCTAGTTTGGAAAATTTCAAACTCATAATGTAAGACAGTTAATACTTTGGATTGAGCATGATGGTTAGTTGGGTATCTATATTTTTACTTTTCTTTTCCTTTAGTAATTGAAATCACATTTTTAGCAGTTGTGATTTCTAATTGCAGAAATAGATAGAGAGTATGTTGATTAAAAACACACCACGTATTGGTGCGATACATCATGGATAATTCGTCATGGTGAATGAATTCTCTGGAATAATTTCTAAATATTTTCTAAGAAAGTTACATTTAATTTTGTATATTATTTATAGGTCTTCATCATCCCTCCATGAGTCCTGAAGAGGCCCATATGTGGAGGGGCAGATACGCATCGACCTTTTGATAGGGAGGTTGCAAGAAATATTAGGGGGCCTATTTATACTTTGACTGCACCGATTGTGCGTAAAACATTTTGACGCACAATCAGCGCAAACGTTGCCCTGTATTTAAACTTTGACGTCCGAACCCGCGGACTACAAAATTCCGCCATGTGCGTCATTTTTGGGATGTGGCAACCCGCCTTGCATTAATTATATGCAAGGTAGGCGTACCCGTCCAAAAAAAGGCTTAAAGGGCTGTGCGTCGTATTTATGCTTTCGGGCAAAAATGACGCACGGCCGGGAGGCGGAGCCAGAAAATGACGCACAGCCCGATTTGCGTAAAAAATTAACGCCTGGGTCAGGGCAGGCGTTAAAATGGGGCAAACACACCTGTATTTAATCAGAACACACAGAACAAACAGCAGAGCAGCAGAACAGCAGCAGGGAGCCATGGAGGTGATTCTATTCCAGCGTGCACGCAGACGCAGAGCCCAGCAGCAACAACAGCAGCTACAACAACACCAGCAGGGACCCCAAAGGCAGCGCAGAAGGCAGGAGAGGATATTCCGCCCAAGAACAACCCTTCAGGGCCTCAGGGAACACGACATCATGCAGAGGTACCGGTTGAACTGGCAGGCCATTCAGCAGCTGCTGCGAAACATTGAACAGCAGTTTGCCCCCACTTTGGTGACACCCTGCACCATCCCAACAGAAACAAAGCTGCTTGCCATACTTCACATGCTGGCAAGTGGCTCTTTCCAAACAACTGGTGCCCTGGTTGGCGGAATATCACAACCATCATTCTCCGCCTTTTTGCCCAAAGTACTGGATGCCATCATTCGACTGACACCCCGCCACATCTGCTTCCCTAACACACTGCAGAAGCAGCAGGAAACAAAACAGGGGTTCTACGCAATCAGTGGCTTCCCACACGTCCTTGGTGCAATCGACTGCACACATGTACTCCTTGTGCCACCTGCTGCAACTGAACACCTCTACCGCAACAGGAAGCACACACATTCCATCAACGTGCAGGCCATAGACGATCACCAGGGATTGATCACCAAGATTGTGGCAAAATATCCTGGGAGTGTACATGACTCATACATCTTCAGTCACTGCACCATCAATGAACACTTCCAGGATGGACGGTATGGCAATGGACTACTTGTTGGTAAGTACAAAAACCTATTTATATACACACTGCACAGCAACCCTCTAGGACAAACAACACATACACCACAACAGCAACATGTCAACAGGAACACACTGAGGTCCTGACATCACTAGCCATGTTTCTTAAGTCACCATTGAACCTGTCACACATCGGAAATTACTGTACAGCCTAATGTTAAGACGTCAATGAGTGTGGTTGCCTAAATGTCACCTTGCAAATTGTAAGTGTCCCAATGACCTTTACATTAATCCATTGCATAAGTTTCAAGGTATGGGATGTCCAGGGTACTTTGATATGAACGTGTTAACAACACTTTCAATTTTAACTGTGCATGGAACTATCATCTCACCCCCAGTGAAGACACACGAACACCTGTATCACAAGTCACAATGCTAGGGAGGGCACACTGTACTGCAAATCCCAAAACATACTGCTGACAAACGATTAGCAGACAAACACTTGTTCAGCCAAGGAAACAACCAAATGCAGATGGTACAGCCTACAAGCATAGGATGTCACATTAGTACACAAAAGAGTCACAGACAACACAAGACAACTACTGTCATTAAAGGTCTTTTCAATAGTGCCAGCTACATCAACATGATCCCATTCATTTTCTCTTGCAGCTGATCAGGGGTATGGCATCCAGTCATGGATTATGACACCATTTGGCAACCCAAGTACAGCTGCACAGCGTGCCTACAATGAGGCCCATAGGAGGACACGCAGCATTGTTGAGCGGACCTTCGGCATCCTCAAGTCAAGGTTCCGCTGCCTCGACATCACTGGTGGTAGCCTCCTATATTCCCCCGAGATGGTCTGTAGGATCATCCTCACATGTGCAATATTGCACAGCATTTGCATCAGAAGAAACATTCCCCTCCTGGAACCAGATCCGCACATGCCTGAAGAGGAGGAAGAGGAGGATGCTGGCCTGCAACAGGAGGGGGAACTACAGAACACAGCTGCTGGTATACGGAGGCGGCAACAGATTGTAAATAATTTCTTCTGAATATGATCACCTTCACCACTTTAGTTAACTAATTTAAATAAACACCTATTCTAATCACCATATCATGGTCTGGCTATTCCTTTTTGCACACCTTCATCTCTACTTATCAGAATAAGAGTGTTGCCTCATGGAGCATTGCTGAGATACTGAGTAGGACACGGAACATCCCAGAGCTAATGTGATGCCTAACATACAATGGTCACATACACACACACTCTTAATGACATATATCATGTACATATCTCCTTTGAATGATAATAGCGGAGGACCACAACTATTTCACACATACATGTTGAAAGCAAGGTCCAACGCAGCATATGGCACACAACTATGACACCATAACTCAATGAGGGGAAAAAAAGCCTCATACATAAGGCAGTCAATGTGCTTTGGCATCACTAACAGGAATGTCTGACAAGACCCTTGACAGCAGTTAGTCCAACTGCATCCAATATTTGCAAGGAATATCTGTGACTAGAGTTCCATAGAAGCAGAACATAGACAGCACAAGTGCCACACATATGACATGCATTGCGCACATGACATTCCATGCACATGTCAGCCCATTTCCTAACTCCTGACACACCCATGCACCTGGTCACAACCCACCTGTCGGAAGAGGTCCCTGGAATACTAAGATGTGTACCCTGATAATACCTCCTCTACACACACAGACCAACATTAGCAAACCAGTGTGCTACACCCTTTCCTAAGGTATGCCATTGTCATATAACATCTGACTGCATGCACGTCGGGTCAATTTATACACTGTGTTCTAGTTTCAAAGCCCTGTTAGCACATGTAGATTGCTTCCCCTTGTGAAAATGTCTGTTGGCCCTTAGAATGCAAGTCTCACCTACAGGACTGGTGAGAAACAGATGCAGCCCACAACTGTGATCACCTCCATGCACACCACCCATTTAAAAAAGCACTGCCCCTGATGATGTCTGGAACAGCATAGGAGTTGCCATTATGTCAAATACACCGTCAACCATTGATACTAATTAAGCCATGTAACACAGCCCTTGGGTTTATTTGTCACCTTCAAAAACACAGGACGTACACAGTTTGACATGTCAACTGTCTACTTTGTCCTCCAAACAGTCTCAGTCAGACCACTGATTATGTAACTTGTCCAGTAGCTGGCTCCTGAATCACCTTGCATTCTGTCAGCCTGACTGGCAACTGTCTGTGCGTCACACTAAAGTATCCCTGTGTCTACATATGAACCACACGTGCGTAAGAAAACCTCCCATTCATCAGGGGGCATTGGGCATGGGCTTCTTCCATGCATACCCAAATACATTGTATAGCATCATCTGCCTTTTAACTGTACCATTTGAATGACATCCTCTTGGAAATGCAAAATCCATGGCCCATCCCTTGTCTGGGTCGCATATATGCATGAATGACAAAGTGTGACAGTGTCCCAGGGTCATAGGCTGGGATTGGGTACGGGGTTTCAGCACAACCAGCAACCTCTGATAACGTCCGTGAATAATACACAAATGTCAGAACCATGACAGTTCACACACAGCATCACAGTGCGCACAACATAGTGATGGGCTGTGTGTGGTGAATAGCTGCGAGAATAAACAGCACAGAGGCTATGATGTTCCCAAATGCAGTGGGAAGTGCAGAGGCCAACCTGTGTACAAATGTTGTAATGACACCTGCCGGAACATGACAATTGAGACATTATCTCACTCAGCACACCAAGGTTGCCCTGTTGACTGTCTCATTACACGTCTTTAGTGACAGGGTGGGACCATCCACATGTTGGTTCACATGTCCACATCTACTTTACTCACATTGATCAACCAAGGATACTCAGTAGTTACAGGAATAGCTGCCACTGACTCATGATGAGTCCTGGTCCGAACTGTGAAAAATTACACCCCAAACAATCTACAGGATCATCATTGGACCACACACATGAACAAGACACCTATGTGCAATTGATCACTGGAAATATGTGGACACGTGCTGTCTTGTATGCTGGTCCACCACAGCCACTTGATAGTTGGGGCTTACTTCTATGGCCTCAACTGTGGTGTCATCATACATATGAGATTGACCCTTGTCTGTCTGTGCAAACAACATGGTAGTCACTTCCTCAATGCATGTGTATGACTCACTGTGGGATTCATCAACTAGTGCCTAGGAAGCTCTTACCAATACTCTAGGACATAGGATGTAGAAAATGTGGACCATTGACATGAACATGCGTCTGCCATCCATCTGGTGCATGCTATATCACATGTGGTGTCTACGTGACCCTAAAACTTGGAAGTATACTTTACGGGTGTTGTTACATGTATGACCAACACATGCCCTTTCTCATTCCAAATTTGACTTGCATCTTAGGATTGGACACATGGACGTCACATTCATACAACCATATGTACAATAATGCTTCATGTGATATACACACACACTTGGTCAACCGACACATTAGTTGTCAAAGCACACACTTTGAGCCAAAGGCATTTAGGTATTGTACATATGTGCGTCACATTGCTATCCTCTCCTCATGACAAACATGCACAATTTGTGCCACGCATATATGTAGGCCACACTTATGACCATCTATGACGTTAGCCAACTGTGAACATACTGTGAAGGGTGTAGTGGATGATGTTCCGCTGCAGTATGATGTCACACATGTGAACATACACCATCAACACCATACTGTCTTCAATTAGCCAATCTCTGATGTGTTCCAAATGTAAAATAACCAAAAAACAAGTAAAAATGCCCCAAACCAGTTAATGCACTGTAATTATTTGACGTCCCTAGCGGTGTGCGTCATTTTTTGTTTACCAAAACTGTATTTGCATAATTTTTTTTGACGCTCAGGAGTGAAATTTAGCCCGCATCCAGATATTTGTACAGTCCATGTATCATTATGTGGATGCGGGTTAATAATCACGTCTGTGCATTAAAAAAATGACGCAAATACAGTTTTGTGCAACAAAAAATGACGCATAACGTGAAAAAGGTGGGACTTTTCGTACAGGAAGTGATGTAATAGGATATCCTGTTTACAGATCATGTACAGTGGGTGTACTTTCACTTTCACTTTCACTTTGCAGTCTATGATCCTTCTAGACTGTGTGGCTGTGTAGAGAGTGTTGTCCAGAGATTTTGTGCTGTATTTGTCCTGTGTGCTATCTGTAAAGTCCTTTTGTGAATTAAATATTGTTTGTGTATACTGTACTACTGTGTTTTGTCTACATTTGTCCATTTATCTTGTGTATTTCTTGTTTGTGGGAGTCTGTTGTGGGTAGTGTTAGTTTGGGGATAGTTGGGCTCTTTTAGTGTTTAGGTTTACTTTATTTCTGTCTTTTTACCCCTACTTTCACCCTTTTCCCCTTTCTATTTCTTTTACCCCTATTCCTTATCTTCAACTATAAGTATGTCTGGTAGGCCACTTCTTGGCAGGATGGGGGAAGAGGAGTTGGGGGGCTTCATCTGGCTGGAGACACATTTCTTGCCGCTCATGATCCAGGCAGGGGGCAGGGTCATTCAGGGGTACCCGACAGAGGCGCACAGAATCCGGTGGGGAAAGGTGCTGCATCACCTGCAGCGTGTGTATGCCAGCCAGAGGAGTGACCACCAGCTGAAGCACCGGTGGGCTGACCTCATCACCAGGGAGCAGGATCTCTTGGACCACATGGGAATCATGATTGGTGGCACTGTTGGTGAGTACGACAATTGTTAATGTGCACAATTAAATGCTCTGTAGTGACATCAGGGGATTAGTGCAATGTCTGCCAGCTACCTTGATGACTGTGTGTAATGCTGGGGAAATATAAGGGAAACATTGATGCACTATGGTAAGGATCACAATTGCTAGCTGTCAGGTAGCACGTGCTCAGCAAACTTACAGGTAACTTTACCATGAAGGAAATTGGTGTGGCCTTTTTGTCAGCACAGCTAACAAAATAGGAGCGAATCATGTCTATATAAGGTATTATTGACAGAGAAGTACAGATGTACCAACATTTAGGCCAACTATGTTGACGCAATTGCTAGACTGACTTTAGAATCACTACATGATGCTGAAAATGAGTGCTGCCTTCACGTCAATTGATAATAGCAAAGTGGCTCAAACTTTGGCCTCATGTTAGTCTGGTGAGTGTGGAAGGAAAGCATTCACAGAAGTACTATGAATGTGTGGGATTATTTGGTTTCTTGATCTTTTTGGATACATGTCAGTTCAGGATTTTAAAACATCGTGAAAAGGTGTAAGGTGCCCTCAGCTAACACCTTAAGATGTTTGTTGCAATTAGTTGAGTCACAATCCAAATATGGATGGCAGTCCAAGTGTATGCACATGGCTTCACGTCTCCATGGTTAGTGCAAATCACCATAGCTGGGCCACATCAATTGACTATACTATAACAACAGGATGGCTTACAGGAGTCCCTGCCCCTCCCTTTGTACATTGGGCCTATGTGCAATAAATGTGTCATGGCCACAAGGCATGTTTGACTGGTAATGCAGTCCTCAAGTAACCAGGCGTTGGATGTTTCTCTTGGATGCACATGATGAGACGATTACACTCCATATTTTTTACTGCTCACCAATTATGGAGCAAGTTTGCAACCACATGATAGTTAGGGCCAATGTATGTGTGCAGATATGTGTGTAACTGTCACAGGAGACCTATGCTATGTACAAGTTGGCCGGGAAATATCAGATGCAGTACCATCATGTCTGAATGGCTGCCATGTCCTTATTCAGCCTACACATTGTAAATGATTATGAAATTGTTGCACTGTGCACAGATTTTGAGCACATTTCTTCCTTCCATACCTTACAGGTGGACCGGCACCCTACACTGTGGGAGATGTGGCGACATTTGAGGACCCCAACCACTCCAGTAAGTGTTGATATGTCTGTTATGTGTTGTGTTTGCTGGTTATGAACTTGTGTGAGTTGGACGCATAGCAAGGTGTGATGAGTTGGGCAAGTTTTTCATTTGTTCCATGAGTGGGAATGCAGTTCTCACATGTTTTGAGTTTGCCAATACGTATCCAATGGTATTATGTAGGGATTGTAGGACATCCCTGTAGGCCCCACTGTGAGTACAGGGGATAGTCATGTGTCTGACACTTGTATCACCAAGAGTCGCACTGGAAGTCAGCCCCTATTTAGTCAGCCTGTCAGACCCACATTCTCTAAGATTGGTGGAGCTAATAGCTTCCCAATAGACATCTGCTTCACTATTTACCTACGTAAGTTTGAAACAGTAGGTAGAACCTCCTAGCAGCATGTACTTCCACGTGTAGTTCATCAAGTCTGTGGAACATGAGTGTAATGGGCTAGGTGTGCATGCAATTCATGATCATGGGTGTTCTAGCAACTCTGGGGCATATTTATACTCCGTTTGCGCCGAATTTGCGTCGTTTTTTTCGACGCAAATTCGACGCAAAACTAACTCCATATTTATACTTTGGCGTTAGACGCGTCTAGCGCCAAAGTTCATGGAATTAGCGTCATTTTTTTGCGTGAACACCTTCCTTGCGTTAATGATATGCAAGGTAGGCGTTCCCGTCTTAAAAAATGACTGCGATGCTATTGCGTCGGATTTATACTCCCGGGCAAAAATGACGCCCGGGAGTGGGCGGGTCTAAAAAACCCGCATTTGCGCCAGATTTTAGCGCCTGGTCAGGGCAGGCGTTAAGGGACCTGTGGGCTCAGAATGTTCCCAGAGGTGCCCTCCCCTGCCCCCAGGGACACCCCCTGCCACCCTTGCCCACCCCAGGAGGACACCCAAGGATGGAGGGACCCACCCCAGGGACATTAAGGTAAGTCCAGGTAAGTATTTTAAAAAAAAAAAATTTGTGGCATAGGGGGGCCTGATTTGTGCCCCCCTACATGCCACTATGCCCAATGACCATGCCCAGGGGACAGAAGTCCCCTGGGCATGGCCATTGGGCAAGGGGGCATGACTCCTGTCTTTGCTAAGACAGGAGTCATTTCAATGGGGGATGGGCGTCGTAAAAAAATGGCGCAAATCGGGTTAAGACGATTTTTTTGCCTCAGCCTGACTTGCCCCATTTTTGGACGCCCAAACGCCATTTTTCCCTACGCCGGCGCTGCCTGGTGTGCGTGTTTTTTTTTCACGCACACCAGGCAGCGCCGGTCGGCTAACGCCGGCTAACGCCGGTTAACACCATTCAATAAATACAGCGCCCGCATGGCGCTTCAGAATGGCGTTAGCCGGCGCTAATTTTTTGGGCGCAAAACTGCGTTAGCGCAGTTTTGCGTCAAAAAGTATAAATATGGGCCTCTGTGTCTGATGTAAGTCAGGCCTCACTGGAAGTATATGTTGTGTACTAAGTTCTGCATTTCCTGACATGTCTGACCCTATGAGTGCTCTAGGGTTTGCTGACTCCTAATTGTAGATAGATCTTACCTGTGGTGTGTCTGTAGAGACAAACATGTGTGGAGTTGCCTATACACTCCTCGGTGTACATGTTGTTGGCAAATTATAGTTGTGTATCCACCGCCCCCCCTCAAATACGGCCATGGGTTTGTGAATGGGGTACCTAGTATTGATGCAACCAGTATGTTACACATACCTGTGAATAAGTGACGGTTTGGTTGCATACTAGTATACACACTCAGGTTTGGCACTTGGTACCATACTGGAAAGTCCAGTTAGAACTTGCAGACCTTGTGGCTTTAGTTTTGCTTTCCGTACACTGACATTTGTAGCCCAGCTCTTGGTGGAGGATATGCAGCATGATTCTTAAATGTTAACTGGCACAACTCAGATTGCAAGTCAAAGCCAGTTGTTACCCATCTTGTGGGTTATGGATGTGCTTTGTGTGATGTCACCTTTGTTGTCTGGCCTGCCATATACTTCCTCAGGGACATTCAATGCTCTGTATCGTGATATGAGCTGTTACAAGTACAGTAGATGTAATGTCTGATTAACTTGCTGTGCCATTTCACACAATGCAGTTACTAATGTAGCATATCTGCATTTGTCTTCACAGCAGCTAACATGACTCCAGACCAGGTCCGTGAATTTCAGCGTCGGGCCATGCGATACCAGCACATCCTGCTGGTGGAGTCGGGGTTCCGGAGGATGGCCCGGCGATATCGCCATGAACGTGCCTCCGGGGCATGGCGAGCCTTCCCACAGGGTGGGCCTACTTTGCCCACCACAGCCACCACAGCAACAACCACCAATCCAAGCCTGGTGGCCCCACCCACAGCTGCCACTGTAGATCCAACATCTGCTGGACTTCCTGGCCCCAGTATTGCCACTGGTGCAGGACAGCCCACACAGACCTCCTCCACCGGTACCCAGACTGCCACTGCTCCAGCTGTTGACCCTGCAGCCTTCAATAGACTTGAACATAAGATGTGCAAGGTGAGCCACCTGAGCCGGGACGTGCGGCACATTAAACGACGGGTCAAGGATATAAAGAGGACCCTCCAGAGGGCCAACCTCTAGACAGTTGATTTGATGGACATGATACCCTCCCCTCCCTCCTCTTTCCTTGTTCTTATAGTTAGTAGGCTTAGGGGGCTTAGTGTTAGGTTAGTATAGGCTGTTAGTTTAGTTAGAGTTAGTGGGTGGGGGGTCCTGCTTGTTTCTTTTTTGACTTATTACTTGTGTGGGTGGGTGGGTGGGGCGCTATGTTGGGGTTCTTGTGTGTAAAAAATATATATATATATATATATATATATATATATATATATATATATATATATATTTGTTTAGGATAGTATAGTATGTGTTTAGGTTAGTATGTGTTGTCCTCCATGTGTCCCGCCTCATAAGGGGGGTGGGGGTAGATGTTTAGAACGTTTCGTTACATGTGATTAGTAAGTGTAGATTAGGTTAGTTAGGGACAGTTGTGGGTAATGAGTAGTCAGGGTAGATTAGTGTAGGTAAGATTTTTCCTTCAGTTTCCTCATCTATGGTTAGCTTTTAATAAATATTTGGTTACCCCATAATAGTATGTGCTGAATGGTACTTGATCGTGGGTTTGGATTCAGTGTACATCAATTTTGTACTATAACATCTGTGTCCTATGCTACAAACAAATCCCAACTGAGCTGTACGATTGGCAGCTAGCCCAGAGCTACCTTGCAAAGTGTCTACCCTTTGTTGCAACCACCAATCACAGTTAATATGGTTCCCAATGTGTTTCTGTTGATAAGTGTGTTTTCAAAGTCACTAACAGTGCTTCCAGACATGATATTGGGGAAACAGTTTTAGGTCTGACTGCAGTGTGATGATCATGCACGCCCTTATAAGATGAGTTCTCATTGGCAATATTGTATTCTTGTCTTCATGACCCTCATACATCAATTGTGACACAGTTCGGCATGATTACCTATTTGTATGTTAACTCAGACACCTTCATTTATGCCGTTTTTTTAGTGTTTACTTAGATTAGTGTGGCATGTTTATTGTGTTATTTTTGCATGTTGACAACATTTAGCAGGCACTATTTGATGACTTAGTTATCCCCTGAGGAAGCATTCTTCTGTCCAACACAGCATGATGGTGTATGGTTTCTCACTTCATGAGATTTGTCCCTCAGGATGGGCAGAGTATGATGCAATCATGGTCACTGTGCAGATTTCTCTAACTACATAATATCAGGACAGGTGTATTGACAATCTACGTAATTTGACAGTAGGCACATTTCAGTTATCTACTGCACAGTTGATATGTCACATTACCCAGAGACAGATTTGTTGTGTAAGTGCTATTTATTGAAAAGTGCTGTAGTGCTATATGTACATTGTCCATGATTGTGAGTCCATTATAGTGACATCTTCCATTGTGATCCAACACAAGGGTTTACCAAAATGCTTTTGTCATGCTGGGGTTGCTGTTTCAGACAGTGCAGAGGGACAGACTTAGCCAATGAATAGGAGAGAGACAATCACTGGGCTGGGTGACAAGATATACAGTGGTTAGCAGAACAGTGCTTGAGTACAGTTGTTGTAAGACTGTCATGTTTCAAAACGCAGGACTTTGGTGATAGTTGGCCATGTGGCAGGGACTAGTGCTGCTGGGTACTTTTCCTTGGGAATGTGATCTGTTCCATGTCTTCTGATGTGTGTGTTGCCTGCTTTGTCCTTGTTGTTGTTGGTTGTGAAGGGGCAACACACACCTCAGTGTTAGAAGACGTGGAGTCAGACATCCCGGTCGCTGCTCCCTGTGAAGGTCTTAAGGGCAGTACTGCTGCAAGGAGGGCCTGCTGGTTCCTGAGAATAGCAGCCACATCACGATGGTAGGCAGCCAGGTCGGGCCTGAGGGGTTCAATGTTGCATTCGTGCAAGCGTTGACAGGATTGCTGTTGTAGGTGTTGGGTCAACTGTATTACAGCTGTGCTGATTTCCTTCTGGGTTTTCTGCAGCTCCTGCAAGATAGATGTTAGGGCTTGCATAGCTGCTGCCTGATCTGCAGATAACATCATGCACGAACGCACCCCCTCTAGGCTGGCTGCCATGTTTTGCATCCCCACCCCAACCCCCTTGGCCAGCTCACGCTGTACTCCCACTACAGTTCTCTCAAAGCTGGTGCCAGTGTCGTCTTAGTCCTCAGCTGTATTGGAGCTGGCAGGTCTTACAATTGGGGTGGTGGGTGGTTCCTCTGCGATGGCTGCTTGTTCTGTGCTCCTCCTTGTGACAGAAGGTGGGGTCTGGAGGGTTTCAAGGATCTTTTGGATAGTCTCCTGGGGAATGTTTATCGGCTCGTCATCCATGTCATCAGGGAAATCTGGAACAGGCATATCGGCAGGAGATCCATCATCCTCTGCAATGAAACAGGGTACAATTAGTGTGTCTGTGTTGTGGCAATTTTGATGTGACGGGCCTGCCTTTTGATGAATTCACTTTGTGATCTTGTTTTGTGTTAATATCTGCAGTCCTTCAGATGGGCATTGTTTCAGGCCTATGGCCCACCTGTGTGTCACATGTATGTTATTGAGTTATTAGACTTGTCAGCCTCATCGCCTCTAGAATTGCCACCTTCTTTTCCTACTAGACCCTCCGTGTACATCCATTCTCATGGTGAGACCTTTCACTGGCTGTGGGTGTTCTGATGGCCCTGGCAGCACACTTAACAATCTGGGCCTGCCCCAATCCCTGATCGTTCACATCGACTTAAATGTAATTGACATGTGGCATATCGTTTGCATGGCAATGTTATGATCCGATATGGATGTTGACATTGTTAATGGGTTCTGCTGATGTTGTGTAATGTGTGTTACATTGGATTGCCCTGATAGTCGTATCAGTGTCCTATTTCATCCTCTGACTGTGCAGATGTATTTCAGTGACCAGTTACATGTGTCCCCTCCTCTATGCTGTTGTCTGAGCAGTATGATATTTGGGATGTTGCCTTGTTACCCAGGCACAGGATGGACCCTGACATATGCAGCATGGGTGTGTCCTTAGTGCTGTGTCGCTCCTATTGTTGTTTACTTTGGCTGATGTTTGTGACAACTATGGGCATTGACATTTGAGTGTGCTGGGGCCTTTGTCTTGTTTCTGGGGATTGTTGCAGATGTCATCCTCAACCCTCTAATTTAGGTGTGTATGATCCATGGGGACGTTACTGCCATTGGCTACTTGAGCTGCACACAGATCAGAGGTGGTAGTGGCAACTGTTGTCGCAGTTACATTGCAGTTGTCGGTTTGGCTAGAGGATTGCTAATAGGGCCCTAGTTAATGCAGGAGGTATGCTGGCTGACGAGTGCCAGGATGTAAGTTTGACGTAGTGGCCTTCCCTCCTGTCGTGGCTTTCCCTTTGCTCCATCATTGGCATGACAGCATGCCCCCATGGGACTGTTGTTGGTGTAGTGTAATGGTGTGCCCCAGCTTCTGTCTGTGCAGGCCATGCCCCAATGCCATGCCCCTTTACCCATGCCACTCCATGTATATGTTGACTTCCATGCATTTTGTGGTCGGTATCCCCCCCGCTTGCAGTTAACATTTGTGCATTTTAATTCCCCATGCAACTTACCCTGCATGTGCGTTGTCTCCTGGTAGTCTGCGCTGTCCTGTCCTTGAATCCCTGTGACGATCTCCTCAGGGATGACGGCAGCAACCATCTCCTCCATGTGGTCCACGGCCTCCTGGTGTGCTGGACTCCCCCTCCAGTCTGCAGTGCTGCCTTCCTGTTCCTTGCCATTTTTTCCTTGGTCCTGCTTTTGCAGTCATGCCAGCGTTTCTTGCACTCGATGACTGTTCTGCGTACTTCAGCCACACTGTTAATCTTGTCGACAATTTGTTGCCATATTGCCTCTCTCCTCCTGATTGGCAACTTTGATGTGACAAACAGTTGGTGCTGGTGTTCTCTCACCTCTTTAACCAGAATTTCCTGCTCCTCTGCACTAAAGCGACACTTTATTTTCTTCTTAAAAGTGTCCTGGTTCTTGTGTGGCTCCTCCTGGCTGGTTCCTGGTCTGCTGTCACCTTCCTGGGGTCTGTAGTGGTGTCTGGGATCCATTTTGGCTCTCCTCTGGTGAAATGGCTGTGTTCGCTGTGTTTTTTGACGCTATTGCGTAAAACAAAACGTTGCATATCCGGTTTGCGGTGTCGTAAATCGACCCACAGTCATTTCCAGCGCGTTAATGTCATTTTCCTTTACGACTTGAAGCCGCGGTGTGCGTCAAAAATAATGACTCCCACCTGTTGTTTGCGCCGCCGCACGGCGCACCAAAATGGCATTAGCCGGCAGTAATATTTTTGACGCAAAACTGCGCTGGCGCAGTTTTGCGTCAAAAAGTATAAATATGGGCCTAAGTGTATGGACTATGATTAGAGCACACATCTCGCCTCTAACAAATATTTAAGGAAAATAGAAATTTATGATGTGATAGCTGTTGCAACCATCTCTTCTATGTGGACTGAAGTTTTAATACATTTAGACAACCAAATTTTTCTAAAAATCTTGAAGATTGATGAAGACAGTTTCTGTATACGTTTGTGTATATATTTATATAGGTAATTGTGATGTAAGTCTACTGTTTATTATACATATGTTGTATGTGTGTCATTTTGGTTTTTATGTCCAAAAAATGAAGCGAATAACTTTGTTATAATTAAAGTAAATTTTCAATGACCATTTTAGAAGCTCATTGTGAGTAAATCAGTATTTAGATTTGTCCCTACTATTGTACCACTTGTGTTTATGGACTCCGCCTGGAAAGCCTCAGTTTGGCTCGGCCATTTAAGTAGATTTTCACTCTTGATATTGCACCCATCAAGGAGAGAACATGAGTTCTGCAACCCTCAGCTGTACTGCTTTGTTCTAAAACTACCTGTCACAAGGATGGGTTTCTTAAAGGTTCTGCTAGAGCTCTACCAATACAGTTTTTTGTCTGTGCACATATTGCAGCTGTTGCCATTTCAATACAACTCTGGTGGATGCTGCACTGAACGCAAGCATAAAAGTATTTTGTGCTTAACATTTGCTTTCTTGAAGTACTGCCTGCAGTCTAATATAGCTATGTGATTCATATGGAGGAGTGACCTGCCAACAAGGTACACCACAACGGCACGTGCACCAGTGACCAGTACTTTCTCCTCAGCAGTCACCGTAGCTCACGCTCCATAAAATCATGCATCTGCCTTAGAATTAGCCTATGACTTCGGTTATCCAAGTTTCACAAGCCACTTTTTTTTTTTCTCACCCCTTCGTCCATCTCATTTCACTGGTACCTTACATTTCGGCAAAGCTTCATTCTCATCTCATCCAAATGATTATAATTTAACCCAAGCTTGATGGGTCATTCATGATTTGACATATAGTTAACTTCCTGTCCTCCCTCCCTCCAGACTGCCACTTCTCAACATCTGAGGCATCCGAAATTAGGTTGCATAGCAAGAGTTAAAGATTTGGGTACTGAATACATTTATACCATGGGCTGTACCATTTAACTGTTGATTAACTTTCACAACCATGCCAAAGCAATTGGGATTTAAATATTACAGAGCCAGTCTGGCTCCTGGGAATATTCTAAAGGTGAACAATCTGCAGTTAGATATCAGAAAGAGCATTATCGAGGGTAAATAACTAGTTTGTTGCATCTTCCTATACCTTGGATACCAACAGAATCTGCAAGCCATCCCGGAGTCATAATCTTCAACCTTAACTATTTCAACAGCCTATACCTTGCCGCACCCAGATTCATCATCCCAAATACAACGCATCCAATATGGTGTCACAATACGTGTTCTTCTTCACCAAAGAGGACTCAGGATGTCATTTGGGCAATCACTTCGCTAGCTACATCAATGCTCAAGGTGCTCTGCATTGCCCACAGAGATTTCTAAGGAAAAGGACAACTATACCTACAAGTTAAATTCAAGCACTACAAAGAAAACAGGCCACTGTGCTCCAGGCTTGCACAACAAATCATCACACCCCCTTATTATGATAAATCCTTTGGATCCACTGTAACTTACGCTCATACACCCACATAAGACATACCTGCTACAAAGGGCTTATCTTTCACCAGTACTGTGCCAGCCAATAAGCCAGTCATCACCACATAAACAGGCATGGAATAAATGTAGAGATCTGTCACATACTGCTAGCAAATTGGAGGACTTTAAACTAGTCCTCCACTGCACGGTGCAAATAACTATGTACTATGGACGCTTCTTTACATATTAGAATGACACTCAGATATGGGATGAAATTAACAAAGCAGGCAGATCTCTCCACTTTTTCCTGTCTCCAAATTTGCAAGCTCAGGACCAAAACTATACGCACTTTCAGGTTGGATAATTCAGTGCAGTAACCAGCTATGTAGACTATGGGCCTCATTATGACCCTGGCGGGCGGCGGAGGCCGCCCGCCAGGATGCCGCCCTCCAAAATACCGCGCCGCGGTCAAAAGACCGCGGCGGGTATTACAAGTTTTCCCCTGGGCTGGCAGGCGGTTGCTGAAAAACCGCCCGCCAGCCCAGGGGAAAACGACCTTCCCACGAGGATGCCGGCTCGTAATCGAGCCGGCGGAGTGGGAAGGTGCGACGGGTGCAGTGGCACCCGTCGCGTATTTCAGTGTCTGCAAGGCAGACACTGAAATACTTTGCGGGGCCCTCTTACGGGGGCCCCTGCCGTGCCCATGCCATTGGCATGGGCACGGCAGGGGCCCCCAGGGGCCCCGCAACCCCCCCTACCGCCATCCTGTTCATGGCGGCTTTCCCGCCATGAACAGGATGGCGGTAGGGGGGGTCAGAATCCTCATGGCTGCGGAGCGCGCTCCGCAGCCATGGAGGATTCACACGAGCAGCGGAAAGTCAGCGGGAGACCGCTGACTTTCCGCTTCTGACCGCGGCTGAACCGCCGCGGTCAGAATGCTCGTTGGAGCACCGCCAGCCTGTTGGCGGTGCTCCCGTGGTCGGTGGCCCTGGCGGCCACCGGCCGCCAGGGTCAGAATGACCCTCTATGTTCCTAAGAAACGCCATAAAGAGATCTGCAGTGCTGGTCAAACGCTGCCAGTGTACTGAAAACTATAAAATAATCATCTAGTTTTCACTCCTCATCATCCACCCAACTGCTAAGATCTGGATTCCCAAACATGATAACCACACTTCAGTGATTATACACACAACATAGAAACACTTCCCATATAGGACCACAAAAAAAGACAACCTTCCAACCACACATCCAACATGGCGTCACTGACCTCCCACATAGGTAAATGTTTCATTACCTCACATAGGTGAAGTAATCACTATGCAAATGCTGCAATAAAATACAACCATGTTTCACTTGAACAATCAAGGTCTTGCCTTCAGTTTGCTTTCTGAAGAGACAATGAACCTATGGGTCTGGTCCCTATTTAAATACACTGGTCTCATCTGCCTGTGAAAGAGAATACAGCAGTAGGTTTCAGTAGGTTGTCTTCTGCAAACCATGAGTGGACGCTCCTTCAAGAGATGTCGACCAAATATTTGAGGTCTGGTGCCTTCTAGACATAAATCTGTTTTGCTCCATGAGCAAACAGAAAAAGTAATTTTCCATGTCATCTTCATTGCTTGGTGGAGTTTGCTTGGATGAATTCTCTGAGAGATGCTGTCTCACAAAAGCTGACATTTTGTTTCTATGCACATCTCCTCTAGTTCCAGTTCCTCATAGACTGATTTCACAGGGTCGATGTTTTTTCAAATGGCACTGGAATGGATCAGTCACCTTTGATAGCCCAATCACTTCTCCTTAGCTGGACACCCCACTTGGTTGCTTTCAAAGAGGACACCTTGTTAACACAGAACCAGTTTCGGATGTGCCACCCCAGGCTTTCTGAGGCAATGGAGGTCCTGATCGCATGTAGGTTCTTGCCTACCAGGGTGGTCTATGCAAGCAGATAGTCTACTTTTGCAGCCAAGTGCTGAATAATTATATGGACTTTCTTTAAATAGAGTACTATTAGTTGAAGTCTCCTTGACGAAGAAAGGTCTAAACTTTGGAATGTTAAATAGGTGCCTTGCATGTATTTGCAAAATCAGGGTTCCTTATTAAAAATGTCAATGGTGTGAATATTTCTGAAGAGATTATAGGACAAATTCCATCTGTCGCTTTTTAAGATTCTTCAAGGGATCTAGACTTTTGATGGACCATTCAAAGAAGGTACTTTTTCTAGTGCCCATCACTCACATAAGAATGAGTGAGCCAAGAATAAACCCTTTCTACCTGTTTCAGTGCTATTAAGAGACGAGACATATTGTTTGAGTTAAACAATCTTTCCTTGTAAAGGTGGCCATTGAGTTCCACGTGGGTCACATGGTTTCTTGAACTTTTTTTTTCTTAATTTCCATCATTCCAATGAGATAGAGATTGTGCAGGTGGAACACAACATGGCCTCGATTATTGCATCCAGAGAGCCAAAAGTTGTAGGGCGAATGTAGCGTTTTTTTTTAGATTTTAAAGTGAATAGGATTTGAAATGCATATAAGCAGACTATTTCCTAGAAGGTAGGTAGCTCGGGCTACTCATTCAACGAGGGGGTGTGGCAGCTCATTGACCCATTCTGTGAGTAAATAGGAATCAGGCAATATGTAAAGCTGCTACGTGGTCCTTACTCCGCTGATTTTCACAGTATTATTTAATTGATGTGGATAATTGAGGGTAATCTTAAATTGGTATGGCGACCCTCCTCACATTTCTGGGATAATTCGAATTAGTCTCCACAACACTGATGTTATAAGGATTTTGAGGCAGGACTTGTCCTGTAGAAAAGCAAGTAAGGTAATTCAGTACCGTTTTTTCTCATGGGTATGACATTTGATGTAGATTCCTTATCACCCTCTTATCTACCATTTTGGGGATATGAAAAACAGTTGAACTAAGATTACCAGCATATGGTTGTCCATTATGGAATTACATCATCTCTGATGAAGCCCTGTAATTCTGTTACTAACGCTGTACTTAGCCAAGTGGTCCTGGTGACTCCACGTTCCAGTTAACAACATTTCCAGGTCTAGCCTGATACCTGGGAAGTGGTTCATGTGAGAACCCTTGAAATGCTTTTGTATCCATCACAAAGAGCAATAGCCTTTTTCTGCTACAGTCTCCAGTCAAAGGGGAGAGACTTATCACTCATTAAATATGATTTTTAAGGATTTCTTAAACTTCAAATGGTTAGATAGGACCTTAAGTGACTGGGGAAGAGTGTTCAAGTGCTTTTGCCAGTAATACAACCTCCTCATCTCACTGTCTTCAAGGAAGTGATCATCAAGATTTGGAAATATAAATATAAGAGTAGATGGGACTAACTCCATAGTCCCTAAAATAACAGAATTTGACAATGGAATTCCAGAGCAACGATTGCAGCAGGGGTGAAAAAGTGGTCCTTTCTGATCGATAACAGGAAAAAATAAGACTAAAGCAGTCACCCACTTGACTGTCTGCTTCCACTGAGTAGATATTGTCTATGTCTTGATAACGGTGTTTTATAAATGATACAAAATGTTTTGGAACGTGTTGAGTATGGGCGCAGTTTACAATGTTGTGGAGTGCCATATGACAGGAGGTAGATATCAGAAACAGTGGGTGACCTTTCTGTAACTTTGCTTCCCATCCTCTTTCTTTTTTCTCTGTTTCTTTATATCTACTTGCTTTTTTTTAATAAAACATGAAGTTTCATTTTTTCTAGATAAATACGTATTGTTTACTTGATGGGCACCATATTCATGCAATCATGCAAACAGTATGCATTGATATGATATAAAATTGAGTGCAAAATATCTAAAAAAATAAGGCCCACATTTATACTTTTTGACGCAAAACTGCGCCGACGCAGTTTTGCGTCAAAAATATTACTGACGGTTAACGCCATTTCTGTGCGCCGTGCGGGCGTCAAATTTATACTTACGACACATGGCAGCGCAAACCACAGGTGTAAGTCATTTTCTTTGATGCACACCACAGCGTCACGTCGTAAAGGAAAACGACGTTAACGCGGCGGAAATTACTGTGGGTCGATTTACGACACCGCAAACCGGATATGTGCCGTTTTGCAGCAAACACAGCCATTTGTGCAGAGGAGAGCCAAAATGGATCCCAGATGCCTGTACAGACCCCAGGAAGTTGACAACAGACCAGGAACTAGCCAGGAGGACCCACACAAGACCCAGGGCAGGGAGAAGAAGAAAATAAAGTGTTGCTTCAGTGCAGAGGAGTAGGAAATACTGGTTAAAGAGGTGACAGAACACCAGCACCAACTGTTTGTCACCTCAAAGTTGCCAATCAGTAAGAGAGAGGCACGATTAACAGTGTGGCAGAAGTACGCAGAACAGTCATCGAGTGCAAGAAATGCTGGCATGACTGCAAGCACAGGACCAAGGAAAAGATGGCCAGGAACTGGAAGGCAGGACTGCAGACTGGAGGTGGGAGTCCAGCACCGCAGGAGGCCGTGGACCACATGGAGGAGATGGTGGCAGCCGTCATCCCTGAGGAGATCGTCACAGGGATCCAAGGACACAGACTATCAGGAGACAACGCACATGCAGGGTAAGTCACATGGGGAATTACAATGCACTAATGTTAACTGCCAGTGGGGGGGGAATACCTACTAAACAATGCATGTAAGTCATCAATATACATGGAGTGGCACGGGTAAAGGGGCACGCATGGGAGTATGGCCCGTTCAGAGGAAACCTGGGGCACACCACTACACAACACCAACAACCTTTCCATGGGGGTATGCTGCCATGCCAATGATGTTGCAAAGGTAAAGCCACGCCAGGAGGGAAGGGCACAACGTCAAACTGACATCCCGTCACACGTCAGCCACTATACTCCCTACATTAACCAGGGCCCAATTAACAACCTCTAGCCATACCAACAACTGGAATGTAACATTGACAACAGTTGCCACTACCACCTCTCCTGTGTGTGCTGGTCAAGTAGCCAATGGCAGTAACGTCCCCATGGATCATACACACCTAAATTAGAGGGTTTAGGATGACAGCGTTAACAATCCCCTGAAATCAAGACAAATGTTCCAGTCCTGTCAAATGTGAATGTCCATAGTTGCCGCAAATATCAACCAATGTCAACCACATTAGGAGGTACACAGCAGTAATGTTACACCCATGCTGCATATGTCAGGGTCCGTCCTGTGCCTGGGTCACAATGTAAGATCCCAAATGTCATACTGCTCAGACAACAGCATTGAGGGGGAGGACACATGTAACTCGTCACTGAAATACACCTCCACAGTCAGAGGAGGAACTAGGACACTGCTATGACTATCAGGGCAATCCAATGTACCAAACACTCCACAACATCAGCAGTACACGTTACTAATGCTGACATCCATATTGTGCCATAACAATGCTAAACATAATATACGCTACATTTCAACTACATATAGGTGGATGTGAAAGATCAGAGACTGGGGCAGGTCCAGATTGTTAAGTGTGGTGCTAGTGCCATCAGAGCACCCACAGCCAGTGAGAGGCCTCACCATGAGAATGGAAGTAGGGGGAGGGTTGAGTAGGACAAGAAAGTGGCAATTCACTATTTGGCCAGAACCAACACCTAGAGGAGATGATGCTGACAAGTCCACAAACTGACCACAATACATGTGACATGCAGGTGCGGCATAGGCCTGGGAGAATGGCCATCTGAAAGACTGGAGCAATGAACAGGAACCAAGATCACATGTGAAAATCATCACAAGGCAGGCATGTCACATCACAAATGCCACAACACAGACACACTAATTGTACCGTATTTCATTGCAGAGGACGAAGGATCACCTGCGGATATGCCAGTCCAGGACTACCCTGATGACATGGATGACGAGCTGACAAACATCAGCCACCAGACCCTCCAAGAGGTCCTTGGAACCCTAAAGACCTGCCTTCAGTCACAAAGAGGAGCACAGATACAGCAGCCATCGCAGAGGATCCGCCCACCACCCCAATTGTATGACCTGCCAGCTCCAATACTGCTGAGGACTCTGACAACACTGGCACCAGCTTTGAGAGAACTGTAGTCGGAGTACAGCGGGAGCTGGCCAGGGAGGTGTGGGTGGAGATGCAAAATATAGCAGCCAGCCTAGAGGGGGGTGCGTTTGTGCATGATGTCAACTGAAGAACAGGCAGCAGCTATGCAAGAACGAACAACTATCTTGCAGGAAGTAGAAAAAAGTCTGAAGGAAATCAGCACAGCTGTAATACAGTTGACCCAACACCTACAACAGCAATCCTGTCAACGCGTGCACGAGTACAACATTGAACCCCTCAGGGCCGACCTGGCTGCCTACCATTGTGATGTGGCTGCTATTCTTAAGAACCAGCAGATCCTCCTTGCAGCAGTACTGCCCTTAAGACCCCCACAGGTAGCAGCTACCGGGATGTCTGACTCCACGTCTACACACATTGAGATGTGTGTTGCCCCTTCACAACCACCACCAACAAGGGCAGAGGAGGCAACACACACATCAGAAGATGAAGACCAGGAACAGATCGCCTTCACACGTAAAAGTACCCGGTAGCACTAGTCCCTGCCACATGGCCACCTATTACCAAGGTCCTGCGCTTTGTAAAATGCCAGTCTTGCAACAACTGTACTCAAGCACTGTTCTGCAAACCACTGTTTATCTTGTCAGCCTGCCCAGTGATTGTCTCTCACTAGCTCATTGGCGATTCCTGTCCCTCTGCACTGTCTGAAACTTCACCCCAGCATGTCCAATGACATGTCCTTTTGCACTTGTGTAGGATCACAATGGAAGATGTCACTATAATGGATTCACAATCATGGACAATGTACATATAGCACTACAGCACCTTTCAATAAATAGCACTTACACCAGCACTTTGTCTCTGTGTAATGTGACACATCAACCGTGCAGTAGATCAGTGAATTTTGCCTCCTGTCAATTATCATAAATTGTCAATACAACTGTCCTGAAATAATTTGGGCTGATACTATGCACAGTGACCTGGATTCTACCATACTCTGCCCTTCCTGAGGGTAATTTCTGAGGAAAAGAGAAACTATACACCATAATGCTGTGATGGACAGATTAACGCTTCCTCAAGGGCTGTCAAAACCAGAAAATAGTGCCTTCAAAATGTTGCTTCACTGTAAAACTAACGTATGTAACATTGCCCACAAATATAAGCTAACACACACCAAACTGCATGAATGGAGGCGTATGAGTTTACATCCAAATAAGTAATCATGCTGAACAGTGTAACAAATGATCTATGTGAGTTATGTACACTATACTACAAGAGAGCATACTACCACTCACCTTATAAGGGTTTCCTTGGACATGAGACTGCAGTCAGACATAACACAGTGTCCCCAATACTAAATCTAGAAGCACAGTTTGTGACACTGAAAACATACATCACAAAAAAAAACACTTTGGGATCCATAGTAACTGTGTTTGGTGGTTGCAATAAATGGCCGAATCTTAGCTAAGTAGCTTTGGGGTAGCTGCCAATGTTACAGCTCACTTGGGATTTGTTTGCAGCCAAGGACACAATATGTAATACAAAAGAGGCACTGTACACCCATGCCAAGGCCCTGATCTACAAGCATCTGACACATACTGTAAAGGGTTACCTACATATTTATTAAACATTAAAAACTGAAGTGAAAACTCTGGGAAAAGCCTTACCTACCCAATCTACTCTAACTACTCATTACCCACAACTGTCCCTAACTAACCTAAGCTAAATTTACCCTTCACATTTAACAAAACATTTTAAACATCAACCCCCCCACCCCCCTTATGAGACAGGACACATGGAGGACAACATATACTAACCTAAACAAATACTATCCTATACTAAACAAATATATATATATATATATATATATATATATATATTTGCATTTTTTTTTTTGTAAACACACAAGAACCCCAACATTACCCCCACCCACCCACATACTTAAAAATAAACAGTAGAAATATTCAGGACCCCCCACCCACTAACACTAACTAAACTAACAGCCTATACTAACCTAACACTAAGCCCCCTAAACCCACAAAGTATAAGAACCAGGAAAGATGAAGGAGGGAATCATGTCCGTCTCATTGTCTACAGGTTGGCACTCCGGAGGGTCCTCTTTATGGAACGCACCTGCCGGTTGACCTGTCGCACCTCCTGATGTAGTCGGCTCATCTTCCTAAGGACACGGTCCAATTTCCGTTGCATTTGTCCAAAAGCAGCAGGGTCAATGGCTGCAGCAGGGGTGGTCTGGGTGCCAGCCGAGGAAGTAGGGGGCCGTGTTGTGTCCATGGCTGTGGGCTGCCCTGCAGGTGGTGCTGTGCTTGGGCCAGGAGCAGTTGCAGTTGATGGTCCCACAACGGTCCCAGCTGCTGGTGGTGCCACCTGGGTGGTAGTGGTGGTGGTGGTTGTGGTAGACAAAGAAGGGCCGCCTTGTGCAAATGCCCTCCAGGCTCCGAAGGCTCGTTCATGACGATATCTGCGGAACATTTTTTGGTACCCAGACTCGACATCAAAGATGTGGCGGTATCTCATTGCCAGCCATTGAAACTCCCTGACCTGGATGGGCGTCATATTTGCAGCTGTTAAGACAAATAGTAAATCTATCATTAGGTACTGCATTGTGTGAAATAGCACAAGAAGTCAATCAGACAATTCATCTATTGTACTTGTAACAAACTCATATCACCATACAGATCATTGATTGTCCCTGAGGAAGTACATGGCAAGCCAGCCTACAAAGGTCCTATCACACATAGCACATCCAAACCCTACAAGATGGGTAACAAAAGGCATGATTTTGGCATCATAGTTCTGCCACTTGTCAGCTAACAATCATGCTGCACATCCTCCACCACTACCAGGGCTACAAATGTCATTGTACGGGGTGGAAATCTAGGGCCACATGATCTGCCAGTTGTAAATGGACTTGCCAGTATAGTAAGCATGTGCTAAACATGAGTGTGTATACTAGGTTCAGACAAGTGATTCAATGATTTACATGTCTGTGTACCAAACTTGTATCATCAGTCCTAGGTGCACTATTCACAAACCTATGCCTGTATCTGGGGGGGGGGGGCTGGACTAACAACTAATATTTTCTAACAACAAGAACACCCAGGAAGCTTAGGAAAGCTGGACATGTGTTTGGCCCTGCACACACACCACAGGTAAGGAGGATCTCCAAATAGGAGACAGCTAACCCTTGACCAATCCCATTGACACTCATGTTTGGAAATGCAGACCTTTGTCCACATCATTTACTACCAGTAAGCCATGACTTACAACACACATAGAGATGCAAGAACACCCCTGGCCATGAGTTGCATGCACACCTAGGCCATTGCACTCAAGTGCCACATACTCGTAGCACTACATGTGGAGCTACATGCTGCTAGGAAGTTTAACCTACAGTTCAATAAGTACATTAGTGAATAGGGAAGCAGAAGTCTGTGGGTAAGCATTTGGCATCCCCATTCTGGGAGAATTTGGGTCTGACTGGCTGACTAATTCACTAATAACGTCCAGTGTGACTTTTTTGATTCAAGTTTTATCCAGATGACTCATCCCTATTCACATTGCCGTGCCTACAAGACTGACCTAGAATACCAAAATATGACAATACGATAAGGATTGGCCAACTCAAAGATGGTGATAAAATGATATTCCACTCATGGAACAAAACAAATGATTGACCAGCGCATCACACCTTGCTATGTGTTCAACACACAGGAGTCCATCACACATCAGCAAACACAACACATAACTGATATATCAACACTTACTGGAGTTGTCTGGGTCCTCGAATCGAGCCACCTCGCCAACAGTGTAGGGTGCCGATCCACCTGTAAGGCATGGAAGGGAGAAATGTGCTCAATGTCTGTGCACTGTACAACAATTCCAAAGGCAAATACTATGTGTAAGATTACATCAGAAAGTAAAGCCTCTCAGACATGATGATACTGCATCCTACATAGCACGGCTAACATGTACATACCCTGGGTCTCCAGTGAGTGATACACACATATCTGCACACATGCAGTGGCCCTAACTATCATGTGTTTGCAAACATGCTCCTTCATTAGTGAGCAGACATAATCATGGAGTGTATTCGTCTCATCATGTGTATCCATGAGAGACATCCAAAGCCACTTTCCGTGAGGACTGCATTACCAGTCAATCAGCCACTGTGACCATGACAAATTTATGACACACAGGTACAATGTACAGAGGGCCAGGGACAGTTGTTAGCACTCATTTTGTTACAGTTTCTTCATTTGATGTGGCCCAGCTATGATGAGTTGCACCAACCATAGAGATATGAACCCATGTGCATACCTTTGGCCAGCCATCCCTAATCGAAATTTGGCACTACAAACTCCAAATACCAGTCTAAGATGTTAGCTGAGCGCAGCTAGAACTTGTTACCTATGTGTCCAAATCCAGATCAGACATGTATCCGAAATGAAGGAGGGGCACAATAATCCCTAAGATTTTGGGAATTTCCATGATCGGTTTCCTGACACACTCACCAGACACACGAGACATATGTTCGGGCCACATTGCTATCATCAATTGACTTGAAGCCCGCACTCATTTTCAGCCTCATGTTGTGTTTGGAAAGTCAGTCTAGCTGTTGCGTCAATAAATGATGGTAATGAGTTGGAAATTTCTATACCTCACAGGCAACTGTGGCCTATATCTATACATAATTGGCTCCTGATTTGTGTTGCTGTTAGACACAAAGGCGGCACTAACTTACATAATGCAAATGTATTCAGTAAGTTTGCGGAGCTCTTGCTTCCTAACAGCTAGCAATTGTGGTCCTTAACAAAGTAGAAGTATGAACCAGTATGTTTCAGTAGCATTCCACACACTCAACAACATTTCCGGCAGATATTGTAAAAATCAGCTGATGTCACTACAGAGCAATTAAACGTGCACATTAACATGATTTGTA
Organism: Pleurodeles waltl; assembly: GCF_031143425.1. Taxonomy (NCBI): domain Eukaryota; kingdom Metazoa; phylum Chordata; class Amphibia; order Caudata; family Salamandridae; genus Pleurodeles; species Pleurodeles waltl. Next base: position 1,285,855,325 of record NC_090440.1, read on the forward strand.
CTCACCAACAGGGCCACCAATCACAATCCCCAGCTGGTCCAGCAGATCTTGCTCCCTGAAGACAAGGTCAGCCCAGCGGTGCTTCAGCTGGTGCTTGTTTCTGGGTGTCTTATAAATCCTTTGCAGATGATGAAACACCTTTGCCCACAGGAGCCTCCGTGCCTCAGTGTGATACCTCTGTATCACACACCCACCTGCCTCAATCATTATTGGCAGAAAATGGCACACCAACCAAATGAATCCACCCAGCTCCTCCTCTCCCATCCTGCCAAGATGAGGCCTACCCAACATATGTGTACCAATAGAGAAATAGGGAATATAGGGGGACAAAGGAGAATAGAGGGAAAGTAGGAAAGGAAAAATAAAAAATAAAAACTACTAACACAGCACAACTATACCCAAACTTACACTACCCACAACAGACTCCCAACAAAACAAAGACAATACTTTACAACACAAATGAGCACACAAAACACTCAGACAGAATACTACAAGTTTTTAATCACAAAAATACAATAAAAAGACCACACAGGAAACAAATTCACTAAATATACAGAGACAAATGAGATACAGCCACACAGTCAGGAAATATCACAGACTGCAAAGTGAAAGTGAAAGTACACCCACTGTACCTAGTCTGTAAACAAGATATCCTATTACATCACTTCCTGCCTAAAATGGCGGACGTTTTTATCGTCATGCGTCAGAATATTTTAATGCATACAGTTTGCGCGTACATTTTTTTGGACGCACAGGAGTAGACTTGAGCCCGCATCCATATGTTTCGAAATAGTTTTAAACGTAACCATTTTTCGGAGGTACAGTGTGGAAGATACCGCTCATGGTTCTTTCAGGGCATTATGCATCGTTTTTCAGCCACAAACGTCATTTTTAGACGCATGTGCGTCATTTTTTGACGCGTAGGTGGCAAAATTTCAGGCAATAACTGGGTTTGGGTCATTTTACCATTTTAATGTAATATTACAGTTGTGACAATACTGAGATAGGCTGATTGCACCCACTTTGGGCATGCCAGTGTATGGGCACATGTGACACATCATACTACTATGGACCATGATCCGCTACTTCATGTACAGGAATTTCACTCTTGACTGACGTAATAGCTGGCCAAACGTGTGACCTACATATATGTATTGCACAAATTGGGCATGTTTGGCATCAGGAGAGGATAGCAAGGTGACACACATAAGTACAATACCTCAATGCCTATGGCTCAATGTGTGTGCATTGGCTACTAATATTGTTGTTGGCCTACTGTGTGAGCATCACAAGATGCAATATTTCAAATATTCTTGTATGCATGTGGAGTCAAAGTGTCCAACCCTCAGATGCAAGTAAGTGTGGAAATGAGAGAGGACATGTGTTAGTCATACATGTAGCAACAACTGTTGTGTACACTTTCTAGTTTTTGGGTAACATAAACACCACAAATTACAAAGCATGCACCGGATAGATAGCAGATGGTTGTTCATGTCAATGGTCAAAAACTTGGCCATCACATGTCCTGGAATTTTGGATACTGCTTTCTAGGCACTTGTTGGTGAACCCACCATGAGTCAGGCACGTGTACATACTAAGGCCCATATTTATACTTTTTTAGCGCCGCATTTGCGCCGCTTTTTGATGCAAAAACGGTGCAAACTTACAAAATACAGTTGTATTTTGTAAGGTTGCGCCGCTTTTGCGTCTAAAAGTGACGCAAATGCGGCGCAAAAAAAGTATAAATATGGGCTTAAGTGAGTACCGTGTTATTGACACGGAGAGCCAAAGATGAACCACATTTGTAATGTCACGTGACAGTTGAGGTCATATGACAGAGCCATAACTCTTCTGTGGCAGTGGCAGACCAGCAGACCAAGCAGCACGTGGCCACATATTTCCAGTGATCAATTGCACAGAGGTGTCTGGTTCATGTGTATGGGCCAATGTTAATCCTGTATGTTTTTAGGGGTCTATGCTGTCACAGTTACATCCAGGTCTAGTCATGAGTCAGTGGCGGCTATTCCTGCATCTACTGAGTATCCTTCTGAGATCAATGGAAGTAAAGCCAATGAGGATTTGAAAACCCACATGGGAATGGTCCTACCCTGTCACTGCAGACGTGTTATGAGACTGTCAACAGGGCAACCTTGGTGTGCTGAGTAAGATCATATCTCAGGAGTCTTGTACCGGCAGGTGTCATTACAACATTTGTACACAGGTTGGCCTGTAAAGTTCCCACTGCATCTGGGAACATCATAGCCTCTGTGTTGATTAATCTTGCTGCTATTCACCACGCACGGCCCATCAATATGTTGTGAGCAATGTGAATCAGCGTGTGAACTGTTAGGGTCCTAACATGTGTGGACTTTTCATGCACATTATCTGACGTTGTTGGTTCTGCTGGAGGCACCATACCCTATCCCTGCATACGGCCATGGTACACTGTCACACTTTGTCGGTTTTGCATACATGAGACCCAGACAAGGGATAGGCCATGATTTGGGTATTTGGAGACAAGTTCCCAATTATGGTACAATAAATAAGCATATTATGCTATATAACTTATTTGAGTATGCATTGAAGAACCACCTTACAAAATACCCCCGGAGGAATGTGAGGGTTGGGAAAGCAACTATGATACATATGTGGCCACAAGGAACCTTTAGGGTAATGCACAGACAGGTGCCAGTCAGGCCAACAGGATGCAGCAATTTCACAAGGTACATACTCAGTGGTCTGACTAAGATTGGTCGGAGGAAGAACAAGACAGTTGATATGGAAAACTGTGTTTGTCCTGTGTTTTGGAAGGTGACACATAAACCCTAGGGCTGTGTTACACAGCTTATTTTTCTGGCAATGCATAACAGTGTAATCGATAAAATGGCAGCTTCTATGCTGTTCCAAGCATCTGCAAGGGCAGTGCATGTTCAAATGGCTCGTCTGCATGGAGGTGCTCACAGGTGTGTGCTGCATCAGTTTCTCACAAGTCCTGTAGGTGAGATTTGAGTTCAAATGGTCAACAGTACCTTTCACATGGGAAGCAATCTACAGGTGAGAACAGGGCTTAGAGACTACAAGCCAGTGAATTATTTAACCTGACGTCCATGCAGACAGATGTACAATGACTATGGCATACCATACTAAAGGGTGAAGCACACTGGATTAATATTGTTAGTCTGTGTGTGTGTAGAGGAGGGAATATCTGGGTACACATATTACCATTCCATGGACCTCTTAAGACGGGTGGGGTGAGACCGGGAACATAGGTGTGTCAGGACTTAGGACATGGGCTGACATGTGCATGAAATGTCATGTACGCAATGCTTGTCATAGGTGTGGCACTTGTGCTCTCTATGTTCTGCTTATGTGGAATTCTAGTCACACATTGTCCTTGCAAAGATAGGTGATGTAACAGTTACTGCTGTCAAGGGTGTGGCCATACATTAATGTTACTGTTGCAATTGCATATCCTCTGCCTCATGTATGATGCATTTTGTTCCATCATTGACTGATGGTGTTTCAGTTGTGTGCCATATGCTGCAAAGAATCATGTTGCCAACATGTATGTGGGAGATAGGTGTGGCCCTCTGCTATTGCCTTCCAAAGGTGAAATATACAGGATATGTATCATTTACAGTGTGTGTGAATGTGACTGTTGAATAATACGCATCACAATTGCTTTGGAAATTTCTGTGTCCTGATCGGTATATCAGCAATGCTCCATGAGGCTACACTCTTATTCTGATAGTTAGAGATAAAGGTGAGAAAAAATGATTACCCGGACCATGATATGGTGATTATTATAGATGTTTATTTACATATGTTAATACAGTGGGGATGGTGAGTTGATTCAAACGAAATTGTTGACAATATGTTGGCGCTTACGCAATCCTGCAGCTGAGTTTGGTTGGTCCCCCTCATGTTGATGGCCAGCATCCTCCTCTTCCTCCTCTTCTTGCATTTGTGGCTCTGGTTCCAATAGGGGAATGTTCCTTCGCACACAAAAGTTGTGGAGGATGGCACAGGTTAAAATGATCTTGCAGACCATTTCTGGTGAGTATAGGAGGCTGCCACCAGTGATGTTGAGGCACCTGAATCTCGACTTCAGGATGCCAAAGGTTCTCTCGACTATGGTGCGTGTTCTCCTATGTGCCTCATTGTAGGCACACTCTGCTGCAGTGCTTGGGTTGCCAAATGGGGTCATAATCCATGGCTGGATCTCATACCCCTGATCAGCTGAAAGAGAAAATGATCATGTTGATGTAGCTTGCCCCATTAATATCACCGTACATGGCAGTAGTTCTCTTGTGTTGTCTGTGACTCATTTGTGTTATTGTGTTGATTCCTAGGCTTCTAGGATGTACCATCAGCATTGGGTTGTTCCCTTGGCTGAACGAGTGTTTGGCTGCTGACCGGTTGTCAGCAGGATATTTTGGGAGTTGCAGTACAGTGTGTACTCCCTAGCATTGTAACTTGTGATTCAGGTGTCCCTGTGTCTTAACTGGGGGTGAGATGATAGTTACATACACAGGATCAATTCAACAGTGTTGGTAACATGTTTTCATCTTTGTACCCTGGACATCCCATACCTTTAGACATATGCAATAGATTAATTTAAACATTAGTGAGACGCTTGCATTTTGCAAGGAGACAATTAGCCAGACTTCTCCATACGTTGTGATCATTGACGTCTTAACATTTGACCTTACACTAATTTCACATGTGTGGCAAGTTCACTGCAAGACCTATTTCTCTGCCCTTGGCATGTTGACTCAGGTTGTAACATCTACCTAGACTACTGCACATGGTCTAGTTCAGCTGCATAACTTGGTTGTGAGGTTGTCGGTTTGAGTTTCAGAAGGTCCGTATGGCAGTACATCTGTTTGGTGTGTGTTAATTTGTCACAATGCGTATGTGTAGGAATGTGCACCTTCCATATAGTACCAACAAGATGTGTTCTTCGCACAGTCCACTTGCCTCTTGGTAGTGGGCAATGTGAGAGCAGGAGTGATGTGAGATATTGGAATGGCCTCAATGATTGCATGTGACCTTCATTGTAGTCATCATAATGCTATGTGAGTCACTGTGTTTGACCTGCAGCATATTACATTCCACACCCCTTACACAGTATATATTGGCTGGAAGGGTGTTTGTTTGGGTGTTATTGATGTGTTATTGGAGTTTTATCTTCACAGATGTCATGCCAGTTGGCACCATGTGTTTGTGATTGTGTTGTTTTACATTTTCCCCTTGTGTCTGTGGAGTGGCATCAGTTTTTATTTGGAATGGTTACTTTGTCCCCAGGTGTGTCTCCCATTGAGTGAGGATATGAAACATGCCTAGCGGTGTCACAACCTCAGTGTGTTCCTGTCCACATGTCGCTGTTGTGGTGTATGTGTTGTTTGTCCTAGAGGGTTTGCTGTGCAGTGTGTATATAAGTAGGTTTCTGTACTTACCAACAAGTAGTCCATTTCCATATCGTCCATCCTGGAAGTGTTGATTGATGGTACAGTGACGGAAGATGAATGAATCATGAACACTCCCAGGATACTTTGCCACAATGTTGGTGATCAATCCCTGGTGATCCCCAATGACCTGCACATTGATGGAGTGTGTGTGCTTCCTGTTGCGGTATAGATGGTTCAGTTGCAGCAGGTGGCACAAGGCATACATGTGTGCAGTCAGTGGCACCAAGGACATGTGGAAATCCATTAATGAGGTAAAACCCCTGTTTGGTCTCCTGCTGCTTCTGCTGTGTGTTTGGGAAGCATATGTGGCAGGGTGTGAGTCCGATGATGGCATCCAGTACATAGGGCCGGAAGGCGGAGAATAAAAGCTGTGAGATCCTAGCAACCAGGGTGCCAGTGGTTTGAAAGGAGCCACTTGCCAACATGTGTAGTACAGCTAGCAGCTTGGTTTCTGGTGGGATGGTGCGGGGTGTCTGCAAGCTGGATGCCAACTGTGGCTCAATGTTGCGCAGCAGCTGCTGAATGGCTTGCCAGTTCAACCTGTACCTCTGGATGATGTCATGTTCCCTGAGGCCATGAAGGGTTGTCCTGGTGCGGAATATCCTCTCCTGCCTTCTGCGTTGCCTTTGGGGTCCCTGCTGGTGTTGTGGAGCTGCTGTTGTTGTTCCTTTGCTTTGCGTCTGCGTGCACGCTGGATGAGAAGCACCTCTATGTCTTCCTTTTGAAGCTCTGCTGTTGCTTCTGTGTGGTTTCATTAAATACAGGTGTGTTTGCCCCATTTTAATGCCTGCCCTGACCCAGGTGTTAATTTTTGACGCAAATCGGGCTGTGCGTCATTTTCAGACTCCGCCTCCCGGCCCTGCAGGATTTAAGCGCGGTAGCATAAATATGGCGCACGGGTGTTTGTATCATTTTTTGGACGGGAACGCCTACCTTGCATATCATTAGCGCAAGGCGGTTTCCCGCATCCAGAAAATGACGTACACAGTGGGATTTTGACGTCCGCGGGCTCGGGTATCAAAGTTTAAATATGGTGCACGGTTTGTGCCGAATGTGCGTCAAAGTTTTTGACGCATATTCGGCGCAGACAGAGTATAAATATGCCCCTGAAAGTTATTAGCAAATCATTTGGTGTATTGCACAAAATAAGGAATTTGTAAATTTAAATTCATAATTGTGATTCACGGAAACAGGATTAGTGGTATTTTACGCTTGTTAGGTGCATTTACAAATGCAGAAATTGATCAGTGAGACAAAATTATGACTGAGGTAAATGTGGCATTATCAGGTGAATTCTGAGTGTTCCTGAGTTGGGTAGCTTTCAAAGGTCAGACGACATACAAAAATGTACAGGTTGCCGGGCTTTCACAGTAGCTTCCGGGTAGCTTTCAGCATAGAAAATAGAGGCAACCCCTTTGCTTTTAAGTGCAGTGGTAAGTATTTTTCCTGTTTGGGAATGAGGAGTAAACAACACCATACTTGATGTGGGTATAGTGGTCTCTCTCAATGAATAAAACCATTTTCCGTGTGGAAAAGAAATAAAGCAAAAGCTACGTGTGAAGCACATTGGTGTCATTACACATGCAGAAATGTGCATCTGGTAGGAAATATGCATTTGTAAATAGTACATTGTACTGAACTCTAAAATGTCTAAGTTTGTTTGAGATTTACTAGTTTACTCTTTATAGCACCAGTGAGTCCTTGAAAGTCAAACTTTTCCTCCAAATGTAAGACTCTTCTTGCTATACCTTGTAAAGGCAGGTCAACCAGACCAACTGCATATGTGGGAGTTTTATTCTGCACAGTGGCTTTACTTTGGTAAATCAAAAACAATTATGACAGGTTTGCCTTATCATAAGGCCTGGGCAGACCCCTAACCCCCCCACCCGAAGACAGACCCATAAATCTAGATTCTGTCTGCAGGGGAAAAAACGAGCATTGCAATGCAATAGGTCTCGCATTAGTGAGGGTTAGAGCTAATTGATAATGATAACCTCGCATTTGGGACCTTATAAATATTTAGCCATGCAGCACATGAAGGCCCTGATTTATACTTTTTGGTGCAAAACTGCACCAACTCAGTTTTGCACCAAAAAGTTTAGCCCCGGCTTGCACCATTTCTGTGCACCAGCCGTGCACCATATTTATGGAATGGTGCAAGCTGGTGCAAAGGGTAGACTAGCGGCAAAAAAAATGACTTTAATCGGGTGGGGCTGGTGGTATGAAAGAAGGGGTATTTGCACTAAAAAATTGCGTTAGGCAGGTTAGTGTAAAAAAAAATGACTCTAACTTGCGTAGAGTAATTTTCTGACGCAAAACCATCCATAACATATGAGCCTGTCTTAGAAAAGACGGGAGTCATGCCCACCACCCCATTGGCCAGCACAAGGGACCAGGGTCCCCTGGGCATTGCACCCTGTGCCATGTATGGGGGCCCATTTCAGGGCCCCCAATGGCACTTTAAAAAATAAAATAAAATACTTACCTGTACTCACCAGGGATGGGGTCCCCCATCCTCCGCTGTCGCTCTGGTGTGGGTGGCGCTGCCCCTGGGGCCTGTGGAGGGCACCTGTGGGCTTATTTCATGGTGTTCCACCATGGAAATAGGCCCAAAGGTCCCCTAACGCCTGCCCTGACCAAGGCGTTAATAAATGGGGCAAGGCAAGCTTTGCACCATTTTTTGACCCCTCCTCCCTCCCGTGAACCATTTTTGCACAGAGGTATAAATATGGCGTTAAGACCATAGAGTAATTTTTTGAATGGGAACGCCTACATTGCATCTCATTAAGGCAAGGTAGGTTTCCACTTCCAAAAAATGACTTTAACTCCCTAAATCTGGCGCTAGATGGGACTAGCGCCAAAGTATAAATATAAAGTTACTTTTGGACCGAATTAGAGAAAATAAATGACGCTAATTAGGTGCAAACAGAGTATAAATATGCCCCTAGGCCTTTATCAGAAATAACTGCGTTTGTGCATTCCTTCATACAATTGGCATTAGACTATAATGGTCTGAACAGCCCCTGCAGAGCACCACAGTAAAAATAGCATTTTGAGGAAACATGGTCATATAAACATATATTCAGCCCCTAGAGGGCATATTCGCATAAAAAATTATAATAAAGATTATTGCAGTGTAATCACATAATCAGCCCTTTGAGGGCATAGTGATTTTCACATTTTCAGGCCTAGCAGGTCTTTTAAACATAATTTAACTGTTGAGTCAGTGGCACGAGGGTGCCGTGCTGCAAATCATTACTAGATGTACCTGTGGAGTCAATAGCAGAAGGTGCTGTACTATTGCTAGTAGTTAAATGTCCCTGTGGAATCAAAAACAGAAGGTATGGTCCTATTGGTAATGGCTAGCTGTCCCTGGTAAGCTATCTGAATTGTAATACCTTAGAATCAATTATCCTTTTGGATAAAGAGTACTGTATTACATATTTACAGACCAAACAGAACAATCAAAATACTAGCTTCTATCAACTACAGCAACTATGAGAGAATTTATAGATGCACTGAGTGGTAGAAGAGGTTATGATATTTGGGACCCCTCTCACCTAGTGTGACCCACAAGATTGGCTGAACAGAAAGAGCACATCACTCTAAGGCACATATTTATACTTTTTGACGCAAAACTGCGCCGGTGAAATTTTGCGTCAAAAAAATTACCGCCGGCTAACGCCATTTCGTTGCGCCGTGCGGGCATCATATTTATACTTTGACGCACGGTGGCGCAAACAACAGGTGGGAGTCATTATTTTTGACGCACACCGCGGCGTCAAATCGTAAAGGAAAACTACGTTAACGCGGCTGAAATGACTGTGGGTCGATTTACGACACCGCAACCCAGATATGCGCCGTTTTTTGACGCAATAGCGTAAAAAAAAAACGCGAACACTGCCAGTTCACCAGAGGAGAGCCAAAATGGATCCCAGATGCCACTACAGACCCCAGGAAGATGACAGCAGACCAGGAACCAGCCAGGAGGATCCATACAAGAACCAGGACCTTTATAGAAAGAAAAGAAAGTGTCACTTCAGTGCAGAGAAGCAGGAAATCCTGGTTAAAGAGGTGACAGCACACCAGCATCAACTGTTTATCACCTCAAAGTTGCCAATCAGTAGGAGAGAGGCTATATGGCAACAAATTGTTGACAAGATTAACAGTGTGACAGAAGTACGCAGAACAGTCACCGAGTGCAAGAAACGCTGGCATGACTGCAAACGGAGGACCAAGGAAAAGATGGCCAGGAACAGGAAGGCAGCACTGCAGACTGGAGGGGGGAGTCCAGCACACCAGGAGGTCCTGAACCACATGGAGGAGATGGTCACAGCTGTCATCCCTGAGGACATCGTCACAGGGATTCAAGGACAGGACAGCGCAGACTACCACGAGACAACGCACATGCAGGGTAAGTCGCATAGGGAATTATAATGCAAGAATGTCAACTGTGAGCGGGGGGGAAAATACCTACTACACATTGCATGTAAGTCATCATATACATGGAGTGGCATGGGTAAAGGGGCACAGCAGGGGGGCATGGCCTGCACAAACATAAGCTGGGGCACACCATTACACTACACCAACAACAGTCCCATGGGGGCATGCTGTCATGCCAACGATGGAGCAAAGGGAAAGCCACGACAGGAGGGAAGGCCACTACGTCAAACTTACATCCTGGCACTCGTCAGCCAACATATCTCCTACATTAACTAGGGCCCTATTAGCAATCCTCTAGCCAAACCGACAACTGCAATGTAACTGCAACAACAGTTGCCACTACCACCTCTGATCTGTGTGCAGCTCAAGTAGCCAATGGCAGTAACCTCCCCATGGAACATACATACCTAAATTAGGGGTTGAGGATGACATCTGCAACAATCTCCAGAAACAAGACAAAGGTCCCAGTACACTCAAATGTCAAAGCCCATAGTTGTCACAAACATCAGCTAATGTAAACAACAATAGGAGTGACACAGCACTAAGGACACACCCATGCTGCATATGTCAGGGTCCATCCCGTGCCTGGCTAATAAGGCAACATCACAAATGTCATACTGCTCAGACAACAGCATTGAGGAGGGGACACATGTAACTGGTCACTGAAATACATCTGCACAGTCAGAGAACGAAATAAGACACTGATACGACTATCAGGGCAATCCAATGTAACACACATTACCCAACATCAGCAGGACACAACAATAATGTCAACATCCATATCACATCATAACATTGCGATGCATAGGATATGCTACATGTCAATTACAATTAAGTCGATGTGAAAGATCAGGGATTGGGGCAGGTCCTGAGAGTCAAGTGTGCTGCCAGGGCCATCAGAACACCCACAGCCAGTGAAAGGTCTCACCATGAGAATGGATATACACGGAGGGTCGAGTAGGACAAAAAGGTGGCTATTCTCTATTTGGTACAAAGCAACACCTAGAGGCGATGAGGCTGACAAGTCATATAACTCAATAACATACATGTGACACACAGGTGGGCAATAGGCCTATAACAATGCCCATCTGAAGGACAGCAGATACCAATACCAAACAAGATCACAAAGTGAATTCATCAAAAGGCAGGCACGCCACGTAAAAATTGTCACAACACAGACACACTAATTGTACCCTGTTTCATTGCAGAGGAAGATGGATCACCTGCCGATATGCCTGTCCCAGATTTCCCTGATGACATGGATGACGAGCCTTAAACATTCCCCAGGAGACCATCCAAAAGGTCCTTGAAACCCTCCAGACCCCACCTTCAGTCACAAGGAGGAGCACAGAACAAGCAGCCATCGCAGAGGATCCACCCACCACCCCAATTGCAAGACCTGCCAGCTCCAATACAGCTGAGGACTCTGATGACACTGGCACCAGCTTTGAAAGAACTGTAGTTGGAGTACAGTGGGAGCTGGCCAAGGAGGTGCGGGTGGGGATGCAAACTATGGCAGCCAGCCTTGAGGGGGTGCGTTCGTGCATGATGTCATCTGCAGATCAGGCAGCAGCGTCAAGCCCTAACATCCATACTGCAAGTACTACAAGAAACTGTCAAGGAATTCACCACTGCATTAAGGGAGTTGCCACAACACCTCGCACCCCAAACCTTCCTCTGCATGCACGAATGCAATCATGACTCCCTCAGGGCCGACCTGGCTGCCTACCATCGTGATGTGGCTGCTATTCTCAAGAACCAGCAGACCCTCCTTGCTGCAGGACTGCCCTTAAGGCCTTCACAGGGAGCAGCGACCGGGATGTCTGACTCCACGTCCTCTAACACTGAGGTGTGTGTTGCCCCTTCACAACCAACAACAACAAGGACAAAGCAGGCAACACACACATCAGAAGAAGAAGACATGGGACAGATCACATTCACACGGAAGAGTATCCGGAAGCACTAATTCCTGCACCATGGCCTACTTTGACCATGGTCCTACGTTTTGTCAATTGCCAGTCTTACAAAAACTATACTCAATGACTGTTCTGCTAACCACTGTATAACTTGTCAGCATTGCCAGTGAATGTCTCTCTCCTACTAATCGGCAAATCCTGTCCCTCTGCACTGTCTGTAACATCACCCCAGCATGTCAGGAGCATTATCCACACCCCTTCTGTAGGATCACCATGTAAGATTGCACTAGAACGGACTCAGCAAACATGGACAATGTACATATTGCACTACAGCACCTATCAATAAATAGCACTTGCACAACAAATATGTCTCTGTGTAATTTGACACATCAACTGTGCAGTAGATAACACAAATTTGCCTGTGTGACAACCATGTAGCTTGTCAATACAACTGTCCTGACAACATGTAGTCAGATACATCTGTGCAGTGGCCACGATTGCATCATAGCCTGCCCATCCTGAGGAGAATAACTGATGAAGGGAGAAACCACACACCATCATGCTGTGTTGTACAGAATAATGCTTCATCAAGAGAAATCAAAGTCAACTAATAGTGGCTGATAAATGTTGTCACCATGCAATACTAACACATTGAACTATGCAGTCTAATCTAAGCAAACACTACAAAACACAGTATCAATCAACCTTTCTGAGTAAACATCCAAATAGGTAATCATACTGAATTTTAGCACAAATGATCAAGGTCAGTTATGAAGACAAGAAAACAAGAGTGTTAACAAGATCTCATCTTCAAAGATGTCCCTGAACATCACACTGCAGTCCGACCTAAAAATGTCCCCACAATACCAAGTCTGGAAGCACACTTTGTGACGTAGAAAACATACTCATCGACACAAATCCTTTCTGATCCATTTCAACTCCGATTGGTGGTTCTAACAAATGGTGGATACTTACCAAGGTAGCACAGGGGTAGCTGCCATTTTACACCTCAGTTTGTTTTTGTTTGTAGCATAGGACACAAACGTCATAGAACAACAATCACCTACACTGATGGCAAGGCCATGATCAAGTAGCAGTTAACACATAATGCAAAGGGTTATCTATATATTTATTCATAACTAATCACACCAGAGGCAACTAAGGGAAAAGTCATACCCACACTAATCTAACCTGACTACTCATTACCCCACAACTGTCCCTAACTAACCTAAGCTAAACTTACTCTTCACATATAACGAATCGATCTAAACATCAACCCCCCCCACCCACCATTATGAGACAGGACACATGCTGGACAACACATACTAACCTACACACATACTATACTATCCTAAACAATCATATATATATATTTTTTTTTTCTTTATTTTTTAAACACACAGGAACCCCAACATTGACCCCCACCCACCCACCCACACACTTAATAAGGAAAAGTAGAAAGAATCAGGACCCCCCACCCTCCTCCCTAACACTAACTAAGCTAACAACCTATACTAACCTAACACTAATCCCCCAAGCCCACTAATCATGATAACAAGGAAAGAGGAGGGAGGGGAGGGAATTATGTACATTGAATATATCAGTCCTAGAGGTTGGCCCTCCGGAGGGTCCGCCTGATAGACCTGACCCGCTTCTTGATGTAGGCCACATCCTGGCTAAGCTTGTCCACCTTCCTCATAAATTTGTCCATTTTGCGTTCCAAAGCCTGGAATGCCGCAGGGTCGATTGGAGGTGCTGCTGCTGTTTGGGTCCCGTCAGAGGTGCTCTGTGTGCGTGTTGAGCCTAGCCCACTGGACTGTCCTGCAGCTGTCACACTGCTGGGGCCTGGGTGTGCTGCAGAGGCAGGGACAACTGTCCCCGCTGTGGCTGGGGCCACTTGGGGAGAATCAGTGGTTGTGGTGGTGGTGGCTGTAGTGGGCAACGTTGGGCCACCCTGTGGTGAAGCCCATCATGCTCCGGAGGCCCGATCCGACTGGTATTTACGGGCCATCCGTCGGAACCCAGACTACACCTGCAGGATGTGTCGGTACCTCGTGGCCCGCCTCTCAAAATCATGCCTCTGTGCGGCACTCATGTTTGCAGCTGTGAAGACAAAGGGCAACTATTTACCATAGGAACTGCATTGTGTGGAATAGCACAAGTGGTCAATCTGACAATACATTAACTGTACTTGTAACAGCTCATATCACCATACAGATCATTGAAAGTCTCAGAGGAAGTACATGGGAAGCCTGCATACAAAGGTCATCTCACACATAGCATATACAATAATCTACATGATGGGTAACAACTGGCAATAACTTGTCATCAAAGGACTTACAGGTGCAGCTAACAATCATGCTGCACCTCCTCCGCCTATTGCCTGGACTACATATGTCAGTGTATGTGATAACAATCACAAACTTCAAGGTCTGCAATTTGTAATGGGATTTGTTAGTATAGAACTACTCAAGTGCCATAACTGAGTGTGTACACTAGGTTCAAAACCATATTTCATATAATCACAAGTATGTGTAACATACTGGTTGCTTCTGTCCTAGGTACCCTATTCGCAAACCCATGCCTGTCTTTGAGGGGGGGGTGGGAAGAACAACAAACAATCCCAAAATAGATGCACACCCAGGAGTGTATAGAAAGCTCAACATGTTTTTGCCTCCACACACACACCACCAGTAAGGGCTATCAACAAATTGGAGTCAGCTAAACCTTGTCCTATCCAAGGTCCACACATGTAAAAATGTGACAAAATGGCCACAGCACACAGAGAGTAATGTCCAACAATGAAACAAGCAAAGATAATGCTGGTGTGGTTCCGTAGGTTGGGAGAAGAATTGTGTTGAAATGAGTCTCAAATCCGGTTTGTAGATGGTGTCTTTATTTGTAGATGCTTAGAAAGCATTAGATCATCATGGAGATACAGCCAACACGTATTTCGTCACACAGGTGACTTCATCAAGGCTGTAATACAGTAATGACAACAAATATTGGATGCATATCTGTGTATTGTACTCTGGTGTAAAGACCAGAGAACGTAACTATTAGGTGCGAGTTTGTGTAGGTGAGCAATAGATAAACATGGCTATAAACGTGAGTAGTGGTGGGAACCCAATTAGGCAACATGAAATTACTAGGTAAAACCCCGTGGTCAAGTGAAAATTGTCTAAAAGACATATGTTATGGAAAATTAACATTGTAAGCACTCTGTAGTGATAACAGCACGCAATAGGTATGCACAATGGGAGAATATTGCAAGGAATAAGAGAAAGCAGGGAGATAAAATAAGTAGAGACAACAAAAAGGGGGAGATATGGCTAGGTGCATGAAAAAGCTGGAAGGAGTAATGAGGTAGGTGTGTCTCGAAGGGCATAATTGAAGGGTAAAGTAATTACCTGGGGCCGCTGGTTTCAGTGAGTAAGTGGTGGCGTATAGTGGCGAAGTATCTCTGTAATCACTAAATTGGACTGTAAAAAAGTAAAAGTGATAAGACAAAGAGAGAAAAAGTAATTGAATAGACGGAGGGGATACGTAATAGTGTGTAACAGGACAGTTGGACAAAAGCGTAGAAAAAAGAAAAAATTGAAAGTAAAACTAAGCAAGTCCGGAGGATGAAAATGATGAGAAAGGTTAGATTGGAGAGAAAAGAAAAAACTATATAAATAGATATGAAATTGAAATGGTTAGTGAGAACATACCTGAGTTGGATGGTACAGAGCTGTAGTTAGAATGGCTGCGCCAAGCAGCTACAGGTGCGTAGGTAAAAGGCTTGTTTGGTAATGAAGATTGGAAAGGCCCTGATAAGCCTGAAAAATGACCTAAAATATTAGCAGGGAAGAAAAAGTAGAGTAAAATAAAAGGGCAGGATGGATCCACCACGATTCGGACTATCTTTATCCCTCTAAACTTGATGGATCTAATTTGGGGCCACATGCCCAGCATAGTATCACCGCGCGCCCCGACTCGGTTTTATTCAAACTGGTCGTAAAATTAACCTTTGGCGTACTTTTCCCTCAAATATTATCACCTTTTTTTAACCGTTCGAGCATTCGCTTTGTACTTTTTATACATGCCGACTTCACAAGGGCTTCACTCCATATTCGATTCATGTTAGCATTCCGTTTTCCCCATTACCTTCTCTTTTATAGTTATCTCCATTTCTAGTCTTCCGGTGCCATCCATCCTGCCCTTTTATTTTACTCAACTTTTTCTTCCCTGCTAATATTTTAGGTCATTTTTCAGGCTTATCAGGGCCTTTCCAATCTTCATTACCAAACAAGCCTTTTACCTACGCACCTGTAGCTGCTTGGCGCAGCCATTCTAACTACAGCTCTGTACCATCCAACTCAGGTATGTTCTCACTAACCATTTCAATTTCATATCTATTTATATAGTTTTTTCTTTTCTCTCCAATCTAACCTTTCTCATCATTTTCGTCCTCCGGACTTGCTTAGTTTTACTTTCCTTTTTTTATTTTTTCTACGCTTTTGTCCAACTGTCCTGTTACACACTATTACGTATCCCCTCCGTCTATTCAATTACTTTTTCTCTCTTTGTCTTATCACTTTTACTTTTTTACAGTCCAATTTAGTGATTACAGAGATACTTCGCCACTATACGCCACCACTTACTCACTGAAACCAGCGGCCCCAGGTAATTACTTTACCCTTCAATTATGCCCTTCGAGACACACCTACCTCATTACTCCTTCCAGCTTTTTCATGCACCTAGCCGTATCTCCCCCTTTTTGTTGTCTCTACTTATTTTATCTCCCTGCTTTCTCTTATTCATTGCAATATTCTCCCATTGTGCATACCTATTGCGTGCTGTTATCACTACAGAGTGCTTACAATGTTAATTTTCCATAACATATGTCTTTTAGACAATTTTCACTTGACCACGGGGTTTTACCTAGTAATTTCATGTTGCCTAATTGGGTTCCCACCACTACTCACCTTTATAGCCATGTTTATCTATTGCTCACCTACACAAACTCGCACCTAATAGTTACGTTCTCTGGTCTTTACACCAGAGTACAATACACAGATATGCATCCAATATTTGTTGTCATTACTGTATTACAGCCTTGATGAAGTCACCTGTGTGACGAAACACGTGTTGGCTGTATCTCCATGATGATCTAATGCTTTCTAAGCATCTACAAATAAAGACACCATCTACAAACCGGATTTGAGACTCATTTCAACACAATTCTTCTCCCAACCTACGGAACCACACCAGCATTATCTTTGCTTGTTTCATTGTTGGACATTACTCTCTGTGTGCTGTGGCCATTTTGTCCCATTTTGTTCTAGGGTACTCCTAGTACCCACTTGGTGCCTTCCGGGCAGTAAGGCACCTGGCCGATTTGCACCGGACTATACTCATATTCAATTTATTTAACTATCTGTTTACTGCCTAGAAGTGCAGCGCCTCTCACCCTTACTGCCCTTATTTCTCTTCTCCTTGTTATGTTCTTTCTGAACAGGGTGAGCCGCACTCTAGCCACACGCACTTTCTAAACTATATTATCTGTGTTTCTTTGGATCGAAAGGGACACCCTTTCTCTAGGTTACTCCACATGGCTTCCTTTGACGATAACCGGGACACCCTGGCTGCAGAGCTTTTTTCCAAAAAAACCCTAGCTCCCCGCGCCACAGATCCCACACCTTCCACAGAAGGACTCAGACAGAAATTCATTAGACTAGAGAGGCTAAGAAAACAGGAACTAGCCCGTTGGTGGGACATTACCACCCTTAAACGTTATCTGGAAATAAAACAAGTACCCAGAGGCCTACGAGTGATTATATTCCCAACATTTGAAGATCTTGACCCTGACTTACTTGGGGAATGGGAACACCTTATCTCCTCCACCTCTTTCAGTATGATTAACATACTAATCAAACATTCGGACAGGAAGCGTACCAAACTACTTCTAGACATCACATCCCTGGAGGATGAGATTAAAAATCTCAACCTCCCAGAAGCAACTGACAAGAACTACACTATTATGAGGGAGATACTCACTGGTTACCAGCTATACATAAAAGATAAGAAAATGCGAAAACCTATCAGAGATGACAATGATTACAACAATGGCAGGATCTATACTTTTGCACGAAAATTCGATCAGGTTAACAAGGATGCCAGCACTAGACCCACCAATACCTATAAGCCTGCTGTGTCTACTACGGGCAGTCTATCAGACATTTCTAATATATCCAGTGACTGCTCAGACCCACCTAGGGAAGGGTCCTCTACCAATTTGACCCCACAGAACACAACCCAACAGTCAAATTCTTTTTTAGAGGAGCTTGGCCAATACAGGAAGGGACTTCGACAGAATTACATCAGATCAGGCACAAACACAGATCCACCCGCAAGGGGGGCAGGAAACACCACAACAAACACCAGGGAGGGTATGACAACACGTTCCACCACGAAAACTCTGAGACCATGAGTGATCCCACCTCGCAACTTACCCCCAATATTTTGGAAGAAACAGTTCAGGTTATGAATCTTTCCAGTCTAGAACTTTCTATGCATGAAATAAATGTCTTAAAGAAGGGTCTGGGCTTCTGTCCTTCTTCTAAACCTGACTACACTAACATACACGTAGATCTCTTCAAATTCATACATAACCTCAAACTGAAAAAATTCTTCCACAACAAACCTGACACCCACAAAACTACTCACACGACACTACCCACTTGCAATCAAACCATTGGGGACCTTCAGGATATCCACATGGTTCTCTCTCTAGATAACACATCTTCACCACCACCCAGTTTTGATGAGCTATTGGTTGAACTCAATATTATACCCAACTTAGATGTCAACAGTGGGCTCAGACCTAACTCCATGTTTGTCCCTACGTTACCTCCAGACAATCACATTGACGTCTTCTACCAAGCCGTCAGTACGGAACTCTACAACTTAGAGGACAAAAAGCGCATGAGTACCCACAGACCTTCCAATAATCTCAACTCTGATGAACTCCATGCGCTACATAAACTCTCCATGTGTCCGGATATAGTTATCAGGGAAGCTGACAAAGGGGCAATGTTGTTGTCATGGACAGGAGTGACTATGTTGCAGAGATAGACAGACAACTCAATGACACCCAGGCCTACTCTCTACTACCGAGTAATACTCTTCCCAACATTACCAACATGATCAGAAAGAAATTGGCATTTTGGAAAAATCATTGTCTCCTGACTGATTTAGAACACAGATTTTTGTACATCGAGGCGCCCCGGGCGCCGTGTATATACATCTTACCAAAAGTTCACAAACCAGGGGGTTTTCCTCCTGGCAGACCCATCATCTCAGGAATTGGCTCACCTACAGAACACATCTCTGAGTACATTGATTCCTTTCTCCAACCCTTGGTACACAACCTTCCGTCCTACATACAAGACACCCGTGATCTGTTGTGCCAATTGGAAGACATCGATTGGTCAGAAGACTTTATGTTTGTATGCCTCGACGTCAGTTCCCTCTACACATCCATCCCCCTAGAAAAGGGACTAGAAATGCTCCAACGTACACTTAGCACCCGAGATGCCACATTACATGATCACACACGCATGCTACTTGACCTCACACGGTTAGTACTTGAGAACAATGTATTCTTACATGACGGCAGATGGTTTCGACAGTGTCAGGGTGTAGCCATGGGAGCTAAGTTCTCCCCCTCTTATGCCAATCTCTACATGGGCCAATTCGAAAAAATACACTTATGGTCCAACTGCCCGTCACACCTCACTGAACACATCCTGTACTGGGGTAGATATATCGATGATATTCTGGCTATCTGGACTGGCAACGCTTCGGACCTCAATATACTCTTTGAGCACCTTAACACTAACGATTTCAACTTAGTTTTCACTCACAAAGTAGACACTACTAAAATTGAGTTCCTAGATTTACTTCTGTACATCACCAACAACAAGATCATGTCAAGACTGTACAGGAAACCTACTGCCTGTAACTCTGTCCTACATGCTCATAGCGCCCATCCCCTCTCACAGATTAGAGCCATCCTATACGGTGAAATGGTCAGAATTCGACGCAACTGCACTGACAATGATGTTTTCAAACAGGAGCTCAAAAACCTGACTTATCGCTTTCAAGCTAGAGGGTATACCAACAGACTCATCTCGGTTGCCAGTAAACGCATACTAAACAAAAACCAACACGATTTACTGATCAAGAGGCGCAGAGAACCAGTGACCAAGGGTATTTCTAATATCAGACCGGTCTCCTTCATTACTCAATACGGCCCTGCAAGTAAGGATGTGCTACGTATTCTCAAGAAACACTGGCATCTGTTAATGTTGGACACATGCCTCAAAGACTCAATAGGCGTGTCTCCAACCATCGTACATAGCAGGGGGTGGACCCTTAGGAACATTCTGTGCCCTAGCTTTCTCTGTCCCTCACCTCTGACATCATCTACAGGGTGGATGCCTGCAAAACCAAATGGTTTTTACAAATGTGGCTGATGCATTTCCTGCCAACTAGCCCTTAATAAAACCATTTCCTTTTCCTACAACACCGTTACCACGCACCACATCAAGACTTTCATGAATTGCAACACTAAGTTTACTGTCTACTGCCTGATATGTGTATGTGGTCTGATCTATGTTGGCAGCTCGATACGCCCACTTAAGGAACGCATTCAGGAACATGTCAGGGCCATCAGGAACGCTAACACCAACTATCCTATGGCTGTCCATTTCAACACCTCACATGGGGAACAGGATCTCCTGAGCCTTAAGTTCCATGGCATCACTCAGGTCCCTAATTCACCGAGATGGGGAGACAGAACCAGAGATCTACGTAGATGTGAATCCAAATGGATCATTAAACTGCGCGCAGTAGAACTAGGCCTGAACACGGACCGTGAACTGCACTTCTTTCTCGCATGAGTCGCCATTCCCCCTGTCTGCAACATTGTACATACTATTATTTTCTAACCTCAATAAGACTGTGAACCATTGTTTATCCCAGTAATGCACGTTTACCTGTATACTAATGTATTAACGTTTGCACCTAACCCAATGTTGCCTAATTCTATTAATACTGTGAACTACTGTATATCCCATTAATGCGCTTATGTTCATTTACAAATGTGTTAACTGTCGCTCTTTTTACTGTACTTCACGGTCTTCACCTGTATATGTTTTACTTGCCATCACTATGGTATAGTGCACCCATACATATTGCGTTGTTTGTTGTATCCTCTCAATGTAACACATGCTAATGGCTCATACATATCTCTTCTTACGCCTCCTGCTTTCCCTGTTCTGCAATATCTGTGGACACCCTTACGCTTTCACGTTCCATAGTCTTGATTCTACCCTTCCTACTGGCTATCTAGGCACCCTCTCGGTACCTAGCACCAACCGAGCCTTTGTGGCATCATTACTCATTACTCTACTGCATTTGCTTTTTCCCATTAACATCATTGCATGTCATCTCGGAGCCACACTCAAGATGGCCGCTGTTTTAACCTTCATAGCCCTGCTACACCCATGTTGGTCGCCGTCTTAGCCTTTTTAGACTAGTCCCTTTTTCATATCCATTACACGACCACCCTCTACCTAACCAGGTAGCTACTCTTCTCGCAGAACAATACACGTTCGTGCGAGTACCGGACTGCTCACCGCTACGCTTCTTACTGGTAAGTTTTCAACTCGCCCCACTTCCTATCTCGCTGCGTTGGCTTCACCGCCAACATTCCATCTATTATGCATTATGACTGTTCTGAATCAATACTCGCCTCTTTAAGTGTTTACATAGCGGTTTTCACACCGCAATTACCATCTCGTACGGTCTTTTTCTTTACCATTATTAAATTTTTGATCCCTTAACTGCCGTCCACCACGATTCGTACTATCTTTATCCCTCTAAACTTGATGGATCTAATTTGGGGCCACATGCCCAGCATAGTATCACCGCGCGCCCTGACTCGGTTTTATTCAAACTGGTCGTAAAATTAACCTTTGGCGCACTTTTCCCTCAAATATTATCACCTTTTTTTAACCGTTCGAGCATTCGCTTTGTACTTTTTATACATGCCGACTTCACAAGGGCTTCACTCCATGTTCGATTCACATTCACGTTAGCATTCCGTTTTCCCCATTACCTTCTCTTTTATAGTTATCTCCATTTCTAGTCTTCCGGTGCCATCCATCCTGCCCTTTTATTTTACTCTACTTTTTCTTCCCTGCTAATATTTTAGGTAATTTTTCAGGCTTATCAGGGCCTTTCCAATCTTCATTACCAAACAAGCCTTTTACCTACGGACCTGTAGCTGCTTGGCGCAGCCATTCTAACTACAGCTCTGTACCATCCAACTCAGGTATGTTCTCACTAACCATTTCAATTTCATATCTATTTATATAGTTTTTTCTTTTCTCTCCAATCTAACCTTTCTCATCATTTTCGTCCTCCGGACTTGCTTAATTTTACTTTCCATTTTTTCTTTTTTCTACGCTTTTGTCCAACTGTCCTGTTACACACTATTACGTATCCCCTCCGTCTATTCAATTACTTTTTCTCTCTTTGTCTTATCACTTTTACTTTTTTACAGTCCAATTTAGTGATTACAGAGATACTTCGCCACTATACGCCACAACTTACTCACTGAAACCAGCGGCCTCAGGTAATTACTTTACCCTTCAATTATGCCCTTCGAGACACACCTACCTCATTACTCCTTCCAGCTTTTTCATGCACCTAGCCGTATCTCCCCCTTTTTGTTGTCTCTACTTATTTTATCTCCCTGCTTTCTCTTATTCCTTGCAATATTCTCCCATTGTGCATACCTATTGCGTGCTGTTATCACTACAGAGTGCTTACAATGTTAATTTTCCATAACATATGTCTTTTAGACAATTTTCACTTGACCACAGGGTTTTACCTAGTAATTTCATGTTGCCTAATTGGGTTCCCACCACTACTCACCTTTATAGCCATGTTTATCTATTGCTCACCTACACAAACTCGCACCTAATAGTTACGTTCTCTGGTCTTTACAACAGAGTACAATACACAGATATGCATCCAATATTTGTTGTCATTACTGTATTACAGCCTTGATGAAGTCACCTGTGTGACGAAACACGTGTTGGCTGTATCTCCATGATGATCTAATGCTTTCTAAGCATCTACAAATAAAGACACCATCTACAAACCGGATTTGAGACTCATTTCAACACAATTCTTCTCCCAACCTACGGAACCACACCAGCATTATCTTTGCTTGTTTCATTGTTGGACATTACTCTCTGTGTGCTGTGGCCATTTTGTCCCATTTTGTTCTAGGGTACTCCTAGTACCCACTTGGTGCCTACCGGGCAGTAAGGCACCTGGCCGATTTGCACCGGACTATACTCATATTCAATTTATTTAACTATCTGTTTACTGCCTAGAAGTGCGGCGCCTCTCACCCTTACTGCCCTTATTTCTCTTCTACATGTAAAAATGTACTGACCTAGGCCAACATCACCTACTTCCAGTGAGGCATATTTTTCAACAGACACAGAGGAGCAAGAACACCCATGATCATGAATAGCATGCACACCTAGGCCGTTGCACTCTAGTCCCACACACTTCTAGTACAACTTGTGGAAGTACATGCTCCCGGAAGATCCAACCTACAGTGTACTCAGTACATAGGTTAATAGGGAAGCAGCAGTTTTCAGACAAGCCATTTGCAGAAGCTATCTGGGAGAATGTCAGTCTGACATGCAGACTCAGGCCCATATTTATACTTTTCGACGCACAACTGCGCCAACGCAGTTGTGCGTCAAAAAATTTAACGCCGGCTAACGCCATTCTGAAGCGCCATGCGGGCGCCGTATTTATTCAATGACGTTAGCCGGCGTTAGCCGGCGGAGCTGCCTGGTGTGCGTAAAAAAAAATGACTTACACCAGGCAGCGCCGGCGTAGGGGAATATGGAGCTTGGGCGTCAAAAAATGGGGCAAGTCAGGCTGAGGCAAAATTTTCGCCTCAACCCGATTTGCGCCATTTTTTTTTACTCCCAACCCCCATTGAAATGACTCCTGTCTTAGCAAAGACACGAGTCATGCCCCCTAGCCCAATGGCCATGTCATGTCACTTATGTCCCCTGGGCATGGTCATTGGGCATAGTGGCATGTAGGGGGGCACAAATCAGGCCCCCCTATGCCACAAAAAAAAAATACTTACCAGCACTTACCTTAATGTCCCAGGGGTGGGTTCCTCCATCCTTGGGCGTCCTCCTGGGGTGGGCAAGGGTGGCAGGGGGTGTCCCTGGGGGCATGGGAGGGCACCTCTGGGCTCCTTCCGAGCCCACTGGTCCCTTAACGCCTGCCCTGACCAGGCGCTAAAAAACTACGCAAAAGCGGCTGGACGTCATTTTTTTTACCCGCCCACTCCCGGGCGTCATTTTTGCCCGGGAGTATAAATACGGCGCACATGCCTCGGAGTCATTTTTTAGACGGGAACGCCTACCTTGCATGTCATTAACGCAAGGAAGGTGTCCACGCTTGTTTTGCGTCGAATTTGCGTAAAAAAAAACGACGCAAATCCGGCGCAAACAGAGTATAAATATGGCCCTCAGTCTGAGACGAGTCCCAGTGCAACTCTTAAAGTAACTAGTGTATTCCACATGACTCACCCCATTTCCCATAGCGGGCCCTACAGGAATGGCCTACAGACCCAAGATCAGACAAATGGATAAGCATTGGTCAACTCAAAATGAAGTGATAACTGAAATCCCACTAATGGAACAAGACTAATGATTGGGCAGCGCATCAAACCTTGCAATCTGTTCAACACACAGTAGTCCATCACACATCACCAGCAAACACAAAACATACCACACATGTCAACACTCACTGTAGGTGTCGGGGTCCTCAAAACGAGCCACCTCTCCCACTGTGTACGGTGCAGGTCCACTTGTAAAGCATGGAAGGAAGAATATGCTCAGAATCCGTGCACTGACAAACAATTTCAAATACAAACACAATGTGATAATCTGACATGAGTAATGAAACACTTTCACACATGCTCATACTGCATGGAATAATTCCTGTGCAACATTTACATAGGGTGGGTCTCCTGCTACAGTTACACACACTTCTACACACATGCAGTGGCCCGGACTGTCATGTGGTGGCAAACATGCACCTCCATTAGTGTGCAGCAACAATATAGGTGTGTATTCATCTCATCATGTGCATCCAAGAGAGACATCCAAAAGCTGGTTACTTGAGGACTGCATGACCTGTCAAACAGCCTATGTGGTCATCACACATTTGTGACAGTTAGGTACATGGTACAGAGGGTCAGGTTCTTTGGCAATACCTCATGTTGTTACAGTTTCATAAATTGATGTGTCCAAACAATGGTGATTGGCACCAAACATAGATGTTTGTACCCTAGTCCATACCTTTGGACTGCCATCCCTATTCGGATTTTGGCACAAGTGACAATAAATACCAGTCTAATATGTTAGCTGAGGGCACCTGAGTCCTTTACAAATATGGTTCATGTTCAGATCTGGCATGTATCAATAAAATGTGAAGGAGCACATTTATCACGAACAGGCATGGCACTTCCGTGAACACTTTCCCTACACACTAACCAGACACACATGAGACATATGTGCGGGCCACATTGCTATCTTCAATTGACGTGAAGGCAGCACTCATTTTCAGCATCATGTAGGGTTTCAAATGTCAGTCTATTTATAGCGTCAACATATGTAGGTATGATGTTACTACATCCATACTTCACTGGCAATTGTGACCTGTAGAGTCCTGATTGCCTCATTAATGTGTTGCTTGTCTGACACAAAGGCGGCACTACATTACATTCTGCTACAAGCAACCTGTATGTGTGGAAAACATGAGCTGCCTGACTGCTAGCATTTGTCATCCTTCACATAGTGCATCAATTACCCTGTATGTTTCCCTAACATTACACACAGTCAGCTACTTATCTGGCAGATTGGGTACCAATCATCACATGTCACTACACAGCTTTAAATTGTGCACATTTACATGATCTGTACTCACCAACATGGCCACCAATCCTGATTCCCAGGTGGTCCAGCAGATCTTGCTCCCTGGAGATCAGGTCAGCCCAGCGGTGCTTCAATTGATGGTCATCCGTTGGCTCCCATAGAGACGCACCAAGTGATGGCGCACCTTCCCCCACCGGACTTTTCGGGCCTCCGTGTGATAACCCTGTATCACCCTACCCCCAGCCTCCAGCATAAGTGGGAGGAAATGGCACACCAGCCATATGAACCCCCCCAATTCCTCCTCACCCATCCTGGAAAGCCGTGGCCTACCAGACATTTAAGCACAGAAAAAGGGGAAAAAGTAGTAGAAAAAAAGAAAAGGGGGAAATGGGGGAAGTTAGAGTGAGGAAATACAAAGAAAACTTAACAAATAGAAGAGCCCAACTATCCCCTATATTACAGTACCCACAACAGACTCCCACAGACAATAAATACAACACTGGACTGGACAAATGTATACAACACACACTCAGACAGTATTCTACAACGACGCGCTGTGTACTGAGGAGGCGGGGCAGGAGCCCTTAAAACATTGTTGGCGCTCCCGCCGTCGCGGGACGCGCTGTGTACTGAGGAGGCGGGGCAGGAGCCCTTAAAACATTGTTGGCGCTCCCGCCGTCGCGGGACGCGCACGGGCGGTGCCCGGGCAAAGCCCGGGCCAAGGGCGGGCCCGTCCATGCCCGTCATTGCCAGGAAGAGGCAGGGCAGGGCCACTCCCCTGACATCTTTCCAAAAAACCTTCTGGACATCGGGACTAGGCACCTTACAAGTGTTTGGCTGCCTGAAGGTATTGTGTGGGTGCTCTGCCTGTTCCCCCTTGTTTTAAATATTTAAATATTTTAGTATTGAAGCAATCGTTTTCATATACTTAAATATAGCCCCTTGAGTAATCCTCCCACTAAATTAATTAAATAAATTACATTACATTTTACAAGCATGGGTAAAAGGAAACACTCAAAACTAAACAACCCAATTTTAAAAGATAGTTCATCTATATTAAAATACATCTCTGGGGCGATGGGAATGATAGATAAGCAAATCGCTACTGTTGAAGGGAAAATGTCATCATCTAAAGAGTGCTCCCATGAATCACTAGGGACCGCACCATTGCAACACAATTCCCCATTCAGTGAACAGGGGGATGGACTTTCAACAGTAAGGCTTACAAATGGCTGTGTCAAAGACTCTTCAAACCTAATTTACTCCATGGATGAAATATCTCCTGTCGCCAAGCGACCAAGAAAACCAGAGGTAACTCCGGTGGACAAGACCGCAAAAACAATGCCAGTGATAGACCTAAGAACTACCCCAACTAAAAAATATTCAAGAAAACCAATGCGGAAGAAATCCCTAACCTCAGCTGGAGACACTGTTGGGACTCTCCTTATAAATCTTCACGAGTCAGTGAACCAGTTGAAATCATCTATCGGAACCACCTTGGACTCTATGTCGGAGCGCTTAAAGGGGGTGGAGTCTAGGCTTGAGGCAGGTTTTGTAATAATAAAATCCCTACAACAGGAACACATGCATACTAAAAGCAAGGACCCCAGAAGTACATCGCGCTCCCCAGGACCCGAGAACACCAGACACCCCATTCTACACAATAAGCCAATCAGTCCATACCAAGCTATTAATTCTCAGACTGAACTTCGTACTCAACCATTACCTCCCTCGCTGTATCACTCTATCCAACCCTCCTTTCTAGCTACTACATCACATAATCTTTCTCCAGATAACAAAATCCTAAACCCCACATTTCGCAAGACAGCAAGTAGTGCTACGCATAGGGCAGCAACTACCTATCACCACCCAAATTCAGGGAGAAACACAACCAGTAGAAACAAACCCCCGAATCATATCTTCCTCCCTAGCGACTTGCTACATCTCCCCCGGGAGGTCACACCATATGTTGTGGTCTTGGCTAATGTCCCTCCGATAGACGATCAACAACACAAAACATGGTCGGCCTTGAGAAACAAGGCCCTCAATTGGATTGGGACCCGAATGGGCCCTGGCTCAGTGAAGACCCTTTTCGATGATATAAAAATGGTCAGAAGAATTAAATGGATAGGGAATAGCAGGAAAGTACTAACTGGAGATTGTGTGGTCCTTTCTTTTGGTTCACCAAACCTAGTGAATAGAATTATCCATGACTTAGGAGCCAGACAAGTTACCCTACAAGGAATCTCGCTACTACCTCTGGGTTATTTCTATCAAAGACCACTGGGGAATAACTTCACCCACCCACAGCGAGCTGTAGCATCCTCACTCAGCCCAGATTTATCTATAACATGCAATAGATTCTACCCCCTTTCAACGCTGGAAAATATAGATTGACTGGATATGAAACAGTCAGCTACCCCTGAAAGAGCAGCCAAGACAACTTACATACCAGGGACGGACACACATGAGGAAGCCATATCACACACTATGGTTCCTGTAAGAAATTAGAGTTTACCTTATCTAGCCCAGGACGATGATTCCAAACGTATACCAAACTCAACCAATAGCACTAACCCCCTTCCCCCCCAAAGGACCAGCACCGTAACCCTAAGCAGTACCCTAATCGGAAACCGGAACTAGCTTTACTATTCTGGAACATTGCAGGCTTAGCCAATAAGCTAGACAATGAGATTTGGGCCAATTTTTTAGTAGATTACTCATGTGTTTGTCTACAAGAGATATGGCTTCTAACTCCCTCCCATATAAATGGCTATAAAATATTTCATACTCCTGCCGAGCAGTCAAGGCATGGTAGACCTAAAGGGGGACTGTGCACATATATTTCCAGCAAATTACCCCTACAGAATTTAGAGATGCAATTTACGAGTCCATATTACCAATTGATTGAGAGTAACCTGGACCACAAGACCCACTTAGTCATTTTTAATTTTTATAATAATGCTGTTCCAAGAGAATTCTCCAATATCTTAGTGGGAATGGAAAATGATTAAAAAAAAATATTTGGAAAAAACAATTGAGAGATCCTATTAATATGGGGGGGTGATTTCAACGTCCATCCGTGTGAAGAAATTTCAGATAAGATATGTGGTTGGGACTCGGAAGGCATAGGCACAAGCCTCCACTTCTCTCATAACGCTCAAAGAGAGGAAATGAACTTACTGGCCCAAACCTATAACCTCTCCTTTGTAAATGAATTAGTTCTGGCCGATCCACAGTTTAAACCAACATATAATGGAAGGGGCGCAAATACAGTGATCGATTATGTCCTAATGTCTACTCACTTCGCTCACTATCTTACAAACTACTCATTGCACGATATCGCAATTAGTGATCACTATCCTCAGAGTATGAATCTCTTAATATCTCCCCTTTTAGCAGCTAGGGAAGATAGTATTATACTGGTAGATGATATTGAACTGGCACCGCGCAATGGATATACTATGAAGTGGGCCCAGATAGACCCCAAGTCTTTACTGAAACAGGTAATACGCCAATGTAAACACGCCTTCGCAGACTGTCTAAGAGAGAACCCACATCCAGGGCAATGTCTAAGTGCGTTTACAACGATTACACAAACCATAAAAGAAGCCCTCACTAACAAAAGCAGTAAGGTAGAGAAAAAAAGGATGTCCGGATGGTTTGACCATAACTGCACCCAAGCACATAAGAGACTGAAAAAGGCCCTAAATGCCCCAAAAAGGTGCTGGAGTGATATACGCAAACGCAGACAGGAATATAAGACAGCAATAAAGAAAAGGAAATTGACTATAAAAACAAACTTGTGGGAAACCCTCCATATAGCAAGTCGCAAGAAAGATAACATACTCTTCTGGCAGACAATAAATTCCCCTATGTTAGGGGACAGTGACACTCCTAGGATGGAAATTGCTATCTCCGAAGAAGTCTGGGTAGCACATTTCTCTAATATATATTCCCTGATGAGTGACACACCAGACCATACCCACGACCACGATGCACAGGAAAGTCCACGCCTAATCATAACCCCCCAATTTAGCCTTCAGGAGGTAGAGGAAGCTTTAATAGAAAGTAAATCAGGGAAAGCGCCCGGCCCTGATGGCGTTCCGATTGATTTATTCAAGGCCAACACGGAGTTGTGGGGGCCTGTACTGACGCAGACATTGAGGGCTATCTGTACATGCGGACCCCT
This sequence comes from Pleurodeles waltl, assembly GCF_031143425.1. Lineage (NCBI taxonomy): Eukaryota > Metazoa > Chordata > Amphibia > Caudata > Salamandridae > Pleurodeles > Pleurodeles waltl. The sequence continues at coordinate 1,285,885,383 of NC_090440.1, forward strand.
ACCATCTTGGAGAGACTCTAACATAATCCTAATATATAAGAAGGGTGACTGCCTCAATCCAGCCTGTTACAGGCCAATCTCCCTGCTGGACACAACAGCTAAAATTGCAGGGAGAATAATTCTGAACAGGCTACAAACATGGGCAGAGGAAAATAATGTGCTAACCCCGGTCCAGTATGGATTCCGAAAAGGAATCGGAACAGTGGAACAAAGTTTAAATCTAAGTCTTATTATTGCAAAGTATACTAAGATCAGAGCAGGCAACCTGTACCTGGCCTTTATTGATTTATCATCAGCCTTCGACTGTGTGATTCATGATAAATTATGGGATATTTTAAACAGCATGGGGGTGGAACCGGCCATAATTCAATTTATTTGTGAAATGTACACAGGGAGCAGAGCAAGAGTGAGGTACGGCCTAAAAGGGGAATGCACTCGCCCCTTTGGTCTATATAGAGGAGTGCGCCAAGGCTGCGTTCTTGCTCCGTTCCTGTTCCCAATGTACATAAACAACCTAGACAAAGAACTGGCCACTAAATGTAAAGATTTACCCCAAATAGATAACCGTCCTGTCCCAGCATTACTTTACGCAGACGACGCTGTACTAATGGCTAGGACCCCAATAGCTCTCCAGAAACTCTTAACAACCTGCATTACATACATGTCACAGCTGGGTCTTACTGTCAACCGCTCAAAAACTTTTATCATGAACTGCGGTGGGAAGCGCGGGAAGTCTTATAATATCACTATTGCAGATAGCAAGGTCGAAACCGCGCAATCTTTTTCATACTTGGGCATAACTCTTGACAAGTTGGGTTCCTGGGCCAACTGTAGGAAGATGAAGAGAGTGCACTTGATTAAAACAACGATGGCACTACGACTCTTCTCCAAAAGGCTTGGGGGGATTACACCACCTAACATGGTAAAGATCTACAAAGCCAAGTGCATTCCAGCTATTACGTACGGGGCAGGAATTTGAGGTCATACAAACTGTGATCTAGTTCAGACTGTGGAGAATGATTTCCTACGACACCTGTTGAGGGTACCAAAAGGTACTTCATCGTACGTCACGCACTCGGAACTTGGGGTTCCTTTCATTGCAGACCTGATAAAGATACAGCCATTGCTATTATGGCATAAAGTCTGGACCTCGGAGCACACCAGTTTTAATAAGGCCATTCTTAGCGACTGTACGAAGTCATTATACACATCAAGGGTACCATGGCTAAAATACATCACAACCTTTTTTGAAAAATTGGGCAACAAAGACTACTACTCAAATCCAGCCTCGTTGCAGAAGATATCTAGAAAGGACCTGAGCAAACTGGCATTAAAACACCTAGAAGACATACGCTGGGGTGTGGAATCAAAAAAAACTTCAGTCATTCATAACCAAATAATTTTGACGGCGGAGGGCATGCAGCCTTACTTGGCAAACATGGTACTCCTTCGCCACCGTTATGTCATTATCAGACTTAGGCTAGATACGTTTCACCGCCTAGTTTCATTTCCAACTATGAATGATTGGTCCATCTTGTTAAAACCATGCCCCTGTGATGCAAAAACACTGCAATCGACAATTCATGTGGTCTTATTTTGTAATTTTTACGCCTACCAGAGGAAACGCCTAGGTGTTCCACTTTTAAGGAAAATTAACCTCCCCCAATGTCGCACAGCCTACGCCTGTCTCCAGTCACTCTCTTCCTTAGAAACGTGCGGACTTTTAGCAAATTTTTTATGTTTGGTATTAAAGATAAGGAAATCCATGGGGGAGGTGTTCTAAATATAATCTACCGTGATAGGTTTCTTCCATTGTTGTGTTTTTTTTTTGTTTTTTTAAATTTATTTTTTTACTACATTTTTATCGTTTTATCTATTCTGTCTTTTATTCTTTATTGAAACACATGTATTATAACCAGAGATCTTTTTTATGACTGTTATGTCTTTTATGACTTGGTGAAAGTCGAATAAAGATTTGTACTACTACTACAACAATATATTGATGACAAAACAACAAGTAAGATGGCACTCTGGACACAAAAGCACTAATACACAGGACAACACTTTGCACACAGCCACACAGTCTAGAATAATCAGAGACTGCAAAGTGAAAGTGAAAGTACACCCACTGTACAGAATCTGTAAACAGGATATCCTATTACATCACATCCTGCATAACATGGCCGCCGTTTTTTTCATTATGCGTCATATTTTCATGCATACATGTTGTGCGTCATATTTTTTGACGCACAGGAGTGCAGATAATGCAGAGTCAAAAAAAATTCATTATTGGTAATTAATATTTGTTTGCAGCATATTTTAAAGTTCTAGAGGTGATAATTAAGCCGCAGCCAATAATGATATCTATTTATGAAAAATATTTTTGACTCTGCATTATTTGCACTCCTGTGCGTCAAACATTATGACGCACAAGCTGTATGCGTGAAAATATGACGCATTATGACAAATATGTATTTCATTTGTCCAAATGAGTAATGGAATTTTGCATTGACCAAACGGTGCTAAGTGATAAACTTTGGGGTTAGCTATAGCAAATGTCCCTTATGGATGTTTAGAAGGTATTCACAGTACATTAGTAATGAATGGCCAGACTGGAGATTACTCATAATTGCGCACATATGTAGGTAATTGCTGATTGCAAATTTCAAAATATGAAAGAGATACCAGGATGTATTCCTTAGTAAATTTGTGAGCACATGTGTCAAGCTATTCCAAATAGCATAAAGGCCAATTAGGTAATGCAATTGTCGCCTAAACCTTTTTTGGGGGTAACCATATGCTAATTACGAGTTTATGTAGCTAAAATGTGTTTCACTATTGACATGTAGGGCACACATGCCCCTTATGCATGTGTGTGCTTCACATGTGCATGAAAAATGTATATTTGGGGTGCAGCAGAGGGGGACTTAGTCCCCCAGCACCCTGGGGTTTGCTGTTCCTGACTTGCAAATTTATCCAAGGTTTTCCCAAATTCAGTAATGCTAAACCATTGGCAGCAGGCCCATAGATGCAAATTGAGTATGATTCTCTGTTTGCTAATCTGTAATCCCATTTGCCCATTTGACGTTTGCCCTATTGATTCTTTGGAGAATTCTGACATACCATTTAGCATTGATTTAATAGCAAATTCTCAACGCTCCTTATGTCATGATAACAAATATGTTGTTGATGTATGTGGCCCTTTATGCATTACCTGGTTTAGTGGCATGTTTCATTCTTCCTGCTAGGTTACAACTGGGACACTACTGTAATAGGCTGCTTGCAACCATTTTGTTGATTGGATGGTACATGTACATGTGTGTGGTCCAATGTTGATCCAGTATCAACTGTTAAGGTGTATGTTGTCACTGTAACGTCCAGGTCTCATCATGAGTTATTGGCAGCTAATCGTGTATCTAATGAGTATCGTTTATAGCTAAATTTGACTAAAGTCATTGAGGACATGGTAACGTACACGTGGATGGTCCCACCCTGTCACTGAAGATGTGTAATGAGACTTTCAACTGCGCAACCGTGGTGTGCTGAGTGAGAGAATGTCTCAGGTGTCTGGATCCGGCATGTGTCATTGCAACAATTGTACTCAAGTTGGCCTCTGTGGATGGAAATGCATCAGGAAACATCATAGCCTCTGTGCAGAAGTAAATGGCTGGTATTCACCACACACGAGCCATCTTTATTATTTGAACAATATTACTCAGCATGTGAACTGTCAGGGTCCTCATATGTGTCGACTTTTCATGGACATTATCTGAGGTTGCTGGTTCTGCTGGAGGCCACGTACACCATCAAAGGCTATGGCCCAGGTACACTGTCACACTTTGTAGTTTAGGCATTAATGAAGCCCAGACAACGGATGGGGCATGAATTCGCTATTCAAGGGCACTGTAACAAATATGATACCAATAAAAGTCAGATGATGCAACACAATGTATTTGAGTATACATTGATGAGGCAAATGACAAATTAGCCTCTGAGGAAAGAGAGGTTTTGAACAGCAAGTGTGGTCCATAGGTGGACACCGGGTATCTTTAGGGTGACCCACGGACAGGTGCCAGTCAGGCTGACAGGATACTGGGTCAATCAGTAGCCAGCTCTTTCACAAATTACATGATCAGTGGTCTGACTAGGACTGGTCAGAGGGAGGAGTAGACAGTTGACATGTCACACTGTGTATGTCCTGTGTTGTTTTGAATGTGACACATGAACCCTGATAAAGTGTTACACGGCAACATTAGTAGCAATGCTCAGTGGTGTAATTGCCCAAGTGTCTATATCTATGCTGTAGGAGGCATCAGCAGGGACGGGGCATGTAAATTTGGGTGGTGTGCATGGAGGGGATCACTGGTGTGGCCTCCATCAGTGTCTCACTAGTCCTGTCGGATGAGATTTGCTTTAAAATGGCCTACAGTACCTTTCACACGAAAATCAATCTACAGGTGATACCAGGCCTTAAAAACTCCAAGACAGTGTATTATATGAGCTGAGTTCCATGCAGTGAGATGGTACTATGACAATGGTAGGCATAGGAAAGGGTGTGGCACACTGGATGACTCTTGTGAGTGTGTGTATGTAGATGAGGGCATCTCAGGGTACACATATCAGCATACCAGGGACCTCTTCAGACAGGTGGGGTCTGACCAGGCGCATGGGTGTGTAAGGTTTTTAGAAAAGGGCTGACATGTAGATGGGATGTGATGTGCTGGATGCTTGTCATATGTGTGGCACTTGTGCTGTGTATGTTCTGCTTATGTGTAACTCTAGTGACAGATAGTCATTGCAAAGATTGTATGTAGTTGGAATTACTGCTGCCAAGAGTCTGGTAATACATTCCTGTTCCTGAAGCAAAAGCATGTGAACTGCCTGATGTATGAGGCCTGTTTTCCCCTAGTTGAGTGATGGTGTTTTACTTGTGTGCCATCTGCTGCGATGAACCATGTTTCCTACATGTATGTATATAATAGGTGTGGTCCTCAGCTTTTGACCTTCAAAGGTGAACTGTACAGGATGTCAGTCATTTACATTGTGTGTGTATGTGACCGTTGTATGATAGGCATTACATTTGTAGTGTATTTTTCTGTGTCCTGATTGTTATATCATTAATGCTCCATGAGACGACATTCTTCTTCTGATATTTAGAGCTAAAGGTGTGCAGAAATGAATAGCCAGACCATGATGTGGTGTTTCTTATCACTGTTTATTTACAATAGTTAATTAAGTGGTTATGGTGATAATAATTAAAAGAAATTGTTCACAATGTGTTGGCGCCTACGCACTCCAGCAGCCGTGTTTGGTTGTTCCCCCTCCTGTTGCAGGGCAACATCCTCCTCTTCCTTGTCTTCAGGCATGTATGGGTCTGGTTCGAGGAGGGGAATGTTTCCTTTTGACACAAATGTTGTGCAATTTTGCACATATGAGGATGATACTACAGACCATCTCGGGGGAATATAATAGGCTACCACCAGTGATGTCGAGGCAGCGGAACCTTGACTTGAGGATGCCGAAGGTCCGCTCGACAATGTTGCGTGTCCTCTTATGGGCGTCGTTGTATGCCCGCTCTGCAGCAGTACTCGGGTTGCCAAATGGTGTCATTATCCATGGCTGGATGCTATACCCCTGATCAGCTGAAAGAGAAAAAGAATGGGATCATGTTGATGTAGCTTGCACTATTGAAAAGACCTTCAATGGCAGTAGTTGTCTTGTGTTGTCTGTGACTATTTTGTGTAGTAATGTGACATCCTATACTTGTAGGCTATACCATCTGCATTGTGTTGTTTCCTTGGCTGAGCAAGTGTTTGTCTGCTAACAGTTTGTCAGCAGTATGTTTTGGGATTTTCAGTGAAGTGTGCCCTCCCTAGCATTGTGACTTGTGATACAGGTGTCCTTGTGTCTTAACTTGGGGTGAGTAGATAGTTCAATGTAGAGTTTCATTTATAAGTGTTGTTAGCACGTTCATATGAAAGTACCCTGGACATCCCATACCTTTAGACATAGGCAGTGTATTAATGTAAAGGTCATTGGGACACTTACAATTTGCAAGGTGACATTTCGGCTACCACACTCATTAATGTCTTCACATTCGGCTGTACACTTATTTCCGATGTGTGACAGGTTCAATGGTGACTTAAGAAACATGGCTAGTGATGTAAGGACCTCAGTGTGTTCCTGTCTAGATGTTGCTGTTGTGGTGTATGTGTTGTGTGTCCTAGAGGGTTGCTGTGCAGTGTGTATATAAGTAGGTTTTTGTACTTACCAACAAGTAGTCCATTGCCATACCGTCCATCCTGGAAGTGTTGCTTGATGGTGCAGTGACGGAAGATGAATGAGTCATGGACACTCCCAGGATATTTAGCCACGATGTTGGTGAACATTCCTTGGTGATCGACAATGGCCTGCACGTTGATTAAATGTGTGTGCTTCCTGTTGCGGTAGAGGTGTTCAGTTGCAGCAGGTGGCACAAGGCGTACATGTGTGCAGTCGATTGCACCAAGGACATGTGGGAAGCCACTGATTGCGTAGAACCCCTGTTTAGTTTCCTGCTGCTTCTGCAGTGTGTTAGGGAAGCAGATGTGGCGGGGTGTCAGTTGAATGATGGCATCCATTACTTTGGGCAAAAATGCGGAGAATGATGGTTGTGATATTCCGCCTACCAGGGAACCAGTTGTTTGAAAAGAGCCACTTGCCAGCATGTGAAGTACGGCAAGCAGCTTTGTTTCTGTTGGGATGGTGCGGGTGTCACCAAAGTGGGGGCCAACTGCTGTTCAATGTTTCGCAGCAGCTGCTGAATGGCCTGCCAGTTCAACCGGTACCTCTGTATGATGTCGTGTTCCCTGAGGCCCTGAAGGGTTGTTCTTGGGCAGAATATCCTCTCCTGCCGTCTGCACTGCCTTTGGGGTCCCTGCTGGTGTTGTTGTAGCTGCTGTTGTTTCTGCTGAGCTCTGCGTCTGCGTGCACGCTGGATTAGAATCCCCTCCATGGGTCCCTGTTGCTGCTCTGCTGTTTGTTCTGTGTGTTCTGATTAAATACAGGTGTGTTTGCCCCATTTTAACACCTGCCCTGACCCAGGCATTAATTTTTGACGCAAATCGGGCTGTGCGTCATTTTTGCCCGAAAGCATAAATACGACGCACGGCCGTTTAAGCCATTTTTTGGACGGGAACGCCTACCTTGCATACAATTAACGCAAGGCGGGTTGCCGCATCCCAAAAATTACGCACACAGCGGAATTTTGTCGTCCGTGGGTTCGGGCGTCAAAGTTTAAATACGGGGCAACGTTTGCGCTGATTGTGCGTCAACATTTTTGCACACAATCGTCGCAGGCGGAGTATAAATATGCCCCTAAATGTTTTGGGGGTAGTCCCATTGCCCTAGGACCACCCCCAAAACATTTTAACGTCATTCAATAAATAAGGCGCCCGCATGGCGCTTTGGAATGGCGTTAGCCGGCGTTAACATTTTTGACGCACAACTGCGTTGGCACAGTTGTGCGTCAAAAAGTATAAATATGGCCCTAAGTGCGTTATTCTTTTGATATCAGAAGCATGTAGCAGGAGTTGTTCATGGTGGGCTGAATTTTCATGAATACATTACATCTTTATGCAAAATAAAGTGTGTAATTCTTTTTATATTGGTAGTGTGTAGCTGGAGCACACACACAACTGCAGGCCAGGCAGAATTGTCAGAATACCAACAAAGCCCTTATTACACAAATTCTTCTAATCTGTAAAAACAAGTTTCAGCTACGAAAGAGTTTAAATGTACATTCAATGGTGGAAGAGGTTATGACATTTCCCCCCCCTCTCACCTAGAGTGACCTACATGATTGCTTCAACAGAAAGTACACATTATTCTAAATGTGTTTTTTTTTTGGGGGGGGGTTCTCATTGCCCTAGGACCACCACAGGGGGAATTATAGGTATAAAAGTGTTGTAAAACAAATGCCTGCTAAGCATTGTGGGCTAGGTTTCTATGCATACATTAAGGCCTATATTTATACTTCTTTAGCGCCGCATTAGTACAGCTTTTTGACACAAAAACGGCGCAAACTTACAAAATACAATTGTATTTTGCAAGTTTGTGCCGCTTTCACGTCAAAAAATGACGCAAATGCAGCGCATAAAAAAGGATAAATATGGGCCTAAACCTTTATCAGAAATAAATTGCATCCTTCAAGAGAAAGTGCAGCACCAGTGGTGGTGGCTAGACATCCCTGTTGAACCAACTAAGTCAGTTCTATCTTGAAACAATTGCGCATAACATGTCATAACATAACATGTCAGAACAAATTATCAGAATACTAACAACCCCCTAATAACACATACTTCTCATAGCTATAAAAACAAAAGTTTCAGCTACAAGAGAATTTAAAGATGCACGGAGTGGTGGAAGAGATTATGATATTTGGGTCCCCTCTCACCTGGTGTGACCCACAAGATTGCCTGAACAGAACATGCACATCACTCTAAGGGCCTGATTTATACTTTTTTAGCACCGCATTTCATGTCATTATTTGATGCAAAATCGGCGCAAACTTACAAAATTCAATTATATTTTGTAAGTTTTGCCGCTTTTGCATAAAAAAATTACACAAATGCAGAACTAAAAAAGTATAAATCATGCCCTAAATGTTATGGGGGTGGTCTCATTGCCCTAGTACCACCACATGTTGAGCTATGGGCACAAACGTGTTGTAAAACAAATGCCTGTAAAGCATTATGGGCTGAGTTTCCATGAATACATTGAACATTTATGCAAATTAAAGTGTGTTATTTTTTTTATATTGGAAGTATGTATTATTCTTTTGATATCAAAAGCATATAGTGGGAGCTGTTCATTATGGGCTGAGTTTCCATGAATACATTAAACATTTATGCAAAATAAAGTGTGTTATTTTTTTTTATATTAAAAGAGTGCAGCTGGAGCATACACATGACTGCAGGACAGGCATAACTGTCAGAATACTACCAAAGCCCTTATCACACAAACTCCTCTAAACTGTATTAAAAAAAAAAAAAAAAAAAAAACAAGGTTCACCTATGAGAGAAATTGAATGGTGGAAGAGGTGATGATATTTACCCCCCCCCCTCACTTAGTGTGACCCACAAGATTGCTTGAACAGAAAGTACACATTATTCTAAAAACATTTGGGTGGGTCTCATTGCCCTAGGACTACCACAGGTGGAATTATGGTCACAAAAGTGTTGTAAAACAAATGCCTGCAAAGCATTGTGGGCTAAGTTTCTATGAATACATTACATTTTTTATCAGAAATAAATTGTGTCCTTCAGCAGAAAGTGCAGTACCAGTGGTGGTGGCTCGACATCCCTGTTGAGCCAACTAAGTCAGTTCTACCTTGAAACAATTGTGCATAACATATCTTCATGCCAGGCCAAATTATAAGAATACAAACAACCCCCTAATTACACATACGTCTCACAGATATAAAAACAAAAGTTTCAGCTACAAGAGAGTTTAAACTTGCCCTGAGTGATGGAAGAGGTTATGATATTTAGGCCTCCTCTCTCCTAGTGTGATCCACAAGATTGCTTGTACAGAAAAAGCACATTGTTATAAATGTTTTGGTGGGTGGTCCCATTGCCCTAGAACCACCACAGGCTGAGTTATGGGCACAAATGTGTTGTAAAATGAATACTTGCAAAACATTATGGGTCGAGATTTCCCGAGTGTAGTGAATATTGTAATATTGGCTCTACCGCTATGCCGGGAGAGCCTGAGGATTCCTCAGTCGATTTCATGTTTTATATAGTGAGAAAAAAGTACAAAACAGGTACAACACTACTTGTTATTACTGATTATGTAAAGTAAGATTCGGGAGTACTGCCGGAAGGTAGGTCCTACAGTGCAGACCTGTTGTCGATTATCAGCAACAGTCCAGGGTGTGTGTTTTCCCAAGGAGCCTTATTCCAGAATTAGGGATGGGCGACCTTCATTTTTAGTTTGACCGGACGTACAGTACGCTTACCGTAAGCGAGTGACTGAGCATGATTTCTCAACCATCACTTTCGATTTGTTTTTAAACTTAGCCTACACCTTATATTAGTTGAATAAAACTGGTGATTTTTTTTTAGGTTTAGAGCCAATTTTAGATTTTCCCTCTCCTGTTTATTTAGTGTCTGCATGTAGGCATTGTCCATAAGTATATTCTATTACGGCAGTCACTACTAAAGATCTCCGGCAAAGAGTCCCCTTTTGGGTAGCCCGTCAGACAATACAGTGCCGGTCTGACGAGGAGCATTCTCGATGATGAAGCATGACATGTGATTGGATGTGTAAGGGCTCTTGCTCCTAAATATTTAGGTTTCCCTGCTTCTCACCCTTGGAACAGTGTACTCTACGTTTTTGTGATTATGTAAAGTAAGGACCCAGTGATAGGCAAACACAGAAAAGAAACTGCGCCTATGAACATGAGTGCTGACAAACACGAGAGGCAGGAAACAAAGAAAAATAGTCCATCTAAACAACAGAAAAACATGTGAGGCCTAAGTAAACTGTACTTAGCCGGTGCACCTGGGCCAAGTACAGGAAATGATGTATTGGCTGCCAAACCACTTAGAAGGTAGCACAACAAGAGCAACACTGCCTTCAACCTATTGGAAGTGGCAGTCAGCGGCAGGCGGGACAAAAAGGCATATATCCCTAACAACAGGTCTTCCAGACAGTGCATGCGCTCTGTCAAATCAAATCAAATCAAATCATTAACATTTATAGAGCGCGCTACTCACCCGTGCGGGTCTCAAGGCGCTAGGGGGAAGGGGGGTTACTGCTGCTCGAAAAGCCAGGTCTTGAGGAGTCTCCGGAATGCGGAGTGGTCCTGGGTGGTCCTGAGGCTGGTGGGGAGGGTGTTCCGGGTCTTGGCTGCCAGGTAGGAGAAAGACCTCCCACCCGCCGCGGAGCGGCGGATGCGAGGGACGGCAGCGAGCGCGAGGCCGGTGGAACGGAGGAGACGGGTGGGGGCGTAGAAGCTGAGGCGTCGGTTGAGGTATTCAGGTCCCTTGTCGTGGAGGGCTTTGTGTGCATGGGTGAGAAGTCGGAAGGTGATCCTTTTGCTGACTGGGAGCCAATGCAGGTGTCTCAGGTGTGCGGAGATGTGGCTGTTGCGGGGTACGTCGAGGATGAGGCGGGCGGAGGCGTTTTAAATACGTTGTAGACGTTTTTGGAGTTTTGCGGTGGTCCCAGCATAAAGGGTTTTGCCGTAGTCCAGGCGGCTGGTGACTAGGGCGTGGGTCATGGTTTTCCTGGTGTCGGTGGGGATCCAGCGGAAGATCTTGCGCAGCATGCGGAGGGTGAGGAACCAGGAGGAGGACACAGCGTTGACTTGTTTGGTCATGGTGAGAAGAGGGTCCAAGATGAAGCCGAGGCTGCGGGCGTGGTCTGAGGGGGTCGGTGCGGTGCCAAGGGCCGTGGGCCACAAGGAGTCGTCCAATGCGGTCGGGTTTGTTGCCGAGGATGAGGACTTCCGTTTTGTCAGAGTTCAGTTTTAGACGGCTGAGCCTCATCCTTCATGCCATCTTGTAGGTTGGTCTTAGCGCTGGTGGGGTCCTCGGTGAGGGAAAGTATAAGTTGAGTGTTGTCGGCGTAGGAGGTGATGATGATGTTGTGCTTGCGTACGATGTCGGCGAGGGGGCTCATGTAGACATTGAAGAGTGTCGGGCTGAGCGAGGAGCCTTGAGGGACACCGCAGATGATCTCGGTGGGGTCTGAGCGAAAAGGTGGGAGGTAGACTCTTTGAGAGCGGTTGGAGAGGAAGGAGGCGATCCAGTCCAGGGCCTGGCCTTGGATCCCAGTGGAGCGGAGGCGGATTATTAGGGTGCGGTGACAGACGGTGTCGAAGGCAGCCGAGAGGTCGAGGAGGATGAGGGCGACTGTTTCACCATTGTCCATCAGGGTTCTGATGTCATCTGTGACTGAGATGAGGGCGGTTTCAGTGCTGTGGTTGGTTCGGAATCCGGATTGTGAAGGGTCGAGAAGGTTGTTGTCTTCCAAGAAGTTGGTAAGCTGTTTGTTGACGGTCTTCTCTATTACCTTAGCAGGGAAGGGGAGGAGCGAGATGGGGCGGAAGTTCTTCAGGTCGCTTGGGTCAGCCGTAGGTTTCTTTAGTAGGGCGTTGACTTCGGCGTGTTTCCAGCTTTCGGGGAAGGTAGCAGAAGAAAATGAGGAGTTGATGATGGTCTGGAGGTGCGGGGCGATGATGTCGTCGGCTTTATTGAAGATGAAGTGAGGGCAGGGGTCCGAGGGGGCGCCGGAGTGGATAGAGTTCATGGTGGTTTTGGTCTCTTCAGTGTTGACGTGAGTCCAGGCGTTGAGGGTGATGGCAGGAGGTGTGGGTTCGGTGTTGCTTGGCTGGGTCTGGTGTCCGAAGCTGTTGTGGAGGTCGGTGATCTTGAGATGGAAGAAGGTGGCAAGGGAGTTGCACAGGTCTTGTGAGGGCGTGATGGCGTTGGCGTTGGGGTTGGAGAACTCTTTAACGATGCTGAAGAGTTCTCTGCTGTTGTGGCTGTTTTTGTCCAGTCTGTCGGTGAAGAAATTCCTTTTGGCTGCGCGGATCAGGCGGTGGTGTTCGCGGGTCACGTTCTTGAGGGCGGTCATTTTGTCAGCGGTGTGGTCCTTGCGCCAGGTTCTCTCGAGGGCGCGACAGGTTTTCTTCGATTCCTTAAGGGTGTCAGAGACCCAAAGAGGTTTTTTGGTGTTGGCCTGTTGATGCGTGATCTGAGGGGAGCAAGGTTGTCTGCGCAGTTGGTGATCCAGTTCGTGCGGCTGAGGGCTGCGTCGTTGGGGTCGGTCGTGAGGGTGGGTTGGTTGACGGTGAGCGTGGAGAAGAGCTGTTCTTCGGGGATTTTGTTCCACTGTCGACGAGGGATGGGTTGAGTGCGGAGGTGGCGGGTCTCGCGTCGGAATGTGAAGTGGACACAGCTGTGGTCGGTCCAGTGTAGAGCGGAAGCGTGGCTGAAGGAGACGTGTTTGCTGGCGGAGAAGATGGGGTCAAGCGTGTGTCCGGCGATGTGGGTGGGGGTGTTCACCAGTTGCTTGAGGCCGAGGTTGGCGAGGCTGTCGAGCAGGGCGGTGGTGTTCGGGTCGGTGTTCTGTTCCAGATGGAAGTTGAGGTCGCCTAGGAGGATGTAGTCCGGCGAGGCGAGGGCGTGCGGGGAGACGAAGTCGGTGATGGAGACGCTGAAAGGGGCACGCGGTCCGGGGGGACGGTAGATGAGGGATCCTCTGAGGGTGGTCCTGGGGTCGGTGCGAATCTGGAAATGCAGGTGTTCTGCGGCGAGGGGGGTGTCTTCGGTGGAGGTGGTGACGCTGATGGAGTCTTTGAAGACGATGGCGATTTCTCCTCCTACTTGGTTGGTGCGGTCTTTCCTGGAAATCTTGTAGCCTTCGGGGATGGCTATGGCGATGTCTGGGGCCGAGGAGGCGTTCATCCAGGTCTCCGTGATGAAGGCGACGTCCGGTGCTGTGGAGTCCAGGAGGTCCCAGAGTTCAACGGTGTGCTTGTGGACGGAACAAGCGTTGACCAGGATGCATTTGAGGTGGTTGATGGTGCGTGGGCTGGTGGTCATGGTAGTTGCGTGGTGGAAGATATGTTTGCAGGAGTGGCAGGCGAAAGGTCCATGGGTACGTTTTGGGTTGGCTTGGAAGCAGGTGTTGGAGCGTCCTGGGTTGAGGGCGTGGAGGGTGGTGGGGGCGTAGCGGAGCAGTGGGGTTTGGGAGTGCCGAGGACCAGGGGTCGTGGCGTTGGGCGCGGGCCAGGCGCGGACGGGCGCAGACGGGCTTGCCTCTGGCGCGCCTCCGGCACGCCAGCGGCGCGGTCGCGCAGCGGCCGCCATAAGAGGGAGGAGGGGGGAGAGGGGTCAGCTGGGGGCGAATGGGAGCTGGGGGGCGGGGGCGTGCAGGAGGTGGCGGCGGGAAAGCGGAGGGAGGGGGGACAGGTAGAGGGGAGAAGAGCTGGGGGAGGGGGGTGAGTTTTAGGAAGTTTAAGAGTTTAGGGAGAGAGACAGGAGTGAGGTTGGGAAGATAGGGGAGGGGGGGTTGTAGAGGTGGGTGAGGGTGAGAGGTAGAGTGAAAGGATAGGAAGATAGGGATGGTAACAGAGGGGGTGGCGAGTGGGGGGGAAAGATAGAGAGATAGGTAGAAAGGAGGAGGTGGTGAGTGAGGGAGATAGATAGAGAGATAGAGAGATAGGTAGATAGGTAGATAGGAGGAGTGAGGGAGGCAGATAGCGATAGGGGTAGATAGGGGTGATACAGAGGGGGGGCGAGTGAGGGAGAGAGACGAGACAGGAGCAGGAGGACAGGCGCAGGAAGAACAGAAGACGAAGGACAGAAGACAGAAGACGAAGAACAGAAGACAGAAGACCACAGAAGAAGGTACAGAAGAAGAGGAGCCGAAGAACAGAAGACAAAAGACCACAGAAGAAGATAAAGAAGAAGAGGGGCGCAGCAGACAGAAAAATACAGAAGAAGGTGAAGAAGAGGAGCGCAGAAGACAGAAGAATACAGAAGAAGGTGAAGAAGAAGAGGGGCGACGAGCAGCAGAGGAGAGAGCCAAGAAGAGGGACAGAGAAGAAGAGGCACACGCAGGTCGCGGTGCGAAGGAGAGAGAGAGAAGCACACAGATGAAGAGAGAAGACGGGGAGCAGGAGGGACAGAAGAGTACAGAAGAAGATTACAGAGGAAGAGCGCAGAGGAAGAACAGAGAAGAGGAAAAGAAGCAGGAGAGAGGGTGAGTAGCGCGGGGCAGGGCGAGGGGCTGGGAGGTGGGGGGGGGTACTTACTGCGAGGTAGCTGGGCTTGCTAGGAGGTCTCAGGAACCTGGGCTGGAGGAGCTGGAGGAGCTGCAGCGGCAGGGGGAGCGATCTACCCTTGGGTCAAGGGTCGCTACCACTGTCGCGCAGCAGCCGCCATAAGAGGGAGGAGGGGGGGAGGGGTCAGCAGGGGACGAATGGGAGCTGGGGGGCGGGGGCATGCAGGAGGTGGCGGCGGGAAAGCGGAGGGAGGGGGGGACAGGTAGAGGGGAGAAGAGCTAGGGGAGGGGGGTTTAATGGTGGTGGGGGTGAGTTTTAGGAAGTTTAGGAGTTTAGGGAGAGAGATAGGAGTGAGGTTGGGAAGATAGGGGAGGGGGGTTGTAGAGGTGGGTGAGGGTGAGAGGTAGAGTGAAAGGATAGGAAGATAGGGGTGGTAACAGAGGGGGTGGCGAGTGGGGGGGAAAGATAGAGAGATAGGTAGATAGGAGGAGGTGGTGAGTGAGGGAGATAGATAGAGAGATAGAGAGATAGGTAGATAGGTAGATAGGAGGAGTGAGGGAGGCAGATAGCGATAGGGGTAGATAGGGGTGATACAGAGGGGGGGCGAGTGAGGGAGAGAGACGAGACAGGAGCAGGAGGACAGGCGCGGGAAGAACAGAAGACAGAAGACGAAGAACAGAAGACAGAAGACCACAGAAGAAGGTACAGAAGAAGAGGAGCCGAAGAACAGAAGACAAAAGACCACAGAAGAAGATAAAGAAGAAGAGGGGCGCAGAAGACAGAAAAATACAGAAGAAGGTGAAGAAGAGGAGCGCAGAAGACAGAAGAATACAGAAGAAGGTGAAGAAGAAGAGGGGCGATGAGCAGCAGAGGAGAGAGCCAAGAAGAGGGACAGAGAAGAAGAGGCACACGCAGGTCGCGGTGCGAAGGAGAGAGAGAGAAGCACAAAGATGAAGAGAGAAGACGGGGAGCAGGAGGGACAGAAGAGTACAGAAGAAGATTACAGAGGAAGAGCGCAGAGGAAGAACAGAGAAGAGGAAAAGAAGCAGGGGAGAGGGTGAGTAGCGCGGGGCAGGGCGAGGGGCTGGGAGGTGGGGGGGTACTTACTGCGAGGTAGCTGGGCTTGCTAGGAGGTCTCAGGAACCTGGGCTGGAGGAGCTGGAGGAGCTGCAGCGGCAGGGGAGCGACCTACCCTTGGGTCAAGGGTCGCTACCACTGTCGCGCAGCGGCCGCCATAAGAGGGAGGAGGGGGGGGGGGTCAGCTGGGGGCGAATGGGAGCTGGGGGGCGAGAGCGTGCAGGAGGTGGCGGCGGGAAAGCGGAGGGAGGGGGGGACAGGTAGAGGGGAGAAGAGCTGGGGGAGGGGGGTTTAAGGGTGGTGGGGGGTGGGGGATGAGTTTTAGGAAGTTTAGGAGTTTAGGGAGAGAGATAGGAGTGAGGTTGGGAAGATAGGGGAGGGGGGTTGTAGAGGTGGGTGAGGGTGAGAGGTAGAGTGAAAGGATAGGAAGATAGGGGTGGTAACAGAGGGGGTGGCGAGTGGGGGGGGAAAGATAGAGAGATAGGTAGATAGGAGGAGGTGGTGAGTGAGGGAGATAGATAGAGAGATAGAGAGATAGGTAGATAGGTAGATAGGAGGAGTGAGGGAGACAGATAGCGATAGGGGTAGATAGGGGTGATACAGAGGGGGGGCGAGTGAGGGAGAGAGACGAGACAGGAGCAGGAGGACAGGCGCGGGAAGAACAGAAGACAGAAGATGAAGAACAGAAGACAGAAGACCACAGAAGAAGGTACAGAAGAAGAGGAGCCGAAGAACAGAAGACAAAAGACCACAGAAGAAGATAAAGAAGAAGAGGGGCGCAGCAGACAGAAAAATACAGAAGAAGGTGAAGAAGAGGAGCGCAGAAGACAGAAGTATACAGAAGAAGGTGAAGAAGAAGAGGGGCGACGAGCAGCAGAGGAGAGAGCCAAGAAGAGGGACAGAGAAGAAGAGGCACACGCAGGTCGCGGTGCGAAGGAGAGAGAGAGAGAGAAGCACACAGATGAAGAGAGAAGACGGGGAGCAGGAGGGACAGAAGAGTACAGAAGAAGATTACAGAGGAAGAGCGCAGAGGAAGAACAGAGAAGAGGAAAAGAAGCAGGAGAGAGGGTGAGTATCGCGGGGCAGGGCGAGGGGCTGGGAGGTGGGGGGGGTACTTACTGCGAGGTAGCTGGGCTTGCTAGGAGGTCTCAGGAACCTGGGCTGGAGGAGCTGCAGCGGCAGGGGGAGTGACCTAGCAAAGGCATGTGTCCTGAAAGTTTTCTCCCAGAACGAAGAGTATATTTATGCATCTTTCCTGCCTGGGACCAAGCTGTATAGATCATTGACTCAGACAAGAAAAAAGCCAACCAATGTGATGGAATACCAGGACTTCCAGTGCCATGTCCATCAGCGGCATTGCTGCTAAAAGGGATTTCTGATGGCAGAGTGGTGCACAGCTCTGCCAAAGGGAAAACTGCTTTTTCCAACCCTAAATTAGAAGGAAAATAAGAGATGTGGGTGGACGGAACAGCCAGCACATTTTGGTGTCTGTCCCTTTACTGCCCATCTGTAAGTTTTCTTCATATCGATATCTCAATATAATCTCAGGCTTTTTTAGGATATATGAATTGCAGTCTCACTTCACACACCAATGAGCTGGTAGTGGCAATAACACATACTTGTTAGTTTTTCTCTGTGTAGTTGTTTAATTAATCACCCTTTGGTGCCCTTTGCTGTATAATGAGATAAGATTATCACATTCAATAAACAGCTGCTTGATTTTTCCTTGTCCCAGTTAAAGCCCTTTCATTGTCCAGGTACTCTGATATACAGATCATTACTGTGATTAGCATCAAGATGAGGAAGTATTATTAGAAGAAATGTGATTTTCTCATCTCACAAATATACCGCTAAGTTCTTTCAAAATTTTCCAGAGTGCAAAATGAACTTCGCTAACCTTTTTTTGTCCATACTTTCTGTCAAACCAAGCATTCTAACATTATCTCTCCTGCTCTTTTCTTAATGGTCATTGTCTTGACTCTGAATCGAAAAGTCATCTTTTAGTATTTTTTGTAAGACACATGCTTGGACTGCTGAACCAGCCTCTTGGCCCTGCGTAGTGTAAACCCGGGTTAGATTAACTGACTTGAAAGATCACAGAATATAATTAACAGAATATATGCTTGTCTATGGCCCATCTGAAGAGTCCTATGTTTTTAGTTTCCCTCAGTATTAGTTGAATTGAGTTTCATGTGTCAGGAAAGTGTAGAGTCAGTGAAGGTAAAACCTCCAGCTCTTTCTTTCTCTGTCTTGGGATATATGAAAGCATTTTGGCAACTGATCATTGGTTTCTTCTAGGAAAATATCTTTCAAATTGATTTCCAATAAAACAAGGTCCTTTTTGATAAATGGGCTAATGAATCACGCATATCGATTTAAATTGTATTTGTTTCTCTACAGATGATTTATGTATTGCTATTGTGGCTGTGAAAAAAAACGTTCAATCCAAACTAAACACGTCAGCATTTAGACTGTTAGAATCTGTAGTCTCTGTAATTTTGGTAATGGCGTATTTTTATCTTCTACAAAGCCACTTCAAAATCAGTCCTAGAAAAGACAACCGCCAAGGAGAGTTTTATCTTTTGGGAAAAAATCCGATATCAAAAGATTTTCTTCAGTAGGTGCAAATGATAAAAGCTTGTACCTAATATTGTGTAGATGTGAGTATTCGTGGTTAAATCACAGTCCATCCAGTTGGCCACGTTCTCAACATTGGTGGCTAGCACTGGGCAAATGCCTACGTCTTTATTGGACAAGCTGTATGCTCTTATCAGCATGATTTCAGTTTTAATGGTGCTGGGCTGTAGATGGTTAGCGCAAATAAAATGTTTCCAAAAGTGTTCTTTGCCTCTTCCGAGGCAGGCGTGATTTGGATCGCTAAGCTTCTGGAAAAAAACTTGACCCTGATTTATTAACCAGATTTTGAAATAGGACATTGTCGCACTAGCTATTAATGTAATGATCTGGTTCTTCTAAACAACCTATATATTCTTGTTTCATTGTCTTTAAAAGTGCGTTTGATTATACAGACAGACTAAAACGGTGGTGTAAGCTTGATGATTGGAAAATTCCTTTAACCCATCTTTGTGCTTTACAAAGATTAGAAGGGCGAGGGTCAACTTGGTGGCAACTCATTTGAGTGTCCTTAGATTTATTCAGATTGGAGTTTGAGTATGTACTTAGCTGACCTACGAAAACGTCTGGTAGAGATGAGCTAATTTCCCCCTACATTTAGACTGCTCCCAATAACCTGTTTCCTCTATTAAGATGATACTGTCCTGGTTGATAAGACAACGATTGGGCAGGACGCTAAAGGGGCCCTTTAAGTTTCTTATTTCAATGCCAACAAGGCTGCCATTAACGCAGACAAGACAAAATATCAGTCATCTATATTTAAAATATAAAAACATGTTACATAGTTCTTTAAAAATGATTGGTAAGAGCGAGTAACAAGTTCTAAATGTTCGGGTATTTGACTATGCATGAGAGGAGGCAAACTCTCTCCTTTATGCCCTCTGTTGCTTGTCGGGCAACATCTCAGCGCCCTAGTAAAGATGGATGCCAGAAGTCACAAAAGCAACATTTGCCTCAACATTAAGTTATCAAGCAGAAGCATGTCTGGGAAAATGTTAAGAATACTGGATATGGCCACTGTACTCTTCGGATCGTGTGGGGTGCATCTCCCAGAACTAGAATTTATGAAACAAAGAAGAGCGAATGCGGTGTCTTTTTGAAAAACATGGTTTAAAATTGGCAGCGATGGAGTGGGTCATTATGAGCAGCTTAATTTGCCAAACTGTTAGCTTCCAGCCCCGGGGAGTGTTTCCAAGGGAAGCTTTACGCTCATCAAGAGCTAATGATCTCTCGTAGGAAATTATTAGCTTTGCTACATTTTAAAGTAGAATAAATCATCGACTGAAATGTATTTCCCAGCAGGTAGACTTTCGAAATTGAAAAAGGAAAGGCCACAGGCCAGGGTAGTGAAAAATACAGAGTTTCAATTGCATGCTTAATTTTCTGTAGGAGTCATTGACGTTGCTATCATAGAAAATGTATTCAGCTATGGTTTGGTTTATTGTACTTTGAGAGTTTTGCCCATAATGGAAAGCCAGGTCACCGTCTAGAGAAAGGTAGACATTTTAGATATTAGTTGGAGTGGTTCACCCATAATTTGTTCATATGCCCCGTTTTTATGGGAAGCACATATAGGAAATGGTTAACCCCAGCATACCTTTGTTCAAGCAACTGAAGTCCTTATGGATGATAGAAATTCTCTACTTTTTGCCACATTTTAACACATGTATGGCCTCTAATTTCATTGCAAATGTTTTAAGATTATCGCCCTCATTACAACCCTGGCGGTCGGTGTTAAAGCAGCAGTAATACCGCCAACAGGCCGGTGGTAAAAAAAAATGGGATTTGGACCCTGGCAGTTACCGCCATCCAACACCGCCACTTTAACACGCGGACCGCCAGGGTGGTAATGGCCGCTGGGCTGGAGACTTCAGTCTCTAGCCCGGCAGCCGTCACATTTCCACCCTCAGGATTACGACCCGGCCTACCGCCATGCTTTCTGTTGGTTTGTGTACCACCACGAAAACCATGGCAGTAATCCTTTCCCTGTCACTGATAGGGGTCTCTCCTGTCCCCCAGCCCCTCCCCAGAGTCCTCCCCCACCCTCCCCCACGTGCTCCTGCCCCTCCCACACATATACACACCCACACGTGCACCCATATACACACATGCACACACGCATACCCCACCCACTCATGCACACATACATACCCACACACCACAACATACACCAACATAGCTTGTCACACACATGCATCGACACACACAACACTCACAATCACTCATTCACGCATGCATGCAACGCGACTCACACCCGCATGCACGCATCCCAAAACATACAACCCCCCCACATACACACAACACCCCCCTCTCCGGTCGGAAAACCCGACTTACCTGCTTGCAGGGGGTCCTCCAGCTGGAGACGGTCCATGGCGCTGCTGGCAGCAGCAGGGTCCGACAGCAAAACACCGCCAGGCCGTATCATTGGTCATGATACGGTCGGCGGTGTTTTTCTGGCGTGGCGGTGCTGCTGTCAGCAGCGCCGCCTTACCGCCAACTGCCGCTATGACCGTCGGCGGTGTGTCACCAGATTTCTGGTGAAATACCATTGGCGGTCATAATACGCGTTGCCGCCTGGTAGCCATGGCGGCGGTATGTTTGCAGCCGTCGTCGTGGCGGTAGCCGGTCATTAGCGCCAATGTTTTAATGAGGGCCTATGTTTGGAAGGGCCGTTGATACGGCAGAAGGATGGACAAGTTAAAAGAATCAGGCATTAGCATCCTGAAATGCATTATTTTTGCTAAAATGCAAATATATGGTGTTTTGAAATTCATTTTTTTTATAGAATTATGTATTGTAATTAATTTAAAGCTTTTGCTTTGTGAAACTGTGGTTTTATGAACTAGTATTTATTAATTTAGCTTTTTAGGGCTTTTTATGATTTTAATTAGCTAAACAATAAAGGCTTGAAGGAAGATTAGTGGTGAGTCAGCATAGTTCTAATACATGATATTGTGGGACATTAACAATTTCATCAGTTGGAGAAGATACAGATTTACAATAAACCATTGGGAAGGACCATCTGACTCTCCTCAGAAATCCAAATTTAATCGGGACTTTGGACACATTGTAACTTAACCCACAGTTGTTTCTCTTCTTTGTCAACATTATCCTGCAATGTTTTCAATTCTCCCAGAGTATCAATCACCTTTAATGCATAACTTGTACATGTATTGTCTTCTTCGGACATTAGTTCCCGTTTGTCTTTAAGCAATATACAGTTCAATGCGCAAAACCTTGTGACTTGATCTGCATATCCATTTCCCAGTGAGATGTAATCCTGTGCCTTTTGATGTGCACTGCATTTTACCACAGCAATTTCTTCAGGTAACTTATTGCATACAACAACTCTTTTATCTTGTCGCCATTTCTTACTGGTGTACCAGTAGAGGTCAGGAATCCTCTTTGTGACCACAATTGACCAAAATCATGAACAATTCCAAATCCATATTGGATGTCAGTATAGATTGTGACTCTCAGCCTTGCGGAAACATGGCATGCCCTAGTAAGAGCTACCAATTCTGCCACTTGTACAGAATATACACCTCAAAGCCAGGAAGCTTTTAGTGTACCTGTAATTGTGCATACAGTATATCCTGCTCTCAATGTCTCTGTACCATCTCTGAGACATGAGTGATCGACAAAGACAATTTGATCATTTTCTTCCAATCGAGTGTCTCTGATATCAGGCCTTGGTTTTGTACACAGTTCAGTTACCTCAAGACAATCGTGCCCGATGTCTTCCTCTTTTTCAATTTCAACAGTATCACTTGGGTTCAATACTGTACATCTTTTCAATGTTACATTCGGAGCACCTAATATGCTCATCTCATACCTTGTCAGTGTTGCACCCATCAAATACTGTGCTTTTGTCCTTGTCAGTAAAATCTCAACAGAGTGTGGTACCATTACCGTCAAAGGGTATCCCATCACTACTCCCTCACATTGAGAAAGACTGACCAACTGCGGCTACTGCACGCAGACAACCTCGTAAAGCTGTTGCGACTGGGTCCAAGGTAGCTGAAAAATAGGCTAGTGGGCGAAAGCCACCTCCATGGCCCTGTGTCAAAACAGACAAAGAACAAGTATCACGTTCATGACAAAACAATGTGAATGGCTTTGTGTAATCAGGCATTCCCAATCTTGGAGCTCTGCACAAACTCTCTCAACTCAGTGAACGCTTTCAAATGATCCTCATCTAATGTAATGGGGTCTGTAACTTCCTTATGTGTCAGCTGCTGCAACGTTTTAGCAATCTCAGCAAAAATGTGGAATCCACTGTCGAGAGTACCCTACCATTCCCAAAAACATTCTGACATCTCTCTGTGAAGTTGGAGGAGTTTTCTGCAGAATCACTGTAATCCTTTCTCTGGAGATTCTCCTTGACCCTTTCTCGATCTGGTGTCCTAAGTATTTCACTGATTTCTGACAATACTGCAATTTCAAAGGTGACACTTTAAGTCCAAATTTTCCCAAGTGATTCAACAGGGCAATCGATTCATACTTACACTCATCCCTTGTCCTGGATGCAATCAGCAAATCATCAATGTACTGCACTAGAGTCGATTGGTACAGTAGTTCCAATGACTCCAAATTCTTTTTCAGGATCTGATTAAACAGAGACGGTGACTCCGTGTACCCTTGTGGAAGTCTGCACCAGCTGTAGACTCGGTCTACGAATTTGAAACTAAAAAGAAACTGAGGGCCATATTTATACTTTTTGACGCCAAACTGCGCTAACGCAGTTTTGCGTAAAAAAAAATTGCGCCGTCTAACGCCATTTGGATGCGCCATGCGGGCGTCAAATTTATACTTTGACGTACGGCGGCGCAACCAACAGGTGGGAGTCATTATTTTGTGACGCAGACAGCGTCGGTCTGTCGTAAAGGAAACCAACGTAAATGCGACGCACATCACTGTGGGTCGATTTACGACAGCGCAATCGTGAAAACGCCGTTTTTTTTCACGTAATTGCATCACATTTTTGCGCGAAAACTGCCCTTTCAGGAGAGGAGACCCAAAATGGATCCTAGATGCCCCAACAGACCCCAGGAGGATGAGAGCAGACCAGGAACCAGCCAGGAGGAAGCATACAGGAACCAGGACCTTTTAAAAAAAAAAAAAGTGTTGCTTCAGTGCAGAGGAGCAGGAAATCCTGGTGAAAGAGGTGACGGAACACCAGCACCAACTTTTCATCACCTCTAAATTGCCACTCAGTAGGAGAGAGGCCATCTGGAAACAAATTGTGGACAAGATTAACAGTGTGGCTGAAGAACGCCGGACAGTCACCGAGTGTAAGAAACGCTGGCATGACTGCAAACGTAGGACCAAAGAGAAAATGGCCAGGAACAGGAAGGCAGCAATGCAGACTGGAGGGGGGAGTCCAGCACAACAGGAGGCCCTGGACCACATGGAGGAGATGGTCGCAGCCGTCATCCCGGAGGAGATCGTCACAGGGATTCAAGGACTGGACAGCGCAGACTACCACGACACTACGCACATGCAGGGTAAGTCGCATGGGGAATCATAATACAATAATGGGGACTGTAAGCAGGGGGGGGATACCTACTACACAATGCATGTAAGTCAGCACATATATGAAGTGGCATGGGGAAAGGGGCACGGCAGGGGGGCATGCCCAGTACTGACCGAAGCTGGGGCACGACAAAATACAGCAACAACAACAGTCCCACGGGGACATCCTGTAAGTACAACAAGAGAGCCAAGGGAAAGCAGTGACAGATGGGAAGGACACTACCTCAAATCCACATCCAGGCACTTGTATCGCAAAATCTATTCCCCATCAACTAGGTCCCTACCTGTAATGCAGTTGCAAATACAACAACTGTAACTTAACTGCAACCACAGTTGACAATAACACCTCTCATCTCTGTGCAGCTATAGTACCAAATGGCAGGAACCCCACCCTGGAACATACATACCTAAATTAGGGGGTGAGGATGACATCTGCAATTACTCCTAGAAATAAGACAAAGGTACCAGTACACTCAAATGCCGAATGTTCATAACTGACACATACATAAGCCTAAGTAAACAGCAATAGGAGCCACACAGCACTAACGATACACACATGCTGCATACGTCAGGGTCCCTCACGTGCCTGGCTAACAAGGCTACATCACTAATGTCATACTGCTCAGACAACAACATTGAGGAGGGGACACAGGCAACTGGTCACTGAAACACACCTGCAAAGTCGGACAAACAAATAGGACATTCATACGATAAACAGGCCAATCCAATTAAATACACATCACCCAACATCATCTCAAAACATCAAGAATGTTTACATCCATACCACATCCTAACATTGACACTAACGATACACACATGCTGCATACGTCAGGGTCCCTCACGTGCCTGGCTAACAAGGCTACATCACTAATGTCATACTGCTCAGACAACAACATTGAGGAGGGGACACAGGCAACTGGTCACTGAAACACACCTGCAAAGTCGGACAAACAAATAGGACATTCATACGATAAACAGGCCAATCCAATTAAATACACATCACCCAACATCATCTCAAAACATCAAGAATGTTTACATCCATACCACATCCTAACATTGACATGCATAGGTAATGCCACGTGACATGTACAGATCATGCAATGTGAATAAAAAGTGTATGGGGCAGGGCCTGAGAGGCAAGTGTGCTGCCAGGGCAGTCACAACACCCACAGTCAGTCAAAGTGTAGTGTTGTAAGTGTAACGTATACTTTGCGCATTAGCTTCAGGCTTTAGGCCTTTGTGCATCTTACCCTGATTGTACTTATACTCATTTGCTCACATCTAAGTGCCTCAGAGCAATTTGCACTAAATGATTCTCATTGCCCTTCCTATCAGTTAATGTAGCAAATAGTCAGTCCTAGGGTGTTTTTAATTAGTCAAATCACACTGTTTTGCCTACTTCTGCACTGGAGTTTGCCAGAACATATTCACTCTGTGCCCCAGTCAAGGATACTGTCTGGTACGTTGCTGATAGATGTGGTAGGGGTTAAGGTTTGGCATTCCTGCGTAGGGAAACTTTGTCATCACCATGACATATGTCTTTTACATTCACTTCCTTGTCCCAAGACACGCATGGGGAGTTTCCAAACAGAAAATCACAACTAGATGCTGCCTGCTTTGCTGCTGATGCACAACCAGATCCCAGCCCATTCCTCTGATATGAGGGATGATGTCTCCCCTGTGATTCTGACAGGCAACCTCCAAACTTAACATGCTGTGCTATACATAGAACATGCAGAGGGAGAGTAGAAACTGTTAGGCACCATGAAAGCTGTGTACTAATGTATTACTCTCCTGCGGACTATTTCAATTCTAACAGTGTGTATTGTTTGTGTAATTGGGGCTCACACATAAATTCCTACAAGTCAGTTGTACAATGAAACTTCATATCAAACTAATACTGTCTTTGTCATTTGTGTATGGGAACATACCGGAAAAGATAGAAATGTGTAGGACCTGAGTGACCACCACTTCCCTGAGAAGTTCCAAAGATGTCATGCGCTCGGATGTGTAAACATTCCTTTGATGTGGGAGACCAGAGGCACTGCTAGTTAGTCTTAGCTAAATTGAATATCTGGGTGACAGAGTTATTTACAAGTGGGTCAAACTTAGTCCCCCACACCATTAGCTATCCTGCTGCCTAGAACGCCAAGACTCACATGTTGGATAATGAGAGCCCACCCTACAAAATGTCCCTCCATAACAATAGTGAAACACCGAGTGAGGAGTAGGAGAAAAAAACGCCTATTCCTAAATAATTACAAAGCAACAGCTAGAGGCGATCAGGCAGACATGTCTGATAGCCCCATATCAAACATGTGACACACAGGTGGGCCATAGGCCTACAACAATGCCCTATGACGGACAGCAGATACCTAGACAAACACAGAGTACAATGTTAAGGCATCCAAAGGCTTGTATCTTACTGCAAAATTGTCACAACACAGACACACTAATTGTACCCTGTTTCATTGCAGAGGAACACGGATCTCCTGCTGATCTGCCTGTCCATGAGTTCCCTGATGACATGGATGACGAGACCATCAACCTCCCACAAGAGACCCTTGACATGGTCCTTGAAAGCCTCCAAACCCCACCTTCAGTCACAAGGAGGAGCACAGAAGAAGCAGCCACCACAGTAGAACCACCCGCCACCCCAATTGTAAGACCTGCCAGCTCCAACACAGCTGAGGACTCTGACGACACTGGCACCAGCTTCGAAAGAACTGTCGTTGGGGTCCAGCGGGAGCTGGCAAAGGAGGTGCGGGTGGGGATGCAAAATATGGCAGCCAGCCTTGAGGGGGTGCGTTCGTGCATGTTGTCAACTGCTGATCAGGCAGCTGCAATGCAAGCCAGAACTTTGCTCTTGGAGGACATTTCAAAAACACTGAAGGAAATTGGCACAGCTGTCATCCAGTTGACACAACAACTCCAACTGCAAGCCACTCAACGTGTGCACGAATGCAACATAGAACCCCTCAGGGCCGACCTGGCTGCCTACCATCGGGATGTGGCTGCCATTCTGAAAAACCAGCAGGCCCTCCTTGCTGCAGTACTGCCCTTCCTTACTCAACAGGGATCAGCCCCCGGGATGTCTGCCTCCATGTCTTCTAACACTGAGGTGTGTGTTGCCCCTTCACAACCAACAACAACAAGGACACACCAGGCAACACACACATCAGAAGAAGAAGACATGGAACAGATAACATTCACATGCAAGAGTACCCGGAAGCCCTAGTCCCTGCACCATGCCCTACTCTGACCAAGGTCCTACGTTTTGCCACATGCCAGTCTCACTACAACTAACGTCAATGACTGTTTGGCAATCCACTGTATGACTTGTCCACCTTGCCAGTGAATGTTTCTCTCCTACCAATTGGCATTTCATGTTCCTCTGCACTGTCTGTGACATCACCCCAGCATGTCAGGAGCATCATCCACACCCCTTCTGTAGGATCACCATGTAATAATGCACCAGAAAGGAGTCAGCAAACATGGTGAATGGACATTTTGCACTACACCACCTATAAATAAATATCACTTGCACACCTATTGTGTCTCTGTGTCATTTCAAAATTCAACTGTGCAGTAGATAACTCCAAAGTGGCTGTGTGGCAACCATGTCGATTCTCTATACTACTGTCCTGATTTCATGTATACTGAAACATCTGTGCAGTGGCCAGGATTGCATCATAGCTTTACTATACTGAGGAAAATAACTGATGAAGGGACTAAGCACACACAATCATGCTGTGTTGGACAGAATGATGCACCATCTATAGCTATTCTACACAACTAATGGTGGCTGAGAAATGTAGGCACCATGCAATACTAAAATTTGAAATTATGCTGTAGAATGAAAGGAATGATAAACAAATTACACAGCATCAATCACCCTTACGGCGTATACTTCCATGAAGGAAATTAATGCTGAATCAGTACACACATGATGTAGGTCAGCAATGACAGCAACAAGACAAGAGTGTGAACAAATCATCATCTATAAAGCTCTCCCTGAACTTCACAATGCTGTCCGACCTATCTATTTACCTACAATAACAAGTCTGGAAGCACTCTTTGTGAAGTAGGATACATACCAACCCCAAACCTTGATGATCAATGCACACTACCAATGGTGGCTCTCCAACATGGTGGATACTTACCAAGTCAGCACACGGGTAGCTGGCATGTTAAACCTCATAAGCCTGGGGATAGCGAGCATGGAACACAAATGTCATACTTAAACTTTCTGCTACACTGATGTCAAGGCCATGAAAAGGTAGCACCTAACGCATCTGTTAAAGGGTTAACAATTTTTTTATTTAAAAGTAGTAATAAAAGAGGCAACTAAGGGAAATGTAAACCTACACTAATCTAACCTGACTACTACTAACCCACAACTGTCCCTAACTAACCTAAGCTAAACTTACTCTACACATGTAACGAAACGATCTAAACATCAACCCCCCACCCACCATTAAGAGACAAGACACATGCAGGACAACACTTACTAACCTACACACATACTATACTATCCTAAACAAACATATATATATATATATATTTTTTTTTTTATTAAACAGGAATCCCAACATTGCCCAACACAAAATTATTAGATAGAAAGAATAAGGACCCCCCACCCTCTTACCTAACACTAACTAAGCTAATTTCCTATACTTATCCTATAACTAACCCCCCAAACCCCACTAACAGTATGAAAAAGGAAAGAGGTGAGAGGGGAGGGGTAAAAGTTCAGGAGGGCAAAATGACTAAAGATTTGCCCTCTGAAGTGTGCGCCGGATGGAGCGCACCTTCTTCTTCACCTCAGCCATGTCCTCCGTCAGGTTGTCCACCTTGCAAATTAACCTGTCCAATTTTCTAGACAATGCCTGGAAGGCTGCAGGGTCAATAGGAGGGTCAGTGCTGGTCTGCGTGCCGGTGGAGGTGGATGTTGGTGCCGGAGTGGAGTGGCCACGGGACAGCCCTGCTCCCAACACACAGCTGGGTCCAGGTCTTGATGAAGATGCCTGGTCCGTCGCTGGGTCCCCTTGGGCAGACCTGGTGGTTGTAGTGGCGGTGGTTGTAGGTGGCACCGTTGGGGGAGCCTGTGGTGTGGCATACCACGCCCCGGAGGCCCGATCCGAATTATATCTGCGGGCCATCCTCCGATACCCACACTGCACCTGCAGGATGTGCCTGTACCTCACTGCACGGCGCTCAAAATTGTTGCGCTCTGCGGCACTCAGGTTTGCAGCTGTGAAGAGAAAAGGGAAATATTGATCATTGAATTTACAGTGGGTTGAATACCACAATGGGTCATTTGTCCATTACTAGAAATGTATTGTTTGCAGCAATTGTTACAACATAGTTCACGGAAAGGCTCAGAGGAAGTACATGTGAATCATGCATACCTAAGGTCATATCACACATAGAATATCCATGTCTCTACATGATGGATGACATCACCCGAAACTACTCATCCAAATCATACCTAAGGCATTTGACATTATGGCAGCAGCTCTTCCGCATACTGACTTCAGTACATATGCCATTCTATGTGATAACACTCACACTCCTCACTCAATGGCATTTGGAATTAGTTGTGTGCTAAGATTGAACCCCTGGCCCAGAATCATATGTCCACACTAGGGGTCAGATGTAGGAATTTAGAAAAATCAACTAGCAATTTGCAAAGCAGAACGGTGTCTCTGACACCGTCTGCGAGTCGCTATGGGGTCCCTAAAACCCACCTCATGAACATCAATGATGTGGTTTCCAAGTTGCCCCACCTTAGCAACATGGGCACTCACGGGGATGGAGGCCTGCTGGGACCAGCAGAACTCCATGGACGTGACTGCTTTTAAAATAAGCAAGTTATTTTTCCCCAAGTGTATGGCCGTTTACCGGAAAGGAAAATGAGCTGCAATTAGTTTTAAATCACAACAATTCAACTTGGAAATTTTCACGGTAATTATTGGTCCCTTAGACCACTGGCTGTTTTGCGCAGGATTATTTTAGTCCACTCACAAAGGTGAAGCTTTACAATGAGGACCCCTTCCAGTCAGCAAGTTGGTTACCATCCACTTCAAGTGGATGATAACAGCTACTCACTTTGCAACCACGTACTCGGTTGCAAATGGGATTGCCTACCACTGTGATTTGCAAGTAGGTCTGGTAAAACCCTTTAATATTTCAATTTTGAAAAGCATTTTGCTAATATGTACATGACCACCAAATACATTTTGGAATAGGAAACAGACGTTTGCAAATCCCACACATATATTTATGCCATTTGCAACGTGTAGACATTTTTCTCACTCTGGCCCAAGGTACTAACTCAAGTCACAAAAGGTGTTAAGGACGTGTAACATACTGGTTGCTACAGTCCTAGGTACCCTGTTTCACAGTAAGATCCCAGTCTTTGTGGGTGGTGTGGGAAGAACAACCAACAATCCCATGTTCAATGCACACCCAGGAGTGTACAGAAAGTTCAACAAGTATGTGCCTTCACACACAACACCTATGAAGGGCTAGCAACACGTTGTAGTCAGCCCAACCTTGTCACATCCCAGGTCCACACATGTCAAACTGGTATGACTTAGCCCAACATAACATACTATTAGTGAGGCATGTTTAACAACACACACAGAGGAGGTAGTACACCCATTCACATGATTCAACTGAACACCTAGGGCATTGCACTCAAGTCACACACACTTCGAGTTCACCTTGTGGAAGTACATGCCCCCGGAAGATCCAACCTACAGTGTACACAGTCCATCCTCAACTAGGAAGAAGCATTTGTCATCAAAGCCATGTGCCTAAGCTATCTGGGAGACTGTCAGTCTGATATGCAGACTCAGTTGATGGCAAGTCCCTGACCAAGTCTAACATTGACCAGTGTATTAAAAATGAGTCATACCATTCCCAATTGCCGGCCTAATTGAATGGGCTACAGCCCCTCAATCTGAGAGATGACTACGTATTGCTTTGCAGAAACATAATTCAAATTTGATATCACACTAAAAGAACAAAGCCAATGAATGGCCAGCACATCAAATCATGAATTCTCTTTAACACACAGTAATCCATCATGCGTCATTACCAAACAATGTAAATAGCACTCAGGCGACACTCACTGTAGGTATCGGGGTCGTCAAAATGGGCCACCTCTCCCACGGTGTACGGGGCTGGTCCACCTGTAAAGCATGAAACAAAGATTATACTCAGACTGGGTGAACGGACAAATGATTTCTGTTACAATGACACTGTGTGAATATGACATGGTAATGATCGACTTTGACACATGCTCATCCTGCATGGATAACTTTGTATTCAACATTATCATTGGATGAGTCTCCTGCTCCAGTGTCACACCCTACTACACTCATGCAGTGGCCAGGACAGTCATGTGTCGTCCAAGTTAATCCTCCATTAGTATGCCCCAACAATAATGTTAACCATACATCTCAGCATGTGCATCCCATAGAGACATTCCAAAACTGGTTCCATGAGGACTGCATGACCACTCACAATCAAACAGGCTATGTGGACAGGTTCAACACACAGCAACCAGACACACATGTGACATATGTGTGAACAACATGACTAACTTCATGTGACATGAAGGCAACACACATGTATAGCATCATCATGTGTTTCCAATTTTCTGTCTAGCTATGGCGTCTGCATATGTAGGTATGTTGTTTCTACATGACGTACTCACTGGCCATTATGATCAGTGGAGTACAAATAGAGCAGTTCACGTGTTGCTTTTCTGACACAAATGCAACACTACATTACATGCAGCTACAGGCATCTGGTATGTGTTGCAAAAATGAGCCATCGGACTGGTAGCATAGGTCTTCATACACATTCTGCAACAAATACACATTAGGACACATATGTATACCTTGGTAGCGCAGCATTTGCAACATTTTGTGACGCAGAGAGGGGGCGACTTAGCAAAATACAAATAGATGTTGGATTTTAATGCTGTTATTGCGTGTACATGTGTTGCAAAATATGGGGATTTATGTGTATAACCATGGGCCTAGGTTTCCCTAGCATTACACACAGTCAGCTACTTATTTTGCAGATTGGCTAACAATCATCACATGTTCACACACAGATTTCTATCATTCCCATTTAATAGATTTTTACTCACCAACATGGCCACCAATCCGGAGTCCCAGGTGGTCCAGCAGGTCCTGTTCCCTGGTGACCAGATCTGCCCAGCGGTGCTTGAGTTGGTGTACATTTCTCATACTCCCGTAGACCCGGACCAGGTGATGGCGCACCTTCTCCCACCGGATTTTCCTCGCCTCCGTGTGATACCCCTGTATCACACGCCCCCAGCTTCCAGCATTAGTGGCAGGAAATGGCTTACTAGCCATAGGAACCCCCCCAATTCGTCTTCACCCATCCTGGACAGGCGAGGCCTACCTGACATATTGAGAGGACTAATGCTGGACAAAATAAATATGAAAGTAAAAGTGGGAAATGGGGAAAGGTAGAGGTGTGAAAGAAAAAGAAGAAGGAGAAAAATAGCCCAACTAACCCCCCAAACTATGCTACCCACAACAGACTCCCACTGACAATACAAACTATCACAGGTATACTGTAGACAAAATAACACTAAACAGACTGAGACAATGTTATACAACAATAATAGATTGACACTAAGACAAAATACAAGGCACACAGGACACAAAAGCAGTAAAACACAGGACAACACCTTTCACACAACCACACAGTCTAGATAAATCTGAGACTGCAAAGTGAAAGTGAAAGTTAACTCCCAGTACAGAATTTGTAAACAGGATATCCTATTACATCACTTCCTGCAGAAAATGGCCGCCGTTTTTATTTTCCTGTTTTGCGTCATATTTTCACGCATACACAGTTGTGCGTCATTTTTTTGACGCAATACAGTGCACATGATGCGGAGTGAAAAAATATGATATGAATATTAATATTTTATAATGTACATGAGATGACCAACATATTGTCCATGTAGCGTCAATTTTACTACGCATACAGCATGGGCGTCATTTTTTTTACACGTACAGTAGTGCACATGATGCAGAGTGAAAAAATATGATATGAATATTAATATTTTATAATGTACATGAGATGACCAACATATTGTCCATGTAGCGTCAATTTTACCACGCATACAGCATGGGCGTCATTTTTTTTACACGTACAGTAGTGCACATGATGCGGAGTGAAAAAATATGATATGAATATTAA
Organism: Pleurodeles waltl; assembly: GCF_031143425.1. Classification (NCBI taxonomy): domain Eukaryota; kingdom Metazoa; phylum Chordata; class Amphibia; order Caudata; family Salamandridae; genus Pleurodeles; species Pleurodeles waltl. Next base: position 1,285,918,663 of record NC_090440.1, read on the forward strand.
TATTTTATAATGTACATGAGATGACCAACATATTGTCCATGTAGCGTAAATTTTACCACGCATACAGCATGGGCGTCATTTTTTTTACACGTACAGTAGTGCACATGATGCGGAGTGAAAAAATATGATATGAATATTAATATTTTATAATGTACATGAGATGACCAACATATTGTCCATGTAGCGTCAATTTTACCACGCATACAGCATGGGCGTCATTTTTTTTACACGTACAGTAGTGCACATGATGCAGAGTCAAAAATATTGTGGATGTAAATTATACTTTGAAGGCAAAATATTAAGACACTTTTGGATACATTTGTATTTGACTCTGCATTGTGTGCACACATGTACGTGAACAAATTATGACGGCCATGCTGTATGCGTCGAATATGGAGCAAATTTTTCCTTATGTCTTCATGTTTCTAGCTTTGGAAAGGGGATTTGTCATGGTCAAACGGTGCGATGTGATACACATATGTGTTTGTATATGACACATGTCCGTTGTTTTATGTATAGAAGGCATTCACACTGTAATGTTTGGGATACGTTAACTAATGTATTGACCATATTTGACGACATATTTGGTGTAATTGCTGATGGCTATTTTGAAATGATGGATGGGATACCATTATGTATTCCGTCTCCAAAATGTGTCCACATTTATGATGGTGATGCTTTTATCTGTAGTCCTAACAGGGAGTGGGAGAGTCACTTTCAGTTTTTATGGGGCTGAGCATGTCCCATTATGATTTTGTGTTTCAGATTTGTGTTGGACTTGTGACATGGAGGCCACACATGTGCCTTATGCATGTGTGTGGTTCACAAGTACATGCTTCTTGTATGATTTGGGGGCGGTAGAGGTGGACTTAGGCCACCAGCACCCTAGGATTTGACCATCCAGAATAGCTACTGTATCCATGGAGTATATTTATTATATCATGGCAAACCTGCAGCAGCGGGCTAATGTAAGGCCATATGGTATGAATGACTGTTGACCATTCATTCATCTCATTAGCCCATTTGACGTTTGCAGTAATGATGAATTGGAGCAAACTTGCATACCATTTTACTATGACTATGTTTGCAAGACTCTCAGCGTTCCCGATGTGATAATGAGAAGAATATTTTGGTTGTCTGTGTCCCTGTCTGCATAAACTGGTTTAGTGTCATGTTACAATCTTCCTGCTAGGTTCAGACTGGGACACAACTGTGATGGTCTACTTTCAAATATTAGATTGATTGTATGACATATGTGTACATGTGTTTTTGGAATGTGGATCCACTATCACCTGTCTGGGTGTATGTTGTCACTGTAACTTCAAGGTCTCCTCCTGAGTTAGTGGCAGCTGATGTTGTAGCTATTGTGTATTGCTCATATCACACACTTGAGAGTAGCCATTGATGACATGGTCACGTACACATGGATGGTCCCACCCAGTCTCTGAACACGTGTAATGTGACTTTCAAATGATCTCCAATTTTGGGCTGGATGAGAGACTGTTTCAGTTGTTTGGATCCGGCATGTGTAATTGTCACATTTGTACTCTTGTTGGGCTCTGTGTATGATAATGTATCATGTCACATCCTACCCTCTGTGCATACAGTTGTGATGTTTATTTTTGGTGTGATGAATTTTAATGGCATTCTTGATCAATGAGACGACATTCATCTTCAGCTATTTCAAACTAAAGGTGGTCAGAAATGAATAGGCCAAAGCATGATGTGGTGTTTGTTATCTGTGTTTATTTACAAGTGTGGAATACAAGTGATTATAATAACTTAAGTAAAAAAATTGTTCACAAGCTGTTGGCGCCTACGCACTCCTGCTGCGGTGTTAGGTTGTTCCCCCTCCTGTTGCAGGCCAGCATCCTCCTCATCATCATCCTCAGGCATGTCTGGGTCCGGTTCAAGGAGGGGAATGTTCCTTTTTACACAAATATTGTGTAATATGGCACAAGTGCATATGATCTTGCAGACCATCTCTGGGGAGTATAGTAGGCTTCCGCCAGTGATGTCAAGGCAGCGGAACCTTGACTTTAGGATCCCAAAGGTCCGCTCCACAATGCTGCGTGTCCTCTTGTGGGCGTCATTGTATGCCCGCTCAGCAGCAGTATTTGGGTTCCCATATGGTGTCATTAGCCAAGGCTGGATGCCATACCCCTGATCAGCTGAAAGAGAAACACAGAATGGTATCAATTAGATGTAGGAGGCACTGTTGTACGTATCTTTGATGGAAGTAGTTGTGTTGTGTTGTCTGTGACTATTTTGTGTACTAATGTGACAACCTATGGTTGTTGGTGGAAACTTTGGCATTGTTTTTTTTCCTTGGCTGAGCAAGTGTTTGTTGGCTAACTGTTTGTCAGCAGGATGTATCGGTTTCTCAAGTACAGTGTGCCCTCCCTTGCATTGTGACTTGTGACACAGGTGTCCGTGTGTCCTCACTGGGGGTGTGATGATAGTTCCATGCAGAGTTGAAACATGAAAGGGTATTAGAAACGTTCAATTGAACATACCCAGGCCATCCCATCCCTTAAAAGTTATGCATTGTATTAGTGTACAGGTTATTGTGAGACTTCCAATTTGCAAGGTGACATTTAGGCAACCACAGTCATGAATGTCTTCACACTAAGCTGTGGAGTAAATTCCAATGTGTGAGAGGTTCAATGGTGACTTGTGAAACATGGCTAGTGATGTGAGTACCTCAGTGTGTTCCTGTCTAGGTGTTGCTATTGTGGTGTATGGGTTGTTTATCCTAGAGGGTTTCTGTGCAGTGAGTATATAAGTAGATTTTTGTCCTTACCAACAAGTAGTCCATTGCCATACCGTCCATCCTGGAAGTGTTGGTTGATGGTGCAGTGACGGAAGATGAATGCGTCATGTACACTCCCAGGATATTTAGACACAATGTTGCTGATCAGTCCTTGGTGATCGACTATGGCCTGCACGTTGATGGAATGTGTGTGCTTCCTGTTGCGGTAGAGGTGTTCACTCGCTGCAGGTGGCACAAGGCGTACGTGTGTGCAGTCGATTGCACCAAGGACGTGCGGAAAGCCACTGATGGCGTAGAACCCCTGTTTAGTTTCCTGCTGCTTCTGCACTGTGTTAGGGAAGCAGATGTGGCGGGGTGTCAGTCCAATGATGGCATCCAGTACTTTAGGCAGGAATGCGGAGAAAGATGGTTGTGAGATTCCACCAACCAGGGCACCAGTTGTCTGAAAGGAGCCACTTGCCAGCATGTGAAGTACGGCAAGCAGCTTTGTTTCTGTTGGGATAGTGCGTGGAGTCACTAAAGTGGGGGCCAATTGCTGTTCGATATTTCTCAGCAGCTGCTGAATGGCCTGCCAGTTCAACCGGTACCTCTGTATGATGTCTCGTTCCCTGAGGCCATGCAGGGTTGTTCTTGGGCGGAATATCCTCTCCTGCCTTCTGCGCTGTCTTTGGGGTCCCTGCTGTTGTTGTTGTGGCTGCTGTTGTTGCTGCAGGGCTCTGCGTCTACGTGCACGTTGAAGAAAAATCACCTCCATGTCTCCCTGTTGCTGCTCTGCTGCTCTGTTGTTTGTTCTGTGTGTTCTGATTAAGTACAGGTGTGTTTGCCCCATTTTAACGCCTGCCCTGACCGAGGCGTTAAAATTTCACGATATTCGTGCTTTGTGCCATTTTTTTGCGCCGCCTGCCGCGCGGGAGTGATTTTTGCCCTGAAGCATAAATACCACGCACCGCTATGTGCGTCTGTTTTTGGACGGGAACGCCTACCCTGCATGTCATTAACGCAGCGCGGGGTGCCGCTTCCAAAAACTGGCGCACATAGCGCCATTTTCCTGGTGCGCCGGATCGGGCGTCAGGGTTTAAATATGGGGCAACGTTTGCGCTGAAAGTGCGTCAAAATTTTTGACGCACATTCGGCGCAAACAGAGTATAAATATGCCCCTGACTATCCTCATGAAGAGGCACGGAAAAGAAAGCTTGTGGCAAGTCAACCACTGTGAACCACTCTGCAGCGCAAGGAATCTGAAACAGTATCACTGCTGGATTTGGCACTACCGGCAACACTTGACCAACATGTTATTCCCTTTTTGCAAATCCTGCACAATGCGCACTTTTCCGCATGGCTTCTTTAAGAATATTATTGGTGATTTACATGGACTGCTCAACACTTCTTTCAAAACTCCTTGTTTCAGAAAATCTCCAATTATCTGCGTCACTTTCATCACAACATCTTGTGCCATGTTATACTGTGGAAGCTGCGCAAATACTACATTTGGCTCAAAGTGATCTTAATCGGTTCCACTCCCTTAATCAAACCCACTTCTTTACTTGTCAGATCCCACACATTTTCCTGTATTGTTCCCTGTAGATCCGCATGCAATTCTTTCACAGGAAACATTGGGAAAAACTCGATCAATGGGTATTCTGCATTAACATTGTTATTTATGGTCTCAGATGTCTGTTCTTCCTCATTTTCACTATTAGTCTGAACCCCTTTGAGTCTCTTCCCAGTAGGGATACTGGACTTGAGTCGCAGACTACGAACCTATGCAGTCCCTGAAAGTTACCAATTTCAACCTGTACCGGGTCTGTGATTGGATTTGTCAACTGTCTGTTTTCTACTCCCACAACCTGAACTGTTCTGCCTGAAAGAGTTAAGTTCGGGACTTCTGCACTTCTCACTGTAGAGCGTGTAGCTCCTGTGTCCACTAAGAATGAGACTTTGTAACCCATCACCTTTCCCTTCACAAAAGGTCCCCTCTGATCTACTTCTAAGGACGCTGCAAGCATACATGGTCCTTAATCTGAACTGTCACTCATCAATTCTTCGTTTATTTCATCCTCACTATGAAATGGGAATTGGTGCACTGTGTCATTACTTCTATCCTGTCTCTGACCTGTGACCTGCTGAGTAAGCATCATCTGTTGCTGTTCCATCGGGGCTTGAGGTATCTGCATTTGCTGTCTAGGTACCTGCTGCTGCATTGGTTGCAACTGTGTCAATCGTGCACGCAGCACTTTCCCCTGCTGCATGGGCTGGAAATTCTAAACTTGGTTTTGAACATTTGGATTAAATCCTCTCATTCTAGGGACTTTCACAGTTTCAAATGTATTGACATCACCACTTTGCTGAACAGCACTGTCCTGCACTATCAACGGACACTCCCGCTTCCAGTGTCCGACGTTTCTGCACAAATGACTCAGTAACATCCTTTTCATTTCCTGCATATCATTCTGAACCACTACGGTACTCAAATCTGGGCCACGAGTCATGTTGACTCCACGACCCCTCCCTCTCATCTGAGGTTGGAACATAACAGTTCCCTGCTGCTGCGGCATCTGTTGCACCAAAGCTCCTTGCACTCCTGTTTGAGCTGCCTTAATTTACATCACCATTGCTTTCTCCTTCAACTTTTTCTGCTTTAATTTGATCTCGTCACTACAGTATTTTGCATACTGCAACACTTTATCAATCAGCTTCGCTTGCCAACAAATCAAATGACTCTTAATCATCTGCCCTATTTCTGCTCTCAATCCTTCGACGAACCTGAACACAAAGTGCAATATGTCTTTTTGCTCAATTGCTTCCTTGCCATGGTACTCTTTGAATGACTTCAACAATCTCTCATAAAAGGTATGTATCGACTCTTTAGTTTCTTGCACTGTCCTGTCAATTCTCGGCCAGTCAATATTTTTGGGTGAGATTCTAGTCTTCAGGAATTCAAACACCTTATAGTAATGTTTCATCACCTCAGGTGATGGTACACCTGTGACCCTATCCCTTTCTGGTTCACTCATTGGCCAATCCACTGCCCTCTTGCATTCAACCCACAAATCCGTTGGAACCACTATTTCCAACAAAGTTTTCAGGTCTTCCCACAAACATTTAGAGAGCTTCACAAATCTATCTGTCTGCTGGTACCACTCAACCAGTTTCTCTCTGAGTTTTGGGTAATCATTGATGAATGACAGTATATCACTCCTGTGCCATGTGACATGAACAAATTGCACTCCTGGAATGTCCTTAATCGGTAAAATCTTTAGTGGATCCTTGTATTTCTGAACACCTTCAGACCCTTCTTGTGAATCTCGTTTCCGTTTATCCTTCTTCTTCGCCCATCTACCTTCCCACCTCTCTAATGCTCCCCAAATCAGAGCACTCTGTAATAATTCTTTCAGGTGAGCCTTCATTCCTGATGACCTCATGTGCTCAAAATCTTTTGCCTCGAAATCTAACCTGTAACTTCATTTCAAATGTTTTGTTCTCTCAATCTCTATGCCATGTTTGTCTGCAAGCTCTGCCAACTTCTGATGTATCTTGCTCACCTCTTTTGTAATCCTCTGACACAAGTACCTCAACTCTTCCTCTGTTTAGGATTCCAATCTATTCACTCCCATTGTTCCATCAACTAGCTCAGTTATTTCTGTAGCTAGTCTTACACGATTTATCTGCTCTTCACCCTTGGATGTATTTCGAGGAGTATTCAAACTATCCAACCATTCACTCAATTTCTGTGCTGTCAATACGTGTAATGATATGTTACTCGCATCTGGCAACTATACCTGTTGTACCACTGCACTTGGAGTCTGCGGTATCAGAAGCTTCAAGCTCTGACTTGCACTTGGGCCATTTACCGCATCTGGAAGCGCAACAAGTGGACTAAGATCCATTAAAGGTCTAGATCCATCAAAGGTCTGACCCATAGATGATACCACCTGCACATGATCACTCACTCCCCTTCTCACAAGGCTCTGAGACATTTCACCTTGCTCTCCTGCAATTGATTCCTTCTGTGCAAACAATGGTTCAGCTGGACCAACAGTAGCGATATTGCATCTGGAGCTTCTCTGACGCTCGCATTTTGTAGAAGAACTACTCCCATAGTCTGAGTCATCACTGGTGTCACATCTGATTGTGTTCTGGTCATTGGCGTAAACTTCGGAAAACTCTGTGTCTGTGCCTGAGGCAACAACATTGGAGTCAGCTCAGTCTGAACTAGCTTTGGCCTCGTAAGCACTTGCTCCGATGGCACCACTAAGTTTGAAGCCATTTCAAGAACTGGTACATCTAGATAAGTTCTCTGTATTAATGGTGGGTGCATCTGAGCTTGGACCACCAAAGTAGTCACTGCATTAGGAGTACTCTTCACTACCCCTTGTACCTGTCCATTATCTGTCTGCACTGGTCCCACTGTCCCCGATGCTTGTGCCGGAACAGTTGGGGCAGAACTAGTACTTGGACCCCCTACATGCGTCGCATATGGCAGTGGTCGATCCCTCAACAATTGTGTAATAAGATCCTCAACATCAAAATCTTCTTCTTCTACATAAGTCTTTTTCTTCTTCTTAGGCCCAGAACTCTTATCACTCTTAGCAGCATCTTCTTTTTCTGACTCATCTTTCTCTTGGATTGCAGGAAACAACCTAATACCCTGTAATGTCTCCGTTCTCCTCGGAAATTTCATCTCTTGTTGCTGTCTGGCCACCAGCTAAAAACTGCTAAAGCTTCAAACTGTGCTGGCCTCAGTAATGGTTTTGTCTCATATAATGTCATTCGCAATTCATCCAAAACTCTCAAATTAAATGTTCCATGCTCTGGAAACGCTAAAGCTCCCAATTTCTCTGTCATCTTACACCATTGTTTCAACCAAAGACATGGCGTCACACCTCGCTCCTCCATCACAATATATGCCGGAGAATTTTTCGGTGGGGTTGGCTCCCCCACTGTCGCCTTAGTGTATGAATCACCCTTCATGGCACTTCTAAACGCTTTGAAATACTTAATTTTCTCTGTTGTTTTTTATTTCGATTCAATAATGAAATGACTTTTACTCCCAAGATTTCTTTCCCCCGCTTACTCAGCCAATTGCCTCTTGCGGACGGCTGCCAATCCGCTGGCGACTCTTCTTACTAACCAACTTATCCCAGCGCAGCACACTCTGACGTCACCCTCACACACTGCAGCTGACAAAGTCTTGCGGCTTGTCTCCCCAAACTTCAACTCACCCAAAACTAATGCAAAATATTGTGAGCACTTAACCAAAAACCAATAACGGAAAACAAACCTGCTGGTTTACTACAGGAAGGTAAACAGTTGCTTCAGAGACCTTACAGATTTTCACTAATGGACCTCTCGCTCATGTAGCTATTCCTCTTTCTCAGTCTCCCACATTCGCAAGCAAAATTCGACCTGCGAATTTCATGCTCAACTGGTCAATGGGTCTGTCCTGGTGCACATAGGACTCACCAAATCTCATTAAAAAAATTTCTCTTACTCACTTAACTCACACACTGACTTGTTGACCACACCCGATCATCCTACTAAACCAGACAGATTACAACATATAACCAAGTGTCTCCTACAATTGTCAATATACTCCGGAGTCTTAGACCATGCAGGGTCTGTACATCACCAACAACCATGTGGACAATTTTTGAGCACAAAGCGCCACATATATATGAAGTTCCACGACTTCCCTACTCTCATACTGCAGAATACGCACACTCCTACTAAACCTAAACTGGAGTACGCAAACTCCCTACTTTGCCTCGCATACATCACAATTCACCTGCGATTTGCTTAAGCCTTTGCAAGCGCAACCTACCACTTTCGTACTATCACAGCGCCGAGAACATACCCATCCTTACTAGCTGGATGCAGGATCTGGGAAAGTCATTTTTGGGCTTAAGGGGACATCATCCTTGCTACATTTGGCATCTCAGAAAAACAAAATTTAAACCCTGACTCAAACTACTGCCATAACCACAAGTCCCCACATAACTAGTCTTCCAAGGAAACTAACCATCAAGCTGCTACCAAAAACTGCTAGCGTGCCTGGTCCTTAGTAAATAATCAGGCTCTCAAGAGTATGAGCCCAATGACAGAATCTCGAACCGAGTCTCCTGACGTCATCAAATCTCCCCTCGCATCTGAGATTTTAGCCCCTTGTCATGACTTTTTATTGGGGTCTTCCAGTCCATACCCCTAATTCCCAAATGGTGAATCAGTCAGCAGATATGACTCTAACCTATAATATTAATTTTTCAAATCTATGAGTTCTGATTTTTCTTCTTTTACTGTACACAGATTGGTCCACTGTATGATGTCCTCATCATCCAGCTCTTCAGGTCTCGAAAATGTTGCATGTTCCTCTTCAGTCAGTGCTCCCATTGTTCAAGTCCTGTGAAAGTATATTTAGCCTACCCTACACATAACTGTATCAATTTGACTTTGTCTTCTCCTGTCAGCCGGTACAGTGCAGAAAATTCTAGCTAAGCAACTTTAATATCGGGTGGCTCAAGGTCAGGTCAGGCACCAGCTTCTCTGCAGTGCGTTAGAAATGCAGCTTCTTCTGTGCTGCCTGGAAAGGACTAGGCCTTAACCGCAGGTAAGTTACTTCTACGAATTAATGCAAAACATAGGTTATACATCTTAATATGACATACTACTACATTATTCGTCATATTTTCATTATTACATGAATTGTTAGTTATTTTAGTACAACCTCGTATAAGTGGCTGCCACTCCCCGAGGTCACAATTTCAAACTTACACTTTATTTTCTCTACGAACTTTTCATTATTCAAAAGACATATTTACTGTCCTTGACTACCATCATACCTTCATAAGAGAAATCGCAGTAAAATTATTAGTAAACTCTTATTTGATTCGACCAAAAACATTTCCAGAGTTGGAATGACTGTGATTTAATTTGTGATAAATATTTCCCTTATCTGAAACTGAAAAATAAGCTATTTTCTCACAAACTATTTGAGTTGAGGGAATATTTATTTTCTGACCATCCAATGTACAGAGATAACTGATGATCTTCCAAGCCTCCTTTTTTAAGTTGTGTAAACTATCCAAACAATTACATTTATATGTTTTCTCTATTTTCTAATGAAGGATCTTTGGGTCATATGTACGAACACATTTTCCCATTGACACAGAATGGGAAAAACCCTTTGCTACATCTGGCCCTTTGTGCCTTGTAATTTTTGATTAAGTGAGCCTATTCATGGGGTCCTAGTGTGGCACATTCACATTCTCATCTATTTTTTAGTTGCTTGGATTTAGCTTCTCTGTCTGAAAACCCTAGTTTGACATTACCGGATGGTTTACTTTTCCGGTCAGTCTCAGAACTTTTAGAACCCAAGCCAGTCAGTATTAATTTGGGTATGATATCCTTGTGTTTGCATTCTCTGGATGTGCTACGTCGTTCCTTGCTTATTCACATTTTAGAGCTCAGGTGTGCCTTTTTGTCGAGTGTTCATAGGATACTGTGTTTAAGTGTATCTATCTTGCTCTTGATTTTTTATTTTTTTTCTCCAGGGATGGTGAACTTCAGTTTGCAATCCCCTTCTTTCCATCATCTCTTGTATGCACCCGCCATTTTTTTAATGTTGTCTTTTTTTCACAGTATTGGATCCTCCTTATGGCCTTTTATGAGGGTAGCACAAATAGCCTACCTACATATTGGGGCATATTTATACTCCGTTTGCGCCGGAATTGCGTCGTTTTTTTTAACGCAATTTCGACGCAAAACTAACTCCATATTTATACTTTGGCGTTAGACGCGTCTAGTGCCAAAGTCCATGGAGTTTGCGTCATTTTTTAGCGTGGACACCTACTTTGCGTTAATGAGATGCAAGGTAGGCGTTCACGTCTAAAAAATCGACTCCGAGGCATGTGTGTCGGATTTATACTCCCGGCAAAATTCACGCCCGGGAGTGGGCGGGTCAAAAAAATGACGTACGGCCGCTTTTGCGCCGTTTTTTTAGCGCCTGCAAAAGGCAGGCGTTAAGGGACCTGTGGGCTCTGAAGGAGCCCAGAGGTGCCCTCCCATGCCCCCAGGGACACCCCCTGTCACCCTTGCCCACCCCAGGAGGACACCCAAGGCTGGAGGGACCCATCCCAGGGACATTAAGGTAAGTTCAGGTAAGTGTTTTTTGTAAAAAAAGAATTGTGGCATAGGGGGGCCTGATTTGTGCCCCCCTACATGCCACTATGCCCAATGACCATGCCCAGGGGACAGAAGTCCCCTGGGCATGGCCATTGGGCAAGGGGGCATGACTCCTGTCTTTGTTAAGACAGGAGTAATTTCTATGGGGGTTGGGAGTGAAAAAAATTGCGCAAATCGGGTTGAGGCGAAAAAATTGCCTCAACCTGACTTGCCCCATTTCTTGACGCCCAAGCCCCATATCCCCCTATGCCGGCGCTGCCTCGTGTACGTCGTTTTTTTCCACGCACACCAGGCAGCGCCGGCGGCTAACGCTGGCTAACGTCATTGATTAAATACGGCGCCCGCATGGCGCTTCAGAATGGCCCTAGCCAGCGCTAATTTTTTTGACGCAAAACTGCGTTAGCGCAGTTTTGCGTCAAAAAGTATAAATATGGCCCATTATGTTTTTTGGGATGTGTAAAGCATGCTGTTACACACTATTTGGCATCTCTGACAAAGGAGCCTGAGGAATGATTCTGCTATAAGGTGAAAAGCCAAGGTTTTAATTGCTGTTTAAAGATTTTTTTCAGACACTAGACTGCGTCTGTCCCATGGAAGAGTGTTCCAAAGAGTGAGAGTCAGAAAGCTGAATGCATGGCTGCCTTGCCTGACTCTCCTGATCCGAAAGATCAAAATAATGTTTTATGGGAAGAGCAGATATTTTGAACAGGGTTGTTAGATACAGCTAGGTTGGAGAGAACCTCTGGCTCATTGTTGCTGATTGACTGTCTGAACAGGAATAAATGTTCATACCAAGAAGGGGGACAAGGCCTGCAAGGACGTCCATGTAAAATTAAAGAGAGTGAGGCTCAATGGAGAGCCCCTTGGGCAACCCCTTGAGAGAGCAGAGCAAAGTCAGAAAAGAAAGGAGTGAGAGATATGGATTGACAAGGACTGAAAGGAAGGATATGAACCATTTGAAGGGTGCATATGTTTGATAAGAGTAGTCACAAACCATGCCAAAGGCTGCACAGAGGTCCAAAAGGATCAAAGCAAGGGTGTCTCCTGTGTCCAAGATGGATCTGATATTGTCAGTTACAGAAAGGCTGTTTTGTTGCTATGAGAGGAACGGAATGCAAATTGAGATGGATCAAGAAGTTTGTTGTGTTCCAAAAGTCTGAGCTGGGAGTTGACACATTTTCCATGATTTTAGCAGGGAAAGAGAATAAAGAGATGAGACCTAATTTGGCTGAAATATTGAGGTCTTGATAAGGTTTCTTGAGGAGTGGAATACCCATAGCCTTCTTCCGGAAGGTGGATTCTGTGGTGGTCTCAAAACAAAGATTGATGAACAGGAGCGACGTCTTTGAAGATATGGGGAGGGAAGCAAACACCAAAAGGAGGGCCAGATTTGATAGAAGCCAAAAGAGCAGTTGTCTCTGTGAATGTGATGAAAACACCTGGAAGAGGTGAAACTATTAACGCAGAGAAATACTAGATATATTTTTAGTCACCTAGGACTGAATAGTGGATTTCACACACTAGGTCGATGAATCGAACCCTAACTGTTTTGAATAAATGTCATTCGAAATGCATCATAAACATTACGTATAACATATGATAATCACTTCAACCTTAATAACCACACCAGTTATTAAGAAGTTAATAATTTATTTCCCTATATTTACAACGCTAAGGTCACAAAAATAATTCTCAAACACAAATGATACATATATAGAAACAACAAAGGCTGATTAGAACGCCAAATATATCTAAGTTTAATCAATGCAGAAAGACAAATTATCTCAGTGGTTATAACACAAAACCATAGCAAAAGAATCTGAGCAAGATAAATAGCATACACCCGAAGAATGATAAGACAAGGAAATATCAAAGACAATTCATGAGCATGGGAGTACGCCTTACTAACCACTAATAAGCATTGACATGTTGGGCTTCTTGTAAAAGTTTTAGTAACACAAATTTAGAAAACATCTAGCTAGGGCACTATCAAAATTAAAAATAAGCAGCAGTAAATAAGCAATTGCAACTGGTACCTGAAAAACAAAAGACAAATTTCAATTCAAATTTATACATTTACCAAATCTCTATGAAAATCAGCAACAATGTCAACTTTGTCAGCGGGACAGCAACTTCAGGCACCAACATCAGGACAGGAACAGGAATAAGGATAGCGGTAATGGTTTAGAATTTTGGACTATGAGAACAAGTTCACGTAGTCTCTTCTTTGGGTCAGACGTTTGATGGATCGAGATCTCTGTTAGATCTTAGTCCACTTGTTGCGCTACCAGATGCTGTGACTGGACCAAATGCAGGTGAGAGCTTGAAATTATTGACACAGCAGACACCGAGTGCAGTGGTACAGCAGGTGCCACCGGTCCAAGCGAGTAACATTTCGTTACATGGACTGACAGCTCAGCAGTTAAATGAAAGGTTAGACAAGCTGAATACCTCACAGAATGCTTCTAAGGGTGAGGAGCAATTGAATTGTGTCAGATTAAGCATGGAAGCAGGTGAACTAGTTGAGGGAACAATAGGGGTGAATAGATTAGAATCCTACACAGAAGCAGAGTTGAGATACTTGTGCCCAAAGGTTATCAGAGAAGTGGGCAAGGTGCATCAGAGATTGGCAGATTTAGCAGAGAAGTATGGCATAAAAATTGAGAAAACAAAGCATTTGAAGTGAAGTTACAGATTAGATTTTGAGGCAAAAGATTTTGAACACATGAGGTCAGCCGGAATGAATGCGCACCTTAAAGAACTATTGAGGAGTGCTCAGGTTTGGGGAGCATTGGAGAAGTGGGAATGCAGATGGGTAAAGAAGAGAGACAAGAGGAAAAGAGATTCTCTAGAAGTGACTGAGAATGTACAACAGGATAAGGCTCCAGTGAAGATTTTACCTATGAGGGAAATCACAGGGGGAAACGTTGTGCACGTTCCCTGGAGCAGGAGTGATATTCTATCATATACGAATGATTACCCCAAATTGATAGAGAAGCCAGTAGAGTGGTATCAGCAGGCTGACAGGTTGTGAAGCTTGTGAAGTGTTAATGGGGGAACTTGAGCACCTTACTGGAAATAGTGGTTCCAGCTGATTTGTGGGTTGAGTGTAAAAGAGCTGTAGATTGGCCAACAAGTGAACCGGAGAGAGATGAGAGTACAGGTGCACCATCTCCTGAGGTAATGAAATATTACTATAAGGTGATTGAGTTTCTGAAAAGAAGGATTTTGCCTAAGAATATTGATTGGCAGAAAATTGACAGGACAGTGCAAGAAGTAAAGGAGTCAATACATACATACTATGAGAGATTGTTGAAGGTGTTCAAGGAGTATAGTGACAAAGAAGCAATTGACCCGAAAGACATGCTGCATTTTGTGTTCAGATTTGTAAAAGGACTGCAGCCTCAAATAGGTCAGATGATTGAGAGTCATATGATTTGCTGGCAAGCGAAGCCGATTGATGAGGTGTTGCAGTATGCAAAATACTGTAGTGATGAGATTGAGTTGAAGCAGAAAAAGTTGAAAGAGAAAGCAATGGTGATACAGATTTAGGCAGCTCAAACAGGAGTGCAAGGGAATTTTGTGCAGCAGATACCGCAGTCGCAGGGAAATGTCATGTTTTAGCCTCAGATGAGAGGTAGAGTTCGTGGAGGCAATATGAATCGTGGTCCAGATTTAAATAATGTAGTGGTTCAGATTGATGTGCAGGGGATGAAGAAGCTATTGCCGTGTCACATTTGCGGAGCCGTGGGACACTCGAAGCGGAGTGTCCGATAATGGTGCAGGAGGGTGTTGTTCAGCAAGGTAATGACATCAATACATTTCAGAATGCAAGAGGACCAAGATTAAGGGGTCCTAATCCAAATTTTCAGAATAATGTGAATCAAGTGCAGAGTTTTCAGTTCATGCAGCAGGTACAAATGCCCTGTGCACGTGTCACAGTTACAGCCAATGCAGCAGCAGATTCCTGTGGTACCTAGACAGTAAATGCAGATAACTCAAGGCCGATGGAACAGCAAAAGATGATGCTTTCTCAACAGGTCACAGGTCAGAGACAAGACAGAAGTAGTAACACAGTACAACAATTACCGTTACACAGTGAGAATGACATAAATGATGAATGGATGAGTGACAGTTCAGACGTGGAGCCATGTGTGCTTGCAACTTCTTTAGAAGTAGATCAGAGAGGACCCTATGTGAGGGGAAAGGTTATGGGTCACAGAGTTTCATTTCTGGTGGACACGGGAGCTACACGCTCTACAGTGAGAAGTGCAGAAGTTCTGAAATTTGCCCCTTTCAGGAAGAACAGTTCAGTTTGTGAGAGTAGCAAATCAGTATTTGACAAACCTGATTACAGATCCAGTGCAAGTTGAGATTGTCAACTTCCAGGCACTGCATAACTTTGTAGTCTGTGATTCGAGTCCAGTATCCCGACTGGGAAGGGACTTGTTGTGTAAGTGTGAAGTGTTCCTTTCCTCAGGATCTGTACGTCGCTGGACAAAAGGCCCACGTCCCGGCGTCACCAACTCAGAAAGCTATTATAGCACAGAGTTATGGTGAAGCCAGTCGGGGGGAAGGGAATTAGGGAAGGGAACAGCAGGGATAGAGACCCTAAAAGGAAAGGTTAGAATAATATGCATTTACTCATTCATAGAAACGTAAATCATTTATAGACTCCTGACTAAATGTGTCTCCGAGATATGAGATGGAGACCTCTTCTGAAATGAGGGCGAAGCCCCTTGTAAAACAGGACTTCAGATTCAAGAGATGGCAAGAACGTTGAACTATGGTTATACACAGAATATCAATCCTGTAACATTTATGTATTCACAACATAAACCTTTGATCATGACTTAGAAAACCTCAAAGACTTAAATATGTTTCTTCATATCTTAAGTTATTTAAAGAACAATGAAAACTTTGATTTGTTTATCTCCAAAATACTTTCACATTCATAATAATAAATGTCAAAAAGTTTTTACTCATTAAACCTAAATTGCCTTACTTAATAACACCAGGAAGCGCTTTTACTCAAGTAGTCTAAATCACTTAGATCATTGTGCCAAGAACATTTTCCTCCTGTGAATTGAAGCGCTTTATATCTGGGAACTGAAGCACCTGAATTATCATGCCAAGAGCGCTTTACATCTGAGAACTGAAGCGCTTAGAATTACTGTGCCAAAAGAGAGCTTTACATTTGTGAACGGAAACACCTTGAATTACTGTGCACATCAGCGCGTTACCTCTGTGAACTGAAACGCGTTCAACTACTGTGCCAAAAGAGCGCTTTATATCTGTGAACGAAAAACACCTTGAATTACTGTGCACAAAAGCATGTTACATCTGTGAACTGAAGCGCTTTGAATTAGTGTGCCTAAAGAGCGCTTTATCTCTGTGAACTGAAACACCTTAAATTACTGTGCACAAAAGCGCGTTACCTCTGTGAACTGAAACGCTTTGAATTACTGTGCCAAAATAGCGCTTTACATCTGTGAACGGAAACACCTTGAATTACTTGTGCACAAAGCGCATTATCTCTGTGAACTGAAACGCTTTGAGTTACTGAGCCAAAAGAGCGCTTTACATCTGTGAACGGAAACACCTTGAATTATGTGTGCACAAAGCGCTTTATCTGTGTGAACTGAAACGCTTTGAATTACTGAGCCAAAAGAGCGCTTTACATCTGTGAACGGAAACACTTCAAATTACTATGCATAAAAGCGCGTTATCTTTTTGGAAGTAACAACTTACTCCAAACTTCTTACCGCTACGAGTATGACCTACTAGTTTTTTACTTTGGTTAGACGATACTCTGCTATTATTAAGAAAATCTGGAGTTCTCCAGAAAAACCTCCGCGAGGTCTTCAAAATAGTGAACAACGTGCTTGGGTGTGGCTGGGCTTTATAGGCCTGCCACACCCCAAGATGGCCGCCGCCTCTAAAAACATGGGAAATGGAGTCCCTTCATAGGATAGCACTGATAAGTGCATCTTGTCCACCAATGTCCTGAACCTGCAGCCACGTGAGCTTTACCACAGGGCAGACGACACTGATGGCCATTCTTGGAACAAGCGGGGATTACCAGTGGTGCGCATAAAGGGCCACAGAGTTGCGCATCGGAATCTCTGGCGAGACCTGGACCCCGCCTGGCCTTATTCCTGACATTACACCCCCCCCCAAGCGCGGTTCAGGGCCTGGTTTATTAGGATGGAGGAGGTGAAATTGTCGCAGCAAACGTGGTGCATGGACATGTCTTGCAGGTTCCCGAGAGATATTTTCCGGTCCGTATCCTTTCCAGGACCTCAAGTACCAAAGGGAAGAACCCCTAAATTTAGAGTCTAGAATAGATCGCACCTCATACTCCCAAATACCCTGAACTGATAGAGGAGCAGGTTGTGCGACGCTTGAGGGCGAAGCTGGTTTAAGAAGCGAAGTGTGAAACAATGGATGAATTTTCAAAGACAACGGTAATTTTAGCTTTTATGTTACTGGGTTCACTTGTCGTATTACTTCACAGGGGCCTATGAATTTTTGATGAAACATATTTTTGTTTTTGAATACAAAGTTTTTTGTGGACAACCAAACTCTATCTTTGGTTGTATAATGAGGACTAGTCTGGTGTTTTTTGTCATATTGCATTTTATATTTTTTCTTTGCTTGACAAAGATTTTTTTGTAATTGTGCATGTATCTTTTTCATGTGTGTTAACATGTCCTTGACTGCCCGAGTGGTTTGAGTAGATGTAGGTAACGTAACTGGCAAAATATGCGAATGACGTCCATATAAACCATAGAAAGGAGTTGAGTTTATTGAAGGGTGGTGAGAGTTATTATAAGCCAGTTCTTCAAGTAATTAAAAGATCCAGTCAGGTTGTCGGAGACTTTGTTGCATAACATCGTAAATATTGTTTCAGAGTTTGGTTTAGTCTCTCTGTTTGACCATCCGTTTGCGGATGATAACTAGTAGATAAAGTTGAATCAATTTGTAGAGCCTTGCACCATTGTTGCCAAAAACGTGCAGAAAATTGTGTTCCTCTATCAGAGAGGATAATTCTTAGAAGTCCGTGAAGCCGAACTATATTTTTTAAGATGATAGTCGCTAAGGTGGAAGTTGGGAGTCCTTTACAGGCAATGAAATGTGCATATTTGGTAAGACTGTCTATTACCACTAGAATAGTTGTAAATTGTTTTATTTGCAGAAGATCAGTGATGAAATCCATAGAGATATGTTCCCATGGATGATTGGGAACGGGTAGAGGTATAAATAGACCTTTGGGCTTGCTATGTTTAATTTTGCATCTTGCACATACTTCACATGATTGTAGCATTTGCTTAAGGTGGTGAACGAATGCAGGGCACCTTTTGAGAGAAGTGATGGATGAAACATCGATAGAAATTCGCAAAACCCCAAAAACATTGAATATCACGCACTGATTTTGGTGTGGGCCATTCGGATACAGCTTGAATTTTTCTTTCAGTCATTTGCATGCCGTCAGGTGTTAGAATGACTCCTAGAAATTCAACTTTGATATGGAATTCACATTTACTCAGTTTACATAACAAATTATTTTTTTGTAGAGTTTTTAACACCTTTTTAACATGTTCTTCATGCATATCTTCAGAGTTTGAATAAATCAAAATATCATCAATGTAAACGATGAAAAGATGTCTAGATATTCTCTCTGAACATCGTTTAAGAAATATTGAAAGGCTGCTGGGGCATTACACAGACCAAACGGCATCACTACATACTCCCTAAGGCCATATCGAGTCTTAAAAGCCGTTTTCCACTCATTTCCCTCTTGAATTCGAACTAGGTGATAAGCACCTCGTAAGTCAAGTTGAGTATAGGTGACAGCGGATTTTACCTGGTCTAATAAGACTGGTATGAGAGGTAGTGGAAATTTATTCGTAACTGTGATCTTATTAATTGCTCTAAAGTCAATACAAGGTCTCAAATCACCATTTGCTTTAGGTACGAAAAATAGTGGAGAAGCCACTGGAGATCGTGATGGCCGGATTAGCTTGTTGGCTAAACATTGATCAACGTATTCTCGTAGGACTTGATTTTCTTTCTCTGATAGTGCATAGATCCTACAATTTGGTATATTGGCGCCAGGTAAAAGATCGATCTGACAATTGAACAGCCTGTGAGGTGGTAATGAGCTTGCTTTCTTTTCACTGAAAACATTGGTATGTTCAGCATACTGTAATGGTAAATCAATTTCCTTCTGAACTGCAGTAGCTTTGGAGTGTTGAAGATTTCCTTCTTTGTTTCGTTTTGATTGAAAACATTTCTTTGCACAAGAAGAGGAAAAACGCAAAACGTGATTGCACCAGTCTATTCATGGATCATGTAACATTAACCACGGCATTCCTAGGATAAAACTATATTGAGGTGCTTGAATGATATCAAAACAAATTATCTCATAGTGGCTCTGATTCTTCTCATCTTTACAAATCATTTGTATTTGTGAGGTTTGGTTAGTAACGGGGCCTCCTGCCAACTCACTTCCATAAACTGGATACACGACTTCTAGAACCTTTTCTTTGACACTGGGTATATGCAGGTCTAGTGCAGTTTGTTGGTCCACAAAATTTCCTGTTGCCCCTGAATCAATTAGAACTTGAACATTATGGCCCTCATTACAACCCTGGCGGTCAGTGTTAAAGTAGCGGTAATACCGCAAACAGTCCGGCAGAAAAAAAATGGAAAAAAATTGAATCATGACCATGGCGGAAACCTTCCACATAGACAGCCACTTGAACACTCCGACCTCCATGGCCTTTAGAAACAAACACAGCGGCAGTAACTGCCAACAGGCAGGTGGAAGACAATGTACCGCCCACCGCATCACAAGAGGCCTATCTGCCACCTTTTCGGGGGCAGAACCAACGCGAACAAAAACACGGCGGAAACAGTACACAGAAGGGAAAACACTCACCTCTCCACATCCCATGAGGAACCAGGACGCCATGGAGCCTGAATTGCAGATACTGCAGATGCTGGTCTTCCTTCTCTTCTATCAGGAGCACCAAAGACTGCGGCGACGACCACGGTGAGTACTGCACCTACAACACAGGGGAGGGAAGAGGGAAAAGAGAGTGACACACACGCAACACCCACCACCCAACATCCCCACCCTCACCCAAAACACCATACACACAAATAAATGCAGCAACATTACACATACACCCCCCCTCACCCCCTGGAAGAATGCAAAGACAAAAGGAAATTATTTGAATGAATGTAATCATGTGAAATCTCATTATCAAAGTTCAAAATCCAGGAAATACAATTATGTACACAAGTCCGGATAGTGCACCAATAATCGTCTGTGGACCACTGGGCCCAAAATGCATGGGCGAAGCCCACACTAGATACCTGACTGGAAACGGAGAGAACACTGCAGGGGAATCAGATCAAAATGAAACAGACACCTCAGGGGGAGGGGGGCACCTCAGCCAGATGAACGCACAACGCCACTGCTGCACGAAGGGGCTCCATGCCCACTGCTGTATCCTGGGGAGTGTAAAGCCACAGTCTCTCAAGTCTCTCCAGTGGTTGGGTTGCCCACTGCTCTATCCTGGGGAGTGCAAAGCCACAGTCTCTCAAGTTACTCCAGTGGGTGGGTTGCCCACTGCTCTATCTTGGGGAGTGCAAAGCCACAGTCTCTCAAGTCTCTCCAATGGGTGGTTTGCCCACTGCTTTATCTTGGGGAGTGCAAAGCCACAGTCTGTCAAGTCTCTCCAGTGGGTGGTTTGCCCTCTGCTTTATCCTGGGGAGTGCAAAGCCACAGTCTCTCAAGTCTCTCCAGTGGGTGGGTTGCCCAGTACTTTATCCTGGGGAGTACAAAGCCACAGTCTCTCAAGTCTCTCCAGTGGGTGGTTTGCCCACTGCTCTATCCTGGGGAGTGCAAAGCCACAGTCTCTTGAATCTCTTCAGTGGGTGGGTTGCCCACTGCTTTATCCTGGGGAATGCAAAGACACAGTCTCTCAAGTGGATAACAGTCTCCACTGGTTCTGGAGGGGGCATTGTGCCCAGAGTGCTTCATCCTGCCAAGGACTGAGGTAGTGGATGTGATTCTCCAATGGTTCTGGAGGGGACCGGGTGCCCAGACTGCTTCATCCTGCCAAGGACTGAGGTAGTGGATGTCATTCTCCTTGGAGGGGGCCTACTGCCCAGAGTGCTTCATCCTGCCAAGGACTGATGTAGTGGATGTCATTCTCCACTGGTTCTGAAGGGGGCCTGGTGCCCAGAGTGCTCCACGTGCAGTGTGGCCGGTACAATTCACTCACCTGGGAGTGCGTGGCACGACATTGGCGAGGTGCAGGTAGCATGATACGCCATGGAGGCAGCGACATACCCCACACTGCTGCGGCTTCAAATTCCACCTGTAGGTGCCAACAGTGATGACAGTAATGCTTCATGGAAGCTGCTCAGGGTCCTGGCACTCACCACCAGCTTCGGATGACTGACCACTGGGGATGGTAGGCATGTCAGCGGTGGTGCCACTGTCCGAGGACGTCGCGGGCCGCTGGCGGTGCTTGCGGCGGTGTCTGTGGTGGCGGGGCTGGCGGCGGTGTCTGTGGTGGCGGTGGTGGCGGCGAGGTCTGTGGTGGCGGCGGGGTATGTGGTGGTGGTGCTGGCGGCTGGGTCTGTGGAGGCGGGGCTGGTGGTGGGGCATGTGTCAGCACTTTCTGAGGGAGAAAGCAGGATGTCTCCTGCAGCCTCAGATGGCTGCCCACCGGGGAAGAGGCTGGGGACTGTTGCAGCGGCTGTAGACGTGCCAGAGGCCGTGCAGGTGGCGGTGTTCGCCGCCGTACAGGTTGCCGTGGACAGAAGGTGTGACACTGGTCCCTCAGTCTGTGCCACCATGCCCTCACCTGACCTTCCCTTCTGTTTTTTTTGCCCTTCCCCACCTTGGATGGTGGTGCAGTTCTCTTGACACTATCACCTTTCGTTTTCGCTGACCCTCTTGGTGGCTGGTGGTTTCGGCTTCTCCTTCCGGGATGTGGGCACCTTTTTCACCTTGGCAGGTGGCGGAATGTCCGTGCCCTCACTAAGTGGCACACTGGCAGCCCTGATGGTTGGCGCACTCTATGACCCCGCAGTTGCTGGCACCACTGTGCCTGGGGATGTGGTAGCTGAGGTGCTGGGCTGGGACCTGGAAAGCCTGACCCTAGGGGAAGGGTGGGGGGGGGAAGTAGGGAAGAGGTCAATGTTAGCCAGGAAAAGTTTTTTAGGCACACTGAGACAGTAGATGGAGGGGGTTTGGGAGTGGAGGAAGAGGTAGTGGTTGTAGGAGATGTACGTCTGCTGAATTTGGGTGAAGGTGCATGGGCTAGAGGCTGTTGTGAGGTGGCTGGCTGTTGGGTGTGTGTGTGCCTGTGTTTGTGTACTTTGGGAGGAGGGCTCACAGACATACTGGTAGAGGACACTGGGGATGTGTGAATGGTAGGGGGGTGGTGATTGCACCTGAGCGGTGTGTGGTGATGGGCGTGCTGGTGATGGAGGTAGTGGCTGAGGATGTAGTGCATGCAGCTGTGAGTGGAGATGAGACTGGGAGGGAAGAGGGAGACGTGGAGGAGGGGGACACAGTGGAGGAAGTGGATGTTGGTATGTGTGCATGGGTATGTTGCTTGTGTGAGTGTCTGTGGGATGTGTGGTGCTTATGTATGCCTGAGCCACTCGTGTGTGTTGATGTGTGTGCATGCTGGTCTGATGGTGTTTTTGGGATAGGCAGAGGTACAGGGGATTGGGTCTGGGTGGAGGAGGTTGGAGGGGGAGGCTGGACACAGGGACAATGGCTGCCATCAGTGCTGAGGCCAGAGCCTGAAATGCTCTCAGTTGGGCTGCATGGCCAGAATGAATGCCCTCCAGGTATGCATTTGTTTGTTGCAAATGCCTCTCAACACCCTGGATGGAATTCAGAATGGTAGAATGCCCAACAGTGAGGGATCTCAGGAGGTCAATAGCCTCCTCACTGAGGGCAGCAGTGCTGACTGGGGCAGGGCCTGAGGTACCTGGGGTGAAGGAGATGCTCACCCTCCTGGGTGAGCGGGCACGGGACACACAGTGAGGGGCTGCTGGGAGAGCGGTGCTGGTAGGGGGGTGGCAGCTGCACCTGTTGATGCGGTGGGCACAGATGGACCCGCCACCGCAAGGGAGCTCCCATTAGAGGAGGAGTCGCTGTCGCTGGGCTCTGCTCCTGTCCCTGCCATGGAGCTCCCCTCGCCCTCTGTCCCACTGGTGGCTTCAGACTCCGTAGCTTCACCCTCCAGGGCCAAGTGGGATGCATCTCCCTCCTGCTCCGGTGCCAATGCTATTGCACACAACAACAGGGAGACCACAAAAAGGGGGGGAGACAGAAGAAAGACATGTTCAGTGCATGTAATACCACTACCGTTGGCGGACACAACAGACAGTGAGCAGCCCTCTGCACTACGCCATGCACTTATAGTTCTTAGATTTTTCACATGCCCATGGGGTACGAGGCCTAAGCCCAATTGCTGCACACCTGGATGTCACAGAAGCCTGACTAGGTGTAGATGGCTCTTACCACTAGTGGGGTTTGGGTGCCACATAGCCTGCCTCACAAGGGACCTTGCCTACCAAGATCGCCCTGGCCCAGGGGAACCCACTGCCCACCTCCCCCACCCAGACACCTCGTAATGCGCGCAGGGTCAGCTGATTGAGAGGGTACTCACCCCCTTGTGGCTGCTGTGATGCCCTCAAGCGCCCATCCAACTCCGGCCACCGACAGGCCACCGACAGGATCCGGAATATCAGGGGGTCATGGTGTGATGGGCACCCCTCCCACGTTGGGAGGCCATCCCCAGCTGGGCCTCCGCCGTCTTCTTGCTCCAGCGGCGCAGTTCCTCCCATCTTTTACGGCAGTGGGTGCTCCGTCTGTGGTAGATCCCCAGGGTCCGGACATCCTTGGCGATGGCACGCCAAATAGCCTTCTTCTGATGGGCGCTGACCTAGAGGAATGGTAAAGGGTGAAAGGACATTACTCACCCGGCCGGACCATCCTACTCATTGCCCACCAGTTCCCACCCATGCCATGACGCACATACAGTCACCATATGCACATGTAGGCCTCCGCCCCCCCATGTATGTTCCAGCCACACCACTCAAAGCAGGCATTGCCCATTCAGCATGCTCACAGTGATTTAACTAATGGGGTGTATTGATAAGGGAATGCAAGGCACTCTGGATTCAAGTCAGCCCAAATACAATAACCTATGAGGCACCCTCACAAGGGAAAACAACCATCCCTTAAAGGTTTAAAATAAACCCAACAAACTTATAGAAAACAATATGAGGCCCCCCACAATTTTACATATTCAACAATCAAGATGTATGTTAACTCAATTGAGTAATGTTAAAGAAAACAATCCATTTAAAATTTGCCATTTGGGCCGTTTGGGAGAATTTATATATTATTTTGGGGTCGCTACATAGACGATTGTTTTCTGATTTGGACCGGTGGGGAGGAGAAATTGGTGGAATTTTGTAGTTTTCTAAATTCGAACTCCATGAATGTTAAATTCACTTATCAATTCAGTTCTGTGAGTATTGAATTCCTGGATGTAGAGCTTTTCATTGCGGATGGTAAAATTCAAAGTAGACTTTTTCATAAAGCCACAGCATGCAACTCTATTCTTCATGCTAAGAGTGCACACCCCAGACATCAGGTGGTATTAATTCCTTTTGGGGAACTTGTGAGGGCACGACGTAACTGTAGTTTGGATGACAAGTTTTTAGACCATGTTGATGATATGGGTAGAAGATTCAGAGCACAAGGCTACTCGAACAAGGTAGTCAAAAGGGCACAGTTCAAAGCTAAACAATTGGATAGAAGTGATACCTTGAGAGCTAAAGAACGAAACAATGTGGTGGAGAAATCCAATAAGGTTCGATTCATAACAGACTATAAGGATGCATCTTTGATCTTAAAAAGATTTATGAGTAAACATTGGAATATATTACTTCAAGACGAATCACTTAAAAATTTAGGGGCATATTTATACTCCGTTTGCGCCGGAATTGCGTCGTTTTTTTTAACGCAATTTCGACGCAAAACTAACTCCATATTTATACTTTGGCGTTAGACGCGTCTAGCGCCAAAGTCCATGGAGTTTGCGTCATTTTTTAGTGTGGACACCTACTTTGCGTTAATGAGATGCAAGGTAGGAGTTCACGTCTAAAAAATCGACTCCGAGGCATGTGCGTCGGATTTATACTCCCGGGCAAAATTCACGCACGGGAGTGGGCGGGTCAAAAAAATGACGTACGGACGCTTTTGCGCTGTTTTTTAGTGCCTGCAAAAGGCAGGCGTTAAGGGACCTGTGGGCTCTGAAGGAGCCCAGAGGTGCCCTCCCATGCCCCCAGGGACACCCCCTGCCACCCTTGCCCACCCCAGGAGGACACCCAAGGCTGGAGGGACCCATCCCAGGGACATTAAGGTAAGTTCAGGTAAGTGTTTTTTTTTGTGGCATAGGGGGCCTGATTTGTGCCCCCCTACATGCCACTATGCCTAATGACCATGCCCAGGGGACAAAAGTCCCCTGGGCATGGCCATTGGGCAAGGGGGCATGACTCCTGTCTTTGCTAAGACAGGAGTCATTTCTATGGGGGTTGGGAGTGAAAAAAAATGGCGCAAATCGGGTTGAGGCGAAAAAATTGCCTCAACCTGACTTGCCCCATTTCTTGACGCCCAAGCCCCATATCCCCCTACGCCGGCGCTGCCTGGTGTACGTCGTTTTTTTCCACGCACACCAGGCAGCGCCGGCGGCTAACGCTGGCTAACGTCATTGATTAAATACGGCGCCCGCATGGCGCTTCAGAATGGTGTTAGCCGGCGCTAATTTTTTTTACGCAAACCTGCGTTAGCGCAGTTTTGTGTCAAAAAGTATAAATATGGCCCTTAACATCAGAAAGAGTTCCTACATCGTATCGGAAAGGTAGAACTTTGAAAAATATCCTGAGTCCCAGTTTTACTACTACTTCTTCCAAAAATACTCGGTTATCTACACGAGGAACAGGTTTTTTTAAATGTGGCTGCTGTGGAGTATGTTGTTGGGCATGCCATAATACTAAGGAATTTTCTATTGGTGGGAGAGTTTTTACAATTTGTTAGACAATTGACTGTAATACCACTTATGTTATATACATAATACGTTGCAAATGTACTCAAATTTATGTAGGGAGTACCATTCGTCCACTTAAAGTTAGAATTGGAGAACATGTTAGAGTGCTTAAAAACTGTGATGTAAGATATCCAATAGTGGCACATATTGCAACTTGTGATTCACAACCAACTCACAAAAGTTTCGAATTTTTCGGACTTAAACTTGTTCCTAGAGATCCGAGGGGAGGTAATAGGGAATTATTCTTACGAAAGAAAGAGGCGCTATGGATTATGAGATTGAGGGCCGTAGAATCGGGTCTCAACTCTGATAGAGAATTGAAGTTCTTCCTGGGAGATTGAAAATTTGGAATGTATTTGTGTACAACTTGTATTTTTTATGTGTTAGACTGATTTCATTTGATATTGATGTTATGTTGCTTATTTGACTTGTAATTTCTACTCTGCTGACTCAGAGACTTCTTTAATTACAGGAGTTAACAACTAAAATTCTCAAACACAAATTAATGCATTTTTGACAATGGGGATTCGATGGGTCCATAATATCTTTGGGTTAAAATTCTGAATTTGTTAAATTGGTCATTTGTTTGACATTTGTTTTTTAATTTAATTTTGCTCTTCTTAATATGAATTTTAGATTGATATTCTGGGCTGTGGATTTAATGAGTTACGGTTGTTATTAGAATATGTGGCTTTTGTTCTGAACAATGGGGATTGTTATATGGATAATTTCTGATCATAAATTTGACTGATTGCATTTAAGTGTTTTTTTCACTTTGTACACGGAACCTGTTAGTGTTGTGATTAGAAATTGTGGGCTTTAAATTTGAATAATGGGGATAAGTACCTGGATTATTTCGGGTTGGAACCGGACCGATTACATGTAGGGGTTTCTGATACTTTACATGGAACCTTTGGTCCCTTTTCTATGTCAATGGACATTTGTCCGTTTTCACTGTTGACGGCATTAACCCGTACCGTGACCCCGGGAGTCCTTTTTATAGCTTCCGGGATCACGCGTGCGAGTAGCGTACTCTCAATCTCGGCGATCTAATACGAAAACGCCGGTTTCTCTTATTGATGAGCCTGTAAATGGGGTGAGTGGCTGAAGATGATGAGTTTTCCATAACGATTTCATTCGTTCTGAAAGGACAAGATATGAATTAGGAATCCTGGTGATTAGGGAGTTTCTACATTAAATACTTGTTTCTTTTTTGTAGTTTGTGGAGGGAGACAGGCTTTTGACCATTATATGAGCCTTGCACTACTATTTTCATTACTGGGCCATAAATTTAAGGTATTTAGACGATGTCATTTCAGGAGCTACATGTTGGACTGTGGACATGTTATATTTGTATTGGATTTGTCTTTAACAATTTATCTATATATTTATTTATTTTGGTTTCCCTTTTTTTATTAGATTTGGACAATTTTGATTGGTTTGTTGTATGTATTGACGACGGTTGTAGACAGACAGGATTACCCGTTTACATTGGATTCCGGTTGACAATAAGGTACTGCCATGAGCTGTATGGAATTGGTCTATTATAATTATTGGGACAGCACCATTAATCCACTGGTTACTGTTCACATAATTTTGTATTTGATATTATTGATCATTGGACATTAATTTGCATCTTATCACTAACTCAAATAGTATGACGTAGGGTGTGTGTTCACAAATAAGTGGTGATGATGTGGCACTACACAGCTGTGTGAGCAGGTGAAAATTAGGGATTCTATTTGGTCACTGGTTAGTTTTAATTGTGGTTTATTCTCTTCCGAGTGAAGTTTAGAGTATGTATTCATAATATAATGGAATTTCTTTCCTCTCACTTGTTTTGGGTGTCTAGATTATTGGTTCTAAAATTTGGGGTATTTTGCACAACACTTAATTTCGGCGTTTGAGCATTTTGGTTTTTAACTCAAACAATTTGCTTGCAGTTTCTAGCCCTGAAGAAGTCGTTTGGGACGAAAGAATTTCCCATGACGAAACACGTGTTGGCTTGAAATGTATTTCCATGGATCAATTGCTGAGTGATGTGAAGATTTGACTCAATAAATCATTGAATTGCACCGGACGTCACGGAATTCTGTTAAATTTTGAATGGATTGTTTTCTTTAACATTACTCAATTGAGTTAACATACATCTTGATTGTTGAAATTGTAAAATTGTGGGGGGCCTCATATTTTTTTCTATTAGCATGCTCACAGTGTACTCACCTTTTTGTCTGGAGGACCTTACAGTTCCGTGTACTGGGGGAGGACCCCATCCACTAGTTTCTCCAACTCCTCCGAAGTGAAGGCAGGGGCCCTTTCCCCAGACACTGTAGCCATCGTCACTTCCAGACAGAGGTCACAACAGCACTTGCAGTGTAGGTCCTCTCCTGTTGAAGGTCAGGTATCAAGTGAGTGGCAGAAAATGGAGGTCACGTCCACAGCGGTTTGTACCGTCACCGCCGGCGTACATCGTCGTTGGCTCCTTGGACCCATAGGGTCATATCATATCCCCTTGTCCCACCTTACAGGTCAGGCAGCCGCGATTTCAGGGGGCCACATGGCATTAATAATAACTGCGTCACACCTATCTAGGCCTGGAATACACACAATTACAGGCACATTGCGGATTAATACATTTTTGCAAATTACATTTTGTGATAGCTCAGTGTTGGCTGACTCTCTGCTGGCTGTTCTCCTCCATAGGGCATGTCTGCTGGGGCAGGTGATGGGATGGCAGCATCCTCTGGTGTACAGACCCATGGTGGACCTGTCAACAATGGAAGAGAGACACATGCTAGTCACATAAAGACTTGGGGGGTCATTCCTACATTGGCGGGCGGCAAACGGGAACCGCCGAATGACCGCACCGCGGTCAAAAGACCGCAGCGGCCATTCTGGCTTTCCCGCTGGGCCGGCGGGCGACCGCCAGAAGGCCGCCCGCTGGCCCAGCGGGAAACCCCCTTCTACGAGGATGCCGGCTCCAAATGGAGCCGGCGGAGTCGAAGGAGTGCGACGGGTGCAGTGGCACCCGTCGTGATTTTCAGTGTCTGCTTTGCAGACACTGAAAATCTTAGTGGGGCCCCCAGGGGCCCCACGACACCAATACCGCCATCCTAGGATGGCGGTAAGGGGTTCGGAATCCCCATGGCGGCGCTGCAAGCAGGGCCGCCATGGAGGATTCCCTTGGCCAGGGGTAAACCGGCGAGAAACCACCGGTTGCCCTTTTCTGACCGCGGCTTTACCACCGCGGTCAGAATGGCCAAGGAAGCACCGCCAGCCTGTTGGCGGTGCTTCCGTCATTTTAGCCCTGGCGGTCGCCGACCGCCAGGGTTAGAATGACCCCCTTGATCGTGCAACAATGCAGGAACTGTGTGCCCAGTTGGAGCCAGACATGATGTCAGCTATCCGCCATCCCACAGGGATACCCCCTCTAGTGCAAGGTCCTGTCAGTTCTCCATTTCCTGGCAAGTGGTTCCTTTCAAACAACAGTGGCCATTGCATCAGGGATCTCCCAGCCAATGTTTTCCAACGTGTTGTCCAGAGTGATGTCTGCCCTGCTGAAACACATGCGCAGCTACATCGTGGTTCCTCAGGTGGAGGATTTGCCCACAGTGAAAGGTGACTTCTATGCCCTGGGACATATCCCCAACATCATTGGTGCCATTGATGGGACACATGTGGCATTAGTACCCCCACGCAGGAGTGAACAGGTGTACAGAAACCGGAAGAGCTACCATTTGATGAATGTGCAGATGGTGTGTTTGGCAGACCAGTACATCTCCCATGTGAATGTCAAGTTTCCTGGCTCAGTGCATGACGCCTACATTTTGAGGAATAGCAGCATTCCTTATGTGATGGGGCAACTCCAGAGGCACCGTGTGTGGCTAATAAGTGAGGCCAAGGACCCAATACAGTGTGAATAGGTGACTGGGTATGGGGTTGTCCCTAAGGGTTAGTGAGTGTCTAACAGTTGTCCCTTGATATTTGCAGGTGACTCTAGTTACCCCAAACTGTCATGGCTACTGACCCCAGTGAGGAATCCCAGGACAAGGGCAGAGGAACGCTACAATGAGGCACATGGGCGAACTAGGAGGGTGGTCGAACGAACCTTCGGCCTCCTGAAGGCCAGATTCCGGTGCCTCCATATGACAGGTGGTTCCCTATACTACTCACCAAAGAAGGTGTGCCAGATCATCGTGGCCTGCTGTATTCTACACAACCTGGCTTTGCGATGGCAGGTGCCTTTCCTGCAGGAAGATGGGCCAGATGGTGGTCTTGTGGCAGCTGTGGAGCCTGTGGACATTGAAGAAGAGGAGGCAGAAGAAGAGGATATCGACAACCGAAACAACATAATCATGCAATACTTCCAGTGAGAAACAGGTAAGAAGATGTCACATCTCATACTATTGTTGGAGCTAGCATAAGTCTGTCATTTTCACTCAGTGTATGGACCCTGACTTGTCACTTTGCCTTTCCATTTCACAGATGTGGGTCCCACTTTGTGCCCTCTGCTATATTTCCTCCTGGCCTACAGCTGTGTTACATTGGTATGTGCACAAGTAAATTGACATTGCTATGTTCCATGGTTATTGCAATTACACATTTGTGAAAGCACAGACTGACTCCAGATTGTTCTGTGATTGAAGTGTGTTTATGTCTGTGCTAATAAGTGGAGGGGGATGTAAAATGGGCTGGGGGATGGGGGAGGAATGTCCATGGCAGAGTCCAGTCTATTTGTTTCACAGGTGCATTGTCCAAAGGGGCATAGGCAGTGGAGCAATGGCAGTTGAAGGACGGACAGGGTGACTAAATTGGACAGATGGGTGACATTCAGCGGGGTCTCATTTCCTGGCGGGGGTCTTGGCTATGTTCTCTGTCTTGTTCCTGGATCTCAGGGACCGTTTGCGGGGTGGTTCTCCATCTGCATGGGGTGGGGTGCTGGTGTCATGTTCCTATGGCAGTGCCTCCTGTCCACTAGCGCCGGCAGAGGTGGAGGGCTGTTCATCATCCAGGCTAATGCCAGGGGCCCCTTGTTGTGCCACTGTGTCCCTCCTGGTGTTGACAAGGTCAGCCAGCACCCCTGCAATGGTGACCAGGGTGTTGTTAATGGACTTTAAGTCCTCCCTGATCCCAAGGTATTGTTCCTCCTGCAGCCGCTGGGTCTCTTGAAACTTGGCCAGTACCGTTGCCATCGTCTCCTGGGAAAGATGGTAAGCTCCAATGATGTTGGAGAGGGCCTTGTGGAGAGTGGGTTCCCTGGGCCTGTCCTCCCCCTGTCGCACAGCATTCCTCCCAGCTTCCCTGTTGTCCTGTGCCTCTGTCCCCTGAACCGTGTGCCCACTGCCACTGCCCCCAGGTCCCTGATCGTCCTGTGTTAGTGGGGTTGCCTGGGTTCCCTGTAGTGGTGGACACACTGCTGATTGACGTGTCCTGGGGACAGAGGGATGGGCACGCTGTGTGGGTGCTGTTGTTTCCTGAGGGGGGAGGGTCTGTTGTGGCTTGTGACTGTGTCAGGGGAACCGACTGTCCCGAGGTCCCTGATGGGCCGGGTTGGTCATCTTGATCCAGTTGTGCAGAGCTGCTGTCATCACTGTGGGTCTCTTCTGGTGGGGGGGACTGGATATGTCTGGAACCTCCTGTCCGGTGACATTGGGTAGGGGCCCTGTAGGTGTGTAAAAGCATGATTATTGCATCTGTGTGATCCATCGTGTGCAATGGGTGAGTGACCCTGTACTCCAGTGCTTGCATTCTTGGCTTGGTCCTTGTGTAATAGTTGGTTTGGGGTCTGTGTGGGTATCTGTACTTGACATGCTTTGGTGATGGGTATCCATGCATTAGTGTTACATGCAGGGCTTGTTTTTGGGATGTGTGGGTTGTGTTGCTGGGGTATCTGTGGGTTGTTGGGGTGATGGGTGTGAAGGTAAGGGTGGGGTATGTGATGGCATGCAGGTAGGGTGGGGGATAAAGTAGTAAAGATTTGCCTTACCAGAGTCCAGTCCTCCTGCTACTGCTGCGAGGCCCTCAGGATGCAGTATTGCCAAGACTTGCTCCTCCCATGTTAGTTGTGGGGGAGGAGGTTGGGGTCCACCGCCAGTCCTCTGTACAGCAATCTGGTGTCTGGAGACCATGGAACGCACCTTCCCCCGTTGGTCGTTCCACCTCTTCCTGATGTCATCCCGTGTTCTTGGATGCTGTCCCACTGCATTGACACTGTCGACAATTCTCCGCCAAAGCTCCATCTTCCTTGCAATGGAGGTGTGCTGCACCTGTGATCCGAATAGCTGTGGCTCTACCCGGACGATTTCCTCCACCATGACCCTGAGCTCCTCCTCAGAGAACCTGGGGTGTCGTTGAGGTGCCATGATGTGGTGTGGGTGATGTGTGAGATGGTGTGTGTTGTGATGTGTGCGGGGATGTGTTGGTGTGTGTTGTTTGAAGTGCGTGGATGTTGTGTAAGTGATGGTGTTGTGTGTCTGTGGATGGTGGTGTTGTTTAAGGTAGTGTCTCTCTCTGGCCTCCTTTCAAATTTCTGGTAGTAAGGGTATGTGGGTGATGTGGGTGTCTGTTTTATATTGGATTGGGTGTGTGGTGTGTGTATGTGTATGAGGTGTGTGTATTTCGATTTGTCCAATGTGGTTGTGTTTTTTAAATGTGTGTGTATTTTGAGCGCGGCGTGGTGTACCGCCAATGGTTTACTGCGGTTGAAAGACTGCTGCGTTGATTCGTGGGTCGTGATGGTGTGGGCGTATTCTTGTTGGTGTGATGGTGTCGGTTTTCTTATCGCCAGTTTATTACTGACCTTTGGTGTGGCGGACTTGTGTGGGTGTCTGTATTGTGGTGGATTCCGAGCTGTGGGTCGTAATACCTGTAGCAGAATTACGCGGCCGCAGCGGTATGTTGGTGGTCTTCTGCACGGCGGTAAGCAGGATTTACTGCCAGGGTTGTAATGAGGGCCTTTGTCTTTTTCCCCGCACAGTCATTTGTACTAAGATTCGGCTATGTTTGACATAACGATTTGCGCAAGAGCACACTGAAGGGATTGTCAATTTGTCCAAGAGGTTCCCTTAATTTTTTCTTGGGCACTTTAGTTTTCCTGTGAATTTTCTAAAGCAACTGCTATCTCTTTCTTTGTCACAGCTGTTGGATCAATCTTGCCTTTGGGTTTCTTTTGGCACTCTTCTATAAAATGACAATTTTTTCCACAATATAAACACTGACCATTTTTTCATTGCATGTCTTTCTCCTCTTTGGTCAGTGGAGGGCGAACAGTTTCAATATCCATCGGTTCTATCATAGAATCTGAAGACAATTGAAAGTGTCTGGATCTTTCCATTCGCCAATTTGTTTTTTCCCATTTTTTCCTTGCTCCTTTTTTTTCAGAAAGTCTATGATCTACCGTAGGGTTAGATTAATTAAATCAGTACAAGATTCTGGTTGCGGTTCAACTTGTGCCAATACATCTTTTAGTTAATCTTTTAGCCCCTGATAAAATACCACTGACCTTTTTTCCTCAGGCCAAGCAGTTTCCACCACTAACCGGTTGAAGTGGGACAAATACATTATCAGGTCTTTATTTCCTTGACGTAATGCTAATAACTCTTTTTGTCCGCAGTCATAGTGATTGCCTGTCTGTCAAAAACCTTTACGAATTCTTCTACAAAGTGACGCCAGTTGTATAAAAGAGGACTGTCTAATCAGACTATTGGCACTGCCCAAGTAGCTGCATCGCCTTTCAGGTATGATATAAGCAATGCAATTCTAGATTGTGCATCTGGAAAAGTACTAGGCTGACATGTAAAATGTAATTCCACCTGTGTCAAAATAATTTGAACCTTATTGGGGTCCCCAGAAAACCTCTCTGGTGCAGCTAAAGGAATCTGTGTCGGCACATTCACAGCTATTTTAGTAGATGCGGGAGACTTAGGACGAGACTCAGATTCAGAACCATCTACTTTACACTGTAACTGAGTTACTTTATTCACTAAATCAGCTGTAACATTTTTAGAGTCTGTCAAATCCCTTTGCATCTGAGTTACTACTTGCATAAGGGTATCTAGGGTGGCCATTTTGCGCAGCTCCCGTACAGACCAAGAGGAAAGTATAAAACTAGTAGGCTCACTATTCTGTCAAGGGGTCCTTTCCTCGGGATCTGCACGTCGCTGGCCAAAAGGCCCACTTCCCGGCGTCACCAACTCAGAAAGCTATTATAGCACAGAGTTATGGTGAAGCCAGTCGGGGGGGAAGGGAATTAGGGAAGGGAACAGCAGGGAGAGAGATATGAAAAGGAAAGGTTAAA
This sequence comes from Pleurodeles waltl, assembly GCF_031143425.1. NCBI lineage: Eukaryota > Metazoa > Chordata > Amphibia > Caudata > Salamandridae > Pleurodeles > Pleurodeles waltl. The sequence goes on from NC_090440.1 coordinate 1,285,953,068, forward strand.
ACAATATGCATTTACTCATTCATAGAAACGTAAATCATTTATAGACTCCTGACTAAATCTGTCTCCGAGATATCAGATGGAGACCTCTTCTGAAATGAGGGCGAAGCCCCTTGTAAAACACGACCTCAGATTCAAGAGATGTCAAGAACTTTGAACTATGATTATACACAGAATATCAATCCTGTAACATTTATGTATTCATAACATAAACCTTTGATCATGGCTTAGAAAATCTCAAAGACTTAAATATGTTTTTTCATATCTTAAGTTATTCAAAGAACAATGAAAACTTTGATTTGTTTATCTCCAAAATACTTTCACATTCATAATAATAAATGTCAAAAAGGTTTTACTCATTAAACCTAAAGCGCCTTACTTAATAACACCAGGAAGCGCTTTTACTCAAGTAGTCTAAATCACTTAGATCATTGTGCCAAGAACCTTTTCCTCCTGTGAATTGAAGCGCTTTATATCTGGGAACTGAAGCACCTGAATTATCATGCCAAGAGCGCTTTACATCTGAGAACTGAAGCGCTTTGAATTACTGTGCCAAAAGAGCGCTTTGCATTTGTGAACGGAAACACCTTGAATTACTGTGCACATTAGCACGTTACTTCTGTGAACTGAAACGCGTTGAACTACTGTGCCAAAAGAGCGCTTTATATCTGTAAATGGAAAACACCTTGAATTACTGTTCACAAAAGCGCGCTACATCTGTGAACTGAAGCGCTTTGAATTACTGTGCCTAAAGAGCGCTTTATCTCAGTGAAACAAAACACCTTAAATTACTGTGCACAAAAGCACATTACCTCTGTGAACTGAAACACTTTGAATTACTGTGCCAAAAGAGCGCTTTACATCTGTGAGCGGAAACACCTTGAATTACGTGTGCACAAACCGCATTATCTCTGTGAATGGAAACGCTTTGAATTACTGAGCCAAAAGAGCGCTTTACATCTGTGAACGGAAACACCTTGAATTACGTGTGCACAAAGTGCATTATCTCTGAGAACTGAAACGCTTTGAATTACTGAGCCAAAAGAGCGCTTTACATCTGTGAATGGAAACACCTTGAATTATGTGTGCACAAAGTGCGTTATCTCTGTGAACTGAAACGCTTTGAATTACTGAGCCAAAAGAGCGTTTACAGCTGTGAACGGAAATACCTCGAATTACTGTGCATAAAAGCGCGTTACCTTTTTCGTAGTAATAACTTCCTCCAAACTTGGATTCAGCAAGGCCTTACCGCTACGAGTACAACCTACTCATTTTTGACTTTGGTTAGATGATACTCTGCCATTCAGAAACTCTGGAGTTCTCCAGAGAAACCACCACGAGGTCTGGCTGCATCAAAGTCTTCAAAATAGTGAGCAACGTGCTTGGGTGTGGCTGGGCTTTATAGGCCTGCCACACCCCAAGATGGCCGCTGCCTCTAAAAACATGGGAAATGTAGTCCCTTCATAGAATAGCACTGATAAGTGCATCTTGTCCACCAATGCCCTGAACCTGCAGCTATGTGAGCTTTACCACAGGGCAGACGACGCTGAAGGCCATTCTTGGAACAAGCGGGGATGACCAGTGGTGCGCATAAAGCGCCGCAGAGTAGTACAGCGGAATCTCGGGCGAGACCTGGGCTGAGCCTTGCCTTATTCCTGACAGTAAGACAAAGGGCCTGATTACAACTTTGGAGGAGGTGTTAATCCGTCCCAAATGTGACGGATATACCACCAGCCATATTACGAGTTCCATAGGATATAATGGACTCGTAATACGGCTTGTGGTATATCCGTCACTTTACCGTCACTTTTGGGACGGATTAACACCTCCTCCAAAGTTGTAATCAGGCCCAAAGTGTCTGATCACTTGTTCGAACAATGGAATTGAGATCCAGACAAATAGTGATGATGAAGAAGATCCAGCCCCAGAAATTGAGTGAGAAACTACAAATGAGGAGTACCCTTTGATTGAGTTTTTCTCAATGTTCACAGTAAAAAAGCTTCATTCTGATTTGCAGGGAACAGTACAAGAGAACATGTGGGATCTGACAGGAAAAGAAGTAGGGTTGATCAAAGTGGTGGAGCCAATAAAGGTTACTATGAAGCCGAATGCAGTGTGTCCGCAGCTTCCACAGTATAACATGCCACAAGATGTCTTGATGAAAGTAGCCCAGATAATTGCAGATTTTGTGAAGCAGGGAGTGTTAAAAGAGGTATTGAGCAGCCCATGAAATTCACCAATAATGGGTTTAAAGAAGCCATGTGGAAAGGTTAGAATTGTTCAGGATTTGAGAAAAGGACATGAGATTGTGGTCAAGTGCTACCCATAGTGCCCAATCCAGCTGTGATAATGTTCCAGATTCCATAATGAAGAATGGTTTACGGTCATTGATTTGTCACTTCTGTGCCCCTTCATGAGGATAGCCAATTTCTCTTTTGTTTCACATGTTTGGACAGAACTTATTGCTGGTGCAGGCTTCCTCAAGGGTATACAGAATCAGCTTTCTTGTTCAACCAGTTCTTGAAAAAGAATTTGGAGTCATTAGAATTGCCTTTCCAGTCAACTCTGGTACAGTACATTGATGACTTATTGATTGCGTCCAAGACAAGGGATGAGTGTAAGTATGACTCAATTGCCCTGTTGAACCATTTGGGAAAATATGGTCAGAAAGTGTCACCACTGAAATTGTAGTACTGCCAGAAAGAAGTGAAATATTTGGGTCACCAGATTGAGAAAGGGACGAGGAAAATATCTAGAGAAAGGATTACGATAATACTGCAGATAAGCCCCTCGACTACACAGAGAGATGTCAGGATGTTCCTGGGAATGGTGGGCTATTGTCGCCAATGGATCCATGATTTTTCGGAAATTTCAAGACCACTGCAGAAGTTAACCCATAAGGATGTTACAGATTCCATAATGCTAGATCAGGATGAAATGAGAGCATTCACTGAGTTGAGAGAGAGTTTGTGCAGAGTTCCAGCGTTGGGTATGTCTGACGACACGAAGCCTTTCATATTGTTTTGTCATGAGCACAATGCTTGTTCATTGTGTGTCTTGACTCAGGTCCATGGAAGTGCTCATCGCCCAGTAGCATATTTTTCAGCTACTTTGGACCCAGTTGCAGCAGCCTTACCAGGTTGTTTGCGTGCAGTTGCCGCAGTTGGTCAGAGTCTTTCACAGTGTGAAGGTGTGCTGATGGGATATCCCCTGACTGTAATGGTCCCTCATTCGAATGAAATTTTACTGACAAGGACAAAAACCCAATACTTGACTGGTGCTAGGTTGACAAGGTATAGGCAAGTATTTTGGGAGCACCAAATGTGACACTGAAAAGATGTATAGTGCTGAACCCGGCAACTTTACTTCCAAGTGATACTACTGAAATTGAAAAATAGGAAGATGTTGAACATGATTGTCTCGAAGTAACTGAGTAGTGCACAAAACCGAGACCTGACATTAGAGATACACGATTGGAAGAAAATGATCAAATTGTTTTTGCTGATGGTTCCTGTCTAAGATGCAACACAGGGACACTGAGAGCAGGATATGCTGTGTGCACAATTACAGGTACCTTAGAAGCTTCCTGGCTTTGAGGAGTGTATTCTGCCCAGGTAGCGGAACTGTGCGCTCTTACTAGGACGTGCCATGTTTCTGCTTGATTGAGAGTCACTATCTACACAGATAGCTAAAACGGATTCAGAATAGTTCATGATTTTGGTCAATTGTGGTCGCAGAGAGGTTTCCTGACCTCTTCTGGAATACCAGTGAGAAATGGTGAAAGAATAAAGGAACTGTTATATGCAATTCAATTACCTGAAGAGATTGCAGTGGTAAAATGGAGTTCACATCTAAAGTCACAGGACTATGTGTCATTGGGAAATGGATATGCGGATCAAGTCGCAAGGTTTTGCGCATCAAACTGTATATCGTTTAAAGACAAGTGGGAATTGTTACCTGAAGAAGACATCACTTGTACGAGATATGCATTAAAAGTGATTGACACTTTGGAAGAGTTAAAATCGTTGCAGAGTAATGTCAACAAGGAGGAGAAACGTTCATGGAGTAAAATGAAATGTGTTCATAGACAGGAGGAATTGTGGGCTTCGAAGAGGATCATTTGGTTTTGCTAAACAGCGTGCTGTCTCAAATGGCAAGGTATTATTGTGGTCAGGCGCACATTGGGAGGGATGCCATGGTACGTCTGTTCAAAATTGACTGGTTCAACCCCAAGTTTAGGCAAGCTGCTGAAGCAGTATGCCATTGTTGTGTAATTTGTCAGCAATTAAATTGGGGAGAAGGGACAGTGGTTAATTTGAGCCACATTGGAAGAGCAGGAGGTCCACTCAGCAGAATGCAATTGGATTTTATTGAGATGCCTGTGTGTGGAGGTTTGAGATATGTGTTGGTGATTGTTTGCATCTTTAGTCACTGGATTGAAGCGTACCCTACACAGAGAAATGATAGCCTCACAGTAGCAAAACTGCTGCTTAGGGAGCTGATACAGCGTTTCGGATTTCTGATCTCTTTAGAATCAGATAGGGGAAGTCACTAAATTACTATGTGCAGCACTGAACATTGAGCAGAAGCTGCATTGTAGTTACCGCCCGAAACTTCAGGACTAGTGGAGCAGATGAATGGTACCTTGAAGTCAACAATTGCAAAGATGTGTGCAGCTACGAATCTGAAATGGCCTGATGCATTGCCATTGGTGTTGATGTCAATGAGAAACACACCTAATAGGAAGACAGGCTTGTCGCCTCATGAGATCCTCATGGGCAGAGCAATGATGTTGCCAGTAGTACCAGCCAATGCACTTGTCAACATTCCAGACAATATGGTGTTGGATTACTACAAGGGTCTGGCTGATGTAGTCGACTCTTTCTCCCAACAGGTGGAAGCCACCACACTGCCACTGATCCATGACCCAGGGCACACTGGGTTGTTGTCTGGAAAAATGTAAGAAAGACGTTTTTGGAGCCACGTTGGAAGGGACTGTACCAGGTGATCCTAACAACTAAGACAGCTGTGAAGTCTGCTGTGATTCAGAACTGGATTTACGCAAGTCACACAAAGAAAGTGGCATGTCCACTGGATCATGAAGAAGCTTTGTTGAGAGTACCAACAACAGTGAGACAAATTACAGCACCAGAAAAAGAAAAAAGAGGAACTGAGACTGAAACTGAGCTTGTTGAGGACGGTTCAGTTATTCCCGTGAGAGACGAGAATAGAGATCTCCAGGAGAATATCGGAGAACCTATCTCAACTGAAACCGCAGGAAAGCCTCGTCAGAGGAGGGTTCTCCCAGAAGTAGACGATTCTGAGAGACAAACAGAGCAATTGCCAGTCCCAGAAGGGGAAGGAGTTGAGGTGGATCAAAGTCAAGGGGATCTAACTCCTCCTGAACAACGTGGCAGGTCCGTCAGGAGAAAACACCACAGAGAACGAAAAGGGTTTGAGTTCAATTTTGAAGAGAATACTGACAGAAGGTTCGTTGAAAGGAGATAAATTGCCGAAATCGCAAGTGGAGAAAAGGAAAGAGGTGGTCATTGAACCAACAATTGAGGAAGCAGTAGATACTACGAGAAAGGAAGAACTAAGTGAAGGAATGCTGAATTGTGATCGAAAGTTGAAAAGAAAGAGAATAGCAAGTCGAAGATACGCAGGTCCTGAATGGGCATATGAAACTACAAACAAATGGCAACAAGGTTCATGTCTTTTTGTTTTGATAGGGAAATTCCGAGTCAATATTTTGAGGTAACGTGAAGAAAAAGTTGATGAACTGAACAGTTGCAACAATCTGAGAAATATTTTTTGAGAAAAAGACAGTTGAAAGTAACTGGAAGAGACATTGATAACCTGATTTGACTTTTGACACCTGATTTTGACAAAGCTGCCAACTGATTTTGACAAGGAAGAAGGGGTCCTGGAAGTGAAACTAAACTGTTGAAAGAAGAGTTGTCTTTTTTTCTATTTTTGCTGCATGTTTTGTAACATACTTCTGCTTTCTGATTCTTTACAGATCATGGCTGATTTAGATAAACAGGTGAGAGATGCTAGGTGCTGTAAATGTATGAGCATTGGTTTGGCAATTATGTGTGGGATATTGTTTACAGTATTGATTGTGGGTATGTCTGTTCTTGACGCAAAAGGAGCCAACCATACTTCTGCTTTTGAGACTACTACATTAACGGCTTTAGAGAGGTTTAAGTTAGATGAGAAGTATTTGCATGATTATACTAATGCGCAAGGAGAACTTTATTCTAATGTCTTCTATTGCTTATTGAGTGAGTATGTTGAAATGATAGATGCAAAGGATTGTCTTGTATGTGCGCAGATTCCTTCGTCAGTTGAGGAAGGAGTCACCTATCATAGTTTACCGTTAACTTAGGGTATAAGTTGTAGTCTGCTACTAACAAGGTTCGATAACCAGGAGGAAATTCAGTATTTCTATTCTAATCATGATGTTGTGTTTTTGTTTGTTCCAATTATTAGGTATTTGAGTAGTGTAGCTAAGGATAATGCCATAATATTAGTTAGAGGATTCTTTGAACCTACATTGATGTTTATTACAGCTTATGCGCACAAGAATAATCTGACATGCTTGCTAACACCTTTAGAGAAGAGCTTCTTAGATCATACTGATAACAGGAGAAAGGTGTTAAGGGAGAAATTAGAAAAAGGCTTAGAGAAAAGGACTTACAAGAATGATTATGCTTACACTGCAATTAAATCGCAAGGGAAATTAGCTTTAGATGCACTACGTAGGGAAGCTTTGTGTATATATAGGCCTAAATTGCGCACTGACACTTTATTTGTGGGTACGAGAGTATGCAGGCATGTATTTCCGTTTCAGAGTAAATGGACATTTATGCTGAATGGGAAGGATCCTGCGATTCCAGGGATCTATTATATTTGTGGAGTTAATGCTTATTACCGTCTTCTAAGAGGATGGTATGGGACATGTTATTTGGGGATAGTTTTCCCAAAGATTTATCAGATGAGGATTTGAAAAAGTTTCAGAAATTGACTGAATTACATCATAAGAGACAGAGGAGAGAGTCCTCTTCTGCGATAGTGGGAGATATATTTGGTGCGGTGATTCCTTCAGTGGAAGTCATCCTCAATTCAATCAAGATTCAAAAGTTGTCTACTATTGTGGATAACATGCTGACAAATTTTATTAGGGGGTATACTCCAGATAGATACTGAATTAGCTGCGGATAGAGCTATGACTCTTCAAAATGGTCTTGCTTTAGACATTCTTTTAGTGAAGGATGGCAGAGTCTGTAAAATGATTAATTCTAGGCATTGTTGCTCACACATTCCTCACACATTCCTAACAATAGTAAAGAGATAAGAGACTTAGGGCCATATGTACTAAATCATTTTCCCATAGATACAGAACGGGTAAAATCCTTTGGTACATCTGGCCCTTACTTACTAATCTGACTAATGCAAGTAGTATTTGAAGGAGTTGAAGGAACCAGGTGTTTGGGAAAACGCTGGTAAGGGGTTTGCTTCAGTGGGAAATTGGCTTAGTATTATTTTGAATGGGATACTATTGAAAATAATACAGGGAATACTAATTGTCGTGGGTTGTGTATATTAGGAATATGGGGATTATGCAGATTATGTAAAAGGATTACATTAAAAAAGTCTAAGAATAATCAGAGGAGTGAAGAAAAGAAAAGAGAAAGAATTTATAGGGAAAATTCAATGAGAAGACAAAGGCCGTCATTATGAAATTTGGGCGTAAATCCCACTTACTGAAACGCTAACTGCGGCCAACATACTGCCGCTGCCCCGGACATCTGTTTACCATATTATGACACACACACACACCAATCCCATCACTATTCAGCTACATACACAATTCCGCCACACCAAAGGTCATTGATAATCTGGCGGTATCAAAACCTACACCGTTACGCCAACAGAATTACGCCCATCACATTATGACCCACAAATCACCACGGCGGACATTCAATGGCGGTAAACCATTGGCGGTACATACCGCCACGCTCAAAACACATACACACGTACAACACCACACTAGACAATTCAAACAACATATACCTGACACCCATACACACACCACACCCACATACCCACACCATTATAAAACACCCACCCACATTACTCACAACCCCTTACGACTAAAAACCATTGGCACGAGACAGACACCATGACAACAGACAAGACCAGAGCCACACACCACCATCTCCTATACACCACTCATGCACCCTACATCACACACCCCAACACATCACCCTACACCCCCTCACCCACACAACTCACACAAAACACATGGAACCACAAAGACACCCCCGATTCTCAGAGGAGGACCTAAGGGTCATGGTGGAGGAAATCATCAGGGTAGAGCCACAGCTATTTGGATGGAGCTACGGTGGAGGATCGTGGACAGGGTCAACGCTGTGGGACAGCACCCAAGAACCAGGGATGACATCTGTAAGAGGTGGAATGACCTATGGGGGAAGGTACATTCCATTGCAGCAAGACACCAACTCGCTGTACAGAGGACTGGCGGTGGACCCCCACTTCTTCCCCGACAACTAACAACATGGGAGGACCAAGTCTTGGCAATCATACATCCTGAGGGCCTGGCCAAAGTAGCAGATGGACTGGACTCCTGTGAGTCAACACTTTACTACTATCACCCCCCCCCTAACTGCATGCCATCACATACCCCCACCCTCACTCCCATCACTCCACCACCTCCCACACACCCCACCATCACATATCACTCATCCCAATGCCAAGCCCTGGTGCCATACCAATGCATTGACACCACTCACAGACCTTCATGAACACCTATCACCAAAGCATGCACACTAGAGAGAATCAGCTAGCCCACCACATACCAACTTACACAAGTGAAAGCTGCCAGGGCAAATACAACCAAAGAGGGCAACCCACTGATGCACAATATGTCACACACAGAAACACTGCATTTCCATCCCCACAGGTATCCCAGCCAATGTCAGCAGCGAAGAGATGCCAGCACTATCCAGTCCCTAACAGAAGAGGTCCACAGTGATGACAGCAACTCTGGTGGTCCTGGATGACCAACCTGGCCCATGAGGGACCTCTGGACAGTTGGTTACCCAGGCACAGTCACACACCACCACAGAGCCTCCCCCATCAGGAAACACCACCACAGCACCCACCCATACCTCTGCCCCCAGGACACATCAATCAGCAGTGTGTCCACCAATACAGGGACCCCAGGCTACAAGTCGCACCCAAGACAATCAGGGACCTGGGGTCAGTGGCAGTGGGCACACGGTTCAGGGGACAGAGGCACAGGACAACAGGGACACTGGGAGGACTGCTGTGTGCCAGGGTGAGGACAGCCGAGGGAACCAGGCACTCACCGAGATCCTGGGAGCATACCAACAGTCCCAGGATACGCTGGGCCAGATCCTGGCCAATGTGCAGGAGAACAGGTGGCTGCAGGAGGGACAGTACCAGGGGATCAGGGAGGACTTGCATGCAATTAACACCACCCTGGTGTCCATTGCAGTGGTGCTGGCAGACATGGGCAACATTATGAGGGAGGCAGTCTTAGAACAGTGGGCCCCTGCCACTAGCCAGACATCTGAACTGCCTTCCACCTCCACTGCCGCTAGTGGAATGGAGGTCCCGTCACAGGACCAACAGGCCACCAACACCTCTCCCCCTGCAGGAGGAGAACCACCCCGCAAAAGTTCCCTACGATCCAGGCAGAAGCCAGAGACTATTGCCAAGACCCCACCAGGAAATGCAACTCTCCTGATTGTCACCCTTGTGTCCCACTCTGTCGCCCTGTCCACCTTGACCTGCCATGCTCCCCTTCCTATGTCCCCTTGGACAATGCACCTGTGCTACCAATAGACTGGAACAGTACCCTGGACTTTCCTCCATCATCACCCCATCCCAATGCACTTGTCCCTCTCCTTCTTAGCACTCTAATAAATACCCTTTGAATAAATACAAGTATGGAGTATGTCAAATAATTTAAGTATGTATTTGTTTAACCAGGTTCAAACATTGCAATTCAACTGAACAGTAATGTTCACATACGAAAGACCTGTAGTTGGCTGCAGTGATCACACCAGGAGCGATAGTGGGGCACCAACATCTGCAAAATGAGTTGCCAAAGGGTACAGTGAGTGGGCACAGATGTGGGAAATACCAGCATGCCAGTGACGAAGATAAACCATAAAATGACAATTAAATCTGAAATAACACTGTCTTACCTATGTGTCATTGAAAGTATTGTCGAATCACTGCCGTTCTGTTGTCCTCAACCTCATCCTCTGCTTCCTCATCCTCACTGTCCACAGGGTCCACTGCTGCCACACGGCCATCTCCAGCCCTCTCCTCCTGCAGAAAAGGCACATGGTGTCTCAGGGCCAGGTTGTGCAACATGCAGCATTGCACGATTATCTGGCAGACCTTCTTGGGTGAGAAGCACAGGGATCCACCTGTTAGATGGAGGCACTGAAACCTGGCCTTCAGCAGGCCAAAGGTACATTTGATAATCCTTTTTGTTCGGCCATGTGCCCCATTGTAACGTTCTTCTGCCCTTGTCCTCGGATCCTTCATCGGGGTCAGTAACCATGATAGGTTGTGGCTAACGAGAATCACCTGCAACTATCGAGGCACAACATTTAGCCACACACTATCACATATGGCTCACACCATACACCAACATATACTGGGTGGGAACCAGGGATCACCTATTAGCCACACCCTGCGTCTCTGTACTTGGCCCATCTCATTTGGGATGCTGCTATTCCTCAGGATAAAGGCATCATGCACCGACCCAGGATACTTAGCATTGACATGGGAGATGTACTGGTCCACCAAGCACACCATCTGGACATTCATTGAGTGAAAATTCTTTTGATTTCTGAACAACTATTCATTTTGCCGGGAGAGGGACAAATGTAACATGTGTACCATCAATTGCCCCAATGATGTTGGGGATATGCCCATTGCATAGAAGTCAGCTTTCACTGTGGCCAAATCCTCCACCTGGGGGAAAACAATGTAGCTGCACATGTGTTTAATCAAGGCAGACAACACTTTTGTGAGCACTATTGAGAACCTTGGCTGTGACATTCCTGCTGACAAGCCCACTGTCACTTAGAAAGAACCAGTTGCCAAGAAATGGAGCACAGATAGGACTTGCACAAGATGGTTGATCCCAGTAGGGTGATGAATTGCAGATATTAGGCCAGGCTCCAATTGGGCACAGAGCTCTGTGATTGTGGCCCTGTCAAGTCTATAGGTGAGGATAATGTGCCTGTCCTCCATTGTTGCCAAGTCCACCAGGGATCTGTACACGGGTATATTTCCATTTCCTATTCAACCGCAGCGGTAGCAATCTATGGAGCAAGAGTGAGGAGCCGGTCACAAACTGTAGATTGTAGCCACAACAGTACAATGCATTATGTTAATTTTTAATCTATAAGTGGCATTTGTCCTGTATGTCCAATTTTGAACTGTGACGCAGTTATTAGCCAGGGCCAGCCACCCCCTGAAATGGCGTCCGCCTGTCCTGTGTGGAGGGACAGGTGGAAGTGAGGTAATTCCACTGATGTTGTGTGCCGTTGCGGTAGGCGGTCGGGAACCGCCTGTGCCACTCCTCATTGGTTATTATTGGGCCCTATGGGGTACATAGGCCAATGGTGATGTACGCTGGCGGTGATGGTATGCACCGCTGTGGACGTGACCGCCATTTTCTATCTGATCACTCACTTGCTACCTGACCTTCAACAGGAGAGGACCTTCACTGCATGTGCTGCTGTGACCTGTGTCTGGAACCTATCATGGCTCGTGTGACTGGGGAAAGGGCCCCTGCCTTCACATCGGTGGAGTTGGAATGACTGGTGGAAGGAGTCATACCCCAGTACGGACTTCTGTATGGGCCTCCAGACCAACAGTTGAGTACAATGTGAGCACAATGCATGGGGCATGAATGCATGGAGTGGTGTGTGTGAAGGCCTCGTGTTATGTCCCCTGTGCAGCGGGCAGCTTGTGTGCTGGGCCCTGTGTGTACAAATGGCGATGTGAAGGGGTATGGTGGGCCATAAGTGTAACAGGCAGGATGGTCTGATACCTTTTCCTGTGTGTATTTATCTGCAGTTCAGCGCCCATCAAAAGGAAGGTATATGGGGTGCCATCAACAAGGATGTGCGGACCCTGGGGGTTTATGGCAGGCAGACCACCCACTGTTGGAAACGGTGGGAGGACCTGCGACGCTGGGCACGGAAGACCGCAGAGGCCCAGCTGGGGAGGGCCTCCCAACGAGGAAGGGGTGCCCGTCGAACCCTGACTCCCCTGATGGCCCGCATATGACGGTGGCCTATCCAGAGCTGGATGGGTGCTTGAGGGAATCACAGCAGCCACAAGGGTGTGAGTACAGTTCCAATCATTACAACTTTTGTGTGGTAGGGTGGTTTCCGGGTGGGGGATGTGTGTAAGTGGATGCCCATAGGCCAGGCTTGACATTGCAGAGTAGGTCCCATGTTGGGCAGGGTTTTGAAGTGATAAACCTGCTACCTAGCTTGTAGGCATCCACTACTGGTCAGGGCTGTGTGGGTCCCAGGTGTGCTGCAGTTGGCAGTATGTGCCCCTCCACTTGCCCTGGTGGCTAGCATTATTACTGGTAGTGCATTGCATAGTGCGTAAGGCTGTTCCCTGTGTGTGATGGTGGTGTGTGCGCCAACGGTGGTGTTGGTGCAGCCATTGACCAAGTGTATCCCTTGTCTCTTCCCCCCCCTTTTTGTTTTGTCACCCTCTCCTTATGTGCATTAGCATCATCTGGCAGAGGAGCGGAGGAGCAGAGGCACCCACGACGGAGGGAGCTGCATCCCACAGGACCCAGGAGGCAGAGTCCACCGACACTGAGGGCACCAGTGGGATGAGGGCGAGGGGAGCACCACGGCAGAGACAGGAGGGGACAGTTCGGACACAGATACCTCCTCTGATGGAAGCTCCCTGGTAGTGGCGTACACTTCTGTGACCACCCCAGCTACAGGTACAGCCGCCACCCTTCATACCAGCACCACCCTCCAAGCAGCCCCTCAGCGTGTTGTCCCTGCCCGCTCACCCAGGCACCTCAGGCCATGACCCAGTTAGCCCTGCTGCCCTGAGTGAGGAGGCTATTGACCGCCTGCGATCCATCTCTGTAGGGTAGTCAACCATTGTGAATGCCATCCAGGGGCTGGCAGCCCAAATGCAACAGACAAATGCATTCCTGGACGGCATTCACACTGGCTTGGCGGCCCAACAGAGATCAATCAAGGCTCTGGCCTCCTCTCTGATGGCAGCCATTGTCCCTGTTTCCACCCTCCCCCCCTCAACTTCCTCTTCCCAATCCCATTCCTCTCAGCCCCAACCTATCCCAAGCACACAGGCAGACGAGCATGCACACAGGACAACACACAAGAGTGGCACAGGCAAACACAAACACCACACATCATCCCACAGGCACTCACACAAACACCATCCAGATGCAGACATACCAACATCCACTGCCTCCGCTGTGTCCCCCTCCTCCTCCTCTTCCACCTCCCTCCCAGTTGCATCTACACTCACACCTGTATGCACTACACCATCATCCACTACCAGCATCACCACTACACCTAGCAGAACACACACCTCACTGGCAGACACCACTACAACAGCCATTCACACGTCCCCGTGTCATCTCCCACTGTGTCTGTCCCCCCCCAAGGTACACAAACCCAAGCACTCAGACACCCAACAGCCATCCACCCCACAACAGCATCCAGTCCATGCACCTGCATCCAAACATAGCAGACAGACACCTACCACACCCAATCCCTCTTCCTCCACTCCCAAAACCTTCTCCCTCTTCCCACCCCAATGTCCCTAAGAAGCTTTTCCTCTCCACCATTGAGCTCTTCCCTACCCCTCCCCCTCCCCGTCCTTCACATCTGGTCAGGGTGGCTAAAACCCAGGCAAGCACCTCAGCCACCCAGTCCATGGGCCCAGTAGTCTCCACACCCACTCATGGTGGGAAAGGATCCAGGGCACCAGGCAGCCTCAAGAAAAAGGTGCCTACCCCAAGTGCTGCCTGGAAGGGCAAGGAGCCATCCACAGCTGCTGCCCGGAGGGGCAAGGAGCCATCCCCAGCTGCTGCCAGGAACGGCAAGAAGCCATCCCCAGCTGCTGCCAGGAAGGGCAAGGAGCCTGTGCCAAGTGCTGCCCGAAAGGGCACGGAGCCTGTGCCAAGTGCTGCCTGAAAAAGCAAGGAGCCTGCCCCAAGTGCTGCAGGAAGTGCAAGGAGCCATCCCCAGCTGCTTCCAGGAAGGGCAAGGGGCCTGCAACAGCAGGCAGGAGTGACAAGGGGCCTGGTGCAGGGACTCAGTCGGAGCCCCCACCATCAACCATGGTTGTGCAGCCATCCGAGGCTGCTGGGGATGGGTTGGAGCCTCCCCCCACCACCAGCAGCAGCACCACCAGCAGTGGGCAGCTGTTGGAGGCTGCAGGGGATGGGCTGGAGCCTCCCCCACCACCACCAGCAGCAGCAGCACCACTACCACCAGCAGTGGGCAGCTGTCCGAGGCTGCAGGGTATGGGCTGAAGCTTCCCTCCACCACCACCAGCAGCATCAGCAGCGCCACCACTGAGCAGGAGTCACCGCCGACGGACGGTCTGTAGTCCTGTCTCCATGGGCTGCTATGCAGCCTGGCCCCTGCAAATCCTGTGGGAATGACACCCAGCTGAGAGACTGTGACCTTGCACTCCCCAGGATCAAATGCACAGGGCACAATGTCCCCTCCAGAACCAGTGGGTATGACACCCACTCACCCCATCCTCCCCAGGCACAGAAGCACAGGGCACGATGCCCCCTCCAGAACCAGTGGGTATGACACCCACTCACCCCATCCTCCCTAGGCTCAGAAGCACAGGGCACGATGCCCCCTCTAGAATCAGTGGGTATGACACCCACTCACCCCCCCCAGGATCAGAAGCACAGGGCACGATGCCCCCTCCAGAACCAGCGGGCAAGTCACCCACTTGAGAGACTGTGGCCTTGCACTCCCAAGGATCAAGAGCACAGGGCACGATGCCCCCACCAGAGCCAGTGGGCAAGTCACCCTATAGAGATTGTGGTCTTGCACTCCCCAGGACCAAGCACAGGGCATGTTGTCCCCTCCAGGACCAGTGGTGTTGTTCCATCAATCGGTTGAGGTGCCCCTCCTCGTTCTCTGTCCCCCTGAGGTGACTGCCTAGTTTCTAACTGATGCCCCTGCAGTGTTCTCTCTGTGTTGCTGCAGGTGACAAGTGGGGCCTTGGACTTTGGCCTGTGGCATACCCATATTGAGGACTGGGCAGTGTCCCTTGAACTGTACATATGTATATACCATTAGATTGAATTTTCATATTTCTACTGTATTTATATTATTACACTCACTTTCATAAATTCCTGTTGTCCTTGCATTATTCCTGAGAGGTATGGGGTAAATATGTTTTATTACTGCATCTGGTTGTATGTATGGCGTTGGGGGTGGGGGGTGTGTTGTGCGTGGGGGTGACACTCTCTTTTTCCTCCCTCTCTCCCCTGTGTGCTAGGCAGCTGTACTCACCGTGGTCGTCTTCGCCATTGTTGGTGTTCGTGGTGGAGCAGGATGTAGAAAAGCATTGGGAAGATCTGAAGTTCAGGCTCCATGGCGGCATGGTTGTTCTCTGTGTCTCCTAAGGTGAATCCTTTCCCTTCTGTGTTCTGTTTCCGCCAGGCTTTTTATGTCGTTGGTACAGCCCCAGAAAAGGTGGGCGGAAGATCAACTTCTACCTGGCAGTAGGCGGCTACCGCCGTGGTGGCTGTTATTTCCGCCCTGGCGGTCGGTGTGGTACATTGGCTGTCTATCTGAGTTCACACTGCCATGGTCATAATTTGGCGATAGTTACGCCTGCCTGTTAGTGGTATTACCGCCACTTTATCACCGACCGCCAGGGTTGTAATGAGGGCCAACATTTTGAAGAAATAGAGTTGTAGGAGTTGTGGGTGCTAATTGGTGTGATGACACATTTAGGGCCAGATGTACCAAAGGATTTGACCCATTCTGTGTCTATGGGAAAAAGCTTTCGTACATATGGCCCTTAGTTATCAGAGGAGGGATTGCTGAAGCAGGTGTCTTAATTAGAAATTTTTAAATGAATGTTTGTGTATTTTGAATAATGAATAATGTAGAAAATGAAATAACGTAGAATAATAATGCACGCATTTGAAAATGTGACCTCGGAGAATGTCCACCGGTGTTCACGAAATGTACTAATTAATGATTAATACTGATGAAATATTGAACATGTATTAGATTAACGTACTAATATGTCATATTTAGGGTTATGAAAGTATGCTTTAACTTATAAATTGTAGGCCTTAACTTAGCGAGTGCCTTGGCCTAGTTTAGCTAGGCCTCATGCAGAAGCTGTATTTCTTCGTGGTTTAGTAAAATGCTGATGGAGTGAGTTAAATTGTGAAAAGTCCATTGTCTTATTAAAAGTACTTAACAAAACTTTCTGTGGGAATCGCCGGACAGGAGATTATGGCCCTCATTCTGACCTTGGCGGGCGGCGGAGGCCGCCCGCCAAAGTCCCGCCGTCAGGTTACCGTTCCGCGGTCGAAAGACCGCAGCGGTAATTCTGACTTTCCCGCTGGGCTGGCGGGCGGTCTCCTTCAGACCGCCAGCCAGCCCAGCGGGAAAGAGGCTTCCACGATGAAGCCGGCTCGGAATCGAGCCGGCGGAGTGGAAGCTGTGCGACGGGTGCAGTTGCACCTGTCGCGTATTTCACTGTCTGCGCAGCAGACAGTGAAATACATGTAGGGGCCCTCTTACGGGGGCCCCTGCAATGCCCATGCCAGTGGCATGGGCACTGCAGGGGCCCCCAGGGGCCCCGCGACCCCCCCTACCGCCATCCGGATCTCGGCGGTCCGACCGCCGGGATCTGGATGGCGGTAGGGGGGGTCGGAATCCCCGCGGCGGTGCAGCAAGCTGCGCCGCCGCGGAGGATTCAATGGGGCCGCGGTACACTGGCGGGACCCCGCCAGTGGTGCCGGTCCGACCGCGGCTTTACCGCCGCGGTCGGAATCCCCATTGGAGCACCGCCGGCTTGTCGGCGGTGCTCCCGCGGTCCTCCGCCCTGGCGGTCAAAGACCGCCAGGGTCAGAATGAGGGCCTATGTATCTAGTAATGTATCGACTTGTGTGTAATGTGTGTGATATGTACTTTCCCAACAAGCGAACAATGAAGGCACTGACTGGCGATGAAGATGCAACAAATTTGTTACCTGACGAGCCGGATGATGAGGACATAGTAAAGTGGACAAATCAACTTCGTCTGAAGAACGAAATGTTATATTCAGAGATTTGCTATAGAAATATTATTGGATAAAGTAATAACATACGATTGACTGACCAATAGGGAATTAGGGGATAGTTTAGGTGACTTTGATATAACGACACAACAGAGGGAAAAGATTTCAGATCTTACCCCGTTATGAGAGGCGATTAGAGAGAAGAGATTTGAGATTCTGTCATTGGGCTCATACTCACTGACTGACAGTCTGATGCTTTGCTGATCGATTGATGCCCTGAGGATGAAGACTGATTCTGCTTGCTGACCCATACCGTGGATAGGTAGATATGACAATGCGACTGAATGGCATTTTATGCCTTTCCTTTCTAGGTAGCAACTGCTCTGTTTTGATAGTTTCCATAGCTAGATGTTTTTCTAAATTTGTGTTGTAAATTGTTTTGCATGAAGCCCAACTGGCTGATGCTAATCTGGGTTAGAAGAGGGTATTCACATGAGGACTGAAGAATTACAGGGACAAATGTTTTGATGAATTATCTTGCTGAGTTCTATGTATGCCATATCCTTGTTGGATCTGACTCTGCTGTTGATTTGCACTGTTGCCTTAGAATGTATTGTGATTCAAGCCTTGATTAGATTGTGTTTCTTCCATCGCTTCGGTCAACCAGTAATGTTCTTATATGTGTTTCATTTGATATTGAGATTAATCTGAGTTTAGCATTGTTAATATAAGGGAAATAAAAGACTAAACCTTACTGAAGGTGTGGTTATTCATGGCTGAAAAGTCATGGTGCGTGATATTTTCTGACTTCATTGATTTTTGACTTAAACTAATGATTATTGATTATTGTGTACTGATTAATGATTATTGTTCATTATATCGGAGCTACGGCGAGAACATCTTAAACGAGTTAAAAGGTTCACCAACCTAGTCGCATCTCCTTGTAAGTTTACTTATTAAAGTCAGACGCGCAGACTGCACATCACAAACTCAGTGATGATTGGGAGTGAAATAAGAGCACACAGGGGATAATTGAATGCAGTTAAAAATGGAAAACGTATGGAGATAGGCAAAGCTTTCATAAGACACAATCCAGTATGTTCTCCTTATCCTGAAGTCCCAGGCCACCCCCTTACTCACCTGAGAGTCCTTGAATTCCATCACCACATTCTCACTGCTCCAGCATGCCGCCATCTTCATCCGGCAACATGGGATGTCACAGAATAACACACCCACAGTGTAGGATCAGAAGTGTAGTTCCTTTGGAATAGAAGGAGACATAAATATGAGGTGGCAGTAATTGTAATTGTAATTGTATTTATATAGCGCTTACTACCCCTGACAAGGCGTCGAAGCGCTTTTCGATGAGTAGCAGGCTACTCCAGAACCCAACAAGAATTAGTGATGGATTAGTATCGTTAAATAATGAGTACAGTTTTAGTATTATTATGAGTTAATTTGAGCCGCGGATAAGAGAGTTTGTTAGTTAGACTGGAGTAATGGAGGGGTGGAGGAGGAAATAAATCCAGAGGTGTTAATTGAGAGTATATCCTTCATTTACTCAACCCAAAGGCTTGGGATGAGTAAAGGGGGGTGGAGGAGGAAGAGTATGTGGAAGGGTTAGGGAGAGCATAGTAGCAGGGTGAGATGAATGCAGGAGAATTTAGTAGGGTTGTGTGGGAGGTCACAGAGGTAGAGTGAGGTTTGGTGAGTTAGATGTGGAGGGAAGAGCTTAGGCAGAGATATTTAGGAGATGAAAGTGGTAGAAGAGATTTGGGATGAGTCAGAGTGAGAATGGAGGATAGTTTGATACAGACATGACATAAGAGTGATGAGTAGATAAGTGTGATAAGATGAGAGCAGGAATTCAATGATCCACGAACATGCCAAGCACAGATATATATATATATATACACAGACACGCTCATATGCACATACAATACATAATTAGAAACATGGGTAAAAAATACTTAGTCAGACAGGTTTAAAGAGTGTGTGTGTACTTTATTGTTATGACATAGTAGCAATACATATTTTCCAAAGAAGCTATAAATAAATAGAAATATACATATAATCTGAAAAAAATATTTATCCACATAGACATATGCAGTTCATAGTTGTTTGAAAAAGGTGGTTATGCAGGAAAGACCCAACTCTTGAGTAGTTTTCTGAAGACAAGAAAGTGGCTCTTATAGTTGGGGGTAATGAATTCCATAGTTTGGCTGCTTGGACGGAGAAGGATGTACCACCTATAGTCTTTTTCTTGTATGGTGGTGTTCTAAGGCGGGGTGCCAGTCTTGAGCGGAGGGTTCTTTGTTGGATGTATTTGGTAATTTCCTTTCTGATAAAAAGCGGTCCTGTTCCATGTATAGCTTTGTGGGTGATACAAAGCAGCTTGAAAGTGCATCTTCTGGCAACGGGTAACCAGTGTAGTGCTCTCAAGGCAGGGGAGATGTGGGCTTGCGGCTTCATATGTAGTAGTAGCCTGGCTGCGGAATTCTGGATACGTTGTAGTTTTTTCATAACAGATAGAGATGATCCATGGTAGAGGCTATTGGCATAATCCAGTTTGGATATTACAAGCGATATAGTAGCTTGCACCTTGTGTGGAAATCCGAGGTGGGGGAAAATGCGTCGTAAAGTCTTTAAGGTGATGAAGCTTGTGCGTGCTAATTTGTCTACTTGGGCATTCATAGTTAGCTTGGAATCCATGGTGATTCCTAGGTTTTTCACTTCCTTGGATAATTGAGGAGGTGGTCCGAGATCGTCAGGCCAGACGCACAGAAGGTCATAAAGTTTCCAGTCACCACATATGAGTATTTCTGTTTTGGAGGTGTTTAGTTTGAGATGGCTCCAGGTCATCCACTGATCAACGGCTCTGAGGCAACTGGAGATTTGTGAGTTTTCAATGTTTTTGGGGTCTTCTAATTTAAGTAGTATTTGTGTGTCATCTGCATAGTTGTAGCATGTGAGATGGAAATCATTGATCAGTTCTGGTAAAGATAACATGTAGATGTTGAAAAGCAAAGGTGAGATGATTGACCCTTGGGGGACCCCTGATTTTGTGAGGTAGGGTTCGGACGAGAAGGGGGGCGAGTAGATGATATTTGCTCTTTTTTGGAGATAGGAAGTAATCCAGTCGAGAGCAATCCCTTGTATGCCGGCTTCGTGGAGTCTTTGAGTTAGGGTGTCATGGTCAACCGTATCAAAGGCAGCTGAGAGGTCCAAGAGAAGTAGTGCAGCAACTCCAGTTTGGTCGACTGTGTTTTTAAGATTGTCCCAGATGGCCATGTGTGCCGATTCAGTGCTTCTTCCTGGGCGGAAGCCAGTCTGGAAGTCAGAAAGTATAGAATTGCCTTCAATGAATTGTGACATCTGGGCGAATGCTGCTCCTTCTATCAGTTTGCCCAGGAAAGGTCCATTTGTGATTGGTCTGTAGTTGTTGGGGTCTTGCGGGTCTAGGTTTGTTTTCTTTAATAATGGTCGTATGTATGCCTTTTTCAGGTCTGCAGGAAAAGTTCCTGAAGTTAAAGAGTTGTTGATGATTCTTCTTACAGGTGTGGCAGCAGAAGTAGATAGCAGGATGTTCTTGAAGATTTGTGGTGGGCAAGGGTCAGAAGGGCAACCAGAAGGTCTGCTTGCTTTGAACAAATCCATAAATTCATCCTGGGATATTTGTTTGAAGGACTGTAGAGGTTGGGATGGTTTATTCTTAGAGGGTATTTTAGTAAAGGGGTTTGTGCTGATGGTTTTCTTCTGTTTTAAATAGGAGTCCAGTGTGTCTGCCTTGGTTGTGTAGTGAGTTGCCAATTTGTTTGTGAAATCTTGAGAGGTGGGATGACTTCTTTCCATGCATGTAGGTTTTCGAAATTCATTGAGAATTTTGTAAAGTTCCTTGGTTGTAGATTGAGCATTTTGAATTCTGTCTGAGTAGTATCTTGTTTTAGTTTTTTTGATTGATGATTTGTATATCCTGTTAAGTTTGTGTAGCTGCAGTTTGTCTTGACTGTTGTTTGTTTTGAGCCAGGTCCGCTGCAACTTTCTGATTTGTTGCTTTATCTTTTTAAGTTCTGTGTTTCTCCAAGGTGTTGGTTTTCTTTTGTCGTGTTTAGTTTTTCTGAGTGGTATTAGGACATCAAAAGCTTCCTGTAGCCACTCATAAAGTTTTGGTACAGAATTAATAGTATCTAGATCTGTGTTTGCTGTTATTTGTGTTTCTAAGTGGTCCAAATTGAGTTTGCTCCATGGTCGATAGGTGTATGTATGTAAGTAGTTGTGGGGTGCGTTGATTTGTGGAGTTGTATGTCGGAAAGTTATCATATGGTGGTCTGACCAGGTGGTTGGTGTGATGCTATGAATAGTAATGAGTTCAGGCTTAGCAAAAATGACATCTAGGATGTGACCAGCGACGTGTGTGGGATTGTGTACAATCTGATGTAGGTTTAGTGCGAGTAGGCCAGTGGTGATAGCTTTTGGATGGGGCATATTGGGTTTGTCAAACCAAATGTTTAGATCCCCAAGAATGCATAGATTGGAGTATTGTGTAATAAGGTTTGAGACTGTGTCAAGAAAAGCATCAGGGAAAGTGGAGTTGTTAGGAGGAGGTCTGTAAAGGAGGAGAAAGTTACAGGAGGAAGTTGGAGTAGGGTGGCATCTGGTAAGGAGGGCTTCACAACCTTGTATGGAGATGTTGTCTGTTTTACTGAGGTTTATTGCTTGTTTGAATATAATAGCTAGTCCACCTCCTCTCTTGCCTATATGGTTTTGTGTGATGGTTTGATAGCCCGGAGGAAGGGCTTCGTGCAACACTGGTGCCATGTCATCTCCCAACCAGGATTCTGTAATGAATAGTAAGTCAGGTTGTGTGTCTGTGAGCAGGTCGTAGATGTGGTGCTTGTTTTTTGAGAGTGATCGAGCATTTATGAGCTGGCAGTTTAGATAAGGTGTGTTAGTGGTAGTGTTGTTTTGTTTAGTAGAAGTGTAAGTAGTGTAAGGTGAGCTTGAAGCAGGAGTGTTGCTAGTTGTGATATCTGTTTGAGGCTCACAATAGTTTTGCTTTTCAATGTAGTGTTCCTCTTCCAGCAGGTTAAGGAGGCCTTTTGTTGGGTCTGTGTGTGTGGGTGGTGGACTTGGTGGCTGAGAGAGCCATGAGGAGTGTAGCGTTTTTTGTAGGGTAGTGTTATTATGTAACAGACAAGGGGATGCGGGGTTGCTATGAGTGGCATGTTTTTTATTTTGTTTGCGTTTGTTTAGTGTGGATGGAGTATGGGTTAGGGGTGGTGGAGGAGCATGTGGATCATGATGTAAGGCTCTAAATTGTGCAATGGAGGAGAGGCGAGTGAATGAAAGTTGCTGGGATGGGGTGCTTGAGGTAGGTGTTTGTGAAGGTTGGGGGGGTAGGGCTGGAGATAGGATGGAAATTGTATCCTTTGTGTAGTCCTGGGGGTGGGAGTGGATATGACGATGAGTGTAATGTAAGTTTGTGTTGTTTTGATGTGCTGATGTTTGTGGTCGGTATTGTTTTTGTGGAATAATGAGAGGGGCTATTGGTGTAGTTGTTTTTGGTGAGGGATTTGTATGTGAGTTAGTGTTGCTAAGTGGAATTTGAGTGTTAGATGGGGTGTTGATGTGTTTTGGAGGTGAAAGTATGAAGTGTGTAAGATGTGATGGGTGTGTGTCAGGGAAGTAAGTATTAGTTGAGATGACCGGAAGGGGTAATATATGTGGTGGAGTGAAATGTAGGGATTGTATGGTTGTGTGTAATTGGTGAGGAGAGGGGAAGAGTGTTTGTAGATGATGTGTTTGAATGCAGGGTTTGGGCATTGTTATGATGACAGGTGGTCTGTGTGGAGTGAACAGTGGATAGTGTTGTTGGTTAATATCAGCAGAGAGTGTGTATCTGGGAAACTGAAGCTGAGAGAAATGTATGTTGTAGTTTTGTATTGTGTGGGTGGTGGCAGGTAGTGTTAGTGGGAGGGGAGAGAGTAGTGTTTGCTGTGAGAATGAAGGTGTTTGACTGTAGTAGTTGTGGGGGGTATGTGTATATGTGTTGTATGTAGGGTATTGTGTTGGGTGGTGGGGCAATGCAATCTGTCTGTGGTCAGTTTGTGATGCATGGTTTGGATGCCCTTGTAGAATATGTGCTTGCATGTGGAGGGATATGTAGGGGTTGACACCATTCATGGTCATATGTGAATTGGGCAGCATTTCTGGCCCTAGTCCCTAGTCCCTACCTGTCCCGAACAGGCCCAAACAGACAACTGCCCTTATCCTCTCCGCCCAAACAGACAACTGCCCTTATCCTCTCCGCCCAAACAGACAACTGCCCTTATCCTCACCGCCCAAACAGACAACTGCCCTTATCCTCGACGCCCGTCTGAGACGCCCTGAATCCTGGCCTTTTATAGCCCTAACGGCCAATAAGAAGCTGGTCCTAACCCTAGCCAATCCGATTTTAAACCCTGATTTAGCCAACTAATGGGAGACCCAGCCCTAATTACCAGTCATAGCCCTATTTCTGACCACGAATCACAGCCCCCAGCCCTAAAAACCAGCAGCCAATCAGAATCTCAGCCCTATCCACCAATCACAGCCCTAGATCCAACAGCCAATCAGAAACTCAGCCCTATCCACCAATCATAACTGCAAATCTGGAGCTAGCAACCAATAAAACACTGTCTCCCAACAACCTATCACAACAGCATACGCAATAACCACAAGGAACTTATATAAGGAGCAAGTTAACTAAAGTCCAGTCCCTGGGGGCAGGGGAAAGGCTACTGCTGCTCTATTCAGTATCTCCTTGGATACAGACAGGCTGAATCCACACTTCCAAGCTAGCAGAGTCTACTTTCCAGGTAAGGGGGGGATTGTTTAAGAGACAAACACTGCAATAGTGCTGGGCGCACACTCTAAAATCTGTCTTCTTTTTTTCTTTTTTTTTTAAGGTGAAAATACAGGGGGGGGGCAGACAGTTTTTGAGCACAACTTTAATCACACAAGCTGATTAAAACAGTCTCCTAAAACCACACTCTGAGAGATGTAGGTAGCCTTTTTACCAAGAATAGGGGGGGGGGAAGGTGGGAAGAGGGGGGGGAGGCACAAACTAGCAAGGGAAATTCACACAGTCACAGCAAAAATGTTTTTTTTTTTTAAAACAGAACTTTAAAAAGAGGCCAGGCTGCCTGAAAACACAGAGAGTCCACAGTAAAACAAATACTTTTTGAAACAAATAATACTATTTACCCAGAAAATATCTTTGGGCTCCTTACCTAGGTCTTTTTGCAATCCTTGAAACACTGGGCTGTATCAGGGCACAGGGGAGATGCACAGAGGAACACAAAATGGAGGTGCCTGTCTTTGGCCTTCCCTCCACAAACTTAAGGAGCCAAAGCAGGTGGGGGGGGGGCGGGTCTCAGGTGCAGCAGAGACTCAGGGAGCCAATCAGCTAAGTCCAGTCCCTGGGGGCAGGGGAAAGGCTACTGCTGCTCTATTCAGTATCTCCTTGGATACAGACAGGCTGAATCCACACTTCCAAGCTAGCAGAGTCTACTTTCCAGGTAAGGGGGGGATTGTTTAAGAGACAAACACTGCAATAGTGCTGGGCGTACACTCTAAAATCGGTCTTCTTTTTTTTTTTAAGGTGAAAATACAGGGGGGGGGCAGACAGTTTTTGAGCACAACTTTAATCACACAAACTGATTAAAACAGTCTCCTAAAACCACACTCTGAGAGATGTAGGTAGCCTTTTTACCAAGAATAGGGGGGGGGGAAACGGGGAAGAGGGGGGGGAGGCACAAACTAGCAAGGGAAATTCACACAGTCACAGCAAAAACGATTTTTTTTTTTTTAAAACACCACTTTAAAAAGAGGCCAGGCTGCCTGAAAACACAGAGAGTCCACAGTAAAACAAATACTTTTTGAAACAAATAATACTATTTACCCAGAAAATATCTTTGGGCTCCTTACCTAGGTCTTTTTGCAATCCTTGAAACACTGGGCTGTATCAGGGCACAGGGGAGATGCACAGAGGAACACAAAATGGAGGTGCCTGTCTTTGGCCTTCCCTCCACAAACTTAAGGAGCCAGAGCAGGTGGGGGGGGCGGGTCTCAGGTGCAGCAGAGACTCAGGGAGCCAATCAGCTAAGTCCAGTCCCTGGGGGCAGGGGAAAGGCTACTGCTGCTCTATTCAGTATCTCCTTGGATACAGACAGGCTGAATCCACACTTCCAAGCTAGCAGAGTCTACTTTCCAGGTAAGGGGGGGATTGTTTAAGAGACAAACACTGCAATAGTGCTGGGCGCACACTCTAAAATCTGTCTTCTTTTTTTTTTTTTTTTTTTTTTAAGGTGAAAATACGGGGGGGGCAGACAGTTTTTGAGCACAACTTTAATCACACAAACTGATTAAAACAGTCTCCTAAAACCACACTCTGAGAGATGTAGGTAGCCTTTTTACCAAGAATAGGGGGGAAAAAAGGGGGGAAGGCACAAACTAGCAAGGGAAATTCACACAGTCACAGCAAAAATGTTTTTTTTTTTTTTTAAAACACCACTTTAAAAAGAGGCCAGGCTGCCTGAAAACACAGAGTCCACAGTAAAACAAATACTTTTTGAAACAAATAATACTATTTACCCAGAAAATATCTTTGGGCTCCTTACCTAGGTCTTTTTGCAATCCTTGAAACACTGGGCTGTATCAGGGCACAGGGGAGATGCACAGAGGAACACAAAATGGAGGTGCTGTCTTTGGCCTTCCCTCCACAAACTTAAGGAGCCAGAGCAGGTGGGGGGGGGGGCGGGTCTCAGGTGCAGCAGAGACTCAGGGAGCCAATCAGCTAAGTCCAGTCCCTGGGGGCAGGGGAAAGGCTACTGCTGCTCTATTCAGTATCTCCTTGGATACAGACAGGCTGAATCCACACTTTCAAGCTAGCAGAGTCTACTTTCCAGGTAAGGGGGGGATTGTTTAAGAGACAAACACTGCAATAGTACTGGGCGCACACTCTAAAATCTGTCTTCTTTTTTTTTTTTTTTTAAGGTGAAAATACAGGGGGGGGGGGCAGACAGTTTTTGAGCACAACTTTAATCACACAAACTGATTAAAACAGTCTCCTAAAACCACACTCTGAGAGATGTAGGTAGCCTTTTTACCAAGAATAGGGGGGGAAAAAGGGGAGAAGAGGCACCTTCTAGCAAGGGAAATTCACACAGTCACAGCAAAAACGATTTTTTTTTAAAAAACACCACTTTAAAAAGAGGCCAGGCTGCCTGAAAACACATAGAGTCCACAGTAAAACAAATACTTTTAAAAACAAATAATACTATTTACCCAGAAAATATCTTTGGGCTCCTTACCTAGGTCTTTTTGCAATCCTTGAAACACTGGGCTGTATCAGGGCACAGGGGAGATGCACAGAGGAACACAAAATGGAGGTGCCTGTCTTTGGCCTTCCCTCCACAAACTTATGGAGCCAGAGCAGGTGGGGGGGGGGGGGGTTCAGGTGCAGCAGAGACTCAGGGAGCCAATCAGCTAAGTCCAGTCCCTGGGGGCAGGGGAAAGGCTACTGCTGCTCCATTCAGTATCTCCTTGGATACAGACAGGCTGAATCCACACTTCCAAGCTAGCAGAGTCTACTTTCCAGGTAAGGGGGGGATTGTTTAAGAGACAAACACTGCAATAGTGCTGG
The DNA here is from genome assembly GCF_031143425.1 of Pleurodeles waltl. NCBI lineage: Eukaryota > Metazoa > Chordata > Amphibia > Caudata > Salamandridae > Pleurodeles > Pleurodeles waltl. The sequence goes on from NC_090440.1 coordinate 1,285,980,108, forward strand.
GCGCACACTCTAAAATCTGTCTTCTTTTTCTTTTTTCTTTTTTTTTAAGGTGAAAATACAGCGGGGGCAGACAGTTTTTGAGCACAATTTTATTCACACAAACTGATTAAAACAGTCTCCTAAAACCACACTCTGAGAGATGTAGGTAGCCTTTTTACCAAGAATAGGGGGGAAAAAAGTGGGGAAGAGGGGGGGAGGCACAAACTAGCAAGTGAAATTCTCACAGTCACAGCAAAAACGATCTTTTTTAAAAAAAAACACCACTTTAATAAGAGGCCAGGCTGCCTGAAAACACAGAGAGTCCACAGTAAAACAAATACTTTTTGAAACAAATAATACTATTTACCCAGAAAATATCTTTGGGCTCCTTACCTAGGTCTTTTTGCAATCCTTGAAACACTGGGCTGTATCAGGGCACAGGGGAGATGCACAGAGGAACAAAAAATGGAGGTGCCTGTCTTTGGCCTTCCCTCCACAAACTTAAGGAGCCAGAGCAGGTGGGGGGGGCAGGTCTCAGGTGCAGCAGAGACTCAGGGAGCCAATCAGCTAAGTCCAGTCCCTGGGGGCAGGGGAAAGGCTACTGCTGCTCTATTCAGTATCTCCATGGATACAGACAGGCTGAATCCACACTTCCAAGCTAGCAGAGTCTACTTTCCAGGTAAGGGGGGGATTGTTTAAGAGACAAACACTGCAATAGTGCTGGGCGCACACTCTAAAATCTGTCTTTTTTTTTTCTTTTTTTTTTAAGGTGAAAATACAGGGGGGGGCAGACAGTTTTTGAGCACAACTTTAATCACACAAACTGATTAAAACAGTCTCCTAAAACCACACTCTGAGAGATGTAGGTAGCCTTTTTACCAAGAATAGGGGGGAAAAAAGGTGGGAAGAGGGGGGGGGAGGCACAAACTAGCAAGGGAAATTCACACAGTCACAGCAAAAACTATTTTTTTTTTTAAAAACAGAACTTTAAAAAGAGGCCAGGCTGCCTGAAAACACAGAGAGTCCACAGTAAAACAAATACTTTTTGAAACAAATAATACTATTTACCCAGAAAATATCTTTGGGCTCCTTACCTAGGTCTTTTTGCAATCCTTGAAACACTGGGCTGTATCAGGGCACAGGGGAGATGCACAAAGGAACACAAAATGGAGGTGCCTGTCTTTGGCCTTCCCTCCACAAACTTAAGGAGCCAGAGCAGGTGGAGGGGGGGGGTCTCTGGTGCAGCAGAGACTCAGGGAGCCAATCAGCTAAGTCCAGTCCCTGGGGGCAGGGGAAAGGCTACTGCTGCTCTATTCAGTATCTCCTTTGATACAGACAGGCTGAATCCACACTTCCAAGCTAGCAGAGTCTACTTTCCAGGTAAGGGGGGGATTGTTTAAGAGACAAACACTGCAATAGTGCTGGGCGCACACTCTAAAATCTGTCTTCTTTTTTTTTTTTTAAGGTGAAAATACAGGGGGGGGGGCAGACAGTTTTTGAGCACAACTTTAATCACACAAACTGATTAAAACAGTCTCCTAAAACCACACTCTGAGAGATGTAGGTAGCCTTTTTACCAAGAATAGGGGGGGGAAAGGGGGGAAGAGGGGGGGAGGCACAAACTAGCAAGGGAAATTCACACAGTCACAGCAAAAACGATTTTTTTTTAAAACACCACTTTAAAAAGAGGCCAGGCTGCCTGAAAACACAGAGAGTCCACAGTAAAACAAATACTTTTTGAAACAAATAATACTATTTACCCAGAAAATATCTTTGGGCTCCTTACCTAGGTCTTTTTGCAATCCTAGAAACACTGGGCTGTATCAGGGCACAGGGGAGATGAACAGAGGAACACAAAATGGAGGTGCCTGTCTTTGCCCTTCCCTCCACAAACTTAAGGAGACAGAGCAGGTGGGGGGGGGCGGGTCTCAGGTGCAGCAGAGACTCAGGGAGCCAATCAGCTAAGTCCAGTCCCTGGGGGCAGGGGAAAGGCTACTGCTGCTCTATTCAGTATCTTCTTGGATACAGACAGGCTGAATCCACACTTCCAAGCTAGCAGAGTCTACTTTCCAGGTAAGGGGGGGATTGTTTAAGAGACAAACACTGCAATAGTGCTGGGCGCACACTCTAAAATCTCTCTTCTTTTTTTTTTTTTTTTTTTTTTTTTTAAGGTGAAAATACAGGGGGGGGGGCGGACAGTTTTTGAGCACAACTTTAATCACACAAACTGATTAAAACAGTCTCCTAAAACCACACTCTGAGAGATGTAGGTAGCCTTTTTACCAAGAATAGGGGTGGGAAAGGGGGGGAAGGGGGGGGGGGAGGCACAAACTAGCAAGGGAAATTCACACAGTCACAGCAAAAACGATTTTTTTTAAAAAAACACCACTTTAAAAAGAGGCCAGGCTGCCTGAAAACACAGAGTCCACAGTAAAACAAATACTTTTTGAAACAAATAATACTATTTACCCAGAAAATATATTTGGGCTCCTTACCTAGGTCTTTTTGCAATCCTTGAAACACTGGGCTGTATCAGGGCACAGGGGAGATGCACAGAGGAACACAAAATGGAGGTGCCTGTCTTTGGCCTTCCCTCCACAAACTTAAGGAGCCAGAGCAGGTGGGGGGGAGGGGGGGGTCGGTCTCAGGTGCAGCAGAGACTCAGGGAGCCAATCAGCTAAGTCCAGTCCCTGGGGGCAGGGGAAAGGCTACTGCTGCTCTATTCAGTATCTCCTTGGATACAGACAGGCTGAATCCACACTTCCAAGCTAGCAGAGTCTACTTTCCAGGTAAGGGGGGGATTGTTTAAGAGACAAACACTGCAATAGTGCTGGGCGCACACTCTAAAATCTGTCTTCTTTTTTTTTTTAAGGGTAAAAAACAGGTGGGGGGGCAGACAGTTTTTGAGCACAACTTTAATCACACAAACTGATTAAAACAGTCTCCTAAAAACACACTCTGAGAGATGTAGGTAGCCTTTTTACCAAGAATAGGGGGGAAAAAAGGGGGGAAGAGGGGGGGGGGGCACAAACTAGCAAGGGAAATTCACACAGTCACAGCAAAAACGATTTGTTTTTAAAAAAACACCACTTTAAAAAGAGGCCAGGCTGCCTGAAAACACAGAGAGTCCACAGTAAAACAAATACTTTTGGAAACAAATAATACTATTTACCCAGAAAATATCTTTGGGCTCCTTACCTAGGTCTTTTTGCAATCCTTGAAACACTGGGCTGTATCAGGGCACAGGGGAGATGCACAGAGGAACACAAAATGGAGGTGCCTCATGAATGAATGAGTGGGCAAAGTTGCTGAGATAACAGGATGGAGGGAGGAATTGAGGGAGTGGTTTGAGAGACAACTGGTAGATCCATGCTCAGTTTTGGAAGGATGTAGCTGGCAAGCTTCATATGGCTGTATGTTACATGGTGAACATGGGGCCAGCAGATCCATCCACATCAAAGGCGGTGAGTGAAAAATGGAAATACATACCAGACCCAGTCTGAGAACTATATGCGTCCCATTAGCCAAATATAAGAGACATGCAATCAGACACACAGAAGCAGTGAACATCCTTTATTCGTACTTCCGGCCTCTGATAGACTTCGGTTTGAACTGTGTGTGCAGCGACTATTGATTTATCTGACACAACCAAGATGGGGCTCAGGGGAAAGTGTCAGCTCAGTGCCTTGTACACAAACACTGTGTGTGGATTGCACAGGACTCACAAATATCTTGTCAGGGAAAAAACAATAGCAGTAGAATTGGGGAACTGGAGGGTACCTCGTCTCTTAAGGGTGCTCCAGGCACACCAAGGCCCCCTCACACTGTACACAAACACTGCATGTGACAGACACAGTGCACACAAACAGCGTGGCATCAGGGTGACTTGTAGGGAAAGAGTTATAGCAGGTAATTGGGGAACTGAAGAGGCGCCCTCATTTTTTAAGGGTGCCCCAGACAAATCGAGGGTCCTGCACATGGAACCGTGTGAAGATGACTCCAGTTTAGAGCTTTGAATTGTAAAGCCTTCTAGTGTCCATGAGCACATCGACCCCATGTGTCTGTTGCTGGGAAACATGAGGGGACACCCCGAGCAAGCAGATGCCATCCTGAACAGAGAAAGGACACTGAAGAGACACGGAAGGGCCTAACACCCTCGATCATACCGTTTTATATAATCCACCCACAAAAGAAAACCATCAGACAAAAATACATTTCAGTTTCCTATTCATCAGTTTCCTTGCTCCAAGAAAAAGTGGAGTCAGCCTAAACTGCTTTACATCTAGGGCTGAGCGGCATTCTGCCAAACATGGAACTCTACTGAATTTCACAGAGTTTTCAGATATCCCAGTGGAATTCTGCAAAGCAGACCATCGGGAGCTCCTCCACTCCTCTTATGTACTGAGCCCAAGGGAACATAGGTTTTGTGTGCTGCTGAGAAGTGTGTATAGCTTTTGGTGTGTGGGTTATAGTGTTGCTAATTGTCTGTTAGGCCTAATCTCTTCAGCCGCTCTCTGCCTTCAAAGGATAGCTTTTGGTGTGTGGGTTATAGTGTTGCTAATTGTCTGTTAGGCCTAATCTCTTCAGCCATTCTCTGCCTTCAAGGGATAGACCCCCTCCCACTCTTTGCACTGATCTATCTTTTTCATCACATATCATTCATATACCTTCCATTGAGAACATCTCTTTCCCAAGTTTGTAGGATAAGAAGAATATTAGTTTCTAGAAGCTTCTCCAGACATGTTAGGTGCATAAATTAATGCAACCTGTGAAGGTATATTCCCACTGGAAGGTTCTGTTGACAAACATCCTGCCCGTGGAATCGGCCATTGTTTCCTTTACTACCTTGGTAAAGGAGTTTGCTACTTGGATTGATACCCCTGTTTTTAACTCTCATCAGAGGCTAGAACTTGACGGTGGAACCATCTTGAGTGTGCTCTATGCCAATCTAATTTAATTAGGTGGATTTCCTGGTGAAGACCGAGTCTTTTAGCATAGCCAAGATAGCCTCTGTCTTAACTTGGGCACTGGGGCCTCTAACATTGAGGCTCAGAATTGTAATCTTATCCTTTTTAGCTCTGCAATGATCTACAGAGCTTTCAACCTGGTGTCCCTTGACTATTGTTCCTCTTGCATGAGGTGCTTACTGTCTTGGATATGTATGGCTGACCATCTCTAATTATGCTGCTGTGGTGTATTTGCCTCCTGTTAGCCCCCACAAACCCATTAACCCCTTCGCTGCCAGGCCTTTTCCCCCTCCTGTGCCGAGCCTTTTTTTGGCTATTTGGAGCAGTTCGCGCTTAGGCCCTCATAACTTTTTGTTCACGTAAGCTACCCACGCCAAATTTGCATCCTTTTTTTTCAACATCCTAGGGATTCTAGAGGTACCCAGACTTTGTGGGTTCCCCAGAAGGAGGCCAAGAAATTAGCCAAAAAACAGTGAAAATTTCGTTTTTTTTAAAAAAAAAATGGAAAAATGGGCTGCAGAAGAAGGCTTGTGGTTTTTTCCCTGAAAAGGGCATCAACAAAGGGTTTGCGGTGATAAAATCACCAGCTTCCCAGCTTTCAGGAACAGGCAGACTTGAATCAGAAAACCCAATTTTTCAACACAATTTTGGCATTTTACTTGGACATACCCCATTTTTATGATTTTTTGTGCTTTCAGCCACTTTCCAGTCAGTGACAGAAATGGGCATGAAACCAACACTGGATCCCAGGAACCGCAACATTTCAGAAAAGTAGACAAAATTCTGAATTCAGCAAGGGGTAATTTGTGTAGATCCTACAAGGGTTTCCTACAGAAAATAACAACTGAAAAAGAAAAATATTGAAATTGAGGTAAAAAAAACATCAATTTTTCTCTAAGTTTTACTCTGTAACTTTTTCCTGCAATGTCAGATTTTCGAAAGCAATATACCGTTACGTCTGCTGGACTCTTCTGGTTGCGGGATATATAGGGCTTGTAGGTTCATCAAGACCTCTAGGTACCCAGAGCCAATAAATGACCTGCACCCTGCAGTGGGTTTTCATTCTATGCCGGGTATACAGCAATTCATTTGCTGAAATATAAAGAGTAAAAAATAGCTATCAAGAAAACCTTTGTATTTCCAAAATGGGCACAAGATAAGATGTTGAGAAGCAGTGGTTATTTGCACATCTCTGAATTCCGGGGTGCCCATACTAGCATGTGAATTAGAGGGCATTTCTCAAATAGACGTCTTTTTTACACACTGTCTTACATTTGGAAGGGAAAAATGTAGAGAAAGACAAGGGGCAATAACACTTGTTTTGCTATTCTATGTTCCCCCAAGTCTCCCGATAAAAATTATACCTCACTTTTGTGGGTAGGCCTAGCGCCCGCGACAGGATATGCCCCAAAACACAACGTGGACACATCACAGAAAACAGACCTGTTTTTAGCAAAGTGACTACCTGTAGATTTTGGCCTCTAGCTCAGCCGCCACCTAGGGAAACCTACCAAACCTGTGCATTTCTGAAAACTAGAGACCTAGGGGAATCCAAGATGGGGTGACTTGTGTGGCTCGGACCAGGTTCTGTTACCCAGAATCCTTTGCAAACCTCAAAATGTGGCTAAAAAAACACATGTTCCTCACATTTCTGTGGCAGAAAGTTCTGGAATCTGAGAGGAGCCACAAATTTCCTTCCACCCAGCGTTCCCCCACGTCTCCCGATAAAAATTATACCTCACTTGTGTGGGTAGGCCTAGCGCCCGCAACAGGAAACGCCCCAAAACGCAACGTGGACACAGCCAAATTTTTGAAGGAAAACAGAGGTGTTTTTTGCAAAGTGCCTACCTGTAGATTTTGGCCTGTAGCTCAGCCGCCACCTAGGGAAACCTACCAAACCTGTGCATTTCTGAAAACTAGAGACCTAGGGGAATCCAAGATGGGGTGACTTGTGTGGCTCGGACCAGGTTCTGTTACCCAGAATCCTTTGCAAACCTCAAGATTTGGCTAAAAAAACACATGTTCCTCACATTTCTGTGGCAGAAAGTTCTGGAATCTGAGAGGAGCCACAAATTTCCTTCCACCCAGCATTCCCCCACGTCTCCCGATAAAAATGATACCTCACTTGTGTGGGTAGGCCTAGCGCCCGCGACAGGAAACGCCCCAAAGCGCAACGTGGACACAGCCAAATTTTTGAAGGAAAACAGAGGTGTTTTTTGCAAAGTGCCTACCTGTAGATTTTGGCCTGTGCTCAGCCGCCACCTAGGGAAACCTACCAAACCTGTGCATTTCTGAAAACTAGAGACCTAGGGGAATCCAAGATAGGGTGACTTGTGTGGCTCGGACCAGGTTCTGTTACCCAGAATCCTTTGCAAACCTCAAAATGTGGCTAAAAAAACACATGTTCCTCACATTTCTGTGGCAGAAAGTTCTGGAATCTGAGAGGAGCCACAAATTTCCTTCCACCCAGCGTTCCCCCACGTCTCCCGATAAAAATGATACCTCACTTGTGTGGGTAGGCCTAGCGCCCGCGACAGGAAAAGCCCCAAAGCGCAACGTGGACACAGCCAAATTTTTGAAGGAAAACAGAGGTGTTTCTTGCAAAGTGCCTACCTGTAGATTTTGGCCTGTAGCTCAGCCGCCACCTAGGGAAACCTACCAAACCTGTGCATTTCTGAAAACTAGAGACCTAGGGGAATCCAAGATGGGGTGACTTGTGTGGCTCGGACCAGGTTCTGTTACCCAGAATTCTTTGCAAACCTCAAAATGTGGCTAAAAAAACACATGTTCCTCACATTTCTGTGGCAGAAAGTTCTGGAATCTGAGAGGAGCCACAAATTTCCTTCCACCCAGCGTTCCCCCACGTCTCCCGATAAAAATGATACCTCACTTGTGTGGGTAGGCCTAGCGCCCGCGACAGGAAACGCCCCAAAGGGCAACGTGGACACAGCCAAATTTTTGAAGGAAAACAGAGGTGTTTTTTGCAAAGTGCCTACCTGTAGATTTTGGCCTGTAGCTCAGCCGCCACCTAGGGAAACCTACCAAACCTGTGCATTTCTGAAAACTAGAGACCTAGGGGAATCCAAGATGGGGTGACTTGTGTGGCTCGGACCAGGTTCTGTTACCCAGAATCCTTTGCAAACCTCAAGATTTGGCTAAAAAAACACATGTTCCTCACATTTCTGTGGCAGAAAGTTCTGGAATCTGAGAGGAGCCACAAATTTCCTTCCACCCAGCGTTCCCCCACGTCTCCTGATAAAAATGATACCTCACTTGTGTGGGTAGGCCTAGCGCCCGCGACAGGAAACGCCCCAAAGCGCAACGTGGACACAGCCAAATTTTTTAAGGAAAACAGAGGTGTCTTTTGCAAAGTGCCTACCTGTAGATTTTGGCCTGTAGCTCAGCCGCCACCTAGGGAAACCTACCAAACCTGTGCATTTCTGAAAACTAGAGACCTAGGGGAATCCAAGATGGGGTGACTTGTGTGGCTCGGACCAGGTTCTGTTACCCAGAATCCTTTGCAAACCTCAAAATTTGGCAAAAAAAACACATGTTCCTCACATTTCTGTGGCAGAAAGTTCTGGAATCTGAGAGGAGCCACAAATTTCCTTCCACCCAGCGTTCCCCCACGTCTCCCTATAAAAATTATACCTCACTTGTGTGGGTAGGCCTAGCGCCCGCGACAGGAAACGCCCCAAAGCGCAACGTGGACACAGCCACATTTTTGAAGGAAAACAGAGGTGTTTTTTGCAAAGTGCCTACCTGTAGATTTTGGCCTGTAGCTCAGCCGCCACCTAGGGAAACCTACCAAACCTGTGCATTTCTGAAAACTAGAGACCTAGGGGAATCCAAGATGGGGTGACTTGTGTGGCTCGGACCAGGTTCTGTTACCCAGAATCCTTTGCAAACCTCAAAATTTGACTAAAAAAACACATGTTCCTCACATTTCTGTGGCAGAAAGTTCTGGAATCTGAGAGGAGCCACAAATTTCCTTCCACCCAGCGTTCCCCCACGTCTCCCGATAAAAATGATACCTCACTTGTGTGGGTAGGCCTAGCGCCCGCGACAGGAAACGCCGCAAAGCGCAACGTGGACACAGCCAAATTTTTGAAGGAAAACAGAGGTGTTTTTTGCAAAGTGCCTACCTGTAGATTTCGGCCTGTAGCTCAGCCGCCACCTAGGGAAACCTACCAAACCTGTGCATTTCTGAAAACTAGAGACCTAGGGGAATCCAAGATGGGGTGACTTGTGTGGCTCGGACCAGGTTCTGTTACCCAGAATCCTTTGCAAACCTCAAAATGTGGCTAAAAAAATACATGTTCCTCACATTTCTGTGGCAGAAAGTTCTGGAATCTGAGAGGAGCCACAAATTTCCTTCCACCCAGCGTTCCCCCACGTCTCCCGATAAAAATGATACCTCACTTGTGTGGGTAGGCCTAGCGCCCGCAACAGGAAACGCCCCAAAACGCAACGTGGACACAGCCAAATTTTTGAAGGAAAACAGAGGTGTTTTTTGCAAAGTGCCTACCTGTAGATTTTGGCCTGTAGCTCAGCCGCCACCTAGGGAAACCTACCAAACCTGTGCATTTCTGAAAACTAGAGACCTAGGGGAATCCAAGATGGGGTGACTTGTGTGGCTCGGACAAGGTTCTGTTACCCAGAATCCTTTGCAAACCTCAAGATTTGGCTAAAAAAACACATGTTCCTCACATTTCTGTGGCAGAAAGTTCTGGAATCTGAGAGGAGCCACAAATTTCCTTCCACCCAGCGTTCCCCCACGTCTCCCGATAAAAATGATACCTCACTTGTGTGGGTAGGCCTAGCGCCCGCGATAGGAAAAGCCCCAAAGCGCAACGTGGACACAGCCAAATTTTTTAAGGAAAACAGAGGTGTTTTTTGCAAAGTGCCTACCTGTAGATTTTGGCCTGTAGCTCAGCTGCCACCTAGGGAAACCTACCAAACCTGTGCATTTCTGAAAACTAGAGACCTAGGGGAATCCAAGATGGGGTGACTTGTGTGGCTCGGACCAGGTTCTGTTACCCAGAATCCTTTGCAAACCTCAAAATTTGACTAAGAAAACACATGTTCCTCACATTTCTGTGGCAGAAAGTTCTGGAATCTGAGAGGAGCCACAAATTTCCTTCCACCCAGCGTTCCCCCACGTCTCCCGATAAAAATGATACCTCACTTGTGTGGGTAGGCCTAGCGCCCGCGACAGGAAACGCCGCAAAGCGCAACGTGGACACAGCCAAATTTTTGAAGGAAAACAGAGGTGTTTTTTGCAAAGTGCCTACCTGTAGATTTTGGCCTGTAGCTCAGCCGCCACCTAGGGAAACCTACCAAACCTGTGCATTTCTGAAAACTAGAGACCTAGGGGAATCCAAGATGGGGTGACTTGTGTGGCTCGGACCAGGTTCTGTTACCCAGAACCCTTTGCAAACTTCAAAATGTGGCTAAAAAAACACATGTTCCTCACATTTCTGTGGCAGAAAGTTCTGGAATCTGAGAGGAGCCACAAATTTACTTCCACCCAGCGTTCCCCCACGTCTCCCGATAAAAATGATACCTCACTTGTGTGGGTAGGCCTAGCGCCCGCGACAGGAAACGCCCCAAAGCGCAACGTGGACACAGCCAAATTTTTGAAGGAAAACAGAGGTGTTTTTTGCAAAGTGCCTACCTGTAGATTTTGGCCTGTAGCTCAGCCGCCACCTAGGGAAACCTACCAAACCTGTGCATTTCTGAAAACTAGAGACCTAGGGGAATCCAAGATGGGGTGACTTGTGTGGCTCGGACCAGGTTCTGTTACCCAGAATCCTTTGCAAACCTCAAGATTTGGCTAAAAAAACACATGTTCCTCACATTTCTGTGGCAGAAAGTTCTGGAATCTGAGAGGAGCCACAAATTTCCTTCCACCCAGCGTTCCCCCACGTCTCCCGATAAAAATGATACCTCACTTGTGTGGGTAGGCCTAGCGCCCGCGACAGGAAACGCCGCAAAGCGCAACGTGGACACAGCCAAATTTTTGAAGGAAAACAGAGGTGTTTTTTGCAAAGTGCCTACCTGTAGATTTTGGCCTGTAGCTCAGCCGCCACCTAGGGAAACCTACCAAACCTGTGCATTTCTGAAAACTAGAGACCTAGGGGAATCCAAGATGGGGTGACTTGTGTGGCTCGGACCAGGTTCTGTTACCCAGAATCCTTTGCAAACCTCAAAATTTGGCAAAAAAAACACATGTTCCTCACATTTCTGTGGCAGAAAGTTCTGGAATCTGAGAGGAGCCACAAATTTCCTTCCACCCAGCGTTCCCCCACGTCTCCCTATAAAAATTATACCTCACTTGTGTGGGTAGGCCTAGCGCCCGCGACAGGAAACGCCCCAAAGCGCAACGTGGACACAGCCAAATTTTTGAAGGAAAACAGAGGTGTCTTTTGCAAAGTGCCTACCTGTAGATTTTGGCCTGTAGCTCAGCCGCCACCTAGGGAAACCTACCAAACCTGTGCATTTCTGAAAACTAGAGACCTAGGGGAATCCAAGATGGGGTGACTTGTGTGGCTCGGACCAGGTTCTGTTACCCAGAATCCTTTGCAAACCTCAAAATTTGACTAAGAAAACACATGTTCCTCACATTTCTGTGGCAGAAAGTTCTGGAATCTGAGAGGAGCCACAAATTTCCTTCCACCCAGCGTTCCCCCACGTCTCCCGATAAAAATGATACCTCACTTGTGTGGGTAGGCCTAGCGCCCGCGACAGGAAACGCCGCAAAGCGCAACGTGGACACAGCCAAATTTTTGAAGGAAAACAGAGGTGTTTTTTGCAAAGTGCCTACCTGTAGATTTTGGCCTGTAGCTCAGCCGCCACCTAGGGAAACCTACCAAACCTGTGCATTTCTGAAAACTAGAGACCTAGGGGAATCCAAGATGGGGTGACTTGTGTGGCTCGGACCAGGTTCTGTTACCCAGAACCCTTTGCAAACTTCAAAATGTGGCTAAAAAAACACATGTTCCTCACATTTCTGTGGCAGAAAGTTCTGGAATCTGAGAGGAGCCACAAATTTACTTCCACCCAGCGTTCCCCCACGTCTCCCGATAAAAATGATACCTCACTTGTGTGGGTAGGCCTAGCGCCCGCGACAGGAAACGCCCCAAAGCGCAACGTGGACACAGCCAAATTTTTGAAGGAAAACAGAGGTGTTTTTTGCAAAGTGCCTACCTGTAGATTTTGGCCTGTAGCTCAGCCGCCACCTAGGGAAACCTACCAAACCTGTGCATTTCTGAAAACTAGAGACCTAGGGGAATCCAAGATGGGGTGACTTGTGTGGCTCGGACCAGGTTCTGTTACCCAGAATCCTTTGCAAACCTCAAGATTTGGCTAAAAAAACACATGTTCCTCACATTTCTGTGGCAGAAAGTTCTGGAATCTGAGAGGAGCCACAAATTTCCTTCCACCCAGCGTTCCCCCACGTCTCCCGATAAAAATGATACCTCACTTGTGTGGGTAGGCCTAGCGCCCGCGACAGGAAACGCCGCAAAGCGCAACGTGGACACAGCCAAATTTTTGAAGGAAAACAGAGGTGTTTTTTGCAAAGTGCCTACCTGTAGATTTTGGCCTGTAGCTCAGCCGCCACCTAGGGAAACCTACCAAACCTGTGCATTTCTGAAAACTAGAGACCTAGGGGAATCCAAGATGGGGTGACTTGTGTGGCTCGGACCAGGTTCTGTTACCCAGAATCCTTTGCAAACCTCAAAATTTGGCAAAAAAAACACATGTTCCTCACATTTCTGTGGCAGAAAGTTCTGGAATCTGAGAGGAGCCACAAATTTCCTTCCACCCAGCGTTCCCCCACGTCTCCCTATAAAAATTATACCTCACTTGTGTGGGTAGGCCTAGCGCCCGCGACAGGAAACGCCCCAAAGCGCAACGTGGACACAGCCAAATTTTTGAAGGAAAACAGAGGTGTCTTTTGCAAAGTGCCTACCTGTAGATTTTGGCCTGTAGCTCAGCCGCCACCTAGGGAAACCTACCAAACCTGTGCATTTCTGAAAACTAGAGACCTAGGGGAATCCAAGATGGGGTGACTTGTGTGGCTCGGACCAGGTTCTGTTACCCAGAATCCTTTGCAAACCTCAAAATTTGACTAAGAAAACACATGTTCCTCACATTTCTGTGGCAGAAAGTTCTGGAATCTGAGAGGAGCCACAAATTTCCTTCCACCCAGCGTTCCCCCACGTCTCCCGATAAAAATGATACCTCACTTGTGTGGGTAGGCCTAGCGCCCGCGACAGGAAACGCCGCAAAGCGCAACGTGGACACAGCCAAATTTTTGAAGGAAAACAGAGGTGTTTTTTGCAAAGTGCCTACCTGTAGATTTTGGCCTGTAGCTCAGCCGCCACCTAGGGAAACCTACCAAACCTGTGCATTTCTGAAAACTAGAGACCTAGGGGAATCCAAGATGGGGTGACTTGTGTGGCTCGGACCAGGTTCTGTTACCCAGAATCCTTTGCAAACCTCAAAATTTGGCAAAAAAAACACATGTTCCTCACATTTCTGTGGCAGAAAGTTCTGGAATCTGAGAGGAGCCACAAATTTCCTTCCACCCAGCGTTCCCCCACGTCTCCCTATAAAAATTATACCTCACTTGTGTGGGTAGGCCTAGCGCCCGCGACAGGAAACGCCCCAAAGCGCAACGTGGACACAGCCACATTTTTGAAGGAAAACAGAGGTGTCTTTTGCAAAGTGCCTACCTGTAGATTTTGGCCTGTAGCTCAGCCGCCACCTAGGGAAACCTACCAAACCTGTGCATTTCTGAAAACTAGAGACCTAGGGGAATCCAAGATGGGGTGACTTGTGTGGCTCGGACCAGGTTCTGTTACCCAGAATCCTTTGCAAACCTCAAGATTTGGCTAAAAAAACACATGTTCCTCACATTTCTGTGGCAGAAAGTTCTGGAATCTGAGAGGAGCCACAAATTTCCTTCCACCCAGCGTTCCCCCACGTCTCCCGATAAAAATGATACCTCACTTTTGTGGGTAGGCCTAGCGCCCGCGACAGGAAACGCCCCAAAGCGCAACGTGGATACAGCCACATTTTTGAAGGAAAACAGAGGTGTTTTTTGCAAAGTGCCTACCTGTAGATTTTGGCCTGTAGCTCAGCCGCCACCTAGGAAAACCTACCAAACCTGTGCATTTCTGAAAACTAGAGACCTAGGGGAATCCAAGATGGGGTGACTTGTGTGGCTCGGACCAGGTTCTGTTACCCAGAAACCTTTGCAAACCTCAAAATTTGACTAAAAAAACACATGTTCCTCACATTTCTGTGGCAGAAAGTTCTGGAATCTGAGAGGAGCCACAAATTTCCTTCCACCCAGGGTTCCCCCACGTCTCCCGATAAAAATGATACCTCACTTGTGTGGGTAGGCCTAGCGCCCGCGACAGGATATGCCCCAAAACACAACGTGGACACATCACAGAAAACAGACCTGTTTTTAGCAAAGTGCCTACCTGTAGATTTTGGCCTCTAGCTCAGCCGCCACCTAGGGAAACCTACCAAACCTGTGCATTTCTGAAAACTAGAGACCTAGTGGAATCCAAGATGGGGTGACTTGTGTGGCTCGGACCAGGTTCTGTTACCCAGAATCCTTTGCAAACCTCAAAATGTGCTAAAAAAACACATGTTCCTCACATTTCTGTGGCAGAAAGTTCTGGAATCTGAGAGGAGCAACAAATTTCCTTCCACCCAGCGTTCCCCCACGTCTCCCGATAAAAATGATACCTCACTTGTGTGGGTAGGCCTAGCGCCCGCGACAGGAAACGCCCCAAAGCGCAACGTGGACACAGCCAAATTTTTGAAGGAAAACAGAGGTGTCTTTTGCAAAGTGCCTACCTGTAGATTTTGGCCTCTAGCACAGCCGCCACCTAGGGAAACCTACCAAACCTGTGCATTTCTGAAAACTAGAGACCTAGGGGAATCCAAGATGGGGTGACTTGTGTGGCTCAGACCAGGTTCTGTTACCCAGAATCCTTTGCAAACCTCAAAATTTGGCTAAAAAAACACATGTTCCTCACATTTCTGTGGCAGAAAGTTCTGGAATCTGAGAGGAGCCACAAATTTCCTTCCACCCAGCGTTCCCCCACGTCTCCCGATAAAAATGATACCTCACTTGTGTGGGTAGGCCTAGCGCCCGCGACAGGAAACGCCCCAAAGCGCAACGTGGACACAGCCAAATTTTTGAAGGAAAACAGAGGTGTTTTTTGCAAAGTGCCTACCTGTAGATTTTGGCCTGTAGCTCAGCCGCCACCTAGGGAAACCTACCAAACCTGTGCATTTCTGAAAACTAGAGACCTAGGGGAATCCAAGATGGGGTGACTTGTGTGGCTCGGACCAGGTTCTGTTACCCAGAATCCTTTGCAAACCTCAAAATTTGACTAAAAAAACACATGTTCCTCACATTTCTGTGGCAGAAAGTTCTGGAATCTGAGAGGAGCCACAAATTTCCTTCCACCCAGCGTTCCCCCACGTCTCCCGATAAAAATGATACCTCACTTGTGTGGGTAGGCCTAGCGCCCGCGACAGGAAACGCTGCAAAGCGCAACGTGGACACAGCCAAATTTTTGAAGGAAAACAGAGGTGTTTTTTGCAAAGTGCCTACCTGTAGATTTGGCCTGTAGCTCAGCCGCCACCTAGGGAAACCTACCAAACCTGTGCATTTCTGAAAACTAGAGACCTAGGGGAATCCAAGATGGGGTGACTTGTGTGGCTCGGACCAGGTTCTGTTACCCAGAATCCTTTGCAAACCTCAAAATGTGGCTAAAAAAACACATGTTCCTCACATTTCTGTGGCAGAAAGTTCTGGAATCTGAGAGGAGCCACAAATTTCCTTCCACCCAGCGTTCCCCCACGTCTCCCGATAAAAATGATACCTCACTTGTGTGGGTAGGCCTAGCGCCCGCGACAGGAAACGCCCCAAAGCGCAACATGGACACAGCCAAATTTTTGAAGGAAAACAGAGGTGTTTTTTGCAAAGTGTCTACCTGTAGATTTTGGCCTGTAGCGCAGCCGCCACCTAGGGAAACCTACCAAACCTGTGCATTTCTGAAAACTAGAGACCTAGGGGAATCCAAGATGGGGTGACTTGTGTGGCTCGGACCAGGTTCTGTTACCCAGAATCCTTTGCAAACCTCAAGATTTGGCTAAAAAAAAGCATGTTCCTCACATTTCTGTGGCAGAAAGTTCTGGAATCTGAGAGGAGCCACAAATTTCCTTCCACCCAGCGTTCCCCCACGTCTCCTGATAAAAATGATACCTCACTTGTGTGGGTAGGCCTAGCGCCCGCGACAGGAAACGCCCCAAAGCGCAACGTGGACACAGCCAAATTTTTGAAGGAAAACAGAGGTGTCTTTTGCAAAGTGCCTACCTGTAGATTTTGGCCTGTAGCTCAGCCGCCACCTAGGGAAACCTACCAAACCTGTGCATTTCTGAAAACTAGAGACCTAGGGGAATCCAAGATGGGGTGACTTGTGTGGCTCGGACCAGGTTCTGTTACCCAGAATCCTTTGCAAACCTCAAAATTTGGCTAAAAAAACACATGTTCCTCACATTTCTGTGGCAGAAAGTTCTGGAATCTGAGAGGAGCCACAAATTTCCTTCCACCCAGCGTTCCCCCACGTCTCCCGATAAAAATGATACCTCACTTGTGTGGGTAGGCCTAGCGCCCGCAACAGGAAACGCCCCAAAGCGCAACGTGGACACAGCCAAATTTTTGAAGGAAAACAGAGGTGTTTTTTGCAAAGTGCCTACCTGTAGATTTTGGCCTGTAGCTCAGCCGCCACCTAGGGAAACCTACCAAACCTGTGCATTTCTGAAAACTAGAGACCTAGGGGAATCCAAGATGGGGTGACTTGTGTGGCTCGGACCAGGTTCTGTTACCCAGAATCCTTTGCAAACCTCAAAATTTGGCTAAAAAAACACATGTTCTTCACATTTCTGTGGCAGAAAGTTCTGGAATCTGAGAGGAGCCACAAATTTCCTTCCACCCAGCGTTCCCCCACGTCTCCCGATAAAAATGATACCTCACTTGTGTGGGTAGGCCTAGCGCCCGCGACAGGACACGCCCCAAAGCGCAACGTGGACACAGACAAATTTTTGAAGGAAAACAGAGGTGTTTTTTGCAAAGTGCCTACCTGTAGATTTTGGCCTGTAGCTCAGCCGCCACCTAGGGAAACCTACCAAACCTGTGCATTTCTGAAAACTAGAGACCTAGGGGAATCCAAGATGGGGTGACTTGTGTGGCTCGGACCAGGTTCTGTTACCCAGAATCCTTTGCAAACCTCAAAATTTGACTAAAAAAACACATGTTCCTCACATTTCTGTGGCAGAAAGTTCTGGAATCTGAGAGGAGCCACAAATTTCCTTCCACCCAGGGTTCCCCCACGTCTTCCGATAAAAATGATACCTCACTTGTGTGGGTAGGCCTAGCTCCCGCGACAGGATATGCCCCAAAACACAACGTGTACACATCACAGAAAACAGACCTGTTTTTAGCAAAGTGCCTACCTGTAGATTTTGGCCTCTAGCTCAGCCGCCACCCTAGGGAAACCTACCAAACCTGTGCATTTCTGAAAACTAGAGACCTAGGGGAATCCAAGATGGGGTGACTTGTGTGGCTCGGACCAGGTTCTGTTACCCAGAATCCTTTGCAAACCTCAAAATGTGGCTAAAAAAACACATGTTCCTCACATTTCTGTGGCAGAAAGTTCTGGAATCTGAGAGGAGCCACAAATTTCCTTCCACCCAGCGTTCCCCCACGTCTCCCGATAAAAATGATACCTCACTTGTGTGGGTAGGCCTAGCGCCCGCGACAGGAAACGCCGCAAAGCGCAACGTGGACACAGCCAAATTTTTGAAGGAAAACAGAGGTGTTTTTTGCAAAGTGCCTACCTGTAGATTTTGGCCTGTAGCTCAGCCGCCACCTAGGGAAACCTACCAAACCTGTGCATTTCTGAAAACTAGAGACCTAGGGGAATCCAAGATGGGGTGACTTGTGTGGCTCGGACCAGGTTCTGTTACCCAGAACCCTTTGCAAACTTCAAAATGTGGCTAAAAAAACACATGTTCCTCACATTTCTGTGGCAGAAAGTTCTGGAATCTGAGAGGAGCCACAAATTTCCTTCCACCCAGCGTTCCCCCACGTCTCCCGATAAAAATGATACCTCACTTGTGTGGGTAGGCCTAGCGCCCGCGACAGGAAACGCCCCAAAGCGCAACGTGGACACAGCCAAATTTTTGAAGGAAAACAGAGGTGTTTTTTGCAAAGTGCCTACCTGTAGATTTTGGCCTGTAGCTCAGCCGCCACCTAGGGAAACCTACCAAACCTGTGCATTTCTGAAAACTAGAGACCTAGGGGAATCCAAGATGGGGTGACTTGTGTGGCTCGGACCAGGTTCTGTTACCCAGAATCCTTTGCAAACCTCAAGATTTGGCTAAAAAAACACATGTTCCTCACATTTCTGTGGCAGAAAGTTCTGGAATCTGAGAGGAGCCACAAATTTCCTTCCACCCAGCGTTCCCCCACGTCTCCTGATAAAAATGATACCTCACTTGTGTGGGTAGGCCTAGCGCCCGCGACAGGAAACGCCCCAAAGCGCAACGTGGACACAGCCAAATTTTTTAAGGAAAACAGAGGTGTCTTTTGCAAAGTGCCTACCTGTAGATTTTGGTCTGTAGCTCAGCCGCCACCTAGGGAAACCTACCAAACCTGTGCATTTCTGAAAACTAGAGACCAAGGGGAATCCAAGATGGGGTGACTTGTGTGGCTCGGACCAGGTTCTGTTACCCAGAATCCTTTGCAAACCTCAAAATTTGGCTAAAAAAAACACATGTTCCTCACATTTCTGTGGCAGAAAGTTCTGGAATCTGAGAGGAGCCACAAATTTCCTTCCACCCAGCGTTCCCCCACGTCTCCCGATAAAAATGATACCTCACTTGTGTGGGTAGGCCTAGCGCCCGCAACAGGAAACGCCCCAAAGCGCAACGTGGACACAGCCAAATTTTTGAAGGAAAACAGAGGTGTTTTTTGCAAAGTGCCTACCTGTAGATTTTGGCCTGTAGCTCAGCCGCCACCTAGGGAAACCTACCAAACCTGTGCATTTCTGAAAACTAGAGACCTAGGGGAATCCAAGATGGGGTGACTTGTGTGGCTCGGACCAGGTTCTGTTACCCAGAATCCTTTGCAAACCTCAAAATTTGGCTAAAAAAACACATGTTCCTCACATTTCTGTGGCAGAAAGTTCTGGAATCTGAGAGGAGCCACAAATTTCCTTCCACCCAGCGTTCCCCCACGTCTCCCGATACAAATTATACCTCACTTCTGTGGGTAGGCCTAGCGCCCGCGACAGGAAACGCCCCAAAGCGCAACGTGGACACAGCCAAATTTTTGAAGGAAAACAGAGGTGTCTTTTGCAAAGTGCCTACCTGTAGATTTTGGCCTGTAGCTCAGCCGCCACCTAGGGAAACCTACCAAACCTGTGCATTTCTGAAAACTAGAGACCTAGGGGAATCCAAGATGGGGTGACTTGTGTGGCTCGGACCAGGTTCTGTTACCCAGAATCCTTTGCAAACCACAAAAATTTGGCTAAAAAAACACATGTTCCTCACATTTCTGTGGCAGAAAGTTCTGGAATCTGAGAGGAGCCACAAATTTCCTTCCACCCAGCGTTCCCCCACGTCTCCCGATAAAAATGATACCTCACTTTTGTGGGTAGGCCTAGCGCCCGCGACAGGAAACGCCCCAAAGCGCAACGTGGATACAGCCACATTTTTGAAGGAAAACAGAAGTGTTTTTTGCAAAGTGCCTACCTGTAGATTTTGGGCTGTAGCTCAGCCGCCACCTAGGGAAACCTACCAAACCTGTGCATTTCTGAAAACTAGAGACCTAGGGGAATCCAAGATGGGGTGACTTGTGTGGCTCGGACCAGGTTCTGTTACCCAGAATCCTTTGCAAACCTCAAAATTTGACTAAAAAAACACATGTTCCTCACATTTCTGTGGCAGAAAGTTCTGGAATCTGAGAGGAGCCACAAATTTCCTTCCACCCAGGGTTCCCCCACGTCTCCCGATAAAAATGATACCTCATTTGTGTGGGTAGGCCTAGCGCCCGCGACAGGATATGCCCCAAAACACAACGTGGACACATCACAGAAAACAGACCTGTTTTTAGCAAAGTGCCTACCTGTAGATTTTGGCCTCTAGCTCAGCCGCCACCTAGGGAAACCTACCAAACCTGTGCATTTCTGAAAACTAGAGACCTAGTGGAATCCAAGATGGGGTGACTTGTGTGGCTCGGACCAGGTTCTGTTACCCAGAATCCTTTGCAAACCTCAAAATGTGGCTAAAAAAACACATGTTCCTCACATTTCTGTGGCAGAAAGTTCTGGAATCTGAGAGGAGCAACAAATTTCCTTCCACCCAGCGTTCCCCCACGTCTCCCGATTAAAATGATACCTCACTTGTGTGGGTAGGCCTAGCGCCCGCGACAGGAAACGCCCCAAAGCGCAACGTGGACACAGCCAAATTTTTGAAGGAAAACAGAGGTGTCTTTTGCAAAGTGCCTACCTGTAGATTTGGCCTGTAGCTCAGCCGCCACCTAGGGAAACCTACCAAACCTGTGCATTTCTGAAAACTAGAGACCTAGGGGAATCCAAGATGGGGTGACTTGTGTGGCTCGGACCAGGTTCTGTTACCCAGAATCCTTTGCAAACCTCAAAATGTGGCTAAAAAAACACATGTTCCTCACATTTCTGTGGCAGAAAGTTCTGGAATCTGAGAGGAGCCACAAATTTCCTTCCACCCAGCGTTCCCCCACGTCTCCCGATAAAAATGATACCTCACTTGTGTGGGTAGGCCTAGCGCCCGCGACAGGAAACGCCCCAAAGCGCAACGTGGACACAGCCAAATTTTTGAAGGAAAACAGAGGTGTTTTTTGCAAAGTGCCTACCTGTAGATTTTGGCCTGTAGCTCAGCCGCCACCTAGGGAAACCTACCAAACCTGTGCATTTCTGAAAACTAGAGACCTAGGGGAATCCAAGATGGGGTGACTTGTGTGGCTCGGACCAGGTTCTGTTACCCAGAATCCTTTGCAAACCTCAAAATTTGACTAAAAAAACACATGTTCCTCACATTTCTGTGGCAGAAAGTTCTGGAATCTGAGAGGAGCCACAAATTTCCTTCCACCCAGCGTTCCCCCACGTCTCCCGATAAAAATGATACCTCACTTGTGTGGGTAGGCCTAGCGCCCGCGACAGGAAACGCTGCAAAGCGCAACGTGGACACAGCCAAATTTTTGAAGGAAAACAGAGGTGTTTTTTGCAAAGTGCCTACCTGTAGATTTGGCCTGTAGCTCAGCCGCCACCTAGGGAAACCTACCAAACCTGTGCATTTCTGAAAACTAGAGACCTAGGGGAATCCAAGATGGGGTGACTTGTGTGGCTGGGACCAGGTTCTGTTACCCAGAATCCTTTGCAAACCTCAAAATGTGGCTAAAAAAACACATGTTCCTCACATTTCTGTGGCAGAAAGTTCTGGAATCTGAGAGGAGCCACAAATTTCCTTCCACCCAGCGTTCCCCCACGTCTCCCGATAAAAATGATACCTCACTTGTGTGGGTAGGCCTAGCGCCCGCGACAGGAAACGCCCCAAAGCGCAACATGGACACAGCCAAATTTTTGAAGGAAAACAGAGGTGTTTTTTGCAAAGTGTCTACCTGTAGATTTTGGCCTGTAGCTCAGCCGCCACCTAGGGAAACCTACCAAACCTGTGCATTTCTGAAAACTAGAGACCTAGGGGAATCCAAGATGGGGTGACTTGTGTGGCTCGGACCAGGTTCTGTTACCCAGAATCCTTTGCAAACCTCAAGATTTGGCTAAAAAAACACATGTTCCTCACATTTCTGTGGCAGAAAGTTCTGGAATCTGAGAGGAGCCACAAATTTCCTTCCACCCAGCGTTCCCCCACGTCTCCTGATAAAAATGATACCTCACTTGTGTGGGTAGGCCTAGCGCCCGCGACAGGAAACGCCCCAAAGCGCAACGTGGACACAGCCAAATTTTTGAAGGAAAACAGAGGTGTGTTTTGCAAAGTGCCTACCTGTAGATTTTGGCCTGTAGCTCAGCCGCCACCTAGGGAAACCTACCAAACCTGTGCATTTCTGAAAACTAGAGACCTAGGGGAATCCAAGATGGGATGACTTGTGTGGCTCGGACCAGGTTCTGTTACCCAGAATCCTTTGCAAACCTCAAAATTTGGCTAAAAAAACACATGTTCCTCACATTTCTGTGGCAGAAAGTTCTGGAATCTGAGAGGAGCCACAAATTTCCTTCCACCCAGCGTTCCCCCACGTCTCCCGATAAAAATGATACCTCACTTGTGTGGGTAGGCCTAGCGCCCACAACAGGAAACGCCCCAAAGCGCAACGTGGACACAGCCAAATTTTTGAAGGAAAACAGAGGTGTTTTTTGCAAAGTGCCTACCTGTAGATTTTGGCCTGTAGCTCAGCCGCCACCTAGGGAAACCTACCAAACCTGTGCATTTCTGAAAACTAGAGACCTAGGGGAATCCAAGATGGGGTGACTTGTGTGGCTCGGACCAGGTTCTGTTACCCAGAATCCTTTGCAAACCTCAAAATTTGGCTAAAAAAACACATGTTCCTCACATTTCTGTGGCAGAAAGTTCTGGAATCTGAGAGGAGCCACAAATTTCCTTCCACCCAGCGTTCCCCCACGTCTCCCGATAAAAATTATACCTCACTTGTGTGGGTAGGCCTAGCGCCCGCGACAGGAAACGCCCCAAAGCGCAACGTGGACACAGCCAAATTTTTGAAGGAAAACAGAGGTGTTTTTTGCAAAGTGCCTACCTGTAGATTTTGGCCTGTAGCTCAGCCGCCACCTAGGGAAACCTACCAAACCTGTGCATTTCTGAAAACTAGAGACCTAGGGGAATCCAAGATGGGGTGACTTGTGTGGCTCGGACCAGGTTCTGTTACCCAGAATCCTTTGCAAACCTCAAAATTTGACTAAAAAAACACATGTTCCTCACATTTCTGTGGCAGAAAGTTCTGGAATCTGAGAGGAGCCACAAATTTCCTTCCACCCAGGGTTCCCCCACGTCTCCCGATAAAAATGATACCTCACTTGTGTGGGTAGGCCTAGCGCCCGCGACAGGATATGCCCCAAAACACAACGTGGACACATCACAGAAAACAGACCTGTTTTTGGCAAAGTGCCTACCTGTAGATTTTGGCCTCTAGCTCAGCCGCCACCTAGGGAAACCTACCAAACCTGTGCATTTCTGAAAACTAGAGACCTAGGGGAATCCAAGATGGGGTGACTTGTGTGGCTCGGACCAGGTTCTGTTACCCAGAATCCTTTGCAAACCTCAAAATGTGGCTAAAAAAACACATGTTCCTCACATTTCTGTGGCAGAAAGTTCTGGAATCTGAGAGGAGCCACAAATTTCCTTCCACCCAGCGTTCCCCCTCGTCTCCTGATAAAAATGATACCTCACTTGTGTGGGTAGGCCTAGCGCCCGCAACAGGAAACGCCCCAAAGCGCAACGTGGACACAGCCAAATTTTTGAAGGAAAACAGAGGTGTTTTTTGCAAAGTGCCTACCTGTAGATTTTGGCCTGTAGCTCAGCCGCCACCTAGGGAAACCTACCAAACCTGTGCATTTCTGAAAACTAGAGACTTAGGGGAATCCAAGATGGGGTGATTTGCGGGGCTCTGACCAGGTTCTGTTACCCAGAATCCTTTGCAAACATCAAAATTTGGCCAAAAAACACTTTTTCAGCTCATTTCGGTGACAGAAAGTTCTGGAATCTGAGAGGAGCCACAAATTTCCTTCTACCCAGCGTTCCCCTAAGTCTCTCCATAAAAATGGTACCTCACTTGTGTGGGTAGGCCTAGCGCCCACGAAAGGAAATGGCCCAAAACACAACGTGGACACAACATATTTTTTCACAGAAAACAGAGGTGTTTTTTGCAAAGTGCCTACCTGTGGATTTTGGCCTCTAGCTCAGCCGGCCCCAGGGGGGGGGGGAATGCCCTAAAATAAATTTGCATCTCCAACCCCCACCCCCCCACCAGGAGCGACCCTCACCTACGGGGTCGCTCCCCCTGCGTGACATTGGCGCCAAAAAACAAATCCCCGGTGCCTAGTGGTTTCTGCCCCCTTGGGGGCAGATTGACCTCAAATCGACCAATCTGCCCCCAAGGGGGGCAGAAATGGTCTAAATACAGTTTGCCCCCCAGGGGAGCGAACCTTGTCTGATGGGTCGCTCCCCATCTCTAAAAAAACAAACATACAAAAAAAAAACACACAAAAAAAAATTTGCCCTTGCGCATAGAGGTTTCTGCCCCCCCCTGGTGGCAGATCGGCCAAATAATAGGCCGATCTACCCCCAGGTGGGGCAGAAATGGCCTAAAATAAATTTGCATCCCCAACCCCCACCCCCCCACCAGGAGCGACCCTCGCCTACGGGGTCGCTCCCCCTGCGTGACATTGGCACCAAAAAACAATTCCCCGGTGCCTAGTGGTTTCTGCCCCCTTGGGGGCAGATTGACCTAATATCGACCAATACAGTTTGCCCCCCAGGGGAGCGACCCTTGCCTGATGGGTCGCTCCCCATCTCTAAAAAACAAACATACAAAAAAAAAAACACACATAAAAAATTTGCCCGGGCGCCTAGAGGTTTCTGCCCCCCCCTGGTGGCAGATCGGCCTAATAATACGCCGATCTGCCCCCAAGGGGGGCAGAAATGGCCTAAAATAAATTTGCATCCCCCACCCCCCCACCAGGAGCGACCCACGCCTACGGGGTCGCTCCCCCTGCGTGACCTTGGAGCCAAAAAACGAATCCCCGGTGCCTAGTGGTTTCTGCCCCCTTGGGGCAGATTGACCTAAAATCGACCAATCTGCCCCCAAGGGGGGCAGAAATGGTCTAAACACAGTTTGCCCCCCAGGGGAGCGACCCTTGTCTGATGGGTCGCTCCCCATCTCTAAAAAAACAAACAAAAAAAAAAAATATATATATATATTTTTTGCCCTGGCGCCTACAGGTTTCTGCCCCCCCTGGGGGCAGATCGGCCTAGTAATAGGCCGATCTGCCCCCAGGGGGGGCAGAAATGGCCTAAAATACATTTGCCCCCCGAACCCTCACCCCCCGGGGAGCGACCCTTGCCTACGGGGTCGCTCCCCCTGCGTGACATTGGCGCCAAAAAACAAATCCCCGGTGCCTAGTGGTTTCTGCCCCCTTGGGGCAGATTGAACTAAAATCGACCAATCTGCCCCCAAGGGGGGGCAGAAATGGTCTAAACACAGTTTGCCCCCCAGGGGAGCGACCCTTGTCTGATGGGTCGCTCCCCATCTCTAAAAAAACAAACAAACAAAAACACCCAAAAAAAATTTGCCCTGGCGCCTAGAGGTTTCTGCCCCCCCTGGGGGTAGATCGGCCTAATACCAATAGGGGGGCCAGAGATGGCCTAAAATAATTTTGCCCCCCCTACCTCCCCCCCCCCCCCAGGGAGCGACCCTTGCCTACAAGGTTGCTCCCTTTGCGTGACGGCGCAAAAAAAAGATCCCTGGTGCCTAGTGGTTTCTTTGCCTTGGGGGCAGATTGACCTCAAATCGGACGATCTGCCCCCAAAGCGGGCAGAAATGGCCTAAATACATTTTGCCCCTCCAGGGGAGCGACCCTTGTCCATCTGTAAAACAAAAAAACAAAAAAATCCCTGGTGCCTAGTGGTTTCTGCCCCCCTTGGGGGCAGATCAGCCGAATCAAAATAGGCTGATCTACCCCCCAGGGGGGCAGAAATGGCCTAAAATAATCCCCCCCCCAGGGAGCGACCCTTGCCTAAGGGGTCGCTCCCCTTGCGTGAAATTCACGCAAAAAAAAAAAACTCCCTGGCGTCTAATGGTTTCTGCCCCCCTTGGGGGCAGATTGGCCTCATCAAAATAGGCCAATCTGCCCCCAAGGGGGGCAGAAATGGCCTAAATATAATTTGCCCCCTAGGAGAGCGACCCTTGCCTAAGGGGTTGCTCCCCACCTAAAAAAAAAGAAAACATAACAAAAAGAAAAAAAAAAAGAAATGATCCCTGGTGCCTAGAGGTTTCTGCCCCCCCTGGGGGCAGAAAAGGCCTTCCCAAAAAAATGCCCCCCCTGGGAGCGACCCTTGCCCAAGGGGTCGCTCCCGTTGGGTTAAATTCGCGAGGAAAAAAAACTCCCTGGTGTCTAATGGTTTCTGCCCCCCTTGGGGGCAGATTGGCCTCATCAAAATAGGCCAATCTGCCCCCAAGGGGGGCAGAAATGGCCTAAATATATATTGCCCCCTAGGGGAGCGACCCTTGCCTAAGGGGTCGCTCCCCACCTAAAAAAAAAAGAAAACATTAAAAAAAAAAAAAGAAAAAAAAAAAAACCTCCCTGGTGCCTAGAGGTTTCTGCCCCCCCTGGGGGCAGATCGGCCTAATAATAGGCCAATCTGCCCCCAGGGGGGGCAGAAAAGGCCTTCCTAAAAAAAAAATGCCCCCCTGGGAGCGACCCTTGCCCAAGGGGTCGCTCCCATTTGACAGTTTCATTCCAAAAAAAAAAAATCCCTGGTGTCTAGCGGGGATTCAAAAGCCGGATTGCAAGCAATCCGGCTTTTGAAACCCTGTGAGAGACTTCAAAGGGAAGGAAATACATTTCCTTCCCTTTGAAGCCTCTCGGGGCCTCCCCCACGGGTTTGAAAGAGAAATGCAAAAGCATTTCTCTTTCAATCGCGCTGGAAGCTCTGCTTCCAGCGCGATGGGGGAGACCCTGTGACTAATCAGCGCGCGCTCGTGCTCTGACGTCACAGGGGGGGTTGGGGGTGGGAGGGGAAGGGCCTCCCCTTCCATCCCTGACTTTGGGGGGGTGGGGGGAAGCACACAGAGGGAGCGAGAGCGCTCCCTCTGGGCTGTGTGCTGAGGACGTAGTGGTTATGTCCTCGGCACAGCAGCACTGTGCCGAAGGACGTAACCACTACGTCCTCGGCACAGAAGGGGTTAAATAGTAACAAAAAAACAATAACTTATCTCTAGTACAGCCTCCCCAAAGTGGGTCTTTCCAGCCAGTGAGTGGTTCAGAATTGTCCAAATGGAAGTGGATGATGCCTCCTGTTACATTTAGGTGGTCATTACAACCCTGGCGGTCGGTGTTAAAGTGGCGCTAAAACCGGCAACAAGCTGGCGATTTTTTTTTTTAATTACGACAGTAGCGGAAACCGCCAAAATAGACAGCCACTTTAACACTCCGACCGACACGGCGAAACAAACAAACACCATGGTGGTAACCACCAACAGAGAGGCGGAGGACAATGTACCGCCCACAGTATTACAACAGTCCAATCCGCCACCTTTTCCGGGGCGGATTCACTGTGAACAAAAATATGGCAGAAACAGGATTCCGAAGGGAAAACGCTCACCTCTACACACCCCACGAGGAACCGGGATGCCATGGAACCGGAGCTCCATGTTCTGCCAGCCTTTATCTTCCTGCTCCTCTACCAGGAGCACTAACGCCGGCGGCAAAGACAACGGTGAGTACTGCACCTACGACACAGGGGAAGGGGGAGGGAAAAAACAGTGACAAACACACGCCACACACAACACCCCCACCCTCACCCACTACAACACACACGCTAATACATATTGATACATCACAGTTACACCCCCCAGGGCCCTCTGGAAGAATACAAGGACAAAAGGAAATGAGTCGAATAATTGTGATATATTCAATTACATACAACAAAAATATTTACAAATATATACATTTATACTATATACAATTAAATACACCAAGAACACAAGTCCAAGGGATTCCACCATCATAGTCCCTGGATCACTGGGCCCAAAAGGCATGGGTGAGGCCCACACTCAATACCTGAACAAGACGGAGAGAACACTGCAGGGGCATCAGTTAGAAAGAAAACAGGCACCTCAGGGGGAAGGGAAGGGGGGGCACCTCAGCCAGTTGAGTGCACGACGCCAGATCCACGAGGGGGCCCCATGCCCACTGTTCAATCCTGGGGAGAGCAAAGCCACAGTCTCACAAGTCTCTCCAGTGGGTGGTTTGTCCACTGTTCAATCCTGGGGAGTGCAAAGCCACAGTCTCACAAGTCTCGCCAGTGGGTGGTTTGCCCACTGTTCAATCCTGGGGAGTGCAAAGCCACAGTCTCACAAGTCTCTCCAGTGGGTGGTTTGCCCACTGTTCAATCCTGGGGATTGCAAAGCCACAGTCTCACAAGTCTCTCCAGTGGGTGGTTTGCCCACTGTTCAATCCTGGGGAGTGCAAAGCCACAGTCTCACAAGTCTCTCCAGTGGGTGGTTTGCCCACTGTTCAGTCCTGGGGAGTGCAAAGCCACAGTCTCACAAGTCTCTCCAGTGGGTGGTTTTCCCACTGTTCAATCCTGGGGAGTGCAAAGCCACAGTCTCACAAGTCTCTCCAGTGGGTGGTTTGCCCACTGTTCAATCCTGGGGAGTGCAAAGCCACAGTCTCTCAAGTGGATAACAGTCTTCACTGGTTTCTGGAGGGGGCCTTGTGCCCAGAGTGCTTCATCCTGCCAAGGACTGAGGTAGTGGATGGGATACTCCACTGGGTCTGGAGGGGGCTTGTGCCCAGAGTGCTTCATCCTGCCAAGGACTGAGGTAGTGGATGTATCTCTCCACTGGCCCTGGAGGGGTCCTTGTGCCCAGAGTGCTTCATCCTGCCAAGGACTGAGGTAGTGGATGCCTTTCTCCACTGGTTCTGGAGGTGCCTTGAGCCCAGAGTGCTTCATCCTGCTCGTGGCGGACTCAGTAGCGTCAGAGCTTTTGGCGCTCATGGGCCTGCGGTGCTTGTGGCGGCGGTGTCCTGTTCAGCGGTTCAGCTGGTGGCGGTCATGACCTGTTCAGCAGTGCTTGTGGCAGCGGTGTCCTGTTCAGCGGTTCAGCTGGTGGCGGTCATGTCCTGTTCAGCGGTGCTTGTGGCGGTGGTGTCCTGTTCAGTGGTGCTTGTGGCGGCGGTGTCCTGTTCAGCGGTGCTTGTGGCAACGGTGTCCTTGGTGGCGGTTCAGCTGGCGGCGGTGTCCTGTTCAGCAGTGCTTGTGGCGGCGGTGTACTTGGCAGTGGTTCAGCTGGCTGCGGTGTCCTGTTCAGCGGTGCTTATTGCGGCGGTGTCCTTGGCAGCGGTTCAGCTGGTGGTGGGCTTGTCCTGTTCAGCGGTGCTTGTGGTGGTGGTGTCCTTGGCAGCGGTTCAGCTTCTGGCAATCCTGTCTGTGGCAGCGGGGCTGCTGGCGGTCGCCTCCTGGGCAGTGGGGCTGCTGCTGGCGGTCCTGTCTGTGGCAGCGTGGCTGCTGGCAGTCGCCTCCTGGGCAGTGTGGCTGATGGCGGTCTTGTCCGCTGTGCTGATCTTCCCAGACTTGCCGGTTTTCTTGTGCCCCTTCCCCACCTTGGATGGTGTCGCAGCTGTCTCCACACTCCCAACTGTACCCCTGGGAACGGCTTTGGTGCCTGGTGTCTTTCCCCTCTCCCGCCGGGCACTGGCCAACTTTTTATGCTTGACAGGTGGGGGACTGTCCGTGCTGTGGCTCCTTGCCACACTGCCTGCCCTGCTGCCTGGTGCACTCCATAATCCGGTGACTACTGGCACCACTGGTCCCGCCGATTTTGTGGCTGAGGTGCTAGGCTGGGACCTGGAGAGTCGGGCCCTAGAGACTGAAGGGGTGGGGGAGGTGAGGGAAAGAGGTCAAGGCTGGCCAGGAAAAGTTTCTTAGGAACACTGGGACGGGTAGCTGGAGGGGGGTGGGAGTGGAGGAAGAGGTTGTGGTCGTAGGAGGTGTCCGTTTGCTGACTTTGGGTGAAGGTGCATGGGCTGGAGGCTGACGTGAGGTGGATGGCTGTTGGGTGGGTGTGTGGCTGCGTTTGTGTACCTTGGGAGGTGGCCTCACAGACACACTGGGAGAGGACACAGGGGATGTGTGAATGGTAATGGGGGTGGTGACTGCACGTGAGCGGGGTGTGCTGGTGATGGACGTAGTAGCTGACGATGTAGTACATGCAGGTGTGAGTGGAGACAAGACAGGGAGGGAGGAGGGAGACGAGGAGGAGGGGGACACAGTGGATGCAGTGGATGTTGGTGTGTCTGCATGTGTGTGATGCTTGCGTGAGTGCCTGTGGGATGTGTGGTGCTTATGTTTGCCAGAGCTTCTTTGTGTGTTGAGGTGTGTGCATGCTGGTCTGATGGTGTGCTTGGGATAGGCTGAGGTACAGGGGTGTGGGTCTGGGTGGAGGAAGTTGGAGGGGGGAGGTTAGAGACAGGGACAATGGCTGCCATCAGTGCTGAGGCCAGAGTCTGAAAAGCTCGCTGAAAGGCTGCCTGACCAGAATGAATGCTCTCCAGGTATGCATTGGTTTGTTGCAACTGCCTCTCTACATCCTGGATGGCATTCAAAATGGTAGACTGCCCAACAGTGAGGGACCTGAGGAGGTCAATGGCCTCCTCACTGAGGGCAGCAGGGGTGACAGGGGCTGAGGTGCCTGGGGCGAAGGTGATGCCCACCCTCCTGGGTGAGCGGGGACGGGGCAAAGGCTGAGGGGCTGCTGGGCAGGTGGTGCTGGTAGGGGGGGTGGCGGCTGTACCTGTAGATGCGGGGGGCACAGGTGGGGCCGCCACCACAAGGGAGGTCCCATCAGAGGAGGAGTCCGTATCGCTGGTGTCGGCTCTTGTCCCTGCCGTGGAGCTCCTCTCGCCCTCCGTCCCACTGGTGAATTCGGACTCCGTAGTCTCGCCCTCCGTGGCCATGTGGGATGCAGGTCCCTCCTGCTCCGGTGCCACAGCTCCTCCGCCTGATGATGCTAATGCACACAAGTACAGGGAGACCACATAAAGGGGGGGAGACAGAAGACAGACATGTTCAGATGTTCAGTGCATGCAATACCACTGCCGTTGGTGGACACGGCAGACACAGAAGCCCCCTGCACTACGCCGCGCACTTGGGGTCCACTAGTCAATCCCTTGGACATGGCTTAGGTCACAGCAGCACTTGCAGTTTAGGTCCTCTCCTGTCGAAGATCAGGTATTGAGTGATTGAACAGACAGAAAATGGCTGTGACGTCCGCGGCAGTGCGAACCATCACCGCCGGCGTACATCGTCATTGGCGCATGGGACCCATAGGGTCCAATGTTAACCAATGCAGAATTGCGCCGCGGTCTTCGACTGCCTACCTCAAGAGCAGGTGCTATCAGTACTCCATTTCCTTGCAAGTGGGTCATTTCAAACAACAGTGGCCATAGCATCAGGGATGTCCCAGCCTATGTTTTCCAACGCGTTGTCCAGAGTGTTGTCTGCCCTGCTGAAACACTTGTGGAGCTACATCATTTTCCCTCAGGTGGAGGATTTGCCTACAGTGAAAGGTGACTTCTATGCCCTGGGACATATCCCCAACATCATAGGTGCCATTAATGGGACAATTGTGGCCTTGGTCCCCCCGCAGGAGTGAACAGGTGTACAGAAACCGGAAGAGTTACCATTCGATGAATGTGCAGATGGTGTGTTTGGCAGACCAGTACATCTCCCATGTTTATGCAAACTTCCCTGGCTCAGTGCATGACGCTTACATCCTGTGGAATAGCAGCATCCCTTAAGTGATGGGGCAACTCCAGAGGCACCGGTGTGGCTATTAGGTGAGCACCTGGACCCAAATCAGTGGGAATAGGTGTCGGGGTCTGGGTATGTCCCTAAGAGTTAGTTTGTGTCTAACAGTTGTCCCTGGCCATTTGCAGGTGACTCTGGTTACCCCAACCTGTCATGGCTACTGACCCCAGTGAGGAATCCCAGGACAAAGGCAGAGGACCGCTACAATGAGGCCCATGGGCAAACTAGGAGGATTATAGAGCGGACCTTCGGCCTCTTGAAGGCCAGGTTCCGGTGCCTACATATGACAGGTGGTTCCCTATTCTACTCACCAAATAAGGTGTGTGTAGGAGGCTGGACTGGCTTGTAGTGGGTACCTAGGGGTACCTGCACTTTGCACCAGGCCCAGTTATCCCTTATTAGTGTATAGGGTGTCTAGCAGCATAGGCTGATAGATAATGGTAGCTTAGCAGAGCAGCTTAGGCTGAACTAGGAGACGAGTGAAGCTCCTACAGTACCACTTAGTGTCATATGCACAATATCATAAGAAAACACAATACACAGCTATACTAAAAATAAAGGTACTTTATTTTTATGACAATATGCCAAAAGTATCTCAGTGAGTACCCTCAGTATGAGGATAGCAAATATACACAAGATATATGTACACAATACCAAAATATGCAGTAATAGTATTAGAAAACAGTGCAAACAATGTATAGTTACAATAGGATGCAATGGAGACACATAGGGATAGGGGCAACACAAACCATATACTCCAAAAGTGGAATGCGAACCACGAATGGACCCCAAACCTATGTGACCTTGTAGAGGGTCGCTGGGACTATTAGAAAATAGTAAGGGTTAGAAAAATAGCCCACCCCAAGACCCTGAAAAGTGAGTGCAAAGTGCACTAAAGTTCCCCAAAGGACATAGAAGTCTTGATAGGGGAATTCTGCAGGAAAGACACAAACCAACAATGCAACAACGATGGATTTCCAGTCGAGGGTACCTGTGGAACACGGGGACCAAGTCCAAAAGTCACAAGCAAGTCGGAGATGGGCAGATGCCCAGGAAATGCCAGCTGTGGGTCCAAAGGAGCTGCTACTGGACAGTAGAAGCGTAGGTTTCTGCAAGAACGACAAGGGCTAGAGACTTCCCCTTTGGAGGACGGATCCCGCACGCCGTGGAGAGTTGTGCAGAAGTGTTTTCCCGCCAAAAGACTGCCAACAAGCCTTGCTAGCTGCAAATCGTGCGGTGAGGGTTTTTGGATGCTGCTGTGGCCCAGGAGGGACCAGGATGTCGCAAATTGCGTCAGGGGACAGAGGGGACATCGAGCAAGACAAGGAGTCCTCTCAGCAGCAGACAGCACCCGGAGAAGTGCCAGAAACAGGCACTATGAGGATGTGTGAAACGGTGCTCACCCGAAGTCGCACAAAGGAGTCCCACGTCGCCGGAGAACAACTTAGGAGGTCGTGCAATACAGGTTAGAGTGTCGTGGACCCAGGCTGGACTGTGCACAAAGGATTTCCGCGGGAAGTGCACGGAGGCCGGAGCAGCTGCAAAAGTTGCGGTTTCCAACAATGCAGTCTGGCGTGGGGAGACAAGGACTTACCTCCACCAAACTTGGACTGAAGAGTCACTGGACTGTGGGAGTCACTTGGACAGAGTTGCTGGATTCAAGGGACCTCACTCGTCGTGCTGAGAGGAGACCCAAGGTACCGGTGATGCAGTTCTTTGGTGCCTGCGATTGCAGGGGGACGATTCCGTTGACCCACGGGAGATTTCTTCGGAGCTTCTAGTGCAGAGAGGAGGCAGACTACCCCCACAGCATGCACCACCAGGAAAACAGTCGAGATGGCGGCAGGATCAGCGTTACAGAGTTGCAGTAGTCATCTTTGCTACTATGTTGCAGTTTTGCAGGCTTCCAGCGCGGTCAGCAGTCGATTCCTTGGCAGAAGGTGAAGAGAGAGATGCAGAGGAACTCGGATGAGCTCTTTCATTCGTTATCTAAGGAATCCCAAGAGACAGAGACCCTAAATAGCCAGAAAAGAGGGTTTGGCTACCTAGGAGAGAGGATAGGCTAGCAACACCTGAAGGAGCCTATCAGAAGGAGTCTCTGACGTCACCTGATGGCACTGGCCACTCAGAGCAGTCCAGTGTGCCAGCAGCACCTCTGTTTCTAAGATGGCAGAGGTCTGGAGCACACTGGAGGAGCTCTGGGCACCTCCCAGGGGAGGTACAGGTCAGGGGAGTGGTCACTCCCCTTTCCTTTGTCCAGTTTCGCGCCAGAGCAGGGCTAAGGGGTCCCTGAACCGGTGTAGACTGGCTTATGCAGAAATGGGCACCAAATGTGCCCATGAAAGCATTTCCAGGGGCTGGGGGAGGCTACTCCTCCCCTGCCTTCACACCATTTTCCAAAGGGAGAGGGTGTAACACCCTCTCTCAGAGGAAGTCCTTTGTTCTGCCATCCTGGGCCAGGCCTGGCTGGACCCCAGGAGGGCAGATGCCTGTCTGAGGGGTTGGCAGCAGCAGCAGCTGCAGTGAAACCCCGGGAAAGGCAGTTTGGCAGTACCAGGGTCTGTGCTACAGACCACTGGGATCATGGGATTGTGCCAACTATTCCAGGATGGTATAGAGGGGGCAATTCCATGATCATAGACATATTACATGGCCATATTCGGAGTTACCATTGTGAAGCTACATATAGGTAGTGACCTATATGTAGTGCACGCGTGTAATGGTGTCCCCGCACTCACAAAGTCCGGGGAATTGGCCCTGAACAATGTGGGGGTACCTTGGCTAGTGCCAGGGTGCCCTCACACTAAGTAACTTAGCACCCAACCTTTAGCAGGTAAAGGGTAGACATATAGGTGACTTATAAGTTACTTAAGTGCAGTGTAAAATGGCTGTGAAATAACGTGGACGTTATTTCACTCAGGCTGCAGTGGTAGGCCTGTGTAAGAATTGTCAGAGCTCCCTATGGGTGGCAAAAGAAATGCTGCAGCCCATAGGGATCTCCGGGAACCCCAATACCCTGGGTAACTCAGTACCATATACTAGGGAATTATAAGGGTGTTCCAGTAAGGCAATGTAAATTGGTAAAATTGGTCACTAGCCTGTTAGTGAGAATTTGAAAGTAATGAGAGAGCATAACCACTGAGGTTCTGGTTAGCAGAGCCTCAGTGAAACAGTTAGTCATAACACAGGTAACACATTCAGGCACACTTATGAGCACTGGACCCTGACTAGCAGGGTCCCAGTGACACATACAACTAAAACAACATATATACAGTGAAAAATGGGGGTAACATGCCAGGCAAGATGGTACTTTCCTACACAACCCCCCCCCCAAACGAAGGACAATAAGACTAGCCATGACCTGATGAGTCTTCATTATCTAAGTGGAAATATCTGGAGAGTCCATCTGCATTGGAGTGGCTACTCCCAGGTCTATGTTCCACTGTATAGTCCATTCCCTGTAGGGATATGGACCACCTCAATAATTTAGGATTTTCACCTTTCATTTGTTTTAGCCAAAGTAGAGGTTTGTGGTCTGTCTGAACAATGAAGTGAGTGCCAAACAAGTATGGCCTCAACTTCTTCAGTGCCCAGACCACAGCAAAGGCCTCCCTCTCAATGGCAGACCAACGCTTTTCTCTAGGGGTCAACCTCCTACTAATAAAAGCAACAGGTTGATCCTGGCCCTCAGAATTAAGTTGTGATAGGACTGCCCCTACTCCTAATTCAGATGCATCAGTTTGGACATTTTCAGGACAGGTGCAGAGCACATGGCCTGCTTCAGCTCCTCAAAAGCTTTCTGACAGCTAGCTGTCCACAATACCTTTTTAGGCATCTTTTTGGATGTGAGGTCATTAAGAGGGGCTGCAATGGAGCCATAGTTCTTAATGAACCTCCTGTAATACCCAGTGAGGCCTAGGAAGGCTCTCACCTGAGTCTGAGTAGTAGGGGGAACCCAATCTATAATAGTTTGGATTTTCCCCTGTAGTGGTGCAATCTGTTCCCCACCAACAAGGTGTCCCAGATAAACCATCTTCCCCTGCCCTATCTGGCACTTTGAAGCCTTGATAGTGAGGCCTGCCTTTTGCAGGGCCTCTAAAACTTTCCATAGGTGGACCAGGTGATCATCCCAACTGGAGCTAAAGACAGCTATATCGTCCAAATATGCTGCACTAAAAGCTTCCAGCCCTTGCAGGACTGTGTTCACCAACCTTTGAAAAGTGGCAGGTGCATTTTTCAATCCAAAAGGCATTACTGTGAATTGGTAATGCCCTCCAATGGTTGAAAATGCAGTTTTAGGTTTAGCATCTTCTGATAATTTGATCTGCCAATACCCTGCAGTCAAATCAAAAGTGCTTAGATACTTGGCAGATGCCAGTGTATCTATGAGCTCATCTGCCCTGGGTATAGGGTGAGCATCAGTTTTGGTTACCTGGTTGAGACCTCTATAATCTACACAAAACCGCATTTCCTTCTTTCCATCCTTGGAATGAGGTTTTGGTACAAGTACCACAGGAGAGGCCCATGGACTTTCAGAGTGCTCAACCACTCCCAGTTCTAACATTTTCTGCACCTCTTGCTTTATGCAGTCTCTGACATGGTCAGGCTGCCTATAGATCTTACTTTTGACAGGCAAGCTGTCTCCAGTATCTATAGTGTGCTCACACCAAGAAGTGGTACCTGGCACAGTAGAGAAGAGTTCAGAAAACTGACCCAGCAGATTTATGCAATGGTCTTTCTGCTCAGCAGTAAGACAATCAGCCAAAACTACACCTTCCACAAGAGCATCTTATTCTGTGGAAGAGAAGAGATCAGGTAGAGGATCACTGTCTTCCTCCTGTCCCTCATCAGTTGCCATGAGCAGGGTGAGATCAGCCCTGTCATAGTAGGGTTTCAGGCGATTGACATGGAGCACCCTAAGGAGACTCCTGGCAGTGCCTAAGTCAACAAAGTAGGTGACTTCACCCTTCTTTTCAACAATTATGTGGGGTCCACTCCATTTATCTTGGAGTGCTCTTGGGGCCACAGGCTCCAAGACCCACACTTTCTGCCCTGGTTGGTACTGAACCAAAACAGCCTTCTGATCATGCCATTGCTTCTGGAGCTCTTGGCTGGCCTGAAGGTTTTTACTGGCCTTTTTCATATACTCAGCCATCCTTGATCTGAGGCCAAGTACATAATCCACTATATCTTGCTTTGGAGCTTTTAAAGGTTGTTCCCAACCCTCCTTGACAAGTGTTAGTGGACCCCTAACAGGGTGTCCAAAGAAGAGTTCAAAGGGGCTGAAGCCCACTCCTTTCTGGGGTACCTCCCTGTAGGCAAAAAGGAGGCATGGTAAAAGGATATCCCATCTCCTGCGGAGTTTTTCAGGGAGTCCCATAATCATGCCTTTGAGAGTTTTGTTAAACCTCTCTACCAGTCCATTAGTTTGTGGATGATAGGGTGTAGTGAACTTGTAAGTCACACCACATTCCTTCCACATGGCCTTTAAGTAAGCAGACATGAAATTGCTTCCCCTGTCTGATACTACTTCCTTTGGGAAGCCAACCCTGGAAAATATTCCCAGGAGGGCCTTTGCCACTGCAGGTGCTGTAGTGGTCCTTAAAGGAATTGCTTCAGGATATCTTGTGGCATGGTCCACTACCACCAAGATAAACCTATTGCCTGAAGCAGTAGGAGGGTCAAGGGGGCCAACTATGTCAACCCCTACCCTTTCAAAGGGAACCCCAACCACAGGCAGTGGAATAAGGGGTGCCTTTTTGGGTGCCACCTGTCTTGCCACTGGCTTGACAGGTTTCACAGGACTTGCAAAATTCTTTTGTGTCCTCAGACATTCTAGGCCAATGAAACAAGGGAACAAGCCTGTCCCAAGTTTTCATTTGTCCCAGATGTCCAGCTAGGGGAATGTCGTGGGCTAGAGTTAGGAGGAACTTTCTGTACTCCTGAGGAATCACTAACCTCCTGGCAGTTCCAGGTTTAGGATCCCTTGCTTCAGTGTACAAGAGGTTGTCCTCCCAGTAAACTCTGTGAGAGTCACTGACATCCCCATTAGCTTGTTTGACAGCTTGCTGTCTTAGACCCTCTAGTGTGGGACAGGTATGCTGTGCCACACTCAGCTCCTCCCTGGCAGGCCCCCCTTCACCCAAAAGCTCAGCAGTGTCTGCTTCCAGCTCCTCTGGTGTAGGTTCTGCACAGGGTGGAAATTCTTCTTCCTCAGAAGTAGAATCCACTGTAGAAGGAGGGATAGTAGGAAGTGCTTTACTTCTACTAGCCCTAGCTTTAGGGAGCACTTGGTCCATTGTTCCAGGATCCAAGCTTCCCTGTCCTTTTTGCTTTTTGGGCTGAGCCCTGGTTAAAGCAAAAATATGCCCTGGGATGCCCAGCATTGCTGCATGGGCCTCCAACTCCACATCTGACCAAGCTGATGTCTCCAAATCATTCCCTAATAGACAGTCTACAGGTAAATCTGAAGCTACCACAACTTTCTTTGGACCAGTAACCCCCCCCCAGTTGAGATTTACAACAGCCATGGGGTGGCTAAGTGTGTTGTTGTGAGCATCGGTTACTTGGTACTGGTGACCAAGTAGGTGTTGTTCAGGGTGGACCAGTTTCTCTATCACCATAGTTACACTGGCTCCAGTGTCCCTGTAGGCCTGAACCTCAACACCATTTATTAGGGGTAGTTGCTTGTACTTATCCATGTTAAGGGGACAAGCAACCAAGGTGGCTAAATCAATAGCCCCCTCAGAGACTAACACAGCCTCTGTGGTCTCCCTAATCAGACCAACCCCAACTAAGTTACCAAAAGTGAGCTCAGCTACTCCCTTGGATTGGATATTAGTAGGTTTGCTCCCACCACCACTGCTATTAGTAGGGACACTAGGTGTAGCAGTAGGGGTTGTAGTGGTAGGAGGCTTGGTGCTTTTCTTTGGACAACTGGGATCTGTTGTCCAATGGCTTTTTATTTTACATAAATAGCACCATGGTTTCTTTTCTTTGTTTTGATTAGAAGAGGATTTGGGCCCACCACCCCCACCAGAGTGTTTTTGTGGGCCTGATGAAGACTCATTTTTAGATTTGTCCCCACCCTTGTCAGAAGACTTACCATCCTTCTTCTTGTTGCCATCTTTGTCACCCCCTGTATGAACCTTTCTGTTCACCCTTGTTCTGACCCATTTGTCTGCCTTCTTTCCCAATTCTTGGGGAGAGGTCAGATCAGAGTCCACCAAGTACTGGTGCAACAAATCAGACACACAAGAATATGATCTCTCAGGATCAAGTTATACAGGCTGTCATAATCAGTAACTTTACTGCCATGTAACCACCCCTCCAAGGCCTTCACTGAATGGTCAATGAAATCAACCCAGTCTTGTGAAGACTCCTTTTTGGTCTCTCTGAACTTTATCCTGTATTGTTCAGTGGTTAAGCCATAACCATCCAGGAGTGCATTCTTAAGAACTGTAAAATTATTGGCATCACTTTCTTTCACAGTAAGGAGCCTATCCCTACCCTTTCCACTAAATGATAGCCATAGGATAGCAGCCCACTGCCTTTGAGGGACATCCTGTACAACACAGGCCCTCTCAAGTGCAGCAAACCACTTGTTAATGTCATCCCCCTCCTTATAAGGGGGAACTATCTTGTGCAGATTCCTAGAATCATGCTCTTTTGCAGGATGACTATTGGGAATACTGCTGCTGCCACCATGGGTTTCTAAACCCAGTTTCTGTCTCTCCTTCTCTACTTCTAAGGACTGTCTATCCAAATCCAGCTGTTGCTTCTTGAGCTTCAGTCTGGTTTGTTCCACTCTCAATCTATTGAGCTGCCTTTCTAACAATCTGTCATCAGGGTGGGTGGGAGGGACATTCCTAGACACAGAAGTATGATGAGAATGAACAGAAGGAGACCTGTCCCTTACAGAGGGCACCCCAACAGCTTGGCTGACAGTGTAATGTGAGAGCACACCATCTGTATGATGTGACTCCACCTCAGTACCAACTATGCTAGACTGTCTAGTAATGGGCAGGCTAAGAAGTTTCTTTCCTGAATCTTTTCCTGGGGGAGTCCCTGGATCAGATTGGGAACCATTAGCTACTTTTTCAACAGATGGGGCACTTTTAGCCTTATCTTGTTCTCTAAGCATGTTAAGTAACAATTCCAAGGAAGGATTCTTCCCTACACTCAAACCTCTCTCTATGCAGAGACTCCTTGCTCCTTTCCAGCTAAGGTGATCATATGCAAGTTTGAACAGATCAACATTTTGGCCTGTGCCAGACATTTTTAGAGAGAGTTAAAGTGATAGAAAAAGAGAAAAAAGTGTGTCAGAGCTTTTAGAAAGACAGAGAAAAAACTTTTAAAACTTTTTAGAACTTTTTGAAAGTTTAGAAGTACTTTTCAGCACTTTAGAAAAGAGTGAAAAGAGGAAATGCAAAACTTTTTAGTTATGTGTACACACACTGAACTTGTTTTGTATATTTTTCTCCTATGAAAAGTACAATGACAAGAGTGGTAAGTAGTCTCAAAGCACTTATCCCACCGCTGCACAACCAATGTAGGAGGCTGGACTGGCTTGTAGTGGGTACCTAGGGGTACTTGCACCTTGCACAAGGCCCAGTTATCCCTTATTAGTGTATAGGGTGTCTAGCAGAATAGGCTGATAGATAATGGTAGCTTAGCAGAGCTGTTTAGGCAGAACTAGGAGACGAGTGAAGCTCCTACAGTACCACTTAGTGTCATATGCACAATATCATAAGAAAACACAATACACAGCTATACTAAAAATAAAGGTAATTTGGGGCATATTTATACTCCGTTTGCGCCGAAATTGCGTTGTTTTTTTTTACGCAATTTTGACGCAAAACTAACTCCATATTTATACTTTGGCATTAGACGCGTCTAGCGCCAAAGTCCATGGAGTTAGCGTCATTTTTTAGCGTGGACACCTACTTTGCGTTAATTATATGCAAGGTAGGCGTTCCCGTCTAAAAAATCGACTCCGAGGCATGTGCGTCGGATTTATACTCCCAGGCAAAAATCACGCCTGGGAGTGGGCGGGTCAAAAAAAATGACGTACGGCCGCTTTTGCGCCGTTTTTTAGCGCCTGCAAAAGGCAGGCGTTAAGGGACCTGTGGGCTCTGAAGGAGCCCAGAGGTGCCCACCCCAGGAGGACCCAAGGCTGGAGGGACCCATCCCAGGGACATTAAGGTAAGTTCAGGTAAGTGTTTTTTTTTTTTTTTTTTTGTGGCATAGGAGGGCCTGATTTGTGCCCCCCTACATGCCACTATGCCCAATGACCATGCCCAGGGGACAGAAGTCCCCTGGGCATGGCCATTGGGCAAGGGGGCATGACTCCTGTCTTTGCTAAGACAGGAGTCATTTCTATGGGGGTTGGGAGTGAAAAAACATGGCGCAAATCGGGTTGAGGCGAAAAATTGCCTCAACCTGACTTGCCCCATTTCTTGACGCCCAAGCCCCATATCCCCCTACGCCGGCGCTGCCTGGTGTACGTCGTTTTGTTTAACGCACACCAGACGGCGCCGCCGGCTAACGTCATTCAATAAATACGGCGCCCGCATGGTGCTTCAGAATGGCGTTAGCCGGCGCGAATTTTTTTGACGCAAAACTGCGTTGGCGCAGTTTTGCGTCAAAAAGTATAAATATGGGCCTTTATTTTTATGACAATATGCCAAAAGTATCTCAGTGAGTACCCTCAGTATGAGGATAGCAAATATACACAAGATATATGTACACAATACCAAAATATGCAGTAATAGTATTAGAAAACAGTGCAAACAATGTATAGTTACAATAGGATGCAATGGAGACACATAGGGATAGGGGCAACACAAACCATATACTCCAAAAGTGGAATGCGAACCACAAATGGACCCCAAACCTATGTGACCTTGTAGAGGGTCGCTGGGACTATTAGAAAATAGTAAGGGTTAGAAAAATAGCCCACCCCAAGACCCTGAAAAGTGAGTGCAAAGTGCACTAAAGTTCCCCAAAGGACATAGAAGTCGTGATAGGGGAATTCTGCAGGAAAGACACAAACCAACAATGCAACAACGATGGATTTCCAGTCGTGGGTACCTGTGGAACAAGGGGACCAAGTCCAAAAGTCACAAGCAAGTCGGAGATGGGCAGATGCCCAGGAAATGCCAGCTGTGGGTGCAAAGGAGCTGCTACTGGACAGTAAAAGCGTAGGTTTCTGCAAGAACGACAAGGGCTAGAGACTTCTCCTTTGGAGGACGGATCCCTAACGCCGTGGAGAGTCGTGCAGAAGTGTTTTCCTGCCGAAAGACCGCCAACAAGCCTTGCTAGCTGCAAATCGTGCGGTAAGGGTTTTTGGATGCTGCTGTGGCCCGGGAGGGACCAGGATGTTGCAAATTGCGTCAGGGGACAGAGGGGACGTCGAGCAAGACAAGGAGCCCTCTCAGCAGCAGGCAGCACCCGGAGAAATGCCAGAAACAGGCACTACGAGGATGTGTGAAATGGTGCTCACCCGAAGTTGCACAAAGGAGTCCCACGTCGCCGGAGAACAACTTAGGAGGTCGTGCAACGCAGGTTAGAGTGCCGTGGACCCAGGCTGGACTCTGCACAAAGGATTTCCGCCGTAAGTGCACGGAGGCCGGAGTAGCTGCAAAAGTTGCGGTTTCCAACAATGCAGTCTGGCGTGGGGAGGCAAGGACTTACCTCCACCAAACTTGGACTGAAGAGTCACTGGACTGTGGGAGTCACTTGGACAGAGTTGCTGGATTCAAGGGACCTCGCTCGTTGTGCTGAGAGGAGACCCAAGGTACCGGTGATGCAGTTCTTTGGTGCCTGCGGTTGCAGGGGGATGATTCCGTCGACCCACAGGAGATTTCTTCGGAGCTTCTAGTGCAGAGAGGAGGCAGACTA
This sequence comes from Pleurodeles waltl, assembly GCF_031143425.1. Lineage (NCBI taxonomy): Eukaryota > Metazoa > Chordata > Amphibia > Caudata > Salamandridae > Pleurodeles > Pleurodeles waltl. The sequence continues at coordinate 1,286,022,650 of NC_090440.1, forward strand.
CCCCCACAGCATGCACCACCAGGAAAACAGTCGAGAAGGCGGCAGGATCAGCGTTACAGAGTTGCAGTAGTCGTCTTTGCTACTATGTTGCAGTTTTGCAGGCTTCCAGCGCGGTCAGCAGTCGATTCCTTGGCAGAAGGTGAAGAGAGAGATGCAGAGGAACTCGGATGAGCTCTTGCATTCGTTATCTAAGGAATCCCAAGAGACAGAGACCCTAAATAGCCAGAAAAGAGGGTTTGGCTACCTAGGAGAGAGGATAGGCTAGCAACACCTGAAGGAGCCTATCAGAAGGAGTCTCTGACGTCACCTGATGGCACTGGCCACTCAGAGCAGTCCAGTGTGCCAGCAGCACCTCTGTTTCCAAGATGGCAGAGGTCTGGAGCACACTGGAGGAGCTCTGGGCACCTCCCAGGGGAGGTACAGGTCAGGGGAGTGGTCACTCCCCTTTCCTTTGTCCAGTTTCACGCCAGAGGAGGGCTAAGGGGTCCCTGAACCGGTGTAGACTGGCTTATGCAGAAATGGGCACCAAATGTGCCCATGAAAGCATTTCCAGAGGCTGGGGGAGGCTACTCCTCCCCTGCCTTCCCAACATTTTCCAAAGGGAGAGGGTGTAACACCCTCTCTCAGAGGAAGTCCTTTGTTCTGCCATCCTGTGCCAGGCCTGGCTGGACCCCAGGAGGGCAGATGCCTGTCTGAGGGGTTGGCAGCAGCAGCAGCTGCAGTGAAACCCCGGGAAAGGCAGTTTGGCAGTACCAGGGTCTGTGCTACAGACCACTGGGATCATGGGATTGTGCCAACTATGCCAGGATGGTATAGAGGGGGCAATTCCATGATCATAGACATATTACATGGCCATATTCGGAGTTACCATTGTGAAGCTACATATAGGTAGTGACCTATATGTAGTGCACGCGTGTAATGCTGTCCCCGCACTCACAAAGTCCGGGGAATTGGCCCTGAACAATGTGGGGGTACCTTGGCTAGTGCCAGGGTGCCCTCACACTAAGTAACTTAGCACCCAACCTTTACCAGGTAAAGGTTAGACATATAGGTGACTTATAAGTTACTTAAGTGCAGTGTAAAATGGCTGTGAAATAACGTGGATGTTATTTCACTCAGGCTGCAGTGGCAGGCCTGTGTAAGAATTGTCAGAGCTCCCTATGGGTGGCAAAAGAAATGCTGCAGTCCATAGGGATCTCCTGGAACCCCAATACCCTGGGTACCTCAGTACCATATACTAGGGAATTATAAGGGTGTTCCAGTAAGCCAATGTAAATTGGTAAAATTGGTCACTAGCCTGTTAGTGACAATTTGAAAGTAATGAGAGAGCATAACCACTGAGGTTCTGGTTAGCAGAGCCTCAGTGAGACAGTTAGTCATAACACAGGTAACACATTCAGGCACACTTATGAGCACTGGGGCCCTGACTAGCAGGGTCCCAGTGACACATACAACTAAAACAACATATATACAGTGAAAAATGGGGGTAACATGTCAGGCAAGATGATACTTTCCTACAGTGTGCCAGATCATCGTGGCCTGCTGTATGCTTCACAACTTGGCTTTGCGATGACAGGTGCCTTTTCTGCATGAGGATGGTCCAGATGGAGGTGTTGTGGCAACTATGGAGCCTGTGGACAGTGAAGACGAGGAAGCAGAAGAAGAGGACATCGACAACAGGAACTGGGTGATCCTGCAATACTTCCAGTGAGACACAGGTAAGAAGACAAACCTGCCTACATCTACTTTAAATCTACTACCTCTCTACTGTCTGTCCTTTTCACCCAGTGTATGGTCACTGAGTTGTCAGTTTCCCTTACGATTTCACAGATGTGGGTCCCACTGTGTGACATATGCTTTGTTTCCTCATGGACTAGAGCTGTGTGACACAGGTATGTTGACATTACATTTGAAAGAGCATTTTTTACACTGTAATTGCTAATACACTATTTGAAATCACAGACAGACTCCAGATTGTTTTGTGCTTTAAGGGTGTTTATTTAAGGGTTCAATATTGGAGGGGGTTGTAAAATGGTGAGGGGTGATGGTGGAGGAATGTCCATGGCAGAGTCCAGTCTATTAGTCTCACAGGTGCATTGTCCAAAGGGGCATAGGAAGTGGAGCTGGGGCAGTTTGAGGATGGACAGGGTGACAAGGTAGGACAAAAGGATGACAATCAGGGTGGTCTCATTTCTTGGCGGGGGTCTTGGCATCGTTCTCTGTCTTTGTCCTGGATCTCAGGGACTGTGTGTGGGGTGGTTCTCCCTCTGCAGGGGTGGGGTGCTGGTGTGGTGGTCCTGGGGCAGTGCCTCCTGTCCACTAGCGCCGGCGGAGGTGGTGGGCAGTTCATCGCCTAGGCTAGTGTCAGGGGTCCCTTGTTGTGCCACAGTGTCCCTCCTGGTGTTGAGGAGTTCCTTCAGCACCCCTACAATGGTGCCCAGGGTGGAATTGATGGATTTGAGTTCCTCCCTGAAGCCCAAATACTGTTCCTCCTGCAGCCGCTGGGTCTCCTGAAACTTGGCCAGTACCATTGCCATCATCTGTGGGTGGTGTGGACATGTCCGGACCCTCCTGTCCGGTGACTTTGGGTATGGGTCCTGCAGGGGGAATAAGCATGGTTGTTGCATCTGTGTGTGCCATGGTGTGCAATGGGTGGGTGACCGTGTACCCCAGTGCTTGCATTCCTGTGTAGGACCTTGTGTGATGATGGTTTAGGGGTGTGTATGGGTATGTGCAGTGGCCATGCTTTGGTGATGGGTGTCCATGCTTTGGTGTTGCATGCAGGACTTGGTGTTGGGATGTGTGGTTTGTGATATTGGGACATGTGTGAGGAGTAGGAGTGATGGGGGTGAGGGCGAGGGTGGGGGTATGTGATGGCATGCAGGTAGTAAAGATTTTACTTACCAGCTACTCCTGCAAGGCCCTCAGGATGCAGAATAGCCAAGACCTGCTCCTCCCATGTTGTTAGTTGTGGGGGAGGAGGTGGGGGTCCGCCGCCAGTCCTCTGTACCGCGATCTGGTGTCTTGAGACCACGGAACGCACCTTCCCCCGTAGGTCGTTCCACCTCTTCCTGATGTCATCCCTATTTATTGGGTGCTGTCCCACTGCGTTGACCCTGTCCACGATTCTTCGCCATAGCTCCATCTTCCTAGCTATGGAGGTGTGCTGCACCTGTGATCCTAATAGCTGGGGCTCTACCCGGATGATTTCCTCCACCATGACCCTGAGCTCCTCCTCAGAAAACCTCGGGTGTCTTTGTCGTGCCATTGGGTGGTGTGGGTGATGTGTGGTTTGGTGTGTGTTGTGATGTGTGGTGATTTTTAGTGGTGTGTTGTGAAAGGTGCGGGGATGTTATGTGTGTGATGGTGTTGGGTGCCTGTGGATGCTCGTTTGTAGATGGTGGTGTCTCTCTGTGACCTTCAGTCGCAGTTGTTGTCGTAGGGGTTTGCGGGTGATGTGGGTGTGTGTTTTATACTGTATTGGGTGTGTGGAAGTAGTGTGTGTATGTGTATCAGGTGTGTGTATTTCGAATTGTCCAATGTGGATGTGTTTTGAAAGTGTGTGTGTATTTTGAGCGCTGTGGTGTGTACCGCCAATGGAATACCGCGGTTGAAAGAATGCTGCGTGGATTCGTGATAGTGTGGGCGTATTCCTGTTGGCGTGATGGTGGAGGAATTGTTATCGCCAGTTTATCACTGACCTTTGGTGTGGCAGACTTGTGTGGGTGTCTAAATTTTGGCGGATTCCGTGCTGTGGGTCTTAATAGCTGTGGCGGAATTCCGTGGCCGCAGCGGTGTGTTGGCGGTCTTATGCATGGCGGTAAGTGGCTTTTACCGCCAAATTTGTAATGACCCCCTTAGTCTCTGCCCCCTAGAGGCCTCGCACCCAACCCAACTTGCCTTCAGCATACTCAGTCTCCAGGGCCCCTTAATTTCATATTACTGCTCTTTTGCAGGAGCCCTCGCTGATATAGTTATCCGACTTAAGTTTCTTTGATGTCACTGTTGCCTTGCAGTTGCATCAGCAAGGACTGTGTTTCTGCTTCCAGTGTCTCTTTCATTGGTTTTGTGGTTTACTGAAAGTTTTGCACTCTCCTCATTCTTCCTGGTTAAGTTAGTCTTTGTGTGTGCAATAGAGGAAGCCCCTGGGGCCAGATGTAGGTATATTCCAATTTGTGACTTGCAAATTGCGAGTCAGAGCGACTCGCAATTTGCGAGTCGCAAATTGGAATGTAGGATGGTGTCCCTGACACCATCTGCGACTCGCAAGGGGGTCGCAAAGGCCCACTTCATTAGTATGAATGAGGTGGGTTACAATTTGCGACCCCCTTGAGACTCGCAGCACTCACAGGGATGGTGGCCTGCTGGAGACAGCAGACCATCATGTCAGTGACTGCTTTTAAATAAAGCAGTTTTTTTTGTAATGCAGCCTATTTTCCTTAAAGGAAAACGAGATGCATTACAAAACAAAAAAATGAAACATTTTCATTTCATTTTTTTAGAGCAGGCAGTGGTCCATAGGACCACTGCCTGCTCTGGAAAAATGTTTTTAACGCCATTCACAAAGGGGAATGGGTCTCATGGGGACCCCTTCCCTTAAATGTTTTTAACGCCATTCACAAAGGGGAATGGGTCTCATGGGGACCCCTTCCCTTTTGCGAATGGGTTTGCACCCATTTGAAGTGGGTGCTAACTGCGATTGCTTTGCGACCGTGTTCGCAGTCACAAAGCAATCTGGCATTGCACTGCAACTCGAAATTAGGAAGGGGACACCCCTTCCTAATTGTGATTCGCAAACCCGTTTTGCGATTCGGTACCCAGGTTACCGAATCGCAAAAGGGGTTTTGTGCATTGCCAAGTGCAGTTTGCACGTCGCAAACAGCAAAATTCGCTGTTTACGACGTGCAAACTGTTTGCTACATCTGGCCCTTAGTCTTCCAAGAGTCTGGCTTTAAATTCTCTTGATTTAACAATTGTCATGCCTCTGCCAGGGACATCATCTGCTTTTGAGTCCCTTTCCACGGCCATATGATGTGGAAGGGATAACCCCATCTCTATTTTATGTCCTTGCACCTTAGAAACTTTGTAACTATTTTGAAGTTCTGCCTCTTTTGTAACATAAAATTTGAAAGGTCTTGGAAGAGAACCACTCTGTTTCCCACAGCAGTGATCTGCTCCAAATCTCTGGCTGCTGCCAAGATATTTTCTTTCTGCTGGTAATAGTGTAAGTACGTCAGAATGTCTGGATTTTGTTCTCTTCTCCATCGACTTGTGCTCACTCTATGTATCCAGGCCAACCTCTACTTCTACTGATATCTCAATAACCTTTTGAAATATGACACAATGCCGCCTTCTTCTACGTTCCTTGGAACACCTTTGATCCATATGATGAGTTGTTTGGAATGGTTTTCAAGGTCTTCCAGGTTTATATGCATTGGTTGATGTTTAAGGGAGATTACTTCTTGCTAAAAGAGTTCTACTTCTTTTTCACAGGATTCTCCTGTCTTCTTGAGTGAGGAGACTTTCTGCCCCAGTCCGTTTATGTCTTGTTTGAGGACCTGTACTTCCTACCTGACCTCATTTCAGTGTCTGAAGAGGTTTGTGTAATCCTTTAAAAAGTTTATCTAGGAACATATGTGTCAGTGGGGTATCTTAAGGGTGGGGGATATCATGCAATGGTAAGCCCCTTGGGCTGTTTCTACCTTGAGTCAGTTGATAAAGGCTTTTATAGGTCTAGCATGGGTTGCTACGATCCTGGTTCTGTTCCTTCGTTTGATTACCTGAGGGACTTGTTGCAACTGCGCATCCAGATAGCAGCTCTCGTATGGTGGGGGGTGCCCCACTGCACCCCAACTGCACCATTTTCACCATGGTCTCAGTATTTCACTGTGTTAGTCACATTCAGATAGTTGAACCCTCTCTGGGGCTTTGGGTCCACTGATTATGAAGTTCCCAATCTCACCTCTGTCTTATAATCAGGCAAGCTGTGGAGGCCTTGCTCACATAACACCCAGATCTTTTTTAAAGGCCCTAGCCTGTCTGTTACGGGGTCTGCCAATCCAGCACCACCGCTATGGGGCAAATCCGGTCATTACGCGCAATGCATTGCCAAGCAGTGGCTGTTATTCCTGGAATCCAACTTTAGCCGACTTTTCCTGGGAGGCCACTCACAACTCGATGCAGGCCTTGCCTGCCCCAGTTTGGGTCTTATCAATGCTCAGCAGAGCTTTCAGTGAATTATTTTTGTCTGTCGGACTCAGGGCTATCACGGGGGCTCTTTTCTTGTAGGGGGGCCCTGAAATTGCCATGGAATCTCTTCATTTTGGCAAAGGAGCATGCGCTGTGTCCTTTCGCTCTGACTTCTTTGCCCCACTTAAAAAAAAAAATAATGACATTTGCATATCTGCTACTGCACTCTCGTTATCTTTTAATACTTCTAGGTCCTCTTGGCATTTCAGTGAACACTTTGCATCCTAGGCTTTATAGGTTTTTTTTTTTTTACATTGTAAGAGGCCTCAATCCCACTATGGGTATTACTGTTGCCTAAAATGCTGGCACTGAGTGAAGGTGCTCCTGGATAGTCACGTATAGCATGGGGCTACTTGGTAATCATGCATTGAGCAATACACTTTGCATTCCAAGAGTGTGAATTTTGCTTTTGCCAGTAAATGTATTATCATTAAAACACCAGTTTGCAAAGTGCTGTTGGCAAAATGTCAACACTTTCTGAGACTGTCTTTTTTTGTAGAGCTGTTTCTGTTCTTTTTTTTCTCTTTTGTGCTTGTATCATTATAAAGCCAGCAACAAGACAGCCAAATGTGTTTTTCATAATCTTGGAACGCAAACCTGGGGCTTTTTCAAGGCATTAGTTCACGAAGAAATGTCCCACCTTGTGAAATCTTGTGTCCAAAATGGTGTCTTTCTGAATTCCGAATATAGTTAGGTCTAGTGGTCTCAGTTCCTGTATATCATGGGTTTCATCAGAGCAAACCCTGAAAAATATTAACCCCGGTTTAGAGTCATGCATCTTTACAGCCTCTGAGGTCTCTGCTGTTTGGGCACGTCTTCATCTGATTCTGATGCTGGCCTGTGGTGACCTGAGACACTGCAAAAAACAAACACCTCCTAAAGACCATTGGAAACATTTGCACCATGCTACATTATGGAAGAGGAGACAGTGGGTCATTCCCACTTCCGCAAGGAGTTCTAAAGTTAACCACTTCTTGGGCTTTTCTCTGAGATAAAAATAATGCCGGGGCACGTGCCTGGCGACTGGGGTTTATGACAGGATGGCAAAAACGCAAATGTTTGAAATTGCACAATATGTGCACATTGCAAACACTCATTCTTTTTCGAAGTTCTTTTTATTCGAGTTTTGTTACCTTTTTTTGTTTGTTAAATCATTAACACAGTATATTCTTCACATTTTTACAGGATCAATCAGGTATGGCAAGTGTAGTGAAGACATTCCATAAAATGTGTACAGTTATACTTCATAGCTCTTAATTCAGGATTACCACGCCATACGTTTTACATATGTAGAATGTGGTTCTGTGCTAGTTAAAGTGTCTCTCAGCCTAACAGAGTGCAAAGACAGATTGCAATGAGAATGGTCGTCCCATATCCACAAGCGTCTATCTAGTAAGCAGTACTGTTAGATCAACACGGTCTGCATGAAACAGCTGCTTTGTGGCATAGTGAAGATAATGGCATAGCTTGATTTAACAAGTAAGAACAATATGAATTTCAATAACCAGAGGCAGAGCCGGTTAACTACTCCCCCCCCTCATACAACCACCCCGCCACCTACTCAGCGCCTCCTTCAGGATCCCCCTGTTTGTCATACATAGAGGCTTACCACAGTTCAAATTGACTACACTGGAGGAGTATCTTTAACAGAACTAGGAGCCAAAATCCGTGCCTCACAATTAACACTTTTTGAGCTCAAATTATCATCAGGTGTATCCTGTAAAGATTCAGGTTCAGTAAGCATGGTGTCCCAGTAAGTAGCTAAAGGATACTTGCGCAGACCTAACGCACCCTCCCTCCGGAGTGCCACCCCTCAGCTTGTGGCCAAACTAGAAAAGAGCGCAGCAAAGCTCTCGAAGGCGGAGGTTCAGACGCCTTCCATCTCCTAGTGAGGAGGGGTTTTGCTTTTAGCAAACCCAGATCCATGAAACGAGTAGTTGCTTTGTGTCTCTTAGATCTGGCGAATAAACCCAGCAGGCAGGCCACCCATCCATTCAAAGCTGGGCGTGCCGTGCAGGTTAAAAACAAAGTAATCACATATTGCCAGTAGGCCCCCACTGAGGGGCAAGACGACATCATGTGTAGGAAGTTAGCTGCAACCAACGCGCATCTAGGACAGGACGCATCCGTGCAGTGAAAGTACCTATTTATCCTCTCAGGAGGAAGGTACGCCCTGTGGAATATATAGAACTGGATCAAGCGGAAGCGTGCATTCCGTGAGACATGCATAGGGCCCATCTGCACCAACTCCCACTCCCCATCCGTGAAGGGTCTAGTGAGGTCGTCTTCCCAGCGGGCGTGCAGCTCAGCATATGTAGGCGTGGTATGAACTTGTAATGCACTGGTCAGCCAATGAACCAGGTGTGTGCCCCGACCCATAACCTGCATACATTGGACCAGTAGGTGGATAGGTGGGTTGGGAGTTCCCTCGAAATATCTCCCAAGTGAAGTGGAAATGCTGTTTTCAAGGAATAATATAGCAAAAGTTGACCCGCTGGTATCCCAGTCTCTTCCACCAGGGTGTCGAAGGGAATCAGTGTGCCCTCTCTATACAGATCCCCTAGTGAGTGTATACCAGCTACATGCCATGTCTCTAGTTCTGCTGTCGGTGTAAATGTGGTATTCCTAGAGGTACCCAGTAAAGGCATTGCTGGCGTTTAGGGAGTTATCATGTGCGTAATCTTTAAGCTTCTGCAATAACAGTGGTGCGCACCCCTAAAAGAAGAGAGTTTGGTACCCTGGTACGTGTGTTTGGGTGGAATAAATGAGATAGGCTAGCCTGTGTCCATTGAGGCCATGTTTTGGCCGTGTCCGACAAATTATAACCTGAAAGCCAATAGGTAGCCCATTGTAATTGTGCGACCAAATATTAGTGTTCTAGATTAGGCACAGCCAGGCTTCCCCTGTCCAGGGGCGCATTTCGCCAATGCCACCCTGCAGCGACAATCTCCCCAAATGAACTCTCTTACCCTAGATTCCTAGTCCTGGAAAAACTTTACTGGTATATAAATGGGTAGATTAGAAAAATAATATAAAAGATGGGGAAGCACCACCATTTTCAGGAGGGCAATTTGACTCACCACAGACAACGGTAGTGTCTGCCAGAAGGCCATTTGTGTGCGGAGGGAGATGACTGCGTTCCTAGTATTCCCATCATGTAAGCCTGTGTCTAAGTGATATACATGAACCCCAAGGTATTTGAAGGACCTGGGTTGCCACAACACCGGGGTACCAGAAAGGCATAGGGCTGGGTCTCCCATGTCTGGGTGAAAGGGAAATAGGCATGATTTACCCCAGTTAACTCGTAGGCCCTATAATGAGGAACAAAGATTCAGCACTTCCGCCACTTCAGCAGGCACTCTCAAAATAGACCGCAGGTAGAGCACTAAATCATCCGCATAAAGAGACACGATGTGTAGACCGTCCACTAGTGGAATGCCCCAATTTACCCTGGGACGGCTTAGCTCCTCGGCCAGTGGCTCTATAGCTAGTGAAAACAGAAAAGGGGAAAAGGGGAAACCTTGTCGAGTGCCGCTGCCCATTAGTGTAGGAGCAGAAATAGCTGTGCCAGTATGCACGCTAAATAATTGTTGAGTATATAATAGCTTCACTAACCTTAAGTAACTGGGGCGTATGTGGCGAGCCGAGTGAGCAGCATAATTAAGGCATTGCAGGCGCTCCTACAGAGATTCTCATTCCGGTGAAAATCCTCCAGAGCACGGCGTTTCACTGGATCATGCAATGCTTGTGTCTCATGCCCCAGTAAATCCTCCTCTATCTTCGTCAAGTCCGTCTCAATAGTCTTGCACATATTCCACCGCACTTCCATACAATAGCTCCTTAGCATTTCCTTAAACGCATCCCATTACAGGAGTCTCAAGGAGGCCGTTTGTCAAAATATGACTCGATAGCCCGGCTGAGCGATTCACAAAAGGACGGATCCTCCAATGCCTCCTCCCACATTCGCCAGGTAGGGATAGCTGGGATCTGAACCTCCTCCACCATCTGCACATACTGCGGATTATGGTCAGAGTGTGTGCGATCTAGGTAATCCATTTGGGATATGGTGGGCAGTAAGTTTTCAGTGCAAAGAATCCTGTCTAAGCGTACATAGAGATCATGTGGGGCTGAATAATAGGAATAGACGCGGTCTCGGTCATGGCGATGGTGCCATACATCCGTCAAGTGCCAATGTTGAAGCCAGCTACGCAGCAATGCAGCAGCGTAAACTGCTGGCACAGTGGGCAACGGTGGAAAAGAACGGTCCAAGCCCGGGTCGAGAACACTGTTATAGTCTCTACCCAGAAGCAATGGAAGAGCGCTCTATCGGGACAAAACACTAGACAACTTATGCAAAAATTATGTTTGTTCTGTATTTGGCGAATATGGATCCCAAAACTAATGCACAACCATTTAAACGGCCTCATACAAAGACATAGGGGGTCATTACAACCCTGGCAGATGGCGGAGAACCGGCGGTAAGACCGCCAACAGGCTGGCGGTCTTACCTAGGTGAATTATGACCATGGCAGTTACCGCCATGGTCATCCGCCGGTTCTCCGTCCCGCCCGCCAGGGCGGAAACGACCGCCGGGCTGGAGACCTGGGTCTCCAGCCCCGCGGGCGTCAGTATACCGCCGGCGGTATTTGGACCCAGCTTACCGCCGTGGATTTCCTGCGGTTTGAACCGCCATGAAATCCATGGCGGTAAGCACTATCAGTGCCAGGGAACTCCTTCCCTGGCACTGATAGGGGCCCCCCCCCACCCCGACTCCCTCCCCTACACCCCCTACCACACCTGCCATCCCCCAAAGGTGGCAGGGCTCCCCTCCCCACCCCGACCCCCAACATACCATTACTCACACACACCTGACACGCATGCAGGCACCACCAACACATACACGCACACACCTCGACATACATGCCTACATCCACACACTCAGTCAGACACGCACACCCATATACAGACATACACGCACACATCCATACACACATACCCACAGACAGCACTCATTCCCATACACACAACCCCCCGCAAGCATACACGCACTCACACACCCCCCTAAATACAGACACGCACACCCCCATGCACGCATACAACACACAACACCTCCCCACCACCCTCCCCTAACGGACGATTGACTTACCTGGTCCGTCGATCCTCCGGGAGGGGACGGGAGCCATGGGGGCAGCTCCGCCGACACCGCCACGCCAACAGAACACCGGCACCGCGAATCACAGGACGTGATTAGCTGAGCGGTGTTCTGTTGGCGTGGCGGTGGAGGTGGAGCAACCCCCACTTCCCCGCCGCCCGCAAGTATGGCTGTTGGCGGCTCTCTGTCGGAATAACGACGGAGAGCAGCCAACAGTCATAATACGCCCGAGCGGCAAACCGCCGCACGTAGCAGGGTAAGATCTGTTGCCACAGTGTCTATCTTTTGCTCCAGAGACACCCTTGTTTTAGAAAATCTGGCTGCATAGGTTCCTGGGTTCTCAATAAGTCTGATAGTTTCAGACTGATACAAGTCTTGTTTACATACGAGATCCATGGTATTTTTAAATCTTGCTCCAGCTTGAGGCAGTCTGCTAGAACTGCCCAAATAAATGAAGTTTCACACTTGGTCCAAATCTTCAGCCACAGCAAAAGCGGTTGTAGCTTGACCACATCATTGATGTATCCTAGTCTGACTTCAGAGTGGCAGATATGGGTGCTAGTGGGTTTTGGCATGGCTAGCAGTCTTTTAATAAAACCATTTTCAGTCCTCTCCAACCCAGGTTGATCATGGAATCCCCAGACACCAGCCCCATATGTGGTATTTCATCAACACTCCCTTGATAACCAACAAACACACTACTGTCAATGCCCACCCGATTGCTAGTCTTTTAAAGAAATGAAAGTACATTTTAATCACACATCAATACAAAATACTCTACAGTTTAACTTAGGACACAAGCCAGTGACACTGGTGGCATTTTTGCTTTGTGGTAATATGCCTGCTGCGCCCCGCTGCTAAGATCTCCCTGGGTGACTCTAGCTGGCATCCCCTGTTCCCCCAACCTCCCCCCATCAGAAGTTATGCCAAAAGCATAAGTCAGGTGCACCTGTGCAGAGATGAATGTCACTCCCAAAACAAATGCACACTCAGCTTCTTTTGTTTCAGGTCTCTCAATTATGGTGATGCAATGGGTAAAGCAACAGTTCTTGTGGGCATATTTATACTTGTTTCTCATCAAATTTGCATCATTTTTTGGTGCAAATTCGGTGCAAAACTAACTCCATATTTATACTTTGGGGCTAGACCTGTCTAGGCAATTTTTCTAGCTAAGTGTGCAGATGAGAGAATGTGCAAAGAGGCTAGTAAGCCCATACTGCAAATTGTACTGGCCTGGGCATTGAGCCTTATTTAACCTGGGTAAGTAATTTGTACCACAGGTTTCTTCTAACATGATTAAGTCTGAACAATGTTCATTTTCTTGTGGCTTACACTATGCAAGATAAGGGCCGCTCTGCACAATACGTTCAGCTTTATCCTTATAGTACAATGTCAGATGCACGGTTGGTGGGAATAGACCTGGATACTCTATCTTTGGATCAGTTGTGTGTGTTTTGAAAAAGGACGAAGAGCTCCCAAAAACAAAGATAGGGAGGTGTGTGTTAGTTTTGTTAAGAACTATTTAGAGTAAAAGGACAGTGGGGAAGAACCTGTGATGGACTTAGAGAAGATCACCATGTTAGGGACCAGGGGGAATTAGGAGCACTATATTATTAGGCTCTCTCCCCCCCTTAGCACACGTTTCCCTAAAACACTCCCAGAATATATCCCAAAATTAGCTTTCTTGTAGCAACCCCAGACATATATAATACGCAGGGATGTCTGAACAAAAATAGAATCATGTTCAATATTGAGAAAAAAATGTAATCCAAAACCAGTCATTATGTAGTTTGTTTCAAATATGACAAGGGAATGAATAGCCATATATGAACTATATATCTAATTGGGTACTACACTAACCTAAATATGTATGCTGTAATGCATGCACATAAAAGAGTGGCGATTGATTGGACCATGCTGATATTTTAGATTATCCCTGACTCATGATTAGTAAACCAATATTTTTAGAGGGCCACTATTTAGCTATGTCTCTGCGTGATGATGCGTACAAGTAGAAATTACATTAAGGAGATCATGGCTGTTGGCACATAAGCAGTATATAATGTTGATGTACCATTAGATTGTAAAAGCGTTTTTACATATGAAGATTTTCAATAACTTTTTTCAACATGACATTTTGTTATTGTGATTTTATTTCTTAAACACTAACACTATTATACTATATTTGATTATGGAATGTTTTCTTATATATACAAAAAGCCTTCAGAAAGCAGCACACCCACAAACAATGTATTGGAAAGGAATGGCACTTGTGTGAAGGCTAATAAATGGCAATTTTTATGTTGGATGAACAGTGGTCTGATGTTTGGCTATTGCAATGAATGTATCTTACAACTTCAACTAAAGATTTCGCTGGTGTGATTCTGTAATGGACAAGTACCTTTTGAATTGTTCTGCTTTTGTCATAATACAAAGAAACATGCACCAAAGGGAAACAAGTATTCACTTAAAGGAGGTTGAGTTCCAGGTATTGGTCTTGTTTACCCTACATTGAAATATTTGTACCTTAGCAAGTATGATGACTGTAGGTGAAGAGAACCTGGTGAGTTCTATTGCACTCTACCTAGTAGCAATGAGCATTTAGGAAAGGGACCCAGATGCCCTTATGCACATCCATACAATTTGGTTTTGAGTAGGAAACTAGTAAATGTTGGAAGATGGTTCCTGATCTGAGGGATACAGGTCTATATTTGACAGGAATCATTTCAAACCCTAGGAGATTCTCTCTGGTGCCAATGTTACAGGTGTGGTAGTCAGGGGGGCAATATGGAGTACACAAATTCTTGAACTGAGGTGGAAATCTTGGTTTATATTGGGGGTTCTGGATGTCTCTTGGACAATGATTGGATTGCATCTGGATTAGTACCACAATAGAAGTCTAAATGGCTTGGACCACGTCATCAGTGTTAACAGATCACAGGCTGCATGTCAGGATTAGGAAAAGACAAGGACAAACCCAGATTTGCAAGGACCACAGTAGGATAATGAATAGATCAGAGCAGACTCTCAGAAGGTACATGTTGTGGTGTCCATCGTTGCTGCTCCATAGGAAAGGAAAGGGTCGAAGTGGACCAGCTGTTGGAGTCTGGGCCTCTTCAGAACTGCAGGAGTTGTTCTCTGCTAGTGCACTTACCAGGCGCAAATTCTGCTCAGTACAATTTGAGTGCCATACACTTGTGGAACTTGAGAAGGAAGCCCAGGGACAGATTTCTAAATTAGTGGTTCCAAGACATTATCTTGGCAGAGAGACTAGGCTGCTTTGTCATGAGCCTGTGAAACTTCATCCAGGAGAGAGCAAGAAACTAGTGGTTGCCCTAATGCACAGTACCTTCCTTGGACATAAGAAAGGACCCACAATAGAGTGGACTGTTTGTTCTGCTGGCCAGGAGTGTGCAGGCAGAAACATAAGTTCTGTAGAACCTGTCTTGTACATCAAATGAGAGGTAAATCAGAAGGAAATACCAAGGCACTGTCAGTGCCACTACCAGTTGTAAGTGTTCTACTGTATTTGAGGAGGTGGGAATTGACACTTTTGGTCTATTTGATCCCCCTCAAGATCTCAGTGGTGGACAATACCACCAGGTATCCTGAGGTGATACCCTGGAGGAGCACGACTGTGAAGGTGTTAGCTTGTGCACCTCCAAGAATATTTTCAAGGGTTGGGTTTCTCAACACAGTTTCTGAGAGACACTGATTTCTGAATGGGAAACTCACTTTATCTCCACCTACATGATAGCGTTGTTAGATCAACTCCCTGTCTGTGACCTACTGCTTCTTCACAGCATACCACCCACAAACTAGTGGGTTGGAAGAAAAGCTTACTGAGACCCTTAACAACATGATGGGAACTCTACACAAGAGCCTCTGGAGGAAAAGGGATATTGTCCTACTTGAACACTTTTGATTTGACCAGTGGCTACAGGTAGATTATATTAGCGCCTAGTGTCAAGGAGAAGACTGCAGTTTCTACTCCATAAGGGTTACACAATTTTAAGGTTATTTTCATTTGGCTCAAAAATGCACAAGCCACTTTTCTGTGCATGGTGAACCATTTTCGCTCACAACTGGAAAAGTTCTGTGTTGCCTTGCTACACAGTACTGATGTCTTTATCAATTTGTGGGAGGACGACCTGAGACATGTAGAACAGGTGTTAGTCAGAACAGAGGGAGGGAAACTGACAAACAAGGCAACCAAGAGCATGATGGGGCAGTCCTTTGTAGAGTACTCTGAACATTAGTTGGGCAACGGGAAGATGGATGTCAAAGTTCAATCTGTGATGGGGTGGGAGGTTTCTGCAAACCCAGACAGACGTGAAAAACGTTCTAGCATACTCTGGTTACTATAGGATTTTTGGGACTATAGCTAAGCTATTGACCTCCCTGACACCCAAGAAGTAGCCCAAGAAAATGAACTGGACTGTACAGCCCCAGAAGGCTTTTGAGGAGCTGAAGAGAGTGTGATTAATATACCTGTACTGAAGATCCTTTACTATAGGTAGACCTTCATTGTATAGACAGAGGCCTCAGACAAGAGAGTTACAGTAGAGTTAGCTAAACATGATGACAATAGTAGATAGCATCTAGTAGCAGGATCACTATTATAACAATAGAAAACATGGGAACTCTAACCTAACCAGGGAAGAACAAAGGGCACTCAATGAACTTATACAACTCCGTAAAATAGTGAATAAGGAAACTGACAAAGGGGGCAACATTGTTATCATGAATGAAGAAGACTATACAGCGGCGATAGAAAGACAGTTGACAGATAGAAAAGCATATTTGAAACTTACAGGCAACTCCTCACCAGACATGACTAAAATGATTAAAAATAAGTTGGCTCATTGTCGGGATCCCTGCCTTATTTCGAACATGGGATATAACTCTATGATTAATCTCATTCCAAAAGCCCTGTGCATGTACATACTGCCTAAAATACATAAGGCTGGTCACTTTCCCCCACGTGGAACCATTATATCCGGAACTGGTTCTCCTACTGAGCACATCTCTGAGTGTTGATGTGTTCTTACAGCCCCTGGTACAGGATCTACCTTCTTACATCCAGGACACTAAGGATTTGTTAACTAAATTGGACGATTTAGAATGGACAAAAGTGTGTACATTTGTGACGTTATATGTTAACTCTTGATACACGTACACCCCTCTTGAAAAGGGTCTACAGGCCCTCACTTCCAGTCTTTTGGTTTGAGATGCTACCTTGACTGAACACACAGAAATGCTTTTGGACCCCACCAGACTTGTTCCAGGGAACAATGTGTTCACTCATAATGGACTTTGGTACAAACTAATACAAGGAGTAGCTATGGGGGCTAAATTTCTCCCTCGTATTCCAACTTATGCATGGGTGATTTTGAAAAAAAGTCATCTATGTCTGGAGTGCCCACCAGAGATTTCCAATTGTATTTTATACTGGGGGAGATATATTGATGACATTTCTTTGTGGTTTGGAGCGGCAGCCTACTTGAGCTCAACAATTTCCAAGTGCACAAATAAATGCCAAATCTTTAGGAGAAATGACACGTTTGAGACTCAACTGTAGTGAGGGTAAGGTTTTCAGGCAAGTATTAGATCTGATGGAAAAATCGCTTTAGAAATAGAGGGTACTCCGTACATACATTGCAGAAAGCTAGGAAGAGGATTTTAAATACGACATGCCACTCTCTATTTACTAGTAAGAAGGTTACCATTAAGAAAGGCAAGCGTTTAAGCTTCATTATACCATATAGCTCTCAAAGCCCCAGAATATATCGAATCCTGAATAAGCATTGGCATTTACTTAAGATGGATGGTGCACTCTCCAAACATATTGCTAACAAACCTAGCACTGTCCACAGTAGAGTCACTACCTTGAGTAATATACTGTATGCTAGCTATTTACGGCCAGATTTGCCTGTCAACCCAACTTCCTGGCTACTGACTAAACCTAAAGGATTCTTTAAATGCACTCATTGTAACATGTGTCCATTTGCTGATGACAAGAAAATGGCATTCAGTTACAATACAAGTAGAGTGTACTCAATTTGTAATATCATTGACTGTAATTCCATATTTGTTGTTTATTGTATTATCTACATTTGCAAACTAATCAATATTGGTAGCACAATACAACCGCCAATAGAGAGAATATGAGAACACATTTGAGCCATAAGGAGCAACAGTCCTAATCACTCAGTGGCTATACATTTCAACAGTTCACATGTTGGCCAGGAAATCCATAACATCAAGTTTTACGGAATAGCCCGGGTGAAGGCACACCCTAGGGGTGATGACAGGGTGGCCACCCTGTGATAATCTGAATGTTTATGGATCTTGAGGCTATGTGCGGTTGAGATGGGTCTGAATATTAAGATTTACATGATGAACGTGATAACCCCCCGCCATCGTTTTGTGCTCACCAGACTGAGGCTGGATACATTCCATCGACTAGTAACCTTCCCAACCATGAATGATTGGAGCACCACCTTGAAGGCCTGCCCCTGTGACGCAAAGTCACTACAAACCACAATCCATGTGGTTTTATTTTGCAAACTGTACGCCAAGCAAAGAAAGCGCCTAGTAGCCCCTCTTTTAAGGCTAATCAACCTCCCTCAGTGTCGTACTGCGTACGCTAGCCTCCAGGTTCTATCATCCATAGAGATGTGTGGAACCTTGGCCAACTTTTTATGCTCCGTACTAAGCACAAGAAAGCGCATGGGGGTAGCAATATAACCTGAACTATTTTAGACCTTTTATTATTGTAAACCATTAAGATTTTAGCCTATTTATTGTATTTATTTATTGTATATTGTATATTAAAATGTAAAATATTGTTACTTTTATGACTTGTTGAAAGTCGAATAAAGTCTTTGTAAAAAAAAAATAATAATAATTTACATGTGTTTCTGGCACAATAATTGAAGTGTTTTGTGGCTTCTCTATGTGTATATATTCTCTCAAACACAACAATGTATTCAGTGACGTTACCAAATGTTTTGAGTCATAGCCTCCCATCTTGTTGATTCACTTTGAGTACATGTTTAAAAAAGTAATCTATATCAAACGTTCCAGCACAATGTAATTATTTGTAGTGTTTAGACTTTTCTCATTCAACCTACTAACTTCACTGTGATGATTCCCTTTACTATATGCACTCTAGTATGGCTCACATTTCTGCGACATCAGATCTCTTTATACTATTCTGGTTTGAATAAATGATGTATGCAAAGTGGTTCTTCACGTCATAGCACTAGGATTGATTGTATTCTTTGTAATTAGTTTCAAAGACCAAAAACGAGGCTTCTTTGCTTGTTCTGTTACAATTTTGCACTTTACAATATGGTGCCTCCGCCCAGCTGAATGTAATGACTCACATTAGTCTGTCCTTCATTGTTTCTAGTGATGTACACGGAAGTGGATCTTTATTTACCGGTGCGGTTTCTGGGTTTTTGTTTGCCAGTCCAATAATAGACTTTCCCCGGTTGAAATGAGTGACAGCTTGACTATAAATTCTTTGGCCTGCATGTTATTGGCTTTCAAATTTTAAGTATCTTTTGTTTTTAGCTAGTTTCTAAGACCCAAAACAAGTCTTCTTTGCTTACCCTGTTATAATTTTGGAATCTGCAACATGGCGCCCACCCTTTGTTTTCCCTTAGTGACATACACAGAAGTTGACCTTTTATTTACGGGTGCAGTTTTTGGGACTTTGTTTGATCCGGGGTCCTTCCTTCAGGCTGAAATTGAAACTGGATGGTAAGTGTTACATTTTTATTCCACGATTACTGGACTTTATTACAAACACATGGCATCATCTTCTTGGGACTTTTGGGGCACAGGGTAGTGAGGTTGCTTTCATAAACCTGGCGTTTTTCTTATCAACTTCCTTATGTTAAAATGCCCTATGGGAGCTCAGTGTCACATATTCGCTTGTCAGGGAAATTTTCCTAAATTTCTTTTTAGGACTTATCAAGGTCCAGAATTGTTGTCGTCAACTACTTGGGACACGTCTTGTACTTTAGGGTATGTTACTCACTTGGCATATTTTGATCTTAGCTTTTAGATTTTTGGTCTTTTGTAACTATTTATTTATGACTTTGAATTTTCTTATTACATGCAAGTGCTCATTTTTTTAAATCTACTAATTGAAGATTCTTATGGAAAAAAATGGAATATTGGCACATTTTTCATCTCAAACCTTTTGGCTTACTCATGTATACTAGGAATGTTAGTGTACCAATAATTTTTGCACAAAGACACTGGTAGTCTTTAGATGTATTAACATACATATTTGTATCATTCATTCAGGATTATAGACTTCTATATCTGTATATTTTGGGATTACTTCGTGTCTCAATCATGGCTTGATTCCCAACTTGATATTAGGTTATCGCAATGCAAATGTTTGTCACTTAACTGTATTTTTTGTTATATTAATTTCCCTTTTCCAGTGTTCACACTTGTTCATACTTGGATTCCAATTCTTCTTAGTTGAACTTGATGTTTTTCTATGGGCATGCATTTCTTTTACTCAACCCTTCCTTCTTAAAGCGGCTGGCAACTTTTTCCGGATATGATTTTGCATGCCACTTTCTGTCGACCCATGTGCTCGACTCTGGTCGGCTGACATGCTCAACTTGCATTATTTTGTGGATTGCTCTTGGTCATATAGTTTGATTCATTACAATTAGTGTGTTTATATACTTCCACAGCCTTGAAAAAGTCACTGTTGTGAAGAAACATGTGTCAGCTGTTGTGTTGGAAAGTTGAAAAAGTGGAAGAACTGATTTCAAATAAAGGAATTGAACCCTCTTTTTTGGCTCCCATATGTTCTTACCAGGGAGAGTGTTTGACACATTATTGAACTTTGTTTGGTGTGCATTTGACATCTTCTAGATTTAAATTGTGCGAGGACCCTTTGGGCCACAATGACTATCAGGCCTTAGGCAGTAGGGCCTTTATTCCAAACTGCACCCAGGACTCAGTGTGTGATTTGCCATATATTGATTTGCCCATTACTTCGCATGCCAACTGAATAAGGAAGTGTGATTGAAATACCACTACTGCCATTACATATGTTAAATAAATAACTATTTTTAAATATAAAACCTAATATCAACAATAGTTAATAATATCAATAATATATGAATATATATATATATATATATATATATATATATATATATATATATATATATATATATATGATACAAATAAAAAAAATATATATATATACGTTCAATAAATTCTATTCAACACAAATATAAGTACCAAACCATTCTAATACATCTTAAAAATAACTTACTGACACAATAAATGTCAAAAACTGAAACATATGAAAACAGTTTAAAAAATAAAATACATTTAAAGTAAAAAATATAACTTTAAAATATAAACGTTTATTTAAATACACTCAAAATAATTCTACGTAATGAAAAACAATAGTAAAAAAGTAAAATCCAAAAACCTTGGAATTATATATTTCAATATGCTACTGTTCAAACATTAAGGAAAGTGCATACATTGGAGATAGGTCAGAATTACCGTTTTATGTCCAATCTAAGAAATTTTATGGAAAGTGCATACACTGGAGGGGTCAGATTTACTCTTCTAACTGCTTTGTAATAAACATTGGGGACATGCACACATGTAATGGGTCAGATTTACTATTCTAACTCCAATCTGTCAAACACTGGGGGAACTGCATACTTCTGGGGTGTCACATTTTTGTATTCTAATTCCAGTCTAACAAAGATTGGGGAAAGTACATACATGTGGTGGTGTGGGGGGCACTTTACTGTTCTAACTTGGGCCTAACAAATATTGTGGAAGTGCATGCATTATTTTGGGGGCAGGGTCAGATTTGTTTTTCTAATTCTAGTCTAACAAACATTAGAGAGATTACATACATTGAGGTTTGGGGGGCACATACACTATTATAGCTCCAATCTAATAAACATTAAGGAAAGCGCATACATTAGAGAAGGTCAGATTTAGTATTCTAACTTGCCTAGCAAACATGGGGAAAGTGCATTAATTGGGAGGGTGTGAGGGGTTAACACTTTCTATTTAAAACAATCTAAGGAATATTAAAGAAAATGCTTACATTAGGTGGGAAATTATGGGAAAAGTGCAAACATTTGTGGGAGTTTAACAGTTACTATTCTAACTCCAATCTCCAACAAACATTAAGGAAACAGTATACATGGGGGTAGATTTATAATTGTAACTCCAGTTTAACAAACATTGTAGAAAGTGCATATATTACAGGGGTGTGGTGTGGTAGATTTACTATTCTAACTCCAATCTGTCAAACACTGGGGAACTGCATTCTTCTGGGGAATCACCTTTTTGTATTCTAATTCCAGTCTAACAGATTGGGGAAAGTACATTCATGGTGGTGGAGTGGGGGGCACTTTACTGTTCTAACCTGGGCCTAACAAATATCGTGGACGTGCATACATTATTTTGGGGGCAGGGTCAGATTTGTTTTTCTAATTCTAGTCTAACAAACATTAGAGAGATTACATACATTGAGGGTTTGGGGTGGCACATACACTAATATAGCTCCAATCTAATAAATATTAAAGAAAGCACATACATTAGAGGAGGTCCGATTTAGTATTCTAACTTGCCTATCAAACATGGGGAAAGTGCATTATTTGGGAGGGTGTGAGGGGTTAACACTTTCTATTTAAAACAATCTAAGGAATAGTAAAGAAAATGCTTACATTAGGTGGGAAATGTTGGGAAAAGTGCAAACGTTTGTGGGAGTTTAACAGTTACTATTCTAACTCCAATCTCTAACAAACATTAAGGAAACTTTATACATGGGGGTAGATTTATAATTGTAACTCCAGCTTAACAAACATTGTAGAAAGTGCATATATTACAGGGGTGTGGTGTGGTAGATTTACAGTTCTAACTCCAATCTAATAACAATTGTGGAAAGTTCATACATTGGCAGGAGTTTACATGTACTATTCTAATTCCACTCTAACAAATAATGGGGTGGGTAGTCAGATTGAATAGCCTGACCCCAGTTAAATAAATAGCCTAAACAAAATTGGGGACAGTGTATATATTGGGGGAGGTCAAATTTGCTATTCCGACTCCAGTCTAATAAACACTGGGGAAAGTGCATAGGTTTGGGGGCGGAGGGATATTTTTACTATTCTAATTTCATTTCATTGGTGAAAGAACATACATTGTTTGGTGTGTGGAGGTGGGTCAAATTTACTTTTCTAACTCCAATCTAACAAACAGTGGAGAAATAGCATGCATTGGGAAGGGGACAGTTTTGCTAATATAACTCCAGTTTAGCAAACACTAGTAAAAGTGTGAACATGGGTGGATGGTGAAGGGGGAGATCTACAATTGTAACTCTGGAAAAACAAACATTGTGGAAAGTGCATATATTGGAGGGGACAGGGTCTGGTTGCAGTTCTAACCATAATACAACAAACATTGGGAAAAGAGCATGCATGCTGCTGGTTATATTTAATACATCAAGGTAATATAATTGCCTGCAATAAAATATTTTAAAAATGATTTTTTTAAAGTAAAACTAGTTGTCAAATATAAAAAATAATAACAATGTCATAAAAGAAATTGAATAAACCCAAAACCTGAAAAAAGTGTAATGCATAATTTAAAGTTATTAAATATTTACAAAGTAAATAACAATATAAACATAATTAACAAATTAACAAGAATTATTGAAAATACTAGCCACTCCATCCCCCGAAACCTCAACCTAAAAAATACAAATAACAATAAAATGTATTACAATTTTTTTTTTCACAACAATATAAAATAAAGGCATAAAACAATAGAACAAAAATGCATAAGAAAAAACAACATTAAAGTGAAGAATATTTTAAACTTCAATATACTAGTAAACCACTTAGAGAACAATGGGGGTCATTCCGACCCTGGCGGTCCATGACCGCCAGGGCCGGGGACGACGGAAGCACCGCCAACAGGCTGGCGGTGCTTCCAGGGGCATTCTGACTGCGGCGGTAAAGCCGCAGTCAGAAAAGGCGAACCGGCGGTTTCCCACCGGTTTTCCCCTGGCCCAGGGAATCCTCCATGGCGGCGCTGCTTGCAGCGCCGCCATGGGGATTCCGACCCCCTTCCCGCCACCCTGTTTCTGGCGGTTCTTACCGCCAGGAACAGGATGGCGGGAACGGGTGTTGTGGGGCCCCTGGGTGCCCCTGCACTGCCCATGCCACTGGCATGGGCAGTGCAGGGGCCCCCTAACAGGGCCCCATGAAGATTTTCACTGTCTGCTTTGCAGACAGTGAAAATTGCGACGGGTGCAACTGCACCCGTCGCACCCCTGCAACTCCGCCGGCTCCATTCGGAGCCGGCTTCCTCGTTGCAGGGCCTTTCCCGCTGAGCCGGCGGGCGCCCTTTTGGCAGTCGCCCGCCGGCCCAGCGGGAAAGCCAGAATGGCATCAGCGGTCTCCTGACCGCGGAGCGGCCATTTGGCGGTGACCGCATGGCGGGCGGCGCGGTCAGAATGACCGCCAATATATATATCCTTGATATTTTGATTAATCACAATTTTCTTTACCACAATGTTATGATCAGCGATATATTTGAGTAAATAGTTCTGTTGAACACTGCATCTAGCTCACCTGGCAGCCCCAGAGGCTATCCTTCACTTGCTGTGCCCCCTGGCCCCTCAGGAAGGAAAATTTGGCTGTGGGTACAATCTGGGGGGAGCACCACAAGCTTCTGCTTTATCTACTACACCACTAAGGGTAAAAGTTGAAACAAAGTGTGGTGAATGCACATTTTAGTTCAGAGAGATTTGTGAGACTGCACCTCTGTCTGCTTCACTTCTTTCTTGATTGGCGGGTGGTCATCTAGTAGTTCCTGATAGAGAGTTTAACATAAGGTGGGGCAGCTGGTGTGGTACCACAAGGGAGAATTGCCACCTGCATCACTGGATTGTATCCTAAGTTGCAATGTGGAGAATGTCTTAAAACTGTGTAATTAAATGTACTTTCTGTCCTGAAAGATCAGCACTGGGCTGGACATTGAAATTATTGTGTCTGTTAGGTCCATGTAAGATTTACATTTTGACATGAGTCCTCACAAGTGCTTGCCAATAGAGAACCCGTAGGCTATATGATTGTTGTTGAACTTGGCCCTCTCTGCAAGATCACCTCAAACATTTGACTTCACCCCTCCTGTTTTCTGAACTCATTTCTGTTGCCCTTAGGACTCTGTGCACTTTACCACTTACTACTCCTTAAAACATGGTAAAATTGGTCTACACCCATTCAGCCCATTTAATTTACCTTTAAGTCTCTAGTTTATGATACTACATGCACTCAGGCCCTGTAAATCAAATGCTACTAGTAGGCCTGCAGCACTCATTGTGCTACTCACTACAGTAACACTTTAAAACATGTCTCTAGTCTGCCATTTCAGTCTGTAGTGCAGTTTCAAACTGCCAATTTGACCTGGCACAATAACCCTTTTGCCAGGCTTAAGTCTTCCTTTTTAATAGATATGTCACCCCTAAAGTAGGACATGAGCAGCCCATAGGGCAGGGTGCATTGTATTATAAAGTAGGACATGTGGTTCTAGGTTTTACATGTCCAGGTAGTGAAAAACATCTAAAGTAATTGTTCACTAAAGTAAGGCCTATCTATCTCATTGGATATCATTGGGTTACCTTATTACATTTAATAAGTGCTAGCCTTTGATTGGGAGCAGGCAGAAATGTTATGCTTGGACTCAAATGAATTGTAATTTAAAATCCTCTTTAATAGTCAAGTCGGATTTTATATTACAATTTTGAAGGCAGTCCTTCTAGAATGTTAGAAGTTTTCCTGCCCCAAACTTCTAAGGCCTTCTATGAGTATCCAGCTGCCTGAACCTATTAATATATTCCTCATTATGAATGCATATATTGGGCCCAGACAGTGAACAATTGGGAGTTAGGTTTAGGCAGGATGGACAATCCTGCAAGGAAGGTTGGGGGCAGAGCTGTTCTCTGCCCCATTTACATTTTAAAGGGCACATACAAAGGAACGTGACACTAGTCTTTTGTCACCCCAGACGTCTTGCAGCCTTGGCAGGGGAAGGAAAGACATTTTCAGAACCAGATGAGGGGGTAGCCTAAAGGATCCCTCCACTACATAGGTTGGCACCAGTGGCAACTCTTTAGTACACTCCTGGACCTGAGGATATTACAGAGGAAGGACTACCTTGTTCCCCAAATGACTGCCTTGCTGCTTGAGATCTGCCTTGTTCCCCAGAGGATGCCCCTGCTGCTTGAGGTGTGTCTTGATCTCCTGAGGACTGCCCTGCTGCTTGAGGCCTGCCCTTCTCTCTGAGAAGGAAGACTGGACCTCCTTCGTTCATCCCAGGCTACCTGACTGACTCTAAGTGTTAGTTGGCTGACCTCCTGCTCTGATCTACAGGGACCCAACAAGCTCCAGAAGCCTCCTTGCAACTGCCCAGCAGACCTGATGCAACTGGACCTGCCTGGGCCCACCAGAGCCCTACTAGCATCTGCTAGAGTGAGTCCCTATTCCCCAAGAGCTGCCTTCCCAGATCTGGGACATTGACTGGCATCAGAATGCACTCCTTTACAAGAAGATGAGAAAACCTGAATTTCCAAACTCTTCACACCGGACTTTGAGGAGGTACGTTTTTCAGCAGGACTTACCTGGTCCCTGGACCCAGCCCATGCTTCATCGCAGTTGGCCTGATCTCGGAACTCTTCTCCTGTCTAGCATGACAAGATGACCGTGAGTGACACTTTGGGGCATATTTATACTCCGTTTGCGCCGAATTTGCGTCGTTTTTTTCGACGCAAATTCGGCGCAAAACTAACGCCATATTTATACTTTGGCGTTAGACGCGTCTAGCGGCAAAGTATGAGGAATGAGCGTCATTTTTTTGCGTGAACGCCTTCCTTGCGTTAATGAGATGCAAGGTAGGCGTTCCCGTCTAGAGGAATGACTGCGACGCAAATGCGTCGTATTTATACTCCCGGGCAAAAATCACGCCCGGGAGTGGGCGGGGCAAAAAACCCTGCATTTGCGCCTCTTTTTAACGCCTGGGTCAGGGCAGGCGTTAAGGGACCTGTGGGCTCAAAATGAGCCCACAGCTGCCCTCCCATGCCCCCAGGGACCCCCCCTGCCACCCTTGCCCACCCCAGGAGGACACCCAAGGATGGAGGTACCCATTCCAGGGACATTCAGGTAAGTTCAAGTAAGTATATATATATATTTTTTTATATTTTTTTGGGGCATAGGGGGGCCTGATTTGTGCCCCCCTACATGCCACAATGCCCAATGACCATGCCCAGGGGACATAAGTCCCCTGGGCATGGCCATTGGGCAAGGGGGCATGACTCCTGTCTTTACTAAGACAGGAGTCATGTAAATGGCGTCTGGGCGTCGTTAAAAATGGCGCAAATCGGGTGGAGGCGATTTTTTGGCGTCAACCTGACTTGCACCATTTTAAGACGCCCTAACGCCATTTTCCCCAACGCTGGCGCTGCCTGGTGTACGTGGTTTTTTTCCACGCACACCAGGCAGCGCCGGTCTGTTAGCGCCGGCTAACGCCATTCAATAAATACGGCGCCCGCATGGCGCTTCAGAATGGCGTTAGCCGGCGCAAAACTTTTTGACGCTAAACTGCGTTAGCACAGTTTAGCGTCAAAAAGTATAAATACGGGCCTTTGTGCTTTTAGGTGCTTTATCTACCTAAACTTAAAATTACATATCTCCGGTTCTACTAATTGATTTTTGTTGCTTTGGTCTAATTTTATTTTTTTAAATGTATCCTATGTTTCTAAATAGGTTTGGGATTTTTCTTGTGTTGTGTTTTCACTTTATTACTGTTTGCGTGCTTCATAAATACTTTACACCATACCTCTAATTTAAGCCTCACTGCTTTGTGCCAAGCTACTATAGGGTTAAGCAAAGGTTATTTTAATTACTTTTGTGGTTCACTATGACCAGGATTGCGGTTGTTGATTTAGCAGGGTTTTCACTCTCCTCAACCAAAAAACAACTTTCTTGCAATTAGGTTGGGTGTGCTGAGGGAAACTTCTTCTACTATGATCCCAATTATTACAAAGACTTCTAAATGAACCCAAATCCTGAGAGCCAAAGGTCAACAGGGATTTCTGGCCTTATGCATCTGATTAGTCATGACTGTAAGAAACATGTGATGAAGATTATCTTGAGGATAATGGGATTATCCAAATGCCAGGGAGAAAAGATGAATCTTTAAAGTATATTTGGATATGGTGTTGTATTGTGCCTGAGGTGTTTCAGTGACAGTCTGGTTTGAAAGAACATAGCTTGCCTCACTGTGAGATCTGAATATCTTTATAACATTATTATGAAGTTGGCCTTAAGTGGTTAGTGGTTGTATTGGGCTGTAGATTGGTGCACAAGCTAAAAAAATCCACTGTCCCATGAAATAATATTTCTTTTCACTTTGAGTATGAAATGTGTTCATCTACTTCACCCATAACTTTGCAGGTGTTTGTCAATATGAGACTACTATTCATTGAGGACACCTCTGTGGGAAATATTGTGAAAAGAAGCAACTCTGCAGCTGATGAGAGCCTGAAATTATGAAATTTGTATCACCAGAGGCACACTTTGGTGTTGAAGGAAGGGATGTGTGGGAGTTTGTTTGTAGCCTGAGTTGCCATTATTACACTTCAATATTTGGTTAAGTGACCACATCCTGGTATGGGTGGTGTTAGAAATTGGGTCTCTAGTTGGCTGAGGTATGTACCCTGTCCAAGTATGGACCACAATCCTAGTCAGGGTAAGTCATTTACACACAATAAAGTTTCCTGTTCTCACCTTTTGGTAGCCTGGCACAGAGCCAGCAGGCTTCACTTAGGTAGGCTTCATTTAGGAAGCAGTGAGGTGAAGTATTTGTGTAACTCATAAAACAGTAACACAGTGAAAACACCACAAAAGACTCCACACCAATTTAGAAAAATAGATTATATTTTTATTAGTACAACTAGACCAAAACAACAAAAATTCAGTTAGCAGAAGATGAGATATGATTTTTTAATGAATAAATTGAACTGTAGTATGATATCCTTCTGTTTATCTCATCTACGACCCTTCCCCTAATATTCCACCTGTTTGAAGAATATGGCAGTTACTCTGGCTATCGTATAAATTGGGGTAAATCAATACTTTACCTCCCGCGAGGTGGGTTTGACACATCCCTGCAGACTGATCAGAGTGGAAGATAGTTTTACGTAGTTAGGTATCTTCTTGACGATGTGAAGGGATGTCTGTTTTGAACAAAACTAGAGCGGGTGGCGGGCCATGCCAGGAGGAGATGGAGAGGCATTGGGGCGTCCCCTTATGCTATGGAGCCATATAGCAATTTTTAAGATTATTTCACTCCCAAAGCTGCTGTATGTGTTGCAAAACACTAATTACCAAGTTCCCCCAGAGGTCTCCACCAAACTGGAGGTCGATCTGCAGACCTTCCTGTGGGATGGAAAACATCCCAGAATTGCACTGAAAACACTACAACACAATCCACACAATGGGGGATTGGACCTCTGGGATTTGGAGGCGTACTGTTGGGCATCTCATTTGATCTATATTAATGACTGGCTGTTTGCTTTGTAGGATCATTCCACCTTTAGGCTTGAAAGGGCACAATGGGAGAGGCAGTTCTGTTTGCATTATTCATATGGGGGAAGGCGACACAGCGTCTCCTATGGGACTTGCCAGCCGGGGAGAGAGCAATGGTACAGGTTGGCACTGTAAACCCACGAGGGTGACTCCCCTATGAGAGGGGGCCTGGCTCCCTGAGATGAGAAAATGATGGGGATTTGAGGCCTGGGATCTTCTGGGAATCTCTACAATTGGTGACCTGCTAGAAGAGGGAGACCTAATGCCATTGTCCTCGCTACAGCGCAAATATGGAATACATTTCAATCATGCATGCTTGCTTGGCAAGCTGAGGGAGTACCCAGGGTGGGCATAGCCTAGCGGAATTTGTCCGACCGGAATAGCGACTGATCACAGATGAATTGAACAATGATGCTATTTCCCTTACTTACCAAACGCTGAATAATTATATGCCCAATACACTACTCTGATTGCCGGTGAAATGGGTGGAGGATGTGGGAGACTTAGACAATATTAATTGGGAGGTGGCACTAATGCATGTGAAGGAAGCTGCAGTAAAATCAAGACTCCGCCTAATACAGTTTAAAGTCCTCCTCAGGGTCTATTATGACATGCAGTGGGGAGAGCACAAGATCCATATTGTTTGAGATGTCTGGATAGAGAAGGTTCCTTTTTTTACACCATTTGGAACAGCCAGTGTCCAGTCTACATCTAGGCAAGCAGAAAATCCCTGCTATGAACTCCAAGTAATTTTTGCAGAGGGATGTAGTTGTTTAATGAAGTGATTGGGTTTTGAGAAACATCTAGCGATATGCTCATTTTCTTGGTGATTTGATAAATTTTGATGTCCAGTATACCTCAATAAGTGACTGTGTGTTCCATTTTAATTGATGGCATTCTTATTCCAAATCCTCGTATTTAAAGAAATACATGTTTGCATTCCCTTGACATCCTTTCAGCATTAACATGAGGAGTGAAAGTGATATCCCACCAGATTCAAATTAAAAACCTATAAGAAAACGAAAGAACAAGGGCTATAGATGATAATGAACGCAGTATGTAAATATCTCGGATACTAGATTGAATTATCCTTGTGTCACTGAGCATTTTTTATATTTTTGACAGGGCTGTACTGGCCTTGTTTGGCCGAGTGAAACTGCCAGTAGGCTAAAAATAAGGGGGATACTTTTACTGGTTGATAGAGCTGTGCAGCCTAGCAAACATCTCTGAGGTTGTCCCTGACTATAGTTTGAGGATAACCTTCTCTATAAAACAGAGATGAGAGCAATTTAATGACAATCTGCATATTAGGTTCTTGCAGGAATTTTCTGGACAGGCACCAACCCACACATTGATTTTATCATCCATCCCTGGCCACCAATAAAACTGACGAATCTTTCTCCTTGTGCTTGTCATACCTGTATGACCTTGGTGAGCAAAGTTGATTAACCTGTTCGTCAGTTTTATTGGTGGCCAGGGATGGATGATGAAATCAATGTGTGGGTTGGTGCCTGTCCAGATTGTAATCAGGCTGACAAATCTCTTAGAGTTTTTAACACTCCTTTATGTCCGGTTGAGTTGCCAAAGGGTCCTTGGGAGAAGGTAGGGTGGGATTCTGTGGGGCCAATGTTGGAGTTACCTGCAACGCTGAGGTATGCCCTTGTTGTGGTTGACTATTATTCTAAATGGGTGGAGTGCAAATTCCTGCAAGAACCTAATACGCAGATTGTCATTAAATTGCTCTCATTTCTGTTTTATAGAGAAGGTTATCCTCAAACTATAGTCACGGACAAAGGTGTACAATTTAAATTGGGTGATATGCAGAAATCTTTTAATTTGCATGGAATTAAACATCTTACTGTGGCTTTGTACAGTCCGCAAGGCAATGGCATGGTTGAGAGGGTGAATAGAATGATCAAAGAGACCATTCAGTTGGCGACTGCTGCTAAAAAAAGAATTGTGGAAATGGTAAATGATAGATTATGGTGTTACTATAACACTCCACATTCTACCATGGGCGCACCTCCGTTCATTTTGTTGAGGGGCAGGCATTCATCTTGTGATCTTTCTCCCAAGTGGGTATTAGACAAAACTGGAGCTGCTAGCAGGTTACCTGATGTAAGTGAAGTAAGGGACACTGTATTGCAGCATCAAATTAAGAGTAAGATCAGTTCTGATGCACAGCATAAAACGTAGGATATTTCATTCAAAATTGGTGATTTAGTGAAGATAAAAAGGCACAAAGGTGTAAAGAAAGGTAATTCTAAATTGTTTCTACCACTTGAGTTGTTAAGGTTTACAGACACGCTGTTATGTTAGAAAACGTAAAATGGTGGAACAAAAGTAGTACTGCACTAGTTAATGCTCCGGACATGATCAAGGACAGCAAGGATAACACGTCTCCGTGCCAGTCTGATCAGGTTTTCAATTGGTGGTTGGGTGAGGGTGGTTTGGAAAATGGTTCGGGGAATGTTGTGAATGATTCTGAGACTGTAGATGTTGTTGATGGCAATCTTGTTAATGAAACACGCAGCAGAGTTTTTAGAAGACTAGACTCTGCACAATTGTCACAAAGTAGTGATGACAAAATTTCACTTCATGATGATTGCAAATTATTAAGTAGAAGAAACATCAGGTCGCCAAAACGTTTCAATGATTGTATGCGAATTAACATAATTTTGCGTGGTTGAAACATCAGGTTGCCGAAACGTTCAATAATTATATTCTGAATGAACATAATTTGCGTATTTGAAGCATAGTTGATAGTATTTTACTTTTGTTAGTTTTGGTTGTTTAATATTCTGTTAATTAATAGTTTAGGTTCTCCTATTTAGGTTTACCTTTAGTTCTCTTACAAGTTGTTTGTTACGTTTTTCATTGGGGGAAATGAGCTATGTCGAATGTTTGATTATTTCATAGAATGCGCACGACATTTCACCGATGGCGTTCCAGGACGGCAGCTATTGCCGGATCGGATGCCGTACGGTGTGTACACTGTATGCTGTCTTATTTCATGAATAAAACAACTTATTTATCAACCGCCTCAAAGCTTCTGTGTTTTTCCCTTATAACGCTACACATAGATTCTGGGATTGTTTGATAAAAGGATGGGTGATGTGCTAATGGTGGGATTGTTTCTCTTTCTGAAACAGTTCATGTTAAACACAAGGCCCTTAACAGGGCCAGCTCTAGGGCAGTGCGACCTGTGTAGCCACATCTGGTGCTGACCTGGGGGAGGGGGGTTGTTTTTAGAAATAACAATGATTTAAAAGCACCTGCTGCGGAGATCTTTGTGTGTTCAGCAGTTTTCAGGCAACAATAAAATGTCAGGATAACTCCTATAAATAATATTCCTGTTGTAGAGAGATTGGAGTTTTGTCTAGTGGCAGTTTTGATTCATTATAACGTACCACAGCCGATTAATATGCCTGCTGCAAAGAACTGTGTAACATGTAGATCAAAAAACTGTATTTTATGCAGAAAGCTCAGTGGGTTACTGCTCTTGTCACGGAGAGTTGCATGCAAGCTGCATGGTATAGTTTAGAATCTAGGTTTTTCCCCGTCTTTGACTATCCTAATGTTGCTAAAAAGGACTTGTTTGCATTGCATAGAAATACATTCCTCTGAACAAAGACATCCCTAACCACTGTGAAATCCTGAGTTTGTGCTCTCCTCACCAAACACTCTTAAAATATCCTGCCTACTAGCATGGATGACATGTGACTCGTATACCTTGTAAACCTCATTGTCTTATGTAGCATTTCATATAGACTCATTCACACATGTAGAATTCATTGCTTCTGTATAATGTGTGTGTGAGATGTAAAGTGCTCTGATACCATACACTGCTATGAGTAGCGCTACAAAACAAATGAATGTGAGAGAGGTGTTATGGAGAAATTAGGGGAACTGTTGGAGGGTGATAGTGAGGGACTCAGAGGAGAAAGGGGGAATTGGGGGTGGGGCGCCAAAAAGATTGTCGCACCAGGAGCCACCCGCGCTAAAGCTGGTCCTGGCCCTTAATCATCAATGGATTCATTTTACTGCAGCAAACACAGAATAAGCAAAACAATCTGACTACTTATGCAGAAACCTCTGATGCTGCAGTAAATTCTGGAACTCTCCTTTTCAGTAGCTTTGCTGAAACTTCATGTTATAACCAATAAATTAAGGGCCATATTTATACTTTTTGACGCAAAACTGTGCCAACGCAGTTTTGCGTAAAAAATATTACCGTCGGCTAATGCCATTCCTTTGCGCCTTGCAGGCATCAAACGCAAAGCGGCACAAACCACAGGTGTGAGTCATTTTTTTTTACTCAAACCAATGCGTCACGTCGTAAAGGAAAACGACGTTAATGTGGCGAAAATGACCGTGAGCCAGTTTACGACGTTGCAAACTGGATATACGCCCTTTCTTGACGCAATTGAGTCAAAAAGTGGCGCAAACACAGCAAAATGTGCTAAGGGGAGCCAAAATGGATCCCAGATGCTTGCACAGACCCCAGGAAGATGATAACAGACCAGGAACCAGCCAAGAGGACCCACACAAGGCCCAGGCAGGGAGAAGAAGAAAAGAAAGTGTTGCTTCAGTGCAGAGGAGCAGGAAATTCTGGTGAAAGAGGTGACGGAACACCAGCACCAACTGTTTGTCACCTCAAAGTTGCCAATCAGTAGGAGAGAGGCATTATGGCAACAAATTGTTGACAAGATTAACAGTGTGGCAGAAGTACGGAGAACAGTCATCGAGTGCAAGAAACGCTGGCATGACTGCAAGCGCAGGACCAAGGAAAAGATGTCCAGGAACAGGAAGGCAGCACTGCAGACTGAAGGTGGGAGTCCAGCACCGCAGGAGGCCCTGGGCCACATAGAGGAGATGGTCGCAGCCGTCATCCCTGAGGTGATCGTCACAGGGATACAAGGACAGGACAGCGCAGATTACCAGGAGCCAACACACATGCAGGGTAAGTCGCAAGGGAATTAAAATGCACAAATGTTAACTGTCAGCAGGGGGGGTGGACATACCTACTACACAATGCATGTAAGTCATGATATTCAGGGAGTGGCATGGGTAAAGGGGCACAGCACGGGGGCATGGGATATAAAGAGGAAACCTGGGGCACAATACTACACTACACCAACAACCTTTGCATGGGGGTATGCTGCCATGCCAAGGATGTTGCAAAGGTAAATCCAGGCCAGGAGGGCAGGGTACAACGTTAAACTGGCATCCCTTCACACGTCAGCCAGTATTCTCCCTACATTAACTAGGGCCCAATTAACAACCTCTGGCCATATCTGCAAGTGGAATGTAACATTGACAACAGTTGCCACTACCACCTCTGCTGTGTGTGCAGGTCAAGTAGCTATTGGCAGTAACGTCCCCCTGGATCAAACACACCAAAATTAGAGGGGTCAGGATGACAACGTTATCAATCCCCTGAAATCAATACAAAGGTTCGAATCCTGTCAAATGTGATTGTCCAAAGTTGCTACAAACATCAACCATTCTCAGAAACATAAGGAGGTACACAGCACTAATGCCATACCCATGCTGCATATGTCAGGGTCTACCCTGTGCCTGGGTCACAATAGCTCCAATGACACCATGCAACATCCCAAGTGTCATACTGCTCAGACAACAGCACTGAGGGGGAGGACAGATGTAACTGGTTACAGAAATACACCCGCACAGTCAGAGGAGGAAATGGAACACTGCTAGGACAATCAGTGCAATCCAATGTACCACACATTCCCCAACATCAGCAGTACACATTACCAATGTTGACATCCATATTGTGCCATAACAATGGTATACATAGTATATGCTAGATCTCAACAACATATAGGTAGATTGAAAGATAAGAGACTGGGGCAGTTCCAGATTGTTAAATGTGGTGCTAGTGCCATCAGAACACCCACAGCCAGTGAAAGGCCTCACCATGAGAATGGAAGTAGATGGAGGATTGAGGAGGACAAGAAGGTGGCAATTCACAATTTGACCTGAACCAACACCTAGAGGATGTGATGCTGACAAGTCCCCAAACTGACCACAATACATGTGACAAGCAGGTGGGGCATGGGCCTGGGAGAATGCTAATATTAAAGACAAGAACAATGAACAGGAACCAAGATCACAATGTGAAAATATTCGGAAGGCAGACATGTCACATTACAAATCCCACAACACAGACACAATAATTGTACCATATCTTATTGCAGAGGACGATAGCTCTCCTGCGGATATGCCTGTCCAGGATTACCCTGATGACGAGCTGACAAACATCAGCCAGCAGAACCTCAAAGATGTTCTTGGAACCCTCCAGACCCCACCTTCAGTCACAAGGAGGAGCACAGAACTAGCAGCCATTACAGAGGACCCACCCACCACCCCAATTGTACGACCTGCCAGCTCCAACACAGATGAGGTCTCTGACGACCCTGGCACCAGCTTTGAGCGAACTGTAGTTGGAGAACAGCAGGAGCTGGCCAAGGAGGTGCGGGTAGGGATGCAAAATATGGCAGCCAGCCTAGAGGGGGTGCGTTTGTGCATGATGTCAACTGAAGAACAGGCAGCAGCTATGCAAGGGCAAACAACAATCTTGCAGGAACTTGAAAAAAGGTTGAAGGAAATCAGCACAGCTGTAATAGAGCTGACCCAACATCTACAACAACAATCCTGTCAACGTGTGCACAAATGCAATATTGAACCCCTCAGGACCGACCTGGCTGCCTACCACCGTGATGTGGCTGCTATTCTTAAGAACCAGCAGCTCATCCTTGCTGCAGTACTGCCCTTAAGATCCCCACAGTTGACAGCTACCGGGATGTCTGACTCCACGTCTTCAAACACTGAGGTGTGTGTTGCCCCTTCACAACCACCACCACCAAGGGCAGAGGAGACAACACACACATCAGAAGATGAAGACGTGGAACAGATCACCTTCACCCGTAAGAGTACCCGGTAGCATTAGTCCCTGCCACATGGCCACCTATTATCAAGGTCCTGTGTTTTGTAACATGCCAGTCTTGCAACACTGTACTCATGCACTGTTCTTCAACCCACTGTTTATCTTGTCACCCTGCCCTGTGATTGTCTCTCACTACCTCATTGGCAAATCCTGTCCCTCTACACTGTCTGATACTTCACTCCAGCATGTCCAATGACATGTCCTTTTGCACTTGTGTAGGATCACAATGGAAGATGTCACACTAATGGACTCACAATCATGGACAATATACATATAGCACTACAGCACTTTTAAATAAATAGCACTTACACAACAACTTTGTCTCTGTGTAATGTGACACATCAACCGTGATGGCCATCAGTGATGTTTACCTCAGGTCAACGATTATTGATTGTCAATACACCTGACCGGAACAAATCTTGGCTGATAACTATGCACAGTGGACTGGATGGTACCATCATCTGCCCTTCCTGAGGGTTATTTCAGAGGTAAATATACACTATACACCATAATGCTGTGTTGGACAGAATAACGCTTCCTCAAGAGATGTCTAAGCCAGAAAATAGTGCCTTCAATTTTTTCTGGAAGTCAAAACTTACGTATGTGACATTTGCCCCAATTTTTAGCTAACACACACCATGCAGCATGAATGGATGTGTATGAGTTTCCATAGAAATAAGTCACCGGGCTGAACATTGTAACAAATGATAGGTGTGAGTTATGAATACCATACTACAAGAGACCATACTACCACTCACCTTATAAGGATTCGCTTGGACATCAGGCTGCAGGCAGACTTAACACAGTGTCCTCAATACCAAATCTGGTAGCAAAGTATGTGACATTGAAAACATACATCACTAAATAACCACACTTTGGGATCCATAGTAACTGTGAGTGGTGGGTGCAATGGATGGCCGAATCTTAGCTAAGCAGCTTTGGTGTAGCTGCCAATGTAACAGCTCAGTTGGGATATGGTTGCAGCATGGGACACAAAAGCTAATACAAAAGAGACACTGTTCACTCAGGCCAAGGACATGATCTGCAAGCATTTGACACATACTATAAAGGGTTACCTAGATATTTATTAAACAGTGTTAGAAATGGGGTCTTTGGTTGACAGTCAGGTTACCCCCTGTTCAAGCAAGGACCCTCACTCTAGTTAGGATAAAAGAGAATCACCCTCAGCTAACCCCTGCTTACCCCCTTGGTAGCTTGGCAGAGCAGTAGGCTTAACCTCAGAGTGCTAGGTGTAAAGTATTTGTACCAACACACACAGTAACTTAATGAAAACACTACAAAATGACACAACACCAGTTTAGAAAAATAGGAAATATTTATCTAGACAAAACAAGACCAAAACGACAAAAATCCAACATACACAAGTCAAGTTATGATTTTTTAAAGGTTTAAAATAAAAAAAGAGTCTTTAGGTAGTTGTAACACCACACTAGCGCTGCTAGCGTGAAAATGTACCTGGTTTGCGTCAAAAATAACCCCGCACGGGCGGTGTGCGTCGAAAGTAACCCTGCACGGCTGTGTGCGTCGAAAACAACTCGGCACGGCGGTGCGCGTTGAAAAAGCCAGCCACACGACGATCCGAAAGTCCCGCGGCGCAGGGTGCGATTTCTCAGCCTCCGTCAGCGATGCTGCGCGTCGTTTCTCCTGCTCCGGGCGTCGGTTTTTCGGTCGCGTTTCCTGCGGCGTCGTTTCTCAGCTGCGGAACCGGCGTCGCGTCGTTTTCTCAGCCGCGATCGGATTCGCGTCGATCTTTTCTCCGCACGGTGCTCGGTGCGTGTATTTTTGTCCTTAGGCTGCCAGCCTCTCCTTTCAGGGTCCCAGGAACTGGAAGGGCACCACAGAGCAGAGTAGGGGTCTCTCCAGAGACTCCAGGTGCTGGCAGGAAGAAGTCTTTGCTATCCCTGAGACTTCAACAACAGGAGGCAAGCTCTACATCAAGCCCTTGGAGATTTCTTCTTCAAGATGGAAGGCACACAAAGTCCAGTCTTTGCCCTCTTACTCTGGCAGAAGCAGCACTGCAGGAAAGCTCCACAAAGCACAGTCACAGGCAGGGCAGCACTTGTTCCTCAGCGATCAGCTCTTCTCCAGGCAGAGGTTCCCCTTGATTCCAGAAGTGTTTCTAAAGTTTGTAAGTTTGGATGCCCTTCTTATACCCATTTTAGTCTTTGAAGTCACCTTCCTTCAAAGGGGACTCACACCTTCTTGTGAAATCCTGCCTTGCCCAGGCAAGGCCTCAGACACACACCAGGGGGCTGGAGACAGCATTGTCAGAGGCAGGCACAGTCCTTTCAGATGAGAGTGACCACTCCACCCCTCCCTCCTAGCAGAGATGGCTAATCAGGAATGCAGATCACACCCCAGCTCCCTTTGTGTCACTGTCTGGTGTGAGGTGAAAAACAACCCAACTGTCAACTGACCCAGACAGGGAATCCACAAACAAGGCAGAGTCACAGAATGGTTTAAGCCAGAAAATGCTCACTTTCTAAAAGTGGCATTTCCAAACTCACAATCTCAAAATCAACTTTACTAAAAGATGCATTTTTAAATTGTGAGTTCAGGGATCCCAAACTCCACCTGTCCATCTCTTCTCTAGGGGAATCTACACTTTAATCATATTTAAAGGTAGCCCCCATATTATCCTATGAGAGAGAGACAGACCTTGCAACAGTGAAAACGAAATTGGCAGTATTTCACTGTTAGGACATATAAACCACATTACTATATGTCCTACCTTATCCATACACTGCACCCTGCCCTTGGGGCTACCTAGGGCCTACCTTAGGGGTGCCTTACATGTAAGGAAAGGGAAGGTTTAGACCTGGCAAGTGGGTACACTTGCCAAGTCGAATTTACAGTGTAAAATTACACATACAGACACTGCAGTGGCAGGTCTGAGACATGATTACAGAGCTACTTATGTGGGTGGCACAACCAGTGCTGCAGGCCCACTAGTAGCATTTGATTTACAGGCCCTGGCACCTCTAGTGCACCTTACTAGGGACTTACTAGTAATTCAAATATGCCAATCATGGATAAACCACTTACATACAATTTAAACAGGAGAGCATATGCACTTTAGCACTGGTTAGCAGTGGTAAAGTGCTCAGAGTTGAAAAGCCAACAGCAACATGTCAGAAAAAAATAGGAGGCAGGAGGCGAAAAAAGTCTGGGGATGACCCTGCAAAAGCAAAAGTCCAACACGACCCCCTACCAGCCTAAAGCCAGGGGAGAACAATCAATACCTTGATGTACTTCCCTGATTGGGGCGATAGAACAGGGACCCAGGCCCACAACAGCAGGGGCATGTTCCAGTTCTACGCCTTCCTGACTCCAGTTGGATCCCTCTGTCCATACTCTCAGGGCCCACTAAGCTAACCCATGGGGAACCCTTCTCCACATCTACAGACACCATCTGTGCAACACCTAACTTTACTTTGCTCACAGATGTATTGCAATGGGCAGATAGTACCACCAGGGCCAACACAGTGGTGTTGCCCACTCCACCCCCGGGGTGTGACTCTCGTCCTCCCCCCCCCAGGGGCAACTCTGTCCACCAGGACAGCAAGCCGCAGTGGCCCCAGACAACTGTCAGGGATGAGAGCCCGACCTCAGGCCTCTCTAACCACTGTGACTGTGGAGAGTGGGGGGTGGTAGCCCCAGGTGCCTGGCACCCTTTGACCACTCTCTCTTCCACCAGGTCAGGGATGTTAACCTGACCCTGGTCCTCCCCTCTGGGGCTCTGTACCCTCCCTGCAGAAGCGGCACCCCCAGAGTCAAAAACTGTCAGGGTGCTTGTAGAAGCAGTCCTGCACAATTCTTCCATCAGTGCAGGGATGTTAACCTGCAACTGATCCTCCAACCTGGGGTCTGTACCTTCAGGTTGGACCAGGGCCAGGGGTGAGGCTTCCCTCCCCCTGCCCTCTCTTCTGGGGTCCTGAACCACCCAACTAGGAGTGACCCCCCCAGAAGACAACATGGTAGGGGCACTGTTAGCAGTAGCCCCTTCCTCCAGGTCAGGGGGGACACCCTTAACCTGGCCTCCCAATCCAGGGTCTGTACCCACAGACTGGATCACTGCCTGGCAACCCAGGACTTCCTGGGGGGCATACCTACCCCCTACCAGGTCAGAGTTTACCCTCTGAACCTGGTCATCCAACCCAGGGTCACCACCCTGCAGTTGAACCACTGCCTGGCACACCAGGACTTCCTTGGGAGCACACTTACCCCCTATCAGGTCAGAGTTTACCCCCTGAACCTGATCATTCAACCCAGAGTCACCACCCTGCGGTTGAACCATTGCCTGGCACACCAGGACTTCCTTGGGAGCACATTTACCCCCCATCAGGTCAGAGTTTACCCCCTGAACCTGATCATTCAACCCAGAGTCACCATCCTGCGGTTGAATCATTGCCTGGCGCACCAGGACTTCCTGGGGGGCACACCTACCCCCCACAAGGGAAACACTTTCCCCAAGGGCCATACAAGAGTCTGGCTGGCGCAGGTCTCCTGACCTCTGCCCATCTGACAGAGTCTGGATTCCCCCCAGCCCAGAAATGGTCTCACCAAGGTCATTCCTGGGGGGCTCTGCACTCAGAGCTGACCCCTGACCCTCCAGGTTCTCCACTGGGGTCCGCAACCCCCTCTCAACCCTCTGTCTGGACTTCTGCAACCCCTCACTAGGAGTGGTACTGCCAGACACCAGAACTGGTGGGACGCTGGCTACAGCCGCCCCCCCAAGTTCTCCTGACACTGTGGGGTCTCCCTCAACAGATGGCCCTATGGTACAGGCTAGGCTCCCCTCCTGGGGTTCCCGCAGGGAACCCTCCAGGACCTGGGACCGGATCTCGGGCACCTTGGGCCTCAACCCATCCCCATTCCCTCTCCTCTGAGACTGGACATGGGGTCCCTCACCCATCCCACTACACTGGGACCTACCTGGGACACTACAATCCTTCCCTACCTCACCTGGTTGGGAACTACCTAGACCACTCCTCTCAGGAGCACCCCCAAATGCCTCTTCAGACTCTCTGGTACTCACCCAGAAGTCTGCCTCCATTGTAAGCTCCCTGGGGTCAGAGAACTCACACTCCACCTGGTGTTGGCATAGCTCTGGAAAATAAGGACTAGACATATGCTCTCCAGCAATTACATCACTCAGCCCCTCACATGAATTAACCAAAGTACCCTTCACCCAACCATCCAGTGACTCTGCTTTGACAAAGCACCCCACATCACCCTCCTGAGACTGGTGAGACAGTACCTGACTGTCCCTGACACTCAACCCACACTCTTCTGGGATGTCTTCACACTCCATAACCAGGACTTCTACCTGGGGGGAACCCCTCTCCCTGTCACTCTCAACTAGAGTCAGTAGAGTGTCCCTCCCACCAGTAGGAATATGATTCCCCATGCCAGTTCCCCAATCCACCTCAGGGACCCTGTGCATCACTGGAGCTACCTCATACCCCTGAACCTCCTGGCGTGTGTTAACTCCCTCCTTCAAGTAGGGCACCACCTCTCTGGGCATGTGTACTTCTGCAGCATCACTGGATATACAATTGTTGCTGCCACCATTCCAGCTGGACTCAGCCCTCATGACTTCCAGCTCTTTCAATTTAAGCTCGTAAGCATAAATCATTTTTTTAATCTCTAAGTCCCTCCTCCTTTCTGCCAGGACTAAGGCTCTCTTCTCCTCGGCCCTCTTAAGCTCTTCCAGACTCCGGATTCGAGCTAGGAGCCTATCATCTCTTTCTGTTCCCTCCTCAGGGCCACTGCCCTCCTCTTTGGAGTAGTCCTCCTCCTCAGAGTAGTTATCCTCCTCAGACTCATTTGGTGGTGTTGCCTGACAACGTTTCAATTCATCCTGAAACAGGGCTGACTCAAGATCCTCCCTTCTGGATTCCTTGTTCACAGCCAGTCCCCTTTCCATGCAGAATGCTTTAAGCTGCCACTTTTTATACATAGATAGGTGCCAGAAATTGACTTCCATTTCTGCAAAGGCTTCACAACCAAAAAACAAAGTCCAAAAATATCATCAATACTTCCAGGAGGACATCAGAGAACAAAAAGCAGAATCACAAGACAAGTAGTATGTGGTCACGTAGTGGTCTGAGATCAAAACAGTAGTGTACACTTAATTACTGTATGTCAAGTACAAATACAAGTCCAAATCCCGACCGCTGGTCACCAATGTTAGAAATGGGGTCTTTGGTTGACAGTCAGGTTACCCCCTGTTCAAGCAAGGACCCTCACTCTAGTTAGGATAAAAGAGAATCACCCTCAGCTAACCCCTGCTTACCCCCTTGGTAGCTTGGCAGAGCAGTAGGCTTAACCTCAGAGTGCTAGGTGTAAAGTATTTGTACCAACACACACAGTAACTTAATGAAAACACTACAAAATGACACAACACCAGTTTAGAAAAATAGGAAATATTTATCTAGACAAAACAAGACCAAAACGACAAAAATCCAACATACACAAGTCAAGTTATGATTTTTTAAAGGTTTAAAATAAAAAAAGAGTCTTTAGGTAGTTGTAACACCACACTAGCGCTGCTAGCGTGAAAATGTACCTGGTTTGCGTCAAAAATAACCCCGCACGGGCGGTGTGCGTCGAAAGTAACCCTGCACGGCTG
Source organism: Pleurodeles waltl (assembly GCF_031143425.1). Taxonomy (NCBI): domain Eukaryota; kingdom Metazoa; phylum Chordata; class Amphibia; order Caudata; family Salamandridae; genus Pleurodeles; species Pleurodeles waltl. Next base: position 1,286,065,345 of record NC_090440.1, read on the forward strand.
TGTGCGTCGAAAACAACTCGGCACGGCGGTGCGCGTTGAAAAAGCCAGCCACACGACGATCCGAAAGTCCCGCGGCGCAGGGTGCGATTTCTCAGCCTCCGTCAGCGATGCTGCGCGTCGTTTCTCCTGCTCCGGGCGTCGGTTTTTCGGTCGCGTTTCCTGCGGCGTCGTTTCTCAGCTGCGGAACCGGCGTCGCGTCGTTTTCTCAGCCGCGATCGGATTCGCGTCGATCTTTTCTCCGCACGGTGCTCGGTGCGTGTATTTTTGTCCTTAGGCTGCCAGCCTCTCCTTTCAGGGTCCCAGGAACTGGAAGGGCACCACAGAGCAGAGTAGGGGTCTCTCCAGAGACTCCAGGTGCTGGCAGGAAGAAGTCTTTGCTATCCCTGAGACTTCAACAACAGGAGGCAAGCTCTACATCAAGCCCTTGGAGATTTCTTCTTCAAGATGGAAGGCACACAAAGTCCAGTCTTTGCCCTCTTACTCTGGCAGAAGCAGCACTGCAGGAAAGCTCCACAAAGCACAGTCACAGGCAGGGCAGCACTTGTTCCTCAGCGATCAGCTCTTCTCCAGGCAGAGGTTCCCCTTGATTCCAGAAGTGTTTCTAAAGTTTGTAAGTTTGGATGCCCTTCTTATACCCATTTTAGTCTTTGAAGTCACCTTCCTTCAAAGGGGACTCACACCTTCTTGTGAAATCCTGCCTTGCCCAGGCAAGGCCTCAGACACACACCAGGGGGCTGGAGACAGCATTGTCAGAGGCAGGCACAGTCCTTTCAGATGAGAGTGACCACTCCACCCCTCCCTCCTAGCAGAGATGGCTAATCAGGAATGCAGATCACACCCCAGCTCCCTTTGTGTCACTGTCTGGTGTGAGGTGAAAAACAACCCAACTGTCAACTGACCCAGACAGGGAATCCACAAACAAGGCAGAGTCACAGAATGGTTTAAGCCAGAAAATGCTCACTTTCTAAAAGTGGCATTTCCAAACTCACAATCTCAAAATCAACTTTACTAAAAGATGCATTTTTAAATTGTGAGTTCAGGGATCCCAAACTCCACCTGTCCATCTCTTCTCTAGGGGAATCTACACTTTAATCATATTTAAAGGTAGCCCCCATATTATCCTATGAGAGAGAGACAGACCTTGCAACAGTGAAAACGAAATTGGCAGTATTTCACTGTTAGGACATATAAACCACATTACTATATGTCCTACCTTATCCATACACTGCACCCTGCCCTTGGGGCTACCTAGGGCCTACCTTAGGGGTGCCTTACATGTAAGGAAAGGGAAGGTTTAGACCTGGCAAGTGGGTACACTTGCCAAGTCGAATTTACAGTGTAAAATTACACATACAGACACTGCAGTGGCAGGTCTGAGACATGATTACAGAGCTACTTATGTGGGTGGCACAACCAGTGCTGCAGGCCCACTAGTAGCATTTGATTTACAGGCCCTGGCACCTCTAGTGCACCTTACTAGGGACTTACTAGTAATTCAAATATGCCAATCATGGATAAACCACTTACATACAATTTAAACAGGAGAGCATATGCACTTTAGCACTGGTTAGCAGTGGTAAAGTGCTCAGAGTTGAAAAGCCAACAGCAACATGTCAGAAAAAAATAGGAGGCAGGAGGCGAAAAAAGTCTGGGGATGACCCTGCAAAAGCAAAAGTCCAACAAACAGTAAAAACAGAAGCTAAAACCAGGGGAAACACTTTACCTAACCTAAACTACTCTAATTACACATTACCCATAGCTGTCCCTAACTAACCTAAGCTAAACTTACTTATCACATTTAATGAAACGATCTAAACATCAACCCCCCACTCCCCTTATAAGACGGGACACATGGAGGACAACATATACTAACCTAAGCACATACTATCTTATACTAAACAAATATATATATATATACTTTTTATTATTTTATATATTTTTTTTCCTTAAAACACCAAAACACCAACATTGTCCCCCACACACCCACCCACACACATAATAAAAAACTGTTTTTAAAAAGTATGATTACCCCCACCCACTACTACTTACTAAACTAACAGCCTATCCTAACCTAACACTAAGCCCCCTAAACCCACTAATTTAAAGAACCAGGAAAGAGTATGGAGGGGTGGGAATCATGGCTGGGTATAAGGTCTACAAGTTGGCCCTCCTCAGGGTCTTTTTGATGGCATGCACCTTCCAATTCACTTGTGCCACCTCCTGCTGCAGCCTGTTCATTTTATGCAACACACGGTCCAAGTTCCGTTGCATCTGGTTAAAAGCTGCAGGGTCTATGAATGCAGCAGGTGTGGTCTGGGTGCCAGTGGAGGAAGTATGGACCCTTGTTGGTGCCATGTCTGTAGGAGGAGGTGCAGGTGATGCAGTGACAGGTCCTGGAGCTGTGGATGTTGATGGTCCAGCAAAGGTGCCACCTGGGTGGTAGTGGTGGTGCTGATGGTTATTTTGGACACGGAAGGGCCCCCCTGGGCAAATGCCCTCCACACTCCGAAGGCTCTTTCATGGCGATAACGCCTTGCCATGTTGCAGAACCCAGACTCCACATCTAGAATGTGGCGGTAACGCATTGCCCTGTGCTGAAACTCTCGAATCTGGATGGGAGTCATATTGGCAGGTTAAGACAAATGGAAAACCTAACATTAGGTACTTCATTGTGTGAAATGGCTCAAGAAGTAAATCAGACAAAACATCTAATATACCTGAAACAGCCCATATCATCATACAGGTCACTGATTGTCCCTGAGGCAGTACATGCCAAGCCAGCCTACACATGTCCTATCATCAAACAGCACATCAAAAGCCTAAAAGATGGGTAACAACTGGATTGACTTTGGCATCATTGTTCAGCCATTTGTCAGGTAAAAATCATGCTGCAAATCCTCCCTCACTGACAGGCCAATAAATTACTATGTTATTAATGACAATCTAGGGCCACAACATCTGCGAGTTGTAAATGGAATTGCCAGGATAGAATGCAGTTGCTAATCATGAGTGGGTATCCTAGGTTTGGACTAGTGATTTTCAGATTTACATGTCTGTGTCCTAAACTTGGATCATCAGTCCTAGGTACACTATTCACAACCCTACGCCTGTGCCTGGGGGGGGGACAACCAACAAATAATTTCAAACAACAAGGACACCCAGGAAGCTTTGGAAAGATGTACATGGGTTTGGCCAGCACACCACAGGTAAGGAGGAAGTCCAACTAGGATACACCCAAACCTTGGACAATAACATCAACACTTATCTTTGGAAATGCAGATCATTGTCAACATAATTTCCTACTAGAAACCCATGACTTACAACAAACAGATAGATGCAAGCACACCTCTGGCCATGAGCTGCATGCACACCTAGGCCATTGTACTCAAGTGCCTCATACTTGTAGCACAACATGTGGAGCTACATGCTGCTAGGAAGTGAAACATACAGTCAAACATGTTCATTAGTGAATAGGGAAGCTGAAGTCTGTGGGTAAGACTTTGGCATCCCTATTCTGGGAGAATCAGAGTCTGACTGGCTGACTAAATCACTAATATGGTCCACTGCTACATTTTCTGATTTCAAGTTTTATCCACATAACTCATCCCTATTCACATTTCTGTGCCTACAGGACTGACCTACAATCCCAAATATTGACAATACGTTAAGGATTGGCCAACTCAAAGATTGGAAAAAAATGATTCTCCACTCAAGGATCAAAACCGATCATTGACCAGCACATCACACCTTGCTATGTGTCCAACACACAGGAGTCAATCACACATCATCACCAAACACAACACTGAACAGAAATATCAACACTTACTGGAGATGTCTGGGTCCACAAATCGAGCCACCTTTCCGATAGTGTGGGGTCCAGGTCCACCTGTAAGACATGGAAGGGAGAAATGTGCACTGTACAACACTTCCAAATACAAATACTATGTGTAATATTAACTCAGAAAGTCAAGCCTCTCAGACATGATGATACTGCATTCTACATACCACTGCAAACATGTAGAGACCTGGGGACTCCAGTGAGTGAGACACACATATCTGCACACATGCAGTGGCCCTAACTATCATGTGGTGGCAAACATGCTCCTTCATTAGTTAGCAGACTAATTCATGGAGTGTATTCCTCTCATCATGTGTATCCATGAGAGACAAGCAATGCCACTTTCCGTGAGGACTTCAATACCAGTCACCCAGACATTGTGACTAAGACCAATTTAAGACACATAGGTACAATGTACAGAGGGCCAGGGGCAGTTGTTAGCCCTCAATTTGTATCTTTTTCTTCATGTGCTATGGTAAGTTGCACCAACCAAAGAGATATGAACCTGTGTGCATACCTTTTGCCATCCATCCCTAATTTAAATGTGGCACTACAAACTCCAAATATCTGTCTAAGATGTTACCTGAGGTCAGCTATAACTTGTTACGTATGTGTCAGAATCCAGTTCAGACATGTATCCGAAGAAATTGAGGGACACATTATTTCTTGAAAATATCTGGATTTCAAACATATGTTTCCTGATACACTCACAGACCATGCATGAAACATATGTTAGAGCCACATTGGCATCATCAATTGACTTGAAGCCAGCAATAATTTACAGGCTCCTGTTGTGTTTTGAAAGTTAGTCTAGCTGTTGCGTCATCAAATGACGGTAATGTGTAGGAAATATTGTATACCTCACAGGCAACTGTGGCCCATATTTATACATTTTTTGCACCGCATTTGTGCCACTTTTTGACACAAAGGTGGCGCAAACTTACAAATTACAATTATGGCCCGTATTTATACTTTTTTTAGCGCCGCATTTGCGCCGCTTTTTGACGCAAAACGGCGCAAACCTACAAAATACAATGGCATTTTGCAAGTTTGCGCCGTTTTTGCGTCAAAATACGACGCAAATGCGACGCAAAAAAAGTATAAATACGGGCCTATATTTTGTAAGTTTGCACCGCTCTTGCTTCAAAACATGTCTCAATTGCGGTGCTAACAAAATAGAAATATGGCCCTGTATGTTTAACTAGCATTCCACATGTTCAAAAACATTGCCTGCAGCATATGAACAAATCAGCTACTGTTACTACAGAGCATTTAAACATGCACATTACTCTGATTTGTACTCACCAACAGGGCCACCAATCACAATCCCCAGGTGGTCCAGCAGGTCTTGCTCCCTGGTAACAAGGTCAGCCCAGCGGTGCTTCAGCTGGTGGTCATTGCGCGGTGTGTTGTAGATTCTCTGGATATTGTACAACACCTTTGCCAATGACACAAAAAAATATGGGGTTCACTTATAATAAGGAGCTGCACCCAGGGAAAGTTCCCTGGTGGTCCTTAAACTCACTGTGAGGGGACGGACTAGGCGCACAGCGAGCACCTCCTTTGATGTATGTGTGACTATAAGGGGACACTCCCCCTCCTGGAGTTCTGGGGCAAGTAGCCTTTAGATTTGGAGCCTAACCTAGGTAGTTCCTCGCTTCATGTAGGCCGCATCACTTTTCAAAATATTCTACCCACACTCCTATGAAGTGGAGGACGTTTTTCTTTGTAATGCATGTCTTTAAGGGATCCTAGGCCCTGAAGAATGCCCCTAGGCCTTCCTTGGCTCATTGTAGAGGGCAGAAACATGTTGGCCATTTATTTTTAGATAGGTGACCCAGTGAGACTTTACTCTCACAGAGGTGTCCCATCCCAGTTTTTAAACACACCAGCAGTCACCATTATTAAAAGTGTATTTTTCACACAGGTGACTGTCTAGATGTTTTTATATTTACCCTAGTTCAGCTGGATCCCATAATTTCCAGAAGGTTAAAATTTACGCACTCCCTCCTGTTCTTTTAACGGTGAGGCTGAGTCCGCCCAGGTGGCATTGTCCTACCTGGGTGGGGCTAGGTGGTCAAACGATGAAGCATGACACTATGTAGTGTGTGAAACCACCTAGTCCATAAAGGAAACACCCCCCCAGCATCACTTCACGACCCTTCACAGCACCCATACACCATCCACTCATCAAGTGAGTTTAAGGAGCACCAGGGAACTTTCCCCTGGGTGCAGCTCCTTATTATAAGTGAACCCCATACTTTTTTGTGTCATTGGTTCTATACATAGGGAGATAGTATGGGTCGATTCCTTCTGGTCTGTTTGATTTGTCTCCCTGGCTCTCTGTATGTGCTATGACAACACCTTTGCCCACCGGAGCCTCCTTGCCTCTGTGTGATAACCTTGTATCACACAACCATCTGCCTCTGTCATTAAGGGTAGGAAGTGGCACACCAGCCAAATAAACCCACCCAGCTCCTCCTCTCCCATCCTGCCAAGATGAGGCCTACCCAACATGCTTGCACCAAAAAAAGGGAATAAAGGAGTACAGAGTAGAATAGAGGGAAAGTAGGACAGGGAAATGCAAAATAACTAAGAACACAGCCCAACTACACCCAAACTACCACTACCCACAACAGACTCCCAACACAACAAAGACAAATGTTGACACCACAAATGACCAAAAAAACACTAAGACAGGATACCACAGACAGTTATGAAACACAAAAAGACAATTTAAAGACCACACTGGAGACAAATTCACAAAATGCACAGAGAGACAAGTCAAAACACAGCCACACAGTCAGGAAATATCACAGACTGCAAAGTGAAAGTACTCCCACTGTACCAAGTCTGTAAACAGGATATCCTATTACATCCCTTTCTGCCTCAAATGCGGTGCGTTTTTATTGTTATGTGTCAAAATATTATGACGCTTACAGCCTGTGCGTCATTTTCTTTTTACGCACATGCTTAGAAATAACCCTGCATCCATATTTTTAAATATGTTTCATATTTAACCAATTTCAGGGGGTACAGTGTGGGAATTACCGCTCAGGGCCAATGGATGTTTCATGGCAATGTGAGTCATATTTTGACGCTTATGCGTCATTTTTTGATGCATGTGCGTCTTTTTTGACACGTATGCGTCACATTTTCTGTCTTTAACTGGGTTTGGGTCATTTCTCATTTGTAATAGTACATGACAGTTGTGACAATTCAGAGATAGGCTGATTGCACCCACATTGGGCATTACGATGTATGAGCACATGTGACAGATCATACTACTGCAGACTATTATACTCTACTTGTTGTACCGGATTTGCACTCTTCACTGACGCAATAGATGGCCAAACGTGTGAGATACAATTAGGTATTACCCAGTTTGGGCATGTTTTGCGTCAAGAGAGGATAGCAAGGTGATCCAACTCAATACAGTAACTCAATGCCTATGGGTCAATGTGTGTGATTTGGCTACTACTGTTTTTTTTGTCCCACTGTGTGACCATCACAAGATGCATTTTTGCAAATCTGCTTGTATGCATGTGGAGTCAATGTGTCCAACCCTCAGATGCTATTCATTGTGGAAATGAGAGAGGACATGTGTTAGTCATACACGTAGCAACAACTGCTGTGTGCACTTCCTAGGTTTTTTGGAACATAAGCACCACCAATGACAAAGCATGCACAGGATAGATAGCAGACGGTTGTTCATGGCAATGTTCCAAAACGTAGCCAACACATGTCATGGAATGTTGGATACTACTTCCTAGCACTTGTTTGTTTACCCACCATGAGTCAGGCATGGGATAATGCTATGTGGGTACTGTGTTTGTGACACCGAGTCCCAAATATAATACACAATTGTAATGTTACGCCATAGTTGGAGTCATGTTAATGAGCCATGTCTCTCCTGTGGCAGTGGAGGACCAGCAGACCAAGCAGCACATGTTCACATATTTCCAGTGGTAAAATGCACAGAGGTGTCTGGTTCATGTGGGTGGGCCAATGTTTAGCCTGTATCATTATTGGGGTCTATGTTGTCATATTTACGTGCAGGTCTAGTCATGAGTCTGTGGAGCCATTTCCTGTATCTACAAAGTATCCTGTGCAGATCAATAGAAGGAAAGCCGATGAGGAATTGAGAACACACATGGGGATCGTCCAGCTCTGTCACTGCAGACGTGTTATGGGACTGTCAACAGGGCAACCTTGGTGTGCTGACAAAGTTGATGTCTCAGGATTCTTATACCGGCAGGTGTCCTCACAACATTTGTACACAGGTTGGCCTCTAGAATTCCCACTGTATCTGGGAACATCAGTGCCTCTGTGCTGATTAATCTCACAGCTATTCACCACGCAAGCTCCATCAATATGTTGGGAGCAATGTGAATCAGCGTGGGAACTATCAGGGTCCTAACATATGTGGACATTTCATGTACATTATCTGACGTTGTTTGTTGTGCTGGAGGCACCAAACCCAATCCATGCATACAGCCATGGTACACTGTCAATATTTGTCACTCATGCATACATGAAACACAGACAAGGGATAGGCCATGATCCGGCTATTTGGAGACAAATTCCCCACCATGGTACGATAAATAAACAGATTATGCTATACAATGTATCTGAGTATGCATTGTAGACCCACCTGACACAATACCCCAGGAGGAAAGTTAGGGTTGGGAAAGCAACTATGATACAAATGTAGCCACAAGGAAACTTCAGGGTAACGCAAAGACAGGAACCAGTTGGCTAACAGGATGCATGGTCAATCAGGATCCAAACATTTAACAAGGTAAATACACAGTGGTCAGACTGAGACTGGTCAAAAGTGGAACAACACTGTGGATACTGAAAACTGTGTTTCTCCTGTGTGTTGGAACGTAACACATTAACCCAAGGGCTGTGTTATACAGCTGATTTTTACGGCAATGCATAACAGTGTTATAGATAAAATGGCAGCTTCTATGCTGTTCCAGGCAGATGCAAGGGCAGTGCATGTTCAAATGGCTGGTCTCCATGGAGGTGCTCACAGGTGTGTGCAGCATCTGTCTCTCACAAGTCCTGTAGGTGAGATTCAAGTTCAAAGGGCCAACAGTACCTTTCACATGGGAAGCAATGTACAGGTGATTACGGGTCCTACAGACTACAAGGCAGTGCATTATTTAACCTGACGTCCATAAAGACAGAAGTACAATGACTATGGCATACAATACTAAAGAAGGAAGCACACTGCATTTACCTTGCGAGTCTGGGTGTGTGTAGAGGAGGGATTATCTGGGGACACATATTCCCATTCCAGGGACCTCTGAAGAAGGGTGGGCTGAGACAGGGAACAAGGGTGTGGCTGGACTTAGGACATGGGCTGCCATGTGCAGGGGATGTCATGTGAGCAATGCTAGTCATACCTTGGGAACTTGTGCTATCAATTTGCTGCTTATATGGAAATCTTGTCACACATAGTCCTTGCAAAGATAGGTGATGTAAGACCTACTGCTGTCAAGGGTCTGGTCATACCTTCTTTGTCACCAATGCAATAGCACATCCACTGCCTCATGTATGAGGCATTTTTTTCCCTTATTGACTGATGGTGTCTTAGTTGTGTGCCATGTACTGCGATTAACCAGGTTGCCAACATGTATGTGTGAAATAGGTGTGGTCCTCTGCTGTTGCCCTTCAAATGTAAAATGTACAGGATATATGTCATTTACAGTGTGTGTGAATGTGGCTGTACATTCATACGCATCAAAATAGATTTGGATTTTCTGTGTCCTAATCTGTATTTCAGCAATGCTCCATGAGGCTACATTCTGATTCTGATAGTTAGAGATAATGTTATGCAAAAATGATTATCCAGACCATGATATAGTGAATAGTATTGGTATTAAATGACATATGGTAAGACAGTGCTGATGTATGAGTAGAGTTAAAAGAAATTTTGGACAATATGTTGTCTCCGACACAATCCTGCAGCTGTGTTTGGATGGTCCCCCTCATGTTGATGGACAGCATCCTCCTCTTCAGGCATTTGTGGGTCGGGTTCATATAGGGGAATGTTCCTTCTTACACATATGTTGTGCAGGATGGCACAGGTCAAAATTATTTTGTACACCATTTCTGGTGAGTATAGGAGGCTGCCTCCGGTGATGTCGAGGCACCTGAATCATGACTTCAGAATGCCAAAGGTCCTCTCGACTATGGTGCGTGTCCTCCTATGTGCCTCATTATAGGCACGCTCTGCTGCAGTGCTTGGGTTTGCAAATGGGGTCAGGATCCATGGCTGGATCCCATACCCCTGATCTGCTGAAACAGAAAATTAGTGAGAACATGTTGATGTACCTTGCACCATAAATATCACTTTGCATGGCAGTTGTTCTCTTGTGTTGTCTGTGACTCATCAGTGTTTGTGTTATTGTGTGGAATCCTAGGCTTCTAGGATGTACCATCAGCATTGGATTGTTTCCTTATCTGAACAGGTGTTTGGTTGTTGACCGGATGTCAGCAGTATTTTTGTTGAGTTGCAGTACAGTGTGTACTCCCTTGCATTGTTTCATGTGAAATAGGTGTCCCTGTGTCTTAACTGGGAGTGACATGATACTTCCAGACACCGAATTAATTCCACAGTGGTGGTAACACGGTTGCATCTATATACCCTGGACATCCCATCCAATTTCACATATGCAATAGAATTGTTTAAAAATCAGTGAGACCCTTAGATTTGGCAAGGTGACAATGTGCAACACATCTCCGTACGTTGTCAGCACTGACTATGCACTCATTTCACTTGTATGACAAATTCACTGCAGACCTATTTGTCAGCCCTTGCCAAGTCGACTCAGGTTGTAACGTGTACCTATACTACTGAACATGTTCTAGTTCAGATGGCTAACTTGTTTGTGAGGTTGTCATTTTGAGTTTCAGAAGGTTCGTATGCATGTACATCTGTTGTGTGTGTGTTAATTTGTCGCAATGCGTATGTGTAGGAATGTGCACTTTCAATATTGTCCCATCAAAATGTGTTCTTCTCACAGTCCACTTGCTTATTGGTAGTGGGCAATGTGAGAGCAGGAGTGATGTGAGATATTGGTGGAGCCTCAATGATTGCATGTGATCTTCATTGTAGTCATCATCATGCTATGTGTGTCATGGTGTTTGACCTGCAGCAAAACACATTACACACCCCTGACACAGTATGTATTGGTTGGAAGGGTGTTTGATTGAGTGTTATTGATGTGATATTGAAAGATTAATCTTCAAAATTGTACTGCCAGTTGGAGCCATGTCTTTGTCATTGTGTTGTTTTAAATTGTCCCCTTGTGTCTGTGGAGTGGCATCTGTTGTTATTTGGAACTGTCATTTGTTCCTAGGTGTGTATCCCATAGGGTGAGGATGTCAAACATGCCTAGCGGTGTCACTACCTCATTGTCTTCCTGTCCACGTGTCAATGTTGTGGTGTATGTGTTGTGTGTCCTAGAGGGTTGCTGTGCAGTGTGTATATAACTGGGTTTCTGTACTTACCAACAAGTAGGCCATTTCCATATCGTTCATCCTGAAAGTGTTGATTGATGGTGCAGTGACGGAAGATGAATGAATCATGTACACTCCCAGGATACTTTGCCACGGTGTTGGTGATCAAACCCTGGTGATCGACAATGGCCTGCACATTGATGGGGTGTAATGAACAAATACGACGACAGCACTCAACAATGTACAGATTAAGAAAGTATAGGTGAAAGCTAAACATAGCTTCGTTTTTAACACAGCAACGAGCTCCCGTACACCTTCTATCGGACTTACCAAGGTCCTTCCAACCTTCTGCGTGCCCGTGCTGTACTTACCTTGTAATCTTGGATGATACCACATATATATACATTTATCTGTGGATCGACACACAGGATCGGACTCCCTCTTTCTACCTTTTAAAGCAACACAGTTCCCCTGGTGCCACCGTAACTCGCCTCCTTTGTATTTTCCATCCTTATACTACTATTTGAGCCTTGATGAAGTCACTGTTGTGACGAAACACGTGTTGGCTGTGCCTGTTTGACTGTATTTCTGGATTTACAAAAATTAATCCTAATAAACGACCTTCTGGAACACCAAGAAGAACACCTAACAATTTACTAACAAAGCTGCTACACACAAGCTTTCACCTATACTTTCTTAATCTGTACATTGTTGAGTGCTGTGGTCATATTTGTTCATTATATGCTGTGTATATCCTTATACACTATATTGTGCCTTCAGGTAGTAGGGCACTTGGCCGCACGCACCTAATTTTACTATTTTCCTTTTTACATTTACTACTGTGGACACCGCTCGGAAGTGCGATATTCTGCCATTTACTACCTTTTCGTTTCGGATTACATTGATGGAGTGTGTGTACTTCCTGTTGCGGTACAGATGTTCGATTACAGCAGGTGGCACAAGGCGTACATGTGTGCAGTCAATGGCACCAAGGACGTGTGGGAAGCCATTAATTTGGTAAAGCCCCTGTTTTGTCTCCTGCTGCTTCTGCTGTGTGTTGGGGAAGCTGATGTGGCGGGTGTGAGGGAGATGATAGAATCCAGTACCTTGGGTAGGAAGGCAGCGAATGATGGCTGTGAGATCCCAGCAACCAGGGCACCAGTGGTTTGAAAGGAGCCACTTGCCAACATGTGGAGTACAGCCAGCAGCTTGGTTTCTGGTGAAATGGTGTGGGGTGTCTGCAAGCTGGGTGCCAACTGTGGCTCAATGGTGAGCAGCAGCTGCAGAATGGCTTGCCAGTTGAGCCTGTACCTCTGAATAATGTCTTGTTGGGGGAGTCCCAGAAGGGTTGTCTTGGTGCGGAATATCCTCTCCTGCCTTCTGCGTTGCCTTTGTGTCCCTGCTGGTGTTGTGGAAGCTGCTGTTGTTGGTCCTGTGCTCTGCGTCTGCATGCATGCTAGATGAAAAGCACCTCCATGTCTTCCTTTTAGAGCTCTGCTGTTGCTTCTGTGTGTTTTCATTAAGTACAGGTGTGTTTGCCCCATTTTAACACCTGCCCTGACCCAGGCGTTATTTTTTTACCCAAATCAGGCTGTGCGTCATTTTCCGGCTCCACCTCCCGCCCGTGTGTCATTTTTGCAAGGTAGCATAAATAGGGCGCATGGGAGTTTAAGTCATTTTTGGGACGGGAACGCCTACCTTGCATGTCATTAACGCAAGGCGGTTTCCTGCATCCAGAAAATGATGCACACAGCAGAATTTTGGCATTTGCGGGCTCGGGCGTCAAAGTTTAAATATGGTGCACGGTTTGTGCTGATTGTGCGTCAAAATTTTTGATGCACATTCGGCGCAAACAGAGTATAAATATGGGCCTAAGTGTCACAAAATTATTGGGAGGGTTGAAAGAATTCAGAATTCTGTGGTTTCAACAGATGCCACTCCTTTCCCAGGGGTGTGATGTTATTGAATTTCTTGATTATAGCAGCAATTGCGTTACATGAAGCAACGCTCTTACTTCAGCTAATCCATTTTGTTTGTTTCTTCCACATTTTCAATTTTGCTACTTGTTCAAGATTAGTTCATATCTGTTGATTTGAAATTATAGCGTTGAGTACAAGGGTTGAAGAACAAAGGTTAGCTTGTGTTCGCAAAAATGTTGATTACTATATTTCGAATAAAACGGCGGTCGTTTTAACGCACAGTCCAGGACTAGTTGCCATTTGTCTATGAGAAATCGGCAATTTCATCAATTTGCCCCCTCCTCCCACAGAACACACGGTTACGAAATTCAAGTCCAACTCATTTCACCTGGGCAGGCCCAGGCGCCGTACAGACTAACGGAGTCCCCTCACGGATGCTGTCAGTCTTAATGCTTTTTTCTGGTGAGGATTTTGACCGTTCCATTTGTGAAAAAAATGAAGGAAGAGACGTCTGAGACATCTAAAGCAACTAATGACAGCGTGCTGTCAGCACACGCACCAGGAGCATTTACTTATAAATGCGCTAGTACGTAGAAAAACAACTCTCTTAAGCCAAGCCAAGTCAATTTTGTTAGGCAAGTAAATGTAATTACAATAGTACATATTGTCCAAAAATTATATTACAGCACACACAAGGATGAAGCACATTTTTGCTGCGCCGCGGTGCCACCCTGTCACGCCCATAACACTTTAATATTTGTGCATTTTCTAAAGTACGCGATAAAAACGCGTGCGTGTAATTGTACTCGTCTTTTTATTAAAGATCCAGGATTGATAACCTGTTAGTAAAGGAGCACATGCGTAACCAGCTTGGCACGGAGGGTGCTCCAACGGTGGTGCATCAATCTTTCTGTAGCAAATAGAAAATCCAAAACTTTGCCCCACAGGTGTAAACAAATGAATAACCTATGGATACGATAAGGGTCCGATGATTTAACTGTGAGTTCTGCCAAACCAAAGTAGGTGATTTTTCTCCCACCATGTATGAAGCCTTTGTGACCAGGTCAAACTGGTACTTAGCAGTAAGGCCACATCACTCAGTATCCTTTAATGTTCTTTGTGGGTGCAGCGTTGGTCAGGAGGATAAAGGCAAATAACGGTGTTGCCAGAGTGCCCTTTAATTGTGTTGTGGTTAAAACATACAAGTAAGATATAGGGATTCCTGGTGAGCTAAGCAGTAGACCGAGAGTTGGGCTGATGGAATCAGACCGAAGCTGCTGGTAATAACCACTGTGAATTGTCTGCTTCTTCATGTATAGGACCAAGCCACCAGCTAGCGCACACAAACTGAAAACGGTTAAGGTAAATAGGCCTGGGCCAAACTTGCCTTATTTCGTTTGTGAAGAATCGTGAAATGCCAAAAAAAAAAAAAAAACACGAAATGATGTGAAATGCAGGTCCCACATTTAATTAGTGTTGTTAATTTTGTTTTGTTTTTTGCGTGAAAGCCATCCTCGCATCTGTTTTTAGATGTGGGTAAGCATTTCACGCTAAAAAAAAACGTAGACCAAAATCACAAGCGTTCTGTTTGTTCACATTGTCCCCATGCTGGCGCCATAGGTGTTTTTTTGTACCCGAAAGAATTCTCACTTACATGACATGGGGTACTCTAAGAGATTTTGTGTAACAGTCGTAATGCGAAATGCTGGAAAATACTGAAGAGTACGATGCGTTAACGAAACTTCACCTGGGCCAAGAATTAAAGCCTATATTGTCTTTGTTGATGAACAAAAATAATACGGTCCCAGCAGTTATCTAAATCACCAAAAAGGCAACCCTTGGTTCAGAAGGAACTCTGCCACCATTCTGGCTTGCATTGCATGTCATTTCTGAGTGAAAGACTTCATGGCAGAATAATTAAGAAGGCCATTGAGCACTAGTGTGCGTAAGATGCATATTTAAGTACAGTATGACGACCCCTGCCCCCTTCATGACCACCTTCCTTGCCAGTCCTATTTCCTTTGCCTTGTTTTCCTTCGGGACACAAAGGTGCCCAGTGGAAACTGTTGCCCCCTGAAAAGTTCAGAGCTCCAAGGAGCTAATCATGTGAAAATCTGCTTAAATTTGCCTGGTCTCAGCTTCTTCAGAGGACTGTGTTCTTCACCCTGTAAGGTCCAAGCCACATCTACAAGATCATAGCCAGAGTGCCGCTTTAAAACGGTTCAGAATCTCCCCTTTATCATCTCCTCAT
Organism: Pleurodeles waltl; assembly: GCF_031143425.1. Taxonomy (NCBI): domain Eukaryota; kingdom Metazoa; phylum Chordata; class Amphibia; order Caudata; family Salamandridae; genus Pleurodeles; species Pleurodeles waltl. Next base: position 1,286,080,826 of record NC_090440.1, read on the forward strand.
CAGTTGATGACAGTGACATAGGACATAAGAAACAAAATATATTATAGGTAGGACAGGCTCTATTTCCAGTTTATTTAGAGTGATCACAATACAATAGAATACAACTAAGATAAACATTAGAAACAACAAACACCATTAAAAACTCGAAACGCTAAAAGTGTAGTGTAATGTTGGCTATGTATCAAGTGTGTCAGTGTATGCATGAGTGTGTGCCTGGGAGTATCAGTGTATGCATGAGTTTTTGGCTAAAAGTGCCAGTGTCTGAATTGGTATATGTCTGGGTGTGTCAATGTATGCATGAGTGTGTGCCGGGGTATGTCAGTGTATTTAAGAGCATGTGCCCGGGTGTGTTATTGGATGTATTAGTGTGTCAGTGAATGCCTGGGTGAGCTAGTGTATGCCTCAGTGTATGCCTAGGTGTATCAGTATATGCATCAGTGTGTACAGGGAGTGCAGAATTATTAGGCAAATGAGTATTTTGACCACATCATCCTCTTTATGCATGTTGTCTTACTCCAAGCTGTATAGGCTCGAAAGCCTACTACCAATTAAGCATATTAGGTGATGTGCATCTCTGTAATGAGAAGGGGTGTGGTCTAATGACATCAACACCCTATATCAGGTGTGCATAATTATTAGGCAACTTCCTTTCCTTTGGCAAAATAGGTCAAAAGAAGGACTTGACAGGCTCAGAAAAGTCAAAAATAGTGAGATATCTTGCAGAGGGATGCAGCACTCTTAAAATTGCAAAGCTTCTGAAGCGTGATCATCGAACAATCAAGCGTTTCATTCAAAATAGTCAACAGGGTCGCAAGAAGCGTGTGGAAAAACCAAGGCGCAAATTAACTGCCCATGAACTGAGAAAAGTCAAGCGTGCAGCTGCCACGATGCCACTTGCCACCAGTTTGGCCATATTTCAGAGCTGCAACATCACTGGAGTGCCCAAAAGCACAAGGTGTGCAATACTCAGAGACATGGCCAAGGTATGAAAGGCTGAAAGACGACCACCACTGAACAAGACACACAAGCTGAAACGTCAAGACTGGGCCAAGAAATATCTCAAGATTGATTTTTCTAAGGTTTTATGGACTGATGAAATGAGAGTGAGTCTTGATGGGCCAGATGGATGGGCCCGTGGCTGGATTGGTAAAGGGCAGAGAGCTCCAGTCCGACTCAGACGCCAGCAAGGTGGAGGTGGAGTACTGGTTTGGGCTGGTATCATCAAAGATGAGCTTGTGGGGCCTTTTCGGGTTGAGGATGGAGTCAAGCTCAACTCCCAGTCCTACTGCCAGTTCCTGGAAGACACCTTCTTCAAGCAGTGGTACAGGAAGAAGTCTGCATCCTTCAAGAAAAACATGATTTTCATGCAGGACAATGCTCCATCACACGCGTCCAAGTACTCCACAGCGTGGCTGGCAAGAAAGGGTATAAAAGAAGGAAATCTAATGACATGGCCTCCTTGTTCACCTGATCTGAACCCCATTGAGAACCTGTGGTCCATCATCAAATGTGAGATTTACAAGGAGGGAAAACAGTACACCTCTCTGAACAGTGTCTGGGAGGCTGTGGTTGCTGCTGCACGCAATGTTGATGGTGACCAGATCAAAACACTGACAGAATCCATGGATGGCAGGCTTTTGAGTGTCCTTGCAAAGAAAGGTGGCTATATTGGTCACTGATTTGTTTTTGTTTTGTTTTTGAATGTCAGAAATGTATATTTGTGAATGTTGAGATGTTATATTGGTTTCACTGGTAATAATAAATAATTGAAATGGGTATATTTTTTTTTTTATTAAGTTGCCTAATAATTATGCACAGTAATAGTCACCTGCACACACAGATATCCCCCTAACATAGCTAAAACTAATAACAAACTAAAAACTACTGCCAAAAATTTCAGCTTTGATATTAATGAGTTTTTTGGGTTCATTGAGAACATGGTTGTTGTTCAATAATAAAATTAATCCTCAAAAATACAACTTGCCTAATAATTCTGCACTCCCTGTATCTTGGTGCGTCAGTGTCTCTAGCGGTGAGTGTATGGGTATGTCAGTTTCTGTGTTTGCCTGGTTGCGTGATAGGTTGTATGAGTGTATGCCTGGGTGTCTCAGTGTATACATGAGTGTGTGCCTGGGTGTGGTATTGGATGCATTAGTGTATCGCTGCAGTCTCTGCTGGTCATACTGGGAGTACTTCTCTCTCAGCCATTGCACCAGTAGACTGCTCTCTCTGCCTGTCAAACACGGAGACTGCACTCTCTGCTTGTCGCAGTAAAGGACTGTGCTTTCAGCCTCTTGCTCCAGGAGGGCTGTGCTCTGTACCTTTTACATATGGATGGCTACTGTGTCTGCCCATCAAGCTGGGAAGAATGATGTCTCTACTGGCTGCTCCAGGAGGGCTGCTGTCTTTGCCACTCACACTAGGAGGATTGCGCTTTCTGCCTGTTACATTTGGGAGAACTGCACTCTTTGCCTGTTACATGGGGTTGGTTGCTCTCTGTCGGTTGTGAAGGGAAGACAGTTTACCTTTCCAGTAATGCTGCGAAGACCACTCTCTCTGCCTGTTTTGCCAGGAAGAGTGCTCTCTGCTGGCAGAGCTAGGTCGCAAGATGGATCTCTCTGATGATCACCCAGGCAAGACTGATTGTTATGCGAGTTGCCCTGGGAGGACTACCATGTCTGCTAGTCACTCCTCAGAGGACTGCACTCTGTGTCTGGCTCAAGAATGACTGTTTTCTCTGCCAGTCTTGCAGAGGAGACTGCTGTCTCTCTGGTGGGTACGCAGGGAAGACTGTTCTCTGTGGTGGTAATGCTAGGAAGCCTGCATCAGCCAGTCGTGTCAGGAACCCAGTGCTCTCTTCCAGTCTCGCACTGAGGACTGGAACATCAGCCTGGACTGATCAGGATCTACCTTTTTGCCGACCTTCACCTGGTGGGGTCCCCGCCGAGCGAAGGTCGGTGGAAAGGCAAGGAAAGTACCACAACAATGGTCCTAGGGTGATTATGCCCTTCCAGAATGTGAGCTAATGTTACTCTCAGCCCCCAATGTCGGCTGGCTGGGTGTGAGCACTGTGTCTCTTGCTAGGGAATGCGTCTGCACCGCTGGCCTGATCTGATTGCAGGAGCTAGTACATTCCTAAAGGTAATTTGCAAGAATGGGAGTAAAGAATGCCTTTGGCATGTGTTTGTTTCCCCCCTCCCCACTGGTTTTATCCCACACTCTGCAAGTAATGGTATCAGAGCAAATGGATTTCCGGACATCTTGTTAATTTGTATAACACGTGTGCGGCCTTTCTGTGGAAATTGTGAAATCCTGCCTATGATGTTTCCGATTTTGGTTGGCAATTATCATGATTGCCTCTTTTACGTCTGTGTAAACATATAAGTAGCTGCACCACAAGTCAGCTGTTAATGCTGGTTACTTTTTTTGAAGTCTAAAGTCATAATTTTAATACCAAGATCTTGTTTATTGGGTGTTAAAACCAGAAACAAACAACATATATGCATCCACAGATTTGCAGATTTAGCACTCATAATGTACCAAAGATTGATTGCCATGAACTGGAATGCCCCCAGGGCGCCAGAGATTAAGACGTGGCGGGCCGTGACGCTGCGTTGGGCACGGACGGAGACTCGAGTGTTACGCACATTACGAGATAAGGGTCAGACTCGCACGGGGGTATGACGCTTGGGAAGCATTTGTCACTAGACTAGAGGTTAAGAATGACGAGCACGCGCCGTAGATTTGATAGTGTGGAATACACATGCGGCAGAGGGGACATGACTACTGTGCTATTTGCCTCCACTTTCTGTAATTTTCTTTTTTCTCTCTGAACAGCGTACTGGGGTGGTGGACATGAAGAGGGGGGTGGCTTGCTTACAGCCTCTCGTGAGCATTGAGACAGTAATACATAACTATTCTGGAACATATATAACGGAAGGTTGATGTTTAGGTGGATAAACTGACGGACTGAGCGGCAGTGTTGCGCAAGAGGTATTTGTCACCATATATCACCACAGGGATGCACAATCACAACAAAGGGAGTGACAGATCATAAGATCAAACTTGCACATGACATGAAAACATATGCTTGGGTTGCATGATATATGTTAGTGTACTACAGTTAATCAATATATGGATATTGGAGAAGGGACCCCACCCCAAAGGTAAAGATTGTAAATGCACCTGCAGTTATTTGTGTAGTGGATTATTGTAGCATGGAAATCCTAACACTCAGATTCAGATTTCTTTTATTTCATTTTATTTCATTTCATTTGGTTTGTTATTATGTTATTAGGATATTATGTAACGGTTGTTATCCTGCTGTTTTGACGCTTGTGTTTATTGTTGAATATTTGTGCCGAAAACAATAAAACAGATATTTAAAAAACTAAAATATATATCTAAAAGTCATAATTTTAATACTACTTCTCTGGAAATAGGTCCAGCACTAGGGTGTAAAGAAAGTCTGGGTTCAACATCGGATAGTGTTTAATTTTAGATGTTCTTTTTTATTTCAGAAAGCACAAAATAGTCTTGAGGCATTTTGGTGACTTTGTGAAGAGGATGATATCATATTTCTTCCAAGCAGGCATCCATTTTCCTCACTAAAACCTTCTTTTTTGCACTAATGTATTTTTAGACAAATCGACTGCAGAGTACAGATGTAAGCAAGAACACCTGGGGACATTCAAGAAATCTAATATTTGTAATGAGTGGATGACTATCAAAATCATCTGAATAAAATTGACTTTATTCTAGATGAAGACAATCAAATACGTTTGTTGTTGGATTGCCCCTGACCCAGGGCTAAAACTGTAAACAAGCGCTGAAGACCGTGCTCGTTTTAAAAAAAATGTTAATGCAAATTCACGAATACGCAAATCTGCCACAATTTTCACCACTCAAATAAAAAAAAATGCTTTTGGCCCAGCTGCGGTCCTTGAGGGACTTCAGCACGAAGCCTAGGGGGTCAGGGTATTCTTTCAAAAACAATATGTAGGCCAAACAGTGAATGACCTCCGTACACGTTTCAGGAACCACAAATCAGCAATAATTAACAAGAAACTTGACCAGCCGGTAGCCAATCGTTTTAACCATGTGGACAATTTACTATCAGATTTGAACATTTTCCCTGTCGAATATGTCTTAAAGGAAGAACTACTGGACATCAGAGAAAACTTCTGGATGTACTGTTTAAAATCACTGCATCCAGATGGATTGAACATCATTGACAATACCACTTGATTCCTGCATATCGGAAGAGTTCTCAGGACTGCATTGATTCCACATTCCAATTGGAATCTTCACTCATGATGCTTTTTGAAAATCTATCTGTCAGCTGTGCAGCTACTGAGCAAACCATCTTGTACTACCTGAGGAAGGCGGGAGGCGAAACGTTGTAGTGGAAATATATTTTTGTTCTTTGGTGAGGTTTTTGCTCTGGCTCGCTGTTGTTTTCTTGTGATCTTTCATCTTCTTGTTTTATATATATATATGCAGAGTGCATGGTATTCAAAAGAGTAGGACATGTAAACATTTACTGTTAAACATGTCTTTAAAGTGAAAATGCCCTCAAACCTATTTTCACTGTAACATGTTTGGCTGTTCCACAGGACAGCACTGGGGTGCAATGTTAAATACTAATTCTGGGCCTTCGGAAATGGAGTAGCTAGAAAAATAATTGAACAACTATTTTTAATAGTTGTTAAAAATCCAGTTCAATGGTGAAGTCAGATTTGTTATAAATATTGTGGTGAAGTAACTTTTAAAAAGTTACATTTGCGTGTCTGAAGATTCTGGATGCTAAGTCTGCATTTTACTCTCCAGAAGCTAAGTCTGCATTTTACTCTCCAGAGTCTGCCATCCAGTGATTATCATTTCAGTACTGGGAAGGGGGGCAATAAGATGTGAACTTTCTCCAAGGACTGGGACAAAAGGTCTTGGTGTGGGGAGGTTTTGTTGTGCCCTTGACAGGATGGCCTGTGAGATGGGTCCAAGGACTTGATTAACTTTACAGGGGTCTATCCTGTCACAAGCAGATGTAGCGAACACCCGGACCTGCATCCTTCTGTTGTCTTCTCAACCAGTCAGGCCCACAGTGGGCCTCTTTTGACATTGCAGTGAGAAAACCTGTTTGACATGTCTGCTGGGGTTTTCATAACAATTGAGACACACTTCAAAGGAGGGAAACAGAATGCCAAAACAAATTATATGTATCCACTCTATGGACCTCAGATTTGTTATAGCAGACTTATGTCACTGAGGTTTTTGTGGGTACAAGGACGGCCTAATACAAATTTTATTGTTAGATGTCAGAGGACATGAGGATTACCATAGTACACTCTCCTCACACACCCCTAGTCTTCAGAGCCCAAGTTTAGTGTGTCCTAAGACTTCCACAATCTTGAAAATACCAAAGTGGGGAAGGGTTACCCAGGGAACGTTTTTCCCATTGTTTAGGGTGTCCCCAGGGGTCATTCTCACCCACTAGTTTGTGCCAAGCATAAATGCAATGTCACCAGGCACTAACTTCATAACACTTTTTCACCTGTGGAAGATCAGAAGAGGATTGAACCTGTTCTCTAAGACCTGAGAAGAGCCTAGAAGACTGGACTTGCTCTACATCTTTTACCCAAGCCATAGAAGTGGACTCCGAGGGTCATATGGCCGTTTTCTAATGTTTTGTAGTCTGGGACAGTTAATCTTTTGCTTTTGATCTTTGCTTTATTATTTTCCAATGTAAAGACAAACTAAACAGCATATCTTCATAAGGTACATAGGGCCAGATGTACAAAAATGTAATCTTGCATTTCTTAAATAGCGACATCATAGAAATAGCTGTTTAAGAAATGCAAAACGCTATGTACAGAGATACCAGTTTCATAACAGCGATTCCTACAAAGTAGAAATCGCTATTAGGAAATCAGTATTAAGAAATCCCATTGCATTTTAGTCAATGGGCCAGTTCTGCATTTCCTAAGTAGCGATTTCTCATTAAGAAATCGCTATTTAGGAAATGCAAAACCAGGGATGACAAAGGACAAGAGGCCCTCCCTTGGTGCATCCCAAAAATAGGGATGCACCTGTAGAGCACATATATGCCTAAGGGGCATGTGTGTGCTCTATTGCAACTAAAAAAACATTTTGGAGTGCTTTGTAAAAATTGCATCTGGTTACCACCCACTTCAAATCAATGGTAATTGCATCTCCTAAATGCCTAAGTCACATTTAGGAAATGCTTTGTACATCAGAATAGGAATCGCAAATTGCAATTTCTAAAGGTAGAAATCGCAATTTGCGATTCCTTAAGGGCCTTTGTGCATAAGAAAAGGCCGTTTGCATTTCTCAATGGCCTGAAGTACCGATTCAGACCGTTAAGAAATGCAAAAGGGCTTTGTACATCTGGCACTTAGTATCATGTGCTGTAGTACAAAACTTCACAGTGGAACTACAGTCTAAAAGAAATAATAAGTAAGTAGAACCATATCTGACATGTACATTGTACATCTGTTTATATGTATGGAATAGAAACATTTAGAATTACATTGCTAATGTTTAAACTGAATTTTTTATTCTAAAGAAAAGAAAAAGAAAAAAAAAATAGTAAATAGTAAGAAAAAAGGCAGTCTAATGGTAACATGACACCTGAATCCTTTCCAAATCATCTCCACTTATATATAAATATCTAAGTATTTCAATATTGCAATATCATTATGACAGAGGAGGAGAACTTTACTCTCTGTACTGGTGTCTAAATGTAACAATATTAACTAGTATGAAATTGTGAAGTGTGGAGAGCAGGTGCTCCTCAATATAATTTTATAATCTTAAAGGTCTGAGATATCAGTTGGCATTATTAAAAATACCCAGATTTGCATTCACAAGGATGTGTTACTGGTGTCAGTAACACAAAGGAAGGGACCCCAAATCTTTTGGAAGAGGATAAGACAATCCTGTTAGTGTGCCATTCGTATGTGGCTAAACTAAGGAGTTCAACTGTCCATTCCTGATGCGAGTGCATAATGGGTTCACACAAGTGTTTAGGAAAACATGTTTTGGCCACCATAAGGGTTTTAGCCATACATCGTCTCTAATGAGGTGAGATATCGTCTATGTCTGACATATTGAGAGGTATTGCCAGTTTGGCCAAGTCTACAAAGTAGCAAAACCTTGTTTCATGTAGAGTGTGTCAAATATCTCAACCAGAACTTATTTAGGTGTGAACAGGACCATAGGATGGGCATAAATTCGCATTCTGGACTTGTGCAACCCCATCAAAGGTTGTTCGGTGCTAATTCAGCTTTTTCAGTTTGTATGGATCCCAATACTAGTAATGAAGGACCTTGAAGTATATAAATTCCTGTTTAGCATCTCTGAGTGTACAGTCATGACATTCCATAGCTTTGACCAGTCATCAATTTTATAGTGTATCTCTAATGCTGTCTGCCACAATGCTTTAGACTCCTGACGTATAGTGGAGGAGTAGAGGGTATCAATAAGGATTGCATAAATATTGGAAATCTACCCCAAGAGTTGCCCCATATCTGCAAGTATTTCTAAATTAGAGTCATTTAGTGAAACAGGGTCCTTTCCAAGTACATTTTGTAGGCATTGCCGTAATTAGTTATATCATCACTGTCACAAGTGTGGTAGGTCATGATCTGAACCTAATGATTAAAAAGAGTAGAGGGATCCAAGATCATTATAGAGGGCTCATACCATTCTGATTCCTGAGCTATACCATAGCTGCCAGTCAATCATCCCCCACCCCAACTGAATACTGGAGTTAAACCACACAGGAGCATTCCAGGGCATTTGGCCTTTCATTCTCGCTAATGTATGTGCTTCCCTCCAGATCTGCCACATTGCCTTCAGCATAGGGGGACTAGCAGCAGATCTACTGGTTTTATCAGTGTATAGCATACTTAGCTGTGATGAGGCTTTTAATATGACCTTCTCTATGGAGACCCAAAATGGGCGATCAATGTCATCGATCGTAAGAAATAATGGTCTAATTGTGAAAGGTGATGTGCCAGATAATAAATATACATATCTGGAAGATGTAGGCCCACCATTCTAGTATTAGCATGCAGTCTCATTGGTTTCAGCCTATGCTTTCTGCCTGCCCATATAAATGTTTTAATGTTCTTTTTGAGCGTATAAAGTGTTGCATTCAGTTCAAGCAGTGGAACCATACCAAAGTTGTAGTTGAATATTGGGACTGTTGCCATCTTTATTATTTGTGTCTTTCCCCATAAAGAAATTTGGATAGAGGACCATTGTATGAAGTCAGAGGCAATCTTGTTAAGTAGAGGTTGTAAATTGTCTGTCACCATGTAGGTTAATCCCTTATTCATTGGGATGCCCAAATATTTCAATTTAGAGGATGTCCAGATGAAGCCACAATCATTTAGTGTTTATCGCTGAGGGCAATCAGTAATAGGCATGACTACATTCTTACTCCAATTTATATGGTATCCAGAGAATACCGAGAATGAATCAATAATTGAGATCAGAGGGGGGATTGGTGTATCTGGTTCGCTAAGGGCCAGTAATATGTTATTAGAATATAACAGGATCTTAACTTGCTCGGATTTAGTACTGACACGCTTTAAAAGAACATTTTGTAATTTGGCTGCTGCCACTGGTTGTCTAGCAATACGAAATAAATGATGGGATAATGTGGATCCCTGACACTTCCCTCTATGGAGAGTAAAGACTTATGAGATATGGCTGCCGCAATCTATCTGAACAGTAGGGTTTGAACATGAACATCTTCCTTTAACCTGGTAATCCGGTCCTATTCCCGCCTGTTCCATAATTCAAAATAGGTGCTTCATTCTACACGATTGAATGCTTTCTTTGCATCTAAAGAAAGCAGTATCTTATCATCCATTTCTGACTTCACCTGGCAAAGAATGTTTGTTTGGGTTCACATATGATTTCTTGATGACTGGCCCAGTATGAAGCCCACTTGTGAATCATCTATAAGGTTGGGCATAACTCTTTTAAGCCTTATCACCTGTATTTTTATGTTCGTATTAAGCAGTGAAATTGGGCGAAAACTGGCACACATAGTGGGACCCTTATCGGTTTCAGGATGACTGATAATATCTTTATTGTAATTTGGCCTAAACTAACCTTCTACTTCTGCTTCTTTAAAAACCGTATGCAGCAGCTTGTGTTAATATATGTTTGTTAATCTTCTAAGTCTCAGCTGAGAAGATATTGTCTACTCGAGCTTTATTACTGAACAGATTCGAAATAGCGTCTTCTATCTCCTTCTTTGTCATCTCCTCCTCCTGAAACTCACGTCCCTCCACTGATCAAGTGGGGAGATGGATACCCTCTAAAAATGCCAGTTCTCTCCAGAGTCTCTTTGTGATTGAGCGCTATATAAATCCTCCAAAAAACATGCATAAGCATTGGCTATTTCTACCGAATGCGTAGCCAGATTGTCGTCTCTGGTCTTGCTGACAGGTGTGGCCAGTTATGGAAAACAAATCCCAAAATGTGTTATGGGAAGGTGCACCCTGATTCCAAAAGTTCAATGATTTCACAATATTTTCATTTGCTTTATTCCATCAATACAAAAACAGCCAACGTGTTTTGTTCATTCTGCTTGAACTTCATCAGGGCTGTAAACAACAAATACAAAAATATACTATATATATATATATTAAAACCATACATTAAAACATTAATTTGTTCCCACAATACAAAAGCAGAAATTCATCTTGCTCACACAGTGAATCCACAAAACTAATCCAAACCACACCGTGTGTGATACCCATCCCACCATTCATTAAAATCACTTATAATGCTAAAAACAATAGAAATCCTTATGCCAGGGACCGTCTATAGAAAAACTTTGCTTCCCCTTCCCACGTTACCACAAAATCTCGACGTTATTTCTTACAAATACTTTTTGGATTCTAGACTAACACCATCTATAACCTGATTGTACATTCTAAATATGTAAATAAAAAAGAAACACAACTCCTTGAACAGGTGCTTGTACATATTTCACTGGATTCGTTAGCAGGATCCCCCCTCTCAAAGTACAAATCCATCAATAAGTAGACTGGTTCCTTTAAATGTGTTATACAATTGGCAGGACTATTGCACACCTACATATTAATATTGTGATGTCATAAACTTGTCCCCATCCTTACTCTCATTCAAAAATTATTTTTAACAATGATTTATAACATACCTCGTATTTCGTCTTAGCAAATTGTGACAATGGAAATCTTCACTCTATAATGGACACCTAAAATTAAACCAAGTATCATAGTTACACATCCCTCTATTTACGATTTTAATGTTACCTATCACATTGTTCTTCCTTTTTCTATTATTTTTTTTATCACATCCTCTCTTCATTTTTAGAGTCCTCATCCAATTTTCCTTGTGAGGGCTCCAAATACAATTACACCATATTATAGCATAGCACACTGAAACTCCTATACCTGAATCTAAGGGGCCATCATAAAGGTATAGTCTACCCAACTCCTTCCTACTCACTAATCTTCTCAAAGATAACAAACCAATGCAAACATTACCAAGCACCCACACTGCCTTTCGTCCTGTAATTCCTAATCATTCTTATTTCTGGGAGTTGTCCTCCGTAAGACCATCAAACTGATCATTCATCAAGTTCGAAAAGCTTAGGTTATTTCAAGACCTCACTCCAACTCCCATAATGCACCTTTAATGCTATATAATATAATAATATAATCAAGGAGTCCTCTAAAACGTGTCTCACCAGCCAATGACACATTAAATCAAACCGATTTGTGGGAGTCCAAACATCCCCTAGCATTCTCCTATACCCATCTATTTTGGTAATTTTTCACAAAGCCACTTTATCACAAGAACAAGTTGGCATGCTTTATAACTACTTCATATTATCCTTACAAGGCGCAATTCCTAAATGTCACTGTGTAACAAGCTCAGATAAACTGTTGTTAGTTCATAATTCATGCATGCACGTCATGTTACCAACGCGGCCGGACTATTCTGCACCACGTTAATCACACATTCTCCTAGTGCCTGCTGTTCCCTTCTGTTAGACCTGACACCCTTAGGGTGGTCATCCCCCAGCTTTTCGCCTGCCTCCCTCCACCTTTTTTACACTGTTTTTGATGGTTTTAGGACTCTGAAAACGTTACCACTGCTAACCAGTGCTAAAGTGCGTATGCTCTCTCCATTAAACATGGTAACATTGATTCATTCTCAATCGGCCTATTTAATTTACTTGTAAGTCCCTAGTAAAGTGCACTACATGTGCCCAGGGCCTGTAAATTGACTGCTACTAGTGGGCCTGCAGTGTTCGTTGTGCCACCCAGTTAAGTATCCCCTTAACTATGTCTTAGGCCAGCCATTGCAGGTCCTGTGTGGGAGTTTCATTGTCACTTCGACTTGACATTTAAAAGTATTTGCCAAGCCCTAAACTCCCCCTTTTCTACGTATAAGTCACCCCCCAAGGTAGGCCCTAGGTAGCCCATAGGGCAGGGTGCTATGTAGGTAAAAGGCAGTACATGTACATGTGTGTTTTACATGTCCTGGTAGTGGAAAACTCCTAAATTTGTTTCACTTCTGGCCCTGAACCTGCAACCTGTCAAGAGGAACTGCATGGATGTCCAAAGGACTCATCTGGACTGCTTTGCTGAGAAGGAATTCTGCCCTGCTGTTGCCCTGCTGCCCTCTGACTTTGCTGAGAAGTGCTCTCCAAGGCTTGGATTGAGCTTGCCTCCTGTTTTCAGAAGTTTCATGGCCAAAAAGACTTAGGGGGTCATTACAACCCTGGCGGTCAGTGTTAAAGCGGCGGTAAAACCGTCAACAGGCCGGCGGTAATAAAAATGGAATCACAACAATGGTGGAAGCCGCCAACATAGACAGCCACTTTAACACACTGACCGCCACGGCGGTACAAACAAACACCGCGGCGGTAACCGCCAACAGACAAGCGGAAGACAATGTACCGCCCACACTATTATGACAGGCCAATCCGCCACCTTTTCAGGGGCGGATTCACCGCGAACAAATACACAGCGGAAACAGGACTTGGAAGGGAAAACGCTAACCTCTACACACCCCACCAGGAACCAGGACGCCATGGAGCCAGAACTCCATTCTACCTGCCTTTGTCTTCCTGCTCCTCTACCAAGAACTCGAACGCCGGCGGCGAAGACCACGGTGAGTACTGCACCTACGACAAAGGGGAGGGGAAGGGAAAAGAGAGTGACACACACACGCAACATGCAACACCCCCACCCCCACCCTCACCCACTACAACACACACACAAATACATGTTGATACATTACAGTTACATCCTCCAACCCCCCCGGAAGAATGTAAAGACAAAAGGAAATGATTGTAACAATTGTAATCAATTCAAATCCAGTACTCAAAAATATATATATATATATATATACACTATTAACAAATATATACACCAAGAATTCAAGTCCATGTACTGCACAAACATAGTCCGTGGACCACTGGGCCCAAAATACATGGGCAAAGCCCACACAAGATACCCGATCTAAACGGAGAGAGAACACTGCAGGGGCATCAGATAGAAATACAACAGGCACCTCAGGGGGAAGGGGGGGCACCTCAGTCGGATGAGTGCACGACGCCAGATCCACAAGGGGGCTCCATGCCCACTGCTTTATCCTGGGGAGTGCAATGCCACAGTCTCTCAAGTCTCTCCAGTGGGTGGTTTGCCCACTGCTTTATCCTGGGGAGTGCAATGCCACAGTCTCCCAAGTCTCTCCAGTGGGTGGTTTGCCCACTGCTTTATCCTGGGGAGTGCAAAGCCACAGTCTCACAAGTCTCTCCAGTGGGTGGTTTGCCCACTTCTTTATCCTGGGGAGTGCAAAGCCACAGTCTCACAAGTCTTTTCAGTGGGTGGGTTGCCCACTGCTTTATCCTGGGGAATGCAGTGCCACAGTCTTTCAAGTGGATAATAGTCTCTACTGGTTCTGGAGGGGGCTTGGTGCCCAGAGTGCATCATCCTGCCAAGGACATAGGTAGTGGATGTAAATCTCCACTGGTTCTGGAGGGGGATTGGTGCCTAGAGTGCTTCATCCTGCCAAGGACCGAGGTAGTGGATGTGAATCTCCACTGGTTCTGGAGTGGGCTTGGTGCCCTGAGTGCTGCTTGTGGTGGCCTCAGTAGCGGAGGTGCTTGAGGCGCTCATTCGCCTGCAGTGCTGGTGGGTGGCTCAGTGAGCGTGCTGGTGGCGGCGGTGTCTTAGGCAGCAGTGCTGGTGGCGGCGGTGTCCTGGGAAGCAGTGCTGGTGGAGGGGGTGTCCTTTGCAGTGGTGCTGGTGGAGGCGGTGTCCTGGAAAGCGGTGCTGGTCGCGGCGGTGTCCTGGGAAGCGGTGCTGGTGGCGGCGGTGTCCTTGGCAGTGTCCTGGAAAGCGCTGCTGGTGGCGGTCTTGTCCGCTGTGCAGTTTGGCGGCGACTTCCCTTTCTTTCTGTACACCTTGGATGGTGGCGCAGCTGTCTTCCCACTCCCAACTGTAGTCCTGTGAGAGCCATTGGTGGCAGGTGTTTTGCCCTTCTCCCTCCGGGCAGTGGCCAACTTCTTATGCTTCTGAGGTGGGGGAATGTCCGTGGTCTGGCTCCTTGGCACACTGGCTGCCCTGCTGCTTGGCGCACTCCAGAAGCCGGTTACTGCTGGCACCACTGTTCCAGCTGATGTGGTGGCTGAGGTGCTGGGTTGGGACCTGGAAAGGCGTGCCCTAGGGGATTGAAGGGGTGGGGGAGGTGAGGGAAAGAGGTCAAGGTTGGACAGGAAAAGTTTTTTAGACACACTGGGATGGGTAGATGGAGGGGGTTTGGGAGTGGAGGAAGAGGTAGTGGTTGTAGGAAGTGTATGTTTGCTAGCTTTGGGTGAAGGTGCATGGGCTGGAGGCTGTCATGAGGTGGATGGCTGTTGGGTGGGTGTGTGACTGCGTTTGTGTACATTGGGAGGTGGGCTCACAGACACACTGGGAGAGGACACAGGGGATGTGTGAATGGTAGTGGGGTGGTGAGTGCACGTGAGTGGTGTGTGGTGATGGGTGTGCTGGTGATGGACGTAGTGGCTGAAGATGTAGTGCATGCAGGTGTGAGTGGAGACGTGACAGGGAGGGAGGAGGGAGGCGAGGAGGAGGGGGACACAGTGGAGGCAGTGGATGTTGGTATGTCTGCATGGGTATGATGCTTGTGTGAGTGCCTGTGGGATGTGTGGTGCTTATGTTTGCCAGAACTTTCCTTGTGTGTTGAGGTGTGTGCATGCTGGTCTGATGGTGTGCTTGGGATAGGCTGAGGTACAGGGGTTTGGGACTGGGTGGAGGAAGTTGGAGGGGGGAGGCTGGACACAGGGACAATGGCTGCCATCAGTGCTGAGGCCAGAGTCTGAAAAGCTCGCTGTTGGGCTGCCTGACCAGAATGAATGCCCTCCAGGTATGCATTTGTCTGTTGTAACTCTACACCCTGGATGGCATTCAGAATAGTAGACTTGCCAACAGTGAGGGATCTGAGGAGGTCAATGGCCTCCTCACTGAGGGCAGCAGGGCTGACAGGGGCAGGGACTGTGGTGCCTGGGACGAAGGAGATGCCCACCCTCCTGGGTGAGCGGGCACGGGGCACACACTGAGGGGCTGCTGGGAGGGTGGCACTGGTAGAGGGGGTGGCGGCTGTACCTGTAGATGCGGGGCACAGAGGGGCCCGCCACCGCAAGGGAGCTCCCATCAGAGGAGGAGTCCGTGTCGCTGGTCTCAGCTCCTGTCCACGCCGTGGAGCTCCCCTCGCCCTCCGTCCCACTGGTGCCTTCAGACTCTGTTGTCTCGCCCTCCAGGGCCATGTGGGATGCAGCTCCCTCCTGCTCCGCTGCCACTGCTCCTGCGCCTGATGATGCTATTGCACACAAGAACAGGGAGACCACAAAAAGGGCGGGGAAAGACAGAAGAAAGACATGTTCAGTGCATGCAATACCGCTACCGTTGGCGGACACTACAGACACAGAAGCCCTCTGCACTACGCCTTGCACTTAGAGTTCCCTAATTAATCACAGGGACACGGGGTACAAGGCCTATGCACAATTGTTGCACACATGGAAGTCACACGAGCCTGACTAGGTGTATTTGGCTCTGAACACTGGTGGGGTGGGGTGCCACATGGCCTGCCTTACGAAGAGACCTTGCCTACTAAATTCGCCCTGGCCTAGGGGAACCCACAGCCCACCTCCCCCACCCAGACACCTCCAATGCACGCTGATTCAGTTGAATGAGAGTGTACTCACTCCCTTGTGGCTGCTGTGATGCTCTCAAGCGCCCATCCAACTCCGGATATGCCACCGCCAGGATCCGGAACATCAGGGGGGTCATGGTGCGGCGTGCACCCTTCCCACGTTCGAAGGCCACCCCCAGCTGTGCCTCCACCGTATTCTTGCTCCAGCGGCGCAGGTCCTCCCATCTTTTACGGCAGTGGGTGCTCCGTCTGTGGTGGACCCCCAGGGCCCGGAGGTCCTTGGCGATGGCACGCCAAATAGCCTTCTTCTGGTGGGCGCTGACCTAGAGGAATAGTACAGGGGGAAAGGAAATTCTTTACCCGTTTGGACCATCATACTCATTGGCCCACGTTCCCACCCTTGCCCTGACGCACATATACTCACCGTCCGCACATGCAGGCCTCAGCCCCCCCATGTATCTTCCATCCACACCACTCAAAACAGGCACTGCCCATGCAGCATGCTCACAGTGTACTCACCTGTTTGTCTGGAGGACCGTATAGTTGTGTGTACTGGGGGACGACCCCATCCACCAGTTTCTCCAACTCCTCCGAAGTGAAGGCAGGTGCCCTTTCCCCAGACACATGAGCCATCGTCGCTTCCAGACACAGGTCACAGCAGAACTTGCAGTATAGGCCCTCTCCTGTTGAAGGTCAGGTATCAAGTGAGTGAACAGACAGAAAATGTCGGTCACGTCCGCGACGGTGCGTACCGTCACCGCCGGCATACATCGTCATTTGCTCCTCGGACCCATAGGGTCCAATGTTAACCAATGCTGAATTGCGCCACGGTCTTCGACCGCCCACCGCGACGGTGTACAACACCAGCGCAGTTACCTCATATCCCCTTGTCCCACCTTACAGGTCAAGCAGCCGCCATTTCAGGGGGCCACATGGCATTAATATTAACTGCATCACACCAATGTAGGCCTCGAATACACTCAGTTACAGGCACATTGCAGATTGATAAATGTGTGCAAATGACATTTTGTGATACCTCAGTGTTGGTACGTCTGCTGGGGCAGGTGATGAGATGGCAGCATCCTCTGGTGTACAGACCGCTGGTGGACCTGTCGACAATGGAAGAGAGACACATATTAGTTACATACAGACTTGATCGTGCGACAACCCATGAACTGTGTGCCCAGTTGGAGCCAGACCTGATGTCAGCTATCCACCATCCCACAGGGATACCCCCTCTGGTGCAGGTCCTGTCAGTACTCCATTTCTTGGCAAGTTTTTTTTTTTAGATGACAGTGGCCATAGCATCAGTGATGTCCCAGCCTATGTTCTCCAGCGTGTTGTCCAGAGTGTTGTCTGCCCTGCTGAAACACATGCGCAGCTACATCGTTTTCCCTCAGGTGGAGGATTTGCCTACAGTGAAAGGTGACTTCTATGCCCTGGGACATATCCCCAACATCATTGGTGCCATTGATGGGACACATGTGGCATTGGTCCCCCCCGCAGGAGTGAACAGGTGTACAGAAACCGGAGGAGTTACCATTCAATGAATGTGCCGATGGTGTGTTTGGCCGACCAGTACATCTCCCATGTGAATGCCAAGTTTCCTGGCTCAGTGCATGACGCTTACATTCTGAGGAATAGCAGCATCCCTTATGTGATGGGGCAACTCCAGAGGCACCATGTGTGGCTATTAGGTGAGGACATGGACCCTATAAAGTGTGACTAGGTGTCTGGGTCTGGGGTTGTGTCTAAGGGTTAGTGTGTGTCTAACAGTTGTCCCTCGACATTTGTATGTGACTCTGGGTACCCCAACCTGTCATGGCTACTGACCCCAGTGAGAAATCCCAGGACAAAGGCAGAGGAACGCTACAATGAGGCACATGGGTGAACTAGGAGGGTTATAGAGAGGACCTTCGGCCTCCTGAAGGCCAGTTTCAGCTGCCTCCATATGACAGGTGGTTCCCTATTCTACTCACCAAAGAAGGTGCGCCAGATCATCGTTGCCTGCTGTATGCTGCACAACTTGGCTTTGCGACGACAGGTGCCTTTTCTGCAAGAGGATGGTCCTGAAGGAGGTCTTGTGGCAGCTGTGGAGCCTATGGACAGTGAAGACGAGGAAGCAGAAGAAGAGGATATCGACAAAAGAAACATGGTGATTCATCAATACTTCCACAAAGACACAGGTAAGAAGACATCACTGCCTGCTACATCTGATACACTCTCATCTGTCTGTCACTTTCACCCAGTGTATGGACCCTGAGTTGTCACTTTCCCTTTCGATTTCACAGATGTGGGTCCCACTGTGTGACATCTGCTTTGTTTCCTCATGGGCTAGAGCTGTGTGACATAGGTATGTTGACAATACAATGGATATTGCATCTTTCCTCAGTTATTGCAAATACACATTTGCGAAAGCACAGACTGACTCCAGATAGTTTTGTGATTTAAGGGTGTTTATTTAAGTGCTAAATAGTGGAGGGGATTGTAAAATGGTCAGGGGTGATGGTGGAGGAATCTCCATGGCAGAGTCCAGTCTATTAGTCTCACAGGTGCATTGTCCAAAGGGGCATAGGAAGTGGAGCTGGGGCAGTTGATGGATGGACAGGGTGACAAAGTGGGACAAAAGGATGACATTCAGGGTGGTCTCATTTCTTGGCGGGGGTCTTGGCATTGTTCTCTGTCTTTGTCCTGGATCTCAGGGACCACTTGCGGGTGGTTCTCCATCTGCAGGGGGTGGGGTGCTGGTGTCATGGTCCTGTGGCGGTGCCTCCTCTCCACTAGCGCTGGCGGAGGAGGTGGGCAGTTCATCGTCCAGGCTAGTGTCAGGGGCCCCTTGTTGTGCCACAGTGTCCCTCCTGGTGTTGACGAGTTCCTTCAGCACCCCTACAATGGTGCCCAGGGTGGTATTGATGGATCTGAGTTCCTCCCTGAACCCCAAATACTGTTCCTCCTGCAGCCACTGGGTCTCCTGAAACTTGGCCAGTACTGTTGCCGTTGTCTCCTGGGAATGGTGGTAGGCGCCCATGATTTTGGAGAGGGCCTCGTGGAGAGTGGGTTCCCTGGGCCTGTCCTCCCCCTGTCGCACAGCAGCCCTCCCAGTCCCCCTGTGTTCCTGGGCCTCTGTCCCCTGAACCGTGTGCCCACTGCCTCTGCCCCCAGGTCCCTGCTGTTCTTGGGGTGGTGGGGTGGTGGGTTAGCCTGGGTTCCCTGTAGTGGTGGACACACTGCTGCTTGACGTGTCCTAGGGACAGAGGTATGGGCCCGCTGGGTGGGTGCTGTGCTGGTGTTTCCAGAGGGGGGAGGCTCTGTTGTGGCTTGTGCCAGTGTGAGGGGAACCGACTGTCCTGAGGTCCCAGATGGGTCGGGCTGGTCATCTAGATCCAGTTTGACAGAGCTGCTGTCATCACTGTGGGCTTCTTCTGTGGGGAGAGTGGACACGTCTGGAACCTCCTGTCCGGTGACGTTGGGTAGGGGTCCTGCAGGGGTGTAAAGGCATGATTATTGCATCTGTGTGTGCCATGGTGTGCAATTGTTGGATGACCCTGTACCCCAGTGCTTGCATTCTTGTCTAAGACCTTGTGTGCTAATTGTTTAGGGGTCTGTGTGGGTATGTGTAGTGGCCATGCATTGGTGATGGGTGTCCATGCTTTGTTGTTGCATGCAGGGCTTGGTGTTGGGATGTGTGGTTTGTGATAGTGGGACATATGTGAGGAGTTGGAGTGATGGGGGTGAGGGCGAGGGTGGGGGTATGTGATAGCATGCAGGTAGGGTGGGGGATATGGTAGTTAAGATTTGACTTACGAGAGTCCATTCCTCCTGCTACTCCTGCAAGGCCCTCAGGATGCATTATAGCCAAGACCTGCTCCTCCCATGTTGTTAGTTGTGGGGGAGGAGGTGGGGGTCCGCCGCCAGTCCTCTGAACCGCAATGTGATGTCTTGAGACCACGGAACGCACCTTCCACTTCTTCCTGATGTCATCCCATGTTCTTGGGTGCTGTCCCACTGCGTTGCCCCTCTCCACGATTCTGCGCCATAGCTCCATCTTCCTAGCTATGGTGGTGTGCTGCACCTGTGATCCGAATAGCTGTGGCTCTACCCGGATGATTTCCTCCACCATGACCCAAAGCTCCTCCTCAGAAAACCTGGGATGTCTTTGCGGTGCCATGGGGTGGTGTGGGTGATGTGTGAGGTGGTGTGTGTTGTGATGTGTGGGGTGATGTTTAGGGGTGTGTGGTATTTTGTGCGTGGATGTGTATGTGTGATGGTGTTATGTGCCTCTGTATGGTGGGGTTGTCTTTGCTGTGCTGTCTCTCTGGCCTTCATCTAAATTTCTGGTCGTAAGGGTGTGTGGGTGTGTGTTTTATATTGTATTGGGTGTGTGGGAGTGGTGTGTGTATGTGTATCAGGTGTGTGTATTTGGAATTGTCCAATGTGGTAGTGTTTTGTAAATGTGTGTGTATTTTGAGCGCGGCAGTATGTACCGCCAATTGAATACCGCGGTTGAAAGACCGCTGCGTAGATTCGTGGGTCGTGATAGTGTGGGCGTATTCCTGTTGCCGTGACGGTGGAGGTTTTGTTATCGCTCGTTTATCACTGACTTTTGGTGTGGCGGACTTGTGTGGGTGTCTGGATTTTGGTGGATTCCGAGCTGTGGGTCGTAATAGCTGTGGGGGAATTCTGCAGCCGCAGCGGTGTGTTGGCGGTCTTCTGCACGGCAGTAAGCGGGATTTACCGCCAATGTTGTAATGAGGGCCTTAATCTCTTCACGAAACTTGTTTTGCACCGAAAATCAATGCGGAACCTGCCGGAAACAAAGCACAGCCATTTTGTGACTGAGAAATCGCCACACAGCCGAGCTGGAATGACGCAGCCTCACCTCCCTAGTGAAGATTTGACGCAGCACATGCCTTCCAACCAGAACTTTGACGTACAGCCCTACCAGATCGACGCACAGCCAAACCGGAACAACGCAGCTGACTCCCAGAGTGGAGAATCAACACAGCGCCTGCCGTGCGAAAGAAAATTCAACGCATCACCATACCTGATTGGCGCAATGTCTGTGACTTCTTCCCACATGCCCAGGATTTCCCTGCATCATCCCTGGGCATCCAAAAGATCTCCGCTTCGCAGTGAGGAACCAAGACTGCGCACCGAAAAACGACACAAAGCCCTTTGCAGTGTGAAAAGAAACAACGCATTGTCTGTGCCGCGTAGGAAAATCCGACGCACACCCTATTTTTCCATGCATCTCCTCCTCTGCGGTCTCTGTGCGTGTTATTTTTTTACGCAAACCAGGTACCTTTTGCAATCAAGAGCCAACTGCTGATTTCTAAGATTTAAGGCTCTTTTAATCTTGCAAAAATGATATCTCAACTTGTGCTTATCAAATCTTTATCCTTTTCACCTTCATTACCAAACAAATATTCTATATTGTGTTTTAACCCGTGTGGTGTATTTATGTGGTGTTTTCACTGTGTTACTGTATGATTTATTGCACAAATACTTTACACTTTGTCTTCTAAGTTAAGCCTTACTGCTCAATGCCAAGCTACCAGAGGGTGGGCACAGGATCATTTGGATTGTGTGACTTATGCTGTTTAGGATTGTGGTCCCTACTTAGGCAAGGGTGTATACCGCTGCCAACTAGAGACCCCATTTCTAATACCTTTCTTTCATACATCCCATGCGAATTGCTTCATTCGTACGAATAAGAAACATTGTTTTATATTTAAAACATTACCAAGACATCCTTACAAAACATAATCACACCGAGGTGCTCCATCTATTCTCCCATTCTGTACATACCCTTAACATCCACCTAACCTTGTGTTGAAGATGCAATCATGCTAAACCCCAGACTGCAGCCACTCCAAGTTCCCGTTCAAGAAATACACTGCTTCCTACGTACTCTTAACAACCATATTGGTTTATGTTAGAGGCGCGATCATGCTGGGCTTCCTGACCACAGCCACTATGAGTTTGCATTCAATAAAACAGCCGTTTCACAAATCACAGCCATGCCACTTTTTGACACCCTACATGATGCATACCCAGCAAAAGCCTATCCCCGAAGGAGCAACTAACCCTTCCACATACTCTCATGTTCACTTACCATCTGGCCCGCACATTCACAGCAGATTCAAGAAATTGTGTGGGAAAGGAATGGTCTCCCCCGATTGTAACTCCCCTTAAAAACATCACATCCTCATTCAAAATCAGCTTCACATCTGTTTCCAAATCTAAGGGGCCGTCTTGAAAGTACAGTCTAATCCCTCTTCACACCACACTCCAACTCCCATCTCTGGATCAAACGGGCCATCATCAAAGTACAACCAGTCTGGTTCGCTCCCACTCACTACCTGTCTCGGAGGAGATAAACCAATGCAAACATTACTAAGTATCCACATCACCTTTCCTCCCATGATTTCCAATTGTCCTAATTTCTAAGAATTTCCACCATAAATATATCGAAGAGAGTGTTCATTAGGTGCACAAAACAATGGAATCCCACGGCCGCGCACCAACTCCCATAATGCACCTTGTACATCATTGGTGCTACATGATTCCATTGTTTCACCAAGGAGTTCACTAAATGATCGATCCTCCAATAGTCCATATTATTACTAGGTTTCAGACGAATGCAAACATTACCAAATATCCACATCGCTTATCGTCCCATGTTTACCCAATCGCCCTCATTTCTAAGAATTTCCACCATAAGTATATCGAACCGAGTATTCAGTAGGTTCACAAAAAATTGGTATCCCACGGCCATGCTCCAACTCCCATATTGGGGAGGAGAGAACGACGCCACAACACCGTTGTTGTGTGGAAAAGGGTGCTTTATTGGAACAGGTGCACTTACAAACATAATTCCTTGGCCTTTGCCTTACAAAACTAAAACCTCAGTAGACATCGAAAACGCCTAACCAAATTATCCTCCCCCCTTCCCTACCCCAACCTCTCCCCTCCCTGTAACCTTATCATGCCTTCCCTCTCTCCACTCCTGTTTTACCTATTTCCCTATCAGCCCCGATTGTTCTCCTCCTGAACGCTAATGTAAAGCTTCTTTCCTGCCCATTGCGACCTGCTGCTGTTCCCCCCCACTACCTAAAATTGTCCTGCCATCTTCACCATCCGCACGCGTTTCGGTACCTGCAAACTCTCCTCGCCTCTGCCAGCACCTGTTCCAAGCGACAAAAGGGCCCCATAAATACCCCCCCACCTACTGCCCAAAAACAGCCCAAGATAGCCCAACTACCGTCGTGGGCCATACCAACCTCCCCAAAGACCCCAGGGGCGAAAACCTCATCCTTCGGCAAATCCCTCCCGGGACCCCAATGCACCTTACACATCATTAGTGCTGCATAATTCCACAAGGAGTCCTCTAAATAATCGTTCCCCGTATAATTCCCAATGATCCATATTACTATATGGCAGTCATGCTACAATTACTAACCTCACTTCCACACCACACTACCACCCCCATAATGAACCTCATACATCATTGGTACTATATAGCTTCATCATTTCACCAGGGGGGTCTTCAAGTTATAATACCTATATTCTCCTGTGATACCCAATCACCCTGTTGCAAAGTTTCAGCACATTGCTATCCTGCTATCCCACTCCAATTGCCAAACTGCAAAAAACAACATTACACCGTACTCCATAGTCCTTCACCAACTTACATGTGTACACGCAATAAGGACATTCTCATTATGGCCAGTTGTGCCTCTGGCTCCCACTGATGACGCTGCACTGCCAGCAGTCGTCCTGTCTTCACTCCCTGTTCATAGTGTCTCCATTTTAGTGCAGCGTAGTGAAATGGGTATTTAGGTCAAACTTTGCCTTCACATCCTGCGCAATGGATACAGAATTCCATGTGCATTATACTCTCTCATCAGGGTTTGTATCTCTGTCACTAACCTGGTTTGTATATCTTGTTTCAGTTATTTCCGGAATGTGGAAACTATCATTACTTCTTCCCTCACTTCTGCCTTACCTGCTGCCCGTAAGGCTTGGTGGGTGTCACTGAGGTTTAATTTTCATCTGTGTGAGGAAAGGAAGCACAACTGTGCTTCTTACCTTGAGGTGTCCTCTAGTATGACATGCTGAAACACCAACATTTGGCAGCTGGAGCAGCATCTCAACTCAAGCACAAGCCCGTCAGTATTATTGGGTGATCTGCGATACCACCCTTTAGGATCTAGCACTCATGAAGGGCAGGCAATATGTTGCTGTTGAAAGAAAATAGTAAATTCTTGAACATGTCCCATGTACGCTTGAGACAAAGGTGTGCTCCTTGTCCCCAAGGTGTGCCAAACGCCAGGGGTCGCTCAGAGCATTGTAAGAAATAGGATCTAAAAATTCTGCCCGATCTCTGGAATAAGTCATGTTGTAGGGTCCTGTCCTACGAGGACCTAATGGTCGAAATTATGTTAATACCCTGATTTTTCTAGTATTTGCCGCATAAATCGAGCCCACTACTATAATGACAATATAAGGCCAAAAGGAAAGAAAGGAATAAAGGGCAAACACCCTCACCAGTCTCCTTTGTCGTCCTTTATAGTGACACAACACTGTGGACAGAGGAAAGACTGCAGGGAGAACACAAAGAGGAGGCCGAGTAGACTACAAGAGCAAGCAATATGGCTGAAGCGCTCGAGTGAGCTGGGGCTGAAGGGCAATGGGGCTAAGTGAAGGTTCTTCTTTGTCAACTACCAAAACCCCCAGGCATTCTTTAGGTATGGTTGTAAAAGCAGAAAAGCCAAAATGCAAATATGCTGGATTAGATTCTGTACATCCCCCCTAAAGCCACCAACAATCGATGAAAGGAGCACTTTAGTAGAAATTCTCCCTATTTAAAGCAGAAACCTACATAAATGTGGTCCTAGAGGGAGTGTTCCTAAGTCCAGAAGAGTGGTTGCCATAGTGGTCCAAAAGGGATGTGTCACAGACAGTGGTATCTTAGAACATAAGGACCATACTTGGAGCTCATGCTGGGACAAGGGCTTTCATTTAAATGTTGTGTGTGTCATCTTTCATTCTTTTGACTACATGACTGGAAAATCTTTGGGCCTGATTTAGAACTCGACGGACGGGTTACTCCATCACAACGAATAGGATATCCTGTCTGCAGTATTACGATGCGGTGATACCCTACGGGAATCAAAATGAGGAGGACAGGATATCCGTCACTTCTGTGATGGAGTGATCCATCCTCCAAACTCTAAATCAGGCCCTCAGTGTTCTTGTTTCTGTAAGTCCTGAGTGTTTCTTAACTGTTTTGTTTTAGAGTACTCATTGTCGATTGGTTGAGTACTATAGGACACCACCTGCACATAGTGGTATGGTGTTGTGTTTTGAACTAAATAGGGATACTTTAATATATTCCTCTTTCATTTTAAATGTCAGTAGTTGCACTAAACTCACAGACAAAAGATGGTAAGAATTACATACTAACCTTAATACCCCTCGAAAGCATCAAAGTCTGATGTATTACAATTGTTTCAAACACTTGTCTAGAGGTTATTATGGAGGGTGCGGATTCACTTAAGGGGTTTATTAATGAAGTGAGTGTTCTGAAGTGGATACTAAGAACAGCATCATTTAGGATTTCTACCTGGTTTGAGCTAAATATTGTAAATTATTAAGACCGACCCAGATTCGTGAATCTGAGTAGGGGTGACATATTTCTGTATTACTCTTTGATGTCTATGAATCATTCACAGCTATTAACGTAAAACATTTCTGTAACCAGGTCCTTTTATGTAATGATGGAAGGAAGCTGAGGGAAAAACGTGGCTACGTTATAATTTTTCTGGCAATGCATTGGCTGCTGTGGTTTGGCTTGAACACAGCTTCTTGATGAAATTATTTCGCTGAATGCAATTGAATGCTGCCAGGGTCTACATCTACGTATTACTGAGTTTAACATTAATAATTGTCAACATAATTGCTATGGGTTGTATTCCCAGTTAATTCATCTTATGAGCCTTTCACAAATCCGTTTAAAACATCTATTGATCCAAGTAGGCTAGTACCTCTGTTGGTATCATCTATCACAACAGTGAATGTTATCACTCCGCATCTGCTTCCTTCTTTGTAAAACTGTGACTCTTTCTGATTTATAATTTACTTTTGTTAATTAGGAAATAGATATTGACATTTTAAATTTATTTCAGGCTTCATTTGCATCCCCCAACGTTACCATGCAAATACCCTTGATACGTGCTTTGAAAGTTTCTCATGCTGCTGAAAATGAGATCAGCCATCCTTTATTTGTGTCAGAGTTCCACAGGCATTTGGCTGTAACTCTTTTGTGAATTAAACAGTTTTTAATCGCCACACATAAATTTAATCTCCTTTGACATTCTTCCACTGCACACCCATGAAAACAGTGATGAACAAAGGCTTTGAACTTGTAGTACTTGTCCTGTAGGAGATACGTCTTCATTTGATCCATTCTAGGATAGCATTATAGTAGAGGCATCCTTGGCTTACAGATTGTATTGTTTCAGTGCGTTACCACTGTATATTTAGAATAAAGACCATGAAGTAGTTCAGGGTTATGTGCACAATTCAGTGTTTGATCTGACTACTTAAATATTTTGCGTAATGCAATATTTATCTACTGATAAAAATTATGTCCTATGATTTGCTCCAGTAGCAGACTCATCAGTGTTTAGTCCAAGTTAGTTGATTAGAAACAAAGGGTCTGATTTAGATCTTGACAGTGTTACTGCCAAGCTGCATCAGCTAAAGACCTGAAAAGACCATAAAGTCGACAATGTTCTTCCAGCTGTATTTAGACGTATTGCGGCTGAGCCAAAGACCACCACTCTGGAGTGTACTCTATCGCACCAGCTGTGTCCCGCAGTTGGCGTGGCATACTCCAATGCTGACAAGTAGCCCAATGTCGCCATCTTGACGGTGGTATCATGCAGAGCCTATTCAGATCATACAGTTGTGCTGGCAGTGTATCACCGGCGGGCCCATGATGGCGTGAGTCTGTCTCAGGACCTGTTCAGTAAAGTACTATTGCTGTGGCTATTGGTTGGCAGCCCAAACCTGTTGTATATTGGACAATTGTAAACACCTGCAAAGCACACTATAAAACACACTCCATTTCAGACCATGATCCTTTGTCATCACACTGCAGAACACCATTGTCTCAGCACAACCAGCCACACAAGAGACAGGTTTTTCTTTATCTGTGTTTCTCTTCCTCTGTGCTTTTTTTAATATTTTTTTGATTATCCTACGTCCTTTTAGGCACTATTTTTTTTTTTTAAATAATCACAATGGCACGGAAGAGAAATGCCTGTTTCACAGAGGGAGAGTTGTGTATCATGGTGGATGAAATCATTAGAGTAGAGCCATAATTGTTTGGAGCACAAGTACAAAATACAACAATAGCTAAGAAAAGGTAAATGTGATCCAGAATAGTTGACATAGTGAATGCTATAGTAAACAACCTGTGCACACAAGAGGAGATTAGGAAGAGGTGGAGTGACCTGTGGAGGAGAGTGCTTTCCCTGGCCTCCAAGCGTCACCTGGAGACCCAGAGGACTGGTGGTGGTTCTCCCAGCCCCCCTTATAACTCCTTCCCTGGGAGGAGAAGATCCTACATTGTGAAGGCTTCACAGGAATCCCTGGTGGAGTGAAGTCTGTTAAGTTGCACTTAGTAATGTCTTAACAGTCACAAATGGAGTCCTGCCCTTAAGTTAGACATTAAGAATACTTCCACACCTTTATCAAAATATCTTGTTTCATACCAATTACTAGTATTATGGTTGTATCTCTCTTTTTAACAAGGTGCAATATGTTTAGTCAGATTTTAAGTTGTTCCCGGAGGGAACGGGTTTGCCCACCAGATCGCAATGCACCTCTTGGCCAGAATAATCCCCAGCTGTGAGAATCTGTATGCCATTTTGCACCCCTTTTTAGGGATGGGGAGTAGTCCCAGCAAGCAGTGTCTCATTGTTACCGTTGAACTAACAGCCATAACTTCCCTCAGTGTCTTCACTATCTGGCGCCAAAAGGGTTAAATGGAGTTACATGCCCATGTTATGTGTTCAAAGGTAGCTGAAGGCTCGCCTCAGCGAGCACATCTGTCAGGTCGAGATGGAAATATTCTGTGTAGGCGATGAGGTTTCAGGTATGCTCTATGTAAATATTAAAAGTGTGTTAACTGAAATCTAGCATTGCTAGTTGCATCCCGTACTAGGGAACAGGTCCTATTCAATTCCCCATCCGTAAGTGGAGTTCCCAGGTTTGCATCCCATCAACCCCTTGTCCCATTTACGTTTATCAGCCTATCTCTTTTTAGAGCCTTGTAGGTTTGAGAGAGAAGACCTCGGTCACAACCAGGATCAATAAGAGCCACTACGAGGTGGGATTTGGTAGGGTCCGTGGGAAAAGACGTCAAAATCTCCCAGGCCATCTGCGATAGGCTTTCATATTGCAGGATATGTCCCTGGTCAATGCCAAAGAGGGATTCAGCTTCCTCATGCGTAATAAACGTGCCATTTTGGTATAGATCACCTGCATTGTTACATCCACCTGCGGACCACTTTGCGAAGTCCAGCATTTCTGTAGCTCTGGCAAAGGGACGGATCCACCAAAGCGGAAGTAAGCGTGCATATGACGCTCTTCGCAGTACCCGCATAACAGCCCGCTCCCAGATCCGCGACACCTGCACTACCAGGAAGGGGGTATCCCGCGAAAGCTTAGAGCCGCCCATCAGGAGGTACGGTAGACCAGACACACATATAGAGCCTTCTAACAATTCTTTTTCCCAAATGGGGGCATCATCAAACCACCTGGCCGCATACTGCAGCAAACCCGCAATGTAGTATAGATGTAGATCTGGTAGGCCCAGGCCCCTGTCAGCCAGGTACAACTGCAACACCTCCATGTGAACTCTGCATCTCTTAACTGCCCAGACTAGGGACAGTAGTAGCTTATCTAACTGTCGAAACAGCGAAGGGGGCAGTTCACAGAATGAGTTTTTCATAACAAACAGGCATCGAGGGAGAAAGACTATTTTACTAAGTGCAATTCTGCCCATGACCGAGAGCGGGAGGGAAGTCCAAAATTGGACCGTGTCTCAGAGTCCATCAATCACTCTACCCATGTTCAAGTCATATCGTAGTTGAGGGGAGTAGGCTACCTGCATGCCTAAATACTGAAAGTACTCAGTCTGCAATGCCAGATCCACCTGCGGAAGCTCCGATGCCGCCACAGTCACCAGGCCTGCCATAGGGAATAACATCATCTTCCGACTGTTAACCTGGAGGCCCGATACCCCACCAAAGTAATTCATAATTTTTAACAAAAGTGGGACCGACCGTTCCGGGTCTGTAACGTACACAAGAGCATCATCTGCATATAATGATATAATCTGGGTTCTTGTCCCTACTCGAATTCCCCACCTCTGCAGGCCTGTCCGCAACTGGATGGCCAGGGGCTCCATTGCCAGCACGAACAGTGATGGCGACAGGGGACAGCTGTGTCGCGTGCCCCATTCAATAGCAAATTAGTCTGACACTATTGCCCCAGTACGCACCCTCGCCCGTGGTGCTGTACATAGCAGACCCACATATGACAGGAAGTATGGTCCTATGCCCATCCTGAGTAGAACCTCCCATAGGTATTCCCAGAACAGAGTATCAAATGCCTTTTCTATATCTAAGGCCACAAGTGCTGCATGGAGTGCAGAGTCACAAGTCTCATGCATTACATGCAATAATCTCCGTAAATTCATGTGGGTCCCTCTCCCAGGTATGAATCCGCATTGATCTCCCCACACTAAATGAGTCACCACGTGTCGTAATCATGTTGACAGTACCTTAGCTAACAGTTTTACATCAACATTGAGCATGGACAACGGTCTATAGGAGCCCGGGTCCGCACCATCTTTCCTTGGTTTTAATATCATGACTATCAATGCTTCTCTCATGTGTATTGATAAAATGCCTCGTCTACGTGACTCATGAAGTGTTTCCAACAATGGGGGAAGAACCATTTCAGAATATGTTTGGTAGAATTCAACTGGTATCCCGTCGGGGCCGGGCGCTTTACCAGGTGCCATTTCCCCTAAGGCTTCCTGTAGCTCCTTCAGTAACACCTCCCTCTCCAACTCCGCAGCCTGAGCTTCAGTACGGCGGGGCAGCTGGAGCCCGTCCAGGTACTCATGTATTGAACAACTATCTTTGCTCTTCGGCGAGGTGTATATAGTCTGTAGGTGATCTCGCAGATGGAAATTCACACGCATTTGCCCCAAAATCTTTTCCCTGGATGATCCACGGAGAAATAGGATTATGGGGATGGGGCGTTCACGTCTGAGTAGCCAAGCTAACATGCAACCCGATCGGTTCCCCACGTGATACAGCCTCTGTCAAAAGTCCCTACGGACATAATTATCCAGCCTACTCCAGAGGGCTCCTATTCTACCATGCACCGCAAGGCAATCAGTCTCCGATGTGTCTCCGTTGTCTACTTAACACTGTAGGGCAGTCAGGGCATCCTCCTGCTGCGTAAGCTCCTGGTCCAGCTTATTCCTGATACCGTATGATTTACTAAGGCTTTTGCCTCTTATGACAACCTTTAGGGCCCACCATTTTATGCCCGGGGTCCGGGCCATGGTCCAGTTCACACTAAAATATCCACTCAGCTCTGACTGCATGTCTCTCTTATATTCAGGGTCCCCAAGTAGCTCAGGCTGCATGCACCATAGAGGAATCGCCGGCCTGGACGTGTGTGTCTCGCATTCTAATAGCAGAGGGGCATGATCTGTTAAGAATCTGACCTGATAGACAGCCCAACAGATATCAAGTGTGCCGTCGTTAGCAAGTAGAAATCTATCTAATCTGCGATATGCCCCATGTGTGGGAGTGTAGCAAGAAAATGTTTTTTGAGGTGGGGTGCATTTCTCTCCATACATCTACAAAGTGCAGGTTATTCATGACTCCGCGGACTTGGCTGCATATGTGGCTCAGTGCCCAACTTCGGTGGGTCTCTATCCAAAGTGCCTTCTCAGACACAATTAATATCACCCGCCCAAATGATGGGCATCCCCGTGTAGGGTACTAATTCTTGTTGGAGCTTTTTAAAGAACGCTGCATCATCCAAATTGGGGGCATATATATTTGAAATGCAAAGCTCGTGGCCATCTAATTCTCTGTGTAAGAACATATAACGACCTTGCACATCTGCCGTTAGACTTTTTAGTTGGAAAGGAGTCCCAAGGGCAACCCAGATAGACATCCCCCTGGTGTAGGATGAATAAGTCACCGAATAAAACTGTCCCCGCCACTTTTTCTGTAATATTTGCACCTCATTATCCAACAAGTGCATCTCTTGTAGGAGAGCAACATGGGCCCTAAGTCGTCAAAGGTATGTATGTACTCTATATTATTTCACAAAAGAGCTCAGCCCCCTCACATTCCATGTAATTATTCGCATTCGGGTACCCGCCATGATCCATGTCGACTCACACTCATCATCTCACCCCTCGTCCATCCCTCCTCCTCGTCCGCAGCATCCCTAACCCCGAACTCCCGTCCAGTGCACTGTTGACAGAGTAACTCCGTGCTGCTTCTTCATCTCAGTGCATACAGTACTCCCAGTGTATAAAACAAAACTACAACTACAACCAGGAACCACATACCACACCCCCATCCCACCCCGGGTAAACACCTCCCACAACTGGTGTCTGCCCAATCCCTGTGTGCGCCACGCTATCTATCCCAGATTCTATAAGAGAGGGAGAGCAATCGTTGTCCCTGTTCAATAGCCAGGTACTGGTCTAGATAGTTCCACCAATGTGCACATATGTCTCCCACTCCTCACACACAACTATCCAAACCACGCACACACTATACCCAAATAACTGAGTTTTTTCACTACAGTAAAATCATTAACTACAACAAGCAACGTACCACGTTAGAAAAAGAAGGTAGGAAAACAAGATTAGTCATGGTCAATACGGGGGGAAGCGTGTACAGCGTACTGTCTCTGCTCCATGTCCAGTTGCCGTCCCGATCCTCTGCTCTTCCAGCACCAAGAGGTAGCATGATAGAAAGGAGAGGGGGGGAAGGAAGAGGAAGGAAAGCAGGAAGCAGTAAGATCATTATTTTCAAGCCAGAGACAAGTCTAGCTCCCGCCGTTCAATTCTGTGATTCATCAGAATCCCTCAGGTGTCAGCATTATCCGAGTCTGGGGACAGTCCATCCTCACCACGTAGTGATCTGGGACGTGAGGAGGTCTCCGAAGTGACAGATCTCATTAACAATCAAGTTTCCTCACACTCCTGCCTTCTCCGGTCCATACTCAGGGTGCCATCCAGACGTACTATCACTCTGTCACCACGGCCGGTACGGTAGCGCCTGTTGTTCTGGCACGCAGTGGCCTGCAAATCACCTGCTCCTCAGTTCCTCCTGCGACTCTCTCCGCGCGGGGACTCTGGGGTGCCGGCACCCTCTCTCACTACCTACCAATCCCAAACTGCTTCAGGAGACTGGAAGAAATGGGAGCGGCCCGCATGGAGAACATTCAACTTTGATGGATACAGCAGCATATAGGTATAACCCAGTTCTTTTAACTTTCACTTAACACCTATATACAATTGTCTTTGGAGCTGCACCGCTCTAGTGTAGTCAGGAAAAAAGCGGATAGTGTGATTGTCGTAAGTAGGGTCTCCATGTTTGCACACCTCCTGTAAGATAATGTCTTGGCCCCTATAGTTGAGAATCTTGGCAATAATTGTTCTAGGAGGAGCTCCCGGTGGTGGATGGGGGGGGGCAAGGCCCTTTGTGCACGCTCAACCATGAACACGGATGATAGGGGGGCGCCAGGCAATGTTTTTTGGATCCAGTTCTCTAAGAAGGCCCCTTGGTTCGCCCCCTCCACACCTTTGGGGAAGCCCACTACTCAAAGATTACACCTTCTCGCCCTTCCCTCCGCACCCTCAGCCCTCACCCCCAGTTTGCGTACTTTAACTTCGAGGGCAGCCACTGAGGCCTTCAGTGTATCTATGTTAGTCTACATGCAAGTCACCTGTTGCTCAGTGGCCACTGAGCATTCTGCCACTACCCTCAAATCAGCTCTCAATAAGTTTACATCTACCGCTATGGCCGCAATTTGTGTTTGCACCCCCTGTCCCGAGGTCTCAATGGCAGCCAGGATTTTTGCTCTGGTGGGCTCGCCCCCCTTTTCCTTGGGACCAGAGGGTTCTTTTTGAAAACTCCCTCCTGCGTTCTGGGCTGTGTATTGGTCCAACCGAGTTGCTGCACTCCTTTGCTTGATCTTATCTTTGCCCATGTTGTACTCTGCCTGTAGCGCTGGCCTTCGCCGAACTCACAGGGTACTGGTGTGCAAGGCACAGGCAGCAGGATCACCTCTTGATCTCCACACTCTCACTGCGCACTGCATCATGGTCACCAAGGGGCCAGCTCCCGTCCAACAGTGCCAGGCCGGTGCCCAGTGCAGGCAGTGCCAGAACCAGGGTCCCCCGTGTCTCAGAGTGCTGTCCCGGGAAACCGGCTGGCTCCATGCCCAAGGGGCCAACCAATAATGATTATTCAGCCAGGAGGGGGGGGAGGGGAGACTGTGCCCACCCCACCGGCCCACCGTTGGCCCCCAGCTGCCTCCGCAAACCAAGCGCTATGCCGCACCAACCAGTATTATTCCGGTAGGGTGCTTTCCCAGTGGGCCAATCAGCAGGGCAGGCGCGTCCCAACTCCTCCGCTGCACTGCTCTCCACAACTCCGGTCCCCCGCCGGGACATCCTTGCCTACACCGAGCTGCATGCTGTCTCTCACCAGGGGCCAGATGTACGTAGGTAAAATTTTGCGAATCGGAAATAGCGACTCCATGCAAATCGCTATTTCCGACTCACAAAACCAAATGCAAGAAAGACTTGCGATACCAAATTGCGAGTCGCAGAGGTGTCGCACCGCATTTTGCGACCTCTGTTTTTAGCGAGGTCGCAACTTGCGACCTCGCTAAAAGCGAGATCGCAATTTGCGAGAAGGGTGTCGCAAATTGCGACTTACTTGCAAATTGCCTGAAGGTGCAACAGAACAGTTGGGAAACCCACTTCCTGGCTCTTGGTGATGACATCAGAACCAGGAAGTCACCAAATAGAACTGGGAGGAGGGAGGACCACTCCCATCCCAGACTGCTGAGCCACACCCAGGGGAGAGGAGCTGCAGCAACCATGGAGGAGACAGGCAGTGCTGGCAGAAGGAGAAAGATAAAATTTTCTGACAAGGAGTTGGATGTCCTTACAGAAGAGTGCTGCCTGCACCATGATGAACTCTTCAGAAAGGCAGCAATGAGTGTCCCAGACACTCAGAAGAAAAGATTATGGCAACAAATACAAGACAAAATAAATGCCATTGGGGTAAGCCACCGCACCCTAGAGGAAATTCGCAAAAGGTGGTATGACCTGCGCTCCAGGACCAAGGATACGGTTGCGAAGTGCATGAGGGAGATGAGGGGCACCGGAGGAGGCCCATCCACCGTACCACCACCCACAGCATTGGAAAGCATGGTGGAGCAGACACTGGAGCCAGAGGCCGTACTGGGCATGGGAGAATTGGACAGTTCAGCGCCTGGGACATCAAAAAGTGAGTACCATGAGATATGCTTTGACACCCAAAAATGCAGTATACACACTATCCCAGTACACAGCAGCAGGCACCACCAGACTAGCTCCATTCCAGTCTAGCAACCTCTAGAATAGTGCATTATGGGCAATGTAGTTCAGTGGTTCAAATATAGGCAAATATTTATTATGAGGCATAAAACAGATGTGCGAGACTGACAGTATAACCCCTATGTCCCACAGGTCCCCCACAAGGCACCCCCAGCAGTGAACAAAGGCAGGGAGAGGTACATGGGCCAGACCCACACCAGGAGCCTGCCAGTGACACAGCAGGGCCCAGCAGAACACCACCAGGGTCCATGGAAGATCCAACGCAGGACATGGAGGCAGCAGGAATAGCACCAGGGCCCAGCCCCACAGAGAGGCGCACAGAGCCAGCAGATGGAGCAGTGTGCAGACGCAGGCGCAGAGTGCAGTCTGTGCCCCAGGATGATGTAGCAGGCGTATAGTTTGCGGGACTGCAGGCATCACTGATTCAGGGTCAGCGCCTGCAGAACAGACAATTAAGGTCAATAAACAGAAACCTGAATAGACTGCAGACCACAATGACCCATGGGATGGCAAATGTGAACAGTCAGAACCTACACATGAACCAACATCTGGGGAACTTGACACAGGCCATTGAACATTTGGTCACTGAACTTGTGGTAGATAGGGCACAGGCAAGGCGCAGGGAGCGCAACACTGCCGCCCGCTTTGACAGACTGGCAGCATCCATTGGGCGCCTTGCAACTAATACCACATGCCTGTCAAGGCGTACAGTCAGCCTCCAGGTTGAACTTGGGCATTTCGCAGGGGATGTGGCATGGGGGCTTGGCCGCATCAGCCATGCGGTAGACCTCATGGAGAGCAGGCAGGCTGCAAGGGGCACAGGGGATACCCCGCAAGACAGCGAGGAGGGGTCGACCATAAGCAGTGTGTCTGCCAGCGATTTCTGTGTGCTGCAGGGTAGCAGTGGACGGCAGGGATGAGGAAACCCACCAGGAATGAGCCATGGTGGCCGCAGTAGGAGGAGGGTGTGAGCCACCAAACTGGTCTCTGAATAAGGCACATGCATTTAATGTGTCTTACATGACAATTGAATATTCAAGACTGGCATACAGCACTATTCTATATTTTTCATAGTTTAGAAATAAAAAGGTTTTGTTTGTTTCACTACATAACTGGGCTATGTGTGTCTGACATTAGTGTGTGTGGTCACGGTTGCCACGTACCTGCCAAAGTATTGGGTTGCAATGTGGTTCCGTCTCTGTCTGCTCTCATTTGTGATGCTTCTATCCCCAGGCTGTCGGTGCGGTAGCTCTTGCTCCTCATCCTCCGTGTCTGTGTCTTCAGGGGTGAGATGTAGCCCATGTCTGGTGGCAATGTTGTGTAGGATGGCACAGGCGGCAACAATCTTGCATGCTGTTTCTGGGGCATACTGGAGTGCACCTTCACTTTTGTGGAGGCATCTGAATCTTGCCTTTAACAAGACAAAGGTCCTCTCCACTACAGTTCTGGTCCGCCGATGTGCACTGTTATATCGCCTCTCGTTCTGATTGCCAGGTGTTAGGTACGGGGTGAGTATCCATGGTCTCAGGGCATATGCACTGTCACCTGTTTGACAAAAAAGGCAAATTTAGCAGGGCATCAATGGGTTACACAGTGACCTGTATGTATGGCTTCAGGGTGTAGTCAGCAATACCTAATAGATATCCGTCTCCAAACTCACCACGTTCTAGGCTTTGGTGTATCCCACTGTGCCTGAATATGTATGAGTCATGTGTACTCCCAGGATATTTAGCTACAATGTCAGTAATGACATTATGGGCGTCACATACCACCTGGATGTTTAGTGAGTGGGTACATTTCCTAGTGCGGAACACATATTCCAGATTTGAAGGAGGGCAAATTTGTATATGTCTCCCGTCCACACACCCTATTACATGGGGGAAGTTGGCAATTCTGTAGAAGTCCAACTTGGTGCGGTTAATTTCTGCCTCATTGCTGGTTAGGTATATATATCTGGACATGTCTGTGAGTATGGCATCTAGGAAACATCTGAAGAATCATGAGAGTGCACTTTGGGATACCCCACCTGCCACAGCAATCACCCCCTGATACCCACCCGAGGCCAAGAGGTGCAGTGAGCATAGCACTTGCACATGTGTAGGGATGGCACTGCTGTGCATTGTCTGTCGTTCAAGCTGAGGATCCAGTAGTTCAATTAATTCTAAGATTGCAGCACTGATCAGTCTATATTTGTCATATATCTCCTCCTCAGTTTGTAGAAATAGTGTCTGCCTCGCTCGGTATATCCTCTCCTGTCTCTGCCTCCTCCTCCTCTGCTGGGCCGCCTCGACTCTCCTCCTCCATGCTATCACGTACAGTTCAGCCATTTTGAGTCACCCAGATGCCTCTGGGTCTCCTTTTATACTTTGGTTCTGGTTACCACCTGCTCTGAATCAGTGGTAATCTGGATGTGCAAAATGAGCTTTGTGCGACTCGTCGCAATTTGCGACTGGCTTTTGCATATGGTTTGCGACTCGCAATTTGCGACTTCCTTTTTGCGGGTCGCAGAATCAGGTCGCAATTTTTGCGAGTGGGTGCTGTGTTGCATCGCTATTTGCATTTCAGAAATGGGATTTTTGCATCCCATTTCGGATTTTGCGAGGTCGCAAATAGCGAATCGGCCCATTTGCGACTCCCAAAACTTATCTACATCTGGCTCCAGGTCTCTTCAGCAGTTCGCCCCAGCCCAGGCACTCATCGCCGGCACAGCTCTCACTGCATGGGGGGGGTGAGGAGAGGAAGTGCCGGGCCCCACCAATACAGGTCTCATCGATCAGGTGCAGCGCCCAACTGCCATTGGCTCAGTCCACACTTGCGAGCGCGTCCGCCATGCTGAGGTCAGGCACTCACCATGAGTGCGGCTCCGCGGCTCGTGTGTGGCGATTTCTTCAGCCTCCTACGCTCCACCTCGATCCCGGAGTCCCCACAAACTGTACTACTGGGTTCAGGGGGACCCAGGATGGCAGGATGGTGAAGGATTTTAAAACGGGGCTGAAAGCATTCTGCTAGTGCATCCAATTGGCCATCCTGACAGTTTTACCATTAAGTTCAGCCACTGTTTGTTTAATGGTTTGTAGCCGGCTAGGCCTTGGAGTGGTCCAGTACTCTAATCTACTCACCACTATGTGAATGTCTGGTACATGTAATGTGCAATACAGAAATAACAATTAGCATTTCAGGAAATCTCTACAACATCATCACTGGAGTTTGCATCTGTGTAAATGAGCCTGCATGTGTAAAACATTGAAAACCACACAAAGGCCTTATCATTCTATCAGTCTGATTGTCCTTTTTAAGACTGGCCCATTTGTAGCTAAAGATGCATATAAGGTACAAACCAGATTTTGATTTCATATTGTCTGTTTTCATCTCAGGTCCAACACCCCTGGGAAGTGTACCACCGCCTGCCACTCAAGATACCTCTACTCCAGACCGGGATCAAGCCTTCAGGAGTCCTTCAAATTCAGGTGATCATGAGTGGTTTGGTCCATCTGGTCTATCTAGCCAGAGAGCTCCAGTGAGTTATAC
The DNA here is from genome assembly GCF_031143425.1 of Pleurodeles waltl. NCBI lineage: Eukaryota > Metazoa > Chordata > Amphibia > Caudata > Salamandridae > Pleurodeles > Pleurodeles waltl. The sequence goes on from NC_090440.1 coordinate 1,286,119,335, forward strand.
TCGGCCCCCACCAACACTTCCCACCCCAGCTACAACCACAGTTCAACATCAGGATACCTTCACTTCTTGTGTACGAAGGAACTACAAACCAATCTTGTGCCCTCCAGTCCTGGCTGCTGTTGAGAGAACATCAACACTACCTCCATTTGTGCCAGGACCCAGTAGAATGAGGCACAGTTTCAAGGGCACAGGGTAGTGGGGGTGGGGGTCACCGGAGGGAATCTGTGGGCCACCAAAGTGAGGCCACTGGCATCTTTGTGAGCCAGAACACCATTGACTAAGTGTTGGGAGCAGTACAACAATCCCAAGATATGATGGGACAGGTCGTAACTGAGCTCCAGGAGATCAAGGAGGTGCAGAGGTAGCTCATGTTGGAAATACGCAACCACAATGACAAAATTAGCTATGTCACTGGGGTGCTTTTCGACATATATCATCACATGTGCAGGGCTTTTCCCATGTCATCTGCCCCTGTCGTTGGTCTTTCTACATCTGGAGCAAGCACACCACTGCCAGCCACAGACAGGAAGGCCCTGCGACATGAGGAGCCTGCTCTTCCCATCTTGGTCCTGCATTTGTGACCCCCTCATCCCCAGAGGGGACGGTCATCCGGAGGATGGCAAGATCTCCAACACCACCTCCAACAGAACCAGATTCTAATGTCCTCCGGTATGTGTCTAGCATTTCCTCTGTGGACTATTTCGGGGACACATCTACCTTTTTGAGGACAGTTCTATTTTATACATTAGACTCCAAACTGTTTTTGGCTCTACTACTATACTTTCATTCATCATGATATACTTTTTTTAGGTCATTTTCTCATTGTTTGAAACACCTTTCTTTTCTTTTGTGTCTTGCAAATAAATGATATGGACATAGACTACAATACTCTTTTTGCATTTATTGTGGCATTTCATTTGTCATGTCTGTCTTCCATCATCATTTTGTCAAATCTTTTGAACATTTATTTGCAAAGGGAAATTAGAAATGACAAAGAGGTAATGTGTTACCCATTGTTTCAAACAAAACAAAACAAAATCCCAATGTATTGGTAACATACATGTGTAGGTAACAAGTCCTAGATGAAATCAGAGCTGAGTTTCAAAAAACATGCATAACCCCAATAGTCTGTGCTATTTATAGGCTGTGCCATTTAGAGGAGGACACTCCATGACCTTGACACCACAGAATAAAGGGAATATTGCATGGGATCAAATTAAGTAGGCAAACTATCATTGATGCATGACCTTAGCTGAAGTCATACATTCTGCCCTCACAATAGGAATCCTACATTAATAACACCAATATTCTACATCATGGCAGTAAAACAGTTTGAGGCCACATGGCCATTACAGGACACTGTGTCAGTATCTGGTGCAATGTCACAACCACCATTCAGTGGTGTGCTGAAAATGTTTTATCAACAATAAGGAGACACATCAACAGCTACCTCCATGGAACACAAATTGAAGATTTAGCCAATGTGAAAGAAGAACAGTATACCATGGCTTGACATTCACATGTGGGTTGAGCACGTTAAGTGGCACATATTGCCTTGATGGCAGCATCACACAGAAAACAGGCCTATTACAATCTCCTGAACTTCCATTCATAGTGCAAGTTGCCTCTGTACAAGATATGTCCATCTCAAGTGGGTCTCTGTATCAGGATCAACCCATGTTCACTTTGTACTTTCCAACAGCGACACATCACAGCAAATGTCACAACTTTGACATGTCCAAATGAAGATGACATGGTGAAGGACCTTGAAATAAGATAGCAATGGATGATTAACGATTTCACATATTAAATTTGACTCAAATGACAAGTTAGGAGGACACATATACTTAGCACACGCAAAGCTAATCTATGTCAATAAACACAGTACTCCACGTATGGAAACTATGATCCACTAACATCTTCACCTTGGACTTTCCTGAACTGACCATTCCTACCAAATTACCATTGCAGACTGATATGTACCCTATGTCACTATTTGTTCTGACATTGGAGGTTACAATATGTAAAGGTAAACTTACAGTCAGAATGAAGCAATGGTCAATAACATCTTGATGTAGGTCAATTACTTCTTTTTTACCACTGTCATCTTCATTGGCCATTTCAATATCCTCACCTGGTGGCTCTTCACAGTTTCCATCCTCTGCAATTACTGGGATGTTCCATCGCAGGATGATGTTGTGGAGCATATAGCAGCCAACCCTGGTTTGGCACACCTTATCGGGTGAGTAGAGGAAGTTTCCACTGGTCTTGTTCAGGCACCTAAACGTGGCCTTGAAGAGCCCAAAACCCCACTCCACTTGCTTCCATGTTCTCCCATGGCCCTCATTGAAGTGGGTGTCCCCGGACGTTGTTAGATTCCTCAGCGGTGCTAACAATCATGGTCTATTAAGTTAAGCTGAGTCTCCTACATTGAAGCAACACATCAACAGATTAACATCATGTCATGCCATTGGACCTTCCTAAACTGGGATCCGGGCAACTGATCCTCAAGTCATATTGTACTTACCAACAAGCCATTCTCTCTCAGGTTCAAGTTGTGACATTTGCAGGGTTATGGTGCTGTTCCGTAGTACAAAGGAATCATGTGTTGACCCAGGAAAGTGGGCACACACAATCAGAGATGTATAAATCTGGTAAGTAGACAACTTGCACATTGATGGAATGGAAGTTCTTCCGATTGCGGTAGACCTGTTGCAGTGAATCCTAGTTTGTTTTAATGGGATACAGGAGTAAGCTTAGCCTTTGGCTTGCAGACTCGTGCCCCCGTCACCTAGTGATTTTTACCCTGCCTAGCTTGCTCTGTTTTAGCGCATTTATTTAATTAAATCTTTTAAGATGGCTGCCTTGTTTTTAGTTAGGCCCATGTTTTAGTTTTGCGTTATCAGTGCCACCGCACTAAGGCGTCAATATCAAGCGACAAAGATAAACAAAGTGTAGGTGTTCACATTAGTTACTTTCCTTATTTCCAATTTCGAGGGAATTGATTATATAAATTACCGTCCCAAGCATTTCTTGTTATCTATTGTTTGGGAACAGACCTACGTCAAGGGTCCAAGCAGATCTATTTAAATACTCCTCACTTAAACAGATAGTCAGAGGGATTCCGACCAGATACCATTACTGCTATCGATGGTGCACGTTGCCTTGACTCTGACCCAGTCTTCGTGTCTCTACAAAGTCTGAGCTAGAGACCTCATTCCAAGGTAATAACAGTTTGGGGCTCTTCTCATGGACATGGCATTGGCAGATTAGGTTTAACTTACCTAGCTCCCCTTTAGGTTAGAGGTTAGGCTCATTATGCTAGGGTATGAGGACATATCTCAGATCTCGTCATTACATGTTATTGCAAGATAGTGGGGGTCTTTGTATTAATGACTCTTGTCTTAACCATTCTGGTCCTTGCATTGTTCATTATCCTAATTATTGCAGCCAATGCAACTTATTGCAGATTACAGTTTTGCCAACTAAAACCTATTGAAACATTACTGCATTTTCTTCATTGCCTGTGTTTAATTGAGACATGTTGTTCATGTGAGAAAGGGGTAATCTCCGTTTAACCACGACACTCCCTGAGATGTCACACTCTTGAGTCCATGCGTAACGGCTGCCACAAATCACATTTTACTGTTTGGGTTTTTGGTGAGGTGCTCTTTGTGAGCTGGGAGGGTTGGGACGACTGTTGCAAATTGTTGTAGGACTGGCATAGTCACCTACAAACATAAGAACTGTCATCCTTAAACCAGCAGTCTTGTCTAGAGCAAGAGTCAAACTCTGATATGGCACCACCAACAATGGTGTTTAGGCACTAATTTAAGGATACTCTGACTATCACTGTCTTACATACAGCAGGTGCCCTAAGTACTATTCTAGTGAGACGTCCGTTGTCTTGGGGATGATGCTCCTCAGCTGAACAGGGAGCACCTAATTAGTCTGTAGGTTGTTAGAGCTCGAACTTTTAAAAGGACTTTACTCCCCATTTTGTGTTTCATCTCTTACACCCATTATACAATATTGCTAATGCCATAACATTCCTGAGAATGCTAGACAAACATTAACACTACACCTAGTAGCGCATGGCTTAACAGATGAGGGCAGGGTTGTCACATTCATAGTAGAAGCTAGTGAAGCCTACCAAACAGAAACATTCTATTCTTGGGTCACCTTTCCTGAGGAAGACCAAGGATCATTTATATTCCACACATTTAGAATTGTAAATGTACCTCAACGGTACCAAGCATACCAGTATCTTGAGATTCTGAATACTTATATAGAACACCAGAACTGGTTTAATGGCATCCTACCACATGTACTACAACCCTTGAGATTAGGTCCATTAGGTAATGATGGAACAACTTAGCCCACGTTTGCCACATACACACCTCACCCAGGTGTACAAAATATGGAGGCTGCAGACCTGCAAAACTTACATCTTGAACTAGTAACACTCTATCGATGACTTGTTCAGTTCGTAATGCGAACTTTGAACACTGCACCAGTGCGTCCAGCTCCATCAGCACCTGCTGGCTATCAATTGGCTACTGGGATTAATCAACAAACAGTACATACTATTATGGGTAAGGCACCCAGAGAACAAGAGAAAATACCATCTGGATAGCCTGTAAAACAAATCAGCTGGAAGCTGTGTTTCCCCATACGGGACCACAGGGGAAACAAAGAATTCTCACAAAGTGCCTGCCCTTCGGGATGGATCCCTCGGTGGATAACTGCGCCACATGGGGTGCAGCCTTCGCTGCAATTTATACTACCACACATGGTACCCCGACACTTGCCTACTTACCGTAAGTGTTAAAACAAATAGAGAATGAGCACAGGGCTGCACCAGCCCTAGATTTGGGGATGAAATCAATGCGTAATTTCATCACTAATACTCAGTAATATCAATGGGGAAGCTGTAGCACTGGTTATACACCAGTGCCTCTGAGAGATTCCACAGTTGGACCGGGAGAAAGAGCTACAGAAAATTATTCCCTACGCCTATACCAGTATAGGACGGGATAGTTTGGGAGCCAAGCTGAAGAAGTTTGAATTACAGAGTACCACCCCTAAGGAAGGTACTAAATAGGCACAGGCGGGTTATAAGAAGCCCTGGGGTAGGCATAAACAATTTAAAATAGACGAAATCAGAGAGCAGATTCTCCACATCTGGAGAACTCCGAAAGGAGATACGCTCTAAGAAATAGAGAAAATATAAAAGCTCCTGACAGATATACTGATTCATGTCTCTTCTGTTCCTTTCAGGACGCACCGGATAGACATAGTGCGAGAGGGGGTCATCCTGATTGACGTCCTGAATACGTGAAGCAGAAGAAAGACTCACCACAGTCTTCAGACAAAAAAGAAAATAAATCGCCACAACAAAAGCCACAGTTTAAAAAGAAACAAGGTGGCAGCACTGTCAATTAAAAATGCCAGTACAGTTGAAAACATTGCTGAAGAACAAGACATGGGCAATGACACTATTAGACAGTGCAGCAGAGGTCATGATATGTCACCAGAGTCTGAAAGATCATCTGGATGCAACAGGAACTAGCGATTTCATTGCGGTTGAGACTGTGGAAGGCTGCGTTCTCCCACCTGACAGGGTGTATGATTTGAAAATTCAAATTGAGGGAGAAGTAGAGCGCACCATTGTTGTGATATTTTGGGATGAACTTAGTTGTGATATCCTGCTGGCCAAAAGGGACTGGCCACCCGAGCATGTTCGTAAGCTCCCACATGGGGAACATATCACTTTGCCTTCTTTCTCTGATCTTTTCCAGAGGCGGTAAAACAAGACTACGCTGTCAATTGGGATTTAGCGCAGGCACCTGTGTTGTACCGCAATCATGTAGGTTGCAACAAGAATTCTCCTTGTCATGTAATACCTATCAGGTCTACGCCCCAACCTCAGCCACAATATCCTGTTAAGCACAAAGCAAAAACTCCAGTGATAGAGATCCTCACTCAGCTCGAGTACCAGGGAGTAATTGAACCCTGCGTCTATGCAATGAATAACCCGTTATTCCCAGTTGCAAAACCTGACCATTCTTATAGAATAGTCTTAGATTATAGACACTTAAAAAGTCATACACATACATACGCTATTCTACATAGCACATCACTAATTAACAATATAGTGCATAAAAAATATAAAACAACATTGGATATTTACAATGGGTTATTGTGCCAGAACTTAGCACATGAAAGTCAGGACCTGAGTGCATTCTCATTTGGCTTACAGAAACGCTTCTGTTGTTTGCCCCAAGGCTACAAGAACAGCCCAGGGCTGTTCTCAGCCCGAGTAACAACAATATTGCATGATATTGATTCTGAGATGTTGTCCTACGTGGATGACATCTATCTCACAGATGACAACCTCAACATTCATCTTGCCAGGGTCGATCAGATCGTCTTATGATTTGCAGCCCTTGGCTACAATTTCAGTTTTAGAAAAAATAAAATAGCCTTTCTCAGCATACTGTTCCTGGGATACGAGCTATCAAACGAGGGGAAGAGCCTAGCCTCGCACTTTCTAGATAAATGTGCTCAACTCCACCCACCGAACACTCTCAAGAAACTACAGCCTTTACATGGTTTCTTCAATTTTGGCAGCACGTATGCACAATGTATCAAGGCACTCCATGACTTAATACGCCCTGATTTTTCTAGCAGACACTGGAGAAGTTGAACACACACGCATTCTTAGGGAATTGCAGCAGGACATGCTAGAAGCCAAACACTTGTACATCCATGACAACAAAACAAATTTCGTCATCAGAATAATGCTGGTGAAATTGGGTTTGCTTATGTCACCTTTAACAAGGGCGACACACTGCCCATAGCATACAAATCTCATTTATCCTCTAATGCAGAACAACGTTTTGCACCCACAGAAAAAATTCTAACTGCAGTTCAGATCGCTGTCATTAAGGAGAGGCCACTTGCCGAAGGGAAATGCATCATTGTCATTACCTGGGTGCCAGCCATCACCAAAGCAAGTGTTCCTATCGCTAAAGCATTACATCCACGCTGGATTCAGTGGGCAACCTCCCTGACTGCTACCGATGTTGACTACATCTTTGATCCAAAACTTCAGACACAAGAATTTCTCCAATAAAAACAGAAGTACCCCACTCCTCTAGACATCTTGCCTCTTGACAGATACCATACTGTCATTTACACTGATGGTTCAGCACAACCAGCTGTAGGTACCAAACATCAATATTCAGCCGCTTGCTAAATATTGATGTTTGGTACCTACAGCTGATGAAGTGATGAAGGATGGAGTTTTCCACCCTCAGAATACCTACACGCTGACCCTTGGGGACTGCACAGCTCAGCTGACTGAGCTCAAAGCCCTTATTCTAGCGCTAGAACACACAGAGGCAGGATTGCTGGGTTTAATTGATTGTGACTCATACTACTGTGTCCAGTCCTACATTGATTACCTCAATCATTGGAAGCTGAGCGGGTTTAGAAACTCCAAAGGGAACACCATAAAACACAAAACATTGTGAGGGAGGGTGGTTGATCTCAGGGATAAACTACCTTGTGTCCATGTAGTGCATACATTGGGCCACCAACGTGTAGGAGTACACGTTATCGGCAACACTTTGACTGATGAAGCAGCCAAATGTGCTGTAGCTACGGCTTCTGTGGCTGCAGTGACTCGTTCACAGATGAGATTTGATAATGAAATTCTGACTGCCATGAAATCTTCGGCTGAAGGCAAGTCTCTCCCAAAAGTATACCCTACAAAATATTCTTACCACATCAGTGTGCATAATGTTGCCTACACAACACTTCCTGGAGTTGGAGATCGAGTGATCCCCAGCAAAGAGCAGAGATTAGATCTAATAAAAGAAGCGCATGAGGGTGTCGCTTTTGCACATGCTGGTATTTCGGCCACAGTTACACTCTTACAGAAACGCTTCTGGTGGCCAGGTCTAAACAAACAAACAAAACAGTATGTCCTTTGTTGTGACATTTGCCAGCATATTAAGGGCTCAAACATTATACGCCCACCGCAGACATCCCTCTTAGTGTCCAGCAGGCCACTGCAATGTGTGTACCTGGACCATTGCGATCCACTCCAACCTGATGGTGCATACAAATACATCTTAGTCGCTGTAGATTCATGTTCTAGATTCCTGTGGGTATGGCCTCAGCGGTCAGCTGACGGTTGAACTGTTATAAAAGACTTGCTGAGCTTTATCTGTACGTATGCGGTTGCAACATTCCATTCGGACCAGGGCCCTGCATTTGCCTCTAAGGCATTCAGGGACAACATGGGGACGATGGGTGTTGAACTCCATCACTCCTCATCATACCATCCTGAGGTAAATCCTGTTGTGGAGAGGCAGAACCGTGATCGAAAGCATTCCTTAACAGCTAGAGTATTAGGTTCTTGCCACAGCTGGCTTCATCACCTGTATGGGGTCCAGAGAGCACGGTCAAGATGGTCTGTGGTGTGACACACTCCCTATGAATTGCCAGAGGGAACAGTAAGTGGGCCTAGAAGCTGAAAATATCAGCATGCCATTGCCACACAAATTAAAACAAAAGTAATTGAAATGTGAAGTAACACTGTCCTACCAGTGTGTCGTTGGAAGTATTGTCGGATCACATATGTTCTGTTGTCCTCATCCTCATCCTCTGTCGCCTCATCCTCACTGTCCCCAGGGTCTACTGCTGCTCCACGGGCATCTCCAGCCTCCTCCTCCTGCAGGAATGGGACATGGCATCTGAGGGCCAGGTTATGCAACATGCAGCATGCCACCACTATCTGGCAGACCTTCTTTGGTGAGTCGCACAGGGATCCACCTGTTAGATGGAGGCACCGAGACCTGGCCTTCAGGAGGCCATAGGTCCTTTCAATGATCCTTCTGGTTCGCCCTTGTGCCTCATTATAACATTCTTCTGCCCTTGCCTGGCATTCCTCACAAGGGTCAGCAGCCATGATAGGTTTGGGTAACCAGAGTCACCTGCAAATATTGAGGGACAACATTTAGCCACACACTAACCTATATGGCCCACACCATACCCATACACCAACATATACTGGGTGGGAACCAGGGCTCACCTATTAGCCACACCCTGTGCTTCTGTAGTTGGGCCATCAAATTTGGGATGTTGCTATTGCTTAGGACAAAGGCATCATGCACCGACCCTGGATACTTAGCATTGATGTGGTAGATGTACTGGTCCGCCACGCACACCATCTGAACAGTCACAGAGTGAAAACTCTTATGATTCCTGAACACCTGTTTATTCTGCCGGGGGGGGGGGGCAAATGCAATATGTGTTCCATCAATCCCCCCAATTATGTTGGGGATATGTCCCATTGCATTAAACTCAGCCTTCACTGTGGCCAAATCTTCAACCTGGGGGAAAATAATGTAGCTGCACATGTGTTTTATTAGGGTAGACAACACTCTTGTCAGCACATTTGAGAACATTGGCTGTGACATTCCTGCTGCCAAGCCCACTGTCACTTGGAAAGAACCAGTTGCCATGAAATGGAGTACTGATACCACTTGCACAAGAGGGAGGATCCTAGTGGGGTGACGGATAGCCGATATCAGGTCGGACTCCAACTGGGCACACAGCTCTATGACTGTGGCCCTGTCAAGTCTATAGGTGAGGATAATGTGCCTGTCCTCCAGTGTTGTCAAGTCCACCGGGGGTCTGTACACAAGGGTATGTCACCATCTCCTATTCATCCGCAGCAGTAGGAATCTAAGGGACAAAAGAGTGAGGAGCCGGTCACAAACTGAACAATGGAGCTACAACAGTACTGTGCATCCTGTAAACATGTAATGGGTCATTGTGATTTGTCCAGTATGTGCCTATTACTCCTGTGACACAGCATTATTCCAGGGCCTGCACCCCCCCTGAAATTACGTCCCCCTGTCCTGTGTGGAGGGACAGGTGGAAGTGAGGTAATTCCGCTGACGTTGTGCGCCGTTGCAGGAGGCGGTCGGGATCTGCCGGGCAACTCCTCATTGGCAAACTTTGGGCCCTATGGGGTACAGTGGCCAATGGTGATCTACGCCGGAGGTGACGGTATGCACCGCCCCAGACGTGACTGCCATTTTCTATCATATTCCTCAGTTGCTACCTGACCTTCCATAGGAGAGGACCTACACTGCATGTGCTGATGTGACCTCTGTCTGGAACCTACCATGGCCTGTGTGACCGGGGAAAGGGTCCCAGCCTTCACTTTCGGAGGAGTTAGAGAGAGTGGTGGATGGGGTCCTACCCCAGTACGGACTGCTGTATGGGCCTCCAGACCAACACTGTGAGCAAGATGCATGTGGCATGAATGCATGGAGTTGTTTGTGTTTGAAAGCCTCGTGTAAGGGGGTGGGTAGATGTCCTCTTGGCGGCATACAGGTTGTGTGCTGGGCCATGTGTGTGTAAATGGTCATGGGAAGGGGTATGATGGCCATATGTGTAACAGGCAGGACTGTTTGTCTAATGGTATTTTCCTGTGTTTATATCCTCTGCAGTTCAGCGTCCATCAAAAGAAGGGTATATGACGTGCCATCGCCAAAGAGGTGCAGACAGACACCCATATGAGAGACTGTGGCCCATCACTCCCCAGGATCAAGCACAGGGCATGTCGCCCCCTCCAGAACCAGTGGGCAAAACACCCACATGAGAGACTGTGGCCCATCACTCCCCAGGATCAAGCACAGGGCATGTTGCCCTCTCCAGAACCAGTGGGCAAGACACCCACATGAGAGACAGTGGCCTATCAGTCCCCCGGATCACCCACATGGCATGTTGCCCCCTCCGGAACCAGTGGGCAAGACACCCACATGAGAGACTGTGGCCCATCACTCCCCAGGATCAAGCACATGGCATGTTGCCCCATTCAGAACCAGTGGGCAAGACACCCACATGAGAGACTGTGGCCCATCACTCCCCAGGATCAAGCACAGGGCAGGTTGCCCCCTCCAGAACTAGTGGTCTTGTTTCATCTCCCGGCTGAGGTGCCCCCGTCCCCTGTCCCACTGAGGTGTCTGCCTATTTACCAACTGATGCCCCTGAAGTGTTCTCTCCGTGTTAAACCAGGTGACAAGTGGGGCCTTGGACTTCAGCCTGTGGCCATGTGGCCCATGTAAATTGAGGACTGGACTGAGTCCCTTTTTCTGTAAATATGTATATATCTATTATCTCGCCTAACTTATTATTTCTACTGTGTTGATCTTATTACAAACACTGGTAAAATCGTTTTGTCCTTGCATTATTCAGCCACGTTACGGGGTCAAATTGTTTTTGTAGTGCATCTGGTTGTATGTATGGTGTGTGTGTGTGTGGGGGGGGTGTTCTGCATGTGTGTGTGTCACTCTCCTTCTCCTCCCCTCCTCCCTTGTGTGCTAGGCGGCTGTACTCACTGTCATCGTCTTCTCCTTGCGTTGGTGTTCGTGGTAGAGCATAACATAGAATATCATCGGAAAAACATGCAGTTCTGGTTCCATGGTGACATGGTTCTTCCCTGTGTCTCCAAAGGTGAGTCCCTTCACTTCTGAGGTCTGTTTCCACCAGGCTTTTGATGTTGTTGGTACTGCCCCGGAAAAGGTGGCGGTTTACAGGGTCTTAATATGGTGGGCAGAATATTGACTTCCACCTGGCTGAAGGCGGCTACCGCCGTAGTGGCTGATGTTTCCATCCTGTCGGTGTGGTACATTGGCTGTCTTTCGGAGATCTTTCCACCATGGTCATAATTTGGCTGTAGTTACCTTCAGCCTGTTGGTGGTATTCCGCCACTTTATCACCGACCGCCAGGTTCATAATGAGGGCCTATATCTCTTTGTATGTTTTTTTTTTTTTAAGCTACTGATTTTTAACACGTTTTTAAATGTGATTTTTTATCAATTTTTCATGCTTTTAGCTTTTAGTTCAGAGCACTTTTTAGAATTGGATCCATTCACCTTTTGTGGCGTCAAGTTATGGCATCATACTTATTACGGCAATGCGGAGGGTGTAGTGAATCCTAGTTTGTTTTAATGGGATACAGGAGTTAGCTTAGCCTTTGGCTTGCAGACTCGTGCGCCATCATCTGATTTTTTTTAAGTTTTAAGAAGAAAGTTTATTGAAAAATCATACAGTATACAAAAAATCTAAATACATTTAATAATAGAAATTAAATTAATACAGCAACAGTTCAATTTCTGAGAAAACACGTAGTAGAAGAAAACACTTTAAATATATTAATACTCTAAAACCAAAGTATATATGCATATATTAAAAATATTATAAGAGATAGTTAAATATAAGTATGCACATTAAGATAGGGAGAAAAAACAACAATTCATGGTGGGTTAGAGACCTCCTCATTTCTGGGAAAATTATTATATGCAGAATAAGTTAAAGAGTTTAAGTAATTTGTAATAGGTAACCATAGCATGTCTCTTTTAATAGCAAGGGATACGGGAGAAACATAAGCTCTATCCAGCCTATGATTATAGCACACACCATACCACCAATCCTGAAAGGATAATTGAGATGAATCCTTCCAATTTTTCATAATTTGCTGAAAAGCAACAGCCAGCAATAAATCCAATATTACAATAGAAGTTTTTGGAAAACAAGATCAGTCAGCTGCAACGCTAACTTGAAATATGTTGGCAAAACTAATGGGAATTTGAGTTTTAAAAATAGTATTAATTTGACTCCATACTTTAACCCAAAATTGAAATGTATAGGGACATTCAAAAAGCATTTGTTTAAGTCCGGAGTCCGGCGTATTACAGGACCAACAGGAGGACGGGAGGTTAGAATTAATTTAATGTAAAAAAGAATGTGTAATTAATAACCTATTATTATATATAAAGAACAAAGTTTGAATTGCATTAGCTGCTCTAGAAGACTTCCCTATTTTAATCCACACTCTATTCCACAAAGAAGGTGAAAGTGAAATATCCAGATCCATTTCCCACTGCATTTCTATTACCAACTTAGGTCTAGCTTCAGATAGAGCTGTAAGAGTTTGATAGTGACAAGAAGCTGATACGGATTTTAATAACAAATTCTTAATTGGAAGAGGACAGACTGAATGTGCTTGCTAAACTGGAAAATATTGATATAAAGTATTTATAATGTGTATTAGAGCATCATATTTTTTATGAAAAGAGGATGGAAGTGAAAAAAGAGATTGTGTCTGTACAACAGAAAGCGGGGAATCATTTTCAAATAATTGATATACCCATCTTAGCCCCTTCAAATGCCACGATTTCCAATAGATGGTGCTATTAATTCAACTTAATGAGCTTATTGTACCAAACTGACGCATTTAGAAACCTCACTTTATCATCATTGTATGAAGCAAAAACAGGCTGTAAAATTCTGTAAGAATTATTCAAAATCGGAAGGGAGACAGAAGCTGGTTTATTTGACAGAGTCAATAACTCCAGGAATGTAAAGGGAACACGGAAAGACTTTTCAACATCAACCCATGAGGGTAAAAAAACAGAATCATCATCCTTCAATAAACAAGAAGCTTGCTTAAGAGAAAAAGCCATATGATAAGAGCAGAGATTTGGAAAATTAACCCCTCCATTGCACTTAGGTCTCATTAACTTTTGAAGAGAAATTCTGGGTTTCTTATTACTCCATAAGAATTTAATTAAAAGGGAATTTAACTTCTTAAAATAAAAACTTGGAATATTAATTGAAATGTTTGATAAATTAAAGAGGATAACAGGGAGTAACATAATTTTGAGAGAATCCAATCTACCCCACCGGGATAAAAATAAAGGGTTCCATTTAGAAACAAGAGAATCAAGATCAGAAAATAATTGCAAAAAATTACAAGAAATTGTATCTTTAAAAGACGGTTTAAACCACACACCTAGATATTTAATTTTATCATTATTCCAATGAAAATGTAAGGATTTAAAATCTTCAGGAAAACAGAATTTATTTAGTGGGAGTATTTCACACTTGTCTTCGTTTAACTTATACCCTGAAATAGAAGCAAAATGCTGTACTATGGGCAGAAAAGAAGGAACTGAAGATTTCGGATTTGATATAAAAAGTAAGATGTCATCTGCAAAAGCTGAAAATGTTATCTGTCTTTCCCCATAATGGAAACCATGCAAATTTGGATTAGTTCTAAGTTTCAATAAAAAAGGTTCCAAGGCAAGAACAAACAAAAGCGGTGACAATGAACAACCTTGACAAACTCCTCTATGGAGTGAGAACGAGGGAGAAATAAGACCACTTAGAAAAATATCTGCTTTAGGAGAGGAATACAATAACAACATTAAATTTATGAATTTAGCTCCAAAGCCAAACCAGGAAAAGTGTTGAAAAAACAAAAGACCAATTAACCCAATCAAAAGCTTTTTCAGCATCTAGAGCTATTGCAGATAGAGAGTCTTTATATGCCACGGACTTACTGAAGATATTAAAAATAGGCGCGTGTTGTCCAATAATAGGCGTCCTTTAATAAAACCAAACTGCTCTTTACCAATTAACTTAGGTAGGAGCAATTCCAAACGCATAGCAATAATTTTAGCAAAAATGTTATAACCCACATTTACTAGAGATATAGGTCTATAATTCTTACAAAACTTTGGGGCTTTATTATCGTTTGGTAGAAGAACTGTTACGGCTTCCTGGAAAGACCATCCAGAGGATTTTGCTTCAACAAAATGGGTAAAAAGCTTAAATAATCTTGGAACCAATAGATTAGAAAAACATAAATAGATTTCAATAGTAAAGCCATCAGGGCCCAGGGCTTTACCTTTTTTAATAAATGTTAGTGCACTAAGAATGCATCAATAGAAATATCATTATCAAGCTCAGAAAAAGAAATAGAGTGAAGTACAGGTGGGTTAATGGTAAACAAGTATTGATCAATAAGATCCTGAACTGCAACAGAATCAGGAGTATAAAATTGTGTGTAGAAATGAACAAATTCATCCAAAATGTCTTCATTCTTATGTAATAAAAGATTGGAGGAGTTATAAATAGATTCTATCTTTGTTCTATCTTTTCTGATTTTAAGATAATTTGCTAAAAGTTTTCCTGATTTATTTTGGCCCCTATAATACTTAGCACGAGACTTAAGAAGATAAGAATTAGCAATATCAGTCGAATTTTTATTGAAAGTAAATTTAGCTTGAAGTAAGTCATTAAGACAACTGGTAGATTTGGAGGAGTAATAAAGATTTTCTAATGGTTTGATGCGACTCATTAAATTAAGCAGTTTTTTATAAGCTGTTTTCTTTTTGTTGGCAACATAAGATATAATAAAATCCCTAGAGGCCGCTTTGAATGTATCCCAGATAATTTGAACCAATATCTGTAGGGTATCATTATCTACAAAGAACTGTGTGACAAACTTCTCAAACAGCTGAGTAAAATTATTAGCGAGAAGTAGTGAATTATTAAATCTCCATCAGTTTCTTGGCTGATTGTGTGCGATAAGATCAAGGTCCATGCTCACAGGAGCATGATCTGAGATTAATATGGAGCCAATCTCTGAACCCAAAACATATTGTACAAGAGGTTGTGAGACAAACAGGTAATCAATCCTCGATTGGGACAAATGTACTGGGGAAAAAAAGGCAAATTCCTGTAATGTAGGATTACACAATCTCCAAACATCCGTTAATGCTCTTTGTTCAATCATGGAGGTAAACTGTGAAAAGATGGTGGATGGAACAAATCGAGAATTGGATTTGCGATCAAGAAAGGGGTCCATAACCATGTTACAATCACCTCCAAAAATCAAATATTCATCTAAAAGAATCATTAACTTAGCTAATATTTCATTCCAAACAGATTTATCAGGTTGGATTGGCGCATAAACATTAAATATAGATAGAGGTACTTTATTAATATTCATTGAAACTATAACCCATCTACGCTGCTCATCAGAATCTTGAGAAATATCAGTAATGGTCAAAGCCTTATGACACAGTATAGTAACCCCATTTCTTTTCCCGGTACCCGAATATGCAAAAACATAACCTACCCATTGTCTTTTAAGTTTAGCTACCTCATCACCTGTTAGGTGAGTCTCTTGCAATAGAGCAATATCAGCTTTCAATTTTAAAATATGTGTCAAAACTCTTTGACGCTTTATTGGGGATACCAAACCTTTAACATTCCATGAAAGAAATCTAATTGTCATTTAATATATAGAAAATGTAATATGACTATGAAATTAATGCATATAAACCACTTATCAATATGAAGAAATTGAACCAAAAGAAAACATTTGTTACTGAGAAAAAGAAAAATATAAGTATGAGCATGAGAAATTAGAAAGAAGAACAGAAAAGGAGGAAAAAATAGGAAGAGCAGAAGAGATGAAGTGAAAGAAAACAAACAGAACAAAATAAAGAAGAAAACATGAAAACTACAGAAAAACACATAACCAGTAATAAAAACATACCTATAAGACAAAAAAAACAACGTGAGGATGGTGAAACCACAAAAGGAAGATGACGTAACCTTCACTCCATGACCGTAGACACGAAGGGAAGAGGGACCCGGTCACATAGGTTGCTACCACAAAAGACGGGTATGTAAATGCATGAAAATCTAAAAAGAGAAAAACAGAGGAAACAATGAAAACCGTGGATAATTGAACCAATTTAAGATTTCAAACACCAAAAATGGGCATATCCATTAAACAAGAGGATAATAGTAAAACAAAGAAACAAAAATAATACAATATTCAAGTCTCTGATATTTTGGAAGTGTCCATTTTGTCGCCCCTGCAAGACTCAATACATCGCTGAAGCAATACTGGATCTTCATATGTTGTGGTCTTATTATTGTAGGTCACCTTGAACAAACATGGATGAAAGAGACCATACCGAGCATTAAGTAACTTTAATGCCGGACGCATGTCCAGAAATGTCTTTTGGTTGTCCGCTGTTGACTTAGCATAGTCCTGAGCGAAAAAAAAGATTAGAACCTGGCCACATGATCTGATCTTTAGCTTTTGCTGCTCTGAGAACCTTTAGCAGGTCTAAATACGCCCAAAAAATAAAGCATTATTCATCTTGGTTTCTTTGACGTCGAAGCCAAATGTGAGGGATGACCAAGTCTGTGCACTTTTTGTATATTCAAAACAGGTGAAGTAGGGAGGTCCAGAATCTTGGGCAGAAATGCTTGAAAGAAAGATAAAGAATCTGAGCCTTCAATTCCTTCAGGTAGACCATAGATACGTAGATTAATCCTACGATTTTGATTTTCTATATCCTCTGCATGCTTTTTTAACATAGTAGCTTCAGACTGCAGAGATTGAATAACCGTCACTGAATCCTCAAGCACTTCCACTGTTCGTTCTACACGATAGACTCTGTTTTCCACAAGAGAACATTTGTCATCTAATAATTGTAATTGTTTGTTTGTATCCTTCATATAGGGTTTAAGAGCTCTTATTTCCTCAAGGAGTAACTACATAGAAATGGTATCAACAACTTTAAGAGGAGGTGGAGGATCCTTTTTTCGAGGACGTCGGAACTGTTACAGTAAGCTTGGCCGATGCTTTATTAATAACAGTAGGAGGAGAAACAGGCGCTGAGAGTGTAGCATCAAGAGTAGTAGACCCCACGTTCTCCAAATTTGATAAAGGAGCAAATGAGTTTGACAAAGAAATATTTTCAGAACCTTTATTGCTCTGTACTTTGTTGCTAGTCAATTGAAGGTTCCTAGGTCTGCCCATAAGAAAAAATTAATAATTCTGCCCAATGTTTACTAAAGCATGTATTTTATGAAGGGAGGTTCATCTCAAAAAGGAGAGCAGCCCAAAATTCTCCTTAAGCTGGACCAAATCTTCCAAAAAGGAAAATATGGTGAATAAAGAACATAAATACACATCCATAAACCAAAAAAGTGCAAAAAGAAACTCTCAGAGCACGATGAATAGAGCAAAAACGAAGTCAAGAGGTGAAAAGTGAAAAAACAAAATGGCGATTGCAATAATTTCCTCAGAGAAATGTAAGTAATTGATAAAAGGTGCAAAAAATACCTTTTACTTCATTTCAAGGGGAATAATGCTGCCCAGGCATATTCCCCTAACTTTTCCTCTCTTCAGCAGCATTGAAATCCTTTAAAAGAAACGTGCCGGCTCCCTGTGTCTCAGTCGTGATCACGGAGCTCCGGTGAAGACGGCCATCTTCTTACGGCGTCAAGCCACGCCCCCACAAACCATCTAATGACTTTTACCCTACTTAGTTTGCTCTGTTTTAGCACATTTATTCAATTAAATCTTTTAAGATGGCTGCCTTGTTTTTGGTTAGGCCATTGTTTAGTTTTGCGTTATCAGTGCCACCACGCTAATGCGTCAATATCAAGCGACAAAGATAAACAAACTATAATGTGTTCACAGTAGGTACTTTACCTCTTCACGCATTCGAGGGAATTGTTTATATAAATTGTTGTCCAAAGCATGTCTTGTTATCTATTGTTTGGGAACAGACCTACGTCAGGGGTCCAAGCAG
Organism: Pleurodeles waltl; assembly: GCF_031143425.1. Taxonomy (NCBI): domain Eukaryota; kingdom Metazoa; phylum Chordata; class Amphibia; order Caudata; family Salamandridae; genus Pleurodeles; species Pleurodeles waltl. The sequence continues at coordinate 1,286,137,829 of NC_090440.1, forward strand.
ATCTGTATAAATACTCCTCACTTAAACAGATAATCAGAGGGATCCTGACCAGATGCCATCGCTGCTATCGATGCTGCACGTCGCCTTGATGCTGACCCAGTCTTCGTGTCCCTATGGAATCTGAGCTGGAGACCTCATTCCAAGGTAACGAGGGTTGGGGGTCTCTTCTCATGGACATGGCATTGAAAAAAGGCACAAAAAATACCTTTTACTTCATTTCAGGGGGAATAATGCTGCCCAGTCATATTCCCCTAACTTTTCCTCTCTTCAGCAGCATTGAAATCATTGAAAAGAAATGTGCCGTCTCCCTGTGTTTCAGTCGCGATCACGGAGCTCCGGTGAAAGCGGCCATCTTTTTACGGCATCAAGCCACGCCCCCCAAATCATCTAATGACTTTTACCCTACTTAGTTTGCTCTGTTTTAGCACATTTATTCAATTAAATCTTTTAAGATGGCTGCCTTGTTTTTGGTTAGCTCAATGTTTAGTTTTGCGTTATCAGTGCCACCGCCCTTATGCCTCAATATCAAGCGACAAAGATAAACAAACTATAGGTGTTCACATTAGGTACTTTACCTCTTCACGCGTTTGAGGAGAATTTTTTATATAAATTACCGTCCGAAGCATGTCTTGTTATCTATTGTTTGGGAACAGACCTACAATAGGGGTCCAAGCAGATCTGTATAAATACTCCTCACTTAAACAGATAATCAGAGGGATCCTGACCAGATGCCATCGCTGCTATCGATGCTGCACGTCGCCTTGATGCTGACCCAGTCTTCGTGTCCCTATGGAATCTGAGCTTGAGACCTCATTCCAAGGTAACGAGGGTTGGGGGTCTCTTCTCATGGACATGGCATTGATAAAAGGCACAAAAAATACCTTTTACTTCATTTCAGGGGGAATAATGCTGCCCAGTCATATTCCCCTAACTTTTTCTCTCTTCAGCAGCATTGAAATCATTTAAAAGAAACGTGCCGGCTCCCTGTGTTTTAGTCACGATCACAGAGCTCCGGTGAAGGCGGCCATCTTTTTACGGCATCAAGCCATGCCCCCCCAAATCATCTAATGACTTTTACCCTACTTAGTTTGCTCTGTTTTAGCACATTTATTCAATTAAATCTTTTAAGATGGCTGCCTTGTTTTTGGTTAGCTCAATGTTTAGTTTTGCGTTATCAGTGCCACCGCCCTTATGCGTCCATATCAAGCGACAAAGATAAACAAACTATAGGTGTTCACATTAGGTACTTTACCTCTTCACGCGTTCGAGGGGAATTGTTTATATAAATTACAGTCCGAAGCATGTCTTGCTATCTATTGTTTGGGAACAGACCTACGTCAGGGGTCCAAGCAGATTTGTATAAATACTCCTCACTTAAACAGATAGTCAGAGGGATTCCGACCAGATGCCATCGCTGCTATCAATGCTGCACGTCACCTTGACGGTGACACAGTCTTCGTGTCCCTATGGAGTCTGAGCTGGAGACCTCATTCCAAGGTAACAAGGGTTGGGGGTCTCTTCTCATTGGGTTGGCATTGGCAAATTAGGTTTAACTTACCTAGCTCTCTTTTAGGTTAGAGGTTAGGCTCATTATGCTAGGGTATTAGGACATATCTCACATCTCATGTCATTACATATTAATGCAAGATGGTGGGGGTCTTTGTATTAATGACTCTTTTCTTTACCATTCTGTTCCTTGCACTGTTTATTATCCTAATCATTGCAGCCCATACAACTTAACGCAGATTGCAGTTTTGCTAAATAAAAGCTATTGAAACTTTACTGCATCTTCTTCATTGACTGTGTTTTATTGAGGCATGTTGTTAATGTGAGAAAGGTGTAATCGCCGTTTAATCACGACACTCCCTGAGATGCCACACTCTTGAGTCCATGTGTAAAGGCTGCCACAAATCACCTTTTACTGTTTGGGTTTTTGGTGAGGTGCTGCTTATGAGCCTGGTGGTTTGAGACAACAGTTGCGAGTTGTTGTAGTACTGGCACAGTCACCCACAAACATAAGTACTGTCACCCTTAAACCAGCAGTCTTGCCTAGAGCAAGAGTCAAACTACGATACTGTTCCCTTGCGTGTGGTGGCACCCAGGCAATATGCGTGCCATCTCTTGCTCCATCCGCATGTGGTAGGCCACCCAAAACATAACATTCTCCCTTCACCGTTGACAAATCCTGTTGTCATGGGAACTGGATGTAGCTGTTGATGTGTCTCAGCATTGACGAAAGGACCTCTTGTAGCACACCACTGAAAGTTGGTTGCGACACGCCTCCAGATACAGCCACAGAGGCCACAAAATGAAGTACTGACAGGAGTTTCACTATTGGTGTTATTGCTGTTGTATTAATATTGTGAGGCAGGAGATCAGGTTCCAGCTTGTGGCACAAATCTAGGATAGTTTGCCTATTTTACCAAAACTTCTTAATAACATCCCTTTCCTTCATGGTGGCAAAATCTGCAAATGGCCTGAAGACCTGAGTCCGTCTCTCCTACCCATGTATGGGTTCATATTTCTGCATGTATGGAAAATAAAATATCAGCTGAAGTGGTCACACCATACTTAGATAATCAACACACATCTCATGTCTTGTAAACATTAGGAAGGTTATTCTGTCATTTATGTACATACATTGTTGTCAAATCAGTTTCTATTTCAAAAATCACTTTTTTACATGTCCTATTTTTACTATGTACAAATAATACATTTGAAATGTATTTTTTTCACATAATTTTAAAACTTGAAAAAAAAAAAAGTCAACTGAGGCATTACTTCCTCCGCGGCACTATCGATGTCAAACACAGACACGGTTCACTTTTTAATGTGTCATATCTTGCACAAAACAGTGTTGTTCGTATCTGACATACGAATGGACACTAGCCTCCATTTTGAGTGCTAGTGAGGCATTAAAAAAATTAAAATACACAGTTTCACACCCGAAAATGGCAGCAGCCGGACCTTGCCATCAGGACATTGGTTACCCAATAGCCGTTGGCAGAAGTTGACAGCGTAGTAGGTGGAGCAGCCTATGACAGACCCTGCCATAGGCTAATGTGAGTGATGGCTATGCACAAAAGCCAATGGCTGTGTCCGTCTCCATCATATATTGCATCTGCTGTGTACTTGTATGCGATGTATTAAACAAAATCTCACTTGCCTCCTAACATTGCAACCAACAAGACCTCCTTGTTTTGTTCCTGCTGCTACTGACCTCTGGGAGCCATGATGCCAGGCTCAGAAGGTAACAGGACCCCTGCCTTCTTCCCTTAGGAGCTGGAGCTCCTCACCAGGGAGGTCTTGCTCCTGTAGAGCCAGCTGTATAGGACCTCAGAGAAGCAGGTACATGTTTGAGTGGGAAATGTTTGCCAAAGTAACTTATTCCATCTTTGTCCACTGTCTATTTGGTCCTTTTTTGTTCATGACTGATGTGTTGTGATTGGAAGGTAGTGAACTGAATGATTTTGCTAGGTACAGGGTGTTGTTTGAGGATGTTAGAAATGTCTGTGTATTGAAATGAAAAATCACCTGTGAGAATTAGCTGAGTTTTCAGTGCATGTTGCTTACAATTCCAGGTTTAAAGAGACAAAATGCAGGCCCTTTACTTCCAGTGGATAGTAGGCACTGTACCACTAGTTTAGGTTGAAACATGCAGCCCACATCAAAATCCTAGAAGTCAGACATCCAAGTAGATTTTTCAGAGTTCTGGATTTTTCTGATGCTGTTCTGTCAAGTGAATATACAGGCCATAATTGCGAATTGGAATACATTTTTGTTTTACCCATGTCATGGTGCCACATATGGGGAAAGGTGTTGTCTATGCTGTCAGTCTAAATTGCACAGGCTCACAATCAGCCATACCAGTATGTCCTATTACTACACACACTTGTTTATACATCACCCAAAACAATGCTGTCACTGACATGGCAGCACTCCCATACTGCCCTTGGTCACTGTATGTGGTGCAAGCCATAGTATCTGACTCTTAGAAGGTTAGGCATGAAGACAATGTAGCTGTGCATGTGGTTATGTGCACATAATGTATGGATTGTTTAACATTTATTAGAACATTGGAATGCTGGGGGCTCCATTGAAAACATTGGAGTGCTGCGGGCTTTTACTGGCCGGTAAAAGCCCGCAGCGCCAACATTACAATGTTCGCTTTGTTCACAGCAGCAGCTGTGAACAAAGCCTCACGGAGCCCGAGGGGTTTTTAATCCCATCGGGCTCCGTGAACATTTTTTTTTTTAATAGAACATTCTGCCCTGAGTGGCAGAATGTTCTAATAGCCTTAGAACCCGCCGTAGCGGGCTCTACCGGCTACTAAAGTCCCTCTCCCTTGTTAAATGCCCTCGCCTTTGGCTCGGGCATTTAACGTGGGTAGCAGGCCTTTAATAGCCGGTAGAGCCCGCTACAGCGGGTTCTAAGGCTATAGTAGCTCACAATGAGTTGGACTAATCTGTAGTGGTTCTCACTACATGACACGTTCCCTATCCCTGCCTTAGATTATGTTTGTGTCCTATATTGGAAATGTGGAAAAAATGTTGAGGCTACTCTACAGATCAATGCAAATAAATTAGTGTTTCTAAGGAGCTTTGAAATGTTTATAGATAATCTGTACTGTCTGTTCTGTGAATGCTTGTGAGAGTTGCTACTAAATTGGGTGATTGCACTACATATAACAAACATCACTCAAAACCTCTTTTGTTGTCATTCATTCTCATCAAGATAGGCCAGTGCCCATCAAAAGTGGGACATCTGGAAGACCATTGAGAAGAAGGTGCGGACCCCGGGGGTCTTCCAGTGGCACAGCCTACGTTGCAGGAAGAGGTGGGAGGACCTCAGAAGCTGGACCAGGATGTCAACCAAGGCCTCCCAATAAGGCAAGTGCATTCACCAAAGCCCAACCCCCTAATGGCCTGCATCCTTGCAGTAGCCGAAGCAGAGCTTGATGGGCAGTAGAAGGTTCAAAAGCAGCATCAAGGGGGCGAGGCATTGTATGTAGCTATTCTTGTTGTTTGAACTTTTTAATTTACGTCAATGTAGTTTGCCATCAACATGACGGTTGACACACATCCAACGCAAAAGAAGATTTCTGGACTAATACGTTTTTCAGACGGTGTCTGATGCTGTGTTCGGAATGTAGTTTGTCACAAAATTCCTCTTCACAAGCTAAGTACTATCTAGAGCAGACACATGACAGCATGCAAAAATGTTATGAGGGACCTTTGTACCAAACATGCTCCATTTGAGAATTGGGTGAGGTGTGAAGTAGGTAATGTAGGCCCTATTACTGGTGACATGGCAAAGCAAGCACTTGTGAGACAGTTGCAGTTTCTCACTTTACATTGATAAGAGAGTACAATGAAAATATATTCATGAGAAACTACACCTAAAGGACATGAAACATGCATACAATAACATTGCAGGTTGTCATGAAGACTCGGTCCTTTCCAAATGTGCATGTGAGCAAGTCTGTGTCAACATGACTTTTCCTGTCAGAATGTATTGATTGAACACATTGGTGACAGAGTTACAAGTAGCCCAAATTACATGTAAGTGTCCTCCTTAGTTATGTCCAGATGGAAAAGCAATGGGGGTGAGTAAAGTGATACTTGAAATGACAATTGCAGATGGAAGGTTCCATCACATAGATGTTGGTGTATCCCATCTAGGTGAGTCAATATCCAGGCCAAAACATGTCTCTTTTGGATATGTTGAATATTTTTTGCTCTCTACTGCAGTGGAGATGTCCAGAAGCGACAAGTGCCGGTTCTGATGCCGCAGTGCTACGTCAGCCAAGTCGGGCTGCATTGAAAGTCCGGTCCTTGCGTCGCGCAGTCAGTGATCGGTGTCCGTGATTTTGGTGCAGAGAGCAGTGAAGCGTTGTTTCTGCAGCACTATGCATCGGTTCCAAGTGACACACCGGTGTCGATGCTTCAGTTCTTGTGTTGCAGCACCACACTCACCACCAAGGGCCCAGGATTGGAATTGGCACCACTTGGCAGTGCAGGAATCACAGCAGAGGAGCCCAGGTACTCGTAGCATGATGCAGGTGAAGTCTTATATATCCTTGAGACTTCAAAAATAGGAGGCAAGCTCAGTCAGGCCATTGGAGAAACTTTAGATTGATGGATGTAGAGAGTTAGATCTAGTCCTCTCACCCCCAGAGAAGAAGCAGCAAACCAACACAGCAAAGCAAACTGCAACGTGGCAGTCCCTACTGACACCACAGCAGTCCTTCTTCCTGGTAGATTGTCCTCAGTCCAGAAGTGTTCTGATTACATGGTGTCAGAGGCCCAGTACTTATACCCAAAAAGGCCTTTGATGTTGGGGTGACTTCAAAGGAATTCTCTGAAGTGCACAAGGATCCCTTTCAACCCAGCTCTGACTCCACACTACCAGTAGGGCGTAATTAACACTTTATTTGAGGGCAGGCCACAACCTATTCAGTTGTAAGTTTGAACTACCTCTCCCTGCCCAGGAACACAATGAGTATGCAGATGAATGCAGATGTATCCTCTGTCACACCTAGCCCCTCGTGTGTTTCAGCTGTCTAGAGAGTATGCACAAGTGTATTCAGAGGCAGGCTAAGGCAAAGAACGGTGAAAGTAAGAAAATGCCAACTTTCTATAAGTGACATTTTCCGACTGGCAATTTCAAAATCAACTTTACCAAAAGATGTATTTTTAAATTGTGAGTCCAGAGACACCAAACTCCATATTTCTATCTCTTCTAAATTGGAAATTATAGTTAAAAGATGTTTTAAGGTAAACCCTATGCTAGCCTATGGGAAAGAGAGACCTTATAGTACTGAAAAACAAATTTAAGAGTTTTTCACCATCTGGACCAGTTAAACTTAAAAGTACATGTCCAACTTTTTAAACTCAGTGCATCCTGCCCTCAGGGCTAACTAGGGCCAACATTAGAGAGGTCTTACAAGTAATAAAAAGGAATGTTCAGGCTGGGCAAGTGGGGACACTTGCCAGGTCAAACTGGCAGTATAAACTGCCCACACATGCTCTGGAATGGCAGACCTGAGACATGTTTAAAAGGCTACTGTAATGAGTGGTAGAACCAGTGCTGCGGGTCCACTAATCTCAAGGATTGAGGTCTTGCTGGACCGGGAGAGGCATGCCAAAGTGCCACACGCATAGTAGTGGAAGTAATACGAGTGCAGTGGTGGCAGCAAACTGTGTAGTGATCAGCAGTGATCAGTAGAATTGAACAGGTCTTTTTTATCCTGTGTCACTGGACTAAAGCCTACATGCTCACTCACCTTTTTAAAAGTTTTGCTGCTGTGTGCTTAGCTCATTCTTGCCCTACATCAGTTAGATGTGGAGTGCTGCACAGCACATGAGTAGTGACTCTGCGCTGGATGTATGCGCCTCAGGGAAGAGTACAGTCCGGGTGAGAGCAGTGCATATATGGGAAGTGTGTGTACCGAGTGTATGTCTGACTCCTTTGACTACATTACAAGAGAGATGTAGTGCTGTGCAGTGTGTGCGCAATAAAAGCATGTACTGGGTGTATGTGTGCTTGTGAGAAGTACAATCCATGAAGCAAAGTGTTTTGCTGTGTGCATATAGTGAGCCTGTGTTTGCTGGCAGTGTGTGTGCGTTTGCAAATAGCACACCCTGGTACAATATAGAAAAGCTACAATCCTGAGCAGTGCACGCAGGAAGCATGTATGCTGAATTATGTTTGTCTGTAGTTGCACAATGCAGAGAAGTAATAGTACTGGAGAGTATGTGTGCTGTGAAAGTACACTGAGTGAATGTGTGCCTGCAATGGTACATTACATGGAGGACCATGGGTTCCATTTTGGGAAGACCAGGCCTGCCTGGTGACGATATAAAGTGTAGAGACACCGCTCCTGACAGAATGGTGCATTGTTGCATTCCTGTGAGCTGGGTGGGACACAATCTGGAGGAAAGGACTCTCCTTTTACACTTCAAAAGGTTACTCTGTGATTCAGTGATATATTACAAGGATGTGGCCTGGACACATCTCAGGACAGGAGATGGGGCTGAAAAGAGAGTCATAAATAGTGAGGCTTGGGCCCGGGATTAACCTTTGATGAACATATGACTCAGGATGACATCCAAGTGTGAACTCTGGTCACGCCCTTGAACTGTGTTGTGGAACAATCAACTTTGGAGTTTTGCCTGCTGTGACTGATAGCCTTTCAAGAGGAAAGAAGAAAAGGAGACATGTACTCTTCAAAAGAAGCAGGACCCCCACATAAAACATTAAAGACTCAGACGTTAAATCACATTTGGTGTCTGGAAAAGGACTATAAGAAGGGGAGGTTAGACCTCAAAATTTGTCATCTGCCAAGCAGCAGACAGGCTGCGTGAGGAGGTGAAGCTCTGCAAGACTTCTGCCTGTGGCTAGGACTGGAGGCCAAAGCCTGCAAGACTCCCTGCTGGGTGAGGGGACATCACCCAGGGAAACCAAGACCACCTACCCTGGAGCACCAGCACCTGTCTGCTTGCCAAGACCAGTGTGCCCTTTGAGGGAGAGGACAGCTTCAGAGTGAGCAAGGTCCAGTGGGGAGCCCTGCTGTTAGAATTGCCATCCTTCGTGTGCTTCCCCTGTCTTTTCACCTCTGCCTCCTGTATCTTTGACTGTGGGCTGGATTCCGTTTTTGCTGGTTTTGGTACTCTGGGCACTTTACCACTGCTGATCAGTGCTAAAGTGCAAGTGTTCCCTGTGTAAATTGAGATTATGATTGGTTATCCATGATTGGCATATTTGATTTACTAATAAGTCCCTAGTACAGTGCACTGTGTGTGCCCAAGACCTGTAAATCAAATGCTACTAGTTGGCCTGCAGCACTGATTGTGCCGCCCACATGAGTAGCCCTGTAAACATGTCTCAGATCTGCCATTGAAGTGTCTGTGTGTGCAGTTTGCAAACTGCCATGTTGACCTGGCAGGCAAGTGCACCCACTTGCCAGGCCCAATACCTTCCCTTTTAGTACATGAAAGGCACGCCTAAGGTAGGCTCAAGGTAGCCCTATGGGCAGGGTGTTGTGTATTTAAAACATAGGACATGTACTAGGGTGTTTTCCATGTCCTGATAGTGAAATACTGCCAACTTTGTTTTTCACTATTGCAAGGCCTATCCTTCCCATAGGTTAACATGGGGATTGCCTTGAAATATCATTTAAGTGTAATTTCCTATTGGAAGCAGATAGAGATTGGAGTTTGGAGTCTCTGAACTCACAATATAAAAATACATATTTTGGTAAAGTTGTTTTTTAGATTGTCTGTTTGAAAAAAACACTTTTAGAAAGCTGGCATTTTCTTGCTGAACCATTCTGTGTTTCTGTATGGCAGATTAATACACGTCTGGGTTAGACTGACAGTTGGGCTGTTTGTGAATTCACTCTAGACAGGAACACAAAGGGAGCTGAGGTGTGCCCTGCATACCCTGATGGGTCTTCCTGGGCTAGAGTGGTGGGAGGAGCTGACACTTGCACCTGAATAGGGCTGTGCCTGTCCTTATACAGTGCAGTCTCCAATCCCCTAGAGTGTGTTTGGGACCAAGGAAGGAAAGGCAAAGTTTTGTGCACTACAAAGACTTTCCTTTGAGGTTTGTCTACTTCAAAGGCAGAAATGACTATAAGTATTGGACTGCGGACCCCACAACTTGAGAACACTTCTGGATCAAGAGGAGACCCTACCAAGGATAAGAGCTGAAGAACTATGAGGAGGAGTACTGGCCCTTTGCTGTGTGTCCTTTACTGGGTTGGCCTGCATTTGCTGCTTCTGCTTTGGAGAAGACAAAGGCTGGACTTTGGTGGATATCCTGATTGTGAAGTTTCTCAGAGGGCTTGGACTGAGCTTGCTTTCTGTTAAGAAGTCTCAGGGACATCAGAGACTTCACCTGCCAGCTTCTGGGTTCTCTTGCCGAGGATCCTAACTCACTGGGTAGTGCCCAATCCAATTCCTGGGCCCTTGGGAGTGAAGGTTGGTCTAAAAACAAGAAGAACCAGGCACATTGACTTGTGAAGACTCCAGAACCGGGACCGCTGCCTGATTCCACGCCGCTGCCTGCACTCGCAGCCGTGGTCCCCACCGATGTGCAACAACCGCAACTGATGCCGCAGGCCTGATGCTGCTAGCTGAAAACCACGCAACGTCTCTGAAGTACTAAGAAATTGTGAGTCCCAAGTGCTGTTTAACCCATGTCCGTGACAACCGACTCTACTGCGTCACGTCTTGACCCACTGGATTCATTGACCCCGCCGATCAAAAGGTACCGATGACTCACTTTCCCGGTAGCAGTAAGGAACTGACAACGCAGTGGCTCCAGCCACACCTCACCTCCCCAACTCCATGCAATGTCTTTGCTTCATCATTTTCAAAAGTACTGTACCTGGGGTCCGTGCGATTCCATGATCAACACCGCAATCTCACGCTAGTGGCATCAGGCTGTTGAGAACGACTCCGTCAAGGACGTTGTGATAACCCCAGATGGAGATATTGTGTTTCTAAGCTCTTTATTGGAATTTCATCTTAAAAAATTCATATCTTTGCTTGTTGTTTGTCGTTTTGGTCTTGTTTTACTTAGATAAATATTGACTATTTTTCTAAACAGGTGTGGTGTCCATTTGTAGTGTTTTAACTGTGTTACTGTGTGTTTGGGTACAAATGCTTAACACATTGCCTCTGAGATAAACCTGCCTGGTTGGTAAGCATCCTCAACGACACTGGAATCACAATGTCGTTGTTAACGCAAGCGGAACCATGCTTGCATTAACAACGACTCCCTTGTTCTGTGCCTTAAACACGCATATGCTGAACAACGCACATGAATGTTTAAGGCAGAGAAAAAGGGAGTCAGCATCAGGAGAGGACCCGGTCAGGTAAGTGAGGCTGGGAATTAGTTATTTTTTTAGGGCAAGAGTGGGGGGTCGGGGTAATTTTGTTTTTAGGGGCGGGGTTGGGGAGTAGGGGTAATTTTGTATTTAGGACAGGTGAGTGGGGGTTTTTTAGGGGCCGGGGTTGAGGTAATTTTGTTTTTAGGGCTGGGTTTTTAGGGGCAGGGTCGGGTAATTTTGTATTTAGGAAGGGGTGGGGAGTCAGGGTAGGACGAAGTCAGGTAAGTGGGGCTGATAGAGGGTTGGGGTTGTTTTTAGGAGTGGGGGTAGTTGGTTTATCTTTATTTTTAAGGGGTGGGAGTGGATGGTAGGGACACCATAGTATTTAGGGCGGGGTTCGGGTGATTTTGTTTTTAGGGGCAGGGACGGGAGTCTGGCTAATTTTGTATTTAGGGTGGGTTTTTAGGGGCGGCGTGGGGTGGTCAGGGTAATTTTGTGTTTAGGGGTGGGGTAGTTTTATTGTTGGGGGTGGGGTCGGTTGTTTTTAGGGTGGGTGGGGGGTTGGGGTAGGCTTTAGGGCTCAGGGTGGGTGGTGGGTATAGTGGTAGTTTTTAGGGGTGGGTGGGGAATCAGGTAGTTTTATTTTTGGGGCGGGTAGGAGGGTCAGGGTAGTTTTATTTTGTGGGTGGGGGTAGGCGTAGTTTTATTTTTAGGGTGGGGTGGGAGGCCCGAGTAATTTTGTTTTTAGGGGCGGGGTAGTTTTATTTTTGGGGTGGGGGTCAGCTGTTTTAAGGGCGGGTGGGGGGTTGTGGTAGGTTTTAGGGCTCAGGGTGGGTGGGGAGGTATTGGGGTAGTTTTTAGGGGCAAGTGGGGGGGTCGGGTAGTTTTATTTTTTAGGGTGGGTGGGGGTCGAGGTAGTTGTATTTTAAGGGCGGGTAGGTGGGATGGCATGCAAAAGCCACGCATGCCGTTCCACACATGCCTTTACTAGGCATGCCTTTACAACCAAAAATCGTTGTAAAGGCATATGTGGTAAAGGCATTCGTGGAAACAACTCGGTTGTTGTTCCAACAGCGTTGTTCAGGCACATGTGGTTGGTGTCAGGAATCCCCAGGGTGCCTCCTGTGTTATCTGTCAGCATCCCCAGGGATTAGGGCTCAATCATATCTCTGTTCTTGGTTAAACCTTCATGTTTCTAAGTAAACATAATGTGCTGTGTTACAAAATTGGTTTTATCAATGCTTGTTTCACCAATGCTTGTTTGCTAATGTGAGCAGGTGTAGACATGTGCTTCTAATTGGGTGTGGTGTAGACATGTGCTTCTAATTGGGTGTGGTGACTCATCCACATGTGGAAATTCAACTGCTTTCCTGATTGGCTATAAATAGCAGAGTGAAGCATGCCTCCCTGCTTGGCTTTGTTTTGCTTCCTGATCTCAGCATCTGATTTGGCAGTCCAGCCACTGCTGTCATCCTCGTATTCAGGACTTTTGTGGCAATTCTTTTCTTTGTTCCTGTACCAGCTGACACCAGGCATTCCTCCAGCACTCCGAAAAAGATTGCAGCTAAGTGACTAGTATTCTCCAGGGAGTTTGTTCTTTGAGCGCTGCGCTGTCCTAGAGCAGCTGGTGTATTTCAGACCTCGTATTTTGGCAGGGTGCTTATTTTGAAGAGACAAATGCATTTCTGAATATTCTACAATATTATTGTAGTTACTTGCCTAAATGTGCTTCAGGAATCTGCTTGAGCCGAAGTACTACAAAAAGTGACAGTGCAATTTTAAAAGAGCATTCACGTGACTTTTCTTTCTCTACTAGCATAACTCTTGGATTTAAATTGTGTCATTCATGTCTGTGTTTCAGGTTTGAGGAATTTGCTTTTGAAGGGTTTTTCACACACCCAGTGAAACCAAACCAAACTGTGCCACCCTAACTATTTAAACCCAAAGTGGACATTTGTATTTCTTGGATTTTTTTTTTTTTTTTTAGTTTAACCCTATGCATGCAGGAAAGTTATACGTTATATAATTAATGCCCTTATTTATCTTTCATATGCATGATAAGTGCAACCACAGTTCTAATTGTGGTGTGCAACAGTGAATCTCCGTGAAGGCAGCCCTAGTGTTGCAATACTTATTGTTATGGTACTCAGTTTGGGGTTTTGGTAATGCAGTGTTAGTAATTGTGCCAACAGTTATTATTATCCAAAAAGTGCTGGAGCATCCCTGTGTTCTTCTACCACTCCCGTGCCCATATCAGAAAGAGATATTCAGTTTCAAGGAAAATGAGTGCACTAACTCTATTATCACTCTGTCAACAACGACCTGCCCTCCCGAAGATACAGAGTGCCTGGCTGGACCGGCAAGACGCAGCAGTGTTTTGTCTCTTTCTCTTCCACTTACTCTTTCCTTTTGGGACCCCTGCCGGGGTTTCTGTCTCCACTAGGAAGTGCTGAGAGGTGTTCCAGGAGGTGTGGGCATACCATCGCCCCTGCTGACATCCTGCTTTTCAGGTGAGTGGCCCCATCTCGACATAAAGCAGAGCCACAACATACAGGGTTGCCTGGGTGATGAATTCCTCAATGGGTACTTTCAAAGGTTCCGCACAGGCTTTATCAGCTGATCAAGATGCTCTATCTATATTAGATTTAACTAGGGCCCTAGTGGGATTACAGAAGGAAGTTATTTCCTTAAAGCAAGAGAACCTGGAGTTGCACACTGAACTACAGCGGTATAAACCACAAGACACCCCCTCGGGAGGAGTCAAACTAAAACAAAGATCTCCAGTACTACAGCCCCCTCGGTTTGACCCATCTAATCATGTTCCTAGACCTGATTCAGGCCCAACGACTTCCACCACACAACCCATGCAGGTAATGGTCACAACACCAACCCCTGTACCCTTAGCTCCTCCAGAAAGGTTTATTGGAGATAGTGCCAAATTCAACATTTTTCTTAACAAGTGCCAGCTACAGTCTTTGTGTCAGGCAGCTGCATTCCCCAACGATGCTGCAAAGGTAGCTTTTATTATCTCTTATTTGGGAGGCAATGCAGCTAACTGGTCTATTCCACTGGTGGAGCGCAATTACCCTGTACTGTATGATTTCAACGGGTTCAAGGAAGCCTTGCGGAAACTGTTCGCCAAACACCTCTTCGTGCAAGCCAGTGACAATGAGTTGCTGAATTTGCATCAGGGAAACAAGGATCTACTGTCCTATATCACCTCTTTCAATCGGTTGATGGCAGAGACTGAGTGGCCCGAGGAGAAGAGGACCTCCCTCTTCTATCGTGGCCTTCTGGATGATCTCAAGGATGTTCTAGCCCAAATTGTGGAACCTCCTACGTAGTGTTCCGAGTTCATTGACCTGGTGGTATGATTGGATCACCGCTTGAGTGAACGTAAGGGAGAAAAACTCCAGGGTGACACACGCTTAGTGGTGCTCAAAACTGAGAAAAAGGAGTCCACCATTCCCACTCATGGTACACCTGAGCCTATGCAAATTCGCAGTGTGCGGGGCCCACTATCTAAGGAAGAGAAAGAACGTAGGAGAAAATTTAAACTGTGTTTATACTGCGGTAAGGCAGGGCATTTTGCTCGGGAATGTTCTAACAAGCCTACTGCTCCAAAGAAAGCCATCAGAGCGATAACAGGGTCTGAATTCTCTCTTCCCGACCAGACAGAAAACTAACTGGCTCGATAACTTCTGAGACCATTTTATCGAGCGCTTCTTCCAATATGGTCTCACATCTTCTGGCTAATACCACCAGTCTAGTACCTGAAACATCTAACTCTTATTGTGACGTTAGTGTTGTCACCTCAGGTTAGTAAGGTCATTCCCATATTGCTTGACTCTGGGGCTACCGGAAACTTTTTTGACTTAGGTTTGGCTAAAACCCTAAATATTATGACTGTCAGAAAAGACGTCCCTGAACCACTCAGAGCCATGGATGGCTCAGAATTGTTCTCCGGGCTTTTCGTTTATCAAACAACACCCTTGTCCATGCTTTATGCAAACAACCACACAGAACAAATTCAGTTTGACCTCATAGATACCCCAGTATTTGGAGCCATTTTGGGGATACCCTTGCTTCAGTTACACAATCCCAAAATTGACTGGGCAGCACGGACAGTGACATTAGACTCTAAACATTGCTGGCACTCCTGTTACCAAGACAAACCATTGCTAGTGACACCCTTGCATTGTGGGTCCACACATAGTACGGCTATCAAGCTGGACGACACACTGGCCATTCCTGCACCATATAAAGACTTCCATGATGTCTTTAGTGAACAGAAAGCCACCCAGCTGGTGCCACATAGGTCATACGATTGTCGTATGGACTTGATTCCAGGGGCAACGCTCTTTCTGAGTCTGAGAATCAATACCTGCAAGACTACCTGGATGAACTATTGGCTAAGGGTTTCATTCGTCATTCACCGTCACCAGTATCGTCGTCTTTGTTCTTCGTGCCCAAGAAGAATCGCGACTTGCAAGCCTGTATAGATTATCACGCAGTGAACAAAGTGACCATAAAAAATCAGTATCCACTTTTGTTGATCCCAGTACTTTTAGATCAGGTACGTCAGTCGACCATTTATACTAAACTCGACCTCCGGGCGCCTACCACTTGATCCGAGTGATGAAGGGGGATGAATGGAAGACAGCATTCAAACTAAATTTGGATTCTTCGAGTACACAGTGATGCCCTTCGGGTTGTGTAACACTGCTGCAGCATTTCAATTTTTCATCAATCAAGTGCTGCAGGAGTTTCTGGATATCTGTGCAGTGGTATACATAGACGACATTTTTGATCTATTCGTCTTCCTCTGAGGAGCATATAGGGCATGTAAGTGTGGTTTTACAATGGCTTTGTGAACATCATCTCTTCGCCAAGCTGGAAAAATGTGTTTTTCACGCTACAACTGTAGAATTCCTGGGATATGTGATCACTACCGATGAGATTTTAATGGATTGGTCCAAGATACAGGCCATCCTGGATTGGGTAGCCCCAAGATCCATCAAGGAAGTGCAACAGTTTTTGGGCTTCGCAAATTTTTATTGGAGATTTATACCCCACTTTTCTGCTGTGGTTTCTCCCATAACTCATCTCCTACAAAAGGGGGTTAAGTTCCTCTGGGATGCAGAAGCTCAGAAAGCCTTCCAACATCTTAAAAACACATTCACTGAAGCACCCGTTCTCCATCATCCCGACCCGGCTCAGCCATTTTTCGTGGAGGCAGACGCTTCCCAAATGGCAGTGGGTGGTGTCTTCTCCCAACGAGATACTGAGTCTAGGCATTTACATCCAGTAGCTTACTTCTCAAAGAAATTGCTACCCGCAGAGCAAAATTACACAGCGGCGGAGTGGGAACTTTTTGCCATCAAGCTTGCCTTCCAGGAATGGCTTCACCACCTACTAGGAGCTAGATACACTGTAACTATTTACACAGATCACCGTAATTTACAGTTTTTTCAAGCGACCAAGGCCCTGACACCTCGTCAATTACGCTGGATTCTATTCTTTAATGAGTTTGACTTCGTAATCACCTATAGGCCCGGTACTACACAACAAAAGGCAGATACTTTGTCTAGGATAAGTTTCGCCTCTGATGTTGCGCTAGAACAGGTCAGAAGCATTATACCCCCAGAACAAATTGTGGCTGTGTGCACTTCCCAATAGTTCCTTGAGAAAATATGGGTAACCCAACACAAGGTTCCCTGTTCAACTGATGTGTCTGAAAAAGAGGGTTTACTATACCATGCTGATCAGTTGTACGTCCCTACCAAAGAATTACAGGATACAGTGTTACATTGGGGACATGATTCTGTCCTCGCAGGTCATCCGGGTGCAAAAAAGATGATAGATCTCTGTCAAAGATGGTTTTAGTGGGGGGCGTGGCTAAACCGGCCACAATGGTGGGTGCATAACTCGTCGGCTCCGGAAGGGCCTGTCATTAATCCGGAAACCTGAGCCCAACCCCGGGACCACAAGTGAGGATACTGCATGCGGGGTCCGCTGGGGCCAGCGGGGAGCGGCGGAGCCAGGTTTCGAGGCTGCCGAGGTGATCCTTGATGGTGGCAGCCAGACGAACCTGACACGGCCTGAGGCGCAGCCCAGAGGCCGGGGGCTCACGTAGTGGAGTCCGCCCGGCAGCGGTTGCGCGGGACCACGGGACGCGGCGAGGGAGTGGAGGCGCCCCCAGAATCAGAGGCTCCCCCTTCTAGAGGTGCAGGGAGCCCGCTCTGGGCCCCGCGGGTGCTGCGGAACCGACCTGCTTCTGCAGTGCGGGGGAGAGGCGTTCACAGAAGGAAGCAACGGAAGGCTAGGGATTGGACGCGAGGATGGTGCCGCGCCGGCAGAGACTGAACTGAACACTCCTGACAGTGGGGTGAGGAGTACCAGGGGCCGTCCCGATTTCCTCAGTGACACGGGGGTGCTGCAGGCAGGTGGGGGGGCGCTCCGCCTCTCTCTGCGCCACCTGTGGGTCCAGCTCTCTTGTGGAGTCTGATGAGAGGGGGCAAGAGACGACGGCTGTGCCGGGCTGCGGGGAGTATCATAACCACCGGAGGTGCTCTGCAGGGAGACAGAGCCATATTGCTTATGGGCCAGAAGAGTCCCAGGGAGCAGTAAGTGGCCGACAACTCTTGTGTGTTGGGGGTGACCTCTGTGGACCCTGATCTCCGTTTAGCAGTGGGGAGTGAGCCGTTGCGTTGCTTCTATACCCGGCCTTGCAAGATAGGCGCAGCCAAGCTCAGGCAGATTTGCATAAGCACAACAGGTATACAGAGAATCTGCTAGTTTGTGACGGCCGAGGGAGTGGGCCGCTAACGGACCTGGATGCTACTGCTCCGATATAGCAACCCAGGTTGGGGCGCGCCCGCACTTAAGCCAGTGTGTGTCTGAGGTGCCACAGCACAGGACCCCACCCCACCTAGACAACCCAAGTACAACACACTACAATGCCGATGACCTCCAGGGTCCGGTGCGGGGGCATAGCTATGGATCGCAAAATATCTGCCGACCGCAGTGGGGGGAGCCTACAGGACCTCTCGCAGTCTAAGGTGCAAGACACTCCGGACAAAATCTTAGGCGCAATCGAGGATACAAAAGCAACTCTACTGCATGACGTTAACCAAGTCGCAGTTGAAGTAGACCTCCTAAGGGCAGACCACCAAAAGCTGACAGACAGAGTTAAAGAGGGGGAGTCCACTCTGGCGGATCTAACACCGAGACCCCTGGCACCTTGGAGGCCACCCCGAGTGGTGGTAGCCAGGTGACTGCACTACAAGGATTGAGATGTCGTACTTCAGAGGGCTAGAGAGACGGGTCCCATTAGGGTGGCGAACGGGGATGTGACACTGTTTCCAGACTTTATAGTTGATGTCCAAATTAAACAAGCTTCGTTCTTGGCAGTGAAGAGGGCCCTTAGGGAAGAAGGGATCCGGTACTCGCTTCTCTTCCCAGCTAGGCTGAGGGTGATCGTGGACGACAAGACCACTTTCTTCCAGAACCCCGAGGAGGCATGGGAGTGGTTGGAGGCCTGCGGAGTTATGGGAGGGCAGTGCACGAGGAACAGCCGCACTGAACGCGGATATCGCAGGAGTCCACGGAGACAGCGGAACAGAACACGCCCTCGTGCTGATCCAACTCGGACCCAAAAGGAGTTGGGAAAGAAGGCAGCCCTGGAGGTGGCGGCCTCTATGAGTAGAGGCATCCCCACCGGAAGGTGATGGGGGGACTCGGACGATACAACTGTATCCTCGGTGGATGGTTCCGGCTGCTCCGGGCTGGCTCCGAGGGTGACCCCGCAGACGGCAGATGAATTGGGATGAATGTGTCCATAACTGGTCTGGATGTGAGGTGCACTGTATAGACTGTAGGCCCCAACAGGCACAGACCCACCCCTCTTCCGGCTTCTCATCCACTCAGTCAGACAGGCGAGAATTATATTTAATCTGTTGACTGTGTTGCACCGTTGCTTCTTTTTTTTGGGCATCCTACCGTTGGAGCAGCACCCTGGGGATGGGGAGTTGGGCTTTACAATTCCGAGTTTTGATGGTGCTTTGGGAGATGTGGATTGCTTGTATAAGACAGTTGACAATGGATAAAGGGAGGCGGGATGCCGAGGGGTGTTGGGAGGTCCGCAACACTACTGATATGTTTACATGGTAGATTACAATTTCCTAACATGGAACATAAGGGGGATGGGGTCACCCGCTAAGAGACATAGAGTACTGTCCCACCTAAAGATGAGAGATATACATGTAGCAATGCTGCAAGAGACCCAGCTCATCGCAGGTGAAGCAGAGAAGTTGAGACCTAGATGGAGAGGGCGGGTGTTAGCTACTAAGTATTCTGCTTACGCCAGGGGAGCATTGGTCTGGGTTTGTGCTGGAGTCCCCTTTGAGGTAGTATCCACTGACTTAGACCAGGAGGGCAGGTTTGTGATAGTAGAGGGGAAGCTGCATGGAGTTCCACTCGTTCTGGGTAGTATTTATGCCCCCAGTCAGGATTAGATCCCCTTCCTACAGTGTTTATCGAGCCACCCTACACGTCAGCAGAATGGAGAGTTGTTAATTTGGGGGACTTCAATGGCATACTGGATATAGACCTGGACCGCTCCACTCCATCGATGCCAGGTGCAGTAATGCATAAGGTAGCTAAAAAACTGAGAGAGTGGATGCAGGCCTGGGGTTTAACTGATGTTTGGCGAGAACAGCACCCTGAAGTCAAGGACTACTCATATTAGTCAGGCCTCCACCGAGTACATACCAGGATAGATAGAGTGGTGTGCTCGGACAACCTAGCTCAGGGAATAACCCATTCCGAATACTTGGGGCGCACCTCATCTGACCATAATCCCCTATTACTTACCTGGAGGGTGATTGAGGACAGACCCCCCATACCGATGTGGAGATTGGCCCCAGCTACACTGGAAGATCAGGCACACAAAGAAGCGCTTCGCTTATACCTGACAGACCATATTAACATTAATAAGGGATCTGCCTCCTCCAGATCCATTGAGTGGGAAACACTTAAAGTAGCAACGAGAGGTTACTGTCTGGGACAGGCAGCCGGGATAAGGCGCACACTGGAACGGGAGCTGATTAGACTAGAGAAGATCATACATGAAGGGGAAAGGAGAAGGAGTGGGGAGGCGCCGGAGCAGGAGGAGTATGAGAAAGGGAGGAGTTCCCACTCTCAGGTTGAGGAGTAGCTCCGATGCCATAGCATGCAGAGATATTTGGCCTCGGTGCAGGCTGAGGAGGGCAGATCTGGTATGATGTTGGCGTGGTTTGTGAGGCCCGGAGGAGGTGGGGCACCCATCATGAGTGTACGCAATATGAATGGGGAGCGCAGATATAGGCCGGGCCCCATAAATAACGCATTTAGAGATTACTACACCTTTCTGTATAGGAATCCAGATAAACTTGTGACAGATGCTCTAGATACCTTTTTACATTTGCTCCCTTTGGCTACCCTGAAGTGCGAGGAAAGAGATAGGCTGGGAGGGCCGGTGACAGTGGAGGAAGTACAGGAAGCCATTTTGCAGTTAGCTTCAGGGAAGACACCGGGCACGGACGGTCTACCAATGGATTTTTACAAGAAGTATTCGGCGCTGCAGGTCCCCCAGTTGGTGTGAATGTATACAGAGGCTTTACATCGTGGCCTACTACCAGCCTCACATAGGGAGGCTTTGGTGGTCCCCCTGCCCAAGTCGAACCCGGGGGAGGCATCAGTAACTGATTTTCACCCACTATCAATGTTGAACAGTGATTTCAAAATTCTCAGCAAGATCCTGGCCAATCGTTTGCTTCAATATGTACCCACATTAGTACACGCAGACCAAAATGGGTTTGTCCCGAACCGCAGTACCTTGCTGAATCTCAGACGCCTTTTTGCCATCTTACGTGTGCCGTCGGAGGAGAGACCTCCCTTGGGGATGTTACTTGCAATAGATTTTGAGAAAGCCTTTGATTCGGTTAGATGGGACTATTTGAGGACAGTGATGCTCCGGATGGGTTTGGGAGAAGGATGGGTAAGGTGGGTGGACCTGCTATATACGGCCCCTCTGGGTGAGAACAGGTAGGACGGTCTCAGAAACTTACCCCATATGTAGGGGTACCAGGCAGGGATGCGCGTTATCCCCATTATTATTCGCTCTTGCCATTGAGCCCCTTGCGGCCCAGTTACGGAAAGACGGCGAGGGTCAGGGAGTAGAGTGGGGACAGACTGAACATATTATTTCACTCTATGCCGACGATATTCTAATCTATCTCAGGGAAGGAGAATCGGGGCTTCCCTGGGCCCTGCAGAAATTAGATCATTTTGGAGGTCTTTCGGGGTTGCGCCTCAATAGGGGCAAGACATTCGTCTTCCCCCTGACGGCGGGATGTGATTGCCCCGCCTCGTGCTCAGAGGACGTGGTGTGGGCCCCACATACTTTTAAGTACCTAGATGTACAGGTGTTCCATGACATAAAGGACCTCCGTGACGGGAACGACGGTAGGGCGCTCCGCTCCCTTCGGGCATCTGTGGGGTTCTGGCATTCACTGAAATTATTCATAATGGCCAGAATATCATTGTCTAAAATGATCATGTTGCCCCGCCTCCTTTATAACTTCGCCAACCTGCCAGTGTTGATCCCCCCGTCGTGGTTCCAAGAGTTGAATGCCCTGCTCAGGGAACTTATCTGGGATGGAGGTCGTAGGCGCACAGCGCTCTCAATCCTCTGTAGGCTGACTCTTGCGGGAGGCCTCGGTGCTCCCGATTTTCAATTCTATTTTCTGGCGTGCCAGTTGTAGTGGATCTCCTGGTGGTGTGCAGGAAAAGGACAATTGGATAGATGTACTGTTAATGGCGAGAAGAGCAGAGACCGGATCATAGCACAAATGATAAAACGGCGAGTGGCGCCCCAGAAAGAAAGTGTAATGACAAAGGTAGCCTTGGCCTGTTGGAAGAGATGCTTGCGGCGTGTGGGGGTGGGCCTGTCCTATTCTCCCGCTTTGCCTCTTTCAGTACTAACATTGGATACGGTAGAAGGGAGCCTGATGGGTATCGGACTAGGAGTCTGGACGAAGGCGGGGATGGAGACAGTTGGAAGCCTCTTTCAGGATGGGGTGTTGAGACTCTTTGCCAACCTGATGGGTAGTAATGAGGACCCGGGTGGACAGTTCCTATTTTACTAGAGGTTGACACACACACACTGGGAGAACATTGGGACACGGTTAATGCGGAGCCTGCTACACAGCGGGTCTTACACCTCCTGCTGACATCGGGAGAAGACAACCACCTAGTCACTAAACTGTACAAGGCCCAAAATGAAGGTATACTAGACCCATTACAGTCCCTGAGGGAGAGATGGGAAAGGACGCTGAACAGGGACTTGTCAGACATGGAATGGCAGAAAGCACTGCGGTACTCACCGGTGGTCTCCCGGAAAACTCGGCTAAGGTATATCCAATACAATTATATCCACTGGACGTACCTCACCCCACATCGTTTGACTCTTATATATGGCGGCGTCCCCAAGGTGTGCCCTAAATGTGATGACATAGATGCAGATTTTGACCACATGGTGTGATGCTGCCCTGAGCTCCAACGGGGCTGAAGTGCTGTGTTGGCTGACCTGAAGTGCCTAGTGGACGTGGCACTGACCTTGGCCCCCTCTGTGTGTCTGTTGGGTATGAGCGCTGGATTAGTCCTTGGGAAGGTAAATGACCGCTTTCTAGATTTGGACCAAGTGCTTTTCAGGAGGTTAATTACTTTGGGTTGGAGGTCACCGAGGTGCCCCACTTTGAATGAATGGAGATGAGACTTATCGAGATGGGCAAGGGCAGAATTACAAGTCCTGAAGTGCGAGGAGGCACCGGGTTCTATGCCAGGCACCTATTGGGCCGGTGTGGGAGGGGGTGCTGGTGAAGTGGGATCGCATGGTGAGAGACGGGGGAACCCCCGTAGACAGGATGGAAGGAACTACAGACTAAAGAATGGAGGCGGCGAGGTGGGAAGGCATACTGAATATCATAAGAATCTATACGGAGGAGACCAGGGCCCAATACTATGGGATAGTTGGCTATCGGACTAGGATAGGGGTCCCTGAGGATTCTAAACACGGGATGTGGGAAAATAGCAAAGTAATGAACTAAGTGACCTCTAGATTGTAAAGGAATGATAGCGATGGTGCGAAGACCTGGCCCCCAACCTGGCAAGGATACAATGAGGCATACCCCAGCAATTAGAATTTGCCCGCTCTCAAGTGCACCATCATGTTAATAGGTTGTTTAGAGTTAGATTAAGTCTGTTCTGTGGACAAGAGAATGATAAGATGGTATATGACAGACGTGATTATATATGTGAAGCACCAAACAAGTGCAGTACAGAGAACTTAAAGTAGAGAAATAATGACATGGTAACAACATGATGTAAATAGCAGATCGAGGAATATGTCAGGATGTTGTACTAGATGATGCCTAAGGATGAGATAAGAGTCTGTAAATGCCATAAATTTATTTGAATCTGTACAAAAGCAAAATGTTAATAAAAACAATTAAAAAAAAAAAGATAGTTTTAGTGCCCACACTTGCACAGGATGTCGGTAGCTAAGTTCAGACTTGATCCACCTGTGTTCGGGCTAAAATCCCACATATTCCAGCTACAGGATTGTTACTTGCCATGCCAATTCCGGTGGCCCCATGGTATACCCTAAGTATGGATTTTATTTCTGATCTCCAAGCTTCCAATGGGCAAACTGTCATATGGGTGGTTGTAGATTACCTAACTAAAATGGCTCATTTTGTTCCATTAAAATGCCTCCCTACGGCTTCCAAGTTCTCTCATTCGTTTGTCCAACACACTGTACGGCTTCATGGGTTGCCCACCACAATTGTTTCCGATTGTGGCCCCCAATTTCTAGCACGGTTTTGACGTAGCTTCTGTTCCTCTGTCGGTATGGACGTCTGCTTATCTTCTGCATAACATCCACAAACGGATGGGCAGACGGAACGTGCCAACCAATTGCTGGAGCAAATCCTGAGATGTTACATTGACACATGGTCTACTGAGTGGGATAAGGCTTTACCTCTTGTTGAATTTGTATATAACAACAGTGTCCACGTGGCTACAGGAGTATACCCATTTTACTGTTTGTTTGGTCTGCACCCAAGAATGCTACCTATAACTGGGTCCCAAACATCTACAAGAGTCCCATCAGTACATAAACACCATAAAGAGTTACAGGAGATTTAAAAAAAAGTACAATACCATTTAAAAGTCTCCCAAGCTCAAGTAAAAAAAACAAACAGACAAAAGAAGGAGACCTGCTCCCTCGTATCATATAGGAGATCAGGAGTGGCTTTCATCAAAAAATCTCTATCTCGCAGGCTCCAGAAAATTAAAACCCCGGTTTCTAGGCCCCTTTCCATTTGCCAAAATCATCAATCCTGTGGTAGTAAAACTGACTTTGCCAGATGATTTCAAGGTACACCCCGTATTTCATGTGTTGTTATTCTGTCCCTATTCCTCTGATACCCGCGATGGCCCACCCCCTCCCCCGGTAAAAGTACACTAGCATTGGGAATTTGAAGTGGCCAAAATTCTCCGTGGTGTTCTACACTATTTATTGGCTTGGAAAGGCTATTGGCCTGAGGACAATTCCTGGGAACCCGCGGCCACAGTTCATGCTCCACATCTTACTAAAAACTTCCATCTCTTGCACCCTTCCAAGCTCAGCCCTTTGAGAGGGTCCTTGGTGGGGAGGACTGTCAGGAATCCCCAAGGTGCCTCCTACATTATCTGTCAGCATCCCCAGGGATTAGGGTTAAGTCATATCTCTGTTCTTGGTTAAACCTTCATGTTTTTAAGTAAACACAATGTGCTGTGTTACACAATTGATTTTATCAATGCTTGTTTTACCAATGCTTGTTTGCTAATGTGAGCAGGTGTAGACATGTGCTTCTATTTGGGTGTGGTGTAGACATGTGCTTCTAATTGGGTGTGGAGACTCATCCACATGTGGAAACTCAACTGCTTTCCTGATTGGCTATAAATAGCAGAGTGAAGCATGCCTCCCTGCTTGGCTTTGTTTTGCTTTATGATCTCAGCATCTGATTTGGCAGTCCAGCCACTGCTGTCATCCTTGTATTCAGGACTTTTGAGGCAATTCTTTTCTTCATTCCTGTACCAGCTGACATCAGGCATTCCTCCTGCACTTTGGAAAAGACTGCAGCTAAGTGACTACTATTCTCCAGGGAGTTTGTTCTTTGAGCGCTGCGCTTTCCTAGAACAGCTGGTGTATTTCAGACCTCGTATTTTGGCAGAGTGCTTATCTTGAAGAGACAAATATATTTCTGAACATTCTACATCATTATTGTAGTCACTTGCCTAAATGTGTTTCAGGAAATCTGCTTGAGCTCAAGTACTACAAAAAGTGACAGTGCAATTTTAAAAGAGCATTTACGTGACTTTTCTTTCTCTAATAGCATAACTCTTGGATTTAAATTGTGTCATTCATGCCTGTGTTTGAGGTTTGAGGAATTTTCTTTTGAAGGGTTTTTCACACACCCAGTGAAACGAAACCAAACTGTACCATCCTAACTGTTTAAACCCAGAGAGGACATTTGTATTTCTTGGATTGTTTTTGTTCCTTTTAGTTTAACCCTATGCATGCAGGAAAGTTATACGTGATATAATTAATGCCCTTGTTTGTCTTTCTTGTGCATGATAAGTGCAACCACAGTTCTAATTGTAGTGTGCAACAGTGAATCTCTGTGAAGCCAGGCCAAGTGTTGCAGTACTTATTGTTTTGGTATTCAGTTTGGGGTTTTGGTAATGCAGTGTTAGTAATTGTGCCAACAGTTATTATTATCCAAAAAGTGCTGGAGCATCCCAATGTTCTTCTATCACTCCCGTGCCCATATCAGAAAGAGAGTTTCAGTTTCAAGGAAGCTGAGTGCACTAACTCTACTATCACTCTGTCAACAATGACCTGCCCCCCCGAAGATACGGGGTGCCTGGCTGGACTGGCAAGACGTGGCAGTGTTTTGTCTCTTTCTCTTTCTCTTCCACTCCCCCTTTCCTTTTGGGACACCTGCCAGGGTTTCTGTGTCCACCAGGAAGTGCTGAGAGGTGTTCCAGCAGGTGTGGGGCAGACCATCGCCCCTGCAGACATCCTGCCTTTTAGGTGAGTGGTGCAATCTCGACAGTTGGCACATACGTTGTTCCATCATACATCCGTTGTGGTAAACATCCTCAATGACAAGTGGAATCATGATTGCGTTAACAGCGACTCCCTTTTTCTCTGCCTTAACCATGCATGTGCTGAACAACGCCCATGCATGGTTAAGGCAGAGAAAAAGGGAGTCAGTATCGGGAGAGGACATGGTCAGGTAAATGGGGCTGGGGGTTAGTTGTGTTTTGGGGGCAGGGTGGGGGTTGGGCTAATTTTGTATTTAGGGCAGGTGGGGAGCGGGTTTTTAGGGGCAGTGGTGGGGGTTCGGGGTAATTTTGTTTTAGGGGCAGGGGTAAGGGGATGTATTTTTAGGGCTGGGGTCGGGGTAGTTTTGTATTTAGAGCTGGAGGGGGGTGGCATTTGGGGTGGGGGTTGGGTTAATTTTGTATTTAGGGTGAGGGTGGGGGTCGCGTGGTCAGGTAAGCGGGCTGGGAATGGGTTGGGGGTAGTTTTTAGGGGTAAGGGTGGTTGGTTTTTATTTTTTTATGGGGTGGGGGTTGGGGTGCTACAGTTTTTAGAGCGGGGTCAGGTAATTTTGTTTTTAGGGGCTGGGGTGGGGGACGGGGTAATTTTGTATTTAGGGTAGGTTTTTTGGGGGAGCGGGGGGCAGGCTAATTTTGTTTTTAGGGGACGGGTTGTTTTATTTTTGGGGGTGGAGGGCGGTAGTTTTTAGGGCGGGTGGGGGTTGGGGTAGATTTTAGGGCTCAGGATGGGTGGGAGGTATAGGGGTAGTTTTTAGGGGCATCTGGGGGTCAGAGTAGTTTTATATTTGGGGCGGGTGGGGGGGTCGGGGAAGTTTTGGGCCATATTTATACTTTTTGACGCAAAACTGCGCTAACGCAGTTTTGCACCCAAAAAATTAGCGCCGGCTAACGCCATTCTGAAGCGCCATGCGGGCGCCGTATTTATTGAATGGCGTTAGCTGGCGTTAACCGACCAGCGTTGCCAGGTGTGCGTGAAAAAAAACGACGTACACCAGGCAGCGCCGGCGTAGGGAAAAATGGCGTTTGGGCGTCCCAAAATGGGGCAAGTCAGGCTGAGGCCAAAAAATCGTCTTAACCCGATTTGCGCCATTTTTTTTGGGCGCCCAGATGCCATTAACATGACTCCTGTCTTAGCAAAGACAGGAGTCATGCCCCCTTGCCCAATGGCCATGCCCAGGGGACTTATGTCCCCTGGGCATGGTCATTGGGCATAGTGGCATGTAGGGGGGCACAAATCAGGCCCCCCTATGCCACAAAAAAAAATTAAAAAAAATACTTACCACAACTTACCTTTTCGTCCCTGGGATGGGTCCCTCCATCCTTGGGTGTCCTCCTGGGGTGGGCAAGGGTGGCAGGGGGTGTCCCTGGGGGCAGGGGAGGGCACCTCTGGGCTCATTCTGAGCCCACAGGTCCCTTAACGCCTGCCCTGACCCAGGCGTTAAAAAGAGGCGCAAATGCGGGGTTTTTTGCCCCGCCCACTCCCGGGCGTGATTTTTGCCCGGGAGTATAAATACCACGCACATGCCTGGGAGTCATTTTTTAAGACGGGAACGCCTACCTTGCATCTCATTAACGCAAGGAAGGTGTTCACGCCAAAAAATGACGCTAACTCCATGAACTTTGGCGCTAGACGCGCCTAACGCCAAAGTATAAATATGGAGTTAGTTTTGCGTCTAATTTGCGTCGAAAAAAACGACGCAAATTCGGCGCAAACGAAGTATAAATATGCCCCTTTATTTTTAGGGCGGGTCAGGGTTGTTTTATTTTTAGGGCGGGGTGGGGTGTCAGGGTAATTTTGTTTTTAGGGGCAGGGTAGTTTTATTTTAGGGGTGGGGGTCAGTTGTTTTTAGGGTGGGTGGGTCGGGTAGATTTAAGGACTCAGGGTGGGTGGTGGATATTGGGGTAGTTTTTAGGGGCAGGTTGGGGGTCGGGTAGTTTTATTTTTAGGACGGGTGGGGAGGTCAGGGTAGTTGTATTTTTAGGGTGGGTGGGTTGGATGGCATGTGAAAAACATGCATGCCGTTCCACACGTGCCTTTACTAGGCATGCCTTTACAACAAAAAATCATTGTAAAGGCATGCGTGGTAAAGGCCTTTGTGTAAAGAACGCTGTTGTTGTTCCGACCTCATTACTCAGGCATGCATGGTTGGTGCATGCGTTGTTCCATCATACATCCTGCCTGCTCGTACCAAGCTACCAAGGGGGTGAGCAGGCGTTATCTTAGGAGTGTGACTCCCTTACCCTGACTAGAGTGAGGGTCCGTACTTAAACAGGGTGCAAGCCGACTGCCAACTAGAAACGCCATTTCTAACACCTGCCGATGGGACTCCCTGAACAATATGTGAATAGAATGGTTGCACTCTGATCGCGTTGTTGTTGTGTGCAGGAAGGTTTGGTGACACCCATATACCACAAAAGGTCCACCGTGATCTGAGCTGTGTACATTGCGAATAGCGCTAGGCCTGCACAGTGCTTCACTGGGGTTTCACTGTATGCCCGAGGTGGCCACCGCTGAACATATTGGTCCAGGAGTGTTGGGCCACCATGGTAAGGCTGATCACACCGGGACAGCCTGTGCCAAGATTGTGAGTACCGCAGCAACCCCATATGCCAGGAGGGACTGCCGTTACCATTGTGGCCAAGACTTTGGGTCATTGCCCAGAAGGAAAGATTGCAGCTGTGACCAGTAGATCAAGCCTGCACACTGAGACCTGCACTTAACAGATACCCCGAGGACCACAAAGACACTGCCAGAGATGTTGCACCGTCACTAGACTCCAGCCAGGAGCCAGTGGATCAATTCATACACCCCCTTCCCTTGAGGGAAAGAGTGTTTTACATTGTGTTTGCTGCGCAAGAGCAGCTCCAAACACTGGAATGAACTGTCATTGCTGCTCAAAGGAGAGTCTGCACCTGCTGAGTGCTGCAACTGGTACCGTGAGCAGCTTGACTTTTGAACAGTATGAGGACTCAGTTGCAAGTTGCACCACTGAATGCTACTACAAGTGCGCCTGAGCGTGAATTTACGCTCTTGTCCGATGGGCTTTTTTGTTGGTCAGAATGCACATGGGAGTTACATTAACAGACAATTTAATTTACAGTGAAGCCCATTTGGCCTCACAATAAGGACCAGGGATCAGAAATGTATATTAAGTTGATTTATTCCAAGTCAATAATCAATCGAATATAAAGGCATGCCATTGGAATATTGAAGAGGCACAAGATTCCATCTGGCAAGCTGAAATATTGCAATTGATTCAGTCTCAATAGATTAAGATACAGAACAATTACAATTATAGCAGTACAGAAGTTGGGTATTGGAAACAGATGTTCCATAAAGAAACTCCTGTTCTCCTTCTTAAACATGAAATGATTCTAAAGTCATTTAGTGAGCATTCTAAGTGAGGAATGAAGATAATTCGGAAATAAATCGTGAGAATTGCTGTAATAATGGCTTAGGAAATTTAGAGAGTTGCTTAGGGCAAGTTGGGAGTACGAGAAGCTGTCAGCTTAGTGCAGACTTCAGTAGGAGTCTTCTAAAAGAAATAAGTGTTTAGCAGAAAGTCTCACACTTGCAAGAATAAAAGAAGCAGAGAGGTCTGTAACCCTTAAAAGTATAAGGGAATGTACCTTAACTTCTAAAAATGTGAGCATTAATTAATACAAGCAGAACCTTCAATTTCAACGTTATCGTTCTCTTTCCTCCAGGGACCAATGATCTTTGAGTGAGTCTTGTAAATTGTAACATCACCCAGGTTTCTCATCCCACAGTACTCAAACAGACTCAGTGACCTTGAGAGTCTCACGTTCCTCGTACATGATGAATAGGAGACTTCAGTTGCTCATTAAATCTTCAGATTCGTGTTACGATTTCTCTTTTTAGGCCTTGCTATCAGTGAAACTTATACACAAGTTATACTCCTTTCTTCAAGCTACATGTTTATAAAGATTCAGTCTTTCAGTGGTTACATATCACACAGTAAATATAATGTGAAATATAAATGCATAATTGTGCATAATTGATGTGTAAAGGATGGATTCTAAATTGTGCTAAGGTAAGACTGAAACTGGGCATTTGGGGCCCTCTGGGACTAGTTGCTAATGGTGCTGCAGCACCAAAGACACTTTTGACTAATTCCTAAGGCGTCAAAGGGAAACTCTTGAGTACAGCCAACTCGTAAGCATTCCCTGGATGTGAGCACTAGTGAAGGGGGAATAACCCCGACCAGGTTCTAAGAGAGATGGTTGAACAGGGATTTACCGTAAAACTACTAGTCCTTTAACCTCAAGTGGGTTGTGTTATTGCTCATGAATGTTGATATTCCTTTAGATATGTAGAGTTAGAAATTAAATACTTCTTTTTCTTACAACAGTAAGTATTGTGATGGACATTGCTTTATTGTTCACGCTGTGTGCACTTTGAGTTAGGTTTCCATGAAAGCCATTGATGTGTTTTAGTTGAAAACAAAAAGTAGAAATTGATTTCTTTATTTTTAGAACCTATGCAATTCTTATAAGTTGTTGTGTCCTTGGAAAGGTGGGGTGAACCATCTCGAATACCACCTAAACGCCACATCAAGACTATATTTACAATTGTTTTTATATGTTGCGTTTAAGAATCGGGAAACGTCCTGAACAACACGTTGGGAACAAAGCGGACGTTTCCCTCACAAGAGTAACTATGGCTTGCCAGAACAATGACAGCCTTTTTCTCAGCCTTGACCACACATGTGCTGAACTATGCATATGAATGGTTAAGGCAGAGAAAAAGGCAGAACGGATCGGAAGAGGACACGGTCAGGTAAGTGGGGTTCAGGGCTAGTTTGTAGGAGTGGGGTTAGGGTGGGAGGGTCACGTGGGGTTGGGGGTAGTTTTTTGGGGTGTGGTGAATAAAGGGCTTAGGGTGGGGGTGGTGGGGTTGGGCTATTTTTTGGGGGTGGAGTGGGGGGTGTTTGAGTTTTTTTCTAGGGTGGATCGGTAGAGAGCGCGGTCAGGTAAGTGGGGCTGGGGCAGGGTTTGGGGTAGTTTTCAGGGATGGGGTGGATTAAGGGCTTGGGGTGAGGGGGTAGGGCTATTATCTGTTTAGGGTCGGGGTAATTTTGTTTTTAGGGTGGGTGGGGGCTTAAGGTAGTTTTGTTTCAGGGGCGGTTGGGGGTAAGGGTAATTTTTTTTTTTAGGGTGGGTGGGGGGTTGGTTGTTTTTAGGTGGTGGGGCAGAAGGGTTTAGGGCGTGGGGGTGTCAGGGTAGTTCAGTTTTTAGGGCAGAGGTGGGGGGGTTGTGGTAGTTTTGTTTTTAGGGGCAGGGTGGGAGTGTCAGGGTAATTTTGGTTTTAGGGCAGGTCAGTTAGTTTATAGGGTGGGTGAGGGGGTCGAGGAAGGTTTTAGGGCTCAGGGTGGGTGGGGGTGTTGGGGTAGTTCAGTGTTTAGGAGCAGGGTGGAGGGTCGGGAAGTTTTGTTTTTAGGGGAAGGTTGGGGTTCACAGTAGTTTTGTTTTTAGGGGTGTGGGGGGGTCGGAGTAGTTTTGTTTATAGGGCTGGTGGGGGTTGGTTGTTTATAGGGCGGGTGGAGGGTTGGGGAAGGTTTTAGGGCTCAGGGTGGGTGGGGGTGTCGCGTACTTCTGTTTTTAGGGTGTGTGGGGGGGTCAGGGTAGTTTAAGTATTAGGGGTGGGGTACTTTTGGGCCTTAGGGTGGGTGGAGGGTGGCATGATAAAACCACACATGCTGTCCCCACACATTCCTTTACTAGGCATGCTTTTACAATGAAAAATCGCTGTAAAGGCATGCGTGGTAAAGGCATGCATGGAAACAACACAGTTGTTGTTCCGACCGCGTTGTTAAGGTATGCGTGGTTCCCACATGCGTTGTTCCATCATACATTCGTAAGAATTAGGTTCTTATGGGCCTGAATATATGTATTGTAAAGGGAAAGGTAATACTGTGTTTAACAGCTATGTTGTGGATTTCATGCAAAATATATTGAGTGTTGGGATGTAATAAACACATTTTTTGTACATAAGAAAGATAGTACATTTTTGGGCATATGTGGTTCTGGAGTGTTCATATTATTGCTTTTGTGCAGTCTCATTTATCATCAGCAAGGAGTTTTAACCCCAATGTAATTGTACAAAAGGGAGTTTTTTTCTTTGATGAAGGTTTTCCGGCCACTAGGACAAACACTATTGTTGCATCCCTTAGATCTTAAGGGAGGGAAGTCTTTTATATAGACTCCTCAAACACTGCTAGCAGATACGGTGTGATATCTGATGTGTACCAGTGAAATATTTGAGTGGGACACCATTGCAAGATGATGTCTTGAAAGAATCCTGTTGAATCTCCTGCATGGTGATGGAGAGGTTCAGGTTGGCACAGTCTGAGTCTGATGAAAACTTTATGGGAGGTCTACCACAACAGAATGTTGTATTTCTAGGGGGATAGGTGTTTTGGTGTTACAGAAGCCCGTGTAGCAATTGCTAAAGTGTGCTGCAATTCCCACAGGCTCAGAAAGTGTGACCTCCCTCGTCAGTTCAATTGGAAAAAAGTATTCTGACATCTCTCTCTTTATTGGTAATCCAAAATAACAGCTTGCCTGCTTTGTCTCTGAGCTCATATACTTTAATTAGGAAATCATCCAGTCCTGTTTTGCTGGTTCCAGTAGTTTTGTCCTGAGTGATACTCAGGTAAGTTTGAGTTGTACTTGGGAATCGGCCCTGTATTCTGTTTCAGCTGCCTTTCAGTTCCCCTACCTGTGTTGTTGTTATTTTTCCAATCACAAGTAAATAGGTTTCTCTGGAGGGAAAATTGAACCTTAAAGTATTTGTGTTTACAATAATAGAAATCAGATAGTTAGGTTTCACCTGCACAGTGCTTGCGCTGTGCTTGTGAAATCTATTGTGTTTAATATAAATCTTAAAAGGGGCTTAACTATGTTAATCCGAATATACTAAACTAAAGGGAAACTCTGATTGATTCTCAGGAAGGAGAAAAGTGTCACCATAGCAGAAACCTCAGTAGAAGTTCTGATGGAGAGGTATTGCATTGCATAAAGCCACACAGAGAGATAAGGGTAGAGAGTTTTGTACACCTCCATGTCTCAAGAGAATCTGGTCTTATCTAACTATGTAATAACAATTAAAATTACAGAACCTTCAAAAAATCCACGTCATCAACATCAGTAGTTTTCCCTCTTCCTTACACAGTTGAAATTGGCTACTCCCCACAGGTTTCTTATCCCACAAATTGGACATCAGGACAATCTTGGATGTCTCCTGGCGTCTGCTACACAAACAGGAGTCTTTTCTTCT
Source organism: Pleurodeles waltl (assembly GCF_031143425.1). Lineage (NCBI taxonomy): Eukaryota > Metazoa > Chordata > Amphibia > Caudata > Salamandridae > Pleurodeles > Pleurodeles waltl. Next base: position 1,286,171,179 of record NC_090440.1, read on the forward strand.
TAGTTTGTTAGCACTTCTTGTATCCAAGCCAAAGTATCCTCCCAGACCCCACTGTCTCTAATACACAATATTCCTTTCATTAACTGTAGACTCTCAATAATGCAATGGCAAAGAAAGAACATTGCAACGTAAGCAAAACTCCATGTTGAAGAATAAACATGAGAATCCAAATGTTTCAGGCCTTTGGTTATGCTAACTTAATGGGACATTCAGTGCACAGTCCAACTACATGATTATAAGTGCATCCAGCAATTTTAAATGAAGGCAGGAATTAGAAATGAAGCATAAATATATGCACTTTCATCATAGCGAGATAAGTCAAAATACATAAATATAAATGTGTGCAAGGACTACAATTTAGCATGTTAAAGCCAAACATTAGAACGCACATATATAGAAACCTCTAGTCTTCTACTGTGAATGCACCTCCAATAATACTACTTGGATGCACCACTTTAAATTAGTAATTTTAAAGCACACATTAGATATATACGTTGTTGATTATATTGTTACGTCACTTCTATAATGCATGAGGATACAACCAAAATTATGCATCACCAGCTGTCTCTGGAGTAAAGTTAAAGTCCATTACAACTCCTTTTATTTCTAAAAACAAATCCGATTTTAACATGAAGATGTATTTCTTCAAACATATAGTAGCTATCTAAATCACAATTTAGTGAGTCCATAATGAGGGATTTCTCTTTTACTGAGGATGTCTTCTATTATTTCAAAGACTCATCTTGAGGGATGTTTGTACGAGAGAGCTGATGTCTAAACTCACTGGTGTCCCATTAAAGGGTTCAAAAGATGTTTTTAATGAAATCCATGGGGTATCGGATATAAGCAGGAGTCCTTAGTACAAGGGGTTTCAGAACAAAATTAATATATTTGGAAAGTAGTTTTAACAGGGCACCAGACTCCGAAATTAGAGCTCTCCAGGGGGGAAGTGTCAAATTTCTGTGGACCTTTGGCAGTGTGTATATAACAGGGATCCGATTTATTTAAAAATTCAAATTCTTTGTTACTGATCTACCCATTTTTTAGGGCTTCATCAGTGATGGATAATATCTGATGTTTAAGTTCAGTGGAAGGATCAGTAGTAATTCTGTGGTAATGTGGGATATTGTTAAGTTGTCTGAGTATTTCTTCATCATAAGAAAGAAAGTTCATTACCTTAATGCCACAACTTCTTGTCTGCTGGTTTAATGATGATGGAAGAGTTTTTTTAAAAGTGAATTAAGTTGTTGGAATTAATTTGGAGACAAGTTGCCACAATACTATGGGGGTGATTCTAACCCTGGCGGTCGGTGATAAAGCGGCGGCCAACCCGCCAACAGGCTGGCGGTCCAAAAAATTTAATTCTGACCCTGGCGGGAACCGCCAACACAGCCCGCCACATTAACACTCCGCCCGCCACGGCGGTACAGACAAACAGCGCGGCGGTCACCGCCAACAGGCAGGCGGCAGACAATGTACCGCCCACAGTATCATAACTCACCAATCCGCCACCTTTTCCGGGGCGGGAGCCCTGCCGATAAAAACACGGCGGAAACAGACTACGAACGGGAAAACGCTCACCTCTACGCACTCCACGAGGAAGGAGGACAGCATGGAACCCGAATTAAACATATTACCTGCTCTCGTCTACCTGCTCATCTACCACGAGTACGAACGCCGGCGCAGACGACAACGGTGAGTACTGCACCTACGACACACGGGAGGGGGGAGGAGGAAAGCTTACGGCACACACATATGCGACCCCCACCCCCCCAAACTATGTACACACCAATGCAGAGCAACAAGTCACAGTGACACCACCCAAACCCCCCTGATAAATGCAAAGACATAATTCAATTGCGAATAAAAATTTATGTACAAAATAGGCTCTGAAAAGTTATGGTCAACTAGCCAAAAAATCTATATCAAAATAAGTCTATATACAGTGCAATGGATAACCGAGGCAATTAGTCCTGCACATCAAAAGAAAATCGAAGTGTCCGTGGGCCAAAGTGTAACAACACAAGGGCAAAGCCCACACAGGAGACCTGAGTCCTCTGGAGAGAACACTGCAGGGGCATCTGATGAAAAAACTACAGGCACCTCAGGGGGAAGGGAAGGGGGGGGGCACCACAGCCACATGAGTCCACGACGCCAGAACCACGAAGGGGCCACCATGCCTACTGTGCCATCCTGGGGAGTGCAAAGCCACAGTCTCTCAAGTCTCACAAGTGGGTGGGTTGCCTACTGTGCCATCCTGGGGAGTGCAAAGCCACAGTCTCTCAAGTCTCACAAGTGGGTGGGTTGCCCACTGTGCCATCCTGGGGAGTGCAAAGCCACAGTCTCTCAAGTCTCACAAGTGGGTGCGTTGCCCACTGTGCCATCCTGGGGAGTGCAAAGCCACAGTCCATCAGGTGGATTACAGTCTCCACTGGTCAAGGAGGAGGCATGGTGGGCACAGTGAACCGTTAACAGTGCATGCAGGAAGGGCCCAGCGGAGCGGTGCTTGAGACGGCGGGGCCCAGCGGAGCGGTGCTTGACAGGAAGGGCCCAGCGGAGCGGTGCTTGACAGGAAGGGCCCAGCGGAGCGGTGCTTGAGACGGCGGGGCCCAGCGGAGCGGTGCTTGACAGGAAGGGCCCAGCGGAGCGGTGCTTGAGACGGCGGGGCCCAGCGGAGTGGTGCTTGACAGGAAGGGCCCAGCGGAGCGGTGCTTGACAGGAAGGGCCCAGCGGAGCGGTGCTTGACAGGAAGGGCCCAGCGGAGCGGTGCTTGAGACGGCGGGGCCCAGCGGAGCGGTGCTTGACAGGAAGGGCCCAGCGGAGCGGCGCTTGAGACGGCGGGGCCCAGCGGAGCGGTGCTTGACAGGAAGGGCCCAGCGGAGCGGTGCTTGACAGGAAGGGCCCAGCGGAGCGGTGCTTGAGACGGCGGGGCCCAGCGGAGCGGTGCTTGACAGGAAGGGCCCAGCGAAGCGGTGCTTGAGACGGCGGGGCCCAGCGGAGCGGTGCTTGACAGGAAGGGCCCAGCGGAGCGGTGCTTGAAAGGAAGGGCCCAGCGGAGCGGTGCTTGAGACGGCGGGGCCCAGCAGAGCGGTGCTTGACAGGAAGGGCCCAGCGGAGCGGTGCTTGACAGGAAGGGCCCAGCGGAGCGGTGCTTGAGACGGCGGGGCCCAGCGGAGCGGTGCTTGACAGGAAGGGCCCAGCGGAGCGGTGCTTGAGACGGCGGGGCCCAGCGGAGCGGTGCTTGACAGGAAGGGCCCAGCGGAGCGGTGCTTGACAGGAAGGGCCCAGCGGAGCGGTGCTTGAGACGGCGGGGCCCAGCGGAGCGGTGCTTGACAGGAAGGGCCCACCGGAGCGGTGCTTGACAGGAAGGGCCCAGCGGAGCGGTGCTTGACAGGAAGGGCCCAGCGGAGCGGTGCTTGAGACGGCGGGGCCCAGCGGAGCGGTGCATGACAGGAAGGGCCCAGCGGAGCGGTGCTTGAGACGGCGGGGCCCAGCGGAGCGGTGCTTGACAGGCGGGGCCCAGCGGAGCGGTGCTTGAGACGGCGGGGCCCAGCGGAGCGGAGCTTGACAGGAAGGGCCCAGCGGAGCGGTGCTTGAGACGGCGGGGCCCAGCGGAGCGGTGCTTGACAGGAAGGGCCCAGCGGAGCGGTGCTTGAGACGGCGGGGCCCAGTGGAGCGGTGCTTGACAGGAAGGGCCCAGCGGAGCGGTGCTTGAGACGGCGGGGCCCAGCAGAGCGGTGCTTGACAGGAAGGGCCCAGCGGAGCGGTGCTTGACAGGAAGGGCCCAGCGGAGCGGTGCTTGAGACGGCGGGGCCCAGCGGAGCGGTGCTTGACAGGAAGGGCCCAGCAGAGCGGTGCTTGAGACGGCGGGGCCCAGCGGAGCGGTGCTTGACAGGAAGGGCCCAGCGGAGCGGTGCTTGACAGGAAGGGCCCTGTTCAGCGGTGCTCTTCTGCACGGCGGGGCCCTGTTCAGCGGTGCTCTTCTGCACGGCGGGGCCCTGTTCAGCGGTGCTCTTCTGCACGGCGGGGCCCTGTTCAGCGGTGCTCTTCTGCACGGCGGGGCCCTCTTCAGCGGTGCTCTTCTGCACGGCGGGGCCCTCTTCAGCGGTGCTCTTCTGCACGGCGGGCCCTGTTCAGCGGTGCTCGTCCAGTAAGTCAAGGGAGCCAGACCTGGCCTGGACTCCCTGCTCAGTCGCCCTCCGACCGTGCTGTTGCTGGACCCTTCGGTGACGGAGTCCTGGCCCCTTTGGTGTCCTCCCTAACACCCGGGATGGGGCTTGTGGGCCCCTCCTGCTCCGCGCTCCTGCTGGCTGACTTCTCCGCCCTGCTGCCCTTTCGCTCCTTAGATGGGGCTCTCGGGCCCTTGCCTCCCCTAGATGTTGTGGCTGGTGAAGTGGGCGAACTTTGCTCCTTGGGGGCAGCCGTGTCAGTCCTCTGACGGCGGCCCTTTAGTTTCCGGATCCTCTTGCCTGGGGGGGGGCTGGCTGTCCCCTTGCTGCTGATCGAAGTGTCACTGCTGGCAAAGGGTGGACTCCAGAACCCATGCACCACAGTGACACTCGAAGCTGGGCTGGTGGTGGCTGAGGTGCTCTTGGGACTCTTTGCAGATGGAGGGGTGGGTCAGTGGAGGGAAAGAGGTCAAGATTAGCGAGGAAAACTTTTTTAGGACCAAGGTAAAGGGTAGGAGGAGTGGTTATGGGAGTGGAGGAAGAGGATGTGGTTGTAGGAGAGTCAGGTGTGCTGTCTTTGGGTGCAGGTGCTTGTGCTGGAGGCTGTCGTGAGGTGGATGGCTGTTGGGTGGGTGTCTGCCTGCGTTTGTGTGTCTTGGAAGAGGGGGTGACAGACACAGTGGGAGAGGACACAGGGGACGTGTAAATGGTAGTGGGGTGGTGACTGCACGTGTGCGGACTGGACTGGAGGGTGTGCTGGTGATGGAAGCACTGGCTGATGGTGGTGTGCATGCAGGTGTGAGTGTAGACGTCACAGGGAGGGAGGAGGGAGACGAGGAGGAGGGGGACACAGAGGTGGTAGTGACTGTTGGAATGTCTGCATCTGGGTGTTGCTTGCGTGAATGCTTGTGGGTTCTGTGGTGCTTGTGTCTGGATGAGCTGCCCTTGGGTGTTGAGGTGTGTGCAGGCTGGTCTGATGGTGTGGATGGGATAGGCTGAGGAACAGGAGACAGAGACAGGCTGGAGGCAGTCAGAAGAGGCAGGCTGGAAACAGGGACAATGGCTGCCGTCAGTGCTGAGGCCAGAGCATTGAACGATCGTTGATGGGCAGCCTGACCCGAATGAATGCCCTCCAGGTAGGCATTGCTCCGATGCACCTCCCTTTCTACCCCCTGGATGGCATTCAAAAGGGTAGTCTGCCCAACAATGATGGTCTGAAGGAGGTCAATGACCTCCTCACTGAGGGCAGCAGGGGTAACAGGGGCAGGGGCTGAGGTGCCTGGGGCGAAGGAGACGCCCGCCTTCCTGGGCGAGCGGGCACGGAGCGTAGGCTGAGGGGCTGCTGGGAGGGCGGGGCTGGTGCGCTGGGTGGCGGCTGTACCTGTAGAGGCGGGGGGCCCGGATGTTGCCGCCACCGCTAGGGAGCTCCCATCCGAGGACGTGTTGGTGTCGCTGGTGTCACCACCGGTCCCCGTTGTGGTGCTCCCCTCGCCCTCCGGATCACTGGTGCCCTCGGTGTCTGTTCCTGGGCCCACCGGGGCCTTGTGACTTGCAGCTCCCTCGTGCTCCGATGCCAATTCTCCTCCGCCTGATGATGCTAATGCACACATGCACAAGAAGATGAAGAAGAAGGGTGGGGGGAGAAAAACGAAGACCAGGTTGAGTGCATGCAATGTCAACACCGTTGGCGGAGAGGACAGACACAGGAGCCTCATGCACTAAGCCGCGCATTCGGGGTACACTACTCAGTACTTCTGACTAGGACAACAGGTCTAGAGACGACAAAGGCGCACATGTGTGATGCTGGACCATCGATAGCTGTACTTGTCACCCTACAGAGGTGGGGGCCGGGAGCACAGGGCCATGCCTAAAGGAGAGGACTACACTACAGAAAGCGCCCTGGCCTAATGTCACCCACAACCCTCCTCCCCCACCCAGACGCCTCCACTGTGCAGAGAGATAGCAGATACTCACCCCCTTGTGTCTGCTGTGATGTCCTCAAGCGCCCATCCAAATCAGGGTAGGCCACCGCCAGGATCCGGGACATCAGGGGGGTCAGGGTACGACTGGCACCCCTCCTAGGTTGGGAGGCCATCCCCAGCAGTGACTCGGCGGTCTTCCTGGTCCCGTGGCGGATGTCCTTCCACCTCTTGCGGCAGTGGGTGCCCCGTCTGACGTGGACCCCCAGGGCCCAGACTTCCTTGGCGATGGCACGCCAAATGTCCACTTTCTGATGGGCGCTGACCTATTTGACATGTACAGGGTGGGAAGGAAAAAATCATCAATTTTCTGCATGTTAGAGGCGATTGGCCCTCCCTCCCCAACCTTGCCATATGGCACATGCTGTCATCTGTCGTGCGTTGCACTCCTCATTCGCCCCCCACCCCACCAACTTACATCCACCCCACTCCACACAGGCATAGCCCATTCAATGTGCACCCAGTGTACTTACCTGTTGGTCTGGAGGACCGTAGAGTAACGCATACTGGGGGAGGACCCCATCCACAAGTTTCTCCAACTCCTCCGCAGTGAAGGCAGGGGCCCTTTCCCCAGTCGCAGCAGCCATTGTCACTTCCAGACCGAGGTCACAGCAGCACTTGCAGTATAGGTCCTCTCCTGTGGATGATCAGGTCTCGAGTGATTAAGCAGATAGAAAATGGCAGTCACGCCTGCGGCGGTGTGTACAGCGGCGGTGCGTACCGCGACCGCCGGCGCACCTCGTCATTGGCTCCTGAAACCCATAGGCTTCAATGTTAGCCAATGCGGCTTTGTATAGCGGTCTTCGATCGCCTACCGCCACGGTGTGCCACGCCAGCGCATTGACCTCACATCCCATTGTCCCACTTCACAGGTCAGGCAGCTGCCATTTCAAGGGCCCACATGGCATATTTTGTACTGCGTCACACAGGCCTAGGCCTTGCATTGCCACACATACACGCCTTTCAATACATAGATAGCCGTGTGCTCGGCATGCTGTGGTGAACGTACCTGTGATTTGCTTGACTCTGTGCTCCATGTTGTCCTTCCTAGGCACCGTCCGCTGGGACTTGCGAGGAGAAGGATGAATCCTCACGTGTACCGACCGCTGGTGGACCTGTCGACAATGGAAGAACGCCATATCATACTACGATACCGACTTGACCGAGCCACTATACATGAACTGTGTGCCCAGCTGGAGCCAGCCCTGATGTCCCCCATCCGCCAACCCACAGGAATTCCCCCTCTAGTGCAGGTTCTGTCAGTCCTCCATTTTTTGGCAAGTGGCTCATTCCAGACAACAGTGGCCATGTCATCTGCCTATGTTTTCAAAAATTTTGTCTAGAGTGTTGTCTGCCCTGACAAAACACATGCGGAGCTACATTGTATTCCCTGAGGAGGTTGAGTTGGCCACTGTGAAGGGTGATTTTTATGCCCTTGGACATATCCCCAACATAATTGGTGCCATTGATGGGACACATGTGGCTTTAGTACCCCCAAAAGACGATGAGCAGGTGTACAGAAACAGGAAAAGTTACCATTCTATGAACGTCCAGGTGGTCTGTTTGGCTGACCAGTACATCTCCCATGTGAATGCCAAGTTCCCTGGGTCAGTGCATGACGCGTATGTGATGCGTAATAGCAGCATCCCTTATGTGATGGAACAGCTACAGAGACAACGTGTGTGGCTAATTGGTGACTCTGGTTACCCCAACCTGCCTTGGCTATTGACCCCAGTGAGGAATCCCCGGACCAGGGCAGAGGAACGGTACAATGAGGCCCATGGGCGAACTAGGAGGATCATTGAAAGAACCTTTGGCCTCCTGAAGGCCAGGTTTAGGTGCCTGCATATGACAGGGGGATCCCTGATGTACTCACCAAAGAAGGTGTGCCAGATCATCGTGGCCTGCTGTATGCTTCACAATCTGGCATTGCGACGTCAGGTGCCTTTCCTGCAGGAGGATGGTCCAGATGGTGGTGTTGAAGCAGCTGTGGAGCCTGCGGAGAGTGAAGAGGAGGAAGACGAAGAGGACGACCCAGACAACAGGGACAGAGTTATCCAACAGTATTTTCAGTAGCACACTGGTAAGAATCACCCACGCCATTTAACATTTACTGAAAGCCCCCTGCATCTTTAATTTGTGTATTTCCCCCCAGTTCTTTTAAACTGATGTTTGATTTTCCCTTCCCTTTTCAGTTCTGCATGACCCACTGCGTGACTTCTGCTTGGTTAGCCCATGGACTAATGCTTATTGACATCGGTATGTTGTCATCACAAAAATAACAGAACATTATTGATCAGTAATGTGTTATACATTTGTAAATAATACAGGCTGACTCCAGAATGATTTCAGTGCAATGAGTGATTTATTTTTAGTGCTAGATATTGGTACATGATATTAAAACGGTGATGGGTGAGGGTGGAGTAATGTCCATGGCAGAGCCCAGTTCTCAGTTTCACAGGTGCATTTTCCATATGCCTGTGGAAGGATGGAGCAGGGGCAGTTCAAGGTTGGACAGGGTGATACTGTGGGACAGTGGGATGACATCAGGGGGTATCTTATGCTGGCGGGGGTCTTGGCATCCTACTCTGTCTTCCTGTGAGATCTCAGGTTCCTCTTGCGGGGTGGTTGTTCTTCAGCAGGAGGTGGGGTTCTGGGGGCCTGTCGTTCTGTGGGGGCCTCCTGACCACTAGCGCCGGCGGAGGTGGTAGGCTGTTCCTGGCTAGTGACAGGGGCCCTTTGTGGTGCCACATGGTCCTGCAATGTGGTTTCTATCCGGTTGGGGGCCTGGACTATGGTCCCCATAGCGGTAGCGATGTTCCGGAGTTCATTGCTGAACCCCATGTACCGTTCCTCCTGCTGTGCCTGGATCTCGGTGAACCTGGCCAGTACCGTCGCCATCGTCTCCTGGGAGTGATGGTATGCTCCCATGATGGTGGTGAGGGCCTCTTGGAGAGTCGGTTCCCTGGGCCTGTCCTCCCCCCCCTGTCGCACAGCAGCCCTCCCAGTTGCCCTGTTTCCCCGGGCCTCTGTCCCCTGGACGGTGTGCCCACTACCACTGCCCCCAGGTCCCTGTTGTTGTTGGGGTGTTGGGTCAGCCTGGGTGCCCTGTAGTGGCGGACACACCGCTGATTGACGCGTCCGCGAGACAGAGGCATGGGCCCGCTGGGTGGGAGCTGTGCTGGTGTTCCCAGAGGGGGTTGGGTCTGCTGTGGCCTGTGTCTGTGTGTGGGGAACCAACTGTCCAGAGGTCCCCGATGGTCCGGGCTGGTCATCAGGTTCTAGGTCGACAGAGCTGCTGTCCTCGCTGGGGGCCTGTTCTGGGGGTGGGATGGACAAATCTGGACCCTCCGTGGCGGTGTGTTGGCGTTCGGGCCCTGCAGGGGTAAAGGAGTATGGTTATTGTTTCTGTGTGTGCCATGGCGTGCATTTTGAGTGCCCTTGTCCCCCAGTGCTGGCATTCCCTTGTGGGAGGTGTTGTGAGGGTGGGGGGGGGGGGTGTATGGGTATGTGCAATGGTCATGCTTTGGTGGTGGCTGTCTATGGTTTGTGTTGGCATTCAGGGGTTGGTGTTGTTTAGGGTGGGTTGTGCTGGTGAGACATTGGCAGGGAGGTTGTGTGCTGGGGGGTTGAGATTGGGGGTGAGGGGGGGGTTGGCATGCTGGTGGTTGGGGGGGTGAAGTAGTTGAGATTCGACTTACCAGAGTCCATTCCTCCGTGTACTCCAGCGAAGCCATCAGGATGCAGGATGTTTACTACCTCTTGCTACCATGCAGTGAATTGGGGTGGAGTGGGTGGGGGTCCGCCGCCAGTCTTCTGCACAGCGATGTTGTGTCGCGACACCATCGAGCGCACCTTCCCCCGTAGGTCGTTCCATCGCTTTCTGATATCTTCCCGATTTCTGGGATGCTGTCCCACAGCGTTGACCCTGTCTACGATCCTTTGCCAGAGCTCAGCCTTCCTTGCTATAGTGGTGTGCTGCACCTGTGTGCCAAAGAGCTGGGGCTCAACCCTTATAATTTCCTCCACCATGACCCTGAGTTCTTGGTCCGGGAACCTGGGGTGTCTTTGGGGTGCCATGGGGTGGTGTGGATGAGGTGTGGGGTGGTGTTTGTGGTGATGTGCGTGGTGATATGTGGTGATGTGTGCGTAAATGTGGTGTGGGTGATGAAGGTGGGTTCCTGTGTGTGTTGGGGTTTTCGTTTGCTGTGCTCGCTCTCTCTATCTCTATCTCCTTCTCTCCGATTTCCAACTAGTGGGGGTTTGTGGGTGATGTGGGTGTGTGTTTTATAGTTGATTGGATGTGTGGGAGTGTTGTTTGTATGTGTGTCAGGTGTGTGTATTTCAAATTGTCCAATGTGGCTGTGTTTTGGAGCTGTGTGTGTATTTTGAGCGCGGCGGTGTGTACCGCCAATGGAATACCGCGGTTGTAAGACCGCCGCGTGGATTCGTGGGTCAGAATGGCATGGGCGTGTTTGTGTTGGCTTGACGGTGGAGGTTTGGTCATCTCCAGTTTTCCGCGGCCCGCTGATGAGGCGGCCTTCCTTGGATGTCGGATTTTTGGCGGTTTCACAGTTGGTGGTCAGAATGACCGTGGCGGTTTACCGCGGCCGTGGCGGTTTACCGCGGCCGCGGCGGTAGAATGGCGGACTTCTGACCGGCGGTAAGGGCCTTTTACCGCCGAGGTCAGAATGGCCCCCTATATCTTCTGTTTCTGTAGGGTGTCAATTTCTCATCTGTATTAAATGTGATCACCTCCAAAGGCATATCAGTGACAGGAGGACATATGTCAGATTTATTTTTCAGGCGAGGGAGGTTTTCAGAGTTTCAGTGTTCTTGGTCTGTAAAATAGATTTCCAGACTGATTTTCTGGAAAAACTGTAAAACTTATATTTGATGGATAGTTGGTCCCCAAGAGCAGTGGGAGTGAAGAAAAGTCCTTTGTTGCAAACTGCTACTTCTGTATCAGAACGCTGATGTTGTGTCAAAATGTAAATGGGGATTTTCTCAGCAGTTACCATCTGTATGTTCTCCTCCTGGTTTTAATTTTCATTGTTTGTTGAGGTCTGCGCAGCCACTGCCCCACCTCTCTTTCCTCCTCCGTCTAAAAAAAGTCTGTTGTGCTGGGCAAGGAAAATGATTAGGTTTGAATGGATCAAGATGTTCCTGACTAGTACTAGAAGAAGTGTCTGAGAAGGTGAAAAAACATCTTCTTGAGCACCCCTCATATCGTAGATTGTGATTAGTTTTATTGCTGGTGATGAAAGGAAAATATTTAACATAAAGATAAGTCATAGTAGTTTATGTCTCATGTAGGTTTGGTAGTTTTTTGGTTAGTAGTGATGGTTTTGAATTCTGCTGTTTGTTTCTTCACTTCATCTACTACATCAATCAATCAGTGTATTTGTAGAGCGCACTACCACCCGTGAGGGTCTCAAGGCGCTGAGGGGGGTGGGGGGTACTGCTACTGCTCAAATAGCCAGGTTTTGAGCCACTTCCTGAAAGTCAGCAGGTCTTCGGTCTGCCGTAGGGGCAAGTAAAGGGTGTTCCAAGTCTTGGTGGCGAGGTGGGAGAAGGATCTGCCTCCGGTAGTTGCTCTTCAGATGCGGGGGACGGTGGCGAGGGCGAGGTCGGCTGAGCGGAGTTGGCGGGACGGGGTGTAGAAGGTGAGTCATCTGTTGAGGTATGCTGGACCAGTGTTGTGAAGCACCTTGTGTGCGTGGGTGAGGAGCTTGAAGGATATCCTTTTGTTGACAGGGAGCCAGTGTAGGTATCTCAGAAGGGGGGTGATATGGTTGTGGCGGTGGGGATCAGGCATGCGGAGGCGTTTTGAATGCGTTGCAGTCGTTTGAGGAGTTTGGCCTGGGCTCCTGCATAGAGGGTGTTTCCGTAGTCAAGTTTCCTGCTGACGAGGGCTTGGGTGACTGTTCTTCTTGTATCTGTGAGGACCCATCTGTAGATCTTGCGGAGCATGCGGAGGGTGTTGAAGCAGGTTGAGGAGACAGCGCTGACTTGCTTGGTCAAGGAGAGTGTTGAGTCGAGGATGATTCCCAGGTTGCATGCGTGGTTGGTGGGTGTTGGGGCTGCTCCCAGAGCGGTCGCCCACAAGGAGTCGTCCCAGGCTGAGGGGTTGGCGCCGAAGATGAGGACCTTCATCTTATCTGAGTTCAACTTCAGTTTGCTGTTCCATGATCCATTCGGCGACGGCCTTCATTCCTTCGTGGAGGTTGGATTTGGTGGTGAGGGGGTCCTTGGTGAGGGAGCGGATCAGTTGGGTGTCGTTGGCGTAGGAGATGATGTTGAGGTTGTGCAGCCGGGCGACGCGCGCAAGCGGGGCCATGTAGATGTTGAAAAGTGTAGGGCTGAAGGACGAACCTTGGGGACTACATGTTTTGAATGTTGAATCATTGGGTCCCCTAGAATTTCATTTTCTATTTCTTTATTTTTGAGTCCTTGTTTGCATCTGTGAAGAGTAGATTTGACAGACTACGCCAGTCAGTCTCAGGAGCATTTAGTACCTACTCCACTGAACGGGGAAACATTTTGTTTGTCTGTGATAAAGATGACCAGAATGTTCTTTATCTGAAGGCCCTAAGAGATTGTATTGTACCAGGGATGTAACGGAAGCCCTTGCAGCCCCTGCTGTGTGGGTGGAGGCAGTGTTCCTTGTTTTAGAGTGGTCCCCCTCACCCTATAGACCATGCTAATGCATGCCTTGAAAAATGTGTGCAATGGCAGGAACAAAAAATAGTTACATTCTCTGAAAAGCCGCTCTGCTTTCCTGAGCAGACCTCTGCAACATAAGAAGGGGGGCCTAACCATTCAGAAGGCCCCCATTGAGCCTAAGACCAATGAGAGACGCCGGGGTCCCTCATCATATTCTGCAGGGAGGCCCCAACATCTTGCGTTATTCCACTGTGTTGTACTTAAGAAGTTCTAATAATACTTGAGCATACAGAAATGTTCTGATTTGTTTCTTTTTTTATCTTTTTATTTTTCAAGATTGTCTACTTTGATATTCGGAGGATTATCATTATTGCCACTTAGGAGTGAAGGAAAGACAGATAATTTGCTGATTTGTTTTTCTTTTTAGCTCATAATGAAGAGTGTGGGCATTCTGGTATCTAAATGTAAATGGTAAGTAACTGGAACTATTGATAATTACAGAAAATACTTCTTCTCATAACTATATAGACAACAGAATAATTACTTATTACCTGTCCAAAAAATATATACATCTCACTAGGTATGCTGCTGTTGTACAGTTACTGGTTGTAATGGAAAACCTAGATAACATCGCAGAACATGGGGTCTGAACATAATCGCAAGAAAATAGGTTCTCTGGAGAGAAAGATTTCATCCAAAAATATTTGGCCCTCATTATGTAATTGGCGGTAAATCCCACTTACCGCCATGCCGACTGCCGCGAACACACCGCCTCCACGTATATCCGCCAACCATATTATGACACACACATACCAATCCATCACTATACAGCCACACACACATCTCCGCCAGCTCAAAGGTCAGTGATAAACTGGTGGTAGCAAAACCCACACCGTTACGCCAACAGAACAACGCCCACAACATTATGACCCACGAATCACGGCGGCAGACATTCATTGGCGGTAAACCATTGGCGGTACATACCTCTGTGCTCAAAATATACACACACAAACAAAACAACACTACATTGGTCAATTCAAACTACACACACACCTGCCACACATACACACACCACACCCAGACCACTATAAAACACACACCCACATTACCCACAACCCTTTACTAATACAAACAATGGCCACCAGAGACAGACAGGAAGACCACCCACACAACCAGAGCCACATACCACCATCACCTATACACCACCCACGCACCTCACAACACACACCCCAACACATCACCCTATACACCCTCACCCACACCACTCACACCACACTCATGGCACCACAACTACACCCCAGGTTCTCTGAGGAGGAGCTAAGGGTCATGGTGGAGGAAATCATCCGGGTAGAGCCACAGCTATTTGGATCACAGGTGCAGCAGATATCCATTGCAAGGAAGATGGACATATGTCAGAGGATCGTGGACAGGGTCAACACCGTGGGACAGCACCCCAGAACAAGGGATGACATCTGGAAGAGGTGGAACAACCTACGGGGGAAGGCGCATTCCATAGCAACAAGACACCAACTCGCTGTACAGAGGACTGGCGGTGGACCCCCATCTCCTCCCCACAACTAACAGCCTGGGAGGAGCGAGTCTTGGCAATACTGCATCCTGAGGGCCTGGCAGGAGTAGCAGGAGGCCTGGACTCTGGTAAGGCAATTCCCTAATACTATCACCCCCCCTACCTGCATGCCATCACATACCCCACCCTCACCCTGACTCCCATCACTCCACCACCTCCCACACACCCCACCATCACAACCCACTCATGCCAATGCAATCCCTGCATGCCATACCAATGCATGGACACCACTCACAGCCCTGCATAGACACCTATCACTACAGCATGCACCCTAGAGACAATTAGCTAGCCCACCAAATAACATCTCCCACAAGGCAAAGCTGGCAGGGCAATAACAACCATAGAGGGCAACACACCCATGCACAATATGTCACATGCAGAAACAATAACACTGCATTTACATCCCCACAGGTAACCCAGCCAATGTCACCAGCGAAGAGGTGCCAGCAACATCCAGTCCTCCCACAGAAGAGGCCCACAGTAATGACAGCAGCTCTGGTCGCCTGGATCTGGATGACCAACCTGGCCCATCAGGGACCTCCAGACAGTCGGTTACCCAGGCACAGTCCCACACCACCACAGAGCCTCCCCCCTCAGGAAACACCACTACTGCACCCACCCAGCAGGCCCATACCTCTGTCCCCAGGACACGTCAATCGGCAGTGTGTCCACCACTACAGGGACCCCAGGCCACCCCACAAACACAGGACAATCAGGGACCTGGGGTCAGTGGCAGTGGGCACACTGTTCAGGGGACAGAGGCACAGGACAACAGGGAAGCTGGGAGGACTTTTGTGCAACAGGGGGAGGACAGGCCCAGGGAATCAACTCTCCAGGAGGCACTCACCAACATCCTGAGAGAATACCACCATTCCCAGGAGACCATGGGCCAGATCCTGGACAAGTTGCAGGAGAACATGCGTCTGCAGGAGGGACAGTACCTGGGGATCAGGGAGGACTTGAAGGCCATCAACACCACCCTGGTCTCCATTGCAGGGGTGCTGGCAGACATGGCCAACAGTATGAGGGAGGCAGCAGCAGACCACTGAGCCCCTGACACTAGCCAAACCACTGAACAGCCTTCCACCTCCGCTGCAACTAGTGGACAGGAGGCCCCACCACAGGACCAACAGGCCACCAGCACCCCTCCCCCTGCAGAAGGAGAACCACCCCGCAAACGTTCCCTACGATCCAGGCAGAAGCCAGAGATTATTGCCAAGACCCCCACCAGGAAATAAGACTCTCCTGATTGTCACCCTTGTGTCTCACTCTGTCACCCTGTCCACCTTGAACTGTCATTGCTCCCCTTCCTATGCCCCCTTGGACAATGCATCTGTGATACAAATAGACTGGACTCTAACCTGGTTTTTCCTCCATCATCACCCCAGCCCATTGCACTACCCCCTCTTCTTCAGAGCACTGCAATAAACACACTTTGATAAAATACAATTATGGTGCATGTCAAGTGTTTTAAAAATGTATTCGTTTAACCAGGTTCAAACATTGCAATTGAACTGTACAGTAATGTTTACATAGGAAAGACCTGTAGTTGGCTGCACTGAACACTCCAGGAGCAATAGTGGGGCACCAACATCTGCAAAAAGAGGTGCCAAAGGGTACAGTGAGTGAGCATAGAAGTAGGAATTCACAGCCTGCCAGTGACAATGTCACACATCAAACTGTCAATTATATGGGTATTAACACTGTCTTACATGAGTCTCATTGGAAGTACTGAAGAATAATTGCACTTCTGTTGTCCTCATCCTCATCTTCTGCCTCCTCATCATCACTGTCAACAGGATCCACTGCTGTCACACAGCTATCTCCAGCCTCCTCCTTCTGCAGAAAAGGCACATGGCGTCGCAAGGCAAGGTTGTGCAACATACAACATGCCACGATTATCTGGCAGACCTTCTTGGGTGAGTAGCACAGGGATCCACCTGTTAGATGGAGGCAACGAAACCTTGCCTTCAGGAGGCCTAAGGTCCTTTCTATAATCCTTCTTGTTCACCCAGGTGCCTCATTGTAACGTTCCTCTGCCCTTGTCCTGGCATTCCTCACAGGGGTCAGTAGCCATGATAGGTTGGGGTAACAAGAGTCACCTGCAAATATCGAGGGACAGCTGTTAGCCACACACTCACCCTTAGGGCCCACACCATACCCATACACCAACATCCACTGGTTGGGAACCAGGGCTTACCTATTAGCCACACCCTAGGCCTCTGGAGTTGGGCCATCACATTTGGGATGCTGCTATTCCTCAGGATAAAGGCATCATGCAGCGACCCAGGATACTTTGCATTGACGTGGGAGATGTACTGGTCCGCCAGGCACACCATCTGGACAATCATGGAGTGAAAGCTCTTTTGATTTCTGAACACCTGTTCATTTTGCCGGGGGGGGGGCATTGCATAGAAGTCAGCTTTCACTGTGGCCAAATTCTCCACCTGGGGGAAAACGATATAGTTGCACATGTGTTTAATCAGGGCAGACAACACTCTTGTCAGCACTACTGAGAACATTGGCTGTGACATCCCTGCTGCCTAGCCCACTGTCACTTGGAAAGAACCAGTTGTCAGGAAATGGAGCACTGCTAGAACTTGCACAAGAGGGGGGATCCCGGTGGGGTGACGGATAGCAGATATTAGGTCAGGCTCCAATTGGGCACACAGCTCTGTGATTGTGGCCCTGTCAAGTCTATAGGTGAGGATATTGTGCCTGTCCTACATTTTTGCCAAGTCCACAGGGGTCTGTGTACGGGGGGGATGTCTCCATCTGCTATTCATCCGAAGCGGTTGCAATCTATGGGGCAAAAGATTGAGCAGCTGGTCATTATCTGTACATTCCAACCACTACAGTTCAATGCACATTGTGATTGTAACATTATTTTGTTGGAGATGTCCAATTAGTGCATTTGTGTGGTGTGATGCAGTTTCGATCCATGGCTTGCACCCCCCCTGAAATGGCGTCCGCCTGTCCTGTATGGAGGGACAGTTGGAAATAAGGTAATTCCACTGACGTTGTACGCCATTGCGGGAGTCGGTCGAGAACCGCCGTGCAACTCCTCATTGGTTATCATTGGGCCCTTTGGGGTACAGTGGCCAATGGTGATGTATGCCGGCAGTGACGGTACGCACCTCTGCGGACGTGACCGCCATTTTCTATCTGTTCACTCACTTGCTGCCTGACCTTCAACAGGAGAGGACCTACACTGCAAGTGCTGCTGTGGCCTGTGTCTGGAACCGAACATGGCTTGTGTTACTAGGGAAAGGGCCCCTGCCTTCACCTCAGCGGAGTTGGAGCGACTGGTGGATGGGGTCCTAGCCCAGTACCGACTGCTGTATGGGCCTCCAGACCAACAGGTGAGCACACCGTGAGTACGATGCATGGGGCATGGAGTGCTGTGTGTGAAGGTCTCAGGCAGCATGTATGCTGGGCCATGTCTGTGCTAATGGGAATGGGAAGGGGCATGGTGGGCCATAAGTGTAATAGGCAGGACGGTCGGACTAATACCTTTCCCTGTGTCTATTGCCCTGCAGGTCCGTGCCCATCAAAAGAAGGGAATGTGGCGTGGCATCGCCAAGGACCTGCGGACCATGGGGGTCTACAGCAGGCGGAGCACCCACTGTCGGAAATGGTGGGAGGACCTGAGAAACTGGGCACGGACGACGGCAGAGGCCCAGCTGGGTGACGGCCTCCCAATGAGGAAGGGGTGCCTGTCGAACCCTGACCCCCCTGATGGCCCACATACTGGCGTTGGCCTATCCGGAGCTAGATGGGTGTTTGGAGACATCATAGTAGCTATAAGGAGGTGAGTACAGCGCCTTAGTTTACAACTTATGCCTGGTGGGGTGGTAGCCAGGTGGGGGGTGTGGGCCCTGTGGGAGCCCCTAGGCCAGGCCTGGCATTGCAGAGTAGGTCCCATGTTGGGCAGGATTCGGATGTGAAAGTCCTCCAACCAAGCTAGTAGGCATCCACTACTGGGCAGGGGTCTGTGGGTCTCAGGTATGCTGCAATTTGCGTTAGGTGTCCCAATCCATGGGCTGGTGACTAGCATTGTGACTGGTAGTGCATTGCCTAATGCATAGGGTTGTTCCCTGTGTGTGACTGTGTTGTGTACGTCAACAGTGGTGTTGTTGCCGCCATTGACCAAGTGTATCCTTTGTCTCTCCACCCATTTTTGTTTTGTCACCCTGTCCTTATGTGCATTAGCATCATCTGGCGGAGGAGCAGAGGCACCGGTGACGGAGGGAGCTGCATCCCACAGGACCCAGGAGGCCGAATCCACTGACGGTGAGGGCACCAGTGGGACGGAGGGCGAGGGGAGCACCAAGGCGGAGACTGGAGGGGACAGTTTGGACACAGATACCTCCTCCGATGAAAGCTCCCTGGTGGTGGCGGACACCTCTGTGCCCACCCCAGCTACAGGTCCAGCCGCCACCCCCTTACCAGCACCACCCTCTCAGCAGCCCCTCAGCGAGTTTCCCGTGCCCGCTCACCCAGGAGGGTGGGTATATCCTTCGCCCCAGGCACCTCAGGCCCTGCCCCAGTTAGCCCTGCTGCCCTGAGTGAGGAGACTATTGACCTCCTGAGATCCATCTCTGTTGGGCAGTCAGCCATTGTGAATGCCATCCAGGAGCTGGCAGCCCAAATGCAACAGTCCAATGCATTTCTGGAGGGCATTCACACTGGATTGGAGGCCCAACAGAGATCAATCCAGGCTCTGGCCTCCTCTCTGATGGCAGCCATTGTCCCTGTTTCCACCGTTCCCCCTCCAACTTCCTCTTCCCAATCCCATTCCCCTCAACCCCAACCTATCCCAAGCACACAGTCAGATGAGCAGGCACCCAGGACAACACACAAGAGTGGACATGGCAAGCACAAGCACCACACTTCATCCCACAGGCACTCTAACAAACAACATACAGAATCAGACATTCATACCAACATCCACTGCCTCCACTGTGTCCCCCTCCTCCTCGTCGTCCACCTCCCTCCCAGTTGCATCTCCACTCACACCTGCATGCACTACATCCTCATACATTACCACCATCACCAGCACACCTATTAGTACACACCTCTCACTGGCAGTCACCACTCCCACATCCATGCACATATCCCCTGTGTCTTCTCCCACTGTGTCTGTGCCCCCTCCTCCCAAAGTACACAAACGCAAGCACTCAGACACCCAACAGCCACCCACCTCATAAAAGCATCCAGCCCATGCACCCAAGCACAGCAGACTGCCACCTCCTGCCACCACTCCCTCTTCCTCCACTCCCAAACCATCTCCCTCTTCCTGCCCCAATGTCCCTAAGAAGCTTTTCCTCGCCACCATTGACCTCTTCCCTAGCCCTCTCCCCCGTCCCTCACGTCCGGCCAGGGTGGTTAAAACCCAGGTAAGCACCTCAGCCTCCCAGTCCATGGGCACAGTAGTGTCCCCAGCACCTCCAGGTGGGAAAGGAACCCTGCCACCAACCAGCCAGACCAAAAGGGAAAGAGTGCCTGCCTTAAGTGCTTCAAGGAAGGGCAAGGAGTCAGCCCCAGCTGCAGGAAGGAAGAGCAAGGAGCCAGCCCCAGCTGCAGGAAGGAAGGGCAAGGAGCCAGCCCCAGCTGCAGGAAGGAAGGGCAAGGAGCCAGCCCCAGCTGCTGGAAGGAAGGGCAAGGAGCCAGCCCCAGCAGCAGGCAGTAGAGGCAAGGGGCCTGGTGCTGGGACTCAGTCAGAGCCCCCACCACCAACCATGGTGGTGCAGCCGTCAGAGGCTGCAGGGGATGGGCTTGAACCTCCCCCCACCACTGCCAGCACCGCCACCAGCACCAGCAGCGCCAGTGGGCAGCCGTCTGAGGCTGCAGGGGATGGGCTGGAGCCTCCCCCCACCACTGCCATCACCGCCACCAGCAGCCCCAGTGGGCAGCCGTCTGAGACTGCAGGGGATGGGCTGGAGCCTCCCCCCACCACTGCTAGCTCCGCCACCAGCACCACCACCAGCGCCAGCAGCCCCAGGGGGCAGCCGTCCGAGGCTTCAGGAGATTGGCTAGAGCCTCCCCCCACCACTGCCAGCTCCACCAGTAGCACCACCACTGCCACCACTGAGCAGCCGTCACCGCCAGCAGACAGTTTGTAGTCCTGCGTCCATGGGCTGTTGTGCGGTCTGGCCCCTGCCAATCCTGTGGGTCTGCCACCCAGGTGAGAGACTGTGACCTTACACTCCCCAAGATCTGCATCACTGGGCACGATGCCCCCTCCAGAACCAGTGGAGAAGACATCCACTCACCCCATCCTCCCCAGGATGAAGCTCACTGTGTACGATGCCCCCTCCAGAACCAGTGGAGAAGACATCCACTCACCCCATCCTCCCCATGGATGAAGCTCACTGGGCACGAAGCCCCTTCCAGAACCAGTGAAGACATCCACTCACCCCATCTTCCCCAGGATGACGATCACTGGGCACAATGCCCCCTCCAGAACCAGTGGAGAAGACATCCGCTCACCCCATCCTCCCCAGGATGAAGCTCACTGGGCATGTTGCCCCCTCCAGAGCCAGTGGGCAAGTCACCCATTTGAGAGACTGTGGCCTTGCTCTCCCCAGGACAAGTCAGAATATGTAATGTTACTGCATCTGCTTGTGTGTATGGTGTTGGGGGTGGGGTGTTGCGTGTGTGTGTCACTCTCTTTATCCTCCCCCCCTCCTGTGTGCTAGGTGGCAGTACTCACAGTGGTCGTCTTCGCCAGCGTTGGTGTTCGTAGTATAGCAGCACGTAGAAAAGCATGGGGGACACTCTGGCAGCATAGTTATTCCTTGAGTCTCCAGAGTTGAGCCATTTCCCTTCTGTGCAGTGTTTCCACCAGGCGTTTGATGTCATTGGTACTGCCCCGGAAAAGGTTGCGGATTGGTGTCTCATAATACAGTGGGAGGAACATTGTCTTCCGCCAAGCTGTAGGCGGTTACCCGGTCGTGCCTGTTGGTTTCCCCCTGGCGCTCAGTGTGATAAAGTGGTTGTCTGTCTGAGCGGTTTCCGCCGTGGTCATAATTTCAAAGTTATTACCGCCGGCCTGTTGGCGGCATGACCGCCACTTTATCGACTAACGCCAGGGTTGTAATGAGGGCCTTTGTGTCTACAGTAATAGAAATCACTTTACTGGAAATGCAACTAGCCAGGTTTGCACCACAGCCATTGCCTCTTGCCTGATGATGGTCTTAAGTCTTCCCAAATAGTAGCTGATGAAGTGATGGAATGTACACTGGATTGAAAGCATTTTTACTTTGAACCCAGCAAACGGTCTGAGAGCCAATCATCTTTTAACTGCTCTGTGTTTAAGCACCACATGCCTCTGGGTCTGCAGTCCAGGCACCAGACCTGCATCATAACTGAGGAATAGTCAAGAGAGCCCATCATGTGGGCATGTGTTGTGATGTCAAGCACAGCTACAGGTGCAAAAAGGTAATCCTACAGTGGGTAAAGTAGTGAGCATTTTATTCTGCCACAGATCACAGACACCTGTAAATTTAGACCATTTAGCAAGGACTGCTGATCTAACGGCCAGGGAGGGGCTATTCACATTTCAAGGTGGTTGCATAACCACATTGAAATCCTGAACTATCACTATCATTCCTGTGGAGGAATCCAATAGCTGCTCTCCTGCTGCCTGAGAATGAATCACGTCAGTCCCAGTAGTGTGCCTGTAATAATGAACCTATCCAGGTCACCAGTTCCACCCATGGGCACAACCAGGGGAAATGTCTTGTGTCAGCGTATGGCGATGCCTGGGAAGCCCCGAGTAAAACCCATGAGAAAGACTCTAGTATGCCCTTGCCTCTCCAGGAAGTCACATTGGGTTCCCAGTAGTTGGGTCTCCTATAAGATAACATCAGCGGTATGCTTCTTTACAAATTGCAACATCGCACCTCTCATAATCTTAATATGATGTCCATTAACGTTCCACAGCATTATATGGTAGTGCCCCTGCAACCTAATCCATGGTATCTTGAGTGCATTGAATAAATCTTGTTGGCATGCCCATGTGCACTCATGCCAATAACACAAACCTTAGATTAACTGTAGTCAACCTCCTGACCTCCCAAATTCCATACCCTATGCTTCCGACAAAGAAGTATATGTTGCCCTAGAAAAGGACAAAACTAAAACACAAAAAATGAGTTAAATCAATGAGCTTATAAATGTATTGCAAACCTCACATTCTGTCACAAAGGCACCTCTATGCATTCTCTCATTGCCCTTTGTGGCTAGGGCAGCAAGTCAGGCAGCGCACAGCGCGCTACTCAGAATGGACCTAAGGCAGCATCAATTGCATCCAGTACTCACCTTTTTACTGACCCAATCTCAGGGTGAAAGAAAACTCCCTCCCAGGGACAGAGTGTTCTGATAGAGAGTGTCACTTTCCAAGAACCTTTCTCAGTGTTTCACTGTATTTTGTAGCTCAAAGCCGTGATCTTTGGCTTCAGTCATAGTCTCCTGCATTGCAAAAGTACTGCTTCAGTAGGGTCACATCCACTCCTACTGCTTCTCTCTTTGTTTCAAGACCTAGCCTAGAGGCCTGTATAGCCTTCAGGATCAGGTCCATGGGCATAGGTGTGGTGAACTGAAATTCACCCATGATGGTGTCACACACCACAGACTCTTCTGTAGCCCGTCTGGGGCCAGGATAGCAAAGTCCCTAGTATATTTGTCTATTTCCCCCTGTTTGGGTAGAGTCTTGTCCTTGGCGATGGACAGATGAGCCTAATTTCAACTTGATATGTTGCATTTTTCTAACTGGTCCCCGGGCTCCTGGAAATGCAAGGGCCCATTATGCTCAAGAGTTATGTTGCGCTGAGCACTAGGGTCACAGACATCACTGGATGCACCACAGTGGTGAGCTGGTTCCTTTCATCCAATGTCTAGGGGTGTGATGGGGCCCCAGGAGTCCCATGCACATTCACTATCAGGCATAACAGTCCTACAACATTACTATATTCCCAGAACTCCCAGCCTGCGAGACTCATGGGCGCAAGTGGCACAAGCTGCCGGGCAGCCAATCATACCATGCAGCCCACAAGCTGGGAACACTGGATCTATCATCCTTTGGGTAGTCCCACCTCTATTTGAATGGTCTGTTCAGAGGCTACTTCAAGTGGTTTAGGGTCTGCTTCCCCAGTGGTAACTACTGTGGTGTCAGGGTGATATGTCAGTTAGTGGGTGCTGGGCGATGCTATGCGATGTATGTTGTCCCAATACTTCTCATGTCCCTCTCTGTCAGGAGCCTGGGACCCAGATGGTCCCCTCTAGTCAGAGGTGGTGGCAAATCACTGATGGAAACAGTGTAAGAAGGTGCTGGATCGGTTAAAACCTCTGCTACTGGGCCCCGGGCGCTTACTGTGGTGTCTGGTAAGCTGGCAAGGGCGAATGTTTAAAGTTGGTATGTCCAAAACAACAAGGGTGGGTGCCCACCTCCCCTCAGAAACTGAGAGTGTGCCTGCTGTCACTAGACAGTGGCCCAGAGCTCTAGAGGAGTGGGGATCTGGCTCTCATCAGCCACTTCTCTGTGCATACCAGGGGCACAGGCCGCGTATTTCTAGTATGAGGGCTACAGCGGGCAAACCATGCCCACCAGACCCAGACCCCAGACATAAACAGTCATCATGAGCACAAATGCAGTCCTAGCTAGCCAACCAATCACGACTTCCGCATTGCTCAGGGCTTTACTGCATCTCACCACTGCTATCCTCCAGTAGCTCACACCCTGCCCACTCTGCTGCCAGTTTCAGGCAATCAGGAGGGTTGGAATTTAATCGGTCAGGATGCTGCGTGGTCTTCTGTGTCGCTGCCACTGGTGCAAGATGGCACTACAGCCTTCAGCCTCAGAACCACATATATTGCAGGCCCCGATCATGCATGGGCAGTTGCACATGCCCAAGGACCCCAGGGAACTCCTTTCCACAAGGCAACAAGTCACAGCAAGGCTGGATTTTTAATGATTATCAATGTTCGGATGGGACAGACAAAAGAAGGTGACCGCCAACCTGTGCTGCCAATCGTGCCCCCAATCACATCTATGTTATCACTTTATAACATTCAGATAAAATGCATACCAGGTGAAGATTGCTGCTGTACTTGTTGTTCTTAGGTGATGTTATGTCGATGATGACTCCTGGTGACCATACAGATAGAGTATATTCGGAATTATGTTCTGAATGCCTAGTATTCTATTTGGGTCTTCAGACCTCTCAATGGCACATTTATTGCTGTTGTGAGTGAGTCCATCCATCTTACTGCTTGTTGTCCCCTTCTTCTTTTCCAATTGACTTTTCCATGTGTGAGGATTTTGGTGGAATGTATGGTATAGTTGTGCAACCTTACCATTTAATACACTTGAAAAACTGTCTTGGGTCCAATCAGGCTCATTTGTAAAAACATCTAGCTCAACCCTGGGTAGCTGTGTCCTCGAGCTCAAAGCTTAAACAAAGGAACTAGTGTGAAGCACTGAAGCACCAAACAACAGAAGAAGAAAGTCAGACCACATGTATGAAATTTGACACCAATTTAAAAAAATAGATTATATTTTTATGAATTCCTAGGCACCAAGTTAGGGAAAATCCAGTGTAGGGTTCAGGAGCTATAGATTTTTTAAGCAAATCGTTAAACTCAGCTTTTTAGTCCATAGGGCAAACAAGCGATGGTAACGGTAAGGTTTGGAAACTTTGAACTCTTTAAGAGAGTTGTGTTTGGCTACCCTGGCCTGAGTGGAGTGATCTAATTCAACAAGGAGAAGTTTGGGGGGCACTAAGGAGTATTAGGACAGTTATCTGGAGACCACACAAGTCTCAAGTCCAGTTTCATGCTTTGCATCAAGAGCGCTATAGACTTCAATGGAGTGGTAGTGATACTGGGGATGCATTACGCTGAGGATGCTGAAAGATTCTCTGGGTGCTGTGTGATTGACAGGGGTGTCCTTGTGGTTATTCCTCAAGTCCATGGGTCAGGTGGAGTGACTTTGGCCACAGGGGTCTGTGTCCCTCAAAGTCCTTTTTGAACCCCTAGCGGGCCAGCTGTGGCTGGTCGACCAATCTCTGTACACAGTGGGTCCACCTCTATTCTTTGGTGAAGGCTGGTGTCCCTCTTGGGGAACCAAACTGGACTCAGACAGCACGCCTAGGTGGAGCAGACTCTGGGGCAACTTTTGGCATCAAGAATTGATTTGTTGGGGTGCCCAGCTGCAGTCAGCTGTGATTCACAGAAAGTGGCTACTGACATACCAGAATATGCTTCTTCAGCCTTTATGGCCCTAGTGCTGGTTTCAGGGGGTCAGCCGCTCACCCTTTGAGTCATTTACTTGATCTGGGTGTCTGGAGCTACATTTCCACAGGCTAGGAGCCACAGACACAGTCCTTTCCTCACTAGCACCAGGTTCGGCAGGTGCAGTCCAGCAGATGGTCCAGACTCTCTTGCCAGGTCCAGGGGCCAGCAGGGAAGTTCTTCTTTGGGTCTTTCACCCGTTCTGGCATGATCTGAGGCTCAGGATGCCGCCAAGGGTGCCATATTTATGTGTATAAAGAGCCCTGAGTGAATGATGCGGTCACTAGTCAATCGTCTACCAGTATCCCTCCCACACTGTGATGAGAATACAGAAGTAGTCCACTGTAGTGTCCTTCCCAGCTTGGGTAGCCACCAATGACTACACCATACATAGAGTTGAATATTACAGGTCTTTATTCATCTGTGTGTACCTGTCAACTCAACATTCTAAACCAAGTGCTTATTACATTTCACTCTAACAATTATGTCACACTGCTATGGAGTCTGTTGGGAGCCAAAAGGGTTCCATCATAAAACCCACAAGACACAATATCCCCCCCTGTTAAATTAAAAATTACAAATTTTTACAAAATCTGTGTTAACATGTACAACTATATCAATGATATCTCTTCGATCAACCTTCTTGGCGTTCAACCTGATCTGGTTACTGGAAGCTGAGAGCTGTCATCTGTAGTGTCAGAGACTTTTAAAGATGGTGAAGCCGTAGTAGCAGTCATTGAGTTTTCAAGTTCAGTCTTTTCTTCACCATCTCAATTTGAAGACTGATGAATCAAAGGCCTAAAGTGAGAAGAGTCGCTGGTAACAGACTTCCCAGGGCACTGGGCGGTCACAAAGTGTTCCTTAGTAGGCACATCATAGAAAGGTTCACCATCATGTAGAGCATCAGATTTGCTTCTGTGCATCTAGCGGGCGAACACTAAATCCTTTCTTTCCATGTCACCTCTTGCCTGCAAAAGCTTTCATTTTCTAACCAAGTCTTTTGTATGAATCATGTTCTCACTTTTTTCTCTCTTGGTGGTCCATTGAGGTAACTTGGTTGTCTTTGCTCTCCTGAACATGAAAGTCTCAGGACATTCGTTTGAGGTAGAGTGAGGTAATGAATGTTAAGCTTGTAAAGTAGAATTTAATACCATTTTAAACTTAGCTTCTCAAGTTTTGCACGCTGGACTGCTTTCTTTAGCCTAATCATAAAATGTTCTACCAGTCCATTGGCCTGCAGTCACAAAGCTGTACTCTTTTGATGCTTCATGTTCAGATGCCCCAGGAATTCTTTGAATTCTCGACTATTAAAAGGCGGGCAATTATCAGACTTCAAAATAGCTTAAATGCCCCATGTCACAAAGATGTCATAAAGTTTTTCAATGACTTGTTTGTGACCTGTGGATGAAAGATCTTTGACCAAAGGAAAACATACGTCTTCATCTACAGTCACCATCAGGTGATGTCCATTATCAAGCAGACCGAAGAAGTTGATGGCTATTCTCTCCCAAGCATGCTTAGGGAGTTCAGACATGTTGAGATTATGCTGAGTAACACTGGTAGAAAGGCAGCTGCATATATGACAGGCCTTGAGTTTTTTTTCAACCCTTTCATCTAAGTACGGAAATCAAACTTGGTGAGCTCTTTTTGTGGCAATAATACCACAATGTCCTTCGTGAACTACTTCAATTACTTTCTGCTGCAGACTCTCCGGAATCAGGATTCTACACCCTTGCAGTATAACTCCTCCCTGAGTTATGGACAACTCTTCTTTGACATTTCTGTATTTTTGATATTCACCATCATTGGTGAGAGGTTGAGTGTGTCAGTTCCATGTCTGATGTGAATTTATGTCTTTTAACTTCAGCATGTCACTATCATGGCTAGTGGCACTGATAATCTGGGCTAACGAGATAGCAGCTGGTGTATTTGATTTTACAACGAAATGAATGTAGGCTTCAGTCGTCTTGGCTGAAGAACCATGAACTTGTATGGGCACTCTGGAAAAGTAGTCAGCAGGGTTCTGATCGTTTCCTGGATGGACAATTGTATAATCATATTCTTGCAATTCTAGTCCCCATTGTTCAATGCGAGGAGGCATCTTGGCTTTTAGATTGCCAAAGATGGTCAGTAAAGCTTAATGATCAGATACCAGCATCAAAGGCTTTCTGTACAGGAATACATAGAAATGTTCATAATCCCATATCACAACTGAACTTTCATTCTCAGGCTGTGAGTAAGCATGCACTGTTTGGGACAAACTTCTTCTACCACAGGCTACAATATGCCTTCGAGCATTTGGGTGTCCACATTACTATGCAAGGATAGCTCCTAACTCGACTGGGCTGTCGTTAACATGAACCTTTGTATGAAGTTTTGGATTGAAGTATGCCATTTCAGTAGCATTTTCAGCGACGTGTTTGATTTTCTTGAAACTTCTCTCACATTCGTGTGACCATAGAAATGAAATTTCTTTCATTGTTAACTCTCGCAATGGAGCAATAAAAGTGGCAAAGTTGTGTATATACCTTGAATAGTAACTGGCCATGACAAGAAATTAATATACAATAGAAACATCTTGTGGGGGATCAGCATTTGACAGAGCTTGTACTTTTGCAGGAACGGGTGTCATACACCTATCAGAAAAGATATGGCCAAAGACTTTTAGGGCTTGACTTAGAGTTTTGCGACTGGGATACTCTGTCACAAACGTGACGGATATCCCATCCGCCGTATTATGATTTCCATAAGATGGAATGGAATTGTAAATGGCAGACGGTATATATCAGTAACGTCGTTTGTGACGGAGTAACCCCATCCCCCAAACTCTAA
Source organism: Pleurodeles waltl (assembly GCF_031143425.1). NCBI lineage: Eukaryota > Metazoa > Chordata > Amphibia > Caudata > Salamandridae > Pleurodeles > Pleurodeles waltl. Next base: position 1,286,199,708 of record NC_090440.1, read on the forward strand.
ATCAGGCCAAAAGTTTTCTATTGTTTAACTCACAATTTTCTGCATATAAATTCAAACCTGCATCACTGAGTGAATGACATACTTGTGTGAGAGCTCTATCATGCTCCTTCGCTGAAAATCTGAAACAAATATGTCATCGCTATAGCTAAACGCATTCACAACGGGCTGTACGATATGCCGAATGATGTCTTCAAAAGTTCTGTAGCTGATGACACATCAAAAGTAAGGGCCTCTTTTTGAGTTTGGCGGTTGGACCGCCAGACCACCAGACCGCTATGTTGGCGGTCCTGAAAAGACCGCCCTATTATGAGTTATACAGGGAGGACTGCCAACCAAAAAAGGCAAACCGGCAGCACCGCAGAGACCTGGAAATAGGCAGTTCGAACTCCAGCACAGACAGCATAGCAACCAACCACTGACCCTATTACAAGTTCAAAGTTGTAGTGGCAGACACCCACGGCGGTCAGCCAATGGCAGTCCAAACTACGGAGGTTTGCGGTCTCCAAAGTAATACACACCTGCACATTGGATGGATCTGAAAACACAGCTGACACACATTGCCACACTAGACACACCTGCGAAGGACATTATAAAACACACCCCTTCACGGACCACAATCCTTTACTTTTACACTGCAACACACACAAGCCAGAGAAAATTCTTCATCATATAGAATCTATACTAGGCACCACTTTTTCCTCACCTCCTCTTTTCACACCCAGCACACACTTCTGTCCAGTCACACCTGTTTGCACATCCCCTCTTTAGTAAGTCACTGTCACTTATAGTTTTTTTCTCAAATTCCACCATGTCACGTTCTAGAAATCCATGTTTTTCCTGAGAATGAGTTGAGAGTCATGGGGGATGAAACAATAATTTCAAGCACATTTCCAGCACACTCCTTTCAGTAGGAAAATGGAAATATGGGACAGGATAGTCGACAGTCAATGCTGTTGGCACAAGGGCGGTCATTAGGAAGAGGTGGGCAAGGTATGTTCCCTGGTCTCCAGGCACCAGCTGCAAACCAAGAAGACTGGTGGTGGCCCTCCCAGTGCCCCATAACATCTCTTTCCATTGGAGGAGAAGTTCTTGGCCATCCTGCATCCTGAGGGCTTGATAGGAATACCGGGGGGAGTGGAGTCTGGTAAGTCACAACACTAAACATGTCACCAAAATGCTATGTTCTGCATGCCCATAGTTCGCCTTTGGCCACTTTTACTGTCACTCCACTCACCAGCCCAGTGTTCACTTGTCCAAAGACCCCTGTTTGGCAAATCACAATTGAAGTGTACTCATCTGGGTGGATAACATTTGTATAGAGTGTGTAGTACAGCTAGTTACGTGACTACAACTCCTAGGAGGCACTGTTACTATTACCCAAACCACCAGCCCAGTGTTTCCCTCACCAAGTACCCTTGTTTGTTAACTCCCGGTTGAAGAATACTCACCTGGAAGGATAACATTTGCATAGTGTGTGTAACACAGGGGCTGATATGACTACAACTCTCAGCAAGCACTGTTTCAGGGACTTCAAACACCAGAACAGTGGTCACCCACGTCTGCCAAATAATGTAAGTTTACTCAGCTGGGAGGATACTATTTGTTAAATGTGGGAAGTAGAGGGAGTGACATAACTACTAAGAAAAAACCTGTGTCTGTAAAACCAACCATAAGCCCAGTGTTCTCTTGTCCAAATACCATTGTTTGTGAACTCACAATTGAAGTGGACTCACTTGGGAGGATAACATTTGCATAATGTGTTTAGTACAGGGAGCTGATTGACTGCACCTCCCAGAAGGCCCTGTTTCAGTAACTCCACACACGAGCCCAGTGTTCTCTTCTCCAAAGACCACTGTTTGTCCATTCCCAAATTAAGTTTACTCACCTAGGGGGACAACATTTGTGAAGTATTGGGGAGTAGTGAGAGTGGCATGAATGCAACTCCCAGGAGGCACTGTTACTGTTACTCATACTAGCAGTACAGTGTTTCCTCCTCCAAATACCTGTGTTTGTTAACTCACAGATGAAGTTTATTCACCTGGGAGGATAACATTTGTCAAGTGTGTGTGTAGTACAGAGACTGACATGGCTGCCAAGGCCAGGAGGCACTGTTCCTGTTACTCTACTCAGCCAGCCCATTGACCTCTTCTCCAAAGACCCATGTTTGTGAACTCCCAATTGTAGTGTACCCACCTGGTAGGTTAATATCTGTATAGTGTGTGTAGTAAGGGGGTCACATGACCACAACTCCTAGCAAACGCTTTTACTCGTACTCAACCTACCAGCGCAGTATTTCCTCCTCCAAATACCCTTTTTTGTTAACAAACACATGATGTGTACTCACTTGGGAGAATAACATTTGTTAAGTGTGTGTAGTACAGGGACTGACATGACTGCCGATGCTAGAAGGCACAGTTACTGTTACTCAACTCAGCCAGACCAGTGTCCTCTTCTCCAAAGACTCATGTTTGTGAACTCACACATGAAGTGTACTTGCCTGGGAGGATAACATATGTATAATGTGTGTACTAGAGTGAGTGACATGACTGCAACTCCCAGCAGGTCCTGATTCTGTAACTCCAGACACCAGCACATGGTTTCCTTCTCCAAATAGTCATGTTTGTGAACTCACAAATTATGTTTACTCACCCGGGAGGATAATCTATGTCAAGTGTTGGGAAGTAGAGGGAGTGACATGACTTCAACTCCTAGCAGGCCCTGTTTCTCTAACACCAACCACCAGCACAGTGTTCTTTTCTCCTAAGACGACTGTTTGTCAATTCCTAAATTAAGTTTACTCACCTAGGGGAATAACATTTGTCAAGTATTGGGAGTAATGAGAGGACTGCAACTCCCAGCGGACCCTGGTTCAGTAACTCTAAACACTAGACCAGTGTTCTCTCGTCAAAAGACCCCTGTATCTGAATTCTGGACCTCAAGAATTACCGCCCCATCTAGCTACTGTCTTTCCCAGTCAAGGTCTTTCAAAAAGGCCATCAACACTCAGCTCCGTAAGAAAATCGGGGACAACAACATCCTGAACACCTTCCAATCAGGCTTCAGGAGCAATCACAGCATGGATACCACCCTCCTCGCCGCCACAGATGACATTGCTCACTCCTCGACCGCAACAATACAGCAGCCTTCATCCTACTGGACCTATCGTCCTCCTTCAACACAGTCTCACACCTCACTCTCTGCTCCAGGCTCCATTTGGCCGGCCTTCGCAGAAATGCCGTACAATGGATACTCTCCTTCCTGTCTGGCCAAACACAGAGAGTCAATTGCCCAAAGCCATCTGGGACTTATCCTCCCAAGTGAAGTCTATTCACCTGGGAGGATAACATTTGGCAAGTCTTGGAAAATAGAGAGAGTGACCTGAATGCAACTCCCAGGAGGCACTGTTCAAGAGCTTCAGATAGCAGAACAGTGGTCATTCATCCAAAAACCCTTGCCTGATCATTCTCAAATGATGTTTACTCACCTGAGAGGGACCATGATACAGATCCTGCTCAACTCAGAGATGTGGCTGGCCACCTAGCTCCATTTTGAACTGCTAAGCCAAGATAAAACCATTGAGGACAGGAAGGACAGCTCACCCAGGCCCATATTTATACTTTTTAGCACTGCATTTGCGTCATTTTTTGACGCAAAAGTGGCCCAAACTTGCAAAATACAATTGTATTTTGTAAATATGTGCAGTTTATGCGTCAAAAAGCGGCCCAAATGTTGCTCTAAAAAAGTATAAATAGGGACCCCAGTGTGCAACGGAAATGATCACCAAGGCCTCAATATGCATCACCAGATCGGTATTGGCAGCAGACACCTTCACAAAGCACTGACCACATGATGTCTCCAATTACATATAAAACAAACTCCTGGATCTGCCTACATCACAATCAACCAGGACTCAAAATGGTCAAAGCCGCATCCTGCCCAGCCACTGTTTTGCCTGCACTGGTGGCAAGATGTCATTCTCAGTCCATCTCCCAAGTGCAAATGGCCTGCTAAATTCAGCAGTTGCTTGCCTTACATGGAATTGGCATGCTTCCCAAATGCCAGGTCAATACAAACAATAGCATGGGTACATGTCTCAATAGGATAACCTGCAACTATGTACAGGGGCTTTGCAAAATGTCACTATTAACTTTTGGAGGGAGATGTCACAATACCACCTGTTACATTGTATCTTTCACATCAACAGGTTGAGCTGCCACGGGGCACACAGAGGACACAGACGAGACTGCCACTACCCCCCTGGTTGAAGCCCTCAGTGAAGAAGTCATTCCTGGACATCTGGACATGGAGGACGGTTCAGGCCCATCTGGACAGCCTGGTCAGACACCAAAAGTGACCACACTCACTGTGGCCACATGAACACCTTCCAGCCTGGTTGCCTGAACATCACAGGCAGCCATTCACCCCCAACCTGTGTCCCTAGGACAGTGGCAACCATCTTGTGCTCCCTCGTCCAGGATCCTGAGTCAGAGCACACCTCGGACAATGATGGTCCTAGAACTAGTAGTAGGGTGCACCCTGTGGCAAGGGCATAGGCCCATGGGGGTAGGGTGCATGGGAGGAATGTTGTGGGCTTGTGGGGTGAGGCCACAGGGGATGTTCCTGGCCAGGACACCATCAGCCACGTCTTGGGGGTCTATCAGTACTCACAAGGCGTGATGGGCCTAGTACGTGCAGAACTCCGAGAGATCATGCATCTGCAGAGGGACATGCATAGGGGTTGATTCAACAGTGGGAGGCCACCAATACCAACCTGGGCTCCCTAACAGGGGTGTTGTAATGCTTTGGCAGCGTGTTTTAGGAATAGAGTTGCACTCTAATTATGGGATTGCACTTTTCATATTTATTCTTCTCAAGATATTTCAGCACAAACATCAGATGAAGATTAATGCTTGTTCTTTTTCTTCTCGCTTCTAGGTTGCAAGGAGGAGGTTCGTCCGCTGTTCCTTCAAGGGAAGCACAGTAAGTATTAATGATTATTTAATTCTCCTTCTTAGTTTGATACCATCACCGTAAACACCATGAACGTGCACTGAAACTCAAAGGAGTGGAATGGGGTGGCAGGGGGGAAGGTTTCTTTCCCTTTTATGTATGGGAGGAAAAAGAAGAATATGAAGAAACACATATGTTGCTCCAATAGGGTGGTGAGGCTTATACTCAGCCCCTTCCCTGACATGCAAGACAGAGCACCCCCCCCACCTCGTGATTTCTCTTTGTTAGAACTTCTGGGGCAGTCAGATAGCCGCAGGCGTCTTTCTCAGTGGCCCGCACCCGGCCAAACACCTCAGGGAGCCACGCTCCTCCTGAAGCATAGTGGGAAGACGCAGCTCCACAGCAAACGGCCTCCTGAGTCGTCTCCTGGTCTCCTTCTGGTTGCTTCCTTTTCATCCTCTCATGCTCTGGGTCACAGCAAAGGGGGCGGTTCCCACCTTCTTCTTCAACTCCAGTCAACCCCCGAAGATGTCCGAGCATCTGTTCTTCTTCTGGTTGCTTGGCACTGTTCTCTCCTTGCTCCGACTCTGGTTGCCACTGCGAAGACACTGTCTCCAAGTCTGGCCCCTCTTTTCTTCCTGATGCCAGGGTCAGTACCAGGAAGTTATCCTCTAGCCACTCCTCCTCTTTGGAATGTAAACTTCCTGTAAAGGGATGGTATTCGTCCTACAGGGACGTATTGGGATCTCCCAACGATTGGGCAGACACTGACAGGTTGTGAGGGAGAATAACAGAACCCTGATCAGGAGTCATCAACAATCTACCCCTTCCTTGAGCACAGCAATACCTGGCCCTTCATCTGTGCCAGACACTGGAAGGGAGGCCCTGTCAGAGGAAGAACCCGCCACAGACACCCCTGCCTCTGTAGCAGCAGATCACCCACCATGAAAGCGGGGACGTCCAGCAAAGAATCCAGGAGGTGCAGATGGCAAGACACTCACCACTGCCAGCAAGTGACCTCTTCCTTAATGAACTCCTTTGTGTGTCACAGATTCACTCTGTTGACTGTTCTTCAACCGCCTTCCATTTCCTACGGGAGGAGTACACTGGATTTTGGACTGCCAATTGTGTGGCATCCACTCCAATGAATTCATCCGCCATGACTGAACCCTTCACTGTTTTTTTCAGCCATGCACCAAATCACTTTTATAGCACAATTTTACAATAAACCCATCTATCACAGTCATTTTCTTCTTGCTTTTGTTCCACATTTTGCTATGTGAAGTAAATGACGAAGATACAAGATACTAATGGAAGGAGGGATGTAAAGCATGCACAGTGCCCTGCTAAGGATTACTAGCAACACACAGCAACACATTGCTACAAGTGTCTGGTCACACCAAATGTTTTACTTCACTGTACAGCACATAGGCTGTCCATATGTCTGAGCTGTCATATTGTGTCAAGGTAGATATCCCAAGGTACAGCCCCCAGACCACAGAAGGAAGGGCCTTGTCAGATACTGTCCTGTAGAATAGGCAAACAGAAAATTGGATGGTCTCACCAGCTTGAGCCTTGAGTGTTGGGGACACGCTATCACCAGGGACTTCGACTCACAGTTTCTGAGCGGCAGCAAGGAGCAGGAGCAGGGGGCAGAGCCCAGCCCCAGGGAGCACCACTAAAGCGCGGCCAGCTTCCCGCTGTGCGGGACTCGCTATCACCAGGGACTTCGAGACCCAGTTTCTGAGCAGCAGCATGGAGCAGGAGCAAAGGGTGGAGCCCAGCCCCAGGGAGCACCACTAAAGCACAGCCAGATTCCCGCCACGCAGGACACGCTATCACCAGGGACTTCAAGTCCCAGTTTCTGAGTGGAAGCAAGGAGCAGGGGGCAGAGCCCAGGGATCACCACTAAAGCGCGGCCAGCTTTCCGCCTCGCGGTACGCATGCGGGCTGTCCTTCGCCCGTCATCGACTGACAGAGGCCGGGCCACTCCTCTTAATTCACACACAGAGGGTGAGTTTGGGAACATTTGTTTGGGCATGCTAAAGTGTTTTTGGGTGTCTATAGGTCCCTCTGGAGGATAAAACTATTACTTTGAATTGTGCTGCAGCTGTCTTGTTTGTGCTCTGTGAGGTTGGGTAGGAAAAGGGGTCAGCAATCTGGAGCCCTAAGTGGTGGTGGGAGGCAGGGAAGCTCAACCACTACATTAGATTCCTTTCTTGCCAGAGCTGTGGGGGTTGTGACAAAACAGATTGATCTGGCAGAAAAGAGACTTTCCTTGGAGATGGATGATTGACACCAAAGGGCTCTGGAAGTTGAGGTGGTACAGACAGGGGAGGACCAAAGTGCTGGCTCAGAAATCCCTCCACCTGTAGAAATGGGAGCTTACGGTGGGCCTGGACCCTTGAGGAAAAGTAAGAGGCTCCTGAAGGCCTCTCCCCCAGCCTGGAAAAAGGCCTTGAAAAAAGCAGGGAATAAAGTGAACTCGTCTTTACCTGAAAGTACTATGGGCCCAATAGATGGCTTTGATTTTTGTGGAGTAAACAATCTATTGTCAAAATTCAAGGAGATGATTGAGATCAGTCTGTTCCCAGTTCTGGCGAAATTACTGGCCCTTGAGAAAGCACTTCTTCGGCTGTGTGAGCAGGAGCGGGAAAAGCCCAGTCAACCCATAGGTGGTCCTTGGGTCTCCAGCGGTTCTCACCAGTCAAGTGCTTACAAATGTGCTCCTTGGGCATTGGAGAAAGCAACACAGCAACCACCTAATTGGGCAAATCCAGGCGCATTGGGCTCCTGTGTAGAGTCCGATTTGGCTCCTTTAACTGTGCTATCAACAGGTGTGAGGGCGGACATTAGTCCTAGCGACGGAAGGCATGTGGTGAATGGGGGGGATTTTCAACAAAGCAGCAGGAAGCAAAATCGGTATCCGGTGAAGAAAAGTTCCCCTTTGGTCTGCTTGTAGCTTCCTCCGGCATCTGCCCCCTATGTCGTGGTACTGACAAATGTCCCCGTTCTCGCCCCAGGCCTTAGTGAATCAACAGGCCTATTGAAAAACTAGACTGGCCATTGGCTGAGTAAAAACTGTGACTTTGCATGTAAGGAGCTCAGGGATATTCCGTTTGTTAGAAGAGTTGACTGGGTGGGGCCCCAAGAAAAAGAGGGTTCTGGGGATTGTATTATTATAAATTGTCATTATCCTGGCCTGGCCCAACGGCTTCTTTCCACACAAAGTATGGCCTCTCTGAGAGAGAGTAAGATTGGTATTGGATTACTTTTATGATCATATGCAGCAGGGTGTTGAGTCTATACCTGAGTCGGGCAGGAATTTCCACCAAGATTTGAGTGCTCGGCAGCAAGCTAGTAGAAGTCTGGACACTATCAGAACCCCTGATTTGGAAGGGATGGACTGACACTATGATAAGAGACACACAGTGAGCATGGTAGCTCCCCCTAATGCTGATATGTCAAGGGAGGTACAGGGTAGGAAAAATACTAAGGCCCTCATTACAACATTGGCGGTAAAAGCCGCTTACCGCCGTGCAGAAGACCGCCAACACACCGCCACAGCAGCGGAATTCCGCCACGGTCATTATGACCCACAGCTCGGAATCTGACAAAATTTAGACATCCTCACAAGTCCGCAACACCAAAGGTCAGTGATAAACTGGCGAAAACAAAACCTCCACCGTCACACCAACAGAAATACGCCCACACTATAAGGACCCACTAATGCATGCAGCGGTCTTTCAACTGCGGTATTCCATTGGCGGTACACACCGCAGTGCTCAAAATACACACACATATACAAAACACTACCACATTGGACAATTACAAATACACACACCTGGTTCACATACACACACCACACCCACACACCCAATACAATATAAAACACACACCCACATCACCCACAAACCTCAATGACCAAAATCCCGAAAGAAGGCCAGAGAGGGACGCTACAAACTACAACCAATCATCTACAGGCACATAATACTATCACCCACATAACTTCCACGCACCTCACACAACACACCACTAAATATCACCCACACATCACAAAACACACCACCCCACACATCACCCACACCACCCCATGGCACGGCAAAGACACCCCAGGTTCTCTGAGGAGGAGCTCAGGGTCATGGTGGAGGAAATCGTCCGGGTAGAGCCACAGCTATTCGGATCACAGGTGCAGCACACCTCCATAGCTAGGAAGATGGAGCTATGGCGAAGAATAGTGGACAGGGTCAACGCAGTGGGACAGCACCCAAGAAATAGGGATGACATCAGGAAGAGGTGGAACGACCTACGGGGGAAGGTGCGTTCCGTGGTATCAAGACACCACCTTGCGGTTCAGAGGACTGGCGGCGGACCCCCACCTCCTCCCCCACAACTAACAACATGGGAGGAGCAAGTCTTGGCTATTCTGCATCCTGAGGGCCTCGCAGGAGTAGATGGAGGAATGGACTCTGGTAAGGCAATTCTTTACTACTATATCCCCCACCCTACCTGCATGCCATCACATACCCCCACCTTTGCCCTCATCCCCATCACTCCAACTCCTCACAAATGTCCCAATATCACAAACCACACATCCCAACACCAAGCCCTGCATGCAACAACAAAGCATGGACACCCATCACCAAAGAATGGCCACTGCACATACCCATACACCCCCCTAAACCCTCATCACACAAGGTCCCACACAGGAATGCAAGCACTGGGGTACACGGTCACCCACACATTGCACACCACGGCACACACAGATGCAATAATCATGCTTTTATACCCCTGTAGGACCCCTACCCAACGTCACCACAGTGATGACAGCAGCTCTGTCCAACTGGATCTAGATGACCAGCCTGGCCCATCTGGGACATCAGGACAGTTGGTTCCCCTGACACAGTCACAGGCCACCACAGAGCTTCTCCCCTCTGGAAACACCAGCACAGCACCCACCCAGCGGGCCCATACCTCTGTCCCACGGACACGTCAATCAGCAGTGTGTCCACTACTACAGGGAACCCAGGCTAACCCACCACCACAAAAACAACAGGGACCTGGGGGCAGTGGCAGTGGGCACACGGTCCCGGGGACAGAGGCCCATGGAAACAGGGGAACTGGGAGGGCTGCTGTGCGACAGGGGGAGAACAGGACCAGGGAACCCACTCTCCATGAGGCCCTCTCCAACAACATGGGAGCCTACCACCATTCCCAGGAGACGATGGCAACGGTACTGGCCAAGTTTCAGGAGACACAGCGGCTGCAGGAGGAACAGTATTTGGGCTTCAGGGAGGAACTCAGATCCATCAATTCCACCCTGGGCACCATCGCAGGGGTGCTGAAGGAAGTCCTCAACACCAGGAGGGACACTGTGGCACAACAAGGGGCCCCTGACACTAGCATGGACGATGAACTGCCCACCACCTCCGCCGGCGCTAGTGGACAGGAGGCACCGCCACAGGACCACCACACCAGCACCCCACCCCATGCAGAGGGAGAACCACCCCGCAAACGGTTCCTGAGATCCAGGACAAAGACAGAAAACAATGCCAAGACCCCCACCAAGAAATGAGACCACCCTGAATGTCATCCTTTTGTCCCACCTTGTCACCCTGTCCATCCTCAAACTGCCCCAGCTCCACTTCCTATGCCCCTTTGGACAATGCAGCTGTGAGACTAATAGACTGGACTCTGCCATGGACATTCCTCCACCACCACCCCTCACCATTTTACAACCCCCTCCACTATTTAGCACTTAAATAAACACCCTTAAAGCACAAAACAATTTGGAGTCTGTCTGTGATTTCGAAATGTTGTATTAGCAATTACACTGACAAAATGCTCTTTCAATTGTAATGTCAACATACCTATGTCACACAGCTATAGTCCATGAGGAAACAAAGCAGATGTCACACAGTGGGACCCACATCTGTGAAATCTTAAGGGAAAGTGACAACTCAGTGAGCATACACTGGGTGAAAAGGACAGACAGTAGAGAGGTTGCAGTGTTAAAGTACATGTAGTAGGCAAGTTTGTATTCTTACCTGTGTCTCACTGGAAGTATTGCAGGATCACAGAGTCCCTGTTGTCGACGTCCTCTTCTTCTGCTTCCTCGTCTTCGCTGTCCACAGGCTCCACAACTGCCACAACACCTCCATCTGGACCATCCTCCTGCAAAAAAGGCACCTGTCGTCGCAAAGCTAAGTTGTGAAGCATACAGCAGGCCACGATGATCTGGCACACCTTCTTTGGTGAGTAGAATAGGGAACCACCTGTCATATGGAGGCACCTGAACCTGGCCTTCAGGAGGCCGAAGGTCCGCTCTATAATCCTCCTAGTTTGCCCATGGGCCTCATTGTAGTGTTCCTCTGCCCTTGTCCTGGGATTCTTCACTGGGGTCAGTATCCATGACAGGTTGGGGTAACCAGAGTCACCTGTAAATGGTGAGGGACAACTGTTAGACACACACTAACCTGTAGGGATATCCCCAGACCCAGACAACTATTCCCACTGACTTGCTTCCAGGTGCTCACCTAATAGCCACACACAGTGCCTCGGAGTTGCCCCATCACATAAGGGATGCTGCTATTCCGCAGGATGTAAGCGTCATGTACTGAGACAGGGAATTTGGCATTAACATGTGAGGTTACATGGCCAAACACACCATCTGCACATTCATCGAATGGTAATTCTTCTGGTTTCTGTACACCTGTTCACTCCTGCGGGGGGGACCAAGGCCACATGTGTCCCATCAATGGCACCTATGATGTTGGGGATATGTCTAAGGGCATAGAAGTCACCTTTCACTGTAGGCAAATCCTCCACCTGAGGGAACATGACGTAGCTCCGCATGTGTTTCAGCTGGGCAGACAACACTCTGGACAACACGTTGGAAAATATAGGCTGGGACATCTCTGATGCTATGGCCACTGTAGTTTGAAATGACCCACTTGCAAGGAAATGGAGTACTGACAGCATCTGCACTTCAGGGGGGATTCCTGTGGGATGGCGGATAACTGACATCAGGTCTGGCTCCAACTGGGCACACCGTTCCAGGATTGTGGCACGATCAAGCCTGTAGGTGATGATTACATGTCTTTCCTCCATTGTCGACAGGTCCACCAGCGGTCTGTACACCGGAGGATGCCGTCATCTCCTCACATGTCCCAGTGGACGGTGCCTATGAAGGACAACAGCAAGCATAGAGCCCACCAACTCAGAGGTACGTAAACACAGCTTACTCAGAAAAACATTCATAACCCGAATTTTGCCTGTATGAGTGTTGAGCCAAGGCCTAGGTATGTGTGACGCAGTTATAAATCAAGCCATGTGGGCACCTGAAATGGCATCTGCCTGACCTGTAAAGTGGGACAATGGGATGTGAGGTAACTGCGCTGGCGTTGTACACCGTCGCGGTAGGCGGTCGAACACCGCAGCGCAATTCTGCATTGGTTAACATTGGACCCTATGGGTCCCAGGAGCCAATGACGACGTACACCGGTGGTGGCGGTACGCACCGCCGCGGACGTGACCGCTATTTTCTGTCTGTTCAATCACTCGATAACTGATCTTCGACAGGAGAGGACCTACACTGCAAGTGATGCTGTGACCTCAGTCTGGAAGAGACAATGGCTCGTGCGTCTGGTGAAAGAGCCCCTGCCTTCACCACGGAGGAGTTGGAGAAACTCGTTGATGGAGGTCTATCACAGACGGAGCACCCACTGCCGTAACGGATGGGAGGACATTCGCCGCTGGAGCAAGAAGACGGCGGAGGCCCAGCTGGGGATTGCCTCCCAACGTGGGAGGGGTGCCCTTAGCAACATGACCGCCCTGATGTTCAAGATCCTGGCGGTGGCGTACCCTGAGTTGGATGGGCGCTTGAGGTCATCACAGCAGCAACAAGGGGGTGAGTACACTCTCATTCTGCTGATTCAGCGCGCAGTGGAGATGTCTGGGTAGGGGAGGTGGGCTGTGGGTTTCCCTAGGCCAGGGCGAGTGTGCTAGTTAAGTCCCCTTTTTCAGACAGACCCTGTGGCACCTTCCCCACCTGGGTACAGTGCCAACTACACCTAGTCCGGCTCCTGTGACATCCATGTGTGCAGATATTGGCCTTAGCCTTGTAGGCCATTTACCAGGCATTGAATAGTGGACCCCAAGTGCGCGGCGTAGTGCAGGGGGCTTCTGTGTTTGTCGTGTTCGCCAACTGTAACGGTAATGCATGCGCTCAACTTGTCTTTCTTCTGTCTCCACCCCCCTTTTTGTGGTCTCCCTGTACATGTGTGCATTAGCATCATCAGGCGGAGGAGCAGTGGCACAGGAGCAGGAGGGAGCTGCATGCCACATGGGACTGGAGGGCGACACTACAGACTCTGATTTCACCAGTGGGACGGAGGGCGAGGGGAGCTCCGCGGTGGGGACAGGAGCTGACACCAGTGATACGGACTCGTCCTCTGATGGGAGCTCCCTTGTGGTGGTGGCCCCATCTGTGCCCCCGCATCTACAGGTACAGCCGCCAGCCCCCCCCAGCACCGCCCTCCCAGCAGCCCCTCAGCCTTTGCCCTGTGTCCGCTCACCCAGGAGGGTGGGCATCTCCTTCGCCCCAGGTACCTCAGCCCCTGCCCCAGTCACCCCTGCTGCCCTCAGTGAGGATGCCATTGACCTCCTCAGGTCCCTCACTGTTGGGCAGTCTACCATTTTGAATGCCATCCAGGGTGTAGAGAGACAGTTGCAACAAACCAATGCATTCCTGGAGGGCATTCATTCTGGTCAGGCAGCCTTTCAACGAGCTTTTCAGACTCTGGCCTCAGCACTGATGGCAGCCATTGTCCCTGTCTTTAGCCTCCCCCTCCAACTTCCTCCACCCAGCCCCAATCCCCTGTACATCAGCCTACCCCAAGCACACCATCAGACCAGCATGCACACACACAAGGGAAGCTCAGGCAAACATAAGCACCACACATCCCACAGGCACTCACGCAAGCATCATACACATGCAGACATACCAACATCCAGTGCCTCCACTGTGTCCCCCTCCTCCTTGTCTCCCTCCTCCCTCCCAGTCTCGTCTCCACTCACACCTGCATGCACTACATCTACAGCCACTATGTTCATCACCATCACACCCACCACTACACCCCGCTCATGTGCAGTCACCACCCCCACTACCATTCACACATCCCCTGTGTCCTCTCCCAGTGTGTCTGTGACGCCACCTCCCAAGGTACACAAACGCAGGCACACACCCACCCAACAGCCATCCACCTCACGACAGCCTCCAGCGCATGCACCTTCACCCAAAGTCACCAAACGTACTCCTCCTACAACCACAAACTCTTCCTCCACTCCCAAACCCCCTCCAGCTACCCATCCCAGTGTTCCTAAGAAACTTTTCCTGGCCACCCTTGACCTCTTTCCCTCACCTCCCCCACCCCGTCAGTCTCCTAGGGCCCGACTCTCCAGGTCACAACCTAGCACCTCAGCCACAACATCTCTGGGACCAGTGGTGCCATTAGTCACCGGATTCTGGAGTGCACCAGGCAGCAGGGCAGCTAGTGTGGCAAGGAGCCACAGCACGGACAGTCCCCCACCTGTCAAGCATCAAAAGTTGGCAAGTGCCCGGCGGGAGAGGGGGAAGACAACAGCCAGCAAAGCCGCTCCCAGGGGCACAGGTGGGAGTGTGGAGTCAGCAGTGACACCTTCCAAGGTGGGGAAGGGGCACAAGAAACCCGGCAAGTCTGGGAAGATCACCACAGCGGGGAAGACCGCCAGCTGCCCCGCTGGTCCAGACAGAACTGCCAGCAGCCCCGCTGGCCCAGAGAGGACCGCCAGTAGCAGCCCCGCTGGTCCAGACAGAACTGCCAGCAGCCCCGCTGGCCCAGAGAGGACCGCCAGCAGCATCCCCGCTGCCCAGGAGGGAACCGCCAGAAGCCCCACTGGCCCAGAGAGGACCGCCAGCAGCAGCCCCACTGGTCCAGACAGAACTGCCAACAGCCCCGCTGGCCCAGATTGGACCGCCAGCGGCATCCCCACTGGTCCAAACAGAACCGCCAGCAGCCCCATTGGCCCAGAGAGGACTGCCAGCAGCAGCCCCGCTGCCCAGGAGGCACCCGCCAGCAGCCCCACTGGCCCAGAGAGGACATCCAGCAGCAGCCCCGCTGCCCAGGAGGCAACCACCAGCAGCCCCGCTGGCCCAGAGAGGACAGCCAGCAGCAGCCCTGCTGCCCAGGAGGCAACCGCCAGCAGCCCCGCTGGCCCAGAGAGGACCGCCAGTAGCAGCCCCGCTGGTCCAGACAGAACTGCCAGCAGCCCCGCTGGCCCAGAGAGGACCGCCAGCAGCATCCCCGCTGCCCAGGAGGGAACCGCCAGAAGCCCCACTGGCCCAGAGAGGACCGCCAGCAGCAGCCCCACTGGTCCAGACAGAACTGCCAACAGCCCCGCTGGCCCAGATTGGACCGCCAGCGGCATCCCCACTGGTCCAAACAGAACCGCCAGCAGCCCCGCTGGCCCAGAGCGGACCGCCAGCAGCAGCCCCGCTGCCCAGGAGGCAACCGCCAGCAGCCCCGCTGGCCCAGAGAGGACCGCCAGCAGCAGCCCCGCTGCCCAGGAGGCAACCACCAGCAGCCCCGCTGCCCAGGAGGCAACCGCCAGCAGCCCCGCTGGCCCAGACAGGACCGCCACAAGCACCGCTGCCCAAGACAGGACCGCCACAAGCACCGCAGCCCAAGACAGGACCGCCACAAGCACCGCAGGCCCATGAGCGCCAAATGCACTGACGCTACTGAGGCCGCCACGAGCAGGATGAAGCCTTCTAGGCACCAAGCCCCCTCCAGAACCAGTGGAGTATCACATCCACTACCTCAGTCCTTGGCAGGATGAAGCACTCTGGGCACCAAGCCCCCTCCAGAACCAGTGGAGTATCACATCCACTACCTCAGTCCTTGGCAGGATGGAGCACTCTGGGCACCAAGCCCCCTCCAGGACCAGTGGAGAAAGGCATCCACTACCTCAGTCTTTGGCAGGATGAAGCACTCTGTGCACCAAGCCCCCTCCAGAACCAGTGGAGTATCACATTCACTACCTCAGTCCTTGGCAGGATGAAGCACTCTGGGCACCAAGCCCCCTCCAGAACCAGTGGAGAAAGGCATCCACTACCTCAGACCTTGGCAGGATGAAGCACTCTGGGCACCAAGCCCCCTCCAGAACCAGTGGAGTATCACATCCACTACCTCAGTCCTTGACAGGATGAAGCACTCTGGGCACAAAGCCCCCTCCAGAACCATTGGAGACTGTTAGCCACTTGAGAGACTGTGGCTTTGCACTCCCCAAGATTGAACAGTGGGCAAATCACCCACTGTAGAGACTTGAGAGCCTGTGGCTTTGCACTCCCCAGGATTGAACAGTGGGCATGCGGCCACCTCGTGGATTTGGCGTTGTGCACTCAACCGGCTGAGGTGCCCCCCCCTTTCCCTTCCCCCTGAGGTGCCTGTTTTATTTCTATCTGATGCCCCTGCAGTGTTCTCTCCGTCACGTTTGGATATCTTGTGTGGATGTGGGCCCAGTGGTCCACGGACTTTAAGGGTGGAATACCCTGGACTAATATTATTTGTGTATATATTTGTAAATAGTGTATGTATATTATTTGACTACTGAATTTTAATATATTACAATCGTTCAGCTCATTTCCTTTTGTCTTTGCATTCTTCTGGGGGATTGGAGGGTGTAACTGTAATGTATCATGCTGTATTGGTGTGTGTGTTGTAGTGGGTGAGGGTGGGGGTGTTGCGTGTGTGTGTTACTGTTTTTTCCCTCCCCCCTCCCCTGTGTCGTAGGTGCAGTACTCACTGTGGTCTTCGCCGCTGGCGTTCGTGCTCCTGGTAGAGGAGCAAGAAGATAAAGGCTGGTAACATGTGGAGCTCTGGTTCCATGGTGTCCTGGTTCCTCGTGGGGTGTGCAGAGGTGAGCGTTTTCCCTTCGGAATCCTGTTTCCGCTGTGTTTTTGGTCGCGGTTAATCTGCCCCGGAAAAGGTGGCGGATTGGTAGGTTGTGATACTGTGGGCGGTACATTGTCTCCCGCCTTTCTGTTGGCGGTGACCGCCGTGCTGTTTGTTTGTACAGCTGTGGCGGTCGGAGTGTTAAAGTGGCTGTCTTTGTTGGCGGTTTCCGCCACGGTCGTAATTCAATTTTTTTTTTTCGCCGGCCTGTTGGCGGTCTTACCGCCGCTTTAACACCGACCGCCAGGGTTGTAATGACCACCTAACTGTTGTCTTATCTCATGGAATATTGCAGGGTACGATTCAAAACTTTGAGATCGGGCATGGGTCAGGTGTCTAGCTCATTATGATTTTATTATGCTTCATGAAACTTGATCGGATGGGCAGGCAGCATTGGGTGGTTACCATAGGTTTACAGTCCCGGCAGTCCGGTCCCACAGAGGTAGCCCCAAAGGTGGTTTGCTTACCCTAATTCGATTTTCCAAAATAGCAAGAGCATTTCAAATAAACTGTAACCATCAGGGCATACTGATTGTTTGAGTATTCTTCCCCGACAATTCTAATGTTCTCTTGGTTAATTTTTATAATGCTGTCTGGGATGTGGTATGCCAAATTAGGGTCTTTTTCTCAGTTCTTCAGGTATTGAAGGGTAGAATGGAGGAGGTGGGGATGGAATTCTGTGCTGTTGTGTCAGGAGATTTTAATGCTAAGATAGGATGTTATAGCACAGTGCTAAACCCCTTTGAGCTTGAGTGCGAGGATTACTCAGCTGAGGGAGCTCTGGACCCTAGGGGCCTGGTCTTGATTAAGGGCTTAAGGAATATGGGCCTCTTGAATATTTGTGATTTTAAAGTGGTGGGCTCTGAGCAGCCCCCTACTTTTGTGGGTAGAGGAGCTGGTTCTACTATTGATTATATTTTTGTGTCCCCTCTTTTAAAAGATCTGGTGTTAGGAGAAGAAGTGTTAGAGAACCACCTTAGTGATCATAACCCTCTCACAGTCTATCTTAATTTTTCAGAGTCCCTATGTAAACGAAGACAGGGTGGGCCTGCGCTGGTGAGGATAAAAAACCAGGACAGGAGAGCAGGCGGAAACAAGTAAATATCCAGTAAGTAGGAGAAAGGGTCGTGGGTGACAATCTAAATTTGTTTACGGGTACACTTCTAGTAGAGACCTCTGGTCCAAAGGAAGTTATGGCCGCAATGCTGAGAGTGAACAAGGCTTTTAAATACTGTTTGTCCTCAGCTGTTAAGTCCCTTGGCAAGCATGTGGGTGGTTGGTTGAGCAAAGACTGATGCGATGCTAAGATAACCCTGAGGAGGGCTCTTAAAGCCCACCCCAGAGATAAGGACCATATTAGAGATGTGAGGGTTAAGTATGAAAGTGTTTTGAGGGCAAGAAAGCTCAATCTCAAGGAAATTGCCTGGGGAAAATTGGAACGTGCAGTAAGAACCCTGGCCTGTTTTGGAAGGTCGTAAACAGGGGTCCCCTTGAAACTGAAACTTCAGAGGGTCTGGGCTGTAACATCGCTTCTGATGTTTGGGTGAATAATTTTTGCAAAATCTTCCAGGGGAGTCCCTTAAGAGATAACTGGGACAGAAAATTTGATGTTTCTCCCAATTTAGCAATCAGGTTCATGCTCCCTGAGGTTAGGGAGGAGCTCCGGGCCCGGACTTAATTTCCATGGAGCTTTATAAAGCTTCCCCCCAGCTATGGGCGCCTATTCTGTTAAATGTTCTGCAGCAGTTACTGTGGGAATCCCTGCCACTTGGAGAACGGCCTGCATTATTCCTGTCTTTAAAAAGGGGGACTGAAATGATCCCAAATCCTACTGTCCCATTTCCCTTCTTGATTCCTCTGCTAAAATCTTGGGCCGGATTATCCTTAGGCGCATTGAGGCTTGGATGGCTGAAAATGAAATTTTGTGCTGGGCAGAGTACGGTTTTAGGTAAGGGCTTGGCACTCAGGAACAGTGCCTAAACTTGTTGATGGTGATTGGAAAATATACACTAGCCAGGAAAGGGACTTTATATCTTTCCTTTATGGACCTTAGTTATGCCTTTGATAAGGTAAATCGGGCCAAGCTTTGGGAGAGGTTAAATCAGTTAGGCATGGATCCCCACATTGTGGAATTGCTTCAGTACCTCCACTTAGGAACTAATGCTAATGAAAGGGTGGGGATTAATGGGGAATGTTCGAACACTTTTGCGCTAAATAGTGGGGTGCGCCAGGGATGTGTTCTGTCTCCTACTCTTTTCCTTTTGTATACAACGGATTGTTCGACTTTTTAGTGGGACGTTGTAGGGATGCTCCCAAAATCAGTGGCAAAAGTGTCTCTGTATTGATCTATGCGGATGATGCAGTGCTTATGGCTCGCACTATGAATGGCCTACATGATGCAGTCAGAGTCTATGATTCTTTTATGTCAGCATTTAACCTAGAGATTAATTGTAAAAAATCACACTTTATGGTCTTTGGGAAGCCTCTTAGTAGGGTGGGGGCGCTGAAGATCAAAGGTCAAGTAATCAGCAAGGTTCAGGATTGAGGATATCCCCTATTTGGGGGTTGTTTTTGACGATAAAGGTTGCTGGAAACCCGGTTTTTCTAGATGAGGGTTTCTTTTTAATGCTACAGTTGGTGCCACATTTGACTTTGCTGCAAAGGTGGGAAATAAACATATCAAGCCCCTCCTTGAAGTCTATAGGCGTAAATCCCTTCCAGTTCTCCTGCATGGCGCTGCTCTCTGGGGGTATGTGGAGACCAGGGCCCCTGCAGTTGAAGAAAATCGTTTTTGTAGAAGGCTATTGGGAGTTGGCCGAAATACTTCTGGTTTTTGCTTACATACTGAATTAGCTCTTGAGTTTGTCCAGGATACCATCCAGCTTGCTCAGTTCTTGCTATGGATCGCTATTTGGGCTAATGAATGTGCCTCCATTAACAGAGAGATTCTGCAATACTGTTTGGGCTGCGATCAGATGAAGGATATTCCTTGGCTGATGTACATAAGAAAGGTAGCCTATTTGTTGGGGCGTCTGGATGTGATTGAGGCTCCTGAGGGTCTGACTAGACGTGATAAACTCTGGGCCAAGGCTAATTTCCTGAAAATCCTGGGGGCCAAAAGAGAGGAGGAGGCCCTAAGAAAAAAATCAGTAAGGGAGTTTACTATGATAAAGATGGGGGTGGGCCCTGAGCGCTATCTCCTAGAGATAAGGAATGTGAGGGAAAGGTGTTTCATTACACAATTTCGTCTGGGGGTTGTGAGAAGCAACCTATGTTTCCCGCTAGACCAGTACAATGAAAAATCTATTAGACTTTGCCCCTGTAATGGTGTGTCTCTGCAGTCTTTGGTTCATTTTACCTTGTTCTGTGATTTTTATGCGTCTTTTAGGCGCCGTTTTTTTACTCTCCCTTCTGAGGCCGAAGGGTTTTGTGCAATATCACCCAGCTTTTTTGTGGCTGCGTATGGCTTCTGATGTGTTGGTGTGGCATAGGTTGGGGTCCTGTTTGAAGGGTGCTATCACCTGGCGGAATAAGTTGGAGTATTTTTAAAACTTCTTAAAATGTTTTAACTTGACTGTTTTACTATCTTCTTTAAAGATTTTATGGTATTCAAATATGGATGGACTGTCACCAGGTTTTATTTATTGTATTGTTTATTTATCTTTATGGTTGATTATCTTCATACCGAATAAAGCATTTTGATGATGATCCTTATCACATACCAAATGAAAGAAATCCAACATCACATAGTCCACGATACAGACAGAGGCCATATGTCATTGTTGTGGCACAGGCACTGTGGTCTGCAATGATGAAACACATCTACAGTTACATACAGCACATACAAGAAGAGTGTTTAGCCAATGTGAAGAGTAAATGCCTTGCTCGTAATTGATGACTACATATTTCATGCCCACATGATTACACACATGATGCAATTGGCCCAACATAGCACAAAAAACAAGTATAATGTGCACTTCAGATCTAAACCCCAAAAACTGTTCAAGCTGCCTCGGCACAGGTGTCACACACCCCAAATCTGTGACCTATGTTATCTGGAACAATGAATATCCACTTCATACGTCGGAACAGCATCAGATACCTGCTAATGTCACAACTCTGAAATGCCCACATGAGGATGTCGTGGTGAAGGTAAGACAAAACAAGGAGTATAGGCTTGAAAACATACCTATTACACAAGTCACATAGGAAGCATCTGGAAAGGAAATTACATTGCAATGAGACTAACACAAACAAGGTAGCTACAACAAAGTTGGGGATATACCAAAGACTAACTCTTCAAGCACCCTTTGGCTGAATATTGCAGAGCATTAACTCACCAGTGAGTTGTCAAAACACTCAAGTCCACACGTTCTGACAACTACAGTTCTTCGTTTAATCGGTTCTGTGCCCAGGACGTAATGGTTACTTCCTGAGGCACAGTGCTGCCAAATTTTGATATTTGCAAAGGATTCTGGGTAACATAACCCGGTCAGAGCCCCGCAAGTCACCCCATCTTGGATTCCCCTGGGTTTTCAAAACTGCGCTGGTTTACTAGGTTTCCCCAGGTGCCGGCTGAGCTACAGGCCAAAATCCACAGGTAGGCACTGTTTTCTATGAAAAAATGTGATGTGTCCACGTTGTGTTTTGGGCCATTTCCTTTTGTGGGCGCTAGTCCTACCCACACAAGTGAGGTATCATTTTTATCGGGAGACTTGGGGGAATGCTGGGTGGAAGGAAATTTGTGGCTCCTCTCAGATTCCAGAACTTTCTACCACAGAAATGTGAGGAACATGTGTTTTGTTAGCCACATTTTGAGGTTTGCAAAGGATTCTGGGTAACAGAACCTGGTCAGAGCCCCACAAGTCACCCCATCCTGGATTCCCCTAGGTCTCTAGTTTTAAAAAATGCACAGGTTTGGTAGGTTTCCCTAGGTGCCGGCTGAGCTAGAGGCCAAAATCTACAGGTAGGCACTTTGCAAAAAACACCTCTGTTTACTTTCAAACAATTGGATGTGTCCACGTTGCGCTTTGGGGCATTTCCTGTTGCGGGCGCTAGGCCTACCCACACAAGTGAGGTATCATTTTTATCGGGAGACTTGGCGGAACGCTGGGTGGAAGGAAATTTGTGGCTCCTCTCAGATTCCAGAACTTTCTGCCACAGAAATGTGAGGAACATGTGTTTTTTTAGCCTAATTTTGAGGTTTGCAAAGGATTCTGGGTAACAGAACCTGTTCCGAGCCCCACAAGTCACCCCATCTTGGATTCCCCTAGGTCTCTAGTTTTCAGAAATGCCCAGGTTTGGTAGGTTTCCCTAGGTGCCGGCTGAGCAAGAGGCCAAAATCTACAGGTAGGCACTTTGCAAAAAACACCTCTGTTTTCTTTCGAAAAATTGGATGTGTCCACGTTGTGCTTTGGGGCATTTCTTGTCGCGGGCGCTAGGCCTACCCACACAAGTGAGGTATCATTTTTATCGGGAGACTTGGGGGAACGCTGGGTGGAAGGAAATTTGTGGCTCCTCTCAGATTCCAGAACTTTCTGCCACAGAAATGTGAGGAACATGTGTTTTTTTAGCCACATTTTGAGGTTTGCAAAGGATTCTGGGTAACAGAACCTGGTCAGATCCCCACAAGTCACCCAATCTTGGATTCCCCTAGGTCTCTAGTTTTAAAAAATGCACAGGTTCGGTAGGTTTCCCTAGGTGGCGGCTGAGCTAGAGGCGAAAATCTACAGGTAGGCACTTTGCAAAAAACACCTCTGTTTTCTATCAAAAAAATGGGATGTGTCCACATTGCGTTTTGGGGCGTTTCCTGTCGCAGGCGCTAGGCCTACCCACACAAGTGAGGTATCATTTTTATCGGGAGACTTGGGGGAACATAGATTAGCAAAACAAGTGTTATTGCCCCTTGTCTTTCTCTACATTTTTTCCTTCCATATATAGGAGAGTGTGTAAAAAAGACATCTATTTGAGAAATGCCCTGTAATTCATATGCTAGTATGGTCACCCCGGAATTCAGAGATGTGCAAATAACCACTGCTCCTCAACACCTTATCTTGTGCCCTTTTTGGAAATACGAAGGTTTTCTTGATAGCTATTTTTTACTCTTTATATTTCAGCAAATGAATTGCTGTATACCCGGTATAGAATGAAAACGCACTGCAGGGTGCAGCTCATTTATTGACTCTGGGTACCTAGGGTTCTTGATGATCCTACAAGCCCTATATATCCCCATAACCAGAGGAGTCCAGCAGACGTAACGGTATATTGCTTTCGATAATCTGACATTGCAGGGGAAAGTTACAGAGTAAAACGTAGAGAAACATTTATGTTTTTTTACCTCAATTTCAATATTTTTCTTTTTCAGTTGTTATTTTCTGTAGGAAACCCTTGTAGGATCTACACAAATGACCCCTTGCTGAATTCAGAATTTTATCTACTTTTCAGAAATGTTTAGGTTTCTGGGATCCAGCATTGGGTTCATGCCCATTTCTGTCACTGACTGGAAGGAGGCTGAAAGCACAAAAAATTGCAAAAATGGGGTATGTCCCAGTAAAATGCCAAAATTGTGTTGAAAAATTGGGTTTTCTGATTCAAGTCTGCCTGTTCCTGAAAGCTGGGAAGCAGCTGAGTTTAGCACCATAAACCCTTTGTTGATGCCATTTTCAGGGGAAAAACCACAAGCCTTCTTCTGCAGCCACTTTTTCCAATTTTGTTTTAAAAAAACGAAATTTTCAATGTATTTTGGCTAACTTCTTGGCCTCCTTCAGGGGAACCCTCAAAGTCTGGGTACCTCTAGAATCCCTAGGATGTTGGAAAAAAAGGACGCAGATTTGGCTTGGTTAGCTTATGTGGACAAAAAGTTATGAGGGCCTAAGCGCCAACTGCCCCAAATAGCCAAAAAAAGGCTCGGCACAGGAGGGGGAAAAGGCCTGGCAGCGAAGGGGATAATCACAAACATTACATCACATGACATACTTACAGTAAAGAAAAGTGGCTATTGATGAGATCCCCTCGCAAGTCAGCTCCTTCCTCTTCACCGCTGTCATCCTCACTTGGCATTTCCTAAGGCTCACACGGTGATACTGCAGGCTCCCCCTCCTCTGGGATGTATGGGAAATTCCTCCCACAGGGCAATGTTGTGGAGCATACAGTATGCCACAAGGATCAGATACACTTTTCAGTATGAGTAGAGGAGGGCTCCACCAGTGTGGTCCAGGCACCTAAATCCGGTCTTCAGGGGCCCAAAAGCCCACTCCACTACCTGCTTGATTCTTCCATGGGCCTCATTAAACTGGACTTCTCCTGGCGTAATTGGATTCCTTAGTGGCATCAACAACCAAGTACGGTTTGGATATGCAGAGTCTTCTGTTAAGGAATGAGACATATTTGCAACAATGAGTCCCACAGATGTGACCTACGAAGCATCCAGGTCTTGTCGGGGTACAGTCGTGACATCAGTTGGGAGATAGTGCTGTTCTGCATTATGAAGGAATCATGGGCTGAACCCGGATAACGGACACAGACCTGTGAAATGTAGAGATCTGCTAAACATACAACTTGGACATTGATGGAATGGAAGCAGCTAATGACACATGGGTCACATGTGACCCCCCTTGGTTTGCCACACATGTGTAGACATCATGTATCTGGACCTAAAACAAAAATGTGCATCACAAATGCCCCTTGGAATTTGACTGGATGTCCAGACAGCAAAAATGACCTTTGACGGGGGTGGACTGTACCCCACTGTAAATTGCCATTGGTGCACTGCAACATATTACAATGTTTTTTGAGTTGGAGGACCTACATGACAAGAGAGGATTAGCATGTTTGTGTGCTCAATACAACATTTTCGGATGTGTAACACACTTTTTGAAGCCCAATACCACATTTTAGTCCTCTAAAATTGCAGCTGCTTGACCTACTCCACTGGACATTAGAAACCGCCCGCAACCGCTAGCGGAAATCGTCATCGTAGGGGGTTGCAACCGTGGTGGAGATAGCCATAGGCTAACATTGTTGTCATTGGCGGTCATGGGCCAATGGCTGTGTCCGCCGATAGTGATGACTGTGTATGTGGTGGACATGACCGATATGTTCTGCAGATTCCCTCTCTTGACTCCTGGCACTGCTGCCAGCAAGACCTCCACTACGGAGCTGCTGTGTACTGCCTCTGGCAGCAAACATGCCATGGCCAGCAGGTGAAAGGCCCCCAGTCTTCTCACAGGAAGAGATGGAGAGGCTAGTTATCACAGTCCTACCCCTGAATGGACAGAGCAGATAAGTGCCTCATGTGCACAGTTTTCTCTGTACTTCATCATCATTTCTCTCCTCACAGGCTAGATTGTGCTCATGTGTGCCACATTGACTACACATGTGCATGTAGGTGCAGTCTTTGTAACTTCAATCGGAGGATCAATGTGTAGGTATTAGTGGCCAGTGCCATATGCTGAGTTAATTCACAATGTGGTGTGTGTGTGTTTTGTGTGACTAGATCCACCTTGTGTTCGATGCACTTAACTAGGTGAGGTGACATTACAGCCATCCACTGACGTCTCTTTCCTCATGATTGTTGTATATGTGAAAGAACATGTATGTGCATTGCAGCATGAGCCGAGTATTCATGCTGTATGTGTCAGTTGTGAGTAATGTGAGCAATGTGTATGTTACCACAGAGATTTCTTCACACACCTACTCTTGCTAGACTGGTTTGTAAGGCATGCCATCACTCTCTGTGCCCTTCAGGTTACCACACACACCACATGCTAATTAGTTGTCAGCTCCATGATGCACTGTCAAGGATGGAAGTGATGGTAATGTAGTCCCATGTAGGTTCTGTCTGCTCAGCCTGCAGAGACCATGGCCTGTCACATGCATCTCCCAATATGGATCCTAGTGTAGGCTGTAGTAGAGTCACTTTGGCTATGCAAATGTGGCACTGTGCCCATACCCTGTACCCCAGCAGATCCTGGCATGTGGTCAATATGAGGCTCTGGTGTAATATGCTGCCCAAAATGCCTCATTCCTTTGATCAGATTAGGAATGGGTACAAGGGTGAGTTACTGATCTATTACAGATGTGCACTTAGCACCATTGTCAATATGTGTCTCTGACTCGTGACCTGTCTCTTACTCCCACAGCCCTGTTATCACCTTCACACAGGTCATATTTGGTCTGTGCAGGCTTATTGCATAACTGACATTTCCACAGAGTAGACAGTGTGTTGATTCCTGGGTTGACCATGATATGTGACTCCGTAGCTTGGCCACATAGCATAAAATGGACAATGTATGCCTTTGTTTTATTGGGTGCCATCTCTGTAGGAGGGACATATGTGTCCAAAGCATGTTCTGTGGTACAGATACATAACACAGAACACCAGCCCTGAAGTGGCATGAGTATGCATTTGTCATTGAAAATGTCCATATGTGTACCCACCATGCCAATCCCTTCATTGTTACCCATGTGTAATGTTGAAGTTTGTAGTCTGGTGGTAGGCTGTAGGTACTGTATGAAGAGAGTCATTATCACAGAGTGTGAATGTCTTGGTCCATTTATGCCTTAGGAATTTACCTTTCAGAAGCCACAGAGGTGTGATATGACCAATAGTGGCTCACATATCAGTCAGGTTGCTACAGCATGTCCCACATGATGTCAGTAAGCTTGCTTAGTAATTGTCGGGCCTGAGCAGGGTGGTGGGTTGTTCTGCAGAGTGGGAAAAATATGTATGTAGTCACTGTCCTGTAATCATTGGCTTGTAAGTGTCACACTTGGGGAGTAACGAAAACTAGGAAAGTTCTAGCTTGATGTTACTGACATGTATGTCACTCAACCATTTGTGATGAGACTTGTGAACAAGATCTCTTGATTTGTCTTTTGCATCCATGCAGGTCAAGGGCCATCAAAAGAAGGGAATATGGAAAGCCATCGCCAAGAAGGTGTGGACCCTGGGGTTCCACAGCTGACGGAGTGCCCACTGTAGAAAAAAGTGGGAGGACATAAGACGCTGGGCCCGGAAGATTGTGCAGGCTCAGCAGGGGATGTCCTTCCAATGTGGGTGGAGTGCCTGTCAGATCATGACCCCCTAATGGCCCGCAGTCTGGCGGTGGCCGAACCAGACCTTGATGGGTGCTTGAGGGCAGCACAGCACCCACAAGGGGGTGAGTACAGAGCATATTCCAGCCTGTCCCATTGCCAAGTGATTGAGTGAGGTTCTGACAACTCCCCCAGACAATTAAGGATGGGCCATGTGTCACACAGTAGATGATAGATTGTGTTGATATGTCGTGTTGTATACTGATGTTACTTGCCTATTGGACCAGGGACCTAGGACAAAACTGGGTGGAATCCTCTCACCACTTGCTCTGCAGGGACCACGTATAGATGGGTACATTGACCAATCATGTACAGTTTGTTGTTGTATTGTGTTCAATTGCTATGCAACAGACCACTACTCCTCAGCGTTCCATGCCAAAGGTAAGTAGGTGATGAATCACTGTACTCTGCCATGTTCCTGGGTAGGTGTGCATGTTGGCATCTGCCACCCAGAGGCCACTTGTATTCAGTATATGATGGGTGCTGGTGCTTCACTGCAGTCTGTAATGTGAAGGTATCCAACATACAATTGACAGGGCTTACAATGTTCTTTGGATGCAGGTATAGATCACTATTTCCTTTTGGTAAGTGGGGAATGTCCATTGACATGATTTCTGTACCATCACTGGTGTCAACATTCCTTGTGCCTACATGTCAGCATGCGTCCCTTTCTCTTTAGTGTACACTTGTAAGCTGAAGTTTCATGCATGATCCACCAGTGTTGATGGGATGATGTCTGTACTCCCTTTCACATAAATGCATGGCAAACTGTTTGTGGAATAGTACATTTACATTGGGGTTTATTTCATGTTGTACCACATACAGGAGTGTGTCATTATTTTGTATTGTCTGACACATTCCCTCATGCGTGATAGCATGTTGTTTGGCATGTACAACTGCAGTAGCAGTTAGGGACATGACAGGAAGGCCCAGAGTTTTGAGCCACAATATGAATATCAGTGCCCTTGATACACCCTCAGGGGTGCACCGCACATGAGTAATGGTTATGTTTTGTGCCATGACTGTTGGCATGCATCATGGAGTGACTTGTAGTTATGTTTAAGACATGTGTTTGGGTGCACGCATTCATCCACACACAGACATCTGGGTTTGCATGAGCAAAATGGGAACAGTGATGTAGCCTCCCATTGGGCCACCTGTTGGGGGCTTTCTACAAGGCCTTGCAATCTCTGTGTCTCTCCTATAAGCACAGGACTAATGGTTTCTACTGAAGCAGTCAGAGTATGTCATTCTAAGAGGTGCTTAGTGGTGATTACCCTGGGGCTTGCTGATTCATTGTGTTGTGTATTTTGGGGACATCTCTCCCTGACATCTTGCACGTGATGTCTACAGTGTTCATTTTTATGCCACATGTGTGGTCTATCTGAGCAACATCAGTACTACCTCCTTGACTCTATTGGGGCAAATGTAATTTGGTGAAGTGTGCATTTTTTATATGTTTCTAGTGTGACATGGGTATTTCATGTCACCTTCTCCAGGCGATAGTGCTTTTGTCATCAACGTGGCAGGATTTTGGAGCATCATTTCTTATTGTAGGGTCATTATGTATGTGACAAATAGCGGTGTGCTTGACCTTATGTGTAATCTGTGGGAATGCAGTTGGCATTGGCCTACTATATTATGACAACAGGTAACTGAGGTCTGCTCCATGGGGCAAAGCTTTGTGGGTGATGAGGTCTCCTACTTGTAGACTGGTCGTTGTGATTACACAACTTCAGCCATAAAATTGTAGTTGTCTGAGATCCTGATTTTCCTGTGGTCAACTGTTGACCTTTCAGATGGCGAGCATGCATATGTGCATATGGTATGGCACATGAATGGGCCACTTAGGTGGAGCTTGTTGCTGGGGCCTACTAGACTTCATGGTAAAATTTGCTATTCTGAGCTGTTCAAGTATGTTCATGGACTTATGATGACCCTATTCCTCTTTGTCTTTGTAGCATCTGCACCGACAAGTGAAGGAGATGGGGCACAGCATAGTGGGGAAGCATCTGGCCACAGAACCTTAGGTCAAGACACAACTGACACAGAGGGACCCAGTGGCCAGGATGGCGAGGGGAGTGCCATGGGGGAGACCAGATAATCATCTTTATCATCATCAGATTCCTCCTCCAGTGGACACTCCCTAGAAGTGGCGGACCCATAGGGGCATCCCCCAGTACCATCCTTGTCTGCCACCCCCGTTCTATCACCATCCTCCCTGTTGCTCCCCACCTAGTTGGCCATGCCTGCTCACCCACGAGGGTGGGCGTCTCCTTCACCACAGGCACCTCAGCCCCAGTCCCTGTTACCCTTGCTGCCCTCAGTGAGGAGGCTATTGCTCTCCTGGGAATGATCTCTGTGGGTCAGTGAATAACAACCAGGAATTGGCAACCCAAATGCAACAGACCAACGCATTCCTGTAAGGCATTCATGGTCAAATGGCTGGCTTACAGAAATCTTTTCAGACTCTGGCATCCACACTGATGGCAGCCCCACCTTCTGCCCCCCCCTCCACCTCTATTTTCATACTCCAAATCCCACCTTCCCCTACTTACCCAAACCACACCGACAGATCAGCATGCATCCACCTCAACACCCAAGAGCAGCACACATAAACACAGGCACCACGAAACACACCGGCCTGCACACAAACAACAGTCACCCACAGACACCGCAGCAGTCACAACTTCCATTGACACCCCAACCACCCCAGCACCACACACACAGCATCCAGCATACCCAGAGGCACCACACCCACAGACACATCCACAACACCCATCATACCCGCAGACACCAACCCGGCAGATCCCCAGACATCCACCACAAGCACCACACCTGCAGACACCACAACTACAGGCAGACAGACACCCACCACATCCAGCTAACCCTCAGTCACCTCCCCAACAGCCACACACCCATCCACCACGACATCCCCTAGCACCTCCACCTCACAAACCCCCAAGACACACAAACGCACTCACTCACCCACTCGACACCTACCACACACCAGCATACCTCCCATAAGAACACATGACGAGATCCACGCTGACACAGCATAAAACCACTCTCTCAACCTCCTAATCCCGACCCTCTTCTGCTGACCGTCCCCGTAGCCCTGAAAATAATTTTCTGTTAGATCTTGACTTTACCCGTTTTGTCCACCGCCGGTTCCAAACCCAAGAAGACCCAACCCACCTCCCAGCCCCTCCCTTCCACCTCCAATTCCTTCCCTGCCCCCTGCAAGCACCCATACCTCTCCTTCCCCAAGAGGAAGCCCACCCCTCCAAAGAAGAATACCTCTCTTCCAAGCCCAAGCTCAACCCCCCTTCCAAATCCGATACCCCCTCCCACCCCTGAGATAATCCCTGAGATGGCTGCCTGCCCCCCTGTTGCCCCTTTTTGTGGAGGTTCCATGCCAGTTGGGAGACAAGTTTAGGCACAGCTCTGTACTACATTGGGACTATGGGGGTCATTACAACATTGGCGGTAAAAGCCGCCAACACACTGCCGCGGCCATGGAAATCCGCCACGGCCATTATGACCGAAAGCTCGGAATCCGCCAAAATTGAGACACCCACACAAGTCCACCACACCAAAGGTCAGTGATAAACTGGCGAAAACAAAACCTCCACCGTCACGCCAACAGGAATACGCCCACACTATCACTATCCACGAATCCACGTGGCAGTCTTTCAACCACGGTATTTCATTGGCAATACACACCGTCGCGCTCAAAATACACACAGTCCTACAAAACACATCCACATTGGACAATTCCAAATGCACACACCTGATACACATACACACACCACTCCCACACACCCAATACAATATAAAACACACACCCACATCACCCACAAACCCCTATGACCAAAATCCCGAAAGAAGGCCAGACACTACAAACTACAACCAAGCATCCACAGGCACACAACACCATCACCCACATAACATCCACGCACCCCACACAACACACCACTAAATATCACCCCACATATCACAACACACACCACCCCACACATCACCCACACCACCTCATGGCACGGCAAATACACCCCAGGTTCTCTGAGGAGGAGCTCAGGGTCATGGTGGAGGAAATCATCCGGGTAGAGCCACAGCTATTCGGATCACAGGTGCAGCACACCTCCATAGCTAGGAAGATGGAGCTATGGCGCAGAATAGTGGACAGGGTCAACGCCGTGGGACAGCACCCAAGAAATAGGGATGACATCAGGAAGAGGTGGAACGACTTACAGGGGAAGGTGCGTTCCGTGGTATCCAGACACCACCTTGTGGTACAGAGGACTGGTCGGCGGACCCCAACCTCCTTCCCCACAACTAACAACATGGGAGGAGCAAGTCTTGGTGATTCTGCATCCTGAGGGCCTCAAAGGAGTAGCTGGATGAATGGACTCCGGTAAGTCAAACCTTAACTACTATATCCCCCACCCTACCTGCATGCCATCACATACCCCCATCCTCGCCCTCACCCCCATCTCTCCTACTCCTCACAAATGTCCCAATATCACAAACCACACATCCCAACACCAAGCCCTGCATGCAACTCCAAAGCATGGACACCCATCACCAATGCATGGCCACTGCACATACCCACACACCCCCCTAAACCATCATCACACAAGGTCCCACACAGGAATGCAAGCACTGGGGTACACGGTCACCCACCCATTGCACACCATGGCACACACAGATGCAATATTCATGCTTTTATACCCCTGCAGGACCCCTGCCCAACGTCACCGCACAGGAGGGTCCACACATGTCCACACCACCAACAGAAGAGGCCCACAGTGATGACAGCAGCTCTGTCCAACTGGATCTAGACGACCAGCCCGGCCCATCGGGGACATTGGGACAGTTGGTTCCCCTCACACAGTCACAGGCCACCACAGAGCTTCCCCCCTCTGGAAACACCAGCACAGCACCCACCCAGCGGGCCCATACCTCTGTGCCCAGGACACGTCAATCAGCAGTGTGTCCACCACTACAGGGAACCCAGGCTAACCCACCACTCCAACAACAACAGGGACCTGGGGGCAGTGGCAGTGGGCACACGGTTCAGGGGACAAAGGCCCAGGGAAACAGGGGAACTGGGAGGGCTGCTGTGCGACAGGGGGAGGACAGGCCCAGGGAATCCACTCTCCAAGAGGCCCTCTCCAACATCATGGGAGCATACCATCATTCCCAGGAGACAATGGCAACGGTACTGGCCAAGTTTCAGGAGACCCAGCGACTGAAGGAGGAACAGTATTTGGGCTTCAGGGAGGAACTCAGATCCATCAATTCCACCCTGGGCACCATCGTAGGGGTGCTGAAGGAAGTCCTCAACACCAGGAGGGACACTGTGGCCCAACAAGGGGCCCCTGACACTAACCTGGACGGTGAACTGCCCACCACCTCCGCCGGCGCTAGTGGACAGGAGGCACCGCCACAGGACCACCACACCCGCACCCCACCCCCTGCAGATGGAGAACCACCCCGCAAACAGTCCCTGAGATCCAGGACAAAGACAGAGAACGATGCCAAGACCCCTGCCAAGAAATGAGACCGCCCTGAATGTCATCCTTTTGTCCCACCTTGTCATCCTGTGCATCCTTAAACTGCCTCAGCTCCACTTCCTATGCCCCTTTGGGCAATGCACCTCTGAGACTAATACACTGGACTCTGCCATGGACATTCCTCCACCATCACCCCTCACCATGTTACAGCACCCTCCAATATTGAGCACTTAAATAAACACCCTTGAAGCACAAAACAATCTGGAGTCTGTCTGTGATTTTGAAATAGAGTATTAGTTATTACAGTGACAACATGCTCTTTCAATTGTCCTATGTCACACAGCTCTAGTCCATGAGGAAACAAAGCAGATGTCACACAGTGGGACCCACATCTGTGAAATCGTAAGGGAAAGTGACAACTCAGTGACCATACACTGGGTG
This sequence comes from Pleurodeles waltl, assembly GCF_031143425.1. NCBI lineage: Eukaryota > Metazoa > Chordata > Amphibia > Caudata > Salamandridae > Pleurodeles > Pleurodeles waltl. Next base: position 1,286,232,706 of record NC_090440.1, read on the forward strand.
AAAAGGACAGACAGTAGAGAGGTAGTAGTGTTAAAGTACATGTAGTAAGCAGGTTTGTCTTCTTACCTGTGCCTCACTGGAGGTATTGCAGGATAACCGAGTTCCTGTTGTCGATGTCATCTTCTTCTACTTCCTCGTCTTCACTGTCAACAGGCTCCACAGCTGCCACAACACCTCCATCTGGACCATCCTCCTGCAGAAAAGGCACCTGTTGTTGCAAAGCTAAGTTGTGAAGCATACAGCAGGCCACGATGATCTGGCACACCTTCTTTGGTGAGTAGAATAGGGATCCACCTGTCATATGGAGGCACCGGAACCTAGCCTTCAGGAGGCCGAAGGTCCGCTCTATAATCCTCCTAGTTTGCCCATGGGCCTCATTGTAGCGTTCTTCTGCCCTTGTCCTGGGATTCCTCACTGGGGTCAGTAGCCATGACAGGTTGGGTAACCAGAGTCACCTGAAAATGGCGAGGGACAATTATTAGACACACACTAACCTGTAGGGATATCCACAGACCCAGACAACTATTCCCACTGACTTGCTTCCAGGTGCTCACCTAATAGCCACACACGGTGCCTCTGGAGTTGACCCATCACATAAGGGATGCTGCTATTCCGCAGGATGTAAGCGTCATGCACTGAGCCAGGGAATTTGGCATTAACATAGGAGATGTACTGGTCGGCCAAACACACCATCTGCACATTCATCGAATGATAACTCTTCCGGTTTCTGTACACCTGTTCACTCCTGCGTGGGGGGACCAAGGCCACATGTGCCCCATCAATGGTACTTAGATGTTGGGGATATGTCCCAGGGCATATAAGTCACCTTTCACTGTAGGCAAATCCTCCACCTGAGGGAAAACGAAGTAGCTCCGCATGTGTTTCAGCAGGACAGACAACACTCTGGACAACATGTTTGAAAACATAGGCTGGGACATCCCTGATGCTATGGCCACTGTAGATTGAAAAGACCCAGTTGCAAAGACAGCACCTGCACTTAAGGGGGTATTCCTGTGGGATGGCGGATAGCTGACATCAGGTCTGGCTCCAACTGGGCACACAGTTCCAGAATTGTGGCATGATCAAGCCTGTAGGTGATGATCACATGTCTTTCCTCCATTGTCGACAGGTCCACCAGCGGTCTGTACACCGGAGGATGCTGCCATCTCCTCACATGTCCCAGCGGACGGTGCCTAGGAAGGACAACAGCGAACACAGAGTCAACCAACTCAGAGATCCGTAAACACAGCTTACTCAGAAAACCATTTATAACCCGAATTTTGCCTGTATGAGTGTTGAGGCAAGGCCTAGGTATGTGTGACGCACTTAAAATAAAGCCATGTGGGCCCCTGAAATGGCGGCTGCCTGACCTGTAAAGTGGGACAATGGGAAGTGAGGTAACTGCGCTAGTGTTGTACACCGTCGTGGTAGGCGGTCAAATACCGCGGCGCAATTCTGCATTGGCTAACATTGGACCCTATGGGTCCCAGGAGCCAATTACAATGTACGCCGGCGGTGATAGTATGCACCGCCCCGGACGTGACTGCCATTTTCTATCACTTCAATCACTCGATACCTGATCTTCGACAGGAGAGGACCTACACTGCAAGTGCTGCTGTGACCTCAGTCTGGAAGTGACAATGGCTCGTGGTTCTGGGGAAAGGGCCCCTACCTTCAGCATGGAGGAGTTGGAGAAACTCGTGGATGGGGTCCTCCCCCAGTACACGCTACTCTACGGCCCTCCAGACAAACAGGTAAGTACACTGGGAGCATGCTGTATGGGCAATGCCTGTGTGGAGTGGTGCAGATGAAAGATAGGGGTGGGGAGAATGATGTGTGCATGAAACGACGGAGAGTGCATGTGCCACATGGCAAGGGTAGGGATGTGGGCCAATGCCTGTGACTGTGAAGTTGGTAATCATTTCTCTTTTTCCCCTGTACAAATCATGTATGTCAGCGCCCACCAGAAGAAGGATATTTGGCGTGCCATCGCCAAGGATGTCTGGACCCTGGGGGTCTATCACAGACGGAGCACCCACTGCCGTAAGAGAAGAGAGGACATTCGCAGCTGGAGCAAGAAGATGGTGGAGGCCCAGCTGGGGATGGCCTCCCAACGTGGGAGGGGTGCCCGTCGCACCTGACCCCCCTGATGTTCAGGATCCTGGCGGTGGCATACCTGGAGTTGGATGGGCGCTTGAGGGCATCACAGCAGCAACAAGGGGGTGAGTACACACTCATTCTGCTGATTTAGCGCACAGTGGAAGTGTCTGGGTGGGTGAGGTGGGCTGTGTGTTTCCCTAGGCCAGAGTGAGTGTGCTAGTTAAGTCCCCTTTTTCAGGCAGGTCCTGTGGCACCCCACCCCACCACTGTACAGTGCCAACTACACCTAGTCAGGCTCCTGTGACATCCATGTGTGCAGATATCGGCCATAGCCTTGTAGGCCATGTCCCAGGGATTGTATAGTGGACCCCAAGTGCAGGGCATAGTGCAGGGGGCTTCTGTGTCTGTCGTGTACGGCAACGGTAGCGGTAATGCATGCACTGAACATGTCTTTCTTCGGTCTCCCCCCCTTTTTGTGTTCTCCCTGTACATGTGTGCATTAGCATCATCAGGCGGAGGAGCAGTGGCACCGGAGCAGGAGGGAGCTGCATCCCACATGGCCCTGGAGGGCAAGACAATGGAGTCTGAAGCGGCGAGGGGAGCTTCATGGCGGGGACAGGAGCTGACACCAGTGATACGGACTCGTCCTCTGATGGGAGCTCCCTTGTGGTGGCGGCCCCATCTGTGCCCCCCGCATCTACAGGTACAGCCGCCACCACCCCTCCAGCACCGCCCTCCCAGCAGCCCCTCAGCCTTTGCCCCGTGCCCGCTCACCCAGGAGGGTGGGCATCTCCTTTGCCCCAGGCACCTCAGGCCCTGCCCCAATCACCCCTGCTGCCCTCAGTGAGGAGGCCATTGACCTCCTCAGGTCCCTCACTGTTGGGCAGTCTACCATTTTGAATGCCATCCAGGGTGTAGAGAGACAGTTGCAACAAACCAATGCATTCCTGGAGGGCATTCATTCTGGTCAGGCAGCCCTTCAGCGAGCTTTTCAGACTCTGGCGTCAGCATTGATGGCAGCCATTGTCCCTGTCTCTAGCCTCCCCCCTCCAACTTCCTCCACCCAGACCCAATCCCCTGTACCTCAGCCTACCCCAAGCACACCATCAGACCAGCATGCACACACCTCAACACACAAAGGAAGCTCAGGCAAACATAAGCACCACACATCCCACAGGCACTCACGCAAGCATCACACACATGCAGACATAGCAACATCCACTGCCTCCACTGTGTCCCCCTCCTCCTCGTCTCCTTCGTCCCTCCCAGTCTCGTCTCTACTCACACCTGCATGCACTACATCTACAGCCACTACTTCCATCACCAGCACACCCACCACTACACCCCGCTCTCGTGCACTCACCACCCCCACTACCATTCACACATCCCCTGTGTCCTCTCCCAGTGTGTCTGTGACGCCACCTCCCAAGGTACACAAACGCAGCCACACACCCAGCCAACAGCCATCGACCTCACGACAGCCTCCAGCGCATGTACCTTCACCCAAAGTCACCAAACGTACACCTCCTACAACCACAACCTCTTCCTACACTCCCAAACCCCCTCCAGCTACCCATCCCAGTGTTCCTAAAAAACTTTTCCTGGCCACCCTTGACCTCTTTCCCTCACCTCCCCCCACCCGGCAGTCTCCTAGGGCCCGACTCTCCAGGTCCCAACCTAGCACCTCAGCCACAACAGCGGCGGAACCAGTGGTGCCAGTAGTCACCGGATTTTGGAGTGCACCAGGCAGCAGGGCAGCCAGTGTGGCAAGGAGCCACAGCACGGACAGTCCCCCACCTGTCAAGCATCAAAAGTTGGCCAGTGCTCTGCGGGAGAGGGGGAAGACAACATCCAGCAAAGCCGCTCCCAGGGGTGCAGGTGGGAGTGTGGAATCTTCCAAGGTGGGGAAGGGGCACAAGAAACCCAGCAAGTCTGGGAAGAGCAGCACGGCGGAGAAGACCACCATCAGCCCCGCTGCCCCGGATCAGGCCAGCACCAGCCCCGCAGGCCCAGACAGGACTGCCAGCACCAGCCCCGCTGGCCAGGAGGCGACCGCCAGCACCAGCCCCGCTGGCCCAGACAAGACCGCAAGCACCTGCCCCACTGACCCAAACAGTACCGCCAGCACCAGCCCGCTGGCCAGGAGGCGACCGCCAGCACCAGCCCCGCTGGTCCAGACAGGACCGCAGCAGCAGCCCCGCAGGCCCAGACAGGACCGCCAGCACCAGCCCCGCAGGCCCAGACAGGACCGCCAGCACCAGCCCCGCTGGCCCAGACAGGACCGACAGCACCAGCCCCGCTGGCCAGGAGGCGACCGTCAGCACCAGCCCTGCAGGCCCAGACAGGACGCCAGCAGCTGAGTCGCTGAACAGGACACCGCCGCCACCAGCACCGCTGAACAGGACACCGCCGCCACAAGCACCGCTGCCAAGGACACCGCGGCAACAAGCACCACTAAACAGGACACCACCGCAACAAGCACCGCTGAACAGGACACCGCTGCAACAAGCACCGCTGCCAGGGACACCGCCGCCACCAGCACCGCTGAACAGGACACCGCCGCAACAAGCACCGCTGAACAGGACACCGCCGCCACAAGCACCGCTGCCAAGGACACCACCGCCACCAGCACTGCTGAACAGGGCACCGCCACCACTAGCACCGCTGAACAGGACACCGCCGCCACAAGTACCGCTGCCAAGGACACCGCCGCAACAAGCACCGCTGAACAGGACACCACCGCCACAAGCACCACTGCCAAGGACACTGCCGCCACCAGCACCACTGGCCCATGAGCACCAAGAGCACTGACGCTACTCAGTCTGCCACGAGCAGGATGAAGCACTCTGGGCACAAAGCCCCCTCCAGAACCAGTGGAGATTTACATCCACTACCTCAGTCCTTGCCAGGATGAAGCACTCTGGGCACAAAGCCCCCTCCAGAACCAGTGGAGATTTACATCCACTACCTCTGTCCTTGGCAGGATGAAGCACTCTGGGCACAAAGCCCCCTCCAGAACCAGTGAGAAAGGCATCCACTACCTCTGTCCTTGGCAGGATGAAGCACTCTGGGCACAAAGCCCCCTCCAGAACCAGTGGAGATTTACATCCACTACCTCTGTCCTTGGCAGGATGAAGCACTCTGGGCACAAAGCCCCCTCCAGAACCAGTGGAAATTTACATCCACTACCTCTTTCTTTGGCAGGATGAAGCACTCTGGGCACAAAGCCCCCTCCAGAACCAGTGGAGAAAGGCATCCACTACCTCTGTCCTTGGCAGGATGAAGCACTCTGGGAACAAAGCCCCCTCCAGAACCAGTGGAGATTTACATCCACTACCTCTGTCCTTGGCAGGATGAAGCACTCTGGGCACAAAGCCCCCTCCGGAACCAGTGGAGAAAGGCATCCACTACCTCTGTCCTTGGCAGGATGAAGCACTCTGGGCACAAAGCCCCCTCCAGAACCAGTGGAGATTTACATCCACTACCTCTGTCCTTGGCAGGATGAAGCACTCTGGGCACAAACCCCCCTCCAGAACCAGTGGAAATTTACATCCACTACCTCTTTCTTTGGTAGGATGAAGCACTCTGGGCACAAAGCCCCCTCCAGAACCAGTGGAGAAAGGCATCCACTACCTCTGTCCTTGGCAGGATGAAGCACTCTGGGAAAAAGCCCCCTCCAGAACCAGTGGAGAAAGGCATCCACTACATCTGTCCTTGGCAGGATGAAGCACTCTGGGCACAAAGCCCCCTCCAGAACCAGTGGAGAAAGGCATCCACTACCTCTGTCCTTGGCAGGATGAAGCACTCTGGGCACAAAGCCCCCTCCAGAACCAGTGAAGACTGTTATCCACTTGAGAGACTGTGGCTTTGCACTCCCCTGGATTGTACAGTGGGCAAACCACCCACTGTAGAGACTTGTGAGACTGTGGCTTTGCACTCCCCAGGATTGTACAGTGGGCAAACCACCCACTGTAGAGACTTGTGAGACTGTGGCTTTGCACTCCCCAGGATTGTACATCGGGCAAACCACCCACTGTAGAGACTTGTGAGACTGCGGCTTTGCACTCCCTAGGATTGTACATCAGGCAAACCACCCACTGTAGAGACTTGTGTGACTGCACTTTGCACTCCACAGGATTGTACAGCGGGCAAACCACCCACTGTAGAGTCTTGTGAGACTACGGCTTTGCACTCCCCAGGATTGAACAGTGGGCAAACCACCCACTGTAGAGACTTGTGAGACTGTGGCTTTGCACTCCCCAGGATTGAACAGTGGGCATGTGGCCCCCTCGTGGATTTGGTGTCGTGCACTCAACCGGCTGAGGTGCCCTCCTTTCCCTTCCCCCGAGGTGCCTGTTTTATTTCTATCTGATGCCCCTGCAGTGTTCTCTCCATCATGTCCGGGTATCTTGTGTGGGCCTCGCCCATGCAGTGTGGGCCCAGTGTCCCACGGACTTAAATGGTGCAATACCTGGACTTCTATTCTTGGTGTACATATTTGTTTATAGTGTATATATATTTTTGCATCCTGGATTTTAATAGATTACAATGGTTACACTCATTTTCTTTTGTCTTTGCATTCTTCCGGGAGGGTTGGGGGGTGTAACTGTAATGTATCATGCTGTATTAGTGTGTGTGTGTTTTCATGGGTGAGGGTGGGGGTGTTGCGTGTGTATGTCCCTGTTTTTTCCCTCCCCCCTCCCCTGTGTCGTAGGTGCAGTACTCACCATGGTCTTCGCCGCCAGCGTTCGTGCTCCTGGTAGAGGAGCAAGAAGATAAAGGCTGGAAAAATATGAAGCTCTGGTTCCATGGCATCCTGGTTCCTCATGGGGTGTGTAGAGGTGAGCGTTTTCCCTTCGAAGTCCAGTTTCCGCCGTGTTTTTGTTCGCGGTGAATCCGCCCCGGAAAAGGTGGCGGATTGGTAGGTTGTGATACAGTGGGCGGTACACTGTCTCCCGCCTGTCTGTTGGCGGTGACCGCCGCGCTGTTTGTTTGTACCGCCGTGGCGGTCAGAGTATTAAAGTGGCTGTCTTTGTTAGTGGTTTCCGCCACAGTCGTGATTCCATTTTTTTTCCAGGGTTGTAATGACCACCTATATATGGACTGGCTAATAGCCTTTGAACTATGATACTTTTCAATTTAAAAAATCCCAAACAGTTGGTTTACATTTGTCCTGCAAGTTCCTTTCTTTTGTTCCTGAGTAACTTGTGTTGTGTGACTACAGTTGTGTGTGTTTTAGCCTGCTTGCTGCTCCAGTTGCTATTGTTTACATTATCTGACTTTGTGGGCAGTACTGGTGTCCCCCAAGAAAAAGCTATATGTTAAGTGTATGGATATGTGTGTATTATGCAATGGTGGTGTCATGGCACTGTGCAGTGTTTGTAATGGTGAGTATTTCATCTTGTGTTGTCCAGTGTGAGCATGTGTGGTGTAAGACTTGTCCCCATGATTTAGCTTATGTATTCATCTGATGTGTGTCAGCTTTAGTTTTGTTTGCCCAGACATGGAGTGTGGTCAGTTGTGCGACCTCTGTTTGCATTTGACTGTGCATGTGTCTTTTTATCTGTGTGTCCCTTGCAGCTAGTTCCTGTAAATGCATGCCCCATACAGTTGGTGTTGTATTTGCTTGTTGACTTCGACTTCTACGTTTTACAGATGGACATGACATGTGGGTTTAGTATTGTTTGTCCCTGAGACACATGTAGGGCCTTTTCATGTGCAAATTATGTTTTAGGGGCCTGTGCAAAGTGATAGGGGTCCCAGTGCAGCCTTCTTCCCTGTGTGTTACTGATACCCCCATCCCAATTGTGCAGGTATTGTTTGCATAGTACTCTTTGTCTATTTGTCTCTCTGTCCATTGTGTATGCCATTGTCCTTCCATTGTGCTGTGATGTGTGTGACACATTGCAGGGCTGTTTCATGGGAGTGTTGCTTGTGTTCCATGCCACATCTATACTTATGTGTATTGTATGTGACGACAGTCCCTGGCCTGTGTGGAATGTGAGTGTATGAGTTGTATTTGTAGATGTGATGTTTGTGTGTTGTTGGTGATGTGTGAGACAATGTAGCCTTCACTGTCCCTGTGCCTGAGATGTGTGTCCGTGTGTTTTTGTGTAGTATTGCTGTGCAGTGCGAGTGAACTGCCCAAAGGGGCATATTGTGACAGTGAATGTGTCCGTCTTTATGTACAATTCGGACTGGGTACAGGATGAGACGTGTACTTGGTACCAGTAGCGTGACCCCAATATGATGTGGACGAGGCACAATGATTTGTTATTAAGGTTTATGATACAGGTAGGTGTGTGTACTTATGGTTGGTGGCCTCTACGGCCGCGTGGATTTTGTGCACCTTCGATGAACAGCAGCAGGACATGTGTGATGGGCTCCATGGCAGCAGCGGGTGTTTGAGGCTGCCTTCAGGTAAGTGTTTCAGTTTATACTGTCCGTTTCTGCCTTCTAAGATGTGGTGGTTGGACCGGCACAGTTACATTGGTGGTGGGCTACCTCATAATGTGTCCTGCGGAAACACTGTCTCTGCTTGTCTGTTTTTGCAGCCTCATGACCGTGGAGGTCTGTTCTGCCTGGCGGTGCGGGGGGACAGCGGTGGTCTTTGCCCTAGAGGCCCGCTCGACTCGTAGTACAGCGTTCCGACCACCATCCTGACAGTGGTCCGACTGCCACCGCTGCGATGGCAGTCGCCAAACTCAGAACGAGGTTCTAAGTCGTTTGTATCGAAACAGACCAACATGTGTAGAAAAGATTTTAATGTACCTGCAATTTTCTATGCGTTCTAATTGATGATAACCTTTATTTAAATCAAGGCAGGGGAAGACCTTTGCGCCATGTAATTGCGTTATCATGTCAGCAATGTGTGGACCTGGATGTCGTTCTCGTTTGATTCCCCTTTTTGCCTGACACATGGCAACACTGATGTGTACAGCTCCTTTACTGTCCTTTTTGGGCACTGCCTCTATGGGAGAAACCCATCACGTTGGACCAGTGGAACGCTCAATAATGTTATGCTTAAGTAACGATTTAAGTTCTTTTTCAACAGTTTCTTGGAAATGGAAAGCAATTTGTCTGCCTCTGAGCAACAGGATGGACATCCTCATTAATATGCAGCTTAACTTTCATAGTCTCAAGCTTTCCTAAACCATGAAACAACAAAGGTAATCGACTTACTATTTCGTGATGAGCAATCATGTTGTAATTCACGGAAATATCAGTGGTGGTGGTGAAACTGAGTAGACAGGCACTTGTCCCTGTACCTTGAAGCACATGGATGGGTGCTTGTACCTTTGTTTTCTTATGTTTTGCTCTCTCTACAAATTAACCTTGACTTTTTATGGGTGTTGATGCAGCCCACTTATACACTTTGGTTTTCAATGGCATTAGCTGTGGTAATGGAGATAGTTCATTGTACTTCTCTTCAGGGATGGTTTTTATTTATGCACCACTGTCAATAATAAAGGGTATCGAGCAACCATTTATGTGCAATGTAATCTTTGGACAATGTGTATATGATTTAATGGCTTTGGCATGTTGACTTTTCTTTGACTGACATTTTTCTTCACATGCGGACAGTCCAACATGTACATGTTTCTTTGAGGTAAACATTGACACCAAACAATCACCTTCTTCACTTTCAGTTGATATTGAGGTGGAAGAACTGGTTGACAATGATTTTTATGACAATCTACTTCATTTTGTGCCAATTTGACTCAACTGATGTTGCGCCTGGCCTTGTGGGTGTGCGTCGAGAATTGCTTCTGCAATGTTCGGGCGGCCATTTTGTCTTTGAGCCATGATGCACTTACTTTTCCCTTCACTTTACACACTGTCACAAAATGTCTTGGTGAACCTTTTTACGGCCTTCTTACGGCCACTACAGCATGCTGAGATGACTCTGTTAATACAGGACCCACTTGGGAAAACACTTTAAACCTGCATTTGGCCTACTGCCCAGATATTTGATTAATGCTATCTCCCCCCCCGACCTCCAAGAATCCTAGAGTACATGCAGATGACTTGAGAGAAAGTGGAGAAGCAGTAAGAGCTCAACAGACCACAAAGCCTTCAAAAACGCTGTCACATCACACCACCAGCTCATCAGACCTGCTAGAAAATCGCCATTCAGGAGCGAATCAACACCAATGCACACAACAGCAAGGAACTTTTCACCATAGTCAAGGAATTTGAGAAACCCAGCAATGACATCACACACATCCCACCATCCCAAAACCTATGCAACAGCCTTGCCACCTTCTTCCACTGGAAAATTCAGGACATCTATGAAGGATTTGCAAGCAGTTGCCCCCCCCCCCACCCACTAGCACCACTACAGATTCCAACCACCAACCGATCGTGAACCACTGGACCCTCCTCACCCTGGAAGACACCCTGAAGCTCATGAATACAACCCACTCTGGGGCACCCTTGGACCCATGCCCACACCACATCTTCAATCAAGCCGGCTCCATCATTGCACCTAAACTATGCTGGACCATCAACCGCTCCATTGAGACCACCACCTTCCCGGATGCCTGGAAACAGGCAGAGATAAACCCCCTACTGAAGAAGCCCACTGCAGACCCAACAGCACTGAAAAACTACAGACCAATCCCACTGCTCCCTTTTCCAGTCAAGGTAATTGAAAAAGCGATGAACGCACAGCTCACCGAGTTCATCAAGTCCAACCACATCTTCGACCTCTCCCAATCCAGATTCAGGAGCAACCACAGCACTGAAACCACACTCCTAGCAGCCACGGATGACATCTGCATCCTACTGGACTGCGTCGAAACAGCTCCCCTCATCCTTCTTGACCTATCTGCCGCCTTCGACATCGTCTCCCACACCACCTTGTGCACCTGATTACACGACGCTGGCATCCATGACAAAGCTCCTTCCTCACCGGCCAAACTTTAAGAGTCTGACTCCCGCATTTCACCTCAAAGCTTATGGAAACCAGATGCGGAGTTCCCCAGGGCTCCTCCCTGAGCCCCACCCTCTTCAATGTCTACATGGCCCGCTCGCCGAGATCGTGAGACATGACAGGCTCAATATTGTCTCATATGCTGATGACACACAGCTCATTCTCTCCCTCACTGAAGAACCATCAACAGCCAAAAAGAAATTTCACTACAGAATGAATGCAGTCACGGACTGGATGAGAGACAGCTGCCTCAAGCTCAACTCAGGAAAGATAGAGATCCTCATCCTGGGCCCAACCACTACTGCCTGGGTTCATTCCTGGTGGCCCAGTGCCCTTGGAACTGTGTGATCTCCTACCAACCACGCACGCATCCTCACCATCCTTCTCGACTCGTCACTGTCCATGGCCTGCCAAGTCAACGCCATCTCATCCTCATGCTTCCACACTCTCCGCCTGCTCCGGAAGATCTTCAAGTGGATCCTCATTGACGCAAGAATACACCAATTTTCATAATGATGTTCAACGGTTTGACATGATTGATACAATCAATGGCCTTGCTGTAGTCAATAAAGCAGATGTTCATTTCTTTATGTATTTCATTGTCTTTTTCATTTATCTGGCTGCCACAGCAATGATGACTCTTGTTCCTTGTCTTTCCTGAGCCCAGTTTTCACAGCTCAGTTGTTAATTGTCTTCCAATGTAAAGCTCTAATCTTTGTTAAATTATCTTTAGCATCATAATCTCGACTTATGACATTTAGACATTTATTTGACACCTTGTAGAGTCTATGAAACATATTTTCTCTGGTATTTGAATGTGAACGGATCTCTCCCAATCTGTTGGACTTTGTGCTATTTTCCAAACAGCTATGGCACAGTTTGGTAAGCACCTTGAGTAAATCTTCTGTGATTTATAATACGTCTTTTGCAAAGCTGTAAATTCTTGGAGTATTCTATCTTGGCAGTGTCTTTATGGTTGGTCTGAATTCTTCTTACATTGTTAAGGATTCCTGTGTGAAGCTTCTTTCTTAGAGAGTATCGAGAATGTTGTCATCCCAATTCTCGAGTTCTTTAGTGTACTATTCCCCACGCTGTTTGATCTTCTTAGCATCAGCCATCTCCCATTGTTGCCTTTTCAGCATATGAGTTCACGGTTAGAACATTATGATTTTAGAAATATTTTCAAAAACTCTCCTTGAGTTTCCATATTTGTTTCATCTACATTGATATAAAACATGACTTTGTCTCTGCCAGCTGTTCTCCGAAGTACATGATTCAATTATTTCATAAGCACCTTCTTTGGTTATCGTGCTTCTCTAATTTTCCATGCAACTTCATTTTTTCTGAAATTAGTTTGGATTTCCTACGGGTTTTGGTCATGAGATTCAACCTCAGGGCCAGCTTTAGGGTGGTGCGACCGGCGCGGCCGCACTGTGTGCTGATCTGGATTGGGTGGCGCTGACCTCAGGGGGGTGCTGTGTTTAGCAATAACTTACAAAAGGTGCAATTTAAAAGCACCTGCTGAAACGTTCCTTGTGCATCCCGCCTTCATGAAACAATTAAAATGTCAAGATACCACTTGTGATTAATGTTCCTGCTAGGGAGAGAGATGGGAGTTTTGTCCAGCAGCAGCTTTGACTCGCCATAAAGTAGTGGAGAGTTAATGTGCCTTCTGCAAAGAACAGAACTGTATTGTATGTGGATAGCTAAGTATATTAGTAAAGCCAGCCTTTACAAGAGCTTTAAAACAAATAAATGTATGTGAAAGGGGGACTATGGCAGTGGTGTAACAAAACTGAAGGGGGCCCCACTACAAAGTACCTGTAGGGGCCTCCCTCCTCCCTGAACTGAGTCAGGAACCTGCCGCCCCTGCACTGTGCCCCCCAGAGCTTGCCCCCCCCCCACCGCAGGGACTGCGGAGGCCTTTGTTACCCCACTGGGCTATGGAGAGATGAGGGGCACATTTGCCGGGTGTTAGTGAGTGAATCCAAGGAGGTGGTCATATGGTAGGGGGTGCCATAAAAGACTGTCGCACCTGGCACCACCAGCGCTAAAGTCACCCCTGTTCACCCTTGATGGTTTCTTTGATTTTTATCCATAGTTACCCTGGGTCCCTATCAATCAGATTCAGCATTTCAAATAGTTTTTGACATTTTCCTTAAATGATGCAGGTATATTTTTAGACTGTATATTGGAAGAAAAATTGCTTAGTAATTCTTCAGCTGAAGCTGAATTTTACAACTATGCAATTCATAATCTTTTTAATAGTCTGCTCTAGGCCAAGTCTTTGTCCCTAGAATTGAGCTCTTGAATCTTCTGGTACTGAGAATCTAATCTATCTGATCCCTGTGGGCTTCAAATGGTGATTTACATGTATATAGTTGTCACTCCAGCTGCTTGAAAAAGATGTGTACATGTACAGATAGCCTTGGGATAGTTTTGGTGGCACCTACTTTTCGAAGATCTACTGTTTCATCTGTTCCAAGTTGTTAGAGGGGTTCAGGCCTTTCCAAATGACATTATGATTCATGCTGGGTCAGTGGAAGAAAACAATCATACCAATGATCAGGTTCTTGACAGTTGAGAGAATCGTGGAAGACATACAAAAAGTTCACATTTTCACATAAGGTCAAATGTTTAGGAGATCATTTGACATTAAGGAGATTAGCAGTGGCCGCTGCTTGTATTTAAAAGTGGTGGGGTGTTCAGACAAATATATCGATTCACTTTCAGGCACTCCTAGAAGCCAGAAATGCCCTTATGTGCAACCCCAATGCTCTCAGTCATGGTCCAATTATAAAAAATGGTTATAATGGGCCACGATTAAGAGCTCTGTAGTTGAGGATGAAGGCAGTACGAGTTTCTCACGTTGCTTGACCATGTGTAAAAATAAATTAAACAATTTTAAATTACCTACTCTTCTCCGTTCCTGCAAGTCAGTGGCAAAAAGGCAGCAAGGGGTTTTAGAGACAACTCCCCTAACCAATCCAGACACTACTTTAATGCTTTTAACAAGCAGAAGAGAAGTACCAGGATTGGTTGAAGTGGGCTGGCTCAGCGCTCATACAGGCACTGGAGATCTGTGCCTACTCTCCACCCAGCTGTCTAACAGAGCTCAGGTTGGAAAGGTTTAAAGTGCCCATGTCGGGCTAGCCATCAAGGGACAGCCAGCCAAAGTGACATGCACACTTTAAACTGGAGTGTACACTACATCTCCTCCCCTGCAGACAGTCAGTAGCAATGGCCCCACTCTAACACTTGACTTGGGCTGGCAAGCTGCACTGAAAAATAAATTGTTAATAAAATCATGTTATTACCATTGTACTTTTCATGTTTGCTGCACTGGCAGCAGGGTCGGCAACGCTCTTCCGCCCTAATGGAGGAACCGCCGCAGGAGATTAGACCTAGAGGGGATTGAACCAAAGTCAACACTGATGTTTCCAGACAAGTAATTTGGATAAAGTCAAGTCATGTGTTTTTTTCACAGCTCCACACACTCTCCCCAATTCCCACCTGCCACTGTACCTGTGGCAGATCTAGAGGTTATGCAGTTTCCTTGAGGACTTAACTTTAAAACTGGAAAGCACAGTGAAAAACACATGGGGGGTCATTCTGACCCTGGCGGTCCATGACCGCCATGGCGGAGGGCGGCGGAAGCACCGCCAACAGGCTGGCGGTGCTTCCTGGGCGATTCTGACCGCGGCGGTAAAGCCGCAGTCAGAAAAGGGGAGCCTGGCCCAGGGAATCCGCCATGGCGGCGCTGCTTCCAGCACCGCCATGGGGATTCCGACCCCCTTCCCGCCAGCCTGTTTCTGGTGGTGTCCACCGCCAGAACCAGGATGGCGGGAACCGGTGCCGTGGGGCCCCTGGGGGCCCCTGCACTGCCCATGCCACTGGCATGGGCAGTGCAGGGGCCCCCTAACAGGGCCCCACAAAGATTTTCACAGTCTGCTGTGCAGACAGTGAAAATCGCGACGGGTGCCACTGCACCCGTCGCACCCCTGCAACTCCGCCGGCTCCATTCTGAGCCGGCTTCATTGTTGAAGGGGCTTTCCCGCGGGGCCGGCCGGCAGTCTTCTGGCGGTCGCCCGCCGGCCCAGCGGGAAAGCCGGAATGGCCGCCGCGGTCTTTTGACCGAGGAGCGGTCTTTCGGCGGGAACCGCTTGGCGGGCGGCGACCGCCGCGGTCAGAATGACCGCCATGGAGCCTTATTCGCAAAGCTATTCGTATGTATGTGTTTATGACTTAACCTGTAAATACAAACCAACTTTTCTAACTCACAAACGTAGCTTTGAACTCATAAATAAATGTACTTATGCAGAGGTTTCTGTATGAGTAAGTCTCTAATTGAAGAGAAATCGGCATCCCCGAACTGGAATATTGTTGAAGTTTGTAACCAACCCAAAACTTAAATATTTGTGAGTAATCACAAGCTCCTCACTGACCCCTTCCTATCCTGGAAATGATTGAAGATTTTCTTCAATCAAGGGCAGCAGTAAATCCCTTTCTAGGGCAGGAAGGGAAATGGAACACCCCTAACACGGGAAAGGAATTATTCAACAGGGAGTAATATTAAATCTGTGGAGAGCCCAAAAAAACTTAGGCCCAGATTTATACTTGTTTAGCACCGCATTTGCGTCATTTTTTGACGCAAAAGCAGCGCAAACTTACAAAATACAATTGTATTTTGCAAATTTGCACCACTTTTGCGTCAAAAAATTACGTAAATGCGGCGCTAAAAAAGTATAAATATGGGCCTTGGCATCTTTACACTTCGCCTTTTTTCTGATACAGAAATATATGTGTGCATATTTTGCTTGAATTCACTAGACTTTTCTCCGAGTAAGTCTGGAAGCCTTTGGCACACAGTGCCTTCAAGTCATAATTCTGGAAAGTCTGTGAATATTCCAAAAATCCTACATTTTCACTGTTTTTCACTGATTTCGGATAATAGACCTGGAGGTATAGATTTGTGAATTTTTCCAAGGTTCAAGCCCAGGAATTTTAGCTCTCTAGAAGTAGAACTTAAGCAGGTTTCTTGTTACCCTAAATTAAAAGGAAACATAACTATGTGGTCACTTTCCTTTCAGGCTTCCTCTGTTTCTTATTTATATATTTATTTAAAAAAATGAACTAGGACATAATGCCTATGACAAATGTATATGTTGAACCATACATAATACAATGAACGACCGACACTATAAGCAATCATGATCCATCAAGCCTTCATGTGAAGAGTGATCCTAGATACACGTTATCACTAAGAAAATTACCACCAACTCTCAATCCAAACTCATAGCTTCTTGAAGAAATATTGATGGAAGGACAGCAGAAGCAACATTGCCTCCAATGCAACATATCTTTTCCTGATACGCATTTATTTTAACAATTCTCCTTTAGACCCTAAATCTACATGACAAACTGGGTGAGTGATCTGAATGCAGAAGTAGATAGAAAACCCTTCTTTCTCATCCATTTACAACAAGGTTTACTGGCATTGACCTTCAATGGGTGGTTCCTTACCCAGTCACGAAGGGACACATCTATGCCTAATCATCAAATTCCTACTAGACCAAGGCCCTCATTACAACCCTGGCGGTAAATCCCACTTTCTGCTGTGCAGAAGACCGCCAACATACTGCTGCAGCCGCGGAATTCCACTACAGGTCCTACAACCCACAGCTCGGAATCCGCCACAATACAGACACCCACACAAGTCCGCCACACCAAAGGTCAGTGATAAACTGACGATACCAAAACCTACACCGTCATGCCAACAAGAATACGCCCACAGTATCACGACCCACAAATCAACGCAGTGGTCATTCAACCGCAGTAAACCACTGGTGGTACACACTGCCGCACTCAAAATACACACTCACTATGTTATGACTCTATCATCCCATCTCTAGGGGGCGCTGTAAGGGGACTGTCGGAAGCCTGGGAATCACCTTAAACACTTATCTAGAGTCCCTTGCTGACTCCTGTTTGTTTCTCTTTTCACCATGGTACACTTGTGTAGTACTACATTTGCTTCTTGGGACTGCAAATCCCAAAATGCACAGCCTGGTAGTCAGGAAAGCCCGGATTCTGTTTCCCATTGTTTTCTATGGGAGAAGTGCACTTGCTCCATTTCACCGGATCCTCTCCTCCAGGACTCGCAAGTGTCTGAAACTACACACACCTGAGACCTCTCCTGTGCAGCCCAGCTTGGAACTGCTTATAAGCAGCCATTTCCTCAAGATCCTTGTCGTGCATTGGAGTTTGATTCCTTTGTGTTACAGACCCCTTGTCGGATGGTGTTCCAGTTTTGTTCCTGTGCTGTTCCAGCTTGATCCTGTTTCCTGTTTCTCTGCCCTGCTCCTGATTGTTCCAGCCAGAGTCCGCCCCTATCTCTTAGCCTTGTACCTGTTTGTTTCTTCCAGAGCCTGCTCCCTGTTTCTCTGCCCTGCTCCTGCCTTGTTTCAGCCTGAACCTGCTCTCTGTTTCCCAGTCCTGTTTACTACTCATTCCTACTCCCTGTATTCCAGTCCTGTCCTTGCCTGTTCCAGCCAGAGCCTGCTCTCAGTTTCCCAGTCCTATCTCTGTTTGTTCCAGCCAGAAGTTTGCACCCTGTTTTCAAGTCCTAGTCCTGCCTTTACTTCAGCCTGAGCCTGTTCCCAGTTCTTGCCTCTGCCTCTTTGTTTGTTCCCTTCTGTTTCTGTTTCTTCTTGGTTCTTTGTGTCTGGTAAGTGTTCTATCAGTCTTCACTAGTGTATAAGTGTCCTCTTTTGTACTGGGGTTGGCTCCTGGTTTCCAGGAGGCAATTCCAGCCCCCATCCTTGTCTAGTGTTATACGTTGTCTTTCGTGTCTATCAGTGACAGTGTGCTATTGCTTTTTTCTCAGGAATCGCCACTGTGTTTCCAGCTGGACCCACAAGAGCGTGTCCTGTGTATGTAAGTATTATCCTTGTTTGTGCTCTAGGGATAATATAGATTTGTGAATTTTTCCAAGGTTCAAGCCCAGGAATTTTAGCTCTCTAGAAGTAGAACTTAAGCAGGTTTCTTGTTACCCTAAATTAAAAGGAAACATAACTATGTGGTCACTTTCCTTTCAGGCTTCCTCTGTTTCTTGTTTATATATTTATTTAAAAAAATGAACTGGGACATAATGCCTATGACAAATGTATATGTTGAACCATACATAATGCAATGAACGACTGACACTATAAGCAATCATGATCCATCAAGCCTTCATGTGAAGAGTGATCCTAGATACACGTTATCACTAAGAAAATGACCACCAACTCTCAATCCAAACTCATAGCTTCTTGAAGAAATATTGATGGAAGGACAGCAGAAGCAACATTGCCTCCAATGCAACATATCTTTTCCTGATACGCATTTATTTTAACAATTCTCCTTTAGACCCTAAATCTACATGACAAACTGGGTGAGAGATCTGAATGCGGAAGTAGATAGAAAACCCTTCTTTCTCATCCATTTACAACAAGGTTTACTGGCATTGACCTTCAATGGGTGGTTCCTTACCCAGTCACGAAGGGACACATCTATGCCTAATCATCAAATTCCTACTAGACCAAGGCCCTCATTACAACCCTTGCGGTAAATCCCACTTTCTGCCGTGCAGAAGACCGCCAACATACTGCTGCAGCCGCGGAATTCCACTACAGGTCCTACAACCCACAGCTCGGAATCCGCCACAATACAGACACCCACACAAGTCCGCCACACCAAAGGTCAGTGATAAACTGACGATACCAAAACCTACACCGTCATGCCAACAAGAATACGCCCACAGTATCACGACCCACAAATCAACGCGGTGGTCATTCAACCGCAGTAAACCATTGGTGGAACACACTGCCGCACTCAAAATACACACTCACTATGTTATGACTCTATCGTCCCATCTCTAGGGGGCGCTGTAAGGGGACTGTCGGAAGCCTGGGAATCACCTTAAACACTTATCTAGAGTCCCTTGCTGACTCCTGTTTGTTTCTCTTTTCACCATGGTACACTTGTGTAGTACTACATTTGCTTCTTGGGACTGCAAATCCCATAATGCACAGCCTGGTAGTCAGGAAAGCCCGGATTCTGTTTCCCATTGTTTTCTATGGGAGAAGTGCAGTTGCTCCATTTCACCGGATCCTCTCCTCCAGGACTTGCAAGTGTCTGAAACTACACACACCTGAGACCTCTCCTGTGCAGCCCAGCTTGGAACTGCTTATAAGCAGCCATTTCCTCAAGATCCTTGTCGTGCATTGGAGTTTGATTCCTTTGTGTTACAGACCCCTTGTCGGATGGTGTTCCAGTTTTGTTCCTGTGCTGTTCCAGCTTGATCCCGTTTCCTGTTTCTCTGCCCTGCTCCTGATTGTTCCAGCCAGAGTCTGCCCCTATCTCTTAGCCTTGTACCTGTTTGTTTCTTCCAGAGCCTGCTCCCTGTTTCTCTGCCCTGCTCCTGCCTTGTTTCAGCCTGAACCTGCTCTCTGTTTCCCAGTCCTGTTTACTACTCATTCCTACTCCCTGTATTCCAGCCCTGTTCTTGCCTGTTCCAGCCAGAGCCTGCTCTCAGTTTCCCAGTCCTATCTCTGTTTGTTCCAGCCAGACGTTTGTACCCTGTTTTCAAGTCCTAGTCCTGTCTTTACTTCAGCCTGAGCCTGTTCCCAGTTCTTGCCTCTGCCTCTTTGTTTGTTCCCTTCTGTTTCTGTTTCTTCTTGGTTCTTTGTGTCTGGTAAGTGTTCTATCAGTCTTCACTAGTGTATAAGTGTCCTCCTTTGCACTGGGGTTGGCTCCTGGTTTCCAGGAGGCAATTCCAGCCCCCATCCTTGTCTAGTGTTATACGTTGTCTTTCGTGCCTAACAGTGACAGTGTGCTATTGCTGTTTTCTCAGGAATCGCCACTGTGTTTCCAGCTGGACCCACAAGAGCGTGTTCCTGTGTATGTAAGTACTATCCTTGTTTATGCTCTAGGGTCCAGAGACAGAATCACTTTTGCTGCCTCCTTTCTATGGGGCTGGCAGGGTGACTATCTTTAAGAGCAAACTGCACAGAGGCATTGAGATTCCCTGTCACTGTGGGAGGTTCTGCGCCTTACTCTGTGTACAACCCCAGCGTGTTTGACCACTAGTAATCCGTTTCCTATTTGTTCACACAAGGGTTGCTCTGCTTTTACTTTCCTGTTTCCTGTGTCTGTCCATAGCTGTCCTTTCCGTGTATGCCTTTAGCTGCTCTTCTGCCTCAGTACACTACCTCTTTAGGATATTCGGTGACCTCAAGGGGTGTCCCAACCAGAGTCCTGATCAGACCCGACCGAAACCGTGACACACTAACAAAACACAACCACATTGGACAATTCAAAATACACACACCGGATACACATACACACACCACACCCATACACCCAATCCAATATAAAGCATACACCCACATCACCCCCAAACCCTTACAACCAAAAATTTGAAAGAAGGACAGAGAGAGACTACCTAAAACAACACCAGCATCCACAGACACACAACACCATCACTTACACAGCATCCACGCACCTCAAACAACACACACCAACACATCCCCTCACACATCACAACCAACACCACCTCACACATCACCCACACCACATCATGGCACCTCAAAGACAGCCCAGGTTCTCTGAGGAAGAGCTCAGGGTCATAGTGGAGGAAATCGTCCAGTTAGAGCCACAGCTATTCGGATCACAGGTGCAGCAGACATCGATTGCAAGGAAGATGGAGCTATGGCGCAGAATTGTCGACAGGGTTAACACAGTGGGACAGCATCCAAGAACACAGGATGACATCAGGAAGAGGTGGAACGACCTACAGGGGAAGGTATGTTCCGTGGTATACAGACACCAGATTGCTGTACAGAGGACAGGCAGTGAACACCCACCGCCTCCCCCACACCTAACAACATGGGAGGAGCAAGTCTTGGGGATCATGCATCCTGAGGGCCTCCCAGGAGTAGCAGGAGGACTGGACTCTGGTAAGGCTAAACATTAACTACTTTATCCACCCAGCCCACCTGCATGCCATCAGATACCCCACTAACACAACCCACACATCCCAAAACCAAGCCCTGCATGTAACATCAATGCATGGACACCCATCATCAAAGCATGTCCAGTAGAGAGACTCACTCATGCCCCAAAATCACCAATGACACACGGGCCACGGCAAAAATGCAAGCACAGGAGTAGAGGGTCACTCACCCATTGCACAAGATGGCACACACAGAATAACTATACATTTACACCCCAACAGGACCCCTACACAACGTTACCGGACAGGGGGTGCCAGACATATCCAGTCCCCCCACAGAAGAGGCCCACAGTGACCACAGAAGCTCTGCACTCCTGGATCAAGTTGACCAGCCCGGCCCATCAGGGACCTCGGGACAGTCGGTTCCCCTGACACAGTCACAAACCACCACTGACCCTCCCCCCTCAAGAAACACCAACACACCACCCACACAGCAGCCCATCCCTCTGTCCCCAGGACACGTCAATCAGCAGTGTGTCCACCACTACAGGGAACCCAGGCAACCCCACTAACACAGGACGATCAGGGACCTGGGTGCTGTGGCAGTGGGCACACGGTTCAGGGGACAGAGGCACAGGATAACAGGGAAGCTGGGAGGACAGCTGTGCGACAGGGGGAGAACAGGCCCAGGGAACCCACTCTCCACGAGGCACTCTCCAACATCATGGGAGCTTACCACTATTCCCAGGAGACCATAGGCACGGTACTGGCCAAGCTTCAGGAGACCCAGCGGCTGCTGGAGGAACACTACTTGGGGATCAGGGAGGACTTGAAGTCCATCAACACCACCCTGGTCACCATTGCAGGGGTGCTGGCAGACATGGCCAACACCATGAGGGACACTGTGGCACACCAACGGGCCCCTGACACTAGCCTGGACGATGAACAGCCCTCCACCTCTGCCGGCGCTAGTGGACAGGAGGCACTGCCACAGGAACAAAAGTCCACCAGCACCCCACCCCCTGCAGATGGAGAACCACCCCACAAATGGTCCCTGAGATCCAGGAAGAAGACAGAGAACATTGTCAAGACCCGCGCCAGGAAATAAGACCCCCCTTCTGTCACCCTTCTGTCCCACTATGTCACCCTATCCACCTTAAACTGCCACTTCCTATGCCCCTTTGGACAATGCACCTGTGAAACAAATAGACTGGACTCTGCCATGGACATTCCTCCACCATCACCCCAGCCCATTTTACAACCCCCTCCACTTATTTGCACTGAAATAAACACACTTCAATCACAAAACAATCTGGAGTCAGTCTGCGCTTTCACAAATGTGTAATTGCAATATCTATGGAATATAGCAATATCAATTTACTTGTTCACATACCAATGTAACAAAGCTGTAGGCCAGCAGTAAGCATAGAGGGCACAAAGTGGGACGCAGATCTGTGAAATGGAAAGTCAAAGTGACAAGTCAGTGTCCATACACTGAGTGAAAATGACAGACTTAAGCTAGCTCCAACAATAGTATGAGATGTGGGAAGCAGTTACATCTTCTTACCTGTGTCTCACTGGAAGTATTGCATGATGATGTTTCGGTTGTCGACATCTTCTTCTTCTGCCTCCTCTTCTTCACTGTCCACAGGCTCCACAGCTGCCACAAGACCCCCATCTGGCCCATCCTCCTGCAGAAAAAGGCACCTAGTGTCGCAAAGCCTGGTTGTGCAGCATACAGCAGGCCACAATTATCTGGCACACCTTCTTCGGTGAGTAGTATAGGGAGCCACCTGTCAGATGGATGCACCGGAACCTGGCCTTCAGGAGGCCGAAGGTGCAT
The DNA here is from genome assembly GCF_031143425.1 of Pleurodeles waltl. Lineage (NCBI taxonomy): Eukaryota > Metazoa > Chordata > Amphibia > Caudata > Salamandridae > Pleurodeles > Pleurodeles waltl. Next base: position 1,286,255,578 of record NC_090440.1, read on the forward strand.
TCTATAATCCTCCTAGTTCACCCATGTGCCTCATTGTAGCATTCCTCTGCCCTTGCCCTGGGATTCCTCACTGGGGTCAGTAGCCATGACAGGTTGGGGTAACCAGAGTCACCTGCAAATGTCGAGGGACAACTGTTAGACACACAGTAACCCTTAGGGACAACCCCATACCCAGACACCTATGTCAACTGTATTGGGACCTTGGCCTCACCTATTAGCCACACACGGTGCCTCAGGAGTTGCCCCATCACATAAGGGATGCTGCTATTCCTGAAAATGTAAGCGTCATGCACAGAACCAGGATACTTAGCATTCACATGGGAGATGTACTGGTCTGGCAAACACACCACCTGCACTTTCATCAAATGGTAGCTTTTCCGGTTTCTGTACACATGTTCATTCCTGTAGGGGGTACAAATGCCACATGTGTACCATCAATGGCACCAATGATGTTGGGGATATGTCCCAGGACATAGAAGTCACCTTTCACTGTGGGCAAATCCTCCACCTGAGGGAAAACGATGTAGCTGTGCATGTGTTTCAGCAGGGTAGATAACACTCTGGACAACACGTTAGAGAACATTGGCTGGGACATCCCTGATGCCATGGCCACTGTTGTTTGAAAAGACCCACTGGCCAGGAAATGGTGTACAGACTGGACCTGCACTAGAGGGGGTATTCCTGTGGGATGGCAGATAGCTGACATCAGGTCTGGCTCCAACTGGCCCGCAGTTCCAGGATTGTTGCACGATCAAGTCTGTATGTGATTATGATGTGTCTCTCTTCCATTGTCGACAGGTCCACCAGGGGTCTGTACACCGGAGGATGCTGCCATCTCATCACCTGCCCCAGCAGACGTGCCCTATGGAGGAGAACAGCGAGCAGAGTCATCCAACACTGAGGTATCACAATTTGTTATTTGCTGAAACGTTTGTAATCCGCAATATGCTGGTATCTGTCTGTATTCCCAGCGTAGATAGATGTGGCGCAGTTTTTATCCATCCCATGTGGTCCCCTGAAATGGCGGCTGCCTAAGGGGAAATGAGGTAACTGCGCTGGCGTTGTACACCGTCGCGGTGGGCGGTTGAAGACCGTGGCGCAATTCTGCATTGGTTAACATTGGGCCCTAAGGGTCCCAGGAGCCAATGACGATGTAGGCCGGTGGTGATGGTACGCACCGCTGCGGACGTGACCGCCATTTTCTGTCTGTTCACTCACTTGATACCTGACCTTCAACAGGAGAGGACCTACACTGCAAGTGCTGCTGTGACCTGTGTCTGGAAGCGACAATGGCTACAGTGTCTGGGGAAAGGGCCCCTGCCTTCACATCAGAGGAGTTGGAGAAACTAGTGGATGGGGTCCTCCCCCAGTACACGCAACTGTACGGTCCTCCAGACAAACAGGTGAGTACACTGTGAGCATGCTGCATGGGCAATGCCTGTTTCGAGTGGTGTTGATGGAAGATACATGGGCAGGGGTGCTGAGGCCTACATGTGCGGATGGTGAGTGTATGTGCGTCAGGGCATGGGCGGGAACTGGTGGGCAATGAGTATGATGGTCCAGACGGGTGAGTAATTTCCTTCCCCCTGTACCATTGCTCCAGGTCAGTGCCCAACAGAAGAAGGGTATTTGGCATGCCATTGCCAAGGACGTCCGGACCCTGGGGGTCTACTACAGACGGAGCACCCACTGCCGTAAAAGATGGGAGGACCTGCACCGCTGGAGCTAGAAGATGGCAGAGGCCCAGCTGGGGATGACCTCCCAATGTGGAAGGGGTGCCCGTCGCACCATGACCCCCCTGATGTACGGGATCCTGGCGGTGGCCTATCCGGAGTTGCATGGGCGCTTGAGGGCATCACAGCAGCCACAAGGGGATGAGTACACTCTCATTCAGCTGACTCTGCGTGCATTATGAGGTGTCTGGTTAGGGGAGGTGGGCAGTGTGTTCCCCTAGGCCAGGGCGAACTTGGTAGGCAAGGTCCCTTGTGAGGCAGGCTATGTGGCACCCCAACCCCACTAGTGGTAAGAGCCATCTACACCTTGTCAGGCTCCTGTGACTTCCAGGTGTGCAGCAATTGGGCTGTGGCCTCGTACCCCATGGGCATGTAAAATTTCTAGGAACTGTTAGTGCATGGCGTAGTGCTGAGGGCTGCTCCCTGTGTGTTGTGTCCGCCAGCGGTAGTGGTGTTGCATGCACTGAACATGTTTTTCTTCTGTCTTCCCTCCCCCCCTTTTTGTTGTATCCCTGTTCTTGTGTGCAGTAGCATCATCAGGCGGAGGAGCAGTGGCACCGGAGCAGGAGGGAGCTGCAACCCACTTGGTCCTGGAGGGTGAAGCAACGGAGTATGAAGCCACCAGTGGGACGGAGGGTGAGGGGAGCTCCACGACATGGACAGGAGCATATACCAGTGACAGCGACTCTTCCTCTGATGGGAGCTCCTCTGCGGTGGCGGGCACCTCTGTGCTCACCGCATCAACAGGTACAGACGCCACCCCCCCTACCAGCACCGCCCTTCCAGCAGACCCTCAGCGTGTGTCCTGTGCCCGCTCACCCAGGAGGGTGGGCTTCTCCTTCGCCCCAGGCACCTCAGGCCCTGCCCTAGTCAGCCCTGCTGCCCTCAGTGAGGAGGCTATTGACCTCCTCAGATCCCTGGCTGTTGGGCAATCTACCATTTTGAATGCCATCTAGGGTGTTGAGAGGCATTTGCAACAAACAAATGCATACCTGGAGGGCATTCATTCTGGGCAGGCGGCCCAACAGAGAGCATTTCAGGCTCTGGCCTCAGCACTGATGGCAGCCATTGTCCCTGTGTCCAGCCTCCCCCCTTCAACTTCTACTACCCAGACCCAATCCCCTGTACCTGATTCTATCCCAAGCACACCATCAGATCAGCATGCACACTCATCAACACTCAAGAGTGGACATGGCAAACATAAGCACCACACATCCCACAAGCACTCACACAAGCACCATCCCCATGCAGACAAAGCAACATATGCTGCCTCCACTGTGTCCCCCTCCTCCTCGTCTCCCTCCTCACTCCTTGTCACGTCTCCACTCACACCTGCATGCACTACATCCTCAGCCACTACCTCTATCACCAGCATGCCCATCACCACACACCGCTGACGTGCACTCACCACCCCCACTACCATTCACACATCCCCTGTGTCCTCTCCCAGTGTGTCTGTGAGCCCTCCTCTCAAAGTACACAAACGTAGGCACATTCTCACCCAACACCATCTACCTCACAACAGCCTCCAGCACATGCACCTTCTCCCAAATTCAGCAGACAAACACCTCCTACAACCACTACCTCTTCCTCCACTCCCAAACCCACTCCATCTTCCCGTCCCAGTGTGTCTAAAAAATGTTTCCTGGCAAGCCTTGACCTCTTCCCTTCACTTCCCCCCCGTCCTTCCCCTAGGGCCAGGCTTTCCAGGTCCCAGCCCAGCACCTCAGCCACCAAATCCCCAGCACAGTGGTGCCAGCAACTGCGGGTCATCGAGTGTGCCACCCATCAGGGCTGCCAGTGTGCCACGTAGTGAGGGCAAGGACATTCCGCCACCTGCCAAGGTGAAGAAGGTGCCCACATCCCAAAGGGAGAATCCGCACCTACCAGCCACCAAGGGCTCTGCAAAAACAAAAGGGGATAGTGGCAAGACACCTGCGGCACCATCAAAGGTAGGGAAGGGACAAAAGCAGAAGAGCAGGACAGGGCACGGTGGCACCGACTGAGGGACCAGTGTCACCCCTTCTGTCCACGACAACACCAACCTGTACGGCGGCGAACACCGCAAGCTGCCCTGCCACCAGCACCCCCACCTGCACCGCCACCTGCACTATCACCTGCACTGCCACCTGCACAGCCATTGGCACATCTACAGCCTCATCGACAGTCCACAGCATCTTCCCCAGTGGGCAGCCGTCCGAGGCTGCAGGAGACGTCCTGCTGTGTCCCTCAGCAGGTGCTGACCCATGCACCACCGCCGCCACAGACACTGCCGGAAGCCCCGCCACCAGCCCCGCGACGTGCTCGGACAGTGGCGCCACCGCTGACATGGCTACCATCCCCAGTGGTCAGTCGTCCGAGGCTGGAGGAGAGTTCCTGGACCCTGGCCAGCTTCCATGAGGCATGACTTCCATCACTGTTTGCACCTGCAGGTGGAAGGCGAAGTCGCAGCAGTGTGGGGTATGTCGCTGCCTCCATGGCGTATCATGCTACCTGTTCCTCGGCAATCTCATGGCAAACACACCCAGGTGAGGGAATGGTACCAGCCACACTGCACGTGGAGCACTTTGGGCACCAGGCCCCCTCCAGAACCAGTGGAGAATGACATCCACTACCTCAGTCTTTGGCAGGTTGAAGCACTCTGGGCACCAGGCTCCCTCCAGAACCAGTGGAGACATACATCCACTATCTCAGTCCTTGGCAGGATGAAGCACTCTGGGCACCGGGCCCCCTCCAGAACCAGTGGAGACATACATCCACTACCTCAGTCCTTGGCAGGATGAAGCACTCTGGGCACCAGGCCCCCTCCAGAACCAGTGGAGAATGACATCCACTACCTCAGTCCTTGGCAGGATTTTTTTTTTTTTTAATAAGATTTTATTTCAATTTTTGAATATAACAATAACAACAATATTATCGTAACAGTGCTTAGATTAACTGTTCCCCCCTCCCTCCCCTCATGCTACTACTTATATAAAAATTATTCACATTTGGCAGGTCTCGGTAGTTAGTTGTTTCTGTCCTCGCTCGCAGAGCCATTAGGTTTCCTGTGTTGCGTTGGAGTCTGTATCTGAGTCCGTAGCGGTGCTGTTTAGTCCTACGGAGAATGCATTTGGTGATTTTAATTTTTCCAGGATTAATTCCCATTGGGATGCATCATCCCTTGGTCGGAGTTCGCGTATTGCCTCGCGAAGCAGTGACGTTCCTTCTGCTTCTGCCCACTTCACTAAAGAGTTTTGCCATCTGGATATTTGTGGGCCCGTTGGTGATTTCCAGTTTGTAGTTATTTCCCTTCTTGCTAGGATTAGAGCAAGGTCTATAAATTTGTTGGAGATTTTAAGAGCTATCGGGCGTGGAAAGTCCCCCAGTAGCCACTGCCGGGGATTTAATTAATAATCTGTCGGTGCAGGCTGATGTTTTAGCAAAGGCCTCTTCCCAGAATGTGTTAAGTTGGGGGCAGCTCCAGAGCATATGTATAAGGTTGGCTGCTGGCTCCGTGCATCTAGGACAGCTTGAGGAGTTTGTTCTGTAGATTTTGGAGATCATGTGTGGGGTCATGTAAGCTCTGTGAAAAATGTATAGGTTTATTAATTTGAACCTGGCATTTCTGGAAACTGGCTAGATATGAGATATGATCTGATCCCATTGCTTTTCATCCCAAGTGATATTTAAGTCCGATTGCCATTTGTCTTTAAGTTTTTCTAGGGGTAGGCATGTACAGGCATGTAGCGCTTTGTAGATTCTGGATACTACCCCTTTTAGGTCCCCAATGGAGCAAATAGTATTGCTGCTATTATGAGTGGGGGGTTCAAGGATTCCAGTTCTCCAGGTTTTTTGAGCGATTTTAATAATGGCGTTGTGGGTAATGAATAAACCGGGGGGGAGGTTATATTGTGTTTGTAGCTCAGTGTATGTGAGGAGTTTCCCTCCGCCGTATAGGTCCCCTAGTTTAGTAATATTATGCGAAATTAGTTTGTTGAGGCCTGAGATACTTTGCTTCCCTGAGACATGGATCATGCAGGACAGTGGGGCCTCCGGGGCGTAAGGGGTATTAATGCGGGAGCGTTTCAGATGTTGAGACCAACAGTGTCTAGCAGACTCCCATTCTATCGGGAGCAGGTGTTTGGTTTTCCGGGGGTTCAGTAGTATGCCCTGTATCCTGTCTATGGGGCAGTTTAAGGGAAGGCGTAGCCCTGCCTCAATTTGAGGGATAACCTATTAATTTTGCAACCCATTGAAGTTGTCCTGCCCAGTAGTATAACTCCATATCTGGGGCAGCAAGGCCACCCTCAGCTGTAAGTCTCTGGAGTGTTCTTAGTGCCATTCTATGTCTGCTCGGACCCCAGATGAAGTTTGTAGACATGGACTCTATCTCTTTGAATACTGCTTTCGGGATTATGAGTGGGATAGTTGAGAAATAATACAGCAGTCTGGGCAGCACTATCATTTTGAGAAGAGCTACTCTGCCTGTGACTGTTAGTGGTAATGTCTCCCAAAAGCGCATACTGGCTCTGATCCCTCATATTGCTCCTTGTATGTTTCCTTCTAGTAGGTCATTTACTGAGTGGTAAATTTTTACTCCTAAGTATTTGAATGTGTTAGGTGACCAGGGGAGGCCTCTTGTGTCATTTGGCTCCGGGGTCTCTTTGTGTAGTGGGAAAATGGCGGACTTTCTCCAGTTAATCCGCAGTCTGGAGGCAGCACCGTAACTGTCCATCATTCTCATGGCCCCAGGTAAATCTGATTCTAAGTTTTGTAGGAAGAGCAACATGTCATCTGCGTATAATGCAATGTGGTGAGTCCAATTATTTATTGGGATGCCCCTATAATGGAGGCCTGTTCTTGCCATATGCGCTAGGGGCTCTATTGCGATTGCGAAAAGAAGGGGGGATAATGGACATCCTTGTCTTGTGCCCCTGCCAATCTGAAACTAAGGGGAAATGTAGTTGCCTGTTTTTACTCTTGCAGTAGGGTTGGTATATAATAATTTGGTCCACCTTACAAATCCTCTGCCCAGCCCCAACTTTAGCATAGCTTGTTCCAGATAGTCCCATCTTAAGCTGTCAAATGCCTTCTCAATATCTACCGAGATGATCGCCGCTTGTGGTAAGTTCGGGGGCAAAGAGTGGAGTATTGATATGAGGCGTCTAATATTTTGGGATTTACTACGATTGGGTATGAAACCCAATTGGTCTTGGTGAATCAATGATGGCATATGGGGGGGTAATCTATCAGCTAAAATCCGGCTTAAAATTTTGTAATCTATATTGAGCATTCATAGAGGGCGATAAGAGCGGACGTCTGTGGCGGGTCTATCTGGTTTTAGTAGGGGGATCATAATAGCAGTGTTGGTGGATTGTGGGAGAGAGTTACTGTTCCATGCTTCTGCATACAATGCGCAGAGGTGGGGGGCTAGTAGGTCTTGATACTGGTGATAGAATTCTAGTGGAAGCCCATCCGCTCCTGGTACTTTACCCATGGCCATGCTTTGGATTGCTGTTTTTATTTCCACAATCGACATAGGCGTCGCTAGAGCCGAATTGTCTGCTGTTGGCAGGTTGGGGGTGGTGAGGGACTCTAATTCACGTAACTGGGTAGGGGTCAGTGTTCTAGTGGGGGGGGCATATAGGAATGCATAGTACTCATGGAAGACAGAGTTAATGTCTTTTTGGGTGTAAACGTGTGTGCCCTGTGAGTTTTCGATTTCGACTATTACAGTTAGTTTTTTTGGGGGTTGCGCGAGCCAGGCAAGTAAAGCGCTAGCTTTGTCCCCCTCTGAGTGTAGTCTGGTTACGTGTTGTTTATAATCGAAGCGGGCAAGTGTATTGGCAGCTACGTGAATTTTCGTCCTAGTATCCGCTATTGCAGGGTGTAAGTCAGGTTGTGTAGGGCACTTTCTTTCCAGGTCTCTAAGAGAGTCTTCCAGTTGAAGAAGTTCTGCTTCGATTGATTTTCGGGCCCCTATATTTTCAGCAATGCATTTTCCCCGGATAACTATTTTAAAAGTTTCCCATTCAATGGATCTAGTAGATGCCATACCCTCGTTGTGTTTGAAAAACTCTCCGATAGCTGTATGTAAAGTATGTTTAAACGCTTCGTCTTCGAGCATTTCTGCTCTGAGGCGCCAAGTTGGGATTGTCAGTCTCTCTCTGCCCCAGGCCAATGAAGCTATCAGGGGGTTATGATCAGAAATCGTTCGGCTAAGATATTCCGCGGATACCACGTCGCTCTGTGTTTCAGGGGATACCAGGATGGTATCGAGTCTAACATGTAGATCATGTACAGGTGAGTAGTATGAGTAGTCCCTAGAGTGTGGGTAAAGTGTTCTCCAACTGTCTATTAATTGCCAGTGTTGCTGCCATTCTATGAATTGCTTTGCCGTTTTCAGTGATTGGGATTGTGATACTGGGGGGTGCGATCTGTCCAGGGAGTCACTGGTGATGCAGTTAAAGTCCCCTCCGATTATATTTGTGCCAGCCAGGAAAGGACCTAATTCTAGCGATAACCTGTCGAGGAATTTACCTTGGTTGTGGTTGGGGGCGTATACTCCTCCTATTGTCACTTCTCTGCCACCTAATCTTCCACTTGCTAATACGTATCTTCCCTCTTTATCGATAACCTTGTGGAATATTTGGAAAGGGACCCCGGGACGGATCCACATAAGAACTCCCCTAGCATAGGCTGAGTAGTTAGTAGCAATTATTTGGCCTCTCCATCTTTTGCTAGGGGCTTTAACTTCCTGCTCTGTCAAGTGAGTTTCTTGTAATAGGGCTATGTGTATCCCCCTTCGCTTGAGGTAGTTGTGAATTTTGTATCATTTGGACATATTATTTAGGCCTCTTACATTCCAGGTTATAATCTTATATTGAGTAGTCATTATCTTGGTTGATCTTGGTTGTGTTGGCAGAGTTATTCATGGGCTCTGCGGCAAGTGAGGCTAAGTTAGTCATCCTACATTTAGTTTGAGATCTGCCTTCTAAAGTGATTGTGTTTGCATGAATTGTCCCATTCCCAACTCTAATTCGAACTTTACCCAACTCCCTCTCCCCAGGACCGGATGACAAAACTTTCCCCGTCCAAACCATATAAACTATCCTATTTCCTATTGGAGGTGGGAGGTGCGTCAGGGCCGAGAGCTTACACCCCGGGACATTCCGGGGACCTGGCTAAGATATATTTGCTGCCCGTGAGTGAGTGTTCGAGGTTTACTGTACACTGGAGGTTGCCTAGAAGGTTAGCTTCTACAGGGGTTGTATATAGAGGGTGATCGCTTGGTAGTTTGGGTGATCACTGACTGGTTCTTGCAGGGTTAGATGAGATCTTCCGCCGTTCTGGGGGTCACTTTTGGTAGATTGGTGCATGTGTCTTGGGATGATATTGAAAGACTCCCACAGCTCGAGTCATGGTCCGAGGCATCACCTGAGGTTTGCGAGCGATGTGGGGCTCCTCTGTTCAGGGCCGCTACTGCATCTACTGCTTCACGCATTCCTTGCAGTGATTGGTTTCTGGAGGGTGCAGTTTCTAGTGCTCTTTTAAAAGATCTACCGCGTTTCCTGCTCGGGGCGCGGGATGATCCACTCAGCTCGCTCAGAGACGCGATATTTAGGGTTTCTAGCCAATCTCCTACCAGCTGTGGAGTTGAGAAAAAGTGCGTCTTGCCCTCGTGTTCAACTCTCAGTTTAGCCGGGAAGAGCATTGCATATTTGATGCCTTTCTCGCGTAGGGCTCGTTTATGGTTATTGTATGAAGCTCTCTGGGTTTGAGTTTCTTTGGTGAAGTCAGGGAATACCATAATATGCTGGTTGTCTAGAATGATTTCCCCTTTAATACGAGTTTGCAAGAGGATATAGTCCCTGTCCTTAAAGTGCAGTAATTTTGCTACTATTGGGCGGGGTCTGGATCCCGGTGGAGGTGGTCTGCCGGGGACTCGGTGTGCTCTTTCGATCGCAAAGAATGCCGAAAAGCCCTCCGGCGGGACTGTGGCTTTGAGCCAATTTTCTAGGAATGTCTCTGTGTTCGATGCCGGGAGTTCCATACCTTTCGGCATTCCGATTATTCTCAGGTTGCTCCTCTGGGATCGATTCTCGGCGTCTTCGGCTCTGGATTCTAGGGTTTTGATCCTGGATATTAAATCGGACGTCTCCAGAGTCAAGGTCTTTTGAGTAGATGTCACCGCGTTTAATGTTTTTTCCGTGGCCCCCACTCTTTCTGTGAGTTTTCGATGATCCTCTCTCAGCAGTGACAAGTCCACAGTTAGATTATCTATTTTTTGTTCAAGTGCCTCGCGAGATTCCCTTATGGCTTGTAGGATTGTATCCAGGGTTGTTTCTTGTTGAGTTGTTGTGCTCTGGGAAGCCGAGTGGAGAGATTGTCCGGGTGTCTTGTCTGCTGTTGGTTCTTCTTGGTCTTGACCATCTTGTTTTTTGGGCTTGCCCATTTTGTTAGCTTTGTCCTGTATTGGTAGAGGTGAGGGCGTTTATTTGCGGCAGGTTAGGGTGTGGGCGTCCGGTTATGGTCTTCAGAGAGCAGCCCTTCTAGAGGTCGTTACTTTAGCCAGATAGATGATTAGGATTTTAAGCGAGGGGGTAAGCATTTTGTGCAGTCCTCAACACGGCGGCGCCGCCCACCGGGACGCTGGTTGGCAAAATAGGTTGCAGATTGGGAGTGCCGTTCTCTTAGTTCGACAGGGCTGCTTAGAGCGTTAATGTTATTAGTTCTGACGACGACGACGGGGGGGGTTTGTACTTCTGGGAGGTGGTTGGGTCATTGGTTACTCACTGCGGTTGGCTGAGTACTCAGTTTGTTCCCCCGTTTCCATTGCCGTCTTTCCGATCTCTGGTCACTCGAGTTTACGGGATCTGGGCAGCGATCCCGTTCTAGGCCGCGGATGGACTTCTTCTGTTTGCTTAGGGTCCCAGTCGGTGCTGTCGGAGTGGGGGCCCCCACTGGTTTGGCTTAGGGTAATGTTACTAGTTCTGATGTTGGGGCCCGGTCGCTTCTGTGGGGATACTGGAGTAGTCTCTCGGGGGCCCTTTGGGGAAGGGGGGTGTTTATGCCTCTAGTAGGTGCTGTGGTCGTTGGTTACTCACTGCGCTTGAGTTGGTTGAGTGCTTAGTTTGCTCCCCTGTTTCCATTGTTGTCTCTCCGGCCTCCGGGTGGTTAGTTGCTCAGGTTTGCGGGATCTGGGTTGCCATCCCATTCTCGGTCGCGGAAGGTCCCGTCTGCTCGCCCAGGGTCTTAGTCGATGCTGTATGCACCCAGCCGCGTCGAGTCGGAAGCTCCTAGTGGGCGCCACCACCCGTGGGAGCCTGGCGTCTCAGTGTGCCCCCTCGCCGCGGTGTAAATTCCGCCTTGGGTTTTCGGGCCTCCAGGCCCGCACCGATTCGATCACGCGGCTGTTCTTCTCCTTTCTCCTAATGTGGCCTTATGGGTCACCGCTTCCTCCCTGCATCGGTTTGGGGTGTCGGATTGTCGAGATCGCGTCTTAGAGTCGAGGAGCTTAGTTATTTCTGCAAATCGGGGTCCGGTTCCCCTTGCGGCCGCCATCTTGATTTTTCTGAAGCTCCAGGGTTCGATCGCATTTCTTCTTTCTTAGATGTTCGGGGATGCCACCACTGCTCCGAATACTGTACAGGGGACCGCCAGTGTTGGGATCGAGTTTGATGGGGTTTTCGGGGTTGGTTGATGGCTAGGATTCAGTCTGAGTCCCGTTCTCGGCCCCGGAGAGCTGCTCTACACGTGTAGCTTCATCGGCTGCTGGCCCCGCCCCCTACCTCAGTCCTTGGCAGGATGAGGCACTCTGGGCACCAGGCCACCTCCAGAACCATTGGAGACATACATCCACTACCTAAGTCCTTGGCAGGATGAAGCACTCTGGGCACCAGGCCCCCTCAAGAACCAGTGGAGAATGACATCCACTACCTCAGTCCTTGGCAGGATGAAGCACTCTGGGCACCAGGCCCCCTCCAGAACCAGTGGAGAATGACATCCACTTCAGAGACTGTGGCTTTGCACTCCCCAGGATAAAGCAGTGGGCAAACCACCCCCTGGAGAGACTTGAGAGACTGTGGCTTTGCACTCCCCAGGATAAAGCAAGGGGCAAACCACTCACTGGAGAGACTTGAGAGACTGTGGCGTTGCACTCCCCAGGATACAGCAATTGGCATGGAGCCCCCTCGTGCAGCAGTGGCATCGTACGTTCATATGGCTGAGATGCCCCCCTCCCCCTGAGATGCCTATTTATTTTCGATCTGATGCCCTAGCAGTGTTCTCTCCGTTTCCAGTCAGGTATCTTGTGTGGGCTTCACCAATGCATTTTGGGACCATTGGTCCACGGACAATGATTGGTACACTATCCGGACTTGTGTAGTTGGTGTACAGATTTGTATATACTGAATTTTGACTATCAGATTTTTCATGATTACATTCATTTAATTTTGTCCTTGCGTTCTTCCAGGGGGTGATGGGGTGTTTATGTAATGTTGCTGCATATATTTGTGTGTATGTTGTTGTGGGTGAGGGTAAGGGTACTGCGTGTTGCGTGTGTGTGTCACTCTCTTTTCCCTCCCCAGTGTTGTAGGTGCAGTACTCACTGTGGTCGTCAACTGCATCTATCCTGCTCCTGATAGAGCAGGAGGAAGAGCAGCATTGGTAACACCTGTAGTTCAGGCTCCATGGCGTCCTGGTTCCTCGTTGGGTGTCAGGAGGTGAGTGTTTTCCCTTCTGTGTACTGTTTCCGCCATGCTTTTGATAGCATTGGTTCTGCCCTGGAAAAGGTTGCAGATAGTCCTGTTGTGATAGGGTGGGCGGTACTTTGTCCTCCGCCTGTCTGTTGGCGGTTACCACTGCAGTGTTTGTTTCTACCGCCGTGGCGGTCGGAGAGTTAAAGTGGCTGTCTATGTTGGAGGTTTCCGCCATGGTCGTGATTCAATTTTTTTGCCGCTGGCCTGTTGGCGGTATTACCGCCGCTTTAACACCGACCACCAGGGTTGTAATGAAGGCCTAAATGTGGTTCCTAAAGTAATCTGTTCCCTGGTGAAGCTGACGTGTTTTACATAAGATGTCTATAAAACACCGGCCAGGATTCCAGTACTGGTCATCAATACAAGACATCTATCATAGTTCTGGTGGAAACGGAGTAGGGAAGATTTACTAACCAATGCCTGACACTTCTACTTTTGTTATTCAACAGCTGCCACGTTTTTGCACTGTAGGAGGGTGGAGGATGCCTCACGCCCATGAGTTTGTGAATGAGTGAGCCCCAGAGCGTTTTCATGGCTGAATCTGTCCATTGAAGTAACATACATCACACCGTGAAACGCTTCTTGCACGGATCATAAGGTGTACAGTATATATAAAACTGTAAGAAATATAAACACGGAAAATAGTGATGTGCTATTCGTCAATAATGTTTAAAATAACTCTGTATCTGGTTACTTTTCATTCATCGTAGTAGAGGCGTGACCATCCCATCGCACAGCCTCCAAATCATAATAATTACATATATTCATTCTGACGACATTCTCTGGTAATAGAAGATAATGCTAATTGTAGGCCTAGACATGAAACTATGATCTCACTGGCAGTCCTGTATAATGATTGACTGGGTGCTAAAGGCTATGTTATACAATAATCCACAGCACAAGCCCACCACAGAAATGAACTAGGGGAGGAATGTGGCCAGTTTGTGACATTATTGATTGTCGGTCTAACTCGCTGTTTATCTCCTGGAGTTGATTATATGTGTAACTCGTTCCTGCATGCCCTACTAACTTAGTTGATTTCTGTGTAACTCATCCCTGCATGTCCTACCTACTTAATCAAGCGGCAACGCATAAAGGCTGGCCACGCCTACAGCCATTAAAAGGAATTTGTCAATAGACGTCCCTTCTGGTTTTGCTTGGTATGATTTATATTAAGCGTGGTTAAAAGAAACATTTTCGGTGAAACGTGACTTCAAGTTCATTTTCTTATTTCGTGTTTTGTTTTTCTAATCCTTATCATGCGCCCAGGGAGTAGCCAGAGATAAAAAAAAGCCTCCCACTTTGAACCATGTCCCAAATAGCTCTGAGTGAAAGGCTGAGAGCCCTTGTTCGGGAACTGCTCCCCTGCAGGGAATTCTGAAATTCTTACATTTCTTTCCTTCCTTTTCTACATCCTTCTTTAAGTATTTTGCCATCTCTGCCTCCATCTTTTCTCATCTTGCATTTCTTCCTTTTTATCCTTGATGTACTGTTTCCGTCCATGCATCCATTCATCATTCTTCCAACCTTCCATCTTACTTTCCTTGGCAGCTTCCATACCTCATTTCCCTCATCATTTATCGTTCTCACCCATCATTTAAACTTCCTTTTCATTCACCATTTCCTTTTCATCCATCTCCACTCATACATCCTCTCTCCATTCTTCTTTCCATCCGTTCTTTTTTCATACATCCCTCCCTCTATCACTGAATCAATCCTTTTTATCCCTCTTTCTCTTCAAGCCTCCCTTCTTCCCTTTATTTCTTCTAATACACATGTCATATTTATGAGCTTTTTGGAGAGGAGGGTTCCTGATCAAAGGCAAATGAGCCATAAAACACCAGTTTAAATGTTTCATATTACACACAACTGCCCAGTGACACCAACCCCCTGCTCAAGTAGCTAAACTGAGGGGGCGGAATAGCGATTCCCCAGTATATGTGTGTTCTTGTGTGTGTGTATAGATATATATATATATGTATACATGTGTCCTTTGGGTTAGTTATGCCATTTGTGTTAGCTGTTCCCTAGGCTGCAGACAGTGATATCTCTGTAGAACCCCAAATTAAGTTATAATTTCTCCTTATTTTAGACATGCCTATGTTGTTTGGTGGTCTATAGGCTGAGATGACGATGCTATGTGGACAAAAGGTTTCTTGTCTCTACTGATATTTACTTATTCCTGGAATCTATGCTTATAATGCCCATGTGAATGGATATCTTTCTGGTTACAAAGATTATTTTTTGAGAATGGCACCCGGACATAGGTATTTTAATAGTCTGGATTTTTGTTCTTTCAGCTGTTTCTCAGAAGACAGTTACCTCTATGCCAGGACTGCCATGGGACGCCGGCGTGTGATGGAGCCTACTCCCGACATGTCCTTCACTAGACTGCGGTATTCAGCACTGCAAAGGTTTAGCTAAACTTAAAGAAACCAAGGTTGGCGCTGGTGAATTATTTCACACTTTATACCATTGCCTGATAAGTACGAACCTCTCCGGTCCAAGATACTCATTTAATCCCTTCATTTGTTAGTTATATGGAGCTGAAGCAGGGGTTTTAATAAAAATATTGATGAATATTCATGTATTCTGCGTAATGGATTTGCGTACAAAATGTATTAACCTAGAGAAAATAATACACGCATTATTAAAATGTGCCTAAGTGAGTGGTCACCAGTGTTCACGAAGTATACTTATTAAAGGCTTATTAATATGAAAAATTGAGCTTATGTTTGATTAATGTATTAGTACATCATATTAAGGGTTATGCATTATGTATTAGTTTATTAATTGAAGGTCTTAATTTAGCGGAGGTCTTGGCCTAGAGCACAGCCTCATGTCAAGCTGTATTTCTAAACTGATTAATAAAATGGCTGTCTTAGCGAATTTAATTTTGATTATCCACTGTACTGTCCAAGTGTGCTTATAGCTAAAAGTCTTTCTCATGAGAACCTATTGCTAGACGATGCTGCTCTCGCTTAATGTAACATTGTAAGTGTAAAGTGTGTAAGACTGACTTTCTCAGGAGAAAAACAATAGAAACACTGACAGGAGTATAAGCTGCAACAATATTGTTACCTGATGAGCTGGATGATGAGGACATTACAGGAGAAGCCAATAAGCGGAATGTGAACTGAGTACTAGTAGAAGTTCTAGATTTGATGTTTTAGTTTTATTAGACAAAGTGTGAATATGCGATCTCTTGACCAATAGAGACTTGGGAATTAGGTTTAGGAAATCTAACTTAACCGGACTGCACTGATGGAAGACAGAGCATTTTGCCATTTTGCCCATTTTCTTTCTTGCTAAAAGGCCATTACTTTCTTGAGCGTTTTGACAACAGACGTGCCTAACTTTAATGCTTAAAGACTTTGCGTTTTCTGAACTTTGATGCTGAATCCTGATGCCTTGCTCACTGAACTGTTGCTTTAGGGAGCAACGTTTGATGACTTTCCATTGCTGAATCTAATGTATGTGATATCGTTTGCACAATTATTCTTGTTATTGATTTGCACTGTAACTTTAGAATGTGTAGTGGTTCAAGCTTTGATTAGATTGTGTTTCTTTTGCTGCTTTGGACAGCCAGTGATGTTTCTGTATGTGTATCATTTGTTTTTGAGATTATCATACGTGACCTTAGCATTGTTAATATAGGGAAATTAATATTCTAACTTTTACCAAAAGGTGTGTTTATTCGTGACTGAAAGGTCATGGTGTGTGACAATTACTGAGTCCTATTGATTACTAATGTCATATATTATTGGAGTTGATGATTAATTATTGATTATTGATCAGCCTGTATTGGATCTATGGTGGGAACATCTTAATTTTGAGTCAAAAGGTTAATCGACCTATTCGCGTCCCCTTGTAAGTTTAGTTATTAAGGTCAGATACGCTAGCAGAGATAGTAGCAGACAGATGGTTTGTATCCTTAAGAGCCCATCACAGACGTCAAATACAGAATAACAGTATTCACAGAGATAGTGACAGCTTAATGGTTTGTCTCCATAAGAGCTCATCATAGGTGTTGCCAGAGATGGTAGTAGCTTGATGATCGTGTCCCTTGAGAGTTCATTATTACTGAGATTTGGATTTTATTTTTCCATGATGTTTATTGGAGAGAAAATGTTCCCCTAAGTCCGGAAATGACTTTCCCAGAATCTCGGATCCTACCAATGGTTGTGTGAGGAGGTTTTGCGCTTGCACAGCTTATGCAAATCGCAGGTGAATTGTGAGGTTTGTGAGGGTTTATGGAGTTTGTATACTCCAAATGAAGTTGTAGAAGGAGAGCGTGTACTCCGCAGAGTGAGAATAGGGAAGTCGTTGAACTTCACATATGTGTGGCGCTTTGTGGTAAACAATTATCCACGTGGTTGTTGATGTACGAACCCTGCGTGGTCTAAAACTCCGGAGTATACTGAAAAGTGTATGAGACACGTGGTTTTTATGTTCTAATTTTTCTGGTTTAGTAGGTCGATTGGACGTGGTCGACAAGTCAGAGTGTGAGTCAAAGTGAGTTAAAGAGAATTTTTACTGAGATCTGGCGAGTCCTATGTGCACCAGGACAGACCGACTAATCAGTCAAGAGTAAAATTTGTGGGTCGAATTTTGCTTGCGAATCAAGGAGACTGAGAAAGAAGGAGTAGCTGTAAGTGCGGGAAGAACATCAGTGAAAAATCCGTAAAGTTTCTGAAGTGATTGTGTTACCTTTCCTATAGTAAACCAGCAGATTTGGTTTTTGATTTTGGGTTAGTGCTCACAATTTTTGCATTAGTTTTGTGTGAATCAAAGTTTGGGAGGGTAAGCCGCAAGACTTTCTCAGCCGCAGTACGTGTGAGTGTGACATCATTGGAGCCGCACTGGGATAGGTTGGTTAGTGAGAAGGGTCACGCATGGATTGACAGCCGTCCGTGAGAGGTAGTTGGTTGAAAAAGTGGGTGAAGAGTACTCTGGGATTAAAGGTCACTTCCTGATTGGATTCGAATAACATAAAGGTCGAAAAGAATAAATTTTTCAAGGCTTTAAAGAGTGCTTTAAGGGGAGATACGTACATTACAATGAGTATTGGCGAGGCTACATCACCAGTAGGTACACCAGCTTAGATTGTAATGAAAGAGAAGGGTGTTGTGCCATGTCTGTGGCTAAAGCAGTGGTGCAAAGTGACAGAGAAAGATGGTAGTTTAGCATTTCCTGCTAATGGAACATTCAATTTGAGGGTTTTAGAGCATTTGAGGAGGGCACTGTATGATCTGAAGCCCCCTCCAAGACCAGCACAGTTTGAGACATTACCGATTTGGGAGCCAGTAGCCAGACAGCAACAGAAATTTGAGAGAAGAATGAGAAAAGCAGAAAAGACATTAACAGAGACTAGGTGGGACAGTGTTCAGAGAATTTGGAGGATGGAGACTTTTCACAGAATTAAGTTGTTTCCAGCAATTACGCAGGACAATAGGAAGGAAGGAAAGATGTTAGGAAGAATAGCAAAAGCCCGTCTGAAAGTAGGGAGGCTAGAAAGTCTTCAACAGTGGAGGAAGAATCAGATGATGATGGTTGTATTTTACAGATATTAAGAAATTGTCCACCATCATGTGCAGCACATGAGAGTGGTCCAAGCACCAGCGCTGATCCTTCAGCTCTGACACAGATTAACGGGATATCGAGTCCGGTGCAGGTCGACACTGGCCTGACACAGAGCCCGATGGAGGGTAATCTTAACGTACCTATTACTCCAGTGATTCAAAAAGAGGTGCAACCGCCACAGGTCCAGAGAATTTACCCTGATTTACCCATTATGGAAACGGCTACAAACGTAATGGTGCCTACGGAACAGGTTTTCCCGAGACGGATGTTGGTTCAGATAGAACCAAATCCACTTTTAGTGCCCCAAGTGCAGCCGCAAGTAGTGCTAACATTCATTCCAGTAACAGGGACACAGTCAGGTATGGATTCAGTGATGAATCAGAACATGGGAGTTACTCTGCCACAGAACTTAGGTGCCAGACCAACCCCAGATGCTATATCTCTGCCTATTACTGTTGGTCCGGCCGTACCCTTATATGCACAGAAAAAAGCTAGTGTATGTGAACAGGGTGTCAGGGCACAGATTGCAATGGGGAGAGGACATAACGAGAACGCTCGAGTAACCTCTCCTGTGGGCCAGACTTTTGACGGATAGAGATCACTGTTGGACCTTAGTCCATTTGGAGCACTTCCAGATAGTACGATAGGGTCAAACATTAGCCAGAGATTGAAATTGTTGACACAGCAGACCCCAAATGCAATTGCACAGCAGGTGCCACTGGTCCAAGCCAGGAATATTTTGTTGCAAGGTTAAACAGCTCAGCAGTTGACTGAATGGTTACACAAGCTGAATACCCCGCAGAGTGCTCCTAAGAGAGAGGAGTGTTTGAACTATGCTATACTAAGCATGGAAGTGAGTGAAGAGCTCATTGAGGGAACTTTGGGTGTGAACAGGTTAGAACCCTACACTGAAGCAGAATTGAGATATGTCTGCCCGAAGATTACAAGGGAAGTGAGCAATGTGCATCGGAAGCTAGCAGATATGGCAGAGAAATACGTCATAGAGAAAGAGAAAACAAGGCATTTGAAAAGGAGTTAGATTAGATTTTGAGACTAAAGATTTTGAACACATGAGATCTGCCGGAATGAAGGCACACTTTAGGGAATTACTTCAAAGTGCTCAGGCCTGGGGAGCATTAGACAAGTGGGAAGGCAGATGGGAAAAGAAAAGAGCCAAAAAGTAAAAGGATTCTGTGGAGCTGACTGCAAATGTGCAGCAAGACCAAGATCCAGTGAAGATTTTATCAATGAGAGAGATTCCATGAGGGAATTTTATTCATGTCCCTTGGAGCAGAAATGTTATTCTGTCATTTAGGAATGACTATCCAAAATTGAGCGAGAAGCCAGTGGAGTGGTACCAGCAGACAGATAGGTTTGTAAAACTTGCAAAGTGCCTGTGGGAGGATTTGAACACCTTAATAGAGATAGTGGTTCCAGCTGATCTGTGGATAGAGTGTAGGAGGAGTGCACACTGGCCAACAAAAGAACCAGAGAGAGATGAGATAATGAAGTATGATTATGAGGTGCTTGAATTTTTGAAAGCCAGAATTTCACCCAAGAACATTGATTTTCAGAGAATTGACAGGACAGCTCAGGAAGCCAAGGAGTTGATACATGGGTATTATAAGAGGTTGTTACAGGCGTTCAAACATTACAGTTGCACAGAGACAATTGAGGCGAAAGACATGATTCATTTTGTGTTCAGATTTGTGGAAGGATTGAGACCTGATGATTACAAGTCATTTGATCTGCTGGCAAGCAAAGCCGATTGACGAGGTGTTGCAGTATGCAAAGTATTGTAGCGAGGAAATCGAATTGAAGCAGAGAAAGCTGAAAGAGAAGGCGATGCAGATTAAAGCTGCACAGACAGGCCTGCAGGGACGTTTTCTACAACAGCCACCACAGCAGCAGCAGTGAAACATGGTATTTCAGCCCCAAATGAGAGGTCAGGGTCACGGAAGCAATTTGAATCGTGGTCCAGATTTGGGTACTGTAGTGGTTCAGTATGATGTACAGGGAATTAAGAAATTGTTGCCTTCTTACGTTTGCAGAGCTGTCGGACATTGG
The DNA here is from genome assembly GCF_031143425.1 of Pleurodeles waltl. NCBI lineage: Eukaryota > Metazoa > Chordata > Amphibia > Caudata > Salamandridae > Pleurodeles > Pleurodeles waltl. Next base: position 1,286,275,703 of record NC_090440.1, read on the forward strand.
AAACAGGAGCGTCCGATGATGGTGCAGGAAGTTGTTGTTCAGCAAAGTAATTATATCAATTTGTTCTAGAATATGAGAGGACCTAATCCAAATTTTCAAAGTAATGTGAATCAAGTGTAGAATTTTCAACCCATGCAGCAGGTGCAAATGCCACGTGTTCAAATGACACAGTCGCAGCCGATGCAACAGCAGGTTCCCATTGTACCTAGACAGCAAATTCCAATACCTCAAGCCCCAATGGAACAGCAGCAAATTATGCTTTCTCAACAGGTCACAGGTCAGAGACTTAACCAAAGTAAATAACACAACGCAACAATTCCAGTTACACAGTGAGAATCGAATAATTGATGATTGGGTGAGCGAAAGTTCAGATGAGGAGACATGTGTGCTTGCAACCTCCTTAGAAGTAGATCAGAGAGGTCCCTATGTGAAGGGAAAAGACATGGGTCACACAGTTTCATTCTTGGTTGACACAGGAGCTACATGCTCTACAGTGAGAAGTGCAGAAGTTCCAAACTTGCCCCTTTCAGGTACAACAGTTCAGATAGTAGGGGTAGCTAATCAGTATTTGATCAACCCAATTACAGATCCAGTTCAGGTTAAAATTGGCAACTTTCAGGGATTGCACAAATTCACATTCTGTGATTCAAGTTCAGTAACCCTACTGGGAAGAGACTTGCTTTGTAAAACAAAATGCTTTATTACTTGTTCAAATGATGGAATTGAGATTCAGACGAATAGCGATGATGAGGATGACCAAGCCCCAGAGACAGAATGTGAGACTACAAATGAGGAATATCCTCTGATTGAATGCTTCCCGGTGTTCACAGTGAAGGAGCTTTATCCTGATTTGCAGGGAACGGTTAGGAATAAGATGTGGGATCTGTCAGGAGGTGAGATAAGTCTGATAAAGGGAGTTGAGCCTGTTAAAGGTACCATAAAGCCAAATGCAGTTTTCCCTCACATTCCCCTGTATCACATGCCCTAAGATGTCCTTATGAAGTTTGCCCAAATAATTGCAGACTTTGTGAAACAAGGGGTTCTGAGGAAAGTGTTGAGCAGCCCATGTATTTCACCGACAATGGGTTTCAAAAAGCCCTGTGGGAAAGTTTGAATTGTCCAGGATTTGAGAAAGATAAATAACATTGTAGTCAAATGTTGTCCCATGGTGCCAAATCCAGCTGTGATAATGTTTCATATTCCATGTGATGCTGAGTGGTTCACTTTCACTGATTTGTCGCAAGCCTTCTTTTCTGTGCCTCTTCATGAGGATAGCCAATTTCTCTTTTGTTACAAATTTTTGGACCGAGTTTATTGTCGGTTCAGAATTCCTCAAGGGTTTTCAGAGTCACCTTCCATAACCAATCAGATCTTGAAAAAGAATTTGGAGTCATTGTAATTGCCTTTCCAATCGACCTTGGTGAAGTACATTGATGACTTGCTGATTGCGTCCAAAACAATGGACAAGTGCAAGTATGACACGATTGCCTTACTGAACCATTTGAGAGAGAATGGACATAAAGTGTCTCCGCTTAAATTGGAATATTGTCAGAACAAAGTGAAATACTTGGGTCACCAGATTGAGAAGGGATCGAGAAAGATATCCAGAAAAAGGGTTACAACCATATTTCAAATAAATCCCCCGACCACACAGAGAAATGTCAGGATATTTCTTGGGATGGTAGGCTACTGTTGCCAATGGATTCCCAATTGTTCAGTCATTTACAGACCATTGCAGAAGCTGACTCATAAAGAAGTCACAGATCCCATAGTGTTAGACCAGGCTGGAATGAAAGTGTTTAATGAATTGAGAGTCTGTGCAAGGCCCCAGCTTTAGGTATGCCTGATTACACAAAACCTTTCACGTTGTTTTGTCATGAACATGATGCATGTTCTTTGTATGTTTTGTCGCAGGTCCATGGAGATGTAAACCACCCAGTAGCATATTTTCAGCTACTTTGGACCCAGTTGCAGCAGCCTTACCAGGTTGTTTGTGTGCAGTTGCAGCGGTTGGACAGAGCCTTACACAGTGTGAGGGCATTGTGATGGGACATCCCTTGACTATAATGGTCCCTCACTCCATTGATAGCCTACTTACAAAGACGGAACCCAATATTTGACTGATGCAAGATTGACCAGATATGAAACTAGTATTTTAGGGTCACCAAATGTGTCATTGAAAAGATGTACTGGGCCCGGCAACCTTACTTCCTAATGAAAATATTGAAATTGAGAAATTGGAAGAGGTTGGGCATCATTGTGCACAAAACCGAGACCTGACATTAGAGATACCCGATTGGAAGAGAATTACCAAATTATCTTTGTTGATGGTTCTTGTCTAAGAGACAAAAAAAGGGACAGTGAGAGCAGGATATGCTGTGCGCACAATTACTGGTATAATGGAAGCTTCTTGTCTTCGAGGAGTGTATTCTGCCCAAGTAGCAGAACTTGTAGCCCTTACTAGAGCGTGCCATGTTTCTGCCCAACTGAAAGTTAAAAACTATATGGATAGCCAGTATGGATTTGGAATAGTCCATGATTTTGGCCAGTTGTGGTCACAGAGAGGTTTCATGACCTCTTCTGGTTCACCAGTGATAAATGGTGAGAGAATTAGAGAACTGTTGCATGCTATTCAAATGCCTGAAATGATTGACGTGGTGAAATGCAGTGAACATCTGAAGTCACAGGACTTTGTGTCATTGGGAAATGGATGTGCGGATCGAGTCGCAAAGTTTTGCTCATTGATAAGTCGGAACTGTTACCCGAAGAAGATGAAACATGTCCAAATATTGCATTGAAAGTAATTGACACCTTGGAGAAATTGAAAATGTTGCAGAATAATGTTGACAGGGAGGAAAAACGTTCATGGAGCAAAATGAAATGTGTGCAGCGACAAGATGAATTGTGGGTTTCAGAAGAGGGTCAATTGGTTTTGCCTAATAGTCTGTTGTCTCAAATGGCTAGGTATTATCATGGTCAAGCACATGTTGGGAGGATGCCATGATTCAGTTGTTCAAGCACGATTGGTTCAACCCAAGGTTTAGACAAGTTGCTGAAGAAGTTTGCCATTGCAGCGTCATTTGCCAGCAAATGAACGTGGGGAAAGGACAGTGGTTAATTTGAGCCACATTGGAAGAGCAAGAGGTCCATTCAGCAGAATGCAGATGGATTTTATTGAGGTACCTGTGTATGGAGGTTTGAGATATGCATTGGTGATTGTGTGCATCTTTAGTCACTGGATTGAAACTTGACCTACACGAAGAAATGAAAGCCTCACAGTAGCAAAACTACTGCTTAGGGAACTGATACCACTTTTGGGTTTCTGATCTCTTTAGAATCAGATAGGGGAAGTCACTTCAACAATGAGGTAATTAAATTACTGTGTGCAGCATTGAACATTGAGCAGAAGTTGCATTGTAGTTACTGCCCTGAAGCATAAGGACTAGTGGAACAGATGAATGGTACCTTGAAGTCAAGAGTTGCAAAGATGTGTGCATCCATGAATCTGAAAGGGCCCGACGCACTGCCTTTAGTTCTGATGACAATGAGAAACACACCCGACAGGAAGACAGGATTGTTGCCACATGAGATCCTTATGGGCCGAGCTATGAGGTTGCCCGCGGTGCCTGCAAATGCACTTGTCAACATTACAGATGATATGGTGTTGGACTACTGCAAAGGTCTGGCTGATGTAGTTTGCTCTTTCGCTCAGCAAGTGGAGGCCACCACACTGCCACAATACATGACCCAGGGCACAACCTGAGAGACAGTGACTGGGTTGTGGTCCGGAAACACATGAGGAAAATGTGTTTGGAGCCTTGTTGGAAAGGACATTTCTAGGTAGTTCTGACAACTACCACAGTTGTGAAGTGCACAGGAGTTCCGAACTAGATCCACGCCAGCCACATGAAGAAAGTGGCATGTCCTCTGGACAATAAAAGAGTTGGCGGGAGTACCAACAACAATAGGACCAGTCTCAGGGCCGGAAGGAGAATAAAGGGGAACTGAGACCGGATTTGAGCCAGTTCAGGAAGGTTCAGTCACTCCTGTGAGAGATGAAAGAGAAGAACTCCAGGGCGGTGACGGAGAGCCTATCTCAATTGAGGCAGCAGGAGAGCCTAGTCAGAGGAGGGCTTTCCCAGAAGCAGACGATTTTGAGAGACAAACAAAGCAATTGCCAGACCCCGAGAGTGAAGGAGTTGAGGCGGATCGAAGTCACTGTGATCTGACTCCTCCTTAACCAGTTGCAGGTCCATCAACAGAAAACACCATAGGACAAGGAGATGCTTCAAGTTTGACTCTGAAAGGAACATTGACCAAAGGTCCACTGAAAGGAGATAAGTTGCCAGAGTCACAAGAAAAGAGAAAGGAAGTAGTTGTTGAAATAACAATCGAAGATGAAGAATTGAATGGTGATCGAAAATTGAAAAGAAAGAGAATATCAAGTCGAAGATACTCGGGTGCTGAATGGGCATATGCAACTACAAGCCAATGGCAGAAAGAATTTTTGTTTTGATAGAGACATTCCAGGTCAATATTTTGGCACTTGAAGGAAGCTGATGAACTGAATTGTTGAAACAATCTGAAGAAATTTTGAGAAAGAGACTGTTGAAAAGATCACTGAAAAAGACTTTGATAACCTGATTTGACCTTTTGAAACCTGATTTTGAGAAGCTGCTTACCAGTTTCGACAAGGGATCCTGGAAGTGAGACTGAGAGCTGTAAATAACTGCTGAAAGAAGATTTTGTTTGATTTTTACTGCAATTTTTCTAAATGATCTCTTCTGCTTTCTGATTCTTTACAGATCATGAATAACATTAGCCAGCAGGGTAGGAAGGACAGGTGCTGTAAAAACATGAGTATTGGTTTGGCAATTGTGTGTGTGACATTGTTTGTGGTATTGATTGTGGGTATGTATGTTCTTGATGCAAGCAAATCCAACCATACTTCTGCCTTCGAGACAACTAATGCACTAATAGCAATAGAAAAGTTTAGGTTAGATGAGAAGTATTTGAATGCGTGTACTAATGCGCAAGGAGAACTTTCTTCTAATGTCTTCTATTGGTTGCTGAGTGAGCACGTTGAGACTATGGATGCGAGGAATTGTTATATGTATACGCAGATTCCTTCATCAGTCGAAGAAGGAGTTACTTATCATAGTCTGCCTCGAACGTATGGAATAAGTTGTAGTCTGCTACTAACAAGATTCTATAACCAGGAATACGTCCAGTACTTCTATTCCAATTATGATGTCATGTTTTCGTTTGTCCTTATAATTTGGTATTAGTTAGAGGTTTCTTTGAATCTACATTGACTTTTGGCACAGCGTATGCACCCTGCAATAACATAACATGCTTACTTATACCTTTAGAGAAGAGCTTCTTAGATAACACAGATGACAGGAGAAAGGCATTGAAGGAGAAGTTAGAATAAGGCTTAGAGAGAAGGACTTACAAGAATGATTATGCTTATAGTGCAATTAAAACGCAAGGGAAATTAGCTCCAGGTGTGCAACACATAGGGAAACTTTGTATATGTAGGCCTAAATCATGCACTGATACTTTGTTTGTGGGAACGAGTGAATGTAGACCTGTGTTTTTGTTTCAGAGTAAAAGGACATTTATGTTGGACAGGACCCAGCTATTCTTCAAAATCGCATTGCTTTAGACATTCTTTTAGCGAAGGATGGTGGAGTTCATAGGATGATTAATTCTAGGCATTGTTGCTTGTTCATTCCTGATAATGGTAAAGAAATTAGGAGTTTACTTATTAACCTGACTAATGAAAGTGCTGATTTGAAAGAATTAAGAGCACAAGGTGTCTGGGAGAAAGTTGGTAAAGGTTTTGCTTCAGTGGGAAATTGGCTCAGCAACATTGGGAAACTAATCTTATTGAAAAATATACAGGGAATAGTAATTTTCATGGTTTGCCTATTTGGATTATGGGGAATATGTAAATTGTGTAAAAGGATTAAATTGATGAAGTCAAAGAATGATCAAAGGAGGGAAGAAAAGAAAAGGGAAAATTTGTTGAGGGAAAATTCGAAAAGGGGACAAAAGTATGAAGGGATTGAAATGACAGAATGTTAGCAGAAGCAAAACATTTGTGAGTGATAGTTTAGTGCGATGACATATTTAGTCATCAGAGGAGGGATTGCTGAAGCAGGTGTTTCAATAAAAATATTAATGAATATTCATGTATTCTTAGTAATGGATTTGCGTAGAAAATGTATTAACCTAGAGAAAATAATGCACGCATTTGAAACTGTGCCTACGTGAGTGGTCACCAATGTTCACGAAGTATACTTATTAATGACTTATTAATATGACATATGGAGTTTATGTCTGAGTAATGTAGTAGTACATCATATTAAGGGTTATGCATTATGTATTAGTTTATTAATTGACGGTCTTAACTAATCGGAGGTCTTGGCTTAGTTGCACAGCCTCATGTCAAGCTGTATTTCTAAACCGATTAATAAAATGTCTGTCTTAGAGAATTAAATTGTGATTTTTCCACTACACTGTTCAAGTGTGCTCGTAGCTAAAAGTCTTTCTCATGAGAATTGATTGCTAGAAGATGCTGTTCTTGCTAAATGTAACATTGTAAGTGTAATGTGTGTAAGACTGACTTTCTCAGGAGAAGAACAATAGAGACACTGACTGGAGTATAAGCTGTAACAAGTCAAGTCAAGTCAATGAAGTCTTTATTCGATATTTCATCATAAAAGACATGCTACACGTCATAATACTTATAAAATTAACAGTGCTAACGATTAAAACAATAAATACAATATTTCATAAAAGCTACTAATGCTTCATTTGTTAAATATTTTAACATATTAAAAAAGGAAGTACATTACTTTAAAAACTCAGTTCTAATGTTCAAGATATTTTACTTATCTAAAACATGTAACTGTTTTAGTAGTTCAGAACGAATTATCCATGCCCACCCCAGGAATTTGGCCACCCCTATTGCTATAGTAGGTGAAAGATCAGTTTTAAGGATCCTACAAGCAGTCTCGGCCGATTGTGTGCCCAGACTTTTGCATAGGGGTACCAACCACTTCTTCCTTGGGGCAGCATATAATGGACAGACAAAGAACAAATGGCTCACATTTTCCCGCATTTCAGTACACAATGGGCATTTATCTGGGCCTCCAATGCCCCAGGTTGAGGTTAAACACCTTAATGGTATTGAGCCCACTCTAACTTGGTGATATAATTTGCGGTCCATAGGTTTTGTAATAACATCCCAATACATTTCAATTGCAGAGACATCTTTCACGTGTACAAATGTTGTTGTAAGGGAACTACCTATAAGGGATGAGTGTCTTATGCCTACCACCCATTCCCAATATAGTTGTTTCAGCTCTTTTTTTGAAGGAAAAGTAGCTGAGTCTGGGTTGTGCCAAAGGGCACCTAGACCCATGGCACAAAGGGTGGTTCTAACACCCTTAAACCAACCAATCTTATCGGATCCTAGGGTGTCCCTTACCTCGAGACATGCTTTCGCATATAATAACAGCTCTGGGGTAGACCACAACCTCCGCCAGAAGGCCAAGGGCCGAAATCTGGCTTGATCTTCCACCGGTTGGAGCCCAAGGTCATAAAGGAGCGGGATGCGTGGGGATGACCTCGGAAGACCAACCGCCCCTCTTGTAAAGCTGTAACAATATTGTTACCTGATGAGCTAGATGATGAGGACATTACAGTAGAGGCCAATCAGCAACATGTGAACGGAGTACTAGTAGAAGTTATAGATTTGATGTTTTAGTTTTATTGGACAAAGTGCGAACATGTGATCCCTTGACCAATAGGGACTTGGGAATTAGGTTTAGGAAATCTAACTTAACCTGACTGCACTGATGGAAGACTGAGCATTTTGCTATTTTGCCAATTTTCTTTCTTGCTGAAAGGCCATTACTTTCTTGAGCATCTTGACAAAAAACGTGCCTAACTTTAATGCTTTAAGACTTTGCACCTTCTGAACTTTGATGCTGAATCCTGGTGCCTTACTGACTGAACTGATGTCCTGATGACGAAGACTATCTTAGCTTGCCAATCCATTTGAGAAGAGGTATAAAAATTACCAAATGTGACTTGCAATGCATATTTGCTTTTTCTTTCTAGGTACCAACTGCACTGTTTTGATAGAGCCATAGTTAGATGTTTTCCAAATGTGTGTTTACTAAATTGTTTTGCATGAAGCCCAACATACTGATATTAATCTGATGTTAGATAAGGATCCTCACTAATGAGAATTTGCTTTAGGGAATAACATTTGATGTCTTTCGGTTGCTAAATCTAATGTATGCGATATAATTAGTGCAATTATTCTTGTTATTGATTTGCACTGTAACTTTAGAATGTGTAGTGGTTCAAGCTTTGATTAGATTGCATTTCTTTCGCTGCTTTGGACGTGCTGTGATGTTTCTGTATGTATATCATTTGATTTTGAGATTATCATACGTGACATCAGCATTGTTAATGTAGGGAAATAAATATTCTAACTTTTACCAAAAGGTGTGGTTATTCGTGACTGAAAGGTCATGGTGTGTGACAATTACTGACTCCTACTGATTACTAATGTAATTGATTATTGGAGTTGATGATTAATTATTGATTAACTGGATCTATGGTGGGAACATCTTAATTGCGAGTCAAAAGGTTCATTGACTTATTTGCCGTCCCCTTGTAAGTTTTCTTATTAAGGTCAGATGCTCTAACAATGTTAAACTCTATCTTTTGCTGTACAGGCTGTGCATGTTTTGTTACCATTTTCATAAATGCTCTTCTTGATGGGTTTAACCCGTTGCTTTTAGTGTGTGGACTCTTTCTCTCTCTCAACATCCCCCTCTCACTCTCCCTCCCTCGCGCTTTCTATGTGCAATTAAGGTCACACCAGGCACCCTCCGTTTCTGGCCCTCACCACGCCGAAAGCAGTTTATCACTTGTGCTAAAATAGATGCTGTGTACCCCGGTATGCTGTCATTTAACCAAGTCCAGTTTGAGTGCAAGCACACTGTGCGGGGAAAAGCCAAGCAGATTAACACCTCAATGGCAGGTTTCTAGTGTAGCTTCGTGAATCGTAACTTTGAATTCCAGGTCAGTTGAGGGCATGAAAAGTTTATTGAAAAGCACCATTCTGGGTTCAAAACCTAAAATGACAGAGAGTACAGAAAATTCTCTGACACATTTCAAGAAATTAGCTTCTATGAGTGATTTTGTTAAACAGGTGGAAGTAAAAGTAAGGGTCAATGTATATTAAGCACCAATAGCACCAGATTGAGGCGAAAAATGTCTCAATGATCCGAGATTCAGATTTATAGAAAATGTATTGGTTGACAAAAAAAACAGTACATCTTAGAATGTGTAAACGAGCTAGTAAAATATGAAGTTAAAAGTTAGTAAAATACATATGATTCCACACTGGGGTGGCTTTCAAAATACACAAACTCACATATTAGCAAGAAAATAAATAAAGATTTGCTCTTTGGCAGGTGTGGCAGTGCTTCTTATCTGGGTAGCTGAGGTCCTACAGAGTTTTCTGGTTGAGTTAAGCCATGATGGACATTTAGGTGTAGTCAATACAAAAGTTTAAAAACGAGCTTACCCAATTTGAACACGATGATATAGAGGGTGATCAGGTTCTGTCCACAATGTGTCAGCTTTTTTATTTAGAATTATAGGTGGGTAACTGAATATCAGGGATGCTAATCATTGATGGGTCCTGAGTGACATCAAATATAAATCGGAGCCCGAGATAAATAACATCTCTGTTACTCACATTGTATCCATCTGTAATGTTTTGTTGTATATGGCCAAAATCACTTGCTCCTGCTTTCGATGTATATGCTGGGCCACAACAGTAATGGTGGCACAATATGCAACATGTATTAAAACGGTAAAGAAAAAAAAAGATCCCCTGCCAAATCGAGACACCCACCTTCCTTAAATTAAAAACAATTAATACTTGGACTCCTGTCACTCACCCCAACACCCTCTGCATAACCCAACACCCAACCAAATTAAAAAATAATTATCTGGTCTCCTGCTAATCCCATCTGCGTACCACGACTCGATCCCAGCCAAAAACCTGCACTCTCAGATTGAGCAGAGAGCCGGGACATCACTGACGGATGCTCTATGGGAGCCGCTTGTCGGAGCCTGGAATTTGAAAAATATTTACTCAAATCGAACAAACTTATTTTGCTCCATTTTAGAGGTTCCGTTAACCATGTCGAAATTTTGATGCAGGTGTGTCCTCTGTCTTTGTGCAAATTAGCAGAGTACGAACTTGGAGAGTTTGACACAAGGTCGGCTATTTAAATATTGAGCAATGTAGATGCATGATCTGCGCCGAAGGCCAAGAAAGTACAATAAGCCTGTTGTCCAACTACTTTGCTTGTTCAGCTTTCAGTTAGGCATTGCCACTAACAAATGGCGTTCTCTCGGCTCATATTTATGTAGCTGTCAGCCTAAAGACCCATGCAGCCATGCAAAAATATGCCAGCGTTTGACATAACACAGCCGCCCAGACCTGCTCCCCTGTGCCAATTAGCTCTGCATGTCCAAATGTGTTTTCCTACACGTTTAAAGGCAGGCAGATTTTTCTTGACTGACAGGTTCCGCGTGAGTGACTTTCCGAGGCTGCCTGCAATCCTGAGCAGTAGCCTAACACTTCAATTAAATCAATGTAGTGACCTCATAACGAGAGGCAGGAGGCCTCCTGCGCGCGTGGCCAGTGGTCCCCATTCGCCGAAAGTCTTCCCTCATGTCATGTCCTCATGTCAAGGACAACGATTCTTATTGGATGTTGTTGCTTGTAGGATTTGCGTGGCTTATTGCCAGTGGTCGATTTTTCTGTGTCGGCATTCATGTGCACTGTAGACTTATAAATCAAGTTCCGAAGAATATATTTCTGCGTTGGGGTTCATTTTCTGATTTCTGATTGGCTATGAGCAGAACCAGAGCAGTGCGTTGCCTATAATAAGAAGCTGGGTATTGTGCGAGTGAACCTATGCTCTAGGCTGCATAGTACGGCGACCCCTTTGTGAGGCTTCATAAACGATATGTTCTTGTTCATCAATGGATTCAGAATGAAAAACTGAGCTGTCAGACAAAGGGTTAGTGTAATGCTCGGATTACTTACCGGTAATCTTCATTACTCCAATTATTCCTGCGTCGTCCCATCCCAGACTATGTGGAATGAGTGTGCCCATTCGCTCCCTTGTCATGCACTGTTAAAGCTGTTTCTTCCCTTTCTATAAAGGGAAAGGCCAGAGAATACATAGTCCCTCCTCTTCCTGCAGAACATCCTGTTCATCACCAACCACCAAATCACAGGCTGATGAAAGAACAGAAAGGGGCGGGAGGGGACGTATGGAATGGGACGAGAAAGGAAGAATGGGCGTAATGAAGATTACCAGGAAAGTAATCCGAACATTAACTCCTCATCCTCCCTTCTTCGTCCATTCCCAATTATGTGGAGGAAGGCCCAAGCAAATACCTCTTTCAGCAGCCAACCCCCGGGAACCACAAGGAACACAGCAAAAAACTGTTTATTCAGCATACAAAAATGCAAACAAGAAGCGGTCCCTAAAAACACCCTGCTTTTGAGCCAGCAACAGGAATGGATCAAACCAGGGATAATGGAAATTCCCCCATGAGGACCCAGCCACATAAGTGGTGAAGTTTTAGGCCTGTCAGCATTATGGTGGTATTCCCTCAAACCTCTTGCCTTCCTGCTCTAATTTTGCTGACCTTGTTTTTGCTGGCCTTAGGACTCTGCAGTTTACCACTGCTACCAAGTGCTAAAGTGTAGGAGGCTGGACTGGCTTGTAGTGAGTACCAAGGGGTACTTACACCTTGCACCAGGCCCAGTTATCCCTTATTAGTGTATAGGGTGTCTAGCAGCTTAGGCTGATAGATTATGGTAGTTTAGCAGAGCAGTTTAGGCTGAACTAGGAGACGAGTGAAGCTCCTACAGTACCACTAGTGGCATATGCACAATATCATAAGAGAACACAATACACAGATATACTAAAAATAAAGGTACTTTATTTTTATGACAATATGCCAAAAGTATCTCAGTGAGTACCCTCAGTATGGGGATAGCAAATATACACAAGATATATGTACACAATACCAAAAATATGCAGTATAGTATTAGAAAACAGTGCAAACAATGTATAGTTACAATAGGATGCAATGGGGACACATAGGGATAAGGGCAACACAAACCATATACTCCAAAAGTGGAATGCGAACCACGAATGGACCCCAAACCTATGTGACCTTGTAGAGGGTCCTGGGACTGTAAGAAAACAGTTAGGGTTAGAAAAATAGCACACCCCAAGACCCTGAAAAGTGAGTGCAAAGTGCACTAAAGTTCCCCAAAGAGCACAGAAGTCGTGATAGGGGAATTCTGCAGGAAAGACACAAATCAGCAATGCAACAACGATGGGTTTCCAAACGAGGGTACCTGTGGAACAAGGGGACCAAGTCCAAAAGTCACAAGCAAGTCGGAGATGGGCAAATGCCCAGGAAATGCCAGCTGAGGGTGCAAAGAAGCTGCTACTGGACAGTAGAAGCTGAAGATTCTGTGGGAACGACAAGGGCTAGAGACTTCCCCTTTGGAGGATGGATGCCCCACGCCGTGGAGAGTCGCGCAGAAGTGTTTTCCTGAAGAAAGACCGCAAACAAGCCTTGCTAGCTGCAAGTCGTGCGGTTAGGGTTTTTGGATGCTGCTGTGGCCCAGGAGGGACCAGGATGTCGCCAATTGCGTCAGAGGACAGAGGGGGTGCCCAGCAAGACAAGGAGCCCTCTCAGAAGCAGGCAGCACCCGCAGAAGTGCCGGAACAGGCACTACGAAGAGGAGTGAAACAGTGCTCACCCGAAGTCGCACAAAGGAGTCCCACGTCGCCGGAGGACAACTTAGAAAGTCGTGCAATGCAGTTTAGAGTACCGTGGACCCAGGCTTGGCTGTGCACGAAGGATTTCCACCGGAAGTGCACAGAGGCCGGAGTAGCTGCAAAAGTTGCGGTTCCCAGCAATGCAGTCTGGCGTGGGGAGGCAAGGACTTACCTCCACCAAACTTGGACTGAAGAGTCACTGGACTGTGGGAGTCACATGGACAGAGTTGCTGGATTCAAGGGACCTCGCACTAAGTAACTTAGCACCCAACCTTTATCAGGTAAAGGTTAGACATATAGGTGACTTATAAGTTACTTAAGTGCAGTGTAAAATGGCTGTGAAATAACGTGGACGTTATTTCACTCAGGCTGCAGTGTAAGAATTGTCAGAGCTCCCTATGGGTGGCAAAAGAAATGCTGCAGCCCATAAGGATCTCCTGGAACCCCAATACCCTGGGTACCTCAGTACCATATACTAGGGAATTATAAAGGTGTTCCAGTATGCCAATGTAAATTGGTAAAATTGGTCACTAGCCTGTTAGTGACAATTTGTAAAGAGAGAGCATAACCACTGAGGTTCTGGTTAGCAGAGCCTCAGTGAGACAGTTAGGCATCACACAGGGAACACATACCTATAGGTCACAAACTTATGAGCACTGGGGTCCTGACTAGCAGGGTCCCAGTGACACATAACAAACATACTGAAAACATAGGATCTTCACTATGAGCACTGGGCCCTGGCTAGCAGGATCCCAGTGAGACAGTGAAAACACCCTGACATACGCTCACAAACAGGCCAAAAGTGGGGGTAACAAGGCTAGAAAGAGGCTACTTTCTCACATAAAGTGCATGAGCTCCCCACTAAAAACATGGTAACATTGTCTGACTCCCAATTGGCATATTTAATTTGCCTATAAGTCCCTAGTAATATGGTACTATATATGCCCAGGGCCTGTAAATTAAATGCCACAAGTGGGCCTGCAGCACTGATTGTGACACCCAATTAAGTAGCCCTTTAAACATATCTCAGGCCTTCCACTGCAGCCTGTGCCTGTGTGCAGTTTTAAATTGCCACCTTGATCTGGCAAATCTTTAACCAGGCCCATACTTTTCTTTTTAATACATACAAATCACCCATAGGGTAGGCCCTGATCAGCTCAGAGGGCAGGATGCACTATACCTAAAAAGTAGGATATGTGATTTTAAGTTTTACACGCCCTAGTAATGAAAAGCTCTTAAGTTTGTTTTCCACTACTGCAAGCCTACCTCTTCCATAGGATAGCATTGGAGTTAGCTTATTACATTTCACATGTATAATTTCCAAATGGGAGAAGGTATCATACTTGGTGTCTCTGGAATCTCAATTTAAAATCCTAACTTATTAATGAAGTCGGATTTTAAATGACAGTTTTGAAAATGCCACTTTAAGAAAGTTGGCAATTTCCTGCCTTAGCCATTTAGTGCCTGTAGCCTGTTTCTGGTCACATGAATGGGTGTAGCTGACTGTTGGGCTTTGTGTATTCCCCCTGGACAGCCACACACAGTAGGGAGTGCAGCTTAAGTGTGCCTGGATGGGCCACCATTGGCAGGATGGGAGGGAGGAGCTGAGCACAGTTCCACTTCCACAAGAGTAGGCTGCGTCCTGCCTCCACACACAGAGCTGCATACCTCCTATAATTAGTCTGAAGCCATATCAGGGAGGGCAGAATGCCTGGGGACTTCAAAGGGAAAACTCTAAAAGGTTTTCCCCTTTTTCAAGGGTACAACTGGGTATAAATACTGGGCCTCGGACACCACCACTTTAGTACACTTCTGGACCTTTGGATACTCAGCTAGGAAGAACTGCTGTGCCGATGAAGGACTGTTAGTCTGCTGGACTACTGATTTGCAGTGCTGCTGCTTAGCTTTACTGACTTGCTGCCCTCCTGCTTGGGTGAGAAGGACTGGATCTATATATCTTGAACCCAAAACACCAGATTGAGTACAAGGTCTAGTTGACTGATCTGCCTTCTTGAACCTCAGGGACAGAAGGCTCTAACAACTTTGCAACTAGACTCCGCTGTCTGTGAGACTATCATGCCAAGTGATGTCACCACAGCCCTGGACCCTTGGAAGTGGGCATAAGGTGCTTTGACAACCTCTGTGGATTGAGCAGAATGGATGCATCTCCTCTGCTAAGCGTGCAACCCTGAGCAGACCCAATGGATCTAAGCTGCAGCATGAACTAGACCCGTTGAAAAGACCTGCATTGCTGTTGCAGCCAGCATCTAATTCAGAACCGCTGCTGCAAGATGCATCCTGGGCACAGGCACTCTCATCGATGGCAGGTTCTCTACAATAACACCGACTCGGTATTGCAGCCTTTGAGCTCCTCAGAACTGACGAATCGCCGACTGCATGACGCATCCCTGACTCAGGAATTTGCATTGCAAGCCCTCATTGATGGGATTTATTACAACAATGCACAGGACCTCAACCCACAGCCTCGCCTCATCTTGGGACTGTTGCATCACTTCGGCTGCACAACACATCTTCAATGCGGATCTTTGCAATGCTTCGCAAAAAAGGATTGAAGGTACTTAGTTCAGCAGTCCTAACTCAGAACCTGTAGCCAGCCCGCACACCATCACGGTTGGCCTGAACGTGTCACTATGTTCCAGTCCGGTGTGAGCAGATATCCACAGTTGGTGCTTTATGCCATTTGGTGCTGGTTTTACTAAAATCTTTAAGACTGAATTTCTCCGGTTCTACTCATTGTTTTTTGGCATTTGGTCTTGTTTAATTTATTAAAAATTACTTTTCATTTCTAACCTTTTTGTGGTCTTCTTTTGTGGTGTGTGTTCTCTGTGTTACTATTTGGAGTGTTGCACAAATACTCTACACATTGTCTCTGAGTTAAGCTTGACAGCTCTGTGCCAAGCTACCCAAAGGTTGAGCACAGGGTAATTTAGGGTTTGCTTGTGACTTCACTCTGGGAAGAATTGTGATTGCTGCTTGAAAAGGCTTTCACCCCGGTCAACCAGTAACTCAATGTCTTACAGCTAGCATTCTTATTGTTATTTTATTGTTGTTTAGCACAAACCAAGGTGACAACCCATGGAGGGGATGTTCAGGTCTTAGGCTGTCTCAGCTCCATAGCACACTCTCTCCCAGACACAGCCCAAGTATGTCCCTAAATGTGCTTTCTGTTATTTTTCCAAGACCCCTTCCCCAATTTCAATGATGGTCCTGCCACTGACCCAAGTACTGGCTGACAGAGCAGCAGAGGAAACCCCAGAAGTGGGTGCCAGGACAGTGGGGACAGTACCAGCTGACAAAACAGATAGGTTGACATGGTCCTGTGGTCAACCCAAGTTTACCACAAGGCCCCAAAAACAAAATCAGCACTGTAACGATTGACGTTAGTGAGCATGAGACCCATGTATGGGAATATCTGTTGCACTTAGGGCATCACAATGACAAATTTAAAAAAGTGTTGTATGTAATGCTATAATTAATCTCAGCTACTTGTAATTACGCAGGCCACGTTCCACTCCATTTTTTTCCCCATAATGCCACCTCAGATTAGATCTCTGTCCATTACTTTTTGTAATTTTCACCTTTTGGATTGTTCATTTGGACGTCCTAAGTGCAAAGGGTATGTCCTGACGTGAGTCATGTCCTCACTGTGCCACTGTTACCAAGCTGCACCCGAAGGAAGAAGTCCAGTTACTATGCCCAACCCAGTCTTGAGTTGTTTGTGTTCTGGTTCAAAGAAGGCCTGGCTTGGTAGTTTGGGCTGGATTGTTCTCATTGGAGTAGGACCAAGTCTGATTTGTATGCGGCTGGGTCTAATCTGAGGTGGCATGGTGAGTAAAAACAACAATGGATTAGGATGTGTCCCTGAATAATTTATCAGTGGGTGAAATTAATTCAAGCACTTCACCCATCGCTATTTCTTTTCTTTTACTTCAGTGCAATACCCCATGTGCCAAGGATATGCCCAGATGTGGATCCCATGCTCACTGTGCTACTGGAACCAAGCTGCACCCAACTGACAAATCCTAATCAATATGAAACCAATCTTGAGTTGCTTGAGTTTCTGATTAGAGAGGGCCTGGCGTGGCAGTTTTTTTTGCCAGCTTGTCCCTATTGGAGAAGGACAGAGGGTGATTTGCATATAGCTGCATCTAATCGGAGGTAGCATGGTCAGCAAAATAGTGACGGTCTGGGATACATCCCCAGCAATTTTCAGTGGCTTGGCTTAATTCAAGCGTTATATCCATAGCTGAATTGTTTACATCAATTAAAATGGGTTGCGGGTAGCTGGCAGTTTTTGCCTTGCCAGAAGTGTCCTACATAACATAGGCACTAGCACCTACTCCTATTGCAACCATGATAAGCAGTGATATTCTGTGTACAAGACACTAGATGCCCGAATTAGTCACAGTAGTACAACAGTGCTGATCCTGTTATCTTAAAAAGATAGCACTGCAAAAAGGCATCAAGTAACAATCTTAGGGGATGCTCTCCGCTGGGCCTTGGCGGGAATGCTTCACATTTACACATATTCACATTTATACACAGCATCTATACTTATGTCATTAGGATAACTTTGTTCAGCTCATGAGATACTAGTAAGGGAATTTCTGAATTATAATTTGCTAGTACAGAAACTTTGAGCAGTATGAGGTCACGATGGGGAGGAGCCGCCTACAGACAAATCACTGCAGACCATATTGGCGATTGGTCAGGGCAAAGCTAAATCACATTGATTAATAAAGCTATCAGCAAGAACCTTCTTTGCCATTGACACTTACACACAATGGGGGGGAGGCCTGTAAACAATCAGGAAGTGGCAAAGAAGGTCGAGCAGGACAGTGAGCCAGTCCCTGAACTCTTGCAAAGTGATGTGAAATATGACTCTATATAGGAGATAGTTTGCCCCTAACCTCACTCCTAAGCAGCAAAAAGAATGTAGAGTTTTACTGGGATGATTTTCTCATCTTTTCTTGCTGACATCTGGGTCGAAACCTATCTATGTACATGGCATAGACAAAGGTGGCAGCTTGCCACTTAACAACAAGATTTACAGGATGTGCATCAAGGCTGTGGTTGCTAAACTGTTGGATCAGCGAATGATTGAGGGTCATCTAAGTGATTTTTATTTACAAGAAAGTGTCAATAGGCCTACACTTTTATGTGGACTACCAGTCTCTCAATTAGCTGACCAAGACCATTGCTAGTGTGCCAGCTGGGTGTTACCCACTTTTTGAGTACCTTTGATCTGACCAGTAGCTAATTGGTGCTTCTCTCTGACACCTTGTGCCAATGCACTCTCAATGCTTTCATCATTGTTGAGTCATGACTTTTGGACACAAAAATGCTCTTGCCGATTTCTAGCACCTATTGAACTATGTTCTATGAGGCGTTGAGGATTTCTGTAGACCAGTAGTTCCCAACCTTTTGACTTCTGTGGACCCCTATTTTATCAATACTGCAGCCCGGGGACCCCCACTGAATCATTAATGGAATCCGGGGACCCCCACTGAGTCATTACTGATAGTTGGAACCTAATATTATTAAATTTTCTAAGCAGTTGCAGCCCTCTGAGGAGGCTTCGCAGACCCCCAGGGGTCCCCGGCCCACAGGTTGGGAACCACTGCTGTAGACCATCAAAGGAAACAAAGCCTCAGGTGAGTCATTCCTCTGTAGTCTGCCTTGTGCATCAGGTGGGCAAGATCCAGTCTGTGTTGGTGTGGGAGGTTACCCCTACCCAAACTCTGATGAGAGCCTTTTTTGCATTTACATACTATGACAGGAACTTTGTGGCCAACTATGTTTCCATAGTTGCTTACTTTACAGCCTGACATCCAAGAAGCAGCCTAAGAAAGTAAATTGGACTGCAAAGTATCAGAAGACCTTTGAAAACATATGGGCAACACTATCCAAATCTCCTGTGTTGAAGGCACCGAATTACGGTCAACCCTTCATTGTACAGACTAACTCCTCAGGCCAGGGAGTTGGAGCAGTCCTGGGTCAATTCAACAATAATGGTAGAGAGAGTCCCAGGGCATTTATCAGTCGCAGACTACTTCCTAGAGAACAGAACTGGGCTGCCAATGAAAAGGAATGCTTTATGATAGCGTGGGCCCTTACAGGGTTCCAGTCTAACTATTTTGGTACCTAGTTTGGTCCAGACATCTCACAAACCACATAAATGTTTGAAGTCAATAAAGGGCGAGAATCTCAAGTTGCTGAGATGGTCTATCTTATTACAAGGTCTAAATTCACTGTGAAACACCAAGCCGATTTGCAACAGTGGAATGCAGCTGGACTTTGCTTTCAGTTCTGCTGATCTGACGACTGGACTTACAGTGGAGTAAGGTTACTGGTATTCTGATGTGGGAGAGGCATTTGATGTGTTAGGAATGTTCCCTGCATTATACATAGGCATGTATCTGACTGCTTGTGAAACTGGTATCTTCCCTTTTAATTTGACCCAGCTAGCATGCTAATCTAGTGTGTTTGTTGAGGCTTAAACCTACCTACAGTGATTTTTTGATCCATAACCTGCTCTTAACCTGGAGAGGTACACCTAGTGTGCCTTCTAGCATGACATTAGCCTGCTACTCATGTCCTAGATTGTTGACTTAAAACCCTGGTGGCAGTGTATTGGTTAATGACAGAGTGTGGTGCCTTCCGGCTTCACTCATGAAAACGTCTGCCTATATCTCACACCCAGACTCTTGCAGTTACATCCCATGTGCATGCCAAGGTCAGGTAGGGATTGTACCAGGGTTTTGTATGCTGCGAGAGTATAGTTAATAGGACAATTGGGATCCATTTTGAATTGTCCCAGGCTTTACATGGTACAGGGAAGTTTGTAGACCAGGCCTGTCTATTTTGTTTTTCCCTGAGGGCTAATTCGGGATGGCTGATGACAGCAGATGCAGTCTATCGTGCTCATGTTTTGTATACTCTTCCTTGAAGCCATCCTCATCACTACCTGCTGTGAGAGTCATCACCTTGCCCAAAGACTGTGTCAGCAAAGCAGTCAGATAAAGAAATTCGAAAAGGACCCACCTTAAACCAGTTCATGAACTTTAGAATGTGGATCAAATTTACCAATCTGAACAATCAGTATAAAGGTGAGACCCAAACCATCCTAGTTTGTTCCAGTTCCAAATTGTTTTTAATCAAGTAAGGGAGTTCTCTGCAGAGTACATGAAGAGCTCATTTGATCCAGGTCTAGTATCTGTCTGACAGCCAGTGTCCCAGTGGTAATGGAACAACACCTAAGGCCTGCACAATCTGCTGGAGAGCTGTGGGTCTGCTGAGCACTTAGATGTCAGCCTGTCTACCTACTCAGAGAGGGAATAAGTATTCATGGATCTGCAGGAGGTTTGACTGTATAAGACGAGATGCCCTGCATTACCATCGGAGAGTGTAGCACCCAGGAGAGTGGAATTGTTGACGCAAGTATGATAAGCACAGACCTGAGCTATGAGGGGTCACCTGACCTCCCTGCATAGTTCATTTGGCAAACTGCATAAAGGAATTTCAACTCCAACTGACAACTTGCCATTCGGCTTCACTTCAACGTGACTATAGTGATGTGTTCTGTCATTGCCCCCAAAGTGCTGTGAGTTCAGTGAGGCCTGAAAACACTGCCTTACTGGAGGATCCCTAGCAGCCTGGACACCGTACTATAGAAGAAAGCAACTACCTCTGTGACCTGCCAGGCTGTTCTTCACCCGTATGCAAGATCCAAGAAGTAGGGACCCCACCAGCAATCCTGTCTACTAGCTAAGGTGCTGAATGAGAGGCTGTGAATGGCACACCATCCACCCACCCGCCAAACTGAATCCAAGTGAACAGGAAACACAAAACTTGACATCAGAGACAAGGAAATGGGAGTCTTAAATTTAGAAATATAATATTTCAAGTTAGAGAGATTAATAATTGCTAATGTGAACTATTTTGCTCAAGATACAATAAGAAACAATATATGGGTTTCTGAGCACAGTTGCTGGTTGTGCAGTTTAACTATCAAATGAATATGTATATCAATTAAAGAGTGAGGTCTCAATAAAGAAAGAAAAAGTACAATGTAAAGAAAGAGAACTATTCATTGCATTTGGTAAAAGAGCATGTCTTCTTGATACGAGAGGGAGGGTGAGAAAGAAAGAAGAATGGTCAGGGATTGAGGGAGATGCTTAATAACAATTATTGTAGATTTATATGGTATTGGGTGAATATTTCTGCTGTCAAAAGGGCCTCAGTACTAGTAGTCATTTAATTGGAATGGAGCTGTTGACACCAGTTTGTCAGAATTAAAAAAAGACTACAGATTTACAGAGGACCCGATGCTTCTCTCCTGGAAGTTTCACGTGATCCAAGCAGGTCGAATCACTGGTGAGAAATCTTGGCTTGGGGAAAATAAGAATATATATACGCGGAATAGAACGTCAAATTACTGACTTCCCAAATAATTTCTCATTTCGAGGGTCCAACTCATTATTTCCGCTTCCCAGTGCACCATGGGTATTTGTAACTCCTAGGAGCATGGGGTGATCAGAGTTTCTTTAAGAGGGCACTTGTAAAGTGGCCATTGGAGGTTCATAAAGATCATTCCCCAGAGAGCGCATAGTTCCATGATGAGGAAGGCAACGAGATAAACAGCGAGCTCTTACTGTCTCCTACAGAAAATTCTTGGGATTCTTAGGTGAATTCGCAAACGTTTTTAGGACAGTCTTCTATCATAATTCTACGTAATTGTCATACTGTTATGCATCATGACAGTACTAGTGCCCACTTTATCATTCAAAAACAAGAAAAATCAAATCAAATGAATAGTCTGCACAATACATGGTATATTGTCCATAGCTCTTAAATGTGTTTTTTGCTCCAAATCCTTCCATGTGGGCACAATGCTAAATGAGATGTAAGTACATTTTTTTAATGAATTTCACATTTTCAGCATTTTCCAGTAATCTCAATATTTTAATGGCCATTTTAATCAAAACTCCCCCACCCAAAAAAAAAACACAGCCAAACTCTAATATTTCCGTCTGCGAAGCGAAATGCAGGAGCGGACATTTCTACCTATAAATTGGGCATCGGACTATAATAGTATACATCCCTTGCTTGCATGGATGTTGATAAGTTACGAGTCCTTCGCCTCATTATGGTAATCAGCTGCCAGAAAATGTTAGTAGTATCATAACTAGGTCCTGGGGTGGCAGCCACCCACACTGCAAGGAGTACCCTAAAAACATTCACAAAGTCTAATACTCAGTTGTCAAGGAACATAGCACAATCATTTAGAGCACTTGCCAGACAAGTGACATGGGTCTTCTGAAAACACCATGTAGAGGATAACTCAACCGCCAAACAGGCTTCACCCAGGAAGTTGAACTAAATCCTCCCTGATCGCCATTTGGAATGACCTCAAAACTACAATGGATAAAAGAGGGAGTGGCAGCAGATCTTGTACTTGGCAGAAGCCTTCATACACACATCATGAAATCAACCAGTTTACCAAATCCACATTCCACACCATGCAACACTCCGAAGCATCTTCTCTCATCATGAATTCCTACATGAGGTCTAGGCAATCACCGTATTTATGTCATCAATCCTGGATTATTCCAATGGGGTATAACATGAAGTATTAATATCCACTATGAAAAAACTCTAAAGAATTCAAAAGACAGTGGCAAGCCAACTTCTGCACTTTGGAATTTGTGTCCACTTCTGTACACTGGCTGGCTGCTGCCACAAGAGCTACCTTCAAACAACTGTGCATAACGCACAAGGTAGTAGGACCAATATTTTACAGATGAAACTCAAAAAACACTCCCACTAAAGGACTCTTTGTTCCAAATTGTCCTCACAACTAACTGTTCCACCATTAAAAAAGAAAACTATTGGTAGTAAGTCTTTCTCCCTCTAAACTATCTATGGAATTCACTTCCAGCAAATCATAAGTCCCTTGGAGTGTAGAAGGCAGCTAAAATGTGGCTCTTCACTTGAACCTCAGGGTGTAAAACAGAATAAATATTTCTCTGTCAACAGGTAGAGGGGCTTACTGTAATACCCAGACGCTAGATAGATTAGATAATACTGACAATGACCTAACAATTACGTTTTACCAGAACAATAAATCTAACACATCATCAGCAAAGATGGATTACCAGCTAGTATATGGAAATTAAGATGGCGTCCTATTTCTATAACACACATGTGCAAAGACCCAGCAGCAGGGAAATCCAGACAACTTTCAGTACTTACATAATGTGAAATACACAACTCTGTTTTCAAAAGAGTAAAAACAAATGAATACAAACATCTTGGAATCCTTGGCCTGGCAGCATACGTGAGCCATCGTCGAACTGTATACAATTTATATAACAGGTTTTTCTCAGACCCCTCCTAACTGAATCCAAGTAAGTCCATGTTTCCTTCTGCTCTCTACTGCTTGATCTTCAAAATTAAATCATACTTAGCTCTATCAACCAGACTCACTGGCCTAGCTTGTGCAAGCATGACCCAAAACATGTATAACGGTACGCTCTATCAACACTGCTTGCATCCAATAACACAGTGTACTAGGATACCCAAGCAAAATAATACTTTACATCCCCTCTATTCCAGTTAATCACATAGACACGAATATCAATACAGTCAATATATAATTAAAGCATCTGCATCAATAACCATTAACAACTAACTTTCCTCTAGATTAGAAACTTCATGCAACTAATCTGTTTATCAGCTCTTGTAAACAGACACATCATACAACTAACAGCAAGACATACAACTAACACTGCATGCTAACTCTGGTCTCCATGCAGTGGCATGCGGCCTGCCAGCAAAGCAGTTCCATGTATTATTGGGGTATTACCCTCTATACAAATCTACAGTGCAGTGCAATACCTTCCAGTATTATACAATGAGGAGCGGGTGGTCATATGGACATTGAGTCTGGGACTTACAGCCCTACAGTAGGGTAGAGTGCCTATGGTGTCCCTCATCTAATCCACAAATGGTTAATCTCCGGATTGGATGTCTAGATTTTGTTTGCATTTTTTTGCCCTATAAAAAGTGTAGTTAAAAAACTCCTGCCATCACATATATTTTGAAATCAATTTAGTCTCTTTTGAGTTCCTGACTTCAGCTTTTGCCGGTGTGCTTTCCTGTCTTGCAGCAGCTGATCTGAGCACTGATTTTTGTGAGCATTTCTGATTTTTTTTTTTGTTTGGCTGAGCTGTGACAAGATGGGCCTCGTGCTTAATACTTGACATTTAATAATGTTTACAGAATTCAGTGTGTGATGTTAAATCCTACCCGAGCCAGTATCGGTAACGAGAGGAGGTTTTGGTCATAGGAAAGGAGGCAGCTAGACTGGACAGAGCACAGAAGCAATAATTTCTTACCACATAGCTCTCAGATGTTGGAATTGAATCACCCGAGTCCCTCCAATTTGCATTTTATCTCTTTCCTCCCTCTAAGAAGAGACTGTGCACATTTCACATCAGACACACACCTTTTTTTTAAGGTAAGGGCTTTGACAGAGTTGTGGGGAGGAGATGTGGCCTAACGACTAGAGCTGCCGACTTTGGAACTGGAGAACCAGATTTTAATCCAGGCCATGGCTCAACACCCTGTGATTCTGGGCTCATCACTAAGTCTCCCCATGCCTAAAATGTGAAATGTACCCTGGTTCTCTTGTAAAGCACTCTGATGCCCTCAGACCAGGTTTGTGCTACATAACACTAAAAAAAGACCTACTGCTTACAGTATAATGAGACTGGGGTTTAGGTCTGCCCCTTTCAACCACTGGCTTTCTTTGACTAGCCTCTTTCAGCATTTGGCTTGAGTCACCTTTGGCTCAGCCCAGGAGAATATTCATCTCCCGCCTAATGCTATTGGATGTGTAATTGTATGCTTCCACCTGCACACTAGTGCTTACACTGAACTGCATGTCGGACTATTTTACAATTTGAGCCCTTTTTACCACTTTGTCTACCTGTCCCTACTGGCTCCCACCATGAGTGTCTTGTTTTAATAGGCTAACCCTTCCTGTGCTAGCTCATTAAACCCAGACATATTCACTTTGTCAGTGCTTGTTTCAATGTAGGAGCCACTCCCTGTAACCTCCAGGTTAGTAATTATCTGCTTTCCACCACTTTATGCCCTGCTTTGGTGGTCCGCCTCTTGGTTTTGCTTTGGTGTGCATGCTTGAGCCTGACTCAACTTTCTGCTTCGTTCCCCTGCCATGTCAAAGTGTTGAATGACTAATGCATCCCAGTAACCATTCAGCCCTCTTCCTTAAAGTAATAATAATTGAACTATCATATATTCTCAGTCTTCGGCACAGCGGAAGCAGACCATTGCACATTAGTGCATTCTACAAGTTGAAATTATGTCCACTCAAAGTAGGTTAAATGGGTCTCCGTCAGAGAAAACGGTGGCTACAACATGCTTTACCCTTCTCTCAGAATGCCCACTGGGCATTAGAACCTACATGACATCAAGCAGGAGTTTGCTCTACTGGGAAATCTTGAGTATTCTCTTCAGACAGCATCCCGGTGCATAGAAAGCAGAGTGAGGAGGACAAAATGGGGCGATGGGGCTGTCTTTCTTCTTTCTTCTTTCTCTGTAGGGTGTGGCTATTCCCATCTTACACTCAATGTTTATTCTAAAAAGATACTTGTGGTCATCATAGTGTGATCCAAGTGAAGTGCACCGAAGAGGAGGGCAATCAGTCTGAGGGAGCATAGCTCCTATAATCAAAATTAACATGAAATGTTTATGAACTAATGCATAATAATGCCGCATAGAAAATTTATTAATGTCATATTGCTAAACACGCGCTTGAAATGTGCTCACGGGAGTGGCCATCAATATATACAATGACTAATGAAGCTGACTAATAATGAAATAATGATACGTTAATGTATGATCTTACACTAATATTAAGAGTTATATGTTAAAGGTTTTTGCTAATTAAATCAATAGGCCATAGTTAGCATGAGTCGAGGCCTAGCTGCCCGGTTTTCACATTAAATGTGTTTTTCTAACGTGCAGTGTGCTGACTTGCTGAAGAACATGTACTCGTACTTTTCCAAAGCTAAAAGATGAGTGTAACCGCAGTAGATCCGTTCTCACGAAATTCGACTTGCTCAAGGAAACATTTTTGCTGAATGCAACAGTGTAGACTGGTTACAGGTACAAGGCCCCATATTTATACTTTTTTAGTGCCGCATTTGCGCCGCTTTTTGATGCAAAAGCGACGCAAACTTACAAAATACAATTGTATCCTAAACTGGTACAGACAATGGACCTACTGACTGAAGATGCGAGAGGACCACGAGAGTATGAAATCATACCAGACATTCTACCCGCTGGAGACGTCAATCACAAGAACCAATAAACTACGTGAGAACTGTTATGGGGTGACAAATTTTGATAGTACCAGTGAAAACCCATTGGATGGAGATAGTGGGGTGCCAACCCTAACCAATTAGAAATTAAGGGGCTGTACAACAGAAAAGGGATAAAAACCTTTGACACGAGGAGCCATGAAGGAGATGCTATTGCAAACTTTTGCTATGACCCAGACACTTTGTCACTCTGCCTAGAAACTTTGCTGTTTGGTTCTTCAAACCATTCTCGCCCTTATCTTGCCTGTCCTATACTTCTCCTCCTTAAGAGGGAAGTGTCCCTACTTACCCCGTCTTTCCCTGGATGATGGCGAATCAACTGATGTCCTGTGGACGAAGACTGACTCTGTGTGCTGCCCCATTACGGAGGGTAACTATTGATGATGAAATTGTAATTGTCTGTTTGCCTTTCCTTTCTAGGTACCAATTGCTTCCTTTGACAGAGACCATAGATAGATGTTTTCCAAATTTGTGTTACAAAATTGTTTTGCATGGAGCCCAACATGCCAATGCTAATTCGAGGTTAGTTAAGGGGTTCACTAAAACGGACTCAAATAGACAAATGACTGGATCAATGCTTTGTTGAATAATACGCTAATGATACTCTGCTAAGGTTAATCTATGTTGACGTTGTGCTATGTTCTAATGTTCGTGATCTTTGCTTTGATGAAATCTTATTTGAGTTGCGATATTATGACAATGCTGATGTGTTTCATGGTTTTGAGACTAATAAACTTGCTAGTAGAATTGTAATCAATAGGGAATAAACATCACAAAATCGTACTAAACTGGTGTGGTTATTCATGACCGAAAGGTCATGGTGATTTCTGAGTCTGATTGATAACGTTATTGACTTGTTGATTGACATGTTGATCAGTTATCTCGTCCTAAAGTGTCTTCAATCAGGGTCAAAAGATTAATTGACCTAAAACGAGTCCCAATGTGAATAAATTAACTAGATTGGGGCGCGTTAGCAGTTATGGTAGCAGAGCGACGGTTTAGGCCCTTTGGGGCCCAAGGATGAGGGACCATTGTTTAAAGTGTTTTTCGAAATAATGCAAATTGGAGGTATGATGTGTTTCTAAATTCCCCATGACTTTCCCGGAATCTCGGAGCTTGCCTAAGTGAGTTGGGTATGTTCTCGGCATTCTAGTATGTGTGAAATAGAATTTGCGCTTGCTCAGCTTATGCATATTGCAGGTGATTTGTGAGGTTTGTATGAATTGAGGCCAGATAATGTTGTTCTAGTAGGAGTGGTTGTATTCCGCAGTATGAGAGTAGGGAAGTCGGCGAACTTCATATGAGTGTGGCGCTTTGTGCTCAAAAATTGTCCACGTGGTTGTTGGTGATGTACGGACCCGGCGTGGTCTAAGACTCCGGAGTATATTGATAAATGTATGAGACACTTGGTTTATGCTGTAATTTGTGCGGTTTAATAGGTCAATCGGGCGTGGTTGACGAGTCGAGTTTGAGTCAAATTGTGTGAGTGAAACCTTCGATGGAGATTTGGCAAGTTCTAAAGTGCACTAGAATGAACCATTGACAAGCCGAGAGTAGGATTTGTGGGTCGAATTCTGCTTGCGAGTGCAGGAGCTGAGAAGGAGAGAGTAGCGGCCGAGGCTTCAAGTAAAATCTCTGTAAAGTTCTGAAGCGATTGTGTTACCCTTTACTGTAGTAAACCGGCAAATTTGGGTTTTTGTTGTTAAAGGTGCTCGCAATATATTGCACTAGTGTTTGTGTGAGGAGGACAAGCCGCAAGACTTTGTCAGCTGCAGTGTGTGAGTGTGACGTCATTTGAGCCGCGCTGGGATAGGTCAGTTGCTGAGAGAGGTCGCGCACGGATTGGCAGCCGTCCGTGAGGGGCAATTGGTTGAGAAGGTAGGTGAAGAGTGTTCTGGGAATTAAAGTCACTTCCTGATTAGATTCTAAACAAAATAAAAGATGCAAAAATGAAGTTTTTCAAGGCTCTAAAGTGTGCTTCGAGGGGAGATACATGCATTACAGCGAAAGTGGGGGATACACCGCCAGAGGATACTTCAGCTTATACCGTAATGGAGGAGAAGGGAGTCGAGCCATGTCTTTGGCTAAAGCAGTGGTGCAAACTGACAGAGAAGGAGGGATGTTTAGCTTTTCCGGAGTACGGAACGTTTAATATAAGGATTTTGGAAAACCTGCGAAGGGTGCTAAGTGAGCAAAAACCGCCCCCGAGACCAGCCCAGTATGAGGCATTATCGTTCTGGGATTTAATGGCCATACAACATAGGCAGCAGAAATTTATGAGGAGAATGAAAAGAGCAGGAAAGACTCTAGCAGAGGCCAAATGGGATAGTGACACCAGGATGTGGAGTAGGGGAATAGTTGACGGAATTAAGATGTTTCCGGCAATAACTCAAGAAGATGAGACACAGGGAAAAAAGGCCACTTGTAAGACAGACAAGGGCTCTAGTAAGCTAAAGGAGACTCAGAGGTCTTGGGCAGATGCAGATGATTCAGATGATGAAGAGTTTCTTAATCAGTTGGTACATGATCGCCCGCCACCATATGCCATAAATGATAATGGACAGAGTATTAATGCGGGTTCTGAAGATCCGGCACAGAATAAGGGAATCGCGAATAGAGTACAGACAAGTGATACAGTTTTGATACAGAATGGTGTCTGTGTACCCACTGCGCCAGACACACAGACACAGTTACAGCCACCACAAATTCAGAGGCTTGATCCTAATGTCCCAGTATTAGAGACTACTACGAGTTTGATGGTGCCGCCTGATCCAGTATACACGAGATCAAAGTTAGTGCAGATTGAGCCAACTACACAATTGCTGCCCCATCCGCAGCAACAGGTGGTTCCGAGTTACACTTCTGTTACAGGACCGCAGTCAGTAGCTAGAGCACCCATGATCAATCAAACTGTAGTAGTTAATGCTCCACAGGGTTTGGGGATTGGACAATCACCAGCTGCTATATCATTGCCAATTACTGTTGGTCCGCTAGTACAGCTGTATGCGCAAGCTAAGCCTGGTGTATGTGACCAGGGAGTAATGACCCAAGAGGCTATAAGAGGAGGGTCTACCGGAAACTTGCAGGAAATGACACAGGGAGGACAGACAGCCGAAAGGTCTAGGTCCTTGTTAGACTTTAGTCTGATTGGGGTTCCTTTGGAGACAATGAGGCAAGCAGGGTTGGGGACACTAACCCGACAGGTAATGAGTACAAATACGACACATACACCAGTGATGCAGTCTGGAAATGTTTCGTTGCAAGGCTTAACAGCGCAACACTCCACAGACTACTACAGTGACCGCAGAGAGGTCAGAAAGAGAAGAATATCTGAATTTTGTGAGACTGGGTATAGAAGCAACAGAACTAGTAGAAGGGACAATGGGGGTGAACAAATTAGAGTCATACATGGAAGTAGATTTGAGGTATCTGTGCCCCAAGATAACCAAAGAAGTGAGCAGGGTGCATCAGAGGTTGGCAAACCTACTGGACAAATACGGCATAGACATAGAAAATACTAAGCATCCGAAAAGGAGCTATAGAGAAACCCCAAAACCGGTCCCAGGATGCTTGTTTCCAGTCCAGGGAAGACCTGGCCTGGCAGTTCAGGCTGGACTGTTCCCATGGGGAACAGAGTCAAGACTGATTTGCATATGGCTGGGTCCAAACTGGAATGGCATGGGCAGCAAAAAAACGATGGATTTAGGCACAGATCTATGTACTGGGGGTGAATGTTTGACATTGTTCAGCATTCCGTGTTCTTTTTTTCATTTGTTGCTCTAAGTGGGAAGGGTATGCCTAGATGTGGGTCCCGTGCTTTCCATGCCACTGGATTCAAGCTAGCCTGGCTGATGAGGGGTGAAACCCCGAAACCGGTACCAGAATGCTTATTTCAGGTCCAGGGAAGACTTGGCCTGGCAGTCCAGGCTGGACTGTTTCCAAGGGGAACAGGGTCAAGACTGATTTGCATATGGTTGGGTCCAAACTGGAATAGCATGGGCAGCAAAAAAACAATGGATTTAGGTCCAGATCTCTGTACTGTGGGTGAATGTTTGACATTGTTCAGCATTCCGTTCATCAATTGTTCTTTTTGCATTTGTTGCCCTAATTGGGAAGGGTATGCCCAGACGTGGGTCCTGTGCTTCCCATGACACTGGATTCAAGCTAGCCTGGCTGATGAAGAGTGAAATCCTGAAACCGGTCCCAGGATGCTTGTTTCCAGTCCAGGGAAGGTCTGGCAGTTCAGGCTGGACTGTTCCCATGGGGAACAGGGTCAAGACTGATTTGCATATAGCTGGGTCCAAACTGTAATGGCATGGGCATCAAAAAAACAATGGATTTAAGCCCAGATCTCTGTACTGGGGGTGAATGTTTGACATTGTTCAGCATTCAGTCCATCACTTGTTCTTTTCTCATTTGTCGATGAAAAAGATGTCACCATGTCACGCGTGCAGGGGCGTGAGGCACTGGAAGCGGGAGTGCCCAATGGTGGTGCAGGGTGGTGCTGTTCAACAAAGAAATGATGTCGGTACATTTCAAAATGCAAGGGGTCCAAAAGTGAGGGGTCAAAATCAGAACTTCCAGAATAATATGGTGCAGATGCAGGGTCTTCAACTCATGCAACAAATGCAAATGCCACGTGTTCAACCAGCACAGATGCAGCAGGTACAGCAGCAGATTCCCATGGTAGCTAGACAGCAAATGCAGATACCATTAGCTCCAATGGGACAGCAACAGGTGATGCTTCCTCAACAGGTCACAGGTCAAACAATGAGTCAAAATAATACAGTACAGCAGTTCCCATTGCGTGGTGAGGATGGAATAAACGATGAATGGTCGGATGATTGTTCACATAGTGAGGAATGCAGGCTTGCAGCGTCCCTAGAAGTAGATCAGGGGTGTCCTTATGTAGAAGGAAAGGTGATGGGTCATAAGGTTTTGTTCCTAGTTGATACAGGAGCTACACGCTCAACAGTCAGAAGTGCAGTGGTTCCGAAATTGCCACTTTCGGGGCGTACCATAAGGGTGGTAGGAGTAGCAAATCTGTTCCTGACAAATCCGATTACAGATCTGGTTCAAGTTGAGATTGGTACCTTCCAGGGATTACATAGATTTGTAGTCTGTGACTCGAGTCGTGTATCCCTACTGGGAAGAGACTTACTGTGTAAGACGAGGTGTTCAATCACCTGTTCCAATGAAGGGATTGAGGTGCAGACAAACAGTGATGATGAAGGGGACGATGGTCAGATCTCAGAGTCAGAGACGGAGACCGCAAATGAGGAGTACCCTTTGATAACTCTATTCCCGTTGTTCACAGTAACAGCTGAATTACAGGGAACAGTGACAGAAAAGGTGTGGGACCTGACAGGAAAAGAAGTAGGACTAATAAAAGGAGTAGAACCGGTCAAAGTAGAGGTAAAGCAGAATGCAGTGTTTCCCCAGGTGCCGCAGTACCACAAGGCACAAGATGTTCTCATACAGGTGACGCAATAATTGCAGACTTTGTAAAACAAGGGGTTCTAAAAGAAGTGATGAGCAGCCAGTGTAATTCACCAATAATGGGTCTGAAAAAGCCTTGTGGGAAAGTTCGAATTGTTCAAGACCTGAGAAAAATTAATGAGATTGTGGTAAAATGTTGCCCCATAGTGCCAAATCCAGCCGTGATTATGTTTCAGGTTCCGTGTGATGCAGAATGGTTCACAGTCATGGACCTGTCTCAAACATTCTTTTCGGTGCCTCTTCACGAGGATAGACAATTTCTTTTTAGTTTCAAATTCCTGGACAAGGTTTACAGTTGGTGTCGAAATCTTCAAGGGTTTTCTGAATCACGCTCCATCTTCAATCAGATATTAACGAAGGACTTGGAATCATTCTAATTGCCTTTCAGTTCGACTCTAGTACAGTACATTGATGAATTGTTAATTGCGTCCAAAACAAAAGATGACTGCAGGTACAATACTATTCCCTTACTGAATCACTTGGGAAAGAACGGACATAAAGGGGGTCATTCTGACCCTGGCGGTCGGTGACCGCCAGGGTCACCGACCACGGGAGCACCGCCAACAGGCTGGCGGTGCTCCGTCGAGCATTCTGACCGCGGCGGTTCAGCCGCAGTCAGAAACGGAAAGTCGGCGGGCTTTCCGCTGCTCGGGAGAATCCTCGCGCTCCGCCGCCATGGGGATTCTGACACCCCCTACCGCCATCCTGTTCCTGGCGGGTCTCCCGCCAGGAACAGGATGGCGATAGGGGGGGCAGCGGGGCCCCTGGGGGCCCCTGCAGTGCCCATGCCAATGGCATGGGCACTGCAGGGGCCCCCGTAAGAGGGCCCCACAAAGTATTTCAGTGTCTGCAAAGCAGACACTGAAATACGCGACGGGTGCAACTGCACCCGTCACACCTTCCCACTACGCCGGCTCCATTCGGAGCCGGCGTCCTCGTGGGAAGGTAGATTTGCCCTGGGCTGGCGGTCGGCCTTTTGGCGGCCGCCCGCCAGCCCAGGGCAAATCTCAAAATACCCTCAGCGGTCTTGTGACCGCGGAGCGGTATTTTGTCGGGGGAACATTGGCGGGCGGCCTCTGCCACCCGCCAATGTTGGAATCACCCCCAAAGTGTCCCCATAGATGTTGCAATACTGTCAGAAAGAGGTGAAGTACTTAGGTCACCTGATTGAAAAAGGGTCAAGGAAAATATCCAAAGAAAGGGTGACAGCCATATTGCAGATGAATCCTCCGACAACCAAGAGAGACATTAGGATGTTTCTGAGAATAGTGGGCTACTGTTGTCAGTGGATTCCCAACTTCTCGATTATCTCTAAACCTTTGGTGAGATTGACTGTCAAGGAAATTCAGGATGGCCCGGGTGCCATAACCATGTCCGAGAAAGAGATGAAGGCATTCATGAAACTGAGGGAAAGCATGTGCAGGGCACCAGCTTTAGGTATGCCTGATTACACAAAGCCTTTTGTACTATTTTGTCATGAAAGTGATGCTTGTTCTTTGTCTGTCCTGACACAGGTCCATGGAGGTGCAAACCGCCCAGTAGCATATTTTTCAGCTACTTTGGACCCAGTCGCAGCAGCCTTACCGAGTTGTTTGCGTGCAGTTGCAGCAGTTGGTCAAAGCCTCACTCAGTGTGAAGGTATAGTGATGGGACATCCTTTAACAGTAATGGTCCCACATTCAGTTGAAATCCTGTTGACCCGAACAAAGACTCAGCATATGACAAATGCACGCCTAAGTAAGTATGAAACAATTATACTGGGGTCACCGAACATATCCTTAAAAAGATGCACAGTGTTGAATCCGGCAACTTTGCTTCCTATTGAACATGCAAACATTGATGATGCTGAGGAGGTGGAACATGATTGTCTTGAGGTAACCAATCTGTGCACCAAACCGAGACCCGACATTAAAGATACCCAGTTGGAAGAAAATGATTACATTATCTTTGTTGATGGTTCATGCCTGAGAGACTCAGTAGGAGTACTGGGAGCTGGATATGCTGTATGTACAATCACTGGTATCCTAGAAGCGTCCTGGCTCGAAAGAGTATACTCTGCTCAAGTGGCTGAATTAATTGCTCTTACTAGGGCATGCCACGCAGCTGAGAACCTGAAAGTCACTATCTATACTGACAGCAGATACGGATTTGGAATTGTACATGATTTTGGCTAATTGTGGTCACAGAGAGGTTTCCTGACCTCTTCTGGTTCTCCAGTGAAAAATGGTGAGAAAATTAAGGATTTGTTACACGCGATTCAGTTACCTCTTGAAATTGCTGTGGTGAAATGCAGTGCTCATGTTAAATCACAAGACTTTGTGTCAATGGGACATGGATATGCAGATCAAGTCGCAAGGTTTTGTGCATTAAACTGTATATTGTTTCAAGATCAATGGGAATTGTTACCTGAAACTGAAAATAAAACATGCTCAGGGTATGCATTAAGGGTGGTTGACACACTAGAAGAGTTAAAATCGTTGCAGGGATGTGCCAGCAAAAAGGAGAAACGCTCTTGGTTGAAAATTCAATGCGTACAGAGATCTGATGATTTATGGGTTTCAGAGGAGGGGAAAATGGTTTTGCCAAACAGTCTTTTGCCACAGTTTGCGAGGTTTTACCATGGTCAAGCACATATTGGGAGAGACGCAATCATCAGGTTATTTAAAGTCGAGTGGTTCAATCCAAAATTCAGACAAGCTGCAGAAGTAATCTGTCACAGGTGCATCATCTGTCAGCAGATGAATGCGGGGAAAGGAACCGTGGTGAATTTGAGCCACATTCGGAGAGCAGGAGGTCCATTTAGCAGAATGCAGATGGATTTCATTGAGATGCCTGTGTGTGGAGGTCTTAGGTATGTGTTGGTAATTGTGTGCATTTTAAGTCACTGGATTGAAGCTTACCCTACACGTAGAAATGACAGTCTCACAGTAGCGAAGCTGCTGCTTAGGGAAATAATTTTACGTTTTGGGTTCCCGATCTCTTTAGAATCAGATAGGGGAAGACACTTCAACAATGAGGTGATTAAGCTCTTGTGTGCGGCATTGAACATTGAACAGAAGTTGCCCTGTAACTATCGCCCTGAAGCATCAGGACTAGTGGAGCAGATGAATGGTACCTTGAAGTCGAGAATGGCAAAAATGTGCGTAGCTACCAATTTGAAATGGCCAGATGCATTGCCCTTAGTACTGATGTCAATGAGAAACACACCCAACAAGAAAACAGGACTGTTTCCTCATGAGATTCTTATGGGCCGAGCTATGAGATTGCCCGCAGTGCCTGCAAATGTTCTTGTGAATATCACAAATTATATGGTGTTGGACTACTGCAAGGGTCTGGCTGACGTGGTCCGCTCTTTCTCTCACCAGGTGGAAGCTACCACATTGCCACTGATAAGTGATCCAGGTCACACCCTGAAAGCCGGTGACTGGGTTGTTGTCAAGAAACACATGAGGAAGTCGTGTTTGGAGCCACGTTGGAAGGGGCCGTATCAAGTAATACTGACAACTACTACTGCTGTGAAATGTGCAGGGCTTACAAACTGGATCCATGCCAGTCACACAAAGAAGGTGACGTATCCAACTGATGAGGAACTTGAATTGTCGAAAACAACAGCTGCAGAAAAAGAAGTCTCAGGGCCGGAGAGTAATCAAAGGGGAACTGAGACTGAAGGAGAGCCCGTTGAGGAAGGCTTAGTCACTCAAGCAGCAAACGAGATCCAGAGGGGTGATAGTGAGCCTATCTCAGCTGAGGCATCAGGGGAACTGACATAAAGAGGGGTTCTCCCAGAAGCAGACGGATATGGATTTGAAGTTGAGCCCTTGACAGACCCTGAAGGCGAAGGAGGTGAGGCAGAAGGAGGTCAATGTGTTCTGATCCCTCCTGAGCTGCTTGCAGGTCCATCAAGAGGAAACACCATAGCACAAGAGGAGGGCACTGTTCAACATCCTGAAAAGCCGAGCGGACAGAAAACACTTAAAGGAGATAACTGGCCGGAGCCACAAGCTGCATGAGAGAAAGTGATCCCTAACGAAACAATAGAAGAAGAAGTCAACACAACCAGTAAAGAAGATCTCAGTGAAGGAGAGTTGCAGGGTGATTGCAAACTAAAAAGAAAGAGAGTTGCAAACAGGAGGTACGCAGGTCCTGAATCGGCATATGCAACATCAGCTGAATGGCAACAAGAATTCTTGGCATTCTGTTTTGATCGAGAAATTCCAGGTCAATACTACTGTACCTGAATTCAACCACAGAAAGAGACAGTGATAAAGCTGAAATTAAACAAAAAGAGATAAGAACCTGAGAAAAGAGACTGATAAATTACCAGATGTGACACTGTTAACCTGAAGTGACTCTGAAAACCGATTATGACAAGCTGCTAACTTGATTTGACAAAGGGTCCTGGGAGTGAGTGAAACGCTGTAAATACTTGCTGAGAGAGAGAGACTTTTCACATAGAAAAAAAAAAAAAAGAGCTTTTTAAATCTTCCTCAAAGAAGATTGTTTGCTTTATCTTATTCTGCTCTCTGATTCTTTACAGACCATGAGTAACATTAGAAATAATAATAGGGGTAGGATGCTTGGTTGGTTGAGTGTTATTTTGGGTATTGTATGTGCAATGATAATTATAGTTGTGATTGTGGGAATGCCATTGGTGGATAAGAATACCACTAACAATGCTCCAACTCCTGTGACTGCTACACTAACACCATGAGAAAGGTTTGAGCAGGATACGAAGTACTTGCATGAGGAAACTAATTCGAAAAGGGAACTATCTACTAATGTCTTGACATTTGGGACAGCTTATGCGCACCGCAATAATCTAACCTGCTTACTAACGCCTGTAGAGAAGAGCTTCTTAGATCACACTAATGATAGAAGGAAAGCATTAAAGGAAAGGCTGGAAAAGGGAATAGAAAAACTAACGTTTGTAAATGATTATGCTTATAGTATAATAAAGACACAGGGCAAATTAGCTATAGATGTATCACACGTAGGAAAGATTTGTATTTATATAGGCCAAAATCTGATCAGAACACTTTATTTGTGGGAACGAGTGAGTGCAGGCATGTGTTTTTGTTTCAGAGTAAGTGGACGTTCATGTTAAATGGACAGGATCCAGCGATCCCTGGGATCTATTATATATGTGGACTTAATGCTTATTACCGTCTTCCAAAGGGATGGTATGGGACATGTTATTTGGGAATAGTTTTCCCAAAGATCTACCAAATTGATGACTTAAAACAACTTCCTAAAATGTCTGAATTACACCATACTAGACAAAAGAGAGAGACAGCGGCTGCTGTCGTAGGTGATATATTTGGAGCCATAATTACTTCAGTGGGGGTTATCTTAAACTCCATAAAGATTTGAAAGTTGTCTACTATCGTGGATAACATGCCGACAAACTTCACAGGTGCTATACTCCTGATGGATACTGAACTTACTGCATTACTTACTATGACTCTTCAAAACCGGCTTGCTTTAGACATTCTTTTAGCGAAGATTGGCGGAGTCTGTAAGATGCTTAATGAGTGTCACTGTTGTGCATTCATTCCAGACAATAGTAATAAGATTAGGGTATGCTTACTGTCCTAACAAGAGACAGTACAGATTTGAAGGAGCTGAAAGAACCTGGAGTGTGGGAAAAAGTTGGAAAGGTAATTGCTAAAGTGGGGAATTGGTTTAGTAGTATTTGGAATGGGATATATTGATTGTTCTAACTTGATCATTTGGACTATGGTTATCATGCAAATTTAGTAAAAGAATTAAAAGAAAATTGGCAAAATGCAATAAAAGGAAAGAGGAAAAGAAAAAGGAGAAAATGTTCAAAGAAATTTGGGAAAAATCAAGAAGGGGGAAGAATACTAAATGCGCGAACTAAGAAGTGAATGGTTGTGAAGGGAAAGGTTTTATGTGATGACAAGAGTCATCAGAGGAGGGACTGAGGGAGCGTAGCTCTTATACTCAAAATTAACATGAAATGTTTATGAACTAATGCATAATAATGCCACATAGAAAATGTATTAATGTGTTATTGCTAAACACGCACTTGAAATGTGCCCATGGGGAGTGGCCACTAATGTATACAATGACTAATGAAGCTGACTAATAATGAAATAATGATACGTTAATGTATGATCTTACACTAATATTAAGAGTTATATGTTGAAGGTTTTTGCTAATTAAATCAATAGGCCATAGTTAGCATGAGTCGAGGCATAGCTGCCCGGTTTTCATATTAAATGTGTTTTTCTAACGTGCAGTGTGCTGACTTGCTGAAGAACATGTACTCGTACTTTTCCAAAGCTAAAAGATGAGTGTAACCGTAGTAGATCCGTTCTCACGAAATTCGACTTGCTCAAGGAAACATTTTTGCTGAATGCAACAGTGTAGACTGGTTACAGGTACAAGGTCACCCAAACCAGTACAGACAATGGACCTACTGACTGAAGATGCGATGACCCAGACACTTTGTCACTCTGCCTAGAGACTTTGCTGTTTGATTCTTCAAACCATTCTCATCCTTATCTTGCCCGACTTATACTTCTCCTCCTTATGAGGGAAGTACCCCTACTTACTCCGTCTTGCTGAATTCCCTGGTTGATGGCGAACCAACTGATGTCCTGAGGACGAAGACTGACTCTGTATGCTGACACATTACGGAGGGTAACTATTGATGATGAAATTGTAATTGTCTGTTTGCCTTTCCTTTCTAGGTACCAACTGCTTTTTTTGACAGAGACCATAAATAGATGTTTTCCAAATTTGTGTTACAAAATTGTTTTGCATGAAGCCCAACATGCCAATGCTAATTCGGGGTTAGTTAAGGGGTTCAATAAAACAAACGCAAATAGACGAATGACTGGATCAATGCTTTGTTGAATAATGCGCTAATGATACTCTGCTAAGGTTAATCTATGTTGACGTCGTGCTATGTTCAAATGCTCGTGATCTTTGCTTTGATTAAATCTTATTTGAGTTGCCATATTATGACAATGCTGATGTGTTTCATGGTTTTGAGACTAATAAACTTGCTAGTAGAATTGTAATCAATAGGGAATAAACATCACAAAATCGTACTAAACTGGTGTGGGTATTCATGACCGAAAGATCCTGGTGATTTCTGAGTCTGATTGATAAAGTTATTGACTTGTTGATTGACATGTTGATCAGTTATCTCGTCCTAAGGTGTCTTCAATCAGGGTCAAAAGATTCATTGGCCTAAAACGAATCCCAAAGTGAATAAATTGACTAGATTGGGGCGCGTTAGAAAGTCCTTTGTCATTAGTGCATTTATTTAACCCCTAGTGTGCATGATAGAATGGTTCTGTTATGTGCACTGGTGCTTGTGTGCTGAGGACAGAACTATTCCGCCCTCATCACTCAAGCGCCAAATCCCTCTGCCTTTTACACATGGAAACCTTCCGGATCCATTAAAAAGTAGGCGATTCTAAACAAGACACATACACTTGGCTTAACAAAGACTGCAGACGGTGCGCCATTAAGGAGAGGAAGGGTGAAAGATGAAGAGCGTTGGTGAAAATACACACTAACTGTCACTAAACCTATGAGTCACCCTACATACCAAGGGCCTAGAAACATATAGAAGGACCTCATCCAGAGCTACTTTCACACGCTCTATCATACAAACATTTCATGCTCAGAGTACTGGGCACTGTCATGACAGATTATACTGATTTACAAAGGGAAAGCCAGTGGGTTGTTCAGAATGATAGAATGAGAAGCTGGGGCCACAATGCAACATCAGCAATGACTTTTGATCATACAACCACTCCCCTAAAGGGGGGAATGGCTTATGTCAAAATGTCACAGGACATAAGGAGGGACTAGGTTCTACCACAATGCTTCACGATCTCTGTCAAACTTGCACATGATTAAAGGGCCAACAGTGGACACCAGAGGTAATGTGCATTTGCCATGCCTCTTGGCAAGAGTAAATCGGTCAGAAATCTTTATTCAGATTAAAAATCCATTTAAAAAATCATAAATCAAAAGCATCAAAGTAATATTATCACAAAACATCCTCATTACGAATATTTACAAGTGTTGTGGTAAGAAAATTCGTTTAAAAGCTAAAATGCATATAAAATCTTTATTTTATGCAGCGTACAAGAGATAGAGGTCCAGGAGATAGTTATAGCTACGCCTATTACATTGTCATTCATCAGGTCAGAATTACCTCATAAATTATTAACTTATTTCAAAGGTGTTTAATACACAGTAAGTCTAGTCTTTACTCAGGCTGGTAGAATAAACCTTCTAAACATGTACATGCTTTCCTTCGTTTGACTGCAACCTGGATAAATACAGAGACTGTGTAGCATAGATCCACCTTATCAAGCTTGCACAAATATTTTAAAGTATCCTTATAATGGAAAAGGTTTGTGACAGGAACAAAAGTTTTAAAATACTTTCCCAAACATCTTTATAAAATCTACAAAACACAATAAGGTGCAAAGTGGATTGTAAAGATTTACCATCATGTGGCCACTTAGGTAATTCATCCTCTCATCCCCTCATTTTGGGCATGGCTCCCATAAAGTGCAAGGTACCCAGGCAGAGTGTCGTATAGGGGTGGCTCCTTTGCTATGGTGGAGCGTCGCGCTACTGCTGAAAGCAGAAAAATGAAGTGATAATAAAACTATTTTATTAGCACTTTATTTTTCCGCTTAGTGAAGGTGCGACCAGCCACCCCCACGTCACCAGGGAGGAAAAGTGGTATGAGGCTGGCCAAACTGACATGTGCACTTAGAACTCTCCACGCTCTTCTTGAGCAGCATTTCTGCCCGCTCAGGCCAAACCCGGCACCTCTCTCATGCTGCTAACAGCGTGAGAGAAGCTTCTGGATTGGGTGTGGAGGGGTGGAAGTTTGACCACGGCTTCCGACTGGGAGGTTCAGGGACTATTGGATTGGTTGGCTGTCCAATAGAGGTGATTACACAGGAGTGACAGCTTCCTACCAGGGTGCCTACTTTGGGGTCCATCCCCGGAAACCAAACCTTGGCTCTGAGGTGCGCCTTCGTCTTGGCTGCTCCCTGGTGCCCCTGATGGGATAGTTCCACCACCCTGTTCCACAGGCACTGTGGAAGCACTATTTTTTTGTGAGTCACCTTTGTGAGTTGTCTGAGCGGTTCCGCCATCGTGGCTAGTTGGGGAATGAACCAGCCACAGTACGTCACCATTCCCAGGAAGCTCTGGACTTCTCTCATATTCTGAGGAACTGGAGCCTGGCGAATGGCCTCTACCTTCCTTGGGTCTACTTGCAGTCCATCTCTGGAGAATATGTATCCAAAGAAATCGATCCAGGTCTGATAGAATGCACACTATTTCCTGTGAAGTGTGAGAAAGCCTCTGCAGCGTGGCTCTTAAGCGTTGATGATGCTCATGTGTCTCTGAAAAAATCAGGATATCGTCACTCAGGTTGATCACCCCTGCCAAGCCTGAGGGTGTCTCTCTGATGGCATTTTGGAATACTCCAGCCGCTGAAGATACTCTGAAACACAGCCTTTTGTAACGTCGCAACCCAACATGAGTAGAGATACATTCCCGCTGTCATGGTCTAACTCTAGCTGGGGATAGCCAGAGTTTAAGTCCAACTTTGAGAACCATTGGGCTCCATTCAGATCTGCAATTATGTCATCCATTGTGAGTGTAATGTTTTGCTCTCTCTTTGTGGCACGATTCGGTAACCGCATGTCCACACAGAGGTAGATGGCCCCTGGCTGTCTCGGCTTGGGCGCGATTACCAATGGCAAAACCCACGGGGTAGGTCCCTCCACTTTTTCAATCACCCCTTGGTACTCCAGCATCTGCATTTCTTCGTCAACCGCTGGTCGAAGATGAAAAGGCACCC
The DNA here is from genome assembly GCF_031143425.1 of Pleurodeles waltl. Lineage (NCBI taxonomy): Eukaryota > Metazoa > Chordata > Amphibia > Caudata > Salamandridae > Pleurodeles > Pleurodeles waltl. The sequence continues at coordinate 1,286,317,423 of NC_090440.1, forward strand.
CCCGGTGCCACAGCGGCACTGGTGTCACATTCAGGTCAATAGGCAGTTTTACTCACTTGCCTTTGAGCTTTCCCAGTCCAGTGAACAGTTGTGGGAAATCGTTGAGGAGGAACTCTGTGTGTGATTCGTATACCTGGCATGCAAAGGAAACAAGTTCAAGATCTTCCGCAGTATGACAACCCAACAGAGTGCCTCGGTTTCCTTTGACCACGTAGAACTTGGCTTTGGCTTTGGTTGTGTGTTCTTGGATGGTGGATGGTGACAGAAACTTTTATGGTGCCTTGCAGAGGAAGTGGGTCACACCCTCCATAGGTTTTTGTGTAGCTTGTCGACAAACTCGGTTTTGTCAGAAGTCGTTGGAACATTGTATTGTCCATGACTGACCAGGCATTAAAATTTGATGCTAATCGGCATTAACGTCATTCTTTAGGTCTGCCTTCGTAGCATGCATTGTTTTAGCATCAGGAGGTAAATATAGCGCTGGGGGACTAGCATAATTTTTAGAAAGGGAGCACCTATCTTGCATATCATTGTCGCAATTCTACACAAGGTGGGTTGGCACTTCCTAAAAATGATACTAACTCTCGTATTTTGACGCTAGACGGGTCTAGCGTCAAAATATAAATATGGAGTTAAGTTAGCGCTGCTTTAGCATAAAGAAAATGATGCTAAGGTGGTGCTAACTTTCCATAAATAAGGGCCAAAATGTATCAGGAAAAGTGAGAGAAAGAATATTTGGAAGCTGACACAAGGCCAAAATAAATCAGGCAAATCAAAAAGGTGAGAGAATGAAAATTGGGAAACTGATACAAGGCCAAAATGAATGAGGCACATGGAAAAAAAAGAAAATGAGCGATAAGCTATTAAATATTCAGGTTTATGCTTAGGACATGAAGAGTTTGATCCACAAATCTTTTTTCCCCTGGTGCAAATGTGAGTATACCGCATAGTGATTGTGAAACATAGGACCATATGGAATACATTTGATTCCAACACTTGCACAGACAGACCCATGCAAAGACAACACTGACACAAATGAACACTGCAAAAATGTGTATTTGTACATGTGTAATGTGTTCGCACTGATCGATTTCTGCAAATGCTGGATAAATGTTCTGTAATCTGGCCCAATAAGCACCCTTAGTCCTTATAACTCACAAGGGAAAAAATTGTGATCCTGGAAACCACTACTGACAATACAAATCACAGACTATCTGCAGCATCGACCCCTTTCATCAGCATGAGAATCACAGTTTTATTAAATATACCAACAGAATGAAATGTCCTCATGCCCCAAGATCTAACCTGGCTACAGCAAGTCTTCATGAATAAAATGTCCTCATGCCCCAGGTTCAAACCTGGCTACAGCAAGTCTTCATGACAACTCCATTCCTCCTGTACAGATTGAAACTGGAGTGAGATGTGCAAACACGTGCTTGCAATGAATAACAAGTATATAGTAGACCAGCTCAGACACGACGTCAGGCACCTAGCATGTAGGATATGCCAATTAAGTGATTTCCCTGTAAAAGGTGAATCACATTTAGCAAGTGCTACAGTCTTTAAGGGCACCTCTAAAACAATACAAGAGATGCTAGAGATTCTAAGAAGCTATATTGTCCAAGAGTTAAAACACACAGACGTTGTGGCTATTCAGGCTGATGAGATCACTGATGTGGCCACAAAAACACAGTCCGAATTAACCTTTTGGTACCTTGACAATGACAGTAAAGTTGTGGAGAAGTTCTATGGTTTCACACATTTAAGAGACTCTAGTGCAGAAACCATTACTTCAGCTAATCTACGTGAACTGAATTTAATTTTTCCAGAGCAGTTTTCAAAAACAAAAACATATTGCGCACAGCTATGATGGTGCTTCAGTAATGAGTGGAATCTTTTGTGGAGTACAAAAAAAGAATTAGAGATGAGTACCCTAATGCCCATTATATGCACTGTTATGCCCACCAGCTTAATCTTACTAGGCAACAAGCAGTTTTTGGATGTAAGAGGCAGCATTTTTCTCACTTTTCCCCAAAAGAACAGAAGAACTTCAGGAAATTGTGGCCAGAAGGCCTCCAAAGGGATCCACAACTTGCTGGAACTTTCACATATGTACAATCAATCTATTATTCCAATATCTGATTAATCCTGAGAAATGTTTCGACACCATAGAAGCCAATAGTGACTTTGAACCCAAAAGTCGCAATGAGGCCTGTGGCTTTGCTAGAACACTACAAGACAGAGAGTTTCAGTGCTTTCTGTTTTTATTTTGAGAAATAATGCCTCATGTCAACATATTATATAACCAGTTACAAAAACGTGAAACAGATAGTGTCTTTGTGCAAAGAGCTACCAGTCAGTTTGCCGCCAACATGAACAAAGTCAGAGAGGGGATTGACAATTTAGACAACAGACTGACAATTCTAGTTTCTCAAACCGCTGGAAAAACATCAACAGTTTGGCACGAATTGCAAAGGAGATTTGTGACAATATAGTTGTGCATGCAAAAGACGTTTTTCTTTTGTAAAGCACTGGGTGAGTGCCACATTACTGCAAACTGATCAGTTTGCAAACTATGATATTGCCTTCCCTGAGCAAGCACTGAATGAGGCTGTGGAAGTTTTTCCTATGCTCAACAAAGAGGATCTGGTAACTGAGTTAACTGTACTGTACTCAATGGACGTGGATCGGGAGGCCACTTGTGCCATTTCTTTTCTTGCTTTAATTCAGAAACATAATATGGAAAAGTCACTTACAGAGACAGTAGCTTTACTAAAAATAGTCATTAGCACTCCTGTGACAACAGCAGAGTTGGAACAATGTTTTCCACTTTAAACAGATTCAACACCATGATTGAGAAAAAAATGAATGCTTTAGCAATGTTCTCTATAGCGATAGACCTTGTTAAAAGAATCACAGACTTTAATGTTCAAGTCATTGAGAAGTCTGCAGCTATTAAAGACAGACATGTTGAATTTGTCCACAAAAAGTGAACAATGTGTTAGTCCTAACATTTTTTGAATGCTGCTAGTTTTTAATATGCTCAGTTGTTCCTCATCTGCTGTACAGATACTTGAGACACTGAAATCACTGATGTATGCCTGGCATCAACCTGTCTAAAATTTACTTTATGGTTGGTTGCTCTAAATGAGACAAATGGGTGCCTTGCAGGGTGTCGTACTACCTTTTAATGTTTATTCCTTGCTGTCTCACTGTGTCCAGTCCAACAAATCACAACAGATTGTACTTCCTCAGTAGATTTAATTTCTAAAGGTATATCAATAAACAAACAAATATGTGAGGTACTCAGCATTATTATCTTGAACTCTGTTATGAAGTTGTAAGGTTAAGTTGAATAAGCAGCAACCTACGTTATTATCATATGAAATCTCTTTATTGATGCCATAACTACATTTTCACAATTGCTTTATCATACTTCTTGCTTTCTAGAATTTCCTTTAAAATGCACCATTTGCCCATTCTTTTTTCACAAGTTTCAGGGGGAAACTCCCCGAACCACCCTTATGTCAGTCAGGCTCGCTCGTTCACCACAGTGCACTCACTGGCAACTTTTACGCCCCACCACATTCAAATGACACCAGACGCCACTGTATTTAAGGGCTATACAGTCTTTAATAATCTCCTTTGTGAACATTGTGCCTAACTTGCTCCAAATCCTGTTCCAGATTAAAAGGGGGCTAATATGAATAATATCTTCTAGTTAGGGCACACCAGGTTTGTTATGAACCACATAAGAAGAAGTGGAGCGAGGCACTGCCAAAAGACTACACAAGAAAAAATTCTCCTGTGTCTGTAATATTGCACAAATTCCCGTGCCCCTCAATGGGGCACCAAAGTCACAGTGGATATACATTTGCTCTTATACAATTGCAATAGTTCTCTAATAGATTTACTTCCAATTTTGGTGGCAAACCTGAAGAGGGCTTCTGACGTTCTTAAAAGTTTCAATTTCCCTATTTTCAATTGGGGCCCCAACATCCATTATTTGAGAAATGTTTAACCAAATATGTAAATCTTTGAGTTTCTGCCAGCTCCTGTCCTTTAGCATAGGCTAGTCTCTTTTTTACTTTCCTTGTGCCACATAACATGGTAATGGTTTTTGTCAAGTTGAGTGTCAAGTCTCCGCATACATGACAAAACTATCAATCAAACGCCCGCAAGCCGTTTGCGGTTCTAGATAACAATACCGCGTCGTCAGCATGTAGGACAGGAGTAAGTCGCTTGTCAACGTTTGAGACATCAGCATGCTCCTGCTGTAAATACTTATCCACCCAATGAATATAAAGTGAAAACAAAAATGGGGCAAGAGGGCAGCCTTGACGTCCGCCTCGGGTAACTCGAAAACCTGTGGTACATTTCCTGTTTGTCCCATATTATACATGAGCCATCAGTTCGTCATACAGCTGTGAAAGAAATTAAATATCTATTGAGCACCCATTTTTTCCTAAATCTGCCACAGCTTAGCATGATTTTACAACATCAAATGCACTACTTAGTTCTGTGAAGCATAGGTGGACAGAGCCTTTCTTGACTTAGGTGTATTTACTGATAATAAGATTTAGATTGATGCATTGCTCCAAGGTACCAACCTCCCTCCTGAACCCAAACTGTGATTCAGTGAGTACTTGGTTGTCTTCTGCCCATATCTCCAACCTTTCAAGAAGAATTCTGCACAGCAGTTTAGCAGATGAGTCCAGGACAGAGATTGGTCTATAACACCTTGCGTCCCCCCATCTCCCTTTTTGAAAATTGGGACTAATATACTGTCAGCCAAGGTAACCAGAAAGCTGCCTCTAGCTGCAGCATTGCATACTTGTGTCAAAATAGGTGCCAAGAGTAAGACATATGATTTATAGGTATCTATATGAACCCCATAGGAGCCTGGAGCCTTCACATTGGTGCACTTGTCCAGAGCTCTATTTACTTTGTCTATAGTAATGTGTGTCAAAAGTGATGGCCCTATAGAATACGTATCCTCTGTAGGCAGTTCTACAATTACGTTATTAGGGTTAAAAATACCACCATGGTGCTTAATCCAGGCGGCCTGTGAGACAAGTGCCTCGACCTTGGGAGCCGAAATATCCTTAAGGTTAACCGTTTTCCAGAATAATGTGAAATATCTCTCTTTACGGGCGCCAGCTTTAAACTGGCCCAAGCATTTTCTCCGAATTCATTACTCCTTATCTTTAATGCATATTTGTATATGAGCCTCAACGTTTTAACTTCCTCCCTGTTTCTCGGCATAACTTGTAGTGCTGTTTCAGGTTCTGGTTTGACTGTGAACAATTACGGTCAAAACATCCCGTTTTCACCATAGTGGGAGTTCTAATATTAATTGTTAAGCTGGAAGCAATTGAAGGCGTGATTTTACAGAAAGCAGTGAATGTTTTACTTGTGCTGATGTTCCATTCAGTATGAGTGATAAATTTGTCAGCATTTCCTTTACAACCATTTCTAAAAAGGCAAATTAATTTATCCCTGTCCATTCTAAGCTTATCTCGTTGGTACCCACGGTTTCGATATTTGAAGCTAATTTGCTCCAGTCTGGTGCTTTGTATTATTAATACTAAGAGTATGTTTTAAAGGTTGATGGCTGCTAAAGCAAATTCTATTGACGTAAGTGATACAAACATCCCCAAGACATTTTCAGATACCAAAATGTGGTCAATGGTTTAATTACGACTGTTACCCTGAAATGTTGGAATAGAGGTTCCTTCAATGTCAGACCTTTGCTCCAACAGCTATAAGCTGCATTTGAAAATCATTTCATTTATTGTCTTCCCATATAAATCATGTAGAAAGTGTATTTCTGACTGTTTCCCGAATCGCCCATGTACTCACAAGCCTCTTTTACTGCCACTTGGCATTTACTTATATTGAAGTCCCCAACCCATATGTAGCCACAGTCATCCTCGGTGCCCTTCACAAATCTTTCAAGCTCCTTTCCCAGGTCCACAATTACCTTACTTCTGGTAATATCAAATATGTTGTCGTAGCTATTACCAATATGATATTTCATTTTTCATTGGACTGTAGATGCACAATCTGGAAGAAGGGTGGTCCGGTGTAATGTTTCAACAAAGTTAATGGGGCTAAGGTGGAAATTCGAACTGCTAGTCCTCCCTTTGCCCAACCGCTATTTGAAGGGATAGCTGGAGTAATAATGGAGGAATAGCCTTTGACATGAAAGTACTCCTTATGCTAGGGTTCCGGTAGGTATACCAGCTGTGACGTCTTAATAATATCAAGCCATACTGCGTTCCCCAATTTATTTTTAACACTGGCTATATTACAAGTCCTGATGGCTAATGTGTTACATATAATACTTACACTGGGTTTTTCGATTCCTACTACTTGCTGGGTGTCTATTATTCCCACTGATGCAATGTGATCACTCTGAACCAATAAACTCTGCCGTTGTCAATCCTGTTGATTACAGCTTCTAAGGGGTGCATGTCTATTAAACGCCATCAGAGACATAGCAATGCAGGGTTTAGGAGCAAAATACCTCAGTCCAACCCCCCATCAGGTTGTATTATATATCTAGAAATCTTAGAAATCTAGAAATCTTAGTGGCACAGCAGCTCTCTTTCTATGCATAGTAGCACCATTCTGCTGCCTACTTTGAAGGTCAGAGAGGAGGAGTTTTACCACTGGAGGCAAAAGAAATTTACAACAATACATATAGTATGGCCAACCCAGGTTACCATAATTATTTCATGACATAGATAGTATCACAGATTTGGTCCCACATCCAATGAACAAGTTTGTTTTTTTAGTCTCTCCGGGTCTGAGTTGTGCGAGGTTCAAGTTTTGAAACATCCTTTAGGATGAGTACATACGGAGTGGTGTCCGGTGGTGGGTGCAAAATGTCCGGGGCATTCTCCTGAGGTGTGGCGTTAGCTTCCCCCCTGAGGCATCTAGAAGCTGTTTCATGAACTATGGGTAGTGTGGGCGGACCATCTTAGGTCTTTCCACACAATTTGTACTTTCAAAAGGAGGAGTTTCATTAGTCAGGCCATTTGGTTTGTCGTAGTTTGGACTCTTGCTCTGAGCAAGACTGCTGGTTTTAGATAACAGTACTTTTGTTTGTAGGTGACTGAGTCTTTCCTACAACAAGTCGCAACTGTTGTCCCAACCTCACCGGCTCACTAGCAGCACCTCACCAGAAACACATTAGTAAAAGGTGATTTGTGGCAGTCGCTTACGCATGGACTCAAAGTAAGATATCTCAGGGTTGTCGTGGTTAAACGGAGATTACCCTTTTCTCACAGATATATTATGTCTCATACAAACACAGGCAATGACACAGATGCAGTATAGTTATAATAGCTTTTTATTTAACATAACTGCAATTTGCGGTAAGTTGCATGGACTGCAATGATTAGGATAATGAATATAGCAAGTAAAAGTATTGTGAAGAAGAGAGTCATTGTTATGAAGACCCCCACCATTTTGCAAATACATGAAAAAGATATATAAAATGGAATATGCCCTATTACCCTAATGTGAATAGGCCTAACCTCCTACCTAAAGGAGAGCTGGGTTTGCTAAACCTAATCTGCCAAAGCCGTGTCCATGAGTGGAGCCCCCAACCCTCGTTACCTTGGAATGAGGTCCCTATCTCAGACTCCGTAGGGACACGAAGACTGGGTCAGCGTCTTGACGACTGCAGCATCGATATCAGCGATGGTGGCGATGCCCTCTGGTCGGAATCCCTCTGATTATCTGCCTAAATTGTGATGTATTTATACAGATCTACAATGTCCCCTGACGTAGGTGTATTCCAAAACAATAGATAACAGGCATGCTTGGGACGGCAATTAATATCAACAATCCCTCGAAAGTATAGAGAGGGAAAATCCCTAAGTGTGAACACCTACTGTTTGTTTGTCTTTCGTGTTTAAACTTGACACCTTGGCACAGTGACACTGATAATAAAACTCATAACAAGTGGCCTAACTATAAACAAGGCAGCCATCTTAGAGGAAATAAATAATTAAATGGACTAAGACAGAGCAAGCTAAGTAGGTTAAAAGTCACTAGGTGACGGGGGCACGAGTTTACAAGCCTACGGCTAAGCTAACTCCTGCTATCCTGTTAAAACAAACTAGGATTCACTACACCCTCCCCATTGCCGTAACAGGTATGATGAAGGTACAGGAACCCAAACGCTAAAAAAGCTGCTTCTGAACTAAAGGCCAAAGGCAAAAAACAAGCTAATAAAAAAGCTAATAATAAAAAATCACTGTGTGTGAAAAACACGTTAAAAAACTGTCTAAAAACACATACAGAGATGTTAATATCAACCATGACAAGTACAGCAAATGTTTATTATAATTGCATAATTTGGAATCGGGAATGGTAAGCAAATTCATCAAATTATGTGTTATACGCAGGATCATAAAGAATGTCATCGAAGTCACCAGTCAAGGAGCTCAAAAATGAGTCAATATCGTCCGAAGTGAAGTCTAGTGCTGGGCGGACAAACGGATCCACAGAGCAGAAGTGAGCCATATACACCAGTGCATCAATACTTGCTGCAGTATCCTCATCCATGTTAGATCTTATAAAGGAAGGCTCATAGGTGGCCTCGCGGAGCAACCTCAGTCTCAAGGGGCATGACCGTGTAGGAGCCCTCATCGGGGACATCAGCAGTTCGTGGTCCACAGGAGATGTTGGTGCAACAGCAAGACTGAACATAGGCAGATGTTCAAAGAGACACCATATGCAGCAGAAGACTGGTTGTACACACCAGAGAAGTGGCCGGAATGACAACGACCAGTCAAGCTCCAGTTCCACCAGCAAAGGTGTACCGAAGATCCGAACCATGCGCTCACCGCACAGTGGAGTTGACGGGAGCGGCTCCATTGCTCTGTGTTGCTGGAAAGAAACAACCACCGCGAATCAGAAGAAATAGCAGTAGTAGTCCGCCAATTAAAGACAAAATAATCGGAAAGCCACCAAACACACTGGAAAAGAGAGAATGGATGGCTGATGGGATGACTCCGAAGACAGTCTGGAAGATGGACACGAAACCAGACCAGACAGCCTTAAAGAAATGAACAATCCCAGTGGTGCTTGAAGCATTGAATACTCTGGACACCAGTTCTCCAAAGTGTTTGGGGAAATCGGTATTTAAAAGGGATTGTATCTCGGCTGATGATCTCGCAATCTGGAGAGCATACGTCTCTTTTGCGGAAGTCAAGGCGACCTGTTTCTGAAACAATAGCGCCTTTAGTCTACTCAACTTGTCATAGTTCATATTAATAGTATCTATGTGGGGCCACATGTCAGATACTTTTATCTCTCGTGTGGGGGGAAACAAAATATGTCCACAACACGTAACGACCTTCGTGACTGAGATTGCGTAGGCAATTCCAGGTCGCAAGCCGCAACAGCTTTGATCATTCAGTAGAACATAACTTCCATTGGAAAGTACATGAAACACTGGACGAATCAAGGGGACGGGAGTACCCTTCAGAAAACAGGCCAAATTCGCGACCCCCGCATTGCAAAGACCGTGAAGAGACACCTGTTTGCATATCATTGAATGGCGAACAGCAGTCTCACATTCACTTCCGCTAAGAAAGACCTCCTGTTCACCGTTCAGACATTTATAGTCAAAGGGCAACTCCCACTCTTCCTTAATAAAGCTATCTCCTAGCCGCTCATATCGTCCCACGGCAAGATGTCTCAGGCAGCTCGAGAAACGAAACGTTGAAATCGGTAAATTAATAATGCCATGCAAGAGCCAGATAGATGAAGGACTCTCTGCTACCGTGAAGGGCAATTTATCTAACTTTTCTACTTGAAGCAGGGTGAAACTAGCCTCCCTTTTAGCCATTGTCTCTTGTGGCCTGGAGAAATTAAAAGCAGTGAATAGTTCACTCCCATTAATGTACCTCCATGGAATGTGGCCACTTTTCAGTGTCTGTAATGTCCAACCCAGCTGCATGATGGAACGTAGCTGCGTTTGCCCATGATATAACCGGGACAAGTCTGTCTGAGTGATATCAATAGCAGACGACACTATATTCGATAGTGTATAAATCCTATTGGACAGCGTGTTCATGCCATTGTCGACAACAGCTAATGTTTTTTCCAAATTTTCTTTATCGAGTTGCCTTAAACGTGCAGCAGCCTCAATCTGGGAAAGTTTCCAAATTTCATTGTACATAGCATATAAAAAACGTTTCAAGCGTTGTTTTCTAGGACCTAACAGGAAATCCTGCAAGTCTATACTGTCAGAAAGAGTGTTCAGGTGTTTTTTAACCGCTGTTAACGTGTTTGTCTGCACCCATTGCTGGCACAGCTTACCCACACTGAATGTCGTAATTATACCGGTATGTTGACCTGATAGAAAGCGAGGGACAGGCCTGTGAATGGAAAAACCCCTTGAAGAGTTCAAGAAACGCTTTTGACACTCATCAGTGTCGGTGGGCCATACCAACCACCCGCCGGGACGAGAAAGTGAAGAATTATAGGCACCAGCCTTAACCATTGCATCTAGTCTGTCTTCTGAGACATTAAGAAAGTGTTGCCAATCTTTAAATTTTGTAGGAGTAGGGATACTGGGTGTGTTCATGTCTTTAATGTTTGCTAACCCTAGCCAGGATGTCTGCTCTATAGTGTCATTTAAGAAAATCATTTGTACAGGAATCAGGCATGCCCAAAACAAAGCCTCTTTACCCTGTATCTGTCAATCTTGTGTTCCCCATACACTTTTCAAATCAATAGTATTTTTCCAATATTCGTAACCCTCAAGCGAGAGCCGGGAAACGAAGGGATCTGAATAAATCAGTTTTGTATCTGTTAGCAAAAGTTTACTAATATGTGCCAGAGGTATTTTAAAGTAATACGACTTTGCTTTCCTTGTATCATGCCCAGAAAAGTACGTAAATTTATCGCTGTAATACTTTGGACTCCCCACCCCTGGTGTGGAACAGTGTTCCCACTGTGTGTAGTTCAAGAGAGGCCTATATCTAGTTGCACGGTGTAGGTAGTGATGTCCCCAATTGTTATAGCAGAACATTTCCCCATAATTCATTGTATAATCATATACATCATCACTTCCAAAAGCGGAATAGTCCCTCATTTCAGCCAGCATTGAATCAACTGTTTGGACATCCCAATCATCAGATACAACATTAGGTGTAATAACATCAGACATTGAAATTTTGAACACGTATGGTATTTGAATTATCTCCGTAGGCCCATATATATCGAATGGAACTTTGTCCCACACAATCCCATCAGTAATTGGTATAGCTGTAATATTAACAGGGGACAAATCTCGTCGGACCTTATGTGAAGAATGATGTGGTGTTAAAATTACATCAACAGGCTCCACAGAGGAGCGATCAGGAATATTGTGACCATTAATCAGCAAAAAGAAAACAGTCACAAAACCAATCCCTAAAAATAATGCAATAAATGTCAAACAGAACCATAGATAGTTCCATGGGTAGATTAAATAGTTATTTTTAAGCCATCGATACAGCTTACTACTTTTTGAAAGTTTGTCAGACAGAGTCGAGGATGAATCCGAAGAAAAATCATCAATGTCAATGAAATAGCCAGAGGAAGTCTCTGCAAACACAGGACCCGCCGAATTCTGATCCACCGCTCGTGGAGGTTCTTGATAGACAACATCATTAGTCGTGGAAGTGTTCGTGTAAAATACAGCCAAATCTTGAAGCGGGTGGTCACCGAAGATGTGACTGGAACCAACAAAAGTTCATTTTCCGCCCTCCCCATGGTCGAGGAAGTGTCTGGAACAGCAGTTGACATGCTTGCATAGTTAGTAGCAGTGATGTTCATCCTACTATGTAGATGGATGTCCTGTTGGGTAGTGGGAGGGGATCGGGAACCACCCAAGGGACCTCCTGGTCTACTGTGGAGAATCGGCCACATGGTGTAATTTGATGTCATCAATGGAGATGAATCTATTCGATTTAGAACCAGACAATGGTGGTAGGATGACAGTCCTGGTGCCTTTTATTCCCAAGACAGGTACAGGTGCTCTGTATGATGGACCGAACTCCTTTTTCACAGCGATCTTCTCACGAACCAGATCCCCAACGTTAGGAATCCAGCCAGTCGAAGTTTTCGCCAATTCCCTTATTCCTAAAGTGGCAGCACTTGCAGATGATTTATCATCACAAAATTGTTGAAGCTCCTGTAAAACAGTGAGACGTTCTTTTATGTCAACTGGTGTTTCTGCTGCCACCATACCAGGGGCATCAAGATCTGGGACATACATAGGTATCCCAAAGAGAACCTCATATGGAGACTTTCCCCCCAAGGACCATCTTGGCAGATTATTCAGTGCTCTCTGGACCCCATATAGGTAGTGTAACCAACTGCGGCCTGAACCTAATACTCGAGCTGTTAAGGATTGCTTTAGATCACGATTCCGCCTCTCCACGACCGAATTTCCCTCGGGATGGTATGGTGAGGAGTAATGGAGTTCAACACCCATCGTCCCCATGGTGTCCCTGAATGCCTTAGAGGCAAACGCAGGGCCCTGGTCCGAATGGAATGCTGCAACCGCATATGTACCGATAAAGATCAGCAAATATTTTATAACAGTCCGAGCGTCAGCCGACCGCTGCGGCCATACCCACAGGAATCTAGAACAGGAATCCACAGCCATTAAAATGTATTTGTATGCACCATCAGGCTGTAAGGGACCACAAGGTACACACACTGAAGTGGCTTGTCTGACACTAAGAGGGATGTCTGCGGAGGGCGTTTGATATTAGAGCCCTTAATCTGCTGGCATATGTCACAGCAAAGGACATACTGTTTAGTTTGTCTGCATAGACCAGGCCACCAGTATCGTTGCTGTAGTATTGTTATCGTGGCCTGAACACCAGCATGTGTAGAAGCGACACCCTCATGTGCTGCTGTAATCAGCCCTAATCTCTGGTCTTCATTGGGGATCACTCGATCTCCAACCCCAGGAATTGTTGTATAAGCAACATTCTGTGCACTGATATGGTAAGTATAGTTTGTAGGGTATCCTTTCGGAAGGGTCTTGCCTGCAGCCAAAGCTTTGACGGCAATCAGTATTCATTATCGAATCTCGTCCAAGAACGAGTCACTGCAGCCACAGAAGCCGTAGCTACTGATGCTTTGGCCGCTTCATCAGCCAAATTATTGCTGGCAACGTGTATTCCTACACGTTGGTGTCCTAATGTATGAACTACATGGACACATGGCAGCTTATCCTTAAGATCAGCCACCCTTCCCCACAATATTTTGTGTTTAATGGTGTTCCCTTTAGAATCTCTAAACCCGTTCAGTTTCCAATGATTGAGATATTCATTGTATGACTGGACGCAGTAATATGAATCACAGACTATCAAAGTCTGGCTTCCTGCCTCAGTATGTTCGAGTGCTAGAAGAAGAGCCTTAAGCTCAGCCAACTGGGCTGTGCAGTCCCCTAGGGTCTGTGTGTAGGTATTGTGAGGGTGGAAAACGCCATCTTCCAGTACCCCACACACGGCTGCGCACGCTGCCGAGTATTGATGTTTAGTACCTACAGCCGGTTGTGCTGAACCATCAGTATAAATGATAGTATCATAACTCTCTAGTGGCAAAATATTTAGAGGAGCGGGGTACTCCTGTTCATACTGGAGAAACTCTTGTGTCTGAAGTCTTGGATCAAATACATAATCGACATCAGTGGCGGTCAGAGACGTTGCCCATTGAATCCAACGTGGATGTAATGCTTTAGCGTTCGGAACGCTCGCTTTAGTGACCGCCTCTGAGGCCGGCACCGGGGAGACAACAATAATGCGTTTCCCCTGGGCAAGTGGCCTCTCCTTTATGACGGCCATCTGAACTGCTGTCAGAATCTTTTCTGTAGGTGCGAAACGCTTTTCAGCATTGGAATATAAATGTGATTTATATGCTATCGGCACTGTGTCATCCTCATTAAAGGTGACATAAGTAAATCCAAGTGCTCCAGCAATTATTCTGATTACCAAATTTGTTTTATTGTCACGTGTGTGTAAGTGTTTAGCATCGAGCATGTCCCGTTGCATATCCCTAAGGATATGTGTGTGTGCAATGGTCCATCGTCTGCTAGAAAAATTGGGCTGTATTAAGTCATAAAGTGGCTTGATGCGTTCTGCAGAATCTAGAATGTATGTTCTGCCAAAATTGAAGAAACCCAGTAAGGACTGTAATTTCTTAAGTGTTTTGGGAGGCTGTAGTTGAGCACACTTTTCTAGAAAGTGCGGGGCCAGGCTCTTCCCTTCTTTTGATAGCTCATATCCCAGGAATAACACACTAAGAAAGGCTATCTTGCTTTTCTTAAAATTGAAATTATACCCCAGGTCTGCAAACCCCAAAATGATCCGATCGACCCTCGCAAGATGAATGTCGAGGGCGTCGTAAGTGAGATAGATATCATCCACATAGGACAATGCATCGGAATCAATTTCGTTCAAAATTGATGTCACACGGGCCAAAAACAGGCCTGGGCTATTTTTATAGCCTTGAGGTAAACGACAAAAGCGTTTTTGGGAGCCAAATGAAAATGCACTTAGGTCCCTACTTTCATGCACTAAATTCTGGCAGAAAAATCCATTAGATATATCCAATGTTGTTTTATATTTTTTACGCACTATATTATTTATCAGTGCTGTGCTGTGTGAGTTTTGTATAGTATATGTGCGTGTATGACTATTCAAGTGTCTATAATCAACCACTATTCTATATGAATGATCAGGCTTTGCAACAGGGAATAGCGGATTATTCATTGCCGATGTACAGGGCGCAATCACTCCCTGGTACTCAAGTTGTGACAGTATCTCCGTCACCGGAGCTTTCGCCTCATGTTTAACAGGGTATTGTGGCTGTGGTTGGGGTGTAGACCGAACGGGAATAACATGACAAGGAGAGTCCTTGTCCCAACCTACATGATTACGGTATAGTGCAGGTGCCTGCGCTAAAGCCCATTCAGCAGCATAGGCTTTTTTGTCTGCTGCCGGAACAAGATCCGAGAAAGAAGGCAAAATGACATCTTCCCCATGCGGGAGCTTGCGGTCGTGTTCAGGTGGCCAGTCTCTCTCGGCCAACAGGATATCACTAGTTAGTTCATCCCAAAATATTACACTAATAATTCGTTCCACGTCTCCCTCAATCTGAATTGTTAAATCATAAACCCGATTGGGTGGGAGAACACGGCCATCCGCTGTCTCAACCGCGATGTAATCGCTAGTTGCTGTCGCATCCAGATGATCTTTCAGACTCTGGCGACATATCGTGACCTCTGCCGCGCTGTCCAACAGAGTCACGGCCCACTTCTTGTTCCTCAACAGTGTTCTCAATACTACTGGCATTTTTAACTGTCAGTGCTGCCACTTTCTTCTTTTTAAACTGCGGCTTTTGCTGAGGAGTCTTTTCTTCTTTTTTAATGGCAGACTGTGGTGAGTCTTTCTTTTCTTTCACGTATTCCGGACGTCGATCTTGACGGCCCCCTCTCTCGCTACGTTTATCCGGCGCGTCCTGAAAGGAACGAGAGGGACGTGAATCAGTATATCTGTCTGGAGTTCTAATGTGCTCCCTTCTTCTGAGATTATACCTCCTTTCGGAGTACTCCGGATGTGGAGAATCAGCTCTCTTATTTATTTTGTCTTTGAAATCTTTTTGTTTGTCCCAGCGCTTTTTAGTGCCCTCTTGTGCCTGCTTCATACCTTCCTTATGGGTGGTACACGGTAATTCCATTTTTTTAGGTTTGGCTCCCAAACTATCCCGTCCTATACTAGTATAGGTATCAGAAATTATTTTCGGTAGCTGTCTCTCCTGTTCCAGATTTGGAGTTTCCCAGAGACGTTGGCGTATTGCCAGTGCCACCGCTTCCCCTTTAATATTACTCAGTATTATTGAGGAGACGGCGTCAAAGTTACGCATCAATTTCATCCCCAGATCCAGGGCCGGTGCAGCCCCATGTTCATTTTGTATTTGTTTTAACACCTCCGGTAAATTGGCAAGTGTTGGGGTACCATGTGTGGTAGTATAAACGGCAGCGAAGACTGTGCCCCATGTGGTGCAGTCATCCACAGAGGGGACCATCCCAAACGGCAAGCACATAGTGAGCAGCCTATGTTTTTCTTGTGGTCCCGTATGGGTGAAACACAGCTTCCAGCTGATTAGTTTTCTGGGCAATCCAGAACGGTATTTTTTCCTGTTCCGTGGGCACTTTACCCATAATAGTATGCACTGTTTGTGGATTAATCCCAGTAGCCAATTGATAACCACCAGCTACCGGCAGTGCTGGACGCGCTGGTGTTGTGTTCAATGTTCGCATTACGAACTGAACCAATCGTCTATATAATGCCACTAATTCATTATATAATACTCGTAAATCTGCGATCAGCATATTCTGAATGCCTGGGTGAGGTGTATATGTGGCAAACATAGGCCACGTAGGGCCCTCATTACTTAAAGGACCTAGCCTCACTCTTCGTAGTACATGTGGTAGGGCGCCTTCAAACCAGTTTTGATGCTCTTGATATGTGAGCGATATTTCATGATACTGGTATGCTTCGTACCGTACCGGCACGTTCGCAATTTCATATGTGTGAAATGTGTGCGTTCTTTGGTCAGCCTCAGGAAAGGTGACCCAACAGTAAAACATTTCTGTTTGGTATGCTTCAGTTGCTTCAATTATCAGAGTAACATCCCCACCCTCTTCTGTAAGGCCATGCGCTAATAAATGTTGTGTAAGTGCATGTCTAGCATTTGCAGGAATGTCTATGGTATTAGCCATAGTTGTTTAGAGAAACGGAACACCAAATAGGGGAAGTTTTTTCCTTTTTATTAGTTCGAGCTCGAACAACCTACAGCTTAATTAGGTGGTACCTGTTCAGCTGAGGAGGATTCTCCCAAAGACCACGGACGTCTCTGTATAATGGTACTTAGGGTACCTGTTGTCTGTGAGACAGTGATAGTCAGGGTATCCGTAAATTAGTGCCTAAACACCATCGTTGGTGGCGCCATGTCGTAGTTTGGACTCTTGCTCTGAGCAAGACTGCTGGTTTTAGATAACAGTACTTTTGTTTGTAGGCGACTGAGTCTTTCCTACAACAAGTCGCAACTGTTGTCCCAACCTCACCAGCTCACTAGCAGCACCTCACCAGAAACACAATAGTAAAAGGTGATTTGTGGCAGTCGCTTACGCATGGACTCAAAGTAAGATATCTCAGGGTTGTCGTAGTTAAACGGAGATTACCCTTTTCTCACAGATATATTATGTCTCATACAAACACAGGCAATGACACAGATGCAGTATAGTTATAATAGCTGTTTATTTACCATAACTGCAATTTGCGGTAAGTTGCATGGACTGCAATGATTAGGATAATGAATATAGCAAGTAACAGTATTGTGAAGAAGAGAGTCATTGTTATGAAGACCCCCACCATTATGCAAATACATGAAAAAGATATATAAGATGGAATATGCCCTATTACCCTAATGGGAATAGGCCTAACCTCCTACCTAAAGGAGAGCTGGGTTTGCTAAACCTAATCTGCCAAAGTCGTGTCCATGAGTGGAGCCCCCAACCCTCGTTACCTTGGAATGAGGTCTCTATCTCAGACTCCGTAGGTACACGAAGACTGGGTCAGCGTCTTGACGACTGCAGCATCGGTATCAGCGATGGTGGCGATGCCCTCTGGTCGGAATCCCTCTGATTATCTGCCTAAAGTGTGATGTATTTATACAGATCTACAAGGTCCCCTGACGTAGGTGTATTCCAAAACAATAGATAACAGGCATGCTTGGGACGGCAATTAATATCAACAATCCCTCGAAAGTATAGAGAGGGAAAATCCCTAAGTGTGAACACCTACTGTTTGTTTGTCTTTCGTGTTTAAACTTGATGCCTTGGCACAGTGACACTGATAATAAAACTCATAACAAGTGGCCTAACTATAAACAAGGCAGCCATCTTAGAGGAAATAAATAATTAAATGGGCTAAGACAGAGCAAGCTAAGTAGGTTAAAAGTCACTAGGTGACGGGAGCACAAGTTTACAAGCCTACGGCTAAGCTAACTCTTGCTATCCTGTTAAAAGAAACTAGGATTCACTACAGGTTCTATAGGCAATAATTCCATCATATGTTTATTATGTGTGGCCGTGGGACTGGTTTGACGGTGGTCAGCATTCTTATATGAGGCCAATAGGTCTTTCGCAGTCTGCTTGAGTGTGGTCACTTGCTCCTTTATCTCCCTTGTTTCTAATAATAATTTCCTTTCAATAATGTCCAATTTTGCATGGACCTTTTTAGTATCACCTCCAAACATTCAGGGAGTGAGGATTCATACTCTGTGTCACGTCCTTGTAAAATGTGTCCAGTACCCATGGAGTTCATTGTCTTAGTTGATTTTGTGGCTCTTTTAGACTTTAAGCACGTGTCTTCTATAGGCTGTCTACTTTTTTGCTAAGGGGGAAGTTGGCGTATTACTTATTGAGAGCTCAGTGATCTCAAGGGGTTTGGTTGAGACATAAGGTGGAATAATCACTTTGGGTATATTTGTAAGTTTGGGCGGGGTCCAGAATATTACATAGCCCCAGGGACAATGGAGTGGATTTAACAGTAGCTTCCACAATAACAATGTGTAAGGCATTTTTTGTTGCAGCCAAGCTTTCCTCTGCACTAACAGTTTCTTCATTGATTAAGCCCGTGGCATCCGTTAGATAATTTATTATTGCATTAGTACCTTTCCCATTCTTAGCACAGTTTCCCAGCTATACCTTGCGGTAATTTCCGTTTGCCCGTGTTAAAATATCCTTAAGGAGCAATCCCAAACACTAATTCTGTAGGCGATAGGGGAAATACGAAATAAGGCAATTCTGCCGGGGATACTTTATACCCTAAAACCAAGAGGGGTGACGGGCTGACCTAGTACGGCCGTGGATGGGCACAGATGAGCCCGCCCTTGGCCTGGGCACATCCGCGCAAGTCCCGTGCTGCGAGAGAGCCTGGTCGCGCTTCGAGCGCATGGGTCCTGGGTGGCCCCGTCCCTTTCTAATGATGTTGCAGCACCTCCTGGCACTGCTACTGCTGGGTGATGTGGTCCTCTGCCAAGGGTGGGGGGTCAGGCAGCGCTTAACGAGGGTCTGGTCCCGTTCACTTTGCTACGGTAAGTCCTGCGTTGTGGGAGAGCCTGGTTGCACTTTGATCGCGTTGTTCCTGGGTGGCCCCACCCCCTTCCATTGACATTAGAGCATCTCCGGGCGCTGTGACTGCTGGGCATCGTGTTCCCTTTCCAATGGGATCAGGCAGTGTCTAACGAGGGTGCTAGCCCCCTCACGTTAGCACGGTAAGTCCCGCGCGAGAGAGATCATGGGCGGCCCTGCCCCCTTCCAATGACGTTGCAGCACCTGTGGATCTGTTACTGCTCGGCGATGTGGTCCCCTGCCAAGAGGGTCAGGCAGCGCTTAACGAGGGTCTGGCCCCTCTCACTGCGTCACGGTAAGTCCCGCCAAGGGTCATCAAAACCCAGCCCATGAAGTGGCCTTAAGTGACATTTTGAGGCTTTTTAAAAACAAATAAACTAATATAATGGCTTTTTCTTAAAACTAAAAGTCACCCTTTGGCACCCTGGTGAAGATTGAAGTCGTAAGGACTCAATTTATAGAATTGCGGTATAAAGTGGAAATCGGCCATAAGCTGCCACGGTACCAAAAAATTAAATATATAAATGCAATTGGTCATGACACTCATTTAGTTTTGTGCTATGCGATCAACTATTAGCTAAGGAATACAAAAAAAAAGTTGAATGCTCGGAAGGAATTTCTGCCACTGATAAGTTACTCTTGTCCACATTCCATTCCATTTTTGGGGGCTCAGTGTGCTACTACAGACCAACCCAACCATGCACAAATCAGTCTTAATTCTCCTCCTATAGAAACAATCTAACCCAAGTACGTGTCCACGTCCCTTCTGAACAAAGAACAACTTGAGCCTGGTTTAGGCATCGCAGAGACTCATCAGCGAGCTGAAATTTAAGTTATATTGCACAGTGAGTAACACGAGCGATGTAGTGGCTCAGATTAATTCAAGCATGTCACCCATCACTTTTTTGTTAATTAGTGTCTGCTAGGGGTCAAGTCTTTGACCTTTTATTAGTTTGCATATGACCTCTTTGAGTGTGAGTGCAACTCTTCAGCTATTGGGTAAAAAAAGTGTAATTATTCAAAATGCGAGCCTGGGACAAGACAAAACCGATAGAAAGCTGTGGAGCAAAGAAAAGGGTCCGGACGACAAAAACGTGAACGGCTGGATAAGAACGAAAAACGGGGGAAGCTGACTAATTATGGAAGAGATGAATGGGATGAGTGAAGGAGTGAGTACGTGTGTCTAAAAATGAGAGGGAGGGAGGCGAGACAAACTGAGAGGAAGGGAAGCAGTCAATAGGAAAGTAAGAAGATAGAGGCAAAGTGAGGAAAACAGGGAAAGGTGAATACTGAAAAACACTGGAAGGAGGAGGGTAAGAGGAAGAGGGGAGAGTACTAGAGACGTGGGAAGGAGAACATGGAAAAGCTAGGCAGATGTCCACGAGGGACAGGCCTCGCCGGTTTGTGCAAATCGTACAACAAGGTTGATGGGATATTTATTTAGTTATTTAGATTTATAAGGCTATTTACCAGTGTGTGGCGTACAGAAATTATAGTGGGTTTACTACTCATCCTGCCCCATATATCAAGATAATGGTACTATTTGGCTCAGTCACCTCCGCGTGAAAGATCACAGTTGGTGATGTCCTTAAAGCTAGTTGTACTTCATTGTTATTGCGCTGATACACAACCATAGCAAGGAAGGCATGTGCCGTGATACAAGCAAGGAAACTGGCACCTTTGACAACTGTTCGGGTAGTAAAACAAAGCAATTATCAGGCTTCGATGAGCATTGGTGCCACCTCGCCTGCTGCACCAATGGTAGCTCTGATGGCCAGGGTTTCCCCGTCGCACATAAGTGTTCCATGGCTTTGCAGTGACTGCAGATGTCATCCGATGAGCTAGTAAATACCTTTACTGTGGCAGTGAGTAATGCTTTTGGCAACAGGAGCAGTATTGAAAGTACTGATGTACTTAATGGGCTTCCCTTGATAACATATGTTATCTCTGTTGGTTTTGGCAGATTTATATGGGCACATGTACTTTGAAATACACAACTTCGCACCATTTCTCAACATCTCTTAAGTGGGATTGACTGGTTCTTTCAGGGGCTTTGTGTCTACATTCAACATCTGCCACAGGGGTAAGCGGATGCCCCAGCTGTGAGGTGACTTTCTGTTCAATGGGGTGACTAAAGTATCTGTATGCATGTTACAGATAACATACGCCTGCCACAATAGATGTATATTTAAGCAATATTAGCCCCCTTCACAGAGTGTTGGGAGCTAGCCAGCCAATCAGAATGTTCCCTTTGTAGGCAATAACTACAGGTTTGCAAACAGAGGGCCTGATTCAAAACTCAGTGGATGGGTCACCCCACCACAACTGTGAGGGATATCCCATCCACCGAAATCTAAATCTCATAGGACAGAATGGGATTTAGAATTTGGTGGTCGGGATATCCATCACCATTGTGATGGAGTAATCCAACCGCCAAGTTCTGAATCAGGCCAGAGTATTTAGGGTTAAATACAAGAAAAAGCAATGAGCTACAATCAATATTCACTTATATCTAGTATAGAACAAAGCTGTAACGAAATTTAAATTTTTTTTTTTTATTACAAATGTATGTCAAAACAACGGCATAAATCAATATTCAAATATACAATTATACAAAAATAAACATGGAAAGACAAAAAAAATATTTCCATAAATATTTACACCTATACATGAATTAATGAACGGAGACAACCTAACACATCAGACAAAACAATTAAGATAATCAGACCATGACACTACATAAACATACACATACATTATCTTACAGTACAGTGGAATACAAATTAAGAATATACAATTTATTTTTCTGAAGCTGAAAAGATATTCACATAAATGTCATATTAAGTGAATTAAACAAATAATTTAAAAGATGGTGGTGTTTTTAAATTATTTGTTTAATTCACTTCTATTTGAAGTTTTCTTACCTTCTTCTTCGCGGCTTTTCAGATTTGGTGGTCTCCGCCAAAACGCGCGAAGGCTTTGTTCCTACTACTGTTTGGTTTTTGTATGAACCCTGAAGTTATGGGGTTAAAATAGAAATCTCTCTCTTATCAAAGAAGATGGAGACATAATTAGTAATTGAATAATAATATGACATTTATGTGAATATCTTTTCAGCTTCAGAAAAATAAATTGTATATTCTTAATTTGTATTCCACTGTACTGTAAGATAATGTATGTGTATGTTTATGTAGTGTCATGGTCTGATTATCTTAATTGTTTTGTCTGATGTGTTAGGTTGTCTCCGTTCATTAATTCACGTATAGGTGTAAATATTTATGGAAATATTTTTTTGTCTTTCCATGTTTATTTTTGTATAATTGTATATTTGAATATTGATTTATGCCGTTGTTTTGACATACATTTGTAATAAATATATATTTTTTTAAATTTCGTTACAGCTTTGTTCTATACTAGATATAAGTGAATATTGATTGTAGCTCATTGCTTTTTCTTGTATTCAAGTATTATTCCCTGGATGGGCTACTTATCAAACCAGGGACCCTCAATAGTCTTTTTTCCTTGTGATACGACACAGAGTATTTAGGGTACCAGCTCCCTGTTTCTCTGGGTGGTCTGTTTCATTGCTATTCCACTCTCCTTCAGCGGTGCATTCAACTCACAGTAGGTGAAGGGATAAATGACTCCTAAGCAGCGTTTCCTCTTTTCAAACTAGCTGCTCTCTCTGTTGTTCTGTGCCTCTCTCTTAACCTACGGGGAATGTAAGACCCAATAGCCAGTAGAAAAGTAAACATAAAAACAGATGTTTTTTCCAATGGGCCTTTAGGGCTTACATTCCCCTTATGTAACGAAAGGGGAAGGGTCGGAACAGTACTTTTTGTGGGCCCTCACTTGTGGCTCCGACCCATAATTGCATGGAGGGTAATTAACAGCCAATATGGCCTGCAGGTGCAGGCAATTGTGCTTAGTTATCTAAAGGGGTGCACTCCCAGGTTCATATGACTAGGATGGAGTACAAGGCCCAAGGAGAAACAGATGGTCATACTCCACACTGGTCAACAACTACCTGAGAGGGCCTGCTCCCTTGGAAATATTGCTATTGTAAATCAGACCCACACAATTTTGGGTGAATTTAGCAAAATTCTTTGTTAGATTGTATCATTTGCAAGGGACTATTTAGGTGGAAGAGTACAAGAATCTCACCAGTCTGAATTGTTGGTGATAAGGGTCTGCTATTTTTGTCCAGTTGAAACGTACTGTAGGGAATGTCTTGTTCTGAGAGTCACAAAAATGAGCATAAAGAAACAGTGATAACAAATTTTAGTCACAATATATATATTTTTATTGGCGAGTCCATACTCACGTAAGGAGTTGTGGTGAGCTGTAATGTGATTTCCCCATGAAAAATGGGATTTGATGAACCACGCTGAAGAGAAAAGGGGTTTCTCTCATGATTAATTCATGGAAATGATGGTAAGTGCAAAAGCTCTGATGAGTGCATGAATATCTTTGCAAGCCATGTGGGAACAAAGTCTGACATGCTGAGTAAAACATGCACTTCCAACAGCAGCTGCAGCCTCTCAGTTGATTCCCTGGTTCAGTTGCTGCTTCATCACAGATTTCTAATGAACAGCTAGATGCTAACATTTTGTATTCATGACAGATCTGAGGCACACCTAAACACCATGTTGCTTGAATAGGAGCTGCAGCTTTTAAATCATTTCTCATTGAAGTGATCGCACGAAATGACCAAAATGAGGAGTTACTTTTTACCATAGAAATCATGGCTAGTGCTCTAGAAAGTTAAACTGAGTACATATTTTCTATACATTTTAAAATCTTCCACATCTAATTCAGAAACCGTCTAGTAGGCTAGGTGAAACACTTTCAATAGCAGCAGCAGTCTATCAGTTGATTTCATGTTACGAATGGAAGCTAGCATTAGACATATGTTTTTTTTTATTGATACTCCTTCCACCGTCATTAAAAGTAAACTTCAAGAAAAACGAATATTTCAGAACTAGAACCTTACATAGTCTATGTGAGCCCTCTGACATTATCTGTCTTTTCTTCCAAAAAACAAAACAAAATCCAAAAACTTTATTTGCCACAATCTTGTTGGGCCATTAAATAACAGATGATACAAAATATAGCAACATCAATAGATTAAACAGGTTAAAACATTAAAAAATCATACAAATAGTAATTGATACAGCCAGATTAAAAAAACATACACGGCAGGTATTACAATTAAGTTAACAACGTTTCCTAATTCGAATCGCTCCCCAAATATAAGAAGCAGTATTAAAACATAAAGTTGGGTCCTCCAATACACACAGAAAACGTAGGGCAGTGCTATAATTCCTAATATTATGTGCCACACAGATCGGTTTCCAAAAATGTTTCATTAAGCCGTCATAAAAGCAACAGAATAAAATAAAGTGCAGAGTAATCTGTTTTGAAATGCTGTCACATGAGCACGGTACCATGTCCCTAAGCCACTGATGTATGGTAGAAGAGGCAACTAGATGGCATAGTATGCCCAGCTGCAGCCTTGGTAAAATGAAGCAGTGTTGGGTATTGGTCACAAGGGACAGGTACGGTTGGAAGTCCTCTCGGAAGGCATTCAACAAATATGAGACAACAGTTGACTTCTTGGACTCAACAAGGGACCTGTTTTCCAGCCTAAAAAGGAGGCCAGAACCTCACGCTCATGAAAGGTAAGCATTCCTGAGGGATCTTTGAGCACAGGGCAATGATTTGGAGATTGCATTGTCATAAGAAAGTCACAGGATATATAAAACGTAGTTTAATGCAAGACAGTCCAAGATGATAGATTTTGTGAAAGCTGTTTCAGTTTTGGCCCATTTTTAATACCAGAGTAGAATAAGCTTAAGTGAGAGAAGGTCCTTAAGTGAGATAGCCCCACTTCCTTACGAACAATAGAAGGTGGTGTTAAAGTAGGGGTGCACAAGAGATGTCTAAGAAAGGCATTCTCCTCAACCTGGAGAGGACCACAAGACATATAACCCCATAGGCCCCCGCCATACATTGCAGCTGCCAAAGCTCAAGCCTTATAGATATTAATAATTTCCATGATGGGGCGGCTATCAAGTTTGCTGGAGAACCTGAAGGCTCTCTCGCATACTCTGCTCATTTTAGATCAAGCATTTTTTGATATGTTGGGACCATAAACCATTATTACATAAAAGAATGCCCAAGTAACAGAATGAATTGACCTTTGCAATAGAAGTCCCTTTAATAGAAAATGTCCTGCATTTCTGGATGTTTTTCCCACAGGACATCGTAAATGTTTTGGTTATATTATTCTTTAATTTTCTCGCCTCTATAAAGTCAGCAACGGTGCCCATTAGTCTCTGCTGTCTGACAGCAGTCCTGGACATTTCGTCGGAGTACAAAAGCACAGGAACTGAACAACCGGCAACTACTGGGGTAGCAGCCTGCAGAGTTCGCAAGGCATGTTCTACACCATTGATATAAAAAGGGAGATGAGAAATGGGGCCAACACACAGCCCTGTCTAACCCCCCTTCTTTATTTTAAGTGGTAGAGAGCATTCCCCATTGGACACAATACAAACCTTAGCAGATAAGTTCTAATACAGCTGGGACAAGAAAAGAATGATGTTCTCAGGGGCACCAAGTTAGAGCAATGTGTACCACAGGTTCGAATGTTTCACCAGATCAAAAGCACTAGACAGATCAGCGAAGCACAAGTGGAGAAAACGCTACTTAGCCTTAGTACATTTACTAACGAGTAGGTCTAAATTCACACTCTGCTCCACTGTCCCAGCCCCCTCCTGGACCTCACAAAAATAGAATTATTGTTGGCCCACTGCTTCACTAGCTACAGAAGAACCTCACCCAAGAGCTTTGAGGAGGGGTCTAGAAGGGATATTGAGCTGTAGCACTTTCAGTCAGATCTAGTCTCCTTAAAAATGTGCACTATGATGGAACTGACCCAACTGGAAAGTATCAGCTCCCAGGGGCTGCCTTACAACACATGAGTCAAAATGGGGCCCATAACTAGTCGGTAGCTCTAAAAGCATTTACCGGCACCCCATCTGGCCCAGGAGCTTTACCTCTATCACTACTTTCTAGAGCTAAGAGGAACTCATCAAGCGAAAATACAAGATGCCTACTGCTGGTTAGATTGGCACTCACGTTCATCCACAGGAGCCAAATGGCCACGCTCAAAATTGTTGCTGGTGGAAGGATCGAAGATCTTTGAAAAGTGCTAAATCCATGCCTGAAGAGGGACAAACAAAGGTAATTAATGGACTGAATCTTTTATTTTTTTTAAAAAGGGGTATTAACCATGTTCCAAAACATTTAGCATCAATGGTCTCTGCTTCCTGGGCCAAATTTAGCCAACCCCCTTCCATAAGCACATTTTCCCGGAGGCTAATGCCACAATATATTGCTTTCTTAAAAGCTTCATCATAGAATAGTTCCTCAGAGCGCTTTGCAAAGTGATCTGCAACATCTTGGATACCTGTGTTTACGAGTGATCAAACCAATCATGTCTCTTAGAGATCCTAGGTCTAGAGGGTCATGTCAATAAGCAATGAAGTGACCTAGCAATAGTTTCAAAAACACGAATTACCCCAACATAGTCCACCAAAATGCCCAAATAATAAATAATCTCAGTTGCATTTGTGACTAACAGCTTCCACGTTATGCACAAGGGTTCAACCCCTGACAATTTATTTCAGAAGCTGTTTGGCCTAACTGGGTCAACTTTAGCTACACGAGTAGTAATCATAGAGATTTCTGCATTCAAACACACAGATATAGCAACTGGATTATCACTCACTCCGGTTTAAATTACCCCACAATTAGAAATTACGTTACTCACAGTAGACGTAATTAAGACATGATCAATGGTAGTGTTTGCACCCCTGCCAATAAAAATATGTCTGCTCACTATTCAATTTATTTATTACAATACCCAACAGCAAGAAATCATGTTTAAACATTAAAGAAGTTAAGGACTTTCTCTAGCCATAGTGTGGAAAGTGTGAGACTCCCACACCCGCAGGGTTAGTAATACTGCACACATGGTCATTTATGTATGTTAAAGTCACCAGTCCATAGGATGCGACAATTGGAATGAATTGAACGCAAAAACGTGTCTAAGTCCACATCAAGAGTGGAAACAACATAACTGTGGGAGGCATCAAACACATTATTATAAAAAGTATTTATCATTAAGTTAGACCTGTCCCTAAAAGTCAAAAACACAGACTGATAATGTGGGGAATCGTTGGAAGACCTTATAATAATAAGAAATAAGAAATTTGAAATTAAGATCTGAAAACCACCTTAGTCGTGGCCTGAAAGTGACAGGATAGCAGCAGTAAAATGGAAAAGAAACCAGCAACATGTGAAGGTTCCAGACGCCAGATTTTCTGGAGACAAATTATGTGAGGGATGGACATGATATTATGTTAATCTGGGGCTGTTAGTTAATTTTGAAGCCAATGAATATTCCATGAGATAAGGTGAGAAATCCCATTATAGCTGGTATGTGCTGATGTTAAAGCTAAAACCGAGGGTCTAGGTGGCAATGATAGGACTGCCTTGTATAGGAGGAAAGGGTTAGGGGGAACAGGAGCAGTGCGTTCAACTGTAGGCTCACAATTAAGACAAAAGAGTGAGGAGGATGATCAACCAGGCCGTCCAAGCAAGTTGATTGAGGAGTGCCCCCAGAATCCGGGCATCATTCAACCTCCTGCAGGCCATTTAGGGCCTCAAAACGTTTTGAAAGAGGGACATTAGAAGAGTAATTAATAGGAATGAAACAATCAGCAGGTGGACGTTCAGGTGGAAGAGATGCTTGTTGCAGGTGGCGATCAAGAGTCCAGGGAGAGAAACCTAATATTGCCAGAATTAGGGCAGTGGGATGAAGACCAAAGCAAGATCTTGCCTGCAAACCTAGGATGTTTGAAATTGACAGTATCACAGGCCCCCTCAAAGGACTTTCTCAGAGAGCCAATCCACCCAGTCCTTTGTGTCAACAAAATCTGGTTGGCTTTAGAAACCGGAAAGATAAACTTACTCTTTAACCAGAGAACGATTTTATTCCTTAACTGGACTGGTGACTCTGTAATGCTCTGAGGCAGGGGAGGAGCATTTGTCATTATCACAAGATAAGAACAGCAGGCAAGAGGTAAATTGAAAGGTACATCGTTAGGACACCCCCTTCATTGTTTTGTGCTCTCGCATACTGGGATGAATTCCCTAAAAGGGCTTCTGGTGGCAAAAGACTACTGTTAATCCAAACCGGGTTGCTAATGCCAGCCACTTGAGGCTGGGTATTTTGCAAGCCCACCGCAAGACCAGAATACATGCCCAAGTTCGAATCCCCCCAGAGCATGGGTCCTCCCATGCTGCATAACCCCGGAGTGACTTGAGATTAGCAATGATGTGAAAAATGATGGAGCGGAACAGGAAGACAGCAGCCTGAGTGACAATCATTAGAACAATTAGAAGAGAGATTGCCCTCACTTGGAGGTGGATCAAGGTGCAGATGTGAAACCCCAGGGGCCTACAAGTGAATAGGCTGGGGTACTAGACTATCTGGTGTAGTGGATGCTCCTAACTTAATACTACATAAAAATTCTTCAATAGCCCCTAACTGGTCGTAGATAGGGGAAAACAAACTTTAAACCGCTCTCCTCACACAGTCTGATAATTTCCCATGGAGAAATTTCAGGTCCACTGCAGTGAGCGCAGTAGAACTTTCTGGGCTGGAATAAGAAACTCTGGGTGGAATACCTGAGGAGGGGTGTAATTTCTTTGCCCCCTGATATCTTTTAAATTTGCCTGAGGGGGCTGTTATTGCGGGGCTAAATTGAGGTCACTCTGGTATTCTGCCCAGTGTCAGCAGAAAAAAACTGTTGGGGAAGATGGTAACATAGGCAATTGCCCCTGGGAAGACTCTGGGGCTACACTGCATACAGCCTGAGATTCTGTCTCCAAAAGTTAATTTGACCCAGGACCTGAGGCTATAATAACAGGTAAACGCTGCTCAGCATGCTACTTTTCTTTACTTACGGCACCAACTGCACGTTTGATTTATCCATCGAGAAGAAGAGTTAGAACGAGGCTCGGAAGGTATACAGGCTTTGTGTTTCACCATTGTAATAATAAAACAATAGACAAAAGACAACAGTGCCTTGGAAACTTGAAATCAAAGACAAAGAGGGCTTGCCCAGCCTTCTCCTGGCTCTGACAGGCGTGGATGGACCTGCTCTTGGAGAGCAGAAACCCAATATAGTGTGGTAGGAGGTCTGGTTCCTTCCAACTCCACGCGGCAAACAGGCGCTCACATACACTTGGAGTTCAGGGACCTGGAGTCCATGGAAACTGCAGTTGTCACGTGCAGCGGGAAGAGCAGAAGAGCTATACAGCACAGTGGGAGGTCTGCACCCTCCACACAGCACATGCTGGCGCTCAAAGGCACTTGGAGTTCTGGAACCTGCCGTCCCTGACAGCTGCAGTGTTGTCCCATACAGAGGGAAGAGCAGAAGTGCTTTATAGAGTGGTAGGGGGCTCGCTCCTCTCCACTCCACACAGCACACATTGGTGCTCACAGGAGCTTGGAGTTCTGGGACCTGGAGTTCCTGGCAGCTGCAGTGTTGTCCTGTACAGCAGGAAAAGCAAAAGCGCTATATAGCATGTGTATGGGTCTGGCTCCTCCCCCTCCATATGGCACACATTGGCACTCATGGGCTCTTGGTGCTATGTGATCTGGAGTCCTTGGAAGCCACAGTGTTGTCTCGTGCAGTTGTCTTCTTTGGCTGTCAGATACCTTCTGACAGCTGTGTATTTTGGATACCTAGGCGGTAGCCTCATTACTCCATATTCATTTTGAATTTTTAAATTGCTGTTTTGTTCACTTATTGATCTGTGTCACTTTGTCGCAAGTGAAGTTGGTTCTCATGGTCAGCACTGTGATGGGCCGTAGAGAGCGCTCAAGAGGGTTTGCAGAAATGTCAGCAAGTTTCTTGATCAGTGGGTTTTCCTTTTGATCCAATCCTTTGTAGAATTTCTTGTTGAGTTTGCAGAGATGGTCATCAAACATCTCAAGGCCTAGATCTCTGTGGAGGTGTGCTGTTCTTGCAATGCAAGGAGCACCTGCTGCTATCCGTGAGGCCTTGTTCTGTAGTGTCTGCAGAGGCTTACGATAATCTTACTAGCAACCGCTCCACACCGTGCAGTGGAAAGAGCAGAGCGCTATTTAGCGCAGTAGTGGGCCTGACTCCTCTACCCTCCACAAGTTTGCGCTCACAGGCACTTGGAGTTCTGGGACCTGGAATCCCTAGCAGTTGCAGTGTTGTCCTATACAGAGGGAAGAGTAGAAGTGCTATATAGCACGTGGGAGATCTGGCCACTCCTTCTTCCACACAATGGAGCTCATGGGTTCTTGAAGTTCTGGGACCTGGAGTCCCTGGAAGCTGCAGTGTTGTCCCGTGCAGTGGGAAGAGCTACGTGTATATAGCTTGGTAGTGGGCCTGACTCCTCCACCCTCCCAATGGCACACATTGGCACCAATGGGTGCTAGGAGATCTGGGAACTGGAGTCCCTGGCAGCAGCAGTGTTGTCCCACACAGTTTTAAGAGCTGACGTGCTATATAGCGCAGTAGTTGGCCTGGCACCTCCTCCTGCCCGATGGCACATGATGGCGCTCAGAGGCACTTCGAGATCTGGAGTCCCTGGCAGCCGCAGTGTAGTCTTTTTCTTTTTCATTGCTGCTTCTTCATAACTAAGTACCCTTCCATTTCCTAACTGTGTGAAAAATTATGTTGGAGGTCTGCTTAATTATTATTTATTGATTTTGTGTGCACTTAATTAGGAAAAGGGGTGTGGCATATGTTTACTTTTTTAGTGAGTTGGTGGTCTTTGTTCCTAATTTAATGGCATGTGGTAGGCTAAGTTTTGACATTTTAGTTGTTAGATTCAAGACATAAAAATACAAAAGTAAAAGAGATTATATACTGGTACTTGTTTTCAACTGCATGTCAGTGCTTCATAATTCGTAATTTCTTTACGTTGGTAAGTGTATTTCAGTTGCGCTTACTATTGAGGGGGTGGGGGGACTGCTGCTGCACATTTCGACAGGCACTAATAGAACTCCTCGCACTCCGCTGTCTTCCGCCACTCAACAGCTACGGAGGCAGTGGCATAACATTAGCTTCCGCAGACCCCACGGCGCAGGGGCTCAAGCTCCAGGGGGCCCCCTCAGCATAGTCGGCTCTGTGCACTGGTAGGGCCCCTGGCCTGAGAACTCCTGACTGGGTTGGAAGGGTGAACCCTCTATGTAGTTTGCGGGGGGTCGAGTTTCGTTACGCCACCCTACTGTTCAGCATATGAGAGGCTGTAAAGCAGTGCGCGTTTATCTGTAATGTTCAGTCGCTCTGTAGTGAACTAAGGATCTCACAGGATTTGGACACCATTTTACAGTGAGCACTAAATAAGGTTTTAAAATAGAGAGCACAATGCATCACGCATTAAGCGTACGGTTTTGGTTTGTGTGGAGCGCATTACTGGTTTCCATGCGTGAACCACTGACCATCAGCTGTTCCTGACAGGAAGGAGTTCAAACAGCGGAATCAGTTGATTTGGCCGCATTTTTTAGTAAGATACATTTCTGCTTGTTTTGTATGGATTTTTATTGTTGAATCCCTGTCATCAGAATGTCAGAATCAGAAAGAGCAGAATAAGACTATTCAGGGGGAGATTAATTTGAGACTAATTCAGAAAGAGTTATAGTCTTCAATTAAAGAGGCTATAAAGACAGTGATTGTTAGGAAAAGAAAATTGGAAGAGCTTTCATATGAGGAGTTCTGGTCAGTTGATGAAGAAGGTGGTAAGGATGTAAATATGCACTGCAAGAGGAAAACGAGGAAGAAGCATTTAGCTCAAGAGGAACATTCGTTATCAGGTTCAGTTGTGAAGGGAGGTCTAAGCACAATGGAAGTGAAAAGTTCCTTCGCAGCAATTTAACGGGTGTCAATAGCAGCACTACAGTGGTGTTGGAAAAGGTGGGATACTTTTGGATAAGTTCATTTTAGAGCTGTCAGAGAGGAAAGGATAAGATTTGGATGCAAACAGGGATGACCTGAGTAGGAAGACGAAGGGCATTGTGAATGACTCCAAGGCTGGGACATGTAATGGCTCAACATGGTATGCCACATGAAAAACGCAGATTGGTGGCCTTTGAGCCATATGAGTTAGTTCATTGCATTTTAGTTGTGTAAACCTTTCAAGAAAGAGACAAGTGTGGACATGAAAGCTGCGGTAATTGACAGCTTAGTTTGTGCGACCCCTAATTTGGACCCAGAGTTGAGACGTTTCCTTAAGTTAGGTTTGGATCCAAGGAAGGGTCTTGGGATGACATTAAAACATATTCATGTTTATATTTAGCCTTCTGTACAAAGAAAGTGACTGATTCTAAATCTGTTTCTTACACAGCATGTCAGCCAGTGCAGGCACATTCTGTGAGCTAAGTGAACCTTCTTACTGTTTGTTAGAACCCTACGATCTGCACTTGAAGCTTCAGATTCTAATATGGCCAACCCATGGACTCACTCTGAACTGGGCACTAGGGGCCATATGTGCAAACAGATGCAGAAGCTGGTCACGCCAAAGTTTAGAGGAGGAGAAGGTCCTGCACCCCGTTGGTGCTGCACCAGGGCAACCGAGTTCTGTAACTTCATTCCTGTAGACCCCCCCATGGCCCCGCAGCCCCAACGCTTTCGTCAGTCACCAGCATCCACGATACCAAGGATGCTACCATGGGCCACAAGCAGAAGTGAAAGAGATGAGCAGCAAGTGCAAGCCGGGACTGGAGAGGTGAGCTGTGAGACGATGCAAGCTGCCCATACCTCCACTGATATGTAGCAAATGGGGAGGAGTGGACGTACCTGACAGAAGCAGCTCAGCAGTGCAGTGGTGGCCACATGGGGAGAGCAGAGGTGTTAGAGCCTCTATGTCAGGTGGACCCCCTGGTTACGGAAGCGACCCAACAAGAATGGGTGCAGCTTGTGGCCAGGGGTGCACTCCTACTTCCCCTCAGTACCTTAGGCTCACAAAAGTGCACAGCGCATACCTGGAGCTGCATGCAGGGGCCAGAAAGTTGTCCCAAAAGCCTGCTACAGAGTATACACACTGATATATGCGCTGGCACCAAGGTGTAGACTGTTCTCATCAGAAGCACACTACAGGATCCCAAAAGGTGCACAAAAGGCTCATAAAAGGCCCACAAAAGTCAACGGCGCATGTAAAATCGCAGGGCCCAGCATGTTCTTTCAGAGCCTGCCACAGAGTTACATATAGTCACCAGTACCATGGAACAGACTGTTACTAGGACTCCAAGATCTCATTCAGTGTAACCTGGTCAACCCAGCACCCAGTAGTAGCAGTATTACCACTGATTAGGCCTGCACCCCATGCAGCTACATTCCCCTTTTTTCAGAGAAAATCATCATTCCATTACCATTTGGGGCTACCAGGGTCTAAGGAGACACCTATAAGGTCCTGAAGAGCACCATGGAAAGAACTCGGGGGCTCATCAGTAGATAGACAGAAGGAGGAAAGGAACAAAGCTGTTGAGCCAAGCTTTCATTTTGTGGCAGGTTGAAAGGGCACCTACAGGATCTTCTTACAAAGGAGGACATTAGCAATGGCAAAGGGGGCAGGCAGAGGCATCAAACAAAAAACTGTGGTTTGGGGTGGCCAAGAGGAAACGAAGGAGATGAAGACTCTGACCGAGAACTTCCTAAGAAGATCAGCAGGAAATTCTACTCCTAACACTCGTGGGGGCTTATCAAGCCTGCTAATACCCCCACACAAGGCGGTTTCAGGCAACTTGGAGCACCTAACCCACAGTACGACCACCCAGACCAGGGGAACAAAAGGACAGATGGACTCTGATTCAAAGCAGGAAACCACACCCAGTGTGAGAGAGCTACTAACCCATAGTACAACCATCCAAAGTAGTGGTACAAAAGAATGAACAGCTTTCAATTCCAAGAAGGAAAATGAACCCAGCGTGATAAAGCTGTTCTCCCCTCATCCTTAGTGGCCTGCCTAGGAATTAAAGAACGTGACAATCTAGTACCAGGAGCACTGGAAAATAAGGCCCACATTAGCCAAGGTTGGAGGTGGTAAAGGTAGAAGTATATGCCAAAGACACAGACAAGGAACAGTTTGGACATGCCTCAATGTACCCATTGGTGCCTGACCCGGAAGGGCAGAACAGAACTATGCAGTCATTGTGGATAGAGGAACATTGACAAGAATTGAGTTCGATCAGCATGATATTTGCAGCAAATAAGTCATATGACAACATATGGCAACAGGATGGCAATTTTGAAACAAGTCTAGATCTCTCCAAGAACCATGACAAATTACTGACATCAATCAATGTTACTCTCATGGCGGCTGCAAATGTCCTCACCTGGCAGTGACATCAATTGGAGATTTAAATGAACACCATGCAAACAATAGCGCCTGCAATAGGAAACATGGTGGCCAAGCTAGATGATATGAAAAAAGAGCTACAACAAAAGAATGCCGCTATAAAGACATAGTTAAAAAACAATCAACCTTACCTGATTACTTATGACGATGATAAGGGATCGGAAAACTCTCAAGTAGGCAAGCGAACCAAAAGCAGGCAAGGAAAGGGTGATACTGAATAAAAACAAAAAAGCACACAGACCACAAACCTGCACCGTAGAGCCCGACAGTGTGCAGGGATTAAGGTTCAAGTAGTAAAGTCACCACCTCCTGAAGAGCCTAAAGTGCATTCAACCATAATAATCACAGCCAATAACATCAATAAGCCAACAGCCACGAGTCAGGAAGAAAGTAATAAAAGTACAAATGAAGGCTTGAAACCATTGACAAGACAAAAAGCAGACACATGTACGAATGAGCTGGAGGCAGCGCCCCGACATAGGGGAGCAAACACCAAAGGTAGAAGAAACATAAAAAAAAAATCTTTACCCAATATTTGGGTGAAAGACAGCACTTCAAAAGGAAGTGAGCGGCCTCGAACCTAACTACTGTACATTCCTATGGAAGGCCATCCGCTGGCCTCTCTATATATATAAAACATGCATTAGATCTCACCATCAAAGAAATCATGGGGAACACAAACAAGTTTCAGAGTGTCATAGTGGAAAAGAACCAAGAGAAGGGAGATGGCACTGATAATAATCAATGTGTACCTCAATAGGAATGGATCAATGAAGCTGGAGGGAACCAAAACAGCTATCTCCGCATCTGAAGAGGTACTGTGAGCACATCTGTCTATAGCCAGGTAATGCTGTCAAGTTGGAGAAGTAGAAGGCGGAACAAGAAAGTGGGAGAAATACCACAAAATGTACACCTACTATCCAAAACTGGGGCAAATGGATAACGGACCTATGCACCGCCCTTCTGAGGGAAGGCCAGTGGCCAAAATACAACAGGAACTGGAAAGTAGGGCACAATTTGAAATACAACAAAAGCTTGAGGGATTTCACTGCAAACTAAGACGGGTGAAAAAGAGCCATCAAAAAACAGGTAACAAGCCCCTGGGTAAGCGTGGAAAGGAATCAACTAGGACCATAAACACAATATCTGGAAGCTAAAACAAAAGCATTTTAAGAAGGAATGGATCAAAGTCTACGAGCTGTACAAAAGTAATAAACCGAAGCAATTCTAATCATAATCATAATCATTAATATTTATAAAGCGCGCTACTCACCCGTGCGGGTCTCAAGGCGCTAGGGGGAAGGGGTTACTGCTGCTCGAAGAGCCAGGTCTTGAGGAGTCTCCGGAATACGGAGTGGTCCTGGGTGGTCCTGAGGCTGGTGGGGAGGGTGTTCCACGTCTTGGCCGCCAGGTAGGAGAAGGACCTCCAACCCGCTGTGGAGCGGCGGATGCGAGGGACGGCGGCGAGAGCGAGGCTGGTGGAGCGGAGAAGACGGGTGGGGGCGTAGAATCTGAGGCGTCGGTTGAGGTATTCTGGTCCCTTGTTGTGGAGGGCTTTGTGAGCGTGGGTGAGAAGTCGGAAGGTGATCCTTTTGCTGACGGGGAGCCAATGCAGGTGTCTCAAGTGGGCGGAGATGTGGCTGTTGCGCGGTATGTCGAGGATGAGGCGGGCGGAGGCGTTTTGAATACGTTGCAGACGTTTCTGGAGTTTTGCCGTGGTCCCAGCGTAAAGGGTGTTGCCGTAGTCCAGGCGACTTGTGACGAGGGCGTGGGTCACGGTCTTTCTGGTGTCGGCGGGGATCCAGCGGAAGATCTTACGGAGCATGCGGAGGGTGAGGAAGCAGGAGGAGGACACAGTGTTGACTTGTTTGGTCATGGTGAGAAGAGGGTCCAAGATGAAGCCGAGGTTGCGAGCGTGGTCTGAGGGTGTCGGTGCGGTGCCAAGGGCAGTGGGCCACCAGGAGTCGTCCCATGCGGTCGGGGTGTTGCCGAGGATGAGGACTTCCATTTTCTATTCTAGGAATATGTTACCCAAATGGAGAAGGGAAAAATCCACAGGCGCAATTCTGTTACTGCAGAAGCATGGTTAACCCATGTAGCAAATATATACACAATAAATCCAGGCGAATCACTGCAAGGAATCAAGAGGACACCATTGGCAGAAAGTGCAAAGAATGGTGCTGAGTCTTCTGTGGATAAAGGATGTAAGGCTCAGGAAAAACAGGCTATCAGAAAAATGATAAAAAAGATAAGAATGGATAGGTATCAGGTCCCAAAGGTACTCCAGGTGGGATGTTCCAGGAGGAGCAGGCGTACTGAGCAGATTTTATCCACCCTGTATACAAAATGCAGGCTACAAGCAGATGTCCCAAACTCATAGCGGGGCTCTTTGTTACAGCTGATATTTAAGACAGGTGAAAATACGGACCCAAACAGCTATAGGTTAATTGCACTGCTACATATAGAAGGGAAAGCATAAACCAGCACTTTAAAAGCAGGATTAACTAAAAGGATCGAGGTCAATGACACTCTACCCTTCTACCAAACTAGGTTCCGCAAAGATGGCTCAACAATTGACAACATAGTCGCATTATCATATAGCACAACAATCAAATATAAAAAGAAATAACATGCCGGTGTTTGCCTGCTTGTGAACTACTCTGTGGCGTTGGATGGGGTCTCACGAAATAAGCTATGGAAGAAGCTGAAAAACTGAAAGATTCCTGACAATCTCCTGAATGCCATCATTTCCCTATATAGTAGCACCAGGATAAGAGTAAAAGTGGCGGGGACATGGTCCCTCAAACATTGTATATGGATCAAGGATTACAACAGGGCTGTGTCCTAGTTTCAAAACTTTTTAATCTATATACGGCTGATCTGGCCAATGCCCTTTAAGAAGCAAATTTGACTACCCCAAAAATTGGGCCTAAAAACGTTCACCTACTGCAGTAAGCCGATGATTTGGTGAATTTCGATCACACAAAAATTGGCCTACAAAGGGGATTCA